>NC_045615.1:98073350-100877100 GCF_009829155.1 Mustela erminea
CAAACACTAGACACTCCACTGTTTGCTGGACTGACAACGCAGCTGCTTGGACGCCAGGCCCAGTGGCTGAGGAAGTGGGAAAGCAGAAGCACGGGCACCAGAAGGAGAGATGCACAGGGCACCGGGCCCCAGCAGACCACGCCTCCAAGGACAGGTGGTACCGTGTGAGCTAGAACACGATAAACGAGCTGTGAGAAGTGGCTGGACACAAGAAAACTGGTGACTTACATGCCAGCAATGATCACGTAGAAAAATAATGAAAAAGAAGACCCAAGGACACCACACCCAACATGTCTGGGCATCCTCTTAGAGGCACCAGGTGTGGCCCAGATAAAGAAAATGACAGACCTCTTCCTGAAACAAGAGAAAAGGTCTTACTAAAGAAAACAGCTAACCCCCTAAGAAACTGTAGGCACCTTTAAGTTAATATTCCCCAACAATTTTATGGGTTTTTAAAAAGATTTTATTCATTTGAGAAAAAGAGAGAGAGAGTGCATGCACTAGCAGGGGGAGCAGCAGAGGGAGAGGGAGCAGCAGACTCCCTGCTGAGGGGCTCAATCCCAGGACCCTAGGACGATGACCTGAGCTGAGGGCAGACACTTAACTGACTAAGCCCCCCAGGAGCCCTGATTTTATGGTTTTGAGGACAATCCAGTTACAATCCCAAAAAGACCACTTTAGAACTGAAATAATTCAGAAGTAAACCTAAAAGGACTGTCCAGAAAGGAAGTGTTCCAGGTCTGGTCCCCTGCAGATAAAAGCCAGCAGGAGGCCTCACCTGGGCAAATGTCAGGCGCAGACCACTCAGACACAAGTGTCCCACGCAAGAGAAAAGGGCACGGAAGGCTCTGCAGGCTGCTGGGGTCACTGATTGGCAGCACCACCCCCCCGCGCCCCCCCCCCCCCGGCCGAGTGGTTCATGCAGGTGAACCAGCCCCCACCGCAGTCCTCTAACCTTCCTTAGAGGTCTGGTACCTAGAAACCAGACATTTCACACAAAAACCCAGGCTTCTAGGTTGTCTTGAAAAAAACCAAGAGCTGGTCTTAAGAGGCTTTATGGCAAGCAGGAGTTGCACCCCGGGATCAGCAGCCCCTGCTTCCAGACTTGCGCTGGGCCCCATGCCCCTGAGAGGGTTACCCGTGGATTACAGAATTTGTTTTAGAATTAAATCTAGAAATGCACACTTTGGAAAGAGTAAAGATGTTCTATGAACATTCATCAATGGCTCTGTATCATAAAAAGAAAGAGCTCATGACAACAACATCTTACACTGGTCAAAAGAGAAATCTAATTAAAATCAAACCCAGGGGTACCTGGGTGGCTCTGTCGGTTGAGCAGCTAACTCTTGATTTCAGCTCAGGCCGTGATCCTGGGGATGTGGGAGGGAGCCCTATGTTGTGCTCCGAACTCAGTGGGGAGTCTGCTTGGGATTGCCTCTCCCCCAGCACCCACTCTAAAATAAATAAATAAAATCTTTAAAATCAAACCCAAGATCAGGGTGCCTAGGTGGCTCAGGTAGTTAAGTATTTGCCTTTGGCTCATGTCATGATCCTGGGGTCCTGGGATCGAGCCCCACATCTGGCTCCCTGCTCAGCAGGGAGTCTGCCTCTCCCTCTCCCTGCAGCTCCCCCTGCTTGTGAACACACACACTCTCTCCCTCTAATAAATAAAATCCTGTTTTAAGGGCGCCTGGGTGGCTCAGTGGGTTGAGCCACTGCCTTCGGCTCGGGTCGTGATCTCAGGGTCCTGGGATCGAGTCCCGCATCGGGCTCTCTGCTCAGCGGAGAGCCTGCTTCCCTCTCTCTCTCTCTCTGCCTGCCTCTCCATCTACTTGTGATTTCTCTCTGTCAAATAAATAAATAAAACCTTTAAAAAAAAAAAAAAAAAAAAAAAAAAAATCCTGTTTTAAGGGGCGCCTGGGTGGCTCAGTGGGTTAAAGCCTCTGCCTTCAGCTCGGGTCATGGTCCCAGGGTTCTGGGATCGAGCCCCACATCGGGCTTTCTGTTTGGCGGGGAGCCTGCTTCCTCCCCTCTCTCTCTCGGCCTGCCTCTCTGCCTACTTGTGATCTCTGTCTGACAAATAAATAAATAAAATATTAAAAAAAAAAAATCCTGTTTTAAAAAAATCAAACCCAAGAGCCAGGTGGGGAGTACTCTTGCCACATGCAGGGGCCAGCAAAGATTGCTGCTGGGAGGGGCTCTGAGTCAGACTCTTCCGTGTCCCCACCATACACTGCACGTGTGCCAACCCCATTCCACAAAGACTCTCACACATGGAAGAAAAGCCTCTCAAGCCCCCTGTGTTTAAACACAATTTTGCTTCACCATCAACCAAGTTTTTGGGTATGACTTACATAGTTTTTATTTTAGGGAATTAAATCTGTTCCAGGAAGCATTCTCCAGAAAAGTGTTATAGACAAGATGAAGTGATAAATGAACAAGCTCAAATTATAAGAAAACTCAGAAGACCCTATAGCTCTGTGGTTGTAAGGGGTCAGCTGGACAGCAATTCGGAAAGATGTCTGTACTCCCAGATTGGAAGAATCTGGGCTGTCCAAAGGGAGAGACAGGCTCTACTCTGGGTATCTGGGGCAAGTGGACAAGGGCCTGGGAGTCAAGAGACAGGTCTGGGATTCCAACCACATAGGTGGGGAAGCTGATCAGAAGGAAACTATGCTCGGGGATGCCGGGCAGAGGGAATGGTGGGTGGGAGAGCACAGGAACCCTGAGGGACGTTTGAGTCCACGTATGACAGTGGACAGGGAAGTATGGATGCCACTCCCTCAAGGAAATCCTCCAGCCTCACAAAGTACCACCACAGGGAAGGGCTAAGTCCACCACATTCCACACATCCCCCAGGAGGTGGGGGCAAGCCCTGCGGCCAACAGTCACTCAACACAATGCTCTACAAAGGACCAAACGGGGTTCGAGGGAGAGTCTTGGTGCAGCCTATGTCTCCTTGCACAAGTACATGAAAACCCACAGACAAACAGCCGTGGGAATGTGGAAAAGCACATGGTGCACAGTAAGTACACACTTTTCAAAAACAGACACATGAAGAAAAGACCAGAATAAAATTCACCAAAATGTAATAATATTTACAACAGGTACTAGGATCATGAATGTTTATTTTCCCAAGTTCCAATAACATATGAGGTTAAAGAACAGGAGGGTAGACTATACCATCCCCCCAAAATCAGGAGTCACACAGCACTCAAGCATTTTCAAGCTCCCACTTTAAAGGGATGCACAGTGACGTTGTTGACTTACAGGTGGTTTATCAGCCCCACGGTGTTGGCACAGCTGAGACAGGCACGATCTCTCAGAGTACCTACGATAAAGACAAGGAGAAAACAAGAATGTAAATCTCAAACCAGGGGCTGCAGACTGATTTCACCTTTTACAGTCTCTTGCAGAGTAAGTCTCTGGAATTCTGTTCTGAGTGTTGGAAGTTTTCAGAGTGCTGCTAACTGAAGGGTCTGTTCAGTTAGGAACACAGGGTCTTGGGATAGCCCTAGAAAGAAGGGGAATCTTAAACAGCCCTGGGCTTCAAACACCCCCACCAGGAATACTGGGTTTCACACAGGGTCCACAGAGCCCAGGCCTGGGGGTCTTCCCAGGCAGGACCACTCCCGACTCACTCCAGCTGATGCCAGGCTGCATGGGACCCTCAATGCACAGACACCCCACAGAGCAACAAGGACCCCATGCAAACAGCCCAACACCTTCTCTGCCCACAGGAGGGGGTGAGGGGTATGAGAATTACTGGTAAAACAGACGCTAAGAACAAGCTGTTTCTTGGATAAACAGTACTGGTGAGTGTACAGCATACTTTAATGATTTTGGTGTATTTTTGACACTTTTTCTAACTCAGTGTAGTTTCCGTAAGCATAAAATTCAGAGTTCGTTCTCAAGACCAATGCCTGGGCTTACCTGGGATCAAGCCCTGTGCTGTGGAGACCACCTGCGGAGGGAACGTGACAAATATGGGGGCCACGGGGCCAGAGGCACCATGCTGACAGGGTGCCAGGCCACAAGGCTGGAAAGGCAGGCTGGCACCCTAAGACCCTGAGGCAGCAGGAGTACACAGAGCTGGTGCAGCGTGCTGAGGGTTTAGTCTGGGAACCAGAGTGAGAAGGGAGAGAAGATGGGCACAACAGGGGACAGGTGCCAGCCCAAAACACCCTTCGAGCAGGCCAGGCAGGGGAGACCCAAGCAGCTCCCGGCAGACCCTCTGGAGACAAAGACTTCTACTTGTCACTTTACGTATCCCAAGAGAAACCCAGTGTTATCACAGGCAACTTTCCATCAAATTCGGGACCTTGTAGTATAGGTGACAGTCTTGTTTAAGCTGGGCTCTGGGCTCCCAAGTGGTTACCACAATTCATAATCTTTTATACTTCAAACACTACATTTTTAGTAACACGAAGCCCTTCTTACTCCAGCTGAGGACCAAACAGAAGTGTGCCAGACCTGAGCCAGCCCCACACCTCAAGAACATGGCTCAGCCATGGCTCCCAGCCCCGTACCCGCCTCCCCCCAGCAAGGAGACAAGCTGTCACAGCTCCCAGAGCTCCTTGGCCTGCCCTCCCATCACTATATTATGTGAACTGCACATCCCCTGTCCTACGTGGCCCCTTCTCACAATCTCCGCACTCGGAAGGTTTCCCCAGCCCTCCAAGGAGCCTGCTCCTGAGGGATCCAGGGGGAGGACTCGGGGATACCGGCTATAGATGGGCCGTTTCCTCCTTCTATAAGTCCCTTTAATCCCTGTCCCCACAACCAATTCTCCAACTCTCTGGCCCTAGCTGGAGAGCCTACTAGTCGGTTCTGTCTGACCCTACCTGGAGTTAGTGCACCCCCACGGTTATTAAGCTTCAGTCCCACGACACAGCTCAGCTTCAGACACCAGTTGCAAATAGGGTCCTCAGGTCACCCACACCTCTGCCAATTACAAATAGGAAGGTTCCCATCACCACTCTGAGTTTTATTAATTCTCTGCAACAACACAGAACTCAGGAAAATTCTCTACTATTACAGTTTATTATAAAGGACATGAGGACCAGCCAGATGGGGAGGCACATAGTGCATGGTGTAGAAGACTTCTGAGTGCGGGAGTCTGTGTCCCTGTGGGCTTGGCATCTACAGATGCCACTAAGTCCAATGCTCCCCAAGCCCCCTTAGTCAAGAATTCTTTTCTTCATTACCTAGACATGACTGATCACACCCTAGGCCACTGGAAATCAATGTCAATTCCCAGACCCTCTCCCCTCCCTGAAGGTTGGGATTCTACAACAGAGCTGAACAGTCCTCAAAACTGTCAAGAAAACCGTGAGAAACGTGTCACAGCCAAGACTAAAGAGAAATAACTACAACCTGTAATGTGGTGTCCTGGGTAAGGTCCTGGGGTGCAGCAAGACATCAGAAATAAAATATGTGCACAATAAAGGAAAGGTACTAATAAAAAACAAAGGTGAATAGAAAGTATGTAAATAACAAAGTAAAAAAATCAGAATAAAGTGTGGGACAGAGGGCACCTGAATGGCTCAGCTAGTTAAGAACTGCCTTCAGCTCAGGTCAGGATCCCGGAGTCCAGGGATCGAGTCCCGCATCTGGCTCCCAGCTCCTCAGGGAGTCTGCTTCTCCCTCTGACCTTCTCCTCACTCATGCTCTCTCTGTCTCTCCCTCAAATAAATAAATAAAATCTTTAAAATAAAATAAATAAAATTTTAAAAAGTGTGAGACAGAATAAAAGAAATCTGAATACAGTATGGAGCTCAGTTAATAACAATGTACCAATGTTGGTTCACTAATTGTGACAATGAGCCACACTGATAGAAAAAGTTAATACTGGGGAAACTTGCTGCAGAAAACGGCCACTGCGCCCAGCCAAGAATGTTCTGGAAGGTTCAAGACTGGATTTGGAGTCCAGCCGTGGGTCTCCCAGGCTCTGGATTCCCTGTTGGTCCTACAGCAAACCTAATGTCCAAGCCACTCTCAGCCCCTTCCTGTATAATAAAGAACAGTGCTAACTACAAGAAACATCTGTATTCCCAGAATGACACAACCACAAAAACAAATTCTGCTCACCTTTAAACTGTGAACGTGCTACAGAAACCTGAAGTGGCCAAAGTATTTTTATTACCATGCTTAACAGGGAAGAGTTACAAGGAGAACTCGAACAGCAGAGGGACCTGGACACCCAGACCATTCACACCGTCAACTCCCGCTGCTCAGTGCTTTTCTCATGGCTCCAAAGTTCTAAGCAGCCAACAGTCATTACTGTTAAAAATTACAAGAATTATGTTTCTTGGGTGTGCTTTTGTGAATCCTAAAGTACTTTCAAATATATTTCACTTGAGCCTCTAATACTTGTAAGGGAAGTCCTAATCTTAACAAATAAGGAACAAACTCAGGTTAATGTAAAAAGAATCAAAAAGGGAGTCTGGGCTACTGACATATGGACGGACCCCTAAGAGCCCCGAGTTAGGTGTGATCTCTATGTGGACAGCAGGATCACAGAGGCTGGGGATACCAGGGGACCTGCCTGGGGCCATCCCGAGCAAGGCCAGGGGTCCCCTCTACAAACACGTAACAGTACTAGAACCCGGCGCTGCTGATGTCCTACAAGCCCGCAGATCCTGGCCATCTCATCTCAAGGAGTCCTAAACGTGTCCCAAGGGCACGACTTCCCCGGAGAGTGAACACCGCGTTCCACCAAGCTTAACTACGACAAGAGCGCCTAGATCGTCCTAGGACTGGCCGTTAGCGCGCTCCCTTCAAAAAACTTTCCGAACCCCGCTCAGGACGCCGCCGCCAGCAGCCGGGCGGCTAAGGTCACGGCGCGAGAGTGAGTCACAGGCCGCGGCCCCGCGCGCGGCTCCCATACCCCGACACCGGGCTGGCCAGGGCGGGGCAGAGGGGCGAGGCGGCGCAAGGTCCCAGCCCCGCGTGACCCCAGCCCCAGCCCAAGGTCCGAGCGCCCCTACCCAGCGACCCACCAGAGCGCCAGCCGGCGCTGTGCTTCCGCGAGGCAGCTGAGGCCCGAGGCTCGAGGCCCGAGACCGTCCGCCCGGACTCCCGGCCCTCTGCTCCCGTCCTCCCGACGCCGCCGGCCCCCGGTCCCCGGCCCCGGCCCCAAGCCTCGGCCCCGCCCGGCCCACCCGACCCCGCCGGCCCCGGCTCCAGGCCCCGCGCTGTCGGCAGAGCGCCGGATTCTTACCCCTCGGGGCGGCGGTGCGGGGCGGCGGGAGGCGAGAGGGCGCCCGGCCGCAGCAGCTCCTCAATAAGATGGACGCCATGTGCCCAGCCGCAGCGGCCGCTGGGGCCTCCTGCTGCTGCCTCCTCCTCCTGCGCGGCGGCTGCGGCTGCTCGCCCGCCCGCCGACGCCTCGGCCCGCCCGCGCGGACGGTTGAAGGCGACGGTTGGCTCCCGGCGGCGGGCGCTCAGCTCAAGGACCCGGCACCGGCGGCAGCCATGTCCCGGCACAGCGTCCGGCGGCGCGGGGCGGGGCGGACGGGCTGCCGCTCCCATTGGGCCCCTCGGGTACCCGCCGCCCGCCAGGTGCAGGGCGGGCTCGCGCCGCCGCGGACTGCGGGTCCCGGCGTGCCCCGCGACAGCCGGACCCTGAGACCGCGCGGAATTCTGGGGCTCGTCGCGCCAGCCGCGCATGAGCGCTGGGCCCTTCCGGGTCGGCGCAGGCGGAGGGTGGCGGTGCTTGGTGCTGCGGGAGCTCGGGGGAGGGCCGTATGGAGCGACGCGGTTCGCAAGATTTGGGTGGCGGAGCGGGTGCTAATTGTCGGTCTCGTCCCCGGCCGGCGCGCGTAGCCCCGAGGGGCCTTCCCTGGGGCCGGGCCTAGAGCGGCGCCCCCAGATCGCGGGTTGACCCTCCCAGATGAGCTCAGACACCTGCTCCAGAAGACCTTCCACCCAGAGCGGACCTTTTAGCCCAAGCTCCCCTGTCCTAAGATGGGGTTCTGTTCGCCATGGTCGTACAGGGACGGAGGAGGTGATGCAAGGAAAGCAGGCAGGGAGAGATGGGGTGGGCGGGTCCTGGGGTTCAGTGGAAGTGGTCCCCCCCAGCAGGGAACTCCTGCCAGCCTGCACTCCAGCCCGGCGACAGCAGGCTCCTCCTCGAGACTCGCTCCCCTCTTTGCCCCATCCCACGCTTAGCCTGGAAGGCCTTTTACCTCCCTTTGGCCTCACGTGCCTCTTTCTTGTTCGTGGATGTAAATCCCAGGGTACCGCTTAGGGGAGGTCCGGCAGTACTTACTCCGTGCAGAACTGTTCTCTGGGCTGCAGGAGTGTGGAAGCCCTAATCGTAGCAGGCTCCCCGCTCTTGAGAGATTGAACTTGGTTTAATTGCATGGCTCTTGGGGGGCTCGGCCCTTACCATCAGGAAGAAGTTGTCTGCCTGCAGTGGTTTTCTTTTTCGGGACTGTCAGATGCTCCCATTTTCTCCCGCCTCTCAGGTGGGAGAAAAGGGAGCTAGTTAGTGCAGGGCATTTGGGAGACCAGACGAAGTGCTTATGTTGGCACTGGGCAGTGAGCGCTACGGACATCATACACAGAGTTAATCTAAGTACGTTGATGCCTGAAACAGGCTTCTAAGGTCAAAAGCCCATAAAGCCAGGACCCTATCCTATACATCCCTCAGGAGGCAATGGTGGGATAACGAAGGACAGTTCTTGTCCATGGACCCCAGGGTCAGGTCTGAATCAGGGCAAAAGGTGCTCAGGATCAGATAGGACTGGCCTTCCAATGTCCAAAGTGTAGGAGAAGGCTTTTGCTAATACTAGTAACTGACATTGGCCCTCAGCTCCTGAAGGCCGTGTTCCAAAGCCATCAACGGACAGGTAGGGAGCCCCACAGAGTGGGTGAGAATCAAAGCTGGTCCCTAACAATGCTGTAAGTGTCTGCAGGACTTTGAAGGACAGAGGATGGGGGGAAGGCCCCATCTGCCTCTGTACTGCCCAAGGGGCCAAGTGTGAGGAAATACGGCAACAATGCTCACTTGCCCTTGGCATGATTCTCCTGTGGCCCACCTAGGTTGCATGAGAGAGAGAAGCAAAAATAGAGTCTATAGAGGGGGCGCTTGTGAACACCCACCTGGGATGCTTTCTGCAGCTCCACTGGTAGGGTGGAATTTTAGGGAAAGTCATTTTTAACAATACCCTTATTGGACTTTCTTTCTTTTTCAAAGATTTTATTTATTTGAGAGAGTCAAGCCAGGCAAGAGGCAGAGGGAGAGGGAGACGCAGGCTCCCTGATGAGCAGGGAACCCAATGCAGGCCTCCATCCCAGGACCCTGAGATTAGGACCTGAGCCTAGAAGGTAGAGGCTTAACCAACTGAACTACCCAGGCAATCCCCATTATTGGTTTTTCTTATTAGCTAAAGAACATGTGCTTATTATAAGCATTTTAAGTTTATAAAAATAAATATAAAGGGGCGCCTAGGTGGCTGAGTCGGTTAAGCCGCTGCCTTCAGCTGAGGTCATGGTCCCAGGGTCATGGGATGGAGCCTCTCATTGGGCTCCCTGCTTGGTGGGGAATCTGCTTCTCCCTTTGCCTCTCGCCCCTTTTTGTGCACTCGCTCGTTCACTCTCAAATAAATAAATCTTTAAAAATAAAAGTTGTAGGGGCGCCTGGGTAGCTCAGTGGGTTAGGCCTCTGTCTTTGGCTCGGGTCATGATCTTGGGGTCCTGGGATCAAGCCCCGCATTGGGCTCTCTGCTCAGCAGGGAGCCTGCTTCCCCTTCTTTCTCTGCCTGCCTCTCTGCCTACTTGTGGTCTCTCTCTCTCTGTCAAATAAATAACTAATGTCTTAAAAAATAAAAAAATAAAAGGCATATAAAGAAACAAGTAGAGGGGTACCTGCCTGGCTCAATCCATAGAGCATGCAGGGCTTGATGTTGGGGTCAGAAGTTCAAGTCCTACATTGGGCATAGAGCTTACTTAATAATAAAAATAATAATTAGGGGCACCTGGGTGGCTCAGTGGGTTGAAGCCTCTGTCTTCGGCTCAGTTCATGATCTCAGGGTCCTGGGATCGAGCCCCACGTCGGGCTCTCTGCTTGGTAGGGAGCCTGCTTCCTCCCTCTGTCTCTGCCTGCCTCTCTGCCTACTTATGATCTCTATCTGTCAAATAAATAAATAAAATCTTTAAAAATAATAATAATAATTAAAAAAACAAGTAGGGGCGCCTGGGTGGCTCAGTGGGTTAAGCCACTGCCTCCAGCTCGGGTCCTGATCTCAGGGTCCTGGGATTGAGCCCCGCATCGGGCTCTCTGCTCAGCGGGGAGCCTGCTTCCCCCTCTCTTTGTCTGCCTCTCTGCCTACTTGTGATCTCTCTGTCAAATAAATAAATAAAATTTAAAAAAAACAAGTAGAAACCTGGCATCCTGTCAGCTTGCCATCCATACCCTTAATGCCACGTCAGTGGCTGCCTTCTTGCACCCCGCCTACTCATGCAACAGTCCAAGTGCACAGAATCCTGGCAATGGGTCTGTTTTTGTATCACAGACTCTGCTGTTTTTATTTCTTTCTTCTCTTTTCTTATAGGCCTTTTTCTTTTCTCTATGTTCCCCACAAATTGAACATAATCTTCCATAGTCGCTCCATGTTTACACAAGTGACAAGAGTCCCAAGAAACAAGGTGGGATACACAGCACAAATGCCCGAGCTAGGGAGGTTAGAGAATCGGTTGAGGATGAGGTCAGAAGTCAGGTTAGGGATCTGGTTGGGGGGAGGTCATGTTAGACACTGGGTTAGAGGATCAGGTTAGAAATCAGGGTAGCAGAGGAAGACCCAGCTGTTTGCCCTCCTGTGGCCAGGATTAGGCTCAGAACAGGTGAAACTGGATTGCACAGGGTTGGAGTTTTGCCCAGAAGGGTGATGAAGGAAGAGAGGGACTGTAGAGTTTAAGATGTGTGCAAAAGAGTGGCTGTAAGGTTGGACTGGGAAATTTAAACATGGGATGGGGGAAGTGAGGAAAAGGTGGGAGCAGCTTGGGATAGTGGAAAGTGGCAGAACCACCGGCCTGTGGGGCTGCAGGTCCTGAAGGGCGTTGGGAGTCAGCTACCATGGGAGTCAGGTACCACAGCAAGTGAGCTAGCAAAAGAGGGATGTTCACAGTGGGTGGTGGGTGTCTTGCATTTATTGGCTATGGCAAGTGCAAGGATGTGAGCTCAGGAGAAGGGCCTGAAGTGAAGCTGAAGGGCAAGGCCCTTGAGGTGGAATAGCCAGGACACCTTTGAGCACCATGGGGAAAGGCATGCCTTCCTCCAACTGAAAGCAGCCTCAGCCAGGCATACACAGCAGAAGGAGCAGGTAACTAGCCTCCAGCCCTATCTTGTTGTTGGAACAACATACACAACGAAGCTGCAGAAAGCATCCCAGGTGGGTGTTGGCCCGGACTAGAGTATGGTGATGGCCCGGACTAGAGTATGGAAGAGACTTTCATTTGGGTCCTTGAGTACACAGGAATGGTGTCTATGGGGCTGAGACTAAGCCTACTCACTCCCCACAGCGACACCCATTCTTAGGTTTCTGGGTTTCCTGGAAAATGCTCCATTCAGCAGCTTCGCTTGACCCTTCTGCTTCCTTCTGCCTGCCAAGCACTGTGGGTGATGGGTTGGAAAGGACGGACCCTGGACTGCCGACCTTGGACTTGTTCTACCTAAGATCAAGAAAACATCCATCTCGGGACGCCTGGGTGGCTCAGTTGGTTGGACGACTGCCTTTGGCTCAGGTCATGATCCTGGAGTCCCGGGATCGAGTCCCGCATCGGGCTCCCAGCTCCACGGGGAGTCTGCTTCTCTCTCTGACCTTCTCCTCGCTCATGTTCTCTCTCACTGTCTCTCTCTCAAATAAATAAATAAAATCTTTAAAAAAAAAAAGAAAACATCCATCTTTTCTCAGCCCTGTTATTTGAAGGGGTTTCTGTATATAAAACTGACTTTATTATAACAAACTCAAGGACAGATCCCTAGAAGCTGGATTGCTGAGTCAGTGTGACTGCCAAGGTATATTTTTGTAAACCTTTAAAATTAAAGGTTTTATTATTTTTAAGATTTTATTTATTCATTAGAGAGCAAGCAGGGGGAGAAGCAGGGGGAGCCTGACATAGGTAGGACTCTATCCCAGAACCCTGGAATCATGACCTCAGCTGAAGTTAGACGCTTAGCCAACTGAGCCACCCAGGTGTCCCTCATTTGGTGGTTTTAACAGCTTCTATTTTTTCCATAGAGGTTTCTCTTCATTCATTAGATCATATTTTCCTTTATTGAATATCTTCAAACACCTGCCTTAAAGTTTTTCTCTGCCATATCTAAAACTGGGCTTATGGTTGGTTCTTTCTTTTCTTAAGATTTTATTTATTTATTTGACAGAGATCACAGGCACGCAGAGAGAGAAGAAGAAGCAGGCTCCCCACTGAGCAGAGAGCCCAATGCGGGGCTTGATTCCAGGACCCTGGGATCATGACCTAAGCCAAAGGCAGAGGCTTTAACCCACTGAGCCACCTAGGCACCCCAATGGTTGGTTTCTATTAATTGTTCTTTGACCTTGATAATGGCCACATCTCCTTTTTTCTTTGCATGCTCAGTGACTTTTTTGCTCACTGATGGTTGTGGATCATATGCTATAGTCTCTAGATTCTGTTATCTTCCTTTGACAATGACCATGTGTGCTTTCAGATCACTAAACACTCTGTGGCTTCTGCCTTCTTCCCTCCAGATTCCCATTCTGGGAAAGTCAGCCCCTGTGTTGGGAGGATACTCAAGCAGCCTGAGAGAAGGCCCACGTGGGGGAGGACCTGAAGCCTCCTGCCAATGGCCAGCACCACCCGAGTAAAGCTATCCCCATAGCCTATCTGCAGACACAGCCAAGGTTTGGATGATGGCAGCTCTGGGCATCATCTTGTCTGCAAGGACAGAACTAGCTGTCTCACTCTTTCCCAATTCCTGACCAAAGCAACTGCATGTGATGGTCCTAGGATCCTGGGATCGAGCCCCTCATCAGGCTCCCTGCTCAGCAGGGAGTCTGCATCTCCCTTTACTGTTTGTTTTGAACCACTTAGTTTTTGGGTAACAGACAAGATGTGTCCAGAGAATGTTTTGCTGTAGGATGAAGCTCCAATTCCAAGGGGATGTATCCTAGTGTCTCAGCTTCATGTCAGAGGGATTCATGGGCTTGAGCGAGGTGTCCACTCTAGCTAGTCCAGAGCTCCCACAACAGTTGTCTGGGAAGTCTGGGGGCCTCACCCCAAGTATGTGCAGTCCCATTCTCAGCCAAGGACAGTGGGACATCTTAGACTCCCCTTGACACACTTGCCTGTCCTCCAGTGCCCTCTCCACAGATTCTAACAGCAGCACTGGCCCCTGAGATCAGTCATATGGTGTCCCCTGGCTGGACCACATCTCCCTGTGCCATGGTGAGGGACTGCCACAAGTACAGAGCTGGGTGGGCAAGGAGTACCTTGTGAATTTCCCTTCACTGGAGACTGTAGTCCTGCCTTTCCTGTTTTGTCACACCTGAAAACAGCTGCGTCATCTGTTTTGCCCATGTTAATTGTTGTTGACAGTGGGAGGGCCCATCTACTACAGGATTCTCTGTTCTAGCCTCAATCCAATTTGCTTTTTTTTTTTTTTAAGATTTTATTTATTTATTTGACAGACAGAGATCACAAGGAGGCAGAGAGGCAGGCAGAGAGAGAGGGGGAAGCAGGCTCCCTGCTGAACAGAGAGCCCAATGCGGGGCTCGATCCCAGGACCCTGAGATCATGACCTGAGCCGAAGGCAGAGGCTTTAACCCACTGAGCCACCCAGGCGCCCTCCAATTTGCTTTTTTAAAAAGACAAATGTCGGGACGTCTGGGTGGCTCAGTTGGTTAAGCAGCTGCCTTCGGCTCAGGTCATGATCCCAGCTTCCTGGGATCGAGTCCCACATCGGGCTCCTTGCTCCGCAGGGAGACTGCTTCTCCCTCTGACTCTGCCTTCCACTCTGTCTGCCTGTGCTTGCTCTCGCTCACTCTCTCTGACAAATAAATAAAATCTTTAAAAAAAAAAAAAGACAAATGTTTCCACATTTGTGGCAAAACTGGTGAGCTCTGAATCAAGCCTAGAATTTAGTGTTAATGGTCTGATGCTGGTTTCTTAGTTTTGACAAAGCTACCATGGAAATGTGAGCTGATGAGACTAGGGGAAACAGGTGGGCAACTGTTATCTGTGCATCTTTTCTGTAAATATAAACTTATTACAGAGACGCCTGGGTGGCTCAGTCGGTGAAGCGTCTGCGTTCAGCTCAGGTCATGATCCCAGGGTCCTGAGACTGAGTCCTGCATCAGGCTCTCTGCTCAGCGGGGAGCCTGCTTCTCCCTCTGCCTGCTGCTCCCCTTGCTTGTGCGCGCGCTCTCTCTCTGACAAATAAATAAACAAAATCTTTTAAAAAGTAAACTTATTACAATAAAAAAATAAAAGTCCATCTGGCTGGGGGCAGGAGTGAGGGAAAGAGAGGCCAGGTTCTGTGTCTGTGTGGCTGCCCACTAGGCTGGCTGTGAGTGGCTGCTTCTGCTGTCTCTAGTCAGTCCCCAACTCAGGCTGGGGAAGGTGGTCACTAGTCCAAAACAGAAGTGCCCCCAAAGAGTTCCCCAAGATTTTACCAGTTCTTACACCTAGTGGCAGGCCCAGAGCCTGCAAAGAACTTTCATTTTCTTCTCTTTGATGTTTTGGATGTGTGTGTGTGTGTGTGTGTTTTAAGATTTTATTTATTTGACACGCAAAGACAGCGAGAGAGGGAAGACAAGCTGGGGCAGTGGGAAAGGGAAAAGCAGGCCAGGGAGCCTGACATGGGGCTGGATTCCACGACCTTGGGATCATGACCTGAGCGGAAGGCAGACGCTTATCGATGGAGCCACCCAGGCACCCTAATATGTTTTGGGTTTTAATTTTCTGCAGTCTTCATAATTAGAAAAAGAAGCGCAACTTTAGCACAAAACAATGTTTCTTCAGCGAAAACCTGAGTGGGTGGGCAGCGCTGGCCAGGGCGCCCTGACTGGTGGTCCTCCACCTGGGGCAGTCCCCGCGGAGGAGGGCGGTGCAGGGGTGGGCGCGGCACGGCGAAGATCGCCCGTCTTCTCATCGCTGCCCTCGGTTCCCTCGGCGGAAGCCACGAGACTCACTGAGCGGGCGACACCCTGGCGGCGGAGGGTCAGAGTCAGGAAGAGGAGCCAGGTAGCGGGCCACTGGCGGGGCCGGGCGGGGGCGGGGCCTCGCGGCGCGTGGCCAATGGAGCGGGCGGGATTTGTGGGTCGGGGCCAGGACGGCGGGAGCTCTGCGTACCCCGCTGGGGCAGGTTTCTAACCTCCGCAGCCCGGGCGCCGCCTCCTTATCCCGCGGCCGGAACGTGCGAGCTTTCCTGCCCCGCTGAACCCGCGCCGCTCCGGTTCCGCCGCCCACGCGGCGACTGCCCGGGCCATCACCCGATGGGAGGGCAGCGGGGCAAATGGGACCATGTGCCCTTAGGGAAGCGGCCATTCCTAACTCCCAGCCACTCCTGCAGCCGGTACGGCACTACTGCCACACTGTGCACAAGGAAGCCTCACACCCTGCCCAAGGTCGTGCAGTTAGTAAGGGAGATGTGGGTTGTACTTTGTTCCCCAAAAGATACGTTCAAGGCCTAACTCCCCTAACTGTGAATGCGACCTATTTGGAAACAGGGTCTTTGCAGATGTAATCAAATTAAGAAGTCCTTAAGCGGACTTAGGACTGGCGTCCTTAGGAGAAGGGAAAATAGGGGCCCCTGGCTGGCTCAGTTGGTGGAACAAGCGACGCTTGCTCTCAAAATTGATTGAGCCCCACTTCAGGTGTAGAGATTACTTAAAAATAAAGTTTTTTTAAAAAGAAAGAAAGGGGGCGCCTGGGTGACTCAGTGAGTTAAAGCCTCTGCCTTGGCTCAGGTCATGATCCTAGGGTCCTGGGATGGAGCCCCACATGGGGCTCTCTGCTCAGCAGGGAGCCTGCTTCCTCCTCTCTCTCTGCCTGCCTCTTTGCCTACTTGAGATATCTGTCTGTCAAATAAATAATTAAAATCTTAAAAAAAAAAAAAAGAAAGAAAGAAGACAAAATAGGTGGACACAAAGGAAATGAGACCATGTGAGACAGAGCCTGGGAGTGCAGTGTTGCTGATAGGAACCCAGGAACACCAAGGCTTGCCCACTATCACCAGAAGCTGGGAAGAGCCTGGGAAGATGCTCACTGAGAGCCTCAGAGGAAGCATGGCCTTACATAGGCCTCAGCTTCAGGCTTCCAGCCTTCAAAACTGTGAAACAATAACTTTGTGTTGTTCTATGGTATTTTAGTGGGGCCCTAAGGAACCTGTTCAAGGGGGACCAGGACTAGAAGACTGGCTGTCCAGCCCCAGGCAGCAGTGCCTCCTGGAGATAAACACAGGGCTGTGCATACCCTCCAAGAGGACGCAGCCAGCCTGGGAGGAGTCAGAGGAGGCTTCTAGAGAAAGTGCTATCGCAGGTAAGATCTGGCATGGGGACACAGGGCGAAGTTCAATTTGATATCTTCACAGGGTGGATGTGCGTGGCTGTCCAAGGGTTGCCATCCAGAGGGGAGTCAGCTTCAGACTAGGAGCTCTGGGGGGAGGGCTGGGTTGGAGAGGCAGAGCTGGACGTCCAACACAAGGCTGGCTGAGGAGTGGGTTTTGTGTAAGGGGCACTGGGGAGACTTAGCATGATTTTAAATAGTTGGGTGACATGGTCAGTTTTGTGGTTTAGAAAAATTCTGGTTGATGTAGAGAATGGACTGGAGGGGGAGAAAGCTGCCTCCTACTGGAGAGAGGCTGGATTAGAGGGGATTTAGGAAGTGGAATTCCTGGGGGGTTGGGGGGGCTTGTAGGCTAGCTCAGGTGAGATCTCCAGGAAGAAGCTTTTGGGGGCAAATGGGGTGGGGTCTCCTCACACAGGTTTCAGTCTGCATGCCCATCTTCCCTGCCTGACAGGGACTCCCACTACATGGAGAGTTGGACCATGTGACCCTAAGGATCCTTGCAGTGCTGCCTGCTGGCTCCTGGTGGCTGCAGCTCCTGCTCCTGTGGTTGCCCCTGTGGACCGAAGTGGCCTGGGAGATGAGGCAGAGCCAGGCCTTGGAAAAGGCCAGTTTCCAGTCTGGAAAGCAGAGTGTGCCGGCTGGGTAAGGGGCTTCTGGGAAGGAGGGTTGGGGGAGGCCCTCCACCCCTACTGCTCTGCCTGGGCTGGGGGAAGGGCCTTTATTCCTTCCTCTCCTTGGAGGCAGGGGCCACCTGGGGCATGGGAGGAGGGGTGGCTTAAGACTGCCAGTTTCCACTTGGAAGCCCTCTTTATTTGGCCAGGGATGGAGAAAGGCTGGGGTCAGAGTGCAAGCATCCCCATGGAAACAGCAATGAGCCTGGCCCCTCAGGGACCCTGGCCCTGGCAGGGGATGGGGCTCCTTCAGCTAAGGGGTCTGGGCCTTACCTTTTGCAGGAGCTCTTACAGGGAGGTCAAGCCATGAGCTGCAGTACCTGTGGCAAGGAGGAGCAGGGAGGCAGAGCATGCTTGGGCCAAGGCCGCCCTGGGGACAAGTAGGGGAGCTTGTATTGTGTCTTCCAGAGCTGTATGCCCAGAGTGGGTGGTTAACATGACCCACTGCAAGACCTTGCGACCAGGGGACTCCCCATGAATCTTGATCTTTTGTTCTGTTGTTGTGGGGCTTGGCCCAGGTCCAGCAACCAGGCCTGGAGTCCTCTGGTCCTAAAGGCCTTGCCCAGCTTGGCCTTGACCTGAGAGCTGGGGGAGGGGGGTGCTGCTGTGGGAGCTGAGACAGAGGGCAGCTGAACCCCTCAAAAGGCCAGAGCAGGGTAGCCGTCCATCATCTGTAATCACCTGCCTTTGAGTCCAGAATTTTCATCCAGAGAAATGACAGGAGTCTCAAAGAAACCCAAGCAAGGTTCAGTCTTGGCTGCTGCCATCTTTGGGTGGCCAGTATCCCTCTGAGCCCACCAGGCTTGGGGCTTTGCCTCTCAGGGCCGTCGCCCACCTGCCTGAGACCCGTTTCTCAAGAACATGCTTTCTCAGCCTGCAGTGCCAGGGAACTACCCAGACTCTACGAATTTCCAAGCTCTGTATGCACTGAAATCATTGCCACAGGGACAGCAGCCCACCTTTGGGAGCCTCATATGTGAGCACCTGTGGGGGTCCCAGTCACTGGAAATACGGTCCCCACAGGGCAAGACCCTTGGAGTGTGCAGGGCTGGGGGGCTGTCCTACTGGCCAGACTTGCTGAAAAGGGCTCAGGACCTCTATGAGACAGCCAGGCAAAGCCTGCACTGGGCGGGAAAAGACCAGCCAGTCCCAAATAACTTTCTTCAGGAAAATCTAAACATGCATTTGCATGCTTTGAATAAATTTGCATATCAATCACACTATTCTAAATGCATTTTTTTTTCCAGAAGAGGAGATTTAATTTCAAATCTGTGAAATTAGAGGAGATATGGTGGTATTTGTCCTGTACTGCAGGATTTAATAAGTGCCGTTTTCAAGTTTGTGCCTCAGCAGGATCCAGGTCTGGGAGCCTCTTCCCTCAGCCAGAGGGATAATATGGCAAAATGCAATCTTTCCAGGAGCTCCTGGTGAGTTCTGGCAGTGACTTCTGGGGGAAGGGTTTCTTCTGGTTTCTCAGGATCTCCAACTAGGGCACTGCACGCATTAGGATCTCATGTAGTGTTCTCTGCTGAAAGTGAGCAGTTCCGTAATTCCTTTCAGTTGAGACACTGTGGAGGGTCTCATCCCTGTCCTGGCTTGCCCTGTGCCAGTTCCTGGTCTGGTGGGAAGCAGCTCGTGGCTGGGTCAAGATGCTGAGTTTGAAGTGCTGTCTTCTCTGTAGTGTCTTCTCCCAGAGTCCTATAGAGGAACTGAGCATGCCTTTGTAACTCCCTCCCCTCAGTCACTGGATGTGGCTGCCCTGAGAAGGGAGACCCATGGTGAGATGGCTCTTTGCAGCTGAGGCTGCCTATAGAAGGTGGTAGCTGGAGGTTTAGCAGGAAGACTGTTAGGGGATCTGAGTGGCCCATCTCTGTGTCACCCTACCAGCCCACTATCCTCCTCACAATCAGAGAGATCTTCTGGAAAATGGTCTCTGACTACAGGCTGGCATTCCTGGAGGGGCTCCTGGTAGCCCCTTTGCCCCACGGCAGCCTCACTGGAATGTCACATCTCCTAGCTGACAACAGATCCCCCACTCCACCTAGCTCCAGACCAGACTTGAGTCCGGGGGGTGAGGGCGATGGTTGAATCCACACCCTGCAGATACTCTGCAGGAAGCCTCCAACACCATCGTGCTGGCCGGTTGTCCTCCGGCCTGTTTTCCACGCTCGGTCTCATTGTTCGGGACCCTCTAAGTCAAGTCTGTAATGCAGGTTCCAGGAGCGCAGGCGTGTGTGTGTGTGTGTGTGTGTGTGTGTAGGGGCTCCTCTGGGGCGTCCAGCTTGCTTTCCATGTGCAGGGGCAGTTGGAACTGGACCTCTACCTTCCCCGCGCCACCGCGCTTCCTGTCCCGGGCGCCTTCTTACTGTCCTCGAGGTAGGGGCGTGGGTGACCCCTGGGTGCGGGGCTGGCGACCCTCGTGCGATGACCCCGCGCTGCCGCACGCACCGGCCACTGGCCACAGAACTGCTGTCCGAAGGGCACGTGCGAGCGCAGGACACGCCGGGGGCGGGGAGCGAGCGGCACCGGGGTCCCACATCCCCGATCAGCCGCCGCGCGTCCCGGCTGGGGCCGCGATCGCGCGGGGCCGGCTAGCGGGCGCCGATTGGGCGCGCGGTCGTGACGTCACCTCGCTCCCGCCGGCTCCGGCCTCGGGCTCCCGGCTCCGGGCTTTGGGTTTAGCCGCCGCCAGGCACGCGCCCGGCTGAGTAGCGGGAGCGGGACGCGCGCCTCATGCTGGTCTGAGGCGGCTCGCGGGGTCCCGCGGCCCCGGCCCCGCGCCACCGCCCCCCCAGCCCGCCCGGTCGCACCCCCCGCACCCCCCGCCCGGTCCCCGCCTGTCCCGCGCCCCGCCCGCCCGCGCGCCCCGCCCGGCGCGGATTTGAAAAGCCCGGCCGCAGCCCCGCGAGCGCGGCAGCCAATCAGCTGCGCGCACTTTCCCGCGGCTTCTGCGAGGCGGCGGCGGCCCGGCGGCGGCGGCGGCGGGCGGGAGGCGCGGGGGCGGGGTCGGCGCCGCGCGCGGAGAGCCTCGGCCTGGCCGCGCTGCGCCCGCCGCCGCCGCCGCCCCCTCCCCTCCCTCGGCCCTCCCTCCCCCGCGGCCCCGGCCCCCTCCCCGGCCCGCCGCCGCCGGAGCCGCCGCGCCGGGAGAGCCGCCGCCGGAGGATGCGACGCACAACAGGTCACTGGAGCCGCCGGCCCAACCGCCGCCGCGGGCCTGAGGGGCTGAGGGGCCCGGGGGTCCGGGGATCCGGGGAGCCCGAGGGCCTGAGGCGCTGAGGGGCAGCCGAGCCGAGGGCTCGCGGGGCCGGGCGTGGGGGGGGGCAGGAGGACCAGGGAGGCCGGCGGGGCGGGGGCGGCCGCGGCTAACGGGGCCGGGCGTCGGGCGGCCGCGGCCATGTTGGGCCCGGCCGCCGGCGGCTGCACCTGTGCCGGCCTGCGGGCCGGGCGGCCTTTGTTTGCGGCGGCGCCGAGCGAGCCGGGCCGGCCTTTGTGAGGCGCGGGCCCGGGCCGTGGCCGGCGGTGGGAGGGGCGCGCCGGGTCGGCGCTGAGGCGCTTTTTTTTGTCTGCGGTGGGTCCGCGGGTGACACTCAGGGACGCGGGCCGTTGGTCAGCGCGGGCGCCCGGGAGCCGGGCCGGGCCTTGGCAGGTGGAGGCGCGGGCCGGGCGTGGGGACCCCGCCCGGGGCTGTGGGCGCGCGCTGCCCCGGCCCCCGGCGCCGCCGCGGAGCCCCGAGGCCTCAGGACGCGCATAGACGCGTCCTCCCGGCCGCACGGTCGGCTCGGCCCCACTCACGAGAAGGGCGGTTGGGAACCTCGGCATTTCCAGAATGCCGGGCTTGAGTTTCGGGGGAACGGCTGTGGGCCCGCCGCGGGGTCGGCCAGCTCCCGCTCCACGCTCAGGACGGGAGTGGCCACGGCTTTGACATTCGGGTGGAAACTTAGTATCGCGGCCGCCCTTCCGCCGCCCGTCGGCCCCGGGGGGTGCGTGCTGGGCTAGCCGCACCTGGGGAGAGAGGCCGGCTCCCTAAGGCGTGGACTCGGGGCTCGGTTAGCTAACTTGTGCAGCGCTGACAGCCCACGCTTGGGTTTTCCGGGCCCGACTTTTAAATGAGTTACACACCGAGGCGCCTTCATCGCCCAACAGCTGAAATCTGTCCCGGAGCCACCGCGCACCCACAGCACCCACGCTCCTTACTGCGTTTTCTGTATTTTTAAATAAGGTTATGGAGATGTTAGGTAAGAAGCCGCCCCATTTATGCGGCTGGGACCTTCACTTTCCTTTCTTCAAATGTTTGAAATGTCCTAGTTCCATATTGAGGTGGGAAGAGAGCAACACTCCTGGAGAAGCTCGACTCCAGACAATAAGGCGCGGGGAGCGAGCCCTGCGCGCACCGCCCTCTCCTCGTGTGCCTGGCGTGTGCTCTTCTCCCCACAGCCGGCCATAGTTCAGATCTCAGCTCTCCGCTGGAAGTGAGCAGGACTCATGCCTGAAGCACGATTACTTTGAGTCATTTCCTTTCCTTTTCTTCCATTTTCTCAGACGCCCAGCAGCCTTCAGTTTGGGGCTAGTGGTTGGTGAAGTGAGGGCTTACTGCGTGGTTGTGAGTTTGTGAGAGCTTTTGTGTAGAGCTCTGATCTGTTCGGTACAAAATACGCCCCCCCCCACCCCCCTGCATTCCCCCCAATTAGGCTGGCCCCAGACTGCAGCAGGGAGTGTTCAATTTATAACCGAATTTTGAAGAATGAGGGGCTGTGTTTTCGTATGTGTGCGTGCCATTCGTGGAAACACTAGAGTGCAACAGTAAGGTGAGCAGGTCGCCCGCTGCTGCAGCTTACACTTTTTTGGCAAGTAATTTATGTGGAACTGTTAAAACAGGGAGTACCTGCTGAACTGTGAGGAGCCCAATGAAGAGTAAGTCGGAACTGCAGGAACTAGATGTCAGAAAGGAGAGGCTCTGTGACTGTAGTGAAGGAAGAGTGGGTTGGGCCTCCCACCTACTCGGATGTCCTTTTCTCCCCTAAGTAGTCCCAGCTTTTACAAGTTTACTCCTATAGCGGAATGTAAACTAATTAGTTACTTCCTTTTTTATGGCTTGACGCTTCAGTGTAAAACATGTAAGAGTAGGTGGGATAGACTTCCTGAGGAGTGCTGGGAGAGGAGGATGCCAATAAAATGTGAGCCGTCTGAGATAGGGTTTTTTGCCACCAAGAGCATGTAAAAGAATGTGCTAAGATGATGCTGAAGTTTATCACTCTGCCCCTTTTCTTTTTTTTTTTTTATTTTTTTAAGTTTATTTTTATTTATTTTTTTAAAGATTTTATTTATTTGACAGAGAGAGACCACAAGTAGACAGAGAGGCAGGCAGAGAGAGAGAGGAGGAAGCAGGCTCCCCGATGAGCAGAGAGCCCGATGCGGGACTCGATCCCAGGACCCTGAGATCATGACCCGAGCCGAAGGCAGCGGCTTAACCCACTGAGCCACCCAGGCGCCCAACTCTGCCCCTTTTCAATTGGGGCAAATAACCTTTCTAAGTCAACACTTTAACCAGCGGGAACTGAAAATACGAGCTTTACACTCCCATCTTCTGGTGTACGCAGTTGTTGCTGTTGCTCCCGCTTGCCTGAGAGTGTATGCAGTTTTGGGTAAGCATCTTAGTTTCCTGAGCTTCACTTTTCTCTTCTGGTGGACTTTAGTAACTGTGTCTTTGGTCTCCAAATATGTGGTGCCCTGTCCTCACTTCAAACCTTTTGCGTGGACTGTTGGTGGATGTGGAGCACTGCTTCTCCGTGTTTTGGAGTACAGAGTACCTAGCCTTTTAATGGCCATATGTGACCTTTCTCTCTGTTGGGTGAACCATTGGGAGATAAGACTCCCCTAGCCTTGGGTAGCCTAGGCTCTGTTGGTACCTTCTCATGACAGGCACTCAGTAAATGCTGAATAAATGGGCATATGACTTACGATAAACAAACAACCCGTTTTAATGTCAGCATCTGGCCTGTTTGCCTTTTTGTAAGTCATATTGGAGCAGAAAGGGATCCTCTGGAAGAAGCTGAGTATGGAAAATAAGGGGCTGGCCTAAGGTCACCCTGCTTTATTTTTATTTTTTATTTTTTATTACGATTTTATTTGTCAGAGGGAGCTCGCACACAAGCAGGGGGAGTGGAAGGCAGAGGGACAAGCAGGCTCCCTGCCAAGCAAGGAGCCGGATGCAGGACACGATCCCAGGACCCTGGGATCATGACCCCAGTTGAAGGCAGATGCTTAACTGACTGAGGCCACCCAGGCGTCTCAATCATCCTGCTTTAATTGGGGAGCTAAGACCATGTTTGCCAAGCAGGGCTGTTCCCTTTTCCTTTCCTCATCATAGCTAACTCAAATGTTAAATAAAAAGTTAATGATGGGGGCGCCTGGGTGGCTCAGCAGGTTAAAGCCTCTGCCTTCGGCTCAGGTCATGATCCCAGGGTCCTGGGATCAAGCCCCGCATCGCATCGGGCTCTCTGCTCAGCAGGGAGCCTGCTTCCCTTCCTCTCTCTCTGCCTCTCTGCCTACCTGTGATCTCTGTCAAATAAATAAATAAAAATTAAAAAAAAAAAAAGTTGGGCGCCTGGGCGGCTCAGTGGGTTAAGCCGCTGCCTTCAGCTCAGGTCATGATCTCAGAGTCCTGGGATCGAGTCCCTCATCGGGCTCTCTGCTCAGCAGGGAGCCTGCTTCCCTCTCTCTCTTTGCCTGCCTCTCAGTCTATTGTGATCTCTCTCTGTAAAATGAATAAATAAAATCTTAAAAAAAAAAAAAGTTAATGATGAAACATTGCAAATGTGTAAGTATAATGAGTAGTAGAACAGACCTGTCCCAACCACCAAAATGAAGTAAGCAGCGATGTTTTTACTGTATCTTTCTATATTGCTGGGCAAGGTAAAAAGAATATAAAGTGTATGAAATACAAAAGCTAGAGGCTATGTGAAAGAAGGCTTAGGCTGGTACTTCACACACTGTCTTTATATGATTTGTTAATTTCTTTATCAGGAATGGTTGTTTACACGAAGCTCTTGGGGGAGAAAAAGACTTAACATTGGTTACCCCAGGGACTTGTCAGCATTTTGCATTTGTCTCTTGGTTGCAGTATAGCTTTTGAAGGAGCTGATTGATTTGATGAAATTTGGATTGCTAGGTAAAAGAATTAAGACAGACCACAAAGTAGTTTTGTCCTTGAGTCTGCCTTCCAAAAAGCAAATGGCTACATATAATTCTCAAACCATCTTATTTCTGTAATACTTAAATGGTTTCAACAAAACAGACAAGTATAGAGTTTGCAAAGTGTTGGTTAAGCTGAGTGCTGGCTTATAGCTCAAAAACCTCAGTAGTGAGACTTCCCTGGCAGGTATATAGAGAAACAATGTTTATTACTGGAAGGAGTTGGGACCTCCATTTTTAAGCTGTCTTTGAAAGAGTTGATGATACGAATTAAGTCTGTTATGCTGTTAAAGGATGTATTTATATCAACAGTGTCTTCAGGTTTCAGTTAATTTTTTACGTATGTTTTTGCTGCTGTATGCTGGTGGCCAACAGATTAGAAAGTGTGTTTCTGACTCCAGTTTTACTACCCTCAGTCAGATCTCTACATCCTGCCAGGACTTTCCAAAATGCACACGTGATCATGTGAGGCCCCATTTTTCAGGGATCTCCATTGCACTTCGGGATTCAAGACCAATGTCCCCCTGGTTTTCTAACTCTAACTGCACTTCCTATTTCTCCCTTTAGTCCTTCACTTGCTGCTGTACTTTTGGACGTTTGCATGATCAGTGTTTGCCACCCCTTTCCCCCAACACATCACCGCCCCCCCCCCCCCCCCCCCCCGCCAGGTATATGTGGCCCAGTTGGCTTTTCCTGTTAACTGCCTCTCAGTCAACTCTCAGCTTGGACCTCACTCCTAGAAAACCACCCAAGTCTTTGTTTTGAGAGGCTCTCATAATTATGCCTTGAGCAATTTGTGGTTGCTTCACCCACCTTTGCCCACTGTCCATTCTCACTCTACTATAGGCACCCTGGCTTCTTGCCCATCTCAAGGACCATAGCCATGCTTCAGGGCTCAGACTGCTGCACTTGCTGTTTCTTCTGCCTGGAGTGTTCTTCCCTGGACACCTGTATTGTTTGCTCCTTGCCTGCTTTTAGGTCTTTGCTCAAACTTCTTCCCAGGCACTTTCCCTGGCCACTGATTTAAAAGACCCTCTTGCCACCTGGCACTCCCCATCTGCTTTAGCTTTTCCTCCATAGCACTTATCCTTTGACATTTTGTGTGTTTTACTTTTTTTTTTATCTGCCTGACTACATTGAGATGTCTGTAAGGGTGAGGACTTCTTTTACTTCTGGCTTTGATTACTGTCATACCCCCAAGTGCCTGGAACAGTGCCTCAGTGACTATCAGTGATTGTTTGAGTGAATGGACCCTCAGTTCTTTGATGTCAGGGATATAATATGTCTCAAGCGTGTGGGTGAAGGGGAGTGATGTGAGCATGTGCCTTGCTGTGAAGTTGGAAAGGCAGAGGGCCGTGGGCAGGTAATACATGTCAGAGAGGAAGCTCATGGCCCAGTGCTTGAGAATGGTGGCCCTCCAAGGCACAGGAGGTAGGAGTAGAAAGAGTGGGTAGATGCAAGAAGTGGGGCTGAAGTGGCATTGATGGGCTCTGGTAAGCATAGGGCTCAAAATAAGAGAACAGATCAGATTTGGCCCAGGTGATTCTGGTATTCATAATTTGAAAGATTGGGTGGATCAGGCACCATTTTTATCTCCCTGTGAACTAGTGAAAGAGAAGGTGGGCCTAGTTTCTCATCTATCTGTTCCTTCCAAATGGAAGTTCTGATCTTACCAGTCAGTCAATAATGTGTCCTTGGTGCCTTACTGTTCCCTCCATAGAGGAAGTTCTAGCTCTTGAGTGTAGCGTGTGGCCCCTGCATGTTTTTCTGGCATCTTTGTTGGTTATTCCTTTGTGGCTGTACTGAGATCTCATTGTCTGGCTGCTCTGGCTCTGGTGATGAGCTGGGCTCTGTCCCATGGGTCTTTGTGCTGTTGCTTGTTTCTCGCTTATCCCTTTTGGCGCTGCTGTGCTCCTCTCATGGCCCAGCCTTTCATTGCCACTGGTGTTGCCCACCCTGCACCCAGAGCACTTGATATGGGGTTTTTGGTTTGTTTGTTTGTTTTTTTCCTCCCAAGTTTGTCGTTTTTTTAGGAGTGTTGGACCCTGTCATGACAGTACATCATGTGAGTTTTGCCCCTCCCTCTGTTCTGGGTTGTGAGCTGTTCAAGGAGAGGGCCTTCTGACTTGTCTTCTGGTCTTTGAATAGTGCACAGAAGTACTCTGTTAAGAAGCAGAGATAGGTTTTGAGTCTTCTGTTTTCCTAAAGTGTTTTGTTCCATAAAAATGTGAATTCCTAGATTTAAAGAATTCAAATATATGTTAGAAATAAGAGGTTTCTGTTTTGCTTCCCCTGAAAGATTTGGAGTTGGTGCCATCTGGGTAAAGCTTTTCTCTGTATGGCTTTGAGCCTTGAATATTCTTTACCTCTTACTGAATCCTCACAGCAGGGAACTGAATCCCAAAGATATTAAGTAATGACCCAAAGTCACAAGGCTGTAAGTGATTAGAACTCCTGCAAGGCCTGACCTTTGATTCTGTACTCTGGGAACTTACTTGTTCTGCCTCTCAGGGGACATTTTAACATAAAGCTATCTATACATGTTTAGGAAGGTGGGCTATTATGTTTTTGTTAGTCGGTATGGTGGTATACTTCTTTCTAACATTTCTTCATTCACTGAGTGTCGGCTGGGTTCCAGTGATGAGCTAGAGTCTATGTCCTTTATCCCTTGGAGTTTACAGACTGGTGAGGGGGATGAAACCACGGAGACAGTGGACAAAGATCATGTCTTTGAAAATCCTGTGAAATAGTCTTGCCAAATAATTGGACCTCATTCTGATCAAGGTTCTATGTCCAACAACCAATTTATGGGAAGTAATAGGGGAAAGGAACACGTTATACTATACCACAGGATCATCATCAGCAGAACTCAAAACTTGGGAAACCTACAAGTCCAGTAACCTGATCTTTTCAACAGGGAACAAAATTGTACTGTGGAGGGCTTAGTTGTGTCCCAGACAGGTCAGTTAGAGACATGGCTAAACATCACCTTTGATATTTGAGACACTTAGGAATTGGAACACTGACTAGATTTGTCATTAAGGAATTTTTTTTGAAGACTTTATTTATTTATTTGACAGAGAGAGAGAGACATAGGGCATACAAGCAGGGGGAGTGGGAGGGGGAGAAGCAGGCTTCCCCCTGGGCAGGGAGCCTGATGTGGGGCTCAGTCTCAGGACCTGGGGATCATGACCTGAGCCGAAGACAGATGTTTAACGACTGAGCCAATAGGCACCTCAAGGAATTTCTTTTTTTTCTTAGCTGCCATAATGTTCTGTTATGTTAAAAGAATTTGAGGGGTGCCTGGCTGGCTCGGGTGGTCGAGCATGGGACTCTTGATCTCTGCATCCTGAGTTCAAGCCCCACGTGGGTGTAGTAGAGCTTATTTAAAAAAAAAGAAAGAAAGAAAGAAAAGAATTTGTAACTTTTAGAGACACATACAGCTACTTACCTATGAAATGATACAACATCTGGGATTTGCTTCACCATTCTATGAAGAGGGGGTAGTAAGTATGTGGCTGGATCAGGACTGGCCAAGGTTGATGGGTACACGAGACTGTACTTATTCTGTCTACCTTTATGTGTATTTGGAATGCTCCATAACAAAAAGGGGAAAAAAAAGTCACGAAGGAAATGTTGAATGCATCTAGTAGCATCTGCAGGGTGATTGTATGTAACTGGGGACTTGGTACACTTGGTAGAGGTAGGCACGAGTATTCTGGAGGAGGGAGCAGTCTCTGCAAAGACCCTGGGATAGGGGCGCCTGGGTGGCTCAGTGGGTTAAAGCCTCTGCCTTCAGCTCAAGTCATGATCCCAGGATCCTGGGATCAAGCCCCGCATAGGGCTCTCTGCTCAGCGGGGAGCCTGCTTCCCTTTCTCTCTCTCTGCCTGCCTCTGCCTACTTGTGATCTCTGTCTGTCAAATAAATAAATAAAATCTTTAAAAAAAAAAAAAAAAAGACCCTGGGATAGAAGCAGAAAGGGGACCAGTTTGGCTAGAGCAGAGGGTGAAGGGAACTGTGTGCCAAACAAGACTGTAGAGGGGAGGGTGCAGATGTTTTGGGGCTGTATTAAGGATTTTCACCCTAAGATGTGAAGCCCTTGAAGGGTTTTAAGGAAAGGTGGGCTGTGTGTGTGAGATAAGCATCCATTTGTTTTGGGAAGTGCCTTTCTCAGAGTTTTCTGTAGAGTTGGTAATGAGAGGGTTAGGGGGAGAGTGAAGAGTAGGGTACAGGAGACCACGCTGCGGTTACTAGTGTTTGTCTGCACTGGGAGTTTTCCGGTCACCTTTATTTGGGGGCCTTGTAGGATTGAGCAGTTTTGCCCCCTTGATTGTGGTATGGCTATGTAATTTGCTTTGGACAATGAAAAGTGACCTTTCACTTCGACTGGAAGATCTGAGAGATGTATGCTTTGTTGTATTTTCTTTTTCTTTTTCTTTCTTTTTTTTTTTTTTAAAGAAAATTTTTAAAAGATTTTATTTATTTAACAGAGAGAGAGAGAGAGAGAGATCGATCACAAATAGGCAGAGAGGCAGGGGCAGGGGGAACAGAGAGCCTGACTCGGGGCTCGATCCCAGGACCCTGAGATCATGACCTGAGCCGAAGGTAAAGGCCCAATACTGAGCCACCCAGGTGCCCCATGCTTTGTTGCATTTTCTTTTCCTGATTCTAACTGTAGAAGCAGATAGATAACATGCTGTACACAAGAAAGAAACCTTTGATGGAGCCAAGAACAAGTGACTGCTTTGGGGCTTGTTACTGCTGTACAGCCTAGTCCAGTGGGTCTCAACATCTGGTTCCCAGACTGGCAGCATCGATCACCTGGGAACTTGTTAGAAATGCAGATTTGCAGGCCTGCTCTTGACCTACTGAGTCATAAGCTCTGGAGTGGGGTCCAGCAGTCTGTGTGCAAATGAGCTTTTCATGTGATTCTGACGCATTCTACTTTGAGAAGAACTGCCTCTGAGTTTGCTGATTGATAAGCCAGTTAGGAGTTTGTGGTGTTAGTCTGGTGAAGGATGGTGGTGGCGGGCTAACACTGAGACTGTGGATGTGGAGGGAAGTAGGTAGGCCTTAGGTAGGAAGGATTCTGGCTGGAATAAAACTGATAAAGCTTGGGTGGCTTAGTGGGTTGAGCCTCTGCTCTCGGCTTGGGTCATGGTCTCAGGGTCCTGGGATCGAGCCCCACATCGGGCTCTCTGCTCAGCAGGGAGCCTGCTTCCCCCTCTCTCTCTGCCTGCCTCTCTGCCTACTTATGATCTCTCTCTCTCTCTCTCTGAGTCGAATAAATAAATAAAATCTTAAAAAAAAAACTGATAAAGCTTGTTTTTAGGGATGTGGGAGATGGTGAGGGGAGAGATGTTAGGGATGGCCCCTGTGTTTTTGTCTGACAACACTGGATGGCTATACTATTCACTGTCTAGACAAAATATTCTTTTGTAAGCATTTATATTTACTTCAGTTTCAGGGCTCAGAAACAGAGGAAAACCTATTAGGAATCTTTAAATTTTTTTTTTACTTCTTTGTTCAAATGTCAGTTTCTCAGTGAAGCCCGCATTGCTCCCCCATTTCAACTTGCTCCATGTGTGCTCCCTTGATCCCCTCTGACTGCTTTTATCCACAATAGCCATTACCTTGTTTATTTTACCCCATCTGGCCTCCCCTCTTGAGTGGAAGCTTCTTGAGGCAGGACACTACTCTCTAGTTTCCTTCTGTAACCCTAGAATCATGTTGCTTATATAAGTGCCCAGTGTATTTGAGCTGAACGGACTCTTGCCTGTTGAGGTATGGGCACTGACTGCTGTCCCCGTGGCCAGATCAGAGAGCTGCAGCACACTTTGGATACATGGGTGATAAGGAGAGCCTGCGGCTGACTTAGAAGTGCTCTGGTTTTGTTCTGTGTGACTGGGGTGTTGCTGAGCACTGTCTGGGGTCTGGTGATGAGGCCCCTTTACTCTCATCTCTTCAGATTCTTCCATGTAATGGTCTGAGGTGGAGGCATGAGCTGGCTTGAGAACACGGAGGAGCTGTCTGACTTCAGACAGCCTGGTCTTCCTCAGGTGGGAGGAAAAAGTGTGTTTTGTTGGCAGCAGCAGTACCCAGAATGAAAGCTGAATATTTGGTCTTTCTCTCTTCTGTATTTGAAATTGTATACTTTATCTGTGGAACATGAGTTGGGATTATGCATCATGCTAACAGTTTATTGGGTTCTTTCTGTTTAGTTCTGAAATTTGTATAAAAGGGTATTTGTTTTTTTTTTTTAATTCAACTGCTTATAACTTCTTTGAGAAAAAAAAATTATAGTGATTCTTGTTTGTCCTACCTTTGGAGGCTAAGCTCCTGTGCATTTCTCAGATACCAGAATGCTCCTGGCTGCTTTAGGGATCTGTGTGAATTAGCAGATTATATCGGTAACAGGCTGAAGCAGGGTGGCACCCAGTGCCCCACTGTCAGGCCCCTGCCGTGGGTGAGTGCAGTGTCATTGCAGGTGACCTCCTGGTTCTGAAGAAAGAGTAACAGAAGACCTCATTGATCATTACCCTCTCTACTTCCTTTGGAGAGGGCCACTGATTATTTTTGTTGGTTGATAAACTTCTGAGATAGAGGATATCTGTGTCTTGATGGTCCATTAAAAGTGAACTTTTTTTTTTTTTTTTAAGATTTTATTTATTTAGTTGACAGATAGATCACAAGTAGGCAGAGAGAGAGGAGGAAGCAGGCTCCCCGCTGAGCAGAGAGCCCGACTTGGGGCTCGATCCCAGGACCCTGAGATCATGACCTGAGCCAAAGGCAGAGGTTTAACCCACTGAGCCACCCAGGCACCCCTAAAAGTGAACATATGTTTTAATAGGAATTTGCTCTTTACATTCTGCCTTTTCAGGACTCCCAAGGTGACTCCTTGGGGCCAAGCATAAAGAACACTGGTTTCACACACCAGGTGTGCCCCTGGTGTTGGAGTGGAGCTGGTGATCTCTCAAGCCTGGCTTCTGTTCTTGGTTGAGCCCTCTTTGTGGGCTGTCCTTCACCCGTAGAGGCCATTGTTGCTTCCCTTAGTCTTTACCAACTACTTTTCTTGTTCTCTGCTATTGGCCGAGATCTTGGAGCTGATTATTTGTAGCTGCCCAAATCCTGGCACCACCTCACCTCTCCCCTCCGTTTGTGAGTTTTGGGCACAGGAGTGATGGGCAGAGTATGATGTACAGAAACTGAGTTGTGAGTTCCAGCCTAAATTCTATAGAAATCTTTATTTTCAAGAATGTACAAATTATTGACATCATTAAGGCAAAATGGAAAGCTTAATTATCAAAAAAATACATTGTGAAAAATTTGTATGATAACAGATAATGGAAACATAATCATAACCTCACCAACCAAAATGTTTATGGATATTTTTGATTTATCTTTTCCTTTATCAAACTGAACCATTTACCCTAAAAACAGTATGTTCTGTGAGGGTCGTAACAAAAGATAACCGTCCTCTGCTTTGCTCACTCTGTTTCCGTATTCCACGAGGCAGCTGCCCTATTCTTTTAACTATTTCTTATATCTCTCTATACTTTAGAAAAATGACTTTTTTTATTTTGCTGACTTGAGAACTTTTTTTTTTTTAGATTTTATTTATTTATTTGACAGATACCACAAGTAGGCAGAGAGGCAGGCAGAGAGAGAGGAGGAAGCAGGCTCCCTGCTGAGCAGAGAGCCTGATGGGGGGCTCTATTCCAGAATCCTGAGATCATGACCTGAGCTGAAGGCAGAGGCTTTAACCCACTGAGCCCCCAGGTGCCCTGAGAACTTTCTGATTTATATATATTGTGTGTCATGTTCATCATTGGGAGATAAGGATTTAACTTTCTTATTCCCCTGTCCTCCTGCTTTACCTTCCCTGCTTCTTCCCAACATTGTGGTATTTTGGTCCTCTCTTTCTATGTAATATATTCTCTGAAAATACAGCATTTACTGGTTTTGCAGTCCGGACATAGTATGCCACAGTTATCTTGTTTCTGCTGTAGGGACTGTTTCATTCATTTGGCTGGCATGCTGGTATTGGCTGTTGGCTGACTGCAGGCCTCAGTTCTCGCCAGAAGCCATGAAGCTGCTTGGGCTTCCTCACAGCATGGTGGAAGGAGGTGAGCCCTGCCAGCCCTTTCAAGGGATCAGCTGGCCCTGGCGTGGCATTGCTTTTGTCATGTTCTCTCAGGAAAAGCAGACATAGGCCCAGGCCAGATGAAAGAGTGTGGAAACCTAAGACATTTCTTTGTTGGGGTGGAGTGAGAGAGAATTTTTGACTATCTTTAATCCACCACAGTTTTATAATAATTTCTGGTTTAAATGAATATTTACCAGCTATTATATTGTTCAGCTAAATCATACACTGTGAGTGATAATATTTATTTTCTTATATGACTTGTTTTCCTAGTGGAAATAATTATGTTATTTTTTGCTTGTTATTTTATGCTATTGTTTGCTTAGTTTTCTATGCATCTATTGGTAATTCAGTCCCAGGTTTTCTACATGAACCGTTTAAAAAGCCTTTTGTGATGGTCAGTTACACTCTGTCACTTGCATGTTTTTCTCTTGGTGACCTTGGAGCTGTTTGTCTTCCTGCTGCAGACTGGACTCCTCCATAGGCCTGTGGCACAGCTGCACATTCTTTTTTATTTTTTATTTTTTCCTTTTTTTTTTTTTTTTTAAAGATTGGCTTATTTTAGTGACAGAGAGAGGAGAGAGGCGCAGAGGAAGAAAGAGAAAGAAACTCAAGCAGACTCTGTGTTGAGCACAGAGTTTGATGTGGGCCTGGATCTCCTGACCCTGAGTTGAGACCTGAGCTGGAACCAAGAGGATACTTAAATGACTGCACCATCTGGGCGCCCCACAGCTGTCCATTCTTATCTTCTGAGGTGGACCCCCCATTTCCTGGGTGTCCTGTCTTTTGTGATTTACTTTCATGTTTTGGTGATATACCTTCTGTTGCTTATCTTAGAATGTGTGGGAGGCAACATTTTTTGAGACAGCATGCCAAAACCATTTCTTATATTAGTTGATAGCTTGGCTAGGTATATAATTTGGATTCGAAATAATTTTCTCAAAAATTTGAATGCATTGCTTCAGTATTTTTGGGTTTTCCATGTGAATTTTCTCTTTTAGGAAAGCTGGTGCTTTCTGGGTCTCTGATTCTTCACATGTGACCTGTTGTATCCCCACCCCACCCCAAACCAGGTGGGTCTCCTTTGCATTTGTTATTGTTAACACTTGATGGGTCTTTTCGACTTTCTGATTCTGGGACATTTTGAGTTATTTCTTTCATAATTAAAAAAATCTTTGTCTTTAAGATTTTCTTCATTTGAGAGAGAGCACAAAGAGAGAAGCAGACTCCCCGCTTAGCAGGGACATGGGCACCCTTATTATCAAGATTAAAAAAAAAATGGGGGTGGTGCCTGGGTGGCTCAATCAGTTAAGTGTCTCACTCTTGATTTTGGCTGAGGTCATGATCTCAGGGTCCTGGGATCGAGCTCCCAATCAGGCTCGGTGCTTGGCGTGGAGTCTGCTTGAGATTCTCTCTCTCCCCTGACCCTCCCCCTACTTTCATGCGCTCTCTCTTTCTCTGTCAATAAATAAATAAAATCTTTATTTTTATGTTTTTAAAATGTTTTATTTATTTGACAGAATGAGAGAGAGAGTGAACACAAGCAGTGGGAGAGGGAGAAGCAGTCTCCCTGGGGAGCAGAGAGCCCAACTCAGTCTTGATCCCAGAACCGTGGGATCATGACCTGAGTTGAAGGCAGATGCTTAACCAACTTAGCCACCCAGGCACTCTCCCATAACCTTTTATTTATTTATTTATTTATCCATTCATTTTTATTTATTTATTTATTTTTAAAAGATTTTGTTTATTTATTTGACAGAGATCACAAGTAGGCAGAGAGAGAGGAAGGGAAGCAGGCAGGCTCCCCTCTGAGCAGAGAGCCGGATGTGGTACTCGATCCCAGGACCACAACTGGGCCAAAGGCAGAGGCTTTAACCCACCGAGCCACCCAGGCGCCCCTATTTTTATTTTTTTAAAAGATATTTTATTTATTTGATAGAGAGCAAGAGAGGAACACAAGCAGGGGGAGTGGGAGAGGGAGAAGCAGGCTTCCTGCTGAGCTTGGAGCCCGATGCAGGGCCCAGGATTTCGGGATCATGACCTGAGCCGAAGACAGATACTTAACCACTGAGCCTACCAGGCGCCCCAGTAACCTTTAAAAAAGAATTAATTCTGGTATAGCTTACATACGGTGTTACATTAATTTCAAGTGTATAGTATAAACTCGGTGTGGTAAGTATGCTTAAGATTTGCTTTCTTAGCGGGAGCCTGGGTGGCTCAGTGGGGTAAAGCCTTTTCCTTTGACTCAGGTCATAATCGCAGGGTCCTGGGATCGAGTCCTGCATCAGGCTTTCTGCTCAGCAGGGAGCCTGCCTCTTTGCCTGCCTCTCTGCCTATTTGTAATCTCTGTCAAATAAATAAATAATTTTTTTTTTTAAAGATTTTATTCATTTATTTGACAGAGAGAGATCCCAAGTAGGCAGAGAGGCAAGGCAGAGAGAGAGGAGGAAGCAGGCTCCCCACGGAGCAGAGAGCCCGATGCGGGGCTCGATCCCAGGACCCTGGGATCATGACCTGAGCCAGAAGCAGAGGCTTTAACCCATTGAGCCACCCAGGCGCCCCTAAATAAATAAGATCTTAAAAAAAGATTTGCTTTCTTAGCAAATTTCAAGTATGATACAGTATTATTAACTCTAGTCACCATGCTGTGTATTTTATCTTTAGAACTTATGAATGAAAGTTTGTGTTCTTTGGCCATTGTCCTTGCATTTCCTCCAGCCCCTGGCATCTACTGTTCTACATTTTTTATGAGTTTGACTTTGTCTTCCTTTATTCTTCTTTAGATTACATATATAGGTGGGACTGTGCAGTATTTGCCTTTGTCTGTCTAGCTTATTTCAGTTAGCATAATGTCTTCTGGGTTGCAAATGGCAGAATTTCCTTTCCTTTTCTTTTTTTTTTTAATTGGTTAAGTAATATTCCATTGCATGTATCTGCTGTATTTTCTTCATCCACCCATTCACTGAAGGACAGAGTGGTTGTCTTTTTTTTTTTTTTTTAAGAATTTATTTATTTATGGGCGCCTGGGTGGCTCAGTGGGTTAAAGCCTCTGCCTGCAGCTCAGGTCATGATCTCGGGGTCCTGGGATCGAGTCCCGCATCGGGCTCTCTGCTCTGCAGAGAAGAGAGCCTGCTTCCTCCACCTCTCTCTCTCTCTGCCTGCCTCTCTGCCTACTTGTGATCTCTGTCTGTTAAATAAATAAATAAAATCTTTAAAAAAAAAAAAAGAATTTATTTATTTATTTGATGGATAAATATCACAAGTAAGCAGAGAGGCAGGCAGAGAGAGAGGGGGAAGCAGGCTCCCTGCTGAGCAGAGAGTCCCATGTGGGGCTCCATCCCAGGACCCTGAGATCATGACCTGAGCCAAATGCCTAAGATTAACCCACTGAGCCACCCAGGCTCCCACAGCGGTTGTCTTCATGCCTTGGCATAAATAATGCTGCAGAAAACAAAGGGATGCAGATATTTCTTTGAGATAGCAATTTTTTTTTTTTCAGATAAATGCTTTGAAGTGGGGTTGGTGGATCATATGGTATTTCTGTTTTTAATTTTTTAAAAAAAATTTACTTATTTGAGAGAGATAGAACATGGGGTGCATGAGCGAATAAGTGGGGGGAGGGGCAGAGGAAGAGCATCCCCAGGCAGAGTCCCAGCTGAACATAGAGCCTGACAAGGAGCTTGAACTCACAACCTATGAGATCATGACCTGAGCTGAAACCAAGAGTCGGATGCTAAACCCACTGAGCTGCCCAGTTTTTTGAGGAACCTCCGTACTGTTTCCATAGTGGCTGCACCCACTTACCTTCCCACCAACAGGGCACGAGGGTCCCTTTTCTCCAGGTCCTGGCCAACTCCTATTGTTTCTTGTCTCTTTGATGAGGGTCATCCTGATGGTGGTGGTTGGGGGGTGTGAGGTGACTGTGGATTTGATTTGCATTTCTCTGATGATGACAGATGTTGAGGATCTTTTTAAGTACCTATTGGCCATCTGCATGTCTTCTTTGGGAAACTGTTCAGAGGTCTTTCATAATTTTTAAAGTCTTCTGTTTCTTTTTGGAACTCTTATCACATGGATGTATTGTCAGGATGATCTTCAGATTTTCTTTTTCTCTCTTATGTTTCTCCTTTCCTTTCTCTGCCTCTTTTCTTTCCTCCTTACTCTTCCCTGTGCCTGCTTTCCTTCCTCCCCTCTTCTACTCCCTCCCTGCTCCCTCTCCTTTCTTCTCCCTTCTCCCTCCTTCTGTCTTTCCTCTTCTCCTTTTGGCAAGACTGTAGGATGTCTTGCCTCTTTGTCCCTTCAGCAGTTGTGGAATGCAACTATAAAGAGTGCTATAATTTTTAACTATTTTGGAAATATTTTTACATTTTCACAGTGTTCCTTTAAAATTTAAAGAAGAACTTAGATAATATATTCTCATGCTTCAGAATTAAAAAGTAGAGTGTGCAGATCTCTCTACCACTTCATTCCTGAGCTGTCTCACTCACCTCCTTAGAGGCGACAGTGTAGCTGGAGGTAGACAGAGTGAACTTAAGTGGGAAGGAGTGAGTCTGATTTAACTACCAAGGGAATGTACATTGAGGTTTCTCTCCTTCCCAGCATTATGTGTTCCTCTGCATTCCTAGTTTTCTTTTGCTTTTTAAAATTCTTGTTTCTCAAAAAAAAAAAAAAAAATTTAATTAAAAAAAAAATTCTTGTTTCTCACGGTGATGTTTCTCCAGTGCCTGATTGCCCTCTTCAGCGAAGGCCCATTGTTAAGATGGAGGTCCAGAAGCTGATGGAAGGTCTGTGGGTGGGGGCCTTTATTGAAGGCTGATCGGTCAGGACCCCACTGTCAGTCTCAGTAGGGGTCTCCCCCTGAGTCCTGGTAGGTCTGGCTGCCTCTTAGAATTCACTGCTGGACTTCCATGGAAACTTGCTGCTTTGAGCGCCCCTCTCCCTTGGGTTGTGACCCCCTGATATGCCCTGTCCCTCATCTAAACTCCAGTCTTTGTCCTGCTGGGGCAGGGCTGGGACTGCATGTTATCTACACTTATGGTGTTTTTTTTTTTTTTTTAAGATTTTATTTATTTATTTGACAGAGATCACAAGTAGGCAGAGAAGCAGGCAGATAGAGAGGAAGGGAAGCAGACCCCTTGCTGAGCAGAGAGCCCAATGTGGGACTCGATCCCAGGACCCTGAGATCATGACCTGAGCCGAAGGCAGCGGCTTAACCCACTGAGCCACCCAGGCGCCCCTGCACTAAGGATTTTTGTAGCAGATGCCACTGCTCTATTCAGTGAATTATCCTTATGCTTTAAGTATATTTTAGAAGGAAAATAGGAAAATATTTTACAGGTAAGTGAGCAGTACAACTTAATGTTTAATTAATCTCTCCCATTCAACAAAAATTTGATATTTAGGAAATTGAGATAAAATTCACATACCATAAAATTCAGCATTTAAGCCATTTTAAGGTTTATATTTCAGTGGGGCTTTTTTGCTTTTTTGTTTGCTCAGTATGTTCTCAGTGTTACACAACCATCACCACTGTCTAATTCTTTTTTTTTTTTTTTTTTAAGATTTTATTTATTTATTTGACAGAGATCACAAGTAGATGGAGAGGCAGGCAGAGAGAGAGAGAGGGAAGCAGGCTCCCGGCTGAGCAGAGAGTCTGATGTGGGACTCGATCCCAGGACCCTGAGATCATGACCTGAGCTGAAGGCAGCGGCTTAACCCACTGAGCCACCCAGGCGCCCACTATTGTCTAATTCTAGATTATTTTCATCATCCTACTATGAAGGTCCATACTCATTAGCAGTCCCTCCCTGTTCCCTCTCATCCCCCGGCTCCTGTACTTGTATTTCTCTGCAGATGTGCCTGTTCTGGACATTTCATAGAAATAGAATCCTATCATGTGTGGCCTTTTGTGACTGGCTTCTCTCACTCCACATTCAGGAGTTCATTCCTTTTTGTGGCTAAGTATTAACAGTGTATGGGCAGACCACATTTCTTTTATCAGTTTATCAGTTGTTGGATATTTGGGTTGTTTTTTGCTTTTATGAGTAGTGCTGCTGTGAAGATTTTTCTTTTTTAAGATTTTATTTATTATTTAATAATATTTATTTATTAAGATTTTATTTATTAAGATTAGAGCATGAGTCAGGAGGAAAGGGAGAGGGAGAAGGAGAAGTAGGCTCTCTGCTGAGCAGGGAGCCCAACATGGGGCTCGATCCCAGGACCCCAGGATCATGACCTGAGTTGAAGGCAGATGCTTCACCAACTGAGCCACCAGGCGCACCTGCTATGAAAATTCCTGTACAAGTTTTTGTACGAATATATGTTTTCAATTCTCTCTTGGGTAGATACCTAGGATTGTAATTGCTGGGTCATGAGAACCGTATGTTTAACTTTTTGAAGATCTGCTGGACTGTTTTCTGCAGCAGCTATGCCATTTTTCATCCCCACTAGCAGTGTATGAGGGGCTCAAAGATTTGACCTATTATATTTAGAATATATAGAGTAAAAACCAGTAATGGGACCAAGGAAGATACCATAGGGAGAGAAGCAGCAGCGATGGGTAGGCCCAAGGCTAATACAGAGACCAGCCTCTGGCTCTAAGCTTTTTTTGCAACCAAAACAAAACAAGAAACAGGTCAGTTTTAAAGTCCTTACTGTCCTACATGCATTTCTGCAGGAGAAACAAAACTTTTCCTGTATATTCTAGATTCTGAATTCTGTATAATCTCTTTCATAAGGGAATTCTTATGATGGAGTCATGGAGTGGCTGGTGCCCTCAACTGTTGCTTTATGGTAAACTGTTCTGATTTCATTGTTCTTCACATAGAGTTCTTTGATAGGAGGTTGGTTGGAGGTCTTGTCATCCAGTGAAGGCAGGACCAAAATACATTCCAGGTGGGTGAGTACGACATGTTAGAAGACAAGGGAACATTGAGGGAGGTGCATATGTCCATGCAAATCGGTTTTTTTTTTTTTTTTTTAAGATTTTTATTTATTTATTTATTTGAGAGAGAGACAGTGAGAGAGAACATGAGTGAGGAGAAGGTCAGAGAGAGAAGCAGACTCCCCATGGAGTTGGGAGCCCAATGCGGCCTGAGCGGAAGGCAGTCGTCCAACCAACTGAGCCACCCAGGCGTCCCTGTCCATGCAAATCTTATTTATATACTTGGGTTTTCCATTTAAGTCTCTCTTCTGCCCTTAATGAGTGACTCAAGAGCTTGATCCCTCTTCTGGCTTGGTTCTGGTGATTGTCTGAGGCCTCACTGCTGCCCCAGCATTAAGACCTCTCTACTGTGGCTCTCTGCTCAGTTGGATTCACAGAATGAACAGAGCCGGCTGCAGCTGCACATGCAAGCAACTGGGAGTGGGCACGGTGGGGGGGGCGGGGCGGAAATGAGCTTTTGTGATTGCTTAGCCATTCTTCCTGCCATCTTCTGCCCTTCCGCTCATCTTTCTCCTTCCTCTTTTCCCTAACTTGTATATCTGTATTGTGAGATCTCTCTCTCCTCTAGAATATTAGCTCCACAAGAATAAGGAATGTGCTTTACTTGCTGCTGCTGGTCTGGTATTCAGTAAATAGATTTGAATGGTGATTGTTGTTTTCTGCGTAACCTTCCCCCCTTTTCTGAGAGCGGTGCCCCTTCCTTCACACCGGTGACCCCTCCTCTATTCCATGTGTCCCTGAAGGGGTGCCCAGCCGTCCCAGTTGTCCAGTCTGTCAGGTCATGTTAAATGTATTCTGTGAAATGTAAAGAGTTAATTACATAATTCTTTAGAGTTTATTACAAACAGCAGAGATATGACACTTAAGCTCTCCACACTTGCTCCCCTTGGAAAGCCCACGGGTAGCTCTCCGCTGCTAATTTTTGTTTTAACCTCCATCTTTTTCATTTTTCACTGTTTTGGTGTTTCTTTCCTTCTTACAGTGAATCTCATGCTACATTCCGTTATTAAAAGACATTTTGACATGGAGAATGTTTTTGACCAAGAGAGCTCCCTTTCAGCACAGCACGCCTCTGAGATCGCTTTGGTTCCTCCCATGAGCTCCCCAACTCCATGTGCTCCTCTGTTGCCTTTGTCCCTGTGGATTCACACTGGTTTTGTAATTCCTTTACTGTTATTTTAATTGGGATTTCTAGAAGGAGTACAGATAAATGTGAGAAAGGGAGCCTCACATTCTTTTTAAATATAAAAATTGTTTTTAGAATGACCACTCTCCTTACTTTTTTCATCTTGTACTTCTGGGTTTATGTTCCTGCTCCTGTGCTGCTTTCAGCATTTCTTTTGTGAAAGGGATCTGTATTTTTTTTTTTTTTAAGATTTTATTTATTTATTTGACAGACAGAGATCACAAGCAGGCAGACAGGCAGGCAGAGAGAGGGAGAGGAGGAAGCAGGCTCCCTGCAGAGCAGAGTCCGATGCGGGACTCGATTTCAGGACCCCGAGATCATGACCTGAGCCGAAGGCAGCGGCTTAACCCACTGAGCCACCCAGACGCCCCAAGGGATCTGTATATTAAACCCCCTTTGTCTTGGTGTGTCTGAAAATATATTTGACCTCCCATTTGAATGATAATTTTTTTTTTTTTAAGATTTTATTTATTTATTTGACAGAGATCACAAGTAGGCAGAGAGGCAGGCAGGCAGAAAGAGGGAAGCAGGCTCCCCACTGAGCAGGGAGCCCAGTGTGGGGCTCGATCCCAGGACCCTGGGGGGATCATGACCTGAGCCGAAAGCAGAGGCTTTAACCCACCGAGCCACCCAGGTGCCCCGATAATTTCTTTTTTTAATTGTAAATTTTTTTTAAGGTTTTATTTATTTAGTTGACAGAAACACAGCTAGAGAGGGAACACAAGCAAGGGCAGAGGGAGAGGGAGAAGCAGATTTCCCGCCGAACAGGGAGCCTGATGCGGGGCTCTATCCCAGGACCCTGGGATCATGACCCGAGCCAAAGGCAGACGCTTAATGACTGAGCCACCCAGGCGTCCCTATAATTTCCTTTTAAAAAAAAAAAAATTAATTAATTAATTAATTTATTAGAGAGAGAGAGAGAGACAGAGACAGAGAGAGAGAGAGAGAGACAGGGATAGAGGGAACATGAGCAGGGGCAGAGGGAGAGGGAGAAGCAGGCTTCTCGCCAAGCAGGGAGCCCGATGCGGGGCTCGATCCTAGGACTCTGGGATTGTGACCTAGCAGAAGGCAGACAACTGGGCCACCCAGGCACCCTTAAACGATAATTTCAATGGGAAATTATTTTCCCTTAACACTTAAAGAGTCCACCATGTTTGCCTCTGTTAAGGCAAACAGGTGTCGGAGCTACTGTTTGTCATGCTGAAGTCTGGCAGTTAACTTATTCTTTATGGATTTTAAGATTTTCTTTTTATCCTTCATGTTCTTTAGTTTCAATATGATGTATCTAAATATTTTTAAAATTATCTTGCTCAGAACCCTGGGTGCTCTTTGAATCTGAATACATGATTTCCTTTCATCTCTGGAAAAATTTCCATCAGTATGCCTTTGAAATTGCCTTTCCCCCATCCTCCTTAGTCTTTCCTAGAACTCCATTGGAATGAAAGCTCCCTGGGGGCAGAGTATCATTTCTTTTATTGATGGCAGCATATACATAACATAAAATTTACAGTTTTAGCCATTTTTAGGTGTGCAGTTCAGTGGTATTAAGTACATTTATACTACTGTGTAAGCATTACCACCATCCGTCTGCAGAACCTTTTCATCTTCCCAAACTGAAATTCCGCCCTCATTAAACACTAACTTCCCATTCCTCCTCCCGTTTTCTTACAACCAGCATTCTACTTTTTGTCTTTATGAACTTGATTACTCTAGGTACTTCATATAGGTGGAATCATACAGTATTTGTCCTTTTGCAACTGGCTTCTTTCACCTAGCATAATGTTTTCAAGGTCCATCCATGTTGTAGCATGTAGGAATTTATTACTCTCTAAGGCTGTAATTTCTTTTGTATGTATATACTATATTTTGTTGGTCCATTCCTCTGTTGATGGACACTTGGATTACTTCCATCTTTTAGGTATTATGAATAATACTGCTGTCTTTGTTGTAGTACAAATATCTGTTTTAGTCTCTGCTTTAAATTCTTTTGGATGGGCAAGATTAACTTTTTTGGAGCAGTTTTAGATTCACAGCAAGATTGAGGGGAAGGTTCAGAGATTTCCTGTATATCCTCTGCCCCCACATAAGCTTAGTGTTCTGTGTTCAACATTCTCCCCCAGAGTGGTACCTTTGTACAACTTATGAGATATGGCATAATCCCCAAAGTTCATAGTTTATATCAGGGTTCACTTGTTGTTGTATATTCTATGGTTTTGGACAAATGTGTAATGACCGGTATCCACCATTGTATTATCATACAGAGTAGTTCCTCTGCTGTAAAAATCCTCTGTTTTCTGCCTTTTCATCCCTCTCTCCTAGCAACTACTGATCTTTTTACTCTTTCTGTTGTTTTTTTGCCTTTTCCTAGAAGGTCCTAGAGTTGGAATCATGCAATGTGTAGTCTTTTCTTAAATAATATGCTTTTAAAGTTCTTCCATGTCTTTTCGTGGCTGATAGCTCCTTTCTTCCTTCCTTTCTTTCTTTGTTTTTCTTTCTTTCTTTCTTTTTCTAAAGATTTTATTTATTTATTTAAGAGAGAGAGAGAGAGAGAGAGAGAACATGCATGGGGAAAGGGTAGAGGGAGAAGCAGAGTCTCCACTGAGCAAGGAGCCCATTACGGGACTCAGTCCCACGACCATGGGATCATGACCTGAGCCGAAGAGGCTTTAAACCCACTGAGCCACCCAGGCGCCCCCCCAGAAGATACTTTTTTAAATGAAGCATGGCTTATCAATTATTTCTTTCATGGATTGTGCCTTTAGGTGTCATATATGAAAGGTCACTGCCAAACTCATGGTCATCTAAGTTTTCTCTTGTGTTATCTTCTAGGAATTTTGTAGTTTTTAATTTCACATTTAGGTCTATGATCCATTTTGGGTTAATTTCTGTGAAGGTTATAAGGTCTATGTCTAGGTTCATTTTTTAAAAAAGGTTTTATTTATTTGTCAGAAGGAGAGAGAGAGAGAGAAAGCACAAGCCGGGAGAGCAGCAGGCAGAGGGCGAAGCTGGCTCCCCGCTGAGCAAGGAGCCTGATGCAGGACTCAGTCCTGGGACCCTGGGGTCCTGACCTGAGCGTTAGGCAAGAGCTTAATCAACTGAGCCACCCAGGTGTCCCTAGATTCATTTTTTTTTTTTTTTAAAGATTTTATTTATTTATTTGACAGAGAGAAATCACAAGTAGATGGAGAGGCAGGCAGAGAGAGAGAGAGGGAAGCAGGCTCCCTGCTGAGCAGAGAGCCCGATGCGGGCCTCGATCCCAGGACCCTGAGATCATGACCTGAGCCGAAGGCAGCGGCTTAACCCACTGAGTCACCCAGGCGCCCCTTAGATTCATTTTTTTTTTTTTAAAATTTTTTTTTTTTTAAAGATTTTATTTATTTATTTGACAGAGAGAAATCACAAGTAGGCAGAGAGGCAGGCAGAGAGAGAGAGAGAGGAGGAAGCAGGCTCCCTGCTGAGCAGAGAGCCCGATGTGGGACTCGATCCCAGGACCCTGAGATCATGACCTGAGCCGAAGGCAGCGGCTTAACCACTGAGCCACCCAGGCGCCCTAGATTCATTTTTTAAAACGATTTATTTGAGAGAGCGAGAGAGAGAGAGAGAGAGAGAGGGCATTGGGGGAGGGCAGAGGGAGAGGGAGACAAGCAGACTCCTCCCAGAGCATGGAGCCTGACATAGGACTTGATCCCAGGACCCTGAGATCATGACCTAAGCAGATATCAAGAGTCGGATGCCCAATAAACTGAGCCACCCAGACGCCCCTAGATTCACTTTTTTTTTTGGCATGTGGATGTCCTGTTGTTCCAGCCCCATTTGTAGAAAGGCTGTGTTTGCTTCTTGTATTGCCTTTCCTCTTTCGTCAAAGATTGATTGACTGTATTTATAAGGGTTTATTTCTGGTCTATCTATTCTGTTGAACATTTATCTTTTATTTTGCCAATGTGACACTACCTTTGTTAGCGTACCTTCTTCATAGTAAACCTAGAAGTCAGGTAGTGTCAGTTCTTAAACTTCGTTACTCTCTTTCAATACTCTGTTGGCTATTCTGAGTTTTTTGTTTCCCCATATAAACTTAGAATCAGTTTGTCGATATCCACAAAAGAACTTACTGGGATTTTGAGTGGGATTGCATTTAACCTATAGATCAAGTTGGGAAGACTGATATCTTGCTAATACTGAGTCTTCCTATCCATGAGTGTAGATTTATTTGGTTCTTTGATTTTATTTATCAGAGTTTTGTAGTTTTTCTTCTATAGGTCTTGTACATATTTTGTTAGATCTGTTTCTGAGTATGTAATTTTTTGGAGTGCTAATGTGAGTGGTGGTTTTAATTTCAAATTCTACTTGTTTATTGCTGGTGTGTAGGGAAGTGATTAGCTTTTATATATTAGCATGGTATCCTATAACCTCACTATGAATACTTACTAGTTTCAGGAACTTTTCTGATTCTTTCAGATTTTCTGCAGAGATGAACATGTTATCTGTGAACAAAAGTTTTATATCTTTCTTCCCAGTCTGTATACTTGTATTTCCTATTCTTATCTTTTTGCACTAACTACGATTGCAGAACGTTTTTAATCCTTTTTTTGTTCAGTGCTGTAATCCCAGCACATAAGATTTCAGTGTTTGGCACATCATAGGCACTCTATAAATTTTTGAAAGAATGAAACTTGCATGTTGTATCTCTTAATCCCTCTTAAATATTTTTCATCTCTTTATCAGCTGTATGCCTTGGTGATTTGTTCACATTTATCTTCTAATTTATTAACTTATGTGTAGCTGTGGTTATTCTGCTATATTCAACTCAGCTATTTTAATTTCATTGCCCATTTTTCTTTTCCAAACCTGCAAATTATGAGAGAAATAATTTCATTTTCTTATTCTGTGGAAGGACACCCTTCCATATTACGCTATGCCTAGCTCCTCGTGTGTTCCTCCCTATTGGCAACAGGTTTGCGTGTTGTGTAATCTCTGTCGTATAGTTCACTTCAGGGAGGTCTTCCACACGTGCTCTGGGCTGTAGAAGCTCCCCCGGAGTAGTTTCCAGTTTGTCTTTGCAGGGCCCTATCAGCATCACTCATTCTGGACCCATTTTTACATCAATTTCTTGGCTCAGGATTTGAGGCATCACAGCCTTCGAGGCAGATTTCTCAAGAGTGATTCTGTCTTGCCGGTCTTCTCTGGTGGGTATTTGCTGAGGGCTCTGCCCTGCGCTTGCCACTGGCTTAGATGGTGAAGGCACTGTGACAGCAGACATTCTGGTCTGCTCTGGGTGATGCCTGCTCTTCTTCCTCCACGTTTAGAACTACCCTATGAAGTCAGTTGGTCCTCTGTCCACAGCACGTGGAGTGTAGATGAGAGGGTGTTGTCATCTGCACAGTTGGTAAGCATTGGAGCCCAGATTACGGCAGAGGCAGTGGTGTCTACGCTGTGCCCCAAGCCACTCTAGCTGGCCACTCTCCATGCCCTTCTTACCCGCTGTAGGCGCTGTGTGGGGAGCCAGGAGGCCCAAGTCCTTGCTTCGCACCTTGGCTCTATATTCCACCTGCCCAGCCCAGCTCTGGAAGTGTGGAGTTCTGCCACTGGCAGTCTCCGCCCTATGAGGCCAATTGCTGTTTCCTTTTCATTTCTGGGCCTGGAGAACTGCTTTGAATTAGGTGACATAGCTAACTTTTTTCTTTTAAAAGAATTTGACCACCTTCATCAGAAATCTCCTGTAATGTGTTAACATGGTGATGTAACATTAATAGAGGTCCTGATATTGAATCATAATTTTGGGGTAGATCCTCTTTGGTATCTTATTTTAGTGTAGTAATATCTGGGTATGACTTACTTCTGTTTTGTAATATTATTTATAGTATATTTTTAGTGGTCATGGTCCATGATCTTTTTTGGACTCATTTTTTCTGGTTTTGGTATAAGAGTTATGCTAGCCTTCTAAGTTTTCAGAAACTTTGCATTATTTTCTGTCTTAGAGTAATTTAAAGTTTTTTTTTCATTGGTTTATTTTATTTTATTTTTTTTAAAGGGTTTCTTTATTTATTTGACAGACAGATCACAAGTAGGCAGAGAGGCAGGCAGAGAGAGAGGGGGAAGCAGGCTCCCTGCTGAGCAGAGAGCCTGATATGGGACTCGATCACAGGACCCAGATATCATGACCCAAGCCGAAGGCAGTGGCTTAACCCACTGAGCCACCCAGGCGCCCCCATTTGTTTATTTTTTAATTTAAGTTATCTATACCTAGTGTGGGAATTGAATGCAGGACCCCAAGGTCAAGAGTCACATGCTTCTCCAGCTGAGCCAGCCAGGTGCCCCAGTGTTCTTGGAGTAACAGGAATGATATATTTGTGTGATGCATAATACATGACAATTGAAAGGACAGCTCCACTCATATATATCAATGTGGGAAAGTAAAGATACATTGATTGATTAAGTTGCAGAGTGAAGGTGTAGTATGATAGTTTATAGAAACACAAAGTCTGTGAAACAATTCTGTTAGTGGATATATACCATGGACTGGAGGGCTGCGTGGTGAATTTGAGATGGGAATTGTTTCTGAGGGAGCCTGAATGGAACTTATGCTTCAAGAGCAGGCTGACATCATCCTTGTTTTATTTGTTCACTCTTCAAACCCAGACCTCTGGGAGGCAGTACCTGGGGCTAGACTGCTGCTGCCCCCCTGCCTTCCAGCTTTATGGCTTGGGTGTCATAGTCCCTGCACCTGTGAAATGGAATCTCAGTGCCTGCCTCACAGTGTTGTGAGAACACAAAACCCCAGCAAGCTGCAAAAGGCATTTTGTTGATGGTAGGCAGTCTGAGGACCACACAGTAAGCATTAAATACTTAATTCGTAGTTGCTGCTTTCTGGAGTTCTCAACCCCCCCAAGCTCCCCCCATATAAAACAGACTTGAAGCAAATGTGGCAAAATGCTAACATACTGTCATTTTATTTATTTATTTATTTGACAGACAGAGATCACAAGTAGGCAGAGAGGCAGACAGAGAGAGGAAGGGAAGCAGGCTCCCCACTGAGCAGAGAGCCCAATGCGGGGCTCGATCCTAGGACCCTGGGATCATGACCCGAGCCGAAGGCAGAGGCTTTAACCCACTGAGCCACCCAGGCGCCCCCATACTGTCGTTTTGGAGTGATAGATTTTATCCTGTTGTGCTTTATACTTTTCTACACTGAAAAACTTAACTCCCTTCTCCAGCATAAGAAGAATTGCTAAGAGTAGCCAGTGAAATTCTCTGGGCTTTTCTTCTGTGGTTATTGGGCTTTTCAGGTTTTCTACCCCTTGGTTAGGTTTTGTGTTTTTCTTGAAATGCTAGACAAAGTGTCAGATTTTCTAATTTATTGGTGTAACTTTGGTAACAGACTCTTAGAAAGATAAAACTAAGTGGTCAGTGACTTTCACTGCTATGGAGGCCAATCATCTCTGGAGCACCCCATGCCTTAAAGAGTTCTCACAGGTAGAATCCGGGGAAATAAGCAGCCCACAGTCAGATTAGTAGGGAAAAGAGACAAAACACACAAAGAAAAAGCACCACAAATGAAAAAAACAAATAAAACCCAGTAGTAAAAACAAACTTGCAAAGTCTACATATTTAAGGCAATTATATATATATATATATTTTAAAGATTTTATTTATTTATTTGACAGAGAAATTACAAGTACACTGAGAGGCAGGCAGAGAGAGAGAGAGAGAAGGAAGCAGGCTCCCTGCTGAGCAGAGAGCCCGATGCGGGACTCGATCCCAGGACCCTGAGATCATGATCTGAGCCGAAGGCAGTGGCTTAACCCACTGAGCCACCCAGGTGCCCCAAGGCAATTATATTTAATATATTTAAGGATTTAAAATAAACTTGAAAATACCAACAGGAACAACCCTTTTTTTTTTGTTGGTGTTAAGATTTTATTTTTATTTATTTGACAGAGAGAGAGATTACAAGTATAGAAGCAGGCAGAGAGAGAAGGAGAAGCGGTCTCCCCGCTGAGTAGAGAGCCCAATGTGGGGCTCGAACCCAGGAACCTGAAATCATGACCTGAACCGAAGGCAGAGGCTTAACCCACTGAGCCACCCAGGTGCCCCAGGAACAACCAATCTTGAAAAGTGTGGTTCACACACAGGTTGTGATTCACATGAACCTGGGCTTGGGATCAAATCCTGGCCCCATGACTTATAGCCTTGTGATCCTGGGTACATTCTAAGAGAAGCTAGAAACCGGAATTTTTGTGTGAAACCTTCCAAGCTTTAACTCTTGCGGCTAAACTCTTATCTAGTAGCTCTATTTCTTAGCATTATTATTATTTTTTAAGATTTTATTTATGTATTTGGCAGAGGGGCAGGCAGAGAGGGGGGGAAGCAGGCTCCCTGCCGAGCAGAAAGCCCGATGTGGGGCTCGATCCCAGGACCCTGCAATCACAGCCCAAGCTGAAGGCAGAGGCCTAACCCGCTGAGCCACCCAGGCGCCCCTTAGCATTATTTTCTTAGCAGCTACCCTAACTAGGTTTGCGGTTTGCACACATAACTCATCATGCTCTACTTAGAGTTATTTTTTTTTTTTCATTTTTTTAAAAATATTTTTATTTATTTGTTAGAGAGAGAGAGAGAGAGAGATACAGAGCGCAAGCACAGGCAGAGTGGCAGGCTAGAGGCAGAGGGAGAAGCAGGCTCCCTGCCGAGCAAGGAGCCCGATGTGGGACTCTATCCCAGGACGCTGGGATCATGACCTGAGCCGAAGGCAGCCGCTTAACCAACTGAGCCACCCAGGCGTCCCTCTACTTAGAGTTATTACACTACTCACTGAAATGTAAGATTCTTACAACTGTCTAGATTTACTTCCTTTCCCATGCTACAGTTGTCATATATATTGTAACAAGTTATAGTCCCCATAATCTTATAAATTTTTCTTTAGTTACATGAATTTTAAACTTAAGAACAAGTATTTTTTTAAAAAAAATATTTTAATTATTTATTTGACAGATCACAAGTAGACAGAGAGGCAAGCGAGGGGGAAGCAGTCTCCCTGCTGAGCAGAGAACCCAGTGCGGGGCTCGAGCCCAGAACCCTGAGATCATGACCTGAACCGAAGGCAGAGGCTTAACCCACTGGGCCACTATTTGCCCCAACAAATAGTCTTTTATGTTTATCAGTATATTCAACATTTCTGGTGCCTTCCGTTTCTTCTTAAAGATCCAGGTTTCAGTCTGATCTTATTTCTCTTCAACCTGAAGAAATTCCTTTAGTATGTCGTGTATAGATCTGCTGTTAACTTTAATAGTTTGTATTTCTTTTAAAATAGCATTTTGCTGGGGTGCTTGGGTGGCTCAGTCATTTAAGCATCTGACTTTGGCTCAGGTCATGATCTTGGGGTCCTAGGATAAAACCCCATGTTGGGCTCCCCACTCAAACCCCATGTTGGGCTCCCCACTCAGCAGGGAGTCTGCTTCATCCTCTTCCTCGGCCTCTTCCCCTGCTCATGCCCTCTCTGTCTCTCTCAAATAAATAAAATCTTTAAAAAAATGTATTTTGGGCACCTGGGTGGCTCAGTTGATTAAACGACTGCCTTCAGCTCAGGTCATGATCCCGGGGTCTTGGGATCAAGTCCCACATTGGGCTCCCCCTGCTCTGTGGGGAGCCTGCTTCTCCCTCCTGCCTGTTACTCCCCATCTTGTGCTCTCTCTCTCTCTCTCTGTGTCAAATAAATAAATAAAATCTTTTAAAAAATGTATTTTGCCTTCATTCTTTTCCTTTTTTTAAAGGTTTTATTTATATGAGATAGAGTGAGAGAGAGAGCATGGGCAGGGGAGAGAGGCAGAGAGAGGGAGAGGGAGAAGTGGACTTCCTTCTGAGCAGGGAGCCAGATGCAGGACTCAGTCCTAGGACCCAGGGATCATGACCTGAGCCAAAGGCAGATGCTTAACTGAGCCACCCAGGTGCCCTTTTGCCTTCATTCTTGAAGGATATTTTTTCTGTATTTCAAGTTCCACATGGACAGGTTTTTTTTCTTCCATTACTCAAAACATGTCATGTCACTGTCTTGTGGCCTCTGTTTTTTATGAGAAGTGAGTGATCATCCATATCATTGTTTTTATATGTAATAGGTCTTTTTTCTTTTGACTGCTATTAAGGTTTTCTCTTTACCTTTCTTTTTCAGCATTTTGACTGAGGTACACTTCGGTGTGGGTTCTTTTATATTTATCATGCTGCATTTCTTAGATCCATAAATTTATGTCTCATCAAATTTGGGAATATTTCTAGCTCCTTTTTCCTCAGTCTTTTTTCTGTCTGATTCTTTCCCTTGTCTCCTTCTGGGTGGGAGTGGGAAACCAGACCTTTTGATATAGGTCTATAGATTGTTGAGGCTTTCTTTCTTTCTGTCATCATGTTTTGTTTTTTAGACAAGACAATTTTTTCTTTTTTTTATAGTTGTGAATTTATTTAATTTAAATTTTTTTCAGTGTTCCAAGATTCATTATTTATGTACCACACCCAGTGCTCCGTGCATATGTGCCTTTCTTAATATCTACCACCAGGCTCACCCAACCCCTGACCCCTCTCCCCTAGACAAGAGAATTTTTTTTTCTTTTAAAGATTTTATTTATTTATTTGACAGACAGAGATGACAAGCAGGCAGAGAAGCAGGCAGAGAGAGAGGGGGAAGCAGGCTCCCTGCTGAGCAGAGCGCCCCATGCGGGGCTCGATCCCAGGACCCTGGAATCATGACCTGAGCCGAAGGCAGAGGCTTTAACCCACTGAGCCACCCAGGTGCCCCAAGAGAATTTTTTTTTTTAAAGATTTTATTTATTTATTTGACAGAGTGAGATCACAAGCAGAGAGGCAGGCAGAGAGGGAGGAGAAAGCAGGCTCCCCGCTGAGCAGAGAGCCCAATGTGGGGCTTGATCCCAGGACCCTGAGAGAATGACCTGAGCCGAAGGCAGCGGCTTAACTCACTGATCTACCCAGGTGCCCCTAGACAAGAGAATTTTTACCAATCTGTGTGTGTGTGTGTGTGTGTGTGTACATATATATATTTTTTTACTAATCTAATTGCAAGTTTCCTGACTCATATCTAATATGTTATCATGACCATCCAAATACTTTCTGATTTCAGGTATAGTACTTTTAGGTTATAGAATTTCATTTGGCTCTTTTTTTATGGTTTTGATTTCTTTGTTACTATTTCCAATTTATTATTTTATTATGAGCATATTTTCCTTTATGTTCTTGAGCATGGTTAAAATACATCCTTTAAGATTCTAATCTGCTGAATTTTAACATTTGGGCCATCTCAGGGATGGGTTGTATGGTTTCTGTGTTTCTTAATATATTTAGTAGTTTTTGGTGAATCCTGGATATTGTAATGATATGCTATAGACACTCTGGATTCTGTTAGGTTCCCCTTGAGGGTGGGTTTTTTTTTTTTAATTTTTATTATTTTTTGAAAATTTTATTTATTTATTTGACAGAGATCACAAGTAGGCAGAGAGGCAGGCAGAGAGAGAGGAGGAAGCAGGCTCCCCGCTGACCAGAGAGCCCAACTCGGGGCTTGATTCCAGGACCCTGGTATCATGACCTGAGCCCAAGGCGGAGGCTTTAACCCACTGAGCCACCCAGGCGCCCCAAGGGTGGTTTTTTTTTTTTTTTTTAATTCTGTTAAACTACATGTAATGTAAAACTTATTTTAAGTTTTTTTTTTTTTTAAGTTTTGTTTATTTGACAGACAGAGATAACAAGTAGGCAGAGGGGCAGGCAGAGAGAGAGGGGGAAGCAGGTTCCCCACTGAGCAGAGAGCCCGATGTGGGGACTCCATCCCAGGACCCTGGAGTCATGACCTGAGCTGAAGGCAGAGGCTTTAAACCACTGAGCCACCCAGGTGCCCCGTCTTAAGTATTTTCAAGTTTATTGCTAAGTGGTATTAAGTACATTCACATTGTTATGCTGCTGTCCCCACATTCTATCCCCTGAACTCTTTGTCTTGTGAATCTGAAACTCTTACATCTATCAAACACTAACTTCCTGTTCCTCCTCGTTCCCCCAACCCTGGCCCCTGGTTCCCACCATCTACCTTCTGTCTCCATAGGTCTGCCTCCTCTAGGGACCTCATGTTAGTGGAATCATCAGTATTTGGCCTTGGTGTCTGGCTTCCTCCACTGAGCACAGTGTCCTCTAGGTTCCTCCATGTGGTGGCCAGTGTCAGAGTCCCCTTCCTGTTTAAGGCTGAGGAACATTCCATTCTGTGGATGGACCCTGTTTTGCTTCTCCATTCATTGGTTGATAGACACTTGGGTGCTTTCCTGTCTTAGCTGCTCTGAATCATGCTACAGTGAACATGGGTGTGCAAACACTTCTTGGAGACCCTGCTTTCAGTTCTTTGGGGTACATATCCAGCTGTGGAATTGCTGGGTCATAGGGTAGTTCTATTTTTAATTTTGTGAGGGACTTCCATTCTATTTTTCACGGCAGCTGCACCATTTTGCACTCCCACCAGCACTGCACAGGGTTCTAATTTCTCCATATCCTCACCAACACTGGTTATTTCATGTTTTTTTTTGAGAGTAGCCATCCTACTGGATGTGAGGTAGGATCTCATTATGGTTTTGATCTTAAAGTGTTTTTTTTTTTTTTTTTTTTTTTTGGTTCAGCAGCTGGAGTCTTGTTTCAGTTATTTTATAAACTGGGCTACTTAGACTCTATCACATATATGTGTCAGCCTGGAATTTGGACATGGTTTATATGCAGAATTTGGGGCTCCTCTTCAATGGCTGTCCTCTGTTAGAAGTTGTATTTTGTTGTTGTTGTTGTTGTTAAAGATTTTATTTATTTACTTGAGATAGAAAGGGAGAGAGAACATGAGCAGGGACATAAAAGGAGAGGGAGAGGCAGGCTTCCCGCTGAGGGAGCCTGACATGAGGCTCTGTCTCAGGACCCCGAATCATGACCTGAGCCAAAGGCAGACACTGAGCCGACTGAACCACCCAGGCGCCCTTAGAAGTTTTACTTCCTGTACAACTGTTCCCATTGCCTTGAACTTTCTTTATTTTTTATTTTTTTTAAAGATTTTATTTATTTATTTAACAGGGAGACAGAGAGAGAGAGAGAGAGAGAGAGAGAGAGATCAAAGTAGGCAGAGAGGCAGGCAGAGAGAGGAGGAAGCAGGCTTCCCACTGAGCAGAAAGCCTAATGTGGGGCTCGATCCCAGGACCCTGAGATAATGACCTGAGCTGAAGGCAGAGGCTTAACCCACTGAGCCACCCAGGCACCCCACCTTGAACTTTCTTTAAGAACAAAACTGAAAGCCGGGATATTCTGGCATTGCTCCTTTCTTCCAGGAGCTGACTCCCATTTGTTTTCTTCCTGCTTTTGGTCTTTGTGTCTTCAGGTAGTTGTTTTTTATATTTTTGCCCAGTTAATCTGACATGAGCTGGAATAATTTACCTTAAAAAAATACTGTGTGAGTGAAAGCACGTGCTTTTCTACATGTTCTGGTGCTAGAAGGTGTCTAGTGCGTGTGAAGCTAAACTGGAACTTGGGCTGTTGAGTTTGCTCTTTCTTCCTGTGTCTCCACTGAGTTCTGTGTGGAAACTGCAGGTACTACAGTCTGGCCCCATTTGCTGCACTTGAGCTTTCTCTGCCTCTGTACTCTTGGCATTTTCAGCCAGGTAATTCGTTGTTCTGGGGGCTAGCCTCTGTGTAACAGGCTTCTTGACCCTTCCCAGTAGATGTCAGTAGCAGCTCCCCAGAGGTAACAATCAGAAAATGTTTCCAGACAGTGCTGAGTGTCCCTGGGGAGTAGAGTCTTCCACAGCTGAGAAGTGCTGCTGTACATGTGTGCATCTCTCTGCTTTGTACTCTCAGCTTCTTGCTGGTGTCTGATGCTGCTGGCGCTGCCTTCTGGGAGGGGTCTCCTTGGTGGCTGTCCTAGTGCAGTCTTGGTGAATTTATTCACAGCTGGAATGGGTGCCTGCCCGTTCCTTGTTCCTAGCTGACCTTTGGGTTTTGGTGCCTTCACAGGATTCCCCAAGTGGGGACTAAAGTTGTACAGTAAAGCCCTTGATTATCCCATGTAGCCCAAGGGGTCTTCCTAAAACTGCCCCCTTTTGCCCTTAGGCCTTAAGCGGCCAGCAGGGCACATTGCAAGTAGTGCACATTATGACTCAGCAGTGTTGACCTCTCTAGTTAATCTTCAGGAGATAGCTAAATAAAATTTGCCATTACTATAGTACTTCTTGTCATAGCATTTAATTTTGGGCCTGGGCCCAAGGCCTGGCCAGGACGGGGTGGACAACAGAGGTTAGCCCGAGCATAAACCAGAACTGACTTGGGCTGTTTTCTCACTTTGTAGGCGCCCTCCCTTTCCCTCCCCGCCCCACCCCGGGGCCCCAGAATCAATCTGGAACTAATGGTGTGCCAGCCTTTGGGAGATCTGGTTATCAACTGTGCTGATTAGTAACCTTGGGTGTGTCACTGAACCCCTCTGCTTGGGACTCCTAAGCTGTGACCAGAGGAACTTTGTTTTGTGTTCTTCCCTCTTGTCCTTTTACAAAGGTCTGTCTTTGTTGTTGTTTTTTAAAGATTTTATTTATTTGAGAGAGAAGTGTGTACACAAGTTAGGGGAGAGGCAGAGAGAGAAACAGGCACCTTGCTGAGCAAGGAGCCAGACTCTGGCTCCATCCCAGGAACTGGGACCACGTGCTGAGCCAAAAGTAGACGCTGAGCCATCTGAGCCCTGAAGGCGCCCCCAAAGGCCTGGCTTTGTGTGAGCTGCCTCAGGCACATGTACCAACGGTGATCTCCTCATTCAACAGCGATTGAGCCAACTGAAGCGTGTCCATGGCCACGGTGCTGGGTAGTGGTGGTGGCACAACTCGTGTCTCCATGCTTGTTTTTGTGTTCTTTTGTGTTCTCCCCCTTAAAAATGATCCCTCTTCCTTTCCTTGCAACTTTATCATTTTGTGATTCTATCTCATTTTTGTGAAATCAGAACTGCGTCTGTGACCCAAATGATTATGGAAATATTGTAAATTGTCTCAGAATAAACGACTACCCAAAGTTGTACCAGTGTCAGCATGCTTGTGAGGTTTAAACATAATGTTTCTTTTTATTTGTGTTTTTCTTATATTGTAGTGTTCTAAGAACGGAAGCATCTGGGCTGAATGGAAGTTAGCATCAAAGAAGTCCTTTTTCTGTTCAGAAAGTTGTAAAGTGCATAAAGATGAAGCAGGCACCAGAAATCCTTGGCAATACAAATGGAAAGACTCAGAACTGTGAAGTGAATCGTGAATGTTCTGTGTTCCTCAGCAAAGCCCACCTCTCTACCAGTCTGCAGGAGGGGGTCATGCAAAAGTTTAATGGCCATGATGCACTTCCCTTTATTCCATCTGAGAAGCTGAAAGACCTAACTTCGCGTGTATTTAATGGAGAACCTGGTGCTCATGATGCCAGATTACGTTTTGAGTCCCAGGAAGGGAAAGGACTTGGGACACCGCCTAACACCACCCCTATCAAAAATGGCTCTCCGGAAATTAAGCTGAAGATCACCAAAACATATATGAATGGGAAACCTCTCTTTGAATCTTCAATTTGTGGTGACAGTGCTGCTGCTGTGTCCCAGTCAGAAGAAAATGGACAAAAACCAGAAAATAAGGCCAGAAGGAGCAGGAAGAGAAGCATAAAATATGACTCCTTACTGGAGCAGGGTCTTGTTGAAGCAGCACTGGTGTCCAAGATCTCAAGTCCCTCAGATAAAAAGGTATCCATGAGGCGCTGTGGCCAGGGTACGGCCAAGTGCAACAGCCTGTTACCCTGAACGTGGGTACCACAGGAGGGTGCTTCTGCATGTGGGGTCGGCTAGAGGGGTGGAGAGGCCACTGTGCATTGCTCTCCAACTCCCCTGTCTGCACATGGCTGACCGTGGTGCCTGGGCCGTGCTTGGGCCCCCACTTTAGGACACTCTGACATTGGACTCAATAGCAGCCTGTTGAGTCCGTTGTGAGGCCTGGGGAGGTTAACTAAGTGTTTAAGATTAAATGACTAAAGAGAGGTAAACACCAGTTTCTAAACCCGGGTCTGGCCAATTCCACAGCCCTTGACCTTTAGGCTGTGCTGTTTCCATGGATCTTCTCTCCAGAGACATTTTTTAGCCTAATTGCAGAGGTGTGTTGGGACCTAGCTTGGGGCTTCTTCAGTTTATACCATCTGAGGAGTGGGAAGCAAAGCTGTGTTGAACAGGAATGCTCCTGTCCTTCCATGTGGTTCACTGTCCACTTGTCTCCTCTACCAGGGCGTCTGGGACATGGTCTACCTCCTTGGCGGCTGGGGCTATGTCCTACACTTTCACATTCTAGGTTCCCAATGCAGAGCCCAGCACTTGAACACATCTGAGGAAGTGTTCACTTATCCAACACTGGGTGGAAACCTCTTGACTTAAAATGAAGGAAGGTAGTGGTTTTTGTCTCTGTATCTTAAAGGGGGCACTCAGGATGGCCCTCCACTTAAATCATTGTTGGCCAGAGAATACAGCCGGAGCTTTGGCCTTGGCAGAAGGAGGTAGGGAGGGTGCCAGGGGCTGATAGTATGTATACAGTCTGTATGAACAGAATCTGGAAGTTGCCTGGTGGCCACTAGTCTTTAGTTGAAACTCCAGGCTTCCTTGCAGGTGTGGACAAAGGGAACCTGAAACTAGTTTGGGTTGGAACATTTAATCATCATCAAGGTTGGGATATTTAGTTTAAATTTACAGTTGAGGAATTTTATTTACAGTTTTCACATATAAGAGGGGAAATGGCTGCAGTTTCCTTAAAATTGTTAAAATAATGAAGATTTTTAAGGGTTTGAAAAAAGTGCCTTAAGGGGCACCTGGATGGCTTTGTGGGTTGGGCCTCTGCCTTTGGCTCAGGTTGTGATCTCGGGGTCCTGGGATCGAGCCCCGCATTGGGCTTTCTGCTCAGCAGGGAGCCTGCTTCCCCCCTTCTCTCTCTGCCTGCCTCTGCCTAATTGTGGTCTGTTTGTCAAATAAATAAATAAAATCTTTTTTTTTTTTTTTTTTTTTAAAGTGCTTTAAGTGCTCAGGAGCTGTTTAGCTGTTGCTAATGTAATTACGACAGTGAATTATTTATTTATTTTTTAAAAAGATTTTATTTATTTGACAGAATGAGAGAGAGAGAGAGGGAGACAGAGCACACACAAGCAGGGGGAGTGGCAGGGAGAGGGAGAAGTAGGCTCCCCGCTGAGCAGGGAGCCTGATGTGGGACTCCATCTCAGGACCCTGGGATCATGACCTGAGCTGAAGGCAAGACGCTTCACTGACTGAGCCACCCAGGCGCCCCTACCACAGTGAATTTTTTTAAAGATCAATTTAGTGAGCTAGGCTGATGCAGTGGGTTTTTGAAGTGCCCATGGTTGTGGGGGACCTCACTCTTTCATAGGGGAGGAGGCCAAGTGCAGGTGATTCCTAGCTCTGCTGCCTGGTTTTGTGAAAACTTGGGCAAGATACCTGAATTTTGACTCTCCATCTTCAGAGTGGGGGTGATACCACTCATCTTCATGGGGCTGCCATGTGGCTTAGATGTCACAGAACGTAAAGCTGGGATGTTGTGGAGGAATCAGCATAACGTGGCCACTCTGTGCCAGCCCTTCCCAGCATGCACGCTGAACTTTTTAACAATTACTGAGATTTCAGAGCTGTTGTTCTTGGTTTACAGATGAGGAAACTGAAGCCCAGACAAGTTCAGCAACTTGCCTACGTATGTAGAGCTCTTAGGGGAAAGCTTAGGAGTTCACACTCACAAGGAGGCCAGGAGTCAAGCCAACTCTGCTTATCCCACTGGAGGGCAGAACTGAGAGGGGTGTGTGGTGGCAGTGGCCCTGGTCAGGTCTCCTAAGTGACATGTGTTCTGAGGTGGAGAAACTGAGGCTTAGAGTCCCAGGACTCAAATCACAAATGGAGCCGAGACTTGCTGCCATGCCCTCCTGATGTCCTTGCCACTCTGGGTTCTCCCCTGTTGGGTGATGCGTGTGCTCCAGAGAACTGACAGATGTGTGGCTGGGGAGCAGGGGTGGGGGTGTGTCAGAATATGGATTCAATCCGTGAAAATTCTTTGACCAGGTGAATAAAACACCGTTAAAGACCATCAACTAGGCCAAAGAAGTAGATTTACATAGGGCTCTCCATCATAATGTTGAGTACCTACTGTGTGTGCCAGCCACTATGCTGATTCTCTAGTTAGGGCAAGGGACAATTTTACTGAAGTAATAGCAGGGGAAGCATGCTCCTTTTCTTTTCTTTCTTTCTTTTTTTTTTTAATTTTATTTATTTATTTGAGAAAAAGCATGAGCAGGAAGGAGATGGAGAAGCAGACTCCTCACTGCACAGGGAGCCCCATGTGGGGCTCAATTCCAGGACCTTGGGATCATGACCTGAGCTGATTGCAGATCGGATTAACCGACTGAGCCACCCAGCCACCCCTCCTTTTTAAGATGTTATTTATTTATTTGAGGAAAGAGACTAAGAGGATGAGTTGAGAGGAAGGGGCAAACGGAGAGGGAGAAGAAGGCTCCCTGCTGAGCAGGGAGCCCAATGTGGGGCTCCATTCCAGGACACTGAGATCATGACCTGAGCCAAAGGCAGATGCTTAATCAATTGAGCCACCCAGGTGCCCCGCAAGCATGCTCCTTTTTCAGGGGTGTGTGTGTGTGTGTGTGTGTATTTTAAACCTCTAGCCTGATTAATCTTTGGATAAAAGGCTGGATTTAGGGGTACTCATTGGATGTGTTAGTATGTCTTTTGTTGTTCATTTTCAGATTGCACCTAAGAAAGAGTCCTGTCCAAATACCGGTAGAGACAAAGACCACCTATTGAAATATAATGTCGGTGATTTGGTGTGGTCTAAAGTGTCCGGTTACCCCTGGTGGCCATGCATGGTTTCTGCTGATCCACTCCTTCACAACTATACCAAACTTAAAGGTATTGTGTTTTTGGACTATTTTTTCATCTTTCTCATTCTGTACTTAATCTTTCTAATATCCAAAATTTTTTTCTTACTCTTCCATAGCCATACTATGGTTCTTTGTTTTTTCTATTTAAAAAAATTGTGTTAAAATACACATAATATAAACTCTACCATCTTGACCATTTTTAAGTGCACAGCTCAGTGGTACTCAACATGTTCACATTGTTGAATGGCTGTCACCACCGTCCATCCCAGGACTCACCTTGTGAATCTGAACCTCAGTGTCCATTCAGTAATAATTCCCTCTTCCTGCTCTTCCCAGCACCTGACACCCACTGTTCTATTGTCTGTCTACTTTTTGTAGTTTGGTTTGCAGTTCCCTAAAGATTAGTGATGCTGAGCATCTTTACTTTTGCTTATTAGCCATTTGTGTGTCTCTGAAGAAATGTCTATTCTAGGCCTTTGTTCATATGTGAATCAGATTTTGTTTTTTTTTTTTGTTGTTAAATTTACAGTGGTTCATTTTGCAACTTTAAAGTTAATAATTGGTTCAGATGTAGCACATTGCCATTTGTTTTTATATCCAACTCGGATATGTACTTTATCTGATTGTATTATTAGTAGCGGAGTGGTCTTGGCCTTATATTGCTTTTTAGTTTTTATGGTAATTTATTACTGTTTAGGTAAACAGTGATTGCTTATTTCAGCGTGATTTTCAGAAATTGTATTTTATATTAAGTTTGAGTTATAAAAAAATGTCCCAGTTTATTTTTTAGGCCTGTGGGAAGAAGGAAAAAACTAGAAATGATCTTCTTTGGCATCATGAAACTTGGGAATATAAATTGGTCCATGGAACAACTGAAGAACACATTAAGAATATAATATGTTATTGATACAGATTAGAGCAGATGCAAACCTAAATATTAATTGGAGAGCTCACAAAACAAAAGCTTGTGTGTTTTTAGAGGAAAAAATGAGTTCAGGTGGTTTAAGATTCTTCTAGAAATTTCTTGCAGATAAAGTTTGAATTTAGTTTGAGGAAGGTGATAAATGGTGAACACAGTGTTGGAGCTGAGCCAGGGTAGTGCCCAACTGACTTGTGCACCCTACAGAACTGCGGTGACTAGACCTGCGGACTGGGCCTGGCAGGCTTCCCGGCCTCTTAGTACTGCTGATCACTCAGCCTTCTATGGCATCTTAGTGGTACGGGAGCGCATGTCCCCTCCTGTTCTTGGCTGGGGGTCTGAGCTCTCACAGGAGCAGCATTGCTGCTCTCACTACAGGTTGGGATGCTCTTGGCTTGCTGTGTTGAAGCATATGGCTGCTGGGGATGGGGTGTGGGGGTGCCCACCTGGCAAAGAGACTTGAGAGGAGGTGTGTTCAGGACGAAGAGGACCGTGTTCGAGTCCCGAATGCCTCTGAGTCCTGCCCAGCCTTCTTCCTCGGGGTGGTTGGACTCTGCCTCGAGGCTCAGGAAAGCACAGGACTTGTGGCTAGAAGAGCCTTTGGGTTGGCTTCAGCTCTGACTCCTTGGAGGACCTTTGGGATCCTCAGCTTGCCAGAATTGGGGAGTCCCTCCCACGAGGCTTCAGGGTCCCCAGGATGCATCCCAGAGGCATCTAGACTTGGTAGAGTATGAAAAAAGTTACCAGTTGAGACCGGCTGGGCAGGCACACAGGTGTGCACCAGACGTGTTGCTGATTCCTTCCCAGCTCTGTAAAACCACACAGCAAAGCAAAGTGGAAGTCACAGGGGTGGGGGTGTGTGTGGGGGTAAGGGGGTAAGAGGGTGGGGGTGGGGGAGGGTTTATGACCACACACCACTGGTCTGCCTAGCACATTGCAAGCAGTTTTGAATGTGTAGGGATTTCGACTTTGTTTATATGACGCTCCTGGTATCTCAGACCTATGTGATTGAAGGGGTCTTTTGAATGTCTCTTGGGTCCAGCTCCTGGGATTATTTAATTTTAATTTCATTACATCTTTCTCTTGATTTAGAGCAAAATAATTCCTGTAGTCTACAGCAGCCTGTCTGAAGGAATGCGCACACAGCACCATTTTTATTCTCTCTCACTTCCTCCTCCTTTATTCTCCAGCCCTTACTCTTGCTTACAATGTTGGAGCAGAGCATTATGCTCCCAGTGGAGGCATGGGCTCTGGAGTCAGCCTGCCAGGGTCTAGCACAGCTGGTTGGTCTAGTCATGAACTGCTTAACTTCCTTAAGCCGTAATTTCCCTATATCTGAAAAATGAGGGTGATGATAATAACACTTGTTTGGAAAAGGTCTTTCCATGGTAAGTAGTGAGCATTCAGATGTTAGCACACGTTGCTGTCCTTTTCTTTTTTTACTTTTAAAACCTGAATTTTTATTGTATCTGTCCCTTTTCCTCTGGTCACCTCTAGGGTTCTTTCCTGAAAGCATTCCAGTTTGACCATTTATTTCCTCTGCAGGATCCTAGTGTTGGATCATTTAATTTAGCTAATTTTGTACCCATTTTTAGTGCCTTTATATCATCAGATATGCCCCGGCTTTCCCAGTAGTCCCAAGGGTTCATACTTGAGTTCCATCTTATTGCATGTTTGTTTGCTTTGTGAAAGATTTTATTTATTGTTTGCTTATTTGTTGTTTATTTAAAAACCTTCCAAGCCCATTTTTCAAAGCCTCACTCCTAGATGTGTCAGCAGGGATCTTCTAAGAACAAGGACAGGTTCCTGCCCAACTCAGCACCCAGACACACGAGGGAAACACTGTCTCATTGTCAGGGCTCTTGCTTAGACTTCCCCAGCAATCTTCAGTATTTTCTCTGTGCCTTTTTTTTTTTTTTTTCATCACTCTGGGTTGAAAAGGGTGTTTGCATTGCATTTAGCTGTCTGCTGTCTTGGCTTTTTAGGCTCCTGCAGTCTAGACCAGCACTCCTTGCCCCCAGCACTCATTGCTCTCATCTCTTTTGATCAGACTCTGGTCCATAAGACCAGCCGGGAGTACCACGTAGGTGTTCACTGAATACCTCCCTTCTTGCAGTATGTTTCTCTAGGAGTTGTTTGGGGATGCAGAGAAGGGAGTACCTGGTAATCACAAGCAAATCAACTTCAGAGGACTCGTAGTGTGCATTTGAAAAGTAGTTCAGAAGGAAGGGAACCACGATGAGCATACTCCAGCTGACAGGAGATTCACACGACCTTCTAAAAGAAAAGGGGTCAGAGGACACTGAGAATGTGGGGGAAGAGGGGTGACAGAAGGACACATGTCTCGGTTGAATTTCATCAGGAGCTCTTGGTATGGGCTGTCCCACTTCCCAGTAGGTGGTGGCCAACAAAACTCCAATGGAAAATACAGACCTTTTTTGTTATTACTGAGTAATCTGTGGCTATGTTTGGAGATTAGTTTCCTCTGCCAGTCTTTCCTCATGATTTTAGCACTCCTTTACAATCCATTGGCTTATAAAATGGTAACTGTCCATTTTTATCATGGTTTCGTATTTAACTGGCATTTTTCTGTGAAAATGAGCTTCCTTTTAAAAATTTAGTTATATAGTGGGGCGCCTGGGTGGCCCAGTCGTTAGGTGTCTGCCTTCAGCTCAGGTCATGATCTCAGGGTCCTGGGATCGAGCCCCACATCTGGCCCTCTGCTCAGGAGGGAGCCTGCTCGCGCCCCACCCCCGCCTGCCTCTCTGCCTACTTGTGATCTCTTGTCTGTCAAATAAATAAATAAATAAATAAAACTTTAAAAAGCAAAAATTTAGTTATATAGTATAGTTCTTACTTTTTTTTTTTTTTTTTTTTTTTTAAGGATTTTGTATATTTGTTTGATTGAGAGAGGGAACACAAGCAGGGGGAGTGGGAGAGGGAGAAGCAGACTTCCCTCTGAGCAAGGAACCCGAAGCAGGGCTCCATCCCAGGACCCTGGAATCATGACTGGAGCTGGAGGCAGGTGCCTAATGACTGAGCCATCCAGGCACCCCAGTCCTTAATCTTTAAAAAAAAAAAAAATTTTTTTTTAATTTGGTTTAATTAACATACAGTGTATTATTAGTTTCAGAGGTAGAATTTTTAGTGATTCATCAGTTGCATATAACATCCAGTGCTCATTACATCAAGTGCTTTTCTTAATGCCCATCATGCAGTTACCCCATTTCCCTGTCCTTTCTTTTTTTCTTTCTTTCTTTTTTTTTTTTTTTATTTATTTGTCAGAGAGAGGGAAAGAGAGCGAGCACAGGCAGACAGAATGGCAGGCAGAGGCAGAGGGAGAAGCAGGCTCCCTGCCAAGCAAGGAGCCCGATGTGGGACTCGATCCCGGGACGCTGGGATCATGACCTGAGCCGAAGGCAGCTGCTTAACCAACTGAGCCACCCAGGCGTCCCACTTTCTTTTTTTTTTTTTTTAAGTTTTCATTTATTTATGAGAAAAGAGAGCATGAGTCGGGTGAAGGACAGAGGGAGAAGCAGACTCCCTGCTGAGCAAGGAGCCTGATGCAGGACTCCATCCTAGGACCCTGGGATCATGACTTGAGCTGAAGGAAGATGCTTAATCGACTGAACCACCCAAGCTTCTTAGTCCTTACTCTTTCTCATGCTCAAATTGTCCCATATTTAACGAGCAGGAGTCCCACTAAGTCCCTTTCAGCAGTGTCCTTTTGACATGTCTCAGTCAGCCTTTGACCACTTCTTACATGTGGCCCAGTAAGATGCTCATTTTATACTTTGCCCTTGTCAGGGAATCAGCTAGTTTCTTGGAGAAAACTTGGGTCTTTTTAGAAGACAGTGATGTGTAGAAGCCCAAATCTGGGCACCAGTTGTGTTCAGCGCTGTGGGAGACAGAGATTTCACAGGGATGTGTGAGGTAACACTCCGGGCAGCACTGAGACCTGGCTCCAAGTGGAGCTCTGGGTCCGTTTATGATTCCTGAACACTTGGCAGGCAGCAACTCCATGGTGGGAGTGACATGGTGAGTAATGGGTGTACTTTGGGGGTTTAGATGTCCTTGTTGGGGATGGACTAAGGACCTGAAGAAGGGGTGGCTTCTGGCATGGAACTGGCTGAGCATATGGGTCTTGTGAAGCAGGTATTTTTTTTTTTTCTTCCTGTGAGATGCAGCTCCCTTACCCTACCCTGTATCCCCACCCCCAATTTTATTTTCTTTATTTTTGTGTATGTGTACTCCCCCCCCCCCCACTTATCATGCTTGGATTTATAGATATGCTTGAATTTAGATCTTAGTAATGCATTCAGATTTTAAGAATTGAAGTATAATATACATGCAGAAGAGAATACAACTCATAAGCTGCAACTCAATCCAGGCACTTTTGAGAAATTTCCTTTGAAAAGCTAAGTTAATAAAAGTTCTAGTAGCATTTTTGTGATATATAGCAGCATAACTTGTCTACTATTTATAAGGGCATCCAGGTGGATGAGCAGCTTTGAGGCCTGACTCTTTAAGTTGGAAACAGAAGATAAATGTATGTTTTAGATATTATACTGTGAAAAAGGAATTCTTTTGGATTGGGAGCTTCATGATCTTCTTGACACGTCTGTTCTCATAAGATAACTGGGGTCAGGAGTCAAGTAATTATCTTTTGTGGAAAATTTTGTTGTCACTTTTTCTGTTACGGAAGGGAACCCTCATTGGTTTATTTCCAAATTCCGGCATTTTCTAAAAATACTATAGATAATCTGGCTTTCTCATATCTTGGGTTATTTAATAGTATAATCTCACTGATTTTTTTTCTTTTTTGCTTTTTCTCTCAGTTACTAAGAGAGGTGTGTTAAAATCATCCACTGTGATAGTGAATGTACCTTTTTTTTCTTTGCAATTTTGTCAGTTTCTGCTTTACCTATTTTGGTGTTCCAGTGCCCCCCAGGGACTAAGCCAGGAAAGTCAGGCATGGTGATGCTTGTCCTTTATTTCCTATAGAACTTTGTGCTGTCATGTCCTTGTGATTTTGTCCATGCGCTCTATTCTTGCCTCTGTGGACTTTGTCTGCATTTTTTATGGCTTCTCTTCCTCCCTAGAGCTTCAGCTCCAAAGCAGCCATGTCTCTTTGTGGAATCCATTTTGCATGCATGGGTGACTGCTGTTAACTCAAAGGATTCTATAGAATCTGGAGAGACTCTGGCTCAGTCTGGCCCAGAGGGTCAGGGACCACCTTAAGTCCCCTGGGCCATGATGGGGAGGAAAGGATTGTAATGCAAAATTAGGTACCTGACTGTTGGTGGTTCTCTTAGCAGGAATTGTATGTAGGTCAAGCGATGACAGTTGTTTTCATACCAGCCATGATTGATGAATATCAGAAATCACAGGAAGAAATAATTACGAATAAATGGTGGGACAACTGGTTAATTATGTGGTAAAATAAAACAGTGAGATATTCATCTCTCAACTTGAACCAAAGAAATTCATATGGATTAAAGAAACCCATAAAAATAGGGGAAAATTAGGTTATATTGCTACCAAATGTCTAGGCAGGAAAGAACTTCAAAACTAAGTACATTTGGGGTGCCTGGGTGGCTCAGTGGGTTAAAGCCTCTTCCTTCAGCTCAAGTCATGATCCCAGAGTCCTGGGATCAAGCCCCGCATCGGGCTCTCTGCTCAGCAGGGAACCTGCTTCCTCCTCTCTCTCTCTGCCTGCCTCTCTGCCTACTTGTGATCTCTGTGTGCCAAATAAATAAAATCTTAAAAAAAAAAAATTTTAAAAAAAACCCCCAAACTAAGTACATTTATTTTACAAACTTGGGATCGGACTATAGTATTCTTCTCTGCTTTTTTTCACCCCACCTGTAAGGAGCATTTTTCTGTGTAGTTAACTGTTTATAAAAAGTAATGTAAGTTCATATTATTTCATCATATGCACTATAACAGATTTTCTGCATTATGCGAATGCTGTGACACATGTCTGTAGTCCTTTTCATGACTAAGGAAAGTTTTTTCAAAGTATTAAAGTAATGGAAGGAGTTATAAATCCCCTAACATATTTTTGAATCTCACCTATTATAAAATCAAGGAAGTATACACACTTATAAACAAACCAAATTCTACTGAGAGGTTAGTTGTGAAAAACAGTTCACTCTCCTCCTTAGAGCTAATTATTTTTAACTCTTCTAACATTTTCTTGTAGTTTTAATACTATCTTTTGATTTTTCATTTACATATTTTCTGTTGATTTTCTTTTATGGAAAATGAAGACTGATCTTTCATTTATTTCTTTTCTTTCCATTCTCTGCATAGAATTAATTCAGGGTTCTTTGGTGATTTTTGTTTGTTTGTTTTAATTTTTAGCCTATTAGGGGGCAAATTAACTCACTGTTTTTATTACATCAAACATAAATGTTTACATAATTTTGACTATGTAAATATCATTCAGTGCAAAGCAAATTGTGTTCTGTAATTGCATTTTCTTTTTTGTACAACTTCTTGTTTTTCTTGGAGTTAATTATTGCCTTTCTTTCTTTCTTTCTTTCGTTCTTTCTTTTTCTTTAATAGGCTCTATGTGGGGCTTGAACCCATGACCCCGAGGTCAAGCATTACATACTCCACTGATGAGCCAGGCAGGCACGCCTGCTTTTTTTTTTTTTAATCATATACTTTGCTATATAAGACTATAGAGCCTTACTTTTAATTTTTTTTGTTTTTCAAATACTCATTTCTCTGTCCCTGTTGGGGGGAGGAAGAAAGAGAATCTCAAGCAGACCCCGCTGAGCCACTGAGTCCAGAGCACAGAGCTTGCTGTGGAGCATGATCCTAGGACCCCAAGATCATGATCTAAGCTGAAATCAGGAATCAGACACTTAACCAACTGAGCCACCCAGGCACCCCTTGGATCTCATCTTTAATCCTCTTTCCTTGTTCAGATTTTCTTTGGTATGGAAGAGTTCTTTTATCTTTTCTTCCCCTAGACCTCCCAGAATCTTCCCTTTTCCTGTTTCAATCTGTATTGCTGGCACTCTTAACCTTTTGCATAGTGATAATCTCAGACCTTTTTAAAGATGCTTTCCTGAGTTACATGCATTGTTTTCTGTGGCTTCCCATTGTGCTCACTCGTGGTCAGTTTCCTTTTTTGCTGGAGTATAATTTTTAGGTTCTAAGAAAGTGTATATGAGAGATAAATTTGATTCCCTGTCATTTGGAGGATGCTACTTCTGTGTTTTCACACTTGACTGATGGTTTGGCTTAGTGTAGAATTTTATGTTGAAAGTAATTCTTTTCAGAATTTTGAAGGTATTACATCATTTCTTTCTAGCATCCAGGGTTGCTCTTGAAGTACCTTGTTATGCTACTGCTACTTTTCATTCCATTAACGTGGAAGCTGCCCTTGTCCCCTCCCCCAACACCTTAAATGTCAGAAAGATGTGCATTGGTATGGCTATTGGATGAGGCACTTAGGATTGTTTTAGTTCTGAGACATGGTCTTGGGTTAATTCTTAGACAGTGTTCTCTCTTTCTGTCTCTAGAACAGTTATTTGGGGTATGGTACTTCCTGGTTTGATCCTATAGGTTTCTTATGGGAGTAGATGTTTTTCACCTTATATATCTTCTTTCTGGAAGATTTCTTAACTGACCTTCCAAGATTTCTTGTTTTTGTTTTTTGTTTTTTTCAAGATTTCAAGGTGTGTGTGTGTGTGTTTTTTTTTTTTTTTCATAATTGTATTTTAAAGTTTCCAGTAGCTCTTTTCTTTGTTTTCTTTTCATAGCAAACTAGAGTTTTTCTTTGTTAGGTGTCATCTCTTCCTAGAGTTTTGTGTGTATGGCCTTGCAGAGACTGCTTATTTCTGTGTATCTTGGACTTGTTTATGCTGGGGGCTTCCCTGGGGGGACCTCTCAGTGATACCCAAACATTTGTGTTTGAGAGGGTATCACTCAGAGGTCCTGCAACCTGTATGTGGAGAGACTGTTAGCTTATTTACACTCCAGCTGGCTGTTGGCCACTTAATTGGGAGGAACTCCAAAACAACTCAATGGAGAGATTTTTCCTCTGGGGTGTGTTTGTTCTTTAGGAAGTGTTCTTGGATTTCTTGTGACCAGCATTCTCTGAAGCAGCAGGGGCTGATAGTTCTCCCATGGAGATCCCCCATTGTCCCTCCACTTGGCACAAAAATGTGACCTCTTATTTTTTTAAGTTCAGTGTGGGACTTGAACTCACAATCCTGAGATCAAGACTTGAGGTGAGATCAAGAGTTGGATGCTTAACTGACTGAGCCACCCAGGCATACTGAAATCTGACCTTTTAACCAGCTTGCTTGTTTTCAACCTCACTTTTCCTCAGCCGAGGATGGCACCTCCTCTCTTGGATTTTGGGGTCAAGTGTCTCTTTCCTCACCCGCCTCCTTTCTGACTGCACTGTAGGAAGTGGCTTCCTCCTTTATTCTAAGAGGAGCATCAGTGGACATCTGAGGGGCTACCCTGTGGCCTCATGGGTGTCCTCAGATATCCTTGGTGCCCTAATTCCCCTATAGACATTGTGAATGAGTAGCCAGCCCAAGGTTGCCCAGCTGTAGGTGGTGGGGTTGGAATTTGAATTCAGGCTGTCTTACACCAGTCTGTATCCCTTCATTGCTGCATAGGCCCCTCTCTGTTGAATGGCCCTTTTGTTCATGTTGTCTCTTGGCCTTCTTTATTTGGTAATCTTTTTAAGTGGATCTTGGAAGGGAAATGTCCACTTTATTTCCTAGTATAATTTGAATCTTATCTGAGTTCTTCATAAATGCTTTTCCTTTCTCTTTGACATGGAGTATGGTGGGGATAAAAAGAGTAGGACTTTTTTAGAGGTTAACAACTAAAACAGCACCAAATAAAATGACCTCAAAGCAGCTTCCAACTTCCTATCAGTAATTATTAATAGACTTGCCTGATTTCATCCAAAATTCTAACTTTCAAGTTCTAACATTTTATTTTAAAAACTAGGTCAGAAAAAGAGTGCACGCCAGTATCACGTACAGTTCTTTGGTGATGCCCCAGAAAGAGCTTGGATATTTGAGAAGAGCCTTGTAGCTTTTGAAGGAGAAGGACAGTTTGAAAAATTATGCCAGGAAAGTGCCAAGCAGGCACCCACGAAAGCTGAGAAAATTAAGGTGATAGATGTTCCTTAAGTACAATTTGAGACCAAAACTTTAATTTATATTCTTATTTATTTTGAAATTGTGGTGGCTTGATTTATTATAATGGCTTATGTCTGTCATTGTTTAACTTTGCCCAATACACTGTGTTACAAAACAAGACAAGTTTCCTTAGAGATGGTATATTTGTTTTACCCATTTGATGATAGAGCTAATTTTTAAAATAATTTTTATTCTTTTTATATATATAAAAATATGTAGTGTTATATATATTATATAATCTATATATTACATTAGTTAAATATGACTGGAATTGGTTTCTAGTTTAAAGAAATAGTAGCTACTATATTGGGGTGAATTCTGTCTAAAACCTTCAAGTTAATTGGTTTTTATAGTTTTTGATTTTAAAATTTATCTGAAATTATTAAAGTGTGCTTTTTTTTTTTTTAAGTGTGTTAACTTTTTGTTTGTAAAATGAAACTTATAATGTCTTATGTTTTTCCTTTTAGCTGTTGAAACCTATTTCAGGGAAATTGAGGGCCCAGTGGGAAATGGGCATCGTTCAAGCAGAAGAAGCTGCAAGCATGTCAGTAGAGGAGCGGAAAGCTAAGTTCACTTTCCTCTACGTGGGGGACCAGCTTCATCTCAACCCTCACGTGGCTAAGGAGGCAAGCATTGCTGTGGAGTCTTCGGGACAAATGGTAGAATCCTCAGGGGTCACTGAAAAAGCTGCTGATAACCCCAAGTCCATGAGAGAAGAGAGCATTCCCATCAAGAGAAGGCGAAGAGTCAAGCTGTCTGGTTCTGCCGAAAACCAAGAAAGTGATCCTGGGACAGTAAAGAGTACTCCTCAGAAGATGGCAGAGGCCGATCCCAAGAGAGGGGTAGGGTCTCCTCCTGGAAGGAAGAAGACCACGGCCTCCACTCCACGAAACAGGAAGGGAGATGCGGCATCCCAGTTTTTGGTCTTCTGTCAGAAGCACAGGGATGAGGTGGGTACTGTGATGGTTTCTGAGGTGTTGTGTATTTATTCGGGGAGTTCCTGAATTGGAGGAACATCCCTTCAGTGCTGTTCCTCTGTTTCTCAGCATTATCAGTCTGTAGCGAGCCTTGCTGAGATTTTAGCTCTAATAAATAAGTATTATTAGGTAACAGTCATCCTTGGGGCAAAGATGCTTGCCTCTGCACTGTTGGTTATGAAAACATCTCTCCCATTGTGGACGAGAAGATACCGGGATGGGAATAGATCAATGATGAAAGCATTTGAACACTTTCCTTAATTGTCGTCATAGAAAACGGCATCTGTTAGTGCATTGTAAAGCTTGATTTTGAAGAAATCACCTAAAGGGATTAGGTGCTTGTTTTTTTGTTAGGTTCAATATTACTTGAGGTGAGAGGTCAGTAGGGCTTTTTTCAGTAATGTGAAGGTGGTACAATGTGAGAAAATCTGGTATGTGATTCACTCTGATACTGATCAAATGATCCTCTCAGTAGATGGAGAAAAGGCATTTGATAAAATTCATTGCTCTTTGATACAGAGTTAGCAAGCTAGAATTAGAAGGTGACTTCCTTAATCTGTTGAAGGTTATTAATCAGGAACTTTCAATAAGCAACATACTTATTAATGAAACTTTAGAAGCGTTCTCTTTAAAATTGTGAACAAGGGATGCCTGGGTGGCTCAGCCAGTTAAGTGGCTGCCCTCAGCTCAGGTTAGAGTCCTGGGATCGAGTCCCACATCAGCGTCCTTCCTCAGTGGGGAGCCTACTTCTCCCTCTGCCTGCCAGTCCCACTGCCTGGGCTCACTCTCTCTCTGATTTAAAAATAAATAATAAAATGTTAAACAAAATAAAATTCTGAACAAGACTAGGTGCCTTTCTTTAACCAGTTATGTTAAGTGTTGTAAAGAAAATACTAGCCAGTATGGTAAGATAAGGGAAAGGAAGGAGAAAGACATAATTGTAAAAGAAGAAATAAACCTGCCATTGTTTGCAGAGGTCTGTGTAAAAAACTTAAGAGAATCTACAGAAAATCTTTAGAAATAATGAGTTCATTAAGACTGGTAGTTGTAAGATCAGTATACAAGAACAGCAACAAAGAGGAAACGTATTAAGACAGATACAATTTGGGATGCCTGACTGGCTCAGTTGGTGGAGCATGTGATTCTTGATCTGGGGATTGTAAGTTTGAGTCCCATGATTGGTATAAAGATTAATTGAAAATCTTGAAAATAAAATTTTTTTTAAGGTTTTATTTATTTATGATAGAGATAGAGAGGGAATACAGACATGTGGGAGCTGGAGAGGGAGAGGCAGGCTCCCCGCTGAATAAGCCCGATTCCAGGACACTGGGATCATGACCCAAGCCAAAGGCAGATGCTTAACGACTGAGCCACTGAGGCAACCCTGAAAATAAAATCTAAAGGAAAAAAAAAAAATACCATTTATGACTGCAACAAAATATAAGGTATCAAGAAATAAGTAAAATATGTATAATTTTGGAGAAAAATAACACTTGGTATTTTAGTGGACCTAAATAAACAGATATGTTAATTGCAAGGTTTAGTATTCTGAAGTCGTAGTTGTCAGTTCTCCTTATTTAAACTATAAATTATGTATAATCCTAATACAATTCCCAATAGGAATTTCTTTACCCTTTCTGATTGGATGATAAAAAGCCACACCTGAACGTTGGCCCTATTGCACAGGAAGTTCTGTTAGTAGACGCAGGGATGTTTGTGCCATGGGCGTTCAGAACGGGAGCATTATCCAGAGTAGAGCCCTGAAGCGTTCTTGAGGGTGTGGAAGCAGTTGGGAAAGGGGTGCAGACAGCTGGTCAGAACTCAGTTACTGTGGAACAGCTTTATGCTTTGGGAGAGGGGAGGATTTGTTAAGGCAAACTGACCATAGATTGGTGAGGAGCTGTGAAAGTTTATGTGCCAAGGACACCATGAACCTCAGGGAAAGGATGAACTGTGTGTATAAAGCTCAAACTATTCTGAAGCCTATGAAAATGGCAATTTCTAGAAAAGTGTGGACAACCAGTGCATCCATGAAGAGATGCTGCCCCACCTTGCTGGCAGCCAGGGTGCTGCAGGTGATGATTGCATGGGAGTGGAGCTCCCCTGCCCCAGGTGAGCCACACAGGCCAGCACCTCCGGAATGAGGAACAGCAGTGAGAACCCCCATCATTTCTTCCACTAGGTTTCAAGAGAAATTCGGCAATATATAGTGGAATTGAAAATGCATGTTTTTATGTATTATGTCATGCCCAGGTATTTGCCCCAGAGAAACTGGCCCGTGCACCCAAGGAGATGGCATAGTGTTCAAAACCGGGATGCTGTGAAACAGGTGTGGTGTGCTCTTCCAGCAGGATTCTGGGCATGAGTGAAGTGAACCCGCTGGAAGTTGGGGGAGGGGGAAAAGCAGTGTGCTGATGGGTATGCATATCCCATCATGTTCCTATGAAGTGTGAAGTGTAGCAACCCACCTGTGTACCTGCATCCACCCACAAAAGTAGATGTGTAGCTGTGAGTGTATGTCCTTGGTCTCAGAGCTAAGAAGTCTTCCTAGGCAAGGTGGAGGAACTGTGACCATTGCTGAGTTTGAAATGGTGCAGAGCACTGAGCAGTGTGAACAGTTAGCACACTGGGCCTGCTGCAGGCCAGGGGCACCTGTGGCAGACTTGGAATGTCTACCACTGTGTGGATGGTTGGACTCCTCTTGTAGTTGCTGCAGACCTGCATGCTCTGGGACTTGGGAAGCAGCCAGCCAGCTGTGTTCCAGCCTGTTGTTCCTAGTCTGTTTCTTCATGGTCTCCACTCATCTGAAATTATGAGAGAAAAGTGTGTGCCTGAGAATTCAAGCCACTTCACAAAGACCATCCTTTTTGCTTTTGGGGACCTAAATTGCTTTCAGATGGCCTTCCCAGTACTAAGAAACATGCCAAGAACAAACAGAAGCCTGTCAGTCCAGACACTGCTGACAAGCTGCGACTTGAAGGCTGACACATGAGTGAGTTGTTCTGCCCTCAAGGAGCAGTAGCTCTGCTCTGGAGCTCTCCGGCTCTCAGTGCCCCTCCAGAGCCTATTGCCTGTTGCCATCGGCATCCTACTCTAAGCAGCAACCAGACAGAAGGGTGCACAATTAAAATTCAGTTCCGCATTAGAGACAAGCGCTCTGCCTTGCTCTTCCCTGCTTGGACCTTGTCTCTATAGGGCAGGAGGGTTGTGTGAGGCCCATGGGTCCCTTCCCTCCCAGCTGGGCTCAGGTGCTAGTTGATTTTGTGTTGTCAGAAGAGTGATGATGGCAAGATGCTCTTTAACTGGTTCAGTTATATTGTTGTGATTATAAGTGTGTTTGTTCTGGTTCTGTAATAAGTAATCCTAGATTCCAGTTGAGAATGATCTGGGTCTTTCTAGGGTCTTTTGGGAGGTGGTGGTGACTCCAAGGATGGTTTTTGTTTGGTTATTAATTGATTAATCAATGCCCAACCCTTGAGGAACAGCTTTGGGTGGAGACCTCCCTTTGCTTCCTGGACCTCCCTTTTCTAGAGTCACTAGATAGAAGACTGTGACTATCAAGGACGTTTGGCTGCCACTTGGCTCTCTTTGAGGTCCAGCTTCTTGCACATGAAGTGAAGTGTTAGGCTTTGTGAGATGTATGCAGTTTTTGTTAACATGTTTTGCTTGTTCATCTTTGTCCATCAGGCTTGGCTCAGATGTTTAGCTCACAAGTGTGTTCTGTAGTGTTCCTAGAATACAGTTAGAGGGGCTGTAGGCAGGGCAATGAGTTTGCTGGAAGACAAAGTCCACAGTGGGATATAGGCCCACTGATGAGGACCTGGGTGGGGTCAGGGGTCAGGGGGACTCTGTTTGGAGGCAAGGAGTCAAGAGCAGCTAGGGGAGGCCCACTGTGATGAAAAGCCACAGTGAGGAAGCGACTGTGAGGAAGAATTTACTGAAGGCTTTAAGCATCAGTTGTGTTGTCAATGACTACTGATGTGTGTGGTCTCAGTTTCCCATTTTTATTTTTATTTTTTTAAGATTTTATTTCTTTGACAGAGATCACAAGTAGGCAGAGAGGCAGGCAGAGAGAGAGGGGGAAGCAGGCTACCCACTGAGCAGAGAGCCCGATGTGGGGCTCGATCCCAGGACCCTGAGATCATGACCTGAGCTGAAGGCAGAGGCTTTAACCACTGAGCCACCCAGGCACCCCTCAGTTTCCCCCTTTTTTTTTTTTTTAAGATTTTATTTATTTATTTGACAGACAGAGATCACAAGTAGGCAGAGAGGCAGGCAGAGAGAGAGAGAGAAGGAAGCAGGCTCCCCGCTGAGCAGAGAGCCTGATGCGGGGCTCGATCCCAGGACCCTGGGATCATGACCTGAGCCGAAGGCAGAGGCTTTAACCCACTGAACCACCCAAGCGCCCCTCAGTTTCCTTTTTTTAAAATTTTTTAAATTATTTATTTATTTATTTATCTGACAGACAGAGATCACAAGTAGGCAGAGAGGCAGGCAGGAGAGAGAGAGAGGAGGAAACAGGCTTCCTGTGGAGCAGAGAGCCCGATGTGGGGCTCGATCCCAGGACCCTGGGATCACGACCCGAGCCAGAGTCAGAGGCTTTAACCCACTGAGCCGCCCAGGCACCCCTCAGTTTCCCATTTTTAAAGAATCTTTTTCACCTTCTCTGATCCTAATTTTTACAGGCGCATTAGAGTTGATCCATGCTATATGTCTCCATTCTTTGTATAGATGTTCGTGTCAATTATGTAGTGTTGCATGACACATGACCTCAGAACTTAGTGGCTTAAAACAACAACACACTTGGATTCTCAGACAGTTTCTGTGGGTCAGGAACTTGGGAGCAGCTTAGCTGGGTGGTTCTGACTCAGAATGTCCCATGAAGTCGTAGTTAAGATGTTGGCTGGGGCTGCATCTTCTGAAGGCTTGACTGGGGCTGGGAAATCTTCTTCCAAGGTACTGTACTGATAGTGCCTGTAGGAGGCCTCATGTGTGGTCCTCTCCATTGGGTGGCTGGGGTGTCCTCATAGCACAGAGGCTGGCTTCTCATGGAGCAGTTGATCCAGGAAAGGGCAGGATGAGGTCTTACATAAATCTTAGACCTGACAAATTGTATGCCCTTGTTTCTACACTGTGCATTGGCTGCACTGGCCAGTGCTGTTCAATAGGGAGGCAGGAGTACTAGGAGTGGAGGTGTGAGGTGTAGGGTACTGTAGCCGCCTCAGAAGTCTAAAAGCCACACAAGGCTCTGAAAGGATGTGTGAGGTGACCGGTGGGCTGAGAGCAGGGAGTAGAACTCTGAGGAGCACACAAAGTCTTTGTACTGGTAACAGTTTAATCAGCACAGTGTGTGAACTTGTGGATATTTGGTTTTCCATATTTTTTTGTGTGTCTGAGATATAGTTTATTAAAACTTGGGGCACCTAGGTGGCTCAGTTGGTTAAGCATCTACCTTCAGCTCAGGTTGTGATCTCAGGGTCCTGGGATCGAGTCCTGCATAGGGCTCCTTGCTCAGCGGAGAGTCTGCTTCTTACTTACCTTCTATGCTCATGCTCCCTCTCTCTCTCTTTCTCTTTCCTAAATAAATAAAATCTTAAAAAAAAAAAAAGAAAAAATCGTTGGGGCGCCTGGGTGGCTCAGTCAGTTGAGCATCTAATTACTGGATTTGGCTTGGGTCAGGATCTCAGGGTCCTGAGATGGAGTTCCATGGTGGGCTCTGCACTCAGTGGGGAGTCTGCTTGAAGATTCTCTCTCCTTCTCCTTCTGCCCCTCCTCCTGCTTGCATACATGCTCTCTTTCTCTTTCAAATAAATAAATCTTTTTTTTTTTTTTTTAAGATTTTATTTATTTGACAGAGAGAGGACACAAGTAGGGGGAGGGACAGAGGGAAAGGTGGAAGCAGGCTCCTCCCCACTGAGCAGGGAGCTGGATGTGGGACTTGATCCCAGGACCCTAGGATCATGACCTAAGCCAAAGGCAGACGCTTCATGGACTGAGCCACCCAGGCACCCCTCAAATAAATAAATCTTTATAAAAGTATGGAGGTTGCTACTACTGAGTGCTTACTGTCTGTAAGATACATTGCCTGTATGTTACTGTGAAAGAAGATTATTCAGTTCTCATAAAGGCCTTTTGAGGTTGGCGTAAGTTATCCGTGTCTTATAGCTAGCTACCCTGAACTCTGAGATGTAAAGTGACTCTCCTGTACTGTGGGAGGACACAGGCAGGAGCAAGGACAGGGAATTGGCCCGAAAAATCACATCTGTGCATGTTTGTGTGTGCACCTGCATGCATAGAACTTGTAGTCTTCGTACTCCCTGCTTCAGTGATGAGGCCCATAGACTTCAGGGAGAAGCCAGGGCCTCATTAACCCAAAATGATGAGGGGCATACTTCTTTGTCCCCCTGGAGTTCACAGTACATGACAATGGGATGAAAAATAAGCAGGTGGCCCCCCAGAAGGTGAGCACTGTGGGTAGGATGGTGGCTGCTTTGACCTTTCTATTTCCTGTACCTAGCTCAGAATGTTCCTTGAATGAATGAATGAATGAGTGAATACAACATTGTAGCTGAAATTAAAAGGGTGTGCCAAAGTCAGCCTGGTGGAAGAAAATGTTTCAGGAGAGTGTGGCCTGTGGAGAGGCAGAGCCTGTTGTTGTGCCCCTGAGTGCAGAGTTGTTCAGGGAGTGATGAAAGGGGAGGGTAAGGATGGGCTCCAGGCTATGGGGGGGCTGTGGAAGACATTGCCAAGTGGCAAGGACCCTATTCTACATATGGGCCAGGTGTGGTCCCTCTAGTTGCAAGGAGGGAGCCCTTTTAGGATGGGATTGTCAGCCGGTAGATGGGTAGGACTGAAGGCCAGGAGACTGGTTTGTGAAACCATAGTCATCTAGATGGGGTGGATACACAAATGTTCAGGAGTGGAGCTGGCCGACCTGGCAAGGGATTTAGGAACAAAGGGAAGGGGGCCTCAAGGAGTCAAGTCTTGTTTGATGACACAGCTGTGAGCATGGCATGGCTATGATTCATCTGATTGAGGACATTGTATTCAGGGCTGGATGACTGAAGGTGGTGGGTCCATGAATGCATGTGCTGATCATGAGGAATCTGGAAGTGGAGAGTTCCAGAAGGCAGTTGTCCTGTGACTTTGAAGCCCTGTACTGAAACCTTTGCTGCGTGAGGGTCTGAGACCTTTGATGCTTGGAGTGTTGGGGCTGGTGAGCTCACCCTCATGAAGGATGGGCAGGCAGAACAGAACCCTGCTGGACTGAGAGGCAAGGGGGCCCCAAGATGAGAGGAGGAAGCAGGTGTATGTGGGGCCGGGACTGCAGGGGCACAGTGGGAACGGTGACAGTTCACAAGAGACACCGAGAACACCCAGTAGAACGCTGGAGCTCAGAGCTGTTCTTTGCGTTGCAGAAGGCATCCTTGGGATGTGAGGACATGGAAGGCCTGCATGATTGTTAGGCTGCTGTTGACCCACATCTGAAAATGCATGTGCTCTGAGATGCGAGAGTGGGTGGAAGTTGGCGTTGGCGGTGTGCCAGTGTCCCTCAGGGCGGGGAGGACTTGATGAGGTGGCGGGGAAGGGGCACAGAAGGCCATAGGAAGCCGTCTGCAGTGACCATGTTGTGAGTAGGGTTTTGCATTTTGGGGCAGAGGTTACCCTTGTTGGTTGGGCCAGTGTGGGTCCAAATGGTAGTAGTGGTAGTAGTGACCAGCAGCATTAATTTGGTGATTCCTTATCCCTGCCAGGTGAAGAGTTACTGCCCCCTCATCACAGAGGGGGAGACCCCTTCACTTGCCCGAGTTCACAAAGCTGCCATATGGGAACCACACATGAACCTGGGGTCTGGCTCCAGAGCATGCTGGTCAGTGCTTGGAATCAGGCAGCAAACGTTTTTTGAAAGGGCCTCCTGGGCAGTTGAGGCCTGTGTCTGTTACTTTGCACTGCTGTTGTGGCAGGACAGCCGCCCTGTAGAACAGGTAAAGGGGCGCCAGTGGCTGGTTGCAGTAAAACTTGATATATGAACGCTGATGCTTAAATTACTTGTCATTTTTATGTGCCAGGACATATTCTTCTGACTTTTTTCCCCCAACCATTTAAAAATGCAAAATCAGTTCTTAGTTCATAGACCAAATAAAAACGGATTGGGGTAGGTCTGGCTTGCCCATCATTTGTCCACCTCTGTGCCCCTGCTGTTGGTGGCTCTCAAGCTTGGGTGCCCATGAGAGTCCCTGAGAGTCTTTTTTTTTTTTTTTTTTTTTTTTTAAATCTAAAGATTTTATTTATTTATTTGACAGAGAGAAATCACAAGTAGATGGAGAGGCAGGCAGAGAGAGAGAGAGAGAGGGAAGCAGGCTCCCTGCCGAGCAGAGAGCCCGACGCGGGACTCGATCCCAGGACCCTGAGATCATGACCTGAGCCGAAGGCAGCGGCTTAACCCACTGAGCCACCCAGGCGCCCCGAGAGTCCCTGAGAGTCTTGAAAACACTGATGCCAGACCCAGAGAAGGAACTGGCCTTGGGTGGGACCTGAACAGCAGAGGTTTTAAAACTTCTCTGGTTGTTAGTATACAGTTAAGGCTGTGGGCCCATGACTCATATGCAGAGTTCAGGAAAATACACAGTCCTGGTTGGCAAGTCTGGGGTGGGGCCTGAGGTCCTCATTTCCAGCATGCTTCCGGGGTGCTGAAGCTGGCAGCCCCAATATGGCTAGAAGGCCATGCAGGGGGTGTGTTTCTGTGTCTACCCTCCATGGCATGCCATCTGTACCATCTAGAGCGAGCATCTGGGAGACGGAAGGTGTGTATTACAGCAAGTGAGAAGGCCAGGTCAAGACTTCACCCCTGTGTTGACAGGTAGTGTTTCTGTGACACTTGTCCTACCACTGATTTTCCAAGGATGCCTAGAAAATTGTAACTTACTTCTAACTAATTTCGTGATTTTGGAAAAATGTACTTTTTCCTCTTACCATTTATCATTTCCTGCCTTGACATAAATACAGTTGAGTTGTTTTCACCAGCACTGTTTTTATTTATGAGCTTTGAATGGGTTATAGCATCAGATAATCACTAATTTTCTTTGAAGCTTTTCTGGGGCGTTGTTCCATGATGTGGGAATAAATACACCACACAGAGTTTCCAAAGGCTGTGCATTGGATTTTGTGCAAAACAAAACCCCAGTGCATTGTAGGTGTGAGGCTTTCTGACTCCTCTTTCTGGGTCTGCAGGTGGTTGCCGAGCACCCGGATGCCTCAGGCGAGGAGATTGAGGAGCTGCTGGGATCGCAGTGGGACATGCTCAACGAGAAACAGAAAGCCCGCTATAACACCAAGTTCGCCCTGGTGGCTTCCTCCCAGTCTGAAGAAGACTCTGGTAAACGTAACACTGTGCTAGTGTGCTCTGCTTGGTTGTGAGATGTGTGTCATGTAGCCAGCTGAGCTCCGCTCGGTGACTGCAGGGACGTGGGGCTGCTCTCCGCATCTCTGACCCATGCGCTTGTGCCAGCAACCAGAGCGCGTGTGGTCACAATAAAGCAATCTCTGCTGTCTGCCTTTTCTCCCTCATTGTTGTGAGAGCTGCTTGGTGTGATTCTCTCTCTGCGAGCCCAAGTGGAGTGAGTGCTCTAGCCTCCACAGCGATGGGGTGGCCAGGGGTACACAGAAGGGAGGGAGCCCAGGCAGTTGCTAGGACTACAGGTGTGATGCTGCGCTTCCGGCAGGGGCTGGACCTGCACCTCAGGAGGGGCTTGCTTCTTCAGGTGGGGGGCCTTGGACCTGGGAGCAGGGAGGGCGTTCCTGGCCCATTTGCTTGAGAGCTCACAGGGTGAGGAAGGTGACTATACTGGCTTTAAGTATGGCCGTCCTCTGGTTCTTCTTAGGCCTTCAGTTTAAAAAACAAATAATTCTACTTTGCTTAAGAGAAGGGAGGCTTAACACTGTAAGCTTGGAAAGAACCTGTGACAGTGGTCAGATCTGTCATCTGTACATGCTTGGACACACATGTGGAAAACCAACATTTCTAATGTAAAAAAAAAATCTTTGGTTATCAATTTAAAATACAGACAATTCTGTATTTCTCAAGGTTCATCACTGAAGAATTTTGGAGTGGTCAAATGTAAAGTGTTTCAAGACTCACCTAAAAGGAGACCAAGACCCAGAAGTCATTGCATTTTGCCTTGTGCACACAAGCCATGCTTCTAGACCAGCATGTGCACATCTGACTCTATCCACACGTGCGCTAGACAGCCTGCCTGTTTTGGTCACAGATGCTCTTGATTTTAGGGCTTTCTAGATCTCCACATCAACTATCTCATATATTAATATTGAATTTTGTTGAATTTGTTCAGCATTTGTTGCAAATAATATAATTTAGAATAGCAAGTATGTTCTGGATTTGTGCAGAGGTTGACTTGACTCTTCATCAGCACACTAAATCTGGAAGGATGGTCCTTTTCAATGACTGACTTATTTAAGAATGAGTTAGGTTTTCCTAAAGCCAGATTGAACTACCCTTGAAGAGTAAGTGTGACTATGACTCTGTGTCACATTTTGTCATTTTGGACTGCTGCCGACTACTTAACTGACAGGAGGACAGGGTTGGTTTCCGCCTTCAGTGTATGTCAGGTGTGTTCCTGTCCTAGAGGCCCTCGAGCCTCCCTTTTGGGGCCTCCAGTGCCAATAACTAAGACGATGGGCTGTGTTGGTGGCATCAGCTGTCTGTGGCCTCAGTGTGAGGAATTCAAAGAGAGGCCCACATTGCTGACTTCTGTACAGAATGCCCACTATCTCATTTTGGGCACAGGGGAAGTTCTTACGTGAAGGGCTGTGACATCATCTCACCTGTGTGGAGAGGTGCAGGGTATCAGTTGCTTCTCGCAGGTCTCTATAGTTCAGTGACATACACTGATGAGCTGGGCAAACTGGGTTGAGGGTGTTCTGGCAGGTCAGGCTGGCTGTGCCCTGTGCTGGCCTTGCATGGTCAGTGCTGCTCAAACCCTGTTGCTCTGCAAGCCTCTTCCCAGTGGGCCTTCATGGCCAGCCCATGTGGCTGCCTGTGGGCCGGCTCACGCTGTCATAGGGCAGCTGCTGAGGGCTCTAGTGGTATCAGGCCTCCACCTGTGGTGAGGCCCTGGATGGAGTGACCAGGCTGTGGCTAGCTGCACCTCCTCCTGAGGCACCACGGGATCCGGCAGTCCTCCTGGCTGCACACCCCTGTCCCTGTGGGTGGTAAGGCTGGAGGATGACCCTGTCCTCCCACCAGATGTCTGCCCAGTGGTCCAGGGCTACACCCTGAACCTTGGTACAACAGGCATGCAGATAGAAATACTGGATCTGTGCTTGGAATAAACATTGGTGTGTTCAAGTTAATCACCTCTAGAATTTGCACTCTGACCTTACATCTCCGTTTTCTAGGTCAGTACCTTAAATCTTGGATTAGTTGATATTGCTGGAAATACTAATGACTGACATAGTTAAACAACATGTAGGAAACCCTTAATTTGCAGATACCGAAGGAGTGTTGCTGCTTAACATGCTTCTTTCAGGAAATGTATAAAAAGTAGCAAGCTTTGTACTTTTTAAAGTTCCACTTAAGTTCCACTAGTCTTTATTTATTTATTTTTTTTTTTAAATAATTTTTTTTTTAAGATTTTATTTATTTATTTGAGAGAGAGACAGTGAGAGAGAGCATGAGCGAGGAGAAGGTCAGAGAGCGAAACAGACTCCCCATGGAGCTGGGAGCCTGATGCGAGACTCGATCCCGGGACTCCGGGACCATGACCTGAGCCGAAGGCAGTCGTCCAACCAACTGAGCCACCCAGGCGTCCCTCCACTAGTCTTTAAATGTTAGGAAACTAGTGGGTTATATTTAAATTTAGTGCTATAGGATATTAAAATGTAATTATAACAAATACCAATATAATAATCTGTAGATTAGGTAAGGATTTTCTAGTATTTGGTGGTATAGGAAATGGTCCCTTGCAATTTGCTGGCTGGGCCGTCGTTGCTTTGGAGGGTGGCTTGTGGAGTGTTTTTCATGTAAGTTTCCCCTATCCCCCATACCAAGGTAATGTAAATGGGAAAAAAAGAAACCATACAAAGAGGACACAGGACCCTGCTGAAGAGGCTGAAGTTGAAGATGCACCCAGGAAAAGACTCAGGACCGAGAAGCATGGTCTTCGGAAGGTAATTATGCCCCAGGTGTGCCTGGGCTGGAGGAGCATGTGCTGTGTGAGTCCTTAGTGGCCAGTTTCCTGGGCAGATCAGAGGCTAGGGGCCTTGCTCAGCGGGTACTGGTTTAGAGGCAGACGGTTGCTTCTCTCCTGAAACCCTTTTGACAAGGCTGCTGCAGAGGGCCAGTTCTTATCTGCCATGGACTTTATCACAAACTGCTCATACTTGGCTGTCAAAGAACATGCAAACACTTTGAATAATACTTGATGTTTAGATTTTTATGGAATTGTATAGACCAAAGATGGCTCTTGTCTATAGGGCTGTTATTCAGTGTGTAAATAATTGGCATGAAAACATCAAGATCAGGGATGTTTTTAGGGATTAGGGATAAGTTATACTTCAATAAAAAAGTTTTTCAAAATCCATTAAAGGCGTTGAAAATAGATTTTATGAATTCATTCAGTTTATTAGTGATTCATGTTATTATTCATCTAATGGGACTACTAAGCAGGCCTGTTTGATGCAACAAAAGAGTATAGATATGATATGCATAGAATATATGGTACACTCTTTCTCTCTCTATATATACTTATATACTTATACTCTTCTACTCTTACAAAAGAGTATAGATGTGCATAGATAGGAGGGCCCCAGGGCTGTCTAGTTCTAGCACAGTCCAGCAGGCATCAAGGGGCGAAGTTTGCCTGGCACCTGGAGGAGGGTGAGCCCGCTTACCCGCTTATGGTGACTGTATGTGTGGAGAGCGTGCGCTCTTTCCAGTGTGCTTTATGGCCCTGTGGTGTTGAGTCACGGACGGACCTAGAGTTGAAACAGACTTTGTATCTTAATGCTTGAGTTTATACAGAATAGTCTTGTATCTGTGGTTTTGAGAAAAGCTTCATCCATTCTTTTACCAATCTAAATGAAGAAGTTCCTTTTTCTTTTTTTTAAGATTTTGTTTACTTATTTGACAAAAACAGTGAGAGATGGAATACAAGCAGAGGGAATGGGAGGGGGAGAAGCAGGCTTCCCGCCGAGTGGGGAGCTCGATGTGGGGCTCAGTCTTAGGAACCTGGGATCATGACCTGAACTGAAGGCAGACGCTTAACCAACTGAGCCACCCAGATGCTCCTAGAAATTTCTTTCTTTACTGTTTTATTTGGAATGGAAAACCCCATTCCACATGCTGCTGAAGTGTGACCACGTGGCCACCGCATCAGCTATCTTGCTTCTTTAAGGCCATTGTTGCAGGTCCGGGCAGCAGGCAGGCCCTGCACTATTTTTCTGGGCAAGAGAACATTCTTCCAGGGCACCTGTCGGGTGAAGTGGTTAGCGGTCAAGTATCCAGCCCAGAGAGAGGTAAAACGGACCTTGTGTCACTGTAACCAGGCGGCTCACAGCCCCCAGGAGCATCCTCTCTGCCTCCTGCTAGTCAGGCAGTCCTGTGCTGGTGGGCAGACTCACATCGGCTGCCTTGACATACTTGTATTTCATATTTACCTTAAAAACGTGTGGTCCTGGACATTTGAAATATCAAAATTCACGTTAAGTAGCCAGGTAGAAATGTTTTATTACCTAAGCTTGGGCAGTAGCACATAATACAAAGAGTAGTGGTGTCTCCCTCTGGTTGAGTTTTTATAATCCAGGTAGGCTGTATCCTGTACACTTCCTGGGCCCCTGTTACCTTGTCCGCAGTCTTGTGACTGCTTACACCGGCCCTGGGCCGGCTGGGGAGTGGGCTCGGCATGCAGGGAGCAGCCCGGCCTGGGGACTGGGAAGGCGCAGGTGGCTGCGTGGCCATGCTGCTTCAGGGCTGTCAGGAGAGGTTCTTTTCTTTTTCTCTTTTTAAAAAAAAATTATGTATTTATTTTGAGGGGGAGAGAGAGAGCACAAGCAGGGGGCGCAGCAGGCAGAGGGAGAAGCAGGCTCCCTGTCAAGCAGGGAGCCCGATGTGGGGCTCTGTCCCAGGAATCTGGGATCATGACCTGAGCTGAGGGCAGATGCTTCACTGACTGAGCCACACAGGCACCCAGGAGAGGTTATTTTCAACTCCTTCAGATTCTGAGCACTGAACGAAATGTTCCTGATCCCTTCTTGTGTGTGTGTGTGTGTGTGTGTGTGTGTGTGTGTGTGTATGTGTGTGTGTGTGTGGTTTTTCTCATTTGTGAAATGTGCTTTCTTGATGATCTTTGTGAGGTTTGTCTGGACCTTATCTCTGAATTGGAAATCCTCTGTGGAGGGAGTTAGGGAGTTAGAGCAGTGATGTTGGCATTGACTTGAGACGCCACTTTAGGTTGATAGAACAACCTCAGGAGCGGAAGGGTTGGTTTTTTTTCTCCTTCACACTCTGCTTTGAATTCAGGGGGAACTTGGAGAAGCGTATGAAATGCGGCTCACATGAAGAGTCTGAGCAGCATGGCTTGTTTGGCTCCCCTACCCCTGCAGCCTCTCTATCCCAGCAGATGGCAGGGCAGGCGCCGGGGAGGGCCTTTGAGCTGTGGAAGAGGCGTGAGCCTGCTCCGTGCTCATGGAGTATGTGGAGCACATTTCAAAGAAAGACATTTCAGCAACCTGTGTTAGTTTACATTAGATTTTGTTCCCCTTCCTTTTCTTCTTTTTCTTTTTATGTAATAACAGAGAGAGACGGTCAGTGACAAGACAGCCCGAACAAGCTCTTGCAAGGCCACCGAGGCAGCCTCCTCGCTGAAGAGCCAGGCAGGTAATGTGGTTAGTGCTTCTTCCTTGTCAGCTCTGCCAGGCACCTGGGCTGGGCTGGCAGCAAACAGGAAGCTGGGCCGGGGAAGGGCACGAGATCTCCTCCGAGGGGTCTGACGGCTAGTAAGGAGGAAGGAAGGTTCTCGTGCACCTGAATGTGTAAGTGGTTGCAGTGCTCCAGCTACATTTTATTGAAGTTATTTTTCTCTTGGTTTCTACTGGGCTTTATTTTCAGTTTAAAATTACGCTAAAGAAGTTATTTAAGTCGGAAATATCCAGGTTTCCTCCTTGACGGTGCCAGTAGCTGCTATAAATTCCACCACTTTTGAGTATCTGATCATCTATTTTCACTAAAAGTAAAAAGTAAGGATTAGTTATTTTTCTTTCACATGTTGAAGAAACTGGCTTCAAGTGTTTGTGAAAAATAACTCAAAGCAATGAAAGAAGTAGGCTCCCTTTCCCTCCTCATTGTCTTTTTGAAGTTTCTGACAGTTTATTACAGAGAGCTTACCATCTCTAGCTCTTTTTGTTTTTCTGTTTTTTTCTTAAGAAAGAGGGTGGGGGAGGGGCAGGGGGCGAGGGAGAGAGAGAGAACCTCAAGCAGACCTCACCCCTGCCCCACCCCGCTGAGCAAGGAGCCCAACACAGGGCTTGATCTCATGACCCTGAGATCATGACCTGAGCTGAAATCATGCAGATGCCATCTTGCCTCCCTCCTGTCACCAACTCTTAATTAGGAAAACAACATTCAGAGGAGAAAGGAGTAAGTGAGAGTTGGAAATGGATTTGCTTTCCTTATTTTGCATGAGGTGCTATGTTGGTTTTCAAAAGTCAATTAAATGGACTATGAAAAGAAAGACATTTGTGAGCAATGTAGTGCCTGAGTTTTCACATCCGAGAGACCACCAAGGAGCCAACACCGATGCAATCACACCAGGGTTTATTTAACAAGCTTAAGCTTGGGCCCAAGTATACCCAACACAGTGGAGTCGGGACTTGGACCGAAGCTTAAGCTTGTTAAATAAACCCTCATGTGATTGCATCGGTGTTGGCAGTTTAAACATTGAGTGGACATTTGAGGATATGAAGGGATTGTTACTTTTAAGAATGGCATAGTGGTCTTATGTTTGTATTTAAAACTTTATGTTTCAGAGACATGTACTGAACTTTTTACAGGTGAAATGATGTTTGGAATTTGCTCCAGAAGAATGTGGCTTCTGGGGATGTGAAGCTAGGTTTGGATGGAGCCGTGTTGTGATGGATTTGGGGGTTGGCCAGGCAGGGGAACATTGGAGTTCACTGGACAATTTGCCTTTGTTTCCATTCAGATTTTTTCACAGTAAAAAGTTAAGCCTTTACTATAACAGAGGATCCTGGAAAATTTATCCTTAGAACTTCATTTATTACAGGGGTAATTTTGAAGCAGTTAAGAGATTGAGGGTTTAAAAAAAAAAAAAAGAGAGATTGAGGGTTTAAGATTTCAAACTTTACTTTATAAACCAAAATTGTTTTGCAGCAACGAAACATCTGTCAGATGCATGCAAACCACTGAAGAAGCGAAATCGGGCATCTACAGCCGCGTCTTCCACTCCTTTTAGCAAAAGTTCGTCTCCTTCTGCATCCTTAACTGAGAATGAGGTAAAATACTAGTGATAGTGATGACCATGGTGTTCATATGAAGGCCATTTAGTTGCCCAAGTTGAAGTGTGAGCAAAAGTGAGACTTAACAAGCATAACACTGGTGTCCTCTCCACAAATGTAGGTGAGTTTCAGATTCTTTCAACTATGTATTAGTCATGGAATGGGGAAAAAAATCACTATTTTAGTCTATTTGAGCACCATAGGTATACACACATGCACACAGCGTATGTATAAATGTCTGTGTATATACTTCAGTCTGGATGTAGTTTAACTGTTCTTGAGATCTGTGTTTAAAATGTGTTCTATTTAGCCCCACACTGTAATTAATTTTCCACATCCCAGCAAGTCTACTCTGGCCCTAACATGACACTGTTGCTTGAGCGGACTCTGGTCATTGTGCACTCACCCCAGGCGGGGTGGAGGGTAGTTTGCCTGTTGTGTTGGATTCCTAGGCTCATGGAGGCATGTCCTCATGCATTCCATGGTTTGAGTCCTCTAAATCCTGGCATACCCTTAGACGCTTGAGTGTGGAGGTGAGTCAGAACCATCATGGTAATACGACTCCTCTATTTTCTGCATTTGCAGAATATGCAGTATATAGCAGAATAATATCTACCTGAGGCTATACCTCTCGTTGTATCATGACATCTGGACTTCATCACCAGATATAAAGTCTTGGCCGTTCTAAAAACAAAAAAACAGCCTCAGAATGCAAATATGACACTTTTGGGGAGTTTTGGATTCCCAATTTTAGTGACTACCCAAGGAGTTTATAATCAAGTTTTAATTCCTTACTAATTTTTTCCCTGTGATCCTCTTTTTCTCATTGTAGACATGAGTCCTGTTTATTTAGAGTATGAGGAGATGCTAACCTTGGGCTTTTTTTGAACAAGACAGTAAGGCAGGGAGTGGATATACCCCTCACCCTATTGGGTAAGAAGGTGGCACTTTTGACCTGGTCTCTGCCACGGTCACTGGTGGGGCCTGACTGTTCTGCCGTCTCAGCCTCAGTTACTTCCTCACTCTAGATTTGGGCTGGGCCTTCCTGCATGAGGTGTCTTCTAGGGACCTGAGCCATCTGAGGTGGTATAAACATAGAGTTGCTCTGAGTGGGGTTTTCTTTGGGGGTTCACGCCAGTGGTGGTGGGAAGCTGCTCATGTGTGGGAACTGGGGCTTTCTTATAGTTTGGTGTGTGTAGGTAATTAAACATTTCTTATGTTTGGGCACATTTGAGAAAATGCAGTATGAATTCTTTACTGAACTTCCAGGGGCTTATTGAAACATGAAAAAGACAAATTCTATACAAATTTTTTTCCTTTTTCCTTTTTTCTTGTCTGAATTATGATTAGTATCCTGAAAAATGAAGATTCTAATTCTAAAGAATACTAAAAGTAAAAAGTTTCAGGTCCATAGACCCTTTTGCTTAAAGTCGGCTTTTTAAAGAAGATTTTTAATGAGTTTTTCTGTCATTGCACTTTGATCCACTTTCTGGTTGAGTTTTTACTTACTCCGTTGTCAGATACAGTTGTAAGAAAAACTGAGGCTGAAAACAAATCTTTTCTGTCATTCCTGGTCAGAAACCGTGCCAGCCAAATGTTTGGATTCTGGGCAGCACAGCCCAGGGCGGACACAGCCAGGGTGGGGTGAGAACAGGTGGGTCAGGGTTGGTGGTCTGATGTTCACTGAGACCAGGGTGACTGGGGTCTTCCTGGGTTAGACATTTGTTCTGAACTTGGGAAGACTTCAATGAAACATCTTATAATTATTAGACTTCATTGATTTTTTAATTTTTTAAAACTTCAGAACTGGGTAGTTTACTAAATGTGTTCATATTATATATTAAACACATTAAAATCATACACTGTCCTGCATTTTGAAGGTGATACATAGATCCCATAGTATGCATACTATTGCTTATGTAAAAACATTCAAGTTACTAGACCTTTTCTATCAGGCCACTTTTGAGTGGCTTATATAAATCTTTCATTAGCGTTCATTTTTATAAAATTATATTGTTCATTAAACCACCTCAAGTGAGCGAAAAGCCTTATCTATTCTGTGTTACCACTACTGAACTATAGTCTGCGTTCACAACGTATACCATGCTGAGTGCCTTTTAGCACGGGAGGCAGAGTGTAGGGTTCTAAAACAGTGCCCTATAAACCACTGGTATCCTGTTCTGGTGGGAGTTGGGTGACCCTGGGAGCTGCTGTTTGGGCTTCAGACTTGCCCCTTACTTAGGTCACATGCCCACTGCATGTTTGTGTGTCCTGCTTTTTATCACCCTTGATTGAAATAAGGAGTTTTCACAGAGTTGGTGTTTCAAGACATTTTAGGTCATCTGTGGTTTAAATTCTTCTCAAAAAAAGGTATATATGAGAAATAAAATTGATACTGGAATAAGTATTACATGGTACTACAGCACCCTAATGAAGAGAATAGATTAAAATTACACACTTGCATGACAAAGGCCTGTGAAGGAATTAATGTGATTTAAGTGTTTTGTAACTTCATTTCTTATTCCCTTAGTAGAGCAAATTCTTATTTTTTTCGCCTTCACTGGTAACAGCTTTTATGGGAGCCCACATCAGCCAAGTTGGATTTGAACTCAGCTGCCCTGTACTGCACTTAAAATGATGTAATATTCCAGGATGTCTGCTCCAGGTGGTGTATCGTCGTACACACTAAGGGACATTCCTATCACAGTCATTTTATGGAAGATGTGTGATAATCTGTTTTTACTGGTATTACTAACACATACAATGAAGAAAACAGATAACAAATTTTAAGACCAAGGTAAGATACCTAATCAAGGCCATTTACCTGATCACATTCATCTCATAATAGAAACACACTCATATTGCAATGATCCATGTAGATTTCACGTTGAAGGGACGCCCGTCACCGGGGGCTGCCCTGGGCCTGCAACAAGGACTCCGCGCCGAAGGGGCTGGTCTTGCTAGAGGCCACACTTGTCTCCTAGTTCATGACTTGCCGAGTTTTTATTGAAAAATGCTGGCATCTGCACCTTCAGAAACAGAACAAGCAGCACACACTAAAAGGAGTCCTCGTCAGCTAATTCCCATTGCCAATGGAATGTACTCAGTACTGTACATATTAAACTAATTTCCAACATAAAAGGCAGGAGGAGTTTTGATTCTGTCTTTTTTTTACTAAGCAGTTTTACTATGACACTAGTTACAGCAAATTTTTAGGAAAAATATCATTTACAGTATCATATGAGCCATTTAACTCCACTCTTGGTTCAGTGATTGGTGTCTTGGGGGCACCGCAATCAGGTTATTTATAGTAACCACTTCATCAGTCGCTCTTGTAGGACATCAGCCATCCCATTAAATGTCTAAGTCTTGGGTGACCACCTGGTGTCCTACCCCTGGGTGCCCGCATGTTTGCATGGTGAGACGCAGGCCTCGCTTGCCCTTTAGCTCGTGGAGGCAGAAGGAGTGCTGTTCACGTTACCATGTTAACAGCACCCGGTTCATTCCCAGCAGACTCTTCAGCTGTGTTCTACCCTTAATGAAAGTTTCTGACTACTACTTGTGTTCTAAACCGTTAAGTAATGTAACGCATGTTAAACACTTAGGGTGCCTGGCGCCTTGCAAGGACTCAGTGGTTCACTGTTGTGACAATAATGGTTATAACAATAAAAATAATAAAATCACCATCATTCCATTTTTATCCAAAAGTATAAATTTTGCTTTGGCATGAAAAGTGATCCTCTCGACTGCATTATGCACGTGGGGGTAAACTGAATCTAGAAGTGGCAGACACTGGGCTGGTTTGAGTAGCACTTGAGGGTCTGGCCTGTGCTGAGGGCTCGTTGGGTGGCTCTTCTTGGAGCTGGTGGGATACATGGCCTGCGAGGTGGCCCAAGTCATGCTGTTCCTAAAAGACATTGAAAAAGCTCAGGAGTAAATGTAGGGGTCACAGAAAACTAATTATTTTATTTAAAAATGTGAAAAAAGGTCATGTAAGTGGTCCAGTTCAAGAAACGATCACCCCAAGTAGAGACTTGCCTGTAAGGCTTTTGACAAGAATTCATTTGAAACTATAGCATGATGAATTTTGAGTGGGCGGCCGGCCAGCTACCAACATGCGTTAGGCGCATTAGAAGTTAGCCAGAGAGCAGGTGCTTTCCTCCGTAGGAAGAACTGTCAAAATGGCTGTATGGTATATCCTCTAGGCAGCCTAAAATTAGCATCAGCGAAGTACATAGGAGGGCATGGGGTAGGGACAAGGATGGGGGAGTATGCAGTGTTTCTCAACTGGGGGAGGCATCTTCCTCTGCTGGGGGATATTGGGAAGGTGGTGAGGTGCAGGTAGTGAGAGGGACAGTTCCACAGGCGGCAGAATTGTCCTCCAAATGCCAGCAGTGGTCTTGCTGGGGAATGCTGGTGGATGAGCAGAGCTCCCGAGAGGGCCCACCCATGGCTTCCTGAAGGTGAGTGGAAAGGGCTTCTGTTTGGAAAGAGCTTAATGACAAATAAGTTTTGTCTGCCAAGAGCACAAAAATTCATTATGCTACTAATTTAACATGAATTCCCTCATTTCCTAGGGAGGTCAGAATAACACTGATACATTCTAGTCTTGTCCTTTGAACCGCCTGTTGTTGAAGTGACTTTCGCTTAGACATAGAATCACTGTAGCGGTTCCATTTACGTGCTGCAAACCGTCTGCCATACACTGCATTTGTGTCTGGTGAGGGGAGATAGGAACAAGAAGGAACTCTCTAGTATAAAACATGAGCCTTTCACAAGGGGGTGAAAACTTGTCAGAGTATACAACAATCTACATTTCAACTGTTCTAAAACTGAAAATTCCTTACTGTGTTGGGGGCACATTAAGTGCACCTATTAGCAATCGGGGTCCCGCACTGTTTACCCACCTGCTGTGGGCTTCTGTGTCCCCTGTGGGGCCTTTCTTTGGAGTTGGTACAGAAGTTAAATGTCTGTCTCTGATGGTGTTGAATCTAGGTGTCCTAGCATCAGTACTCTCTTTATACAATGTATCTGTTCTATCTCTGTCTCCCAACTGAAAATAACCTGTGTTTTTTAAGAGGTTGCTCCTAAAAACCACCAAGAAATCGAGGCCAATTCTCATGGCACGGAAGCGCAGTTTCATGAACTAAGGCCACGGGTGTGTGCGGGTGCGTGGAGGGGTCTCGTCTGTCTCACCTCCTCCAGGAAAGTTCATCCTGCTCCATTAGTGTTCTCTGTGAGGCTACCCTAGCTCTAGATGGGTCTGAGCCCAAGTGTTTCTCTGGAAGTTCATGCAGAAGCACAGAAAGGTTTAAAATGAGGTGTCTAGGGTTTGAGGAGTGGTGATAAGGGTGGTGCCATTTCAGGAGGTTTCTTTTGTTGGGAGTGTTACCTGCTTGCTCGAACTAGAGGAGAGGATGCAGGAGACTGTGCGGAACCTGAACCAACTTAGCAGCAAGGTCAGCGTTCCGAGGGATCTCTTTGGCCAGAGTTGAGGGCAGAGTGGGGCCAGCATTTGCCCAGGGGCAGTGACTTGAATACCACCGAAGGTCTCTCTTAGCAGTATCCCCAAAAAGGAATGAAAGTAAGATTGTAAATTAGCATCTTCTAGTTCCCAAAACCAAAAATGCACCCACGAATGGGTGTAAAATTAAAGTGATAAAGAAATGACCTCAAAGAGGGTTCTTGGCCAAAGCCTGACGTGAGTGGATGTGGGGCCCTGCTGTGGCCAATGGCGAGCTGTGATTCTGTGCGTCATTTGAGTAATAGTGTGAGCACACTTCCATGAAGTCCTCCATTCACTTAGCCTGGCAGAAAGGGGAGGCTCGGCGAGGGCGTCCTTGGTAACTTAGCGGCCCCGTGTGGGGCCGAGCTGGCAAGGAGGCTGGGCTCCTGTCTGAAAGGGCAGACACCTGTACTTTGGCCAGTGGACTGGATTCCTTTCTTGCTTGATTTCTGACCTAATGTTTCTCCATCATGTCTAGCCCTTTAGATGATTAACTCATTTTGAAGGTGGTTCTGGTCCAGGTAGATCTGTGTGTGACCTGGCGAGGGCTCTTTATACTTGGTGCCAGGCTGTAGTTCTACAGGCTTTTTACAGTCCATACCTTCCTCTCCGGTTTCGAAGATCTCTAAACAGAGAGTGATTGCCGAAGCCTGCTGTTTATCTTGCAGAATATGAATCTGAGTGAGACTCTTTTGCTAAAAGAATTGAATCTCGTTAGAAAATATTTCACAAAATGCTCCCTAATCTGTTACTAGCCGGCTTCTTACTGACTCTTAAAGTTTCTTTTTCCCTTTTTCTCTTCTTTTCCTTTTTAAGAAATATACTGACTTCTATGCATTTTGGAATTTTTGGTCAGTGACCTCGATTTTGATCCCTTTAAGTACAGTTTTTGCTGTTTTACCTAGAATTAGAAATTACCACTAATCTACTTGCCGCTGATGGATGATCAGCCATCCTCAGCAGGTAGAAGGTGGTGTGTACTATACTCATCATTCTCCTTATACTGCCTGGGGGAGGGGCATGCTCCCTTCTAGGCATTTTCACCAGCAAGGGCCAGTGTCCCACAATGTCAGTTTAAGAATCTGACAGGTCTTGTCGTCATGTTAGAGACCTTTGTGACTAACATATTAAATTGACTTTATAACTTTTTCTGGCCTACGTGTAGCTGTTGAGTTTTGGCATAAAACTCTTTGATATTGATGTTAAAGCATGCTAACCATTCAGGCATGTTGTACCTTTAAGGAATGACCGAAGTGTAGGGGTGGGGTGGCCCAGTCCAGTGGGGGTGTGGGGTTGGGGTTTGCTCAGCCATGAGGCAGGGGCTTCATTCCTGTTTTCACCTGGCCACAGGGAGGGCACAACTTGTCTCTTGGAGCAGGCCAGCCCAGGCCCCTCCCCAGCCCACTCTTTATGGGATGGCCACTGCTGTGGGACATAGCTGGGGCAAAGTTGGGTTAATAGGATATTTCAGAGACTCATTTTACCCATGATCAGGGCCAGCCTTGAATCTGGAGCAGCAGCCACATGGCCTGATGCTGCGGCTGTGGCCAGCCACTTGGGTCTCACGGGCACCTTCTGGGGCTATCGGACAACACAGAAGCACCCAGGTTAGAAGGTGAAGCACAAAGACGGTGTGTGAGCTGGAGGTCTGTGTGTTCAATGACATAGACCTAGCCCTAGAATTTAGGGGCAGCTAGGACGGTTGTAGTTGATGTCATCTAGAAGGGTCGCTCTAATAAACATTTTTCTGAACTGTAGTGTTTTAGGTGATGAATGACTGATTTAAAATTTATTTTAATTCCACTCAATATTTCACTGTGATGTTAACTTGGAGGACCTGTCTGAGGTTAGTCTTGATTTTAAGCTCCTTAAATCTGTTGGGCACAGGATATTGATCATGTGTAAATCCAAAATACTGTGTGAAAGTGCTTATAGTTATTTCTTCCTTGACAAAAGCGTAACTTAAACATGAAAATAATGTTTTTATAGAAATATTTATTGTTCAAGGTCTGTAATTGTATTTCAAAAATTATGTGGTATTCAATTTGTGAAGGGATTTGTTTTGTCAAAAAATTTTTACAATCACTGTGTATACCACTGTCCGAGGCTTAGGGCCCCTTTCCCATCACAGCAGAGAGGACTGGGATCCACATAAGTCACCCTAAATGGCTATATTGTTGCTAGAAGTTGGTTCAAATGTGTTCACTAGGTTACCTTATGTTCATTAATATCATCTTGAAAACTCCCTGTGATACATGTTAAGGAGACAGCAGTCCCTGCCCATAAAGTAATGTATTTGTAAGGCAAATAGGCAATTGGATACTATCACATATTAAGTGGGGAGTAGAGGAAGTATTTTCAGACTCAAGAAAACTTTGAAAAGTCAGGAACTAAGCTGCTTGGAGATCTGTGCTGCCAGCGTGGCTTTGGTGGATTCGGGAAGCGCCGGGAAAGTTCTTGACAGAGTCTGTGTCCGTTCAGTTACTCCATTGTTCTTTTTCCAAATGCGTCCTACTGGATATGGAATAGACTGTAGATGTCGTAGACTGAGAGTTGGGACTGTGTTGGGACCATTCGGGTGAATGTGTCGCTTTCACAAACGGCATCTCCGAGTAAGTACTGTCACCTGGTGCACGTGGAGCCTGCAGCTGGAGTGAGGCGCGCCGGTGTGGTGCCCTGCGCACTTTGCTCCTCTTGCGGGTGGTGTGCTGAGCGCAGAGCCGTTGGATCCCTCCGACTGTGTGCTAGTTGTCTGTCCGGTCGCTGGGAAGGGGTTGGGCGGGGCGAAAGTCGCGATCTGCCGCAACCTGTGTCATGGACTGTAATATTGTAAGGTCTGTATTCTGTATGTGTATCTTAGACCCCAAGCAGGAAACAAGCCTCATGTGTGTCTTTAACATTTATATTTCCATTCAAAATATGTATTCAGTGTTGATTTCCTCAAAACAGACTTTGTTAATTTAGGAAATATCTCCAAGTGGAAACGTGCTAACTTTTTCTGTAAATCTTAAATAAAAGGTGCTGTTCCTTTCTTTGACCCAGGACTGGTCTGTGTTTTCTGTCTTTCTCTCCATGCAGTTTTTCTTTTTTTTTTTTTCTTTTTTTCTTTTAAAGCTTTCAATTTGTTCCAGCCACATTGAGGGAAGAACATGGGTTGGTGGGTAGGGAACCGGGGCTCTCTCCCCTGAGCCCATGTTGAAGGCTCTTTCTCTGGGCCTCGGTTCCTCCGTCAGACGGGTCAGCCTTGGGCTGCTCGTTGAGTGGGGCTGGGCCAGGAGGCATGGCTGCTCTTCCTGATGCCCCCAGCCCCACCCCAGTGCCCATCGGCATCTTGCCTCAGAGCGTTCAGACCCCTGTCCCCTGCCCCTCTGTGACTCTGAGTCTGAGGGACATGTTAATAAGAATTGGCGTTTGAATGCAGTTTTTTTTTCCAAGTTACCTTCTTTCTGAATGTTAAATGTTAAAGAAGTAGGGGGTGATCTGATAGGAGGGGCTCCCTCTGGCCAGCCTGGAGGGCACCTTGCTGTGCGAGGATCCCTGTAATGTAGTGTATGTTCACACCGCTATTTCCATCTTCCCGGAAAAGGTGAGGAAATGAAGGTTGAGAGCCTACTTTCTCCAAACTGTGTTGTTAAGGGATGTGTCAGGAGAACAGCGAGGCCGGTGGGCCGACGTACCAGCTGGCCCGGCTGCAGACGCCGGTCAGAGTCAGCACGACCCGCACACATCTGCCTGTTCTTACAGGCTCTAAGTCCGTGCTAACTGGGTGTTTTCCTTCTGCTCCCCTCACATCAGGGAGCTAACTCTGGGCAATGTTCATTGATAAGACAACAGAACTGGGTGGATTGGCTGGTGGGGTTTGTTCTGTTTTGTTTTGTTTCAGTGTGGCCCAACTTTAGTTTCTAGCTTTGTATTCATTGGCAAACAACAGGCCTATAACATGATTACTTGTTGTGATTATCAAGCTGTATAGGAAATGTAGTTTATACTTTTGTTGTGTTGAAAAATTCAGTTTTCAACATTCATTTACCTAACATCAAACAAACACTTAATGTGTTTTAGGTTGTTTTTTTTTTTTAATTTGAATATGGTATATGAGAAAATTTTCTTACTAAAGATTTATTGATTTTTATGTAGAGATTTATTATTGCTGCTCAAATGCGGGCAAAATGTGTGCCCTGAGGAGGGAGAGGGTTAGCCTGGGCTGGGTGATTTCTGATGATGAAGGAGATGGGTGAAACACAACCGGGGGGATGGTCCTTTGGTTTGCTCAAAGATTCCACATTTTTCTCCCAGGCCTTTCTCTTAGACTCACCTATTAACAGAGTCGGCAGGTTTTACCTTGCCTTTTCCCACTTGGAACCCTCTGGGGAGAATAGGCAATGGGGGGGCGGGTGCGAGAGCAGGACAGTTGGTTGTCCAGAACACGTGTTCTGGAGCGCTGACCTTGGGTCAGCACTCTGGTGCCCTGATAGGCTTCCAGAATGGCCTCCACCACAGTGGCAGTGAGACCACAAGATGATAGCACAAAGGCTTACACTTTGATGCTGCACTTTGGTCCTTTAAAACACTCATTAGATCATAATCTGTTTTTCTTATTTCCAACTGGTTGGAACTTGAGAGGTTGGGTAAGAAAGGTCAAGATTCTCAGTTCCATAGCCCACCTTAGGTCACCCACTGGAGCACATTGGGTTTTCATCAGAGTTCCTTCCTGTGGATCGCAGAGACAAGTGAAATTTTGTGCCTCTTCTACAGAAATTTAACTAAGTGTCAAGGAGGGTAAAGTCCATTTCTGAATTTCTATACAGTTCAGTGGCCAGGTTTTGCCATCCCAAGCAACAGCTGACACTACATTTGCAACAAGTACCTGGCAATTGGGGACGGGTGCCAAGAAGGCCCGTGTGTGAGGTGATGTGGGCGGGCCGTGTGCTGCCGCCCCTGCCGCTCTCCGTGACTAGTGAACTCTCGTCCACCTCCTTCATCTCCAGGTCTCCGACGGCCCAGGAGACGAGCCCTTGGAGTCCCCGTACGAGAGCGCAGACGAAACTCAGACCGAAGTGTCCGTCTCATCCAAGAAGTCTGAGCGAGGAGTAACCGCCAAAAAGGAGTATGTGTGTCAGGTGAGGGGAAGGTGGTCTTTTGATTTGTCCCTTGACTTGGTCCCAGGCCACACCTTCACTCTTCCTCGAGCCCCACCCAGCATGACACTGACTTTGGTTTTGAAGGCATGCGGTTGCCAGCAGAGTCCCAGATTAAGTGCCCCTGGGAGTGTCCTGCATCTACACACAGGCTCTGTGCTTCTGTCACTGAGTTAACAGCCAACCTGTGTAACAGACACACATTTGTACATGGACGCTTTTTTGAAATGTGTGAAGTTGGAGGTGTCACTGCTAGCACCTTGGCCAGGGGCCGGTCCGTGTCCCGTGGTGACATGGGCCAGGTCACTTACTGCTCTGTGAGATGGAGGCTGTGGGGAAGCCCCTGGAGGAGTTTGGTTTATGGTGATGGAAATGTGTGGGAGTTTTCTTGATTCTCACGTCTGATTCTAAACCTCTCGAGTGTATCCTGCAGGGTCTGGGTGCCGGGCATGGCCTTATTGCTGTCCCCTTTCTGCCCCACAGCTGTGTGAGAAGACTGGCAGCCTGGTGCTCTGTGAAGGGCCCTGCTGTGGAGCCTTCCACCTCGCCTGCCTTGGACTCTCCCGGAGGCCAGAAGGGAGGTTCACTTGCAGTGAATGTGCTTCAGGCAAGTTCTGTTGTAGCCTTTAAATAGTACTTCCCATGACAGGCAGTTCTGGGAGCATCCCCTCCCAGCCGTGGAGTCTTTCTCCGAGGCTCTTAGGCACAGTGCATTGGGCCACGCCCCCAGGTGCGTCCTGATGTGGGCCTGAGAGCCTGGTGGGGGACACCTGCCTCCCTGCTGGTCTCTGTGCTGTCCCTGTCCTTCCCACGGGCTGGCCTGAGCCTGCTAGTCTGTGAAGTGGCTGGCTTGGGATGCCGTGGTACCAGAGGTCCTGCGCTCCTCGTACAGGTAACCTGGTCAGTCACAGAACACGGGCTGCTTTAGAGACACAGCATGAACCTGAGCTTCAGTTTCAACAGAAAGAATAGCTCCAGGCTCTTGCCTGAGCGGCCATCAGGCCTCAGCAGCACGGTCTGGGGGCTGCTGGGAAAACGGGCCACTCTGATGTAGCCCCCTCTGTCTGTGGCCAGAGGGTCTCCTGGCTCTTGTGGGAGCATGTCCCCGGTTAGGAAGACACCTAGACTCTCCCAGAGAGTTCCTCCAAGGCCATCAGATACAACAGTACACTGCTTCTGGAGGCCTCTGCCAGCCTGTGAGTCTAAGTGATTCTTCACTATACTTGGTGAGCTGCTCTCAGAAAGAAGAGTAATAACCTATCTTCAGAGGAGTACCTCCTTTCAAGCTTCTGGCTAATTCAAGTGGGAGTCCCTACCTAGGCTGCCTCCTTCTCACACTTTCTTGTCCTCCAGGGGAAGCTGGAGCCCAGTTCACAGCAAGGTAACCCTTATGGCTGGACTTTTTTGAAGCATGCTTGGACTAGTCAGCAAGGTCAGAAAGAGAGCCAGAGGCCTTCGCAGCCTGGGCTGCCTCTGACAGAGCTGCTGGAGTTGAGTGGCTTAGGAACGACTATTTAATTCTTGTTCTTTGCATCTCTTTCTCTGCCCCTTTCTTTAACCATTTGTTAGGGATTCACTCGTGTTTTGTGTGTAAGGAGAGCAAGACAGATGTGAAGCGCTGTGTCGTATCGCAGTGTGGGAAGTTTTACCATGAAGCTTGTGTGAGGAAGTACCCTTTAACCGTGTTTGAGAGCCGAGGCTTCCGCTGCCCCCTGCACAGCTGTGTGAGCTGTCACGCTTCTAACCCTTCCAACCCGAGACCATCAAAAGGTACAGGTGCACCCTACAGCGTGGGGGTGGGCTCAGGGTGCTTACGGGGGCCAGGGGTGGGCCTGGTGGCTGGTGCAGTTGTCTTGCTGTCTCTGCCTTGCCCTGCATTTTCCCTTCTTCTTGCCCTAAATGTTATCTTAAAGATTCTTAATTTTAGGAGGGAGAGACCTTTTTCAACCATTTTGATAGACTGTATTTGTTCTGGTTTTAGTGCTCTTTAATATGTAAGAAAATTATTTAATTTTTTTAAAGATTGTATTTACTTATTTGAGAGAGAACACAAACGGGGGAGGGGCAGAGGGAGAAACAGACACCCCCAGCTGAGCTGGGAGCCTGATGCGAGACTCCATCCCAGGACCCTGGGATCACGACCTGAGCCAAAGGCAGATTCTTCACCGACTGAGCCCCCCAGGCATCCCTAAGAAAAAATTTTAAAATCAAGTTGTATCTACTGCCTCATTTCATGTTAGCATGTAGGTTTGAGGGTGGCAGCTTACCTATACTTCCTGACCCCCTGGGTCTTGGGCAAGGCTGACTTGGCCCTTGAGGGAGGTTTGGGGGCGTCTGGGGCATCTGGTGGGTGGAAGCCAGGTGCTGCTGTACTTGCCACAGCGCACGGGGTAGCTGCCTGTGGACCCATGTGCCAGCAGCGCCCAGCTTCATGAATCCTTAGTTAAGACCTGATTTCAGAATATGGCCTTTTAAGTGCTTGGCTGTTTCCTTAAACATCATTTCGATGCATCTTTGCCTTAAAGAAATGTGTTTTCATGACATGTATTAGATATTCTTCCCATCCTGGTTATTTTATTTTTTTAATTATCTTTTTTGAGAGAGAGCACGTGTGAGCACACGAACAGGGGGAGTGGCAGAGGCAGAGGGAGAAGCAGGCTCCCCACTGAGCAGGGAGCCCAATGCAGGGCTCGATCCCAGGACCCCAGGATCATGACCTAAGCCCAAGGCAGATGCTTCACTGACTAGCCCCCCAGGCACCCCATCTGAGTTATTTTTTTCATTAAATATTTCAAGTTTATTTCAGCATTAATTTTGTTAACCTGTCGGGGCGTGGTCATTTCGAGGGGCCCTGTTCACAGCTACGTCTTCAGTGCGTGTGTCTGCCTTCAGGGAAAATGATGCGGTGTGTGCGCTGCCCAGTCGCCTATCACGGAGGGGATGCTTGCCTGGCAGCTGGCTGCTCAGTGATCGCTTCCAACAGCATCATCTGCACGGGCCACTTCACGGCTCGCAAGGGGAAGAGGCATCACGCTCATGTCAACGTGAGCTGGTGTTTTGTGTGCTCCAAAGGTGAGAGCCATGCTGCCGGCAGCTGGCAGCCTTGCTCTGTGGGCTCAGCGTGGATGCCAAGGGCGCTTTTCCTGGCTGGCTGCTCAGCACACGGCTCTTGCAGCCAATCCCGGGGGACTGCGTGTGGAGGGGGGCTTCAGCGCTCCTCCACCTCTGGGGGTTACCGTTTGTGACGTCTCTGTCATGTGCACTCATACACTGTGATGTTTCTGAATTAACTGTGACCAGTGCACAGACTGAGGAGACATTATTCGTGGTGGTAATAAAACAGGCTTTATTTTTTTTTTTTTTAAGATTTTATTTATTTATTTGACAGAGAGAGATCACAGCAGGCAGAGAGGCAGGCAGAGAGAGGGGAAGGGAAGGAAGCACGCCCCTGCCGAGCAGAGAGCCCGATGCGGGACTCGATCCCAGGACCCTGAGATCATGACCTGAGCCGAAGGCAGCGGCTTGACCCACTGAGCCACCCAGGCGCCCCTAAAACGGGCTTAAAAAAAAAAAGATTTACTAGAAAGAGAGTGCATGCATGTATGAGTGGGGGGAGGGGCGGGCGGAGGGGAAATCTCAAGCAGACCCCCTCCCAACCTGAGCAGGGAGCCTGACCTGGGGCTTGATCCCGAGCTGAGCCGAAATCCAGAGTCGGAGACTTAACCTACTGAGCCAGCCAGGCGCCCCTCAAATGTGATTTTGAGTTTGTAGCCAGCCAGCTGCCATGACGCTGCTCTTAGCATGAGGCATGGAGCTGCCGTGGATGGGTGGGGGCGGTCTGAGCCAGCTCTCCCTGCCTTACAGGGGGAAGCCTCCTGTGTTGCGAGTCCTGCCCGGCTGCCTTCCACCCCGACTGCCTGAACATCGACATGCCTGATGGCAGCTGGTTCTGCAATGACTGCCGGGCCGGGAAGAAGCTGCATTTCCAGGACATCATCTGGGTGAAGCTCGGCAACTACAGGTGCGAGAAGTAGAGCCCCGTGCTTGCCCGCCTCCTCGTTCACCTGTGTTCTTTTCACTTTGCAGGACTGAAAGCACTGAATGATTGTCACTCTGTCTGAAGAGTCTGTGAATCCTCTTTTTAATATTTATAATAGATGGTGGCCGGCAGAAGTTTGCCATCCCAAAAATGTCCCCCCAAATATTCAGAAACTGAAGCACGAGATTGGAGAATTCCCTGTGTTTTTCTTTGGGTCTAAAGATTATTACTGGACGCATCAGGCGCGAGTGTTCCCGTACATGGAGGGGGACCGGGGCAGCCGCTACCAGGGGGTCAGAGGGATCGGAAGAGTCTTCAAAAACGGTACGGACATTTCCAGATGCAGTGAAACCACACTCTGGGGTACCTTTTGCTAATCCTGATTTCTGCTCTTGGAAAGTTCGGTTTCTATACACTGGGCTAAGCATTCTAGCTGTACTTTAAGTTAGAAAAGAGTAGGTTTGCAGACTGATTTGTCGAGGCAAAGGTAAAATATGCTGCTCAGTAACTTTTATCATGACATTGCTTAGTGATTAATTTTACTAAAATACATTGGAGCTACTATTAAGAAGTTAGTTTTAGTAATGATTTACAGAGATTTCTTATAGCTTGCCTTTGCATAAGATGGAGATGTGGAGGACACTTGGCTGCCATCTAGACCAGGTGCCCCCGAAGGGCCAGATGTGGGCAGGTGGACAGGTGCCCGCCCTCTGATTCCATAGCCAAAGTGGGGGACAGGGACAAGAGCAGAGTATCATTCAGGTGACAGACGGGATGGGAATGAGACCACTTGACTGGAGCGAGTGAGACGGAAGACAGACTCAGCTTGCACACATGGCTGGTCCAGGGAAAGCAGGCCTGTCCCGGCCGATCACACATGGGAGGCTCAGTGGGCTGCCCTGGCAATGGGGGCCATCTCCTCGTCTGCAGATTCTCACACGCCCTGGGCACATAGAGGTCTGCTGACAAACGGGCATGGGGAGGCATGGCAAGTGTATCCATAGTCACCATGAAATGAGAGATGTTGAAATTGAGAAGCAGCTCAGTGTGGCCAGTGTTAGAGGCAGCTGGCAAGTGGTGAAGTCAGGGTCTCACCATCTCCTGACTTGATGCTGGGGTCCTGCGGGTTGGGGTGGCCACAGCACATATGGCGATCTCCAGGCAAACCTCAGTGGTTCGTTTCCTCTGTGCTCCCTGAGCCTGGCGCTCACTCCTCTGAGCATGTGTGCTCCTTGAGAGGAGCAACATTCCGTTTTCATTTTCTGTCTTCGGACAGTGAGTTCCCAGGATTGATGTCTTGGTGCATCAGATCCCAGTGGAGGGTGGGAAACTGGAGCAGCCCGGAGAAGCCTGCCCTAGAGCCTGCCTTGTGGCCAGGTGGCACAAAATAGTACCGCCCAGGGCTCTTGGGCCAGACGTGCTCTGAATGCCCTTTACCTGACAGCATCTGCAGCTTTGGCAGTGCCAGCCCCGAGCAGTCTGCCATAGCCCACAGTCCCGTGCATGCTGGACACTGCGCCTAGCAGGGTGGAGGGGGCCCAAGTCAGCCGTTGGGATGCAGAGCTGGAAGGGTAAAGGGATGAACTGACTCATGAAATCTCTCACTCATACTCGCGTCTCATTGGCTCTTCAGCACTGCAGGAAGCTGAAGCTCGTTTTCGTGAAATCAAACTTCAAAGGGAAGCCAGAGAGACGCAGGAGAATGAGCGCAAGCCCCCGCCGTACAAGCACATCAAGGTAACGTGCAGATGGCTCAGGTGTCACTAAGGGGCCTTCGGGTGCCTGTCAGGCGTCAGTCTCGGTCCTCTGGCTGTGGTGGCTAAGGGGGTCACCTCGAGCAGGCATCTGTGGCCCTGGCCTGGACGGCTGCCAGAGTCGTCACAGGCAGAAGCAGATGCTGTCATTGCTGAGTATGTGTCCTTTCTTGGGAGGGTGACTGGGTGTAGGGCTGGGGTGACTGGGGTCTCTGCGTGGGAAGTTTCACTTTTGCCTTTGTATGAGTCTCAGTCTGATGCCAGCAAGGGCCGGTCCCGGCCAGGCTTCCTGGAGCAGGAGGGGCTGAGGGCAGGTCAACCTCTGGGAGCATGCCATCACCAGGTGTTGGGGACAAGCTCAGATGAGAGATGGTCAGCCAGGGCCAGTGCTCAGCTGAGATGGGGCTCAGTCACCTGGAGCCCTGGAGACATGACCTTCTGATCTCGGAGGGTATGGACGTCAAGGAAGGATGGTGGGGGTGCTCCTGAAGGTGGCCCCTGTGTTGAGTGCAGGGAGCCTGGTCTCTGGAAGAGATCAGGGTGCTCCTCCTCAGCGCTTGTCGAGCCAGTGCCACTGTACCCTGCCACCCTCCTGCAGCGTGTGTGCTGGCTGCCTGCTGACTGCCCAGGGCCCACAGTCCCTGTGTGTGGAAAGGAAGCGTTCTCTGTAGTGATCTGTGCTTAGTATTTTCTCTGGTGAATTCGTAGAAACAGAGCTACTGGGTCAGAGAGCTTGGGACTTTTAGATACTGTTTTTAAATTTAAGATTTATTTATTTATTTGAGAGAGGGCAAGACAGAGTGTGCTCACATTGTAAGCAGGGGATTGGAGAGAGGGAGAAGGAGACTCTTGCACAGAGCCCAGTGTGGGGCTTGGTCCCACAGTCCCCAAGACTGTGTCCTGAGCCATTATCCAGATTCAGAGGCTCGAGCACCAAAGCTGCCCAGGCACCCTGCAGGACTTTTAGGTTCTGAGGTGTATTTCCAGCTTGCTCCTTGGTGTTGTGCCATTGTCACCCCACGGCAGCGAGGGGTCTACTACGTTTCCCCTGGAACTGTTAGCTTCTGCTTTAGATTCTCTTCTCTTCTGTCTGTGGTTTTTGTTGGGTTGTTCTTGTCCCATCACGACAAGCTGCGAGTTCACGAAGCCAGAGACAGTGTCCTTGTGCTCAGTCCCCAGCCTGCAGGTCCTCGGGTTCAGGTTGCTGGAAGGCCAGGTGCCCTGCTTGTCCTTCCTCATGGCAACCTGGCTACAGAAGTGTCTGCTCTCTCTGGCAGAGGAGGAATGTGGAATTGTGGGAGTGGGAGGAGGGCTGGATCCAGCCCACCTCCTAGAGGTACCACGTCAGAGGTTGGCCTATGCTACGAGCTGCACCTGTGGGAGATGGGATGTGACCCCTGCCATCCCTGCTGGGCCTTGGAAGCTCCGACCTTTGGGAGGCTGGGCAGGTGGTGTCAGATGCTTGTTCTCTTTCACATATCGGCTCATAAGATGCCAATTTTCTCCCCTGCAGGTGAATAAGCCTTATGGGAAAGTCCAGATCTATACAGCTGATATTTCTGAAATTCCGAAGTGCAACTGTAAGCCCACAGATGAGAATCCCTGTGGCTTTGACTCCGAGTGTTTGAACAGGATGCTGATGTTCGAGTGCCACCCGCAGGTGTGTCCTGCGGGCGAGTACTGCCAGAACCAGTGTTTCACCAAGCGCCAGTATCCCGAGACCAAGATCATCAAAACAGACGGCAAAGGGTGGGGCCTGGTTGCCAAGCGGGACATTAGAAAGGTGAGTGTCATGTCCCTTTCCCTTGCCTTGAAGAAATTCGGATTCATTTGGTGGCTTAAACTTGGATTTGCTTATTGTGCTTTTGTACTCATGAAGGAATGTTATTTTTAAAAAGGTTTTGAGTTACTATAATTCAATATTGTAAAATGTTACATGAAAGCTGCCTATCCAAGTAAAAGTCATAAATCCCCTTACAGCATCTCCTGTTGGCGTTTTGGTGGGTGCTTAGGATATGAAATATTGGGAAGGAGCCCTTCGCTGGATAAGCGGACAGGACACTCAGGGTCACTGAGTGAATGGGTGGGAGGAGGCTGTGCTGTCTGGGGCAGTGCAGGGCCAGGCTGTCAGTGCCAGAGGCCACGTACAGTCCGCCTGCCTCTGTCCTCAGACTGCGCGACCAGGTGCGTGCATTAGGTAGGGGACAACTGAAGTTGCTTGTTGTGCTTCTGTCTAGATGAGCCAGGCTGTGGCCTGGGGGTAGGAGCCTCAGGCCCGAGGTCTGGTCTCAGCCTGATCCTGCGCAAAAAAGCCTGCTTTGAAACATACAGAATTCCTGTGGTCTTGTTCTCCTGCCTGCCTTAGTAGCCAGTTCCTCAACTCCTGTCATGTGGATTCTGCCTGGGAAGAGGAGGAACTGCAGCTCGAAGTTCTGTGGAAGCTCCGGGTCCCACTCTAGTGTCCCCAGAGGCAGGTCACTGCAGGAAGCAAGAGTTAGGGTGTTGCTGCTTTGGGAGGGGTGCTTGGATGAATTCTTTTTTGATTGCCTGTATACAACATGTATGAAGTCACTTGGATTGGCTCAGGTTACCTGGGACTTTGAGAGGGCCTGCCCCTGATGGAGCAAGGGCGCCTATGGCGCCCTGCTCTGGTTGCTTCGGCAGTGGGCTCCTGCTCTCTGGAACTGAGATCTGGCTCATCCGTTCTTCATCATCATCACGCTCTTCTGGTTTCCAGGGAGAATTTGTGAACGAGTATGTTGGCGAGCTGATTGACGAGGAGGAATGCATGGCAAGAATTAAATACGCACACGAGAACGACATCACCCACTTCTACATGCTCACCATAGACAAGGTAGTGCTGCCCGGACCTTCACAGCTTGCGTTGAAGTGTGCTGAACACGGTTCCTGGCGCTGGCGCCTCTCATGGCCAACCTTGTCTTGTGGTGACAATATCATTTTGTCCGTGTGTTGCTTTTGTCCAGTGTGTGCACATTTTCTCCTGAAGCGAACAGTGTCTTCTGGCAGCCTGAAGGCCGGAGCTGGCTGTCTGCGTGAGTGCGCCCTGGGAGCCTCATGTGCCCCATGGGTACGTGAAGAGTGCTGAACAGTCGGCGGAGTGTCAGTGGACAGAGGAGAAAAGCCCAGATTAGGAGAGTTACATATGTTCTCAGTTGCATGGTGGGGTTTCCTGGTTGTTGGTTGCTTGTCTAAAACCCAGATGTGTAAAAACAGTCTGGAACACACGTGTGCTAGAGGGAGGATGGATGAGATGGCTTTTTCCTGAGTGGGGGTGAGTGAGACAAAGTGCAGTTTGGCAGCTGGCACCCGATGGGGACAGGCCCTTTCCAGGGTAGTGACTCAGCAGGCTGGTCTGACCCCGGGGCATTCTGCTTGGTGCCTGAATGTTGGTTGAGGGGAAGGTAGACACAATGCATTTTTATGCTGCTGCTTGTCCTTAATCTCATAATCTAGCAGGAAGTCATGGCTATTTTTAAAGAATACTTGAAAACAAGGTAGAAAATGATCACACACCAAATGGTTTGAATAACTCATGGAGGAAAAAAAGACAATATGATGAGGCCTGGAGAGCAGCCTGTTGTAATTTGGGTGGCCCCAGAGACCTCACAGGGTTGTCCCCAGGGAGGCTGTGGCCCCAGGAGCACTGCGTTCTAGTCATTCGCTGCAATTTGACCAGTCATGGGGCCAAGACCCTGCAATAAGGAATGTACTTGCTGCCAAGACCCTAAATATTGGGGCTGGGGCACCGGACAGGCTGTTGTGGAGATGGGGAAACCCTGCTGTGGACACGCTGTTGCTCCTGATGTCACGTTTCTCGGGTTGGTGGTGAGGCCTGGACAGACTCCTTGTGAGAAAATTGTGCTGATGTGTTTCAGTTTCAAGGTTGATAACTTACAGAGGGAAGGAGTGTGAGTGCACATGTACATCAGAGTAAGCACACACAAATCTGTGTAACAGATGACAGAGCAAGCATGGAAAGATCTGTAGTTGATGTGTCTAAGTGAAGGGTATCCTCGTGGTCACTGTGGTTGTATTCCATTTTTTTTCCTGTAGGTTTGAAATTTCTTAAAAGAATGGTTAGAAAGATGAGGGCCCTGGACTAGAGGGGAGGCTGCTTTTCCTCTCTTGGGCCTGTCAGGAGCCCAGCATTTCCATCCACGAGGCTTCTCTAGGAGGCAGGTCTACAGACCCCAGAGGCTGGCAAACAGGAGTTCAGTAGATGAACAGAAAACCAAGAATAACCAGCTGTCGATGAAGGCTGATCATCTGTCCAGCCCCCTTGATGCTCTCCCACTTGTGCAGGATGGCAGGTCAGGGGCAGAGTTTGGCCCTGCCAGAGCCAGATCCGTGGAGGCAAGGGTCCACAGACACAGCATCCTGGGGGCTACGAGACATGGAACAGGCAGTGGCTCGAATTTGAACCCTTGTGTGGAGACCACCGCCAGAGTCTGCAGCTGGGGCCAGGGTGCCTGTGTGGACCTCGCAGAGGGCCATAGTCCCAGGGGAGGGAGGCCCACAGTTGCTTCTCCCTGCTGTCCCCTGCCCTTTGGGAGTGGCTAGGGAGGTCATTTTATTAGAAACTCAATCCTAGGCCTGTGTCTTACCATGTTTTGGAGTCTAAATTTAAACTACTTGTGTGTTGTAAGAAATGCGAAGTTGACCATGAAGTACACAGTTGGTCTCTGAAATGATAATTCACTGAGGGTGCCTGACTGGAGCAAAGGTAAAAGTTGTGACACACAAGAAACACTTAAACCATTCATACCTCGTGTCCTTGAGATAAAAACAACACAGACAAGCCATACCTAAGTGTTTGCAGAGCACAGTGGAGTAAGGTCTCCCTAAGCAGACCTTTAGAAAGTCTTAGCTTTGAGTGAGAACTGGAAGGAGTAGGATTTCCATCTGAAAGAAAATACAAAGGAAGTGTTAGAGGAGTGTTGGAAGCCATTGAAGGAGGTGTGGGCATCATGAGAGAGCAGCAGGACGCAGACATGAACATAGACACACAGCCGTGGAAATGAGCCCAGGAGGTGGCTGGAGTGGAAGCTGGCACCAGAGAGGCTGTGGACCCCAGTGCAGGAGGATGAAAGGTGAAAGCTTTGTCAGAGTGGCCAGGACATGTGGAAAATAGCAGTGTTCAGTGGATGCTCCAGAAGCAGAGACGGGAGTGGGGGGAAGGTCACACGAGAAAAGGATTTTCTGGAAGCTGATGGAACTGACCAAATTTCGAATAGAATGAATAAAAATAAATCTATGCTTGGTAAGTTAGTTAAAAAAAAAACAAACAAAAAAAAACAAAAACCCAAACCTGTAGGGTAGCAACGATGGTAAAGATAGAAAGCCCCAGAGGGAAGGAGAACACCTTCCACGGGGCAGCCATCCCAGTGGTGCCTCGGGGGCTCATCACTTGAGCGTCTGACTCTGGATTTGGGCCCAGGTCATGATCTCAGGGTCAGGGTCATGAGCCTGGTGTTGGGTTCCACGCTGGGCATGGAGCCTGCTTGAGAGTCTCTTCCTCTCCCTCCACCCTTCCCTCTGCTCCCACTTGCACCTGCTTGCTCTCTTTAAAAAAAAAAAAGATCGAGTCGTCCCAAATGCGACAGCAGCCAGAAGACATTTCATAGTATCAGGAGCAGTAACCCTTGATCCTCAGTTGGCCCCACTGGCAAAGCTGGGAGCAGTCAGCTTGCCAACAGCCATACTTCAGAAAGAAGAAAACTGAACTTCATAACCTTGTACTTTGGTGAGTAAGTGTACATGTTAAAAGCACACAGGAAGTTACTAAATGAATACAAACAGAAAGTGTGACTTCCATGTCATTGATGAGTAGAAAAGTAGGTGGAGGGAAGGGGAAAAAGAGGAAAGAGAGTAATTAGCACGGATAAGACAGAAATACATGTATGGCGGTGATAGTAATAAATGTAAATGGCCTAATTTATAAGAGTAAGATTTAAATAGCTAAAATACAGGAGTCAATTTGAAGCTCTGTGACTTGTATAATAAAATGAACCAGGGGCACCTGGGTGGCTCAGTGGGTTAAGCCTTTGCCTTCAGCCCAGGTCATGATCTCAGGGTCCTGGGATCGAGCCCCGCATTGGGCTCTCTGCTCAGCGGGGAGCCTGCTTCCCCCTCCTCTCTCTGCCTGCTGCTCTGCCTACTTGTGATCTCTCTCTCTCTGTCAAATAAATAAATAAAATCTTTAAAAAAAAAAAAAAAAAAAGAACAAGAGAGGCGCCTGGCTGGCTCAATTGGAAGAACATGAGGCTCTTAATCTCTGGGTTGTGAGTTCAAGCCCCATGTTGGGGGGTAGAGATTACTTCAAGTATTTCTTTTAAAAGGGGCACCTGGGTGGCTCAGTCGGTTGAGTGTTCAACTCTTGGTTTTGGCTCAGGTCATGACTTCACAGTCATGAGATAGAGCCCTGTGTCAGGCTTCGTGATCAACTGGGAGTCTGCTGGAGCTTCCCTCTCTTCCTCTGCCCCTCCCATTTGTGTACTCGCTCTCTCTAAAATAAGTAAAAATGTAAAGTAAAAGAAAAGAAAACCAGAAAAGTCGTAAGAGTACTAGGAAAGAAAAAACTTGGCAGTCGCTAGCCCAAAGAGAGAGAAGGCTGCTCTTGGTACACTTCTGTCAGATAAGGTAGACTCTGGAGAGAGCGTCGTGGATAGAACAGCTGCATGGGCCATGCATGGTGACAAAGGACAGCTCCTTAGGCCTCTCCTGCTGTGGCAGGGGAGGGGGCCTCCTGACTGGGCGGGGTTGTAGGAGGGCCCAGGGAGGTGGCAGTGGGGGCGGGCTTGAAGACTTCATAAAAGCAATTCAATGGAAAAAATATATGAGGGAGAAGGAGATCCACAGTGCAGCAACATGATAAGAATCATAAAAGAGCACAAGTAGGGTTTTGAGAGGACACGGTGCCTGCTCAGTCCCAGGGCAACAACAGAAAGTATATGCTGAGAACATCTTGAGCAGAACTGAGGACAGACAGACCCGCCAGCCCAGCAGTGCCTTTGTGAGCAGTGCCTGAGCGGAAGACACCCAGGAACTCAAGAGGACACTGCCGAGGAGGAGCTCCAGGTGGCTTGCCAAGGTGTGGGGAAGCTCTAGTCAAGGAACCGTGTGAGGATAAGGAGCCAAGGATGTCTACAATGTCATTCCTGATGGGAACAAAGACGGGACAAGCAAGGGTGGCCAAGGTCGTGAACTCTGATGACCTGGGGTTCGAGCTGATGACTCAGGTGATGGCAGTTGAAGCTTATCTAAGAATGAAGGTGGGCGAGCGGTAAGGTGATGGCACTGAAGCTGGAAGAAGAGGGAAGGGACCAGCTCTGTGCCCGCTGGCCATAGTGGTGGCCCCGTGGATGCCACGGGGACAGAGTAGATGAAGGGTGCCACGGATATAAATGCCAGGGTGTTCATAAAGCGTGGCCAGAAAAGGTTCTCAACATAACATGAGAGTTAAAATTAAAACCCCATTACTTTATCGTGAAAGCCTGAAAACCTCTGTAAACAGAGCCTATTGATGGGTTAGAATTGTGCCCGGCTTATCATTCCAAGCAAAGCTAAGCCCTCTGCTTTTCGTAAGGAACGAGGAAACTCCAAAAAGTTGAACATAAAACTGTGGGCAGAGGTGCCAGGTGAGGGCACCCTCAGATAAGGGAGGACTCCGGCCTGCCGCATCCTGGGGTGTGGGGGAAGGCCTCTGAGCGCATCTGGGACGCCCAGCTTTCCTGCAGCCACAATGTGCGAGGCTGGCAGAGACCGGGGAAGCTGGCCGGCTGTGTGTCTGTCTCCTGGGCTGAGAGAGAGGGCCTTGGACAGATAGATAAGCTCAGCCTCAAAGGAGCAGCACAGCACAGGTAATGAGGGAGAGCAAACAGCAGAGCTCATGAGTCACTTTTTACAAACACATGGGTGATGGCCTGTACTTTTCAAAAACCCCCCTCCCACACAAGGCTAGATTCCCCAGCCCAGCAGAGCAGTCCTGCATGGGACCATGATGGGGCCCATGGGACCGCACACCAGGTGCGGCGCACCCACCGGGCGCCCAATGGGCCCAGCCCAGGACTGACGAGAGGAAGACACGCCTCTGGTAAATCACTCAGTGGGTGCCAAGGAACTGAGAAAATGTTGACCACCTCCAGCTCAGGAGACAGACAAGAAGGCCTCTTCCTCTTGCTTGATGAAGACCTGAGCGAGGCTGAGGAGGGAGACCAGATGCTTGCTGCTGCTGCGGTTCCTAGAGGGGGTGCTGGGAGGCTATGCACATTGGTGTCTGGTTCCCCCCCACCCCACCCCCACAAATACTGGGAATGCATATATTCACAGTTTTAAAATCAATGTCAGAAACCCTGAGTGCCTAAAACAAAAGATTAACAAAAGAGCTGTATAAAACTGGGGAAGTTCTCAGAGAAGGTTCTATGAAGTTAAAAATCGAGTGTTGTCCTAGGAGAAAGACTATGACATGTGGTTACCAACGGTCTGGTATCCAGGGTACATAGGCACAGAGAACAGAGCGAAGACATGGTGGGCCGTCCCCAGGTACCCACACACACCTAGGACGTGCCCTCAGCTGGTGTTGAATTGCCCATGGGATCCCCTGGGGCCTGTTGCTCTGGGGAGGACCTTAGGGACAGGGCTGCCCCGCTACTGGCTGTCATCGCAGACTGTGTTCTGGAAAGGGTTGGGGGGATTGCCAGTACATGTTGTGAGAGTGTAGTTGCCAGTCTCATCCTGGGGGGCTGTGGTGGGTAATGGAACGCAGCGGTGAACTAGGGCCCTTATGTGGTAGGAAAGAGCAGGCCGCACAGCAAGCCCACATGGCATGGGTGTAGCTGAGGCGGGAGGTGTCGGAGCCAGCCTGGCCTGGACAAGGGGGACCCCGTGGGGCAGCGTCACCAGTCAGGGGCACCCAGCACAGGGCTCCTAGGCCTACGGATATGTGTGTGTGTGTACACGTTTGTGTGCCCTGTTCAGACACAACTTTGCACTTTGTGTCATGACCGTCGTATTTGATGTGCCTAATTTTAAGTGCCCTCCTGTCCGGAAGACATTTCTTACCTTAACTGCCCCCTGTGGCCTGGGGACCCCTTGTGCAGCCGGCCGGTGACTGTTAGGCTCCACAGGGGCATGGGCACACTGGCGAGTTTGGCACCAGGGCAGGGCCGCAGTGGGCCCCTGTGTCTTCACTGTTGTCGGCTTGCTTTCTCCAAACTGTCCCTGTCGGCCTGGAGCTGGGCCCTGTGTCTTGGCCAAGGGTCCTTTCGCGGCTTGAGATCAGGTGGTGGTGGAGTTTGCTCTTCCGTCATCTGCTTTAGGAAGTGGACACCTGGGCGCCTGGGTGGCTCAGTGGGTTAAGCTGCTGCCTTCGGCTCAGGTCATGATCTCGGAGTCCTGGGATCGAGTCCCGCATTGGGCTCTCTGCTCAGCAGGGAGCCTGCTTCCCTCTCTTTCTCTCTGCCTGCCTCTCCATCTACTTGTGATTTCTCTCTGTCAAGTAAATAAATAAAATCTTTCAAAAAAAAAAAAAAAAAAGGAAGTGGACACCTTTCTAGATTGCGTCCGTCTGGGTTTGATCTTGGGGCGTTGCTTGTTCATATCCTTTGTCCATTTTGGAACTGGGCTCCTCTTTTTCTTGTCAGTGAATGTGAGTTTCCGGTGTCTGTGGATGTTGACCTTCACGTGTCTCCTGGCTCCTCCTCTGTCATGTGATGGGTGGTATTGGGGAGCCAGCACTCACTGGGGCTTGGTCCTCTCCATGTGGTCCTGACCTGCCCCCTGTGAGTGAGAGAAACAGGACTGGTTTGGGGGTGTCCTGTCCGAGTGGACATGGGAGACCACGGTTTCCAGGACAACATTGCTGTCCAGCAGTGAAAGTTGCTTTCATATGAGGCCACGATGGTTGAAACAGTGAAAGTTGCCTTCATATGAGGCCATGATGGCTGAGCGCCATGTGCCTGCGTGTTCTAGTGCTGTTGACTCTCCGGTCGTACCTTACAGGACCGCATCATTGACGCTGGCCCCAAAGGAAACTATTCCCGGTTTATGAACCACAGCTGCCAGCCCAACTGCGAGACCCTAAAGTGGACAGTGAACGGTGACACTCGTGTGGGCCTGTTCGCGGTGTGTGACATTCCGGCAGGTACGTCGTGGCCAGGGCAAGGCAGTCCTGGAGCAGCCCTGAGACTCGCCGGGGGTTGGGGTGGTGGAGGCTCTGCAGGTGGCTTTGTTCCCAGCGTCTGTCTCACCGAGCAAACATGGAGAGCTGTGAGGGCACGGGAGTGTGTTCTGTGGACCTGGCAGAGGCTTTCACCTTGACAAAGAGCTCAGTATTTCCAGTGCTGTGTGTCTCTTGCCACCTAGGGACAGAGCTGACCTTCAACTACAACCTGGATTGTTTGGGTAACGAGAAAACAGTCTGTCGGTGTGGAGCCTCCAACTGTAGCGGGTTCCTCGGGGACAGACCAAAGGTAAAGGCATGGCTCCCATCGTCCCCAGCGGACATCAGCATTTCTGACGTCTGAGCATATCCCTCTTAGTGAAAAGTGGCTTCTTCTGAGTTGACTTGTTGCTCTGACAGGTGGGAGGGGGTCCCCACAGGGTATGGGCACAGACGGCCGCGGGCTGCAGGGAGGCCAAGGGCCTACCAGGGGAGTGTGCCAGGGCTGCAAAGTCCCACAGGCTGGGGTGTGAATGGACCTGCTCGAGGCCAGAAACCTGAAACCAGAGTGTGTACTCTCTCTTAGCACTCTCCCAGCTTTTGGTGGTTTCCAGCAGCCCTTGGCATTCCTCACCTTTGCTGTGTTCTTCACGGGGCCTGCTCCCTGTTCTGAGTCTCTTCTGTTTCCTCTTGGTACCCCCTACCCCAGTGTGACCTCACCCTAACTTAGGTACAAGTAAGGTCCCATTCTGAGATTCCAGGAAGGGTCACGATTCCCTACTTCGTCGTGCCACACAGCACCTGGCCCCTAAGGTATTGGTGACCCCAGGCATGGGCGTCTATGTCAGTGTCTGCTGCTTCAACCGGGGAATAATTCCCTCTTACTCATAATGCAGTTACTACTAAAAAGAGCCAAGGATGCACCCCATCGGGGCAGGAGCAGGTTGGGATGGCTGCTATGAGGTACTGCGGTGGGAGACTTTTGGCAAAGCTGCTTTTACTTTCTGTGCTCAACTGTATTTCCATTTAGCGAAATGGGTGGCCTTCCTGGGTATGTGTCCTGTCCCCATTTTCTGTCCTTTTGGTGTGAGAGCGTCTCCAAAGGCCTCTGGAGCCCCTGCACATCCACTCTTGCACTTTGCAGTTCATTCTGGCTCCGTCCATGCAGTTCTTTCAAGGAGACTTCACTTTTCTTTTTCTAGACGTCAACATCCCTCTCTTCAGAGGAAAAGGGTAAAAAGACCAAGAAAAGAACTAGGAGGCGGAGAACCAGAGGTGAAGGGAAGAAGGAATCCGAGGACGAGTGTTTCCGCTGCGGGGATGGTGGCCAGCTGGTGCTGTGTGACCGCAAGTCCTGCACCAAGGCCTACCACCTGTCGTGCCTGGGCCTGGGCAAGCGGCCCTTCGGTGGGTGAGCGGGTCCCCTGGTGGCCTTCGGGGGTCCCTGTCCATGGCTCTCCTCTCCTGGTCACCGATTCACTGGTGACTCAGGTCACGAGGCCCAGCCCAGGTTTGCAGCGGCCCAGCGCAGAGGCCATGCTGGAGCTGGTGGCGTGGGAGGAGGGGACGGGCCAGGAGGGTCAAGCAGCGGCCTCTGCCTTGCACTTTCAGCCTCGTTTCAGAGAGATTACAGGTGCCTGTGTGAAAATATTGACTGGGATCTTAGAAGAAAAACAGGCTCTTAGCCAGAGAAACTGAAGTTATAATTGGAAAAGTCCCACATGTTTAAGTATAAAAGAAAAGCATGGGGTTGCCTGGGTGGCTCAGTTGGTTGAGCGACTGCCTTCGTCGGCTCAAGTCATGATCCAGGGGTCCCGCTCAGCAGGGAGTCTGCTTCTCTCTCTGACCCTCTCCCTTCTCATGCTCTTTCTGTCTCGCAAATAAATAAAATCTTTTAAAAAAATTAAAAGAAAAAAAAAAGAAAAGCATGATTTCATAGGCAAATGGGAGAGAAACCTATTTGCTGGAGGTGTGATAGTGACCCCTACACACGAGTGCCAGAAGGACCATGGGTCCAGGCCATAGCAAGGTCACAGAAGCTGGCCACACGTGTGCAGAGCGGCAGCCTGGGATTCGGGGATGCGGGTGCCCTCTGTCAGGCCTGCCTGCCAGACCTGTGAGTGCCCACCTTCCGTTTGCTCTACATTTTCACAGCTCCATAGGAAGCAGTGTCTTGTCTTACTCTGTGTCTGTCTCACCAGACAGTTTTAAAATTGGTTTCCAACCATCAAGATATCAGACATTGTTAGGGTTCCGTGGCTTCTGCTAATTTGTTGTGTTTCATTGCAGGAAAGTGGGAATGTCCTTGGCATCATTGTGACGTGTGTGGCAAACCTTCCACTTTGTTTTGCCACTTTTGCCCCAATTCATTTTGCAAGGAACACCAGGAGGGGACGGCCTTCAGCTCCACCCAGGATGGGCGGTCGTGCTGCTGTGAGCACGACTTGGGGGCAGAGTCGGCTCGAAGTGCCAAGACTGAGAAACCCTTTCCAGAACCCACCAAGTCCAAGGGGAAAAGGAAGAAAAGAAGGTGCTGGCGGAGGGTCACAGAAGGCAAATAGCGCCAGGCGGCGGCTTGGCCAGATCCAGGGGTAGAGGGCCACGAGGGGGACTGGCCCAGAGGACCCAGCTCGAAGCCGCTATGCCAGCCGTGTAGGCCTCCTGGGGGGGGAGCGCCTGTCCACCACTGAGCCATCCTCAGCAGCGCCCGCTGCGTCTGCACTGATGACCCATCTGAGCCGCGAGGTTCAGAAGGTTCCCGGACAAACAAGCCTTACTACACAGCATTACAGCTACACTTGAATTTCTGAGAATGTCAAGGTCTCCTCCCACTCTATTTTTGTAGGTTAACGTTATAATTGAAAATTAATTGGCATATGAAATGTTTTTATCTCACCCAAAATGTAGAGAGTAGTATTTTTCTAAAGGCTCACTATTATCTCTTTGATCTTAACAATGTTACTTGGCCTGCTTACCTGTCTTCATCACTCAGGAGAGACCAGGGTGGGGCCTGGGCGAGGACTCAGACCCTGGATTCCCTGGAAACCATGACTTTGATCATTATTTTGCTCTTATGAAACAGCTGTATGATTTTTTTTTTTTAAATACTAATGTGAAATTTTTCCTCAAAATGCTTCTTTTCCATCCTAGTGAGGAGCCGGCCCCAGGAGCGGTGATAGTGACATAGTGTGTGTGTCAGGTGCCCCTGTAGTTCATTCCGATGCGCATCTGGACTGAGTGTGGGGTCTGTGCCACCCGGCCTCTCCCGACCAGGCCTGTCTCCTAAACGTACCCGGTTCTTAACAACGTTTAGGGGAAGACTTTGTATATTTTTTTCATTTGGCTTTTCTTTACCAGTTTCTGGCTTTTATTCTCAATATATTTTTGCTAAACTTGTTTCACAAATTAACGCCGACTGAAATGTGTATTTACTGGTGCGGCCCCGAGTTGTCCCAGCAAAAGGCACACCACTCGGTAGGGGTGTAGCCCCGTGGTGAGTTTGTGTAAAGTGAGGAGTTTGTGGAGATGGCTCTGTAGGAGCTCTGTTCGGCCCTGTGGCACCGCAGGTGACTGCTGGGAGCAGGGCAGGTGCTCCCCACCCCGGGGACCCAGTGCACACGGGAGACATGCATTTCCAAAACAATGTTCTTTCACGGTCTGAGGAGAGACCCAGGGTTTAGAGCTAGTTACTGCCATTGAGTCACACTTGTGGGTCTGTTCATAGGAAACGTGCTCAGCCAGGACACTGTGGAAAAATGCTTGCGCTGGGGCTCCGGGCCTGCATGGCCAGCACAGCAGCAGGCAGGAGTCTGCCCCGAGTTCCCCCGGGAGATGGCCACTAACTCTCACTCAGTAGAAGGTCCAGCCCTGAAAAGAAGAAGCTTTTGAGAAGCTGCTGGGAATACAAAGTTGGCTTTTCTTTTGAAATTCCTCTTGACTGTGGGGAGTCCAGAGCACCCTGAGGATGGGGGCCTGCAGTCTCTGTGCACTGCTCGCAATGGGAGGGGACTGTTCAGCAGCAGATGCTTTTTCTGGCTCTTTCTTCTTAAGATAACATAAGGAGGACATGTATCCTGCAGAGACATGCACACAGCCCTTCCTGAAAACAACTCCTGAGGTCTCCTGCTCCTTCCTTTTGTCGTCTCTGCCTTGCACAGTTGCAGGATGTCCTTGGACCCAGATCCCTGTTCACTGCTTCTCTGTGGTTCTGTGACACAAGCTCTGGGGTGCGGTGCTCTCTGCCAGGCTCTGAGCACAGGGAAGAATCTGCTGCTGGTGAGGCTCCCTTGTGTCTGCAGTTCCCCCCAGCACTAAGAGCAGGGTTTTACCAACTGTGGCCGACCCTTTGGCACCTCTCCTTACCACCATCCTGGAGAAAGGAGCCATACACGGTGACCCAGGAGACATGGGAGCTTGGTCATCAGTTGACTCCTCCATGTGGCTCAGGTGGCCTCTGGAAATGCACTTGCTTTGGTAAGACACGGGGACTAGTGTGTGTGGGGGGGGTTCCTTTTAGAACTCTAATTTTTCTCAAATCATCCTAAGAAAATACTGGATTGATTATAGATTTATGCTCATTACCAGAACAACTTGGAAGGTTCCAGTGACAGGCCCAGAGGTGCTCCTCCACTCGTGGGTTCTGGGCCAGGGCCTGAGACTGTGGGGGCCTCTCTTCAGAGCCTGGGGTGCAGGTCACATGCCTCACTTGTCCTTTCCCACCAGTGAAGGGGCTTCTGCATTAGACCATCAGACTGGGCTTGCAGTGCACTTTGGGAAGCAGATTAACTTATTTTTGGATTTGATGGAGTAAAATCTTGTGATTTTGGAGTCACTTTGATATTTTCAAATTCTTCTACAATCTTTCTGAAGGAAATACTGGAAAAATTTTAAATATGGTTATCCTCTTTCCAAAAACTGTTGAACTAATGAGCAAATAACACTAACTTTGAAAATCTCTAGAAAACTGGTTTATGAATCTCAGTACAAGGATTCCTGTGGGGGCTGATGCGCTCAACTGAGTCTGAGGGAGAGCTCAATTGGGGGGAGTCATTCTGAGTATCCGCTTCAGTCCTTTGTCATGAACGTGAAGCAGAAACAAAATGAAAATTGCCCCAACATCTCCTGATTCCCCAGCATCAGGAATGGCCGGCACCGCAGCCCTGGCAGGTGAGGTCGCGCCAGCACGTTTCCGGGTGTGGGGCCCAGGGACGTGTCTACCCTGGCATTCATGACATGCAACCACTATGGGGAATCGAGTGTGGCACCCATAGCACGTGGGAGACTGTCTGCCCTGTCCCGCGAGGAACCGCATGCGACACCCCACCTCCCAGGCCTCCCACATGCTCATGGTCCGCGCCTCAGATGCCTCTTAAGTTCTGATCCTGCCGTACAAACCACAGGGGGTGCAGTGCCCACCTTCCAGAACTACCGTATTTCCAGGAATTACAGATAAGCCTGTTTGATGAAAATTAACACAAATGACTATTGCCAAATTCTTGATCCTCCGAACAGCAGTGTTGGGCGTTAGTCACTAGAGTGAATTGCTGTCATGGGCGTCATGGTGTCCGCCGTACCCTGTTGAGATGTGAAATGCCCTGTCAAAAATTACACACGAACTGAAGTGTGCCTGTCGGTGTTCGCTGGTTCCTACACAATGAGGTCAGGCTCCTTTCAGGAACACTCGGCGCTCTCACCGGTCTGCACAGACCTAAAAACTTGAAATTCCTTCTGGGGGGTAACAGACTGAACTGTAGACGTGAGAACTGCCAGTCAGGGGAAAATAGCATTTAAAGTGGCACGTTGTGTTCGAAAAACTGTATATGAGTATTTTTGTATTAAAATTTTTTTTAAAGGCTTTCTTTCTTGAACTTATTTTATATGGGATGCATTTTGAAGTTTGGGGCTTTCCCCCACTTTTCTAGTTCCTTTAGCATCTGGCACAGCCCCGACACTGCCCCCTATCCTCCTACTGCCATCTGGCTCTCAACTTGCCACGGAGAGGCTGATGGGGTCTCCGGAGGTACAGCCAATACCAGACACAATAAGTGGGGCTCTCCTTTTCGAAAAGTGCCCCCCTCCTTTTTTTGGGTAAATAAATTACCACAAATCCCCATCAAAGGTGACACGGTCAGGAGAGGAGCTGCTGACTCTTCTCAGCTCCTGGCCCTCCATCTTATCCGACAGAGAGCCTCTGGCTGTGGCTGTGTTGGCGGCTGGTGGGGGTTGACCGTCCTGCTGCCCCCTCCCCGCTGCCAACCTCCACCCCGAGCAGGCTGCAGCCCTGGAGCAGGGAGAACAAGCTGGCCTGAAACATGGCGCGGGGCTTTCTTTAGAAAAGCTATACTTTAATTACTCAGATTGTACAATGAAAACAGGAACCAGAAGACTGGTCTCAATGCTCACAACCGTACAAAAGACAAATACAAAACCTGCACGTAGCGCGTGTGGCCCGGCATCCCCCGCTCTGGGTACGTGGCAGGCCGTCCCCACCCCATTCTCAACTACACTGGGCCTCACTTTGGTCACCTCAACCTTGCGGGGCAGAGAGAGCATCACGCTAGCAAGGAAGAGCCCTCCCTCATGGTCCATGGAATTTAAGAAAAAAAAAAAAAAAGATAAAAGTCTAACAGGCAGAGCTGTTGCTAAAATTAGGAAGTTATAACTTTTTTGGTTAACTTTAACATTCAAAAATGTAATATTGAATCCAAAAAAGTATCTGAAATCACACAAAAGGTAACCCATATTAAAATTTAAAAAATAAGTCCACAACACCCCCAAGAAATGAACCTAAAAGCTTCCATGGGCTGGGGCTTGGCAGTAGTTGCCGGCCGTCCCTCAGAGCCCCACGATGAAGGTGGGTGTGCAGGGGGCCTCTAGGACACGTTGGCCATGGGCTTGTACTTCTTGAAGCGTGTCCACTGGCCCGTGGCGTAGTTCATCTCGAACACGGTGTCCACCAGCATTGTGGTGCTCCCCTGGCCGTCTGACTTGGGCAGGTCCTCCGTGTGCTCGCTCAGCTTGATCTGGATCACGTCGCCCTGCTCCTGGCATGGGTTCTCTGTGGAGGGCAGGGGCTGCTGGGCAGGGTGGGGGGGCATGGGGCGGGGGGAGAGGGAGTCCACCCTCCCACCACAGTGCCCTCGTCCCTCCTCCCCCACCCCATGGGGCCAGCCGCGCCCACCCACCTCGGGAGCCAGCCATGAAGCCCAGGATGAGGGCCTTCTCAGGCCGCGTGACTTTGTTGGCTGTTTTGAACATCTCCTGTGCGGCGAACATCTGCTCCCTCTGCGAGCAGGGAGAGAGGGCTGTGGGTCCGTGGGCACTCCCGGCACCCTCACCGGCACCCACACCACCTTCCCAGTGACTCTTGCCCAGCACCTAGAGCACACGTACCGTGAGGGACAGGTTCTTTTTGGGCTGCTGCTGGGCAGGGGGCTGGGTCTGTGGGGCCACCATGGCCACTGGAGGTGTCTGGGCGGCCGGGGTGACAGCTGGGGGTGTGGTGGGCGTCAGGGGGGAGGTGGGCGTTGAAGGCGCAGAGGCAGCAGGGCTCGGGCCGCTGTTGTACATGGGGGCCCTCTGCTTGAACTGTGCTGGCAGCGCGGGGCTGGGAGTGCTGGGCTCCTCAGGCGGCCGGCTGGCCTGCAGACCTGCTTCCCGAGAGGACGGTGCTGCAAGCAGAGTGAGGTATGCTGGAGAGCCGGCAGGCAGAGCCAGGGTCCCCCCTCACCTCGGGAAGGGGGTCAGATTCTTTTCCACCTCCCCGGCCCCAACTGCTTGACCCTGCTCACTCTGAGACCTCGGCTCCGGGTCCCCACAGTGGAAGCCAGAGACCCCCACCTTGGAGCCAAAGGTCTCTGGCTTTCCAGACCGGCACGGGGAGATGTACAGGCCCTGGGAAGATAGGCAGGCCGCCGCCTCAGGTCCCAAGAGCCTGCTGGACCCCGCGGCCCTCTCTGGCTACTTGTGCTCCCAGTACACACTCCTGGCAGGCCAAGCCAAGCCCAGCAGAGCAGGAGCTCCAGAGTTGAGGCCACTACCCTGGGTCCACCTTTCCTTCTGAAATCCTGGGATCAGGAGAGGACCCCTGGGCCCTGAGGCAGTCAGCCAGGCCTCCCTGACCCCACCCCCAGCAGAAAGCTCCTGCTGTGCTGTGTGCACAGAGGCCACCACCTGTGTGCCCCCAGCAAGGGTAGAGCAGGTGGGAACTTTGAGTTCATTCCCGGAAACTCATGCTGGCAGGTCAGCACCAGCAACAGCTCGAGGAGGACACAGCATGGATGTTCTGGAAGCCCCATGCCAGCTGCTGTGTCCCATCCGAGTCATGGGGGGTGCACCCCAGTGGGGAGCTCACCTGCCGGGGTCTCAGAGCTGGGGACGTAGGACGAGGCCGGGACTGCGCTGGGTGTGGCAGGCAGGTAGCTTGTGGAGGGCAGCGCAGGCTCGCTGTTCAAGGACCCAAGTTTCTGGAACACAGAGTCTACAGTCGTTCCTGGACTGGCTCCACCGTGAACCTCCACCCCCAACCCTGCAGCAGGACCGCGGATTCCACTCTCCTCAAGCCTGGGCTGCCCCCCTGCGGCTTAGGGAGCTTCCCAAACCAGCTGCCTCCGAGGAGAGGTCGTTCGAGGTCTCTTCTTACCAGAAAAGCAAATGATAGAGGGAAGACTCCCTCGTTGTACGAAATGAGAAAACAGCCTCGCAACAGGAAGAAACTAAGCCATTACCCAGAAGCCACCCTGGCCTCAGGGCCTTTCTCCAGCCCCTGCCTGTGGCCCTGAACCCACGAGCTGCACGTGTACAGTCTGTGTGGACGAGACTCCAGGTGGCAGGCTGTGTTTGGCCACTGATCTCCACCATGGCAGGCAGGCCTCACGCCCCACACACAGGCTTAACGGCCAGCGCCCGCCCGCCCTCACACCTGCAAGGCCAGCACTGCCCTCCCCAGCAGGCAGAGGGGAAACCAAGGCACAGCAGTGAGGAGACTCGCCAAGGAGCCCCCCAGAGAGCACACGCAGTGTGCATGCACTCAGCCTTCCTGTGATGCTCACGTCAGGGCCTCTGGCCAGCGCGCCCTCCTGCACCCTCACCCGCACACACACACATTCCACATGGGGCAGGTGGTATGGGGAACCACTGGAACAAAAGGGAGCACACATGGTGGCCGTGGGAGGAGCCAGGGGACAGGTGGGCAGCTGGGGAGGGTGCTGCAGCCCCACCTGTGTGGACACCAGGCCAGCTGCATAATCCGGGGTGGCGTTCTCCACGATGGTCTCCTCCTTGGCTGGCTTTTCCACCACCTCCGCATCTGTCAACAAAGCAGAGTCCTTGCCAGTGTCCCCACCGGCAGAGCACCCTGCGAGCCAGCCTAGCAGGCCCCTGGGGTGCAGGCCGAGCATGCGTTTCACACCCAGGCTCTGGGAAAAGAACGCAGGAAGCCCATTTGCGACACGGGTACCAGGTGTGGTCATGGCACCCTGGTTACGGTCAACCTTGGTGAGCTGTACAAGCCGCCAGGGATACGAGGAACTCTGGCCTCTGGGAGAAACCAAAGAGGGACCAGGTTGGGAGGCGTGGCCCCAATCCGCCCAGACCCCGCAGGGAGCCCCGTGTCCATACCCAGCGTCTTCCTCCTCCTCTTCGCCTCCCGGCCGGCACCCACCATATCTAGCTCAGAGATGTCGAGCAGCTGCCAAGACAGACAGAAGCCCGCCCTTAACGGCCACTGGAGGGACGCTGGGCCACTCTGGTGAGGCCATGGAGGCCCGTGGGGAAGTGCCCACCTTCACGCCCCTCTCCTTCCGCAGAGGAGTCCTCGAAGGCGGGATGGGGGTCCGGTTCCCGGCAGGGCTGAAGACACTGGGGGTGGTGGGGCTTCGGAAGGGTGCCTGCTTCGGGATGCCTTTGAGTGGGGCTGTGGAGAGGACAGCACCGGTCAGTGGCTGCCTGGGCTGGGGCTGCCCTGCAGGCTGGACTCTGAGGGCTGGCTTATCTCCTGTCATCTCCACCCTTTTCTACAAAAACCTGCACACTGTATAGGAGGGAGGCGCTTGGCTGCCTACTTCACCGGCCTGCATTCCTCACTCCCCGCGAGCCTGTCAGATGCTCAGGCAGGTGTGACCCCAATTCCCACGGACTGGCTATGTCTCTGAGGGTGGGTGGAGGTGACCCCACAGGGCACCTGCGACCCCGGGCCTTAGGGAGTGAAGGCTTCCCCTCCAGGTACTCAAGCACTCAGGTGTTGAGTCAAAGAGCCAGGCCACAGGAAGTGATGACATCTAGGCATTTCTGCCAAAACCACCAACAGAAACAAAGCTGTCACCCCTCCAGCCATCCGCCCGAACACGCCGAGCCTTTCGACAGCCCAGACAGATGGGACTTTCAGCCTAGCTTCCTTCCTGCCCCTCTCGGCGATCAGACCTGTTCTCGGCTAGACCCCCAGTGCCCCACCCTCCCCCTGGGTCTGGTCCCCAGTCTATCACAACAAAGTCGCCTGACACACAGTGATGGTGCCTCTGGAACAGGGCCTGTCCCCGTCCCTGGGCATCTGGCGCCTCCCCACTCCTGCCTCCAGACCCACGCCCAGATCTCACACCATGACGCAGGACCAGGGGACACGTGGCCCCCTCCCAGCACCATGAACAGGACCAGAGAAGCATGCTCGACCTTGAACTGGATGCTGTGTCAAAGGCATAGTGACCATGCCACTGGCCTCAGGATACCTCACTGGAGTGGGGCCTACAGAAGGGGACCTAAGCCCTGAGGCATCCGTTTGGGCTCCAACAGGTGCACAACATTTTGTGCACAGGAGCACAAAATGCACAGCCATTTTGTTCTCAGGTGACGCAGCTTCCCAGCTGTCCGGTCGGTCCTAGGCTGGGAAAATGGCCGTTGTGCCCTCTTGCCCTTTGGGTTTTCTGTCCAGTGCCTTCTGGGGGCCAAGCCCCTGGGCAATTGGTTTTCTCCTCACAACATCTATTCCACTTGCATGCAGGGCTGTTTCTACCCCAGAGGAGGGAGGTGCAGCCCAAGAACACGCCTTAGGGACACCTGCTACCCTGGGCACTTCATTCTCCACCTGCAGGCCCTCCCCCCGCCCCTGCACAGAGCAGCGCTGGGCTTGCTGGAGCAAGCCAGAAGCCAGCATTTCCCTCAAATTCTAGTCTGGCTGCTCTTGGCACGTTCACACGTAACCTTCCAGGTCCTTCTGCAAACAGGAAACCTTAACTCAAGCCTGAGTGCTCTCATCTCCTGTGTCCTGTCACCACCATGCCTCAGGGCACCTTCAGGGTCCACACAGATCTCGACACTTAAGTGCCACTGCGACAAGGAGAGAGCATGTCTCTGAGGTCAAGCCCCTTCTGACAAGCAACGGCAAGCCCGGGGGTGCAGCGCCGCCTTACTTGTGGTGTCCATCTTCCGGAGCAGGCCCCGGCCTTTGGCATGGAAGGGCACCCCTGCGCTCCTCTTCAGCTGCTGGGCTGTCTCAGTGGCTGTAAGGAGAGTTGCGTTAGATCAGGCCCGTGCCCTTGACTGCGGAGGCACGATGCCCCCGTGACTCCACCTCCCAAAGAAGTCAGATCTGGAAGAGTTCCTACAAACATAGGGCTTTCTCTTCCTAAGCAAGCATTCCCGCATTCCCCAAGCAGCCCCACCCCACTTCCAATGTCCTGTTTTCTGCTGAGAAAACCCTACTGTCAAGGAAGTAGAGCAAGGGGCAGAAAGACTTGCACTCCCAAGGGCCTGGGAGGGGCCTTCTGTCTCCCCAACGGGTGGAAGGAGGCCCTACGGGTACGGCGGGGCGTCCTCACTGGTAGTCACCGGGTAAGGCGTGCTGTTTCTCCTCACAGATGCGTGAACACGAGGAAGGAAACGAGACTTTCCTGAGATGGCTTGGCGGGGAAGGGGAAGGTGAAATGCGAGGCCAGGGCCAGTGGTGGGTGTGGGTCGTGGGGGAGCACTGGGGCCTGAACCCTTGCCACGCCCTGCCGGCTCTGTGAGGCCACAGAGCAGCCCTGGACCCAGGACTCCAGGTTCTTGGCAGTCGGGGCATTTATGTACATGGTTAATACCAAGTCCCTGACTGCTCAGAAGAAAAGTGAACTGAAATCTGTTTTGCAATTTGGCTGAAAGAATCCATTTTCTTGCCTTTTTTCTGGCAAATATCGTCAACACCCATTTTATACGCTGCTAGTTGAGGAAACATTAAGTAAAATGGCCAAACATCTCTAAGGCCAAAGGGGCATCACCTGCAACTCCAGAAATGAGGGAGGCCCAGCCTTTCCAAAGGCCCTCATGAGGCCACCTTTCCCGCTGCCCACGTGGCGCGGTTTGTAGGTTTCATTTTGTAACAAAGACTACAGACACTTTAACCCAAAAATCCCCAAGTTTCTAAAGCAGACTTTAGAACACAGTTTAGCAGAGCAATAAATAAATTTCCCAAAAAAACACTAAACACTGCACTTTGCGTGGGCAGCCGTCTTACACAGTTTGGGCGTCGTCGGGCCTAGAGGAGCTCCAGCGAGCAAGCCCTGAGGAGGACACTGTGTGAACCGAGCCAGTGGGTCCCTCCAAGGGCGGGGGCACTCACATTTCTGCAGCAGCTCTGCCCTCAGCGTGGCGCTCTTCGGCTTCCTCTTCAACTGGAAGTGTTTCACCGGGGGCGTGAGAGGCCCGGCGAGGGTGGTCAGGGCGCTTTTGTTCAGGTACCGGCACTCCAGGGGCAGCATGGCGGACGCCTCACACTCGTTCACTGCTCGTTCCAGAACCAACATGACGTATTAGCAGCCGCATCCCCTCCCACGTGCCACAGCTGGCACACGGCTCACGTGAAAATGTGAACCCACGTGCAGTCTCCTGTTTATGGTCCTGGATCTTCTGCTTGCTTTTTAAAACAGAAAACAAGGGCGCGGACTCCCCGAAGGCTCCACCCCACCCCGTCACCCAGCAGTCAAGGCCGCCAGTGCAAGTAGGGGTCAGACGCATGGCCCAACTGGCTCGGCCCAGCCTGGCCCACCTGCCCCTCAGCAGCACGACCATTTCTGGAGGGCGCTGTGAGCGTCCCGAGGGCACTGGAAGTACCAGGACACACCCCTAGCAGTAGGAAGGGAAAGTGTGCTATGGTCCCAGCCAGCAGCCTCCCCCGCCCCTGCTGAAGCCGGGCCCTCAGAAGCAGCAGCCAGGCAGCTACTGGCTCTGGGTGCTCACCCAGCAGTCAGAGCTCAGGAGAAACCCTGGGGGAAGGAGCCTGAACCCAGCCCCCACTCTTCCTGCACACCCATCCCCTCATGGTACTCCCTGTAGGACCAGGGCCCCCAGGGGCCAAGGAGCGTCCCCCACCAGGAGCTGAAGACACAGGAGCCCTTCCCACCCAGAGAAGTCACCAAGTAGACACGGACCTCACCTGCACCCTGGGCAAGCTAAGCACTGGGACAGAGACCTGTCGGGCTGGCTTCCTGGTGCTCCTGCAGCATCCATGGGGTGTGTGGGCCATTGAAATCAAAACTGACAGAGCGGTCACTTTGGAGGGGAGAGGGGGTGTTGGGCCCACCTGCAGGGGGCGGGCCGGCCACTGGCCTTGCAGTAGCACGAGTCCCATCTCTAAGGGCACACCAGATCCAGCTCTCTCAAGGAGAGGAACCAGGGGTGGACCAGCCTGCCACTTCCGCTACAGTCCTGACCATTGGCCAGTATTTCCTAAATGGTTTCCGCTCCCGTTGAGAACAAGTGAACTGGTAGTATCTTCACCACATGTTTCTGAGCATCTACTCTGTGCCAGGGAATGATCTAGGCTCTGGAGTTGCGACCTGAAGGGGCAGAGCCCATGGCCTTAAGGAGCTGAGCAGGGAGAGAGCGCGCGTGACCATGAAAGTGGTCACGGATCTCAGATACGGCAAGCATGGTGAGCAGCAGCCTGCAGACTGCCCCACGCTTGTTTCGCAAAGATTCTGTCCTGGTACGAAGCTGGGGGCCAGCGTCTAGGGCGGACCATGTACATGGTAGGCAAGCACACAATGCAACACTCCAGATGCCGAATTCACTTCAGCAAAGAGGTTTAAAGGAAGACCTGTCTCCCTGTCTCCCAGCAGAAAACACACACACACACACACACACACACACACACATACCCTTTTCTCTAAGTTCTCCTAAAATGTCTTGAACGTTGGGATTCTGCTCTTCGAGGTCAAGGTTAAGCGAGCCTGTGTCGGGAAAGGACTTCAGGATGTCAGCTACCATGAGAACCCAGGGGTCCGAGTCCAGGGTAGCCAGCTGGATAATCTCTGCCAGGGCGCCCCTCATCTGCCGAGAAAGGAGAGACGGTAGTCCTGAGGGGGGCCCCCCAAGAGATGCCACCGCTGCCCGCCCCTCCCGGGACTCCCCCACCCCCGCAACTGACACGTGCCAGTGCCCTTGCTCAGGACTGCAGGACGGAGCTGGGCAGAAGCCAGTGTGCATGCACCTTTGTTTTTAAACAGAGGGGCCTTGCTTGCACCCTGCTGTAGCTTCTGTGGGCATAAAACAGTGTCCACGCTCTATAGCAATGGCCTCCACACTCGTCCCATCCTTGCGGGGGCCTGTGGGCTCGTCCTCCTCTGTGCTCTCCACCCCACGGCCCTCCCCCTGACCCGGGCGGCCACTGCCTCTGCCCGCAGCCTCCGAGGTGGCTCCCAGTGGCATCCAGGCTCCTCAGCTGCCCGCAGAGCAGGAGAACGGAATGCTGTCCAAAGACAAGCACATGCCTCCCTTGAGCACACATTACCCAGAACCTCCACCAGGCCACCAACACCCCTGCTTAGGAGAACTGCTGGTGGGGCACCATGGTGATGGGGAGACCAGCCCCCAGTCCCGATAGAACAGTATGGACGCAGGCAGCCTCGCTATGCTCAGCAGGCCGAGGGCCCAGGAAGGGGCAGAAGGCGGCATGGGGCTCCTGCTGCCTGGCTCCCACCCCTGCATTTGTGCTGGCCCCTGGAATGGCCAGGGCGGAGGCCCTGATGGAGCTCCTTTCCATCCTTCAGATGTGAGACTCATTGAGACTTGACACTCCTGGCCTGATGGAGTCCCCTAACCCAAACACGCCTTCGGTCCCACACACCAGGGCAGAAGCCTCCTGGCCCCCTCACCCAGGTCAAAGCTCCTAGGTGTTCGATTCTGACACTGGGCGCCCCCTGTCAACCACACACAGGACTGGGCACCAGCAAAGGGGTTCTAAAAGGCCATCTCTTGAAAGATGCAGAAATATGTTCTTTTCATGGCAAAAACTGTAAACATTTATTTTTTAACATTTGTGGTAGGGGGCTTTTTGTTAGAGATAATGGCCCCATCCACCACCTTCCCTCTTTTCTTTAGCTGAGCTAGAAGTTCTGTTCTACATCAAAAACAAAAAGGCACAAAATGAAAATTTAAACAATATCGACTGTCCCTTACTACAAAAAATTAAGCATAAGAACATCTCAGGCAACTGAAGTTATATATAAGACGATCACTCCTATCTAAACGTGTCTGCAATGGCTCAGTAAGATGGTGGGCTCCCCCATCAGTGATCAGCCCCAAAGCATTGAGAACAGGAAACACACTGTGTGAGCAAAGTCCTGAGCACCCACACTCGCAGATGACAACGCCAGGAGGGGAGAGGCCACAAAGGTGATGTCCACACCTCACAGGGAGACCAGGATCAAAAACATGGGTGACGGTCAACGCTGGCCCAGAGGCCAGGAGACTGGAGCCCTCTGGACACACAGCTGGGCCTGTGGCCCCGGAAGCCAGGCTGGCGCTTCCTCAAGGAGACGAGCCTGGAGACCAGCCAGCTACGGCAGATTGCGTGGGGGAGCGGAAAGAACAAGGCCACCACATGCGTCTCAATATGGAAGCCTCGACGCTCCCTGGTGGTCTAGTGGTTAGGATTCGGCTCTCTCAATATGGAAGCCTCCCAAAACGAGATGCACAGCAGACTTGACCCCTCTAATAATCTACCCTTCCTAGAGACCCCGAGTCTCTCCGGAGAGCCAAGTGAGGTGGGGCTTCAGGGACAGACACAAGCAAAAGAAGACCTGGTCTCAAAGTGCTCTCAAGTGAGCACGAGATGAACAGAGAACCCATGAAAAGCCTATGTGTTCATGAAAGCCTAGTGTTCTCAGCTGAACTGTACTCCTCCAAAAAGATATGCCAGAACCTCATAATAAGACTGTGTTCAGAAATAGGGCCTTTCCAGGTGGTCCAGTTACAATGAAGCTGTTGGGATAGGTCCTATCCACCATGACCAGTGTCCTTACCAAGAAGGGAAATCTGGACACAGAATCAGACACTCATGGAAGAAAGACAAGGTGAGCAGTGCCCCCACCAGCTGCCAAACACCAGTGGAAGCCACAGCAGGTTAGAAGAGACCACCCAGAGCCTTGTGACAGAGTGTTTCGGTTGTCCTAGGCTACTTAGTTTGTGATACTCTGTTCCAGCAGCCCCAGCAAACTAGTACAACAACCAGGAGACCAAATGGATGAGATTTTAAAAAAAAAATTTTTTTTAAAGATTTTTATTTATTTGGCAGAGAGGCAGAGAGGCAGGCGGTGGGGGGGTGGTGGTGGGAAGCAGGCTCCCTGCTGAGCAGAGAGCCCAATGAGGGGCTTGATCCCAGGACCCTGAGATCATGACCTGAGCTGAAAACAGAGGCTTAACCCACTGGGCCACCCCGGTGCCCCAAGATTTTTTTTTGTTGTTATTTTTAAGGTTTTATTTATTTATTTGAGAGAGAGAGAGCATGAGAAGTGGGAGGGTCAGAGGGAGAAGCAAACTTCCTGCTAAGCAGGGAGCCCAATGAGGGACTCGATCCTGGGACTCCTGGATCTTGACCTGAGCCAAAGGCAGTCACTTAACCTATTGAGCTACCCAGGCGTCCCAAGATTTTTTTTTTTTAATTTTATTTATTTATTTGACGGACAGACATCACAAGTAGACAGAGAAGCAGGCAGAGAGAGGGGGAACCAGGCTACCCGCTGAGCAGAGAGCCTGATGCAGGGCTCGATCCCAAGATCCTGGGATCTCGACCCAAGCTGAAGACAGAGGCTTTAATCCACTGAACCACCCAGGTGCCCCCAAATGGATGAGATTTTATAAAAATGTTTAAAAAAAGAAATAAAAAAGAAAAAAGGCAGGGAGGTTAAAACCAGAAAGACTACTGTTACAACCTGAGTGTGTGTCCCCCTCAATCTAGAAGCTAAGACTCTAACCCCCATGAGGTGGGAGTGGGAGGTGAAAAGGTCCTGAGGGCAGGACGTCCACAGCGGAGGTGGTGCCCACAGAGAAGAGGGATCCTGTGAGCACACAGACACAAGACACTTCATCAGCCAGCACCTAAACTTTGCACTTCCCAGCATCTGAATTCTAAGAAAATAAATGTCTGCTGTTTAAACCATCCAGCTGACAATATTTTATAACAGCAGTCTAGGACACTTTTAGATTAAAATCTTCGACAAGAACCCTCCCTTCAGCCACATTCTCATGGTAGGCTTTCACGGGGCTTCTGCGGGGAAACAGATGCCTGATGAAGTAAGGAGCTTCCAGTTCTTGCCAAGAGGGCAACCTGGCACGGGCTACTGGAACATCGCATGCCCTCACGCATGCGTGTGCACATTTGTACACACGCGCGTGTGCACACACACCCCTCCCCCAATCTACGAGAAAGAGTTGGCCTGCATTTAAGCGCATGGCTGGGGACAGACCCCAGACTCAGAGGAAAACAAAACTGGCTTCCAATCTCACAGCATGTCTGAAGGTGCACTTCTGATGCATGACGGACCCATCAGTGAATTGGAGGGCTACAAAGTGAAAAGAAATCAAAGAGGCACATCTAATGACTTCTTAAAACTTCAAAAGCACAAACCATAAATCAAAAATTTATTACTGTGTGTTAAAATGAAAGATGTCTGTTCAGCAAAGGGCAAATGAAAAAGTTGACAGGTAACAGAATGGCAGATGTAATCTGTAGTGTTTGTTCAAAACCAGCAGTGTTTACCATCCCAAATACAGAGTCCCTCCAAATCAACAAGATGGCAACCCCAATGGAAACAGAGACAGATACTATTTTAAGATTTTGTTTATTTATTTGACAGAGAGAGAGAGAGAACACAAGCCAGGGGGCAGTATGCAGAGGGGGAAACAGGCTCCCCACTGAGCAGAGAGCCCAAAGCGGGGCTTAATCCCAGGACCCTGGGATCATGACTTGAGCCAAAGGCAGATGCTTCACTGACTGAGCCACCCAGATGACCCAAAGCCATTTGCTATTAACAGGCAATGGACCAGGCAGAAATTTGAGAAGGCAGTGAACACAGGGACAGCTGCCTCAAATGAACACAAGCAGCACTTTTCAAACATCTGATCCACAAAAACAGAAAAGTGGAGGGAAGGAGAAAAAAGAGGGGGAAGGAGAATATAAGTGTCATCAGGCACTGCAGGTGGGGGTGTGGACAAGACAATCTCACTATTGAAGCAAATATGTCCTATGACCCAACATGTCCACCCCTGGGCACAGATTCCACAGAAATCTTAGCAGTGGCCCGTGGGGAAGGAGTGGCACTGCTAGTCATACCCAGCCTGGAGGCAGCTGTCACCCTGAGCTGGAGGGGGCTGTGCACAGGGACACCAAGGATGGGGGCCCAGCGGGCTGAGTCTGCCCAGCTGAGTCTGCCCAGCTCTCTGTGAAGGACCTGACAGTGACCACTTCAGGGCTTGTGGGCCACGTCAAAAAAACAAAAACAAAAACAAAAACCCCAAAGAACCAGAATGACACAACTTTGAGCAACCCTTTTACTAACGTGCAAGCGTTCTTAGCTCACGCACCTTACAAACAGGTCACGGCCAGTTTGCCAACTCCTGGAGGAGATGAAGAGCAACATGGATGAATCTTAAAAATAATGTTTTGTTTAAAAACTCTGACTGAAGTACATAAGACAATATAATTTCTATCAATTAAAAGCAATATGCTCTGAAAGATGGGAACAGGTACTTTACCAAAGATTTGCAATGCGAGACTGACAAAAGACGCTCAGTGTCACTAGTGACTATGGAAACACAAACTAGGAGAGTGCCTTAGAGGACAGACTCTGTCAGATGTAGAAGACAGCAGCTGGAGGGAAGGTGACACGGGACCGCCACCCTGGAGAGCAGCCAGCGGCTTTCTTTAGAAGTGAAACACACGGCGGAGGGTGGGGGTGCCGGGAAAGGTGCGCAGTCGTTCAACCGTTGGTCCAATTCGTGTCAGTTCAGGTGATGATCTCAGGGTTGTGAGATCCAGCCCCGCAGCAGGTTCTGTGCTCAGCGGGGAGTCCCCTTGAGAGTCTCTCTTTCCCTCTCCATGTGCTCTCTTTCAAATAAATAGATAAATCTTAAAAAAAAAAAAGAAAAAAAAAAGGAAGTGATACTTACACCTAGCACCAAGCCACCCTCTCCTGCATGTCTCCCTGGGCACGACAGTCCACACAAGGAGAGACCTGTTTTTAAAGCATGTCTACACAGAGGCAGCTTACTCAATAAAGAACTACAGGGGCTCCCGGCTGGCTCCGTCGGAGCACGTGGCTCTTGGCTCTTGATCTTGGGATCGGGAGTTCGAGCCCCAGGCTGGATATAGAGATTACTTAAATAAACTTAAGAAAAAAAAAAAGTTACGGGGCTCCTGGGTGGCTCAGTGAGTTAAGCCTCTGCCTTCGGCTCAGGTCGTGGTCTCATGGTCCTGGGATTTAGCCCGCATCAGGCTCTCTGCTTGGCAGGGAGCCTGCTTCTCCCTCTCTCTCTGCCTGCTTCTCTGCCTACTTGTGATCTCTGTAAAATAAAGAAGTAAAAAAAAAAAAAAAAAGTTATGAGCTGGGATACCTGGGTGGCTTAGTCAGTTAAGAGCTGCTGCCTTTAGGTCCTGTCATGATCCCAGGGTCCTGGGATCGAGTCTCACATGGGGCTCCTTGCTCAACAGGGAGTCTACTTTTCCCTCTGCCTACCACTTCCCCTGCTTGTGTTCATTCCCTCTCTCCTCTCTCTGCTTCTCCCTCTGTCTCTGCCACCCGCTGCCAGTACATGCACGCTCTCTCTCAAATAAATGAAATCTTTTTAAAACAAATAAAGAGAATAGAATGGTTTGTGCCTGCAGACACGTGGGAGCAGGATGTGGGGTAAGAGTGCCACAAGATTTTACTTCTTTATTTGACAGACTCTATAGGAAGGAAAAGGGAGTCAATAAACAGTTTAATGGCAGATGAAGGAAGGGATGGGATGCTAAGTCAGACACTATGCAGACCATAACAAAGAAAGGAAACCACTAGAAGCTATGGAGAGGAGACATATGGGTCAGGAGACAGAGGGGAGTCCCATATGCACCTCCTTGGAGAAGCAGAGAATAAGGGAAAAAAACTAAGGGAAGTAAAGGCAATATGTGAAGGGATAACTACTGAGATTTTCTAGAACAGATGGAAGATGTCTGTAATTTCAAAAAGCCCACCAAAACATGCCATAGGAAAGTGCAAGACTACAGAGAGACCCAGTGTCCTGGGCCGACGATCTGAGGCCATCAGGGGTAAGGCTACAACCTTGTGAGGGACTCCTGCTCGCTGTGGGGACAGAGCTGCACCCCACAGGCAGAAAAGAAACAAGAGAGGTGCTGGATGGGGGAGGGGGGCACACCATGGCAGCAGAGTTTAGGTTAAATGTCAACGAAGCGGTGAGTCTGTGTGTCACAAAGTCTGTGTCAGAACTGTGACATGGACATGGGTTTAATCCTTGAAAACCACACATGTGAGAGGCGTGGATGTCATGTTCACACACTCCTGTCTGACCCTCTGCCCCCGGCTTGGAAAGTGAGGCTGTTTCTGTGTCCAAGTGACAGATCCTTGGAGTAGAAGTGGAACATTTCATTCTCATGGAGATATTTCCAACATCTCCAGATATTTGGACAGTGGTTTGTCCGGGATGAAGACAGATGCAGTGAGTAAAGGACATACTACGGCGACCTGCCCAGGGGCAGTGCAGCCTTGGGATAAACCGCCTCTGGTCCACCTTGCAGCTGGCCTTATCTTTCTGAGAATCCTGGGGAGGAGTCTGCAGCTTCCCAGTTCCTGAGCACTGGCATTCTTAGGACTGCCCGTGGTCCTCTCAAGAGTTGGTTAATTCTGCATAATAAACAGTACTTCCCAGCCATCTCTGCTCTCCCTGGAACTTCCACTGGTGCCAATGTCAATGTCTTAGACCAAAGTGATCACTGGTTTTATCTAGTACCAGCATTTCTTATTTCCTAATGCCCTTTCAAAAACAGCCCAAACCTCAAGTCACTATTTACATTTTATGACACTTTGCAGTTAGCAAAACACCTCGTGTACATGGTCTCCTGAAACCATTAGACTCCATTTTCAAGACATCATTCTTTTTTTTTTTTTTTATATTTTATTTATTTTACAAGTAGGCAGAGAGGCAGGCAGAGAGAGAGAGAGAAGGAAGCAGGCTACCTGCTGAGCAGAGAGCTCGATGCGGGACTCGATCCCAGGACCCTGAGATCATGACCTGAGCTGAAGGCAGAGGCTTTAACCCATTGAGCCACCCAGGCGCCCTCAAGACATCATTCTTGTTCCCCTAACTGGATAAAAATACTTAGAGAGCAGGAGCCTTAACCAACTTCTGGACCCCTCACAAAATAAACCAAAGCAATGGACCATTCTAATCTCTCTTCCTCTTCCTAGGTATTAGCTAAGAACTGTTGTTTACTTAGCTTTTGAGAGGAACAGAAACGTCACAAACAAGTAAACTGGTTTCAGGATTCCATTAAGAAACACAAGCAGCTGCTGTCCAGGATGGCTAATCTGACTGGGCCAGGGGTGCTCAGACATCTGCTCAAACAGGAGTTCTAAGCGTGTCTGGATGAGAAGTTTCTGGATGAGACTAACATTTGAGTTGGTAGACTCAGTAAAACCGACTGCCCTTCCTAATGTGGGTAGGCCTCATTGAGTCCACTGAAGATAGAATTCCAGCTTGACTGAGATGGAACACTGGTCTTTCCCAGTCTTCAGATTTGGAAGGAACACTGGCTCTTCTTGGGTCTCCAGCTTGCTGGCTTTCTGACTAGCACTGTACACCAGCTCTCCGGGTCTCAAGCACGCTGGCAGCAGATCCCAGGACTTCTTTGATTCCATAATCATGTGAGCCAATTCCTTTTAATAAAAGCCAATTCTAAATTTGCATGTACCTAATAACATAGGCTCAAAATACATAAAGCAAAAGTTGATAAAACTGTAAGAAGGAATAGACAAACCTGTATCATAATAGAAATCAACACATCCCCTCTCTAATCAGTAAAACAATTTTTTAAAAATTAGTAAGACTATAGTAGACCTATACAATACAATAAACAAACTGACCTAATAAACGTATTTTGGGTAGTGGACCTCAAAACTAGAGAATAAATATGCTTCTCAAGTTTAATCACAATGTTTATAAAAACTGACTATTTCACCATTAAGCAAATCTTAAATTTCAAACAACTAAAGAAATGTAGACTGTATTCTCTGACAAGCACTCAATACTGCTAGAATTCACTCACAAAAATGTAACTAAAATCTCTCCCTCTCCAATGTACAGAAACTAAGAAACAATTCTAAACCACACAGGATCAGTGAATATATCATAATAGAAATTAGGAAATACTGTGACTTACTAATGAAAATGCTATTTATCAAAACTTGCGGGATACAGCTAATGTCGGGATTAGAAGAAAATGTATGGCTTTACACATATATTTTAGGGGGAAAAAAGCTGAAAAATGAGGCCTGCATCCAACCTAAAAGATTAAAAAAGAACAAAATAAAAAAGAAAGTAGAAGAAAAAAAGTGAAAGTCCGAAAAAGTAGTGAAACAGGAAACAATACATAACGTGACACAGAATATCAATAAAGCCAAAAGTTGGTACTTTGAAGTCTTAGAAAATTGAAAATATCTGGTTAGATGAATCAAGAAAAAGAAAAATGAGGGAAAAATGAAAAAGGGAAGATTACTGCATATGCTTCTCATATTAAAAAAAATAAAGAGATATTAACCACTTTACACTAATAAATTTGAAGTTTTAGTAGAAATGGCTGATCCTTTAAAAAAATATGTAACATTTGACCTTTCCTTAAGAAGACTATAGGGGCGCCTGCATGGCTCAGTGGATTAAGACTCTGCCTTCAGCTCAGGTCATGATCTCAGGGTCCTGGGATGGAGCCCCGCATTGGTCTCCCTGCTCAGCAGGGATCTGGCTTCCATCTCTCTCTCTCTGCCTGCCTCTCTGCCTACTTGTGATCTCTCTGTCAAATAAATAAATAAATAAAATATTTTTAAAAAAATAAATAAAGAAAGAAGACTATAAAACCCGGGTGGCTCAGTCCTTAAGTGTCTGCCTTCGGTTCAGGTCATGATCCCAGGAAATTGGAGAGCTCCCTCTCCCACTCCTCCTGCTTGTGTTCCCTTTCTTGCTGTGTGTCTCTCTCTGTCAAATAACTAAATCTTAAAAAAAAAAAAAGACTATAAAACCAAAAATCAAAACTCAAAAATCCTCCCACAGAGAAAATCCAGGTCCCCCATATGGTTTTATTACTAAATTCTACCAAACATTTAGGAAGTAATAATTTGATTATTAAACTTTCCAAAGAAAAGGAAAACAGAAGATACACTACAATCCCTTGTATAAGGGTAGCATAACTTCATACCAAAAATCTAACAAGACAATATGGAAAAGTAAAATCAGAGGGGCACCTCGGTGGCACAGTCAGTTAAGCACCCTACTTCTGGTTTCGGCTCAGATCATGATCTCACGGTCACAAAATGAACCCCCACAATGGGCTCTGTGCTTTCAGCACAGAGTCCGCTGGAGATTCTCTCTTCCTCTTTGCCCCTCCCGGTCATGCTCTCTCTCTCTCTAAAACAAAGAAATCTTAAAAAAAAAAAAAAAAAAAAGTAAAAGTAGAGGTAAATCTCACCTATGAACATAAATACAAAATTCCTACACAAACTATCAAGACAACATAATCCAACAAAATAAAATGGCTACATTGGGGGCACCTAGGTGGCACAGCTTATTGAGGCTCTGATTCTTAGTTTCAGCTCAGGTCATGATCTTGGGGTATTGGGATCAAGTCCCACGTTGGGCTCCACACTCAGCACAGAGTTGGCTTCAAACTGTCTCTCCCTCTGCCCCTCCCACCCTCTCTCACAAGTGTGCTCACACACACACTCTCTCAAGTAAGTATTAAAATAAAATGACTAAATTAAGTTTATACCTCAAGGATGCAAAGTTGGTTTACAATTAATGCTATTCTATAAATATGGGGAATTACGCATCAACGGATATTTTAACCATTTGTTAAAACTCAAAACCCATTCATGTTCATACTACTAGGATGGCTACATCAAAAAGACAGGATAACAAAGGACGGGAAAGATGGGAGAAACCAGAAAACTCAAACATCGCTGCTGGTATCAGCTGTGAAGAAGCTAAAGCCACCGTGGAAGACAGGTGGCAAGACCTCAAGACAGTAGTAACACAAGCCAAGCTGTTCTTCCCTGAGGCCTATGCCTGAGAACCAAAACCCAGTGTCCACACTGGAAATACAGGTCTATACACACTTCTCGTGAACTTTCACAGCAGCAGTATTTGTAAGAGTCAAAAAGTGTATACAACCCAAATATCTATTAACTGACAAATACTTGAGGAATAAAATGTGGTCTATCAATGCAGTGGAGGATAAGTCAGTTATACAAAATAAGTAGAAACAGACTACATCAGTGAACCCCAAAAGTATTACACTAAGTCAAAGAAGCCAGTCACAAGGACCACATATTGTATGATTCCATTCACACGAAATGTCCAAAATAGATAAATCCTCAGACACAGAAAGCAGATCAGTGGTCACCTCAGGCTGGGGAAGGTGGGGATAGTGGTGGAGGGGGAGACTGCTAATAGCTTATTTGGGGGCTGATGAAAATGTTCTAAAATTGACTAAGATGATGGTTACACAACTCTGAACATATTAAAAAACATTTCAAATGAGTGAAATTATATCTCAATAGAACTCTTAAGAAAACTCATTCATGATTACAAAAATGCATGATTAAAAAAAAATTTAGGAGGTGGGCACCTGGGTGGCTCAGTCGGTGAAGTGTCTGCCTTCAGCTCAGGTTACAATTCCCTGGTTGTAGGATGGAATCCCAAGTCTGGCTCCCTTCTCTGCAGGGAGTCTGCTTCTCCCTCTACCCTGCCACTCCCTCTGCTCGTGCTCTCTGTGTCAAAGTGTCAAATGAATTAAAAAAAAAAAAATCTAAAAAAAAGAAAAAGATTAAAATATAAATAATGTATAAAAAAATCTAGAAATAGAAGAGCATTTCCTTAACCAGATAAATCTATCTACCAAAAATAATAGTAAACATAATATTTATCATCAAAATAGTCAAAGTTCTCACTGTGCAATCAGAAAAAAGACAAAATATTGGAGGGGTCCTGGTGAGTGCAGTGTAAGGCAAGAAAAAGAAATAAAAAGTAGGGGGCAGGGGCACCTGCATGGCTCAGTTGGTTAAGCAACTGCCTTCAGCTCAGGTCATGATCCTGGAGTCCTGGGATCGAGTCCCACATCAGGCTCTCAGCTCCATGGGGAGTCTGCATCTCCCTCTGATCTTCTCCTGGCTCATGCTGTCTCTCACTGTCTCTCTCAAACAAATAAAATCTTTAAAAAATTTTAAAAAATAATAAATAAAAAAAGTAGGGGGCGCCTGGGTGGCTCAGCAGGTTAGGTCTCTGCCTTCCGCTCAGGTCATGATCTCAGGGTCCTGGGATTGAGCCCTGCATCAGGCTCTCTTCTCGGCGGGCAGCCTGCTTCCCCCCACCTCTCTCTGCCAGCCTCTCTGCCTACTTGTGATCTCTCTCTCTCTCTGTCAAATAAATAAATAAAATCTTGGAAAAAAAAATAATGGGAAAGATATTAGTAAGTACACAGAAAAATAGTCAACAGAAAAATTAGTGCAATTAGTAAGCTATTCTACAGATTCATCTAAAAAATTAAATTTGAACAGATACCATTTACAACAGCATGAAAATGTGAAATATCTAATAACGCATCTAACAGAAAATGGAAGACCTCTATCAAGAAAATCATAAAACTTTATAACAAATATTAAAGGAAAACTAAATAGAGAGGTATGCCCATATTCATAAATTATCAGATACAATATTAAGATGATTTCACCCCAGAATGCAGTATAAATTCAACTCAGTCTAAATGAAAATCCCAACATTATGTATGTGTAACCTGAGAAGTGAAAGTTAGATATATACACAAGTAGAAACAACTCAGAACAGCCAAAGACACTCCTGAAGAATGAAGTGGGGCAGGGGCTGCTGTGAGCTGCCCAGACTTCAGTATACAGTGGCAGCAACAGGACTTAGTGGGTTATCTGCACAGTGACATGAGAGCCTGAAGGAACCCAGCAGAGCCCAGGCACAGACCCAGAGAAGTGACAGCAGTTTCAATAAATGGGGCTGGACTAACTGGACATCCACGTGGAAAAGGAAACTGGACTCCCAGCTTCATACAATTATCAAGGCCAGGCGGCCTGAAGAATGTGAAAGGTGAACAGAGCTGCTCCAACAAGACAGCAGAAACGCCCTCCCATTAGGCCTCAACAAGACAAGTTCAGTCCCGTCACAGAAGAAGGCAAGACTGCCAGCAGCTGGTCCCAGCTGAGAGCATCTGCACCTCCAAAGGTTCTGTGAAAAAACCTGCGTGAGGCTTAAAACTAACAATCGCTATAAAATATATAACTGAAAAAGGACTGCCAACTGACGTTTATATCTATATAGATATATGTGTTTATGTTTTTAAAAAGGAAAAAAAAAGGAAAAAAACTGTCAGAAAAAAACCCCACAAAACATATGAAGAGGTAGCTCACAGAAAAAGATCAGTGAATAAATACACGAAAGGGTGCTCAACCATATTACTATTAAAGCAGACACAAATCAAAATCAACCAATGTGGATAAAGTACTTAATACTGTACTGCGTATTTGAAAGTTGCTAAGAAAGTAAGTCTTGGGGGCACCTGGGTGGCTCAGTCGTTAAATGTCTGCCTTCAGCTCAGGTCATGATCCCAGGGTCCTGGGATTGAGCCTCGAATCAGGTTCCCTGCTCTGTAGGAGCCTGCTTCTCCGTCTCTCACTCCCCCTGCTTGTGCTCCCTCTCTTGCTGTGTCTCTCTCTGTCAAGTAAATAAAAACTCAAAGAAAAAAAAAAATGCAGTAAGTCTTGAAAGTTCTCGTGCCAAGGGAAAAAAATTTCTGCATGTATGGTAGACAGCAGTTTCACAGGCACTGATGATAGGCAATACATGCAAGCCCCATTATCGTATGTTGCATGCCTGAAGGTAACATAACATTGTATGTTCATTAATTCTCAACTTAAAAAAATGCAGGGGCACCTAGGTGCGACCAACTCTTGGTTTTGCTCCAATCCTGATCTGAGGGTCCTGTGGTGGAGCCCCAAGAGGGGCCTCCTGCTTAGCGGGGAGTCTGTTTCTCCTCTACCCCTTCCCCTCCTCACGTGCTTGCTCCGTAAGAAGTAAGTAAATCTTTTAAAAAGTGGCTCAGTCGTTAAGAGTCTGCCTTGGGCTCAGGTCATCATCCCAGGAGGGATGGAGCCCCGCATCAGGCTCCCTGCTTGGTGGGAGGCCTGCTTCTCCCTCTCTCACTCCCCCTGCTTGTGTTCCCTCTCTCGCTGTCTCTTTCTCTGTCAAATAAATAGTTAAAAATCTTTTAAAAAAATAAATAAATCTTAAAACGGTGCAGTTACTCTGAGAAAGAACAAGAGAACCCCACCAAACACCTTCAGGCACCCAGCAGGCGGGCAAGTGTGGGGGAGGGCCCCTTTGGAAAACACCAGGCACAGTGCTGTGATCCCACAACCCCAGACAAGTACGTGCTTACTAACTCCCTAATGCGAGTCCACAAGCCACCGTGTCCCTAGGACAGGACAGGCGGCACCCGGAGCCAAAGCCGCGGCGTGAACGCGCACCTCGGGCACGCGCGCAGCAGGCACCTCCCCGCCAGCCCCGCCAGCCCCGCAGACCCGCACCTGTGCGCCGGCTCCACCCGCAGCCACGAAGGTACAGACCGCAGCCGCGTCCTCCGACAACCGCAGCGGCACTACGTTAGCCGGCGCCAGCTTCGGTGTTTTGAAACCTAGTTCACCTCGCGCGAAAACCGACACAGCGTGCCGTTTCGCAAAAACAAGACCAGTCTCACACTCACGCCCTTGAGCGACGTGGAGCACCCGTACGCGGGAAGAACCCTAAGATTTGTGAACAAGCGTCCTGAACGAGCGGCTGTTCGTGAGGTGCCCGGGACAGAACCCGGAGCCCGCCGCCCTCCGCGGCCCGGATCCCGGTTGCGGGGGGACCCCACGTCCTCCGGCGGCTTCCCAACCTCCCCTCCCAGCCGGTGGGCTCCAGCTCCTCCCCTCCAGCACCCCCGGGGCCGGGAGGCCGGGGCCTGTGGGGCCGGCGGTCGGGAGACAGGCCTGACCAGGGCGTGAGAGAGGGGGAGGCGTGAGGGTCGAGGAACGAGGGTCCCGCGGCCCGAATGAGGGTCCGTGGGCAGGGGGCGTGAGGGTCGGGGACGAGGGTCCCGGGGCGGGAACGAGGGTCCGTGAGCCAGGGGGGCGTGAGGGTCTGGCACGAGGGTCCCGGGGCGGGAACGAGGGTCCGTGGGCCAGGGGGCGGTGAAGGTCCGTGGGCAGGGGGGCTTGAGAGTCGGGCATGAGGGTCTCGGGGCGGGAATGACTGTGCGTGGGCAGGGGGGCGTGAGGGTAGGGGAGGGCGTGAGGGTCGGGGACGAGGGTCTCGAGGCGGGAATGAGGGTCCGTGGGAAGTGGGGCGTGAGGGTCGCGGGGTTCCGGGTGACCGTGAAGGTCCGGGGGAGGGCTGGAAGGGGTAAGAGGGAAAGTCGGAGAGAAGGGGGCAGGGCCCGGGTCTAGGGTCCCTGGAAAGGGCGGCCCCGCGTTCCCACCGCCGTTCGCCTCACCTCGTCCACGGTGCGGCGCGGGAGGTGCAGCGTCCCGAGCAGCAGCTTGAGCTTCACGGCCGAGGAGAGGCCGTGGAAGCAGAGACGGATGTTGTCGATGACCGCGGCGGTGAGCAGGGACGCGATGCTGGGCGGCGCCCACAGCTCGTCCGTGGCCCCCAGCTTGTTGTGCAGCCACAGGCCCGTGTCGCTCTCCCGCATGGACGCCATTTTGGGGGGAGAAAGCCGGGCGCCGCCGAGCCGGCATCTTATGAAGACACCTACGCGGCCGCGGCGAGGACCCCCAACATGGCGGCGCCCGCGGGGCGGCCGCGGTGACGTCTCCTGGGGGCGGGGCCTCGGCGAGGCGGTACGCGGCGGCGCCGAGGAGGGCTCGCGGGTCGCCGTAACGCAGCATGGCGGCGCCCGCGGCCTGCTCTTCGGCGGCTGGGTGAGATGACGTCAGGAGAGGGGCGTCGCGCGCCTGTGGCGGAAGGGCGCGTGGACGGGGGACGCGGCTTCGAGGCGGAGCGCGCTAGCGGGGTTGGCCCTTGCCGCGAGACGCCCGCCCGGTAGCCCGCGCTATCTGGTCCCGGTGCGGACCAGGCGTCCAATGTGGCCCGGAGGCGGGCTTCCAGGCAGGGTCCCAGGCGCACGGCCCAGGCCTCCTCGCCCCCCCTGCTGAAGGAGCACCCTGCGCGCTGGCCGTGCCGAAGGAAGGTCTCCAAGGGCCACAGGACGCGTAGGACGGTCCGCCGGGGGCTGCCCGGGGCGCTCGCATGCCCTCGGGTGAGGGGTGCCCTGTGCTCGCTGCCGTCCCAGAGGCCTGAGTGGGCTCTGCGGCCCAGAGGGAGTGGGCGGTGTACGGTAGTGAGGATGGTGCGCAGAGGCCGCTGGGCGGCGGGTGCTTGGCTGGACTCCGGTCCCCGGTGCCGCTGTGTTTGCTGGTGCCCGCAGCTGCCCGGGGAGAGGACGGAGTCGCTGTGCGGGCAGCCTGCCAGACTTGGACCTTCCCTTTGCAGATGCCCGGAGTGCGGGAGAATGAGCCCTGCCTTCCCGGCGGAGTGAGGGCGGTTTCCCCGTGCCAGGATTCCACTTTGGGAATGATCAAGGAAATCCCAGCACGGAGTCAAGATCCCTTTGCCTGCGGGGCTTACTCTCCGCCGTGGCCAACCCTCTGCTTCCTAATAGGCCCGCCACCTCGCCTGCTTCGGGAGGTTTCCGTGGACCAGGAGGTGCTCTGGTTATGGTCACAAACTGGGAGGAGTGGGTACTGGTCTACCATGGCCTGGCAGGACTGGGGCATCTGTCGGAGAAGGGGAGGTTGCAGGAGGTCGCAGGCTGTGAGCAGGAGCAAGGGCGACCTGCCTAGGGAGCACCTCCGTGCCTCAGGACGGTACCTCCTTCCCAGGTCCTCACCTCCCTGCCCCAACACATACTTGTGCCCCTCCCCCATCATCTCCAAGAGCGCCGGCGTCCAAATCGCCCCTTCGGACCTACTCCCTTCACACCCATAGGCTCCATCTTTCCAGTTCAAGACCACTATGGGGAGGAAGGGGGGATGCACCCACTGCCTCACCCTTCTGCACCTGGGCAGTGGAGAGGTCTGCAGTCCAGTCCCCTCAGATCAGATCTAGCTCACCTCTCTCCCCAGGCACCACCCCCAACCCACTCTGGTGTGTTCGGGATACCTACTGATTTATCATCGACAAAACTTAAATGTTGTGTATATATGTGCCTTCAATGGGCAGAGAGGATATTATGCCAGATCTTGTATCTATTCCCCTAGCATTAAACCCTTACACTGCTTCCAGAGACCCACCCTACAGACAACCCTCCTAGGAGTCCCTCCAAGACGATGTGCGAGGGTCTGGGAGCTGCCTTTCTGGGAGTGGAGGTATTGACCAAAGGGCATCCAGGTACTGTTACAAAGGGCTGCCAAAAGGTTCTCTAGGGGACTGCACTCCTTACCCACCCCCCAGCCGTGTGCTGTGACTGGCTTGTATAGGCTTATAAGACCCAACTTAAATTTTCAGGAATTGTACAAGCTTGGTGTCAAACACAGCATTATTAAAAATTAAACTTCATTTTATTGTATTCATTTTACTACTTTATCTTTTACAACATCTCTTACCTCAGGGGGGTCTAAATGGCTCAGTCGGTGGAGCACATGACTCTTGATCTCGGGGTTGTGAGTTCGAGCCCCACATTGGGAGTAGAGATTACTTAAAAAAGTAAAATCTTAGGGGTGCCTGGGGGGGTTCAGTCGGTTAAACATCTGCTTTTGGTTCAGGTCCTGGGTTCGAGTGCCACATCAGGCTCCTTGCTCATTGGGAAGTCTGCTTCTCTCTCTGCCCCTCCCCTGCTCGCTCTCTCTCAAATCTCAAAGAAATAAAATCTTTTAAAAAAGAATCTGAAAAAAAAAAAAAAAAAAAAAAAAAAACAAAACCTGAGGTATCCTCCTTCATTTCACATTACCCATGCTGTAGACGTATTCACATCTGCCCTCTTGGAATGGTGGAAATGCTGTGTGACCTGCTCCCCGGCTTGTCCCAGCCTCATTTCCTTGACCTAATAATGCCAGCCTGCAGCAAGGATGGGGTTGTTTACACCATGGATATCGCAGATTCTACAAATCAGGGCTTGATTGATAGTTTCATTGATTGTCTAGACTAGCCAAGGAAAGTAGTGCTGACAATGAAAATTAAAAGTACCTTATGTCTGTCGTCCTTACACTATAAATAGTGCACTCGCACACAGGTGCAGCATCCCTTCTACTACTCAAAAATCAGGGGCGCCTGGGTGGCTCAGCGGGTTAAAGCTTCTGCCTTTGTCTCAGGTCATGATCTTAGGGTCCTGGGTTTGAGTGCCACATCTCTGCTCTCTGCTCAGTGGGGAGCCTGCTTCCCCCTCTCTCTTTGCCTCTCTGTCTACTTGTGATCTCTCTCTCTCTGAAAAATAAATAAAATCTTAAAAAAAAATCATTGTCTAATTTGGCAAAGAAGGTCCTCCCGTTACTGACTAATGGGTGAGGTTCTGAAGTAAGTGTGCTGGGGCTTAATTACGATAATTGGAGGGTGTCACAGTTGATTACATATCAAATTTAATGACAACACATTTATTGGGAAAAGAGCAGAGTGGGATGCAACTTCATTTGTCAAGTAATGACTGAATTGTAACTACTTGTTGACCAAAATGAAAATCTTTGTTCACTGCAGGCGCCCAGAAGTTTTTAAATGTTTTTAAATGTGGCTATCCAGTGGTCCCAACAACATTTGCTGAAAACACTGTTTCTCAAATAAACCACCTTTGAACCTTTGTTAATTGTTGTCTGTATATATGTGGGTCTATTTCTGGACACCTTTCTAGCCTAATTTATTCATCTATCTTTACACTATAATGCAGGAAAGAAAGGTTTTGAAGCTGGCAGCCAAGAAGGAATTCTTGAGACATCTTTGGTGCAAAAAGGTGATTTTATTAAAGCATGGGGACAGGACCCGTGGGCGGGAAGAGCTGCAAGGGGGTGGTGAGGAGTGGTGCATTATATATTTTCAAGTTGGGAGGGTTAGAGAGAGGGTAAGTCTCTAAGGTATTTTGGAAGCAAGTTTTCCAGGACTTTGAGAGGGTTCACTATTATTAGGAAAATATCATTTATTACCATATCTTTGGGCCATATGCTTGGGGGATGATTCCCAATACCTATTTTGGGGGGGGTTAGAGATAAAGGAAGATTCTAAAGGAATTTTTCTATGTTAAAGTAGACTTACAGGGACACCTGGGTCGCTCAGTTGGTTAAGCGTCTGCCTTCGGCTCAAGTCATGAGCCCAGGTCCTGGGATTGGGCCCCACATTGGGCTTGTTGCTTGGCAGGGAGTCCGCTTCTCCCTCTGCCTGCCGCTCCCCTGCTTGTGCACTTTCTCTCTCACTCTCTGACAAAATCTTTAAAAAATAATAATAAAGTATACTCACAGGATCCTAGGGGTCTGGCTAAGATTGCCTTTTACCCTTAGCAAAGTATTAACATTGAGGCAGTTGAGTCCCTAGGGGAATGTCACTCTGCCTGTTTCAAGGACTTGTCCATGGGCTGTAGGTAGTAAGAAAATTTACTAATTTCTCTTCTACCTTTGTTTTCCACATTATTCCCCCTGAACAGTTTTGACCCTTAAATCTAAAGTTGCTGAGGGGAGGATGGTCTTATCTTCTGTAACTTCTTGCTGTTGAATAGGGTTGTAGAGAGGTCCCTACCTATAGGTCAGCATTGGTCAGCTGGGACTTATACAGATCTAGGAGTTACAAAAGGCAGAGGTGGCTGAATTCTGAGATCATCTGTTAGTCGGAAGTTACGGCAGCAAAGGTGTACCAAGTGGAGAGAGAAAACCCCAAACATGACTAGTGTAGCAAAAAGAAAAAACCCAAATAAGAGTCCTTTGGCAGGTGACAAAAATCCTCTTCTAGTCCAGAAGTTCAACCCATCATTAAGGGAAAGAGAGGAGGGATCATTTAAAGCACCAATTTGAGTACTCATGGTAGAAATCCGGAAATACATTGTGATAGTCTGGAACATATACACAGCGTTCTGTTTTTATGCCAACACGAGTTCCATCTTATGTAGCTGTTAGAACACCTAAAGCTGGGTGCCTGGGTGGCTCAGTGGGTTAAAACCTCTGCCTTTGGCTCAGGTCATGATCCCAGGGTCCTGGGATTGAGTCCCGCATTGGGCTCTCTGTTCAGCAGGGAGCCTGCTTCCTCCTCTCTCTCTGCCTGCCTCTCTGCCTACTTGTGATCTCTGTCTGTCAAATAAATAAATAAAATGTAAAAAAAAAAAACAAAACAAAAAAACACCTAAAGCCAAGCTACGTTGTCGAGTTTCACTTAGGGCTCTGACAGTGTACTTATTAAGAGCTTCCAGGTGCCAGACAACACCCTCCAACCCCAGAGAGGGAACGAAAACAGGCGTTAGGTGGTCATACCAATGAGACACAGAACGTGTCCACCATTTGTTTAAATTTGGAAGGTTGGCCGGCTTGGTCATGGTTTTAATAATGTGTCCGTGGATCCAGGCAAAACCGAGTCCACTGGCCTACCCAGCTTGGGGGAAGCCATGGACACAAGTTAGGTCCTGTTAGGAGACAGTCAGCTAATTATGGACCCTTTAACTCCAGTCAAGATACCAAGGGCTATTCTGTTTTGGAGGGCCATCTTTTAAATGTGTAATAAAAGACGGTCCGTTGTCACTTTGTAGAGACCAAGGGAGTCCAAATCTAGGTACAGTTTCTCTCAGCAAAGTTTTTTTCCACCTCTGTGGCCTTTTTACCCAAATCAGTAGTGTAGTGTAAACCTTGTATTATCTTCCATTGGTTATTTTGGGGCTTAAAGATTTTTCTCTCATTATTAACAAGCCAGTCCTGTGCATTTCTTGGTCTGAATAGGCTGGACTTGCAGACTTTACTGGAGCTAAGGCTGGTAGAAGACTGCTTAGCTGCATGGTCTAGTGAATTGTTTCCTTTAAAGTCTAAGTCATATCCTTTTATGTCCTTTGAGGTGAATTGAAGCTACCTTCATAGGTAGGTGTCCAGCCTTAAGAAGAGTAATAATTTCAGGCCCACATTTAACTGGGGAGTCATGGCTTGATAATAATCCCCTTTTCTTCCAAACTACCCCTTGAGCCTGCAGGACTAGGAAAGCATATTTGAAATTGGTACAAATATTCATTTTTAAGGCTTTGGCAATTGCAAAGCACAAGTGAGCACTAGGGTACACCCAGCTTCTCTTATTCCCCCCCCCCTTTTTTTTTCATGAAACTATTACCATCAGTAAACCGACTATTGCCTGCATTTTTCAACAGGGGGATCTTTTAAATCTGGTTGACTAGAATAAACAAGATCAATGGCTTCTGAACAGTTGTGCTCTACAGAAGGATGATGGTCAGGTCCAGGCATAAAGGTAGCGGGGTTTAAAGTCTGACAGGTGTCAAGTATATTTCAGGCATACATATAAGCAGAGCCCAGTATTTAATAAGCCAGCCTCCCATCATCCTTTGGTGGCCTTTGGTCTCTAAGACACTCTGGACCTAATGGGAAGTCATTACAGGCAGGGACCATCCCAGAGTGAGCGTCAAGACTCCCACCAGGAGAACTGTCATGTGCTTGGCTAAAGCCTTTGTTTGTAATTGTATCTCAATAGATGTGGCTTCTAGGATAAATATGACTAAGGAATAAAACCATCAAGAAGACCTCTTTATTTGAGGTCCAGCCTTAACAATGTCTTAATTATAAGGAATCACTGGCAACTGGGAGAAGATTGTCTCAGGAGATAAGGACATCCCCAAGTGCACCATCTGGTCCAATCATAAGGAAAGTGGGGTCATCCATTATCTCCAAAGTCCATGGCTAACTCCATGGAGTGGGATACGCTCTGGCTTTTACAGAGCGATTTTGTCATCTGAGCCACACAGAATTGGTCAAGATGATTGCTGAGATATACAGTTGTTGCGTATTCAGTCCCATTTTCAGCTGTTCAAATAATCATATGTCCATGGGGTCCTATAACTATCCCCACAGAATAACAAGCAAGAAGGTTGTCTATACATGAGCTACTGTGGCAATTTCTCTGAAATTTCTCAAGTTGTCTAGCTTAGGCAAACATCATTCAAAGACAATCAGAAGTAGGATTTACCATCCATAAAGGTGAGTTATTGAAACATAATTTTTCTCTTTAAAATAACTCTACTTTCTAGAAATAACCAAATCAAGACTAATTTGTAAAATGAGTATGATTTTAACAAACTTGGCCTGATTGTTTACATAAGCTCAGCAAGAATAGTGATTGATCATATAGATCTTTGAGAATCTGCTTTGCTGGATCTTTTATAAGGAATTTCTAGGTTGAACTTTTAGTAGCCTCTCCAGGCCAGAAGCCAAGCCAACCACTTGCCATCAGACGTGCTTACAATAGCTGTATATTGGGATCAGTTCCTCTTTATGAGGTCTCCAAAGTCTCCGGATTCTCCTGCATCTGCCAGGAAGTGACATTCTTTCCTCGCCTGCTGAGGCTGCTGGGAACTCTGTAGCAGATATCAGGCCAACAGTTCCAAGGGGCTTTATGGCTCCATGTTACAGAACGTAACTATGTTACAGAATGTTACCGTTACAGAATGTAACCATGTTACAGAATGCTCCATGTTACAATCTTAGTTGCTTAAAGCTGTTTGGTCATATCTGAGTCTAGGCATGTCTATCTCAAATATGACAGTCCAGTCAAAGCTTTTGGTAAAATTACCACTGTTTCCAATGGTGTCCAGGGCTACAAGGAGAACAGATTCTTATTGAACTTATGCAAAAGACTAGGATTGCCATGGAAGAAAGAATATTCACTGAGACCTTTTGAATTTCAGAGTGTTCAGGTGGAGAGAAAAGTTGAATGTGTGAATTTGTTCACAAATAAATACTTTATCACATTTCTATGAGTCTTAAGAAAAAGTTTCCTTAATCTGGAAGAGCAAACATCAGAGAACCAGCAATGTTTCAAACAAGAGTCACAAAAAACTAGTCATCTTTTTAATTCATTCAGTTCCATGTTACTATTCTTGTTCAGTTTGAATGCAGCTTTTTTTTTTTAAGATTTTATTTATTTATTTGACAGAGAGAGATCACAAGTAGGCAGAGAGGCAGGCAGAGAGAGAGAGGAGGAAGCAGGCTCCCTGCTGAGAAGAGAGCCTGATGCGGGACTCGATCCCAGCACCCTGAGATCATGACCCGAGCCGAAGGCAGAGGTTTTAACCCACTGAGCCACCCAGGCGCCCCTGAATGCAGCTTTTTGTTAGTTCTGGGAACTCTTACCCATTTCAGTTTCATTCTTAAAGATATTTATTTTCTGAATTTGTCCCAAAAGTCCTTTTTATGAATCTCCTTGAAACTGAAACTCATTTTGCAAGAGAATAAGAACAATTACAAATGACAAAAACTCAGCAATGTATATCTTTAATGATCTGATTTGAGAGTTCATGCTGATGCAATTGACAAGGAAACTTGGTTATTTCTGCGACACATAACCAGAATATCTACTGATAACAAAGTTATACCAGAAGGTAACATACCATTTATTTATTTGATAGACAGAGATCACAAGTAGGCAGAGAGACATGCAGAGAGAGAGAGGAAGGGAAGAAGACTCCCTGCTGAGCAGAGAGCCCGATGCAGGGCTCAATCCCAGAACCTTGGGATCATGACCTGAGCCGAAGGCAGAGGCTTTAACCCACCAAGCCACCCAGGTGCCCCAATGATTTAGTACTTTATCCTATTTGGAAAAGAATTTGCCATCCAATGAATTTAATCCCATTTATCATGTAAGTAAAACTTTTAAAAGTTTCAGGTTACCAAAGACTCTGAAAGCCATCATAACAGTTACCCATGAAAACTTGGAGACAGATGAGATTAATAATTTTAAGTCATCTTTTTGCTAACAAACTGCAACAGAGATAACATGAGGTTATTTGACCTTCAGCAAACCTCCATAGAATAAAAGTTCCATGTTTAGTGCTGATAACTTGAAAGACAGGTCTATCTTAATTAAACCAACAAATGAACTTAGTTTGTTTTTTTATTTTATTTTTAATTTTTAAAATATTTTATTTACTTATTTGACAGAGAGAGAGAGAGCGAGAGAGGGAGAGCGCACAAGTAGGCAGGGAGGCAGGCAGAGAGAGAGGGGGAAGCAGGCTGTCCACTGAGTGGAGAGCCCGATGCAGGACTCGATCCCAGGACCCTGAGATCATGACCTGAGCGGAAGGCAGAGGCTCAAACCACTGAGCCACCGAGGCACCCCTTTATTTTTATTTATTTTTTTAAAATATTTTATTTGTTTATTTGACAAACAGAGATCTCAAGTAGGCGGAGAGGCACGCAGAGAGAGAGAGGAGGAAGGAGGCCTCCAGCCAAGCAGAGAGCCTGATGTGGGACTCGATCCCAGGACCCTGGGACCATGACCTGAGCCGAAGGCAGAGGCTTTAACCCACTGAGCTACCCAGATACCCCTATTTTTAAAAAAAGATTTTATGCATTTATTTGACAGAGAGGGACACAGCGAGAGAGCGAATATAAGCAGGGTGAAGGGGCAGAGTGAGAGGGAGAAGCAGACTCTCCACTGAGCAGAGATGTGGGGCTTCATCCCAGGATCCTGGGATCATGACCTGAGCTGAAGGTAGATGCCCAATGACTGAGCCACCCAGGTGACCCCAAACTTAGTTTAAATACTGAATTGTGTTCCACCTGGATCCTCCCCATTGTTAATTTTTACCTGGAACCCTGGTAGGGAAATCTGGAGTGGGCGGTGTTAGGTCTTGGAGGTGCTCTTTGCTCCTTGATGGTGAGGGGAGAAGGAGCCATGGAGCTTAGGGCACCAAGGATGGTCTCCCAGTTTTGCAGGCCACACCCAGGGTCCAAAGTAGTGCAAAACAGGAGGAGGGGGAGGGGGAGGGGGAAACAGAAGAGGGGAAGTGCTGCCAGAGGCAGAAAAAGGGTTCCCGGTTCTAGAGCTCATCAGCTCCAATGAAGGAGCAGACACCATGTTTTCCTGCCAACAAGGGGGGATAGGCCATCCAAGTTGGGACAGAAAAGACAGGGAATTTCCCCAAAACAAAGGGAGTTTTGGCAGCTGCTTGGGAATATTCCTTGAAGTCCCTGTCCTGAGGAGGACTAACCACAGTTGGTTCCAGTTATAGCCATTAACCTGGGAAATGATTGAGGGAGAAGCCCCCATGTCTGTTAGGAGGGACAGTGAGAGAGAGAGAATCCCCTTCATCTGGGATGGCTTCTTTCCCTCACAAACCTGGGTTTATTCAGAGGAGACCTATATAGCCAGTTTTCTCTCTGTATGTCAGGAGATACATAGAGCTCTCTCAAATAAATAAATAAAATCTTTTTAAAAAAAAAAAAAGTGACCTGAAACACCCCTTGAACAAAATCACTAGGACCACCACCTCCAATAAAGGCCCATGTGGGAGGGATGCTAGCATCCCCCGCTTCCCCACTGTTTCCTAGGCTACAGATGGGAGCCTGGTGTATGGACTGCAAGACCACGCCTTGAAGGTTGTGCCTTATTTTATTTTGCCTTGAAGGTCATGCCTTACCTTGCCTTAAAGAACCCGCCATTTTTAACCCATGGAGAACACTGAATAACTTTTACAAGGGGAAATTAACCCATTTTTGTAATTCAACTAGTAAGTAGAGGACATTGAAAACAGTGAAGATAGAAATCCACCATGGTCTAAGCGCTGTTTCAACACAGGTAGTTCCCTAGGAAATGGTCCCCAGTTGGGTTTTAATGCCATCAGATAGTGGTTTGGGAGGCTCCCAGTGGAGGTCCTGCAGCCAGAAGCAGCTAGACCAGGGATGTGGAGGGGAACACATTAGATCAATGAGAGGAAAACCTCACACGGGGGTCTAGATAGGCAGCCATCCTGGTGACCTTGGTGGCTGTTCTGTGCCCAAGACAGACAACTTCCTATAAGGACAGGAACAAAGAGTGGCCATCAAGTTTCTGGGTCTTATTACCATCCTGGCCAGGGTACCAACTTCCAGCCAAAAGGCAGACTTTCTCCTCCCCATAGACCAGCTATGGGCTAGAGGACCGTAGCCTGAGCAATCAACAGGAAAGTGTTCCAGTTAAGACTGTGGTCCTTGGAGAGCCCCTGGAATGAGCGCAAAGGAAGAGGAGAGAAAGTACTCACCAAGTTTGCACCGTGGCTCAGAGTCCAGATGAGACTCTGGTCCCAAAGCCCCACGTTCGGACTCCATATGATGCAGGAAAGAGCATTAGGGTTTGAAGCTGATGACCAAGAAGGTGTTCTTGAGCCATCTTTGGTGCAAAAAGGTGATTTTCTGAAAGCACAGGGACAGGCCCCAAGGGCAGGAAGAGCTGCACTGGGGTCAGGAGGCCCATTTATACTTTCAAGTCGGGAGGGGTCAGGGAGAGTGTAAGTCTCTAAGGAATTTGGAAGCAAGGTTTCCAGGACCTTGAGGGGGCTAGCTGCTGTTGAGAAAAGGTCACTTATCACTGTCTAATGAAACCTTAGTCGTGAGACCCTTCAGAGGCATATCGGTGGGCCATAAGCTTGGAGATAATTGCCAGCACGTATCTTAGGAAACAGAGATAAAGGAAGTTTCCAAAGGAATTTTTATGTTAAGTCAGACTAACAGGATCCTGGGGGTCAGGCTAAGATTGCCTTTTGCTCTCAGCAGAGTATCAATATCAAGGCGGCCCAGCTCCTAGAGGAAGGTCACTCTGTCTGTTGCACGGACTTGCCAATAGGCTGTAGGTAGTAAGAAATTCAGTAATTTCTCTTCTGCCTCTGTTTCCCGTCACACTGTACCACACTGTCTTGATAACTAAAGTTTGTGATTAATCTTGAAATCAGATAGTGTTTGTTCTCCGACTTTGTTCTTTTGCAAAGTTATTTTGGCTTTTTCACATTCCTTTGCATCTCCATATATAGATTTTGCAATCGTTTTTCAATTTCTAGAAGACAAATGTGTGAGTACGAACTTGTTCACATGGTTTCACTAGCAACTTTTTTAATGTTCATGTAATGATAACCCACCTGTATTTCGTTATTAGTAATTTGTGTCCTCTATCTTTTTTAAAGAAATGAGGTATAATAGACATGTATTAGTTCCAAGTATCCAACATAATGCTTTGATACTTATAAAAGTCATTCTCTTTTTCTTAGTTAACCTGGCTAGAGGCTTATCAATTTTCCTGATCTTTTCAAAGAATCAGCTTTTGGTTTCATTGCTTCTATTGATTTCCTTTTTTCAATTTCACTCATTTCTGCTCTAATTTTTATTGTTTCTTTTCTTGTGCTTACTTTGGATTTAATTTGCTCTCCTTTCTCTAGTTTCCTAAGGTGGAACCTTGGATTATTGGTTATAGATAGGTTTTTTTTTTTCAGATTTTATTTATTTATTAGAGAGAGAGAGAGCATGAGCAGGGGAGGGGGCAGAGGGAGAGGGAGAAGCAGTCCTCCCCATTGAGCAGGGAGCACCAGGTAGGGCTTGATCCCAGGACCCCAAGATTATGACCTGAATCAAAGGTAGACACTTAACTGACTGAGCCACCCAAGTGGCCCTCTTATTTTCTAATATATGCATTAAATGCTATAAATTTCCCTCTAAGCATTGCTTTCACTGCATCCTATGAATTTTGATAAGTTGTGTTTCATTTTCATTTAGTTCAAAATATTTTAAAATCTCTCTAGCAATTTCTTCTTCTACTCACATTATTTAGAAGTGCGCAGTTTAATTTCCAAGAATTTGGGGGATTTTCCAGCTTTCTTTTTGTTATGACTCATAATTTAATTCCATCGTGGTCTGAGAGCAGATGTTGTACAGTTTCTTTCTTTCTTTTTTTCTGTTGTACAGTTTCTATACTTTTAAATTTGTTAAGGAGAGCAGTATGACCCAGAATGTGGTCTGTCTTGGCAAGTGTTCCATGTGAGTTTGCAAAGGATGTGTGTTCTGCTGTCCTTGGCTCTGCTGTTGTTGGCTGATGTAGCCTCTAGTCCATCATATCTGGTTGATTATGGTCTCAACAGGGCGCTTCCTGATTCTCTACCTACTGGGTCTGCCCACTTCCAACAGGGGTGGGGGCATATTGAAGTCTCCTAGTGGATTCATCAGTTTTCCATTGTTCCTGCCTTGAGATCTATTTTCTCTGATATCAACGTAGTGATACCAGTCTTATTTTTAACCAACAATGTCATAATATGCCTTTTATCCAGTCTTTTATTTTCAGCTATTCTATTTGTCCTTCTGATGTACTTGTATTTCATACAAACAGCATATAATTGTGTTGGGTTGGCTTTTTTATTCGGGGTGGCATTCTTCATTAACTAGAATATTTTGTCCATTATCATTGAATAAAACTCACTGATACGTTTGGTCTCTCCTTTTGAGCCTTCCTTTGGACTGATGATTCCTTATCATTCATTTTATCAACACACACATTTGCTTAAAAGTTACTCACTCCGTTTTTTTTTTAGTAGACTCACAATGGGTCTGCTTAGCTTACTATCGTCTAAAACAAATGGTCCCAACTTCTCATGCCTAGCTGGTCTACCCCTTCAAACATCTGAAGAACTGCACAGAACACGAAACACAGTTTTCTGGGCAATAGGAACCCCGCGGGGCAGAACGGTGGTCCTGGGAAGAGGGAAACACCAAGGAAAGCCCTGCGAGGTCCGGGGCTGCTCCCGGCGGAGTTTTCCAGGCGTCCGGAGTGGGACAAGAAGCCCAGATAAAGCTAGGCTTGAAGGGACAGGCTCAGAATGTGGGGTACCCGAGGGCACTCGCAGTTTTAGGGCAGAGTGCCGTAGAGAATTGGCCGCAGAGAGAAAAGCTCTGGGGTTCTGCAAGGTGCTCCCCTCAAGTGCTCGGCGAGCGCCAATCAGAGCGCGCGTGCGCCGCAGCCACGACAGCTCCGGGAAGGACCCCGGCGATAGGTAAGCATGACCATCCCTCAGAGTTGGTCTAGGGCTAGAAATGGATCCTGGCGCCACCAGCCATGCGCCTTGAGGAGAATCTCCTGAAAACTACTGCCTCAGTGACAGATCAAATTGGCCTAAAGCTTGTTCTGAGCCCACCTAACAAAATGCAAAAGGAAGACCCGAAAGGATCCAATTGTGTCCTAATAACTTCACTACATTCCAGAGGAAGCTCAAATGTATAATGAGAGGACTAGAAAATCCTCATGACCCAATATTGTGAAATTTACACTATCTGGCGTCCACTAAGGCTTACCATAATGCAAAGAAGCAGGTCAATACGACTCATAATGATCAGGAAAACTTAGACGTTCGGAGCCGAAGCAGAAAAATAAAAAATCTTAAAAAAAATTCTATCATCTGACACAGATGATAGAATCTGTAGATAAGGGCATTAAAGTCATAACTGTATTCCGAATGTTTCGGAAATGTTGAGTAGATGGGGTGCCTGGGTGGCTCAGTGGGTTAAAGCCTCTGGCTTCCGCTGGGGTCATGATCCCAGGGTCCTGGGATTGAGACCCGCATTGGGCTCTCTGCTCCGTGGGGAGCGTGCTTCCTCCTCTCTCTCTGCCTGCCTCTCTACTTGTGATCTCTGTCTGTCAAATAAATAAATAAAATCTTTTAAAAAATGTTGAGTAGATGTGTAAAATTGTTGAATCACTGTAGTGGACCCCTGAAACCAATATCACACTATACATTAATTAAGCTGGAATTGAAAAAAATGTTAAGTAGAGATGAAAGAAAAAATACCCATATGAAAGCACAGGTCCATATAAAGACTTACACGTGAATATTCAGAGCAGCTTTATTTGCAATAGCCAAATACTGGAAATTGCCAGAATGTCCACCAACAGGTGAATGCAGAAACAAACTGTGGTTTTCCCATACAATGGAACATTACTCACTAGTAAAAAGGAATGAAGTATTGATTGATACACCCAACAATGTAGATAAAACTCAATAGGGACGCCTGGGTGGCTCAGTTGGTTGGACGACTGCTGTTGGCTCAGGTCATGATCCCGGAGTCCCCAGATCGAGTCCCGCATCGGGCTCCCAACTCCACGGGGAGTCTGCTTCTCCCTCTGACCTTCTCCTTGCTCATGCTCTCTCTCACTGCCTCTCTCTCAAATAAATAAATAAATAATCTTAAAAAAAAACCTCAATATAATTATACTAGCTCAAAGTAGACAGGCAAGAAAAATAGAAGATATGAGGCCACTTACATAGCACTGTAGAAAATGCAAATTAATCTATAGCAACAGAAAGCAGATGGGTTGCTGGTTGTCTGGCGGAGAGCTGCCAGGTGAGGAGCTGGTGGGGCTGATGAGTGTGTTCTTGACCTTGATGGTGGTGATGATGTCATAGGTGTATACATATGCCCAAACTGATCAAATTGTCATTGTATGTCAGTCACTCCTGAATGACCTGAATGATAAACTCAATACCTTCACCCTTCAATAAAGACAGGTCTTTGGGGGTATTTTATCTAGAACAGTTAACTCCATTTACCCTTTCCTGATGTGTATGTTGTCAGATATCTGTGATGTCTATCTTTTTGTTGTGGTTTAACATAGTCCTATTTTCTTTATCTTTCCCACCAGATGTCCCTCTTGCCTTGCTCCTCGCAGATCTTCATCTGGAATCTCTTTATCTCAGCCAAACCACATCCTTCGGAGTTTCCTTCCTGAAGACCTGTGTCTGAACATGTCTTTATTTTGCTTCATTTTTTCTTTAAGAATATAAGTAAACTTTTTTTTTAGTGAATACATACAGAAATGTGTACAAATCATAAATGTGCAGTTGAACTTGCAAAATAAATGCATTGTATCTCCAACATCTGAATCAAGGACTAGAGTATTACCCACTTGTGGGAATCATGCAATTGCCTGCCCACCCCCCCCCCCAACCCTTGTAACATGCTGCGGAATTCTGTTCGTTGCATCTGTGTTCATCAAAGATGTTGGTCTATAGTTTCTTTTCCTACAGTGTCTCTCTCCGACTTTGATATCAGGGTAAGGCTGGCCCCATAGAATGAGCTGGGAAGTTTCCCCTTCAGTTTTTTGGAAAAGTTGGGGAAGGATTGGTGTTAATTCCTCTTTAAGTGGTAGAATTCACCTATGAAGCTGTTCAGTCCTGGGCTTTGCTCTGTTGGGGATTTCTGATTACTGGTTCAGTCTTCTTACCAGTCATAGGTCTGTTCAGACTTTCTGCGTCTCTGTGATGCAATCTTGGTAGGTTCTGCGTTTCCAGGAATTGGCCCACTTATCTAAGTTTTCTTATTTGCTGGTGTACGGTTCACAACATTCTCAACATTCTCTCCTTTTTATTTCTGTAGAATCGGTGATAACATTCCCAATTCATTTCTGATTTTAGTAATCGGAGTCTCTCTTTTTTTCCTTAGCCCATATAGCTAAAGGTTTGTCAACTTTGATGATCTTTTCAAGGAAGCAGCTTTTTTTTTTTTTAAAGATTTTATTTATTTATTTATTTGATAGACAGGGATCACAAACAGGCAGGGAAGCAAGCAGAGAGAGAGGAGGAAGCAGGCTCCCTGCTGAGCAGAGAGCCCGACGTGGGGCTCGATCCCAGGATCCTGGGATCATGACCTGAGCCGAAGGCAGAGGCTTTAACCCACTGAGCCACCCAGGCGCCCTAATTGTTATGTTTTCTTATACTGAAATGTTGTTAATATATACTGTCCTTTGTCTCTTGTAAACATTTTTGAATTTAAGTCTGTTTTGTCTGATGTTAGTGTGGCGGCCGCTGCTCTCCTCTGGTCACTGTTTGCATGGAGTACGTTTTTCCATCCTTTCCTTTCAGTCTATCTGTGTCTTTGGATCTCAAGTGAGTCTCTTGTAGACAACCTATGGTTGGATCTTGTGTTTTTATTGATTCTGCCAGTCTCTTGTCTTTTGATTGGGGAGTTTAATCCATTTACATGTAAGTAATTACAGATAAAGAGGGACTTACTTCCGTCATTGTGCTGTTTCCTGTGTGCATTATAGACCTTTCTTGTCTCTCATTTCTGGCACTACTGCCTTCTTTGTAGTGAATCACTTAAATTCCTTTCTCATTTCCTTTTGTGTATATTCTAGAGCTCTTTTCTTTATGGTTACCATGGAAATAAAGTTACAATGCTCTCACTTTGCTTTATAACAGCTTAACCTCAACAACATACAAAACCTGCTGTGTTACAGCTCTGTCCTCCCCTTTTCAGTTGTTGATGCCACAAAATTACATCTGAATACATTGTGTGCTCCAAATATAAGCTAATAATTATCTTAAATGCATTAATCTCTTAAATTATGGAGAAAACAAAATGTGGAGTTACAAATCATTGTCACAATAGCTTATATAGTATCATATGTTAGCTAATTGAACATAATAAAAAAATAGCTTATATAAGTGCCCACATAGTCACCTTTCTTGAGATCTTTATTTCTCCATATGGCTGTGAGACACTGTCTAGTGTCCTCTCATGTCACCCTGCAGGACTCCTGAAGCATTTCCTCCAGGACAGATGTAGTGATCACATCTCCATCAGCTTTTCTTATCTGGGAATATCTCAGTCTCTCCCTCACCCTTGAAGAACGGTTTTGCAGGATGCAGGATGCTTGGCTGACAGGTTTTCATTTTTGTTTTTTTCCTTTTTCTTTTAGCACTTTGAAAATATTGGCCCACTATCTGCTGGCCTCTAAAGTTTCTTTCTTTCTTTCTTCCTTTCTTTCTTTCTTCTTCTTCTTCTTCTTTTTAAAGATTTTATTTATTTATTTGACAGAGAAATTACAAGTTGGCAGATAGGGAGATGAATGGGGGAAGCAAGCTCCCTGCTGAGCAGAGAGCCTGGACCCCAAGATCATGACCTGAGCTGAAGGCAGAGGCCCAACCTACTGAGCCACCCAGGCGCCCCATGTCCTCTAAAGTTTCTGATAAGAAATATGCTCACAGACCTCATTGAGGATCCCTTATATGTGATAAGTTCATACAAGCTTTCAAGATTCTCTCTTTATGGGATGTCTGGATGGCTCAGTCAGTAAGCATCTGCCTTTGGCTCAGGTCGTGATGGTCGTGGGATCGAGCCCCACAAGGGGTTCCTTGCTCAGGAGAGAGCCTGCTTCTCCCTCTTCCTGAAATTCCCCCTACTTGTGTTTGCTCTCTCTCTGAAAAATAAATAAATCTTTTGGGAAAAAAATAAAAGATTCTTTATCTTTGGCTTCAAAAGCTTGGCTATAATATGTCTCAGTGTTGAGCTCTTTGAGTTCATATTACTTGGAGTTCACTGAGCTTTTTGGATGTTTATATTTATATGTTTCATCAGATTTGGGAAGCTTTCAGCCATTATTTCTCCAAATATTCTCTCTGCTCCTTTCTTTCTCTCTTTTCCTTCTGCACCCCCACAATGCATATGCTGGTCCATTTGGACCAGCTTGTCCCACGGGTCCCCTGAGCTTTGTTCACTTTTCTTCAGTCTTTTTTTTCCCTGTTTCTCTGCCTCAATACTTCTGTTTTTCTCTCTTCAAGTTCACAGATTCTTTCTTCTGCCTATTTTGATCTACTGTTGAGTCTCTAATGAATTTCTCATTTCAGTTACTGTGCTTTTCAGCTCCAGAATTTCTTTTTAGTTTTTTTTATGCATTTTTCTGTCTCTTTATTGATATTTCATTTTGTTCACACCAAGCTTTCTTGACTTTCTGTACATCCTCTTTCAGTTCCTTGAGTATCTTTTTTTTTTTTTTAAGATTTTATTGTGTTAAGTAATATCTGCACTCAATGTGGGGTTCACACACACAATCCTGAGATCAAGAGTCATATACCAGCCAGGCATCCCTCTTTGAGCATCTGTGAGACAGTTGTTTTAATGTTTTTGTCTAGTACATCTGCCATCAGGTCTTTTTCAGCGATGGTTTCTGTTGATTTTTTAAAATCTCTTTAAATGGGATGCTTTCCTGTTTCTTTGTATGCCTTGAGATTCTTTTTTTGTTGTTGTAGAAAACTGGATTTGGGATCTAATAATGTGGAAACTCTGAAAATCAGGTGTTTCCCCTTCCCCAGGGATTACAATTTTGTGTTATTGTTTTTGATTATTAGTTTTTTATTTTTTAACTGCTATCGGTTGTCTCTGGGGTAAGGATCAGCCTGAGGTATAACTTAAGGTCTTCTTGGGTCTTATCTGAGCCTTTCCCTGAACACACATGGTCACTTTCTAATTTTCCCCTTGTGGGTGGCTGTTTTTTAATGTCCTCATCTTTAATATCTGGTTCCCAAAAGGAGGAAAAAGAGGAAGATAAAGTGAGTGGGGAGAAAAAGGGCTCCAGTCTTCTAACCCCCTGAAAGTCACTTTAGCTGGATGGGGAGGGGCTTGTAATAATTGCCACCCACCTCTGTATCTGCACCTGTGGATCAAAAGCACGGATCCCCAATGTTTGGAGGACAGGGTCCTTTCTGTCCACCCAGGCTTCTGCTCACTGTGCCAGCTGCTCCAGAAACCCACATACAGCTATGTGCGGTGAGGCTGGGGCTGGGGCACTTGCTACTGTGCTAAGAGCTGAAATTGATCTAAATTAACCATAATTAACTATATGTTACACAGGTTCTACCCCTGCAACTGTTGTCCAGATGGGGAGATAGAGTTATGGTGTTTCCTGCTGTGCCATCTTCCCAGAATCTTCCAATCTGTTATGTTCTTAATTCTGGGCATTTTATTAATCTGTCTTTCAATTCATTAATCTTCCTTTTGGCTGTGTTCAATATGCAGCCAAGCCTCCTAACAGGGTTTTTGGGATGGCACTTTTTTTTTTTTTTAAAGATTTTATTTATTTATTTGACAGAGAGAGATCACAAGCAGGCAGAGAGGCAGGCAGAGGGAGAGGAGGAAGCAGACTCCCTGCTGAGCAGAGAGCCCAATGTGGGGCTTGATCACAGGACTCTGAGATCATGACCTGAGCCGAAGGCAACAGCCTAACCCACTGAGCCACCCAGGCACCCCAGGATGGCACTTTTAAGCTCTAAAATTCCTGTGTGGTTCTTCTGCAAATTCTGTCACTTTTCTGTTCCCATTTCCTGATATAGTCAAGATCTATCTATCTACCTATCTATATATATATAAAGTACGGCTACTTTAAAACCCGTGTCTGATAATTTTTGTGTTTCTCATGATTTGTGGTCATTTTCCCCCCACACATCGTGCTTTGCTTCCTTATGCACTCGATCTGCTTTATCATGTACGATTCATTGCCCTTGAAAAATTATTGGTTAGGTTTTCCAAGGTCTATGATGAAGATACTTCTTCCCTCAGATCATTTGAATTTACTTCTGCTGATTCCCACAAGCAGAGGTATTTTAAAATAATTTCAAAACCGTTTTAAATAATTTTCAAATAATTTTATGGCTGCAAACCATAAGAATCTCTTAACTCTAAGAAATAAACTGTGGGTTGTGGGAGGGGAGGTGGGTGTGGGGATGGGGTAAATGGCTGGTGGACATAAGGAGGGCATGTGTGGTGATGAGCCCTGGATGATATGCAAGTGTTGAATCACTAAATTCTACCCCTGAAACTAATTGTACACCATATGTTAGTTAACTCAAATTGAAATAAAATCTTGAAACAAAAAAGAGTAATTTCATTGCTATTGATTGAATTTTCTTAGCTCATTAATTGGTATAAAAGTTGGTTGCAATTCCACACCAGAGCAAGCCCTTGTGTTTTAGCCTCTCAGGGGTTGGTCCTCTCTTCCTTTCTCCCTCAATATCAAAACAGCTCACTCCTGGGTCTGTGGGCAAGGACAGAAGAACTGGGCACAAAGACCTGGCTCCCACTTCTATCCTCCCAGCCCTGTCCAGCTGTTAAAGCCACAGCTGAGTTAACCTACCCTGATCCTCTGTATCTTGGACTTACACCTCCATGTCTTCCCCAGACCAAACTTGATTCCATCTTTGTCTCTTTCTTTTCTCTCACATTCTTTGTGCATACATGACTCCCATGGCTCTACCTCTCCACCTTGGTCCTCCCTTCTGGGAAGGTGAATGCAGGGGTATGGGGTGAGGGCATGCTAACTGTTGGGAAGTGGGGATGGTAGGCCCTTGGGTGCATCTGGTCTGGAAGGAGAAGGTCCCTGAGATGTGGTCCCAGGGAGAGCCCAAGGCAAGCAAAAGGCAGCTGATGCAGCCTCTTTGAGGTCCCTAAGAGCAGTGTTCAGATGTGCCCAGACCCACACCGGGGTCACAAAGTGGTGACAGCCAGAGAGAGTATGGAGGGGTTGAAGGCTCTGGGTGTCACAGTGGAAGACATCAAAGGATTCATTCCTGGAGGCACCTAGCTGGCTCAATCAGTTTGAGCATGCGAGTCTTGATCTCAGGGTCATGAGTTCGAGTCCCATGGTGGCCATAGAGATTACTTAAAAAAAAAAAAAGATTCATTTTGAGGGAGTCCATGATGGTGGAGGAGTAGGAGACCTCAGTTTCATCTGGTCCCAGGAATTCAGCTAGATAGCTATCAAATCATTCCGAACACCTGAGAGCTCAACCAGAGACTGAAGATAAGAATAGGTGTAATTCTACCAACTGAAACGTGATTGCTTTCTGCAAGGGAGGAAGTGCAGAGAAGTGAATCCCAGGTGATATATGGGAAGATAGATGGCAGGGGCGGGGGCGGGGTAGGGCCTCCATAGGTGGACTACCAGAAAGTGAACACCCAGCCAAGACCAAGTTTACAAATCATTGAGAATTGCAAAACTCCAGCACTAGGGGAATACAGTACAGAGAATTCATGTTTCCCCCCCATGATTCTTTAGTTTTTCAATTTTAACTTCTTGTTCTCCTTCCCTTTTTAACCAATTTCTTATTTTATCAACTCTTCTTTTTAATTCTCCTTAATTTTCATTTTTACAGTTACAGTTTATCCTTTCATTGTAGTTAATTTTATCTTTGTAGATATATAAGTTTTTTTCTTTACAATTTTGGAATCTAGTTTTCTAACAAACAGACCAAAATACACACAAGATCCAGTGTATTGCTCTATTCTGTTCACTTGTATGATTATATCCTCTTTTTAAAAAAAAGATTTTATTTATTTATTTGAGAGAGAGAGAGAATGAGAAAGAAAGGGAGAGTATGAGAAGGGGGTGGGTCAGAGGGAGAAACAGAGTCCCTGCTGAACAGGGAGCCCAGTGCAGGATTCGATCCCGGGACTTCAGGATCATGACCTGAGCTGAAGGACGTTACTCAAACAACTGAGCCACCCAGGCTCAGTTTATTTTGTTTTTTATTTTATTTTTATTTTTTTATTTTATTTTTTATTTTTATTTTTAAAAATAAAAAATTTTTTATTTTTTTAAATCAGTTTCGGGTCTCTTCTGATTTATTTAACATATTTCTCTGGGGTCATTGTTGCCATTTTATTATTTTGTTCTCTCATCATCTACTATTCTTCTCTGGATAGAATGATAAGATGGAAAACCTCACCTCAGAAAAGAGACTGACACCAGGGACCTGATCAGTATGGACATAAGAAAGATGTCAAAACTAGAGTTCAGAATAACAATTATAAGGATACTGGCTGGGCTTGAAAAAAGCATAGAACACACTAGAGAATCCCTTTCTGGAGAAATAAAAGAATTAAAATCTAATCAAGTCAAAATAAAAAAGGTTATTAATGAGATTCAATAAAAAAATGGAGACTCTCACTGATGGGATAGATGGGGCAGAAGGGAGAATTAATGATCTAGAAGACCAAATGATGGAGAATAAAGAAGCTGAGGAAAAGAGAGATAAACAACTACTGGATCATGAGAGGAGAATTCGAGAGACAAGTGACATCATAAAAAGAAACAGTATTAGAACTGGGATTCCAGAAGAAGAAGAAAGAGTGAGAGGGGGACAGAAAGTATACTGGAGGAAATTATAATGGGGAATGTGTCTAACCTAGGGAAAGAAAGAGGCATTCAAGTCAGAGGACCCCCTCAAAATCAATAAAAATTGTCAACACCCCAACATATAATAGTGAAACTTGCAATTTAGAGACAAAGAGAAAATCCTAAAAGCAGCTTGGGACAAAATGTTCATAACATACAAGGGCAGAAACATTACATTGGCAGGAGATCTACCCACAGAGAACTGGCCGACCAGAAAGGACTGGCATGATATATTCAGGGTGCTAAATGAGAAAAATATGCAGCCAAGAACACCTGATCCAGCTAGGATGGCATTCAAAATATAATGAGTGATTAAAAAGCTTCCAGGACAAATAAAAACTAAAAAAATTTGTGACCACCAAACCAGCCCTACATGAAATATTAAAAGATGCTCTCTAAGCAAAGAGAGACCCCAAAAGTAACATAGATCAGAAAAGAACAGAGACAATATGAAGTATCAGTCACTTTATAGGTAACACAATGGCACTAAATTCATATCTTTCAATAGTTACTGTGCAGGTAAATGGGCTAAATGCGCCAATCAAAAGACACAGGGTATCAGATTAGATAAAAAAAAAATAAGATCCATCGATATGCTGTCTGCAATTTTATTTCTTTTTATTTTCTTAAAGATTTTATTTATTTATTTGACAGACATAGATCACAAGTATGCAGAGAGGCAGGCGGGGGCAAGGGGGAAGCGGGCTCCCTGCTGAGCAGAGAGCCTGATGCGGGGTTAGATCCCAGGACCCTGAGATCATGACCTGAGCTGAAGATAGAGGCTTAACCCATTGAGCCACCCAGATGTCCCTGTCTGTAATTTTAGACCCCCCAAAAAACACCTCCAGAATTAAAGTGAGGCAGTGGAAAACCATTTGTCATGCTAATGGACATCAAAATAATTTGGGGTGGCAATCCTCATACCAGACAAATCAGATTTAAACCAAGGACTGTAATAAGAGATGAAGAAGGACACTATATCATAATCAAAGGGTCTATCCAACAAGAATATGTAACAATTGTAACTATTTATGCGACTAATGTGGGAGCAGCCAATTATATAATAAGCCAATTAATAACAAAATCAAAGAAACAGGTAGAAAATAATACAATAATAGTAGTGGACATTAACACCCTCCTCATTGAAATGGACAGATGATCAACAAGGAAATAAGAGCTTTGGGGTGCTTGGGTGGGTCAATCATTGAGCATCTGCCTTTGGCTCAGGTCATGATCCCAGGTTCCTGGGATTGAGCCCCACATTGGACTCCCTGCTCAGCGGGAAGCCTGCTTCTCCCTCTCCCACCCCACCCCCCCGTTTGTGTTCCCTCTCTTGCTGTCTCTGTCAAATAAATAAATAAATAAAATCTTTTTTTTTTTTTAAAGATTTTATTTATTTATCAGAGAGAGAGAGGGGGAGAGAGCGAGCACAGGCAGACAGAATGGTAGGCAGAGGCAGAGGGAGAAGCAGGCTCCCTGCTGAGCAAGGAGCCTGATGTGGGACTCAATCCCAGGACACTGGGATCATGACCTGAGCTGAAGGCAGCTGCTTAACCAACTGAGCCACCCAGGCGTCCCTAAATAAATAAAATCTTAAAAAAATTCAATAAACCTCTAGTCAGACTAATTGGAAAGAAAAGAGAAAAGATCCAAGAAAAATAAAATCATGAATGAAAGAGGAGAGATCACAACCAACACCAAAGAAATACAAACAATTATAAGAACATACAATGAGCAACTATACACCAGCAAATTTGACAATCTGGAAGAAGAAATGGATGCTTCATAGAGACATACAAGCTACCAAAACTGAACCAGGAAGAAATAGAAAACCTGAACAGACCCATAACCAGTAAGGAGATTTCATGAAGCAGTCATCAAAAATCTCCCAACAAACAAGAGCCCAGAGCCAGATGGCTTCCCAGGGGAATTCTGCTGAACATTTAAAGAAGGAAGAATACCTATTCTTCTGAGGCTGTTTCAAAAAGTAGAAATGGAAAGAAAACTTCCAAACTCATTCTATCTATGAGGCTAGCATTACTTTGATCCCAAAACCAGACAAAGACCCCATTAAAAAGGAGAATTACAGACCAGTATCCCTGATGAACATGGATGCAAAAATTCTCACCAAGATACTAGCCAGTAGGATCCAACAGTACAGAATAAAAGGATTATTCACCATGACCAAGTGGGATTTATTCCTGGGCTGCAAGGTTGGTTCAATATTTGCAAATAAATCAGCATGATACATCACATTAATAAAAGAAAGGACAAGAACCATATGAACCTCTCAGGAGATACAGAGAAAGCACTTGACAAAGTACAGCATCCTTTCTTGATTAAAACTCTCCATAGTGTAGGGATAAAAGGAACATACCTCAATATGATAAAAGCCATCTATAAAAAAACCCACAGAAAATATCATTTTCAATGGGGAAAAACTGAGAGCTTTACTTCTAAGGTCAGGAATATGACAGGGATGACCACTCTCACCAATATTGTTCAATATAGTACTAGAAATCCTAGCCTCAGCAATCAGACAACAAAAAGAAATAAAAAGCATCTGAATCAGTCAAGAAGAAGTCAAACTCTCACACTTCACAGATGACATGATACTTTGTGTGGAAAACCCAAAAGTCTCCCCTCCAAAATTGCTAGAATGCATACAGGAATTCAGCAAAGTGGCAGGATATAAAGTCAATGCACAGAAATCAGTCACATTTCTATATACTAACAATGAGACAGAAGAAAGAGAAATTGCAGTTTACAACTGCACCCAAAACCGTAAGATACCTAGGATAAACCTGACCAAAGAGGCAAAGGATCTGAACTCAGAAAACTATGGAACACTCATGAAAGAAACTGAAGAAGACACAAAGGAATGGAAAAACGTTCCATGCTCATGGATTGGAAGAATGAATATTATTAAAATGTCTGTTACCTAGAGCAATCTACACATTTCAGTCAATCCCTATCAAAATACCATCAACTTTTTTTTCACAGAGCTGGAACAAAACATCCTAAATCCTAAAATCATAAAATTTCCATGGAACCAGAAAAGACCCCAAATAAATAAAGGAATGTTGAAAAAGAAAACCAAAGCGGGAGCATCACAACCCTGGACGTCAAGCTCTATTACAAAGCTGTCTTCAACAAGACAGTATGGTACTGGCACAAAAACAGACACATAGACTGTGGAACAGAGTAGAGAGCCCAGAAATGCACCCTCAACTCCAAGGTCAACTAATCTTCCAAAAAGCAGGAAAGAATGTCTAGTGGAAAAAAGTGTCTTCAACAAATAGTGTTGGGAAAATTGGACAGCCACAAGCAGAAGAATGAAACTGGACCATTTCCTTATACCACATACACAAATAGACTCAAAATGGATGAAAGACCTCAATGTGAGAGAGGAATCCATCAAAATCCTTGAGGACAACACAGGCAGCAGCTTCTTACTAGACACGTTTCCAAAGGCAAGTGAAACAAAGGCAAAAATGAACTATTTGGACTTGTTCGAGTTGAAAGCCTTTTGCACAGCAAAGGAAACAGTCAACAAAACCAAAAGACAACTGACAGAATAGGAGAAGATATCTGCAAACATTTTATCAAATAAAGGACTACTACCCAAAATCTATAAAGAACTTATCAAATGCAACACTCACAGAACAAATAATCCAATCAAGAAATGGGTGGGGTGGGGGGGGGGCTGGGTGGCTCAGTCATTAAGCATCTGCCTTCAGCTGGGGTCATGATCCCAGGGTCCTGGAATGGAGGCCCACATTGGGATCCCTGCTCAGAGGGAGGCCTTCTTCTCCCTCCCCACCCCACTGCTTGTGTTCCCTCTCTCGCTGTCTTTCTGTCAAATAAATAAATAAAATCTTAAAAAAAAAAAAAGAAAGAAAGAAATGGGCCAAGGACATGAACAGACATTTCTCCATAGAAGACATCCAAATGGCCAACAGACACATGAAAAAATGCTCAACATCACTCGGCATCAGGGAAATATAAATCAAAACCACAATGAGATACCACCTCACACCAGTCAGAATGGCTAAAATTAACAAGTCAGGAGATGACAGATGCTGGCGAGGATGCAGAGAAAGGGGAACCCTCCTACACTGTTGGTGATAATGTAAGCTGGTATAGCCAGTCTGGAAAACAGCATGGAGGTTCTTCAAAAAGTTGAAAACAGAGCTACCCTATGACCCAGTGATTGCACTACTGAGTATTCACCCCAAAGATACAAATGTAGTGATCTGAAGGGGCACGTGCATCCCAATGTTTACAGCAGCAATGTCCACAATAGCCAAACTATGGAAAGAGCCCAGATGTCCATTGACAGATGAATGGATAAAGAAGATGTCCGGGATAGCTACAGTGGAATATTGCACAGTCATCAAAAAGACGAAATCTTGCCATTTGCAACAACTGTGGATGGAACTAGAGGGTATTATGCTAAGTGAAATAAGTCAATCAGAGCCAGACAATTACCATATGATCTCAGTCATATGTGGAATTTAAGAAACAAAACAGAGGATCATGGGGAAGAGAGGATAAAATAAAACAAGACGAAACCAGGGAGGAAGACAAACCATAAGAGACTCTTAATCATAGGAAACAAACCGAGGGTTGCTGGGAGGAGGGGAGTGGGGGATGGGGTAACTGGGGGATGGGGATTAAGGAGGGCACAAGACATAGTGAGCACTGAACGTTATATAAGACTAATGAATCCCTGACCTCTACCTCTGAAACCAATAATACATTATATGTTAATTAATTGAATTTAAATGAAAAAAAAATTCATTTCCACAGCTTCCTGGTATCCCGGTAGAGGCCATTCTTACGCTGACTATGCCCATGTTCAATCTCCAGCCTGTGCAAGTTCTGAAGCCAGGCCTGGAGAGCCAATGTGTCTAATGCACAATTTTTCACATGATTCTCCCCTCCAAGGGTTTTCCCTGCACCCCTTCCCTCCCTCATCTCTCAAGGCGACTTTCCACAGGGCCACAGCTCCTCCTTCCCAGGGAGTCTGACCATACCGGGTCACACAGGAAGCTCTGTCTCTCCCACCATCTGCCCCCAGTCCCCCACTGGCTTTGGTAGCCCCCTGCTCATGTGCCCCTTTGTCCAAGCTCTGATCAAAAAGCTCCCACACAGGCTTGGCATGTGGCTGGCACTTCCCTTCTCCTGCCTAGGCCAGTTTCCTGTCCCCAGCCCTGGGTCCCTGGCACTCCTGGCATCTTTTGAAGGCCCTGCAGTTCTAGATGCTGCAGACACAGCAGGGAACCAAAGAGAGAGGGGCTCCTGCCCTCCAGGGCCTGGCCTCCCCAGGAATACACGGATCAGGGCCCCTCACTGAAGCCCCATCAGCATTATGGGCCAAGTCATTATTTGAGAGGGCTCTCCCCAGCATTGGGGGATGTCTAGCAGTGCCCTTGACCCCGTCCCAGTAGATCCAGTACCCCTCTCCCCTGCACCATGACAACCCCAGATGTCTCCATATATTGCCAAATATCCCAGGCCAAAGAACTCTGGATACAATGAAAAATCACCATATTGAATAAAGTACACAGTGAGTCAGAAGGTGAGAATCGTAAGAATTAAAAATATCGGACAGGGTAGAGGGGTCTGGGAGGGTGGGGGTGTAATGGACTGAATGTTTGCACCCCCCAGTCTATTGCAACACTAACCCCTGTGTGTCTGCGTTTGGAGCAGGGGGCCCTCTATGGAAAAAAAAAAAATCAAGGTTAAATAAAATCATAGAGAAGGGGCCCTAATGTGACAGGATTAGTGTCCTCACAAGAAGAGACACCACGACAGAGAGGAGTCCCCTCACCCCCGTCAGGATGGCCCTCATCAAAGAGACAAGAAACAACAGGTATTGGCCAGGACGTGGACAAAAGGGACCCCTATGCACTGTTGGTGGGAAGGTAAGTGGGTGTAGAAACAGTAGGGAGGTTCCTCAGGAAATAAAAATGGAGCTTCCCTGTGATCCGGCAATCCCACCCTGGGTATGCATCTGCATAAAATAAAAACACTGATGTGAAAACATATTTGCACTCCTCCCCTGCCATGTTCCCAGGGTCTCAGCCACAGAAAGTGTTGGACTGTCCCTGGGGGATGACGGGATGTAAAGAGACAGTGAGTGGAGAGAGTGTCTGACATCCTTCCGTCTTAGCAGCAGCATTACTTCCAGCAGAGTGGCCCAAGTGTCCCCCTACAGATAAGTGGGGCCCATCTGTGCAGTGGAACGTTCTCCAGCCTTAAACAGAAGGGACATTTTGACTCCTGCCCCCACTGGGATGAACCCCGAGGACACTGTGCTCAGTGCCATGAGCAGCCACAAAGGGACAACACAGTGTGACCCCACTTCTGAGAGTCCCCAGAGGTGTCAGATCATAGAGACAGAATGTGGACAGTGGGTGTCCGGTTGGGGGACGGGGAGAGATGGGGAGCTTGCGTTTCTTAGGGGCAGTTTGGGAAGAGGAGAAAGTTCTGGAGGTGGGGGAGCTGTTCACAACATTGTGAACATGCCTGATGCCGCTAATTGCTCACTTAAAAAGGTCACAGTGGCAAATTTCATGCTGTGTGTATGTTGCTGCAATGTAAACAAGTAGTTGTAGGAAAAAGTTCTGGCTGCCTCAGAAGACGGGACCAGAAGGGGCCAGGCCACCAGGAGTCCAGATGAGGGGCAGCAGCCCGGGCAGTAGCGGGAGATGGGGAGGGGGATCTGCTGGCCCTGGGGGTGCAGCAGACACGATTTCTAGAAGGGCTGCTGCATGTTTGGTGTGAGACTCTACAGAGACAGACTGTCCTGACCTGAGTCAGGGAAGGCTGTGGACATAACAGCTGTTTGATCTTGGCAGGCAGGGAAGGGGTGACATCAGATCAGCTAGTTATCTCCCCTTGCTGGTGTTCGGGAAGCAGCTAGACAGGGGAGCCTGAGGCTGGTGGCTGGTGTACACAGTCGCAGGTGTATACCGTCCCAGAGGACGGACTGTCAGGAGGGAACATGAAGAAGTGGGGGGCAAATGACCGCCCAGCAGCGCCCTGAGGGGTGCGGGCGAAGGTGGAGCGCTGCGGGGAGGGGACTGCGGGGCTGCTGAGCCGGGGCGGGGGTCCTGGGGATGTCCCAAAATTCTGTGGGCAGGCTAAGGTAGCCGAGGTCGCAGACCGGGCAGGAGTGGGTTCAAGAGAGAAAGGAGGGGGAAATGGATCACGGGGAGAGGTGCAGCCCAGGCGGGGAGAGTGCGAGGGACTCACTAGGCTTGTTTTCTTCGGAAATTTAAAAAAATCACTGGGGCGCCTGGGGGCTCCGACGGCCAAGCGGCTGTCTCTTGATCTCCGCTCAGATCTTGGTCTCAGGGTCCTGAGTTCCAGAGAAGAAAAAGAGATCACAGGCTCTTCCCTGGAGAGGAGGCTCCAACTGAGAGGGGAAAGCCGGTGCTCTGGGGACTGGACAGCAGCCCTAGGGGGATGGGGAGAGAGGGAGCTCCGCGATCCCCGCAGTCAAGACCCCCTCCGAGCTCCGAGTGCCGCCCCGGGTCCCGGCCCCGACATCCCGCGGCCCCTCGGTCCCCTCGGCCAGGCGTGCGCAGTCGCGGCAGGAGGTGGAGGGTGTGTTGGGCTCCAAGGTCAGGCTGGACCGTGTGTTGGCCTGAAGAAGAACAGAAGAAGTCCCCTGGGTGCCGGGAGTGCCGGAGAGCGGGAGAGCGCACGCGACGCTGGATCCGCGGGGCTGGAGGGGTTGGAGCCCGGCGCTATTGGAACCCCCGGGACGCAGAGCACCGCATCCTCTCCCTACTAAGCAGGGAGCGCTGGACGAGCCTGCGGCTGGGCCGGGAAGAGCGTGCTCCAGAGCCCCGCTGCCTGAGGTCTACCGGCGCCTTGCTTCTGGGTAGGCTGGGTCCCCCTCCGCACGTGGACGAGGCTGTGTGCCTGTGTGCGGAGACGGTGACCGGTAAATGTCACAAAGGTGAGATGGAGAGGCAAAGAAAAGCCAACGTCGAACACGTCTTCGGTCCTAGGGGCCAGGAAGGCTGCAGCGCAGGGCTCCGCCCCGGGAGCCCCCCCGCCCCCCCAGGAGGAAGAGCACGGAAACGCGCACGTCCGGGATCGCGGCCTGCAGTCTCCTCGGCCCAGCACCGCCCCCCCCCCCCCGGAGCCCCGCCCCTATGGGGAAGAGGAGACAGTGGCAAGTCACGAGCACCTGCCCCTTCCCTGGGTCGGAAAGGCCGCGTCCAGCCGGCCACAGCAGACCCGAAGCCCTGCGCAGGGGGGCGGGACGTCGGGGCGCCACGCTGCCCCGCAAGGTGCGGGCTGCTGGGGTCTCCCGCACCGACGCGGCCGGTACGTGGGCTTGGGGCGCCTCCCCCGGAGCTGGCGTCCCAGGAGACGCCAAGTGGAGCGCGTCCTTTCCAGAGGGGCCGGTCCGGAACCTGAAACCCGCGCGCCTTGGGCGCCTCGGGGGAGCACGCGAGGCTCTTCGCTTCCAACAGCCCTGCGCCTTCACGAGGAAGAAAAGTGCACAGGAAAGCCAAGCGACCCCTCCAAAGTCACACAGCCCGGGAAGGTGGTAGGACCTCAAGGCTGGGAGAGGTGGGGCCAAAGGGGAATGACAAATAGTTGTCCACACTCCGAGAGGTGTAGAGGAAAGACCCGGTCGGCCGGAGGGCTTGTCCCCGATCCTGAGGGTCAGGGGCGAGGCCGCGCGGGAGTGAGGACCAGAGAGGGTGGATTTTCCACCGCCCCACAGTCTGGCTCGCCCCTGGCCCTGATCTCCTCCGAACAATGCGACCCGACGCCACCGGACCCTAGCGGCCAGCGGGGAGCCTCCCCGCCCCCTGGCGAGCATAGAGCCCCTCCCTCAGGATTGGCCCCAGGGTCACCCCGAGACTGGGCACCGCTGGACGCCAGCAGCAGATTTCCCGCTTCCTCAGCTTTGCTCCCGCCCGCAGTGGCTCTGGAGGCGGCTGGCTTCTGCCCAGCCGCCGCCTCCTCCCGGCAGCCCTCCGGACTCCAAGGTCGGTGAGCCTGGTGGGGGTTGGAGGTGCAGTCCCCGTCAGGGCTGAGCCCTCAGACTCTCGGAGCTTCCTCGGCCCCTTTAAACTGGTGGTTCCAGCAATCTGGGGTTCCCATGACAACAACGGCGGATGGGGGACCCGGGCGGGGTCCGGTCGGAGCGCATGCGCGGTGCGCGGCCGACGCAGCACGTCTTCCCGAGTCGCCGGCGCTGCTGTCGCGGGGTCCCTGAACCGCGGTGAGGGCGGGGTGGGGCGTTCGCAGGCCTGGGGGGCGGGTTACGGGGTTCCCTGAACTGGGGTGAGGATGTGTATGAACCCCCGTGAGGGCAGGATGGGAGGGTACGCGGGCCCGGAATGGGGCGGGGTAGGGGGGCTGCTGAACCGGGGTGAGGGGGGTCCGTGAACCACGGTGAGGGCGTGGTGGGAGGAGTTCGCGGGCTCGGGAGATGAAGGCGGGGTAGGGGGGTTCCGGGACCCGGGGTGGGCGGGGTGTGAGGGGTTCGCGGGCCCGGGGGTGAGGGAGGGGTGGGAGGGTTTCGGGAGTTTCGGGTGGGCGGGGTGGGCGGGGCTCGCGGGCCTGGGAGGTGAGGGCGGGGTGCGGGATCCGTGAACCACAGCGAAGGGTTCGAAGGCCTGGGGGGTGCGGGGGTGGTGGGGGGGTCCCTGAACCGGAGTAGGGAGGGGTGGGCGGGGTTCGAGAGGTTCACGGGCCCGGGGGGTCCGGGCGGGGTGGGAACGGGTCCGTGAACCGCGGCGAGGGCTGTGTTGGGGTGCTAGGTGTTCGAGGGCCTGGAGCTGGGGGTGCGGGCAGCGTGGGGAGGGGTCCGTGAACCGCGGCGAGGAGTTCGCGGGCCCGGGGGGTTGCGGGCGGGTTAGGGAGTCGGTGAAGCCCGCTGAGGGCGTCACTGATCCCCGCGGCTCGCTGCAGGGCGGCCCCGGCTCCCAGTGCTCGGCCATGGCCCCTCTGCCGCTGTGCAGGCTCCCGAGGTCGCTGCCGCCGTGGCTGCTGCTGCTGCTGCTGAGCGTGGCGCTGTTGGGTTTCCAGGCCCGCGCCGAGCCCGCCGCCGGGAACGCTGTCCCCGCGCAGAGTACGTGCGTCGCGGAAGGTTCCCCACGAGGCCCCGACGCCACCGGGGCGTGCGAGAGCACCATGCCTCCCTATTGTTCCCAGCACCGACCCTGCGCCCCTTCCGCAGTCGGCCTCCCGGGCCGCCCCTTCGGTGGGAGGTGCTGGGGTGGGGGGGAGCTGGGCTAGGGTGACGTTCCGTCCGCTCTGATGCGCACCCCCGCAGGCCGTCCGTGCGTGGACTGTCACGCGTTCGAGTTTATGCAGCGCGCCCTTCAGGACCTTCGGAAGACCGCCTACAGCCTGGACTCGAGGGTGAGCCCCTCTAGCCGGGAGGCAGCTGCCTGGGGGTGGGGGCCAGGACCCAACCTGTGGCACTGGCCGGTGTTCTTCCTGCCCTCATCTGGCTCCAGTGTTCGGAGGGGCATTCTGGGCGCAGGCCTCACCCATGAGCATTTCCAGCCCCCTGGAGGGAGGGTGCCCCCAGCTCCAAGGCCAGTACCTGAGAAGGAACCACCAGTATCATTCAGCATCCCCCCACAGGGGGCAATGAGGCCCAGCGGCCAGCGGATAGAGGGGTCACTTTCCCTGGGTGAGAAAGGGTTGTGAGGTGGGAAGGGTTGGGCAAGAAAGGGCAGCTTGGGCACGGTGGTCTGGGAGACTCCGCATCCCCCAGCCTCACTTGGGGAGGAATGGGTGTGCGCAGAGGGTCACCCCCCAAGTCTAGGAGGAACGGGGAGCCCTCCCACCCTCACCTGCGTCCTCACTGTGCCTTAGCTAAGGGAATTTTCACTTAGAACAGAGATAGGTACTCCTCTCCGGAATGCGGGAGAATCTCCAGAAGTGGAAAGGAGGGAAGACCCTACCCAGGTCCCCTTTCCTGGCCAGCTCCCCAAGGCCCAGATCGAGGTCTGGAGTGCTTCTAGCGTCTGGATCTCATTGAGTCTGAGGCCGGGGCCCTGAGAGGAGCAGCCCCAGCCCATCTTGGGGATGGTGTTTGGGAACTCTGAGAGGCAGCACATGGGTTGAAGGAGAACCACTGGGAAGTAGTCCAGGCTGGGGATGAGCATGTGCTGGGTCCGGGACAGGACAGCTGAGCCAGCAGAAACCACAGAGAGTCTAGAGGAAGAACGTGGGGAGGGGAAAAGGCCCCCAGGGTAGCACAGGGTCTGACCATCAGGGTGTTTGGAGGGTTCTGAGGTTTCAGGAACAGTTGGAGAGGGTACGGCCAGTACCACCTGGAGATGATGTGCCCTCGGGAGCTGGCAGATGGAGTGCCCTGCCCTCACTGCCCCTATTGCTTTGCAGACCGAGGCCCTCCTGCTGCAGGCCGAGCGCCGGGCCCTGTGTGCCTGCTGGCCTGCCGGCCGCTGAGGCCCCTCATACGCCACTATTCCCCCATCAATAAACACGGGCCCCACATGCTGTGTCCTGTCTTCCTGTTCTGGCCACCAGAGCCTATCTGCGTCGCCCCTTGGGGTTCCTGGTGTGGACTTGGTTTCCCCAGCAGTTCCGTGGAAAGCCACACCAGTGCGGATGCTAAGCAGATATGCATGTCTAGCCTGACATGAGGACCTGTAGCCGCTGGCACTGTGTGGCCCCTGCAAGTCTGCCTTCAGACACCTGCTGCGCTTGCCTTGCCTGCCCTTTGAGGCCAGGAGAGCAGAGAAGCTGACTTTGCCCCTGGAACAGCTGTGCCAGTGCTGAGTTCCCCTGACTCAGGCTCCTCTGCACTGCGTTGGGGATGGCTGTAGGGGGAGCTCCCTGCAGGCCCCGACCTGGACCCCAGTGTCTCCTGGCCCACGGTGGCTGCCTGGAGAGTCAGGAGGAGCCGGCAGCCAGGGAAGGCTCCTCCAGGAAGGGAGGGCTGGCCGGGTCCCCACAGCCTCCACCCAGCCTGCTGGGGACCTCCTCCAGCCCCAGCCCAGCCCCTGGGCACCAGGGAATAAGAATCTGGGCCCAGATACAAGTGTTGCATCTGTGAGTAACAGGCCCGTACTCATCCAAAGTGTGTGTGTAGCACCGGGCAGGAGGCCTCCTGGGGAGTCAGGTAACCCTCCCTCCGTCCCTCCATTCCTTCCATCAGTGTTTGGTAGTATCCAAGCAATGCTTTGCAACCTCCAGGAGCGTGGTGGGGCCATGGCTGGACATGACAGCTGTGGGATACTTGGCCTTTCTGGAGTGTTCCCTGCAGCAGGGCGCTTCTGCTGCTCTTGCAGCAGAGGAGGATGGTCCACCCCCGGCTCACGCACGTTTACCCAGAGACTTCCTCCAGGCCTCAGCCCCACAGCACCTGCCCTGCCCTTGCTCCCACCCTAGGACCCATCCTGTCCTCTGGGCTATTCTGCCTAGAGGCGCCAGGCATGCAGCTTCCGCTCCGCGTGTCTGGACCACGGGGAACAAACCAGAGTCCTACCTTGGTCGTGGTGGGAGGTTGAGCTAGAGGTTGGCGGTGCGGATTCCTGTGAACTCTAAAGCAGGCCAGAGAGAGAGGAGGGAGTGCTGACGCCATGTGAAGCTCAGACCAGACCTCAGTGCTGGAAGTGAGCGGGGTACGCGATGGCAGGGGTCAGAATTCGGTCCTGGGGCCCCAGAAAGGAGCGGAGGGCGGACCGCGGCAGGTGCCTTCCCTCCCAAGCCCCGCCCCGACGGTGCTGATGTTCCATTGGTTGGCTTCCGTCACGTGGCCGTTCCTGGTTGCCGGGGAGGTGGGGCTGGACTGCGTTCTGTGCCTGGGTTGTCCAATTTAGCAAATGCAGATCTAGGACCAATGAATACTTTCCCCTATCAAAAGTACAAGTATTGGGGCGCCTGGGTGGCTCAGTGGGTTAAGCCTCTGCCTTCGGCTTACGTCATGATCTCTGGGTTCTGGGTTTGAGCCCCGCATCGGACTCTGCTCAGCGGGGAGTCGGCTTCCCCCACTCTGTCTGCCTGCTTCTCTCCCTACTTGGGATCTCTCTGCCAAATAAATAAATAAAATCTTTTTAAAAAATAAAAAAAAATAAGTACAAGAACTTCTGGTGTAAGTACTCATTAGCATAAGTATGTCCCACCAGTATTTAGGATATTTGTACTAAAAATTATTCGCTTATTCAAAATTTAAACTTACCTGGGCACCCCATATTTTAAGGGCAGCCATGAGGCCTGGCACAAAATGGGTTTCTATTACACTGAAGGACAGGGACGGCCAACGGCTTGTTTCAGAAAGCCTCTCATAGGAATATTCTTTGCGGGGAAGTAGGAGCACAAGCTCCCCAGACAGAGCCTGCAGTGGCTGGTGGAGGAGCCCGGATCCTGGTGTGCCCGGCCGTGCTAGTGTTGAGGCCGGCCCTAGGCCCTTGAGCAGAGAGGTCTGGAAAGCAACTGAACAGATATGTGTGGAAAAGGGGCCAGAGGGAGAAAGTTAGGAACACAAGCGCTGGCTGAGACCCTTGCAGAGGTGAGCACTTAAGAGGGCAGAGAGGAGGGGTCCCTAGAGGAGAGGGGACAGCTGCCAGGCATGAAGAGAGATGAGGCAGGTGAGTGCTTTGGTTAGGAAGGAGGGGTCATCGTGCCACATGCTGCTGAGGTCAAGAAAGGCCAAGCCTGGACCACTAGGTTTGGCAGCACTGGTCATTGTTGACCTTAAGAACAGGGTCAATTGTGGGAGGGGAGCTAAGTAGTGAATTGGGAATGCATTATCTTTAGGAGAGCTTTAGTTTTTTCTGGACTTGATGTTTGCCTTAATGTTCCCACGCTGTCTGCCTTTATCACATCCTTACCTTCAAGTCATCTCAATGCCTCCTGCCAGGCCCTGGCCCTGCTGCTCCCAGCGAGTTAGGTACTCCATACTCCCCACTGCCCCTTTCACTCTTCTGGCTTAGAGTCACTTTTTCCTAGACCTCTTGTCATTCTTTCCATATTGCTTGTCCTCAGTATCTTTCTAGAAAATCCAGTGGTGTGTAAACTTTCTGAGCTGGCCTGTCTGAAAATATCTTTTGCTGGCATGTTAAATTCATATCCCCTCCTACCTCCGGGCCTTTGCACAGGCCGTCATCTCTCCAAGGATTTACTCACTTGGCCTCCTCCATGACCCACCTCACTCTTTAGTTCCTTATCCTACCTTGCTTTGTTTGTTTGTTTGTCCCCAAGGGATACTAGAGCTTTGATCTCCTTTATTTATTTCTGGCCCCTTCCCTGCTGGATTGGAAAGCCTCAGGAGGACAGAGCTTTGTTCTTTTCAGGGCCCAGATAGAGGGTGGGCACTCACTGAGCCTGTGTGGAAGGGAGGGATGAGTGCTTGGTGATGGGCTCTGGGTGAGAAGGTTGAGCAGTTTGGGTCCACCAGCTGCTGGTGGCCAGTGCCTGTCAGGAGCCTTTCTCTCCCACTCCCAGGACACTCTCAGGACTGAAGGTGGACAGGCTTTAATCAGGAGTCTCGGGCCCTTAGCCCAAAACAATAATCTTTATTATATTATCGTTGTTCCCTTCTCTTTTCTCTTTGGACAGCTGCTGTCAATTGCACACTGGGCCTCCCATCTGGTCTGTTTTTCTTTTTTCTTCCCACCCCCTGGTATTTTGGTTCACTTCTCTGGAGACCCCTTGGTCTTCCTCCAGTGCTCCCACCCACCTCTGTTGCTTCCCAGGCCCCCTGTACTTCAGACCACTGATGAAGTTTGGGTCTCAGTCCCTAGTTCTTCCCCGGAGGGGACAGGCTGGCCCTCGTGGGGTCCTCGGAGGAGAGCCCGTAGGTCTGCCCTGGGATATCCCGTGGGTCCCTTCTTCACCTGGGATGAGGGCTTTTCTACTAACGTGCCATCCTGTCTTTGGCACCCACCGCTAGCACTGAGCAGGGGAGGCCCAGGGCTCCCAGCCTACTCCAACTTTGGCATCTGGGAGGGGTCTGGTCTGGTGCACCCACCCCCCTGCCATGGGCCCAGGCCTAGCTGCGAGCCTGGTACCCAGCCCAGACTGCAGGGGTGTGGGGTAGAACTGTAGGTGGTTGGGGCTGCCCAGGCGACTAGGGTGTGGGTGAGGAGGGGACCCCGAGCAGCAGAAGCCAGAGGAATGCATGCGAGACCGGACCCAGAGAAGAGACCAGCCCTGCCTTGTCTGTGAAGTGGGTTCCTGATGTGGGCAGAGAGTGCAGTGAGGGGGAGGGGACATGGCTTTCATGTCACCAGGGAGGGAACAGGCTCAGTGGCGGGCCTGGGAGCCTGCTGCCTGGGCAGACTTCTCTTCCCTTTAAGATCACCCCCTCTCAGAGCTCTAAAGCCAAGGCTGTGAGGTCACCAACATCTTCCAGGTGGCTGTCCCTGGGGTCTAGCTCTGTCCCTTCCAAGCTGAGTCTGGCTGACTTCTCCCAACCTCCTCCGGGTACTCTCCAGGGCCCTCTAGACCAGGATGCTGCAGTGCTAGGCTAGCCAAGCTCTCTTGGGGGGCGGGGGGGTTCAAGGACTTAGGGCTGAAGGTGAGGTCAGGCCACCTGGAGGAAGGGACCTCTGCAGATGGAGGACCCACCAAAGTCAGGCTGAGTGGAAATGCAGGTCTTTCCCTCCACCTATGTGCTTGACTGTTCGGGGCCAGAGGAGGATAGTCTCGAGCTCAGGGTCTGGGGGTGGGTGGGTCTCCAGCAGAGGCTGTGGCCCTCTAAGGGCAGAGCCACTCTGCAGGGAGCAGCCTCTTCACACCATGCTTGGATCAGAGGTCAGGGATCAGGACACTGCCCAGGAGCTCCTAGATCCTCCACCTGGTCCTCCCTCCTTCTGGCCCCCATCACAGAAAAGCACAGTGTTTCCGAATCCCTGATCTGGTGCTCAAGGTCCACATCCAAAGCCCTATCTCCCCTTCCTCTGAAGCCCCTTGACTCCTCCAGGCACTGGAGCCATCCCTCCCCATCACTTGTTTTTCCTGCCTGGATGCCCTGCCTGCTCCTGGCTTTGCTTGGACACGTCTGCTCTCCACCTGGTCAACCTCAGGACCCCGGGAACCAGGTCGGCCATGGCTGGTCAGGCTCTCGTCAGCGTTCAGGCAGCATGCGGAGTGATTTCTGAACGGATCTGTATGCTCCTTTGAGATTCTCCATGATTTCACTTTCCTCTCCTAGAAGACGACAGCCAAGCCCCAGACAAATCCTGGCATGTGGGAAATACAGCGTGGGGTGACTTCCCAATTTGGCGGCCCCCTCCCACCATGGTCCTTGCACTGGCGATCCTGGCTGTGGATTAGTTCAGCTCCTGGGTCCCGCGTCCTCCCTACTCTGTCGGGGTCCCTTGGTGTGACGCTGGCGAGGGGTCATCCTCTTCCTAGCCTCTAAGTGATGGTAGCTGCCTCTCTGGGCTCCAGGCAGGCAGAGGGTCCTTAGGCCTGGTCCCCTAGGTCTCGACTCCAGCCAAGCAGGTGAACTCAGCTCCAGGCTGCCCTAAGAGGTTACCGCGGGGAATGCGGGGCGATGCGGGGCGACGCGGGGAAGGGGTGCATAGCGGCAGGGGGCTGGATTCATAAAGTGTTAGGGGAGGGATCTGGGATTACCTGTCCCCTACCCTCACCCTCACGCTCACCCCCCACCCCCCGCCCCAGGCCCGCAGCGTCGGTAGGCAGGTAGGGCTCGCGGGGACCCGCAAGACTCAGCAAGAGCATCCCCCCGCCCCCCCGCACCTGCACCGAGATCGTGGAGCGCATGCGCGGGCCGGGGAGGGTGGCGGGGGGGGCGAGCCAGGAGGGGTCCTACCCGCCCAGCGCCCCCCGTGTCCGATGCCGGAATTCGGTGTCGGAGCAGAAGGTTGCTGTGCTGCGCCCGGACGCGGGGGGCTGCGGGCGAACTAGGCATCACATTCCGCTGCGACTGCGTACCCGCGCGTCCAGCCCGCGTGGCCCCGGGCGCAGGTTCCCAGGGGCGTCAGGCCGGGGAAGCCGTGGCGCCCCTTCCCGGGGCCGCGGGCCGGCGTAGCGTTCAGACAAAGGGGAGGGAGCTGGAGCTGGAGCTGGTTCGGTGACTGCGCCCGGCGGCCGGCCGGAGAGAAGGAGGACGCGGCGCCGCGAACTGCAGCGGCGCGGCCCACGGACCCGGTGCTCCCAGGCCCGCGCTGAAGAGTGGAGGTGCTGGGGTGCAACGGCCGGGCGCGAGGCGCCCTGCCGGGAGCCCCCACGGAGCGCCCCCTCCGGGCCGGGGACCCCGGTCGCGCTCGTCCCTGGCCACCTCGCGGGGCTCGGCCGCTCCGTCGTGCCCTGGGCTGCCTGCGCCACCCCCACCCAGGCGCCCTCCCGCTGGCCGCCCGCACCCGGCCGCCGCGCAGTGCCCAAGTGTGCCATCGGGCGGGCGCGGAGGCGGCGTCTGCTCCCACCCGCGAGATCACATGGTGACCCTCGGCAGCCAATGCAGTGGACGCTAGGACCCTGCGGGACCCCGGGCGCAGCGACTGCACCGGCGCCGCTGCATTATAAATACTTCTCCAAAATGCGGCGCAGCTCCCTGCGCGCGCCCCGGCCGCCCGCCGCCTCCGCCCCGCGCCCCTGAGCCGTCGCCGCCGCCGCCGCCGCCACCGCCGCCGCCGCCGCCGCCACCGCCGCCGCCACCGCGGGTCCGAGGGCGCCGCGCCCTTGCCCTGGGCCCGGGCTGTGCCCGCCCGCAGCCCGGCCCGCGTCCCCGCGCTGCGCCGCCCGGCCGGGTGCATGCATTGTGGGCCTCCCGACATGGTCTGCGAGACGAAGATCGTGGCCGCCGAGGACCATGAGGCGCTGCCGGGGGCCAAGAAGGACGCGCTGCTCGCCGCCGCCGGCGCCATGTGGCCCCCGCTGCCCGCCGCGCCCGGGCCGGCCGCAGCGCCCGCCGCGCCCCCGCCCGCGCCCGGCCCCCAGCCCCGCGGTGGCGCTGGGGGCGCGGGGCCGCCGGGGGGGCGCGGCGTGTACATCCGTGAGTTCCGCGCGGCCGAGCAGGAGGCGGCGCGCCGCATCTTCTACGACGGCATCATGGAGCGCATCCCCAACACGGCCTTCCGCGGCCTGCGGCAGCACCCGCGCACACAGCTGCTCTACGCCCTGCTGGCCGGTCAGTGCGCTGGGGGCCCCGGCGCGCTCCGCCCGGCCCCTCCGGGAACAGACGCGCCGGGCGCCCTCGGCCCCGCTCGCCCCCACCTCGGGGCCCGGGCCTGGCAGCGTTCCCGTGCCCGTCCGGGACTCGGCCTGGGAGGGAAGCGGGCCCCCGCGGGGGGGCCCCCTCGCTCGCGCCCGGACGCGCACCCGCGCACCACCGGCTTTCTGCAGCGGCCTGGGGCGAGGTGGCCACCGGTGGTGGCGTCCGGGCTCCCGGCCAAGGCGCGCCGGGCGGGGGCGTGGGAACAAGCGCCGGCGGAGGGGAGGGGGCTGCGGGCCGGGAAAGGGCCGGGGTCGCCGCCCGCGTCCCCATTCTGTGCGGCCCCGCCGGCCGGGTTCCTTCCCGGGTCATCGCGGGTGGGGGCGGGGTGGCGGCAGGTAGCGCCCGCAGCTAAGGCTCCGCGCCTGGCGCGTGAACTATATATAATCCGCGGGGCGGGGGAGGCTGCCTCGGCTTCTCCAAGTGCTAATTTATGAGGGGAAGACAGCCAGCTCCCCCGGGTACCGGAGGAGGGCGAGCACGGAGGAGGCAGAGTGAGGGGGCGGGGGGGGGGTGGCAGCCCCCGCAGGGGCTTTGAGGCCTTTCTCCCGAAGCCCCGAGGGTGGTTGTCCCCATTTCACAGGTGAGGAGCTTGAGGCTGGGACTTGTTACTTTCCCAAGGTCATGCAGCAAAAGTGACTTTTGCTGTAGGTTTATGGGCTCCGGCAGCCTTGATGAATCTGGAAGCAATCTCCGGCTTCCCTACCCTCTCCTTCGGACCTTCCTCATAACCCCCGTTGCTGGCTCTGGGGAGAAGGTGGTCCTGGGGCCTTCTGCTGGAAGGTGTCCCTTTCCTCTCCCACTTTTGCAACGGTGAGACAGCCTGCAGGGGCCTGGGAGCTTCCCCTCTGGCTAGAGTGGCAAGGGTGTATGCTGAGCCCCTTCCAGGGATGGGGGCCCCTCCAACCCTGCCTGGGGCTGTTGCCTCTGGCCATTGAGGGCAGCCTGCCCAGAGGCCCCTGCTGTGCTCAGGACGTTCAGAAGTCCTGTGATGTCAGACTCCTGATCAGCCTGCCTATAGGGTAGCGAGTTTGGGAATAGGGCAAAGCAGCAGGAGCAGGCAGGCTTGCCTAGCGCTCCTCCAGGGAGACAGTCATAGCACCTCTGGCAAGGCCTGTCTGCGCCTGTGTCTGGCTGGCATATTTAGCAGGGAGCTGGCGGGTGGGGGGTCCCCCGGTCGGCCGGGCAGGTGTTCGCCACTCACTGGGCTGTCCTCCCCCTGCAGTGCTGTGTTTCGCTCTGACCCGCTCACTGCTGCTGACGTGCCTGGTGCCAGCCGGGCTGCTGGGCCTCCGCTACTACTACAGCCGGAAGGTGGTCCTGGCTTACCTGGACTGCGCCCTGCACACAGACATGGCCGACATCGAGCAGTACTACATGAAGCCCCCGGGTGAGCCTTCCACTCCAGCCCCATCCTGTCCCCTCCCCTCACTCCTCTTGCCCTCGAGCAGCCCCTCTTGCTGGGGGGCTGCCCTAATCCCAAGCACCTTGGACAGACAGGCCCCAGAGGGCAGGGATGAGGGGGGATGGCCAGGCCTGGGTGGGCCCAGGCTGCTGCACCCCTGGGATGTGCCTTTGGAGTCAGGGAGAGCTCTGGCTGCAGGTTGGGGGTGCAGCAGGCGGGCAGGGCGGGGGGAGTGTCGGCAGAGCTAGGTCCTGGGTGGTGAGGCAAGGCCCCTGAGTGTGCACCCAGACAGACCCTGGGCCTCTGTCCTTCATCCTGGGAAGAGGGACTGCCACGTGTCCCGGCTCTGCTCTCCGTGCTGATTGCACGTTGCATTTCCCCAGAGCTCTCGGAGGGGCTGGGGTCTGCCGTGCTTTGCCAGGGGTCGGGCTGGCCTGGAGTGCCAGGCGCAGAGGGCTTCCTGGTGGGGAGAGGGTTCTGGGGGTTCTCTGAGGGTTGGGAGCTCTGGAAGAGCAGGGGTGTTGAGTCCCCACTTCTGGTCTCGGGGCCACTCAGTGAGGCAGAGGGTCTCGGCCCAGCACCCTGGCCTTCTGTGCAAGGAAGGGCTCAGTCTGGTCTGGAGCCGCCTGCAGCTCCTTGGCTGTTCTGGTTGTCCAGGCTGAGCCCAAGGCAGGCCCGGTTCTAGGAGGCCGGATCCCAGGGTTTCCTTCACGTCCGGAGCCAGAGAAGGGAGGCTTTGTCTCTGCCCTCTGGGATATGAGGGTGTCCCAGGTGCCAGAGGGTTCCCAGGCTGGGGAAATGGAACAGTGTGGGCCCTAGCAGTTGGTGAGGGCATAGAGGAGCCTGCTGAGGGTCACAGAAGGACAGTGGGGGACAAGAGAGGCACAGTATACCAGTGCAGGGGTGCCCCACCTTGGCACTGCTGGCTCCCATGCCTGCTGGCTCCCAGGGAGCCGGCCCATCCTGCGGTAACCTGCCTGCCCTCCCATTCCCACCACTGCCAGGCTTTGGCACTTTGGGTTCTCTTTGACCCTCTCATAAGCTTGAACTCAGCTTATCAGCCTCCATGGAGTTGCCAGGGACAGGAGGGAGCGCGAGGGCCAGCCCCACCTCACTGGTGCCCAGGTCCAGGCTGCTGAAGCAGCAGGGGGCTCAGGGTGGGGCCCAGGGGGGCCAGCATAAGGACCCTGCTCTTCCTGGGCTGCAGTCTCCCTGGATGTGGGGTGGTGCTCGCCCTCCTGGGATGCCTGCTAGGTTGCAGGAAGGTTCCACTGAGGCAGGGAGGCTGGACCGCAGTGGCCAGGACCAGGCTGCTCAGGGTGGGAAGACTTGGTCTGGCCTAGGTGTGTGAGGGGAGCCAGAAACCCTGGATGGAGGGCAGGCCAGCTATTGGGGGGGTCCATCGGGGCAGTGAGCCCTCAGCCACTGCTGAGCTCGGGGTGAATGCCAGGTCTCCAGGTATGGTGGTGAAGGGGACAAGGGCCCCTTCTGCCCAGCTGATGCCGGCAGACAGGACAGTGGGGGACCCTTGGGGGTTGGGTGGAGGGGCAAGGTCATGTGCAGAACCTTGATGGGGGAGAGTATGGCAGCTTAAGGAGAGCAGGTGGGGGTAGTTGGTGGCAAACACTTCTGTGGGGGTTGGAGTGGCCGTGGGAAGGGCGAGTGTAGGTGGGGCTCCTCAGCAGGCACCCCTGTTGGCCAGTCTCTGCCTCCTGGGGCCCCTGGGCCTATGGTCAGCAGAGGTGACCAGACTCTCATGCCCTGTAGGCCTCCCCACCCACTTTCATTCTCTCTCTTCTTGCTTCTCTCTTGATCCCCCTTTGGCTATCCTCTTCCTCTCCCTGCCCCGTGTGGGACTGTGATTGGTCCAGGCCATGGGTGGGGCAGCTGGCCTGGCCACTGGACTCCTGCCCAGGAGAGGCCAGGGTCAGTGGGAGGTATGCAGTGGTGCCCCTCTGTCCCCTTTCTCCACTTGGACCATCCTCGGAGTCTGCCAAGGGCCTGCTTCTGTGCCCCGATCCAAGCAGGCCACGGGGCTCCCAGGCTCCTCCTAACCCAGGAGCATGGTGGCCACAGGACCTCCTGAAGTCCCTAGGGCATGGCTCCCAGAGGGATCCTGCTGCCCTGGCCTGTCCTCCCAGGACCCCCGAAGTCCCCATTGTCGGGGTCCTTCTGGAGGTCCGCTCGTGGCACCTCTCTCCAGCTCCCTGGTATGGATGCATGGGGACAAGTATGGTGGACCCCGAGTGGCTGGGAGCGAGGGCCTGTCCGTGGCCATTCACTGCCCATCCACGCATTGGCTCAGGGGTAGCTGGGCAGAGGAGGGGTCTGCGTGGCTGAGGGTTGCCCAGCTCTTGGCCACTGAGGGAGGGACTCTGGCCCTGTAGCTCTTGTCTGCCTGGCCTCAGGCCCAGGGCAGGGCCTCTGTGGATGACAGGCAGGTTGGGCCCAGCTCTTTCAGCACCGACGGCCCTGGAGGGGCAGCTTTGTCGTGCCACAGCCCTGACTGCCATGTCCCTGCAGGCTCCTGCTTCTGGGTGGCTGTGCTGGACGGCAACGTGGTGGGCATTGTGGCGGCACGGGCCCACGAGGCAGACAACACGGTGGAGCTGCTGCGTATGTCCGTGGACTCACGTTTCCGTGGCAAGGGCATCGCCAAGGCGCTGGGCCGCAAGGTGCTGGAGTTCGCGCTCGTTCACAACTACTCGGCGGTGGTTTTGGGCACAACGGCCGTCAAGGTGGCCGCACACAAGCTCTACGAGTCGCTGGGCTTCAGACACATGGGCTCGAGTGACCACTACGTGTTGCCCGGCATGACCCTTTCGCTGGCCGAGCGCCTCTTCTTCCAGGTCCGCTACCATCGCTACCGCCTGCAGCTGCGCGAGGAGTGAGCACTGCCTGCCTGCCCGCCGCCCACCTGCCGCCCGGCCACCCCGTCCGCCCGTGCCCGCCTGCCCACCACCCGGGCCGCTTGCAGGCGCTCCCCTTGGCGTTTGTGGTGGGTGTTTCCTTTCCACCATCACGCGGTTCTCCGGCTGGCTTTCTGGGGAGCGTGGGGCCGCGGCTCCTGTGTGACACTCTCGGGACTGGTTGTGTGTAGCCCCGGCCCCTCGCCCCTCACCCCCCCAGCCTGCTGGGGCTTCGTCCTGAAGAGTGACAGCATGGACCGCCACGGGCCCACGTGGCTGCTCAGCCTGCGTGTGGGTCCCCTCCAGGCCCACCGAGCACAGAGCCTCTGTGGCACGGCCCCCATCCGGCAGATCCCCGGCCGCCAGCCAGGCTGTGGCCCCAGGAGACCAGACCTACTGGGCTGGCCAGCCACTGGCCCGCGGGGCACTGAGCTGGCCACGGGTCCCGCTTCGCTCCGTGCATGCTGAGGACATGGCCTGGCTGCCGCATGCCCACGGCCCTCTGCCCCGCCGCCCCGCTCAGCCTGGGCCAACACCGGGCAGTGCCCCCACCCAGCCTGCCAGCCAGCCGTGGCCGCCCACCTGCGCTCGGGAAGGCTGGCCCGCCTCTCACCACCCCTGCTGCCCCTGTCCCAGCTCTGCTTTGACACCGAGTCACGAGTCACATTTCTTTCCTTTTGGTCCCTGCCCCTCCCCCACCCGGGCTTCACTGATGGCATCATCATCCAGGTGTGGTTCCCGCAGTCACCTGTGGCCCAGCCTGGTTAGGGTCTTTCAGGAGAGCAGGGTGGGGACGCAGTGGTGCGGTCGCCTCCCCCCAGGCCCAGCTGGATGATGGTGGCCTTTCCCAGACCTCCCTGAGGACTGCTCTGCCTCACGGCTCATGGGCTCTGCCCTGTGAATCTTCCATAAGCCAGGCCGCTGCCCACACCACCGAGCCCACAGCTTCTCCCAGCCTGAAACCGACCCATTTTTTAATAAGTTATTTAGACAGAATAGCACTCTGCATGACTTTAATTCTTGGGACAAAATGGTAGTTGATACCTTAACACACACGCACGCACACACACACACACACACGTGTGGTCTAGAATATGCACTATTTCTGGCCCAGTTTGGTGGGGGCGGGTGGCCGGGTGAGTAGAGTGTTTCAGATTTTGAAATCTGGAGTGAGACCCTGACTTAGCACTCTTTCCCTCAAAGAGCATTTCTGGTCTGTGTGGAGGCTCTGGGCTGCCCCCGTCCAGCCTCGACTTGTGGGACAGAGGTCAGCAATGGCGGCAATTTCCCTGCTGACCCTGGAAGGAGTGAGTGCTGTCCACCTTGGCCAGGAGGCGGGTGTGGCAGCCTGGCTGTGCTCCTGGCCTCTCCTTTCGGGGTGGGCGGTGGCGGTCAGGTGTAGGATGGCCTGAGTGGGTGGAGGAACGGGGTCGTTGGCAGTGGCCACGTGTCCAGCTTGTGAGCCTGGACCCGGCCGTGGTGGCAGGAGGGCCGTTGGTGCCCACTGAGGCCCCTTTATTTTGGGAGCTGGGAAAGGGGGAGTGGCAGGCACTGTGGGCCATGCAGCTGGGTACTACGTAGGGGACACAGAGGGGACATTCTCAGGTGCTTCGGGAACAAGCAAATGTGTGAAGCAAGCCCAGTGTCCCGAGGGGCCTTTCTTGCTGTCTGCAAACGAGATATTCGTAGAACATTGTACAGACCCCGCTCTCCCCTGTACATTTCTCCCTGGTGGCGTCCGGTCCCTTCTTGGGGACGGGGGTTTTGTAGACTGTACAGAAATCGGCACCCTATTTTCTTGCAGCTCTCAGATTTTGTTAATCTGGATTATACAGACAGACGTAAAGTGTTTTAGCAAAATGGAAAACAAACAGTTGTGCCTTTTTCCTCTTTCTGTTTAGTTTGGTTTTGGCTTGGGGTGGCCTTGGCTGGCGTTGGGCGTGTTGGGGGCTGCGGCTGGTCTGAGGCCTGGTGGGGCAGGTAGGACAGGTGGGCGCCACGTGAGCCCAGCCTGGTGGGCATTGTCTTGTCAGTGGAAGCCTGGGGCTGCTGCGGCTTCCGTTGATCCTGTGCCTTTGGAGCCTGGGGTCCCTGGTGTGGGGACATGTGGGTGGAGGCCAGAGCTGCCAGCATCTGGGTGACATTGGCCAAAGCAGGTGGCCCCAGTTGCTCCTGGGAAGACATGTGGCCCTCCCCTATCCTACTGGTGTCTGTCTGTTCATGTAGGATCTATGGGCTGGTGGGGGAAGGGGGGGACTGCAGTGTCTTTCCCAGTCTGGTGGCCCAGGGTGGCCTGTGGCACCGGCTGGGTGCACCCTGTGCTTGGGACAGGGCCTTTGCCTGGCCCATGTGCGGCTTGGCAGCCCCCAAGATCACCAGGGGAGCAGATCCCCCATCCTTTCCCGGAGCCAGAGGCTGGGCATACTCGTGGGGGATGCCTATCCCTGGGTGGCCACTTCCCTCCAGCCTGGGAGCTAATCCTCCACAAACGTGCACCGAGATGTGAATTTTATACATTTGTAGAAATTCTGATGTTACTACTTCTACCTCTGTGAAGCACCTGCCTGGGTTTCCACTCAGTGGTGTGTCTGGGCAGCTCTCTGCACTGGCAGGCCCTGGGCACCCCCCACCACCGCCACTGGCCTCCTGGGCCTCCCCCAGTGGCTCCTGCTGAGGCCTTGGGAAAGCAGGCCCCCAGACATGGCCCCCATGCTCAGGAGACAAGGCTCCCAGGACTTTTGGAAGCCTCTGTTTTTGGATGGGAAAGCGGGAGGTGGAGTGTTCCAGAATGTTTTTGTTGGATGAGCCTGGAACACAAGCCCAGTGGGCAGCTCCGGGCAGTGGGATGCAGGGCAGCTGAGACCTCTAGCCTCTCGGGATGGCTCAGTGTCACCAGTGTTCCTGGGGCAGCACCCACTGCCCAGGGAAGGGGTCTGAGGAGAGCTGGGGTTGTCTGTGGATGCCGAGGTTGTTCCCCTCTCCCCTGTACCCGCTTCTAGCCAGGCCTCCCATTGCTCCCCTTGAGTGAATAGGGCAGAGAGATGGGCCAGCCTGTCTCAAGGAAGGTGGGGGGTGGCCCTACAGCTGGGCTGAGGACACGAGGTCCTCAGGCAGCCCCCATTCTGGCCTGGTTGTCCTTCCTCAGAGAAGACCTTTCCAGTGGACAGGCTGGGGGCTGCTCTTCACATGGCTTCCTTGGGAATCTGGCAAGTGCTTGGGAGGCTCTTGCGCCACAGCGAGTCATGCTGGCAGTGTGAGAGCCCACCCCTACCTGCCCCGCCCCCCTGGCCCGCTCCTGATTGCCCCTGCCCACCCTGACCTGTCCCTGCCTACCCCTGCCCCCCTTGCCTGCCTTTGCCACCCTGGCCTAGCCCTGCCCGCCCTGGCCTGCCCCTGTCTGCCCTAGCCTGCCCTTGCCCACCCTGGCCTGCTGTGGCCCACCTCTGCCCGTCCCTGGCCCGTGCCTGCCCGCCCCTGCCCGCCGTGGCCTGCTCTATGTGGCTTTGAGCCTGGGCCCCTCGCTGGGCTGGGACCAGGTCAGGGGCTAAGCAGCAGAGCCACCCCCCTGTCTGTGTCCAGGGAATGGCTGACAGTGGTCCCCAAGCCTTGGGAGCCTGGCCCCCATCCCCAGCAGGTGGGCAACATGGACCCTGTGTTCATTTGAAGCTGCTTTCATGACTCTGTTTTGGCCACAGCCGGTGTTCCTGTGCTTGTGGGCCTTTGGCTGAGGCCTTCTGGGGCTTGTGTTCTGGGCTGGGTGTGGGGCAGATCCTGGAATGTTTGCTCTTTGGTGCCGCAGGTGGGGCAGCCCAGGGCCTGGGGTGGGGGAGGAGGGACTCCGACCTGTCATTGTTGGATGTATTTTTTTTTAACAGCAATAATTAGCCATTTTGAAGAAGGGGTGTGTCTGTGTGTGCGTGCCTGTGTGTGCCTGTGTGTGTGTGTGCACCATGCACGTGTGCACACATGTGTATGTGTGCTGCGTGTGCGTGTGCACACGTGTGCCCACGCATGCCTGTGTGGACCTGCACATGTGTGCACGCAAGTGTAAGTGCGTGGTGACAGGGAGGGGACCTCCTGCTGCTGCATGAATGGGCCAGCGCTAAGCCCCACGCTGAACGGCAGGGTTCCAGCTGGGTGCTGTGCTTCCTTCTCCCAGGCCTGCCCCAGGGCCCAGGGGACCTTGAATGTAGTGCTCCCCACCCACCGTGGAGGGCGCTGGACAGGTCTGTGGGAAGTGGGGGGCCCGGGATGAGCCTTTGCCTGGGTCTCTGGGTGTGTGGGGGGACTGGCGGGGGGTGCACACTCAGCCAGACCAGCCGAGATCACACATGATGACACAGTGTCCCCTGGGTCAGGCTGTTGGACCACAGCTGCTGCGGACACTGTGTCTTTGGGCGAGCAGAGTGCAGATTGGGTCGTGGTGGTGGGGTACACTTCCTGTGGCTTACTGTCCATGAGCCCACGATTGCGGCAACTGTCCTGAGACCCCTGGGTATGCCAGAACCCTCGAGAGGGGCGGAGACAGGCCACGGGGCCAGGGTGGGGTGGGGTCTCCGGCTTCCTGTGGGTGTGTGAGCAGTGGGGGGGGTTGCTGTGGGCCCGGCTGCCTACTCGGCCCCCAGTGCTGCTGTTTTTCAATAAAACCAGAGTTGACGGAATTGGACTCCTGTGAGTTCTTGAAGCGCCTCCACGTGGCACTTGGCCAGGAAGGGCTGCTTTTCTGGAGATGCTGGACTCCTCCTCGGGCAGGTGTGGGTGCCGGGTGCCCTGTGGAGCCGAGGCCACTGGCCCTGTGCTGGCCACCTTGGCTGGGCTTCACCTGCCCACTTGGCACCTCCAGGGAGCAACTCAGGTCTGAGGGGCCCAGGCGATGGCGGCAGGCCCACCTCCCTCCTGAGGTCTGTGAGGGAGGATGACATGGGGGTTGGTGCTGGGGACAGTGAGGTGCTGTCCAGCTCCAGACAGCTCCCTGCGGGGGCCTTTCCACTGTGGGAGGAGCAGCCTCTGCTATCCCATCCCCAGGGTCGGCCTCCTCCTGCAGGGAGGGTTTTGGGCAGGCCCTAGGTTCACTGAAATCATTGTCTATGGCCTTGCAGCCTGTGGGGCTGGCTTCTGCGGGCAGCTCACTCTGACCCTCACTACTGGGGGGCACGAGCTGTGTTTGGACATCAGCCTGGGGCCAGTGTGCAGCCCAGCAGTGGCTTTGTCTCTGAGCTGACCACGTGAAGACAGGCCCCCTGTAGGCAAGGCCACCCACACGTACACAGGCACAGGGACATGCAACACATGCCCACGGCTGGCATGGAGGGATCCAGCTCTCCAGATTCTAGAACGTTCCATCACACAGTGGTCAGGCCTGGCAATACAGATGCTCATGCAACCCATGAAGACAGTGACAATACCTTGAGGCCACAAGAAAAGTAGGGCTGGGCACAGTAAGCAGAGAAGTGGGATCGGCACAGGAGGCTGAAGCCCAGCCACCGCCTACCTGAGCAGCTCTGGTGCCTGCTGGAGGGGCTGCCTCGCACATGTCCCCCAGCCCAAAAGGTGCTGTGCGGGTCCTCAGAACCCAGACAGGGAGGCACGCGGGAGAGGAGACCCTGGGGTGCCTGGATGACCTGGAGGCCGGACCCACAGGGGACCTTTGCAGGGCTGTGCAGGGGAGGCAGCTGAGCAGAGGTGTGGGAATGGCTGGGCACTGACTACCCAAGTGGGCTTGTACAATGATGTAAACTTTCTGTCCCTCCGTGTCCCCACTGTGCAGGGGGGGCCACCGTGAGGCTGTTGGGGTGCATGGTCTGGGAAAGCCACTTTGAGAGGAGAGTCGGAGAGCTGGCTGGCTCTCAGGGACTGGTCGGGCCAGCAGGAGGTTCGTGGGAAGGCTGGGGACACCCAGGAGCACTCACTCCAGAGGCCCGGATGGCCTGCCCGGCCTGACAGCACAGAACCCATGCCCACCCCTCTGTGCTTGTTCTCTGCACCTTGGCGGCCGTCAGCAAGGCCTGGGAGGAAGGGGCTCTCCGTGGCTGCGGGGAGCTCTGGCCAGCGGAGAGGGCCTCCAGGCTGCTGGTAGCTCCTGGGGCACCGGCTAAGTGCTGAGCAGCTGTGGACCTGGTGGAACGCAGCCCGGGCTCTGTGGGAGAAGGGCCGGGAGCCCCCGCTGTGGGCCGGGCAGGCCGCTCCTGTCTCAGCCTCTCAGCTCTGGGCCAAGCAGAGTGGATCAGGGGTGTGGGCATGGCATCTCCCATCCACCAGAAGAATTCATTTGCACAGAGACTCGGTCTGCTTTGAAAAGGCTTTTACTCTGGGGGACAGCCCAGGGGGTGGATGTGGCCCTCTCCACCACAGGCTCTCACTGGGAGCCCATGCAAATTGCCCAGTGCTGACCTTGGGGAAGGCCACACAATGGACTGGTGGAAACCAGTTCTCTCCTCCCACTGTTGCCTGGGGCTACAGACAAAATGAAGGCGAAAAATGCAGGGGTAGGTGCTGACAAGGGGACTGGCGGTGGCAGGGTGGTTGCTTGGAGACTCAGCAGGACGTGGGCTGGGCCGAGGGCCCAGGGCCCTCCTGCAGCGGCACCAGGTGGCCCCATGACTGGCCAGCACTCAGGCTCACCTTCAGGGGCACCTGTGGGCGGCAGCGGCGGTCAGTTCCAGTCCCAGGCTCGCCCTTCCCCCCACTGCTGGGCAGGGGTCCCCAGCTCCAGGCATCCATTTGGCCCGAAGACGTGATTCGACACAGCCACACACTCACAGGGACAGGCAGACAAGCACCCCCAGACCCTAATACCCCAACCGTGGCTGAGCTGCTCAGCTGACCTGCCCAGGCCTCTGCCAGGGAGCAGGCCTGCAGGTGCCTTAGGAGAAAGATGCCAAACGGGGTCTGGGGGAGCCCTCCCAGACTCCCTAACCCTGAGTGGGAACTTGCCAAGGCCCTGGACCATGGTGCAACAGCTCCCTCTCGACAGGGAGGGAGGACAGGGGCTGCCAGTTGCTGCAGTCCCCTGCCGGCTCTGTTCCCTGCAGGACTGAAGGCGGGGGTTGGGCCTCCGGGAACCACAGGGCAGTGGAGGAGGCCAGCAGTCTGGAGTCTCGGGGGCTGCCTGTGTCCTCCATCCTGTCTCTTGGTCCCCTGGGAGCTGGACTCAACTCTTCTGTCTGGTAGGCACTGGCCGTGAGTGGCCAGTTGGAGGGAGCCTGCAGAGCTGCGTGGGACCTGCCTGCCTCCCCGCCCCTTCCCCCTCACCTGCAGCTGCAAGGCCGGCTCGTCCTGCAGGGCCTCCATGGTCCCCCTGACTAGAGCTGGAACAGAGGGAAGAGTGGGAGAGGGGCAGCCCCAAGCCCTCTGGACAGAGATGGGGCTGTCATGGGAATGCCTAGGTCCCAGCCCTATCCTGGCCCCCAGGCTCTGCAGTTATTCCCTGAGTCTACACGGCCAGCCACGCTGGTGGATCCAGCAGCCCTGGCATCACCTGTGGCTGGTGCCACTGGCCACACACCCAGCACAAGCCTGATGGCACCTCAGCTGCCCCAGCTGTGGTTGCTGAGCAACTCCCCCCAGCCCCAGGCTCAGCCAGTGGGGGCCTGGGCAGTGGGGGGTACTGGAGGCCTCTAACTCTGTCCAGAGGCTTTGGGGCTGGGAGGAGGAGGGAACGTTGGGCCATCCTGGCTGACACAGCACGGGCAGGAGGACCCATGCTCCCATCAAATGCCCATGAACTTGCATGTGATGGTAGCCCGGAAGGTCAGCTGTGTGGTGCTGGTGGGCTGGGCTGGCCATGTGGCCTCAGTTGCTCTCTAGCCCTGAGACAGGGAGCAGCCCAGGCAAGGGAGGGGTCTGCTGGCTCAGTGTTTCTCTGAGTTTGCTCAGAACACTTTGTCTCTTTGATCAACAAATATTTCATTCCATCCTACTAAGTTATCTATAATTTTTGATACAGAGATTGTGACAGAAAGACCCCTTGAAGGAGTGGTTCTCCCCTCTCTGGCTGCGGGCTTAATGGGCCAGCTCCCTGGGGACCCGTCTCTGGGTGCCTGGAGTGGGCCAGTGGCTACTGAGGGCAGTGCACCTGAGCTCCGTGACCTTGTTTCCTTCTCTGTGCTGTGTAGATGGTTGTGGTCGGGGGGGTGGGCAGGAGGTTGGGTCAGACGGTTGCTGGGTCCCTGGGAGGGAAGCATGCCCTCCACCCCCAGCCTGGGCCACGCTGGGGAGTGCAGGGGTGTCCAGGTGCTTCCTAAGGGTGGAGGTGGCCCCCTCCCCCAACTGGGGAAATACCAGCTATGCAGGGAACCACCCCACCAAGGGAGGCAGTCCTGATGGTAAGATGGAGTCTGCAGTCTGGGACCGAGGGCCACAAAGCCAACAAGTCCAGAAGGGGAGTCTGTATTATCTAGGAGCCCTGATGTTGAGGCAGGCCCCACAGGGAGAACTGGGGCGTGGCCAGGGTGGGGCAGGTTCACTCAGCACGGGGCAGGGAGGGGCAGCCAGAGTGGCCTTCCTTTCTGAGAAGTGGAAGGTGCTGTGTGTGGCCGGCTCACCTGCAAACTCAGGAACCTGTGGCTCTTCCACCTCAAACAGCAACTCGTCGTGAAGCTGGGCAACCAGCCTGCAAGACATGGCGGGGGCAGGGAACACCCTGAGCTGTGGCCTCGAGTGGCCACTACGGAAGCCTGTGACACAGGGCACTCCAGACCACATGACTGGGTGGGGCGTGGGACACCCAGCAGGACTGGATGCAAACGTCTCCCCACAGAGTGGAGGCCGGTGGCCCTCAGCACGTCCCTGCTCAGGAGCTTTGAGAGGGCTTTGGGTCAAGTGCCAGGGGCCAGCAGGGGTGCACGTTCTGTGGAAGGTGGGGTCTGGGCTGGCATAGGTGCTCTGGGAGGATGATGCCTGCAGGGGGCTGTGGCCTGGGACAGAGGAAGGTGGCTTGCCCTGTGTACTCAGGGAGGGGAGGCGTGGTGCAGATGACCCACAGGAAGGATGGGAATGCTGGAGGAGGGGACCTGTGTACTCTGCCCTGTGTGTGACTTGCTGAGCCCAGGACTGGGCCTTTGAGGTCAGAGACCACGTCCGAACCTTGTCACTTTGCAGGTGTGGTGTGGGAGGAAAGAGGTGGCAGGCAGAGACACTAGAAAAGCTGGGCTGGAGAGGTGCACAGAGGCCCCCCAGGTTGGTGGTCCCCTGGACTGCAAGCCCACCTGAGAGAGGGAGCCTCTCTTCCTACCGCGGGGCAGAAGTGAGTGTTGCCCGCAGGTCCAGGGGCCCACAGAGCTTCCTCCCGTCCATCTGTCTGCCTCTGCCTGCTGGGAGAGGATTTGCCCGACCTCCAGGCCGCCCTCTAGAAGCCAGAATGGGTTGGGGGCACGACGGTGGGACCTCCGCTCCTACAGGATCTTCGTGTTCAAGCAGCAGAAACTCTCAGGTTTAGCATCAGCACAGTTCACACTTCTTGAAGTGACGCCTTGAGTTCTGAGCCGCCAGTGTGGCAGCAACCTAAGAATAGGCCTGAGTCGTTAGTCACTTACACACCGCTCCCACAGCTGCCAGTGACATTCCTGGACTTCCAGCTGGAAATTGGGGCACAAAGATGCAGAGACACCCATGTGGGGTAGCTGAGTGTGTGGGTCAGACCCCGCTATTTCTGAGCAGTGGCTGCCCGCTGTCCTGCTGTCCTCTCGATGCTCCTGTGAATAAGGGCTGCAGCAGAGCCCGGCCTCCCTGGATGACATCCTGGCCCTGTCAACACCCTGTCACCATCCGCAGCCTTCCTGCTTGGCCCTTCCCAGTGTCAGGAACAGTCCATGGCTGCCCAGCCATCTCACAGAGCCCAGGCTCCTCCAGGCTGCTCCACACTGCGTGGCTGAGTCTCTTGCCTCTCCTGGACCCCCGACACCTTCTCTGCTTATTCCTGAGGCCGGGAGATGGTGTTGTGCCCCACGGTGGTGAGCCACGCCTGGCCAGGAGACTGGAGACTGGAGACTGGAGGTCAGAGGGCACCCCTGGTGGCCAGCCGATGGCCCTGTCTTCCACATCTTACCGACAGTCCCTGTACTCAAGGGCAAGGGAGCGGGGGAGGGTCTTGTGGAGGCAGCCTCCGTCCAGAGGTCCAGATCAGGAGAACTGGGTGGCTCTCCCAGGCCTCTCGGTGGCAGGGGCAGGGGCACAGCAGGAGCAGAAGGGGCAGCTCTGTGGCTCAGGTGTGGAGGCCCAGTGCTGGTCCAGCTCTGCACAGTCTTGGACATGGGTAGGCTCTGGGCCTCGGTTTCCCCTTGTCTATACTCAATGTTTCTGAAGCTTCTTTCTGGTTCTGACGTGTTCTGAATCTTAGAAAAGCCTTTTCACAGAGGCCCCATGTCCTGAGAGGCCGAGACAGGATCCCTGAGAGCTGACGGCTCTGCCAACAACTGGCAGTGGGAAGTTCGGAGGCCTTCTTGCTCTGGGCCCAAGGCTGCAGGCCCCAGGGCCTGGGGGCAACTGGAGAAGGCTCTCTGGGCACTTGCTCCACTCTGCACAACCACAAGCCTCTGGTGATGCATCTCGTATCCTCACACGTGGCTCATGGTGGCTTATTCTAACCTCGATCCAAAACTTCTCCTGTTGCTCCGGGAAGAACAGAGCAGAGTGGGAAAGGCCCCAGATTCCACACTGAACCGCTTCATGACCTAACACATCCTATCTGCTATGGGAAGCTTTTCCCAGAGACAGTGAAGCCTGAGAGGGGCCAGCGGGGTGCCAAACCCGGAGTGAGAACCATTTGTGCTGAGGTCTGGACTCCTCGAAGAAGATCCCAAGTCCTCATGGACCATCTTCCTTTATCAATCCCACAAAATGCCCAAATGGATCAGATATCTCTGGACTACGATATCACAGAGGCAGAACAACCCTGCAGCCTTCGGTTCCGGCCAAGGTGGTGAGCTACACAGGCCGCTCCAGCCCCTTCTGAAATGGACCCTGTGGAAAGCACACCAGGGAGCCTGAGGGGCAGGGGACTGGAGGCCCAACACTCACTGGCGTGCGGAGGGCGGGGGGAGCAGATGGACATGGAGCAGGAGAAACCAAGAGGAAAGATTTCCCATTCTGCTTTCACACCCCACAACCCCGCCCCTGCCCAGTGGCGGCAGAAACCGGAGACACAGCCCAGACTCCTGTGCAGGGTCAGGAAACTGAGCAACAGATCTGACCCCGCCCGCCCTCGCTCCTCCCCAGGCCCAGGCTGGCAGCCACGGAGGCCCCCTCCTGAGGGTGGTTGGTCAGTGGGAGGCGGTATCTGGGACAGGGGTTGCAGAGGGTGCTTTTGGGCAGCTCTGTGGGGCTTGGGGACAGTCCTGTCCCCAGTCCTTCACTAGGACACCACCCACAGTCTCTGCTGGGGCCTTTGCCCACTGAAAATTCTGCACAGAATTGCTGGAATTGCCAAAAGAACCCAGGTTCAAATATCAAAATGAACAATATGAAATCTGTGAAGTAGGAGAAGCCTTTTTAAGGAAAGATGAAGGATCTCAGATAAGGATGGAAATCACGCCTTGAGAAGTAGAACAGTATCAAAGCCAAGAAGGAACTCAGATGGAGAGGGTCCCGCTGTGCGGGTGACCCCCCACCCTCGGTTACAAGCTGGAGATGCAGCCACCCAGCCCTGTCACCTGGGAAGGGCCCATTTGCAAGAACAGGCCTGCTCTGGCCCGGAGCCCACCCCTAGCATGGCAAACACAAGTGCATGGTGCCCAAGCAGGGGTCAGGTCTTCTGGCTCTGACACACTAGCTTCTCTAGGGGACTTCCAGAGGAGCGGACAGGAAGGAGTCCCAGGGCTCTGGAGCAGAACCTGCCCCCTGCCACCTGCACTGGTGCCAGGACCTCGGGCGGCTGTGAGGCTGGGCCAGCAGAGCTGGACAGGGGCTCCTTGTCACCCAGCCTCCTGGATGCTCGGCCACGGAGGCAGAGACAGAAACTGGATAGAGCTGTAGACCGGAGGCAGTGTAGCCCGTGGCTCTGTGGGCCGGGCTGGGTCTCCAGCACACTAGGTGGTGGCAGCCATAGGCCCTGGGGGGTGGAGTGGAGTGTGTGACGGAGTGGAGGGCAGTGTCTATGTCCTGACCTGGGGCTGAGCCCGCAGGTGCTCACACACACCTACGGAGATGCATTTCCGCACCAGCTGAACCTGGCTAGACCTCCTCATGCCTGCAGGTGGCCCCTTGCTACTGCAGCGGCTGTGAGCTGGCTCCTGGGTACTTCGCTCAGCCCAAGATGGGAGGCAGGCGCTGCCCTGGGAGTGCTGAGAGGAACCCAGGCTTGGGGGCCCCCTCTCCTTGGGGTTCATGGGAAGTGGAAGGCATTGCTTTGCTCCTGGGAGGTACATGCGCGTGGCCCAGCCACGGTGTTGACCCACAGAACCACAGGCCTCCCACCTGAGCCCGTCTCAGGGTTAGGGGTCAGGCTGGGTAAGCGGCCTCTCACTCACTGACCTGGCCGTCAGGGTAGGGGAAGCAGCCACGGCAGTGAAGACACGGATCATGGCCATCTTACAGAGGTCTGCAGCTGAGCCTGTGGGGACAAAGGGCTCTGTTTTGCGAACGATGTGAGGTCCAGGGCCCTGCAGCAGGGTCTCAGCCAGCACACTCCGCCGAGCAGGGCTGTCTTCATTCTCTAAGCAGTGGAATGCAGGACCCCATGCCCTACAGGTGAAAACAGCCCAGATCTACCATCCCACAGTTCCTGCTGAGCAAGAACCCAGTCCATAAGCCTGGGTCCTCTGCTCGAGGCCTCACAGCCAGAGATCAGTGTGCAACCTGACCGTGACCTCATGTGGAAGTTCAGTGAGGGAAGACCCACTCCCAAGTGACCCTAGGTCATAAGCAAAGTTCATTTCGTGCCGTGAATGAGCAAGGTTCCTGTGTTGCGGCTGGCTGCCAGCTGTGCGCTATGCATTCGGCTGCTAGAGGCTGCCCTCCGGTCCTTGCCGTGGGCCCTCAGTCAACAAGCAGTTGGCTTCTTCACAGCCACCTGAAGGGCTCCTGCTGCGGTGAGTCCCTGACTTTCACCCCTACACGGTCTTTCAGGGGCCTGCCTGATGAGGTCAGGCCTGCTGTGGATGCAAACCCCCTTTCCCCTGTGGCTTGACCTAAGCATGGGGATGATATCATATTCACAGTTTTTGCAGAATCTAGAATCCTGCCCGCTACACCAGCGAATAGACTGACCAGCCATGCGGCTGCTGGACTTCATTGCGCTTGGCTCTCCAGTGGATTGCTTGGGGCGATGATAACACCTCCTTGGTTTGGGGAGGGTAAATCACAGGTCGAGGCTGTGTTGGGCACTCTGCAAGGTGCTGGCCGGTGTAGGGGACATGCCCATTCCAATGCCAGACACACAGCAGGTGTCTCAGGAATGGGAAACATGAAATCAGATTTCACTGTGGTTTGAAATTGCTTTAGCTCTTCATGGTTCCCAAGGTTCCCCAAGGGGTAAAGGTTGTTAGTCCATGGACTGCCTTCCTCCACTGTATGGCTAAGCCTCCGGAATATGGATGTCCCTTTCCTGAGAGTGTGACAGGAATGCTGGACATGGAAGTCTGGCCTCTGAGGCCGGCCTGCTGGTGGTGAGGGGTCTCAGGTGGGGTGGGGGGCTGCCCTGGAGTGGATTGTCAGGAAAAGGACACGGAGCTGGAGAAACAAGAATGGGGGAGGCGGGAGGGGTGTGTGGGGAAGAGGAGGTGGATGTGTCACGGCTGGTCGTGTTGGCTGATGGGTCAGAGGCTGAACTTTCTCACAGCACTGGCCACTGCTTGCTCCTGGCACCTAGTTCAGCTCACACAGATTTCTGTTACGTGGATGAACAGCAGAGACACACGTGTGCAGGGAGGCCATATCCACGGTAGCTGGATATCCTGGCTGGCCTCTCAGTCAAAGGTGTCTCCTGTGCAGGACTTCCTGGAAGGGCTCTAACACAGCTTTGGCATCACTGAGCACATGTCTCACTCACATCCAGTGGACAGACACACAGCTGTGGCCTGATAGCAGCCTCCTATGTGCAAACATGCCATCTCAGGACGTGAGGGCTGTCACCGTCCTCAGCTCCTGTCTGGCCAGTCACATGGGGCCACAGGACTTCAGGAAGATTCTATACTGAGCCCAGACCGATCCTAGCAATTGTCCTGCCAGCTGCCACTGGGCCTCCTGCTGTCCACACAATGCACGGGGGGCTGAGTCTGAACTCAGGGCTGCTGTGTCCCCTCTCTGCAGGACTCACGGGGACAGGATCTCCACCCTGCCCCCAGTCCAAGCTGCCTGCTCCCAGTCTGCTAGGGTCCCTGGCCGCCTTCCTATGGCAGAACCCCCCTCTGGGGGCAGGTGGTGATGTCCTGCCTCAGGCCTCATGTCTGGGCCCTGGGGGGTCTCGGGTCCCCATCTGTGACCCATGGGTCACCAACAGGATGACACCTGACTCCCAGGCTGCCTGGGGCCTCCCTTGGACAGCTTGTGCCCCATGGTGTGTGGAGCCTGTGATTATCGATTTACCTCTCCACCTATATGCAGAGATGTGAGCTACTGGTGGCTGTGGCTAGAGACAACAGAAGAGTCTTTATGACCGGGGAAGACCGCATGCCCTCGGGCCTCCCAGCTGCCTGCCACCAAGGACTGTGGGACCTAGGAAGGCCTGCTGGGTCTTGGAGGCCTTGCTGCAAGATCTTACCCCTGCCAGGCATGACAGGCAGGACCGAAAGCCCCAGGCCAAGAGTGCAGGGACTGAGTTCCAGATCTCGCTCTTGTCCTGGCCAGAGAAACTCCAAAAGCCTAAGGTCCCTCTTCAGAGGTCGGGATGGTGTTGCCTGCCAGAAAAGCCCCCAAGTCCTGAGTGCCCACTGAGCGCCAAGCGTTATTTTGCTTGGGCCTCCCCCATGACGGCCAGGGAGCACAGGAGCAGGGACTGGCACCCTGATAATCCAGGGGTGTCACTCAGCCCTGTGGTGCCTGAGAAACCATGGCAGGTGGCCCGAGGGGCTCTGCATACCTTGCACCGCGAAGTTCACGGCCTGCCTCTCAGCTTGCGCCCGCAGCTGCTGGTCTTGTGCGTGGACCCTTGGCAGCAGTCTCCTTCTGCCCATGATGGATGCCACGTAGCCTGGGTCATGTGAGGGAGAAGAGGACATGAGGCAGAGATAAACAGGCTGTGCAACACCCTGGTGCTCACCTACCCTCTGTGGGCACGGCCTCCTCCACCTGGGGCCCAGGGGCCCCGGCAGGACCCCTCCTCACTGCAGCACTGAGCCCGAGTGCGGTGGGGAGCTCTGCTCACTGGCTGCCCAGTCTGTCTTGGGGGCGAGTGGGTTCGTGGTGGGAAGCAGAGCAGCCTTGTGGCGGCTCTCCCCACTGACTTCCGGCTGCAGCCACAGCTAACAGAGGTCAGGGGAGGGCAGTTTGTAAAGGTTATGAAAGGCCACTTGCGGGGCTCGGGTGCAGAAGTCCTTCTGGACCAGGCAGCAGCCAGGATGGGGAGAAAGCATTCGTCTACCTTCTACTCAAGGAGGGAGCGGCCCTGCTCCCACAAGGTAGACCCAAGTTTTGTGGGGCCTGAAGTGTCATAATTTTGCAGTCCTTTTCTTTCTCTTTTGTGGACCCCAATATGGGGCTCCATCTCAGGACACTGAGGTCACCACCTGAGAAGCTTGACCGCCTGCCCGAGGTCCTCCTGAAGAAGACGGACACAAACATGCTGTGCTGGATGAGTGTGTTCCTGACCATGAAGACCTGTGTTCTCTGAGGTGCTCGTGAGACTGAATCCACAATCAGGATCTCACATGTCTGAGGACGGGAAGACTTTCCCATGCACATCACAATTACAGAAATGACAGCGTTCGGGGCATCTGCTGCATGCCAGGTGGTAACATCAAGTCTCCTAAGCAGAATGGGCAGTGAGGACAGGGGGAGCCCTTGCCTCCGCCTGAATTACTCAGTCTCTGCCTCTTTGCGTGGTTCGTGGTTCTGGGCTGGAGGCTGCATGCTGTGTGTCTTAGCTGCTGAGCATCAGTTCTGCTCTGCTGCCTTCCTTTCAAGGGTGTTTGGTGGGCCCGTCACGAGCAGGTCATCTGCTGCCTCTGAGGCCTGTGTTTAAGCTTTGTCGGGGTAGGTTTGGAGGAGCCTTTAACCGGGGCCAGTTCAGATCCACGACTAGGGTGGGTCTCTTCTTGGCTCTTTCTTGCCCGTCGCAGATGTCCCATGAGGACTGTCCACTCCAAAGGTCAGAATGCAGACAGCTAGCACTGTATGGATTCTGAAACGATCTAGTCTACTGCTTCCAGATATCACTCTGCTTCATCGTGTAGGGTTCCCCACTCGGTGTGTGTGTCCCGGTGCTCAAAACCAGAGGTGTTCCTCTCCAGACTGGTGCAGTGCCTTTTCCACTGGGCTCCCTGCTCTCTGGTTCTGTGCGTCTCCCATCCTGATCCTATCCCCTTCACTTAGTGAGACATCATCATCTGCTTGGGCTCCCTTCCTGCATGTGTTCGGGCTGCTCAGAGGCTCTAATGGAAAGAGGAGGGCATAGCCCATGATCCAGTGTCTGAAACAGCTCTCCTGTGCATTTGTCCAGCTTTCAAGTTGTTTATTGTGGGAGGAAAGTCTGAGCTCAGTGTGGCCCTAAGTTGAAGTCCCTGCCTCCACACACTCCAAATCTTGCTTCTGCTTCACCCAGTGCTCGCAGGGCTGGGCTCATCGCTCCCGGCCACACTGCGAGGTGACCCCCAGCCCTCACTTCATGTCACTGTGCTTAGGAAGTGGGCCAGGGGATGGAAGGAATGCTCTTCGAAGCCATTCCTGGGCCAGCACAGCCAGTGGCTCTCAATCACACAGGGACGGAGGGAGAGACTGCAATCTCCATCCTGGAATCTGAATTAAATGGGTCGCCGACCTCCCTTCCCCTCAGCTGGACTCCCAGACCAGCTGCTGTCCCAGCCTGGGTGGAAGAGCCGCCTCTCCATCTTGCTTTCATCAACTGCACAGAGGAGCGGACCACATGAACACCTGGCAGGGCTTCTCCCCAAGGCCTTGGAAGGGACCCGGGCCTCCTGCTCACAGTAGCCTGGTCCATCTGCTCCAGACCCAGCAGGGCGGGCATGCCTACATGGAGAGCTCCACACCTGGGGGTCCGGGCCACCCTCGAGTCTGCGGTCCCTGTTGTCTCTTCGGCGTCTCTTGCCCGCGCTCTCCATCCAGTCCTCCTCAGATGTTGGCTGGACGCCCCATGCCTTCAGATGGCTCCCGAGGCTCCAGCTCACACTTTGGCCTCCCCTGCCAATCTTTCTCCCATGCTCATGAACTGATTTATGCAAAACAAACCCCGGGTTCTTCCTGTGGCCGGTGGTGTACCCCCCAGGGTCTGGGCCTACCGGCCTTTTCTCTGGCCTCTGGGCTGCCCTGGCCTGCCTGTGCACCCCTGCGCTGCTCCAGACCCTTCTGGCCAGGCCTGTGGTGGCTCAGACTTCACCCCAGCGAGGCCGGGGTGCACGGTGCTCTCCAGGTGCCTCCCTCCACCACTCCCTGCACTGGCACTGCGCTGGCTCCTATTGCCCCTACAATCCCGTTTTCTGGCTCCTTTCACCCCTACAGTGCCGTCTGCTGGCTCCTCTCACCCCTACAATCCTGTCTGCTGGCTCCTCTCACCCCTACGATGCCTTCTTTCTGACACTATCTGCATGTACTTGCTTACTCGTGGGTTATCGTGGCTCTTGAGCTGTGGCCCAGAGACAGTGAGGAGCTCGTATGCTGTCTGGTCCTCAACCTCTGTGTGTCAGAAATTTTAATGATCATTTGAAGATTTCTTCACAGTGTTTACCCAGAAGTTTAGTAGCTGTGTTGAAGAGCACACAGCCCCACACACGGTCCTTCAGGAACTGAGGGTGAGGGAGGGAGGCAGAGGTATGCAGGGGAGCGTGCTGAATCCAGCTGGTGCTGCTCCTGGTGGGTCCCAGCCTGCTGCCACCTGGTAGTTGTGTGAGTTTCAGAAGCCACTTACCTTAACCTCTTGGTGACTCACTTTCTCCGTCTGTAAACTGGGCAAGGAGACTGCCGATGTAAGAATTGCAGTGAGGATTCCACAAGTTTCTTTATGGAGAGCCAGGGAAAGCCTGCTGCACCTTCACTGTCCTCTGCCCATAGCGATTCTAACTCCACACTCTACCCCTCTTCTAACGTTTCCGAGTAGGTAAGGGTGCAGGTGGTCCTAGGCGGAGGCTCGAGCCCTGGGTCCAGGGAGCCTGAGGCCTGTTAGACACCAGCTGGGGTGGGAGCAGGTTGCTGGCTTTCTGTGCCCTGCACCAAGGCTGCAGGGAGGTGGGCGCTGCATGAAGTCAGGGCCCATGGGGGCCCTGCCTTGGGGCTGGTGCTGGATGCACGGTCAGAAGGCGCCTGGGGAAGGGCTGTCGGGGGCTCCAGAGAAGAAGGTGGCCAGTGGGCCTGGCAGAGCTGGGACAGCCCAGACCCTGAGGGACCCCAGGGGAGCCTGAGAGAGTGCACCACAGCCACTCGGAAGGCTGGCCCACTGGGCTGCCGCTGTTCCTTCCTTAGTAGCACGAAGGCCCCTCTCTACCTGGTGTTGCCTGCTTTCCTGTGGCCTGCTTCATGAATTCCTGCTCCTGCCAACTCTCCCTGCTTCATTTCACTGTGCTGCTCTTTTCCAAATATCTAGGGTTGAATACAACCCATTTCTGTTCACAAATTTCTTTTTCTGCTTTTTAAAATATGCTTTTAAACTATTCCTGCACTTCTGGGGCACCAGGGTGGCTCAGTGGGTTAAAGCCTCTGCCTTTGGCTTGGGTCATGATCCCAGGGTCCTGGGATCGAGCCCCACATCGGGCTCTCTGCTCAGCAGGGAGTCTGCTTCCTCCTCCTCTCTCTTTCTCTGCCTGCCTCTCTGCTTACTTGTGATCTTTGTCTGTCAAATAAATAAATAATAATAATAAAAAAAGTGAACGATTCCTGCACTTCTAAGTGAAGGCTCGGTGGGGCCATGCCCCAGTTTTCATGGGAGATCCTCTCACTGTCATTTATTTCTGAGATGTTTATAATGTTCTCAGGACGTCTTCTAACTCTAAATCATGAAGGAGTGTGATCTGTTCCCAAGGAGGCCGAAGGCCGGGCGTACATTTGGATCTGAGCTATCTTTGCATTCCCCTGTGGTCACTCAGTTTGGGCTAGTTGATGTTCTTTGAAATTTGTGACCAAGTTGTGGTGAAATTTTGTAAATATACCATGTGCTTTTCGTAAGAACATATGTTCTTCACTTCTAGGCGCAGGCCTGTTTCTCTAGTTGCTCATCGATTTCTGACACAAGATTCTGACACATTTTCTAACATGAGATTCCCTCAAGCAGACCCTGGCTCTGGACCCTTCTGACACTGGAGCCTAGGGTCCCATTTTCTGCTCACCCTGTCCCCGCCCATCAGCCTGCCACCCCCCATGGAAGCAGGGCCAGTAGACCAGGGGTGGCCGTAGGTCAGCAGGGAGGGGAAGAGGGGCCTGCAAGTGCTTTGGCTGTGTCTGGCTTACCTGTCTGGCGGCACTGGGCAATGGTTGTTTGGACAAAGTCCTTGATTTTCTTGTACTTCTGCAAAAAAGTCTCCAAGAACAGGGCAGCCTCTTGCACAGTAACTCCAAGGCAAGCAGCAAGCCGCTCCTTCCCTGTGTGGACAGAAATGCTCAAGATCAGGGGCCAGCTCACACCTGCGGGGACCAGCAGCCAAGCTGCTAGGCAGCAGCAACCACACGCAGAAGTGAGCCTGCAGAAGGGCCCTTGGAAAACACTGTGAGTTCAGGGCCCAATGGCCCCACTTGTCTCTTCTGATCAGTCAGGATGATGTTGGCTCTGGCTTTCTGGCTGAGGGCTCAGTGCCCTTCGCCTATACCGGTAACAGTTAGACATCTATTCACTCACTGATATTAGCCGAGTGGCTGGCAGGCAGGTGGGTAAAACAGTGAGTAATATCTCTCAGCCTGTCCAGAGGGAGAGCTGACTCCAGAACTGGGCAACACCAGAGAAAGGCCCAGAGGAAAAGAGGAAGGGAAAGTTTCATTGTCAAATTGTGAGAAAATGGACTGGCGCTTGCCTCCTTGAAATCTTCATTTTGAAACTAACGCTTCTGGTCCAGATCAGTATTTGTTTCCTGGAGGATGCAGGTGTTCTTGTGAGGTTTTTTAGAGCAGGATCTCTGGTCAGGACAGTACCCTGAGGCCCAGCCCAGCCTACAGGGAGCAGATGCTGAGGCCACACAGACCTGGGTCTGAGTCCAGCTCTGTTACCCACGGGTGGCTCCGTGTGGCCTTGGGGAAGTTACGAGACCTGCGATCAATCCTGTTTCTTTACCTATGACTCAAGAACACTAGTCCTTACCTCAGAGGTTGTTAAGGGGACACCTCTGAAGGGACTGACTGAGCTCAGATCCAATCTTCTCTTTAGCCTGAGCTGGCCAATGCTTCCAGGAGTCTGGACAAAAACGGTTCCCATCTTGGGAGATTGAAGGGGCAGATGTTTGCTTCCACTGCTTGGCTAGGGAGAATGGGAAAGGCTGTGCTCCCCAGAGTCTCTCCTGGCAAAGAGAGCTCTTGGAGCCCTCTGTCCTTGTTCTCGTCAAGCTTGCCAAATTATCCCATGTCATTCGGACAGAAACAAAAAAACTCCAATTTCTCTATTACGGCTTAATTAAAGACCATGTGATAGCTTCATGATACAGACCACTGAAATTATCTGTCTCTAAGTCTTTGTTTCTAGGACATTCCAATCCCTGCCCCTCTGCTACTTCACTCTAGTGGAAACCTCCATTGGCTTTCAGAAAGGAATCAGATGGTGGTTAGACCCCTCTGGCCCATCTGGCTCAGAGGGACCCTGAGTCTTCTCAGCTAAGTCCTTTCTCAAGTCTAATCTACTGGTAAGCCAAATCAGTGTTTTATTTCCGACATTGTAGTTCTCAGTTTTAGAATTTCTGTTTGGTTCTTTCTATTTTCTGAGATTTCCTTTTATTTTCATTCATCAGGGGCATGTTTTCCTTTATCTCCTTTGGCATAGTTGTAATAATGGCTTTAAAATCCTTGTCTGCTCATTTCAGTATCTGGGTCATCTCAGGATTTGCTTCTATCTTTTGAGTGTGGGTCAAATTATTCTATTTCTCCCTATGTGTAGTAATTTGGGATTAAATCCTAGATATTGTGAAAGAAATATTGTGGACACTCTGGATTCTTTTATTATTTTTTTAAGGAGTATTGATGTTTTCTTTTAAAGGAGGGAGTTAATGTGGCTGAAGTCAAACTTTGAACTATGTCCCTCTGCAGTGGGAAGCAGCTGAAATCTTAGAACAGTCCCTTTAGCCTTAGCTGGGTTAAGTCTGAAGCCTTCCCAGGGGTCACCAAAGGTTTGGGCAGAGTTCATACCCAGAATTTGGTGTTCTTTGGCTCCTTTGGCTCTCTTTTTTCTGGAATTTCTCCCTCACTTTCCAGATTCTCTGGTTGCTTCAAACTCTGTCTTCTGTTTTCTCAGGGAAGTGAGACTCTGCATTTATGTTGGAGGGTCAGTTACCCAGCACACTGACCGAGGCCTGTCTTCGGTGAGGAGCTATAAAAAGGGGAACTCAGCCTGAACCATTCCTCCTGAAAGTCACTTTTCAGTACCTTTCTGGAGTTTTTTATTATATATTTTCCATAATTTATAGTTGATACCTGTGAGAGAGGAGTCTCCTGGGGCCTACTTGGTCATTACACCTGTCATACTTCTCCTCCTCAGTACGTGTGGCCCAGAAAGGATTCCTTTGCTGTATTACGTAGAGATGTTGGGAGATCTGAAGGGCAGTGATTGGCTGAGGCCCTGTATTTGAAAAAGCCTGCGTACCAGAGGAACAAATAACGCAGCAACTGCTAAAGAAGAAGACAAGGCCTAGGAAAAAGATGGAGGGCCCGGCCGGTTCTCTGATCCCTGTTCCCAGCCCTCCCCATGGGCCTGTCACACTCAGAGACCCCCAGACAGGATGGCCATTGATGCCATGCGGGCTTGTGTTTCATGCTTCACAGAGACTGGTCCCTTTCACACAACTGTCCTCCGTGCTTTGGTTCACATGTTGGGGTTTTTGAGTTGTAATTGCAGGCAGGCTTGTCCCCCTGAAAGCAAGCATCCCTTGGGGGCAGCAGCAGCATTCCTCAGCTCTGAAATCCTAGATGGACGCGCCATGGGCCTTGCCCCACAGATGGCTGATTACACCTTACACCAGGGGCTGCTGTGTTGCACCGTTAACTTCAGGAAGATGATCCCCACTCCCTTTTCTCCAACTGTATGATTGTATGAGTCCTTGCATGATTGCTAATAGTTTCTCCCTCCTGTCTGCAGCTCTGGGGCCTCATGAGCGCAGGGCACACTGTGGCCTCCGGGGGGCCGGCTGGTCTGATCAGAGCAGACTCAACTAACTCTCTGTGTCCTTCCGAACTGGCAGCCTGGCCCGCCTCTCCTGGCCCTCCTTGGCACCAGAGATTCTGGGGCACGTGCACTAGTCACTCAGTGCCATCCTCCTGGGCCCACTTGCACATCTCTGGTGATAAATGTCAGCCTCCGGGAGCAGGGGGTGCCTGCTGATTGAATGTGATTGGACGTGGAGGCAAACTTAAACGCTGAACACCTTGAGGAGAATCAAGGGGTAAGCGGACTCCAGGAGCAGGAGGAGCTCAGGGCAAGACTGGAGGAGTCAGGAGGGACCTCCTGGAGGCTGTGCATCTGGATGGGCTCAGAGGGGTTGTGAGCAGGACAGGGCTAGTGTGCACTGTTAGCTGGCAGGTGGCTGAGGGAGGGGCAGTGAGCTGGCGGGTCCCCCTTTGCGCGAGATCCCTGGGGAACTGTGGCTCTGTGGTCACCACCATTCTGGAAGGGATGGCCCTTCTGGCAGAGTCTGGGGGAGTTGTGGGGACCAGGCTGTCCTGCCTGTGGGCTGCAGTGGGGCTGCCCAGATGTGAAGTCCCTCTGGAGCGCCTTCTCTGCTTGCGTCACAGTCCTGCTTCTCCTCGGCTGTCTCTCACTATGGTCCTCATGCCAATCATGCCGACCCAGCTGGTGCCCCCAGCATTGGGAGCAGCAGCTTCCTTTCAGACTCCCCCTGTGAAAACACTTCATTGCAACCATGAAAGCCAGCTGGTGGGAAGCGTCTGGGCTGCATTTCCAGAGGGCTCCCAGCAGATCAGGAGACCCGATGGCTTCGCCCGTGGGAAGGACAACCCAGCCCTGTGCAGACAGCAGCAGAGGCATGGCAGTCTCTCTTGAGCAGGCCAGTGACAGCGGGAATAGTAGAAACAGAGGATCAGGGTGGGAACACTGTCACCATCCGGGCTAAAAGCAGCCAAATTACTCTTTTCACCAACATCACGGCTAATGACTCACTGCTTATTTACCAAGTGGAGCTCTTTCCTCTCCAGCAAAAAATAGAGTGCATGGTCCAGAAGGTGCCAAACTGGTGTTGGGTGCATCCTGCCGTCAGCGTGAAGCTGCGCTGAGGGCCCTGTATGCTCCTGCCCCCGTGAGCGCCCAGCCAAGGTGGAGCCCCCCCCTCCATGCCACCCCTTCCCTTCCCTGCGCATGAATGCCCGTCACCTGATGTCCAGTCTGGGTGCCAGTGTAGTGGCTGAGGCCAAAGATGAGAGCCGGCTGGTGCCAGGCACCAGTGCAAGGAGCCAGCTCCTCCTCGACTAGGAGGTGACTGGGGCACGGAGGTGGAAGTCTCTGCAGAAGGTCACCAACCCCAGAGGGACAGACTTAGGACTCCAGCCCGGGCTGCCTGCCAGGAAGTGGAGGCAACATTCTGCCCAAAGGGCCTGGATCAAGGACTCGAGGCACCGGGATCTAATATAACTGGGTGGCAGGCTGCTCTCCCCCTCCCCCACCCCCAACAGTGATCCAGAAGGTTCTGGAACACCGCAGAGGGAGGCCAAGCCGAGGAGCCAGACTGAGCCGAGTCTGAGTCACCCTGCTCTCACCCACTGAGTTCAAGTCTTTCAGTTTCTTAGCCTGTTTCCCAAAAACTGTACACAGATTGTATGCACAAGTAGGGTCAAAAGACTACGCAGTTCATGAGTTTGTGCAGTATTTATGGTGTGCCTGCTATGTGCCTGGCCATGGGCAGAGCCAGAAGAGCTCCTGCTTCACGGGGCTCCTTGGGCTGGGAGAATGCGCAGTGCTCCGGGAGAAGCAGGGTGCTTCATGGAGGAGGAGGGTGAGACAGGCACTGTACAGGGCCGGGGACCCAAGCTTAGAAAGGGGTGTGCGGCAGAAAGACTCTTGAGTGGCCTCCGTGGTCCTGCCTCCTGGTCTTCACGCCTTCCAGTGACACTCCCCTGGGGGGTGGGCAGACCTGCGTCTGAGCGGCAGCACAGTGACGGTCACACGGACTTGGGACCACTAGGAAGCATGCAGCACTGTAGGGCCGGCTCTGAAGAACACAGGCAGTGGCTCTGCCTACACTGGGGCCCCTCGCGGCAAGGCCTGAGGGCTGTTAACGTGCTCCCTGGTGGAACTGCCTGTGAGACCATGGCCCGTGCTACCCACTGAAGCCGGGTGACCATGAGTGTGTTACCCGGAAATGGATCACTGATACAGCAGTCAGTGACGGCTGAGAAGGCGACAGCAGAGCCAAGAGGAAGGCATGAGGGTGAGCTCTGTGGACAGGGGTCCAGCAGAGGAAGCAGCGTGCAGGGCCTGGGCTGGGAACCAGGCTGGGTGGCTGGAGGCACATTCCAGACCTGTTGTATGCAAGTTGCTCATGCCCCAGCACCACGGTTACATTGCCGAAGTACAAGGTGGGTCTGACAGATAATTGATGACATGTCTGCCCCGATGTTCTTGCACTGGAAGCTGATCACCTTTTGCTGGCTTTCCTTAAATGAACAAAGGTTCTCCGTGGCAGGGAGATGAATTCTGCTCTCAGTGACTTTGCAAGAGCCTTGTTGCCCAGACAGGACTGATCCAAAGAAGGCGGTTGGCACAGGCCAACCAACAGCCAGATGGACCCTTCCTTCAGGAGGGCTGGCTGGCCCACAGCCCCTTTTCATCCTCTCCCTTGTTGTCCTGAGGGGACGTGATATCCCACTGGTTTAGCATGATATAGAGGGAGAAAAGAGTTTAAACAGAATTTACAAAGCCATGGTCAGGAGGTTGGAGGGAGAGAGAGGGACGGTGGGAGAGAGCTGAAGGCCAGCTCTGCCTCAGGTCCTGGGTGGTGGGGTGGAGGTCAGGGTCAGGATGAGGTAGCATCTCACAGCCCAAAGATGGCCCCCCAGTACAACCGTATCAGGTAGGGGCAGGGCTATACCCTCAGGCTTTGGCCCTGTCCTGTCCCTCCCAGCTGGGCAACTGTGGTCTCCATTCACTTCTGTGCCTCTGTTCTCTCAGCTGGTGGGACTTTCAGGGAGCTGATGGCTGTCAGTGGTCTGAATGGTTTCTAGTGCATCCCAGATGTCCTCAGGCTTTTGTAAACAACACTCAGAAAGTCACAAGAGTGAGCTCCAGGGGCCAAGAATGATCTCTCTAAGGCACAGCCACATTTAAACACAGACATGGGATAAGAACCAGCTCCATCTGGCCAACAGGTGACACTGAGACCGGCCCGCAGCCTACCTGCTCCATAGACCGCTGAGTACACCACCTTCTTGGTCTGCTCTCTGTCTGCATGCGTCACATGCTCTGGGGGAATGTCCTTCCTGCGTGGAAACATGGCATGTGGTCAGTGCCCATCAGTGTCATGTCTGCAGAGGGGACCATGGAGTCCAAGCTGCGCACCACCCACCAGCTCTTTCTCTGCAGGCCCTTAACCATTTCAAACCTGTCCATGGGGAGGGGGGTCCAACACCTGTGCCTTTGCTCATGGGTTCTCCGCACAGAGGCTGACTTGGAGGCCTAGCGGCTGCTGCAAGCTAGCCACGCTCCCACGTGTCACACACCAAAAACAAAAAGTGCTTTCACCAAAGGAGTACAACCCAACCTGAGGAAAGCCCGCTCCCAGTGCTGGGGCCCCTGGGCCCAGGAGCCCTGAGGACATTGCGGTGGGCAGAGAAGGCTAGACGGGCAGCCTCAGCCTTGCCTTGCAGAGATGGAGGGGCAGGTGGGCGAGCCCACCCTGAGGCTGCTGCTCTAAGCTCCTGAAGGTGCAGTCTGCAGAGGGTAGAGCCAGATGTGGGAGCCGCCTGAGGGCGCTCTCGGAGCTTCTCCTTCCTGCTGACCACACCCATGCAGCCATGTGGCTCAGGAGCACAGGGATTGCTGACTGAGTGGGCTCTTCAGATCCAGGAGGGAAACAGAAAAAGAAAAGGGAACCTGTCCCAATCTTTGTGGGTCACTCAGCTTTGGGTTGTGAGCAGCGCTGTCAGAGCCTCCACTTCCAGCAGGCACTGGGCCTAGACACCAGCCCCAAGCAAGTCTGGGGTCTTCTTGGGCCTTCTCCCTGTGTGTGAGCTGCCCTGGGCATGCGTGCTGCTCTCTCAACCTCCTCCTGGACATGGGCAGCTTTAAGGGGCCAGGGAGTTGTTTTTTTCTTTTGTTTTTTTTTTTTTAAGATTTATTTATTTACTCTGGAGGGAGAGGGAGAGAGAGAGAGTGTGTGTACACGAGTGGGATGGGCAGAGGAAGAGGGAGACATGATCTCCAGCAGACTCCCCATTGAGTGCGCAGCCTGATGCAGGGCTCAATCCCACGACCCAGAAATCACGAACTGAGCTGAAATCAAGAGTCAGATGCTCCACTGACAGGGCCGCCTGACACCTGGTCCCCCAGAAGCTTTCCCCAGCTATTCCCCTGCAAGCATTCCGCGTCCGGGTATCTGCCTTGCCTGTCATCCCACACCACAAGTGGTTTCATGCCATCCACCTCACGGTGCCTTCCCACAACGCCCTGGCTTGTCTGTCCCAAGGGAATTCTGAGTTAGGAAAAACCGTGCCCGTTGTCAGTCCTTTGGGCAGTCCCCAGGTTTGAACAGACTAGACGCAGAGCTCTGCACATGAGGGCTCTGAAAGCAGGCCCTGGGCCCTGCGCGGTGGTGCGCTAAGGGCAAAGACCACGGAGCTCTCCCACAGCCTGCAGTTGCCTTTTTCTTGACTCAGCATTTCCTTGGTTGCTGTCAACTATTGACTGCTTTCCAGAGTCCTGACAAAGTTGGTTCTGGCAGCGTTTGCTTGATTTTTTGATGTTTCTGCTGGGCGGACAGACCCTCAGGGATGCCCACTTCACCATGTTCACTGGCGTCTGAGAGTTTGTTAATTTTTACCACATGATTTCTAAGTACCAATGTATCCTTTGGGTGTTTCCACTGTGTTAAGATATTTTGCCCACTTGTTTATCTCACCCTTGAGCTTGATACCATTAACTGCTTTATTTAGATATGAAGCAAAAAGCCAACATGCATTCATGCTCAGGACAAATATATGTCAACTCCTAGGTCACCATCCCTCCTCCCTCCCTTAATTTGGGAAATCCTACAGGTCACCAAGCTCACTTAACAAAGACACTGCTGAAAAACGTGCAGGGGCTGATTTTCCTTGTTTCTTGCCCGGGACCATCTGTGAAAGGGGGTCAGACAGACCTTTTGATGGCAGCTGCGGGGAGGGAAGGAGTGAGTGTTTAAGAGCAGGGCAACCACAACCAAGCATGCGGGTCACCTGTCCTTAGTGCTGTCCAGAGTCAAGAGTTGTCTGACAAAGCAGCATTAAACTCTCCTGGAACCTGCTTCTTCCCAAAATGTGATAAGATCCAAACAGCATAATCAATCAATAGGTATTACGAACACATATCGAAACCATGCTCTGATGATAGGGAAAATACTTTCTTCCTGAGTACATACAGCACACTCACAATAACCCATCATACATTAGGACACACAGAAAACATCAAAAGTTTGCACAAAGCAGAAATATTAAAATAAAATTCTGATCACAGTGCAAGACAATTAAAAGTTAAAACCAAAGCACCCCCTCCACATGCACAAAAAACAGAACAATACAAAAAAACCCAAACCAAACCCCATCTACATAGAAATAAAACAAAAACACTTCTTTCAGATGACTTTTGGGTGAAGAAAATACAAACAGAAATTATGTAACTTCTACTGAAAACATTGCATGCCAGACCCAGTGGATTACATTTAAAGCAGTGAGGAAATTTCATAACCTTAAGCACTTATATTAATAAGAACAAAAGAACAAAAGTACAGTTGGCTCTTGAACAACACAGGGGCTAGGGATGCCGATCCCCTGCACAGTCGAAAATCCACTTTTAACTTCTGACCCACCCCCAACCTTGACTACTAATAGTCTCTTATTGACAGGAAGTCTTACCCATGACCAATCAACACATAGTCCTCATGTTACGTGTATCATATACTGTATTTTTACAATAGAGTAAGTCACGGGAAAAAATGTTATTAAGAAAATCATAAGTGGGATGCCTGGGTGGCTCAGTGGGTTAAAGCCTCTGCCTTTGGCTCAGGTCATGATCCCAGGGTCCTGGGATCAAGCCCCACATCGGGCTTTCTGCTCAGCAGGGAGCCTGCTTCCTTCTCTCTCTCTGCCTGCCTCTCTGCCTGCTTGTGATCTCTGTCTGTCAAATGAATAAATAAAATCTTAAAAAAAAAAAAAAAAAGAAAATCTTAAGGAAGAGAAAATACACCTACAGTATTGTCCTGAGGCAAAAAAATCCTCGTGTAAGTGGACCCATGCAGTTCATACCTGTGTTGTTCAAAAGCCAACTGTACACCAACTAAGTTTTAATTCAAAAAACAAGAAAAAGAACAACAAAGCAAATGAATAGAACATACAGGAGGGAAATAATAAATTAGAATAAATATGGGAACGGAAACTGATCAAGTAGAGAACAGCAAAACACTAGATCAAATTAATGAATGAAAATCCTGGTTCCTGTAAAAAATAAAATAAACCATTAGCTGGTTTAATCAAAAGGGAACAAGCAGGGGCGCCTGGGTGGCTCAGTGAGTTAAGCCGCTGCCTTCAGCTCAGGTCATGATCTCAGGGTCCTGGGATCGAGTCCCACATCGGGCTCTCTGCTCGGCAGGGAGCCTGCTTCCTCCTCTCTCTCTCGGCCTGCCTCTCTGCCTACTTGTGATCTCTCTCTGTCAAATAAATAAATAAAATCTTAAAAAAAAAAAGGGAACAAGCACAGATATACAAAGTATGAAACAATAAGGGAAGGTAACTATAGATATGCAAGAAGTTAAAAAAATCTTAAAAAGTTATTTTGCAGAACTGTATACAAATAAATTAAAAAATTTAGTTTGGGGGTGGAGTCTTTTGGGTTTTCCATATAAAGTACCATGTCATCTGCGAAGAGAGAGAGTTTGACTTCTTCATTGCCAGTTGGGATACATTTTATTTCTCTTTGTTTTCTGATTGCTGTTGCTAGAACTCATATAGCAATTCAGTAATGTGGCAGGATACAAAGTCAATGTACAGAAATCAGTTGCTTTCTTATACACTAACAGAAAGGGAAATTAGAGAATCGATTCCATTTACTATAGCACCAAGAACCATAAGATACCTGGGAATAAACCTCGATCTGTACTCGAGGAACTATAGAACACTCATGAAAGAAATAGAAGAAGACACAAAAAGATGGAAGACCATTCCATGCTCTTGGATCGGAAGAATAAACATTGTTAAAATGTCTATACTGCCCAGAGCAATCTATACTTTTAATGCCATTCCGATCAAAATTCCACTGGTATTTTTCAAAGAGCTGGAGCAAATAATCCTAAAATTTGTATGGAATCAGAAGAGACTCCGAATTGCTAAGGAAATGTTGAAAAAGAAAAACAAAACTGGTGGCATCACGTTGCCTGATTTCAAGCTTTACTACAAAGCTGTGATCACCAAGACAGCATGGTACTGGCATAAAAACAGACACATAGACCAGTGGAACAGAGCAGAGAGTCCAGATATGGACCCTCAACTCTATGGTCAAATAATCTTCGACAAAGCAGGAAAAGATATACAGTAGAAACAAGACAGTCTCTTCAATAAATGGTGCTGGGAAAATTAGACAGCTGTATGTAGAAGACTAAAACTTGACCATTCTCTTACACCATACACAAAGATAAACTCGAAATGGATAAAAAACCTCAGTGTGAGAAAGGAATCCATCAGAATCCTAGAGGAAAGCATAGGCAGTAACCTCTTCGATATCAGCCACGACAACTTCTTTCAAGATATGTCTCCAAAGGAAGGGAGTTGAAGGAAATTGGAAGGGGAGGTGAACCATGAGAGACTATGGACTCTGAAAAACAATCTGAGGGTTTTGAAGGGCCGGGGGGTGGGAGGTTGGGGGAACAAGGTGGTGGGTATTGGAGAGGGCACGGATTGCATGGAGCACTGGGTGTGGTGCAAAAATAATGAATACTGTTACACTGAAAAAAAAAATAAACAAATTAAAAAATAAAAGATATGTCTCCAAAAGCAAAGGAAGCAAAAGCAAAAATGAACTCTTGGGACTTCATCAAGATCAAAAGCTTCTGCACAGCAAAGGCAACATTCAACAAAACAAAGAGGCAACCCATGGAATGGGAGAAGATATTTGCAAAGGACAGTACAGACAAAAGGCTGATATCCAGGATCTATAAAGAACTTCTCAAACTCAAAACACATAAAACAGATAATCATGTCAAAAAATGGGCAGAAGACATGAATAGACACTTCTCCAATGAAGACACGCAAATGGCTATCAGACACATGAAAAAATGTTCATCATCACTAGCCATCAGTGAGATTCAAATTAAAACCACATTGAGATACCACCTTACACCAGTTAGAATGACCAAAATTAACAAGACAGGAAATAACATGTGTTGGAGAGGGTGTGGAGAAAGGGGAACCCTCTTACACTATTAGTGGGAATGCAAGTTGGTGCAGCCAATTTGGAGAACAGTGTGGAGATTCCTTAAGAAATTAAAAATAGAGCTTCCCTATGACCCTGCAATTGCACTACAGGGTATTTACCCCGAAGATACAGATGTAGTGAAAAGAAGGGCCATCTGTACCCTAATGTTCATAGCAGCAATGGCCATGGTCAGCAAACTGTGGAAAAAACCAAGATGCCCTTCAACGGATGAATGGATAAGGAAAATGTGGTCCATCTACACTATGGAGTATTATGCCTCCATCAGAAAGGATGAATACCCAACTTTTGTATCAACATGGATGAGACTGGAAGAGATTATGCTGAGTGAAATAAGTCAAGCAGAGAGAGTCAATTATCATATGGTTTCACTTACTTGTGGAGCATAAGAAATAACACGGAGGACATGGGGAGATGGAGAGGAGAAGGGAGTTGAGGGAAATTGGAGGGGGAAATGAACCATGAGAGACTATGGACTCTGAAAAACAATCTGAGGGTTTTGAAGGGGTGGGGGGTGGGAGGTTGGGGGGAGCCTAGTGGTGGGTATTATGGACAGCACATATTGCATGGAGCACTGGGTGTCATGCATAAACAACGGATTCTGTTACACAGAAAAGAAATTAAATTTTAAAAAGTTTAAAAATTTAGGTTCACATGGACATTTCTTAACAAAACACAGTTAAAAAAAATTGGCCCCAATAGAGACAAAAGTTAAACAGATCAGGGAAAAATGTATAAAGAAGAAAGAGAAAATCATTAAGGAACTAACCCACAAAGCCCTCCAGGCCTAGACAGTTTCAAAGGGGAATTCTATCAAACCTCAGAAACCAGAGAGACCCCATGCTGTCTAAATTGATTCAGTGTATTGAAAATGAAGGAAAAAATGTATTTTATTAAGTGTGTATAACAGTTATACCAAAACATGATAGAGTATAACAAAGGAAAATGACAGACCCTATCTCCCATGAATACTGATTGATGTGGTAATCCTAAATAGAATATTGGCAAATGGAGTCCAACCCTCTATTAAGAAAATAGTACTCATGGCCAAAAATAGTTTATACCGGGAAAGCAAGGTTGGTGCAATGTTAGGATATTTATTAACATAATTCACCACATTAATGGAACTAAGGAGCAAATTACATGATTATCTATATAGTTGTTGAAAAAAATCCTCTGACAAAATTTAAAACACACTCTTAATAAAAAACTCTTGGGAAAATAGGAATACCTGGATACTTCCTTAAAATTATAAAACATACATCCCAATCCTAAAGCGGGCATCTCACTATATGGGGGAGATACCAGAAGCATTCTTATTAAGATCAGAAGCAAGCAAGGGTGGTCACTACCTCCAATACCATTTAACATTGTTCTGGAAATATTAGCGAAATCATTAGAGGCATAAGAATTGGAAAATTTGAAGAAACCTATCTCTAGTTGCAGATGACAAGGTAATATTCTGGAAATCCCTAGAGAATCAATGATAAAATAATTCATAAAGTAGAAGGAAATAAAATTAGCATAGCAAGGCAATAGGCTTCATGTACTCCAATAATCACAGAATGAAGACACAATGGAAGGGAGGACCTCATTTACAACTCCAACGAAAAAGATAAAATACTTAGGAATAAACAACAAGAAATGTGTCACACCTATATAAACACCTTTAAAGCTTCCTGAAAGTCACAAAAGTAGACGAGATTGAATGGAAAGGCATCCCTTATTCTTTTTTCTTTTTTATAGATTTTATTTATTTATTTGACAGAGAGAGATCACAAGTAGGCAGAGAGGCAGGCAGAGAGAGAAACAGGTGGAGAGAGACAGGCTCCTTGCTGAGCAGAGACCCTGATGTGGGGCTCCATCCCAGGACCCTGAGACCATGACCTGAGCCAAAGGCAGAGGCTTAACCCACTGAGCCACCCAGGCGCCCCAGGAGTCCCTTGTTCTTGAATGAAATGTTGCAACATCATCAGGAAGTCAGCTCTCCCTATGGTCATTTGTGTATTTAAAGCAATCTCAATAAAAATGCCAACAAGTTTTTCCCTGGGACTAGATGCTAATGTTTATGCGGGCTAGAAAGGCTCGCAAACAGGAGAGCCACCCAGATGTTAAGATGGGCAGCAAGCTCTGTATAGTGTGGGAGGTGTGTGAAGAGCATGAGTACCAGAGTAGGACAGAGAGCTCAAGGCCAGACTTGATGACCACCCACAAAAATCCCCTGGAGCAAAGACGGGCTTCCTGGTAGACAGTTCTGGGACAGCTGGAGAGCCGTTTGGAGAAGGGCTCCAGAAAGCACAGCAGGCTCCTCTGTCTCCTGGGTATAGGGAAAGGCTTTCTGACTGAGACTTGAGTCTGGATGCAGAGAAAGGAAGGGTGGTTAGACCACCACCACCACAGCCACCATTCCTAACCCCACATCTTCTGCATGGCATAAGATACTGTAAGTGAAGAGAAAAGACAAACAAGAAACTAGGAGAAAATATTTCTAACATGGATCAGAGACAAAGGACTAACACCCTAATGAAACCCAACATTCCTACGAAAGAAGGATGAAAATGCCCAAGAGACAAAAGCCAAGTTCAGTGTGCGGATTTCCGCTGGCCGCGGTGGGGCACGGCCCCCACTCCTGGAAACTCAGAGGGATTCTGTTCTCGCATCTGCTTATTGGGTGACAGGATAGTGAGCCACTGCCATACTTCGCCAAGCCCAGGTCAGCTGACCTTTTGGGGTGCAGGAGAAGTGTGTGAAGGGGCTTAATACAAAGTAAGATGACTGACAAAGTAAGATTACAGCCAGCGATGCAGGCTGAAGGCTAGCTTGTGAGTGGAGGTTGGTGTGGTCGGCAGAGAGAGTGAGGTCTCCTGGTATTTCCTTTTATTGTTTTCCAAAAATTCATTTATTCAAGTATAGTAAATGTGATAAATTGCACCCATTTTTAGTGTACAGACTAATGACTTTTAAAAAATGCATACACCTGTATCACCACCAGTACAGTCAAGATACAGAACATTTCTATCATCCCAAAACATTGCCTCGTGCCCTCTGAAGTCAAACCATCCCTAATTCTGCAGCCCCAAGCGGGTACAGATCCAGTTACGGCCACTGTAGATGAGATCTACCTTCCATCTTATATAAATGGATGCATATGGTACATATGCTTTTGTGTTTGGCTTCTTTCTCTCAGCTTAATATAGTTTAAAAATTTTTTATTATTGAAGAATAGTTGACATGTAATGTAATAATGTAATGTAATGTTAGTTTTAGATAGCGATTCAACAAGTCCATGCACACACAGTGCCCACTGCAGTAAGGGGAGTCCACATTTGACACCAATGTTATTACAGTGCCATTGACTATATTCCCTGTGCTGTACTTTTCATCCTGTGACTTACTTGTTTTATTACTGAAAGTTACTATCTCTTGATCCCACTCACCTGTTTCATGCATCCTCCCATTCACAACCCGTCTGGCTGCTACCAGTTTGTTCTCTACTTATGAGTCTGTCTCTAGTTTTTATTTGTTTGTTGGTTGGTTGGTTTGTTCATTTGTTGGTTTTTTTTTTTTTTAGATTCCACATAAAAGTGAAATCATATGATATTTATCTTCTCTGTCTGACTTATTTTATTTAATTTACTACCCTCTGGGTCCCTCTATGTTGTCATGAATGGCAAATTTCATTCTTTCTTATGTTTGAGTAATATCTTTATGTATTTATCCACTGATGGACAGCTTGGGAAGCAGCTGTACCTTTGTTATTGTAAATAAGGCTGCAATGAACAGAAAGGTGCATTGTCTTCAAATTAGACTTTTCCTTTTGTTTTGGTAAATATTAGGAGTAGAATTACTAGATCATGTGGCATTTCTGTTTTTAATTTTTTGAGGAATCTCCATACTGTTTTCCACAGTAGCTGCACCAGTTTGTATTCCCACCAACAGTGCACGAGGATTCCCCACTCTCCACATCCTCACCAACACCTGTTGTTTCTTGTCTTTTTGATTCTAGCCATTCTGACAGGTGGGACGTGATATCTCATTGTGGCTTTGATTTGCATTTCCCTGATGATGAGTGATGTTGAACATCTTTTCATGTATCTGTTGGCCATCTGCATGTCTTCTTTGGAAAAATGTCTACTCAGGTCCTCTGCCTATTTAAAAAATGGATTTTTATTGTTATTTTTGGGTACTGAGTTGTATAAGTTCCTTTAAATTGTGGATAGCAACCCCTTATCAGATATATCATTTGCAAATATTTTTTTCCATTAAGTAGGTTACCCTTTCGTTTTGTTGGTGGTTTCCTTTCCCGCACAAAGGCTTTTTATTTTGATGTAGTCCCAATAGTTTATTTTTGCTTTTATTTCCCTTGCTTCAGGAGGCATATCCATAAATATGTTGCTAAGGCTGGTGTCCAAGAGATTACTGACTGTGTTTCTTGTAGAGGTTTTATGGCTTTGGCCTTGCGTTTAGGTCTTTAATCCATTTTGTATTTACACTTGTGTATTGTGTAGGAAAGTGATCCAGTTTCATTTTTCTGCATGTGGCTGTCCAGTTCTCCCAACACTATTTGTTGAAGAGGCTGTCTTTTTCCCATTGCATATTCTTGCCTTCTTTGTCGCAGATTAATCAACCATATAAGTGTGGGTTTATTTCTGGGCTCTCTATCCCATTCCATTAATTGATGTATCTATTTCTGTGCCAGCTAGCATAATATTTTTGAGACTTGCATTGCTGTGTATATCCTCAGTTTGTTTCTTTTCCTTGCTGAGAGTTTTCCATGGACACAATTAGTGTATTAATCTTCTGTTGATAGACATGAATTTTTCCAAGTTAGGGCTACTGTGAATACAGCTAGAAGTACTTGTAGAATACAGCTACAAGTCTTTGTTTACATGTGTATGTTGATTTCTCACAGATAAATACTTAAGAGTGGAATTGCTGGCTTGTATGCTACGTGTGAGTTTATCTTATAAGAAAAGGATTATTTTTTCCCAAATGGTTGACAATTTTACACTCCCAGCTGCTCCGTATGAGAGTTGTGGTTGCTTCACATTATTGCCAACAGTGATTATTAGTCTTTTTAGTTTTAGCTGTTCTTGTGGATATGGAGAGGTATCTAATTGTGGTTTTAATTTGCATTTCCATGATAACTAGTGATACTGAACATATTTCCACGTGCTTATTGGCATTCATTTTATGAAGTGTCTGCTTAAATCTTTTGGGAGTTACTTGTCTTCCTATCATGGAGTTGTAAGAGTTTTGTATATATTTGGACAGTCATCTGTTGTCAGAGGTGTGTACTGTAAATATTTTCTGCCAGTCTGTTGCTTGCTTTTTCATTGTCTGCTGGTATTGTACTAGAGAAAGTCTTCTAAATTTTGATGCAGCCCAATTTACCAATTTTTCAATTAAGTAGCTGGTAATTCTGGTGTCCTATGAAATCTTCATCCCGAAGATGAAAGGATTTTCTCTCTTATGTGTTCTTTTAGGAGGTTTATAGTTCAAACTTTTATGTTTAGGTCTATGATCCATTTTGAGTTGATTTGTATATATATATATATGGTGTGAGGTAAGAACCAAAGCTCATTTTTTCTAAGTGGGTATCCAGGTGCTCCAGCATCACTGGAAAGATCATTCTTAACCCTCCACAAATTACATTAGCACCTCTTTTGAAAGTGAATTAATCATACACGTGAGGGTCTGTTTCTGGACTTTCTTCTCTTTTAATAATCTATGTATCTATTCTTATATTAATAACACACTGTTTTGATTACTATAGCTTTATAGCAAGTTCTGAAGTCAGGTAAATTTCTTCAAAATTTGTTCTTTCTTTTCAAAATTGTTTCAGTTATTCCAAGCTCTTTGCATTTCCATATAAATTTTAGAATGAGTTGTTAATTTCTGCAAGAAAATCCTGCTAGGATTTTGGTTGGGATTATATTAAATTTATAGGTTGATTTGGGGAAAATTGACAACAGTATTGTCTTCTAACCTATGACCACAGTATATGTCTCTCCATTGTTTAAGTCTTTTTTTTAATTTTAATTTAATTTTTTAAAGATTTTATTTATTTATTTGACAGAGATCAGAGAGCAGAGAGAGAGAGGAGGAAGCAGGCTCCCCGCAGAGCAGAGAGCCCCATGTGGGGCTCCATCCCAGGACCCCGGGATCATGACCCAAGCCGAAGGCAGAGGCTTTAACCCACTGAGCCACCCAGGTGCCCCTGTTTAGGTCTTTTTAAATTCCTCTCACCAGTGTTTCTAGTTTTCAGCACGTAGGTCACACACATATTTTGTTAAATTTATCCCTAAGTATTTTTGCCTTTGGATGATACTGTAATTGTATTGTTTTACTTTAAATTTGTTTCCATTGTTTATTGCTACTATTTATAAACATCACTGATTCTTTTTTGAAAAGACTTTATTTGAGAGTCAGGGAGAGTGAAAGAGAGAGAGACAGTGAGAGACAGCATGAGCAGAGAGAGGGGCAGAGGGAGAGGTAGGCTCCCCACTGAGCAGGGAGCCTGATGTGGGACTAGATTCCAGGACCCCAGGATCATGACCCAAGCTGAAGGCAGACACTTAACTGACTGACCCCTAAATACCATCGATTCTTACACATGAACTTTGTTTCCTATGCCCTTGTTGGTTCTAGTAGCATCTTTTGTCAATCTCTAGGATATTCTTTGTACAATATGATGCTTTCTGCAAAGAAATATAGTTTACTTCTTTCTTTCCAAATTGCATCCCCTTTATTTTTATTATTATCTACTTCTGCTTTATTGCATGGGCTAGAACCTTCTGCACAATGTTGAATAGAAATCATGGGAGTGGACATTCTTGCCTTGTTCCTATTCTTTGGAAAAATAACTGAGCTTTTTCCCACTAACTAAGATATTAATTATAGGTTTTTCATCTATGCCTTTTTTCATATTGAGGAAGTCCTCTTTCTATTTCTGGGTCACTAAAAAATTTTATATTTTTATAGTGAATAGATCTGGAATTTTTCAAGGCCCTGTCCTCATCTACGAAGATAATTACATGGTTTTTCTCCTTTATTCTCTTACTATCATCAATTACATTGATTAATTTCTGAGTGCTAAACTAATAGTACATTCCTTGGATAAACTCCCTTTGGTCATGAGTATTGTCCTTTTTCTATATTGCAAGATTTGATTTGTTAATATCCTGAAGAACTTTTGCCTCTGTGATCATGAAGTCTACTGGTCTGCAGTTTTTTCTTTGTGAAGTATCTTGTTTAGTATGAAGGTAATTTTGGCCTCATGAAAAGACTTGAGAAATATTCATTCTTCTTATCTTTTCTGAAAGTATTTATAAAGGATGGAATTACTTTCTTAAATGTTTGATAGAGTTTACTAGTGAAGTCATATAGCACTGGGAAGGTTTCTATTACAAATTCAACTCTTCTAATAGATAAAAAGCTTTCAAGTTGTTTCATATTTTATCAGTTTGGGTAATTTGTATCTTTCAAGAAATTTGAGTTATCAACCTTATGGACATAAAGTTGGTTATTATATTTCTCTATTATTCTTTTAGTATCTGTAGAGTTCATGTTGATGTGATCTTTTTCATTCCTGATACTGCTGCTTCCTCCCACCCCCTCCCCAATCTCCCTAAAGGTTTATCCGTTTTATTCCTTTTTTTCAAACACCCTGCTTTGGGTTTTTTTTAATTTTTTTGTCTATTTTTCCATTTTCCATTACATTGATTTCTGTACCTTCTATCTTCCTTCTACTAGGGATTTAAGTTGCTTTTATTTTTCTAGCTTTTTAAGGTGGAAACTTAGAGCTTTGATAATTTACTGTAGACTTTTCTTATTTTCTAATATAAGCATTTAATGCGACAAATTTCTGAGTACTTCTTTAGCTATATCCTGTTATCTCATAATCCCATAATTTCTGATGTTGTATTTTTTTTAAAGATTTTATTTATTTATTTGACAGAGAGAGATTACAAGTAGGCAGAGAGGCAGGCAGAGAGAGAGAGAGGAGGAAGCAGGCTCCCTGCCGAGCAGAGAGCCCGATGCGGGACTCGATCCCAGGACCCTGAGATCATGACCTGAGCCGAAGGCAGCGGCTTAACCCACTGAGCCACCCAGGCGCCCCTGATGTTGTATTTTTAATCTAGCTCAAAATATTTTCTTTTTTAAAAAGTTTTCTTTATCATTTTCTTTCCTTTCCTTTTTTTTTTTTTTTTTTTGTAATCCCCATGCCTAATGTGGGGCTTGGACTCACAACCCTGAGACTGAGAGTCATGCACTCCACTAAGGGGCCCTGAGCTTAAAATATTTTCCAGTATCCCTTGTGACTTTTTTCTTTGACCCATGTATTGACAAATATATCCTTCATTTTCCAATTCTTTGGAAATTTCTCATGTATATTTTTTGTTCTTAATTTAATTTAATTCCACTATTTTATAGGACATTTTCACTTGATTTCAATTCTTCTAACCCAACTGAGACTTTTATTTAGATGAATGCTTCCTTGTGCACTTAGGGCCATGTTCCGTGGTAGCTGGTGGATAATGCTCTCCAGCTTCTGATTTTCCCCATACTTGTTCTTGTCAATTATTGAGAACACAGTGCTGAGATCTCCAGCCCCACTTGTGGGTCTGTCAGTTCTGTCAGGCTTGCTTCATGGCTTTGAAGCCCTCTTCTTAGGACTGGTTTTTCTTCATGAAAAGTCCTTCTCTGTGCCTAGGAATATTCTTTGTCCTGATGTGTCTGACACTGACACAGCCATGTGGATTTTCAACTGATTGGCCTTGGTTGCCCGGTTTTCAACTGTGTCTCCCGTCACCAGTTCCAGGTTTGGGGAGCGTCCAGGGCCTTTGTGAAGAGCAAGTTTTTCTGCCTCCTTGTGGTTGGGCTCCAACACAATGACAGGGAATAATGTCACCTGCATTGTGTCACCTTGCATATCAGGAAAAAAAAAAAAGTGTGAGATCTTCATGAGCTGTGTTTACTTGCTGAAGTGGCCATTAATAAGCAGATACAGAACAGATGTCCCATGAGCGAACATACCTAGAGCCTGGAGGAAGTTAGAGAGGTTGGCTTATGTGGTAGTTTCCTTTGGCTGCTGTCACAGCTTCTGGGGGCTGCTGGCGTTTCCACTCCTAGTCTTTCTTTCTCTCTGTCTCTTGTACATATGCTTTCGATTCCTATGGCTTTCTCTTTTTATTCTTTGTTTTCAAAATCTGGTCTCACTGTGTACACATCTTAAATATTTTATAGTTCACATGTCGTGGTAGTCTGAATAATGGCCCACCGAATCCCTAGAACTTGTGACTGTTACCTTATATGGAAAAAAGATCTTTGCAGCATGATTAAGTTAATGGTTTCGAGATGAGAAGGTTATACTGAATTATCAGAGTGGGTTCTAAGTGCCATCCCTGTGCCCTAATAAGGGGGAGGTGGAGGGAGGACACGCAGACAGGAGGCCATGTGACCGTGGGACAGAAATGGGAGAGGTTGCAAGCCAAGAAACGCTGCTCCAGCTTCTCAGCCGCCTGGTTGGTTCAGGTGGCAAACTCAGGCATCGGTTCCACAAAAGATTTAGGCGGAGTTTCACTTACATCGTTTTTACACAAATCTTTTCCCATTTTCTCACTGGCTGAACAGAAATTTAGTCTGGGCTTCATTAGAGAACCTTTGACCTTTTGCACACCCTGGGCTCTGGGTACCCGCTGTGACTGTGACCCTCTAGGGCTGGTTGGCCAAGGGTATGTCTGTGGGGCATTTCATTCCTCATCTGACATCCAAAGCTCTGTATCTACTTTACACGTCAAAGACTGAATCTCTAATTAAAAGAATATGATAGACTAGACTGGAACTATGAGCCACTTACAAATAAAAGGGCACAGAACAATCAAAAGTACAGTAACAGTAGAGGGAAGAGCAGGCAAGCTCCACCCAGAAGAAAGTTGCCTTAGCTGTACTTATATCAGAAAAAACAGTTGTACGTTTATACATGTCTAATAAGATAGCTCCAAAAATATGAAGCAAAACCGACAGAACCAAAAGGAGAAATAGACAAATCTATAATAATAACAGGAAACCTTAATTCGACTCTCTAATAGCTAGGAGAACAACCACTTAAATACCAGTAAGGACACAGAAGATCTGAGCAACATGTCTTCAGACTTGACCTAACTGACATATGCAGGATACTGTACCAATGGCCAGAGAGTACACCCTCATCACACGCACAACGGTGAAACAGACCTCATGCTGGTCTGAAAGGCCACTGAAAACACGTTTCAAAGGATACAAATCCTGCAGAGAATGTTCTTTGACTGTGGTGGAATTAAGCTAAAAATCAGCAGCAGCAATAACAACAAAAACTAGAAAATGCTCATATATTTGGAAACTAAGCATTTTACTTCTAGGCCTTGGGTCAAAGAAGAAATCACAATGGAAGTTAGAAGATATTTTCATCTGGATCATAGTGAAAATAGACATATCAAAATTCATGAGATGTAGTTAAAGTCATGCTTAGAAAGAAAGTTATAGCCTTAAATCCATATTAGGGTGAAGAAAGGATGAAAATCAATGATTAAATATCCATCACTAGTAGCTGGAAAAAGAACAACACAATAAATCCAAAGAAAGTAGAAAAAAAAATAATAAAGAGATGGCATTAATACAACGGAAAACAAACATATAATAAAGAAATTTAACAGTAACACGATTCGTTCTTTGAAAAGAATAATAAAATCAGTATGTTCTCAGGAAACCTGAATGAGAACAAGAAGGCACAAACTACCAATCTGAGAATGAAGATGGAGTGTCATTCCAGACCCTACTGTCATCAAGATAAAAAAAAAAAAAAAGAGGCTAATATGAGCAACTTCATGCCAATAAATTTGGAAATATAGATGAAATGGACAAATTCACTGTAAAACTCAATATACTGAAACTAATAAAGGAGGAGCAGAAAATCTGAGCAGTCATATGTTTATTAAATAAGTTTAATCCCACACAAAAAAATCACAGTCCCAGTTGATTCACTGATGATTTCCTCCAAACCTCTGAGGAAGAAACAGGACCACTTTCATATAAGAACTAAACACATTTATCAAAAGACAGAGTGTGTTAAAAACAAGTTAGGTATTCAGCTCAATATAGTGGAAAAAGAACAACAAATCCAAGTACATACAAAAAACGACCATTTAATAAAAATAATTTATAAAAGGCAGAACTTTTTAAAATTGAGAAAAAAATAGAAAAGATTAAGAAAATTAAAATGTCAATTCTTATGTTTTTATTACTTTCTGAGTGTACTGTAGGATGGTTATGAGGATAACCTGTGTGAGACGGGGCCCTCAGTATCTTTCATTCTTTCAGAGAATGAAAAAGAAGAAATACTTCCTAACTCAAAAACCTGACAAGGAAATTAAAAGAAAGAAAAGTTATGGCCAGACTTCTTGTAAAAATTTAGGTACAAAATCTTAAACTAGCAGAAGAAAATATGATTTCTACAACTGAAAATAGGAAAGAAAAAATAGTGCATTTAAAACATAAGACAGAAAAGGGTTAATATATCAGTAACTATTACAGATGTATGTGAGCTAATTCACCAATTAAGAGAATGGGACTCAGAGATTGAATTTTAAAATTTTAATATTGGGGCACGTGAGTGGCTCAGTCAGTTAAGTGTCTGTTTCTTGATCTCAGCTCAGGTGTTGCTCTCAAGGTCATGAGTTCAAGCCCTGTGCTGGGCTCCACACTAGGCATGGAGCCTACTCAAAAAAGAGTCAATTATCATATGGTTTCGCTTATTTGTGGAGCATAACAAATAACATAGAGGACATGGGGACATGGAGAGGAGAAGGGAGTTGAGGGAAATTGGAAGGGGAGGTGAACCATGAGAGACTATGGACTGAAAAACAACCTGAGGGTTTTAAAGGTGCGGGGTGTAGGAGGTTGGGGGAGCCAGGTAGTGGGTATTAAGGAGGGCACGTATTGCACAGGGCACTGGATATGGTGCAAAAACAATGAATACTGTTACGCTGAAAAGAAATTAAAAAAAATTTTTTTTTAAGATTTTTATTTATTTGTCAGAGAGAGAGAGGGAGAGCGAGCGAGCACAGGCAGAATGGCAGGCAGAGGCAGAGGGAGAAGCAGGCTCCCTGCTGAGCAAGGAGCCTGATGTGGGACTCGATCCCAGGACGCTGGGATCATGACCTGAGCCGAAGGCAGCCGCTTAACCAACTGAGCCACCCAGGTGTCCCTAAAAAAAATTTTTTTTAATACTGTGTACAAAAAGACACAGAAAGGTTAAAAATAATAGAAAAAGATATATAAGACAAATATGCTCCAAAAGAAATCTCAATATTGATCAAAATTTAATTTAAACCAAGAAAAAGTCTTCAAAGACAAAGAAGGAAATTATATTCTTTTGGAAGTAAACCAAGAAGCCATCGTGAACATATAAACACCTAACAAACAATTCAGCCTCAAAGCCTGTTAAGAAAGAACTTAAACCCCACTGGGAAAAAACTGATCAGCAATTATAATGGGAGATTCGGGCATACTCCTTTCAGAAATGAGGAGGTCCAACAAGCAAGCAAACGGAAAGCACGGAAATTTAAGATCCAGGCATAGCAGTCAGCGAGTCGGGGGTGCCAGTATGGACTCCACAACCAATAACGTGAGGACATACGCTTGGTCAGACACAAAGCCTCATTAGATACTGAGGGCCCCGTCTCACACAGGTCATCCTCATAACCATCCGACATAAGTAATAAAAACATAAGAATTGACATTTTAATTTTCTTAATCTTTTCTATTTTTTTCTCGATTTTAAAAAGTTCTGCCTTTTATAAATTATTTTTATTAAATGGTCGTTTTTTGTGTGTACTTGGATTTGTTGTTCTTTTTCCACTATATTGAGCTGAATACCTAACTTGTTTTTAACACGCTCTATCTTTTGATAAATGTGTTTAGTTCTAAATTTCCCTCTAAGTACTGCTCTTCCTGCATCCCACAAACGTTGACACGTTGTGTTTTTTTTTTTATTATTGTTGATTTCCAATTATTTCTTAATTTTCTATAATTTTCTTCTTTTTTTTCTTAACACCGAAGCTATTTTTACAGTGTATTATTTTGTACAACCCCATCGAGGGGCCTGCCCAGGACTGATGATGATAGCGTGTTACTCACTGCGGATGTGATCACCCCAGCTCTTGGGCCAGGAAGCTCCACAGTGAACACAGGTCCCTGCTTATCACATGGGCTAAGAAAATTCCATGGGGACCAGACATTTCAATATAACAAATAAAATAATAAAAGACAGAAAATATAGGTGACTATTTATATGACTTGGGGATAGGAAAGAGTAAAAGATAATATCAAACACAAGCAATAAAGGACAAATTAATTCAATGGTATAAAATTAAAAACATGTGAACATTAAAAAGAGTTAACATAATTAAAAGCCAATAAAAAAACTAGGAGAAATATTTATTTCACAATTGTCAGAGGACTAATAAATTTATTACAAAAGTATCTCCTGAATAGTAATAAAAAACCCAGAATATCTTGATATAAATGGGAAAATGATATAAAAGACGATTCACAGAAGATAAACAAATGATCGATGAATAAATGAAGGTTCAGCTTCCATTGATAATTAAGCAAATGCAATTTAGTGTATCAAGGGACTTTTTTACTTATCAAATTGGCTAATGTTGACTTTTTTCTTTAAAAAGATTTTGCTTATTTATTTGACAAAAAGAGAGCACAAACACAGGGAGCGGCAGAGGCAGAGGAAGAAGCAGGCTCTTTGCTGAGCAGGGAGCCCAATGTGAGGCTTGATTCCAGGACCCTGGAATCACGACCTGAGCCGAAGGTAGATGCTTAACTGAATGAGCCCCCCAGGTATCCCCCCTTTTTTTGAGAGAGAGAGAGAGAGAGCAGAGTGGGGACGAAGGACAGAGGGAGAGAGAATCTCAAGCAGGATCCATGTCCATCACAGAACCCAACACAGGGCTCAGTCTTATGACCCTGATATCATGACCTGAGCTGAAATTAAGAGCTGGACGCTTAAATGACTGAGGCATCCAGGCACCCCTAAATTGGTTAACATTAAAAAAAACTGAAATACATGCTCTTAGCAGGGGTGCAGGGTGAAGATCATTCTGATATGATTTCCATGGAAAATAAATTAGTATAACTTTTTTGAAGGCATTTGGGGAGTATGTATCAAAATCCTTAGAACGTGCAAATATACCCTGACCCAGACATTCCTCTTCTAGGAATTCACCCTAAGGAAATAATAAAATGTGGTTTAAAGATATTCATTAAGAAGACATTTGGGAAACTGTTTAAGTTAGCATATAACATGTATGTATAACATGTATGTTTAGCTTCATACATAATGCCTTATGGCTTCATACATATGGAAACATGGAAATATTTTAGATACATATGTAAACATGCCGGTTAGCACACACAGGTATCTCCTTGCTCTGTTGGCTGAAAGAGCTTAGAAGCAATGACACCTCTATAGCAAAGAGCACACCTACCACCTAGACCTTGGCTTCTAATACCATTCTCTCATAGAAGCAACCAGGGTGCCTTGAGAAATGGCTGATTCTAGGACAGGGGCAGGAGACAGACAAGATGAGCCTGGAGCGTCTTGTGCCAGAGAGTAAGGAAGTCACACACACACACACACACACACACACACACTAAAGACCGTAAGTCAAAAGGACACAGGATCCAACTGAAAGAGCTCCTGGTGACCAAAGCTGTAACAATTTAAGAAAAAAAATAAAGTAGTTGAGTTATAACCCAAAGTAAAATGAATATTCATGAGTCCACAGATATAATAAGTGATGGAATAAATAAGTAAGTGGGAGAGAATAGACAGTTTGCCTGGGTGGAAGAATTCCAAATAATTTAGATAAATAACTGTCCGTAAGCAGATGGAGCATAACCCCCAGCTCCATCTGTGGGCTGTGATTAGTGACTTGCTCTCAAAGGTACGTCATGGAAAAAGGATAAAAGAACTTCATGGTTGAGAACCCTGACAAACACCACATTGGTCAGGGGACTGAGGTCAACGCCACAGTGACAGGTCACATTCACAAATGATGAGATGAGAAGGTCACTTCACCTCTGTGGTCTTCCTCCCCCAAAACCATGACCTTGGTCTAATCACAGAGAAGACATCAGACAAATCCTGAGAAACCCTCTAAAAAAACACCTGACCAACACTCTTCAGACATGTCAAGGTCATCGACAGTAAATCGAGAACTGCCACAGTTTAGGGGAGTCTAGGGACTCATGATCACTTATGTGTGATCTGGATACGGTGCTGGGACAGAGCACACACATTGGGGAAATACGGAGGAAATCTGAATAATGTATGAACTGCAGTTGATAATAATGTATCAATATTGGATTCATTAATTGTGACTGATGTACTGCATTATTGTAAGATGTTGGTAACAGGGGAACCTCAGTGTGGTATATATGGGAACTCTTTGTCCTACCTTTGCCACTATGTACATCTAAAACAGTATTTAAGCTTTTTTTTTTAATTTCAATTTTTTATTTTTTTAAGCTTTTTTTTTCTAACCAATGAACATTCTGGAGAAAAATTAGGTCTTAAAAAAACCCCACAGTAAATACAGAATACTTCCTTGCCAGAATGTGACAGAAGAGACAATAAAAGGGCTGCACTCACCATAGGCAGTAAAAAAAAACCCCAAATGCCTGACAATAATTTTGAGAAGAAATGTACCAATCTTCATGAAGGAAGGGACGTGAGGATAAGTGGAAGATGAGCCGCACTTCAGGACTGGAGGTGACGCACTGGCAGATGTCATCGTCCCCATGCTGAGTGATGTTAGTGCAGTTTCACCCAAGTGCCAGTGGGATTTGGGGGTGAAAACTTTATAAAGTGATTCTAAGGTCACCTGAAAAACAGCCCAAAGGAGAAGTCAGGAAGATGTTAAAGAGGGTGAGCAGTGAGGATATGTGGGTTCTGCTGGGCGTGGAAGGCCACAAGTGACACTGATGTAGAAACGGAGAAGTCAGCCGAAGGAGACAGAAAGCCGCAAACAGGCCATAGTACATATGAAAACACAGTCGATGACATGGCATTTCAAATCTACATAGTGTTGGAACTGATTGTTTGGAAAATTATAAAGTTAAGTGTCTATTTCATATCATACACAAAAATAGAGAAAATTAACATAAAACAAGATATCATGGAGGGATAAACACTTGTATGGAATGGAATGGAAAGCCTGGCAGCAGCCCCATTCCCACAGGCCTTGGTGTATGACAGAGGGAAAGCCATGGGCACAGGGCAGACATTCCCAGACCCTGCACTGGGATCACAGGCTTGCCATGCTGGAAAAAAATCAAATTAGACCTTGGTTTTTATGTATCACAAAATAACAAGATCAGAGCCCAGATGCATTGAAGGTCTAAACAGGAAAAAGAAAAAAAAAAAGCAAATCTTAAGTGCAATTAAAGAATACAGAGGCAAATATAGATTTCTGCAAATAAGAGAGTATTAATAAAAAGACACACACAATACAAACCATAATCAGGAATGAAAGATAAGTAGTCTACATCATAATTTTAAAATCCTGTATGATAAAAAGCATCATAAAAAATTCAAGAGATAATTAACAACTATATGCTGGGCATATAAAGGAGAAATAGGGTAATACTCAGAATTTATAAAGAACATCTACAAGTCATTAAGAAAAAATAGAAAACTGGCCAGAGGATATAAAGATAATTTCTAGAAGGGTAAATCAGAATGGCTAATTCATAGAACATTATTTGTCCTGTAAAATGCAAATAAAGGCCACCTCACTTTCCACAGAATGGACCGGCAAAGATGAGGTCTGACTGTATGTTATGATCACACAGATGCAGGGAAACAGTTCCAGCATGCAGTGGGGCAGCTGCCTGAGAGGGGACTAGGGGGAGAAGTGCAGACCTTAACCTGCTATCAAGTTCCTGGAAGCAAAGCCGTACTCTGGGGGCGTCTCTGTGTTGCCAGAAGCGGGAGACCCGACGGCCCCGGCCACCCTGTTGGGAGGCCTTGGGATGCACCTTCCCCTGGCTGAGCCCACAAGGCAGGCAGAGAAGAAGTTTGGCTTCAGAGAGAATGAGGTGCAGAGAGTAGGGAGACCCGCATGGCCCTGAGCCCAGCAGTGGGGCTACCACGGACCTGGTCGGACCACACTTGATGGTTCCGTGGCCTCTGTGGCCTCAGGAGGAAGCAGGGCCCTGATGGCAGATTAGTCCTCAGCTCAGGGATCAGGGCTGTCCACTCACTGGTCTCCTGGGTTCCAAGGGGCATCCCAGCCAGCGGTGGGTGGTGCCCTGAGCTCATGCCTATTCGGGGGAGGTGAGGGCTGTGCAGGGCTGCAAGGGCAGTGATGAATCAGACTGAGCCCCAGAAATTTGCACGAGCAGGGCACACACACATGCATACACGTGCACACAGCTGCAGCCCTCTCAAGTGCACTGATGACAGCTGCCAGCTCCTGAGAGTCTGCCATGACAACCCAGACCTCCTTCCGAGCTCGGGCTGCTGAACCTACCCGCCTGGTGCTCTCTGTAAATGCAGTAGAGACTCTCCAACTGCACAGGTATGGATTGGACTCTTGGGTCCTCCCCCTGGACCCCCTCCTCATGGCTCCTCACCACGCACCCAGGCCTGACAGCCCCCCACTCCCCCCGCCCCATATCTTAAACCTTATCAACTCCAACCTGCTGGTTCTGACCCCTCTACTGACTTCTGGTTCGAGCCTGTCAGCCTCCCCAAGACGATGTGTGACCCCTCTGCCTTACAGCCACCTTGCCGAGAGCCAACCCACAGGGCCCTAGTTAAGCCTTGTCTCTGCTCCCTCCTGAGGCTCTGCTGAAATAAGGCAAAGGAATCAAAATAAATCCCCAGAAAGAAGGGAGCAGGAGAGGGGCTACCAGCAGCAAGGGATTCCATTTCTGCACATTTATAAAAGATGGTGGGGGCGGGGGAGGCTGGGGTGACAGCTGAGAGAACGGGTGATACCCAGCGCGGGGAGACGGGGGGTTGAATGTAGGAGTGCCCCAACTCCCCAGCTGTCACTCCCCTCAGGTCCCCTCGGTGTGAGCCTGGACAGGACTATACAATCCCAGACAGATGAGGATGAGGAGGACAATGAACCAGAGGATTCCCAACCAGAGGGAAGGCCCTGGAAAGGGGCCACTGCCTCTACCTGTGGGCATGTCCCCAATGTGGTGTTGTGAAGGGAGGTCTGCCGGCCGAGGACCTCTGCTCACTGGGCTGAGGGCTCTGAGCAAACCGTCATGGCCCGACTCTGAACTGTGGACAGACAACCACGGGCCACCAGAGCCCCAGGATACCTGAGTTCTGCACCCTCCAGTACTCCAAAGCCCGCTTAGACACTGGCCCTCGCACCGTTGAACTGGTGACCCCCTCAGACCCAGCTCGTGGGGACACCTGGAAGAAAGCAGGGCCTGACTGTACACTTGCCTCCCGCGGCCCCAGCTCCTCTTCAGGCCCCCCTTCATTTCTTCAGGCAAGTTCATCTCTGGGCATCTGTCTTTGGTTTATAATGCTAACTAAAGAAATTCCAGAGTCTGGCCCTATAAAGGCAAGTCTTCATAGTTTAAAAAAAAAAAAAAAGTCTAAGAAATAAGTGAAGGAGATGTTCCCCCTGCCTTGCAGCTGTGGAGAAAGAAACCTCTTCAAGACCCAATTTGAAAAAATCTCACATGGGGAAGTCCACGTAAACTTACTTCCTGGCTTCCCATGCATGTGAACACTGGGCTGGACAGCCTTCCCTCCACTGTCCTTCTGAGTCTCCCTCAGGATGTCCACAGGGCTCCCAGGCTTCAGAATCTATGCCATGTCCAGGGAGTGGGCTCATCTCAACAGGCCCCAGTAATTCTGATGGATTGTCGTACTTGACATTTGCTTTAATGATGCGAACGCAGGCCACGTAAACGAAAGGCTCGCCTGCTGGGCGAGAATGCCACCATGGTCCTTCCCCAGGACATAAGGCGCTGGCTGGATAAAACACACTCTGTCAGAGGATTTTGAACAGATCATTCGAGAGCCTGTTTTTCACTTAAATTAGTATTTTTTAAATCATATATTAATTTATATCTATATGTGGGTCTATTTTTGGACTTCATTTTTTTCTATTGATCTATTCCATTTTGTACCCATACCATAATGTTTTAGTAACTGTGGCTTTATGTTTTAGTATTTGGTAGGACTTGGTCTTCCTTACTGCTCATCTTTAATATTTTTTCATGGTTATTATGGATTATTTTTGCACCATTAACTGCAGGCTTGTCTAGTTACTAAAAAAAAAATTCCATTGACTTTTTTGGCATATTTACATAGGGCACATCTATATTTTATGCATTGGTGTAAAGACAAGACATCTTTTTAAAATTGAGATTGCCTATCTTTTGAAATTTTAATTTTTTTTTTATCTAGATCTTGCACATTTTTGCTAAGCTTATCATAGTTGTATCTTCCTCCCTGCATCTTTCCCCCTTCACATCTCGTAACTGGTTGTGTTGACCAGGAAGCAGTTTCTGGGTGCTCATTTACTCCTAGACTTCTCCAGACCCTGGTATGGAGGGGTTTCTTTTCGTTGATTCTCTTGGTTTCCTGGTCAGGCAATGACGCCGTCTTCATGAAACGATCCTTCTCCTTCTTTCCAGCTGTGATGCTTCTCTCTGTAGGACATCAAACAGCTCAGCCGTGAATGGTGGCAGCATCAGCTGCCTCTCTTGCCCCTGGCCCTCACAGGTGGGCCTGCCGGGGTTTGCCAGCTGGCAGAGGGGGAGTCTTATCAGCCAGTGAAGGCCGAGAGGGGTCACGCGGCCGGGCCACATCCTAGGGAGATAAGGCGGTGGCCATGGGGAGGATGTGAAGTTGGTACAACAGTAGATGTTGCTGTAGGAAGGGCCTGAACTGAGGTCAGGAAGGGAAGAGGCCCCAAGGTAACACCAGCATGGCTGGAACCAGGGTATGAGAAGGAGGAAGGGTGGGGCGAGGCTGGCCCCCCCAGGGACTGAGTGCTGGTGCGGACCTCTTCCAGACATGCTGAGTTCTCAGTGTTTGCGGGACAGTTATGGGGGCTACCACCAAGACCTAGAGCTGCTGGCCTGGCGCTCAGACCAAGAGGCACTCTGGGACGGCCGCACCGCCACGTCCCAAGGCTCCCACACTCTGGGCACCTGGGCCTCACCTTCGACACTGAGGGCCTTGTGCCTTCACTGCCACTGGCCTGTTGCCACCTTCCCTTCTCTTCTGGACATCTTCTTGCCTGAGAGCTCAGTCACCCCCTTCATGGAAGCCTCTCTGATCACGGGCTAGGACAGGGCATGGTCCTTTGTCCTCTCTGCACTTGTACTTCTCTTTTATGATCTTTTAGAAAATGTGATGAAATATTCAGTTGCATTGCATAAGGTCCATCCTTCCCACTGACGAACTGTCTTCACGGCTGAATCATGTGATTGATGTTCATGTATTTATTGAGTAGATGAGTGGGATCATCGTGGGAGGTAGACATCTGTATCCCCATTTTATAAATGCAAAAAAAATCTCATCATACTAGCAGCTGATGGCACAGCTAGACCTGGAGTCCAGGTGGAGCCAGGGAAGGGAAGAGGTTGTCCTGAGAACAGGTGGATGATGGGAAAAGGGTGCTGGGTAAAGCATCAGGAGCACTTACACTGGAAGGCAGAAGGTGCAGGGTCCTTGGCACACCAGCTCTCTTGTCCCAAGGGGAGGAATGACCTGGCCACTGCTCAGCCCCAGCTCCGATACGCGGTCTGCCCTCCCTTGCGGTGAGTCCTGCCCTTGCTGGGCAACTTCTGCAGAATGGGGCTAGGTCCAGTTTGGGGGCAGGCAAGAGTGGCCCATCTGACCACACCACCAGCCACTTTCCACTCCGGCTCCATCAGGGCTGTGGAGTCTGCTTCCTTGACGTGCTTCTCTGTAGCTTTCTGCATGGCATTTCCCATTCCTACCTCCTTGAGTCCCCATGCTGTCCCATGTCCTGAGGAATTGGACCCTGATGCACTGCAGTTTCACCCTGGCAGACCTCAGAGGGTGAGAAGTAGGGTGTCCTTCCTCCTCTTGGGGGAGCTGTGGCTGTGGCTGCATCTGTGACTTCATCAATTCCATATCTGCCTCCAGGAAGACTGCCTAGACCCTGGGACTTGCTCCTCCAAGCGCGTCCACTGGGGCTGGTGTGCAGGGCTTCACCCTGCACATCTCTTCAGCTGATAATCCCAGTGGAAGCCCTGTCAGTAGGAGGCTAAGGAAGAGAGTGGGGAATTTACTCCCTAACCTCCCAAGGGTTAAGGGCTATGGCTCTAGAATCACGCACTGGATATGGATCATGGGGCTTAAGCAGCGACTGTGTGACTTTGTCTGTTACTAAAACAACCTCGGGTTCAGTCTACCGAAAAGATGGGGGAATAATACTATTATTAGGTTCTTGTTGGTATTAAATGAGTATAAAACAATGCAAGGCATAACAGTGAGTGCTGTTTGTATTGTCAAAGGGACATAAAGCAGAGAAGAAAGAGAGATAGAAGCCTTCTGGGCACAGAAGAGAGGATGTATGTGCACAGGCCATCGGAACAAAACCGAGTTCTGCCAACTTTTCTTCCAAATCTCTATAGGGCTCCAGAATAAATTATTCATTGCATTACATGTAATGAAATCCATTAAAATTTCAGAATACTCTAAAGGGAGTATTATCCTAATTCTTCCCTCCTAGTTTTCTCCCTGCAAGGCATGTGTGTTGCCCAAACTCTGGAGCTCGGCTGTGGCTGACCAGAGATGTCCCTGGTGGTACCAGAGGTTGGTGGCTGACATTTACCGCTTCCCCCCCACGGCCCATTCCCCTTTTGTATGAAGCACTAGTCTTCAGCACCGCAGTGGGAAAGCAGCAAAATGAGCATGGTCATCAGACACGCAAAGCCACTCTCCTTTTTGACAAGAAGCAGCAGTGAATAATCCACTCCCACTGGGAATAATTCCGCTTATCAACAGGACTTGACCATCTGGTGGTGCTCATTAACCTGCCTATGTCATTCCTGGGATGTTTTAGAGAACAGGTAGCCTTAGGAAACTCTGAAGGCCCATAAACCACTGAGTTGTTTAAAAATTGCCAATTCTTGGGGCACTTGGGTGGCTGGGTGGGTTAAAGCCTCTGCCTTCAGCTCAGGTCATGATCCCAGGGTCCTGGGATCGGGCCCCGCATCATCAGACTCTCTGCTCTGCGGGGAGCCTGCTTCCTCCTCTCTCTCTCTCTGCCTACTTCTGATCTCTGTCAAATAAATAAATAAATAATCTTTAAAAAAATTGCCAATTCTTGTAGGAATATTGGAAAGAATTAATCACACCACAGAACCGCTCAACCTCTTAATAGAAGAGTCTGGAAGATCAAACAGTACACTTAGGAGAAAATGACTGGATAAGGAGAAAGAAAAGAAAAAATCTCCAAAGTGAGAGGAGCCTTTACTGTCATCAGTCATCGCAGCAGAACTTTTGTACAGAAGCACTACATGGAGTCCAGGAAAAAATAGTAATGTGCGATAACCAGATGTTTGCAATGCATGTATCTTGAAATCAATGCCATAATGTGTCTCCTAAAGAGTAATAGTATGACATCTTAATTACATATTTATTGAACTTCATTTAAAAATACATTTCGTTTTGGGAAAAGCAAGGGCTGTTTCAGTGACTGAATAAGTAAAATGCATTCTGTTTCTCTCTTTAGTTCTGTCAATTTTTGCTTCAAGCTTTTTAAAGTTCTCTTATTAGGTACATTCAGGTTTAGGATGGTCACACCTTCTTGATGAATTTGTCTTTTATCACCATGAAATGTCTCTTTTTATTTCTAGAAATGGTCTTCATTTTGCAGTTTAAACTTCTCATCTCAGTATTTTAGTTTTGTTTACACCATTTGCATCTTGTTCTCTGTTCCTCCTTTCTTGAATTCTTTTGGGTGAATCACATTTTTTTAATTTTTATTTTTAAAGATTTTATTTATTCATTTGAGAGAGAGAGCAAGTACAAGTGGTGGGGAGGGGCAGAGGGAGAAGCTGGCTCCCCACTGAACAAGGAGTCCTGACACGGGGCTGGATCCCAAGACTCTCCGATCAGGACCTGAGCCGAAGGCAGATGCTTAACTGTCTGAGCCACCCAGGTGCCCCAAACCACATATTTTTAATATCCCATTTTATCTCCTGCACTGACTTGTCTAGATATTGTTTTACAGGCTGCCCTAGAAATTACAACACCCATCCTCAAGTCGCCAGTCTGCCTTTAGATACGATTACAGTGCAGCACGGGCAGTGTGAGAACCTTGAAATAACATAATTCCACATTCTCACCTTCCTCCCCATTGTACTTTTTATGTCTTACATTTTCTTCTTTTTAAATTTAAATTCAATTAGCTGCCACACAGTACATCATTAGTTTCAGATGCAGTGTTCAACAATTCATCAGTTGTGTATTAACACCCAGTGCTCTTTACATTACATGCCCTCCTTAATGCCTGTCACCCAGTGACCCCAGCCCCACCCTCATCCCTTCGGTAACCCTCAGTTTGTTTTCTGGAGTTAAGAGTCTTTCATGGTTTGTCTCTCTCTCTCTGATTTCTTCCCATTCAGTTTTTCCCTCCCTTCTCTTATGGTCTTTTGCACTGTTTCTTTCTTTCTTTTTTTTGGTAGCCAGTACGGGGCATGAATGCACTGTTTCTTATATTCCACGTATGAGTGAATTATCCTATGGTTTCACTCATATATAGATTCTCTTTTATTTCTACACTGTAAACTTAAAAAACTTTTTAAAATCTTTTCAAGAATTCAAAACCATATATAAGTCAGATGTACAACTATACAAAATATTTAAAATAAACTATGTAAAATGAAGCTAAGCAAGTTTCTGTATCTGTCCTCACTGTCTCCAGTCTCTTTATTCCTGCCTGTAGCTACAGGTCCAGTGGCCTCATGCTCTCCAGCCTGAAGGGGTGCTTTTGGTATCAAAGTAGAGCAGGTCTGCTAAGACACGTTTGTTCAGATTTTGTAAATCTGAAATTATTTTACTTTGCCTTCATTTTTGGGAGATAATTCTGGATACAGAAATCTAGATGGACTCTCTCAGCATAGCAAGGGTGTCATCACTTCATCCTCTGGTCTCCACTGTTTCTGGGAAAAGTCAGCTGTAATAAGTACTCTTCTATCTATATAATGTGTCTTTTTCCCTCTGCAGCTTTCAGGGTTTTTTCTTCCTCTTTGGCGTTTGTGAGTTTGACTGTAATGTGCCTAATGTGTGGTTCTCTTCATGTTTAACTTATTAGGGATTTGTTGGGCTTTCTGTATATGCAGATCGATATCTTTAATCAATTTTGCAAAGTTCTCAGCCATTTTACCTTCAGACTCTTCATTCTCCTCATAAGATGCCAAATATACACAGGTTAAACCATTATATTGCCTCACATATCTTGGACTCTCTGGTTGGTTGGGTGGTTTTCACTTTTTTCCTCTTTTTGTTTCATCTGGGACACTTCCTACTGGCCTGTCTTCAAGTTGATGTTTCTTTCCTACACTGGGTCCAGTCTGCTGTGAAGCTATCTATGGATTTTTAGTCTTGCCATTGTATATCTCATCTTTTACATTTCTATTTGAGTCTTTTTATTGTTTTCACATCTCTATTAAAATTAACCACCTCTTAACACATATTGTCTACTTGTTCATTTAGATACTTTGGCATTTTTATAATTAAAAAAAAAATCTCTTCTGATAGTTCCAACATCTGGGCCATCTCTTTGGTTGACTTATATTGCTGCTTACTCTCTTGGTCGTAAGCACATTTTCTTATATCTTAGGTCTTAAAATGTTAAAAAATTATTTGCTAGACATTTTTCACAAAAGGAAAGTAGAGGCTGAAGTACATACATAGTTCCTAAAAAGGATACACCACTTTTTTATATTGGGTCACTAGAGCTGGGAGCAAAGTCAATTTGATTTGTGGTTGGTCTGGTTCTGGACTTTATTTAACTTTGGTTTGATTCAGTTCATTATTGGCTTGTAATGTTCTGAAAGTGGGACCAGAAATCTCCCTTCCAGGGGTCAGCAGTCTGAGAAGTGGCACAATTGCCAGGATTTCTTGGAGCTTCACAGTTTACACCATCAGTGTTTCAGACCATAGTCAATCTCACTTTGTGTTACCAATCCGCTGCCAGCTTTTTGGGTTGCTAGGAATTTCACCTTGCCCTCCTGTCTCACCCAGCTTTTCACACTGTGGGAGAGTTCTCCTGTACTAGAATGCCTGTTATAGGGCTGTGGGCTCTCCCAGACTTCCACCATAACCCAGCCCTTGGCGGCTGAAGGCCCTGGGATGCTGAGAGTTGACTACTTTCAGCTGCACCTGCCCTGCCCTCATCCTTGATATCTGCCCCAAGACCCTCTGTGAAGACTCGTGGGACAGAGATGATAAGTGATGGGCTCTGTAGCTGGGCCACTTTAGAATTCTGTCACACCAGCCCACATGTATTTAAGTTTAGCTGGTCTCTTCCTCCCCATTTTAAGACAAAGTCCTCCCCTGCTGGCCCTCCACTAGTGATGAGAAAAGCCTTGGGTTTCTTCATTTCTGTGAAGGGCTCATCTCTGTCTGGAGTTCTGTTCACTTAGTTATATCCTCAGCTTGCTGGTAAATTTAGAAAAACTAATTTTGTAATTTATTAATCTTGGTTTTAGTGTTAGGGTTAGAACAATAGTCTCTTGTGATCTTTCCTTTCTTTACATCTTAACTAGAAATTTATTCTTTAATAGTCTCATGAATTAAAACTTAAAAAACAGCCCCACTCAGATAGCCACATGTTAGGACATCTAGTACAGGGTGAGTTGTGCACAGAAGAAAGTTGCACAGGGGGTCATGTAACTTTCCAGAGGATGTGGCCTATAAGGTTGGCTCCTCCTTCATCTGGCAGTGTGCCCCAGGAACCCAAATCACAAGGCTGCAAGGAGGTTCTTCAGCACTGTTAGTGGTAACCCAACAAAACCCCTCTAAGTTGTTCTTGGCCTTCTAGGCATAGAACATCTTAGGCGGTCATGGAAAATCAGCCTGGAGTAAGCCTGGAGTACCCAGAGCACTCAGAGATTTCTGAAGCCTGGTACAAACTTTAACTAAAGAAGCAGATAACACCACTGCTGTGTGGCAAGGACAGGCGAGGCTGTAGTCAGAGACCTACCCGAGAGAGGACTGGTCCTTGTTCACCAGCACCCCTGCTGTGGGTCTGCTGAGGTTCTGCCTCATGTGACCTATATCCTGTGATTCAGGAGTGCAGCCCAGCCTGTATATGGAACAGTGATGGCTGTCATGGCAGAGGAAGAAGACAGCCTGGAGAACCATGTGTGACCCAATGGTGACAAACATCACTTCCATTCACATGCCATTGGCTGCAGCAAGTCACTTAGACAAGCCAGAGTCAACGGGTGAGGAAGTATACTCTTTCTCTGGGGAGAAAAACAAAGATTTTTGAATAATAATGTATTGTACCTCGGTCCACCCTTCTGGTCACACATACATGCTTTCCTCCCCCTTGAGAAGGTGACAATCCAAAGTCCCATCTGAGCAGGCCATCAAGATTTTGTGATCATCTTTATGTCAGGTCTTGATGTGGCTCCTCTTTCTCTGCAGGCTGATGGGCTAAAAAGTCAAGGCTCTTTCCTGGAACATGGGTAAGGTATGGCTGTTGGGCGGCACGAGATGACCAAAGCGAACACACCTGTCTGGAAAGGGGAAGAGTGAGATGCAAGGCAGTCAGTGGTCCACAGCATTCTCATTGAGTACGTGCTGAGAAGATCCTTCTCTGGGGGTGAAAGAGGGTCTTTGAGGAGGCCCTGAATCTGTTCCCCAAGAGTATATTCCTAGTCCTCTGCTCTCCATCTCCTGGGATTTCCTCTTCTATTGTATTTCTTGGCTACATATAAGAGGGCAGTGAGATATCTTCTCTCCCTGAGGTTGAGCCTATTTCCCAGATGACTTCTTCCCGTAGAAGATGTGGGGTTGCAGGGTTTAAGTCTTGAACAATCGACGTCTCTTTTGTCCAGACTGGTGGTCCCCTGGGAAGTACAACTCTCAGAAACGTAATCAGTTCCATTTGACTTCTTTCAGTTCCATGTGCCAACAGACCCATCCATAATTCATTTGGAGGTGTATCCTCTCTCTAGGCTTTACTGCAGGTACCTTGAGTTTAGGAGGAGTTTGTGGGAAAACCACTGCTAATCTCTTTTTGTCCAGAGCTATGTGGTCTAACTAAAAACTTCTGGGTGCCTCCTTGATTCTTTCAGAGTCTATAACAGTAGGCATTAAGGCCACACCTTTAATTTGCTAAAGGCAACATTTTAATTGGCCTTCGTTGCTCAAAACCCTTTTCAGATTCATCTTTTACTAGTTAGAGACGAAAATCATTTCTATATTCAAATGCATTAAAGACTCCAATTTTCTGGAATTTCTCTTCCCCTTCATGCCTACTTGTACACTGGCCAATTCTTCTCTGAGTTTGTTTTGTACAGTACCTTGTCACATGCAGACAAGACCAACCAGAGCATGTCCTAGCGTTCTGCTGGTCCGCTCTGCCTAAAGCCTCAGCTCATTAGGGTATCACTTGCCTCACAAATGATCACAAAAGACAGTTTCACCGAATGTTATGCCATTTACCAAATGCGATCCTCCAGCCTCCAGTAGGTGTCTCCTCATTGCCTGCCACCCCTCTCTGAAGCCACATGTTTTAGGATTTGTTATACAACCTCTTACTTCTGGCACCAAGTCCTATAGATCCTAGGATAGGCAAAGTGATGCTGCCATAATAAATTACTCCCAAATCTTTCTGCTTATAGCAAAGAGAGTTTATCTTTCCTCTTCACTACGCTTTGCTCCCAGGCTGCTTTGCCATATATAATGCAGGACGACAGAGTGGCCTCTATCAATGTGGCCAGCTATGGTGACAGAGAGAAAAGAAATCAAGAGGAATCATGTGCAAATTCTTAAAGCCTCCGCTCAGGAGTGACACATGTCACTTTTGCTTACATTTTGTTAGCCAAAGCAAGTAACAGGCCCAAGTCTGACATCTGCTGGGTAGAGAAGCACCATCTTTCCCCAGAGAGGGGGAGTAGCCCACAACACTATCTACCACACTTGCCTTATGGGAGAATATCTCAGAAAAGCAACCCAGGAGGCCTTAAGCAGAAGAAAAATGGATATATTCTGCAGTGAAAAATTCTTTTTCAAGTTTCACTCTGAAAATGTTGAGTTGAATGCACAGCCAATAAGGAAAGGTGTTCACCTGCATTTTGTAAAAACTGTTAGAAATGGGGCAAATATGTAATGATTACCCTATAGAAAGATGCCTTGTGGCCTGTCTTGGACCCACAGTGTAGAATGGCTGTCTTCCACATGCATTTGGAAATACTGAAGCTGGTGGCTGTGGCTCTAAGATTGGTCCCAGCTCTTGTGGTCTCAGGGTTTCATTGACCAAATCACAGCTTTACAGAAAACTTGTTCTGCATCTCCATTTTTATATGTAATCTGTGTATCCTTAAAAGTTTTTCAAGGAAATTGTAAGTCTTTGAAATGTTATTAAATATTCCACAATAGGGGTGCCTGCGTGGCTTAGTGGGTTAAAGCCTCTGTCTTTGCCTCAGGTCATGATCCCAGGGTCCTGGGATCAAGCCCCGCATCGGGCTCTTTGCTCAGCAGGGAGCCTGCTTCCCCTCTCTCTCTCCGCCTGCCTCTTTGCCTACTTGTGATCTCTGTCTGTCAAATAAATAAATAAAATCCTTAAAAAAAATTTTCCAGAATAGAATATCAACTTGCCTGTTTGCTTTTTGAGTTTCAAACAATAAGACATTTGCAGGAAACAAACATTTTTAAGCGTATACTTGATCTTGTGGCTTTTTACCATGTGCTATTCTAGTCCTCTGTTTGGAACATAAAAATCATTTCCACAGCAACTAATTATAGTCTAAGTCACAAGTGTGGGGAATTAGAGGCAACCATCATGCAAATATTAAAAGCTTCTTATCTTTGAAGTTCTCTCAAAAACTAATACAAGCTAATAAGATACAGAAAAGACACAGACAGTATCCAATGTAGACACGAGCTTCTCAAGTTGGGTTTTGGGTGATCAGCTTACCATGAATCTGAAGAGAATTATTTTCTGCCCAGTACTTCAGACCTTTTTCAAAAATCAGTTGAGCATATTTGTGTGGGTCTATTTCTGGCTTCTCTTTCCTGTTCTGTTGGTCTCTGCCAACACCCCACTCTCTTGATTACTGCATATTATATCTTCGTATCAGGTAGTGATTCCTCCCACTTTATTGTCAAGATTGTTTTAGCTATTCCAGGGCCTGTGCCTTTCCACATAAATCTAAACTAAGCTAATTTGTGTCTACAAAGTACTTCTTTCAGTTTTCATGGGGTTGGAATTAAGCCTACATATAAGTCTAGGAAGACTGGACACATTTACCACGTTGGGTCTTCTGCTGCACACGTGTAGTGTGTCCGCACTCACTAGGTTGTCTTGGACAGCTTTACCTGCTCCTCTGTCATCTAACACAGGGGGATCCTGTACATCCTTTGTTAACAAGTTTTTAAGTACTTCATTATCTTTGGATACTTTGCATATGACTCCATTATCTCTGGAGTGATTCTAAATTGTCTTGTGTTTTTAATTTTGATTTTCTGGATGTTCATTGTCAGCTTATAGAAATGCACTTGGATTTTTATGTGTTATTATTGTGTCTTGTGACCTTGCTGAACTTCCTCGTTCTAGGGGTTAAAAGAACTCTTTTCTTGTATGTTCTTTGAGACTTCTATATAGACAACTATGTCATCTGCAAACAGAGACAGTTTTATTTCTTCCTTTCCAATCTGCAAACCATTTGTGTCTTTTTCTTGCCTCATTCAGTGGCTAGAGCTTCAACATTCAATACTAACAAGTTGTTCCTGATCTTAGAGGGAAAGCATTCAGGCTTTCACCATGAAATGTGCTGTTAGCTGCAGGTTTTTTGAAGATGCTCTTTATCAAGTTGAGGGAGTTCCTCTCTCTTTCTAATTCCCTGAGCATTTTTATCATGAATGGATGTTGGATTTTGTCAAATGCTTTGTCTGAGTCAATGGATATAATCACATTATTTTTATTCTTTAGCTTAATTACATGTGGATTATATTAATTGATTTTCAAATGTTTAGCAATCTTGAATGCCTGGAATAAATCCCACTTGGACATGGTGAATAATTATTTTAGACATTGCTGGATTTAGCTTGCTGATATTTTGTTGAGGGTTTTAGCGCCTAAGTTTGTGAGTGATATTGGTCTGCAGAGGGTTTGGGTTTTGCTGTTGTTGTTGATTTATTTAGCTTTTATTTTCTTTGGTTTAAGCATCATATTAAATACCAGCTTCACAGAATGAAGAGGGAAGTGTTCCTTTCTCTTCTATTTTTCAGGAAGAAGCTATATATAATCAGGTGTTAATTTTTAAAAAAAAATTTTATTTATCTATGAGAGAAAGAGAGAGAGAGAACACAAGCAGTAGGGGGGAGCAGAGGGAGGGGGAGAAGCAGGCTCCCTACTGAGGAGGAAGTCTGATGGGGGGCTCGATCCCAGGACCCTTGGGATCATGACCTGAGCCAAAGGCAGCTGTTTAACCAACTGAACCACCCAGGCTCCCCAGGTGTTAATTCTTTAAATGTTTGGTAAAATATTCCAGGGAAACCATCCAGTCCTGGAGCTTTATTTTTCAGAAACTTATAAATTACAAATTCAATTTCTTTAATGACTGTAGGACTATTCAGATTACTTATTTTACCTTAGTTGGGATTTGGTAGTTTGTGGTTTTCAAGAAATTGGTCCATTTCTCCTAAATTGTTGGATTTTTTAGCATAAAGTTGTTTTTCATATTCCTTTATTAGCCTTTTGATGTCTCTGGGATCTGTATTAATATCTTCTATCCCATCTCTGATATTGATGATTCGTGTGCTCTTTTCTGTTGTTGTTGGTTTATGAATTTTATTGATTTTTTAAAGAATCTGCTTTTGTTTCATTGATTTTCTCTATTGTTTTGCTAGTTTTGATTTTATTGATTTCTGCTTTTATCTTTACTATTTTCTTCCTTGTCCTTGTTTTCCATACCTCTGGAGAGAGGGCAGGGATGTAACCAAATCTATTACATGCTTAAAAAACTCTGTATTACGTGATATCCTCACTAGAGGGAGAGTGAAACATAAGAAGAGACATCTTCGGGGAAGAAGCTGGGTCAGCACCTCTGTTCCAGGTGCAGAGGAGGGGAAAGAGGCAAAGAGAAAGCACAAAGGATGAGTAGGAAGAGGAGCTGAGCCTACTCGGTCATCAGAGAGTGCGAGTCAGACCCCAGGGAGACAACACCTCACACCCACCAGGACAGCTGGAACCAAATACACAGATAATAGGAAGTACTGAATTGGAACCCCACAGTTGCTTGTGAGACTGTAAAGTCGTGTCGCTCTTTTGTTCCTCAAAAAATTAAATACAGTTGCCATTGATTTGTACATTTTAAAATGGCCAAGATGGTAAATCCTATATTATTGTATTCTACCACAAGAAAAAAAAGTTAAACACAGAATTACTCTATGTACCAGCGATTCTGTTAGGTATCTACCCATTAGAAATGAATCCACATATTCATGCGAATACTTGTATGTGAGTGTTCACAGCAGGATTAATGCCCATCAACTGTGAATGGATAAACAGATGGAAGATTATTTGCTTGTTTAAATCAAAATATACAGAATATATGATTCCAGATCATGGAATACCATTCAGCCATAAAAAGGAATGAAGTACTGATATTTGCAACCACAAGGATGAAACTTAAAAATATTACGTTCATTGAAAGAAGCCAGACACAGGAAGCCACATATTGTACGATTCCATTAATGTGAAAAATCCAGAACAGACGGATGTAGAGAGACAGAGGAGACTAGCTATTTCCAGGGGGGAAGGAAAAACAGGGAGTGACAGAATGTGAGTTGGGAGTGGGGTTTCTCTTTGGAGGGATGGAAATGTTCTGGAAATAGGCAGTGGCAATGGTTGCAAAACCTTGTGATGTATTAAAGACTGCTAAATTGTATACTTTATGGTGAATTTTATGGTATGTAAATGATATCTCAATTTTAAACAGAACCGATGGAGCCCACCAAGGAGAAGGGCAACTCCCTAGAGCAGTGGGCAAGGAGAGAGTATGGGACTTGGAGGTGCCCAGGGTCAGTGACTGACCCCTGCAGAGCCTTTGAACTGGGGGTTGCAGGAGGGCAGTGCCTGAGCATGCTCGTGCTGAAGCTGTGGACCTCAGCACTGAATGCACCCCAAAGAAAGGTAGTCACTGTCTTAGATGGGAGGAGTTCCAGGCTCCAAACTGGAAGAAGAAAAGCCTAAGTGGGTAAAGTGAAAGTTTATTCAAAAAAGCAAGAATAAGCCAGCAGTGAGAAAGAACAAGGAGTAAGTGTAGACTTTCTTTTGTACCTAAACAGTAACTAAAGGGCTCCAATGGGGTTGAAAATAGGATTTCCCTGAAGGCAACCCTAGACAGTTGTTGTTTTCAGTGGGGGCAGGGGGAGGTCAAGTCAACAAGGGGAAATGAACAATGCTAGAGTAAAAATGGAAAATAAAGGGAATCCACATGAGGACTGCCGTGTAAAATTGTACTGGTTGTGCACTACACAATTCTAGGAGGTGCCATTCACACTAATGAGTAAATGTGTTGGATTACCTAGAGATGTACAATGCACAGTCCTGATTTCTTGATTTTGGCAATAGAGGATGCTTCCTCTTTTGAGACAGGAAACTTTGTAGACTGGGAGGAGGACCTACAAGGACACACTGAGGCAAAGCGGGAGGAAGTTCAGGGGCTCATGTCTGAGGCCCCCTTCTTTGTCATTCATGTAAAAGACAAGGTTCTCTTTTGAGATTAAGAGAGAAAAGTAGACATTTGTGGCAAGTCTAAAAACATTTGGAGCAGCTGATGAGAGACTAGTAAGGGTCCCTCTCAGGTCAGATGACCCAGATGAGGGGACATGGCCCTGCCCTCACAGGGCTCACACGCCTTCAGAAAGACAGTGAGGGGGACAGAGAGGGATATGTGGTGGCCCAAGAACACAGAGGCCAGCCGTCGCAGAGCAGTGCCTTGAGGGTGACTCTTGAGGTGAGCAAACGTCCAGATAAGGTGGGATGGGTGAGGAGGCCGCCAGGAGGGGCAGCCTGGAGGAGAGGCCTGCAGGGGGATGGAGGGAAGGGATGGACAGCAGGCGCCGTGCCTCTTCTTCCTCCTGGCAGAATACTGACTTAGTTCCAGGCAGCAGCGTACCTGGCCCTGGTGGCTATTGTGACTAGAGAGTGGCCATTACCAGCCTCCCTTGCAGCCTCATAACGCTGCTCCAGCAGGGCCCTGGGAAGGACTCCCGTCCCCGGCAAGGGCGGTCTCAGGGGGAGCCCACTCCTTCCCTCTTTGGCCCGTTCTGCACAAGAGGCAGCAGGGGTTCCAGAGCCAGGATAAGGAAAAGTCACATGCTAAGAACACAGAGGACACACAAGGACAGGCGTTGGAGGACACTGCCAAACTATCTCACAAAACCCAAGGCTGTCTGCCTCCAGAATTCTCTGTGAGTGCAGGTCACTGTCAGGCAGGGACTGTCCCTCCCAGCCTGATGTGCTCCTGGCCCTGAGGGGCGCGGGAGTGTGGGGAGGACATGCCCAGGCCCACCCCTACAGCTTGCACACCCGCGTGGAGGAGCACACGCTCCCACCTCGGACTCTTCCAATATCTCTATTACGTTCTCTAGCGATCGGCTGCATTTTTGGTGAAGAGCCATCAGTTTTTTCATAATTAGGGAAATCTTGGCATTCTAGTTACCCACTCCTCTTTTCAAAAGGATTAACTACTAGAGAAAAATATCATTTCCTTCTTGTGAAAATAGCCTTGGAAAGACTTCAGGCTTTTAAAATCATGTCAGCATTCCTACAGATCTGATAATATTGTGAGCTCATGTATCTTACCACTGTGAAGTCAGGGTGGAAAATACATCATCTCTTTCAGATTCCCGGAATAACTTCAAAAGTTCTGGATCCCCAGATAAGTGTGTAAGAATGCGCAATTCAATCTGTGAAAAGTCTGGGGAACAGAACCCACATTAATTCTTAATCTACCAACAGCGTCCCTCATCATTGCTACCTACGCCACAGCCCGCCCTCAGCCTTCTGTCCCCACTGCAGCATCAAGGGCAACATCCTCCCCTGCCCCCCGCCAGGGTCCTCTGGCCTCAGGGCCACTGGCCATCCCTGGGTCTGTAAGTCTAAGGGACTGGTCCTGCCTTCTGTGAGGCCCACAACACCTCTGGGGAAGGCCATAGGCACTCCTCTGTTTGTCCTGTCCATCACAAGTTTAGAGGGGTCTGCAGGTGCCTGGCAGTGTGACTGGGATTTGACAGTGAACAAAACAGACAGGCGTTTCTTCATGGACCCCATGTTCTAGGAGCAGGAGACAAAGTGCATGAGTTATCTGGTCTGTCAGAGGATGAGAAGTGAAGTGGAAAAGACAGATCAAGAAAGGAGGCTCAGGAGGGAGAGTGTGGTCAGGAATACCTCCTCAAGAAAGTGACACTGGAGCAAAGGCACAGAAGAGGCAAAGGAGGGAGCAAGATGATGTCCAGTGAAGGGGTTCCAGGAGGGCATGAGGTGGGACTGGTCCAGGCTGGAGGCCAGCCCATCTGCAGGGAGCTAGCAGGGCAGAGCAGCGAGCATGATGAGGGCGAAGAGGAGAAAGGAGGGGCAGACTGGGTGGGACCATGAGGGGACACCTTGGGTCTAGAGAAGGTGAGGAACCATCGAAGCAGATCTGTTCTTATTTACTGTGAACAAGAAATCTTTCCTTCAGATAAATATTTGCTTTAGGATTTGCTCTAAAGGAGGAATTCTGTAAGCACCTTTGAATTATCTACCATCCAAGTATTTGAAACACGAAACGTGTAAAGTGAGCCACTGTGACACAGGGCATCTGTCTGGCATGGTTTGCACATACCTGCTGCCAGGAAGGTGTAGCCATCGGGGGCAACGAACATGCTCCTCGGGGAGATGGTGAGCACCGTGCCTTCTAGACCTGAAACATTATTTTAAGAGTACTTGGTGAATTTGGTCATAAGCTGATTCATAGCCATTGCTCACATGGAGTTTAATATCATTCCAAAGTCAAGAGTCCAGATTTCTGACTTTTCTGAATATTTTTATTAATATAATTTAAAAGCAAATGGTACTGCTGAGAGTAAAGTAGGCTCTCTGTTGTTAAAATTTTACATTCTGTCTAGAATTCTTGGTGAGGAAACAAACACGGACCATTGAACATACTCTGGTAAGAATGTTCTGGAGGCCCCGGAGCCTCACCGCCTAGAAGACAGGGTTTGGGGAATCTGTGGGGTCCTATGATGCATAGCACATGTTTTGAAGGGCAGTAGGAGACAAGGGTGCTCATGGTCACCTCCACGGGTCCTGCTTATGGGTGACTGTGTATTTGAAAAGGACCCCGGTCATGCTTCACTGTTTCGTAGTGACCAAAGCAGCGAGGCAGGAGCACCCCACCAATGGTGCAGGAGTTGGGGGATGGGCCACAGAACCTAGTTTGCTTAGATGTGACCTTTTTCTTTTTTAGAAATCTGTCAGCATTTCAGTGGAAGAGCTCAGAAGAAAGAACAGTGTTAGTATGCTTTTATAAACATTTCCAGTAGGTTTCAGACTTTAATAAAAGCCAGTTCTATTGTATGTTTGTTTGTTTCTCTATTGGGAAGTTGGTGGGGGAGAAATGGTGGGAAGGGAGCTACTTTCCTTGTATAATTATCATCTATTTTAACTTGTAAACTGCTGAAAGGGAGGTGCCTTATCAGTTTAGCTGTGTTTTATTTTTCAATGTGTATTTAAATCTTGGTCATGCAAATACAGAGAACTTGAGGAAGACAAATAAGTTAGTTATCCAGAAAAGCAATTATAAATACTTGCAGGTTTTTAGGAAATGTTATCCAAGACTTCAGCAAGGTAGAGAGAAATGTGTTACCTTTAAAATCCTGTGGTTTAGTAATTTGAATTGGGTGCCTGGAGATACCTTGGATATTCTGTTAATAATAAGAGGAGAATAGTTTTAGTTGAAATATTTACTCGTAAATTAATCTGTATCATTTGATTGGTATTATCATTACTTTTAAAAAAATTTTTTTTAAAGTAAACTCTATTCCCAACATGGTTCTTGTACTCATGGCCACAAGATCAAGAGTCACATGTTCTACCAACTGAGTCAGCCAGGTGCACCCAACTCTGTACCATTTAAGGGCATTTAAAACATGTCACTTTGGGGCACCTGGGTGGCTTAGTTGCTAAGCATCTGCCTTTGGCTCAGGTGCCTTCAGCTCAGGTCAGGATCCCGGGGTCCTGGGATCGAGCCCCGCATAGGGCTCCCTGCTCAGCAGGAAGCCTGCTTCTCCCTCTCCCACTCCCCCTGCCTGTGTTCCCTCTCTTGCTATGCCTCTGTCAAACAAATAAATAAAATCTTCAAAAAAAAAAACCAAACAAACAAAAAAAAGTGTCACGTTTTATTAAACCTTAACAAAATAGCTAAGCCAGTGTATCATGCATAAGCACATTACTACACAATACAAGTGTCTGATACTGAAACATAATTTTGGCGATTATACCACTAAGTATAGTCAGCAACTGTGAGACAATTCTTTTTGACTCCAGCCTGTTTGGCCCTTATCGTAATTGTATATAGCATGCTAAACTACAACTGAAAAATTTCTATATAACATGCTAAACATAGATTTCTGCGAAATTTCCCCTTAAAAACACATTTTAAGATGAAACTTCTGGTCTCTCTACCTTGACCACTGCTCTCCCCTAGTGCTCTTGGCACTCAGTACTGGGCTCAGTCTTGGCATGTGCAACAGCCCTGTGGCCGGTGGCCAGTGTGTCCACATCCCCTGAAAAACCATGTGACAGCTCACTAAGCACCTTCACACCCTCACAACTTGAACTGAACAGCCACTAGCTTCCCTCCTGTTACAGCCATTCAAATCAGGAAAACTTGTGTGGCAACATCTTTTATGCTTGGCAGTACCTTCTACAAAGACACCCTCTTCTACCTGGGAATATTCTACTTGGGCATTGGTTGGGCTCAACTCCCTGACTGGATCTGGTGAGGCTGTCGGATGTCTCAGATCCTGTGCTTTGGGCCCAGCAACAGCACGTTTGGTAAGGCAGGCGCTGTCACCCCATTTTTTTTTTTAAGATTTTTTATTTATTCATTTGACACAGAGAGATCACAAGTAGGCAGAGAGGCAGGCAGAGAGAGAGAGAGAGGAGGAAGCAGGCTCCCCGCGGAGCAGAGAACCCGATGCGGGACTCGATCCCAGGACACTGAGATCATGACCTGAGCTGAAGGCAGTGGCTTAACCCACTGAGCCACCCAGGCGCCCTGTCACCCCATTTTTAAAGGTGAGGACACCGAGGCCCAAGGTATGAAGCTAGTGGCTCTCAAGTTTTCTCTACAACAGAATCACGTGCTGTCTTAAAACACCACCAAACAGTCAAATGATAAATTCAATAACAGGTCAGAGATGACAAAAAATGAGAGCCAGTGAACTTGAAGATACTAGAAACTATCCAGTAGAGAGGAGAGAAGAAAAATTTTGGGGAAACATGAACAGAGGCTTAGTGACCTGCGGGATAATACTAGAACTACAATACAATTATTATTTCAGTCCCTGAAAGAGAAAAAAGAATTAATGGCTAAAATTTCCCCAGATTTAGTGAAAGACCTATTTTTCAGATTCAAGAACCTGAACAACCTTAAATAAGATGAATTAAAAGAAAATCGGGCCCAGAAATACCACAACTGCTGGAAACCAAAGCTGGAGAACAATCTTGAAAGCAGCGCGAGCAAAATGACCCAGGACACTAGAGGAGCGGCCCCGTGGGTGGCCGCCAACTTCGTGTCAGGAGCCATGCGCTCAGACCACAGTGGGGCTGACCGAGGGCACTGCGGCAAACTGCATCCTCTGGGAATTAAGGTGAACTGAAGCTGTTCTCGGATGAATAAACATGGAGAGAACATATCCTCAGAGGGCCTGCTCTGAAAGGAGCGCTAACGGAAGTTGCTCAGGCTGAAGGGAAAGGTCCCAAGGAAGCCTGCAACAGACAGGCTCAGTTCCCGAAGAAGCATAAGGACTATTCTTTTCAAGCTCTTTCAAATATTTACTACTGTTAAAAGCAAACACGGTAATATTTCCTGGGGTGTTTACAGTGTGTGCAGATGTAATGCATGGCAGTGAGGACAAGCTGGTGTTTGTAAGTCTTCCACAACTTACTGGGAGTGGTAAAACATCAAATCCAAAACTACACTGAACATGGATATGTCTACTATGACCCCTGCAGCCATCACTAAAAAGCATATCATGAGGGGCCCCTGAGGCCCCTGGGTGATTCAGTCAGTTAGGTGGTGAACTCTTAGTTTCGGCTTGGGGCACGATCTCAGAGTTGTGGGATCAAACCCCACATTGGCTCTGTGATCAGAGGCGAGTCTGCTTGAAATTCTCCCTCTCCCTCTGCCCCTCCCCCTCCTCATGCTCTCTTTCTCTCTAAATAAATAAATCTTTAAAAAAAAATTATACAGTGTGGGGTGCCTGGGTGGCTCAGTGAGTTAAAGCCTCTGCCTTCGGCTCAGGTCATGAACTCAGGGTCCTGGGATTGAATTCCATGTTGGCTCTCTGCTCGGTGGGGAGCCTGCTTCCCCCACTCTCTCTGCCTGGCTCTCTGCCTACTTGTGAGCTCTGTCTGTTAAATAAATAAATGAAATCTCTAAAAAAAATTATACAGTGAAAGGTAGCAAAAGGTCCAATACACAAACTGAAATGGAATTCTAAAAATTATTCAATAATTCAGAGAAAGGCAGGAGAGAGGGAACAGAAGAACAAAAACGGAAAGAACTAATAGAAAACCAAAATGGCAACCCAAATCCAACACTATCAATAATCACATTATGCTTAAATACTTTAAACACACCAATTAAAAACAGAGTTTGAATGCATGAATGTAAGACCCAACTACTTGTCTACGAGAAATCCACTTTAGTAAGGTTTAGATGGATTACAAGTAAATAGGTGAAAGAGGAGATGTCATGCAAATACCGATTAGGAGAAATCTGGAGCAGCTATACACAAGACAAAGCAGCATTCAGAAGGGAATTTACCATGCATTCAGAGGGTATCACAGAATGATAAAAAGGTAAATTTACAAGGAAATTTCAATTCTAAATGTGCACACATTTAATGACAGAATATAAAAGTACACAAAGCAAGAACTGACAGACCTGCAGTGAGAAACAGACCCACAGTTACACTTAGAGTTGTAAACACACTCCTCTCTCAGTAATATGTAGCAATGAGAGATAAAATCAGCAAGGATACAGAAGACCTGAATACTACCAACCAGCTTGACCTAACTGACGTTTATAGAACACTAGATCCAGAGACAGCAGAACACACATCCCTTTCAAGTGCACATGAAACACTGTTCAAGATAGATGATACCATAGGTTGCAAAACAAGCAATTTTAGAAAAGTTAAAATCACTCAAAGTATGTTCTCTGACCATAATGAAGGTAAACCAAGAATCAGTAACAGAAAGCTATCTGGAAAATTCACAAACAGTTGGACATTAAACAACATACTTCTTAATTAGCCAGGAGTCAAAGTAGAAGTCTCAAGAGAACTTAGAAAATATGTTGAACAGAATGCAAAAGAAAGAAATAGGTCTCAAATCAATAATTTAAGTGTCTACCCTGAAGAACTAGAAAAAGAAAAAATTAAGTCTAATACAAGTAATGGAAAAATAATAAAGATCTGAAATTAATGAAATTTAAAACAGAAAAGCAGTAACTGCTGACCCTTAGACAACACGGGTTTGAACTACACAGATCTACTTATACAGGGAATGTTTTTGAAAAATATGGACAGGGCGCCTGGGTGGCTCAGTGGGTTAAGCCTCTGTCTTCGGCTCAGGTCGTGATCTCAGGGTCCTGGGATTGAGCCCTGCATTGGGCTCTCTGCTCAGTGGGGATCCTGCTTCCCTCTCTCTCTGCCTGTGTCTCAGCCTGCTTGTAATCTCTCTTTCTCTATCAAATAAATAAAAATAAAATCTTAAAAAAAAAAGAAAAATACGGGACAGTACTGCAGATGTATTTTCTTTTCCTTATGATTTTCTTAATAACATTTCCTTTTTTCTAGCTTACTATTGTAAATTAGAATTATTTTAAGAATAGAGCATATAATGCATAATACATACAAAATATCTATTAGTCAACTGTTTATGTTATCAGTAAGGATTCTGGTCAACAGTAATTTATCAGTAGTTAAGTTTTTAGGGGCCCAAAAGTCATATGTGAATTTTCTACTGTGCAGGGGGTCAGTGCCCTAACCTTTGTGTTGTTCAAGGGTCAACTGTACAGAAGAAGCAGTGAAGCCCAAATCTGGTTCTTAAAGAAGACCAATAAGATTGATAAACCTCTATGTAAACTGTTCAAGGAAAAAAAGGCAAAAATGATCAATTTCAAGAAATGAAAGGCAGATACCACCACAGATTACACAGACACTAGGCACAATAAGGAAACTCTCTGAGCATAATATGCCTATAAATTCAACAAGATGAAGGGGGCCAGTTTCTGAAAAGACACAAACTACCAAAATTCACTCAAGAAAAGAACAGAAACTCTGGATAACCTATGTCTACTACAGAAATTGACTCTGTAGTTAAGGATCTTTCTACAAATAAAATTCCAAGTCCAGAGAGTTTCAATGGTGAATTCTACCAAATATATAAGGAATAAATAATATCAATTCTACATGACCTTTACTAGAAAATAAAAGAGAAAGGAATATTTTCTCACTCATTTTATAAGGCAAGTAATATCCTAATAGCAAAACCAGACAAAGACACTTCAAGAAAAGAAAACTACAGACTAATATCACTCATGAATATAGACAGAAACAATCCTAAACAAAATAAAAACAAATCAATCTGGCAATAGGACAATCTGTCATGATCAAGTGAAGTTAATCCTACAGATCCCAGCCTTGACTGGTTCAACATTTAAAAATCTATCAGTGGGGCGCCTGGATGGCTCAGTGGGTTAAGCTGCTGCCTTCGGCTCAGGTCATGATCTCAGGGTCCTGGGATCGAGTCCCACATCGGGCTCTCTGCTCAGCAGGGAGCCTGCTTCTCTCTCTCTCTCTCTCTCTGCCTACTTGTTGTCTCTGTCAAATAAATAAATAAAATCTTTGAAAAAAAAATCTATCAGTGTCATTCCTTATATAAATACATTGAAGAAGAAAAGTCACATGCTCTTAATAGATGCAGAAAAAGTATTTGACAAAATTAGATATCCATTCATGATAAAAAACTACTCTCAGTAAACTAAGAATAGAAAATAATTCTCTAACAGGACAAAGAGAATCTGTGACAAAACCTAAAATGAACATTATCCTTGACTCAGTGTTTTCCTTTGGGGATCAGGAGCACGGCAAGGATGTCTACTCCCAGGGCTCTATTCAACACAATAGAGGAAGTCTGAGCCAGCACGATAAGGCAAGAAAAAGAAATAAAACATACAGTATAAAAAGAAATAAATAAATGGCCATTATTCACGGCAGACATGATTGTCTATGTAGAGTAACCCATGGAAACTATAAAAAAAGCCTGGGACTAATACATGAGTTGACCAAGGTACCAGGATATAAAGTCAACCTACAAAAATCAATTGCATATCTACAAATTACCAATGAACAGTTGGACATTGAAATTAAACAATGCCATTTGCAACAGCACCGCAAAGTACCTAAGTATAAATCTGTACACTGAAAACTACTAAATCCTGATGAGAGAATTCAAAGCCCTAAATAAAAGGAAAGATATATCATGTTCTTGGATGAGAATACTCAATATTAAATGCTAATGACCCCCACATTGATCTACAAATTCAACCCAATCCCAATAGAAATTCCAGCAGGATACTTCGGAGCTTTCAATGAACTGAGTCCATAATTATAGATCATAGGTCTAAATGTAAAACATAAGACTCTAAAGCTTTCAGAAGAAAACTTAAGAGAAAATCCTTGTGATCTTAGGATACACAGAGAGTTCTTAGACACACACCAAAAGCATGATCCATGAAAGAAAATACTTGAAAAATTTGACTCCATCAAACTTTTAAAAACCTTTGTTTTGGGAAGAATGTTGTTAAGGGAATGAAAAGCAGCCTTGTACTAGGATAAATTTTTTGCAAGTCACACTGGATTCAGAATATATTAGCATAATATATATAATATTAGTATAATTAGTATATAATTTAAGTATATATTTATATATATAATTAGTATAACTAGTATAATATATATAGTTCTTTATAAATATATAAAGAACTCTTAACAAAACTCAAAATGAAACGTACTTCTAGTAGGGCAGAGTGAGGAGCTTGCCAACTCCTTCTACGAGGTCAGTATTACCCTGATACTGAAGCCAGACATTAAATAAAACACCCTCCGTAAGTAAAGATACAAAACTCTCAACCGAATATTGATAAACTGACCTAACAACATACAAAGTTGGTCATACCATGACCAAGTAGGATTTATCTCAGGAATGCAAAGTCTGTTTAAAATCTAAAAATAGGGCGCCTGGGTGGCTCAGTGGGTTAAGCCGCTGCCTTCGGCTCAGGTCATGATCTCAGGGTCCTGGGATCGAGTCCCGCATCGGGCTCTCTGCTCGGCAGGGAGCCTGCTTCCTCCTCTCTCTCTCTGCCTGCCTCTCTGCCTACTTGTAATCGCTCTCTCTGTCAAATAAATAAATAAAAAATCTTTAAAAAAAAAAATCTAAAAATAATTACTGTAATATCTCAGATTAGTAGAATAAAGGACAAAAAAATCATCTTCACAATAAAACATTTAGAGCAACTGTCAAAATCCAACACTCATTTATATGAAAATATCTCAACTAACTAGGGAGAAAAAAAGAAATTTCTTGACCTAAGAGCATCCATAAAATTTACTCACTTTGAGTAATCTCAGTGTCATAGCTGTATAAAATAGGATCTGTTCTCTACCCAATGGAAAGTTAAATCAAGACTAGGTCAGACTGTAACTAATGCACCCAGCTAAATGCTCCTGGTTTCAGGGTCACCCAGCAAACAAACACACAGTTCCTAATATCATTTTTCCCAGGACCCATGAAACATTAGCTTTAATGAAAGTCACTTTACCAAAGACAGAGAGAAACAAGTTTCCCCTTTGTTCTGAGGAAGCAGTAATGTTAAGTTTAAATGGATTATTTTTAGATGAATATGAAAGAAATTTTAATAATTAAATGCCAATTTTTATGTTTTAAAATATAAAAAATAACAGGATAATAGAAGCTTCACTAATTACCTAACTTAAAAAACGCCTGCTTTGTTAAATAGGTTCTTTCACAGAACAGAATCCTGAGAAGGATGTTGGCCCATGCCAAGCTCTTCATGGATAGTGACTTCCCCATTGCTGTGCTGCACTGTGTACCAGGCAGGTCTTTGTCTGCTCATGTACATGGCTTCCTGTTCACAGCTGTGCACAGGAAATGTCACAGAGCTTCTGTGCTGGCCTCTGTAATGAAAATAACAATTGGGCAGTCCTGTCCCTAAAGCCTCATGCACACATGAAAGCTCACACCTTTCTGTCTGTGTCTGTCAAGGGGAGTCACGAATGTACACGCATGTGAGTTATCCCTAAAGACCAAGGGTGAAATAAAGTGACTGTGGGGGCTGTGTGACAGCTAACAAGAGCCCGAGACATCTGGGAAGAAGTCAGATCCCATTCAGCAACCTTCTGACTGTGGCAAAGCCTGGTGGCAGCACCCAGCACACTGGGATATAGACGGAAGCATGGCTGTGACATGCCCATGGTGGCGTGCAAGTCAGACATGACTTAGCAAATGGATGCTGTCCAACACCAAAACCAGATTTTACTATGAGGAGGAGCTGTGCCTTTCTGAGGAAGAAGAAAGAAATGGCAAACCATCTGCAGATATAATGCTGTCAGGTGGGGTTGGACCCCCATTAATCTCCTCAAGGGAGGGGCTAGCCCTCTCACTGACATGAGAGGAGAAAATCTGAATGTTATGGTGTGAAAGCAGTATTATTGGCATACGTGGCTTTTTAGGGTCAGTCACTGGTGTTTGACATCAGCTAGTCCCCTCATGTTGACCACTCAGTGGTCAAATTGTATGTGATTAACATACAATGTTATATTAGTTTCAAGTGTGCAACAAAGTGATTCAACAATTCCATATATTATCCAGTGCTCATCATGACCAGTGTAGTCCCCATCTGTCACCAGACATTAATAATCCCCATGTTGTACTTTTCATCTGCATGACTTATTTTATAACTGTGGGTTTGTACTCGCAATTCCCTTCATCTATTTCATGCATCTCCCCACCAATTTGTTACCTCTATTTAAGAGTGGGTTTTTTGGGGGCAGGTTTGTTTGGTTTTTTAGATTCCACATATAAGTGAAATCATATAGTATCTGTCTCTGTCTGACTTATTTCACTTAGTTTAATAACCTCAAGGTCCAACCACATTGTTGCAAATGGTAGGATCTCATTCTTTTCTATGGATGAGTGATACTCCATTGTATACAAGACCATGTCTTCTCTATCCATTCATCTGTCGATGGATACTTGGGTTGCTTCCATATCTTGGCTATTTTGTAAATCATGCTAAAATGAAGACAGGGGTGCACGTGTCTTTTCAAATTAGCATTTTCATTTTCTTTGGGTAAATATCCAGTAGAATTACCGGATCATATGGTATTCCTAGTTTTAATTTTTTGAGGAAACTCCATGCTGTTTTCCACAGTGGCTGCACCAATTTACACTCCTATCAACAGTGCTTGAGGGATCTTTTATCTTAGCATCCTCATCAACACTTTTTTCTTATCTTTTTTATTTTATCTATTCTGACAGGTGTGAGGCAGTATCTGATTGTGGTTTTGATTTGTATTTCCCCGATGATGAGGGATGTTGAGCATCTTTTCAAGTTGGTGATTTGTATGTCTTCTTTGGAAAAATGTCAGTTTGGTTCTCTGTCCATTTTTTGTTGGACTGTTTTTTTGAGGGGGGCATTGAGTTGTGTAAGTTCCTTATATATTTCAGCTATTATCACTTTATTGGATATATTATTTCCTCTTTCCATTCACTAAATTGCTTTTCCATTTTGTTGATGATTTCCTTTGCTGGGCAGAAGCTTTTTATTTCGGAGGAATCCCAATAGTTTAATTTTGTTTCCCTTGTCTCAGGAGACATATCTAGAAAAATGTGGCAACAGTGGATATCAAAGAGATTACTGCCTATGTTTTCTTCTAGGATTTTTATACTTTCAGGTATCACGTCTAGGTCTTTAACCCATTTGATTTTGTGGTCCAGTTTCAGTCTTTCACATGTAGTATCTGTCTGTCTTCCCAGCACCATTTATTGAAGAGACTTCCCCCCATTGGCTATTCTTGCTCCCTTTGTCGTAGATTAATCAACTACGTAAATGTGGGTTTATCTCTGGGCTCTCTATTCTGTTCCCTTGATCTATGTGTCTATTTCTATACCAGTACCATGCTGTCTTGATTGCAATAGCTTTGTAATATATCTTGAGATCTGGAATTGTGATACCTTCAGCTTTGTTCTTCTTTCTCAAGAATGCTTTGGCTATTTGCGGTCTTCAATGGTTCCATACAAATTTGGGTATCATGTGTTTTAGTTCTGTGGAAAATGTTATTGGTATTTTGTTAGGAATTGCACTGAATTTGTAGATTGCTGTGTAGTATGGGCATTTTAACAATATTAATTCTTCCAATCCATGAGCATAGTACATCTTTCCATTTATTTGTGTCTTCTCCAACTTCTTTCATCAATGTTATATAGTTTTCAGAGTACAAGTCTTTCACTTTCCTGGTTAAGTTTATTCCTAGGTATTTCTTTTTTGGGGTGTGCAATTGTAAATGAGATTGTTTTTAAATTTTCTCTTTCTGCTACTTGGTTATCAGTATATAGAAATTCAACAGGTTTCTTTCTTTCTTTCTTTCTTGCAACAGGTTTCTATATGTTAATTTTTGATCCTGCAACTTCGTTGAGTTCAGTCATCAGTCCTAATAGTTTTATGTTGGAATCTTTAGGGTTTTCTATATGTAGTATCATGTCATCTACAAATAATGAAAGTTTTACTTCTTCCTTATCAATTTGGTTGCTTTTTATTTCTTTTTCTTGTCTGATTGCTGCAGCAGGGACTTCCAGTACTATGTTGAATAAACACGCAGTGAAAATTTTAATCTCCTGGGCCCCCCTAATTTGCAGTAGTCTGGACCAGGCCCATAAGTCTTTTGAGCACCGTCAAGCAGAATGCAGAGTGAGCACAAAGCAACAGGACCATACGTCAGAGTGACTGTTTTAAATTTCCCAAACGATAATAAGTAAAAATAATTTGGGACTTTATTCTCCTCTAGGTTACAAATTTTTCTTTAATGTACAGATCACAAGTGGAATGAGAACTACTTCCAATCCCTCTGCATAAATAAACACAGCCAGATTCTCTGGGACACTGAGACCCTACAGGAAACACCCTGTGCTTTGTACCTGATTCTCTTTTCTCAGCTTCCATCAACAACTTTGGCCCCCATTATGGGTGTGGAGAAAAAGTGCTAGCAATAAAAACTGGGCCCACACTTAGCATTTGTTTTCCTGGTGAACTTTGTTGTGCTTAAAAAAAGTAAGAGCACTAATCCAGAAAAATTAAAAGTTAACAGCCTTTATTTCACATTCAGCAAATGGCAAGGTGCAGAGGTGACATTTTAAGCCTACAATTTGGCATTTGTTAAAATGTCAGTAGTCGTAAGTGAAAATGCCAAGCAAGGAACAGTTTTCACTAGGAGGGAAGGCAGTTGCAGCCAAGAGGTCTGTTGTCCAATGGCCCTCCTGTTCATGTACTATGTGGGCCTGGAGATGGCCACCAGCAGTCCTCTGCAGTGTGGACAAAGGGTCCAAACTCTGGGTTCACTACAAGGAGGCAGCAGAAATATAGCAACAATGATGGCAGACCTGTCTCTAGTATACATCCTTGGAGCCTCTAGAATGAGGCCAAATGGCAGTGATAATCACAATGAGGGTCACAGCTGGCTTCCCTTGTCCTGATCTCTGTGTGACAGCAGCAGCAGCTTCCAAGCACCACATGAGTGCCTCTAATGGGCTGTCAGGAACAAAGGAACAAACTTGTGCTCCAGCAGGATGTGGCCTCCTGAGGGCAAGGCCATGTCTGTGGTATCACCCCTGGGTCCTCAGCACATATGACCTTTCCTATTAGTTGAATGAATGAAATGAAAAGGAAATAATCTTCCCAATAATCTTGCAAAGAAGACATTATTTTTATCATTTTATGGATGGGAAAATTGAAGTTTCTAGCTAGAGTTATACTCTTAGCAATTGAGCTGGAATTTGAAATCAGGTCTACCCCAAACCAGTGTTCAGCTGCCTCTGGAGTTCTGTCAAACGGTGCCAGATAATTCCTGAAATCATTTTTCTTAAGAATATGAGGGAAAACAAGACAAGTAAAAGCCACGGCAGCAAAACCATAGAAAGGACAATTGGTGAAGAGAACAGGGTAAGGGCCACAAAGACATACCCAAGAGAGCAGTTCACACTGAGCTAATACTCCTGCACTTGGCCTGATCTGCAGCCCCAAGAGCATGAAGCCCACCTTGTGTGGCACTGGGGGCTGAGTGAGGGGCTCAGCTGCACCTCCCCACACCTCTATGGTCCCAGGTAGCCCACTCCTTCACCTGAGAGCTTTAATTAGGTCCCCACCTCCTCCATCACTGCCTCTCTGTCTCCCCTCATGAGCAATGTCTTCCCTGTGCTTTTGATCCTTGCCCCTGCACTTCTGTATTTTCCACAACATTTTATCGTCTTTCATATTAGGATTTATTCAGTATTTTTGCCGTCTGCTCGTTCCCTCCAGTCCCCAGACTCCCCAAGGTCAGTGATTGTGATGCATTCAGCAGAAACACCTTGAACAGCCTGACATGTAAGAAGTGCTCAGTGAACTGCTGAATGAATGAATGGGCAGTAGGAGGAGATTGGGAGAGGGAGGCAGGGGTCAGAACACCAAGAGCCCTGGACATGAGGTACGGAGAAGAGAATGTGGCTGGCCTGTGAGGCTGTCTGGCTGCTGGGCAGGAGAATGGGAGGGCCCGCAAAGACAGCCAAGGTGAGTGGGATGAGAAGGGTAGTGGAGAGCAATGTCCAGGAGCAACATTCCACAGGACCTGGCGATGGGGCTAGAAAACCAGGCCTCCCACCCGAGCCACCAGGGAAACTAAGGCATATCTGGCATAAAAGGATGAAATCACTGTAGCTTTTTTTTTTTAAGATTTATTTATTTATTTTAGAGAGAACAGAGGGCAGAGGACGAGAGTGAGAGAAACTTAAGCAGACTCTGTGCTGAGCACAGAGCCTGATGTGGGGCTCAATCTCATGACTCTGATATCATGACCTGAGCCAAAACCGAGAGTCACAAGCTCAACCAACTGCACCACCCAGGGGCTCCCACTGTGAAGTGATCCTTGGAGAATGAGGGGAATGCTCCTTTTATTCTACATAGAAATTGGAAAATATTTAATCCTTGAAATAACAAAGTATACAGGTAAAAACATCTTATTTGGGTTTTAAATAGTGGTGTAGAGTTAGCAATAGTTACATGACTTATGAAAATCTTGATAATAAATAATTTGATAGCACAATGATATTATAGGAGAGATCCTCATCAGATAAGCAGCAAAATCACATGCCAACAATATAAAGACCCTGAATAGAATTAGTTCAAATTAACTATAACATGTATATAGGTAATGATGAAATAGGGCTTAAATATTGTATCTGGAAAACAAGACTCTTTATTGGATGGTGCTGCCTGAGCCCGAAGGCAAATTTTCTAAGAATCTTTAAGGAGTAACAACTGAAGAATGGTGGGCACACTGAAAACAGAACAGAACATTTCCTGTTAGAACAATACTTCTCATATGTGCTGATCGCTAGAAAAAAACCATAATCTTGTCACATGTGGAGACACTGACTACTGGGGCCATGAGTATTCTTTTCCTTCTTCCTTAGAAAAAGACACTCAAATTGTTGTTAAGGACCCCCACCTTTAAGCCAGCCAGCAGAGGCTATCTTGTGGCCACGGTGACTAGTTTAAGGGTGGCTTAGGCTATGTCTGAAAGATGCAAGGAGATGCTTGCTGAGGGCATCTGCAAAAGATGCTTCCTTCTCCTTCTATGGAATTGACATGGAGAGATGTGTTCGGAGTACGGAGCAAAAAAAAACTACGTAGTTTTTGCCAAGACCTGCTGGGATGCTGAGGAAGAGAAGCTAGAAATGGGGGACAGAAGCTGGACCTGCTGTATAAGTTAGACTGCCAGATCAAATCTTGCCTGAAGCTTGGACTTCTAAATTAGGTAAGCTGAGAAATACCTTGATAGTTTAGATCAGTTTGGGTTTGATTTTCTGTTGTTTGCCACTGGACGTATTTGGATGAATACTCGGATAAGCAGTAACTTAATCACCCGGTGTAGACACATGGGGAAAAGCACTAATTGCTGACCCTCCACACATGCTCCTCCATCTCAAGGTGGCAAGGGAGGGGAGGAGGCTGCTCTCTTGAGCCAAAGGACAGGAAGGGGACAGCCCAGCAAGACAGAAAACCTACTCTAGTCAAATACCACAGAAAAGCACTGTGGCTGAGTTTAGCAAGTGAATTAGCATGAATTCCCCCCACCCTTCATACCTGGACAAATTCCTCCTAGTAATTTTCTACCCAGTGACTCTGTCCACATCCCTACTGGCCGTAAATTCGGTGCCCTTGCTGTATTTGGAGTTGAATTCGATCTCTCTTCCCTATTGCAATAATCTTGAATAAGCACTTCCTTGCCTGTTCAACTCTCTCTGGTGCAATTTTTCTTTGACAAAATACAACATATCAACATTTGTGGGATATAGTTAGAACTATGGGGAAGAATGAAATTTTATAGCACAAAAAATGTACACATGAGAAAAAAGGAAAAATCTTAAAGAATAAATCTAAAATTGCACCTTGAGAACCTACCAAAGTAAAGAAAAATAAACCCAAATCAAGCAGAAGAAAGAAAAGAATAAAGAACAGAAATCAAGGGACGCCTGGGTGGCTCAGTTGGTTAAGCAGCTGCCTTCGGCTCAGGTCATGATCCCAGCGTCCTGGGATCGAGTCCCACATCGGGCTCCTTGCTCAGCAGGGAGCCTGCTTCTCCCTCTACCTCTGCCTGCCATTCTGTCTGCCTGTGCTCGCTCTCTCCCTCTCTCTCTGATAAATAAATAAAATCTTTAAAAAAAAAAAAAAAAAAAAAAAAAAAAAAAAAAAAAAAAAAAAAAAAGAACAGAAATCAATAAAATTGAAAACAGAGAAAACCCACTGAAAAAAATAGCTGTTCATTGAAAAAGATCAATAACACTGATAAAACTCTGTCTAGACGGACAAAGAAAAAAGAGAGAAGACACAAATTACTAGTATCAGGAACGAAATAGGGGACATCACTATAGATCCTGCAGACATCAAAAGGTTAAGGGAATGCTACAAACAACTATATGCACAACAATTTCACAAATAAGGCAAAATGGACTATTTTTTCAAAAAATACAATCAAACAAAATTTACCCAGTATGAAACAAGATAATATGAATAACCCTATATGTTGGTAAAATCGAACACGTGATTTTTAAAACTCTCCAACAAGAAACCTCCAGGCCCAGACAATTTTATTAGCAAATTCTACCAAATTTAAGGAAGATCTTTTTTTAAGATTTTATTTTTAAGTAATCTCTATACCCAATGTGGGGCTTGAAGTTACCACCCTGAGATCAAGAGACACATACGCTATGGACCGAGCCACCCAGGCATACCTATTTAAAGAATTAACACAAATTTCACATGATATCTTCCAGAAAATGCAAGAGAAGGAATATTTCCTATTTTGTGAAACTAGTGTTATCCTGGTATCCAAACCAGATAAAAACAGATCTATATTTCTCATGAGTATATACACAAAAATCTTTTTAAAATATTAGTATAAATTGGCATTAAAATAGACACATAGGCCAATAGAACTGAATAGAGAGCCCAGAAATAAAGCTATGATTATATGGCCAATAAATCTACAACAAAAGAGGCAAGAATATCCAATAGGGAGAAGACAGTCTCTCTGGTAAATGTTGTTGAGGAACCTGGACAGATACATTCAAAGGAATGAATCTAGACCACTATCTTACACCATGTAAAAAAAATTAACACAAAATGGATTAAAGACTTGAATCCAAGACCCAAAAGCATAAAAATCCTCAAAGAAAACATAGGTGGTAAGCTTCTTGACATCAGTCTTAGCATTGATCTGACCCCAAAAGCAAAAGTAAACAAGTGGGAGTAGATTTAACTAAGAAAAAAAAAAAAAAAAAAAACACTTCTGCAGAGGGAGGAAAAAAAGGCAACCTATTGAATGGGAAAAAATTATAAATCATATATCCTGTAAGGCATTAATATCCAAAATATATAAGGAATTCAGACAACTCAATAGCAAAAAAAAAAAAAAAGAAAAGAAAAAAAAATCTGATTAAAAAATGAGCAGAGGACCTGAATAGGTGTTTTTCTGAAGAAGATATGCAGATGGTCAACAGGCACATGAAATGATGCTCAACATCACTCATTATCAGGGAAATGCAAATCAAAACCATGAAGAGATATTATCTCATACCTGTCGGTATGGCTATTATCAGAAAGACAAGAAACAACAAGTGTTGGCAAATATGTGGAGAAAAGGAAGACCTTGTACACTGTTAATAGGAACGGAAATTGGTGCAGCCACTGTGGAAACATGGTAGAGACTCCCCAAAGATATAAAAATAGAATTATCATATAATGCAGCAATTCTACTACTGGGTATTTGCCTGAAGAAAACAAAAGCATGAACTTGAAAAGACACATACATCCCTATGTTTATTGTAGCATTATTTACAATAGCTAAGATATGGAAGCAGTCCAAGTGTCCATTGATGGACGAATGGATTTAGAAGATATGGTATGTATTTATTATGGAATGTTAGCCATAAAAAGAAGGAGCTCTCGCCATTTGTGACAACATGGATGAATCCTGAGGGCATTATGTTAAGTGAAATAAGTCAGAGAAAGACAAATACCATATGATTTCACTTATCTATGGAACCTAAAAATAAAACAAAAGAACAAACAAAAGAAAATTAAACTCATAGATACAGAGAACAGGTTGATGATTATCAGAGGGGTAAGGCAACTGGGGAGTAGATGAACTAAGTTAAGGGGGTCACGACAGAGGGTAATTAGACTTAGTGTGGTGATTAATTTTATTCATTATTTCAAAAACATTTTGTGACCACCCATCATATGGTAGACACTGAGCTCATTTCTGGGATAAAATGTTGAGACAACTCGAAGAGTGTATAGCAGAAGGAAGGCAAACACTACAGCAAGGGAGTAAGTGATATTGTAGGTTAAGCTGAGGATAATCTGGGGATGAACATTTCCAGTGAAACTATCTTAAATTAAAATCATGTAAGAATAGACAAATGGGGGCGCCTGGGTGGCTCAGTGGGTTAAGCCTCTGCCTTAGGCTCAGGACATGATCTCAGGGTCCTGGAATCGAGCCCCACATTGGGCTCTACTCAGTGGAGAGCCTGCTTCCCTCTCTCTCTCTGCCTGCCTCTCTGCCTACTTGTGATGTCTCAAATAAATAAATAAAATCTTAAAAAAAAAAAAAGAATAGACAAATGGACCAAGGGCACAAAACTGAGAGGCTAAAAACAGACCCAGCATCTATCAAAATTCAAGGATAAAGGCATTGCAAATTACTGTAAGTTATTCCAACAGCTTACTGTAACCAGAGTTATAACAAGCAGTTATTCAGATGGGAACATAATGGGATCTCTCCCTTTCACCTGTATAAATGCAAATTCCAGAGGGACTGCAGACCCAATGTAAAAAGCAAGTCCCTAAAACAATTAAAAGAGAATTAGAGTATCATGAGGATCTCTGTGTTTAAAAAAAAAAAAAAAAAGTTCTTTAAAAGACACAAAGCATTAAAACCATAAAGAAAAGAGTATGAAGTTGATATTAACACAGAAAACACCTGTGATTCAACTTCATCAAACACAACATAAAAACATCCAACACAGACTAAGAGAAGATATTTATGTAAGTAAATGAAAGACTAGTATCCATAAAATATAAGGAAATTTTACAAATTAATAAGGAAAGACAAACTGTTAAATTGAAAATGGGCAAAAGAAATAAGCAAGTCACTGAAGAAACTGCAAAGAAACCTGAATCTTAAACCACAATAAAGACTAATTCACATGCATCCAAGCGGCAAAGACTAGAACGTGTGGAAACATCAAGAGCAGCAGACATTGTAGAACAGCACGGAGCTCTCTCCAAAGCTGCAGGTGGGGGGTGGGTGCCTTTCCACCCCCTGGAGAGTGCCAGGTGATGTCAGGAAAGCAGCACCCAGCATGCCCTCTGGCCAGGCAACACGAGTAACCAGGAGGGGAAACCCTGGCATGTGTCTAAGAATATATATCACAGCATTATTTTTAATTCTTGCAGTGTTGTTTCTAATAGTGGAAATCTGGAAAACATCTAGTATGTTTATACAATGAAATACTATATAGTAGTCCAGATAAATGGACTAGTGCTACTTCGGCCAGTGTGGATAAATCTCAAAAACATATCATTGAATGAGAACAGCAAGCTATAGGGCACTAGGCTGACTCAGTTGGTTAAGCATCTGCCTTCCATTCAGATTGTGATCTCAGGATCCTGGGATCCAGCCCTGCGCCAGGCTCCCTGTTCAGCTCTCTCCCTGTTTCTCCCTCTCCCTCTGCCCCTCCCCCCTGCGCCTGCTCTTTCTCAAATAAAATATTTGAAAAAAAAGAGAAAAAAGAAAACAGCAACTTATATGAGTATGAATTGATACCATTTATATAAAGTTTAAAAACAGTAAAAAAAATACAATTTAGAGATATATATGCACACACATATGTACATATACATCCATCTATTTAAGTGTGTGTATGTGTGTGCACACACACGTGTGTCTATTTGTAGTACAGACTGGACAGGATGACAAACATTAACTTTAAGGTAGAAAGAAACCGGGGGCACCTGGGTGGCTCAGTGGGTTAAAGCCTCTGCCTTTAGCTCAGGTCATAATCCCAGGGTCCTGTGATGGAGCCCCACATAGGGCTTTCTGCTCAGCAGGGAGCCTGCTTCCCCGCCCCCTCTGCCTGCCTCTCTGCCTACTTGTGATCTCTGTCAAATGGATAAATAAAATCTTTAAAAAGAAAGAAAGAAAGAAACCAACCAACTTGGGAAAAGAGCAGAACAGGAGCTTTAAATGCACCCAAGTAACATTTAAGCTCTTAGAATGAATGATGGACACACATGTGTTCATTATATTGGTGCCATGCCTTTTTCACAGGGAGAGGGGCCTCTTGCTGAGCTTTGGGTTGGGGGAGGCTGTCAGATTATGCTTCCTGATGGACATATTCCCTGAGCTGCTGCCAGAAGAGCAGGCAATGATCAGGCCAAGAAGGTCAGGCTGCAGGAAGATGTGTTCAGGGATCAAGGGGCAGAAAAGGGATCTAAACAGAGGTAAAAAGAATAGCCTTAAGGCAAGGAAAATCATGAGGGGAATCACAAATTACATCAAAGCGTTCACCATTATATAAAAAAATCTTAACTTGTCTCCAACTCAGTTAGATACCAAAAAAGCTAGTGCAAACATGCTAACAAGATAACAGACACAGAATTAGGAAAATGAAGAAACTAGGAGGAAGAGCACTCACTAAGGAGCCAAAGCTAAATCATACATGGATCTCTAGACGCCCAAACAATATATTTTAAAGCTGTAACATTTTAGGAACTTTAAAAAACTAACCTAGAAGAAGACCGAAGAGCCAGGATATTAAAGAATTTGTAACAATACAATGGGTGAGGTCAGATATTTTGAATTATGAAACGTGGGTGAATTCAGACCCAGAACCACTCAGTGCAAGCAGCACTCTGGGGACATGAGGACAGTGACAAAAACTAGCCTGTTGACACAGAATGTTTCTGGAGGGGCATCTGAAGCCACGACCAACAAGAAAGTATTAGGAGATGAAGATACGGTGAGAACGTGGCTCCTGGCAAGTGCGAGGGAACAGAGAGGTCCTCTGCCCCTGCTCAGAAGCAGGCCTTCGTAAAAATATGATGGGTCCAAGAGAGACACACAAAACAAAGATGGACAGGCATGAACCCTAAAACATCCAAGTCAAGGGAAGAGGAGAATTGAGGTTCTTGACCAGCTCCCAGCTAGGGTGGAGAACATGACTGTCCTGCTCAAGGAAGAGGCTGGGCCTACACTGTTAACACCTGCAATCCCAATGATGATCCCATACCATGTGACTTTGAGACATAGGAGGGCAACTCAAGAGTGGCTCACTTGACAGGTTCTCACTCAGTAAGTACTTGGTGCCTACCAGGTGGGTTCCAGGTACAGAGCCAGGTCTGGGGGGTAAGTCAACAAAAGAGGTAAAAAAGTCCCCGTTCTCATGGAACATACAATGTAGTGGGGTAAACAGAGGTCAAGAGGCAGTTAAACCCCGTGTAGTGACCATCAGGCAAGTACAGGGAACATCTAGGATGGCACTAGACTGAGTTTTGATAAAGCAAATACTGAACAATGAAGTGCTCAATGCTAAGAGAACACAAAGAATGAGGGTTTTAGGTGGATGAAAATGACCACATGGGGGCTTCTACTTCCACTCAGGATGGACACAGTTGGAAAGAAAATGCTCCCACTAACAAAGAAGGTAAGAAACACAACTCATAACGTAAAGCCCTAAAAATACACATATTCTTTGACTCAGGAATTCCATCTTTAGGAATCCTATAGACATCATTAGAAAAATGTTCCAAAAATATACATACAGGTATGTTTGTGGCATCTCTGTATAAAATAAGTACAACTGAAAACAATCTAAATGACCATCACCAGGGCCAGTCATCAAGGTGAGTATAAAGCAGCTGTTAAAAATGAAGATGTGGACTTCAAGTGGAAGGTAGTGGCAAAATGCATGCATTATGTTTATACCTTCTCCTTCCAAAAATTCATTTGAAATGATAGAAAATAAATAAATAAAACAAGAATGTCACTAAAAAGTGCTACCCATAAAACAGAGGAGTGCTACCCGTAAACCAGAGGTACTGGAGATTTCTGGAAGAGGATAAAACACAGCAAGATATTAATCTGGAAATGAGATAGAAAATACAAACTTACAACCCCGTATAGGCACCAGCAAGGACCTCACAAAGGGGGCACTTTCGCAGTAGAACTCCGGAATTACTCTTTGATGAAAAGCAGCAGCAGCTAAGAGAAAGGGTGCAGCAGGCACCTGCCTTCAGAAGAGGCACCAGTGTTAGTCCTGCTCATGGTAAGCCAATACAGACCACAGAAGAGGTCTCTAAAGTGGGGCATCCAAAGAAAGACCTTGCTAAGATGGGTGAAAAGTCCAGAGAACATAGGGCCCTGAGCAGGGCTGCAGCTCCTGCCATGTGTGAGTCTGCCCAGCTCCGCACCACCCCCTGTCGTGAGCACTGGATACCCACACGCGTAAAGGTCAGGTAAAGGCTGGAGAGATGCAGTCCAGACCCATGACAGGGGACCCATGGGGTAGACAGACATGTTGTGAGGGGAAGGAAAGGGCATTGAAATGTTTTATTCTACATATATCCAAAGTACTTGAATTTGTCACATATATACTCATATGTATATATTTTTATAGTGCATATTTAAATAATTAATGTATTTAACTCATATATTTAAATAATTCAAATGTTTAAATCTAAATATAGATTCAAGTCAGTATTAATGTATGATATCAAGACATCATAAATGAAATCGAAAAGTATAAAATTAAAGTGGGGTTTTATTTTGGTAGAAAAACAGTATTTTATAAATATGAGTACTTAGAAAAAAAAATATGAGTACTTAGCAAAAAGTCAACAAAGATAGATGCCAAAATGCTAACCACAGTTAATTCTGCATGGTGGGATAATAGGAGACTTTTACTAGTTTTTGTTTATTTGTTTGTTTACATTTCTATACTTGAGGAAGTGGTCTGCAATGAAAAGTCAGTAATGAGTCATCTTTAATTAAAAAATATAAAGCCATTTAAAAGCTAATTGCTTTGAGTATTATTAGAGCTGCATCATAAATTCAAGGGTATTACACTTTTTTCATCAGAGACAGCCTGGAACAACAACAAAGAAATGGAGGAGGTCATCAGAGCATCAGACATCTCAACACATTTTTGGACCTCAGAAGCCTCCCGTCCAGTCCAAGTTTGAAGATAAGCAAGGGGGAGTGGGAACAGGGTGTCCCTTGGGCCCTCACCCCCAGCACGCATGACTCTCTGGATGGAAAGGACCCCTTACTAACTCAACACTTTGTGAAGGCAGGGAGCACATGTCTTGTTCCCCCGCTCTGTTCCCCAAACATAGCAGGTGCTAAATGAGGATCAGCTGAATGGGTCAACAGAGCAAAACACACCCATCAACATGGGGCCTGCTCTCAGAAAGAGAAGGCAAATCCACAGATAGGCAGAAAGTCAGCTCTGAGGCACTGAAGCTGGCATCTGCCAAGGAGTGCTAACTTACCGGGTGCCGGGTTGAAAGTCTTCCAGTCACAGTTCCCGTCTGATTCCACGTAGAGGAAATGGAACCCTTTGTCAGTTAGGAAGAATCAGTTTCAGTGTGGGCAATGCCGTGTGAAGTCAAGAATACACAGGCCCACAGGCCCTGCTCACAGCACACAGCACTCACTGCTCTCCTGCAGATGTCCACAAGCCGCTGGCCCAAAGCCCTCAACCCTGAGAGGCCTCTGGGCATCAGCCAACTGCTGGCCAACAAGAAGGGTCCTCCACCCCGGGCAGAAGCAGCAAAAGGACATGTGGGTCTTTGGGTACCTTCAAGCCCCTGAGCATGGGGAGAGGAGGGCCATGTGCTGTGGGGACACCACATGGACTCCAAGTTGGGGTCTGCAGCCTGCACGGGGGCCCAGACAGAACGCCTCGGCTGGCAGCCTCCTCCTCCTGCTTCCCTGCACTGGGTGCGGGCAGAGGTGTGGTGACAGGTGTCACAGTGCCTGGGCAGCCCCAGGGCTCCCGCGTATGTGCAGCTCCAGGCCTGAAGGCATGATGCCAAGTCAGGCTATAAAGAGACCAGCTAATAACAAATCACAGCTCACAGCTCAAGCATATTTGGTGATTTCATTGTTAACTAAAATTTCAGGAAATTGTATATGTCTCTGAGGCCCCATGGAAACCACATTCCTGAGCAGAGGATCTCGTTTAGCTCCATTACCTTTCTCATGCAAGCTAGTAATCCATCCACAAAGGCTGACTTGGTCTTGTGAACCTAGGTAACACAGACAGAAGTAATCACTTTCTTGTTTAAGCATCAAGCAGGAACCAGCGTCACAGACGTGTTTCACAGAGTGCTGGACATGCGCCACTCACGTGTCCACTCTGATGACTTCAGGAGGCCCTGCAACGGGCTGGTGCGGGACCCAGAATTAAACAACAATGATGCACAGAGAAAGATGGCACCCTATGCCATTTTCTGGAATAATTCTGGAATCATTCTTCTCACAGAAATGTTGCAGAGATAAATGGTGCGTCATTGTGGGTACCTGTCCTCCTGCGTCCCCTAGGGTGCCTTCAGTTCTCCTCTAGTCGTTTCGTCCCTTCAAGAGAAGGCTGTTTGGTGCCATGACCAAGCCCTGTCGGCTGCCATACCTCAGGAGAGCAGCAGGCCGCAGGTTCAGGGGATGGCAGACTGATGGTACAGGCGGCGGCCCAAGTTATGGCCACGGCTCACCAATAGCAGAGAACACATGCAGGTGCATGGACAGAGGAAGTGCGGGCTGCTGAGGAAGAAGGGGGCGCACCAGCGAACAAGGGCACCACCATGCTGAGAGAGGAGCGGGGAACCTCACCAGGCCCAGGGCTGGGGAGTGGGCGGAGGCCCTCAAGAGGCTTCTGAACTCTGCTGGTGGAGTCTAGCCCACAGCGAAGCCACCTGATGACAAAACACATCCCCTCCCCGCCTTCATCCATCCTCGTCCTGTGGGACCCGGTGGCTCCAGCCAAGTGAGGTGCATGAGAGCAGTGCAGGTACCAAGTCACCTGAATGAGCTCTGTCCCCCTTGGAACACTGCCAGCGCTACCGCCATGATCATGGACTGATGGCTTTTTTCAGGGCCGGTGCCAGATGGCCCCCTCCCTCACCAACTCACTCACTCACAAAGGAAACTTACCCGTCTATATTCCAAAATTATCTTGGGTAATGGATGAAGGTCCTGCAGAGCACTTAACTGAAAAATGAGGATAAGTGTCACCAATATAATTCCTTCATTTAATTTTAACATTTTGAACACTTATTTTCAGCTGGAGAAAGTCCTAGTAATAAATGGTCGTATTGACCATATTTTCCAAAGTGAAGATTCATAATAAATGTAGTTTTCAAGTGTCTTAATCTAAATCCCTTATAAAATCACTGCCGTCCATATGGGAGCTAAAGGCCCTTAACACAGGCTTGGAATAAGATTGCTTCCAAGATTAAATTCATGGAATCCAAATGCAGGATATGCAAAATACCATACAGGAGAATACACTAAGAAAATACCTCCAAATGTGTAACTCAAGAGTTTAGGAACATCCAACATTTCAATCACAGTTATCCGGGCATAATGTCAGGGAGGTAATCTCAGAATAGGATTACGGATTTTAACTAATTTTAAAAGGCCAAAATATGGGGCGCCTGGGTGGCTCAGTTAGTTGAGCAGGTGCCTTTCGCTCAGGTCATGATTCCAGGGTCCTGGGATCAGCCCCGCATCGGGCTCCCTGCTCAGAGGAGAGCCTGCCTCTCCGCCTACTTGTGATCTCTATCTCTCTGTCAAAATAAATAAATAAAAAATCTTAAAAAAAAAAAAAAAGGCCAAAATATTACATTCAGGATGACTCAAGATCATAAGAACATGATTTGTTCAATTACCACAAAGTGAACACGCTGGGGTAAGGCCATGCACACAGAACACTCCAGATGCCCTGCGCGTCCCGCCCCTCCCCTGTAGGTAACCACCACACTGACCTCCACAATGAAGGCCACTTTTCCCAGCTTTCAAACTTCGTATCAAAGGAAGGGGACAGACACTGTGTGAGGCTTTTGTTCAAAATGGTGGTTTTAACATTCATCGGTGTTGTATGAAGCAGCATTTCATTTACTTGTACTCCTGTCTTCAACTGTGTGAATGTAGGACAACTAGGTTTTATCCTTGATGGACACTAATAACTTGTTTACAGGCCATGATGACTAGTGCTGCTGTGAACACTCTGGAGCCTGGATTTTGGTTAACATAATGTCCGTGGTTCTGCTGAGTAGAAACACAGAGAGGAATGGAATCGCAGGGCCAATCACAGCAGAGACACCACCAGCCAGTTCTCCCAAGTGAAGGCACCCGTCTGTACCCTGTCAGTATGGTGGGTGATCCAGTTGCCCCACATCTTTGCTAACACAAGTCCCAATGTTAATGTTAGCCACTCTGGTAATTGTGTTGTGATACTGCACAGTAGTTGTGTATGTATTTCCTCAATGACGACTGTAGTAGGACCATATTCACACACTCATTGACTAAGTAGGTATCTTCCCTCATTAAACCCCTGTTCATGTCTGTTGCCCATTTAAAGAATTGGTTTGTGTGTCTTTTTTCCCCCAATGATTTGTGGGTATTTGTTATTCTGGACAGCAGTTTCTTCAGCCGATTAAATTTACTGGAAATCTCTCTGCCCTCTGTGACTTTCTTATTTAATTGTTTAATGGAATCTCTTCATTAACAGAGATTCTAAACTCTACTCTTGTCCAATGTATCCGTCTTTTACTGCATGGGTAATGCATCCTGTATCCTTCTTAAGGATATTCACCTACTGCAGGGTCTTGAGGATGTTCCCTTATGGTATCTTCTATAGTCTTTGTTGTTTTTGCCTTTCATATTTAGATGTACAGCTCATTTGGAGTTTATTTTTGCGTATGCTGTGAAATAGGGCCATTTATGGAACGAGCTGTCCTTACTCACTGCTCTGCAGAGCCACCCTCTCAGAGATCGTGCCTATCATACGAGTGTGTGGACTCCCCACACAAGGTCCCCTGGTCTATTTGTTCATGCTCCTGTCGACACTACACTGTGCTACTTAGTTCCTGGCAATCCCCATTGATTTAGGGTTAGTCTTGAGGTCCAATGGACTAAGTCCTCCAGAAGTGCTTTCCAAGATCACACTGGCTCTTAGTTTTTTGCATTTCTGTGGCAATTTTGGAATCAGCTTGCCAGCTTCTCCAAAAAACTGCTGCTAAGATTGTTCTGAATCTAGGGGCGCCTGGGTGGCTCAGTGGGTTAAAGCCTCTGCCTTCGGCTCAGGTCATGATCTCAGGGTCCTGGGATTGAGCCCTGCATGGGGCTCTCTGCTCAGCGGGGAGCCTGCTTCCCCCCTCTCTGCCTGCCTCTCTAGCTGCTTGTGATCTCTGTCTGTCAAATAAATAAAATCTTAAAAAAAAAAAAAGATTGTTCTGAGTCTATAGACCAGGCTGGGGTAACTGAGGCCATACACTCCTCTAACAGTGTAAGGCATAAAGTTGTATCATGGTCTGTTTGAATAAAGACTGAGGACCCAAGGGTTTTGGCTGGCCACAGTTGTAAACCAGAGAGCTGGTGCTGTGGGAGTAGGCACTGCCCGGGGGGGCACCTGACCTCAGTGCGATCCAGAATTGCCCTTTACTTAGCAAAGTTATCCCCAGGGGCATGGAAGTACATGAAAACACTTAGCAAAGAAAATTGCTTAAGATGGACTAGTTCCCCTTATCTGGATACCTTACAAAATAACTTTCCAACCACAGTCTCTCTGTATATCTCTACTTGAGCCGTCTGAGAAAGCTTGAAAGATATAAGTATTTGATCTCATCCAACCGTGGAGCAAGCCCTACCAGTGCTGGTTTGCGATCAGAGGCAGTTCTGCAGCCATGGACTGCCCAGGGAGCTTTATCACATGCTCCGTGTTGGCTCCTGACAGCACATTCTTCTCAGTTCCCTTCTCCCCATGGCCACTCCGTAGTCTCTTGTGGGCGCCTCCTCTTTCCCTGACCTCTAAGTGTCAGTTTCTCAGCATTCGGTTCTGTGCTTATCAATGTTGGCTGGCTTATGAGAAACAGCCGGGAGCTTCAAAAACATGCTTGGGCCTGGCAGACACAATTCTGTGGTTCAGTTGTCAGCCTGGTCGTGAATGTTTTTCCAAAGCTCTGTCCAGGGTAGGGGATTACCATCCCAGGGCAATTTTACTAAAAACTGGCTGACCACTTCCAGCACAAGACTAACAGTGGACCCAACTGCTCCCGTGATATCTCCATGCCTGTGTCTTATGAACACCTCTGTCTTAATATGTCTGAGAGTGAATGCCTGACTGACACCCCACCTCCCACCCCTGCCCAGTAAACTGCACCTCTCCTAGTTTTCCCTGGGTAGTGGCATTTTCTCTCTGCTCAGTTGCACAGCTAAGAAAACCAAGAGCTACTCCACAATCTTCTATTGACACTCACATGAACTCTCACTCACAGAGTTCCTTCCTGCTCCAGAAATTCTCTGGAAATTCGTCCACTACTCCATCTTCACACCTGTCACCTGGACCACAGAGATTTCTGTCCCCACACTGCAGTGACAGCTTATTTTTTTATAGTCATTTTCAGTATGTTGCATAATTTTTCATTTTTCCTTCAATGAATTCGTATTTCTTCATTTTTTAAAAGATTTTATTTATTTGTGTGTGAGAGAGAATGCACGTGTGCACAAGCAGAGGGGAGCAACAGGCAGAGGGAGAATCAGGCTCCCCGCAGAGCAGTGAGCCCCAAAGTGGGGCTCAATCCTCAGACCCTGGGATCATGAACTGAGCTGAAGGCAGGCAGGGCTTAACCACTGAGCCACCCAGGCATCCCCAGTGACAGCCTATTAACAAGACTCCTGCCTTGTATGTCCTGACTTTTCAGGACATAGCTCACATCTGTTAGGACAGGCAGAATCCAAAGCCCTGACAACACCACATGCTGGCAAGGGTGTGAAGCCATAGGAACTCTCATCCACCTGGTGGGAAGGCAGAAAGGTGTAGTCACTTTGGGAAGTAGTTTGTCAGTTTCTTAAAAAATTCAATATACTTTTGCCATATGATCCAGCAATCATGCTCCTTGGTATTTACCCAGAGGAGCTGAAAACTTCAGTCCACACAAAAACCTGTACACAGATGTTTAGAGCAGCTTTCTTCCTCATTGCCAAAATTTGGAAGCAACCAAGATGTCCCTCAGTATGTGAATGGGTAATAACCGGGGTCCATCCAGACAATGGATCATTGAAAAGAAATGAGCTATCAGGGGCGCCGGGTGGGTCAGTGGATTAAGCCTCTGCCTTCGGCTCAGGTCATGATTTTAGGGTCCTGGGATTGAGCCCCGCATTGGGCTCCCTGCTCAGTGGGGAGACTGCTTCTCCCTCTCTCTCTGCCTGACTCTCTGCCTACTTGTGACCTCTGTCAAATAAAATAAAAATCTTAAAAAAAAAAAAAAAAAGAAATGAGCTATCAACTAGGAAAAGACATGGAGAACTTGAAATGCACAAATCTGAGGGAAAGAAGTCAGTCTGAAAAGGCTGCACACTATATGGGTTCCATCTACAGGACATTCTAGAAAAGGCAAAACTATGGGGACAGTGAAAATATTGGGGCAGGGGTGGGGTTAAGGGGGAACATGTGGAGCATGAGGGTGTTTAGGGCAGTGAAGGTACTCTGCATGATACCATAATTGGCAGACACCCGTCATTACACATTTGTCCAAACCCATAGAATGTATGACACAAAGGGTGACCCTGGAGATATAGTATGGACTTTCGATGATGATGACTTGTCAGTGGAGGTTCACTGAATGTAACAAATGGTCCCAGTGTGGGGGGGTGCTGACAGTGGGAGAGAGGGTGGCGGGGAGGGTGTGCTGGCCGTGGAAAGAAGGCAGTATATGAAACTTCTTTGTACCTTCTGCTCAATATTGCTGTGAAATAAAATATAAGATTTAATAAAAATAAACGCCTAATAAAACCGTATCTAAGATCATAGTTGTGCTCTTGTTTGAACTGTTTGAGGCTACACATTTCACCTGAAGTACACATCCCTCCCCACAGGAAGGGGAACGGAAAGGATGAAGGAAAGAAGAGAGGAGTCTTCATTTTGAATTTGGAACCATGTACATGTGCTCCCTAGTAAAAGTTCATCTTTTTTTAAAATGCACAAAGTAGTATGCCTTGGTCAGTTAAATAAAAGAGGTTAGTATGATTTACCTCGATCATGTCTTTGTAAAAAATCTACGAGAAAGCACACCAACACCAGAGGAGAGTTCCATCTCCTTAGTTGCCAGGTGCCTGGAAGAGCTAAAGAGCAGCAGAGGGAAGGGCAACACTGCCAGCTGGTGCCAGGATGGAGAATAAATCAGCCCGAGACCCTCAGCTCCGGGCCCCATGAGGCCAAGCATGCGGCTTTCCCAGCTACCGCTGCTGCTCCACCTTTCAGGAGGTGGCCCTCTGCCATGTGGGTGTGAAATCCAGGCCCGAGTCTCCCTGGCGGGATGGAGCCTGCTCCATGCGGTCCCTGAGCTCCGTGAGTTAACAGCAGACAACTATGCTGGTGAGGGCTGCTTGGCTCTGGAGAGGCGACAAACAGTCCATCTTGGGCTTGGATCTGCAGAGCTTATAGCCTCGAGCGACAAGCCCACCAGGAGCTAAGATAACTTTAGGCACAGGAAACCAGTCTGGGGGAAGACACAGGTCGTGCCAGGGGCCTTGCTGCTGTCTGTGTGGCCTGAGGAGGCCTCCCTGAAAGCCACTGCACAAACTCCAGAAGAGGCTGCAGACTGGCACAGGGCCCACGCGGAACCTGCGAAGAGCAGTGTGCTGCTCAGGAGCGCTGGGAGCGAGGGGGCCTGAGAAGGCGCTATGGACACACTGGAGGGCCTGAACATGAACCTAGGGGTCACAGGAAGCCCCTGGAATGTACATCAGGGGAGGCTCTGCCTGGACTTGACGCATAAACAGCAGGGGGAGAGCAGATGGGAGGCGGCCGAGGGGGCCATGCCAGGCTGTGAGTGGGAGGTGACTGAGGGGGTGGCTGCAAGGACTGACAGCCAATTCCAGACTGATGTTTGCAGGCAGAGACGGTAAGGCTTGCTGCAGGTGAGGCTGGAAGAAGATCCAAGGTGACTTGTAGGTTTCTGGATGAAGTAGCTGATAATAGTCAGGACTTGCTGGTTTCTGAGAGCTCATGTCAGGCATAGTCCTAAGGACTGCTTCACACACAGGCACACATACACACACTTGTTGAAAACTCACAAGATTGCTGTAGGGAAAGGACTGTTATTATCCTTCTTTTACAGATCAGGACACTGAAGCACAGAGGAGTCAGCATGCCCTAGCCATGCAGGAGGATGTGGTAGCCAATGCCACTGTCCTTGCTCTGCCCCTTACTGGCTCCCAAGGATGCGGAAGGATGAGGGGTCTCTACCCAGGGGGCACCGAAGGAGGCAAATTCAAACCCCTTTCGGGACACATCACTCTGCAGATGTCTGTGATGCACAGAACTGCCCCCAGGACCCCAAGGGCTGCACATGGGGACTGTCAGAAGACACAGGGCTCCAGCAGGGAAGACATGGGCAGAACGTGCAGGGCTGGACTGGCCATGTGCATAGGGAGGGAGGCTGCGGCTAAGTCTGACGCTGAATGCGGCACACAGAGCACAAGATGCGCCCCCAGAGCTGGCTCTCACTGTAGCAACCCAGGTTCACTGCAGGGGCACCTGGGTCAGGATCTCGGGGTCCTGGGATCCAGCCCCACCTCCTGCTCCCTGCTTCACCCTCTGCCACTCCTATGCCCCCAGTCATTCTCTCTCTCTCTTTCTCAAATGAATAATAAAAAAAAATCTTAAAAACAAAAACAACAACAACAAAAACCAAGTCTACTTATTGATGTCCACTCTGCATGCCCTCATGAATCTTACTCACTGGATTCTGAACATCTATTTATACTCGTCCATTTTTTTTTAAAACATTTATCTTTTAAAGATTCATTGATTTAGCTTACAGAACGAGCAGAAGAGGGAGAGGCAAAGAATCCCAAGCACATTCCTCCTGAGTGCAGAATCCAACTGGGGGCTTGATCCTACTACCCCAAGACCACGACTTGAGCCAAAATCAAAGTTGAGGACTACTCAACCCACTAAGCCACCCAGTGTCCCATACTCAGCCATTCCAACAGAGCAGACTCTCACTCCTCCCTGTTTATCAAACAGGCTCTTCTTAAGGGAAAGGTAGCTCAAATTTTCTAAAATAAATCTAGGGTGATGCCTGGGTGGCTCAGTTGCTTAAGTGCCTGCCTTTGGCTCAGATCACGATCTCAGGATTCTGGATAAGTCCTGAAGCAGACTACTCCCTGCTTCTCCTTCTGCCTGATGCTCCCCTGGCTTGTGCGCTCTCTCCCTCTCCCTCTCTCTCTCTCTGACAAATAAATAAATAAATAAATAATCTTCTTTAAAAAAAGGAAAAACCTTCCACATCTATATTTTTTTAAAAATAAATATATCTAGGGGCACCTGGGTGGCTCAGTTGTTAAGTCTCTGCCTTCAGCTCGGGACTTGATCTCAGGGTCCTGGGATCGAGCCCCACATCGGGCTCTCTGCTCAGCGGGGAGCCTGCTTCCCCCTCCCCCTCTCTGTTTGACTCTCTGCCTACTTGGGACCTCTGACTGTCAAATAAATAAATAGGATCTTTAAATAAATAAATAAATAAATAAATCTAGGAAAGGAGTGGCAGCCTTTAACTTCTAAGAGGCTATGATTGGACTGACAACCATTTGTTTTCAGAACAAAATTCCACCTAATTGTCCTTTGCAGATGACGAAGTTGGTGGATTGCTTCCAGAAAACTGTACTTTTTCTCATGGTTCAAACTAGGAGGGCAGCCCTGCGGGGTGCACCTGCTGCACAGCCCACTGCAGGGGGACAAGCAGGCCTGAGGGCGACTCACACGTGGTAGAAGCATGCTACTGTCTCAAAAACAAAGGGGACAGTTTTTGAACTTACCACAGCTTCTGACGTGGATGGGAGTTTCTGCAGCCCTGTTCTACGAAGAGTCTCCCTGGGACTCCGCAGGTGCAGTTTTAGCTTGCCAAAGAGGATCTTCAACAAAAGCAGGGACACGTGATGGACAGGTCTCAGCTTTGAGAGAAACTGAACATCACAGCCACAGAAGGCCCACCCAGTTAGATGCTACAAACACTCAAATTCTGATCTCATACTGTTCTTGGATTTGCAGGCTTTGAAGGAATGAATCTCAATGTGAGAAAACATGAACAACTTACATACTTTCCAGATAATAAACATAAAATAATATTTATAAATTAAGACTAAATCTCTCTTTAACCCCTAAGAAGTATTTTTTAAAAAGATTTTTTAATTTATCTATTTAATAGACAGAGACCACAAGAAGTCAGAGAGACAGGCACGGAGAGAGGAGGAAGCGGGCTCCCGGCTGAGCAGAGAGCCCAACGCGGGGCTCAATCCCAGGACCCTGAGACCACGACCTGAGCCGAAGGCAGAGGCATTAACCCACTGAGCCACCCAGGCACCCCAGAAGTATATTTTATAAGAAACAAAATTTCCCTTTACCTCTCGAAGCTGATTATTACTTGTTATATGAAACCGCTCTCCTGCAACAAAATGGGCTTCTTGCTCCAGTTCCTTGAGACGAGACTGTGAATGTGATATATAATCTTACTAATGTTTTTCACAATCTAAGATTATTTTATTTGCTCATCAAATAGTTCCCAACATAAGTTATTATAAGAATAAAAAATAGCCAAATGTTTACCAAAATGTATATTAAAAATATATCCTTTGACTCACAGTGAAAACCTCAGGCTCACAGAATCATCCTCTCCCAAACCTCAGGAAGCAAAATGAAAGAAGCAAAATAGGAAGTAACACACCAAAATAAGGGAAGAATGAATTCTCTAGGAATATTACTCCTAGAAAAGGGATCTAGCATCATACCACCAACTTGAAAGCATCCAAGGTATCCCACGGTAAAGGAGTTAGGACCATTGACCTTGTAGGTCCCTCCCACCCAGCGGAGAGAGCAGTCACAGGGGACACCAGGGACCATGCTCTGAACTGCCACATCCAAGGTCCAGGTGACAAACAATCTAAGCATGTCCTCTGCATCAGCTGACACAGTACAGGGTGGGGGGCAGAGCTGAATTTGTAAGCCCTCACCCCCTTGCCACTTCCATCAGAAGAAAAGTAGCAGGCAGCCAGGACTTAAAAACATAATTGTAAAAATGGGGCACCTGAGTGGCTCAGTGGGTTAAGCCTCTGCCTTCAGCTCATGTCATGATCTAATTGGGCTCTCTGCTCAGCGGGGAGCCTGCTTCCCTCTCTCTCTCTGTCTGCCTCTCTGCCTACTTGTGATCTCTGCCTGTCAAATAAATAAATAAAATCTTTTAAAAAAACATAATTGTAAAAGAAAATAGAGCAGGGGTTAAACCAACCCACCCCGGTGAACTATCACTTGCATTCTCTCCTTCATCAGAAGAGGGCGGCCTTGAGGCTGACATTTTGAAAGAAGTTACAAAGATGGTCCAGAGAAGTTAGGAACAGAATGAACCTGATACAAAAAAGGAGTATCTAGGTGAAAAGAAGCCAGAAGCACCGTGCCTCGGTTAAAGTATGCCAGAACCTGGTTGTCAAAGAAAGAAATGAGAAAAAGAAACCAAGGAGCAGAGCATTAAAGGACAGATAATGGATTCCTTCAGGAGTAAGCCATACCTTAGGGAACAAAAACTCCAGCAACAAACTGTGTGAGCTTCCAGTTAAAACGGCACAGTAAACTTGCACGATGATGCACCCGTGTTCAGGCACGGCAAGAAATGGATAAATAAACAGAGAAAAACAAAAAGATAGTTTCCTAAAAGAAACAAAACAAAACACAAGCATCTCTTCAGAGCGGGAATAGATACACACTGCAAAGCAGCAGGAAGAACAAGGGGGAAGCCCAGTGGGGCTGTGGGGCCAGAGGCTGGAGGCCCCGTCAGGCCACAAAGCGGGCATGGCAAGCCCTCCTTTCAGAGAGGAAGCTGGGCCAGTTTGTATCAGTTACCTGCTGCCGCATGACAGAGCACACTGGAGTGGATCAGCACCTCAGGTGGGGCTCAGCTAGGCGCAGGTGCTGGCTGCATGGCCGCATGAGTAAATTCATTTCAAATTGTCACCCATTTAAAAGTTATGTTAACTGTTTTTTTCTTATTGATATGAGTTCTCTATTATAGTCTGCATAGGAGTCCTTTGTCATATGCATGAAAATACAATCAAAATTCCAACAGGATTTTTAAAAAAAGTAGATCAAAGAATTTTATATGGCCAATGCAAAGAACTTAAAACTAGACAATACCATATAGAATAAACACAAAGATGTAAGACATACCATAGGGTATGAAGACGTATTATCACAAAGCTACCATAACTAAGGCAGGGCAGTATTAGCACAGGATAGACCAAAAAACCCCATGAAACAAAACAGAGTCCAGAAAAAGATCCACATTACAAAAATCAAACATACACTGCGACCAGCCTTGAAAATTCCCTAAGCAGACGAAACCCATCTTGTCCTACAAGTAATGCTCCAGTTAGTCTCTTTTGGGAGATCAGCAAGGCTAACTTGATCTGGGTTGTTTCTTGCTTGTGCCTCTGAAAATCATAAGTGAATCTCAAATTGTGCTCCCCAAAATCCTACTGCAGTAGTCCACCACTGTGAAGAATAACCAGTCTTTGCCTCCACACCATATAAGGGGCTTATGACATCAGACCTCTGAGCCTCGCTCCATGGCTTGTTTTGGTTTGTAAACTGTCTTTCTGTGTACAATTAAATTTTGCTAATTACTACTTCAGTGCTCCAGCGGTTTTACTTCTGCTTTTCTCTGAACTTCTGATAGTATTGATCTGACTTATGACACAGATGTTATTGTAATTCGGTGGGGGGAAACAATGGCACTTTTAATCAACTGAAAAAAACAGAAATCAACTTGGGGGGAAAAATCTTAATGATACCTGATACCACATAGAAAAATTAATGTGAAATGGATGATATGCTGAAAATAATACAGTTTATAGAAGAAAACACAGAAGAATATCTTTACTAGAAGGCATACAAAAGAGATCAGCACATAAAAATTCTTAAACATTTGAAAAAATGGTTCACTGAATTTCATTATAATAATGAGATTCTGTTCACCAAAAGATACCACTATTAAGAGAGTGAAAAGACAAGCCACAGACACAGACTGAGTTGGAAAGTATTTTAGGTTCTATGGGGCACATATGGCTCCTGTCACCGTATTCTTCTTTATCTTTATATGTTTGTCTTTTAAAACTGTAACAACCACTCTTAACTTGTAGGCCATATGAAAATAGGCCACAGGATAAATTTGGTCCAGACTATTGTTTGCCAAACTCTGGACTGGGAGAAAGGATTTTCAATATATATTATAAAATACTTACATACAGAATTTATTACAAGGACTCACATACAGAATATATAAAGAACTCTTACAAATCAATACAAAAAAATCAGTTAACATAAATTTCAGAGTGAGTGAAATCTTTAGAAAATTGATAACGAAAGAGTACATCCAAAATACCACCAAACGTAGGGAAAGGTCCTCAATATGATTAATCATCAGGAAAATGCAAACTAAATCCACAATGTAAATCCACACAATCCACTGTAAATATACAATGACAGACCCATCAGATCAAGTAAAGTGAGAAAGACTGGCAGTGTGCATGGTGAGGATGTAGCAAATGGAATTGGAAAAGGTCATGACCAATTCCAAGAAGTCTTTGGAAGTACCTATTACCACCTACACACACCCTATGTTCTAGCAATTCCACTTCCAGACATAAAATCAGGAGACAGGGGCACTCACATTTATGTACATGAATATTCACAGCCACTGTGATCACAGTGCTTACCGATGAGAAGGATGTAAGGAAGCTAAGACACGTTCTAAAATGGGTGTTACACAGCAAGTCTCATTGGAACACACATCTGCTAAACTCACCAAATAAGTGAATCCCAAAGACAGAATGTGAGTAAAAAAAGACAGAACCAAAGATCCCACATTGTGTGGTTCCATTTACATGAAGCTCAAAATCAATGAACAGAGTCAGATTAATGGCTCTCTCTGGGGGTACAGATGAGGAGCTGACAGGAGGAGGTGCCTTCTGGGTGCTGGAAATATTCTATATCTTGCTCTGGGTGGAGTCACATGCATGTGTATGTGTGTAAAAACATGTCAAGCTGCACACTTAAAATTTACACCAAGGAGATTCTGGAAAAAAGTAGGAAGCACATGTGAGAAACTGCCTCCCCACCTGGACCACAGCTGCAAGGGCAGAAACCATCTGATGCAATGACCATCCCGGACTCCGGAGTCTGTTGACCGCTTGCAACTTCCAGGCTTGGAAGGTAAATTACAGCTACTTTTGGTCAATTTCAGCTCTTAGCATGGTAGCAGCTACCCATCCCCATCTTCCACCACCAACCACACTGCAGGCAATCAACCACGTTTCTGGAACAGTGTGCAGAAGCCAGGGTGGGCAAAAAGACCCTGTCCTGCAAAGAACAGGGATCTGGGCTCTGACTGCCGATTTTAATAACACACGTGTAGATAAATAGGCAGGCAGCCATGGTTGTAGCCCGTCCCCACATTGTTGTAAGACCCTCCCTCTCCAGCTGAACAGACTTCCAGGGGAATTAAAGGGCCAGCACTCTTTTGCATCTCCTTTCATTTTTAATTTTTCCTCCTTTTGAGAGCCAGAAATTAAAGACAAGGATGTTCAAACACTACTGCTTATGCAGGGAAAATTAGAAGCAGACCATGTATACCCAGGAAAAATCTTGGAAAAAACATGAGAAGACCTTAAGCTTGCCCCTCAGGCTGATCTTCAGCACAGAGACACCCCATGGCAATAAAAAAAAACCAAAACCAAAAACACTAACATAGAAGAGCAAACCCTGTGGTGGGGGGGAGAATATGGTTTCCAGAGCTACCACATTATCAGATTCAAATGTCCAATGTTCGATAAAAAATGTCAGGGCAGGGGCGCCTGTGTGGCTCAGTGGCTTAAAGCCTCTGCTTTCAGCTCAGGTCATGATCCCAGGTTCCTGGGATCTAGCCACATCAGGCTCTCTGCTCAGCAGGGAGCCTGCTTCCTCCTCTCTCCTCTCTCTCTGCCTGCCTCTCTGCCTACTTGTGATCTCTGTCTGTCAAATAAATAAATAAAATCTTTTTTAAAAAAAATGTCAGGGCAGGGATGCCTGGGTGGCTCAGTTGGTTAAGCAGCTGCCTACGGCTCAGGTCATGATCCCAGCGTCCTGGGTTCAAGTCCCACATCGGGCTCCTTGCTTGGCAGGGAGCCTGCTTCTCCCTCTGCCTCTGTTTGCCAGTGCTCACTCTCCCTCTCTCTCTGACAAATAAATAAATAAAATCTTAAAAAAAAAAAATGTCAGGACATACAAAGAAAAGTACCACATTCAAAGGGAAAAACAAAACAAAACATCAACAGAAACTGTCCCTGAATAAGACCTAATGGCAGATCTACTAGACAAAGACATTAAAACAACTGTCTTAAAGATGCTCAAAGAACAGGAGGAGGATGTGAAGAAAGTTAAGAAAACAATGTGTGAGCAAAATGTAAATAATGACAAAGAGAGAAAAAACCTAAAAGGAAATCAAAAAGAAATTCTGGAGCTGAAAAGTATATTAACTGAAACAGAAAATTCCTTTGGGTGGCTCAACATCAGATTTGAGCAGGCAGAAGAAAGAATCAATGAACTTGAAGGCAAGGTAATGGAACTTACTGAGGCTGAGGAACACACAGAAAAGAAATTGAAGAAAAGTGAACAAAGCCTAAGGGACGAGTGGAACATCGTAAAGCAGATGCATATGCTTTGCATATGCATTGTGGGCATCCCAGAAGGAGGAGAGGAAGAAAGGGGCAGCAAAAATACTTGAAGAAATAATGGCTGAAAACCTCTCAAATTTGGATGAAATACATGAATATAAACATCCAAGAAGCTCTACAAACTTCAAGTAAGAGGAACTGAGATCAACACCAAGGCATAATGTAATCAAGGTTTCAAAAGCCAAAGGTGAACAGATAATCTTGAAATTAGCAAGAGAAAATTGTCCTCACATATAAGGCATATAACATATAACGTCAGTGAGCAGATCTCTCATCAGAAACTTTAGAGGACAGAAGACAGTGAGCCAGTATTTTCAAAGTGCTAAAAGGAAAAACTGTCAACCAATTATCCTGCATCTGGCAAAACTGTCCTTCAAGACTGAGGGAGACACTGAAATATTCCCAGATAAAGAAAAACTGATGGAGATGTGATCACTACATGTGCCCTGGAGGAAATGCTCCAGGAGTCCTACAGGGTGACATGAAAGGACACTAGACAGTGTCTCAAAGCCATATGGAGAAATAAAGATCTCAAGAAAGGTGACTATGTGGGCACTTATATAAGCTAGTATTATAATAACAATCTGTCACTGCACTTTTTATTTTCTCCATACTTAAAAAAAATTATGAGTTAAAATCTAATATTACTGTAATGTTGGTTTATAATTCCAAGTCATGTTTCCTAAATAGTTTAAGAGACTAATGCACTTAAAAAATTATTAGCTTATGTTTGGGGCACACAATGTATAAAGATATAATTTTGTGGCATCAACAACTGAAAGGGGTGGGGATAGAGCTGTAAAGGAGCAGAGTTTTTGCATGTTATTCAAGCTAAACTGTAATAAACTCAAATTAGAGTGTTATAATGTTAGGATGTTAAATGTCATCCCCACAGTAACCACAAAGAAAATAGTTATAGGATATACACAAAAGAGAATGAGAAAGGAATTTAAATGATTCACTACAAAAAAGCAACTAAACACAAAGAAGACAGTAATACAGGAAAATGAGAGACAAAAAAATGTATAATGCACATAGAAAACAGCACAACGACAGAAGTTGAGTCCCTCCTTATCAGTATTACTTACATGTAAGTGGATTAAACTTTCCAATCAAAAGACAGAGATTGGCATAATAGATAAAAACATATGGTCCAACTACATGCTGTCCATAAAATGCGAACATTATTTTTTAAAAGATTTTATTTATTTATTTGAGAAAGACAGAGCATGAGCAGAGGGAGGGGCAGAGGGAGAGGGATGAGCAGACTCCCTGCTGAGCAGGAAGTCCAATGTGGGACTCGATCCCAGGACCCCAGGACCATGACCTAAGCCAAAGGCAGATGTTTCACCAAAGGAGCCACCCAGGTATCCCAAAAGACAAACTTTAAATTCAAAGATACAGACAGGTTGAAAGTACAAGGACAGAAAGAGATATGTAAATAGTGACACAAAGAGAGCAAGGATGGCTATATTAATACCAGAAAAAACAGACTTTAAATAAAAAATGGTTACTAGAGACAAAGGGTGACATGTATGTGACACATACAGCAACTGTCATACAACACTTATAAACACTTACACACCTAATGACAGACCATCAAAATATATGAAGAAAAAAATGACAGAATTGAAGGGATAAATAGACAATTCTACAATAATAGTTCCACTCACAATAACTGGTAGAACAGCCACAGAGAAGATAAGGAAACAGAGGACTTAAACAGCACAAGAAACCAATGAGATCCAACAGACACACAGAGCACCACCCGCAACAACCACATACACTTACACATGGGACATTTTCTAGGACAGACCATATCTTAAGCCACAAATTAAGGCTCAAGATATATAAAAAAATAGTTATTATACAAAACATCTTCTCTGACTACAACAGGATGAAGTTAGAAATCAATAACAAAAGGAAAACTGGGGGTGGGGGTCGTGCCTGGGTGGCTTAGTGGATTAAGCCTCTGCCTTTGGCTCAGGTCATGATCCCAGGGTCCTGGGATAGAGCCCCGTGTCAGGCTCTCCTCAGCAGAGAGCCTGCTTCCCCCTCTTTCTCTCTGCCTGCTTGTGATCTCTCTCTCTCTCTCAAATAAATAAATCCTTAAAAAATAAATTAATTAATAAAATAAAATAAAATAAAGCTCTGATTAAAAAAAAAAAAAAAAGGAAAACTGGAGGGGCCCCTGGGTGGCTCAGAGGGTTAAAGCCTCTGCCTTCGGCTCAGGTCATGATCCCAGGGTCCTGGGATTGAGCCCTACATCGGGCTCTCTCCTTGGCGTGGAGCCTGCTTCCTCCTCTTTCTTCTCTGCCTACCTCTCTGCCTACTTGTGATCTCTCTCTGTTGAAAAAATAAATAAAATCTTTAAAAAAAAAAAAAAGGAAAACTGGAAAATTCACTAAACTGTGGAAAATAAATTATTTTAAAATGATCAAAGGATCAAAGAATAACTCAAAAGAGAATTTAGAAATTATTTAGAGATGAATAAAAATGAAAACACAATATATCACAACTTATAGGATGCAGCAAAAGCTGCAATAAAGGGGAATTTTTTTTTTAATTTTATTTATTTACTTGACAGAGATCACAGGTAGGCAGAAAGACAGGCAGAGAGAGAGAGGAAGAAGCAGGCTCCCCGCTGAGCAGAGAGCCTGATGTGGGGCTCAATCCCAGGACCCTGAGATCATGACCTGAGCCGAAGGCAGAGGCTTAACCCACTGAGCCACCGAGGCGCCCCTAAAGGGGAATTTAATAGCTATAAATATTAAGAAACAAGAAAGACCTGAAATCAGTAACCTAACTTTACAACTTAAAGAACTACAAGAACAGATTAAACCCCAAGGTGAAAAAAAGATGATGATAAATATCAGAATAGAGATAAAGGAAATAAATAGGGAAACAGTAGAGAAAACTGATAAAACCAAAAGTTAGTTTTTCAAAAAAATTTTTTAAAAATTGACAAGTTTTCACTAGGTAGACTAAGAAAAAAAGAGAAAACTCAAAGTAATAAAATCAGAAATGAGAGTGGGGACATTGTTCTACAAAAATAAGAAGAATTACAAAAGAGTACTATGAATTACAAAAGAGTACTATACACCAACAAATTGGATAACCTAGATGAAACATAAAAGTTCAATCAACAATCATAAAACCCATCAAGATTAAATCACCAAGAAATAGAAAATCTGAATAGTCCTAAAACTAATAAGGAGATTGAATCAATAATTCTTCTCCCAACAAAGAAGAGCCCCAGATTATTAACTTCACGAGTGAATTCTACCAAACATTTAAAGAAGAACCAACACCAATCCTTCCCAAACTTTTCCAAAAAAATGAAGAGGATGGAAGACCACTTCCTAACTCATTCTGAGGCCAGCATTACCCTGATACCAAAGCCAGACAGAGATACAAGAAAAAGATAGACCAACAACCCTTATGAATATCAATGTAAAAACCCTCAACAACATAGTAATAATATTTTTAAAGGACTATATACCATGACCAAGTGGGATTTATTCCTGGCATGCAAGTATGGGTCCATACATGGAAACTGATCAATGTAATATGCTACATCAACACCAGGAGGGAGGAAAAAAAAAACCAGAGGATCATGTCGAAAATCATTTGACAATATTTAACACCCTTTCATGATAAAAAAAAAAAACAAAAACATTCAGCAAACTAGGGACAGATGGGAATTACCTCCACATAATAAAAACCATATAAGAAAACCCACAGAGGGGTGCCTGGATGGCTCAGTGGGTTAAAGCCTCTGCCTTTGGCTCAGGTAGTGATCTCAGGGTCCTGGGATCGAGCCCCACATCAGGCTCTCTGCTCAGCAGGAAGCCTACTTTCCTTCCTCTCTCTGCCTGCCTCTCTGCCTACTTGTGATCTCTGTCTGTCAAATGAATAAATAAAATCTTAAAAAAAAAAAAAAAAGAGGGCGCCTGGGTGGCTCAGTGGGTTAAGCCGCTGCCTTCGGCTCAGGTCATGATCTCAGGGTCCTGGGATCGAGTCCCGCATCGGGCTCTCTGCTTGGCAGGGAGCCTGCTTCCTCCTCTCTCTCTCTGCCTGCCTCTCCATCTACTTGTGATTTCTCTCTGTCAAATAAATAAATAAAAAAAAAATCTTTAAAAAAAAAAAAAAAAAAGAAAAGAAAACCCACAGAAAGACTGAGAACATTTCCTCTAAGATGAGGAACAAGGCAAGGTTGTTTGCTTTCACCACTTCTATTCAACATGGTACCAGAAGTTCTGGTCAGAGCAATTAGGCAAGAAAAAAAAAAGGCATCTACATTGGACAGAAGAAGTAAATTTATCTCTGCATGATATGATTTTATGTATAGAAAACACCATTTATGTGTAGAGTCCACACCTAAAAAAAACAAAAACAAAAAACAAAACAAAACAAAACAAAAACCCTCCAAACAACTGTTAGAACTTTGGAACTCAGCAGAGCAGCAGGATACAACATCAACACACAAAAATTAGCCGTATATCTACACATGAACAATCTGAAAAGGAAATTACAAAAACAATTCTATTCATAGTAGCATCAAAAAGAATAAAATATTTAGGAATTAACAAAGACGATGAAGGACTCATACAGTGAAAACGATAAAACACTGCTGAAATCAATTTAAAAATAAATAAATAAATGGAAATACATCTCGTGTTTGTGGATTGGAAGATTTACCAAAACTACTCAAAGAGATCTACAGATTCAATGTAATTCCTATCAAAATCCCAAAGACTTTTTTTTAGAAATAGAAAAATGCATCCTAAAATTCATACAAAATCTCAAGAGACCCCAAATAGCCAAAACAATCTTGAAAAAAGAACATATGTGGAGGCCCCATACTTCCTGATTTCACAACTGACTACAAAGCTACACTAATCAAAACAGTGTGTACTAGCATAGGACAGACATAGAGACAAAGAGAATAGAGTCGTGAGCCCAGAAACAAACCCTTGCAAATATGGTCAAATTATTTTGGACAAGCACGCCAAGAACATTCAATGGAGAATGTAAATGAGAGTGGGGACATTGTTCTACAAAAATGAGAAGAATTACAAAAGAGTACTATACACCAACAAATTGGATAACCTAGATGAAACATAAAAGTTCAATCAACAATCACAAAACCCATCAAGATTAAATCACCAAGAAATAGAAAATCTGAATAGTCCTAAAACTAATAAGGAAGTCTATTCCCAGATAGTGCGGGAAAACTGGGCATTCACATGCAGAAAAATGAAGGTGGACCCCTACATTGTACTATTTATAAAAATTAACTCAAGGACCTAATCAAGGTATCAAGGACCTAAATGTAAGACCTACAACAATAAAACTCTTTGAAGGAGACACAGGACGAAACTTCACAATATAGTATTTGACAGCTATTTCTTGGATATGACAACAAAGGCAAAGGTAACAAAAGAAAAAAAAATTTACATTGGACTATGAAAACTTAGAAATTTTGTGCATCGAAAGACACTATCAACAGAGTAAAAAGGTAACCCATAAAAATGAGGAAATATTTAAAAATCATATATCTGAAAAGGATTACTATCCAGAGTATATAGAGAATTCCTAAAACTCAACAAGAAGAAAAAATTAACAACCTAATTTAAAAATGGGCAAAAGACCTGAATAGGCATTTTACTAAAGATGATACACAGATGGTCAGTAAGCACATGAAAAGATGATGAATATCACTAAACATTAGGGGAATAAGAATCAAAACTACACTGAGATACCACCTCACACCCATTAGGATGGCTATTATACAAACAAAACAAAACAAAAAACTGAGAAAACAATAGGTATCAGTGAGGATGTAGAGAAAGTGCGCTTATGCACTCTTATTGGGAGTGCAAAATGGTGGAATAAGTACAGTGGTTCCTCAAAAAATTAAAAATTACTGTAAGATCTAGCAATTTGCCTTGGGGTATGTACTCAAAAGAACTGAAAGCAGGGCTTCACAGAGCTCTTTATACACCCATGTTTATAGCAGCATTACTCACAATGGCTAGAACACGGAAGCAAACCCAGTCACTTGCCTCCTCTGGCAGATGAATGGTAAGCAAAATGTGGTACATACATCTGACCTTGAAAAGGAAGAAAAGTGCAACATGCTAAAACCAGGATAAATGCTGAAGACATTATGTTAAGTGAAATAAGCCAGCGACAAAAAGATAAATTCTGCGTGATTCAACTTACGTGAAGTACCCAGAGCAGTCAGATCATAGAGACAGAGAGCATAACGGTGGCTGTCGGGAACGGTGGGGAGGGGCGAGTGCGAAGTGACTGGGATGGATGGCAGTCGTGCCGCACAAGCACACAAATGTATTTAATACCACTGTACTGTCTAATCGGAAATTGCTAAGATGGTAAGCTTTATGCTAAATGTTACATTTTATCACAATAATTAAAAATATTTGTACTATTCACTGTAGGAAATGTCTTTCTCAATTAAAAAAGTACATAAAAAGAAAAAATCAGGTGGATTATGAACCTAAATGCAAAGGCTAATAAAAACAGCTTTTAAACATAATACATGAGAATACTTCATGAGCTTGACGTAAGGAAAGCTTTCTTAAACAGCACACGGAAAGCATTAACCAAAGATGGGTAAATTATGCTACATTAAAAATTAGGAACTTCTTATTTGTCAGAAGACATCATGAGGAGAGTAAAAAGGTAACACAGAGAGGGAGAAGGTCTATGTGACAGGCTTGTAACTGGAGTTTATCAAGATGTCCTATAAATTAGTAAGGGAAAGACAGAGCACTCCATGTGAAAATGGGTAAGAAACCTGAAAAAAGATCTTTTACCAAAGAGAAACTCCTAGTAGCCAATGATGACTTAAAAAGCTATTCCATCTCATCAGTAGTCAGGAAAATAGAAACCAAAATTCTACCGAGATACCATTATGTCCCTGCCAGAATGGTTGCTCTGAAAAGCCTGAGGTCCCCATGTAGGTGAGGCTGTGCAATGGCAGGACCATCCCGTGTGTGCTCCCGGTGGTGTGACTTTGAAAAGCAACTCAGTGCTGCTTCCTGAAGCTGAGGAGACCATCCTGCGCCCAGGGCCCAGCGGACATGCTCAGTGGAGCAGCGTGCCACACCCCAGATGCTGTCCACAGTGGGATGCAGGTGAAGGAAGACAAAGCCCGAGCCACACAAGACAGTGGTAGAGCTGAGACTCGGGGTGAAGGGAGCACATCAGATAACCCCTAACTCATAGTTCCAAAGGAAAGCCACTGAGGCACTGAGGTGGAAAGGAAACCAAAGCAATAAGTAGTGACTCCAGAAGTCAGGGCAGAGGTTACTTTTGGCAGCGGGAAGGGGTTCTGATGGGGAAAGGGCACACAGCACTTCTGGAAATTTTACACTATGACTCAGGTGATGGTTATACCAGAGCTTCCCTTAAAATAACTTACGTGAAGCATTTTAATGCATTTTTTTATGCATCTCCATGCACCCTCTGTATTTTTAATTTTTCACATTCATTTTTAAAAATTTTGTTCTTGCTTTTTATTTATTTTTTAAAACGATTTTATTTATTTGCCAGGGATAGAGAGAGAGAGTACACACAAGCAGGCAGAGAGGCAGGCAGAGGCAGCGAGAGAAGCAGGCTCCCTGCTGAACAAGGAGCCCGATGCAGGACTCGATCCCAGGACCTTGGGATCATGACCTGAGCTGAAGGCAGCGCCTTAACGAACTGAGCCACCCAGGCGTCCCTTTTTCTTGCTTTTTAAAACGATTTTATTTATCTGAGAGAGAAAGAGAGAGAGAGCATGAGTAGGGGGAGCAGCAGAGGGAAAAGCAGACTCCCCGCAGAGCAGGAAGCCCAGACCCTGATGCAGAATTCGATCCCAGGACATTGGGATCATGACCTGAGCCAAAGGCAGATGCTTCACCAACTGAGCCACCTGGGTCCCCTATTCCTGCTTTTACCAAGAACCCAAGAAATCCATGAACTCCCCTCACCAAACTATAGGTGGTGTCCCTGTGAGAAGAACCTGACCTTTCAGAAGCCGGAGGACCCATGATATCCTGTGTGCACCGTGGAGCGAGCTCCCAGCTATGTGCCTGTTTAAGGCTGGTCAGGGCCCAGTGCTCCCCTGAACATACATCCAAGCCAGGTGAGCGAGGAATGGAGAAGGGGGGGAAGGACTTACAGGCAGGAAAGAGCTAACAGGCAGCCTGGCTCTGAATTAAAAACGCACCCCCAGAAGGGCTGAAGTCCTCTCCATCTCTCCTCTGTTCACCCGAATGCTGTGGCTCTCCATCACTGTGATTCAAACACCAAAGCAGATCAAACTTGCATCAATGAGTTATCTCCACGAAAGCCTCTGGGACGGGGAGCAAGACTTACTCCCTCACAAGGACAATAATGACAGTGCCTGCTGCGTCCCACCTCCACAAACGATCTGTGAGGGTCAATGCTGGAGCCCAGCAGTGGCGGTCATCTCGGGCCAGCCAGGCTGTGGAGCACTGGGCTGGGCTTGGCTCCCCTAGTGCCCAGCAGGACCTGGACCAAGTGGGGGCTGTAAAACAAAGGCAGAGGAGGGCTCGCACCCCCTGTCCTAGGTGCTGTCCAAAGGGCAGGACTGACAGCACACCACCAGGATGAACAACTGCTGTGCAGAACATGCCACAGGCTCATTCCACACTGCTGCTCTGAGGAACGTGGGGCTGCCGCTTGGCCAGGATGCAAAAGGGACCTCATGTGACTGAGAGGTCAGAACCGTCTCATTCTTCTAGATCAACAGGTGATGCTCTCCAACCCCTCTTATTACAGAGAGGGGAATACAGGGCTTGCTGCCTCGCAGCACTCCCATGACACACTGCCCACCCTAATAAGAGAGAAACAGCTACTCTCAAACAGTGTCAAGAATTCCCTAGAAACACAACTGTCTGTCACCTTTATGGTACCTTACCTGCCAAAATTGGTATCAGAGGAAGCTCCAAAGTACAAAATAGTTGCCATAATCCATAAACCTGTTTTGTAGGAAGAAATGATACCAATGTTATTTTTAAATTATTTCTGTCTGCACTGGGCTGAACAGCCTACTTGATAGCACTGAGGTGAAATTCAGGCAACTTCCACCCAACAGCCACCCTCCTGTCATCCTCCTTCCTAGTAGAACTCCTATTTCTTTCAAATATCCTATTTCCTTACCAAGACCTCATAGAGATATTTAGAAATATAGGGTAGGCCAAGGCCATTCCCAATTCTCTTTACCTTCTCATTTTCAAAAATTTTAAAAATATTTTATTTATTTGAGAGAGAGAGAGAGAGCACACACACACAAGGGGAGCAGCAGAGGGAGAGGGAGAATAAGACTCCCCACAGAGCCAGGAGCCCAATGAGGGGCTCAATCTCAGGACCGCTGAGATCATGGGGTTAAACATCTGACACTTCACCAACTGAGCCACCCAGGGCCCCCAAATCTTTCTCATTTTTAAGTGTGATGAATGTATTGTAAACTTTTTTTTTTTAAGATTTTATTTATTTATTTGACAGACATAGATCACACGTAGGCAGAGAGGCAGGCAGAGAGAGAGTGGGGGAAGCAGGCTCCCCGCCGAGCAGAGAGCCTGATGCGGGGCCTGATCCCAGGACCCAGAGATCATGACTCTAGCCGAAGGCAGAGGCCCAACCCACTGAGCCACCCAGGCACCCCAGTATTTTAAACTTTTAATCTCCCATTTAACTTCAGAATAGGTTTACTGAATTCCCAAAAGTGTAGCTAGAATTTTCATTGGTTTTTGAATTGGCTTTAGAAATTAATGTGGGGAGAGGTGAAATCTTTATATGAGGTCACCAGGTCACCTCCTCCCAGAGTATGAAACATCTCTGCATTTATTCAGACTGTCTCCATGCCTCTTCTCAGGGCTTTTGTCATGTGTGTCCCTTCCTGCTGCCATCCAAAAGCCCTCTGCCTCACCTACACCTCCACCGTGCCCTCACTAGAGTCCTCCCGGCCCCAAGCCCTGAACTTTGCCCCAGCCCTTTCGGGGATGGGCTGACATGCTCCAAGACACCACCTGACTCCTCCTCAGTTCTTGGGCTGTGTCAGTAGGGAAGAAAAAAGGGCTTCCTCTCTCCCGCTGGACCCCTCCCAGCAGCCCATAGTCCTGGGCCTGCAGCCACAGTGCCTCAAGCACAGCTCCTGACCAGCAGCCTCTGCAGGGCCTTGGCTCTCCCCGGAGCCTGGTGACAGCTTCCCCTCCAGGCCCAATGGTGGAAAAGCTTCCAGGCAGTGCCTGTCCCCTGATGCTTCTCTGTCCCTTATTGGCCCTTCACTCCTGGCCTTGCATCCACACAGTCCCTTCCTTCAACTCTTATTGACTGTTCCTGTGAATGCCCTCTGCTTCCCAACGAGACTGAGGAGAGCTGTGTCCATCTTACTATTAAACTAAAATAAATGCTCTGCTTTTATGTCAATGGCAACATTAGAAACATTCCAGCTGAGGAGCACCTAGGTGGCTCAGTGGGTTAAACATCTGACTTTGGCTCAGGTCATGATCTCAGGGTCATGATCACAGGGTCCTGGGATGGAGCCCCCTCAGTGGGGAGTCTGTTGGAGAATTTTTCTCCCTCTCCATGTGCCCCTCCCCCTACTCATGCACTCCCTTTCTCTCTAATAAATAAATAAATAAAAACTTTTTTAAAAAAAGAAATATTTCAATTCATTTGGTAGCTTTTTAAAAATGCTAGATATTAGCCTACAGAAAACATTTTTTTAAAACTCCAAGTCCAGTCCCCCTACTCACGCACTCCCTTTCTCGCTAATAAATAAATAAATAAATAAAAACTTTTTTTAAAAAAGAAATATTTCAATTCATTTGGTAGCTTTTTAAAAATGCTACAGTTATTAGCCTACAGAAAACATTTTTTAAAAACTCCAAGTCCAGGGCACCACTGATGGCTCAGTGGGTTGGGCCTCTGCCTTCGGCTCGGGTCATGATCCCAGGGTCCTGGGATCGAGCCCCACATCCGGCTCTCTGCTCAGCAGGGAGCCTGCTTCCTCCTCTCTCTCTGCCTGCCTCTCTGCCTACTTGTGATCTATGTCTGTCAAATAAATAAAATCTTAAAAAAAAAAAAGTTTAAAATACCTTCATCACACTTAAAAAAGGAGGCAGAGGCCTCCTTGTGATCTCTTTCTGTCAAATGGATAAATAAAACCTTAAAAATAAAATAAAAATAAAAACTCCAAGTCCTTGGGGCACCTGGGTGGCTCAGTTGGTTAAGCAACTGCCTTCAGCTCCAGTCATGATCCCAGTTTCCTGGGATCAAGTGCCACATCAGGCTCCTTGCTCAGTGGGAGCCTGCTTACCCCTCTCCCTCTGCTGCTGCTTCCCCTGCTTGTACTCTCTCTCTGTGTCAAATAAATAAATAAAATCTTAAAAAAAAAAAAAAAAAACCCTCCAGGTCCCATCATGTGGCCTGTCCTTCTATGAGTGAGGCACAAGTTTACTTGGCCTGAGGATTCACTGCTCTGTTTTCTGTACAGCTGTGAGCATGGATGGGAGTAAAAGATGCTCTTGGGGAACAGTGAGGAGGAGTGCCTGCCGACCCCAAGTTACGAGATGCCTTGCCTTCAGCTGGGAGCAAAGGCCCATCGTAAGTCTGTAGAGTGTCTTCAGGTTCACACGTACATTCTGATTCTTTTAAAAGATCAAAAGAATGAAAGATTAGGCAAACTTGCAGCAATGTTCATCGAAATCCAGGGAGGGACACAACCCACAGAAATGGGCACTAGCTAGGTGGCATGAGTCTTTCCGTGGCAGACATGCCACTAGCTAGGTGGCATGAGTCTTTCCATGGCAGACATGCCACTAGCTAGGTGGCATGAGTCTTTCCATGGCAGACTGCCATGGCAGTCTTTTTCCAAGGCAGAATCTTTCTCTTGGCGGCCTCACCAAATAGCTCCCGTGGGCAAGCTCCCACGTTACACAACAGCCTTCTTACCAGGCAAGTGCAAGCTACCTGGAGCCTCTCCCCCAAACCCGGTTTTTTCCTCATTTTGCAGGAACTGCAGAGTGTCCACGGTGCAAAGATCACACGGTGGGAGAGACAGATGTGTACCCCCCACGTGCCCCAGTAGGCTGAGGAGCCACATGGCCACCCTCAGCATCCGTCCTCACCCAGACATCAGCCCCAGAGGCCTGAGCATGGACGATCAGGGCTGCAGCCCGCGACACACAGCCTGACTCTCCTTGCCGGATCACTCGCTCTGCCAAACAACTCCCCACACTCCACTTTTGACCTCAAGGCCCCAAGCCAGAGAAACCCCAGGATGAGGAGCCAGCAGTGGGCTGATGTAGTCTGGCCTTTGCACTCTCCTCATCCCCAGCCTTGGCTCTCACGCACGACTGGTATCGGGGCAGAATGTCTACTCCTGCCTGAATGAGCTTCCCACAGGACAGACCTCATGATGAGCCTCCCACTATGAGTGGTTCTCCAGCCAGGGCTCCGCCAGGACAAGACCGAGCTCCAAGGGGTACCAGCACCTTCCCAAAAGAGCCCCTGACACAGCTACCCCTCTACCCCACACCTTCCTTCGAAATCTCACCCTTCCCTCCAGCTCCCGTGCTGCTCCCTTGGCCCAGACTTCTCCTGCATTCTCCCAGATAATTCCTGTCACCTCTTCAGCCAGCACAGAGTGGGCCTGGCTCTCGCCTCCCACCCCTCACGCACTGCAGGCCTTCACAGTGGACACATTTCAAGTCAAGAGATTCAAGTGCGAGTTCGCAGGGGCCCCTGCTTTTCTTCCTGCAGTGTGCCGAGGGCCCTGGGTGAGGCAACAGCACATGGGCAGTGGTGGGACGGGTAGGGTCCCCAGCACCGTGAGCAGCTGCTCCAGCCTGGGTGTGGGGCCCTGGCTCCTTGACAGGGAGAAAACACCTCTGTGGCTGTTGCTCTGTTACCGTGGCTACTCCCGTCCCCAGATGCACTAGGAAGAAACTAGACTTTAGAGTCAGATGCGCACACTTTGAACCACAGCCTCAACTTGACTTTGGGCAATGTGCATGCACATTGACCTTTCTGCACCTTGGTCTTCTCCTCTATAAACTGGAACTGGTAGTGCAGAGGTGGGCACATCCCTATTTCGGCTACTCTTTGAGGAAGCTCCCCTCCCAGCATCATAAGATCAGTAGAACTCACCTTCATGTCCTCTACCCCCACCAAGGGGCACACATGTGGCACAGTGAGGGAACTCCCTGTGGGTCTTCAACAAAAGTGACAAATGGCTCACTGCTGGGCCTGGGGCCTGAGGGCTCATGTCTTCTGCAGCCTGTTACTGCTTTCCCTCTGAGTCTGTGAGCTCCCCCATATTCCTCAGACACATCTTCAGATTAAGGCGCAGTAAGTTTCTGCATTTGTACCTTCAAGTCCCCATATGACTCAGATCCTCCCTCACAGATGGCACAGGATGATGGGCAGGAGCGAGCAGACCTCTCAGAGGCTCAGGGCCCTCACTTCACCAGCCACTCTGCCCCAGTGATTCCCAGCCCACGGCCAGTACTTGTGCTCCCTGAGCCCCTGTACACTCACCCACTCGTGCGTCTAGCGTGTTGCTGTTGATTTGCACACAGGAAGCCTCAAGAGAGTGGCCCAGCTGGGGGTCCCCTTCTCGGGGACTTTGCTCCAGAGCCATGAGTACCATGGCTACTGCAGACGTAGTTCCTAACAAATCGGTGTGTCTCTAGAACAGGCCTCAGGAAAACCCACCTGGGCACATGGAGTGAGGTGTGGCCAGAGCCTCTGTGTGGTGGCCGGGCCACCAGCACTACGAGCAGCTCATGGACACAGAGCATGTGGCTCGCTGACCCCAGAGAGTCCTTTTAGAAGAATCCCGCTGTGAACAGACTTCCCAGGGAGTTAGTTCCATGAAGGAATAGAAGTCACCCATCCTAATTCAATATCCTCCACCGGAAGCATCAGAGTAAAAAGCATTTGTACAGAATAAGTGAAAATGAATGTCAGCAATGTTCTTTTTATTACAGGACTGTATGAAGTGGAAGAAGTTTCAAGGAAAAAATTTGGGTTGACTAAGTTGGTAAACCCTGATCTTAACACAACTTACCACAACTTTTCTTGAGGAATTCCCATATGTGCTGTTCACATTAACAGAGATGGAGCCTTCAAGGTATTTTGCCACTAAATCTTCAAAAGAGGGTGAAGCATCCCCAGGATCTATAAGCCAGGCAGCAATTCTGGGATCAAGCCCTACAAAATGAACAACTACAAAGAAAAAGGCCATTTGATCACTCCACAAAAACTGAAGAACCATCCTTTTCTCAAGGGTCAAAATAATAATAATAGCATTGCCATCTAGTTATGGAGCTGAGTGCCAAAATGATGCTCCACCATTCCTGAGGAACTCAGAGCCTTTGGTACGAGCAGCCTCCACGACCTAGGTCCCATACAGGCAATCCCCATGGGGAACTGACCCCAGATAGCCGAAGAGGGGGACTAAACTAACATGGAACTTGGACCTCTCACAAATGTTCAGAGGTGGTGATGAGAACCCTCCGGTACTCTTCTGGCCTCCTCTCCCCCATCAGCCCCCCGCCCCTGCTCCCCAGCTTTCCAACCCTGCACCTTTCACTGGGCTGTCTTCCTAGGTGCTCCTAACCCCTCTTCAGGGTGTCCAGGAGCCCAAGTCTTGTGAGCTGAAGAAAGAGCATAAGTGTCCTCATTGCCAAGTTCAGGGGTGCGGAGAAGTGGGCAGTGTATGTGAGGACAGAGATGCCTGGCATTTGGGGCATTTCCCCTGATGAGAGGAAAACCTGAGAGACCCCCCCCCCAGATCTCTGCCGCACTGGGGTGTGTAAAACAATGCCACCCCTGGAGCTTGGGCTGTTACTGTCCCTAAGTACTAGATTTCTTATCCAAAAACCCAGGGAAGAGGTTGCTGTACATCTCTGTGAGACATATGGGAAGATGCTTTGTGAAAAACAAAAACGACATCTGCTAAGTAAGTTTTAGTGCCAGGGTATTTTAAACATTGACAGGCAAGCTATAAAAGGGGGGAACTAATAAACTGAGAGATGAATCTGAATTCTAAGAAACTGTGTTTTTAAGTTACTTTACATTTTCTAGATTTATTTATTTATTTTGGAGAGAGAGAGAGCACAAGCAGGGGTAGAGGGAGAGAGAGAGAGAATCCCAAGCAGACTCTGCACTGAGCATAGAGCCCAATCTGGGGCTTGAACTCAGGACTCTGAGATCATGACCGGAGCTGAAATTGAGACTCGGATTCTCAACCAATAGAGCCATCAAGGTGCCCCAACTTACTTAAACATTTTGAATAATGCTACATTAAAAACAAGTAGTTTGCTTTTAAACAAAATTATAGTCTTAGATCACAACACACTAAATATTATATCTTCTGGCATCTTTAAATTATGCTGTCTAAGAGATTTCTGTTTGTCAGTGGATCCGGTATTGTGACTTTTTTATTTGATGTCTGGGAAGTCCCCAACGTTTAGAACCTTGGCTGGAACAACATGGGCAAGTGCTCTGGGAATTGCACCCACATTGGCTGCCCATGGTCTGACCCAACACCATGTGGCCACGCTAACTGATCCCGCAGACTAGTTCACTCTGCTTGCCTTTTCAGAGCTCTAATGGTCCAAAATTAAGGCTCTGCTAACATTCTTGAAAAGTCCTGGGGAAGGTGTGATGGCACAGGAAGGGCCTGGGGGCTGGTTCCTGTCAACTCCTCTGCCTCACATACTCAAGCCCCCAGGACAAGACCCCTCAGCGAGGAGAAAATGCCAGTAGTTGAAAGAAAAAGGCCAAAAAGACAGATTTAAAAAGAGCTGAGAAAATGATAAAAGCAATGAAAAATAAATAAATCAGAACTACAAATATGTGGAAATGAGAGGGCTTAGAAAAATAAGAACTGAACAAAGAAATGAAAGGGTTCGGGAAATAAAACAAAAAAATTCATAAATAGAAACTGAAAAAAATAAAAGTAAAAGCTGAACTGGTAACACACTAAGGCAATTGATGTGATACAGATGATGGGGAAGAGGGATATAAAAAAAGAAATGAGAGGGGCACCTGGTGGCTCAGTGGGTTAAAGCCTCTGTCTTTGGCTCAGGTCATGATCCCACAGTCCTGGGATCAAGCCCCACATCAGGCTCTCTGCTGAGAGAATGCTCATCTGCTTCCCCTCCTTCTCTCTCTGCCTGTCTCTGCCTGCTCGTGATCTCTGTCTATCATATTTAAATAAGAAAAAAAGAAATGAGATTGGAAATAGATTCTAGATAAAGTGATAAATAGGAAAGAGCACAGAGGTAGATTCAACATATGAAATGAGTTCAAACACCACAAAAGAGGTAAACAACCAGATATCATTTATCTCCTGACAGGAGGACCCACTACTACCTAGGGTCATGGTCAGGGTCAGGGTCATGACTTAGTTTTGCCCTCCCCAAAATCAGGCCTGAAATCTGATCAAGCCTCTCAACCCAACTGCCAATTTATAAGAAATAGAAGGGCAAGGGGCGCCTGGGTGGCTCAGTGGGTTAAAGCCTCTGCCTTTGGCTCGGGTCATGATCCCAGGGTCCTGGGATTGAGCCCCGCATCGGGCTCTCTGCTCAGCGGGGAGCCTGCTTCCTCCTCTCTCTCTGCCTGCTTCTCTGCCTACTTGTGATGTCTGTCTGCCAAATAAATAAATAAATAAATAAATAAATATTAAAAAAAAAAAAAAGAAAAGAAAAGAAAGAAAAGAAATAGAAGGGCAAGAAGAATGTGTTAAACAGCAAGAAGGAATATATTCTGAAAAATCCAATGCTGGGAAATCCTACTCGATAAACAAGCTGGTTCCATCCACAAGGACAAAGTAATTACAGGAAAATAAAACAGGGAGAGAGAATATAGATTAAAAAAAAGAAACAGGGGCACCTGGGTGGCTCAGTGGGTTAAGCCTCTGCCTTCAGCTCAGGTCATTATCTCAGGGTCCTGGGATCAAGCCCCACATCAGGCTCCCTGCTCAGCAGGGAGTCTGCTTCTCCCCTCTCTCTTTGCCTGCCTCTCTGCCTACTTGTGATCTTTCTTTCTCTCTCTCTCTGTCAAATAAATAAATAAAATCTTAAAAGAAAAAAAAGATTCTTCTCCCACAAAAAAAAAAGAGAGAGAGAGAGAGAGAAAGAAACAAGAAGCATATCACACCTATCCCAGCTTCAGGGTAACCTAACCCTAACTCTTGTTTGGATCCCAAGTCACATAAACCATAAGAAAATAAAAACAAACACAAATGATATTTAAAGACAAGGGGGGCAGCGCACACATTGACCAGATATATCTAGTAACACTGGAAGATTACCACTAATCTGGGGGAGATGATGACTGCATCATTTTAAAAATGAAACCCTCATGTTCCATCACATAATTGAAATATTTACAGAGGAATCATAAGATGCTTGGAATCTGCTACAAACTAACCCAGGAGGCAGGGGTTTGGAATTGTGAGGAGATACAGAGGAAAGAAGACTGGACATAAGCTGGAAACTGTTGAAGCTGGATGATGGGTACCATGTTGCCTTCCAACACCACCTCTGGCACCCAGCGAGGGCATCTGACAGTTGGCACCCCTCTGACACTGGCTACCGTGAGTGCAGAACCTGCAGGCTGAGGACTCAGCCTCACAAGACCACCCCTGCTTCAGATGCCTCCCATACCTCCCACCCACTGACTATAAATTGGGGTTCCCATGACCTCCTGCTCAGGCTCGCAAAACTGTGGAAGCACCTGTACTAACTCATGACCCATGTATCATGAAGGACACAACTCCGGATCATCCAGATGGAAGAGACACGCAGGGCAAGGTGGGAGGCAGGGGGCACAGAGCTCCCACCTGCCCAGCCCTCAGACATGCTCCCCAACCTGGGAGCCCTCCAGTTCCCCACTATCCTCTGTGCAGGGGTGGTTTATGGAGGCTCCACTGCCTGGATGCAATTGATGAGATCACTGGCCACTGCGATAGACCACCTCTCCATCCCTTCTCTGTCCCTGGGGGTGGGGGTGGGGAACTTGAAGCCCAAATGACTAAGCCTGGCGTGGTCATTCTGTCCACTGCCCCATCCCAAAGCCGACTAGTGGTCCCCAGCTCCTATTCCTCTCATTAGCACACAAAAGACACTCTTAGCACTCTGGGGATTGCAAGGGCTTTAGAAACCATGTGCCAGGAAGCAGGGACAAAGACTAAATATACATTTCTTATTGTATCACAGGTAATTCTGTACATGTTGGAAATTTTGTACAATCAAAACAATTTTTTTTCCTTAACCCACTGAGCCACCCAGGCACCCCTGTTTCTTTTTTTAATCTATATATTCTCTCTCCTGTTTTTTCCCCCTATAAATAGATTATAAATTCCCTACGAATTAAACTGAAGTCTAGGGGCACCTGGGTGGCTCAGTCAGTTAAGCATCTGCCTACGGCTCAGTTTTCTGAGTTTTTGAAGAAAACTTTGTAAACAGTCTTCTACAGTTTGTCTCTTTTTCCCCTTTGCTTGTTTGTTTCTTCAATGCCACATAGGAGTGAATCATATGGTATATGTCTTCCTCTGACTGATTTCACTTAGCATGATACTCTCTAGCTCCATCCACATCATCGCACAAGACAAGAGTCCATTCTTTTTCATGGCTGAGTACTATTCCACTGTGTGTAGCTACACCACATCTTCTCCATGGACACTTGGGCTGCTTCTGTATCTTAGCTGTTGTAAATAATGATGCTATAAGCTTAGGGCTGCATGAATTCCTTAGAATTAGTATTTTGTATTCCTTGCATAAATACCCAGTAGTGCAACTGCTGGGTTACAGGGTAGCTCTATTTTCAACTTTTTGAGGAAACTCCGTGCTGTTTTCCACACTGCCTGCACCAGCTGACATTTCCACCAGTGCACAACGGTTCCTTTCTCCATATCCTCACCAACACCTGTTGTTTCCTGTGTTGTTGATTCCATCCGTTCTGACAGGTGTGAGGTGGTATCTCATTGTGGTTTTGATGATGAGTGATGTTGAGGATATTTTCATGTGCCTGGACTTTACTTATTTTTCTTTTTTTTTTTTTAATTATTTATTCATCAGAGACAGAGCGCGCACACAAGCCAGGGGAGCAGCAGGCAGAGGGAAAAGCAGGTTCTCTGCTGAGCAAGGAATCCGATTTGGGACTCGATCCCAAGACCCTGAGATCATGACCTGAGCTGAAGGCAGATGCCCAACCGACTGAGCCACCCAGGTGCCCTTAGACTTTAGTTTAATTTGTAGGGACTTTATAAGCTATTTATAGTTAACAACACACCCCATCTGACCACTCTGCATAAGTCACTTCTTTCTTATTTTAAATTTTAAAAAGTAATATATATTTGCAAAAAAATCAAACAACCTAAAACACAGAGGGAAAGTGCCCCCTCACCCTTGGGGCACAAGGCTGCACAGCTGGGGCTTTGGAGCCACGTGGCCAGGCCCCCAGAGTTGTCCTGTCCCTGCCTCCCCATGTCTCATTCTCAGGAGGAATCACTGCTGGAGAGTTCAACTTAAGAGATTATAAAAACTAAAACTTACCATGCTTCCAGCTGCCATCATTACCAAAACACTGCAGCACTGTTCGCACAAAGTCCTTGGCATTAAAACAAATAACAGGACATTTACATTTCAGGATTTGAAACAGAACTTTCCTGGAAGATGAAAAGAAATTCACTGATTCAGACAATTTAGAATTTCTGACCTTAGAGAAAAATAGTTTTGTTGCTCTACTGACAGGTATCACTTGCTAGTACTACCGTGTAGACAATTCTTCTTCTAAGATGCTCATGGAGGTTAAGTGGGATCCTGTGGGAAGGTGCTACTTCTCTGCACTTAGAGATGATGAAGCTGAGACAGGCCGCCCAGCTGTTCAGAGCCCATCCCTGTGGAAAGTCACATCTCGCATTCCTGACTGGAGCACACACTCTCTGGACCCCTGACAGGCTCCCCAGTATGGCTCTCTTGCCTGCTCTCCGAGCACACACTCCCAAAACTCTGCCCTCGGCTCCCACTGAATTGTCTTTCCTCTACCAGCACACAGTGCTACATCCTCTCACAGTATGGGGCCACACCACATGCTGCATTCTTGCCTGCAATTCTCCTCCTTCGATTTCTGCAAACTGCCCCTTTCGCACGCAGGAGGGGTTGCCCCTTCTCTGTTCCTTCTCTACTCCTGTTCATGTACCAGCCGCAGCCGGGACCACATCTGTACGTAATTTACCTTAAAAGTAGGCTTGCCCCATTGCACTGTGAGCTCCTCAGATATGGGATTCTTTTTTTTTTTTTAAATTTTATTTATTTATTTGACAAAGACAGAGATCGCAAGCAGGCAGAGAGGCAGGCAGAGAGAGAGAGGAGGAAGCAGGCTTCCCGCTGAGCAGAGAGCCCGATGCGGGGCTCGATGCCAGGACCCTGAGATCATGACCTGAGCTGAAGGCGGAGGCTCTAACCCATTGAGCCACCCAGGCGTCCCGGATATGGGATTCTTAAGAGTCATCATTTACAGCACTAACCATGACGACACCATGCAAAACACTTCAAAGGACTGCTAACACTGAAATCTTAGCACAACCCTGTTAGGCAGGCACTAGGTCCACTTTACAGACAAGGAAACTAAGGCTCAGAGTGGCTAAACAATTTTCACAGCAAGCCCCTATCTTGCTGCTGCCAGGACCTGCACTATAAATCTTCCTTTATAGGAACTCTGTATTTGTACATTAATGAGGGTCTTGCATGTGGCTGAGGGAGAACGAAAGCAGGAGCCCACTCAGCTCGGCACACAGAGCCAACAGAGGTTAAGAGGTTAGATTCTGTTCTGCCTGCTGCACGGGCATTGGCATTTTCTTGTGTGGTTTCACGGGGGTTTCCCTGGAAGAGGAGGCCCGGCAGGTAGGGAGGACAGAGGGTCTGGCTTTATAGACTTGGAAAGGTGCAGGGAGGAGAGAGGGGAGAGGGGCTGGAAGATTTTAGGTGCGAAGAGCTGCGCTTCCACACTGATGCCTTTGTTTGCTGCAGATGAGAAGTCCCTACTCAGGTCATCTAAGAACTGCGGAATCGCCCACTAGTAAGAGATGCAGGCTAGTGGGTTTCTATCTCAAGGTAAGACAAACAACAAGAAGAGCGTCCTGTAAGACAAAGTGGCTGAAACACAGTGTGTTTTGTAACTCAGTTATGGAAGTCGATTGTGTCATGTTTGCAAGCAAAAAGGCAGCCAGAATATAAAAAAGTTAGACTTGAGTCTAAAAGAGGAAGCCTGATTGGAAAGCTCAAGACTGACTAATGGCTATTTCTCGAGTCTCAATTCCATCATCTATAAACTGGAACTAACAAGATCCAACATGTACAGTTAATGTGAAGACGAAGAGACTGCAGGTGTGTACGAAGACCCTGCATGGGTTTGCAATAAATGCTATTCGATACATTTTGTGTAAAAAAGTTATTTATGTGTGTTTCCATTTAAATGTGATTTATTTAAATTCATTTTAAATCTCCAACATACTATCATGGAATTGGGATTATTACTTCCAATTTTAAGGTATGTGAAGCCGTGTCTTCATATAATTGTCTTGGAACTTACAAAAGTTAAACCTTAATATTCATTAATCCAAAAATCCAACTGAATAAATATTTGTGAAGCACATGCTCGGTCACATTGTCCTTGGCTTGTGGAGACACAGGAATGAGCAAGACATAAAAATCCCTGGTGACGGGGGCGGCGTTTTGTACACATGCACCTCAGGGGGGATGTGCACTGTGGGCGCGGGGCGGGGTGGGGGAGCATTGCTATGCACATTGAGCAGGGAAGGCCTATGGACCATGCTGTAACACCGGAAGACTTGAGGGGTAAGGTGAACAAAAGTCCTCTTGAAGAGGGAAAGTTCTCTACAGAAAATTTTACCCAATACATGTGGAAGAAATGATAAACACAGAAAAAATCACCATCTTCTGGGAGTACTTAAAAAGCGATTTCAACGACCACTATGGGGATATTCACAACAGAAAGAGCACGCTGACACCACTCAGCCCACGGCTCCATCAGAACGTCACAGATGTGAGGACAACATGACTTCATCGCAAAAGGTAGCCAGATCGAGGGCAGGGCGTCCAGCCAAATGTGATGTTCAGGAATATCCTAGATAAAATTTTTATCTGAAAAAATAGAGAAATTTTTTTTAGAGATGTATGCCTGTAGTTGTAAGAATGTTTCTTCCAACACTTGGGACATAATTATACTAAAAAATTGTTTATCTGGAATGCAAACTTAGCATCCTGCATTTTTATTTGCTAAATCTGACCATCCAGCTGTACCGCAGATGGGGCGTGAGGTGGGCAGCACCACCCAGGGAAGTGCCCTTGAGACAAGAGCTGGAGCAGGATAATGGGGCTTGCATGATGAAGATCTAGTCTCTAGACATATGGAGGAAAGGGAAACAAGGCAAGGAACCCCACAATCACAAAACAGGTAAGCCCAGGACACAGGGTCTCCTGCAAGATGGGGTCAGAGGTCGGAGACAAGAAATGGCACACGTGACCATGCTGGTCCTGATCCGAGTAGATCGAGTGTAGGAGGACATTTAAAAATTCAGGTAAGGGTGCCTGGGTGGCTCAGTGGGTTAAGCCGCTGCCTTCGGCTCAGGTCATGATCTCGGGGTCCTGGGATCGAGTCCCGCATCGGGCTCTCTGCTCAGCAGGGATCCTGCTTCCTCCTCTCTCTCTCTCTGCCTGCCTCTCTGCCTACTTGTAATCTCTGTCTGTAAAATAAATAAATAAAATATTTTAAAAAAATAAAATAAAAATAAAAATAAAAATTCAGGTAACCTGAAATGTGGATTGAGTATTAAATTTGCTAAGTCTGAGAACAGCATTGTGTCCAGGTGAAGAAGAGCCCAGGTGTTTTACAGCTGCCTCCTGAGCCCTGGGGGCTAAAACAACTGTCTGGGATTTTCCCTAATCCCTGTTCCCTACCCCTCTCCTCGAAAAGGGGCTGATGAAGGAAGCACAGAAAAACCTGTGGTAACTGTTTGGTCCAAATGGGTGTGTATACAGAGCTCATTACACTCCTTTCTGTAGACTCAAGTTTTCATAGTTCGCTTTTTTGTGTTTTGTGGGGGTTTTTGATTCAGAGGAATGGGGCAGCACACCCTGTGGACCCCTGGGAGCAGGCTGCAGGGTTGGGGGAGAGTGGCACAAGGAAGTCCCTCTGGGAGAGCAAGGAGGCTGGGGTGCAGCGAGAGCAGGGGAAGAGGAGCTCCCAGGCCTGGGGAGGGGCCATGGGCAGACCTGCAGGCATCTTTGGGAGCTGTCACAGGGCTCTGTGTAGGGAGTATGTGCCCTGACTTAGTGCGCAAACCCTCTCTGGGAGCCGGGTGGAAAACAGGCCAAGGGGCAGGTGGAGGCAGCAGGCCCTTGGGAAGCCCCTGCCTGGTTCAATGTCAGGGGGAGCAGGGGGGGCCTGCACCACATGGCAGCAGCAGAGGGCAAGGGCGGTCAGCTGCTAGCTGTGCTGTGAAGGCAGAGCCAGAGGGGTGTACTAAGAGCTTAGATGAAAATAAGAGAGAAGTTAAAGAAAATGCCAAGACTGTTGGCCTGAGCTCATGGAGAGCAAATGCTGACATTAACCTTGACCACAAAGGCTGTCAGAGGTGGGTTTCAGGAAGACAGGAGCTCTGTTTTGCATGTGTTGAGGACTGTCAGATGTCCAAGTAAAGAGCACTGAGTGGGATACATACATCCAAAATTCAGAAAAGGCCATCCAAACATTAGGACTATTCCCACAGAGGTCTTCCACAGAACAGGCCTGCCTAATTGCTCTTTCAAAAGAGAACAGTGTAAAAATAAGGCTATGGGTTTCCTGCGAGCAGGTTGCTCTATTAGTCATATGTTGTCCCATTCTCACCAAAAATTACTGCAGTACAGATGCCTGATGTTAAGTTTATGATTGTTGAGGCACTCATTTCAAACGGCATCTATATTGACTGCTGTATGACAAGCCACTGGCAAAACACCCAAACAAGGAACAAAGCCATCCCCACCTGTGAAGGTCCCCCTCCAGATAGGCCAGGGGCATCTAGACACCTGACCTGTGACTGATCCTGCTTTTCCCTTCCTGAACCCTAAGTCCCACTTTTAGGACTTCTGTTAGCCAATAAAAGAAAAACCTTGAAACCCCCACACCCCCATCCTCACATTGTACTAAAGGCAAAGCCTGCACCCTCTCTTTTTCTAGCTATGACTTTGCTGTGTGGCCCCTGGTGTGCTGTGTACCCTCTAGCGCCTGTGAGTAATGAATCTTGTTCCTCAGAGTTCCCTGATGGTTTTTGCTGAATTGTGTCCTGTGATGCTAAGAACTCTAAGGGTTGGGCCAGCCATAGCACTGGCCCCTGGCACTCCTCACCAAGACAACACTGATGCCGCAACTGCCTACAACTCCCCCACAGCCCAGTGAGACTGTAGGAGGCCCACAGGGCCAGGCCCAGACCCCATCTTCTCACCCCAAGGCCCTGAGGCCCCGTGAACACCTCATCCAGACAGCAGTTTCGAGGATCTCCCACTAAGCAGCTAAGGGGCTGGGACTCGGAGGGCTGGGCAGGCCGGAAGTGGATGTCCCCACCCAAGACAGAAACCCCTTCAGGCTGACAACTCCTGCTAAGAGCTGTGAGGAGGGCAGAGGCTGGAATCCACAACAGGGCTTTTCAGGATCACAACGCGGCAGCTCAAACATCCTGCTCATTCTAAAATTGTCCCATTCTAGGGGCTCCTGGGTAGCTCAGTTGTTAAGTGGCTGCCTTCTGCTCAGGTCATGATCCCAGGGTCCTGGGATCGAGCCCCACGTTGGGCTCCCCGCTCCAAAGGAAGCCTACTTCTCCCTTTCCCCCTGCTTATGTTCCCTCTCTCAGTCAAATAAATAAATAAAATCTTTTTAAAAATTGTCCCATTCTAAAGGGGCAGATCCAAGTGAGCTATATCCTAACTACTTCCACAGGATGAAGCTTTGAAACTAACATGAAATTATGTGGTACTGAGGACAATTTACTTTCTAACACTGTAAGGCAGTGAGATAAGGAAAATCATTTGGGACTGTGGTCACAGCAGCAGATCTTCAGGCCTTGGGACCAACCTTTTCTTACTAACTTCTCATTGAGATGTTTCAAATCCAGGAGGGGCTCCCATGAAAGAACAGACCCTTTATTCCAGAAGCTCTCTGAGGGAAAGCAGGCCAGTGTGTGCAGAGCTTTCTGTCATTTAGATCCATTTAGATCCATTTTATTTTCACGTACCCACACAAAACTTCTAAATTTTAAATAATTCGAGCTTGGGAGGCTTTCAATTGAACCCAATGAAGCAGACATGTACGCAGGAAGTAAGGCAGTGGGAGATTTCTGACCTGGCAAACTGATTATATGCTTCTTGCTCTCGGCCCCCAGTGGAGGACTGCTCTGTTTCAAGGTAGATATACTGCTCATGGAGTGTGGAGCCTTCCCTCAGGACACTGTCAGAGGCTGAGACCTCCAGAAGACCACTGTTTACATGGCTCTGTAGTAACACTGCAATTCCTTTAACAGAGGGAACCAGAGCCTGTGAATACAAATAGTTTCCAAATTAAACACAATGTATTTATTCAAGAAAGGTATGTCTTACAATTAAACAGAGAGAAAAGGTCTGCAATTAAATTTGTAAATAAACAGCTCTCTTAATGACAGTCAAGGCCAAAAACCAAACCCATGATCTTACTCTTCAAATCTGGTCTCCTCCCTAGTCAACATCATAACAGAAGCCTTAGCCAGTGTAACACAATGGGAAAAGGAAATAAAAGGCATATAAATCAGAAATTAAGAACTATACCATCCCTATTTACACATGACACAAATGTCTGCATAAAAACCCAAAGGAATTAACAAAAAACTCCTGGAACCAATATGAGAGTTTAGCAAGGTTGCAAGAAACAAGATTAAAACATAACATCAATTGTATTTCTACACACTCTCAGTGAACATGTAAAACTGATCTTTTTCTAAAAAAAAATATATTACCAGGGGGTGCCTGGGTAGCTTAGTCGGTTAAGCATCTGACTCTTGACTTCGGCTCAGGTAATGGTCTCAGTGCTGTGAGACTGAGCCCTGCATCATGCTCCATGCTGGGTCTGGAGCCTGTTTAAGATTCTTTCTTTTTTTCTCTCTCTCTCCCCTTCTGCTCCAACCCCCACACATGGGCACACATGTGCTCTTTTCCCCTATTCTATTATAAATAAATAAATTTCAACACACAAGAGGCTGGTCTGTGCCCCTTACCTCACACCACACACAAAAATGAACTCAAAGCGAGCCACAGATTTTAACGGAAGAGTGAAAACCATAAATTCTTAAAAGAAAACAGAAGTAGGGGTGCCTCGGTGGCTCAGTGGGTTACAGCCTCTGCCTTCTGCTGGGGTCATGATCCCAGGATCCTGGGATCAAGCCCCACATCGAGCTCTCTGCTTGGTAGGGAGCCTGCTTCCTCCTCTCTCTCTGCTTGCCTCTCTGCCTACTTGTGATCTCTGTCTGTCAAATAAATAAATAAAATCTTTAAAAAAATTGGTAAATTGGAATTCATCAGATTTTTAAAATTTTGTGTTTCAAAAAACATGAGTAAGAAATTGAAAAAAATAAGCCACAGATTTGGGGATCTACAAATCACAGACCTGACAAGGGACTCATATAAGAATATAGAAAGAAGGCTTACAGATCCAAAATAAGACACAAATAACCCAATTTAAAAATGGGCAAAAGATCTGAACAGACATTTCACCACAGAGCACATGAGAAGATGTTCAAGGTAATTAGTTATTAGGGAAATGCGATTTAAAACCACAGTGAAATAGCACTTCATACCCGATAGAACAGCTAAAACCAGACAGACAACAAGGATTGGCAAGAAGGTGGAGAGCTTGGAACCTTGGCATGTTGCTGCTGGAATGCTTAAAAAGGCATCCCCACTCTGGAAGACATTTTGGCAGCTTCTTAAAAATCTGAATAGAACTATGCATTACCAGTCACTCAGCCCTGGGCGGGGGGGGGGGGGGGGGGGGCTTCAAATCTTATTCATAGCTCTCTTATCAAATCAGACACTAAGAAAACGGGGTTCTTTTATGGTGCCAAAGAAATAACAAAACCCAACACTGTTCACTAACCTGCTCAGCTCTTAGCTGGGTTGAACCATCCTCATATATCAGCGTTATGACCATGGCCACTGCCTGTTTGAGCATCTCAACCAGCTGGCTTTTCTCCAAATCATCCAAATACCTAATGTCACAAAAATGGTCTCCACATGCCCTTGCATTCCCACAGTGTAAGTGGGCTTCAACCTCATCAACACCTTCTTCCAATGCCACATGTTTACTTGTTTTCCCTGAAAAATGACATGTACTACATTTTCTTTTAAGATTCATAGGCATTTCTTTCTCTTCATTATTTTTATTTTCCTTTAGGAAATGCTTTCTTTTACACTCTGTTTTCTGTAGGACCAAAGCCTCTTGGTTACACTGTGGAATGACACAACTGGGAGGAGCCAATGAGCTGATGTTCTTCTGGTTTTGGTCAGCTGATGGCTGATCTGTGAGTCTGATACTGGAGGTGGGAAGACAGAGCTTGATGGACACACCTGACGCCTGGCTTGTAGAGGAATTCAGATTCTGTAGAAAAACATGAAATATTTCACTAGAATGTAGATTCTTAAGACAGATCTATAAACCAAACTAATTTCTGGTAAGCTTTGCCTAAGGTAAAGTGGGGACACAGCTTCACATTATCTGTGATCAAACTTTCTAAGGAAACAATATAGTAGCTTCTAGAGCAGTAATTTTTCTCAGCCCAGGTAGAAGTGCGTATCTGAACCAAGGGCTGGAGTAGACAGGAGTCCCAGAAGTCTCTAGCCATACCCGGAGTACGTAACGATAGGTGCCATGGATGGGAGGATGTTTCAGATGCGCCCAACACTCAAGAGGAGTGATTTACAACTTCCAGGTAAAGGCCACTTACAGAACAAATGAAATCACCACAACTATTTGATAATATGTTCCTCTGTTTACTAACATTTTTAAAACTATAGCTCAACAGCAATCCTCTTCCTGTCTTGATCTAGTACTCTGCAATATTCATTTATAAATTCACAAACCGAGGGTAAAAAAAAGAATCTCTACCCATCTCATTACTATATTCATTTAGAATAAAATGTATATTAAGAGCTTATTTTTCAGATTTGTGTTGTATTTGTTTTAAACAAATGTATATTAATTGAATTTTAAAAATAATTTCAGAGGAAAATGTTTCAGTATTTGGCATATGGTCACAGAAAATTTAAGTTTATACTCCTGTTTTAATTACAGAGAAATATTACATGGTTTAAGAAAAGACTTCCAAGCGTAAAGTTATATTATGTTAATAATTCTGCAGAAGAGGATACAAGAAAAGGAGTTTGAAGAGCAAAAAAGAAATACAAAAATCTAGATTGCTGAAGAATATCTTGCTCATGTTGTTTTTAAAGGGATGCTTGTGGGTATTAAGCTACCAGAGTACAGTATTTAGATTCTAGGGGTTTTATTTTAATGACAATGTAATCATTTTTAAATGTCAATACACCAGGAATTATATACTGTGAAACATTTCAAACTCGTTCTGAATATTTTAAATATCGACTTAAAAATATCATGAGGTGGGGCACCTGGGTGGCTCATTGTCAGGTGTCTGCCTTTGGCTCAGGTCATGATCCCAGGGTCCTGAGATGGAGCCCTGCACCAGGCTCCCTGCTCAGCTGGGAGTCTTTTCCTCCCTCTTCCTCTGCCTGCCCCTCCCCTTGCTTGTGCTCTCTCAATCTCTGTCAAATAAACAAAATCTTTTAAAAATATATGTCATGGGGCGCCTGGGTGGCTCAGCGGGTTGGGCCGCTGCCTTCGGCTCGGGTCATGATCTCAGGGTCCTGGGATCGAGTCCCATATTGGGCTCTCTGCTCAGCGGGGAGCCTGCTTCCCTCTCTCTCTCTCTCTCTGCCTGCCTCTCTCTCTGTCAAATAAATAAATAAAATCTTTAAAAATAAAAAATAAAATAATAAATAAATAAATAAAAATATATGTCATGAGGTATATGGGCTTTTCGAAATTCTTTTGTGAGAAAAGCAGCAAAACACTGGTGAGCCGATGATGGGAGAGCCACACCAGAGAAGCGCTGAGAGAAAAATCTTGCTGGCCTCTCCCCCCAGCTTCAGGGCAAACCATGATCCTGTTAACCCCTCGGTGGATCCTGCCATCCCCACTTTACCACAGGGAGTTTCAGTCAGACTGAGCTAGGCGAGACTTTGAACACAAGCAGTTTTGGCCCCAGAACCTATTCTCTTGGCCACTGTGTCTCCCGTACAAGGTCTTTGGTGAGATGACCTCTTCTTTCCCCTCCCCTCAGGCCCACACTACACAGCTCACCCATGGAGTGTTGTGTCCATTTCCTTCTGAAACTTCTCTGCATTTCAGCTGTCCCACAGCCCCAGCTTTCTTCCTAACCTAAACATTTCTGCCAAGTCCCCTCCCACTCTCTAAAGATGGGACTCCTGATCATCCTGTAGATGTCAACTCAGGCAGAATTTTCACACTTCAGGAGGATTCCCAGACTACGCTCCCCCCTCCCACCCAGGAAAAAAAAAAAAGAGCACAAAAACTGGGTGAGTGGTCTCTCCTACCTACTGTCCTTGGGACTGACCCCAACCATGGCACCCAATGCACCATCCTGTGGGGTCATGGCACTTTTGTGTCTTTCCCTCCCCCATCCAGCAATTTCAACTGTGAGCTCCCAGAGAAGAACTCCATTCTTGATTTTCTGAAGCGTGGTAGCCACAGTGCCTAGCATACATTAGACACTTAATAAGCATGTGCTGAACGAGTGAAAGTTATTTAGAATTAATCATATTGGCAATGATTTACCCTTTTTTCCAGTGATTGATTCTCATTTTCAAGAAGTACTCTATACTCATTACAGGAACTGTTTACCACTTCTGCAGCTTCTAAAAACACAAAAAGGAAACGTGCATTAAAGAAACATTGAATCTAAGTCTTATAATTAGCTAAACATTGAAAGTGGCCTCTACAACCATGTCACTTACTCATTATTTACTTACGTAAAACAGTGAAATAATATTCAGACCCAAAATGTATACTACCATTGCAATAAATATTTATGTAACATATCTTCAAATTATCTGGAGACAGAGCCACATAATCATGACACATTTATTAGAATTATTACTTGATATTTCCACTGAATACTGGAGTCTGAAAACCCAAGTTCAACATTTTGTGGAAACCTTGAAAGTATTAAAGGTTTGAGGAAATTCCTATAATGAATAATATTGCAATGGAACAATTAGAGGTTCGGTAAAGAATCATTAATACAAACCTCTCTTTTAAATTTTGTTTTAATATTAATAAGCCTGCGCTGAACAGTAAGTGATGGAACCACATTCAACCCCAGGCAACATGACTCAGGTGTTCGTGCTCTTAGCACTGTGATTTATGTTCTCTCTACAGCAACAATAACAACCAAGAAATGCAAACAGCGGGAATCTTTGCAGTAGAAAGAACATAGGATAAATTTAACAAAAAGGCATGAGGCACTCAATGATGAAAAGTTAAAATCTCATAAAGTGGCATAAAACTAGATCTCTACAAATGAAAAGACATAGCATCCAAATGGGCACAAAATGTCCAATTCTTCCAAAAACAATTTTAATACAATTCCAATTAGAGACCCTATAGAGCTCTTTCAATTGAAAAAAATGTCAAAGTGCATATGAAATATTAAATATTTGAAAACAGACATGAAAGGTAAGTTAAAAACCAATAAAAGGCTCGCCTTGCTGGATTATCAGAACATACTCTTTAGCCCCTGCAATCAAATTCACGTTGTATTCAAATAGGAAGAGTCAAAAGATTTCTAGAACAGAACAGACAATGCAGAAACTGACCCAAGGCTTTATGAGACGCTACTACAGAACAAAGATGGCATCTCAATTCAGTAGAAAACAACAGATTAATAAATAGGGATAGCAGCACTGCTTCTGAAAGAGCAGAACACACTGGGAAAACCGTTTGGAAGAAACATGATAAAGGGATGATATCTGTGTTTTACAGAGAGTCCTTAAACACCGGCAAAAAAAAAAAAAAAAGACAATTCAATTTTTAAAAATTAGCAAAAGATAGGAAGAAGCAGTACACAAATTAGCAAATCCAAGAAACATGATATAATACTCAAACTCACTGGTGGTCAGGGAACCAACCAGAAATGGACAGAAGATGTAGTTTCAGGCATTGCTGGTAAAAATGTGAATAGCTAGGGGCACCTGAGTGGCTCAGTGGTTGAGGCCTTTGCCTTCAGCTCAGGTTATAATCCCTGAGGGTCCTGGGATCGAGCCCCACATCGGGTTCTCTGCTCAGTGAGGAGCCTGCTTTCCCCTCTCTCTCTGCCTGCCTCTCTGCCTGCTTGTGATCTCTGTCAAAGAGATAGAATCTTGAAGAAAAAAAATGTGAATAGCTAGAATCTTCGTGGAAAGCAAACTGTCAACACCTATTGAAATTAAAAACATGCATCGTTAGTGATAATTGGCAAGAGGACTGCCCCAAAGAGGGCAAAGGCGGGCTTCCAGGCTGCTACTAATGTTCTGTTTCTTGATTTGTGTGAAGGTTACAGGGGTGCTCGGTTTGTGAAATGTAGAGTTATAAACTCAGAATGTATGTGTTTTGTGTGTAGAATGTATGTGTGTATGTTTGTGTGTGTAACCTCAATAAAACAAAGGTATGAAGTATATAAATCATTTAACCAAACAACCTCACTATTGGCTGTTTCATAGAAACATATGCAACAGTAAATAGGTCTAAACCAAAACATCTATGGCAGTGTATTGGTTTACCGCAAAGGACTGAAAGCAAAGCAGATACTAATCGAGAGAAGGTGATGAATCAATTATGTAACATCTACACCATGAAGCACACAGCCACTGAAAAGAATGACTTAGAGCTTTATTGGCTGCCTTGTAGATGCAGAATCTGTGAAAATATCTCATTTTTGCAACCCATGACTGAATCTCCCCATTTTTGTATGTTATACACACCCAGTGGCACAGGCCTGGTCCCCAGGAGGCTGACTCTGAAGTGGTTTGCATTTGGAAAGGTTATTGGGGGAGTGCTCTCAGGATCAACGTGTACAAGAGCATGACAGGAGGACCGGGCGTCATTTCAGAGGCCTGCTTGCGACCTGGGTGGCCTGTAGAATTATTCCCCAGTAGGTCAAGGGGGCGGGACTTTATAAGCCAGCACCAAGCAGTCATTGTGTCGATTGCCCCTGGGAAAGGAGTGTGCCGCCGAGACAGCCACCCAGAGAGGCTGTGTTGTGAGCAGACAGACAGGCAGACACTCCCAGCCGGTGGGGTGACGAATAGCTTAGTCCTAGTGCGGGAGCCTGGGCATCCACAGGGCTCAATGCCGTCCTCTGCTGTACCGCACCACTCCCAGCCACTTGCTGCAGATACGTTTCTGAAAGCAGCTCCTTCAGGATTCTGGTGGGCCTCTGGCTGGGGGAAACTTTTAAAGGAAGGTTAATGGGATGACCCGCATTCCCTGGTCACAGCAGCGAGTCTCAAAACTATAAAGGAGATTCGTGTCCCTGCTCTAAGGCACATTCTAGAATCCCCTCAACCCAGCTTAGCTCCTCTGCTGGTCTAGGTGGCTTACCTGACCGATGATGGAGTTACCCAAACCTCTCATCCCCGAGAGGTGTAAGCTCCTGGCCACCATGGTCACTGCACTGGCCATGAGATTTGGACAGAGGACAGAGGTGACCAAGTGCATGCTCTCCTGCACCATCATGTAACAGCAACCCTGACTTCTGATGACCAGGACGCATCCCAAGCAAGGTGCAGACCACACACCCTGCCTACCAGTCTCTTGGCCTAAGACTATTAAAAAGACAAGGCAGTTGCTACAGCTTCAATTTAAATGGTATTCTTCCCGTATCCCCGGGGGACTTCCCCTCTGACAGTAAAGTCTCATTCTGCAGAACCCAGAGGTATTGGGGGAGAGACAGATTTACTGACTGGAGCCCTGGAAGTGATGATAAGCCGGACCACTCTCACATCACCCTTTTGATTTGTAGGCCCCTTAATTACACATACTGGGGACACCACCCTCTGGAGGGAACTCCTCCACGCTGCACCTGCTACAGGTTCCCCCGTTGGGGTGGTGTTCCTGGGTGTGTAGCTGAGGGAACCCTTGGGTCCCACAGTCATGTGGCCACTGCAGCTCCTTTGCTGTATAGTGGGTGCCCAAGTCCAATGCAATGCTTGTGGGACTGTTAATGGATCAAAGGCTCTGGGCCTCGGATCACAGGGCTGAGGCCCTGCAAACGGGAAAGGGAAAGCCATGCCTGGAATGGGTCAATGCACCCTTAGGGGGATAAGAGGTTCAGTGTCATCAACTTGCCACCAAGTGACTGTTTCCTCAAAGGATGCTATTACTATGGTGTTTGGTCTGTTGTCGGAAGGTTGGACACTCAGCAGAGGCAGTAACTAGATCAGCCCTGGTGAGTGCGAGCGCAAGTCGTTGGGTCCAGGCGAGGCCTCCACCCCACCCATGGCCACTTGAGAGCCCCAGGTGCTTGTACTGGGACAGTAGGTGACAGACTAGTGCATGAAATGCAAGTCATTCCCACTGTTTATTCCTTCAACCCTCTACCTCAGGGAGCTGCTCTGTCTGCTTTACTGTGTATAGTTCTTTACTCCTTGGTAGCTAATCCCCTTACTAGCTAACATGCTGTACCTTTCCCTGTTCAAATTACCCTATGGTTTGTTTCACCTGACTGGCGCATGTCTCACGGGCTTCAACAGGCCCAATTGGCCTTTCTTGGCTAGGCTGCTGACTTATGGCCAGGAGAGGCGGCAAAAATTCCTCCTTCTACAACAAGCATCCCGTACGGTCTTCAGCAATGGCAGGAAAATGAGACACCGCCTTAACAGAGGAGTAGACATTTCTGCATGCCCCAGAGGCATCTGGGATTCAGGATTTGAACATGCCGATCCACATGTTCCCATGACAGATCTCAGGGTCTGGTCCCTCTTCCTGATCAAGGCCTGACCTTGAGGTAGCACACCTGCCTAGGCTGTGAAGCCAACCTTCTCTAGAGCTCTCCAAGTATCAGGACTAAGCACTGGTCTGTGGCTGTAAGTGGTCTCTTTGTAGACTACCAGGGAAGCCCCGATTACCACATTTAGCCTTTAACCGCTAATCACTCTCAGCCCTTGTCTTTTTCCTAAGGATTTATTATTCTTAGCCACAGCCACCAATACCATTGTCTGCCACACCATCCATCCCCAAAGTTGCAACTGCACTGCTGCCAGTCCTAGTCTGCCTACCACCTATGATGGTCATCAGTGCCAGTCAAATACCACAACACTGCGTGTGCTCAGACCACTCCTGGCAACAACTGTAGCAGATCAGGTTCCCGGGAACCAGACTGAGCTTCGCCCACAGGAAGTTGATGGGGGGATGGAAGGACTGAGTGAAGGGGATGCTCCCGTACAGTACCATTGCAAGAAGACGTCAGTCAACCCCACTGCAGGCGGAGAGGGGTCTGGAGGGCACAGCACAGCCACATATGCAAGCTAGAATTAGTCACAGAAAGAAATGGACAAAAACATAAAAGGGAAAAACTAAGTTTATAGCCTGGGTTAGTAACAAGGGGAGAGTTCAACAAACACAGCATTAAGTCCGAATTAAGAAAACAACGTGCAGATGAACCCTTTCACTACTTACCTGTGTGTATAAGCATTTAAAGAAAATATTTTTTACATGTGGGATTATTTTCGTTTTGTTTAAAAGAATTTCCTAACTATTACAAAAACAAAACAAAACAAAAAACCCTCCCAAAGTATCGAGAAAAATATTTACAACATATATAAAAGAAGTCCCTCAAGGGGCCCCCGGGTGGCTCAGTTGGTTAAGCGTCTACTTTCGGCTCAGGTCGTGATCCTGGGGTCCTGGGATCGAGTCCTAGATCAGGCTCCCTGCTCAGCAGGGAGACTGCTTCTCCCTCTGCCGCTCTTACTGCTTATGCTTTCTTTCCATCAAATAAATAAAATCTTTAAAAAAAAAAAGTCCTTCAATATGTGTTGTGTGTAGGTGAGTCCAGCTGTGGCAGCATTCAAGGAGAGAACAGCTCAGCCCGCCTCATAGCTGGAAGCACACCAGCAGTTAGAGGGCCACCCAAACAAGCCGTCCATCTCACAGTGTGCTCACTGGAGCTGCAGGCGAACGCACTGCAGTTCACATTAAAAAGGCATGCTGGTGGCAGTGTTCTGAGCAACAGGCCTGGGTGACTCAGTCAGCAGGGCACCCAACTCTTGATTTAGGCTCAGGTCATGTTCTCGGTGTCCTGAGATGGAGCTCCACATTCAGTCCAACACTCAGCAGGGGATGGGAGGGTCTGCTTCCTCTCCCTCTGCCCTTCCCCTCACCCATGCTTTCTCTCTCAAGCATTTTGAGAGAGAGTTTTTTTAAGAGTTGAGAGAGAGCAGGAACAGGGTGGGCGGGGAGAGGGAGAAGTAGGCTCCCCACTGAGCCAGCAGCCCAACATGGCACTCTATTCCAAGACCTTGAGATCATGACCTGAGCCAAAGGCACACACTTACCTGAGCCACCCAGGTATCCCACAAAAAGTATTTTGAGCAGGACCTTGTAAAATGCTGCTCTCACCACTGAACTGAATTAAAGAGAAAGAAAAGTATTAAGTAGAGGATGATACTGGAAAATGTCATGTTTGGAGGTTGCAGCCAAATCTGACTAGGGTGTAAAGTAAGAGAGGGAGGTGGTGGGGCAGAAGACTGGGAAAAACAAAACAACAAAACAAGACTGAACAGGGCAAGTAGGGATCTCTCTGAGTACATGGGATGTTTCTGGAGATGAATTCTGCAGAGGGCAGGGACAAGAGCTGAGCTAGTTCTAGCAAAGGCATGAGGGCAAGACAAGGGGCAATAATGAAGGCAAACAGCAATGAGGAAGCCACTGCCAAAATCCAAGTGAGAAGGAAGGCAGGCTTGTATGAGGGCAGTAGGGATTGACATCCAACACCTGGAGGGGCTTGCCAAGTGACTGGACCTAAGGATTTTATGTTTATTTCATAGAAATAAAAATAATACATGTTTATCCATTATACTCTTGACTACAATGAACATAATCGAGACAAATCTGCTTAGTCATTTAATTTTGTTATCTGTCCTTGAAATCGCAAAGATTTCTATTGGATGGTGGGATAAAGACACCCTTCACATTAATGAACTGGATTTTCATGAATATTTTCCTTTGGGGTCTCAAACTGTATTACTTTGTAATGTCTGTAAAAATATACACACACGGGGCGCCTGGGTGGCTCAGTGGATTAAGCCGCTGCTTTCGGCACAGGTCATGATCTCAGGGTCCTGGGACCGAGCCCCGCATCTGCCTCAGCATCCCTGCTAAGCAGAGAGCCTGCTTCCCCCTCTCTCTCTGCCTGACTCTCTGGCTACTTGTGATGTCAAATAAATAAATAAAATCTTAAAAAAAAAAAAATACACACACACATATATGTATATTATAAACACATATATATAAAAACACACACACATATATATGTATTTTTCTTTTACTGGAAAACCAAATTCACATCTAAGCTATTAAAATAAAAAACAGGGACGCCTGGGTGGCTCAGTTGGTTAGGCGGCTGCCTTCGGCTCAGGTCATGATCCCAGCGTCCTGGGATCGAGTCCCACATCAGGCTCCTTGCTCGGCAGGGAGCCTGCTTCTCCCTCTGCCTCTGCCTGCCTCTCTGTCTGCCTGTGCTCACTCGCTCGCTCTCCCTCTATGCCTGACAAATAAATAAATAAAATCTTAAAAAAATAATAATAAAATAAAATAAAATAAAATAAAAAACAATTGTACCAGAAAACGTTATTTGATTTCTATAGCTACTCAGACAAATCAGAGACATCTTCTAATAACACGTGATGACTCCTCCATATAGCGCTGGACATGGCCACGGGTCAGCTGGTAACCCTGGGCCGCCCTGCAAACTCCTCCCTCATAATTACCAAAAGCTTTCAACAGCATTACTGACCCATCAAATGACAACAAAAATTTAAGTCAAATGAACTCACTTTTTTTTAAAATTAATTATTTATTTGACAGAGAGAGAGAGAGAGAGAGATCACAAGTAGGCAGAGAGGAAGGCAGAGAGAGAGAGAGAGAGAGAGAGAGAGAGAGGAGGAAGCAGGCTCCCTGCTGAGCAGAGAGCCCGATGCGGGACTCGATCCCAGGACCCTGAGATCATGACCTGAGCCTAAGGCAGTGGCTTAACCCACTGAGCCACCCAGGCGCCCTGAACTCACTTTTCAATGTAGTTTTAAAGGTGCATGGATTGAAGTACAAAGCTAAGCCACAGTCACAAAAGACCCAACAAGACAACGGCTGGAAGAACAAAGTTTATTTCTCTTTCATGTTCTGAGGGGAGTATTCTCAGCTGGCTGGACATGCTTCATGCAGCCTCTCCAGGACTGGGGTGCTCCCAACACGTCGTGCAATCCTCCAGGACACAGCTTCAAGTGCAGAGTTCAAAAGGAGGGTTCCTACTGGAGGGCAAGATAGAGTCCTGCCCTGGACATGACACACACCACCTGAGCACGCATCCCACTAACAGGCACGTGGGTCACACCCGATGGTAAGGAGACAGAGCATGTAGTCTGAAGGGCAGGACAAACGCTGGCATGGAGTACAAGTAATCTCTGCCCCAGAAGTACTCTGGAGCAACACAAAACGCCCATGGTCAGGAAGTGGGAGAGACAGCCACAGGTCAGGACGATGCCTACCTTGAGCAGAGAGGGAGTTCTCACGGAGAAAGAAACTTCGAGATTCTGGATGCAAGGACACGGAAGTCCTCTTTATCTTCATTCGTTAAACTAGTTTAAGTTTTTGCATATTTTGTGTTTTCACAGCAGAGAACAGATAAGTATGTATGTATTCACAAAAGATTTTATTTATTTGACAGAGAAACAGCGAGAGAGGGAACACAAGCTGAGGGAGAGGGAGAAGCAGGCTTCCCACCAAGCAGGGAGCCCACATGGGGTCAGATCCCAGGACCCAGAGATCATGACCCGAGTTGAAAGCAGACTGAGCTTTCAACTTAAATGACTTAAATGACTGAGCCACCCAGGTACCCCATAGCAGAGGGGTTTTAAATAAAGATCACTCTGGGACACCTGGGTGGCTCAGTCGTTGGGCAGCTGCCTTCAGCTTGGGTTGTGGTCCCAGCATCCTGGGATGGAGTCCCGAGTCAGGCTCTTTGCTCCGCAGGGAGCCTACTTCTCCCTCTGCCTCTCCCTGCCAGTCTGCCTGCCTCTCTCTCCGACAAATAAATAAATGAAACCTTTAAAAAAAAAAAAAAAAAGATCAATCTTGCAGCAATAAGACATACACAGTCCAACCCTTATTGGGTGGGCATCTTGACATTCCTCAGCCCAGGACGTAAGACACGTAAACCCTGAAGTGACATATAACACTAATGTTTGGTTTTACTTGTTTGTAATAACAAATATCTGTAGTTACTCTCACTGATTTATGAGTTCGATTTTTATATTTATTTAGTACAAAATGGGCTTTAGAAATGAAATGCGGATTTACAGTATTCTCCTTTTAAGAGGTAAGGGTCGGGGTGCCTGGGTGGCTCAGTGGGCTGAGCATCTGCCTTCAGCTCAGGTCATGGTCCCCGAAGCCCTGGAACCAAGCCCATCATGTTGGGCTCCCTGCTCAGCGGGGAGCCTGTTCCTCCAGCTCCTCCCTGCTCGTGCTCTCTCGCTATTTCTGTCACTATCTCTGTCTTTCAAATAAATAAAGTTAAATTAAATTTAAAAAGAGATATGGGTGTGACACAATTACAGCTCAGTGTGTGACTAGAGTCCAGGAAGCAACTAGATCTCAGGTCCAGCATCATGCATCAACAATCCACCAGCAACCCAACTTAACTAAATCCACATGAAGTAAGAACTAAAACTGGTGAGAAGTCTGTAGCAGACGGATTCCAGGGTGGTCCCACAACCCCTGCCTCCTAGTACTCACACCCTTGAGTGCAGGTGGGACTTCTGGCTTACTCATCACGCACACAGTACAGCACCTGTGACAGGAAGTTCACAATCACATCGCAGAAGACTGTGATGTAGTCTCACCAGAGAAAAAGCAAGCTGCTATCAGTAAAGCTGAGCCTCAGGGGAACCACGTGGAAAGGAATGGAGGGTGGGTTACTAAAGTGAAGAGCTGGGGAGAACCGAGGCTCTCAGCCCAGGAGCCTACAAGGAACTGAATCTGCCAACAACCTTGTGAACTGGAAGCAAATGCCCCCCATTTGGGCTTCAGATAAGACCTGAGCTTTTGCAGGTATGTCCGCATTCTAGCCCAGCAGAGGATGGAGCCAAGTTATGCCCAGGCTCCTTACCCACAAAAACTGGGAGATAACAAATATGCCTTCTTTTATGTCACTAAGTTTGTAGTAACAGCGTTGTTCAGCAACAGACAATACAGAATCTTTGTGAAATGTATGCGATTTTTCCAAATCCAGTAACACTTAAAAGAAAAATAGTGTATTTTCCCCATTACCTCTCAATAAATTTGTGAAAACTACAATTTTATAAGGTATTTGAAGAGCAACACAAGAGAGTTCACAAGATGGGCTAATGGCCCTAAATCTTTCTCAAGTGAGACTCATACTGAAGCTACCAGAGGCATTTCATTATTGCTATCACTATTTCTTTTTTATTCCTATCAGTTTTTAAAGGAAAGTACATTTCCACCTCTGTCAAGTGCACACTGCTATTTTACAAAAGTATACAGAATAAAGGAAAAAACTCTTCGATGTTTAAATATTTATCTTCTTTGCTACCCACACCCCCATCCCCCAAAACATTATCAACTGATGTGGTCCATATCCAAAACTTCCTAGCAGTTCATTTACCAATGACTTTCTATTTTGAGGCTCATGAACAACAGATGCCTGAATACGAACAGATCACAAAGTTCGGTGCTACTATATCTTAATCAAGAAACTACACTTACATAGTTTTTGCACTTATTTGTCAACGCTCTCAATGACTTTGTCACAGTCACTCAATTATATCTCACGTATAACTTACTACGCAGAAAAGAAATGACAAATTATTGGCCCAAACTTAAATATTAAGACACAAGCAACAACAAACTGCTTTGCAAGTAAAACAAAGAACTGGTGTTCCGAAAGTCTCAGTGACACTTGTGTGCCCACGCCACTGCTATGTGACATCATAAACACACACACCTGAGAGCTCATAGCTCTCGGGCAGCGTAAGAGAGACACACAGTCAAACCCCCTTCTCCCATCCGCCACACACAGCAAAGTACTACGTCCACGTGCATCAATGACCCAAGAGCCTAGGGCCGAAGCAAGGGACACTGTGAAAGAGCCTAGCTCTTCTGAGGTTACTGAAACAGCTGACTCAGATTCTCAGGAAATGTCTGACAGCAATGTCTGGGATAAGGAAGACAGTGTTTCCATTTTAAAGCAGTAAGGGCCGAGAGAATGTGCACTCTAGTGAGATGCTCAGTCATAACAGAATGAGAATAAACCAAGACCCAGGCTCCACTTGTCTGTAGCAAAAACCTCCCTACACAATAGAAGGTTCCTGAGAACAATTCTGCTGTTTCCTTTTCAAATCTTAAGAAACAATTAACATTCAAGGTAACAAAAGATGGAAAGATGATTAGAAAAATTACTCACTCTTTTCATTCTCTCTCCAATTCTGAGACTCCACTAAATCACCTGAATGCATAGCAGACATGATCTTCTGTGCAACACTGGAGAGTGGTATCTCACAGAGATCAAAGCCTACAAATGCCTCATAATTTTCCATTTTCATAAATCCTAAACACAAGATAAAGATCCACATATTAATTTTGAGACTTCAAAGGAAGCAGCACATTACAGCCAGAGGCACTCATACAAATTACTCTAATAATGACCACAGAAAATAGGTAGCAGTTGCCTCCATAATCAATGATACAAAAGTAAGAATGCAGCAAGACAGAAGCTCACCTGGAATATCCTGGTAAACAGGGAAGAAAGAATACATTTTATAGTCAAACAATTTTGAAGCAAGCAACCTATTCATGTTACTTCCTGAGGTCTGAAACCAATGGCTATTATGATCTTCAAATATACAAATCTAATTACAGAAAAATTATTTTAATTTTTAATCAAATTTAATTAAATAAAAATATTTAATGGACTTGGGTAATTTATCTGATAGACACACAACCTGACATCATCTTGTGCATACTGCTCAGCTCTACTGGCCCCTGGGCTGAGCCAGTAAAGGTCTGGAAGAGACAGTACATCAAGTAGCTGGTCATACATCTATCCTATCTGGCACAAATCTGAACAGAATTTGCTGTTTCATGAGCCAGGAAACCAGGTGACATTTTTTTCCACATTACTGGAGAAAAGAAAAATTTGAAATAAATTCTCTATTCCACTGTAGAATAGGAAAAAAAATTAAAAAGGAACAAGTCGCCCATGAGGAGCTAATACCAAAATCTTAGACAAAATGCTATAAATTTTTCATGCATATTTAGATTTAATAAATATAAATTTTTAAATAATGTAAAAATACTATAATTGGCAAGATATTTTTGTTCAAGATTATAAAAATTATCAAGACTTATCTGTCACCTAAGTGTACCCATATTCTGATGAATATAATTAAAGAATTCCACAAATACCACCTAAAATGCATAGCTTTTAGACTGGCATTCCATATTAAAAAGGCAATATATTCTGGAGCAGGAATTTTTTTTTTTTTTTTTTTTTAGGAATATTCTTGAAGGTAATACTCTAGCTTCTTGTTCCTCTATAAATGTTATATTGTATGTATCACAGGCCACATATACATCAAGTACTCAAGAAGCATTTGATATTATAATGGATAAATAAGCTACTTCAAATGATTTCATACTACTCAAAATAATTTCTAATTGTCCAAATAATATATTTGTATCCCAACTAAACAATCTAAGACTTAAACATTTTCACTCCAGAGAAACTGATTAAAACAGCATTATACATCCTCCAAGAAACCACTTGTATGGTATTTTCAAAATGCGTAAGTCACATGGAACTCCAAGTACTATTAAGATCTGTCCTGTAGAAATTCTGAGCCCCCAGGACCCAGCTACTAAAATGAACAATGGGGACGCCTGGGTGGCTCAGTTGGTTAAGCAGCTGCCTTCGGCTCAGGTCATGATCCCAGCGTCCTGGGATCGAGTCCCGCATCGGGCTCCTTGCTCACCGGGGAGCCTGCTTCTCCCTCTGTTTCTGTCTGCCCTGTGCCTGTGCTCGCTCTCTCTCCCTCTCTCTCTCTCTCACAAATAAATAAAAAATCTTAAAAAAAAAAAAAATAAATAAATAAAATAAAATGAACAATGGTCAAAGGACACCTGACATTCTTTGGGGCACAAACAGGAGCAGAGAGTCTCAAAGTCTACAGCAGGGAATTACAGGAATTACAATTTCAGTGGCTGAGTTTTACTTTATAACCAAATATGAGGGGACTTGGCTATTCCATATATTAAGGTCCATAGGTTTAACAATGATGATTCTAAGTTCTACAAAGGTTTAAAATATTTAACAGTAGAAAATTCCTATTTCTAAAAAAATAATAAAGGAGAGAGAGAACTATTTCTATTAAGAAATATTTACATTATATAATAATATTCTTTCCCTGTAAGTAGAAAGTTACCAGAACTCCATGCCACCAAGCAAATGTTCAATTCATAGAAGGCACTGGTACTTTGAACATACTATACACAGAAAAAAACAAACCAATGTGATACTTGAATTAAATGAAATATTCCATTGCCCTCAAATTTAAAATATTAGTAGGGTTTATTAGATCTATTTTCCTAATATATAAAACATTAAAACATAGCATATTTAGTGAAGATTCAGTTTTTAGTAATTTTCAATCTTGAAGACCAACAGCCTTAATCTTTGACTGGTTTTCTAAATTCTCCACAATATCTTTCAGATAATCTTCATCTTTAAAAAAATATACATATAATTCTCTTTCCATTTGATGCAGTTTATTAGATGCCAGAATTTTTCTCTTTGTCTTCACATCAGCAAGAATATCAGTAAGAAGATGATTTAGCTTATTCAGTTGGGACTCAACTTGATGAAACTGCTCTGTTAACTCCTAAAAAGAAAATAAAAATGCTTTTACTATAAAAGTAATAAAAGTAATAACAATTATAAATTTAAAATGTAATTTACAGGCAAAGAATCCAAACAATAGGGGCACCTGGGTGGCTCAGTCTTTATTGGCTCAGGACGTATCTCATCTCAGGGTCCTGGGATGGAGCCCTGAGTCTGGTTCCCTGCTCAGCAGGGCATCCGCTTCTCCCATGATTTTAATGACAAATGAACTTCAATTAAAAGGGTTTTTTAAAGATTTTTATTTGACAGAAAGAGACACAGCGAGAGAGGGAACACAAGCAGGGGAAGTGGGAGAAGTAGGCTCCCCACCAAGCAGGGAGCCCAATGTGGGACTGGATCCTAGGACCCCAGGTTCATAACCTGAGCCAAAGGCAGGGCCTAACAACTGAGCCATCCAAGTGCCCCTAAAAATCCACAGGTTTAATATAAATTCTATGTAAAATCAATTGCAACAGCTTTCCATAGGTAATTTTAAGGGATTCAAAGCAAACTGTTCCTCCGGGAAGAGTCCTTGATACGTACACTGTAGTGCATATTCATGCATTCAGCCTATTACCAGAAGTCTACCATGTGCCAAGCACTGTTTGAGAGACTACTGATAGAAGAACACCATCTCCTTCATGGAGTTTATACTCCACTTAATCGACTGCACCTTGTTTTAGCCTAATCTTGGTCTACGCTAGATAAAAGTGGTGCTGAGAAAGTCTTGAAATGAAGCAATTACCGATAAAAGAATCACCTCAACAGAAATCCCCATTTTTTTTTTTTAAAGATTTTATTTATTTATTTGACAGACAGAGATCACAAGTAGGCAGAGAGGCAGGCAAAGAGAGAGAGAGAGAGAGAGGGAAGCAGGCTTCCTGCGGAGCAGAGAGCCCGATGCGGGGCTCGATCCCAGGACCCTGAGATCATGACCCGAGCCGAAGGCAGCAGCCCAAACCACTGAGCCACTCAGGCGCCCCAGAAGTCCCCATTTTTTTTTTTCACAGTGTTACAGAAGATAGAATTACATGTAACATTCAACAACCCCAACTTGCCATGTAATTCTCCTCCTTAAGAACTTAAACACGCCACTGCTTTTCCCTCTCCATCTGCCCCAACTCCTGCTTGCTGTCCTCTCTCTCTCACTCTCTCAAATAAATAAAATCTTTAAAACAAACAAAAAAAAGGGGGTGCCTGGGTAGCTCAGATGGTTAAGCAGCTGCCTTCAGCTTAGGTCATAATCTCTAGGTCCTAGAATCTAACCCCCTGGCAGACTCCTGGCTCAGCAGTAAGCCTGCTTCTCCCTCTCCCTCTGCCTCTCCCCTATGCTCATGCTCTCTCTCTCTAACTCAAGTGAGTAAACAAAATCTTCTATTTTTTTTAATATTAATTTATTTGAGAGAGAGCAAAAGAGAGAGCACAAGCAGGGGGCAGAGAAAGAAGAAGAGGGGAAAAGCAGATTCCCCACTGAGCAGGAAGCCAGATGTGGGACTCAATCCCAGGACCCCAAGATCATGACCTGAGCCAAAGGCAGACAGATGTTTAACTGAATGAGACACCCACGCACCCCTAAATCTTAAAAAAATAATAATAATAAAGAAAAAGAACCTAGACATGCCAGACCCTTTACATTTAACATACAGCCTCACTTCCTAACACCAAAAGCTATTTATTAACAAGTTTCCATGGCTTTCTAATCATGTATTCAACTTCTGTAAATTTCCAGCCACTATCACCAAAGAGAAAATCTAAAGCTCTATCTCAACCTTTTGCATCTTCTCACCATGGTCCACGAGCATGGGGATCACCTCGGGTATTTGTTATGAATACAAATGCCTGTACCCCACACCACACTAAATTACTCAAACTCCAACAGGCTCCCTGGTGATTCTAATAAACAAATCCAAGAAAGACTGCTTTACACCAGTCATAAATGCCAGTTTCAGAGAGCAATTACACTTTAACAAAATCAAGTAATACTTACATTAAGTGGTTCCCTTGAAGAAAAACTTGGTAAACTTGAATGAGAAACTACAATCTCACCTTCAGTTTCACTACTAAAGATCTTAATAGTTGCTAAAATAATATTCCTATAGATACTGAAAAATATCCCTCATTAATAACGAAAGTGAAAATTAAAATTTATACAGAAGACATTTTTATATTTTACTGGGTTAGAGAAAAACGTTAAATGATGACTCTCAATAAGATTATAGTGAATCACCATACTTTAGTGATTCTAGGATGCAATCTTTCACATTTTAAAATATCTGAAACCCATAGCAATTTATAATCGAGAGCATCATGTAATTATTAACCACTCGTAAGAAATGTTTTATCAACACTAAAAAAAATTTTATTTTGATAAAAACATTTAACATGAGATCTCCCCCTTAACAGATTTATAAGAGTCCAACAGTACTGCTAACTACAGGCACAACTTTTTAGAGCATGCATGTACCTTCCATAATTGACACTTTGTATCTGTTGGTTAACAACCCGTTTCCCCCTCCAATCCCATCGTTCTACCCTCTGCCTCTGTTGAGTTTGACTATTTAAGATATCTCTGTAACTGGAATCATGCATTATTTGTCCTTGTGACTGGTTTATTTCATTCAGCATAATTTCCTCAAGGTTCATCCATATTGTCGCATATTACAGGATTTCTATTTATTAAGGCTGAATAGTACTTTGTGTGTATATATCACATCTTCTTTATCCATTCCTCCATTGGTAGATATTTAAGTTGTTTCCATAACCTGGCTATTAGGAATAATTACAATGAATGTAGGAATGTTAATAATTCTTCAAGATCCTGATTTCAGTTCTTCTGTTTAAATACCCAGAAGTGCAATTCCTGGATCATAGGGATCATTAATTTTTTTGAGAAAACTCCATACTGTTTTCCACAGCAGCTGCACCATTTTGGACTGCTACTAGTAGTGTACAAGGGTTCTAATTTCTCCACATTTTCACCAACACTTTTTGATTTTGCCTTTTTTTTTTTTTTTAAGATTTATTTGAGAAAGACAAAGTGCACACACATGGATAAGCTTGTGAGCTAAGGAAGGGCAGAGGGAGCGAAACCTCAAGCAGCTGGATGCAGTCCCAGGACCCATGTGATCGGACCTGAACTAAAACCAAGTGTCAGACACTTAAGCGACTAAGCCACCCAGGTGCCCCAATTTTGCTTTTTTACTATTTAGCCACTCTTAACAGGTATAACGTGATACCTCATTGCAGTTTTGATGTGCATTTTTCTGATGATGGGTGACACTGAGGAACTATCCAGATACCTGTTGACTGTCTGTATGTCTTCTTTGGAGAAAGCTCTATTCAAGAATTTTTAAAAAAATTTTTAAATTGGATTATTAGTTTTTCTGCTAACACCAATATTCTCAATGAATAGCACAGAAAAATAAAGACAACTACTTTGAGTCCAAAAATATCATAGAAGAACTGCATGTTAAGTGTGAAGCTTTGAAACACCCTAACCATTTTAACTGTGTATATTTCATTTAATGTGTACATTCAAGAGTGATACGGTAAAAATCTATCCACACCTAAAAGATATCTTCTAGTAAGTATTCAATAAAAATTCTCAATAACAAAGTATTGTGTGGGAATGCCTAGGTGGCTCAGATGGTTAAATGACTGCCTTCAGCTCAGGTTGTGATCCCTAGGATCGATTGCTACATCTGACTCCCTGCTCAGTGGGGAGCCTGCTCCTCCCTCTACCCCTTCCCCTGCTTGTGCTCTCTCTAGCTCTCGTGTGTTCTAATAAATAAATAAAATCTTTGGGGCGCCTGGGTGGCTCAGTGTGTTAAAGCCTCTGCCTTCGGTTCAGATCATGATCCCAGGGTCCTGGGATCGAGCCCCACATCAGGCTCTCTGCTCAGCGGGGAACCTGCTTTCTCCTCTCTCTCTCTGCCTGCCTCTCTGCCTACTTGTGATCCCTTTCTGTCAAATAAATAAATAAAATCTTTAAAAAATAATAATAAAATAAAATAATAAAAAGTAAGTAAATAAAATCTTTAAAAACGTATCATGCCTATTTAACAGAAAGGTTTGTGTTTTTTTTAAGCAATTCATAAAAATGATGGTATACCATATGATCGATGGTCTCTAGCAGACATTTAAACAGTGCTGGTAACAAGGAAAATAGGTGTGACCCCTCGGAAAAGCAATACATCCGCAACAAAGGCCAAAAAAAAAAAGTACATACCTGAGAAACTCAATCATCCTACTTCCAAGAATTCATCCAAATTAAGGATTCAACAACAAAAAGCTATATACACAAGATATATGTGATAGCATTCAAGAGCAAACAAAAAAATGAAAACTACCAAAAAATACTCAACAAACAGTGGACTGGTTACAAAAATTACTATAACATTAGTAATTAAAATTATTCAGAGGGAAAATGTTTATTTCATAATGCTAAGTAAAAAGGAAGAATAAAAAAAGATCTGTAAATAAAGGTGAAAATCTTATACCTTCAAATACTAACCAAAAAAAGATGGCATAGAAGTATTAGTAATAAAAGAATGGTAAGACAAAAAGCGCAGTTAAGAATAGAGAAGATCATTATGTAATACTAAATGGTTCAATTCACTGTAATTCAAACCACCAGGATAATAATTCACCACAATTTTAAACTTAGATACACAGCTGCTGTGTAAGTTAGGTAGTTCCTCACAAAATTAAATACAGAATTACCAAATGATCCAGCAATTACACTCCTAGGGATATACTCAAAAGAAACAAAATCAAGGACTCACAACAGCCAAAATGTGGAAACAACCCAAGTGACCATCAATAGACAAACAGATAAACAAAATGTACTATATGCAAACAATGGGGTATTACTGAGCCATAAAAAAGGAATAAAATCTGACACATGCTACAACATGGATAAAACTTAATCATACAATTAGGATCTGGAGTAGGGAAATTCACTGAGACAGAAAGTAGAATAGAAGTTATCAAGGCTGGGGAGGAAGGAGAGAAAAGTTACTGTTTAATGTTTCTATTTGGGATGATGAAAAAGCTATGAAAACGCATAGTGGTCATGGTTGTGCAATAAGTGAATGTACTTTTGTACATAATGCCCCTGAATTGTGTATGTACTTTTGTACTTAATGCCCCTGAACTGTACACTTAAAAATGGTTAAAGCTGGGGCACCTGGGTGGCTCAGTGGGTTAAGCCTCTGCCTTTGGCTCAGGTCATGATCTCAGGGTCCTGGGATCCAGCCCCACATCCGGCTCTCTGCTCAGCAGGGAGCCTGCTTCCTCCTCTCTCTCTGCCTGCCTCTCTGCCTACTTGTAATCTCTCTCTGTCAAGTGAATAAATAAAATCTTTAAAAAATGGTTAAAGCTATAATTTTACATTTTCTGTATTTCACAATAAAAACCTTATTTTAAAAAATTAAACACAAGCATTCCTGTTCCAAGGAAAGGCGGGCAAGTTATCCAAATCCTCCCATGAGAAAAAAGTGAAAGGGCACCTGGGTGGCTCAGTGGGTTAAGCCTCTTCCTTCAGCTCAGGTCGTTATCTCAAGAGTCCTTGGATCAAGGCCTGCATCGGGCTCTCTGCTCAGTAGGGAGCCTGCCTCCCCACCTCCCGCCTCTCTGCCTACTTATGATCTCTGCGTCTAATAAATAAATAAAACTTCTTTAAAAAAAGAAAAAAAGAAAAATGTAAAAGGCTAAATGAAATATTTTTTTTAAATTAACAAAACAAAAGCTTCCTAAAATCAATGAAGAGTAAAAAGACAAGAAAAGGAGCTCTAAGTCCATAAAACATCCCACATTGCTAAGGCAAGTCTAGGAGTAGCTTCACTCTAGGGCAACTGCCAATCTTGGAAAATTAGAACCTACGATTCTTTTTTTTTTTCTTTTTTTAAAGATTTTATTTATTTGCCAGAGAGAGAGAGAGCAAGCGAGTACACATAAGCAGGCAGAGAGGCAGGCAGAGGCAGCAAGAGAAGCAGGCTCCCTGCTGAGCAAGGAGGCCGATATGGGACTTGATACCATGACCCTGGGACCATGACCCGAGCCGAAGGCAGTGGCTTAAACCACTGAGCCACCCAGGCGTCCCAGAACCTACGATTCTTGAGATTCACAAGATGAGTGGGAGAAAAATCAGTCCAAGGTCTACAGAACATGGGACATCAAATGGGAAACCTCCTTCATAATAAGCCAAGGACTCACAGTACACCAACAATCGTAAGACCAGAATGGTCCAGAAGTGGAAGAGCTCCTGGATAGAAATACATGCCAGACAGGAATCACCTGGGTCCTCCAAAGACTCTTAGACTTAACTGGCCCTGCCCATAGTGTCTAACGCAAGGATATGAAGGCAAAAAACACTTAAGAATCTTTTATTCCACAAGCAGCTCTTTTCACCAGATAAGAAGCTCTTTTCACCTCAATAAATGGTGTTGGGACAATTTGCTTATATGGAAAAAAATGTGTGTGTGCACGTGTGCACACGTGTGCAGCTGGGAGACACCTAAGAAGGTCATCTTCAGCAATACAATCTACAATAGCAAAAACTGAAAATAACTTAGATGTCTGTCAACATAGATAATTAAACTGTCAGATTTCATAAAATGGAATACTAACTATATAAAAGAGAAAACTACAGGGGTGCCTGGGTGGCTCAGCTGGTTAAGAGTCTAGACACTGATCTCATGGATTGTGAGATGGAGCCCAACCAAGCTCAGCAGGGAGTCTGCTTTAGATTCTCTCCCTCTGACCCTTCCCCGTGCACATGTGCATTCCCTCTCAAATAAATAAATAGATTAAAACAACAACAACAACAACAAACTATAAATGAACTAGAGCTTTACATATGGCAACATGGATGAAACTCAGCATCTTAGTAAATAATAGATAAAAGAAACCACATACATAAACTTCAAAAACATCTAAAACTAAACAATATACAGTCTAGCAGGGCACCTGGTGGCTCAGTTAGTTAAGTGCCTGACTTCGGCTCAGGTCATGAACCCAGGATCCTGGGATCACATCCCACATCCAGGCTCCCTGCTCAGTGGGGAGTCGGCTTGTCCCTCTACCCCTCTCCCCGCTCATGCACATGTTCATGCTCTCTTTCAAATAAACAGAATTTAAAAATATATATACAATCTAAGAATATATATATGCAATAAAAGTATAAACAAAAGCAAGCAAATGATATAAAATTAGATGTAGTTCTCCTTGATGAAGGAAGAGAAATGCTATTAGGAGAAGCAAGCTGTCACAGAGCATTTCAAAGGTAAAAGCCCTCTATTTGTTGAGACAGGTAAAATACAGGGGTGGTTTGATTTTTTCTTTAAATTTTTAGTGTAAACATTATGTAACCTTTTATGTCTGAAATTTCTTGTGAAAAAAAAAAATTTTTTTTTAAGATTTTATTTATTTATTTGACAGACAGAGACCACAAGTAGGCAGAGAAGCAGGCAGAGAGAGGAAGGGAAGCAGGCTCTCTGCTGAGCAGAGAGCCCGATGCGGGGCTCGATCCCACGACCCTGGGATCATGACCTGAGCCAAAGGCAGAAGCTTTAACCCACTGAGCCACCCAGGCGCACCATAAAATTTCTTCTTAAAAATTCTATGTACATTGATCAAAATAATCTGAAAAATATATTTATATGTGAACAAACAATAGGATATAAAAAAATAAGTTTTATAGTAGGGCAACAGGATTTGGGGTAGTATTTTCCTCATGTTAACGTTGTCTTTAGCATCTTTTACAACAAGCACATTTTTTCTTACAGCATCTTCGGTTACAATGGTGAGTACCCACCTGATCACTAAGCAAAAGCTGATTTCCTCCTTGATATAAGGTGTCACAAAGCATGTCCACATCATTATTCAGTTTGGACAGAAAGAAACAATGTTCTTGAGCAGAAACTGACAACTGATCTTGTACTAAAGAAACATCCTTTTTTAATTTCTCAGCCACTTCCTCCAGGTTTCCATGGGTTATAAATAATTCTTTTTTCTTATTCTCTCCTTCTAAAAGTTGATAAAGCCTAAAATTTGAAAATAAAAATTATAGGAGAAAATTCTCAAATCAGTACAATTTTCAAAATTATAATCTTTATATTGAGTATTGGGTATCTTTGTGGATATGTAACAGATTAAAAATATTAACCTGGAAAAAAATTTATCTGTCTACTGCTAAATCAAGCAACCAAAAACATTCCAGCTAAAATACTCTCTCATTACAGGGCACCTGGGTAGCTCAGTCAGTTAAGCTTCTGCCTTCCACTCAGGTCATGATCCCAGGATTCAGTTCTGCATCGGGCTCCCTGCTCAGCGGGGAGTCTGCTTCCGCCTCTCTCTCTCCCTATCATGCTCTCTCTCAAATAAATAAAATCTTTAAGAAAAATAAAATACTGGGGCGCCTGGGTGGCTCAGTGGGTTAAGCCGCTGCCTTCGGCTCAGGTCATATCTCAGGGTCCTGGGATCGAGTCCCGCATCGGGCTCTCTGCTCAGCGGGGAGCCTGCTTCCTCCTCTCTCTCTCTCTGCCTGCCTCTCTGCCTACTTGTAATCTCTCTGTCAAATAAATAAATAAAATCTTTAAAAAAAAAAAAAAAAAAGAAAAGAAAAAGGAAAAGAAAATACTGGGCCCCTGGGTGGCTCAGTGGGTTAAGCCTCTGCCTTCAGCTCAGGTCATGATCTCAGGGTCCTGGGATCGAGTCCTGCATTGGGCTCTCTACTCAGCAAGGGTCCTGCTTCTCTCTCTCTCGGCCTGCCTCTCTGCCTACTTGTGATCTCTGTCAAAACATAAAATCTTAAAAAAAAAAGAAAAAGAAAATACTATCTCATTACAGAAATACACATTGTAATTACTGTTACCTGCTTGCCACTTTCTCATCTCCCAAATTTTAAATATATTTTTTTACTTTTAATTGCCATTACCCTATTTCAAACAAAGTATGTTTCAGAAATACCACCCAAAAAAACACTTTTCACAGAACATGAGTGTGATATAACAAAAATAGCAATGAAGTTGAAACAGAAGACCCAGGTCTGATTTCTGGCTGTCTTTTGATACCTGGGTCAGGTCAACCTCTGAGACCAACTTTTTCACGTCACATACCTATCATTCTAGGATGGTACTGGATTTAAAAGAAAAAAATTAAAAATAAAATATAAAACGTAAAAAAAAAAGTAAGCAATAAAGAGCTACAGAAATAGTAAACTTGCTACTTCAGTCTTATCCATATTTGTTGAATTAAATTCCTAATGAACTATTAGGCCACTTTAACATTTCAAACATTAATGGCAGAAAATCCTTTGGAACAAATGGAAAAATGTGAGGCAGAATTTTCTATATATTTCTGACAAAAAAGGTTTGTTCTTTTTCTTCAATTTCAAAAATATGTATTTTTTTATTTTTTTATGCTTTATTTTTGTTTATTTATGTTTATATTATGTTTATAAATTGATTTAAAAATATGTATTTTTTAAATTATTTCAATTATTTTAACAAGTTGCAACAGACTTCATAAAATTGGTTCAAGTCCAAGGCTGTGGATTTTGTTCTTTTGGGATGTGACTACACAACTTCAGAGGGAACTATTTTTTTTTTTTTTTTAATTTTAAAATTTTATTTATTTGTCAGAGAGAGAGAGAGGGAGAGAGAGCGAGCACAGGCAGACAGAATGGCAAGCAGAGGCAGAGGGAGAAGCAGGCTCCCTGCTGAGCAAGGAGCCCGATGTGGGACTAGATCCCAGGACACTGGGATCATGACCTGAACCAAAGGCAGCTGCTTAACCAACTGAGCCACCCAGGCGTCCAGGGGGAACTATTCGTAACTCATGATGTCAGTGTCACCCTTTCCATGTCCCTCACCTCATTAGTAAGAAGAAAAAAAAGGAGGGGCGCCTGGGTGGCTCAGGGGATTGTGTGTCTGCCTTCCGCTCAGGTTCTGATCCCAGGGTCCTGGGATCCAGCCCCACGTTGGGCTCCACATTCCGGTCCCTGCTCAGCAGGGAGTCTGCTTCTCCCTCCGTCCCTCTCCCTGCTTGTGCTTGCTCTCCCCCTCTCAAACAAATAAAATCTTAAAAACCAAAAGGAATAGATGATTTTCCTCTACAACTCGAAAAAAATCAGGAGTAAGATCCAGATTGTTGAGGACTTTGACTACTTTAGTCCTCTAATTTTTGTATCCCTACAGCATCAACTGGTTTGACATCCAGAAAAGGCTGGGAGGGAGCATTCATTTTCACAGATTCACCTGACCAAAAACAAAGTCAGTTTCCCCTCTTCTCTCTGCTGACACCTTCTCTGAATGCAATCAGTTCTCTGCCTAGCAATACCGGTGTGTTTCTATTCAACACACCAAGCTGTATTCAAACTCCCTGTAGTTAAAACTCCTGCCTCAATCTCAAATAAGGCATCTAAATAATGGTGCCTAAAGGTGAGTAAAACCTTGTACAGTCACTCCACCAACCCATCCACCTCAGCTCTAAAACAGCTACTCCCAGATTTAACATGAATGGAAAAGGGAACAAAATATTCAAAATGAACGAGTCATATGTGAGAAAAATGAAAGAAGAGAACAGAGGGCCAAAAACAGAAAGTGAAAAATGTTTTAAACTTCCACAGTATTAGTTCAAACTCTCTACAGTATTTCACAAAAACCAAAAAATTACTAAAGAAACAAAGATACACACCTGTGAGTAGAATAGTCCTTGGTATCAATGGTATTCCTTGGATTTATCTGCTGAGATACTAATGGATCTGTTAGCATTTCTAATCGCTTGTGGAGCATCCTATTACTTTGACTAAGTTCTTGAACCAAATTTTCAAGTTGACGATATATGTCCCAGTGCTTTCTCAATTCAATTTCATATGATAACTGTAGAAGTTCAAAAGAGGCTTTTTGCTTTATCAACTGATTTAAAACTAACTCTTGTCTTGCTGTATAACAGTCTTGTTTAGCAATCTGTAGATCAAAATCTCCCTTTACAACGGGCATATTCAATAACTGGGCATTCTCTTTTACCACAGCAGGCAAAGTTTTATCTTTTATATGAGAGATTTGTTCTTTGAGTTTCAGAATCTCACTCTTCAAGTTAGGAATTTTAGCATCCAAATTATCTTTGCCAAGAGCCTACACAGAAAAAGCAATTACATTTAAAACAAGAAGTATAAGCTGAAAGTTTTAACATAATTTTACTTCCATTTTAGTTAGATATTGTGCTAATAAAAACTAATTTCATGTTAACAAAAGCCAAAATCACAGCTTAAAAAAGGAAAAGCGTAGGTTAAGCCAAAAGTAAACTGCTAAGTTTTAATACTATTACTACTATATATATACAGTAATGGCTACCAAAACACACCCCCTGTAGCGCAGAAATCACCAAATGCAAATGTACACTAAGTTTCTCTCAAAACAAAAATTATCGGGTGCCTGGGTGTCTCAGTGGGTTAAAAGCCTCTGCCTTCGACTCAGGTCATGGGTTCTGGGATCGAGCCCCGCATGGACTCTCTGCTCAGCAGGGAGCCTGCTTCTCTGTCTCTCTCTCTGCCTACTTGTGATCCCTATCTGTCAAATAAATAAATAAAATCTTTAAAAGGGAAAAAAAAGTATCCCAGTAGCTATTCTCCTAGTCTGTCAGTTGATTTTTAGCACTTGTAAAGAGTGACAGAACTTCATACATTATTCTAAAGTCTGTGTCAGTTACATGAACTAACTTGGTGCTCATATTCAGTTTCAGCTATATTTTCACTCAGTTACCTAGGGGTTAAATTACCAAGGCAGCAAGCTTTCCAAGAGTCCAGCTGGATATGGGCACTACATCTGTACATTCTCAACTAAAAAGTCAGGGTTTCAGTCCACTGAATTGGGTCCCTGACTTCAGCAGCACCAAACAAGGAGCAAACAAGGCAGAATACCCATAACAAAGCAACAAGGCTCTTTACCCAAACATCATGAAAGAGAGGAATTTCAGTGTCCTCTGAGTCCGAACCAACACCAATTTCAAATTCAGAAAAAGTGCTTTGTTTAAAATTAGCTACTGCGATAGGGTTATAATTACTATTTTTGCCCTCCACTGATACGAATATCTATTTGTATGAAACACTGACACACATCAAAACTAAGCACTGAATAAACACAAAATAAGAAAATGTAACTTATATTTCTTACATTCTGTTACAAATGTACTTGTTTCATCTTCCTTCCTAAAATACTGTAATATTAATACGTCTTCCATTATGAGCAATAATTACTATAGGAATCCAGTCTCATTTCTCATGTTTACCTTGCTAGAGAGGCCATGAAGATTCTCCTCTGCCCACTGTATCCTTGACTTCATGCTTAAATTACCAGCTTTCAAGTGAATTAACTCATGTTGAGCACAAATGTAGGCTAGCTGCAACCTTGCCATCTCTAGCCGTCTCTCTTCAAGGATTTCTTGATTATCACAAATAGATGGTGCTTGTATATCTAACAGTTGAAAATTTTCTTCATTTGAACTTTCAACTACTTCATGTATACCGGGAAAGAACTGTTTTTTGGTATATAAGGTTAACGCGGCTGTGCTTTGCTCTTCCTGGCTTAGATATTTTTCCAAGGAAAACTGAGATAAAAACACCCGTGGGTTTGTCCCTTGATCCAAATTAGAATGTCTGAAGAACATCATCAATTTAGCAACTCCATCAGTAAGCGCCTGAAGTGCACTATTTATCTTAGTATTCACAGCATTCAGAATTCCTTGACTCTGCTTCAACCTTTTAGTGGCTGCTTCTTCTTTAGCATTTAACCTCAGAGATCTGTGGCTTGTTACGGAAACCATCAACTGGCATTTATTACGTCGCTGAATTTTTAGGTTCTTTAATTTCTGCAGAATCTGAACCTCAGTCTCTAATTTATCTAGCACTTTGTCATCCAGGGCAGATGTCTTCAAATCAGAAGTCTTACAGGTTTTAAGAACTTCATCTAATGCTGCTCCTTCTAGGATAGGCTTGCCTGATTTTTGAAGAATGCTAAAAGCTTCCAATTCTTCTTCAGACAATACATTCTGTTCATTCACATTCCCACAAAACCACTTCAGAAATGATTCATCTTCAACAGTCTCAAACAACCAATCAAAATCTTCCCCATTAAGAGTATCAGCTTTAGGATAATTGATTTTTTTTAATGTTTCCACAAAATCTTTTCCACAACTCATGGTTTAAATACCCAATTTCTTTGTGATGGATATGGATTTATGTTGATAGTTAGAAAATAAACCCCAATATTAAATTTATGTTAAGTCCATAGAGAAGGGAAAAAATATTTTTAGAATTTGACTTCTCCTGGGGAAGGAAAAACAAGTATTAGACCATAAATAAAATAACTGTATTTGTAAATGGACGATACTGATAAATATGACAACATCTGGGAACCATCTAACCCAGAGGGAGTTATAACTGAAATGTTTGATGAAGATAAACAAAATAAACTAAGATATTACTGAGAACACTTTAAAACAATGAAAACCTGCTTAGCAAGAAGTCTTTCCAAAGATAGTCATTTAAAATACATTGTATCGGGCGCCTGGGTGGCTCAGTGGGTTAAGCCGCTGCCTTCGGCTCAGGTCATGATCTCAGGGTGTTGAGATCGAGTCCCACATCGGGCTCTCTGCTCAGCAGGGAGCCTGTTTCCTCCTCTCTCTCTCTCTGCCTGCCTCTCTGCCTACTTGTGATCTCTCTCTGTCAAATAAATAAATAAAATCTTTAAAAAAAAAAAAATAAAATAAAATACATTGTATCTTACGGAGCAGATGAGTTCATGCATTCAGTCTTTAATTCAGAATAAATATGTCTAAAACAGTCCAAGCCAGCCTGTGGCTCGCAGCCTCTTCCCCCAACCCGCCGTTCCCAAGTAAGAAAACAAATAGGTAATGTCCCCGAGACAGAGTCAACAAGATGCTAACCTCCGGCGACTCAGTGAGCACCCGCCATTCGCACAGGAACCGATGTCCACAGACGGTCCAGCTACTGCAGGCAACGGCGGGCTCAAGACTGTGAAGAACCGCCCTCACACTGACCTTAAAACTCAACGAAAGAAGAAAACTGTCACGCTGTGCGGTGAGGGCCGGCACCTGTCTCGCAAGGTGCACAAATATCAGGTCGCTATTCCGAGCACCCAAAACTACACAACCGTGTAGCTCAACTGTACTTCCGAACAAAAAACTAAAGCAAAATAACCCCAAACCCGAGCACCAAGTACCCGCCAGGGCACGAGTCCCGGAGAACTAAGCACCCGTGGTAAAAACACACGGGCATTTGCGGGTCTGTAGCCAACGCCCCGCCGAACCACCACGATGACCTCCCTAAGGGAGCCCCACGGGCGGTGGCCAGCCGCAGAGACGCACGTGCGACACGGATGCAGATCAGTAACACATCCCAGCATTAAAGGTAAACCGCAGACCCCAGCCGCACAGGCCCCGGCGCCCGCGGCCCCGCCCCCACCCAGGCCCCGCCCCCGCCGCGCGAGACCAGCCGCCCGCGGCCCCGCCCGCCCAAAGAGCACAAGACCGCCGGCCCTCCACCCCCACGCCCGCCCGAGAGGACCCGCCCGCGACCCTGCCCCGTCCCCGCCTCGACCCCCCACCGGAAGGCCCCTCACTCTCCCCGGCGCCGCGCTCCCCGCCGACGCCCACCCCTCGCTTGCATTCGCACTCCTCGCCCTCGCCCGTAGCTCCAAGCCCTGCGGACCCCGACTGTGCCGCGCGGGCAAGTACCCGCGCGCCTGAAAGGAGTCCCCAGGGTTGCCTGGAGAGAAAAATCGGCGCCGCTCCCACAGCCCCACGCCCCGGAACGGAGAGGCCCGCGCCATTCACCTTTGGAAGCTCCGTTCGCGTCCCTCAAAAGCCCGCCGCCGCATTCCGCGTCTCGCACTGCCTCACGGGAGCGCTGCCACCGCGCGCGCGCAGACGGGGCAGAGGCAGGGCGTGGCTTGACCGTCTGCGCAGGCGCGGCGTCGGAAGAGGCGGGCCTGGAGGGGAGGGATTATGGGGCGGAGTTGAGCAGGGCGCTGTCCCGCCCCCCGGCCTAGCGCCCCGCGGTGCGGGCGAGCTGGTTGGCTCCCTGCCGCGGGGGCGGGGCCGGGATGCGCAGGCCCGGGAGGGGGTCTTGGGGCGGATCGGGATTTGGCACCCGGAGTGCTGCGGCGGTCGGCCTCCCAGGACCCGTACTTCAGCGCGGGCGGGTTCGCGGTCCTGCCGTCCAGTTCCCCAGACCCGCATTCTCTAAGTAGGCCGTTTTCAGGGACGGAGGGCCGCAGCCCGGGGCCGCCAGGACCGGTTACGACGAGCGCGCCCCCGGCAGGTCCGGGAGCGGACGCGCTGCGGGACCCCGAGCGGGCGGGTCGCGTCTGGGGCGGCTCTGGCTGGGCTGTCCTGACTCGCTTTACCGGCTTCGGCGTTGAGCGGTGTCTTGCAAAGCCCGCAATCCACGAGCTCTCGCCGGGCCTCGAAGCAAAAGCCGACTTCTCTACATCCCGTTTTTCAAAACACAACTTAAAAAAAAAAAAAAAGGTTTATTCATTTATTTGAGAGCGAGAGCAGGAGCATGGGGAATGGGGAGCGGCAGAAAGAGAAGCGCGCTCTCCGCGGAGCAGGGAGCCTGATGCGGGCCTCGATCTGGCGGCCTTGGGATCATGACCCGAGCCGAAGGCATGCGCTCCACTGGCTGCGTCGCCGGGGCGCCCCTCAAAATACAACTTAGAGTTGAAAATATAGAAACGTACATGGTAGTGTATGTGGAAGATCAATCAAGAGGGAAGCTGTTTCCAAGGACTGTCCCAGGCCGAGGACGTGGGTGGTCAGTCCACGAGTGGAGAGACCCCTGCACCCCACCTCCGCAGTCCGTGCGCACTTGGCCGATGCCCTACAGCCCGGAGCGGTCACACCTGCGGGGCTGCCCTGGGCGTGCGGCCGCGGCCACTTGCATCCCTACCGCCAGTCTTTTCCCTCCCCAGTCTTACACAGACTGACCTCCCGATGTACGTGCTTCCGGCCCTGTCCTTACCCCGGAGTCGGTTCTCTCCACCCCCAGCATCCAATGACCTGAAGGTGGTTTGTCCGAGACGAAGTAGTCTCCGGGGGAAAATGGAAGGGCCGAAGTCTTTCTGAATAATTTTTCTTAATCTTTTTACGGGGAGGGAAAAAAAAAAAGAACGGTCTAAGGCAGAAATCATGGATGCATCTTGAGTGGAAGATACTTATTAATCCTTCTTTTTTTTTTTTAAATTTTCTCTTCTGAAAGGCAATAAAGCCTAAAATGATCTGAAAGGCAAAGATTACAGGGGGAAACATTCAAATTGATATCCCGCCTGAAACAAGCTGGGACTGGACCAGGGGAGGAGACTGGTGAACTCAGAAGCAAGGTTGGAGCCCACGGACCAGGAGAACTCCCCTTGGCCACTGACCTGGGGGGCAGAGATGGGGACTCCTGCCTCCCCCCACCCAAGGGAGTCCAGCCGCTTGGCAGGAAGTGGAGACTGTTCAGACAGCGCCTTAGGACATTTCGCTGAGGAGGCAAAGTTTGGGGGAGAGAGAGGAGCAGAATTACCCTGGGGAGGGGATGGGGGAAGGGTTTGGGTTTGTTTTGTTTTCAGATGAGAGGAACTTGGGGATGTTTATAGACTGTGAAGAGGAACTTAGAAGAGGAGAAGGGGCTGCTTTTTGGAAAGATCCCCCCAGGAGGGTAAGGGACAGGAGGATAAGGCATAGGAAGGTGTTCTATAATCCTACATTTCAGTGCAACTCCTGGGTCATTTCCTGGGCCCACAAATTCTCCGTATGACTTTGAATTGCTGACCATGATTATTACTTTGAAAGATGTTTGTGGGGCCAAATAAATAAATAAATAAATAAAGCCATAAAAACATAAAGTAGAAATCGCGATGTTATTAGCTCCCAGAGTACAAACAACATACAGTGGGCTTAATCATGAAGCCCCCGAAGCTGGCTTTGAAATCTCATCAGGGCATTCCTGTACTCCGGCTGCACTTGGGATTGAAGAAGGAAAACGGTTACACTTACTTCCAAGATGAGGTTTCTTTGCTCCAATCAAAATCGTTCAGGGTTTTAGTGGGGTCCTTACAGAGTCGAAAGATGAAGGGAACCCACAGATGAGCCTTGGTGGAAGGGGGCAGGCCAGGCCCTCAGCAGCCTCCACGCCCAGCTGTGAGCCATGGTGGACTTGCAGATTGCTTTTTCTCATCTCCTTCCTGTAGAAATCTTCTTTCTTCTGCTGATACTAAAAAGTATTCTAGGTTCTGGACAATATGTTTTTAGATAGTCTAATACTAGATAGAAGTCTGATGATAAAGATCACTTATTTTTAGATGCAGGTTTGGGTATGGGCAGGGCTCCATTCTCAAACAACTAGAGGAGTCGGAGGCTTTTCCAGGCAGAGGAGTGACATTCTCAGTAACAAAAGTGACAAAAAGGTGGCCAGAGATGGATTCTGAGAGGCTCCCGGGCCAGGGGGAGAGCAGGAGCAAGCTGGCTCCTGGAGGGGCTGAGAGCCGCCTTGAGGGCAGAACCCGGAGCCAGGAGGGCCAGAGACTCTCAGCATCTAGCTGAGCAAGAAAGTGACACTTCCACTCTTCCTATTAATCCTGCCTAGTCAGAAGAAAGCAGAGGGCATCAAGGAAGAGGGTGTGAAGAAAGTTATTCTGTCTTCCATCACATTGATATTCATGTAACAAAAGTAAAAACTCAGGAACAGGTTGGGGGTAGGGGCTCACCAAGATAGTTCAACTGGGGTTGAGAAGAGTTTGGGGGTAAAGGGGTTCTGAGGAAGGGGGCAGTGAGGGGCCTGATGGGCTCGGGGGCTCATGAAGACCCTCCAGACAGGCTGAGGAGGCAGAAGGCAACAAGGAGGCAGCTGAGAGCCACTGGGAGCTAAACTGGCAAGTGGCATAATCCCATTTACATTCTGGAAAGATCTTCATGCAGTTAGCCTGCACTGGGGGCCTGGGGTAGCTACGGACTGGGAACAGAGGAAAGGAAATGGCATGAAAAGAGCCTTGCCACCCAATTTTGGGGGCCCTAATCCTAGCAGAAGTGTGATGGGAAGACACATAGGAGCAGGTCAGAGAGGGGACTGGGAGCTGGGAGGCTGGTGAGTACGTGGGGATGGAAGGGAGCAAGGGTCAGAGTGGGAAGCAAGCATTAAAGGTACAGGAGCAGTCCCCTGGGATTCATTCTGAAGGCTTTGGGGGTGGGGAAAACAAGACCATCTGAGGTCCTTCTGCCTGCCAACAAGAGCTTGGGCAGGAAGGCTGACATGGAGGCAGGCATCCCCCTTGAGGGGAGCTGCCTATAATCCAGGCAGAATATGGAGATGGAATCTGGTGGCCAGAAGGCTTACCCTGAGGACTAGGGTCCATTCCTAGGCACCCCCAGACTCAGGGAATGACTTGGGGAAGGTGGGTACCTGCTCTGAACCACAGTTTTCTGTCGTGAGGACAGCGGGCTCTGGTTTCACAGAGTGCTTAGCACAGCTGCTGGAGCCCTACTGAGCTCATAAAAGGTGGCAGATTTAAAGTTCTAGCAATATTTGGAATTTAAAAGTCACTCATTTATATTGGCACCCCAAGCCCAGCTGTGTTCTCAGTAGGAATTCCCTTGTTTTCCAGAGGTGCTCCCAGGGGACTCATCCAGGTTCAAGAGGTGAGTACTGCTTCCTGCTGGGGGAGGGTGGAGGTCGGTGCAGGTCCTCTCCCAGACACCCCAGAACCTGCTGGAGGGGATCACTGAGCCATTTCCAGTGTGCAGTCACGCAACAGGGGTGGGGGGAGGAAGTCTTGTTCTGGCTACCCATCTCCCCACTACCCGAGCATTTTGTCCCCTAGTTGCCTTGTGCTGGGACCACACCATTTCATATTCCCACCCTGCACAGCAGTGGGCAGAGGCCATGCCTAGGATATTCTGGGGACACCAAGGACAGGTCCAAGGAAGGTTACTCAGGGTGTACCCCTGCCAGCCAACAGCAGCCATGTGGAAAGTGCACGTGGCTAAGAACACCTGCTGTCTACTCTAAGGCTGACCACCCCATGGGCCAGCTGTCCTCACAAGACAGTGCCCCCACCCCAGGGCCAGGAGCAAAGTCAGAAGGCCAGGGGCAAGGGCACCTGGTTGGCAGATGGTGGAGGCGGGGTGGGGTTCCACTTTCATTCAACTGAAGTTGAATGACTCCAGTGACTGGAGGCAGCAGCGAAGGTGATGTCTCCGTGGTGGCTGGCTGGCAGTGGGGAAGGACCGCGGTCTGTTGGGCCTCCCGAAAAGCAGAAGCTGGGGACGGGGCAGTGAAGGCTGCCAAGATCACCAGTGGGCTCAGGCTCCCCATGGAGGCTGAGGGGAGGGGAGCCAAATATGGTGATGGAAAGAACTAGAAGCCAGAGGGATGAGGTATAAAAATCTGTATTTATATTACAAAGACAGAATGGTACAGCACAGTCCCTCCCGGTAAACAGGCAGGTGGGTGACCCAATTCTCTCCGGCGAGGATCTCGTGATGCACAGACCTGGCCAGCACCAGGCCCCCTGGGCAGCCCCAGACTCTGGCACAGAACCTGCCCTATATGGGGCCTGGGGTCAGAGTTCTGTGTACATGGCCATGGGGAGGGAGCCCCAGGTTAGCTGGCCCAGAGAGAGGCAAGGGTTGGGAGAATGGGGGAAGCCTGCCTCACTCAGCAGATGGGGATTGTCTGGGGCAGGCAGGAGGGTGGGGGCCCTCAGGGCTCTAGCTGGGCACACGGGTCCATCAGCCCTGGAGAGCAGACTGGGATGCTGGGCCTCCAAGACCCCAACTACAGAGGCAGGCCCAGAGCTCCAAGGAGAAGCAGCTGTCTTGAAGTCTCCCCAGCCAGCTGGGTCTGCACTGGGGCAGTGGTGGCCTGGTGTAGGGCCAACTCCCAGTGAGGGTGGGGACCCAAACCTTAGCCACCGAGGGCCACAATGGCCCACACAGGTGTTGGAGGGCATATGGATAGAGGTCACAGACTCCCCCGCAGCCCTGTTTGGGTCCCATCTGCTTCCTACAGACTCCACGATGCTCTGTTATCCAACGTGGCCTCAGCTGGGCCCCCTCTGGGTCTCTGGCCACCAGCACCAGCTAACCTATGCGAAAAACAGGGAGCTGGAGGGAGCGGGGCGAAAGCATGTGTGAGCAACCCCTAGTGCTGGACCCTCGCTAGGGGAGGGGCCTCCAGACCACAGTGCCCCTAGGTAGCCAGTGAGGTCAACTCCCTGGCCCACACGGGAACCATGGCCTGAAAAGCCACGGGCTGAACTGCCAGGAAGGTCAGCTGAGGGCCCCAGCTGGTCACCCAGGGAGGACTGTGCTGGCTGGGGTGGGAGCAGAGCTGCCAGCTATTGGGAGAGCTAGTGCTTTAAGATCTGAGAGTGCAGACTATCTGAGGGCCCTAGACTTGTGTCTCCTGCAGCAGGATCTTCTACTCGGGCCCTCCTACCCTGCTCAGAGCCAGCTGGGTGCTCACAAGAAGCACTGTGTGGCACACTTGGCAGATGGGAGAAGCTGGTCTGGGCTCCGGACCCCCAGGGAAGCTGGAAGGAGATGCTGACAGAATCGTTTTCCTTGCAACCACCAGCAAGATATCAGGACAATCTCCCCAGTTCGTGTTCTGCCTCCCACGGGCCTGCTCTCCACGTCATCCCGAGCCCCTGCGGGGCAGGTTCTGTGCCAGAGCTGCTTCCAAGGACCCCTTTCTACCTCAGGAGGCCACCCACCCCAGGGGTGTCCACCGGCGTGACCAAAAACAAACACAAACTTTCTCCACAATCCAGAAATCGGGTACAACGCACCAGAGAGGGAAGCAGACGCAGCTGCAGGCCAGCCCCACAGCACGCCACCCAAATACTGCTGTATGGACGAGGACTTCGGGAACAAAAGGCCAGGAGAAGCTGCCTAATGCCCAAGCCCAGCTACCCAGGGGGAAGGGCTATCTCCATCAGCTGCCAATATCTGAAATCTGGAGCCCTCAGCCCAAGCAGGGGGAGCAGGGAAGGGTCAAGCTGGGGACAAGGGGAGACCATGAGGCCAGGCTGCCCGGCACGCCCCGAGCAACGGGGGCCAGGTGACAGAGAGCCGTCCCCACGACGCCTGACTGGCCCAGCAGTCTTTCACGCACAGAAGGCTGTGGCTGCCAGGAGGGGCTGCCGCCTGGGGAGGAAGCTAGAAGGGCACCTGCGGGGTGGGCCAGGGGCACCCCTTGGGCCACAAGGAAGATGCTGGTGGTGGTGGGTGGGGTGGGGCCAGACACGGGACACAAGGCACACTTGGACAACGGTGACAGACAAGACGAGTCCCTGAGACGCTGGGTCGCTCCCACCCCTCAGCAAACAAGGACACAACAATGGCTAGGAAAATAGAGTACAAAAATCTCATTCAGGAAACTGAGGCAGCACACGCTGATGTCACTTGGCGGGGAGTCCTTAGAGCTTTTTTCTCTTTTTAAAAACATTTCTCGTTTTGGGGAAAAAGCCTCTCTCCTGGGAGCCCCATTCAGGGCTGCTGGGCAGTGCAGCAAAAATTTTTTTTAAAGGTAGATGAGAAAGCCTCCTGAGGACTCTGTAGCTTCAGGCAGCTGCCCCAGTGCACCCCAGCCCCTGGGAAGGGAGCCCCCGCCCTGTGCAGACCGGGCAGGGGAGCCAGGCTGGGGGGAAGAGCCACACACAGGCCTGGAGCCAGCATGTGCCCAGATGAGCCTTGAAGGCCAACCTCCCCAAGACGCGTGCCCTCTGGGTCCAGACCCCGTGTGTCTGCATGTGCGCGTGTGGGCATGTGTGCGTGTGTGCCTAGGCATGTGCGTGTGTACATCTGAGGGACCTACCAGAGCAGAAGCTGCCCAGCTTGGGGCGGGGTGGCCTGGCCTGCCCCCAGGAATCCAGCCCTAGCTCCTGACACCTATAGGGTGCAAAGGCCCCTCTCCACCCACTTGCCCCAGGGTGCTCACCCGAGTCCCGCCCTTCATGGGTCCCTCTGTCCAGGCCTCAGGAGCCTATGTAGACTGACAGACAGATGGACAGATGGACGGAGAGCCACGCCTTCCTTCCTTCCTTCCTTCCTTCCTCGGTCCACTCCTTTCTCCTGGGATCCAGGGTTGGGATCTGAGCTCCCCGCAGTGGTCATTAAGCCCCTCACACGGTGCCCGCCGAGATTTGCAGCAATGATATTTAATACTTCTGGAATGATTAGGAATCTGAGAACAGACCGTGGACAGCTACGCTGGGCTCCGGGACGTGGGAGCTGGGCCCCATCTCCCTGCAGGGGTCCCTGCCCAGCTGGGAGGGATGGGCGGCGCGGTGGGCCCTGACCGGCAGGTGGGCGGAGGCGGGCAGCCCAGGTGGCAGCTGGAGCTTCCAGAATGGCACGGCAGCGGGCCCGTGGAGAGGCTTTCGAGGACTGGAGGGCTGGCGCACTTGGCCGGGTTGGCAGGCGGGCCGAGGAGCCGAGGGCACCGGGCCTACGAAAGGCCAGGGCGGCCAGGCCGCCGGCATGGGGGCCTGTAGCCACCATCGCCGCAGCCGCCGCTCTGCAGGCTGTAGTGGTCGTCCGCATCACTGCTGCTGCCAACACTGTCCAGCTCTCCGGGGCCAAACTCCATGCCCTCTACGTCCACTTCTGGGGAGAACAGAAGGGGCAGGATCAGCAATGGAGGCGCCAGCCGGGGCTCCCTTCAAAGCCAGGGCTGACCTCGGTGGAGGCAGCAGAGGCTCCCGGGACGGGAGTGTGAGGGCTCTGGGTCCTCGGCTTAGGGAGGAACAGGGAGCTCGCAGTTCAGGCCCGCTGCCCTCCATGCCTCAACCTCCTCGTCCGTCCACACTCTGAGTGCTCGTTGCATCTGCTGTCATCCCCAGCCTCCCTAGGGCTGCCTCCTCGGCCAAGCCCACCCCCTTCCCATCTCCCCGCCGGGGGCGCTCCAAGATGCCCACCTTGCTCAGAGTCGTCCGTGGAGACGGCGGAGCCCGTGCTGTCTGTGCGCACGCGTTCCAGACTCTGCATGGACAGCTGCTCCAGCCGCCGCTTCAGGAAGCGGTGTTCCCGCTGCAGCTGCTCCTTGATGCTCAGCGCCCGGCGGTCCTGCTCCTCCAGTTTCTGGGGGTGGGGATGCTGTGAGCAGTGGGGGTGGGGGAACCACCCCCCGGACCAGGACCAGGAACTAGGGCCGAGAGACCTGGGCAGAGCAGATTCTCACACCACCCCAGCCCCCTGGGCTGCCCCCCGACTTGCCAGGGGTTACGGAAGGCACTACTTCCCAGGCCCAGGCTCTGCATCTGCCGACCAGCTCCAGAAAACCCATGGCCATGACCCAACTTGGCCAAGCCAAGTCATGTGGGGGCCCTGGGCTGGCGTGGCCTCCTGGAGGACAGCCTGCCCTCGGTGGTCTTGCCCCCATTGCCCCCCATACTGTGGCTATCCTCCCCCCCGCCGCCTGTCCCTGAGAGCAGCACTCTGTTCTGACAAGCTGGCTGCTCCATGCCTCTCTCCAAGCTCCCGCCACCCTGCCCCAGGGCGCCCCTGCCTGTGCTGGCTTGGAGGCTCTGAGGGGTCCTTTGAGGGACCTTCGACTCCTAAACCAGCAGGTGGTCTCGAGGCCCACCCACCCCCAAAAACAGCTCACTCCATCTACCCCCTCTGTCAGCCCAAGGAGACCAACCCCACCCTCTACCCAGAACCTCCCAACACCCCTGGGCTGCCTGCTTCCACTTCTGGCCTTCCTGCCCCCACCTCTCTTCCACAGCCCAGGGGTCCCAGGAGCCATTTGCACCCACCTTCACCTCTCCCAGCCCGGCATGGCTACATCCTCCACCCCTCCAACACTTCTCGATAAAACCCAGCAGGTACCTGTGCCCCCCTCCACCCTCAGCATCCCCAAGCCCCCACTACCCCAGAGGTTCCCAGTGGATACCTGCTAGGTAGCTCCCTGTCAGGCCCCTGGTCCCTCCCTGGGGTGTACAGGATGGACTGGGGCCAGCTGAGGTTGTGGTAGGGGTGCCACCCTACTCACCTTGATGTGCATCTTGGCCCGCTTTAGGAGGCTCAGCGTGGTATGGCGGGTGCTGTCGGGGCCCAGGGGCACCAGTTGCTTGAGCTGCTCCAGATAGAGTCTTAGTTTGGCTCGTCTGAAAGAGAACACACAAAACCGTCAAGGCCAGGGAGGCAGAGCCAGGGGGACTACAGCGGTGGCAACATAAGGCCTGAGAGGTCTGGGGGCACGAGAGGTGGCCAGCCAGACTCCTGGATGGACCTGCTGAGGGTCCCTCTCCAGGGCTCCCCTCCCAGCCTGGCTGACAGCGTCCCCCAAAGAGCCAGCTACCCACCTTCTGGATTCCCCGAGACAGAGCTGGGGCCCAGGTAGCCAGCCAGCCCAGCACAGCCCTTGGGGTATAGCCTCAGAGCCCTGGCTCACCCTGCAGTCACCACCCACCACAGGAGACCCAGGAGGCCAGGAGACGACCTGCGGCGGTGAGATTAGTGCCTTCCTCGGGCTGCTCCCAGAGGCCCAGGGGACTCCAGGTAAGACTGGCATTCCACTTTCTCAAGTTCAGGGTGGTCTCTGGTCATGTCACCACGGAAACACAAATCTACTGGGGTCAGGGAGGGCCAAGGAGCAGCCCCCTCCCACCCTGAGTTTGGTGCCCCTGAGAGGAGGCTGCTTCCTTCCAAATTTTGACCCTGTGACCATGCAGACAAATGCAGATCTTCACCCAACCACCCTCATAAGACCCAGTGACACTGTTCACACAGTGAGGGGCTCTGGCCCAGGTCCCGCCCATCAGAATCACCACCTTTCCTGGCTGGCAGAGACCCCGGGGGTGGCCACAGCTCACCCTGAAACACATTCTGCCCACGAGGACGGCCGGGGGTCCTCTGCCATGTGCACATACCAGACCCTCCCTGCCTCTGCAGGAGGCCCAACTGCAGCTCTGAGAAGCTCCTGGAGGGCAGGGGGGCATCTGTATGAGGCCTTGACAGCCTGCTGGTCCACTCACACCTTCCCTCACCAACTCCCGGCTATCATCCCGTCCCCAACCTGCCAGAGCCCTGCCCATCCACAGCCCCCTGCTGCAGCAGAGCCTGGGAGGACAGCGAACTGAGGGAGCACCCGAGGCCTGGAAGAAGGGGCAGCCAGGTGCGGGCAGGAGCCTGTTGGCAGAGCCGTGAAAGAAGCCCTTCTCTGCAGAAGGAAGGCCCTATGCCTGTCACCCAGGCCCCTGTGGCACCCTCCCACGGACAGAGCAACCCCCCCCCCCCAACCCCCAGCCCCCCAGCCCACAGCACCCTGGGACCTAGAAGTTGTCCACAAGAACCTCCAGGACATGGCACGGAGATTGTGCTCTGCCTCAAGGCTGAAGGACTTTCAGAGATGAGCTCCCACCTCCACTGGAAGACAGGGCTGGGGAGGGGCACACCAGCAGGGCCACCCGGACTCTGGGAACCTCTGCTCCCATACCTCCAAAGGGCTCCAGGACCCTGCCTGCTGCCCCCACTGAAAACAGGGCTAGGAACACTGGGGCAGGCTGCCAACCCTGCTCCGTGCACAAGGAAGGGCTCACCAGCCAGGGAGCCACCCTCCCACCGTGGGCCCTGCTGTCCTGCCCCGTTCATGGCTGGGGGGGTGGCTTGCCCATTTGCACTCCAACAAATGGCAATTCTAACAATCTACTGCTTAGGTAAGCAGTATGTGATCTTTGTGTAGAATCAAAAACTGCAAATCAAGACAAAGAAAAATAAATGGAAAGTACCCCGAGTCCCACCATCACTTTGGTGTACTCCACATTTTCGCATCACAAGTGCTCAGCGTACGGAACCACCTACGTGACAAGGGACCCAATACTGTTTAAGAAACTCAAACAGCAGACGCACACGAGAGACGCAACAGGACACAATGAAGAACAGGAGGCATGCGTCTCCGGGTGACACGGTTGGCAACGTTTATTTCTTTAGCTTTATGGTTTTTTGTTTTTGTATTTTCAGGCTTTCTATGCTAAAATAAAATACCACATATTACTTTTACAATCAGAAAGAGAATTTGTACAAGAAAGAAAAAACACAGCTAAAAGACAAATAACAGCAGAAAAATATCTGTAATACACATAAAAGACAAACGGTTAGTATTTGTGACATTTTGAGCTCATACACATCGAAAATAAAAAGAGGAGTACCTTACTGTGGAAATGGGCGAAGGACACACACAGGCAAGCTGCAGAACACAGAGCACTAAGCTAACATGAAACCCAGTCGGCCGCGTAGCCCATGAGGAAACCCAAGCCCGGCAGGGGAGGCCGTCATCCAGGCCTGCCTGCCAAGACCGGCTGGCTCTGGGGCTAGCCAGTGTGCAGTCGGCCACACGTCGTGGGGTCACTGGGGGAGGGGAGCAAACAGGGACTACGCACCCAATTGCCATGGCAGCAACTTGAAACCTTGGTCAACACTCGCACCAGACCCCAGGGTGACAAGGTGTGCTGCAGGGCTGAGGGGCACGAAACAGAGGCCACAGCTAAGAGCACGGGCAGCACAGCCACGTGTCGGTGTCGGCACAGGGATGGCAGCGGTGGCGAAGGCACTGACACAGGACAGCCCTCGCGTGGTGGCAGGTGAAAGGTCAAGTTATGAAACAGTGGATAACAAGGTCCCCTTCTTATCCATGTTAGTATCCGTGGGGGGGGGGGGGGGGGCAGGTGGCCTCCCAGCCACCTAGGGTGGCTCTCTCTGGGAGAGGAGAGGCACCGGGGTCCCCCGAGCATCCATCATAGACATGGACAGACTGTTTTAGAAATCCTAAAGCAGAGCCTCCTCAAGGGACAAAGACAGTCTGCGGGATCATCCCCGTGCGATGCTGAGCACTAGACAATGCAGCTGCCCGAGTCCCCAGGGCACTTGGCCAGGACTGCAGTCTCGGTGGGGCCAGGACCCAGTTCTGCCAAGCACGGGCTGTTGGGGCCCGGGCAGGTCCCCACCCTTGTTGGCCCGGGTGGTCTGCCCCTGTGGGGAGCGGGGGGGTGGTGATGCTGAGGCCCCGCCGCCCAGGGCTACTCTGGGTCCAGCCAAGCCCTCCTCCAAGGCTGCCACAGTGCCCCCGGCCCACCGCCAGCGCCCTGTGGCTGTCCTGGCGTTCCTGGGAGCTTTGAAAATTCACCACTTCCTGAAGGAAGCCTGTAGGATTCAGGAGGCAGGACCTGCCTCTGGGAATCACTGCATTAGTGTTAACAGCAGCTCGGTCTCTGGCTGCCGGCCACAGCCCAGCTCTGGACACAGGTCCTTCCTAGCTTCTCACCACGAGCCCCCACCCCCATCCCCGCTCCCGAGAGGAAGACCCAGAGCTCCTGAGCCATGTCCCCCAGTGTCTGCACGGCCACGCACTGAGCCAGGCCTGGCTGCTTGGAGAAAAGAGAGACGCAGTGAACTGTGGCTCCCTTGAGGGGTGCAGCAGGCGCTGGGGTTGGGGGCAGGGAGGCAAGCACAGGCCCGGTTGCTCCTTCTGCTCACCTGCACCTTCTGCTTGTCAGGGGATTTATAAAGATCGTGAGCCCCTGCGCTAGATGGTGGGAGCTCCATACCTCCACCCACAAAGGTTGAAGCCTGGAGCTGGGGCCAGGAGCCTCACCCTGCCTGGGAGCACCTGACCTCCGTGGCTGCCTGGGGTCAGCAGTGGAGTGTCAGCCTTAGCAGACCCGCAGGAACTGCTTCCTACGAGGCCTGGGAGGAGGATCAGGGCCAGGCTGCATGGGCCTGAGGGTGACCAGGCTGGCTCAAACAGGCAAGGGGAAATCCCACAGGCCCAATGGAGGCACACCTCCAGGGAAGGCAATGTCCAGGGCCTGTGCACCCCTCTCCCCGGAGCTGGCTGGGTGATCCAGCCAGTGCTTCTTTCCTTCCTGTGGCCAGCGGCCAGCAGCATCCTGCCATCAGCGCTGGGCAGCCACAGGCACAGCCATGACCCCAGTCCCCACCAGGGGCTCCTCATGGCTATCCACAGCTGCCTATTGGCTAGCCAGGAACAGGACCCTGCACTGGGATGGGGAAGTGGACAGAGATCTCAAGTCACCCATCTATCCAGCTTCTGTGTCTCAAAAAGGCCCCAAGGCCCAGCCTGTCAGGGCGAGCTTTGGTAGAAGGTGACTGAGGCCAAGGCCAGGGTCAAGGGCAGCCATGACCATGGCACCCACCCTCCCTCGGCCTCGTCCCCTCTGTCTGCATGAGGGGCTGTCTTCCCAGGCACCACCCTAGGAAGCCTTCTCCAAAACACCCCCTGCCATGTGTCTGTCCAGGCTCCCCGGTCTCAGCGGAGACTGGCCACCTCCTCCAGCCAGGGAGCAAGCCTGGGGCCTGCCTGGCTCTCAGGGCCCCTGCACCTGCCCCACCTCCATGGCCTCCCGGGAGCCCCTCAAACACAGGACCAGTCCAGGAAGTACAGTTCCTCCAGAGAACACTGCGTCCTGTCCCTGCCCAGCGCCCGCCCAGCTGAGGGCTGAATCCCAGGGGAGCGGAAGCTGGTGCTGCTGTAGGCGTAGAGCAGGGGCGGGTGGAGGACACACAGAACTGGCCAAGCTCCAAGCCTTCCCAGAGCAGGCTGCGAGTTCAGCTGTATGCAGAAGCCCCCCTCCCACGCTGACCCAAGAAGGGGGGAAAGAGCTGGCCCATTTCACAGATGGGAGCAAAGCTCAGGAAAAAGCTATCATGTGCCGTCCCTTGGTCCTGGCACCACAGCTCCTGCCTTCAGGGCCTCCGTACCCACCCCCAGCTCCCACCGCCCCACTGAAATCCAGGAGGGTCCCTGTCTGCAGGGCTGAGCCTGTCTGTGCCTTGTCCCTACTTCAGGGGAGGCCCAGGGTGAAGGAGCCCCTGAGGGTACAGCCAGGCCTACAGCACCCAAGCTGGGGTCAGCCAGGGAGGGGCCCTGGGACCTAGCTCTGGCAACAGTGCTGCCCTGCCCTGCTTCTCTCCCCAAGCCCTCCCACTCCCTAGAGGACCGAGCATAGACCCAGACTCACAGCCAGTAGGTGGGCATGAAGGGGGCTCCCCTGGATCCCACCCTGAACCAAAGCATCCCCTCAGGCCCATGTGGCCAGAGACTGGGTACCCTTCCCAGTGGCCCCGCACAAGACCAGCAGGAGCTCCTTGGAAGACAGGCCCCAGGGTGCAGGGGACCCCAGACTAAGAGAGCCAAACCCTCCTGGCTGGAAGCCGGCATCCTAAGGGCTCATATGCTGCTCCCGAAGGGGCTTAGATATGGCTCTCCTCCTCCAGAGAGCATGGCCTGACCATCACCCAGCACAGGGGGTCCTGCTCCAAGACCCTGCCCCCCACTCATAACTTCCAAAGGCAGCGCCTGGGGCCCCATCTCCGGACCCCTGGCATAGGACCCCAGCCTGGCAGCACCATAGGCCACACCCAGGACACATTAGGAGGCATGGGGCTCTGGCCACAGCATCCCCACAGCAGAAGTGGGGGGTGGGATGCATCAGGCGACTCATAAGGGGGACCAGGAGTGGGGGACAGGGGATCACTTACCTGTGCTTTTCTAGTTCATTGTGTGAAGACCTGTTTAGAGAGACAGAAAGACAGAGCTCACTCTGCTGCCTGGTCAACAGGACAGGAATGACAGCATAACTTGGGGGCCTGGGGACCTGCCAACAGTGGCAGAAAGGGTCTGGGCCCCAGGATGCCTCAGGCTGGGCAGGGCCAGTGCAGGAGAGTGGCTGCCTAGTGAAGACAGGGGTGGGAGAACTGGCACTAAGTGACAAGGAGAGGAGACACAGAATTGCAGCTGTATCCAGAGGTGCCTAGGGCTACCTGGCTTATTTCGGGAGGCCTGTGGGGGCTTTGGCCAGCAGGAGGGCCCAAGACCCCTTCCAGAAGGTACTAGGAGTACTAGGACTAACCCACCCTGTGCTCCCCAGACTTCCCAGGCCCTGAGCCACCAGCCTTCTCTGTTCCCCTCTCCTAGAGGCCAGCGGTATCTTTGGAACTACGGGAGTTAGCACAGAGAGTCAAGGGAAGGTGAGCACAGACACGGGGTAGTCTGGCCTGGACCCAGCCGGAGCACCATTCTCACCCTGCTGGTCTCTCCCACCTGCATCGTCATAGCTCACTGTAGCACTGGGGGCACCCAGCACTGGGGACACCCAGCCCCAAAAGGATCAGCACATAAGGATGCCTCCACCACGTGGATGCTCCCCAGGCCAGTGGGCAGGAGGTAAAATGAGGCTGGCCCTTACTTCCTTCTGGGGCCATGGTCTGGGTACAGGGACCCTATCTGCTGCTCAAGCTCTGCCCAGCTGGCCCATCCAGACAGGAGTACAGAGTCCTGAGTGCCCTGGCTGGCAGGGCCACAGCACATGCCTTGCAGGACAGTAATACAGCAGGGCCAATCTCCCAGCTCCCATCATCCTTGCAGTCCAGGTGGGGACTTCATGGACAACCAGGGCTCCTAGGCCTGCCTGGCTGCCTCGCATGTGAGCAGAGGGCACTCAGGCAATCCTATGTCCACCTCAGGGGACACCCAGATTGAGTGCTGTGTTCCCTACCCCTCACTCTTTTCAGGAGCTTCTACTGACCTCTGCCTGCCTGCCCTTACTCTCCTGCTCCAAGAACTGTGGACAGTGTGTCGCCCATCCCCATCCCACAAGCCGGAGTGCCTGCCCATCCTTCCCACCTCTGCAGCCTGCCATGATCCATGGCCCCACCAAAGCCAACTAGGGCCCAAGGCCTCCCCTCTGCTCAGCAGGGCAGTCAGCCCCGGGGCCTCCCTATGCAGTGTTAGGAGAGCCTGGAGGACCCGCTGGTCACATGAGCTAGGCAGGTAGCTTCAACCTCTGCCGGGACTGGCCAGGACCAGGAGGGAGCAAAGCCATCAGCTCCGCAAGGTCTGAACCACAGTCCCTCCGTGTGGGTCTGGAGGTCTGCTCACGTGTGGATGTAAAGGTCAGTGAGTGTCCTTCGATACAGAGAGCTGCACCTGGCCACTCCCTTCCAGGCCGGGCTAGACCCCATCCTGGAGGGTGGGGGGGGGGTCACTCCTTGGCTAGCTAGAGGCCCAGAGCCCCTCTTGGGGCCCCTCCCAGGTCCAGACACCTGTGATAGCCTATGGCAGGTTTGTAACATGGGTCCCAGGAACACCCTCCTTGGGCCTGGGGAGAGGGGGGACCCCAGGCTGGGGCTCTGCTAGGTACATTCCTGGCATCCCTTGGCTCACCCTGCGCCAGCAGCCCCAAGCAGGTACTCTCCTGGCCATGTTCTCCAAGAACCTGCGCCCCAGCAGCCTGGCTCCAGTTCCCTCTTGCTGAACCACTGTCCCCCACAGCCCTTCCTGGGACTTGTGGGGCCTCCACACACACACATTGCCCTCCCGCCCTCCTCCTCACCCTGGTCCCAGCAGTGCCCATCCTTTTCCCTCATCATGGTGAGATGAAGACGCCTTTCAGGGTGGCATTGCCCCACCAGCCAAGTCAGGGCCCCAGATTCTCTAGGCCCTGCTTGGTCCTTGCCCCCGGTCTGGGCCCAGAGGAACAGCAAAGAAGAGCACTGCAGCCCAGGAGACCACCTTGGCTCCCCCCAGAGCCCTGAAGGTCTTTGCCTGGCAGAATGGAGAAGGCCAGGAGCCCACCTCAGGATGGGGGTCCCAGGGATGGGATGGTGGCTCCAGGCAAGGAATTCAATTTCTCTGTTCCTGTTTCCTCAGCCTTCACATGCAGATAAAAATAACGCATCTGTCCTGGGTTGGGCAAACAGTAGCAGATCCTGACCTACTCAGCACCCTGAAGCCCCCAGAGTCTTAGCTGGGATTCTGATTATCAACTCTGGGTACCTCGTGGGAGTCCAAGGTCATGCCCAGGAGTTCTCCATGGGCCCCAGGGTGTTTAGGGGCAGTGAGAGCCAACAGCGGGGCCTGGCTGGCTTATCCAGGAGGCCTGAGGCCGGGGTGCCCCCCTCACATATCTCTTCCCAAACTGTCCTCAGCAGGGGGCCAGGGGCTGGCATTGGGAGGCCCGTCCAGCCAAGGCAGATGGAGACTCAACCAACTCCTTGCCAGGCCCAGGACGCCAGGACGTCACAGGAGATGGGTCCTTGTGCCAGCCTTTCTGTTTCCCAAGAACGGGCAGGCCACAGGAATGAGCCGCACCCTCTGCCAAGGGGCCCTGAAGCCCCCTGCAAGCCCAGCTCCCCGCCTGGTGACATGGTCCAGAGCCAAAGCAGGCCCCCAGGCACTGTCAGGTATGGGGTGGTCTTCATGGCAGCGGGGAGAGTGGAACCCCACAGAGCCCTAGCTCGGGGTCCTTCCCCCTCCGCAGGGATGTGCACCCCAGCTTTCTCTTCTCCAGCCTGGGAACAAGGCCAAAAGAAGGGAGGTGGGGGAGGGCCGCTGCACAGCGGCCTGCACCTCTTCCGGCTCCCCTTCAAAAGGGCCTCTTGTCCCAAAGAGGGGGCCCCTCCACTTGTCGCCGCGGTTCCACCAATGTTAGCAGACTGGTCAGGAGAATGGACTCCGCGGTGGGGTAGGGGCCCCGGGCAGGGCCTCCGTGCGCCTTCATTGTCGGGGCCCCCCGGGGGTGGGCGTACTCCGCCCAGCACCAGGAGAGATGCGGCCCACCCTCCCGCGACCAGCAGAGGCCAGGGCGGGCCATCCCACGCTGCTGTGCTCTGAGCCTCAGTTTCCCCGGACTCGCGGGGCAGCGGCCCGTGCCCCCGACAACTTTTCTCGTGGCCGGAAAAGTCCGGAACAACTTGGGAGCGGGAGCGGCTGCGGGAGGAGACCCCGAGCCGCGGGCGCTGTACGCGTGGCACTGTTTACGCGAGAGGCTGAGGAGGCGCGGCCCGCGGGAAGATGGCGACGGCGCGGGCGGGGCCGGCCGGGCGGGGCTGCGGCCGCGGCCCGGGCGCGCCTCCTCCTCCAGGCTGGCCGCCGGGGCGCGCGGCCAGCGGCGGGGCCGCGGAGCGGGGGTCGGGGCCGGCGAAGGGGGGCGCTCCGAGGGGCGCCTCGGGGACCGGGCTGGGGGGCGACCGCGCGGGGGGCGGTACCTGTTGTTCGGGGCCTTGCGCACCAGGCCGGCCGCCTTTGTCTTCTTCCTGGCGAAGTCGCCGTCGAAGGGCAGCACCGAGGCGTAGCCATGCTCAGCCTCTGCGGACACACGGCGCGGTCAGCGGCCCCGCCCCGGCCCGGCCCCGCCGCCGCCGCCGCCCGCCCGCCCGCGGCCCGGAGCACAAAGGGGCGCGGGCGCTACCTCGGTCCCTGCGCTCCAGGTACTCGGCCGCCTCCAGCAGGATCAGCAGGGAATTCAGCTCCATCGTCCGCCCGCGCGCGCACGCCCCCGCTCTCCGGGACGGCGGCGGCCGCTGCCCGGCCCTCTCCGGCCGGCTCCGCTCGCCGCCCGCCCCGCGCGCCCGGCGGCCCCACTTCCCCGACTCCGCCGACTCCCTGCGCTCTCGGCCGCCACCCTCCGCCTCGGGCCCTCAAATTGACACATAAGGGCGAGCGGCGGCCGGCGCAGCCAATGGGGGCCGGCGCTCCTGCCCCGGGGGCGGGCGCTGGGCCGGGCCGGGGCCAATGGGAGCTGGCCGAACGCCTCGGGCCGGGCCGAGAATGTTGACAGATGCGAAGCTCGGTTCCGATAGGCCCGCCGCGGTAGTAACAATTTAGAAGCCCAAGCTTAGCAACAGCACGTGGTGGCCCGGCCCCCGCGCTCGCTGACTGGCGGCTGGCGTGCATGTTAAGTAGGCGCCATGCGCCGATTGGCCCAGAGTGGTCTATGTAAAATAGGGACCGCGGACCAATGGGTGGCGGCGGGGCGCGCGGCCAATGAGGGCGCCGCGGCCGGACGCGTTGCCGAGAGGAAGCGAAGAGCCGTGGGACCTCAAGCCGCGGTGCCCGCGCCCCAGGGTCCGTTAGGGTGCGGGGAGCGTCGGGTGCTCCTGGCAGGTCCGTGGGGTCTGAACGTGTGCAAGAACCTGTTGCCCGGGGACAGCCGCCGCAGCTCTGGCTCCGCGGGAGCACGGGACCTCGTGGTCTCCTCGGGGGTGGCGCGTGGGCTGCGCACGACACCGCTTCCCGCCGGACGCAGAGTGACCCCAGCGAAGGGCGGAGCTCGGGAGAGGGGCGTAGAGGATCAGCGCCCAAAGCCAGATTTCCTTGAGCCGCATCTCGACAGGGAGAGGCCCGGGGAGGAAGGGGCCCTCAAGAGTGGACGGTTGCGTGCTCGCGTCTGGTCTGCAGAGTGGGCACATTCCCAGACATTCCGGGCATTGGTCCCCTCTGGCCAAGGAAGCGGTTTCTGGGGAAGAGCATTGCCCTCTGTGGGAGGGGAGCAAGGCCCTCATCGAGCTCCCGGCTGTTGCATGGCCCCTAGTGGCTCCTGCCCCTCAGCTGGCTCCGTGAGAACTGGCAGCCTGGACGCAGCCCCAGACTGGCCCTGGGTCCCCTCGGTGTTCCTTCTCGCTAGTTGTTGAGACTAGTAGCCTGGGAGCCCCTGAGGAGGGGACGGGCAGGTTGGAGAGTGTGAGCATAAGGTAGCTGGACCCTGACCATCCTGCCCAGAGTTCAACATGGGGTACTGCTGCTGCCAACAAAACAACCAAAACTAAACATCTCAGCACTTCCTGTCCTGGGATCTGCTAGAGGTTTCATATGCATTCCCTTGGGAGTTTCTGAATTCCCCAATTTACAGGTAAGCCAGGAATCCTGAGGTGTGGGGACTGGCCAGGGTCTCCTTGCAATCCCAGGGGCAGGTAGATGAGCGCTACCCTAAATGTGACCTGGGCCTGGTAACCCAGGAGCATGGAGACCAAGACCCCTCCTGGCCTCACATTACTTGCTGGGGGTGGGAACTACAGCTGCGTGACCTGAGAAATGGGGTTAGGGATGTGTTGTCTACACCCCACCCTTCCCAGCAGAGCTCAGCAGGAGCCAATAGGGATCACAGCTACTGCCATTAGATAGCCCTGCATGGACATTAAGACAACCCCTTGACAGGAACCCCAGCCCTTCTTGCTCCTGCCTCACGATCCAGGACAGAGCCCTGGATCATGCTGCACAGGGTAAAGGAAGGTGCCAGTTCTGGGGGCACAGAGGCTTGCAGAGTTCAGGGGTATAGGAAGCAGGACCCCAGGCTCACCAGCTGGTGGTCAGCATTTTGCAGATCCCCACCAGAGGGGAATCCTAAGGGACTTATGTCCCTGCATCCCTCACCCTCAGTGGCAGAGTCCCTTCATCCCTGCTTATGTGAAGGGTAGGTTGCTGCCCCAGTCCTAGAGCTGGCAGCTTGTCCATGATACCTGCCAAAGGCCCACCCTACAAACTGCCAGGAGGCAGGAGGGCTGCTGTGTGTCTCAGCCCGCAGAGCAAGCACTCAGGTGTGACCACGGGAACACATGCACAATGCACCCCAGCCTGAGAGAAAAGAGGGCGGCCCCACCTTGCCTCCATCTGCAGCTAGGCTGTTTTAGGGTCCCCTCTCCCAGCAACACCAGGGGCCTAGCAGTGCCTGTGAGTGTTGGTGGCACTGGAGGGCTAGCAGTGTGTGGGAGCGAGGGGAGAAGTCGGCCGTGAACTAGGGGCTGGGCAGGAGGGCCAGGGCCTGGTGTGGGCAGAGGCCTCAGGACCCCAGGCCTAGGGGGCAACGAGGGAGGAGCCTTGTGAGCCAGACAGCCCCCCAGGGAAGACATTAAGGTGCAAGGTTGGGGGCTGTGGGTGGGTGGGTGGGTGGGGGACAAACAGGGGTGGGGTGGTGCTGATCTTTGGGGCCAGCCAAGGCTCCACACCCACAAGTGTCAATGTGCCCTCCTTGGGTATGTTGCGGGGGCGGGGGATGACAGGGAGCAGAGATACAGCTGGCTGGCCCAGGGTCCAAAGCTGCCCAGGACCTGTGCCACCCCTAGCCCGGCTCTGTAGGGCAGGTCTCCAACGGGGCTGTGTCACCTGCTCCAGGGAGGCTTCCCTGAGCCCAGGCTAGGCCAGCTGCCACCTCACCTACCCCTCTCTCATGCCTGCCCAGCCCTTCCTGCCCCGCTGCGGCACAGGGCCTTGTCCCAGCGGGAACCAGCCCAAGTCCATGCCCTGAGGAAGGACGCAGACCTCTTAGGGCCCCTCTGTCTCCATTTAGAGCCCAAGAGGGGCATAGACCTCTCCTGCTCCCCACTCCAGAGGACCCTCCAAGCATCCCCGCTGCAGGGGCCCTCCACTGTGCATCCCTCCTGCACCAGCGCACATGTCCGTCACTGTGCCATCCCACAGATTCTTTCCCCTGCCTGTCCTTTAGAGGAGCCCGGTCCATCCCAGAGCTCCAGATAGGGACTCTAAGAGAAGGAGTGGGGCCTGAATCCAGAAGGGATGTCCCAGTTTGGCTGGAAGGCCCCCTCTGCCCACCTTTCTTGGTTTCCTCCCCCATCCTCACCCTAGCCTCAGCTCCCCTGGCTATAAAAGGAGGATGGGAGTACCCACCTCTTGCAGTATTGAGGGGATGGCATGAGGATTTCTGGCCCAGGAGCTCAGTAAAGGCAGACTTACTCCCCACCCCTAGGATCCCACGAGGGGATTTAAGGCCCTAAGGACATCGGAGGGAAAGAAACCTCTAGAAAGCTGCTTCCTAGCCTCCTCCACACCTACTGGGCCCTGGCTCCCTTTCTCTGGACCCAGAGTTTCACCTCCACCTCACAGCCTTGGGAACATACCCATGGCTCCCACCACGGCACCAGGAAGCCCCCCCACACACACACACCTTGCCCTCAGGACAAGGTGTTCAAGGCCCTTCTTTCTCCAAAGTCTCCTCCTCCTGCTTCCAGGATGCCCCACCCCTGGCTTCACCTTCTCCTTGCCTACTCCATCCCTGGGGTGAACTCCTTGCTCCCACCTGGGTACACAGCGCCAGCATTCTGGGACTGAGGGGCTGCCTGCTTGCCTGGACAGCCCACAGCCTGCCTTTACCTGACCCATAGCAGGTGTAGTGGGGGACAGGCCATGTTTGGTTACGTCCCAGCAGGCAGGTTCTGGGACCGTGGTGTGGGGGGACAAAGAGCGTGGCCTGGGGTCATCCGAGGACCAGGTCCAGCCCAGCATGACAGCCAGCCTCCCAGAAGCCTTGGCTCCCCTGCCCTGAGATGTCCAGTGTGCACCAGCATCAGAGGGGAGTCCAGGGGACTTTTGTCCCTGCATCCCTCCCCCAAATCGTCCCTGAATTCTAGTCTGGCCACGAGACCTTGGCCAGCTCACTTTAGCCTCTCTCAGCCTGTTTCTCAACTATAAAAGCAGACAGTACCTGCCTTTCGGGGTGGCTTTGGGGTGAAAGAAGGATCCATGGAAAGACCCAGGCAGCAGTGGGCAGGGCACAAAGGAATGCCCCGAAAGTGGCAGGGATACGAACATCATCCCTGATAGGCAAGTGCCTCTAACCGTTGGCCCTACACACGGAGACAAGGGGCAGGGCCTGCCAGGTCACCACGGCCAGCATCAGAGTCCCCGTCGAACTGGACTGGACTGGAGTGGCAGCTGCCCAAGCCAGCCAGCCATGGGCACCAGGCCCGGCCTCTGAGCGTCTGGGGCCTTCTAAAAAGCTTAGCACTCAGGAGAAAACGGTCTCCAGAATACAGTAAGGGGGTAGCGATGATATCAAGATGCATGAAGATATAATTAAATGTGTGCAGAGCTAACACAATGTCAATGTTATTTTTTAAAAAGATTTTATTTATTTACCTGGCAGAGAAACAGAGATCACAAGTAGACAGAGAGGCAGGCAAGGGTGGAGGTGGGGGTGCTGGGGAAGCAGGCTCCCCACTGAGCAGAGAACCCAATGCGGGGCTCGATCCCAGGACCCTGAGACCATGACCTGAGGCTTTAACCCACTGAGCCACCCAGGCGCCCCTGTCAATGTTACTTTTAAACTTAAAATAAGAAAATAGTTTATTGTATTTGTGAACAGTCTTTGGACTAGATTGTTCACTTTATAAGTTTTCCCGCTATGCTTGATGACCCTAGATAACTTAAACAATTGTAAATTAAATGAAATTTTTTTTTGTAACCAAGATATCCAAAAACAATATATTTTTTAAAAGTTTATAGTGAGAAAAAAAAAAAAGGTCTGAGGGTGGGATGTGGTATAGACCCAGGCATTTGCTGTGGTGTTGAGCCAGAGGGTGGAAAACTGATGGCTCGGGGCCAGCGACCTCATCCGTTTTCGGGCCCAGGTGGGGCAGGGGTTAGCCCTGCTGCTGCTCCCAGGCCCCTGATGGCTGTGAGCCCTGTTGTCTGAGGGAGACATCTGGAATAGATGGGCAGGTCTCCCTCCCACAAACAGTAGGAACCTTGAGGCTCACACCAAAAACCCCTCTCCCTGTACCACATTCTTGGGTTCTCTGCCCTAGGCCTTTCTGGCTTGTTCCCCACCTCTTCCAGGAAATCTTCCAGGCCTTCTAAACTGTACCTGGCTGCTACACATGGTCTTAGGGTGGAGATCTTCTAGTCTTAGGCTGGAGGCCCTGAGGGTCTGAGCCCAGGAAAGCCAGCCCCAGCCCCCACCCCTGGGCTCCAGGTCTTCTAGCAGCTTCTAGACTCATAGGGTTGGGCTCTGGCAAGTGTGGCCCAAGCTGCCTCTGGAGGACACTGTGGCCTCCCAGACCTCCATCCACACAGCCCAGCAGGGCCCTGTGTGATGGGAGGCGTGTTATCACCTCTGATGGGACCCTGGCCTCTGTCCCACCCACCCATCTCCCTGTGAGGTGTCCCAACCACAATTCTGACTGTGCCCTGCTCTGCTCAGAACTCTCCCATGACTCCCCAGTGCCCTCAGGACAAAGCTGGAATTTGGTGTCTGGAGTGACCCAGTTGAGCTGCTGTGTGTGCTCCGCCCTTGCCAGGAGTACCCCCATTGCTCACACCCTCGGGGGCATTCTGACACCCCATTCTCCACAGATACCCCCTCACCCCCAAGGCCCAGCCAGCTTCACCAGTGCACGTGTCCCTACTCTGGACCTGCAGGCCCCAAGGGCAGGGAAGGTCTGGGGCATCTGGGTGCCCATCTTGGCCCAGCTCTGGGGCAGACTCTAGCCCTGGGGCGCCCTGAGCACAGCAGCAGAAGACAGAGCCATGCTTGTGTTTTTAAGTCTTCGGGGTGACGTCCCCTTTGATTAACTGCTTGGTGCTGGGCTCTGCCCCTCCCCTCTCTGCAGGAGAGGCCCTGAGAGTTTTTCCCTGACCACTGCAAAGAGCCCCCAGGCTGTGCTTTGAGGATGTGTGTGAGCCTGGGAGGTGGGTGTGATGCTGCTGTCTGGGAGGGCCACCTGGAGGAGTGGCCTCTGAGGAGCTAACCGCCTCCAGGACTCTGGGTCAGGGAAGTAGCAGGGGCAGGCCCTTTGGGTCCTGCTCACCTTCCCCCCAGCTCCCAATGCAGAGTCCAGGGAACCGTAAGAGCAGGGACTATCAGTCCCCAGTCCCAGCCCTGGAGGTTTGAGGTGTCCAGCTCCAAGCAGGACGCCTCCTCCCCACTCCCAGACGGATCTGAGATGGGGTTTGTCCTGTGTGTCGTACTTGCTGGCCCCCAGCCCCCTAGCCGCTGCAAGCAGCTTTCCAGTGGCCACAGTGCCCACCCCACCGCCCCACCCCAGGCTAGACCTGCAGGAAGAGCAGGCTGTGCGATGGGCGCCCCCTGGTGGCCATCATGGTCTGTAGTGAGGACCCTGGAGGGAGCCCCATCTTTAGCCCCACTGTCAGCCCCAGGAGAAAGGGAGCGCCCCATCCCACTCCTGCCAGGGACCTCCTGGAGATATTGTCCCGTCACCTTCCTCAGCATCCAGGACTCTAAATGGCCCTGTTCTTGGTGCTCCCACCCCACCCCAGGGCCACACAGCTGGTGCCCGGGGCTGCCCACCTGTGGTCTGGGAGAGGCGGTCCAGGCCTGAAGACAGGTGGGCTGTATCTGGGCGTGTCTGTGGGGACAGATGCCACCAGTGGGGGCGGGCAGCAGGGCCCCTCCAGAGGCCAGGGTGTGGGTGTGGGAGTTGGTGGGGGGGCTCTGGACAAAGCTGAACCTATGGCAAGAGGAGGAAGGAGTGGACAGGGTGTCCCCTTTCTTCCCACCCCCAGGCCACCCACCCGCCCCGAGGCTGAGTATGGTGGCTTCCCCCGCTCTAGGGATTCCTGAAGTCCCGTGGGTACAGAGAGCACTGGGTGCTCCCAGTTCTGATTGTCCATCCTCTGACTCGGTCACCGGCAGGCTGCATCCGGGTCCTGAGTACCTGCGGGGCCCAGCCAGGCCGAGGGCCCCCGCCTGCTGCCAGGAAGCCAGCGGTGGCGGTGTTGGGGAGCCTACAAGGCCTTCTCCCCAGGGCCTGAGCGAGCCCGAGAGGGGTGAGGCAGGCAAGACAGACCCAGGTGTGCCTGCTTCCTGGCAGCCCCCCAGCCTTCCTTTGGATGCCAGACAGGGGTGTGGTGGGCGCTCTGAGACTGGTGGTGCCCCTGTCCCCAGAGTGGCCTTTAGAAGTGGCTCTTCAGGCACAGTGGGTGGGGCTGTCTTGGGGCACTCTGTTTCCGCTGTGGCCACCGCCTACTAACTTCTATGAGCCTCAGTTTCTCCACCTGACAGAGGGATCCTGCCCCACAGGGGAGTGTCAGGGGGAGTGTCGAGGGGAGTAGAGTGCTTAGAAAACAGCAGTGGGAACACCACAGCAATGGTGACAAAGGGGAATGGGAGCCTAAGGAAGGCTAGTGTGCTCGAGGCCCAAGACCAGCTTGCAAGGCTGATTCCAAACCTGGAGCTCTTGGCTCTCTCCCTGTCCCTTCCCCCAGGGATTCCCAATCCTGAGCCCCTATTGTGGCAGGCAGCAGGCCATTCCTAGAACCTTCCTGAGTGGAAAACTCTTGTGTTGGACTCATCCCTGCCCACCATGTCTTGGCTCTGCCCTTGGAGTGTGGCTAGCCCTAGAAGGGTAGAGTGACCATACGTCCCTGGTTTAGCATGGAAAGTCTCATGATTCAGTACCGTCTTCATTCCTGAACAAACGCTACAGCTAGTTACCCTCACTGGCAGCTTCCGTGGTCCAAGACCTCCCTGCAGGGCAGCCGGGTGTGGGGGTGCACAAAGGCAGGCCAAGTCTGACATGCAGGGCCTCCTGGCTCCTGGCCACATGCAGAGCTCCCTTGTGTCCCTGGGGCCTAGGCCTCTCCCTTTGGAGAGCGGCCCTGTCTGTGCCAAGGGCAGGCAGACCCTCTTTCCTGGGTCTCCACTCCTCCCAGCCTGACCTGGCAGATGAGGAGGGCCTGTCACATCTTAAGTCTGGAAGGTGACAACTGTGGGTGCCTGTTGAGGAGAGGAATGGGGACCCTACAGGGTCTCTCCATAGAGGCTTCTCCTGTAAGGGGCTGACTTCCTGGTCAGTGGCAGCACGGGCTGCCTTCCCCGTCCCCTGCCAGCACATGACCTTCCGGAAGGCACCACTGTCCAGCCAGCAACATCAGCTACAGCCACCCACAGGAGTGGGAGGAACTTTGTCCAGGTGGGCAGCCTGATACCCCTTCTATTCTGCTCCTGAAAGACTCAGGACTGCTCCTAGGGAGACTTCAAATTCTAAACACTCTTTTACCTCTCAGAAAGAAAGTGGATCTGGTGGCCACTGGGTTCCTCCCAGCTATTCCCCCATTCCAAGGGACTGGGCACCCAGTTCCCAAGGGATTAGCCTCCAAAAGCAGAGGAAGACACCATTGCCGTGGCAACCCCAGGGTGCAGCCTGGCGGCCTGCATTCTCCCCAGGGCACTCCAGAAGGCACAGGTGGCCCAGCCCTGGACCAGGGGGGAGAAGCCCCCCTCCGACACAAACATACAGGCTAGCGGTCAGAGCTGAGGACACATGAGACAAGGGGCTGGACAAATAGGCAGGGCATGGGATGGGGCTTTTGGGGAGTGGGACAGGCTGGCCACCCCTTTCCTAAAGACTGGTGGGAGCCCTTCATCCGTCACAAGAGTGCAGACATCCCGAGCTTTCTAGGAGAGAATGTGTATTAGCAAGAACACCTTTGCCTCCCAGACAGAAAAAGAAGTCTGCATTCACATCAGAAACCAGTGTCTGCAATCCTTAAAGAGATTTATGGAAATGGCTTCGAATTACAGCATTTAGAAAATAAAAATAATCTCAATACATAATATTCCCTCCATTGTATACCCAAGAAGCCGTCTCTGTGCATGTGCGCCCACTATGCCGCAGTAGCTGGATTTTCTTATAAAAGAAGCAGTCGTGTGCCATCTCTCTAAAAACAGAGCTGCAGCCGTCACTGCAACATGAAGCCTGAGGTTTCAGCCTGAGCTGTCTGGTGCGGGGCGGCTGGCTGCCTCAGCCTGGGATCCGGGGGTGGGTGGGGGGAACAGAGGGAAGGGGGTGGTGGCAGTGGGTGGGCGGCTGTCCTCTGCCCCGGGAGCCCGGGGCCTGAGAACCTGGGGACCTGGGTCTCAGCGCTGTGCAGGCGGCTGTTTGCCCCCCATCCCATCAGCAGGCAGGCACCCGAGGGCAGTGGGTGCCTGCGGGCCTAGAGGGGCTGGCTGTGCATCTGTACCTCCCCCTCTGAGAATAACCCAGATGTCTGTTGTTTGGCCAAGGTTCGGAAGGGAAGCAGGGACGGGTGCACTGGGGAGTGAGGAGGCAGCTGCCGGCTCCAGGTGGGGAGAAAGAAGGGTAAGTGCCCAGGGAGCTGAGACCTGACCCCTCTCCTAGAGGTGCACCCCATCTGCCCAGGATTTGGCCGCAGGTGTGACCCCATTTCCCTGATCAAGGGCAAGCTCTGAAGGGGCCTTCTACTATGGCTGGGCCTCAGTGGCAGCCTCTCGGAGTGATGGGGGCGGGGCCTGGGAACCGGAGTGCCCACCCCCGCCCAGACAGCCACCCCACTGCCGGAACTCCTGCTGACCCCTGACGTGGGCCCTCCGTGTGGGGGGAGAATGGGGGCCCACAGGTATCAGCGGGGATGGGGCGGGGGCGCGGGGCGGCCAGCAGCACCTCCGTGGCGGCAGCGCTTGAAGAGGTGCGTAGCGATCCCGGTGCGGCCAGCGGCTACTCGGGAGTCGCAGGGCCCTGGCAGCTGCGAGTTGTGGGGCGAGTCAGATGGCCGCCCTGTCGCTGTAGAAGGGCGTGACGTGGAACACGTAGCAGTGCGTGCACACGCGCACTGGTTTCACCTGCCCATAGCGTGGCAGCGGCGCTGAGTGCGAGGAGCAGCGCGAGCAGAAGATCTGTGGTGGAGGGGTGGGCCGCGTGGGCAGTGAGCCCGGGGCCTCCACAGCCCTCAACCCTGTGCCTGCGGGGGGCGCTTCCCACGCCCTCCCTGTGCAAGTGCTGCCGGGACCTCCAGAAAAACCTGGCCTGGGTCACCGCCCCAGGAGGCCAGGCTCATGCAGGGGGTTCGGGCACCACTCCCACCCTCTTTTCCTGCACCACCAGCTCTGCAGTGGCTACGGACAGCACCATCGGGGACCCAGGCTGTGGGGGAGCTGGGGGCCTCAACTCCTGGGGGCCAGGTCAGAGCAGGGCCCAGGGCTCAGGGACCCCTGCACAAAGACTTCAGAGGCCTTGTCAGGTCCCCAGGGCTTCTGTCCTGGCCTCCAGAACCCCAGCGCAGCCCAGAGGAAGGCCCAGAGCCTGTCCCGGATCACAGGGACGCCCTCCACCAACCGGACCGCTCACCTTCCCGCAGCTGCGACAGTGGTGCTTCCGGCGGATGACAGTGAAGGGCGCTTTGCAGGCTGTGCAGAAGCCACACGCCTCGTCGGGGACCCATTCCGGTGGATCTGGGACAGTGGGAATGAGGTCAGCCAAAGGGAGACCTGCAGCAGTGATGGCGGGCTGCCCTCCTTCTCTCCCGCCAGTCCCTGGACTCCCGCTGCTGGCTACAGTCTCAGGAAACCGCTGGCCTCACGGACGGCGCCTGTGCACCAGCCCCCAGCGACAAACTGTGCTGTGCCACCGGCCAGGCCACCAGCACTCAGGATGTGGGCTGGGAGTGTCCACCCAGATGGTCTTCTCCCTAGCTTCTCTCTGTCAGCACCCAGCCTGGCAGACCCCTTGGGCAGAGGTGGTGGCTGAGAAACGAAGAGATTGACCCCCCAGCGCAGCTCTAGGTACACCCTGTGGGGGCCTCAGACGCCCCCAGCCTTGCCCATCCAGGGCGGTTTTCAGACTCTTGGGGTCCTAGAGGCCCAGGGAGACCCCCAGCCATCCCCTCCCTAACACGTCTGCAGGCCAGGCTCAGGCCAGAGGCCACCCCCTCCTTCCATGCATGTGGGCCCTGTCCCAGCTGACTTCTCCAGGCCCTGGCTGATGGAAGCCTCTGGAGGTTTGCTCTGGAATTTGGGAGGCATGTCAGCACGGGGAGAAGCAGGCTCCCAAACGCAGTGAGACAGGCACTGTCCTCCCATTTGGGGCAACAAACTGACTGTGGTTTGCCAGGCCCCGAGGCCAGCATCCATGGCCTGGGGAAAGAGCAGCTCGGATCCCTCCTCAGACTACAGTGTGTGCTCAGAGGTGGACCTTGCAGCCTCACATAACCCCCAAGCTTGATGCTCAAGTGGACACCGTCCTGTGTTCCAAAGCCCCACCCTCAGGGCCTCCAAACAGAACTCAGAAGGGCCTGGGGTTTCCTGGCCTCCTGCCCACCCTGGAGAATCTGCCCCTCCTCCTGCTGGCTTGCACAGACCCCAAACTGCCTCCTACCCAGCTCTTCAGCCTTCCATTCTGGGCCCAGTCAGCTCACCCCCACCCTGCAGGGAGGCCGTATCTTGTGCTTGCCCCCACCCTCCACCCCGTGTCGAATCCTAGGCTGGCCCCAGGGAACTCCTGGATGACAACTTTAGCCCCTAAGCATCTCCAACTCAGGCACATAAGGCCAGATGCACTCCTGTGCACTGGGCAATGCCAGACCTTGCAGCTCGCAGCTCATTACAGTCACTCCTGAGCAGAGGGGCTCCAAGTTCCTATGACAGGTACCCTTGTGCATGGTTTTTGGAAAGGTAGAGGTGAGGAGCTTGTGCTGCTCCTGACACCCCAACCCCAGAGCCTCAGTCACCCCTAGGGGACTGGGGCACACCAGGAAGGCCTTGAGCCAGGGACCTGCAGGGTCAGCCAGCAGGCCAGGTGCACCAGGAGTGCTGTGACCTCTGGCCTATGGCAGGGTCAGCTTCGGCCTCCTCGGCCCTGATCCTGTTTGACAACTGGCCAGGCCTTTCTGCCTCCATCCATCGTCACTCCTCTCTTAGGCGTCCAGCCCCTTCAAAACTCGTGGGCAACCCCCTCTCCACAGAAGGGTGGCTAGTGCCCCCAGCCTGCCGGGGAGGCTCCCTCCCTGATCACTAAGCCACCAGGCCCCCAGCAGGCCTGACCTCCAGTCTAAAAGGGGAGAAGGGGCTTGGGACTCCCATGTGACCAGACAGTGCAGTCCCCTATGAAAAAGGTGCCAGATAGCTGCCACGTGAGGCCCTTTCTGTGGGCAGGTGGGTGCAGGTGGGCTCAGCCACCTCTGGCCACAGCCAAAGGCCTTGGCTAAGGGGGTCCATGCGCTCACCCTAGGGGCAACTGCAGGCCCAGAGGGCCTCTGGGAAGGGACCACCAGTTGGAGAAACAGAGCCTTCATGGGTTCTGGGTCTAGACAGAGAGGCGGCCAGTCCAGACAGGCTCCTCACTCCCTGCCCAGCATGCAGCACCTTGGAGCCTGGCGCAGACCTCACACACACCTTCCAAGTCCCCATCTCTGCTCTTGGCGGCCAGTTCAGAGGATGATAGGGTCTCCTGGCACAGGGCACAGTCCTCCAAGGCTGCACTCCGTAGGCTTTGGGTGACTAGAAGAGAGAGGGAGGGAGAGAGGAAGGGGTGGGGTTGATGGGCAAGCTCCTGTCCCTGCTAGGCCCACCCGCAGGAGACCAGAAGTGGGTCAGTCCCCCCAAAGCCAGCCGCAGTCCCCCAACACAGGGGTGAGTCAGCACCGCCCCAGCAGGCTGTGCTCTGGGCCTGAGGTCTGCAGCTGCTCCCTGCTGTAGGCCGCCAGCCCCAGAGCCCCTGCACTGTCTGTGTGTGGAAGGTCCCCCAGGGCTATGACCCCCGAGGCAGTAGGGGGACCAGGCCTGGATGGGGGCTGGGAGCCAGAAGCCAGGAGCCCACCATCCTTGCTTGCAGGACCGGTCCATGGCACCTACCTTTTCTGAGTCGTGATGTTTCAGAAGCAGCCCCTCCCCAAATTCCCAGAGAGCCCGGTGGCCCGGCTCCCAGGAGGCAGAGCAGGGGACAACACACAGGACTAACTCTGCTCCTTGCCCACCTGCAGCCAGGATGTGCCCTCCTGGGTGGGGGCAGGCCTTCCAGTTGGGCAAGCTGCCCCGTGCACCCAGAAGCCCCATGAGGATTGGCAGCTCACCCAGAACAGGTATCTCAGCCTAGCACAAGGGGAGGGCCAGCAGGGATGAGGCCCCACTCCACCCCATGCATGTGGGAGTGTGTGTGTGTGTGTGTGTGTGTGTGTGTGTCTGTCTGTCTGTCTGTGTGTGCGCGCGCACTTGCATGAGAGTATGTGTGTGTGTGCATCCACATGTGCATGTGAGAGCTGTGAGTGTGTGCGTGTGAGCTTGTGTGCAGTTAGAGTGTGTGCATGTGTGAGGGTGAGTGTGTGTCTGTGCTAGGATGTGTGGGGATCTGTAAACATGTGAGGGAGGTCCCAGGCGGCCACTTCCCCCCATGACGTGGGGCCTCAGGACCCCTCCTTGACCCTGGGCTGGGCTCCCACTGTCAACGCAGTTGGGATGTGCCACGTCCAGGTCTCACTGTCTGGCACCCCCCCCCCCCAACCTCTCCACAGCCTGCTGGCCTTGAGAAGTCAACGGCCTTGCTGGAGGGCATGCAGGGACAGCAGGAGGTGCTGCACACACAGGCCTGTGCGTGGAGGCTGGGAGCACCTGCAAACCTGCCAGGGCACCTGTGGGGCCTGTGACCTGTGCCCCTTGGTATGTAGGGGAGAGCCTGGCAGTGCTGGTAGTTCCGTGTGGGCGGTGGGCCACGGAAAGGCAGGCTGGATGGCTCTGGAGGGCCTCACGTGCTCAGGGGGAGTGTGTGGCCTGGGGTGCGGTGGGGTGGGGGCGGACATGCCCTTGGGGGCACTCACCCTTCTTTAACTTCTCCTTGTCATCTGTTTCCGGCTTGGTGGCCATGACCTCAAAAAGGGTCTTGAGAATACTCCTCAGGTCGCTGGCATAGTTCGTCTGCAGCTGGTCGGCCACCCCTGGGAGAGAAGGACAAACGGACAGCAGGTCAGGCCAACCAGCTACAGGGGCTCAGGGCTGCGAGCTGGGTGATCCTGGCCAGAGTTCACAGCCCGGGACTGACACATGTTCTTCAGGGCAAGAGGGGGCTGCCCAGCCCCTGGGCCACAGTTTGGCCATAGTCAAAGCTCCGGAGTCCAGGGAAGGCTGGTGGCAGGGGTGACCACATAGACGGCCCCCTCCTAGCAGGAATGCACTCGCCCCACCCTCCCTGCAGAGACCTGGGGAGGTCTCCTCCCTCTGAAAATGAGGGCCCTCTCAGTGGAAAGCAGTGCTGGGTTAGCTCTGTGGGGGTGGCCCCGGCTGCCAGGGACAGCAAAATGAGGGAGAAGCTGCAGGCATCCCACCAAAATGGGAGCCCAGCGACCCATCCCAAGGATAGTGCTGCAGTCGGTGTTTCCAGAGGATTCTCTGTGCACCTGCTGGGCATGATGTCCCTCCAACTCCTGACACAAACCTATGCAAACCAGAGCTCAGAGTCACCCGAGGTCCTCCTGGTCCCACCTGGCCTGGCTTGGCGGTGGCCGTGGGGCCCTTGCCCCCCAGCATGACCCTGATTCTGCAGGATCATCAGGCCACGGGCTGCGCTCCTGCCAAGCAGGCCAGCTGGAGCCCAGCCCTCAAAGGTGGGGGTGGGAAGGGCATGTGGGAGGCCCGAGAGTGCTGCACACTTTTATACTGTGAACCACACGAATGTGTTCGTTAAACAGAGAGCCAAAGAAAAGCTCCTGTGCCTCTGAACCCCCAGGGGTCGGGGGTGGACCAAACAGGCGGTGTAGACATCCCCAGAGAGGGAAACAAAACTAGGCAGGGTACACTAAGCCTGAACCACAAACTGAACAGAACCTCCCCGTGCAGGCCGCCAATGCCCCGTGGGAGCCATGGGTTCCCCAGTCCTGGCTGGGGGGCCTGCAGAGGAATGAAGCCCTCTTCCCTGCCCCTGGGCTGGAGATGAAGAAATGACACAGGTGGGCAAGCCCCCAGGAGCCCCACAGCCTGGTGCCGCCTGCCCCACCCCACACCCAGCTGGGCACCTGAAATGCAAACAAACAGGCGGTGGATGAGGTCGTGGCTGCCATGGAACCTGGACCGGATCTTCTCTCTTGTGGTCGAGGAGGCGGCCTCCAACCCGGCCTGGTCCGTGGAGCCACTGCATGAGGAAGGAAACACGGGGCGCATGGGGAGCATGGCCCGGGACTTCTGGAGCCTGAAAGCCCACAAGTGAGAGCTAAACTCTCGTGGCACGGAAGTCAAGATTCCCGGGCCTCAGTATGTCACCAGCACCCCACGGCGCCCCAAGGAGTCTGAGTGGGCAGAGGGAGCTGGATGAGGCAGAAAGGACCCAGCACCGGGTCTGGAGGTGGGTGGACTGGTCAGATTTCGGACTTCTGGCCTCTCCGCAGTGAGGGGGTGATTTTCTGTCGTTCCAAGCCCCCACATGTGGGACTCTGTTATGAAGACGGGGTCCTGCCCTCACCACGCACTCCATTCTCCGATGCGGCTGAGTGGGACCACCTGGGGGGAGCGCTCAATTCCTCCATCACTCCCTTCCTTTCTTCTGTCTCTACTCCTCTATCCTGTAATCTAAGAAAATTTCCCCATTTTCCCTTCCAGCCTTGTCCCTGAAGTTTAATATATGCTTAACGTCAGCCTTGTCCCTGACGTTTAATTTATGCTTAAATTTAATTTATGCCACGGAAAAGCACAGACACCCCCAGCCATGGAAGAGGGACACAGGCCTGAACAGGGCCCCAGGGCTCCACGGGCCCCCTTCCTCCAGCCCAGTGCCCTCGAACATGACGAACATTCGTTAACGAGCTTTAAGTGTTTCCCTGGAGCGTGGAGCAGCCATGGCCGGCAGGCGGTGGCTGGACGTGCCCCTGCTCTGCTGGGACCCAGATGACGAACCACGGCTATCTCCTCCTGAGCTGCATGGTTTCCGTGGACAGGGCCCCCGAGGATAGGGAGTCACGCAAGGTAAGTGGGTGGGGACTTCACGGTGGGCAATGTCTGCTGCCACTCGCGATCCCCGGAGTCAGTGACAGCTCTGCCCAGAAGATTTGGGAGCAGGGACCCAAACAAACATGGCTCACAGGTGTTCACAGCGGCATTATTTTCAAGAGCCCCAAGGTGGGCACAAGCCAAGCGTAGATCAACAGAGAAGCCGGCAAACACCCGTGGTCCTTCCACACGGGGAAGCACTATTCAGCTGTAGAAGGAAGAGAGCCGTGCGTGCAGCACGATCAGGAGGAAGTGGGAAGACAGGAAGCTGTGACCCAGCAACTCATGAAAGGTCACAGTGTGTGACTCCGTTTATCTGAAATGTCTAGAGCAGACAGATGGATAGAAACAGAAGGCGGGGCTGGCGGCGGGGAGAGGGAACTGCTGCTCAGGGACACGGTGGGTTTTTTTTTTATCGGGTGACAAAAATGTGTGAAGAGCTGCAAACATGAGAACCAGTCAAGTGTACACTTCAAAGAATAAAGGAAGGTTTTTCTTGTAATCATGTCGCAAACTCCTATTCAGGAAACAGCTTGTAAGGTAAATGTCCATCAGCAGTGGGTTGGCTCAACAAACTAGGTCCCATCCAAACAATCTCCACTTTGTAGAAGGACAGATGCTAGAAGCGTTGACAGATTAAGTGAAAAGGTCGTATTCTAAAGTTAAAGACCTCGTATGTGCCTGGTGAGACATGGGGAAGACCATCCCGGCATTACCACCAAGTTTATCTGAGGAGCGGGACTATGGAGAAGTTTATCTTTTTCCCAAGTGTCTTCTGTGAGCAAGGGTTACTTTTGTCATCAGAACGCATGTGACTTTGGGGAGAAAGGCAGCGCGTCTGGCAGCAGATGGCACCACAGTCCTGCCTGTGGCGGGAGTCAGCCACTGAGTGGGTGCCCCTGGGGTTCAGCTCTGCAGCCCCAGCCCCACAGCTTGGCACCCCAGAGGCTGGGATGTCTTCCCAGAGACTGGAGCAGTGGCCTGCACGCCAAAGCTCTCTGATGCCACAGACAGTGGAGGCCATGGAGCCTGAGACTCTGGCCTAGTGGGGGTCGAGGGGGTCAGCGGAGAGAGAGACACCGAACTCTACACAGAGGCAGATCCTAGGCAGGCAGTCAGCTTCGAAGGGCTGAGGGGAGCAAAAGAAGAGACCACCGGAACTAGAAGTGGGGTCTCAGCTGGGACCTGAGCCAGGGTCTTGTCTGGGTCTGCCTGGCCCCGAGGGATGGCCATTGTTTGGGCACTGCCCAGGGCCACCCCTTCAGAAGGGTGTTGATTGTCCACAGGCAGTTGCTAGACAGAGTGCTGACCAACAGCGGGCACTGGACCCTCTGTGGACACCATATAGGCTGAAGGCAAAGGGGCACTCACATCTACAGGGGGACCCCGTTTTCCCATGTACTGCCCAGCCAGCAGGCTGACAAACTGAGGACTGTCCGGAGACCAGGCCCCAGGGCTCCTGCAGAGCCCTGCCCAGCTCAGCATGCCCACAGGGCGGGCCCTGAGAGACTCACAGAGGCAGGATGAACCCGAGGCCTCAGAGGAGCTCAGTACCCAGGACTTGGCAGGCCTAAACACCCCTGGACATGCCAGGGGACACCCTGAGGAGCTGCAGCTCCTACCAAGATTACCAAAGGCCCAGAACAAAGAATCTTTCCAAACAGAAGTCAGAACATGTCCCTCCTCTGTTGTAATCTTCCACCCCTGCTTTCCAGTCCAAGAAAAAGCAAAAATCCTTACTGAAGGTTACAGGCCCTGGCAGAATCTGGACCCCTCTCTGTCAACCTCCCTTCCCATACCTGCCACTTACTTATGCTTCTCAGACTTCCTCCTTGCTATCTCAGAGAAGCCAAACACACTCTTGGCCACAGGGCCTTTGCATAGATGTCACTGGGCCCAGACCCAGACACCTCTATTTGGTATGCTCTGCTGGAAGGCCTTTCCTTGACCACAAGCAGGACCCCTGCCCCCAACAGCTCTTTTCCTGCCCCTACCCTGCATTGTGCAACTTGGGACACTCAGCACCCTGACTTAGCATGTGTGTGCTGACTCTGTCTCACTCTGGGAGAATGCAAGTCTGGCCCGGCAGCACCCTCTCTTCTGTTCATTGCTGCACGCCCAACATTGAAGGCAGCCCCAACCGCTCCCACTCCTCACTGACCTTCCAATCTTTACCTGCTGGACAAAGAGTTTGCGTTCATTAAATGTGGGGGAGAATGAGAAGAGGGCTCCCCGTGGGAATGAGCGCTTTCTCTCTGGAACACTAGATGGAGTTCAGGAAAAGGAGCCACCAGCAGAGCCTCCTCATGCCTCACAGCTTTGGAATGCTCCCCGCCCCCCACCATGGAGGAGGAGTGGGAGGGCCCCCAAAAGATGTGCCCACCCCAAACCCCAGGACCTGAGACTGGACTGCCCGGACAGGCTCTAAATCCAATGATAAGGGTCCCACTAAGAGGAGCAGAGGAGACAGAAGGAGAGGAGGCTGTGTGTGGATGGAGGGGAGACGGAGGGATGTGGCCACATGGCTGTGAGTGCTGGGAGTCCAAGGAGCCAGGTCAGGAGATAAGGCCCTTCCCCTGGGGCCTCCAGAAGGAGCATGGCCCGATTTCGGACTTCCAGCCTCCAGAACTGTGACGTGGGATCTTCCTGTTGTTTGAAGCCCAGTGTGCCCTAGTTTGGTCCTGCTTCCCCGGGGAAACCATTCTGGGCACAGAACCGGCAATCCAACCCCAGGTCCATCTCTGCCCTGCTGGGCCCAGAAACTGTTCCTATAGACAGAACGCACGGTAGAATCACCACCAACTGGTCCAGGGAGAAAAGGCCGATCACATGTGGAGGGCATCAGTGCACATGAGAGAGTGGCGGCCAGAGGCAGCGCTGTCCAGGCTCCAAGGACATGGCCGGTTCCCGCCAACGAAGCCCACTGGAGCTTGCCAGGCATTCTGGAGAGGCAGTCCCACGAAACACATAATTATGGCTCGAACAGTTCAAGGGAGTCTAAGCTCATAATCAGTGTTTAAACCTCTAGGGAAATCGCCCTGCCAGGACGTGTTTGTCTGCTGCGTTCTTCCCACAAATTGTGCGGTGGCCACAGGAGCACGGAGTGGGGAGGAGCATGTGTGAGGGTCATGTTCCAGCACACAGGATGGGGCTGGAGGTGGGCGGAAGGCAGGGGGCATAGGGCCACGTGGCCCTTGGGGTGGGAGGTAAGTCTTCTACCTCCTCTGCCTCAAGAGCTGGGGCCCAGGGCATAGTCTTGCTCCCCTCAGCATCCTGGGGCCCTGCCAGTGGGGAGGGGGGTCCCCACCCACTGAATCTCCCATGGGGGCTTGAGTGCAGAGGTGTGTGTGTGCGTGTGTGTGTGTGCGCGTGTGTGTGCGTGTGTGAATGTGCTCTAGCGAGTCTGAATGTGCCTATGTGAGAGCAAGAACATCTGTGTGTGCACGTGCATGTCCCTGAGAACGCATGTGCATGTGTGTGAGCACACAGTCAGGACGGGCACAGTGCCCACCCCAGGTCACGATGTCGAGACCAAACCCTCCTCCAAAGTTACCCAGCAGGGACAGAGGGACAAGACTGAGGGTCGACTGTGACCAGCAGCCACCTCACACACCCCGCACAACCTCCCTGCCCCAAGCTGCCTTCTGGCATCTCCTGTGAGGTCACACACTATGGCCCAGCCAGCCATGCCCCTCTGTGCCCCCGCCATGACTGGCCGTGACCCCACTGGCAGCCAGGCTTGACTCCGCTTGCCCTTCAAACCTACCTCGAGAACCAGTCACTCTGCAGCCTCGTTTTTTACAAAAGATGTCAGTTATTTGTCTGTTATCTGTGCATTCCTTTAACAATGAATCCTGTTATGTTTTACTCTTATGTGAAAAGGTTTAAAACTGAGATGCCAGGTGTGTGCACGTTTAAGAGAGACCCTTGTGCAGGGAGACACTGCAGTCCACCAGGCTGAAGCCCACCAGCTTCCCCGTCCTGGTTCCAGGGTTACTGCTCCCTCCCTGCCAGTTCTGGGGAGGAGTGAGGCTGCCCGACACCACTGGGAAGGGGTCTGGTCCCCCCTGGCCAGGGTGAGGGCCAGGACTCAGACATGGGCCCTTAGGGGCAGGGGCAGACCACCACAGCCATAGGGGGTGCACGATCTGGGATCAGGTTTCCTGGAAATATCTTCTGGTCATCACTATGGATGATATCCATCAAGAAGGACACAGGAGTTCAAGTGTCCCACAACACTTGTGGGGGACAGCCAGGAAGCCTTGGTGAACCCCTCATCACTAAAGGATGCTCTGCAGAGCCCCGAGGACTGAAGAAGTTTAAGGGACGAGTGGTTTCCCCAAACAGGGAGGACACACAGTAGACCCACTGCCCAGTGCCCCTGGCCCTCGCTGAGCCCTCTTAGCCCAACAACTAACAGACAGGGTGGCCATGGCCAGAGTGGTGTGCCTGGGTCCCTCAGAGTCACTTCCCTAGACACAGACCCCCAGGCCAGTCTTCCTAGAGTCCAGAGGGATGGAGAGCCTGGCAACATGCAGGTCCATCGTGCCTGGAGTCACCCCAAGCCTGCTGGGACCCAAAGAAGGTCTGTGAAACAGGGTGCATATCCTCCTCCCATGCTGGGGAGCACTTGATGCCTTGCTGCCTCCCACGTTGCCATGGAGACTCTCTGTTTCTTCCACAGCTGCCCTGGTGGGTCCCATGTGTCCCCAGACACTGGCACACCATCATGTCCAGCTTTGTCCACTTGTGAGACGACAGCTCTGTCCCTGACAGCCCCTAGGAGACACCTCCCAAAGCTGGGGCTGCGGGGCATCGGGAGGAGCTGCAGAGTCTGGCAGGGTGGCCCCCACAGCCACGAATATCCACATGGCACACACAGGCTGGGATGGGGGCATGGGCCCTGCTACAGGGGACCAGCTCTGGCTGTGCCTGAGAGATGGGCTGGACAGCTGCCACACCACACTGAGGAGCAGGGGCCAGAAGAGGTCCCTGGCAGGGGCAGAAGTCTGAAGGACAGAGCCCAGGATGTGGGAGATTGGACGTGAGCCCCGCTGTCCCCTTCCAAATCTCAGGGTATCCTGCTGTGACCGGCTGCCTTCCAACTCTTGGCAACCCCTCATTTTCACTCAAGCTAGGGCAGGTATGCTTCCCCTAGCCAAGGACCCCGAGTCACACCCTACAGCCTAAGGGAGGTGGTGTGGGAGCCAGGAGGATGGACTACATCACAGACCTGAGACTCGAGGCTGAACTCTGGGGATAGGCCCAGGGTTCTGCAGTTGGCCCCCAAACAGAGTCAGACAAATGAGAAGGACTTCCCCCTGCTGAGGGGCTCTGAGCGCCTGTTTCAAATCTGTGAAACAAGGATGGCAAGGACATGCAGCCGTGGCGCCTGACAGGCCACTGGGCAAAGCACCCCATGAGTTTCATCCAAGGCACACAGTGACATAGCGTAGCAGGGATGGGAGGAATGGCATCACACAGGGAGGGGATGGTGACCCAAAGAGCAAGCAAGGACCAGAGGCAGGAGAGTGCGGAGATCACCTAGAAAACTGACACTGGTCGGGGTGCGAGGAGCCAGCCACGGGGCAGGGTCTGGGGCAGTTGGCCTGGACCCCAGAGACCAGGAGCAGAGGAACCCCTCACCCCAACACCCAGCTGTCTGGCATTAGCCTGTCTGAGGGGGAAGTCAAGAGGATGGAGCAGGGACCCAGGATTACGTGAATAAGCTCCTCCACTCACCAAAGAAGAAATGGGTAGTTGAACAAATCTATGTCTAGTGAAGAAACTGAAACAATAGTTTAAAACCTTCCCGTGAAAACTCTAGGCCCAGATGGCTTCACTGGTGAATTCTAACTAATATTCAAGGCAAAAATAGTACCCATTCTCTACATACTCTTCTGGAAAATTGAAAAAGTGGGACTGCTCCCCAACTCACCCCAGGATCTCAGCTTTGCTCTGATACCCAATCCTGAAAAAGACATCAAGAGAAAAGAAAACTGCTGTCGGACATTCCTCACCACCAGATGCAAAATTCTTAACAAAATTTTAGTAAATCAAAGCCAACAGCACATAAAAAGGATAATACCTAGTGACCAAGTAAGGTTCCCAGGAATGTTAGGTTAACTTAACATCTGAATATCCATCGATGCCATTTATCACATTAGCAGGCTAAAAGATAATGATATGATCACAAAAGATGGAGAAAAAGCATTTCAGAAAAGCCATCTATTCTTGATAAAATCTCTCAGCAAACTGGGGATAAAGGAGAACTTCCTGAACCTGATTAAGAGCACTATGAAAATCCTACAGCCAACAGTAGATAGTAAATGCTTTCCTTCTGAGATCAAGAATAAGGCAAAAACATCCTGTGTCAACATTTCTAGTCAACATTGTAGTAGAGGTCCTTGCTAGGGCAAACATGCAAGAAAAAGAAGTAAACCACATCCAATGGAAAAGGAGACATAAAATTGGCTTTTTTCACAGGTGACAGCATCATCCATAGGAAGTCTGATGAATCTTTGTAAGAACCTTTATAAGTAATGAAGGGAGTTCAGCAAAGTCACAAGAGACAACACTGGTATACAGCCCTCAGATACAGCTCCCTATATTAGCCATCAAAACTGGAAATCAAAATTATAAGACAATATCATTTATGATAGCATCAAAAATGTAAAATACTTAGAAATTAATCTGACCTGACAAAAGATGGGCATGACTTCTACAATAAAAACTGTGAGACTTTGCTGAGAAAATTAAAAACCTAACCGAAAGGAGGGGTGTACTACGTTCATGAGTTGGAAGACTTGATATTATTAAGGGGTTAATTCTTCCCAAGTTGATCTGTAGATTCAACAAAATTCCAAAGACCTAGTAGGCTTTGTTTTTGGTTTTGCTTTTGTTTTTCATATAAATTGACAACTTGATTCTAAAATTCACATAAAATACAGAGAACACAGAAAAAGCAAAACAAACTTTGAAAAAGAAGTTGTAGATTTATACTACCTGATTTTAAGGCTCATTATAAAGCTACCATAATCAAGACAGTGTGGTATTGGTGTCCCTGCAGACAGATCAACGAGACAGACTAGTGAGTCCAGAAATAAAGCCACATGCATGTGGCTGACTGATCTGAGGAAGAGAAATTCAGTAGAGAAGGGATGGGCTTTTTCAACAAATGGTGCTGAAACAATTGGTTTCCCTTATGCAAAACAAAATAAAACTTTGATCCGTACCTCACATCATATACAAAGTTAGCCCCAAATGGATTACAGACCTAAATGTAAAACAAAAAATATAAGGCTTCTAGAAGAGAAACCTTTGTCATTTGGGGTTATAAAAATAATTCTTAGCTATGACAGCAAAATTGCAATCCATGAAAGAAGGAAGTTGACAAACTGTGGACTTCATAAAAATTAAGGACTTCTATTCTTCAAAAGACACTCAGAATGAGAAGACTATCCACAGACTGGGAGAAAATATTTGCAAATTATATCTGATAAAGTACCCCCAAATGAATGAGGAACTCTCAAAACTCAAGGAAACAACCAAATGAAAGAAACAGCAAAAAATCTGAATAGAGTAGATGTTTGACCAAAGAAGGCAGGCTGATGGCAAACGAGCACATGAAAAGACACTCAGTGTCACTAGTCCTCAAGGGCATGCCGACTGGAACCGCGGTGGACACTACTTCACACCGTCGGAACAGCCCGGGTTAGAACACCTGGCACCTTGACCTTTGCTGGACCTAGGGCCTGGGGAACATCTCCCTTCTCCCATGCCTTCCATTCAGGTCTCGGGAATGTCCCCGCCCCAGGGAGGCCTCCCCTGATTGCTCCAACTGCAGGAGCTGCCTCAGACTCCACCTGTCACTCTCCATCTTATGCAGGCACCAGTGGACGGACAGGTGGGGCCGGTGGAGGAAAGAGAGGGAGGGGCCCAGTCGTGTGCTGACGATGGTGAGAGAGAGCAGTAGGCAGAGAGAGCATTAGGGTGAGAGGACTTGAGAAGTGTGGGGTGCAGGGAGGCAGCCAGCCTGGAGGAAGGAGCTCTCTGGAATGAGGGGGGCCTTTTAAGGTCATGCTGGGTGGGGTCACCAGGGGGCAGAGGCCAGGACGGAGCTGTCCTGGGTGCCCACTCACCAGGTAGTCACGGCCACCCCTCGGCCAGGCTAGCTCCACCCTTGGCGGGGAGTTTGTAATAAGGACCCTAACACCAGGGAGGTCCGTCAACAAGAAGGGCAGCACCCTTCCCAGGACCCCTGCTCAAATGCTTACCGTGTGCGGGCCTACCCCGTGGCCTTACAGGGTTGTAGCGGGCCTGTGGGGTTCTAGCGATCTGGGCCTTAGTCACTGTGCTTGCTGCACTGTGCTTGCTACAGCGTGCACTGTGAGGGGCTCAGGTGAGAGAGTCCGGCCCTGACTTGCCCTCTGACCGCATGCCTGCGCTCAGCTCCCGGCCTGCCCAAGGTCGGCCGTGCACTTGCTAACAGTCATCACGCCTCATCTGCTTTTCAAGAGTCAAATTAATTCCAAGTCCTTCTCTATTTTTAACCTGCTCAATCATTCTTGTTTTTCTTTCCAGGGACCAGACGTGGTGGGAGAGCTCGGAGTTCTTTGCACAGCGGAGGAGACACTTGCCCCAGGGACCAAGGGCTGCAGCAGCACGGCCCACACCCAGCAGTCCCGCCCCAGAACAGCTCTGGGCAATGATGGGTGTGTCCCGATGGGGTGGACACAAGCCCAGGGCCCCACAGCTGCCAGAGAGAGGTTGGGGTAGTTCTGCCCCCAATCACGCCATCCTGGAGCTGCTCTTCTGCCAAGCCCCCAGGAAGAACCAGCCACGCGGCAGGCGGGCCCGGCTGGGACCGCATCTCAGGTCATTGAGTGGTCAACTGGCCCAGCCAGCACAGTCCTTTCTGCTCCCATGCCTGACCCACACCCCCTTCCCTTTGAAGGTGCTGGCTAAGGACTCGATCCCCGGGGCAGCTCCAACCAGCCCCACCACCAGCACCAGGAGTTGAGGCTATGGATCATACACTGGGAAGGGAGTCACGCCCTGCCGGGTTTTGGTGGCCAGAAGATACCGGGGGCAGGGCTGATCCCAGCACAGAGGAGCTGACCTGAATCCATCTGCTAGAGGGAAAGCTGTCGGGGGGAGGCATGCACACGGCACATCAGAAGAGCCACTTCTGGGGAAGTTTTCCACGTGATGGAGGCCTTGCCTCTGGGGAAGATTTCCATTTGATAGAGGCCTCCCCACTCACCACATGCTTCTGGAGGAAGCTCGGTCTGTGCAGCCACATGCCGCCCTTCCCTGGGCTGGCCATGGAGGCAGGGCCAGGGTCCATGGGGTCTCAGACAGCGATGTCAAATGGTTCCTTCCTTCTGGGGAGGTGGGTCACTGGGGCCCAGGGGGCTCCAGGAAACATAGGATGCCAGCTGGGGGCTGGACCCTGGGCATCCCCAGGGCCCGACGCCCCTGAACCTGGGTCCCAACCCCGGCAACAGAGGAGCTCAGTGGGGGTGGGGGGGTCCATGACAGAGCCACAGTACAGAGAAAGGCAAGGCATCAACTGGAAAAGGAGCCAGGGGAGACTCAAGATCAGGCAGAGTTGGGGCTGGAGGCCGGAGTTGTCCACAGCCCATCAGCTTGGGACAGTCCCTCCAAGGGCTGCAAGTCACCCTGCCAGTGGTCACGCCACCCGTGCAGAGTGGGAACAAGGCTGGAAACAGTGAAATCCAGTGATGCAATGGGGAGGGAAAGCCAAGACTCGAACAGCAAGACAGCAAGGAACAGTAACATCCCTGAGCCACGCACCGAGGAAATAATGGGTGAGAAACAGGGAGTAATGAAGATGAATAACAAGGAAAACGCAATGTAACAACCAGGAGCAACATTCCGTGGCTTCTCAGCTACTCCCCCAGACCCACCTGAGCTGGTGACCATTGTTGGCCCATTTTGTGGCCCACAAAACAGAGGCTCAGGGAGGCTGAGGTCACGCATCCAGCCACAGGTGCCCTCCCTCCCTTGCACACAGCCTCCCACTGCCTCTGTAGGTGTGGGGAAGTGGGGCCTCTGACACCACTACCCAGACAGGTGAGGGGTACAACAGGGGAGGCGTGTCAGCTGTTCCCCTCTGCAGGGATGGAACACTGGGTCAGAGCATACATCGCCTGTTGAGGACAGAGGCTCAGAAGCCTGTGCTGAGGACAGCCCTCCCATTCGACCCCAAATGACAGCCGGGGAGGCCCACCAGCTGCATGAGGGAGATGCAGGGGGACCGCCAGCCAGATTCGCGAATGCAGCTGGAGAACGAATCCTGCAGAGCAGGCCTCCACGTGGGACAGGGGAGCAACCCTGCCTGAGCGTCAGGATGGCCATCAGCCCTGACAGTCACGCTCTCTCCAGTGCTCAGAGATGGTCTTGGAAAGCAGGACCCCTGGACCTCCGAAACTGGGTCAGAGTTAGCGGTGGAATGAAGCAAGCCACAGGGCAGGAGCCAAAGAGGAGACAATTCCCTGGCCTGGGGGCAAGGAGGGTTGGGAGGTGCACAACCAGCCAGAGAAAATATGCAAAGCAAGAACCACAAGGCTTCTCTGGAATTTTCTTAAATATAACTTCTATATAAGGCTTCTATAAATCAAAGGACATCAACACATGGAATCGGTGGGCAAGGAGCACGTGGGGTAAATCTGTCCCCAGCAGACACACCAGACAGAAGCAATGCTTTCAAATCAATAAACAAGTCATGAAAACCCAGCTGGAAAACAGGAGCAGTCGCTTCACACACGGATAAGGAAGAAGCGCAGGGGGTACCAACTGTCAGAGGAAAACCAACTACCACACCCAGGGATTCGTGTTTCACTCTCAAGTCTCAACGGGGGGGAGGGGCACCCGCTGAGACAAATTGGTACATCGGCACATGTCTGGAGAGCAATCTGACCGTATGTAGCGGCAAGGGGCAGGAAGACGCCACAGACTTTCTACGCCTTTGGCGTGGTGACCCTACCAAGAATCTACTCTGAAGACTTAACCCCAGGGGCAAACACAGATCCCTAAGGCAGAGGGGCCATAGGGCCAACTCAACACAGAAAGACACACAGACGTGGGAAAACATAGAATAAACTAGGTATGTCCTTATGTCCTTAGGATATAGTAGAATTCAACGGAAATAGTGTTTTTCAAGCACTTTCCAGAGAAATGATCATAACGTCGTGAAAAAACTAAAACTGCTCATAGGATTCGGGGTAATTTTTATTTCCTTTTGTTTTTCTTCTTATGTTTTTCAAAGTCTCTACAATGAACGGGGCCATGTTTATTATAAGAAAAAAGCGAGCCTGTGGAATTTTTTAAAGAAGCAACAGGATGGAGACGCTCTAGTCAAATGTCCTAGGAAAGAGCAAAAACAGATTTGAGGCAGGCTGAGCTTCCGTGCTGTAGACAAGTCGCTTATTCAGGCTTTCAAGAGCATGGAAGATTCTGGAACAGTGAGTTAAATCTAGACAGGGAACAATAAGCTCTTGAAAAATGCTAACTTTCCCTTTAAAAAGATCTTAAGTTTTCCTGAAAATGTAGGAGAGAAGCCAATAAAAGAGCTGAGGGATGCATGGTTCCAGAACATTCTGCCAAGGACTCTGTTGCGGGCCATGACCCAGCACCCTGGAAATGGCACTGATGGCACTGATGGAATTGGCCCATGTTGTAGGGCCTGGGGGAACACCCCAGAAGACACTTCTCTGGCCCAGACCCTCTGGCTAGTCTGGCACAGCCCCCAGTGCCCCGTCCTTCCATCGGGCTTCTGCTTCACCATGGAATTCGCTCCCTGTGTCCTCAGGGAGATGCAGCTCCATGTGCTTCCTGCCTGGGCCAGCTCTGTGTCGCTCGCAGAGGAGTGAGGCTGCCCCTGAGTGACCTCCTGGCCAGACCGCGGGGCTGGGAGCTCGCAAGCCTAGCACCATGCCTGGTGCTCCCTCCTCTGGCCACTTGCCAGCCCCTGGGGCTGCGGCAGCCCCTGCGGGCCAGCAGACAGGCAGGGAGCTACAGGCCAGCTGCCTCTCCAGGACACTGGCCTCCCTGTCTGCAGAACGGGAGGAATGAGCCCCTGTCCCTGCACTTGAGCCCTGTGGTCTCCATCGTGAAGCCTCTAGACATCGTGAGGGCAGCAGCACCCCAGACATCCAGGAATCTCTATGCTGGAATCTTGGCAAACTTTCCGCCTGCGGGAGACTGGTCTTTTATGTCTGTCCATGTTAAGGGTCTCCCTGCTCTGTCACGCCTGCACTAGCATTAGATCACACTCCATGAGGTCAGCCTGTGACCCGAGGGAGTGATGATCCTGATGTGTTTGCAACTGGCAGACCATGGGCACCACGTGCTAACACCTGGCTGACCCGGTTCTCGCTGCCCTTGGCGTGGGATGGGGGGCCACCGCTGTCCGAAGTCTTGGCCCAGACGCATGGCTGTCCTGATCACCAGCCACCTGCCACGTTTCTCCCTCCTCAGGCCCTCTGCACCTTCTGGAAGCTCCCCAGGAAGGTGGCGCTGTCTCAAGGCCACAGTGGGCCTTCCCTTTCCTTTCCTCAGCTCAGCTTCAATGTTTGAGCAAAGCTGGATAGGGCCCGGGAAGTCATCTTTGTGATGCAAACAAGCAGTGTCCACCGTGGGAAATGCTGGGAGAGCAGGAGACAGAGTCGGTGTCCACCATCTGGACTGGAGAAGGGAGGCAGGTCAAAAACTGAAAAAGCCACATACCTGTTGAAGAATTTCTGATGATTTCCTATCATCCTTGCTGAAGAATGATTCACTTACCAATAATCAACTCTGCAGAGGATCCCAAGGAAGAAAGCCATCCAGCAGCTTGTGACAATAGTTCATTCCTCTGGACATGGCCGAGGAAGCTGGGCTTGCATCTCAAAAACAGCTTTATCAGAAATAGATGTTTGCACCGTCTGGAGCAGCAGAGTCTGGCACAACCCCACGGCCAGCAGCAAGACCTGCCTGAGGGCACGCTGGCTCAGCCCCATGGGGGTCACGCGGCTGGACGGGACAGGGAGCCCACCTCCAAAAACTACGATGGTCCAGCCTCCAAGCTACAAGGCCAGGAGAGCAGGGCACATGAGAGTGTCTGCAGGGTGAAGCCCTGGGGGTGGGGGCGGGGAGAGAATGCACGTGTGTACATCTTTGCTTATATTTTTAAAATTGGAAGGGAAGCTGTAAAAAACTTAAAACCTGTTACCTTTAAGAAGAGCAAGGTGAAGAGATAAACTTCTCTGGATCTACCTTATTTTATAGATTTGATGGGAACCAAACAAATATCTGAGATAATTATACAATTAAATGTCAACGGCCATCTCTCTACATCTTGTGCTCAGTGGGGTCAAATGAGCACTCTGACACCGGTGGCATGGTCGCAGAGAGAGCGATGGTCTTGAGGCAGCTGAAAGCAACCCCGTGACTGTGCTTGCTGGAAGGACAAAGGGGCTGGCTGACCGGCTCTTGGCCAAAATGAGCGGCAAGGAGGTAGAGAACGGGGGCCCTGTGCACGTCTGGCTCTGAGAAATGACTGTAGGACCAGTGTATAACCCACTGGGTCTCCCGCCCACACACCTAGAGGAAAGGAAACCTCTGAGCACACAGACTGTGGACGCAGTTCTGCATGGCAACAGAAAAACGCACAAATGACACCCGCGCACCGGTGGATGAACAGACAGATGGAAGGCAGTCTGTCTGTCCAACGGGACATTATCCAGCCACAGAGAGGAAAGAAGCGCCGTGGACGATTGCTTCGACACTGATGAGCCTTGGAAGCCTCACACTCATGGAACAGACAGGTGTGAGGTTTACATAGCGTGGGTTTCTGCGTATGGGAAGCATCCAGAAGAGGCAAGTCCGTGGTGACAGAGAGGAAGTTAGTGGTCACTGGGGGCAAAGGAGGGGTGGGGAGCAATGGTAGACCCCACGCAGAGCTGCACGGGGCACATGGGCACCTGTCACACGCTGCCAGAGGATCGCAGCCACAGGGGCTGTGTACGGCCTAAACCTCCTCCCCATCCTCCCACCTCCGGCCAGCAGACCCAGCAGGCAAGGCCCCACTGAGGGGACAGGGCTGGGGATTGTGACCATGTAATAGTCGGGGTGACCCCAGTGCCCCCTTTCCCAGTGCAGAGCCTGCAGTAGGCACACGGTGGTCATGAGGGAATGTTCACTGAATCTGCTTCACCGGGAAAGGTCCAGGGTGTGGGGAGCAAGGAAAGGGAGAGCGGCCTTGAGGCAAAAGAGGTGGGTGGATACCAGGGCCCTGCAGACTGCCCCCCACCCCTGGCCCACCCTTCCTGGTTCCCTGCCTCGGGAGGAGCACACAGGAGCTCCCCTGGGGAGAAGAGAGGAGGGGGCAGGAAGACAGAGTCCTGGAGGCACTGCGGGAGAACATAAGAGGGCGGACCCAGGATCCCAGCACAGCCCTCAGGGTTCCATGCCCACTGCTGGGCACCCGCTGGTCTAACTTGTAACCCCCGGTGAGGTGGGTAGCCACGCGGGCAGGTGGGCACTCGCCGAGGCCCCCACAGTGAGTGATGTGGAAAGCAAACTCAGAGGTGGCCGCCGCGCAGTCCCCAGACAGATGAGGATGACCTGGGGCCGGGATGGGCCCCGGCAGTCCAAGGGGGTGGCCAAAGAGCTTGGCACTGGGCCCACATCACCTGAAAGGTGCCTGTAACATCAGAAGCAGGGTGGCCCGGGGCTCACTGGGGACATTTCTCTGTTGGACTAGGCGAGCAGGCTGCTACTGGCTGCTTGACTCCCACATTGGCCTCCCCCCAACCTGAGAGCCCTGCAGGCAACACCTCAGGAACGAGCCCTGGATACCAGGAGAAGAGCCTGGGCGTGGCTAGAGCCAGCTCTTACCTGGAGTCCGACAGGCGCTGAGGCTCCTCCTCGGCCACCTCTCCCTGCTGACTTTCCACCCTGGCCTTCGACGGCTGCCCTGAGTCTGGCGGTCCAGCCTGAGGCTCCCTTTTTGGACTGGCACCATTGGCCGCTCCAGGTGACCTGTCCACTGTGTCCAGCAGAGGCCCCGAGGTGTGTGTCAGGCACTTGGAAGTAGAGGCATCCTCTGAGGGCAATGCCTCCGGCACAGGCCGGGCCTCCTCCCATCTCTCAGTAGAGCCCTTGGCGCTGGCCTTGGCAGAGCCCACGTAAGAGGCGCTAATGACGCTTCTGGGGCCACACTTGTCATGTAGACTCTGGGCGGCGCTGTCCTCCCTGCCGCCACCGCAGGCCCCGCAACACACGCAGGAGTTAAGGAGGCAGCTGGTGGCCGCAGTACTGAGTTTGTGGGAGCCACTGTGTGTCTCCTGGGCCACAGGCCCCGGCAGGGAGATGCCGTCTTCAGAGGCTTCCGGGGTGGTGACGGCAGAGCCCCCTGCAGGGGTTGACTTGGGATTGAAGATAACAGTAGCTGAGAGCTTCATGCCCCCGGTCCGGTGGGCAATCATCTCTGCTGTCTGCGCAGCGTCCCCACCCCCCTCCCAGCCATCCAGGTGCGGCTGCGCATCCAGGCAGCTGCAGGAGTTAGGATCCAGCGCCCACATCTTGTCATGAGGGACGTCGTTGTTATTGCTCATGTCCCCCTCCTCTGCCTCGGAGGGACCGCTACCTCTGGCCTCTCTGTGCCCTCCACCTGGCCCTCTCTCCTGGGGATCAGCGCGGGCTCTGCCTGCCCACCCAGATGGGCCTCCTGGGGCCTCGGCAGCCCCCTCCACGTCATCCATGAAAAATACCCTTCCTTCTTCCTCGTCGCTGCCCGGCCGCAGCCGAGCGCTGCCTGGGGATGCCTCCCCACGGGGGCTACCCTCCACCCCTGGCCGGTGTGCGGGGGACTGGCAGGCGCTGGGCGGGGAGAGGAGGGATGACATCTCATCCCCTGCCCTGTGGACCATGCGGTCGAGCTGCTCTAGCTCCTGGCTGTCGTACTGCATGGAACAGGCCAGCTCTGCCTCCGGGGTCTTGGCCTTGGCTGAGAGTAGCTCCTCGGTGGGTAGGGGTGAGGGAAAGGCGGGTGTCAGGGCGGGGGGTACCGGGGTGTCTGCCCGGATGGGGAATTCCACGTCCTGGGAAATGCAGAGGTTCCTTTCCAGCGTGTGAAGCTCGTCCTCTGTCAGGGTCTGCAGCAAGTCCCTACAAGGGTCAAGACAAAAACCACAGGTAAGGATCCCAAAGGCCACAGCAGCCCCCTGGCCGACAGCAGATGGACACAGCACCCTTGATGTCTGCATCAGCAGAGAAGCAACAAGGGATCAGCCCCTGGCAGTGAAGCGCAGAGGGCACATACTTCCTGCACTAGGAAACGTGGCACGGTTCTACAGGGATCCTCCCCAGCTGCAGGTCAGACCACGGCTGTGGGGAGGGATGACTGCCTTCCCTCGAGGCGTCTTTCTCAAAAGTGAGGTTCTGAAAACTCTTGTGGAAAACAAGGCTGCCCTGATTCTTAGGGACCTGATCATCACGTTAAGAAAACCTTCTACGGGGCGCCTCGGTGGCTCAGTAGGTTAAGCCTCTACCTTCAGCTCAGGTCATGGTCTCAGGGTCCTAGGATTGAGCCCCACATTGGGCTCTCTGCTCAGCAGGGAGCCTGCTCCCCACCCCCTGCCTGCCTCTGCTTACTTGTGATCTCTGTCAAATAAATAAACAAAATCTTAAAAAAAGAAAAAGAAAACCTTCTAGGAGTGAAAACAAAATGCTGCTTCCCATTCTAGGCTCTCACTGTGCACATGTTCTCAAGCACCATCCCTGTGCCAGGTGGGGAGACAGGCAGGCACGGGTCAGGCACGTCTCGCCCTTGGAGGTTACACTGGAAGAGTCACTGTTTCTGTGAATGATGACTGCCTCACAACTACAGCAACTACAACAAAGAAAAATGCCTATCAGCAGGAGGCTTAACCCAGGAAGGTTTCCTGGAGGAAGGGGCACCAAACCAACGACCTGAAGAAGTTAATGTGGCAACGCCTGGGATGGATCTCAAGCAGGTCTACGTGGATGTGCCATGCTCTCGGCCAGTGCAGGTCTGAGTCCAGGCTAAAGAGCCCCGTGCAGTCTCGGAAACGCCAGAAAAATGTACTTCCCAGAAACGCACAGCTTGCAACTCTTCATAAACTGAGCATGCCCATGCGGGCAGCACCTTGATCCAACCGCGGACTGTGAACCAGGCTCACAGGCCCTCACGTGCCCTCCCACTCACCCGTCTGCCATCACCAGCACCCTGACTTCCAAAGACTGAGGCAGTCGCCCTGCATAAATGGGGACGTGCCATCCACACTCTCTAGAGGCAGGCATGGTTTGGCAACACCATGTCTGTATGAAGCACCAGAGGAAATGCAGGAGGCCCAGTTTAATAGGAGTTTCTAATCAACAAGTACTTCTTAAGCATATGAATATTTTTTAGAATAAGAATGTCCCAAATGGGGAGTATGTGGGATATTCTTGCACTCAGAAACTGCTGTTTATCTGAAATTCAAATTCAATAGAAGGTTCTACTGGTTTTGTCTTGTTGGATCTGGTAATGTAGGGTTGGTCAGGGTTGGTTAGGTTCAGTGTCCTGGATGGTTCCGTCTCATGGGTAGGAATCAGTTCCACACCTGTTGGGCTCTGGATGCTCCAGCCACCCTCTCTGAGTGCCTCCCTGAGAAACCTGTAGGTGCCTGGGAGGGGGTGCGCCCAGGGAACATGCGTGCGCCCTGCTGCGGCGTGGGCTCAGAGCGGGTGTGTCCAGGGAACGCGCCTGCGCCCTGATGCGGGGCTCCCGCTGCGCTCTCCAGACTTCCGCTCGTGGCTCTGTGGTCCGTCCGCTGGCACCGCCAGGCACTCCTGGGGTTTTCCACTTTAAACTGCTCAGCCTGCTGACTGATGAAGGGCAGAGCAGCTTACAGGCTTGGCAGCCCTCCTCAGTGCCCTCTGTGAAGCCTTTTCAGATCTTCTGCCCGTTTTTAGTTGGGTTATTTCTGTTGTTCTTACAGATCGACAGGAGTTCTTTATGTTTTGTATTTGAGTTCTTTGTTGGACATGTTCTCCAACTCTCGGGCTTTCCGCCTTCATTCTTGTAACAGTACCTGTGGAACAACTGAAGTTTTAATTTCAATGAAGTGCAATAAATCACATATTCCTTTATGTTTAGTGCTTTTTTGTCCTGTTTAAGCAATCTGCTACTCCAAGTTCATAAAGATGTTCCTGTTGTTTTCCTCGGAAATCTTCATTGTTTTTACTTCCCACGTGCAATTTATCCGGAGTTGACTCTTGTGGGTGATTGTGGTAAGGATCCAGACCTGTTTTTCCTCATGTGGGAATCTGCTGACTCAGCCCATTTATTGGAAAACAGCAACCACCACCCCCCCCCCCACTGCCGGGCTGTGTCTCCTTTGTCTTCAATCAGGGAGGCCCAGATGTGTTGGTCTGTTTCTAAGCTCCATTCTGTTGACACTCCTGGCCCTGCATGACTATCTACAGCAGAAATGCACATGTGTTCACAAGCGTGGTCACACCAGGGTCATTTATGGAAAGAACCAAAGCCCAGCATGTAGAATGTGTAAATAATGCTCTTTCTCTCTAGCGATCTTCTTTCTGGCTAGTTTTGGTCCCTTGCACTTCCACATGAATTTCAGAATTAGTTTGTGAATTTTTACCAAAAGAGACAAAAACCTCATAAGATTCTGATTGAGACAGCACTAAATTCATAGATGGACTGGAAGATAACGGACACCTTTGCAATGTTAAGTTCTCCACTCCTTGACTTGGAATCACTCTCTCTTTACGTCTTTAACATTTCATGCCAGTAACCTCTTGTGACTTTCAACAAAGGCCTTAGACAACTGCAGATAGATGCTGAAGCAGCTGATATTTACTGACATTATTGCAGGTAATATTTAAATTTTTTACTGTGCTAAAACAGCTATGATGTGAAATTTATCATCTTAGCCATTTTGAGGGACGACTCAGTGATATTCACATCCTAGCACCACCATCACCAACATCTACTCCTAGAACACATTCATCTTATAAACCTGAACTCTGTCCCCACAAACACTAATAGCACGCTCCCCACCCCCAGCCTGACACCCACCACCCGCTACCTGTCTCCACGATTCTGACTAGTTCAGGTCCCTTGTGGAGTTGGAATCTCACATAATTTGTCTTTCTGTGGCTGGTCTATTTCACCAAGCATGTCCGTGGGGTTCATCCGTGTGGTGGCAGGAGTCAGGAGTTCCTTCCTTTTTAGGCTGAATAACATTCCATTGTGTGATGGGCCACATTTGGCTTCTCCACTCATCCACCAGTAGACACCTGGTTCGCTTCCATGCCTTAGCTGTTGTGAATAATGCTTCTTGGAACATGGCTAGACACATGTCTCTTTGAGACACTACTTCAAGCTCTTTGTAGAATATACCCAGGCGTGGAATGGCTGGATCATCTGACAATTCTATTTTTCATTTTTTGAGGGACCTCCACAATGTTTTTCCATGGCATTCGCACCATTTTGCACTCCCACCAATGAGGCACAGGATTCTAATTCTCCACATTCTTGCCAACACATGGCGTCTGTTGTTGTTGTTGATTGTTAGTTTTGGAAAGAGCCATCCTACTGGGTTGGAGGTACAATTTCATTGTAAGTTTGATCGGACAAGGAGTGATGAACAATTTTTCCAGAGCTTGCTGGCCACTCACACACTTTCTTGGGAGAAATGTCTCTTCAAATCCTTTGCTCTTTTGAATCAGGTTGTTTGGCTTTTCTTGGTGAATTTTAGGAGTTCTCTATAGATTCTGGATGTCGATCCTTTATCAGGTATAAGATGTGAGAATATTTTCTCCAACCTGTGGGCTGCCTCTCTACTCTGTTGAGAGTGTCTCACGTTGTACAAAATTTAAAAACTTTCAAGTCTAATTTGTCTATTTTTTCCTCTTGTCGCCTGTGCCTTTGGTGTCCTGTCCAAGAAATAATTTCCAAAACGCAACATGAGGGGTGCCTTGGTGGCTCAGTGGGTTAAGCCTCTGCCTTCAGCTCAGGTCATGGTCTCAGGGTCCTGGTATCGAGCCCCACATCAGGCTCTCTGCCCAGCGGGGAGCCTGCTTCCCCCCCATACCCCTCTGCCTGACTCTGCCTACTTGTGATCTCTCTGTCAAATAAATAAATAAAAATCTTTTTAAAAAATGCAATGTGATAGAGCACTTGTCCAAGATGGTCTTGTAGGAGTTCTATTGTCTCAGTTCTCACATTTCTGTCCTGGGTCCACTCTCTGTCATTTTTGTGTACGGTTTCCACTTCAAGTGTGTGTGTATATATCTTTCCACTTCATGTGTGTGTGTATATATATCTCTCTCTCTTATCAGATTAAGGAAATCACCACTGATGTTTTCATCATAAAATAGGTATTGAATTTTTCAAATTCTTATGCTGCAATTTCAAAATGATTCAGTTTTTCTTCTTTTAAAAAATTAATGAAGCAAAACATTGCTTTTATTTCCAAACGCTAACGATGCTATGTGTCATCTGAACTCCACAAGACATGGTGGTGATCGTTCTGCACAAAGCACACTTCTTACCCACCCACACCGACTCCTTCAGTCTCTCCTGCATTTCCACATTTGTATCTGGGCGTTTGCCTTTGCCTGAAGAACTCCGATTAGTGTTTCTCTGTGGGCAGGCCGCTGCTGAATGCCTTCAGGTCTGCTTTTCAATAACTCACCATTTTGCCTTCATGCTGGGTGGATGTTTTCTTCCAGCCCTTGAAATAGCATCACTCCATTGCCTTTGGGCTCCCATTGTTCATTTCTCAGGAGACAGCTATCAATCTTACATTCTTTTCCCAGAAATATGTCCTTTTTCTCTGGCCATTTAAGATTTGTTTCTCTGTTTTCAGCAGTTTTACTTTGATATACTAAGTCTGTTTCTGTCTTCCTTGTAGTTCTTGAGCCTCCTGGGTCTGTGGGCAGAGATCTCTCTTCAGTTTTGGAAAATTCCTTCTTCTTCTTCTTCTTCTTTTTTTAAGATTTGATTTTTTAAAGTGATCTCCACACCCAGCATTGGGCTCAAACTCAAGAGTGGCAGGCCCGCCCACCCAGACTGAGCCAGCTGGGTGCCCCTCTTTTCTTCCTTCTAATTCCAGTCACGTACGTCAGACCTCAGAGCATGCTGCACCTGTCTCTGATGCTCTGGACTGTTTCCCCTGCCCATGTCCCAGTGCCCAGTGTCCCCCATCTGGACCAAGCACCTATCACAGGACCCAGGCTGTGCCTCACCCACCCCTAGGGCCAGTGACTCTCCAAGGACCACCCTGTTGGGCCTTTCCCTGCCATCTTATTTTTTTTTAAGATTTTATTTATTTATTTGACAGAGAGAGATCACAAGTAGGCAGAGAGGCAGGCAGAGGGGTGGGGGAGGCAGGCTCCCTGCTGAGCAGAGTGCCTGATGCAGGGCTTGATCCCAGGACCCTGGGATCATGACCTGAGCTTTAGGTTTAGAGGCTTTAACCCACTGAGCCACCCAGGCACCCCTCTCCCTCCCATCTTGATTCACAGCATGTTGGCTCTTGCAGGGGCCAAGGGCAGCTGGGAGCAGGGGACTCTCCAGCTGTCTGCCTGAACTGGCACCAGGAAAGGGAAGCCAGCGCTGGCTGCCCTGGGCTAGGCTGTCCTGCTGGACCCAGGAACTCCACATGGAAGTCCACAGGGTCATCAGTTCCACCAAAAGCACAGAAGGGAGCTTACAGAGACTGGGACCACGGTAAGAAAGACCTTGGAGTCTGAGGCCACGGGGCCAGGAGGAGTTCAGAGGACAAGGGCCCACAGCCTCCTGCTGTGCCATCTGTCCAGGGCCACCTGGGAGGGCTCCGGGACAGTGGGAAATAAGGGTTTGTGGGGAGGCCCAAGATGGAGGAGGCTGGCTTGAGGCCTGTTGTTGCTGAAAGCCGAGGGGAGCCCCTTAGAGCAAAGGACAGTCACCCACAGCAGACACCTCCAGGCCACCAGGGCAGCACACAGGGGGCCGAGGACATCAATGCCACCTGGACCCATTGCCCGGGACTGCTGGGGGAGCCAGGACAAGTCACAGCAGGGGAGGAGCCCTGGTGCTCAAGACTGCAGGGCACCTCGGCTCTATACTGGTGGGAGCACCCACGAAAGCCCAAGCAAGCACCCGTCCCTGCATGGGCCCCAGCCGCAGCCCTATCACCGCCCTCCCAGGGCCCACCCCTCCCCTGCAGTCTGTGTGGCCCTGGGGGGGCACCCGTGTCATCCCGTTCCCAGCCTCTCCCTCTCGCACAGAGGGCCCAGGGCCAGAGCTTTCAGCATGGTGGCTGCAGTCATGTGACTGGCAGTTTGTGCCCAAGGTCATGCTGTTACCCAAGCACAAAGAGCTGGGTTCTGAGGGGAGACAAGGGTGTATGTGGGTTTACACGGGGGCTTGAAACACTATGAACCAGTAACTACAGACGAAGACCAAGGCACACCTTTGCCTGGAGCAGAGAGGACCGGGAAGAACCCACCTGTCCTCACAGAAAGGAGGGCTGGGGCCCAACAGCTACGACAGCAACCCCCCCTACCCTCCCCCGCCCTCCCGGAGCAGCCGCTTCCCACCTTATTTTTCGCAGCAGCGTGTGGAAGGGCCGGAATAGCTCGGACATGTCTTCTGCCTTGCGGTCCAAGTTCAGAGGTCCATCTGCATAGACCACGAGGCCACTGCATTCAAGACAAAAGCCAGGATGGGGTGAGGCCCTGCAGCCCCCCCAGGACAAGCCCAGACCACAGCCAGGGGCTCTGAGACCACACACACCTCACCTCTTGTGACTGAATCTTAAATACATTTAGAAAAATGCACTGAAAATTGCCAGACTTGATCATCTTCTGAAGCTGATTAGGGGATGTTCACTTGAGGGATCATAAAATAATCATAAAAATTTATCTGTTCACATCCCTGCTGCAATCAAAAAAATCAGCATCAAGATTTGTTACTAAAACTAACTCCTTGGAAATGGAAACTTCAGTTTTGTGTTTAAATGTAACACACATGCAGAAGCTTTTGTGAATTAGTGGGGTGCCCCTACCACAGATGTGACGGGAAAGTGGAAAGTGATAGCCGGGGCCCCTGCTACCCACGCACCCATAGCTCTGCACCAAGGCACACAGACACTTGAGCCTTGGGGGCTGGGCCCTGGCGGGGTCCCACAAGGGCCGGAGGAGCATCTCAGGGACCTTTGTCGCAAATAGGGTGGGACTTCTCCCAGACATGCCTCCAAGCGGTCCTCCCAGCCTCCCACCGGACTCCCGGAATTGGCCCTCACTCACCCGGCTCCACACTGAGTCCTTCCAACTCCCTGACCACAGCCTCTCCTGCCTCCCAGACCACACCAGCTGTGACAATGCAGTACCCCCCAACTGCCAGCCCTGCCCACCTGGAACCCTGGGAGGTCCCCCACAGTGAGCTGTGTGCTTCGTGGCTCCCCTGACCTTTGCCCAGCCTGTCTCCAAGCCCCCTTTCCCTTGTAGAGGTCTGGCTCCTGCTCCCTCACTCTTCAAGCCTGGAGACAGCCTTGTCACCCCCAGGAAGGACAGACCCTCTCTCCTCAGTCCCACGGCTGAGCCCCATGTGGCTCTGCTCAGATGCCCTTCCAGGAGGTCCCCATTCCACAGGCAGCACCTCATTTATTCCCTATGGCAATCTTGCCATGCACTGCCCAGCCCCAAGCATGCCCACCATCCTGTCCAGACCTGCTTCTCCTAGAGCAGGACCATCCTTGGAGGACCCTTCTGGGGGGTACCTCCTCCTGGGGCCCCAAGACCAGACAGCTCACATCGAGGGGCCACCCAGGGAATGACCCCCCCATACACACACACAGTGACTACTCCTTGCGTCCTTGTCAGAGCACAGGGGAGGGACTTGCAGATTTGTTTGCATGAATGAAGAACTGCCCCCGTGTCTCTCTCTGCAAATGAACAGAATCTCATCGCTGCACTGGGGTCAGGTCATCACCACCCAACATGGAGTCCTCGTTGGCTCAGGAACGTGTCCAGTACAGGGAGAGAAATTGGTAAAACTGAATGGACTGTTTTCCCTTTAAAAGGTTAGATTTCACGTGCACAAAGGAAGATTCAAAAGTCACAGGAAAATCATGGGCTGTGCTACCTCCTCTGGCAGCTGGAGGGTTGGGGCTGCCAGGAGCAGCTGTGTCCTGGACATAGGTCTGGATGGAGAGCAGAGGACAACCTGGCCAGCCTTCCATTCCTTCCAGTATGTTTTATGGATCTGACACAAGCTGACAGTTCCAGTTAAATTAACAGTGTTTGGGGGACAACTTCCCAAGATAGAACCTTAACTTCATCGTTGAGTCAGTGTTCTCAGCACAAAGGCCGTGAAAAGGGGCCCTGCCCGGGCTTCCTGGCAATCTTGTCCTTCAGAAAGCAGCAAAGGGGGCAGGAAGGGAGCCTAACTCTGCTCCTGGGTCCCAGGGAGGACACTAGCTGCCCCATCAGTGCCCTGAGAACAAGGCCTGGGGCTGACTGGCTGGTCGGGAGACTCAGAAACAAAACCAGTACTTAGGAGGGCTCCCAGCACAGGACCATCCCAGGCCACAGAGGCCGGTGCTCCTGCCACTGCTGAGGAGGGCAAGGCAGCCCCCAGGGCTGAGCCTGGCAGAGATGGAGGGAGAAAGGGTTGCTGGGCACACTCAGAGTCAGGGATGGGTGGCTGGCTAGAGTGGGCACCAGGCAAATGCCCAGCCTGAGAGGAAATATGAATCCCCACTCCCATTCTTCTAGTCACCTTTTCACTGTTTCATAATGTCCTTTAATGCACAAAAGTTTTTAATTTTGATGAAGTTCAATTTACCTATCTCTTCATTTGTCACTCGTGCTTTTTGTATCAAATCTAAGAATCTACTGCCAAGCCAGGGAATGTGAAGATTTACCTCCTGTACTAGTCAGAGTCCTCCAGAGAAATAGAACAAATGTAGTGTGTGTGTGTGTGTGTGTGTGTGTGTGTGTGTGTGTGTGTGTAGGGAAGGGGGAGAGCTTGGGTGGTTGGTTGGTTTGTTGGGTTTATTTATTTATTTTGGAGAGAAAGAGATTTTGAGGAACTGGTTCCCATGACTGTGGATGGCGGCCACGTCCAAACTCTGCAGAGTAGGAGGGCAGGCTAGAAACCTAGAGACTCGGAAGAGTTGATGCTGCAGCTTAAGTCTGAAGACAGTCTGGAGGTAGAATTCCCTTTCACTTGGGGAACTCTGTTTTCCCTTAAGGTTTTCAACTGATTGGGCGAGGCCCACCCACATTATGAAGGGTAAGCTACCTTACTCAAGATCAAAATTTAAATGTTAATCTCATTTTAAAAATAGCTTAGAGCAATATCCAAACTAGTGTTTGACCAAATATCTGGGTACTATGGCCTAGACAAGTGGACACATAAAATTAATCATTACAGGGCCCAACTCTGCTCTTCTGGTATACAGCCATCCAGTTGTTCCAGCATCATTTGTTGAAGAGACTAACTTCCTCATTGAATGGCCGTGGCCCCCTTGTCAAAAACCAGTTGGCTATTGATATTTGGCTTATTTCTGTTGTCTTGATTTTTTTTCCGTTCGTCTATTCTTATGACAGTACCACACTTTGGATTATCATAACTTTGTAGTAAATTCTGAAATCGAGACATACGAGTCCTCCAACTTTGTTTTTCTTTTTCGACATTGTTTGGGCTATTCAAAGCTTCCATATGAATTTGAGGATCTTTTCCATTTCTGCAAAAAAAGAAAGGCCAAGGTAGTTTTTATAGGAAATGTATTGAATCTATATATAACTTTGGGAAGTATCACCATCTTAACTATAGCAAGCCTTCCAATCCATGAATATGGGCTATCTTTTCATTTAATTAGGTCTTTAGCTATTTTCAGGAATGTCCTATAATTTTCAGTGTACATGTTTTCCACCTCCTTGGTTAAATTTACTCCTCAGTACTTTTTTCTTTAGGATGTTATTGGAAATTTCTTCTTTAAAGTAATATTTAATTACATACGATGGACTATTCTTCAAGACTGAAGTTTCTACATGCCATGTAGATGAACCATGAAAAACATGATGCTCAGTGAAATAACCGAGATACAAAAGGACAAATATTGTATAATGACTCAATTTATATGAGGTCCCTAGAGGAGTCAAACTCACAGAGAAAAAGTAGACTGGAGGGTACCGGGGGCCGGGGGAGGGAGTAGAGAATTAGCATTTAGTGGAAACAGCATTTCTGTTCGGGATGATGGGAAAGTTCTGGACACGGTGGTCAGGGTGGTTCAACAGTGTGAATGTGCTAACTGCTGCTGATGTATACTCAAAAAGGGTGAAAGTGGTAAATTTTGTGTTATGTCTATTTTACCACACTAAAAAAAATTAACATTTATTGCTTTGATTCTGTTTACAGAAGTTATAATTATCATGTCAAGAGGTCATGTTAAGTAGAGACACAGTGTTTGGTATAATTTTTCATAGTGCACTAGGGACGTTTTCCATGGCTTTTTGGGATTTTTCACCAATGTTACCTAAACACCTGGAGTATTGTTTTTTGTTTTGTTTTTTTACATATTTCATTTATTCATTTGAGAGAGAGAGAGAGAGCACAAGCAGGGGGAGAGGCAGATGGAGAGGGAAAAGCAGAGTCTCCATTGAGCAGGGAGCCCGATGCAGGACTTGATCCCAGGACCCTGGGAACATGACCTGAGCCGAAGGCAGACGCTTAACCGTTTGAGCCACCCAGGCATCCTGAAGTATTGTTTTTAAACAATCCCTTAATTCTGAATATCTAGCCCCTCAGATTTTCATGATTAAAAATAAACTTCAGTAAAAATCTTTAAATACAGATGATGCCCTGTCAAGTCAATGCAACCAAATCCTGCAAAAGTTGTGCTGCCACCCGCCAAGTGCTCAGGCCTCTGAGAGAAAACAGGCCGTGAACACTCCTTAGGGTAGCGCTTCCAGGCACATGGGGAGATGTGAAAATAACACAAATCCTATTTATATGAAACATCACAAACAGGCAAACCTACAGACACAGAAACAGATCTGGGGTCTCCTGGTGCTAGGTAGGCGGGATTGTAGGGGGTGGAGGTGACAGCTAAGGAGGGAGGGGTATCCTTTTGGGGGGACGAAAATGTTCTGAAATTAATGGTGATAGCTGTGCACGCCTGTAAATTTACTGAAAACCATTACATTGTACACTTTAAGTGTACACACTCGAGTACACACACGACCGTGCTAGAGGTGAGCACCTGTGGGAGAAGGGCTGCAGGCCAGGAAGGTTGTGTGGCGATTGGAAGACTGGGAAGGGACTGGGCAGGGGGCTGTCTCTGGTGGTGAAGCACGTGGGCAAAGAAACAATGGGAGGCCAGAGACCCCCATGGGGCAGCAACTTCTGGAAAATTCTGGTAGTAGGACCACAGGATAGATGTGGTGGCAGGGAGTGTGAAAATGAGAGAGAGGAAGTAGAGTGACCAGTGAGGATGTGATGCTAAGTCGTGGGCCTGGCCCAGGGGCACAGGTGAAGTGGAGGGGGGCAGGGTTTCAGGGCTGGCACCCGAGTGGGCGTGGACAAGACCAAACCCCTGTCCAGCCCCATGGACACCCAGCACCTGGCCCGGCCAGCCTCTTCCTGAGCCTCCTCTAAGCCTCCAGGCCCCCCCCTTCACAGCCCTCCCCCAATCCCGGCCAATCTCCCGGAGCTCCTCTTACCGCCTCTACCTCAGGGGGGCCTCCCCAGGGCCACAAAGCTCAGTGGTCATCAGGCACAAGCAGGGCTGGGTTGGGCCCCATCCAGCCGCTCCACACCTGTCTCCTCACCTGTGATGGGCCCACAGATGCCATGCCACCTTGAGGGGGAGTTTCTCCTGGGAGAGCTCAGAGCAGGGTGGGTGGGAAGGGGCTGGAGCTCCTAGAGGCAGGAGGGGGGGCTGGTGCAGTAGGGAGGCCTCACGCCCAGATCCCCCTCTGCTCTCACTGTTCCCTGAGAGTCACCTGGAGCCCCAGGAACCCACAGCACAGATGTGACCCTTGAAGGCTGCTGTTTCCAGAGTGTTGGCTTCCCTGCCACATGTGACCCATGACCCCACCCCTCCTCCCTCCAGCCAGAGGTGCTGCCTCCACCCCTTTGCAGCCACCTGACCAGCTCCCACCCCAGCTTCCAGGGTTCTGCTCCAGGACTGGGGACCCGCCCCTCATGCTCACAGCTCTTGTCCTCTCTAGAGGGGCTCTGCTCCGGGTCCTATCCTACCCCAGCATCCAGAAAAACCCACAGCAACTTCTTATCTCTCCTACCTGTACACTTGCCCCAGAGGTGTCCTGGCATCCCTGGGGATAAGCACAGGGCAGGTACACAGCAGGGGCTCAACATAGGCTCGCTGGGCAGATACAGGACCCAGCAAGTCCTGGAGTGACCCTGAAGGGGGAGGCTCTGGGGACAGCTGCTTACTGCTCTACCCCTCCTTCCATAGGATGGAGAACTTCAGTTACAGTTTCGTATACCTTAAAGCCCCAGACGCAGAGCCTGGCTCTGAGGGAGGGCCCGTGAGGGTCAGAGGTGGCCCTGGGGCCATCGTGTGGCCTCCCTCCAGGCACAGCCAAGCCAAAAACCTCTGTTCCCTCAACTCTGGGCTTTGGGTCCCTGCCTCTGCTCCTACTTCCCAGCGGGCCTCCCTGCACCTGCTCTCCCTTCACTCCAACTCCAAAACTAGCCTACCTTCACTGTGACTCAGAGCCTTTCCACCTGTCCTGGGGGATTCCAAGAGGCCCCCACACACTGTTGCCAGGAGAGGGGCACAAGGACAAAGGCCCAGCCGTGGGACCTTCACTTTCCTTCCCAGGACCAGGGGACAGAGAAGGAGCAGAAGTCAGATATCCACTGGGCAGCTGCAGTCGGCACAAAGGGCGCAGTGACGCTGGTCAGGGAAAAGTGATCTTGGGGGGCTACTCAGTGAGAAGACCTGAGAGAACGGTCCCATGACCCCCAGGTCTGGGCCAGGGCTGATGGCTTGGCCAGTGAAGTCTGACCGCCCTCGCTCAGCAGGCTTGTGTGAGAACCTGGAGCCCAAGTGCTCAGGCTGTCTAATGCCTCGCCTTTATCGTAAATGGGTTGTATTTTTAAAGTGCCTGGGAGAGTCTGAGCATTTCCATGAAGCTGAGGATAGGTTCCGTCTACGACAGCACAAGGCCTTCGTGTCCCCACGATCCCAGATGCTGCCTAGCCCCGTGGAGCTGGGGAGCCTCCAAGAGGCCACACAGCTCAACAGGGCAGGCTGGCCAGCATGCGCCCACACCAGCACCCCTGTGCACAGTCAGGTGGCCAGCCTGGGAACCCCTCCAGCATGGTGGGAACCGCCCCCCAACCCCCAGCCAGCATGATGAAATCCCAGACGCGGGCTCAGAGCTGGGGGCACTGGATCCTGAACTTCAAGGCACTTGCCAAGGCATTTTAGAAAAGAACCATAGGGGGTGCCTGGCTGGCTCAGTGGGTTAAACTTCTGCCTTCAGCTCAGGTCATGATCTCACGGTCCTGGGATCGAGCCCCACATCGGGCTCTCTGCTCAGCAGGGGAGCCTGCTTCCTCCTCTCTCTCTGCCTACTTGTGATCTCTCTCTGTCAAATAAATAAATAAAATCTTAAAAAAAAAAAAAGAAAAAAAGAAACACCTCCAGGCCAGGGTCTCCACGCTACCAGAAAAGGGGCTGTGAACTGCATGACGCAGAGGGAGGGGACAAAGGCCACTCTCATGGGAGGGGCTCGCCAACCCGGGGCCCAGGCCCACAGAAGCAAGGCCCTAGCTCGAAGCAGCTTTGTCTTGGGCATGAGTTTGGCCGCAGAGAGCTGCTGCCAAGAAAGCAAATAACGATATAACAAAATTACCTGGCCCACCAAGGGGCCACTTCAGGCCAGACCACCGAAGCTGGTCCCAGGGGACATCTGTCCTCTGCACCGCTCAGCTTCAGGTGAAGGCAGAATCTCAGACTCTAATGATTAAAGCAACTGTAAAGTGTGTGTGTTCTGGGGCGCTGGGACGCACTCCTGCTTTCCCTGACAGGCAAACTTGGGGAGAAGATTGTTTCAGGAAAGGAGACATAAAAGGAAGGGGTGGAGGCTAGGGGTCCTGGTAGCGAGACTGCCATGGAAGGCAGCTCCAAGGACACAGTCAGGTCAAGGAGAGTGCTCAGGCTTCCCTGAGCCTCAACCCCTCTTTCCAGCTCTCCCTCCCCCAAGCCTCTGTACCTGGTGTCTCCCCTGAGACACTGTACCTGGCATGTCTTGGCCACTTGACCTCCAGCGTCCCTGTTGGCCCCATATGCCTTCTACACGCAGTGCAACTTGCTTGAGGGAAGCCCCTCTGGCCCAGAAGCTGACCTCATCCTGCTGCACCATCCTGCCCCCCACCACTCCCACCACTGCATCCCCATTTCCCTAGGAGGGGGGCCGATGCCTGGACCAGTCCTGGCCTCTGCTTCCACCCCACACTCTCCCAGACTGCTTCGCCAATGACTGCATCTGCAATCAGCATCTGTCCCTAGGACTCTGGTCCCCTCTCTGCCCAGCTCCACACCTGCACACCAGCTGCCCATGGGGCCCCTCCAGGGTGACCAGACCTACAGGCCTCTCCACTGGGCTCCCCCTGTGACCACCTGCCCCACGCCCCCTCACCTGGCAAGAGGCAAGGGTGGTCCCTGCCGTGGAGTCAGGGTATGGGCGAGAAGCCCCAGGGCGAGCCCAGAACACCCAGGCTCTGACCTTGACCCGACCTTGGCCTCAAGAAGCTCAAAGTGCTCTGCCACTGACCACACACATCCTGCCTTGGGGAACATAAGGCCTGACCCCATGTGCTGGCCAACATGTCTAAACCCACAAGACCCCAGAGGCCTGCACCTGAGTTCCAGCTCATGCTCTGTACCCAGTAGGGAAGGCTCTGCCTCAGCGCGCATTTCCCCCTCCCTACTGCCAGAGCAGCTGCACCCCACCTGCTCTTCACCTGCTCAGGCTCATTTCATGCCCCCCCACCTCCCTCCAGCCTGTGAATGACTCATGTAAGCCCATCACGTCCCCCCACGGGAGCCAGGGGCTTCCTCCCACAGCCTGGGCTGGGCACTCTGCTCCTGCATGCCCCCCACGTGGCTCTTTGTGGTGTGGGGGCGCTCCTGCCTTGGGCTGTGAGTTAGGTGACTGTCCATCTCACCTGTGCCGTTGGGTGTTGGGTGTCCGGCCATCTCGTACTATTTAGGGTGGGGGGGTCCCTCCCTCACCCTCAGAACACCTGGTGAGGGCCGACAGCAGGCCTGCTTGGTGCCGCGCGGGCGGCTAGCAGCCACCTGTTGGGGGTGTAAGGGCCAGCCATCAACACCCAGAAGGGGCCCAGCACTGTCTCACTCCACAGTCCTGCTAGGCTTCCGCCCAATGGCTATCCCGGGCGGGAGAACACTCACCACACAATGGCCAACCTGGGGATGGTGAACATGAGGGCCGGTTCGTAGTCGTCAATCATGTCTTGGGTCAGGTACCCGAAGTCCAGGGCCCTGGCCGAGGGACAGAGAGCAAGAAGGGTGAGGCCTGCCCTCCCAACACCCACCATGGCCCGCTCCACCCACACCTGCGTCTGTGCTCAGCTGATGGCCAGGAAGGTGACAGGGGCCATGCTCTGCTCCAGAAGGCCCGAGCAAAGGTGGCTGGTGCTTCCCCTTCCCTGACTTTCCACCTGCCCAATCCCACTTCTGGGATGGAAGGTGCAGGGAGGGGCAAGGTGTGCTTGCTGAGGGGCCCACGGGGCAGCGATGGTGTCCAGCAAACAAAACACAGAAGCTCATCCTGCCATGGGCTTGCTTAGCCAGAAAATTGAAGCAACTCAAGTGACAAGAATAAACGTGGAACAAAAACACCGCCCCACACAATTTAACACTTTCCTGAGGAACGAACAGCGCTCTGCTAGATTTAGTCTCATGCTCCAGGCAAATGCAAGTGACTCTCTACACTCTGTGAGCTGGCACTGCTCAAGTCACGTCACAATGGTTCCAAGGACAAGGTCTTTCCTACCATCTTATTTTTTAGCAATTTGAAATGTATTTCAATACATAAACAGCGAATAACATGACTGTAATTACGAAGTGATATGAGGCAATTTCAAGACTTCTCTAATACCACAGCACTAGTCAGACGAGCAAAACATTCTAGGCTATATCTTAGTCCCAAGTCCACTAAAAAATCTGACTTCAATTACTGTCCAAGGCATGGCAAGAATACTGATGTTTCAATCAACAAAACCTTGTTCAGGAGACCTCCAACCCAGCAAGGGCTCCATCCTGGCCTGTGGAGGTAAGGAAATGAGATGGTGGGGAGAGGAGGATGAGGGCAAAGGGGTGATGAGGATGGTGGGGAGGTAAGGAAGGTGAGGAGGTATAGGTATGGAGTTGTGGCATGAAGGTGAGGAAGGAGTGGAAGTGAGGAAGGCATGAAAGTGAGGAGGTGTGGAGGTATAGAAGCCAGAAAGGTATGGAGGTGAGAGGGTGGGGAGGTGAGGAGGTGTGGAGGTACAGAGATCAGGAAGGCATGGAGGTGTGAAGGTGAGGAGGTAAGGAAGGTAGAGATGAGGAAGTTGTAGAGGTGAGGACGTGAGGAAGGTGTGGAGGTGAAGAAGTTGTGGAGGTGAGGAGGTCAGGAAGGCAGGGAGGTGTGGAGGTGAGGTGAGGAAGTTGTGGAGGTGAGCAAGGTGTGGAGGAGGTGTGGAGGTGAAGAGGTCAGGAAAGAACAAAAGTGTGGAGGTGAGGCATGGAGGTGAGGAGGTACAGAGGTGAGGAGTTGAGGAGGTGTAGAGGTGAGGAGGTGTGGAGGCAAGGAGATGAGGTGTGGAGGTGAGGAGCTGAGGAATTGAGGAGGTGAGGAGTTGAGAAGATGTGGAGGTTAGGAAGGGATGGAGGTGTGGAGGTGAGGTGGTGAGGAAGTGAGGAGTTAAGGAGGAGTGAAGGTTAGGAAGGGATGGAGGTGTGGAGGGTACAGAGGTGTAGAGGTGAGGAAGGCAAGGTGAGGCGTCCAGCTCTCTGTGCTGCCTTGTGGGGCTGCTCCAGGGCTCTACCAGGGAAGTCCCTGGCAGGAGAGCCCTCTGGGCCCAGAGGAAGGGATGGTGCAGCTGAGGAAGGAGGTTGTAGGTGTGCTTGCCAGGGGAAGGTGGACTTGGAAGGGGAAGGTGGCTAGAGGTATCCCTGTCCCTGCAGCTGCCCCAGGGAGGAGCAGGACCCTGTGGCAGTCAGGGGTGGCCTCACCTCTCCACGGTCTCACAGAACAGCACGATGACCTCCTGCTGCACGTAGTACTCCCTGGGGGACTTCACAGGCACCATGGCTGAGACGTAGCTGCAGACACAGCCAGGGAGGTGAGCGCTGCCCCACCACCCAAGTGTCCCCCCAAAAAGAACGGCATCTCAGATGAAAGCCAAACATGCCTCAGACATGAGCAGCTTCCGGCATGAGGCCTGACGATTTGTGTCTGAAATCAAGCCTCCTCCAGGGTGAGGCCTAGTCCAGCACCTCCTGCGCCCCCTGCCCTGCCCTGCCTGGTCCCCCTCAACCCTGGCCTTGTCCCACCTGAAACCATGGCCCTCCCCCTCCTGGGCTCTGCGCGCCCTGGGCCTGGCACTGCCTGCTTTGTGATGTCCCTGACTGGGTGCCGACCTTCGTGAGTGTGAGTGAGTGGATGGATGCACGCGCAGGTGGGTGAAGACCGCAGGGTGGGGGTGGTCACACCGGGTGGGGCACAGGGGCCTCCTCGGCAAGAGACACCATGTCCCACCCCTCCCCAGGTAAGGACACGTCTCTTTGATCCTAACTTCCCAGCCCCGATTTTCTCCTGTTAATAAAAGTTTCTTTGGGACCTGGGGAAGCCAGAAAAGGATACAGAAGGAAAACCAGAGTCTGTGCTCCCGCCTCCTGGAGGGCACTGTCTTTCACTTGCCGGCTTACGCGATGGTCAATTTGTGCTAACTGGGACCTCCATGGATGGGGATTTGGGGTCCCACTTTTTCACACCTAACCGCGATCATCTCCGCATCTGTGGGAGCTGGTGGCGTGCCTGCCCCCCAGTGCTGGGTGTGAGGAGTCCCCCTGCTTGTGTCCTACAGGGAAGGAGCAGATGAGTGCAGCCTGGAGGGGGTCGGGGGTGGAGGGAGGCACTGGATGGAGAAGGGGGAGGGCTCTGCCTTGGCTCCCCAGGCTAGGGACAGCAGCAGGCGGGAGGACATGGGTGGGGCACCGGGTGGGTGGTGATGGAGGGTGTCGTGCAATCCAAACCTGGGAGGTGACCTTGCCCTCACCCCAGGGAGCTGAAGTCCCCACATCCAGGAGCCACGGCCACCCCTCCCTTGCTCCACTGTGTCCGGGGTCTGAGCACATGGAGGTGAGGGGAGGTGATGCTCGCGGTGTTTGTGCGGGGGCGGATGAACAGATGGGGTGAAGGGGGCAGCTTGCGAACACCAAGCCCCGCACGGTGAGCCTAGGCACAGACGGGAGGCGAGGCAGGAGGCAGAGGTGAGAGCCAGAGGCAGGAGGTCAGAGGCAGGAAGCAGGCGGGAAGCGAAGCGGGAGGTGAGGCAGGAGGCGAGGTGGGAGGGGAGCAGCAGAGCATCGGGCGGCGGCACGGATGGAGGCTGGCATATCCACTCCTGGTGACTGCTACGGGCAGGCGCCTCCCGGCTCTTTCGTGCTGGGGTGCATCGGGGAGAGGCAGAGGGGGTGGGCTGGACCCCTGGAAAGGTCATGCAGCCTGACCCCCACACCCCTGCCTCATGGGTCCAGGGCTCACTACATGGACCGCCGGCCCTGAACCCGCCCTGGCTACCCACTCCGCACATCCATCCCATGGGAAACATCGTGACTGGTGCGTTGGGGCTGATGTCCCCCCAGACACAGGAGGCAAAGGCCTCAGAGTCACCTCAGCTCGAACTCAGCAAACAGGACATCGAAGTGTCTCAGCGCCTCCCGCATCTTCTCCGTGTAGGTGTGGAGGTCGCGCAGCGCCTGGTCTCGGAGAGCGCCCCGCACGTCCTCCAGGCTGCGGGTCAGCTCCTTGGCCAGCGGGCGCATGGCCATGCTCTCCAGCTCACGGTTCATGATGATGGAGCCAGCGGCCAGGCACTGTGGGTGACAACGCGGGTCCGGAGAGGCCCGGGGGGACAGGCGTCAGCTCTAGTTCCAGGGGGGCCCCTGGAGTCCCACTGGCGGGGGTCCCCCCTCCGAAATGCAGAGAGCGGACGCTCTAACGGCCAGCCCTGAGGACGGTGGGACAGGGAGGCAGGGCAGCAGGCACAGGCTGGGGTGCGCTGTCATTCCCAAGACCCCTCCCTGAGGCTCCTCTCCTGGAAATACCCTCACCTCACACCCTGGGACAAGCGTCTCGAGATGCTGCACCTGCTCGCTCCTGGTCTCTACCAAACCCAGACCCCAACAAGTCCATGCTGATAAGTACGCCCCCTGTGAGGGGCTGCACACGGACCCAGAAGGAGAGGAAGTCCAACCAGGACTCTGGGGTATGGGGTTTCATGCTCAGGGCCCAGTCTTGCGACGCCTGTCCCCTCCCACCCAGCCCACAGCTGGGTGACCAGGGACACCCCAACACCACGTTCAGTGCAGCACTTCAGGCACGAGGCCCTCGGGGCTAACCGTGCTCCCCGAGACCACTGACCTTCCTAGCAATTAAAAACACCTCACTTCCACAAATGCTGACTGACCTTCCGCTGACTGAGACTCTTCAGTGTGGGACTCCTAGCTGCTAGGCAATACAGAGGGTCCCTCTGTGCCCACAGACCCACCCACACCTATACTGGGCAGGCGGGGGCAGACCACAGGCCAAGTGGGCTGTGTGCATCACCCCGGAGTGTTCTACATGTCAGGGACACGGGTGCTTATCAGACCCACGTCCTGGCTGAGGGGTGGCCATGCGATCCCCATGTGGGGCTATGGTGATGTGGGACCCCCTGCCCGCCTCAGGCCTGCACCAGTCAACAGCGAACCTTGTCAGCAGTGACCCAGAGATGAGCCGGGGCAAGAAGCACTTTTCTGGAGGCAGGGCTCAGCATTACTGATTTCCTACCCCTCTGGAGGTGCATGTGGAGCTGGCTGGCCCCGGGGCCAGCCCGCACTGGGGAGACAGCACCCTGAGTATCCCTGGGCATGGGGCCTGCCTCATATCCAGGCCACATAGCTGTCCCTGTCTCTGGGGCCCACTCTGAGACCAGGCAGTGGGACAGCTTGCCTGGGACCTGCCACACCAATCAGAGCATGGGCAAGGATGCCCTCCCACCCAGGGGGTCAGAGCAGTGGGGCAGTGGGCAGGGGGCCCAAGGCCAGGCAGTCCCGGAGGAAGATGCCATATCCCAGGGACTCACCGGCATCAGGCTGCAAACCTCAGCATGGCCCAGGGAGGGGTGGCAAGGTGGGGGCACAGGCAATGACTGGGGCAAGATAGGTCCTGTCCCACAGGACAGGCAGCCGCCTTCCTCTTAGGCTGCAGTCCCCGCAATGGGAGACAAGAAATGAGGTGTGAGGGGCGCGTGAGGGGTGGCTCCAGCCAGGCCTTGAGTGCAGCTCCCAACCCCGTGGGCAAGGATGTCCCCCAAGAGTGGGCTAGGGAGGTTCTGCTCCAGACACTAGAACCCCTGTGGGCCCTCACATCTGGGGGCCCAAGAACCTCCCAGAAATTGCTCACGAAGATTCATGTCTGTGTTCATATGTGTAGATCTGGGGAGCAGTCTCAGGGCTTTCCCAGACCCTCAAAGTAGTCCTCCTAGGCTCGGAACGCATTGTCGGTAATCCCCAGCAGTGGGTTCTGACCCCTTGCAGGGGTGACCCCAGGTCCCTAACCACTGCAGGTGCACACACAGGGGAGCTGCACAGCGCCCCAAACTGCGACCCTAGACCCAGGCGCTGCCCGCTACCTCAGCACCAAACCACAGCTGGCCTGCCAGGTTGTCGTGCCGGATTTCCTCAGGGAACTTGACACAGAAATCCCGCGGGGCCCGGTCCTGGGGAATGCACACGTCCATGATCTGGTTAATGATGTTTAACACGTTGTCCTGAAACAGAATCGGAGAGACTGTGCTGAGACACGCTGCTGCTGGTGGCTGTCAGGCTGCTTGGAGAATACGAGACACAGATGGGGCACGATCCTGTTCTTGAAGCTTACGAGGCTGATACAGTAATACACCCCAGCTCACTCTGAGACGGCTACACAATGTTCATATGCTCCAGGAGCATCGAGAATAAACATCCAGGTCCCCCTGCCTGCCTGGTCCCGCTGCTCACACTCACGGAGCCCACGCGTGCTGCCGACCCATAGTCAGGCTCCCTGCAGCCCGGGCCACGAGGACTATCCCTGGACAGCTCTCTGAACACCAGTATGTGACCCTCTTACAACAGAGTGCGAGGAGCAGCGTGGCTCGGTGGGCGGGCACACCGCCAGCTCGCTGTCCTGCTTCTGTTGACATCAGGCACCCTGTCATCCTGGGAGTGGTCACAGCACAGACAAGACCCGCTACTGTCAGGGAACAATACCAGCGGCAAAACTGGCCTTCTCAGACCTGCCACACAATGCTCCAGACCCATCCTGTGTGAGGACAAGGGCCTCGCCCAGCACGGAGACCACAGGAGCCTCTGCAGTCAGGCCAGGCAAAGCCGCCACCCTCTCTGGACCTCGGTTTACTCCTGCGTAGATGGAGCAGGCCAACACAAACGGCCCGACTCCATCTAGGCTGCAATACCTCGACTCCTCTGGAACCAGCAGATCAGTGAGCCAGCAAGGAAGAGGTGCTCCCTGCCTTCTGGCGGTGGAGACTCTCAATCCTCCCCTCACAGCCGTGTGACCAGGGACAGGCTGCCTAACTTCTCTGGTCCTCCAGGCAGCCCAGAAAAGGACACCATGATTCCCAGTCCCCAGGCTGTCAGGAGGGCATGAGCTCCAATCTGTAACACCCAGCAGCAGCCGTTTCCCAGTCTGCCAGCCACGGTTGGCATCTCTAAATCTCCACTGCCAGAAGCAGTGCCAGCGTCATGGTCACAGCTGCGCTGTGTGATGTTGGCGTGGTCAGTGACTTCCTTAGGATCCACGCGTTTCCAAGAGTCAAGAGTACCCTTACAGTTATGGGTTCAGGTTACAGCCCAGCAAATGGCTTTCCAGAAAGATGGCTCTAGCTGACGCTCTTGCCCTTAGAGATTTTATATCTCAACACCCCTCCTTTCCGCCCTCTGAGGCTCGACTTTCATTTCTGTTAGGAAGCAGATACAAACAGTCCCCACACGTGGGAAGCATGACATTGCTAATGTAAAACGTCAGCACCCTGAGCTCTGACAACACAAAAAATCAGAATAAAATTCGACCAGCATCAAGCGGTAGTACCATGAGTTCTTTTTAAAACGCTTTCTGGGCAGAAAGGCCCCTTTCTTGTGATTCAACAAACTAATGAACAGTCAGCACCCTCAAAAGCTGGGAGCACCCAGTCAATATCAGCTCCTAGAAAGAGCCAGGGCTCTGACCTCCCACGTGATGCTTGCATCTACTGTACATCCTGCTGGTCCGTGAGGACACCACCACCCAAGGGCAAGGGCAGGGCTCCTTTTTTCTGTCGGGTCCCCAGTGCCCAGCAAACATCTGCGGGGACCTCTGATTCCAGCCAATGCAGAGCAATAGGAACCAAATCGATGACCACAGTCATGGGGAAAATAAGACAGTGGTTCTTAAGACACTGGCCATCACACAGCCAAGTGGCCCCAAGAGAAGAGAAATAGGCAAGGCAAGAGCTGTGACCAGGTGGCTCATGGCCCAGAGCAACCCTTCAGGTCCCAGTCTGGAGAGAGGGTACCCCAGCGGGACCCAGCAAACGCCCTCACTGAAGAGAAGAACTGAGTGTCTGGGGGATCAGGATAGTTAGAATCGAGAGGAGAGAGAGCTGTCCAGAGGAAACCCTGCAGACTCAAGAGCAGGGGACAGACACAGGCCGGCAAGACCAGGAAGGGGGTACAGGTGCCATATAGGAGCCGTGGCCAGAGCTCAGAGCACTGTTCACAGGGTGCTGGGCAGAACACCCGAAGTGTGTTGCCTCCATGGGGAGGGTGGTTAACCCCAGACTGAACTCAGCTCTGACCCCACCTAACATCTTAAAAAACAGGACCCAAGAGGACCAGACCATTTATAAATAATCAAACTGCATTACAAAACTAAGGTCAAACAGACTTATAGGAATACAAAAATATTCAGCTCCCAGAAGGACCAGACTCACAATATTAGGCATTCAATTAAAAATAAAATACCAGGCTTGCAAAAAATTAAGAAAATATGACACATGATAAAAAGAAAAATCAAGCCTAGCTGAGGCAGGTGGCACAGTGGCCATTGGAGGACATGGAGATGGCCCTTACATGTGACTCCCATGCATTCCAAAAGTTAGCTGAGACCGTGAAGACATAAAAAGGACACAAGCTGATTTTGAGATGAAAATTACAATATCTGAGCTGAAAAAAAACACATCAGACAAGATTCAACCGAGATCAGACATTTCAGAAGAAAATAACAATAAACTAAACACGAAGTAACTGAAACTCTCCAATGAGCCCAAGAAAGAAATGAGACTTCAGGATGTCAGACATATCATGCAAGACCCAAGAGAAGGAGCGGGATGGGAAAAAGATTTGAAGGAATTATGGCCAGTTTTTGTCCAATTTAATGACAACTATAAACACAAGGTCCAAGAAGATCAATGAACCCAAAGGGCAAGAAACACGAAGAAAATTATACCAAATAGCAGCATGATGAAATGGATAGAAACCAATAAAAAAAGGCCTTACAAGTAGTAAGACAAAAAGATGCTACCCACGCAGAACAAAGATAAGGGTGACCCCGGCTTTCTCACTAGAAGAGTATGCGTCAGACGGCAGCAAAGTTCTGTCTTTCCAGCCCTGAGTAGCCATGAATCCGAGGATCCCCACTCCGCCCAATAGCGCATGTCTGGGAAAAGCCTGTGACAGCTAGTACCATGCTGAGTGGGGAAAACTGCATGCTTTCCCCAGTATTGACCTACAGACTCAGTGTACTCCTGCTCAGCGGGCTTTTTTATAGACCTCTGCTAGCAGTTTCTAAATTCCATACAGAAAGGCAAAGAACTTAGAACAGCCACGACACCTTTGAAATAGAAACACTGGAGATCTGACACCACGGGATTCTAAGACACAGTATAGAGCTGCCGTGATTGAGACAGCATGGTACTGTCCTGAAGACAGATTGAGGGGACAGAACAGAGAGCCCGAATATAGACCCCCCACTCATGTGGAGACCTGATTTTCCCAAAGGTGCAATAACACTTTTCAGTGGAGAAAGGATATAGTCTTCTCAACACATGATACTAGAACAAGAGAAAATTCATTTGTAAAAAAACTACAAAAACATGTGTCCAATCATCACACTAATACTGACAGTAAGTCACCATGCATCACAGACCTCAATGTAAAGCCTGAAAGTATAGCACTTCTAAAGGAAAACACAGGGGACAATCTGATGACCTTGGGTTCTTGATCTGATGATCAAGACTCTTGGACAGGACACCAAAAGCATAACCTACAAAGGGAAAAAAGGGTAAACTGGACTTCAAAAAAATCTAAAAGTTATGTCCTTCAAAAAACTAGGCAGAGAATGAAAAGACAAGCCACAGACTGGGAGAAAATAATGTAAATCATAAACAGATGACGGTTGGTGTCCATAATAAAGAACTCTCAAAAGTCAATATGGAAACAATTCAAAGAATTCAAGAGCTGGGGCGCCAGGGTGGCTCAGTGGATTAAGGCCTCTGCCTTAGGCCCAGGTCATGATCTCAGGGGTCCTGGGATCAAGCCCCACATCGGGCTCCGTGCTCAGCAGGGAGCCTGGTTCCCCCTCTCTCTCTGACTGCCTCTCTGCCTACTTGTGATCACTGTCTCTCTCTCTCTCTCTCTCTCCCAAATAAATAAAATCTTAAAAAAAAAAAAAAAAAAAGCTGCGAGGAGCTCTCCCTGCCTTGGCAAGAGGTCACCAGCCCCCTGGGGTCCCCTGGCCTCAGTTCCTCCTAGGCACAGCTCTTGGGACCCCAAATGCAGACTTGTAGTCACACCAGCCCCCAGATGTAGCACACACCAGACAGGAGGCTAGAGTGTGCAGTCAGGGCACACCAGGGATGCCTCTCTCCCCAAGAACCCCCTTCTGTTACGGTGGGCACCGGTCCCTTCCAACACAGGGAAGTTCGAGGGTGTCCCTTGCCAAGTGCAGCTCCGTTCACATCACAGACCTGCAGCAAGGCACCTCCATGACCACACTTGTAGCTACACTTGGGCACAAGATCCGCACATTTCGCCATATAACATTCTTCATTGAAACATCTGCAATTATACTCACTTGATGGCAAAAGTTACGGTGTGCCGTGGGAAAAACAGGTCTATGATGATGCCGGAATCCCACCCAGGGCAAATTCAGCCCATCTGCGCCACGATATCCAAATCTCACTGCATTTGTGTCCGGGGCCGCCATAACAGCACCACACCTAGCAGTTCCAAGTGTATTCCTCACAGGTCTGGAGGCTGGGAGTCTGAGACCCTGGTGCGGGGTGCCAGGTTCAGTGGCACTTATACAGGTGGGCGGTTCCAAGATGAGATGCAGGTGCGGGTGGGCGGGGTTCTGAAACCCAGGTGTAGGTAGGCTGGTTCCGAGCAGCAGGTGGAGGTGGGTGGGTTGAGAGACGCAGGTGCAAGGAGGCGGGTTCCCTCTGAGGCCGCCTCCTGGGCTTGTTGTAGACGGTCTTCTCCCCCGTCCTCACATGATTGTCCCTCTGCATTCTATGACCTAATCTCCTCTTCTTACAATGACACTGGTCAGATGGGATCAGGACCCATGCTATTGACCTCATTTTACCTTAATTATGTCGTTAAAGATTGGTTAGGACCTGAATGTATGAATTTGGGGAGGACACAATTCAGCCCATCACAACAATCCAGGATTCATTTCATCCTACTGAGCTGCAATTTCTTTTCTTTTCTTTTTTTTTTAAGATTTTATTTACTTATTTGACAGACAGAGATCACAAGTAGGCAGAGAGGCAGACGGGGGTGGTGGGGGAAGCAAGCTCCCTGACGAGCAGAAAGCCTGATGCGGGGCTCGATCCCAAGACCCTGGGACCATGACCTGAGCCGAAGGCAGAGGCTCTAACCCACTGAGCCACCCAGGCACCCCTGAGCTGCAATTTCTAATCCTTTATGGTTTCTAAAGCCAAAAAGAACACAGACATGCAAATGTCATCAGAAATCTGCCCGCATACTCACTATGCCCCAGTCCACAATCTTCACAAAGTAAAAGGTTATTTAGGTGAAAATGAAGGACTCTGACTCCTAAGATTAGAGCCAGCGAGGTGAGACCACTGTGTGGGTCCCGGGCCTTCTCCACCTCACCGACTCCCAGCTCCTCGCTGCCTCGCCCCCCCTTGATCTGCATGTCACCCGCAGAGAGCTGGTTCCTGCTGCTCCTTATAAACCCAGCCCACGTGCTTCTCACAGCATCAGTCTTGTGAGAAGAAAAAAGGAGGCTCCTGTTCTTTGAGCATCTATTCTGTACCTGGCAATTGCCTGGACATTCTACCTAAAAGACCTATTATGGGGCAGAAAGGTTTGACAAACCACACCCCAAGGACTTGGGGTGCATGAGGCCCCCAAGACTCACTGGTGAGAGGAATCAGACTTCCCAGCAGGAATTAAGAGGTGAGGCCATCACCCAGAGAACCACTGTGGAGACCCGCCACCATGCCTTGTGGAAGACGAAGCTCCCAGGCCAGAAGGACTAGGCTTCCCGAGTGTAGGCCCACCCTCAAGCCAGGAGCGCTGCCTCGGACAGAACAGAATGGGAGCCATCCAGAGACCTGCATGTGACCTGGAAGACTGAGCCGCCAAGCAAGCTCCACACAGACGTCCCAGGCCCAGCCAAGGGCTGTACTTGGGCTGATGGGGTCCCCAGAGATGAGATGCCCCAGACACTCAGACTAGAAGACTCAGGGATCTGTCACCAAAGCCAGAGTCACAGCCAACAGTGGGACAAGGAGAGGTTCACTGGTAGTGCTGAGCCACCAGCCCCGAAGCTCAGAAAGTCGCGGCCTCCCAGTGCTTGGCAGTGGCGGCCACATGCTGCCCGGGACAGACTCACAGGTGCCCAGCACATCAGGGGCCTAGGGCCCCTAAATCTGGCCTCAGTAACCTGCCTGGGATGGCAGTGCCTCTGACCTTTCGGAGCTCCGCATCTTAACTGCAGGTCCCCAGACTCTGCGAGAAACGGCACATGGGCCTGTGTAAGAGCAGCACCCCAGAGGCCTGCCCCTCCATGCCCACCTCACTTCTGGGGCACTGATCACCCTCTGCACAGAGGCAGATGGTCTTCAAGTGACTGCTATTGAATGAATGAATGAATGAATGAACGCGCAATCACAGAAACAACCCAGCATCACCATGGGAATAGAACGTGGAGCAGGCGTCAGAAGCAAAAAAGACAAAATGTGTTGTTTTAAGACAAACGTTAGAAATGAAGACACTTTCCAACTGAGATGCCTGAGTTTTGTAGAAATTCACTAGCCAGGAGCCCTTACACAGGCCATAGCCCGGAAGGGGCCAGTAAAACAAATACTGTGAGTTGTGTTTATAAAGTTGTAGCACCTACAGGACGGCATCCCTGCTGACTCTACTCTCCATGGCCCGGGACGGGTGGCCACCATTTCTGAGTGTGCTGTCCTGTGTTGGGGGCTCCACCGCAGGCCCGTGCTGTTCTCCGAGAGGACCGTGCAGCACCGGCCCTGGGCAGGGATCTGGGCTCCTGGCCTGTGGGGGCCTTCCTAGCTACCCATTCTGTCCACACCCACACTGCAGTCGGCCCCTACACCCCTTCCTCCTAGGGGTCTGCAGTTGGGGCTGAGCCAGGGAGAGGGGCCTGCGGGACCAGCCCGGGCGAGAGCCCTGCTCCACGTCTCTCATGAGCTTCCCCGGGAGACGGGACCCCACATGTGTTGTCACACGGTGCTGCTGGGAACAGAGCGTGTCCCACCTGACTGCCCGGGAGAGGATGCTGGCAGCTGGCGCCTGTTTCCTCTGAACTTCGTCTCCCAAAGCCTCCCCACTCTGTACCTGTTCCCTTCGCTTATTTTGCCTGGTCTGTGTTCATCAGGATAAACCCCCGGCCGTAAGCACGACTACCTGCTACGTCCCCTGTGTCCTCCTAGGGAGTCAGCGGACCTGGGCTGGTCCCGGGACCCTGACACAGGAGTGTTAAGAGAGCAGTGAGAAATTAAAGACGCCTGTGCAAGATCCTTCTAGCTTTTGGGGATTTGTTTCTCAACTCCCTTAGAGTTGCCTTGTCCACGCCTAATTCCAGAGCAGTTTTCTTCTCTGGTTTGTGCTCAGTTGAGGATCCGCGAAGCACCCAGTTTGCATAACCTGCAATTACATCAGCCTGTGAACTGGCCAGTCCACTGCAGGGGGCACAGAGCTGCGGTGGGGCAGGCGGGGTGCGGGCAGGGGCATGGGGTGGGAGGCTGGGAAGGCAAGGGTGCAGGCGGGGGAAGGCAGGGGTGGGGGGGCACAGGCAGGGGCAGGCAGGTGGGGGCATAGACAGGGGTGGAGGCACAGGCAGGGGCGCAGGTGGGGATGCTGGAAGGAGGTCTTCCAACTGCAAGGTCGGTGTGTTGCAAGCACAAGGAATGAGATCCTCTGGTGGGAAAGGGAGATGGCCTGGCAAGTCCAGAGACCCTTCTGGCCCCTCCAGTGCCCCAGAAGTGGGGAGGGCCTCCTGGTCATCCTAAGGCCAGCTAGGACCTGCTCCTCCTACCAAAATCCCTGTCTGACTCCCACAGCACCCGCAGTGGGGTGCTGGCTTCTGTGGCCTCCCTCCCCATGGCATCCCGAGCTCCTTGTGATCTGGAAAGCACAACCCCAGTTCCTCTCCCAAGCCAGAGAGAATCCAGCCACACTTATGGGTAGAATACACCAAGACGTTCCAGAACTTTGTGAAAGGCATTGACTGTCCCTTGACAAAACCACATCACGCCTTAGGCTCTCACATGGGTCATAGGCTCAACCGGGAAGACATTACTAGCATCATTTCCAGGGCTGCAACCATGCAACCCCCCGAGACCCCAAACCCCATCTCTACATGGGACCCCCACAGCCCAGCCCGGTCCTGTGCTAGCAGCACCCCGGCTGAGACCCTGCTGGCTCTCGCTCATCCCGCCTTCCCAATACCTGCCTGCGAGGTGCCCTGTGCCAGCTGCGCTCATCTCCTGGCTCTCCACACAGCTCGGGTGTAGCTGGACCCAGGGTTGCCTGGCACCATCCCCAGGCCACCCTGATGTGTGCTCACTGCACGTGAGCTGGTGACAAAGCTTCAGTCCCCCTGCAACAGTCCCTGTGGGCCCAGGCGCACTCACCTGGCAGGAGCGGAACTGGCTGACAAGCAGTGTGCACCGCTGGGGGTCCTTCCGCCCGTCCAGACTGTCCAGCTCAGCGGCCACCTGGTTCAGCTCCTCGTCCGCATAGTAGAACTGGGCGAGCAGCTGCGGGTCCGACCTCTGTGGGGGACAGAGGCATGGGCGTCAATGGGAGCCTCAGCCCTCACAAGGAGCCCCACACCAGGCCTGAACCACCCCAACTTCTCAGCAGGCCACCCTGGCGGCGGGGCCCAGGGGATGGCCCCTCTGTAGGGAAGCCCAATATCCCAGCAGAATCTCCCAATGCTGGGAAGACTCAGATGCGGGGCTTAGGGACAGCAGGGCCCAAGCGGGGTCCAGGTGGCAGGGGCATAATGGGATCAGCTCTGAATAAGCAGTTTGCATCCCTGAAAGGACACTACAGACATCCCCGGGAGGATGAAAACTGCTTATTGTTGGCCCAGACCAACACAGCACAACTGCCTCTAATGAAAACTCATCAATGGTTGCTTACCTGTTCTACCCTCTAGAACCTTCTAGGACCTCAGCCCGGTTCCCATAACACCAGAAAATGCCAGTGCTCTGTGGCAGGAAGCCCCTTCCTCAGGGGCTCGCCTCCCACCCCACTTCGAGCAAAACCCTGGTTCCCTGCTCCCCTGACTGGACTGTCGACTGTCCTGACTCCACTCCCTGGTGTGCTCCTGCCCCACCCACCACTCCCCTCAGACACCAACCCACTCTCTCCTACCTGCCTTCTCCCTTCACACCCACATACTCCTCACACACCAGCCCACTTCCCTCACACCTGCCTGCTCCCCTCACACACCAGCCCACTCCCTCCTACCTGCTTGCTCCCCTCACACCCACCTACTCCTCACACACCAGCCCACTTCCCCCACACTCCAGCCCACTCCCTTCACATACCATCTCTTCCCCTCACACACCCACCTGCTCCCCTCACACCAGTCCACTTCCTCACCTGCGCCTTCTCTCTCATGCCTGCCCACTCCCCTCACACACCAGAACACTCCCCTCACACCCACTTGCTCCCCTCACACACCTGCCTGCTCCCTTCACATACCACCTGTTCCCCTCACATACCCACCAGCTCCCCTCACACCAGCCCACTCTCCTCAAATGCACCCTCTCCCTCACACCTGCCCACTCCCCTCATACATACCAGCTCCCTCCCTCCACATACCCACCGGCTCCCCTCACACAGCCGCCCACTCCCCTCATGCCCCACTGTTCCCGTCACACACTGGCTTGCTCCCCTCACATACCAGCCCACTCACCTCACACCAGCCTGCTCCCTCACACACAAGCCTGTTCCCTCACCCATCCACCCCCTCCCTCACACAGCAGCCCCCTCCCTCCACATACCTGCCTGGTCCCCTCACACAACAGCCCGCTCACTCCATACACCAGCCTGCTCCCCTCCACACACCAGCCCATTCCCCTCACATCAGCCTCCCCCCCTCACACCTAACTGCTCATTCACACCTGCTGCACCCTTCACACACTAGCCTGCTCCCTTACACCCGCCTGCGCCCCTCACACACCAGCCCTCTCTCCTCACATCTGCCCACTCCCTTCACACACCTGCCTGCTCCCCCCCACACTTGCTCACTCCCCTCACACACCAGCCTACTCCCTCCTATCTGCCTGCTCCCCTCAACACTAGCCCGCTCTCCTCACATGTGCCCTCTCCTTCACACCTGCCCACTCCCCTCACACACCAGCCCACTCCCCTCACACACCAGCCTGCTCCCTTATACCTGCCTGCTCCCCTCACACCTACCTGCTCCCTTATACCTGCCTGCTCCCCTCACACCTACCTGCTCCCCTCACACACCAGCCCACTCTCCTCACATGCACCCTCTCCTTTATACCAGCCCACTCCCTCCACACACCGGCCACTCCCCTCACACCCACCTGCTCCCCCTTACACACCAGCCCACTCTCCTCACACACGCCCCCCTCACACCCGCCCCTTCCCTCACACAGCAGCCCACTCCCCTCATGCCCCCCTATTCTCCTCACATGCCTGCCTGCTCCCCTCACACACTGGCCTGCTCTCTCACACACCTGCCTGCTTCCCTCACACACCAGCCCACCCATCTCACATACCGCCTGCTCCCCTCACACACTGGCTTGCTCCCCTCACATACCAGCCCACTCACCTCACACCAGCCTGTTCCCACACACCTGCCCCACCCTTCACACACCAGCCCCCACCTCCACACACCTGTCTGCCCCCCTTACACCCACCTGTTCCCCTCACACACTCACCTGCTCCCCTCACACCCCTGCCTGCTCCCTTCACAGCAGCCTCCTCCTCTCACATACAGGCATGTTCCCCTCACACACAGCCTGGTTCCCTCACACACCAGCCTCCTCCCTCACACACCCACCTGCTCCCCTCACACCTGTCTGCTCCCTTACACACCAGCCCCCTCACACCAGCTGCTCCCTCACAGGTCAGCCTGCTCTTGCTCCCTCTGGCCTCAGGCAGGCATGGCCTCTTCCCTTTGATCTGAGTTTCCAGGATTAGGAGAAACCCACAGTAAAAGTGATGGATCCCACGAAGGTATTTTTATAAGTGGCGTTCTTCATGACCATACAGAGAAAAACAAAGAAGGAAAGACACCAAATCACACAGGTGCCCAAATTTGCTGGAAAAAAATCACATGGATGTACACTGCACAGGTGACCCAGGAGCTACCACATGGTTGTGTTTATAACCTAATCTTATTAAACGTAGGATAACTTATTAGTCGCCCTTTTCTTCCCACCGCAGGTTCTGCCCTTGGCCCTGGCATTTTGCCCCTCCCCTGTGTGTGGCCATCCACAGAGGCTTTTCTCGCCTCAGGGGCCTGGGTCCTCAAGGGCCTGACTCAGTCAGCTCTTGAGGCTGGCCCAGGGAGGAGCCCCCCGATGTGGCAGACAGACGGAGCGGGGTGCCCAGCGCGCTGACTGGCGCTGGAGGTGGACAGGTGACCCAGGCAGGGCCAGGGAGGACTGGTCTCGGAGGGAAGCGCCTGCTCTTCCAGCCACTTACCCAGCACTTGGCCAGGCATGCTGGGCTCGGGGCACAGCCTGAGATGAGACAGACCCAGGTCCACCCCCCCCAACAAATAGTGTGCCCCCTTCTCACGCCCTCTCTGGTCCTGGGAGCCAGTGTAGCCCCTCAATGGGCTCAGCTGATTGCCCTGGTTCCTGGCACACCTAGGAGAGTAACCAGTCTCCCCTCTATGATCAACCAGGGACAGGACTGGGGTTGGGGGCTGGGCAATACCTTTTGCCTCTTTCCTGTTCCACTGATGTTCAAAGACATCTCCCAGCCCATCTCCCAAGGGTGGGGAGTCCCAGGGAGGGGCAGTGGTGGTGCTGGCGGGAAGGGGGTGGGGTAGCCTCAGGGCCATTGACTGGAGGCCACTGACCATCAGATGAGGCCCTAAGGCCTTGCTCTCTGCTTCTCAGAGGCATCCCTGGTATTAAGCTGAGTGAAATAAGTCAGCCAGGGAAAGACAAAGACCATTCACTCATATGTGGAATTTAAGAACAAAACAGGATCACAGGGGAAGGAAGGGAAAAACAGAATAAAAGGAAATCAGAGAGGGAGACAAGCCATAATAGACTCTCAACTATAGGAAACAAACTGAGGGCTGCTGGAGGGGAGGGGGTGAGGGGATGGGATAACTGGATGACGGGCAATAAGGAGGGCACAGGAGGTGATGAGCATGGGTATGCAATTGATTAATCACTAAATTCCACCCTGAAACTTGAAGAAGAAGAAGGAAGAGGAGGAGAAGAACAGAGGCCCCAGAATGGTGACCTGGCTCCCCCGGGGGCTGCCAGCTTCCCTCCGGGCCGCACTGGGTACCACAAGCATTGTCCCAGGGAAATAGGGAAATGGCTCAAATAGCACCTTATTACCAGATACACAGGGGCCATCCCTCCTTGGAGAGGGGCTGTGGCAAGGGGCTGAGGTCACCGCTGGCCAGTGACATAGGCCGGACTCTGCTGGCAGTAAGCCTAGGCCCCTGACACTCTGCTCGGGACCCCAGTCACCACAGACCACAGGCTTCCTTCTGGCCCCACACCCAGGAGCTCCCCTCACAGCAGTGGGGGTGGGAGGGCGGGGAGAGCAGGGGCAAAGCAGGTACACCTCCTACGGCGCTGGCCTGAAACCCTCCCGGGCAACACACACCAGGGCCGGGGATAAAAGCCCTCCCCACACCTGCTCCTGCGGCATCCAGTCCACCACTGCTCGCCGATGAGACACTGGCTGGCTCAGCACCCAGGCCAGGACTAACTGAGGGCACTGGGTAAGGACACCACGAGGAAGCAAGTCTCTGCTCTGAGAAAGAGGGCACGATGCAGGGGGCCGGGCCCAAAACTGCCCAGACAATAACTCTGAATCAGCCTTTGCCCTGGCGGCAAAAACTTCACCACATATAAGCAGACCTCAATTTCAAATACGCACACCAAATAAGCAGACCTCAAGTCCAAATACCCTCTCCGCTCTAGGCTGGCAAGCATCGACCAGTGGCAGCAACAACCGCAGGCCTGGTGATGGCCAGCGGGCAGCGGGCATGGAAGACAAAGCTCTGCCCTTCACACGGCCTTGACCTGGCCGTCCCCTCCCCCAGAAGGGGGCTGAGCATCAAGAGGGTCTCCCTCGTGGTTCCAGCTCATATGTGCACACACACACACACACAAACACACACACGCAGGCACGCGCACACACACCTTGCTCTATGTTCTGGAGCAAGTGACAAGTACCACGTGCGTCCATGTGAGGCATGTGTCCATGCATCATGTGCGTACGTGCGTGGAAAGGCACAGGAAAAGTGAACAGCAACACCCAGCCCTGGGTGCACCCCAGAGCTGCACAGGCAAAAGCCTCCTCAGGACCACGCTTTCCCCGCCCCCAGTACCCGGCAAGTGTACAGAATCGGCTGCCTGGGAACTGCATTTCAGTGAATTACAGACTTTAAAACCAGACCTACGGAGGTATTGTCCCTCAGCTAAAAGAGAACTGTGAACATACACACATGCAACAGAGTAAGAGAATTCAGAAAAATGGTTTACAGTTAGTGCTTGTCTTTTTATCACTGAAACTAGAAACGTCTATGCTACTTGGAAATTTTAGCCACTCCCTGGGCTCCTGCTCCCACCCCCTCGGGTCTGGTATCTCCCACGAAGGGTCAGCAGTCCGCCAGGTGCTGCGGGAGACAAACGCTCTAGGCTGTGGGTGGGGGGGCTGAGTAGGGGGAGGGTCCCAGGAAATGAATGAACACAAGTTACAAAATTCCATTTGCGTCTGGGGACATGACAAGTTGTCTTTCTCTCTGATTTTAAAATTTTAAAATTCAATTTTAAATTACGCTTTTAAATGTCCCTAAGGAAAATGTCCACACCAAAGAGAACCAATCAGTATAAATAAGAAGAACTCACCCTATTTTGGAATAAGAATGGTAAGAGAGTAATTCTAGAACTTGGTGGGAATGTCCTTTTTGGCGCACTGTGTCAATGTTCTCTCAAAATCAGTTCAGGGCGGTGAAGGTCTTCGCAGTTGCAAGGAGACAAAACTAAGCTCACGGAGGAAACATCTGGCTTTGGAGGTCAGGTGACCACTAACAGAAAACACGCAACAACAAAGAAGTACTAAGTCAAAGTGCAAAAACTAATTCAGAGGGGTGCCTGGGGGGTTCAGGTGGTGAAGCGTCTGCCTTCAGCTCAGGTCACAATCTGGGGTCCTGGGATCAAGCCCCTTATTAGGCTCCCTATTCCCTCTCTCTCTGCCTGCTGGTCCCTTTGCTTGTGCGCACTGTCAAATAAAGAAATAAAAAACCTTGAAAAAATAATTCAGAACTAATTTTATAAAATTGATGAAATGATTTATTCATTCAAAAACCTGCTCTGCATTGTGGCAGGGGACACAGTCCACAGGAGAGATCCGCCCTGTTTCATGTGCCCTGCTGAGCTGCCTCATGATGCTGGAGCGCATCCCAGCGGGTTCCAGGCTGGCTGGCTGGGCTAGAGCAGAACACATGAACTGGGAGCTTCCCCTGAGGGGCGGGAGCCCCCAGTTCCCTGCAGAGCACCCACATGGAGACTCTGAAGCTCCTGAGGAAAAGGAATAGCCAAGGTCGCCCTGCTGGACAGGATGGAGCCCAAAGTCACTCATACTAAGGACCCTCCAGCAGCCTTATGGGAAAGAGGAGGCAGGGTTAAGTGTGGTGCGGGCTCCCATCCCATTCATACGCTTTGCTTCCCAAGTAAGAGGTAAGCACTGCAGAGGGAGGGCCTTACAGGGATGCCCCCTGTTCAATCCAGAGCAGCAGCCCCCCAGCCTCAGCCACACTGCACAATGGGGAGGAGAAGAGGAAGAGGCAGATGGCCAGACAGGTGGGCAGGACAGATGGCAGGACAGGTGGCCTGGCCAGACCAGAAGAGGCCAGACCTCCACATCCCCTAGTGTAAGCCCAGTGATGGAGCACAGCCCAGCTATGGTGTGGGGAGTCCCAGGCCCTGCCTACCACCCTCCACCCTCCCCGGCAGCTGTCCCAGGACGTGAGCTGGTCTCCAAACACTGGCTCCTAAGACACACCATCCCACGTGCCCCGACCACCCCAATACTCAGCAGAAGAGAGCCTTCCAGACCTCAGCAGACCCCAGGTTGGCTCTGAATGGACTGAGCCCAGGTTGCTCAGGGGTGAGGGCAGGGGCCTCGGGTCAGCGCAGCCCTGGGCCCCTCTTTGGCCAGCTTTCCAGTAAAGCCTTGGACTCCCCACTGGAACCCACAGATCCAAGGATGCTTCAGAGAAACCAGACAAAAGCCCCAGGGGCAGCATGCTAAATCTGACTGCTCCTCCCCGGTGGTCCCCCCCCCACACTCGGCCAGCTGACCTGCAGGATCCGGGCACAGTGGACTGTTAAGGAAACCCACTGACTGTAGTCACCAGGTCCAAAACCCCTCCCTGCCTCCAAACATGGACCCTGGCCCCCTGCTAGTCTTCACCCTCTGGCCCCACCAAGGTCTGGCTGACTGGCAGCCATGACCCATGCCCCCAAAGTTGGCTCTGCCTCCATCGCAGTACACCCCGGGGAAGGCCAGGCCCCAGACATTGCTGTCCTTCCGCAGCTCTGGTGCCCCAAACAGGTAGGTGCTCCTGCTGTCAAATGGCAGTGGCCCTGCCCTCTGGCCCCCCCATGCCAGGTGGCCAGTTACTCCTGTGCCCATCCCCACTCACCTTCTGGCTGTCTCCCAGTGGGGGGGCATGTGTGTGCAGACAGCCTGCCCAGTCACCAGGAGGGACTGTCAGGGGCTTTGACCTGCCCCCACCCTCCCAGCCCCCACCAAGGGCAACAACTCCTGCTGGTGGCCCCTCCCACTCCACTCCCTCTCAGGACTCAGGACCCTTCCCTCCCTGTGGCCGTCAGGCTCAGGTGCAGAGCTGAGCCCTGGGCCCATCACCATCCCTGTGGCCCCCTGCCACAGGAGCCCCCCAGGGGGCCAGCTGCTTCTGCAGGGACTTGAGGAGGCTGGCAAGGCTCCAGAGGTTTTAGGTCCTGGTGGGCAGAGCTCGGTGCAGAGGAATCACAGAGGAAACCATGGAGAGTTCACATACATTACCTAATTTCCATAACCCAACAGCCCTAAGAGCAAGTGAGGGCTGTTCCCCAATCTGCACAGGGGAGAATTTAGGCTTAAAGAGGTATACAGGTCCACCCAGGACCACGTATCCAAGAGACAGTCCACCTCTCTCCCACCTCCCTGACAAAGAAGGGCCTTTTCCTGTAACTTAGTTTCCCTGCTGGCTCCTGCTGGGTGTTAAGGGCAAGAGTCACACAGAGCTGCCATCTGGGCATCCACCGAGTGGCCCTGATAGAAAGTTGGTGGGTCCCACTGGGGTCAAGTCGGTGGCTCAGGGTCGAGGCTCTGTGCCCACGGTGGGCCCACTTATACGGACACCACATGACAACTCTGAATGCCCAGGGAGCTTCCATCCACACCAAGAGGCTGGCCCCATCCCCGGCTGTAGCCCGAAAATTACTGCCGGATCCAGGGAACCGCCCCACCCAGGGCCAGCCCCATATGCACCTGCAGCCTGACCCGAGCCACAGATGGCCTGTCCCCAGTGGTGTGGGGACCAGCCAGGCCACCATGAACCGTGCTGTCTCGAGGGCACAGCACTTTACAGCAGAACAAGGCCAAATGCTTGCCCAGGAAGGACTGATGACTCACATCAATAAATAGTTTATGGTATAGTGACAGAGACAGGCTGTTTTGATCACGGTTTGGAGAAATCCAAGGACCCCCAGTGGCATGGGGAGGAGTGTGTGCCTGAGATGGCGAGATGAACCAGCTGGGCACAGAATTTAGAAGCGCTGTGCTGGGCTCAGGTCGAGGGTGGGCTGCAGGTTCAAAGGGAGCTCACTCACTTGCTGGGTGGTGACCGTGGGCACCTGTGTCTCAGTTTGTCATTTACAAAATGGGCTTAAAGCACACAGAGTACCTGGCCAGTACCTGGGGCACAGCAGACACTCAGGGAGGAGTCATCAGGCGACATCACTATCAGGAAAGCAACGGAGTGGAAGCTGTCCAGGGTGATAAAAAAAATAAGGCATGCAGTGACATCACTCCTGACAGCACCATCCCCTGAGAGCAGCCTGAGCTTTCCACTGGACAGCGCCTTCCGGAAACAGCTGACCACACACCACCTCCAGCCAACAGAGCCCGGTGGGGAACCTCAACAACCCAGGAGGCAGCAAGAACCCACAGTGAGAGCAGGAGACACCCCACCCCCACACCTGGTCCCTGGTTCTCCTGTTGATGGGGCGGGTGGGGGGACCCAGGTCCCAGACAGGCACACTTGGGGTTGCTCTGGGGTGGGCCTCCTGCCCGATGCCCCTGCCTCTTTCTCTTTCTGAGCCCTCCCTTGACGGGGGGGGCAGTGCACGGGGGTTGGAGGGGCGGCATACTGGGGGTTGGGGTGTAGGGCACTGGGACAAGCGGCACGGTTGCAGTACACTGGGGTGGGGCTCCAGGCACTGGGATGCGAGGCACAGGGACAAGGGGCAGGTCATGAAGGCTGGGGAGCAGAGACACAGAGGACGTGTGGGATGGGCACTAGGGTCGAGGGGGAAGGGTGCAGGTATCCAGGTGAGCCCGGGAGGGCAGGCTGTGGGCAGCTTCGGGGAAGGAGGAAGGCGCAGAGCCTGGCGGTGGGAAGCATCACCTGGGAGTGTGCGGTGAGTGAGCCTCAGTCCTCACAGAGGCCCTCAGGGAGGTCAGGGAGGGTCCGGTGGCCGAGGGAGCAAGCTGAGCAGCAGGAGGAATGCAGGAGGGCATGGGTACTGGCGGCCTCTCACCGGGTCTCACGGAAAGAACCAGCTGCAGGTGCAGATGCATCCAGCCTTCCTGCTCAGGCAGGCATCTGGGCAAGGTGGCCACCCACTGGAGAAATGCAGCCTCTCAGCCTGGCCCCTCCGGCCAGCCCTAGGCCCTCCCAGCTCCAGGTCCCTCTTCAATCCCTGAGCCTTCAGAGACCTGGAAGAAGGGGCAGGCCCCAACAGCCCCTTCTCCCCACTCTGGCTCAAAGAAGGTAAAGTGGGGCTAGACAGGCGGGGTTCCTGATGGACCCAGGGGAGGACCAGCCCAAGACACTCCAACTGGGGTCCTGGGCTGGTCTTGTATTTGGAGAGTCACCCAAATACAAGAGGACCTCTGCTGAGCCAGCTGCGGAATGAAGTCTGGATGGACACAGTGGGGGTCCCCCTCTGCAAGAGGGATACAGGAGAGGGCAGGCACTCTCTCTGGCAGTGGCTACCCAGCACCCAGATGCAGTCTCTCACTCAGGAAACGAAGCTGGGTGGATACAACAGCCCAGCTTCACGGTGACCTCCCGGAGGTCTCTAGAAACACACCCCAGCACATCCACCTGAAAGGAGGGTCCCCAGGATGAATGTGGACACCTACAACGGATCACTCCACATCCTCTTAAAGGGATTGTTGGGGGCAACTTGTCATGAAATCTAGGGTCCGTTATTCCAGCAAAACACAGTCATGAAATCTTACTCACACCTCAGAGGCTCACACATCAGCTCTGAGATGGTTCTGAACTCACTGAATTTGTGCTGAAGATACTTTTACCACCTTAACCAGTGTTGCCCCAAATGACCTTTTAGACCTTCTTAGGCAAAGCGGACAGTGGGCCTCCCTGAGGCTAACCCAGCACTCTGCCCCTCCCCACATGATTGGCTACATTAGTGCCCCGAAAACTCCAGATTGCAGGAGCAGTTTAGACGCCCAATAAACCAGTTCCCTGCTATCTCCCAGACAATGGGTCAGCTTGGAGGAGCCGCTCCCCAGCAGCAGGCCACTCTGGAGGGCATGGAGGAACAGCTCAGGACCAAGCTTTCTGACTGCAAGAGGTCCCTGCCCTGGGGCATGGCCACGGCCCCCACAGAACCCATAGAAGCATGCTCTAGTCCAATCTGGAGACAGACCCACGCTGCAGAGGGAGATGCTCCTGAGACGCAGGCCCTTGCATGGTGGGTTCGGACACTCTCCTTTCGGGGGAGCAGCCAGGCAAGGGACCCTGCGGCACCCAGGAGACCACCTGGGCCTGGGCTGCAGTGTTTGGTCTGTGCGTCAAACCAGACGCAGCGCCTGGAGACAATTGAACATACAGTAAATGGTTTTCAGAAGGAAAATGGATTCGCAAGCCTCACAATCCAGTAGCATCCAAACAAATGACACACCAGGAATGCTGAATTGGGGGGTAGTGTTATATACCCCTTGGGAGAAGCTCTTCTATAACCATGGGGGGAGGGGCACAGGCATCGGCCCAGCCGCAGAGGGAAGGGTGCCCTGCGTCCCCAGACTGACAGGCGACACCTGACAGCTATGACTTGTAACTGCAGGAGACCCATTCTGAACTTTCTGTCAAATGCATGTTATTTTCAAAACAGGCTATTGAACAGTGAACTTGCTAGGACGACAGTCACCTCTGTTCCCACACTGCTAGCAGCCATGGCACACAGTCCCAGGGCCCCTGGGGACACCAGCTTCCTGCACCCCCACTGTGGGACAGAGTCCTGTGCTCGGCCCACCTGGCTGACAGTGGCCTGGGAGCCAGATGAAGCAAGGGCCGGGGACTGTGGTCCTCTCAGCTTCCAGGGTGGGTGGGAATCTACCCAAGGGAAACGGAAATTTAAATTGCTTGTTTATGACTCGTCCTCTCCTTCAAAAGGACTTTGAGGTGACTTACTAAATCCAAACACACGTGAACTGAGCCTGTTTGTTTAAACTGAGAAGCATTTAAAGACAATTAAAGGGGCCAAACAGGGGTCCCAAGTTTGAGACCAAGTGGATTACTGAAGGTGGGTTATGACAGCAGCTGGGCTACCCTGCTCTCTGTGTTGTCAGCCCAAACCCCTGGCCCATACATGTCCCCCAGTCCTGGGCATACCAGCTTCACAGTGGATCAGGAGAGGCTGTCCCACTACAAGGATCCCCATGTAGGTCCTGGGAACATGCTGGTCAGAGGGAACATGGAATTCCAAGGGGTGTCCCACTGGGAGGACCCAAGAGACAGGATGTCACCAGAAACCAACATCGAGGGAGGCCTCCCTGGCCAAGCAGGTGGGGTTAATGAACCCCCTGGGAAGCCCCACCAGGGCTGCCCCTCCTTGATCCAAGGACTTATAACCCAGAGGTTGCTGCCACCCTGGACCCAGACCCTCTGACCACACATCACGCAAGGCCCCGCGGGAGCTACTTGGAAAGGTCTGTGGACAACCAACTCCAACGGGGCAGAACTATAAGCCCGGCCACACCTTTCCAAAAGAGGATAAAAAACTGGCTTTTAGACCCAGTTTTTTTTTTAAGATTATTTATTTATCCTTTCTTCTCTCTGCCTGCCTCTCTGTCTACTTGTAATCTCTGTCTGTTGAACAAATAAATAAAATATTTTTTTAAAAAATGGGGCGCCTGGGTGGCTCAGTGTGTTAAGGCCTCTGCCTTCAGCTCAGGTCATGATCCCAGGGTCCTGGGGTTGAGCCCCACATTGGACTCTCTGCCCAGCGCAGATCCTGCTTCCCTTCCTCTCTCTGCCTGCCTCTCTGTCTACTTGTAATCTCTGTCTGTCGAATAAATAAATAAAATCTTTAAAAAAAAAAAAAAGATTATTTATTTATTTGTCAGAGAGAGCACAAGCAGGCAGAGGCAGAGAGGGAAGCAGACTCCCCGCTGAGCAAAGAGCTGGATGCAGGACTCTATCCCAAGACCCTGGGATCATGACCTGAGCCAAAGACAGCGGCTTAACCAACTGAGCCATCCAGGCATTCCTAGACCCAGTTTTACTGAGATAGAACTCACATCCCACGACATCCTTCCAGTTAAAGTATGCAAATCAGGGGTTTCAGTATATTCATGGGCTTGTGGAACCATCACCACGAGCTAATTTTAGAAGGCCTCTATCACCCCAAAGAGAAGCTCACGCCCATCACCAGTCATCCTTCCACCCATCCCTGATCTACCGTGTTTGCAGATTGGCCCATTCGTGCAAATGGATCATACAAGATGTGGCTGTTTGTGCCTGGCTTCTTCCCCTCAGCACGTTCTCCAGAGCCGTCCATGCTGTGGCGTGTGTCAGCCCTCCCTAGGGGCGCCTAGCCAGCCACCTCAGTGGTCTGTGGACACGTGGACTGTTCCCACGTGGTGACGATGGTGAATAGTGCCGCCAGGAACCGGCTTCTGTGAGGATGTGAGCGTCCGTTGGTCTTGGGCACGAACCCTAGAGGGGAACTCCAGGTCATGTGGTAAGTCTGGGTGTTGCCGAGGAGACGCCAGCTTGCTTTCCAAAGTGGCGGCACCACGTGATGATCCCACGGTAGCTGTGTTTGAGGTCCCGATCTCTCTGCAGCCTCGGCAGCCCCCCAGGGGCTTCTGGGACTTCGATTCCAGCCTCCAGCCATGGTGGGAAGATTTGATCTGCATCTCCCTGCCAAGTGAGGATGTCCAGCTTCTTTCCTACGCTTACTGGCCTTTTGTCAGTATTCTTGTCACTATCCTTCCTCACAGTGTCCTGTCATTCTGCATGTGAGTCAGAGAAGGGAAGGCAGTCACGCTCTCTGGCCTGACCAGATCTGCTTTCCCAGAGCTGTGCAAGGGCGCAGTCTACACTGGGCCTCTGTCTGCTGGGACCAGGGTCCCTCTGCTGCAGCCAAAGCCAAAGGCTGGTGTGAACCAGGCAACGCCGCACCTTTGTCATGATTGGGAACATGCTTACTGACCCCAAAGGGATTCCCTGGGACAAGGCAATGGTGTTCCCCATCACCTGCCCCGGGACCCCAGAAATCGTTCCTATCCACATGACGTGGCCTCAAAGTCCATGGAGAACCCAAGAATGTGAGTTCTTTGGAAAAGTGTCTTTGCAGATGGCAGGAAAGTAGGATCTTGGGACGAGACCATCCTAGATTATCAGGGTTGGGTCCTCCATCCAAGGACAAGTGTCCCTACAAGAGAAGGGGAGCTACACACAGAGAAAAGCCATGGGAAGCAGAGGAAGACATTGGAGCAAGGTGTCTGTGAGCCTGGGAATGCCTGGAGACCCCCGAATCCAGAAGAGACAAGGACCTGCTTCTCTGTCAGAGTCTCTGGAGAACCAACCCTGTTTCCAGACTGAGGGCTCCTGAACTGAAAAAGAATAAATTTCCTTTGCTTTAAGCCACCTACTGCGTGATGTTTGGTTACAGCAGCAGGGAGGAGGGAGACCACCTGCCCCACAGCCCCCCCCCCACTACCCAAATGCACCAGAACACAGCGGGGGTGGGGGGAATCACCTCATAGTGGCTGTGTAGAAGAAGTCAGAAGTCCTTCTTCGCTTTCCAACTTTAGTCCACATATCCTGTGAACTTGCCCTGAGCTCAGCTCGGTCCAGAGCCCAGGTGGAAACAACCACATTCTGGTCCTGCAGAGCTTCCTGGTTGCCCCAGCCCAATAACAGGGCTGTCCCATGTTCTCAGCAGCTCCCACTTGGAGCCTGAAGGTTCTATAGGCCTCCTGGTATCTCCAAGAAGGGGCACTGCCCCACATCTGGGCACCATCTTCGGACCAATCTGTCACTGCAGGAGGGAGACACCCCTGCACCGAACCCCGCTGGCCCACAGCGGAGAACCCACCGGAGGGACTCAGGACCAAGATGCATGACTCACTCAGAAGAGAGGATAGTGTCTCCTTCATGCCTTTTGTTCACTGTGGCGCTGTGTGGGGTGCCTGCCCTGGACACCAGCAGACAGTCCAGCCTGCCTCTGGAGGATCCCGGGACCCCAAGTGCCAGGCTATCCAGCGGCAGACAGGAAGAGCATCCAGACAAGACTCAGCTCCACCAGGAGCTCACCTGAGGGGTGCAGGGGATTTGGGGACAGAGTAGGAGTGAAAGGGCAAACATAGCCATCCAGACCAGAATGATCAACAAACAGGGAGTGTTTTTCCCTCAGATGTGTGGACTGCTCTTCCTCAAGGGCACAGACTGGTTCCCAAGACTGCTTTGTCAAGTTCAACCACCTGGTTATAGACACCCAACCAACATTGCACATGGGGTTTCAGGCTGGAGAACGAAATCACAGTCAATGCGCACCCCTGTGGGCATCTGGGTATATCTGGGGGTGGTTTCGGCCATCACGATGTAACAGAACAGAGTCCAGAAAAAAACCCACAGATACACGGGCAATTGATTTTTTTGTCAAGGGGCCAAGGAAAACTGAATGGAGGAAGAAGAATCTTTTCAACAAATAGTGCTGGGACAATCAGACAGCCATGGGTAAAAAAAAATGATCCTCAAACCTTACCTATGAACATACACAAAAGTGAACCCAAAATAGGAAAATCTTAGTGCTCTTGGCTTGCCAAAGTGTTCATAAATAGTTCACAGAGAATGTGAACTGTATAAAAGAAAAAAATCAATAAACTAGATTTTATCGACACTAAAAAGTTCATTCTTCAAGAGACCCTGTTAAGAAAATGAAAAGTCAAGCCAAGTCTTGAAGCCAAAGTCTTCCAAGACTTAGAAGAAATATTTGTCAAACGTGTATGTTTTGAAGGACTTACATCTAGAACAAGGAAAGAACTCTTACAACGAAACAAGACCAGTACTTGATTGTAAAATGGGCAAACATTTGAACACACACTTGACTAAAGAAGACCTACAGAGAGACAGATGAGCATGAAAAGACACTTGACATCACAGCCATCGAGGAAATGCAAGTTCAGGCCACAGTAAGCTGCCACCTGCAGCCATCAGAACAGCTCAAGTTTGAACACTGTCAGTACCAAGTATTGAAGAGGGTGCAGAGAGACTAGAACCTCCCACCCCAGTGGTGGGGTGCCCGGTGGTCCAATCTTTGGGAAACAGGTTGGCGGTTTCTTAAAAAGTTCACAAGCCACATGAAAAGTGCTGCCCCAGCTCTCCCACGGGAGTTGAATGCACACGTCCACACAAAGCTGTGTGAGTACACTTAGCAGCTTCACCCCTAACAGTCAACCCGCAGTCCACTCATCCTGCGACTGGACAGACGGACAAGCAGTGGGCTACCACACAGTGGAGCTCACCTTGGCAGCAAGAAGGACAGAACTACAACATGAATCTCAATTTGGGTGGAACTGAAGGCAGACGAACCAGACCACACACAGTAAGTATGTATAAACCTGTGTAGCCACAGTTCTCTACCACACGCACTACACCTAGAGACAGAAGGCAGAGCTGTGGCTGCCGGGGGGCAGAGGGGACCGGCCAGCCCCACCCTCCCGCTCTCCTGTCAACCACAGGAGCCTCAGGGACAAGATCAGAGCTCAGGGAAGCCTAGGGTAAGGGGCTGCCCGGGGCCAGCCAGGGGGCACAGGGGCCAACCTGGGAGGCCCATTGGAACACTGGGCGTGGAGGTTAGAGGGCACCTTGAGGTGCCACCCTCCACTAGGGACACTGCCAAGTACCATCCCAGAGGAGGGTGAGCCCCCTGAGTCTGTCACAAGCCACTGGGCCAGTAGCAGGGCCCCCCATGCTTGGAACGGGGCCTGGGAGTGCATCTGTTTATCCCACTTGTGGCTGAAGTGCACGATAGAACCACTCTGAGGCCTGGGGCCAGACTAAGTTGGGAGACCAGTGTAGACGCTGTCTTTGAGGGCCAAAGCAGAACCAGAAAGGCCTTCACTTGGACTGCTGATGTCACTCACCCAGGAATACTGTGCTGACAGGCAGCCCCTGGGTCCCCCAGATGTGAGGAGCCTTGCCAGCTCAGTGACAAGACTAAGGCTGGGGTTGCAGGGTCAGGGTTGGTGCTCCAGTGTGGCCCAGGATGGGCAGCCATGTGGGAACCCTGCGGAACCCCAGCTGCCAGCCCCCAGTCCCACTGCATGGGGGCATGGAGGAAGGAGGGCAGGTGGGCAGCTCTGAGGCTGTCCTGTCCGCGGGAATAATGTGGCCTTTGTGCAGGAGGACAAGGTGAGCATGTGGCCTGGGGGACATGTCCTGTCCGACCGTCACATGTTTGTGTGACCAAGAGGAACTCTCCAGGGCATGAGCTTTCAGGCTGGGAAGAGTGGGCCTGGGAGGCTGTCTGGTTCAGTAGTAGCTGGCAGAGGCAGGTTCTGATGTGTGGTTAGGGGGTGGTGGGTTCCATTTCACGCCCACCCCTGCCCCAAGCAAACCCCATGGGCCATACCTTCAAAGCATGCTGCCCTTCCCCCCACCGCACCCCAGCCCTCTGGGGGCCAAAAGGCAAAGGCTCACCACAGTGTCCCCCGGACACCCTGGCCCTGCCCCTCCCGCCAGGCTGCAGCACCCCCACCTCCGCCTGTCCCTCAGACATGCCCCGCATGGTCATGCCTCTAGGCCATTACCCTCACTGCTCCCCCTTTGCTCCCCCAGCCCCTCTAGGCTCATTCCTTCAGCCCAAACATCACCCAATGTCGTCAGCAGTCAGAAGCCTCCCGGGTGCCTTGGGCGTGTCGCGTGATACGGGAAGGAGAAGACGGGGTGCCACAGGATACGTGTGTGGGCAGGCCAACCTGGCCTGGACTCTGGAAGTTACCCAACAAGGAAGACCTCATGACCCCAGCGGGCTCCTCCCCTCCCCGTAAAGGCAGAGAACAAACATCTCGGGGCTGTCATGATTTGGGCAGGTTAAAGCCTCAGGTCTGATCTGGGGAGGGTTGAGGGTTGGCACCCATCTGGCCAGGGCCGCTTCTTACTCCCAAGAGCCCACCCTCCCTGAGGCTTCTCCCCAGGGCTGACCACCTAGAAGCCTGGACCAGTGCCTAACCATGTGTGTGGCCTGCAGGCCTCTCCTGCCAATGCCCCATGTCCGTGGGCAGCAAGAGGGGGACAAAACAACACCAGAGCCACAGAAGACCCCTCCGACCCCCAGGTCTTCAAGAGTGCTAACCTGAGGAGCAAACAGCAGTGTTTTTACGCTAAAATTAGGGTAGATACTCAGTCCCTCCATGTGTCTGTCTTGTGCACGGGCTCAGCCATCCACTGAAAAAGACGCAGGGACAACTGAATGCAGAAATATACAGAAAACCAGAACTGATGCAAAGATCTCTCCAAAAAAGTACATCCTCCATTACTGTTCAGAAGCCTCTGAAGACGAGGACAGACACCGGTCAGAATCTGTGCTTTTATTTTTTTTATTTTTTATTTTTTTTTAAAGATTTTTTTTATTTTTTATTTTTTTACAGAGAGAAATCACAAGTAGATGGAGAGGCAGGCAGAGAGAGAGAGAGAGAGAGAGGGAAGCAGACTCCCTGCTGAGCAGAGAGCCCGATGCGGGGCTCGATCCCAGGACCCTGAGATCATGACCTGAGCCGAAGGCAGCGGCTTAACCCACTGAGCCACCCAGGCGCCCCAGAATCTGTGCTTTTAAATGGGTCTTTGTGTGCTCGCAGAAAAGACGCCCAGAAGACCCCTGGGACAAACCTAGAATGTAAAATACATCCACATGGACACTGCCAGCAGACACAGCAGCTGCACTCCGATCTGGGCCAGCCTGGCCTTCTTTCTGTAAAGTTTGTCAGGAGCCCCGTTTTCACCCCCTGCCCCCCACCCCTGCCCTGGCCGCTGGTGCTGAACACGCAGGGCACAGGCCCACTGGCCAGTCTGGCTCCAAGAGTCTGCTGACCCAGGGAGGCTTTCAGATGGGGGAGTGGATGCACACACAGAGGCTCAAGTCCTCCCACAGAAGATTGAGCTTCCAAAACAAAATTCTCCTGCTAAGTTCTTTTCTTTCTCTATTGTTTAAGAAATGAAATTCCCAGTGCCTTGACATCTTGTCGACCCATATGAAGGTGCATCCGCCGTGAGGAGGGCACTGCCCTGTGCGCCCAGGGCTCCTGGCCCTTGCCCCTTCCCCGCGTCCTGCTACGGGAAGCTGAGGACCACCTGCCCGGGGCCAGTCGAAGTGGAGATGTGACAGTGTGGCCGACACGCCAACTTCACAGATGTTCGTGGGAATATCCAAGTCTCCTCGTTGGTATGTTGATTAATGATGAAATAGTAATATTTCAGATCTATTGGGTTAAGTAAAATGTACTATTGAAATTAATCTTGCCTGTTTCTCTTCACTATGTAGCTACTTAAAAAATTTTCAGCCGAGGCCTGTGCCATATCTCCACAGGACAGCTCTACTCTGGGACTCGTCCCTTCCCTCCACTATAGACACATACAATTTCTGCAATGATCAGTAGCTAATTACACCTACACTGAAGGCACATTCATCCTCAGTGCTGTCCCTTTTATGCCCCAGCTTCCCTGAAAGCCCTCTTTCCGTCTTGCCACCAAGCATCTGTTAGGAACAGGCCTTGCTATGAGCTCACCATTGGGTGTCCGGGCAGCAGCTCTGCCTTGCCTGGCACAAGAGTCCGTCACAGGGTGAGACACTGCACTGTGGGCCACGCTTCCTCTGTCTGCAGTTGGGCGCCGTTACAGACCTCCGCCATGCTTTCCCCATCCTTTACAGATATCCTGTCTTTTCTCGGTTAACTTGTGAGATTTTTCACTTCTGTGTTTCCAAGTTTTATAGACGTCACACAGGATTTCGTGTCGTTTCTCCTGCTTCGAACTCTGTCTCCTTTCACCAGAGGATTCTCCTCTTTCTTCCATTGGGGGAAATTCCCAGCTGCTGTTTTCTTTTCTTTTTTTTCAAATTGGTCTTTTCTGTCAGTGTTTCTCCTCCCTTCTCTTGCCCCGACTCTTAGGAGAGCTTTATCGGACCCCAGGGAACATGCCATAATCCCCACTCGGGGGACACTCTGGACATCCCCTCATCCTGCTTTCTTGGACTGACCACAGGCGGACGGTGCAACTGACCATGGGTGCAAGCGCCCAAGCGCTCCTCGCTTGGCGCCCGACCCAGCCTATGGCAGGAGCTGCACCAGCGTCTGCAGAAGGAGTAAACCCGAGCTCCCGCAGCTGCCTCTTCGCCCCGCTCAGCCCCAGGCCCACATTCAAGCGTGTGTCCAAGGCTGGTGGAAACAACTGCCTTTTTAGAGGTTCACCCTCTACCCCCAGAGCTCACACAGGCCATAGATCTTGATTCTTTCAAAGGAAACAAGAGAGGCAATGGCAGGGTTTACCCACCCTTCCCCATATCACCTGAGACCCCCAAGGTGGGAATCAGGAGCCCATGCTAGGGACTCTTCCTCCAAGGGGCAGGTCTCCTCCAGCTATCTGTGGGCTCTGGGTCATCCTGGGGAGCCTCTGGGAAGGCACTCCTGGTGGCAGACGGTCACCCCGAACCTGTGGGGGCCATCCCACAAGGAGGGGTGCTAGATGGAGGCTGGTTATGTGGTTGAGACCCAACAGCGCACAGTCCTGCTAGGCCAGAGAGCGGAGAACATGCTGTGAGGGGGCCTCTCCAGGGACCGGCAAGACCCACCACCATTAACAGCCACTGTAGGACTTAGAGCTTCCCCACCCACCAAATACAGGACATGGCAGCAGGCCAGGTTCTGTCCAGAGCTGGTGGGGGCACTGCATGGATTTGCAGCTTCTAGATGCCCCCACCCATGCTGGACCCCACAAAGGAAGCTCTCTCCTCTTAGGAGAATCTGGCAAAACCAGGCCGACGGCTAAAATGTTCAGCTAAGGGCACCCAGGCGGCTCCATTGGTGAAGCATCTGCCTTTGGCTCAATTCATGATCCTGGGGTCCAGAGATCAAGCTCCACATCGGGCTCCCTGCTCAGCGGGAGTCAGCTTATCCCTCTCCTTCTGCCCCCCTGCCTGTTTGAGCTCACTCTCTCTCAAATAAATAAATAAAATCTTTTTTAAAATGTTCAGCTAAAGTTAACAAAATTACAGAGGTTCGATTACCGGTACATTATAATCGTTGATGATAAAATTACTCCACCCTGCATGGACCCCAACAGCCCCCCCGATGTGACCGCCTGCCTCGTCCCTAAGACACGACCAAGCACAGAGAAGCAGACATGTGGCTCTTCCATCCTCTTGAGTCCACGTCTCCACACCACTCTCTTCCTGTTGTTTTATGTGAATATGTGTTTATGCCCCGAAGTCTTTTTTGATCACCTGTCACACACCTCTGCAATGATAAATATATAAATAGAATTTTTAAAAAATTTCCTGGGATCATAAGACTGAGTTTTAGACGTTTTCTCTGGACTGAGTTACCATCACTGCGAGTATCAGTCCACAGCCGGTCCTCACGGCACAAGCACATGACGCATCCCAGCGAGCAACCATGCCATGCACAAATTCCCCTAGAAACACATCGGGCTCTTCCCCCCTGCGAATGTCACTCACTGCCCAGGGAGACAGGCTCCCGCTGCAAGGATGCACCTCCTTCTTGGTTCTGCATGAGCCCAGAACACCTGTCCTCGGCCGGAGTCTGTAGGACAGGCCATGGACAACTACAGTCCGAGAATCTCAGGTACTCACCCTCGGTTTTATTGACAGAGAACCGGGAACCAGGGTCTGAGGAAGGACTTGTAGACCCTCCTTTGAGTCAATGCTTTGCTATCACTGAGAAGTAGAACACATGGGTCCCCAGGAAGGAGCGAAGGACAGCCCCTCCTCCTGTATAGGGTAAGGTGGCCCCATGGAATGCCTGCCTCACTGTCCCACTGGAGCTCTGAATCCAGAGCACCTCCCCAGAGACAGGAACACTTGGCTCCAGTTCCCGGCAGGACCAGCACACAGATGCGATGGCAGGTGGGTCACCGTCTGCGTGCTGCGCTCAGAGCACAAGCGGTTTCTCGGGAGGACCCTTGGGGTAGAGGACACAGCGGGTGGAGAGGGCCGCCAAGACTCGGAAACAAGTCAGCCACGCAGAGCCCTTCTCAGGGGTCCTCAGAGACTCTGAGCAGCCCAGGTTGCACTGTTGCCAGAAGAAAATTTCTGAAAGGAATAACCTTTATCGGGGAAGAGGAAGCTGGCTTTGTAGAAAACTGTCTTGAGAGATTTCGGCCCCTACAGATGAAGAGTTATCTGGGAAAGGTCAGAGGCAAATAACTGCCCAACCCAGAGGGAGAACGGAGCCAAGTGCTTGCCACCCAGGGACACCCAACTCTGGGGGTGCAGTCTGAGGTCAGGGCACATCCAAGCAAGAACAGGAGGAAGGACGTGCAGCAGGGAGCAGAGGAGGTCCAGGAGCAGAGGCAGCCCACCTCTCAAAGCCCAGTGGGATGGCCACCGGGGCAGGGAACAGCCAAGCCCGAGAGGGTCGCAGGAGGAGCACTGACAAACAAAATCAAGACTTGTGAACAAATGAATGACTGAATTAACTTTGGAAAAACAAATTTTAGGGGCACCTGGGTGGCTCAGTTGGTTAAGCAACTGCCTTTGGCTCAGGTCATGATCCTGGAGTCCTGGGATCGAGTCCCACATCAGGCTCCTGGCTCGGCAGGGAGTCTGCTTCTCCCACTGACCTCTCTCCTCTCATGCTCTCTCTCTCTCAAATAAATAAATAAAATCTTTATAAAAAAAATTTTTTTAAAAGAAAAACAAATTTTAATTCAACAGAGGCTAAGGAGACAGAGACCACTCACTCACCTCAAGTTTTTAGAGCAAGACCCCTGCCGATCTGAACCCACTCTGTGCCGAGAGCCAACAGCAACATGGCTTTTCAGGTGTGACAGAGACAGCTCAGTCCTCGGCCGTGGGCTGCTCACGGCGTCTGTCTAGCACCCATCCAAGGTGGGGAGCAAACCCCACCCTGAAAGACCTCAGAGCCTCAAAGACAGGGTCCAGGCAAGTCTGGTGGCCTCCTCCCCAAAACCAGCCCAGCAGGCATCCCTGACATTGCCCTGCAGGTCAAGTCACACAGCAACCCACAGAGGCACTGCTTAAGAGCCCCTGGGGACACACCCCTGCTGCCCCACCCCCCAAGCCAACAGCTCCAGGACAATGCCCAGCCTGTCACAACCACACGGATGACCCTGACCTCTGTGGGGGCAGCTGGCAAGGAGGACATGGCCTGGCACAAGGAGCAGAGGGGATCAAGCCCCAGCCCAAGGAGGCTTTGAGCCCCAGACCCTGGGGAGCCCCAGGCAGGGGCTGCTGGACAGTGGACCAGCCTTCTCCTTGGGGGAAACTGGCTTTGCCCTGTTGGTCCAGCAGCCCCTGACGGGTTCTGGGAAGAAAAATGGACAAGGAGAAATACCTGAAATCCTTCCATTACTTCTTCTAATTTTCATATATAGAATATATGGTTGGTATAACATGGTCTTCAAAAAACACACTAAACTACAGAGAAAATGCGAACTATCCGAAATCACCGTCGCCAGGGACACTGTGGAAGACTTCCGAGGCACATCCTGAGCCACTTCCCAGCACACACGTATGACACACACACACACCACACGCACGTATTTGTAATAAAAACTGCATCGTATTCCCACCGTTTCTCACCACTCCCCACGCCGTGCGATCCAAGGCCACGTGCTCCAAGGCCATGCAGCGTGGCTTCTGCTCCAACCTCACACAGCTTCCAAAGGGAATTATGAACAACTATGAACAAAACCACCTCAAACAACCTCATTCGTGTCTCTCCATGCATTTCTTCAAAGCGCATCCCCAGCAGCAGAATGCTAACAGGAGGTGCACACGTGTCCCTTCTCACAGCTGCCAAATTAGAGGTTCCCAAACATGCTAGAGCAACAGGGCCAAGCGGGGCCTACGTTCAAGACCCCACTCTCCATTCTCCAGGGAACACGCCCAGATGTGGAACAGCTGGGCCATGGGCTCATCCTGGATTCTCCACACTGTTTTCCAAGGCGGCTGCAACCCACGGTGCACGGGGCTCCCATTGGTCCATGTCCTCACCACGGCTTGTTGATGTCTGCTCCTCCGAGAGCAGCCATCCTGTGGGCTGTGAGGTGTTGTGACAGCTTTCATGTTACTAAAGCCAACAGTTTGCCACCTGTCTTCCAACGTTGTGGCAGTTTTCTGGGGACACAGCTAGGGGTCTCGTGGGCTGTCTCTCACTCTGCCCCGTGCCTCCCCGCCGCTCTCCCATGTTCCCTGAGCCCTCCTATCATGGGACAGAGATGTGGTTGTGCACACGGCCTTCCAACTTTTCTGATTTCTTTTCCTATAGGGAAACATTTAATTTATCTAGAACTTACTATGGCGGTAACTTGATTTTGTTTCTCTTACAGATAAGTAAGTGTTGGATTTGATATATGTAGACAACAGGCTAGACTTCCCATAACCAAATGACAGAGAGGATAGGGAGCTGATGTTGCACGCTCTCCTGCCAACCGAAGCTGGAGCATTTGGGGTGTATGGAAGACACACCCAAGAACCCCTGATGTGCTGACCGCCACCAGTGCAGAGATGGCAGGGCCCAGGGGACACGGCCAGGCCCCACAGGCGGTAGGCCCTCTGGCCTCAGCAGCAACAGGGTACCCAGCACGGCCGGGATCACCATGTACCCTCCCTGGGCTCCTTCAGTGTCCCAGGCCCTGAGCTGGGAAGGACCAAGCCACTGTTGCGAGGGGACAGACTGGGGCACCCACCACCTGCAGCAGAGCCCTCCAGGTAGGGACACAGCCTCTGACCTCCTGCAGTGATCCTCCCCAGTGATCCTCCCCAGTGATCCTCCCCAGCTCCATTGTCTGAACTCTCTCAGGACACCATGCTCCCCCTCTTTCCCTCAGGCTTGTGAAAGGGGAGTCCTCCCTGTGCTCCCAGCTCCTGGCTTGCCAAGGACCCAGCTGGCCCTTGGGGAAGGGAGAGTCATGATTGGGCTGATTGAGGGTCTTGAGCTTGCAAAGGGGGAGTTCTGGGGTCTCCCTCCACATAGCCATGATTCAGTGTCCCCATAAACACACGTGGTGGGCTGCTCATCCGGGCCAGAGCAGTGAATGGCTGGCTCCTCACTTATTGATGAGCCCATACATCTAACTACACCCACGATTTCTCTCCTTGCTTTCTCTCCTTGCACTCACTGCTGCCACTGAGAGACCGTGTCCATCGAACAATGAGCTCCCAACCCAGTACACTGCCCCCAATGACCCTGGAGGAGCCTGTCCATCCTCGAACAGCCCCCCAGGGTCCAGACCCATCCGAGCAGAAACCACAACCAAGGCCTCTGCCTAGACTGGGCTGCCAGCCGGTTCCCCGTGTATCTGGTGGACATGGCCCTGTCCACTAGAAGAAAAGGCTAGACATCTACACTGGACACAGGGACCTGGGAAGGCTCTGATGAGAGCGCAGCTGGGGCTCTTCTGAGTGACCAGGAGGGACAGCAAATGTCTGGCTACCCTGCAGGAACAGGCTGGCCTCACCTCCTTGAACCCTCCCCCCCTCACCTGGGTGCCCTCACCTCACACAGGCACCACCCTTCCCCCCATTACCCATGGGGCTGCCCCCCCAAACCATGCCTCCCACCTTAGCTCTTCCCACGGTGTCTGCCTCCTCCCTGGTCTGTGCCATGGCCTCTCCCTGACCTATGCTCAGCTTTCCCCTCCCCAGCCTGGGGTCTGCTCCCACCAATCCTGTCTGCTTTCCTTATATTCCCCTCTGCCTGCCCCCTGGACCTGCCCCAGGGCTATCAGGGAGGAACACGCTAGGCTCTGGGTGCTGGTTGGGGCAGGCTGGTCCGAAGAGCCCCCAGACTCAGGGAGCACTGGGCCTAGAGGCTACACGTGTAGGTGGGGTGGTCTCCTCAGCCGGCTAACAGAGCTGCCACACGGCTAGAACACGCATGCCTCCGTGACCATCCATTAGAGTGGCCATCACCTGGCTCTTGCTCACTCGGCCTCAAAGCTGTGCAGGAAAGGATCCGGGGGTTTTTGGCTTCAAAGAAGGTTGTGGGACAGCAGAACCGACAAGTGAGAGATAAGAGGCCCCTTGGACACCCAGGCCTGGACACAGCTCAGCTCCTCGTGCCAGCACTGGCCACAGCAAGGCTCCTGTCCTCAGGGCACAGTTGAGGCAGGATCTGCAAAGGCAGGTGTGGCCTCTGATGGGCAGTGGGCCGTCCTTGTGGGAGCCCTCCCAGCCACCCGCCACCCCTGTGCAAGGCCCACTGGGTTATCGCTCAGGGTCCTTCCCCCGAAATTCTCTTCAAAGAGAACATAAATTGGGGTGCCTGGGTGGCTCAGTGGGTTAGGCCGCTGCCTTTGGCTCAGGTCATGATCTCAGGGTCCTGGGATCGAGCCCCGCATCGGGCGCTCTGCTCAGCCGGGAGCCTGCTTCCTTCTCTCTCTCTCTGCCTGCCTCTCTGCCTGCTTGTGATCTCTGTCAAATTTAAAAAAAAAAAAAAAAAGAGAGAGAACATAAATTTAAGGCACCAAGACACACAAAAACTGGCCATTACAACCATATTAAACACGGATCTCATCAGGAGAGGCAAATTAGAAGAAGGTTTTACAACATCTATTTCCCAATTAGGTCCTGAAAGCCAGTCCTAATGCCAACCCTGAGCTCATCTACCTGGTGGGGAAAATTCAGGCAGAGAAAATGCCGGGGACCTAGGGTACACGAGACTGCTTGGAGATCTCCAGTCTCAGTGTCACCCAAGGCTAGGAGAGCAGGAGAGACGTGGCCAAAAGCCCTGAGACCCACCCCAGATGGCCTCCTTCCCGCTCAGCCAACTATCTGAGTTTACTGAAGTAACAAACAGTGCAGTGGACATTGGTGATGGACAGGATGGCACTAGCTGAAGGTCTCTGAGCTCCACTCCAGGGGCAGCCCAGAGCAGCTCGGGCACAAGGACGGGACAGCCCAGACCCCTGCACACACACTCTGCAGAGGAAGCAGAGGAACCTCGAACTTAATAGGAAAGTAACCTGTCCTGTTCATACAGCACCCAGAGGAGGAGTCCAGCCGCAGGGCTTAGAGGGAGCCGAGTGCACTCAGTGCCCACAGCCTCCACTTGGGGGTGCAGACCCTGGGGACCGTCCTTGGTGACCCCGGGGCTCTCCTCACATGGCCCTAGTTTTTTAATTACTATTTGTGTATGTATTTATTTACCTTTTGTAAGGTAAATTTTGCAAGGCCTATCACTGGAGCTGGTGTGGGCCAGGCACCCCACCCCCACCTCGCTGAGGAACCCGTGTCCAGGACCAGCGACGGGGTCAAAGTAACACAATCTTCAGCACTGGTCATCTCAGCAGAGAGAAGGCAGAGGCTCCTCTAGGACGGGCAGGAAAGGCCATGGGCCCCTAAGAGAAATTTCCAGAAGTCCAGGCAGAGCCAGGACAACCCTGAGTTGTGGGCAGGGCCTGGCCATTCAAAAGCATCCCGGATTCCTGGGGAGAGAGACGTGAAGCCCAAGGCAGGGCAGGTGTGGCCCTGGGGCCCTCTGGATGGAGGCTCCAGTGGCCACAAGAACCCTCAGCCCAGGCCAGCTCAGCCCACAGGGACCGTCCTCCCCCAGGGGGTGCTGCTCTTAGACTGTCCCTCTGCCCAGCAATACCCCCAGGCCCAGAGGAGGGCCCCACAGGGTAAATGCCATCTCCTGCCCACAGCCCTCCCTCCAGGCCTAAATGTTCCTGCCTGTGGATTCATCCACGTCCAGGGAAAGACTGCCCAGCACAACCATGAGGACAGGCTCTGTGTCCACCCTGTTAGGGGGCGCTGACCTCCTGGAGCCTGAAGCCTGGCAATGTGGACAGCCAGTAGCTGCTGTGGCATTTCCACAGCCCCCATAGTGGACAGTGTGTCCCAGAAGCCTGATGCTGGTAAGGTGACCATCTGTGATGCAAGCCCCTGTGGCCTTTCACCCAAGACAGGCCCTCCTTACCCCCAGGGGGGCGGGAGCAGACACCAGGGCTGTCCGAGGACACTCCAGCATGTGCTGAGACCAGCCAGGGCCACCCCAGCTTGCTGAACAGAGCACCCTCCCAAGTAATCAGCAGGTGGTGGTCTCCCCGGGAGCTGCACTTTGTGCCTCCATGACACAGGGTTTCCTGCTTGGGAGATGGGAACGTTCTGGAACTGGGCAAGTGGTGGTTGCCCAACGCTGCAAATGCACTGAGTGCCACGGACGTGTTCGTGTCCAAAAGTTTACATCACCTCAATTTCACCTTCACTTGAAACTAACAATGACAGTCCCCTGTGGGGGAATCACCCAGGGTAACATGTCCTGAGAAGCCCTGAATAGCCAGCATGCCCCACACACACTGGTCGGGCTCCCCGGGGCTGGGAACGGGGCTGTGAAGCCTGACCTAATGCAGCAGTGCCCAGTAATCGCTCTCTGGCCAGACCAGGAATCTAACGCGGGAGTAAATTCCACACAAGAAACAAAATGACCGTGAGAAACAGACCCAAAACGTATGGAACAGGCAGGACTCTTAAGAAAATCATATTAATATCACATCACTTCCTTTATTGGGCTTACCGCGTGTCAGGTTGGGGGAAGGAGGCAAAAAAGGTGTCTTTCAGCAAAACAGCACACATTGATCCTTCACTGTGAACGTGACAACACCCCACTTGCTGACCCTCGAGTACATGATTATTCTAGTACAACTAAATTTGCAAATCTCCTCCTGAAAGGATGGAAGGCTGTTTCCTTCTCACCCCCAAACACATGTTATTAACCACACGGGTGAGTTGGTTCTCTTGGGCAGAGCCCCCGAATGCAGGCTCTCCAAGGGCACCCCAAAAGTTACAGCCCATTGCCCAGGATACGCCTTGCTCCCTCTCCCCCATCTGCCTTCCCCTTGCTAATTACAGAACAAGACTATGCAAAGCTGCCCTGTGTCATGCTACACTCATTTAAAACTCCTGGGGTGCCTGGCTGGCTCTGTGGGTTAAGCATCCTGCTCTTGTTTTGGCTCAGGTCATGATTTCGTGGGTCTGGGATGGAGCCCCGCTTCAGGTTCTGTGCTCTAGGGTGCGGGGAGTCTGCTGAACACTCTCCCCCCTGCTCCTCCTCCCCGCCAAGTAAATAAATAAATCTTTCAAAGGAAATAAAAATAAAACTCCTGGGCTGGGAATTCTCTGGAAGAAGGCAGCCCACAAGCCACACAGCCCCAGGAGATAGCCATCTCTTCGCTATGGCTCAGTAGTTATTTTAAATCCTGTGATGAGCACCCATGGGCCCACCACCCACGAGAAGGTAGAGCCCCGCCACCACCCACGTCTACTCCCCACAGCCCCCACTCCCTCCCTCCTCCCCACTAAGCTACCTGCTCCCTAGATCCTGACTCACACAGCCCCACTAAAGCAGCTTCATTGCCATATGTGGTCCTGAATGTATTTTTGGTTGCTTTTAACTCTATAAAAAGGACGTCATGCATATGTGATATTTTGAGACTGGCTTTCTATTTGTCACATCCTGGTGCTCTGCCCTTCACCAAGCTGATACTCTGTAACCACACCTTGTGTGGAGCCCCATGGAGCACCCAGCCACGCCCCAGGAGGGTCTGACTGAGTGGATGGACCCATGACCACACTCACACAGCTCCTGTTGTGTGCCCATGTCCCCAGAGGCAGATGTAACGAATCACCACAACCTTCATGGCTTCAAACAAAACTACGACCCTATAGTTCTAGGAGATGGAATTCCAGCCTGGGCCTCACTGGGCTGTCACCAATGGGTCAGCAGGGCTGTTTCATCAGGAGGGTCCAGGAGAGAACCTGTGTCCCTGCCCTTCCCAGCTGCCAGAGGCCACCCTGTCCTGGGTCCATCTCTGAACCTGGCAATGATGCGTCTCTCAGACCTTCCATGGTCACAGCTCCCTCTGACCCTCTGGGCCCCCTCTTCCACAATTAAGGGTCCTGTGGTTACACGGGGCTCACTGGATAATCCAGAACCGTCTTGCTGCTTTAAGGTCAGCTTGGGGGGGCGTCGGGGTGGCTCAGTGGTTAAGCATCTGCCTTTGGCTCAGTCATGATCCTGGGGTCCTGGGATTGAATCCCGCATTGGGCTCCCTGCTCAGCAGGAAGCCTGCTTCTCCCTCTGCCCCTCCTCCTGCTTGTGTGTGTTCTCTCTCTCTCTTTCTCAAATAAAGAATCTTAAAAAAAAAAAAAAAAAAAAAGTCAGTTTGTTAGCAACCTTAGCCGCACCTGCAGCTTTCATCCCCCTTTGCCGTGTATCCTAAGTTGTCCCCAAGCTCCAGGGATTGGGATATGCACATCTCTGGGGGTCATTACTCTGCCACATCAGACTCCAGCAGGTCCCAGACCCCCCTCCTCCAGGACCTGGGCCAGATGACATCTTTCTGTGACCAGCTCAGTGGGAGAAGGTGGAGCCTTGTGTGACTTGAGGGAAAGGGTTTCCCTTCATAAGGCGGCTGACCCCATGGAAGGTCATGACCATGTGCAGTTCTGATGGCTCCCGCTCTGTGCACGGACGCATTCCACATGTCAACACTCTTTCCAACAAAGAGCATTTGTCCAGCTCATAGTCCCAGGACAGAGGGGACTGGCTGTCTAGGTGGCAGGGTCTGCAGTCCTGGGGGCAATCCCATGCTGGGCACACTTGGCCGCAGATGTGGCACAATCGCCCTGTTTCGGGTCAGAGGTGTCCAAGTTCTGTGAGTAGGCAGGTGCTGTCCTCTGTTCTCCACCAGACCCAGCACCCAGAGCAGGGGAGGGGGGGCACAGACTGGGTGCTGTGCAGACAACAGGTCCGTGGAAGATCAAGAAATCTCTTCCTAACCCCAGGAAAGGACAGACTTCATGACCTTCCCCTTGCAAGTCTACCCTAACTCAGGGGGAGAGGCTGCTACCTCTTTCCAAGAATGAAATGAAGCCTATGGCTGCGGTGGACACCAACTGCGAGCGTGTGCCCTGGGGACTGATTCAGCATTCCCTAACCAGCCTGAGCTCTCCGACCTTGTGAAGCCCGTCCTGGTAGAGGTGCCTGCCTCTGACCTGCCCAGCATTTCCTAGTTGGGAGAGAACTACAAAGTTCAGTGTTTTCTTCAGTCCAGATTTTTTATTTTATTTTATTTATTTATTTGACAGAGAGACAGAGAAAGCAGGAATACAAGCAGGAGTGAGAGAGGGAGAATCAGGCTTCCCACTGAGCAGGGAGCCCAATGTGGGGCTCCATCCCAGGACCCTGAAATCATGACTCAAGCCAAAGGCAGATGCTTAAGGATGGATCCACCCAGGCACCCCATTGGTCCAGATTTAAAAGATTAATAAGAGAGGAATTCAGACATAATACCTGATATATCATGAAAACTACTTAACCATATTGCTTCCTTCCCAAGGCAGGTGACAATAAAAACATGCAGTCGCCTTTTTTTAACTGCTTGATCCCTGGGTCCCCTCCTCCACCCCCTCCGTTTGGGATTAGCATACTCCAGGGCCAGGGGATCTGGGCAGGCACCCCCAGGCCTCCTAGGGGGTCCAAGCAGCTTCCTCCATGGGCTCAGTCCTTTGGCTGGGGGAGGGAGAATGAGAACATGTAGGCCTCTGCCCTGGGGAGCATCCCACCTAGGTCCCGCCGCTCGCTCACCCAGGCTCCCAAAGCTCCCATCTCTTGGCCCAGGGCTGGAATCGAAAACACTTCCTTGTCATGAGGGGGCCAGAATCAGAGGGGTTTCCTGAAGTTCAGTCCCACTCCAGCTTGCCTGCAGCAAGGTCACCGAGAACACCAGGCCAGAAGATCCAAGACCTTAGGGACGGCCTCTGACCTCAGCTAACAACCACTGACCAGGGAACAGCAGGATGTAGGGAAAGAGCTGAAGCAGGGGGAGGGTGTCAGAGTGGGGGTTCTCGGCCCCGGCAGCGCTGATATTCAGGGCTGTAATTCCTTGTTATGGGGCTGCCCTGTTGCACTGTAGGATGGTGACGGCATCTCTGGCCGCTAGGCACTAGATCCCAGAACACCACTCCACTTCCAAGTTGTCACAACTAACAACATTCTCAGGCATCCCAAAATGTTCCCTAGCGGTCAAAGTCACCCCGAGAACCGCTGGATCACAGGGAAAACAGGTGTCTCCCGTAAGGTGGGATGTAAAGTGAAACCTGGCAGGGAGAGCCACCTGGCAGAGGGCCCCAAGGTGTGCTCCAGAAGCAGCAAGACCCCAGTGGGCTGGGGCAGGGGGAGCAGGGGAAGTTGAAGGAGGTCAGAGGGGCCCAACCCCGGAAGGCCTCAGGTGCTTCTCTAAGATAGGGGGTCACAGAGGGTTCTGGGCAGAGAGGCAACATGAAGGTGTGTGCTTAAAAGCTAGTTCGAGGGTGCCTGGGGGCTCAGTCAGTTAAGTTCAGGTCATGCATGATCTCAGGGTCCTGGGATCAAGGCCAGAGTTGGGCTCCCTGCTCAGTGGGGAGTCTGCTTGTCCTGCTCTCTGCTGCTACCCTTGCCTGTGCGCTGTCTCTCAAATAAATAAAATCCTAAAAAAAAAAATCTGGTTCCAGCTGTTGTGTTGAGAACAGCCTGGGTGAGGCAGTGGGCCAGGGCAGAGAGGGAGACACGTTAGGGCCTCCTGTGATAATCCAGGGAAGACGACGGTGGCTAGGAATGCAGGAGGCATCAGAAACACTTTACTTTTTCTTTTAAGTCATGGTAACATGCACATAACATAAACTTTACCATCTTGATCATTTTTTTGAAGATTTCATTTGTTTATTTGTCAGGGAGAGAGAGAGAGCACAAGCAGGAGGAGCAACAGGGGAGAAGAAGAAGCAGACTTCCCACCAAGCAGGGAACCCGAAGTGGGACTCGATCCCAGGACCCTGAGATCTTGACCTGAGCAAAGGCAGACACTTGACCGACTGAACGACCCAGGCGCCCCCCATCTTGGCTGTTTTTAAGTGCACAGCTCAGTGGTATTAAACACGTTCCCACTGCTGAAGGCCATCACCACCATCCATCCCAGCACTCGCTCATCTTGTGACTCTGAACCTTGGTGCCCATTCAGTAGTGTCTACCGTTCCTGCTACTCCCAGCCCTGGCAGCCCGTCAATCTCTGTGATTTTGGCTCTTCTAAGTACTTCATGCAAGTGGCATCCTACAGGACTTGTCCTTCTGTGGCCGGCTGCTCTCACTGAGCACAGCATCCTCAAGGCTTACCAGGTGGCGGCAGGTGGCAGATTGTCCTTCCTGTATCAGGCTGAGGAATATTCCATTGTCCGGATGGACCACATTGTCTGCGGGTAGACACTGGGCTGCTCCCGCCTTGGGTGAAGGGGAATAGTGTGCTGTGAGCACAGCCACACTCCTGGGAACAGGCTGAATGGTACTACATACTACGGGGTCTGCTGATGGCAGGGACGTGTCTTCTGAGACCAGGAGAACTGGGCTGATTTCCAGGTGTGGCCTGTGCACCCGCATGAAGGGCAGGAGCCTTCCCCTAGATAGCGTCTCTAGATAGTGTCCCTCCCAGTGGAGGTGCTGAGCGAGAAACGTGTCAGGAGTCTGGTGCCCTAGGCAGAGGTCAGGGCACACAAGGCTCAGGGCTGGGGAACTGGTGGGATGGGAGTGCGAGGAGCCCCAGTGAGACAGGACAGAGACCAGGATGTGGTGTCCCAGACACTTAGGGAAGGAAGTAGTTGAAGAGATGAGGACAACGGGCCACAGATGTGGTCAGCACTGTGGTCTCGATGGGCTATTGGGGAAGCAGGCTGGAGAAGGGGTGGTGGGAAGCAGACCACAGAGGGCACAGGGTTAAGGTCAGGACCTCTATGGAGGGGAGAGCAGGTGGGACTTCAGGTCGAGAGGACTGGTGACCTGGCTGCTGCTTTAGAAAGAGGGGAGTTCAGAGTAGGTTTTACCTCCAGGGGAATGATCTAGAAGATGGAGAAACCAGTACAGGAGTCAGGGAACAACACTGTAAAGACAAAGGGGGTGATGTCCAAAGTAGGGGCAGGGGGAGATCCAGTGCACAAGGGAGAGGGAAGATCCAGTGTACAAGGGGGAGGGGGAGACCTAGCACACAGTGGGGAGGGGAGACCCAGCATACAGTGGGAGGGGAGATCCAGTGCAAGGGGGGAGGGAAGGTCTAGTGCATGGGGGAGGGGAGACCGAGCTCACAGGGGTGAGGGGAGACCCATTATACATGGGGGAGGGGAGACCCAGCGGGGAGGGGAGATCTAGCATATGTGGTGAGGGGAGATTCAGTGCATGGCAAGGAGAGACCCAGTATGCAGGGGGGAGGGGAGACCTAGTGCACAGCGGGGAGGGGAGACCCAGGGGAGAGAGATCCAGTGCACGGGGTTAGGGAGACCATTGTCTGGTGGGGGGGAAACCTAACACACAGGGTGGAGGGGAGATCCAGTGCACAGGGGAGAGGGGAGATCTGGTGCACAGGAGGAAGGGGAGACCCAGTGGACAGGGGAGAGAGATCCAGTGTATGGTTGTGGAGAGACCTAGGGCACAGGATCTTTCCCAGTGCATGGGAGTTGGGAGAGATCCAGTGTAAAAGGGGAATGAGGTCCAGTGCCCAGGGCTGGGAGGTAGACTGTCCACAGTAATGCAGCCCCCCCAACCCTGTGCTTCATGCCTCTCCTCCTGTCAGGAGATGGAGTCTCTCAGGTTCTCTCAGATCTAGGCTGGCCTGAGATTTGTTGAGACCAAGGGAATGTAGCCCACATTCCCTGTGACTGCTGGGCTGGAGTCTGCCACTCTCTTGGACCACCGTCCCTCTGTCCCTTGAACCACCACAAAAAAGAGCCTAATGCTGTCTGCTGAAAGGCAAGCTCCACATGGAGACGGAGGCCCAGTCGTCCTAGAGCAAGGGACTTGAAACCCAGCCACTTGAGGAAATCATAGAGAGGATGAGAGCACGTGACCTCCAGCTTCTTTTATTGTGCTTGGTGAGTCTGGCCTTCCCTGGTGCAGGATCAGGGGTCCTCACCACTGTCCTTGGCCATAAGCCCTTCCTTTTCCCTACAGAAAGTTCACACTGACCTATGGTGTCAGAAAGGAGACCAGCACTCATCTGAGGCTGGGGGTGGGGGGAGGCAGGGAGGGAAACAGCGGGAGCACAGAGGAGCCGAGGAAATGTGTGCCATGGCAATCACGTCCACTGTCTCAACTGGGTGGCTGTTTCATGGTGTGTCCCAATGTCAAGACTCATCCAAGTGTCCACTTTAAACATATGCAGTCGATTATATCTCAGTTATACCTCCAGAGACCTGTTTAAAAATCGAACTTCTAATTTTGATACAATTGTGGTTCACATGTGATCATAAGAAACAGCAGAGAGGGGTCTGTGCATGCCTCACCCGCTTCCCTCGGAGGTAACACCATGCAGACCAGCACTGTGAGTGGGGCATCGACAGACCCCACCCACGGCCACAATCACACTGTCAGGGTCGCACCTCTGCACCCACGGGGTGCCACGACCTGCCACCATTGTCAGGATGCTGAGCTGCTCACCACCCCCCGGGACCCCACACGTTGCACTTTTGAAAAAAACCTTCTCCATTGTGGTGAAGCACACATGACATAAAATCTGAGACGTGTATAGTGCAACGGTGTTGAAGACACTCAGTAGAGCTGTTAAAGCCATGAGCAGGCGCCCGCTCCACCTCAGAGGGTCCCGAGTCGCTGCCCTTGGAGCCACCACTGGCCATTCATCCACCTGCACCCAGTTTTACTCCCTGGGGCCTCTAATGTCTTGCTCTCTCTCTGTCAAGTACTGAGCCCAATATTCGGCACACTGTTCACACCCAATTAATGTTTCTCAAATTCACAAATGAGTACCTTAACTCTGTGCCATTTTGAGAAGGTCAGGAGGGGCTCGCCCCTCCCTTCTGTCACACCGGATGCCTATAGGGACTGCCTGCAGAGACCTCTGCCTCTCCCACCCCCATGTGTCTCCACAGTGTGACTCAGGTCCCAAGCGCATGCTTCACAGGAGGCCGACAGGTAGGGTCTCGCCACAGAGCCTCCCCACAGCACCTTCTGCCTGGATGCCTAGTCTGGGGAAGAACCTGTCAGGGCTCCTTCCCCAGGACAGAGCTCCAAGCAAAGCCCAGGCTGCTGTCTGAACCCAAACTGGGCTGAGTGTGAGCCACATCAGCCGCAAGCTCTAGTCACCTGGTCCCGCAGAGCCAGTTTTTCTGCCTCTCGAATCAAAGCCTCTCCAGCACAGCGCAGAGGGAGGCTCTGTGGGGAGGTTCTCAGAGGCGGCCCACTGAGGCATGGCCTCATCATGCTCCCCAGGAAAGAGCCTGTGGAGAGTGCTCAGAAGCGTGGGGGTCAGGGGCACACACGCACCTGGTGCACAGGGCTGGGACCGCCCCCTGCTTTCCACTTCCGTGCTAACCGCTTCTATGTAGGGTCCCTCCCCCGGGAGGTCTTGGGAGCCTTCGGGGTCTTTTCACCACTGCAGCCCAGCACCGTGGGTCTTGCTGGCTCCTTCATGGAGGCCCACCGCTCTGACCTTCAGTGGCTCATGTCGGTGATGTCACAGACCCTCAAAACGCCTCTGAGAGCCACAGGTTAGGCCGAGCACCACTGGCCTTACTCACCTACACTGAAGGCCCCACGGCTCAGAGTTTAGTCCTTGTTGGTCCATCAAAGAACGTTTGGAAATATCAAACGACTTCTATGAATTGTGTGCTAAAGCACACACAAAAATGAGTCTCCTGACCCATTAAAAGTCTGGCTGTTAAAATGCAGGCGTCGAGAAGCAGGAGTTTACCACGACCCAGTGTCCCCAACCACCTCCAGAGTGAGCATCGCAGAGGTCACCAGCCACCCCCACTCTGCCAGAGTGGGCAAGACCTGAGCCACAGAGCCAAGCTGTTTATCCTGATGGATCAATGCCCCTGCTCTGTCCACAAAGGAGGGAGGTGGCTGCCAGCAGGCATGTCCTGAGGATGTGACCAATGGCAGTGCAGCAGCACACAGAAATGGAGGAGGCCTGGTGGGGATGCAGGCCGGGCACAGCTCCAACTGGGAGACAGGAGTGTGGTTGTATGCGCTCCAAATCGAACGGGGGACTTCTTGGTGCAACCGAGTGGGGAATCCATTAGGGGACAGACCCCGGGTTACTGAAGACATTCACTGTCTTGGGTGCTGCAACAGTGGGGTGGCCGTGGGGTCCACAAGGCTCAGGTGGGTGCAGGCTGGGTGGCACAGCCATGGAGCCAGCCCAGGGCTCAGTGGATGCCCAGCAGACGGCTCCTGAAGATGCCAATTCAGCCCCAGATAGGACCTTGCCTCTGGAGCTCAGCTGGGGTGGGCAGGTGTGGCCACCCTGGCCAAGGGTAGGCCAGATGATAGCAGGGGGCAGGGGGGCGGGGTGACCCATGAGACTATGGACCCCAACAGGCTTTCTTCCCCAAGCCCCAGAATTGAGGCACTGGGGTACACTGTGGCCCAAAGACAGAGCCAAAATGCAGGGGCATGGAAGCAGATGGAATGTACCGGAATCCCTGATCCAGTGGCTGGGATCCAACCCACAGGCCCAGAGAGCAGCCAACTGTCTAAGCCCTGATCTGTACAGTCACAGAGCCTGTGTCAGTTCAGTAGGGCCACTGTCACAGAGGCCACTCTTGCTGACCCTCTCACAGTTCTGGGGACTCTGGGCCCTTCCCCCAGAAGGCCCTTCCCCCCAACTGCTTCTCTGCCAGCATCTCTGCCGTTCCTTGGCTTACAGACTCATCATCCATCTCGGCCTTCATCTCGGCCTTCATCTTCACATGCGTTCTCCCTGCACATATGCTAGTGCCCAGAGCTCCTCTTTCCACGTGGTCATGGTGGATCCAGGGCCCACCCGAGTGACTACATTTTAACCAGATCATCTGCAAAGACCCTGTCTCCAAATAAGGTCACATTCACAGGTGCAAGGGTAAGGACTCAAACCGGATATTTAGGAGAACACAATCCACATGTAACAGCTGGTTATGCAGATCCGAGAACAACCAGGTGGTGCTGGTGTTCCCCTGGTGAAGTGGGATCTCATTCCCAGAACCCCTGACCAGCTTCAAGGCCAGGTCCACTAGCCGCCCCCACCCTCCACCTCCTTAGGGCAGGGAACAGGGTCGAGTTCCTCTCTATAGCTCATGTGCCTGCCTTGCACGGGCACCTGTGACGATTCAAGGCTCCTTTCTAAGAACGTTATCCGCCATAGCCCTCACACCCATGCCTGCTGCCAGGGAGGTCTCCCGCCAAAGGACAGTGCCTGCCCAGCCAGAAGCTACACACAGAGTGAGCACTCTGTCCCCAGCTGAGGCCCGAGCCTGTCCAGTGTCCGGGACGCCCAAGACAGCCACATCTCACATCCACTGTTCCTGCAGCCTAGCACGTGTCCACCATCCCAGTGACACACCTCACAGCATGCAACACGGGCAGACCCCACAGCCTGGGGCCATGTGTCCAGAACCCTCTGGGCAGTACAGGTGGTTTCCATGGTATGTGGCCTCACCCAGCATCTCCTGTGTGTTCAAGGCCAAGGAAGAGAGCTCTGTTGGGGGAATTATCAGAGGGCGAAACTCTCTTTGGTCTGGGCCTCCTCTGGGCCACAGCAGCGGGAAACCCAGACCCAAAGTGAATGCCTCCTCGAAATCCTCAGAAGATGCCCCTCCTTCCACAGCTACCCACCTTGTCCTTTCCCGCTCCTCCTTGCCTCTGCCCCTCCAAGGTCCATCCTGCAAAGTTCTAAGGTCCTGTGGGTCCAGGGTCAGAGTTCAGTCCCAGGTTCCACCAGGCCTCTTCCACGGAGCTCCAAAACCCACGAGTCCTACAGTGGATCCTGGCCCAGAATGGGGAATTGGGGGTAGGGGTTGTTGCCCTTCCCTTCCTCCCACCTCAAGAGACAGACCTTTCAGACAAAGCCTCCTGCAATCCAGCTGTGTGGGGTGACCATCAGCCCATATGGCCTCCTGTGGCTCTATCTGTTCTCTCAAGAGATGCCCGCCAATGCATGAAGACCATACATGCCACTGGGTAGGGAGGGAGAGTAGCAGCTTCTGAAGTCCCCTGTTGGACACTGGAGGAAGTTTCAGCTCACACGCAGGACCAGAGACACTTAGAATGCCAGAGCCTGTGGCAAGGCTGGACGGGGAGCAGGCATCAGCCCTCCACATGCTGACAGCCCTCCTCAGTGGAGGACGGAGGGACAACCAGCCATGGGCACCAGGCAGAGCAGGGACCTCCATCCACATGCACAACACCCAGGGAACGGCCCTGCAGGGAGGGTAAGGTCCCCTTAATGCCTAATGCCTCCCTGCACTCAGCAAGGCTTCTAGGCAGCTGGGACTTTGGGGCTTGGATTTGGAATTTGAGTCTGGTGCCTACAGGGCCAGGGTCCCCTTCTGCTGGGCCCTGCCCCCTCAGGACACCCTCTCCACTGGGCCCCAGCCCCACCCTGGCCCCTTACTTTCCGAAAGCAGGGAGAGGAAGGGCTGTTTCCAGAGCTCCCTCCTGCAGCCTCTACTCTACAGTCACCAAAATCTCTGGATGGGTCAGCAGCCCTTAACGAAGCTGGGCGGCAAGGGTGAGCACCAGCAGCAGGGGTCCCCCCATCCCTGCCCCCGCTCCGAGTCTACGATTCTATGAGTCTATGTTACTGCTGGATCGCACAAAGCCTGTGAGAAATCAGCGGTGGGAGACAAAGCCACCCAGGAAACAGTGCAAGCAGGTGGGAAGGCATTAGGTTTGCTGTTGAAGACAAATGTCAGTGAGGAGGATGAGGAGGAGGGCCACACGAAGCAGTGTCCCAGAGGAGCAAATTCTAAGTAAATTCCTGCCTCTATTTACCCACACCAGATCCTCTCCCATTCCATCACGGGAGCTCAGTCTACTTTCTGTCAGCCTCTCAAGCTTGGGCCTGGCCTGCACCCTCCGCGGTGGACAGTAGGCTAACTCGTGGGAGGGCCTTACCTCCCCAGGATGGGCCCTGCTCCCCATTCAGGAGCCCCCGTGCCCCGCAGCAGCCGTGTGTGCCAAGAGCCCATGAACAGCACACACTCTCGGACTCCTCACAACACTGGACAAAGGGTCACCTCTCCAAGCCACAACCATGCGTGCCTGAGCCCAGCTCCTGATGGGGAACCGCAGGGATCCCAGGAAGGGAAGGTTGTCACGGCTCCCAGCCAGGCGATCTTGCTGTTGGCGCAGGAGTGGGGTGTGAAAGTAACAGCATGTAAGAAAGATAGAGTCATGCAGAGGAACACGGACCAAGCCACACCAGTCCTCCAAGGATTCGCAGAGTGTGGCTCCCGGCAAGCCCGGGCCAGGGTCTGGAGGACATAGGCTGCCTCACAAGACCTCCCTAGGCCTCCGACCTCAAGGAGTTTGCTCTGATTTACAAGCACAGACCCCCATGGGGACACTCTGTGTCCCAGGGCTGAGACAGCCCAAAGGCCATGGCCTGCAGGCTGGGCAGCCAGAGGTCCCCTGTCTGGGCATCCCGTGGCTCCCTGGGCCCCACCCACCTCCACGAGCCCCCTCCATGTGTCAAGAATCACAATGGGGAAAACAGCTTATTGGTCCCCCAAAAAGTAGGACCTAAAGTTTCCATGTGACCCAGAAATTCTGCTCCTGTGTATCTACCCAAGGGCATGAAAACATGTGTCCACAGAAAACCATGTCCATGGATATATACAGTGGCCATATTCACAACAGCCCAGAAGAGGACCAAGCCCCCAAGTCCATGTATGGATGAATGGAGAAGTGAAAGGAAGTCTGCCTGAACTGTGTATTATTTATCCTCCAAAAGACCTTCTGACACCCGCGCCAATGCGGAGGCAGAGGCCGAGGTCCGTGCTGCACGCCCGTCCGGTGAAGGGCCCAGGACAGAAGAGCACCTGACATGGTAGGTCAGAGGGCTTGGGAGGGTGGGGGTCAGGGAGGAACTGCACCGTAGACATGGGCACTCACAGCGCACTGGGTACGCCAGTGCCACAGGGTTGCACACCTTGAAGTGGCTAACTGTAGTCAGGGGACTGTCACCTAATTTTCTAAAAAATGAAAACCATATATAACAACAACAAAGCTACGATGGGCCTCGCGAACAAGCTGGATTTGTGCCCAAAAGCACATCCTTGGCAAAGGTCCAAGGTAAGCTGCCAACAGCGGGGCTGGGCCCCAGGCCTGGATCAGCCCACACTGGGTCTGAGTCTGGGGGAGAGGCCGTGTGCCCCCACCCTCTGGGCACTCCTTCCATCCAGGTCTGTGTCTGACAAGTGAGCTCACCGCCAACCCTTTTGCCGGTGCCTGCTCAGCCTGATAAATGCCTCCCCTGGGGCGCACAAATTTTCTTTTCCCAGGGCAGTTCAGCAGACCCTGGTGCCCCCCAGACTTTGCCAGAGCCCAATCCCAGGGCCACATGGCAGAGGTTTGTACCCAGGCTCTCTGGGGGGCCCCTGGGGCCAGGGATTCTCAGGGGCACAGTTCTTGTCTGAGAGCATTTATTGCTGGAAAACGACGCCCAGGGAGTGCGCTGTCCAGCCCCTGCAAGTGGGCTTAGCCAGCAACACAAGAGGCAGTGCAAGAGACCAGCAGCCCCAGTGTCAGACAGGGGCCCTCTGGAGCTCGCTCAGTCTTTTCCACACAGGAGATCCCAGGGTACCTGGCTCATAGGAGCCGTGGCAGGCCGGAATTGCACTTTCCACCTGCTGTGGGGGGAAGGGCAGTCCTCCGATGCAGGGGCAGGAGGGCAGCAGGGTCTTCCCTGGGCCTCTCCAGCTAAAGCACACTGGCCTCTGATCAACAATGATCTCCCAGGGGGCCTCACCACATAGGTAAGGAGCCCCAGTCCTGGGCCTCTCTGTACCTCATCCTTTGCTCTGCTGGGCTTGGTATAATGCAGACTTGCCCCAGTAGCATGGAGGCTCGTTGGAGGCTCGCAGAGTTCACAGGGAGTCATGCAAGGGTAAGGCCACGGAGAACACTCTCTGTCCCAGGACGTGTGGCTGTGCATCATGCCTTCTTCTCCAAGCTGAGACTGAAGCCTAAAATTATCAGGACCACAGAATGTAACAGAGACCCACCGGGTCAGAATGTCCCAGGCATCCTCCACATTCAGGGGTCCCAGCCAGGACTGTGTGTGACCCCTCTTCCTCTAATACATGGAGGCCTCCTGTGCATGACCTCCATGACCCCCCAGACCACCTCCAAGTACACAGCGCTACAGAGTCAATCTGACAAACCCGTAGGAATGGGTTAGACCAGCCATGTCCCTCCAAGAGCTCTTGGAGTAATGGGAGGGTAGACAGGTCAACACCTCTTGCTGGTGAGGGAGGTGAGCAGGTATCTGTGACTTGCCCAGAAGCACCTCTAGAACTGAAGGGTCATCCCCAGGAGCTGGCAGTCCCCACCCCCAGCTGAGGACGAGCCCCTCTGTGGGTAGCCCCGCCCAAGACCCATCCACAGGGGTGGAAAGGCCCCGAGCCTCGCCCACATCAAGGTCACCCTGAAGGGCCGTCCCAGCCCCTGAAGCCTCCGGGCCAAGGCTGCATGGAGACCTAGCTTCCCCTCCCTTGTCCTACTCTGTCCCTGGCCAGAAGGCCTCCCAGACCCAGGCCTGCTGCATACCTTCCTTGAAGAGCCTGCTCCCCAGTTTCCTCCCCTGAGCCCCCAGGCTGGGACAGGTTCAGCCCATTTGCCTCCTGCTGAGATGCCTCTCCTTACTTCTGCTAGTTACCTGAGTATCTTCCGGGGCCTTTCCTTCCCACCCTTGCACAGAGCTGTTCTGCAGGCATCCCTTTCTACAGCGCACAGCTCTACCTTTGACACATCCCAGCTCTGCCTTTTTCAGTGGGGTACACCCCATTTGCATTTACTGAGACCATTAATAGGCGATTATTTCCACAGCTTTATTGTTTGCTTTTTATTTACTGTGCTTTCTCTTTGTGCCCCCCACCTTCCCTCTGCGATGGATTGTCTGTGTCTTTTGTGTATTTCCATGTCCCTCTCGGGTTCAGTAACTAGTATGCTGGTGATCACACACATGCCTAACGCAGGGTCACCCACACCACATACCTCTCCAGGGCCATCGAGCCATCAAGACCTCAGCCCCCGCCAGGTGCTCCTGGCTGGTAATTCTACTCCCCTTGTTTTCAGGGTTACTCCTGCCCAAGCCCCTGCTCCTCTCCACAGCACGTGGTGATGGCTGCAAGGCTGGATGTGCCACGAGCTCCATGCCTCCCACACCCTCCTCTGACTCTGATCTTCCTTCTGGAGCAAGGATTCGGAGGCGGCTACGCTTTCGCCTCCATATGAAAATGTCTTCCATTTCATCCCTCGGCAGACGCAGCCCTGTGAGCCCAGAGCTCTGCCAGGGGCTGGCTCCCTGCATGCCCCCCAGGGCCTCAAGTCTGCCCCTTGCTCCTGCCACCACCGTCCCTTCAGTCAGATACACCTTGACCCTCATCCCACCCTCCGTTGCTGAAAACTCTCAAGCCACTTGCAGAGTGAACCCCTCTCCCTCCTATGAGAGACCCCTTCTTTGGGGCTGGGGTAAGTGTTTAAGCTTCAATTCACTGACTATTTCTTTCATTGCTAAGAGTTCCAGGCCCTTGTCTGAAGGGTCCTCGTGTTGCCCTGTGCTTTCATTCTCGCACCTGTTGGATTTGCTTTAAAACCTAAGTGCGGGGCACCTGGGTGGCTCAGTTGGTTAAGCGACTGCTTTCAGCTCAGGTCATGGTCCCGGAGTCCTGGGATCGAGTCCCGCACCAGGCTCCCTGCTCCATGGGGAGTCTGCTCCCTCTGACCTCCCCTCTCATGCTCTCTCTGTCTCTCTCTCAAATAAATAAATAAAATCTTTAAAAATAAAAAATATTTAAAAATGAAATAAGGGCGCCTGGGTGGCTCAGTGGGTTAAGCCGCTGCCTTCGGCTCAGGTCATGATCTCAGGGTCCTGGGATCGAGTCCCGCATCGGGTTCTCTGCTCCGCGGGGAGCCTGCTTCCTCCTCTCTCTCTCTGCCTGCCTCTCTGCCTACTTGTGATCTCTCTGTGTCAAATGAATAAATAAAATCTTTAAAAAAAAAAAAAAAAATGAAATAAAACCTAAGTGCATTCAGCCCCTGATTCTGGCTCAGGGAAATCCACGTTCTCGTGTCATGTAACTTTTTTACCATGAATTCCACGTGAGACATATGGCAGGAGCGGTTTCCAGGACAATTTCATTTACCTGCCAGGTACCCCAGTGACAACGAGCACCAACCCAGGCACAGGAGAGGTCAGAGTTTTCCTAGCTGCTTGTCCCAAAGGCCACAGCTTTGTGTGTGACCCCCTCTAATCCGCCCCAGCCCAGTGCTTCCCCTCCTCCCCGTCTCTAGGCCCTGGACCAGCATGCATAGTGTTCCCCGGGGAGCTGGGATTTCCCTGTCCCTGAACACAGCTGGTGGGGGGGCGGGGGGGCGTGCCTAGCCCTTGGAGACCAAGCAGACTGTGACTTCAGAGCAGGGTTCAGGAGGCCCAGCCACTCCTGCTGTGGCCCTGAGACCCCATTCAGCCTCCAAGAAGACAGGAGGCCACACAGAGAGGGACCCAGCTGACAGACACACAGTCCCAACTGAGGCCACAGGATAGAGCCAGGAGAGAGCAGCTGAGCCCCACCCACATGTGGCCCACAAAACGGGGTGACTATTCTGGTTCTCACAGCGGCGCTCTCAGCCCTGGCCACCGGCTCCTTCACTCCTAGCACCCAAACCAGTTCGGTATCTATGACTCAGCAATCCTGGACACCAGCAGTGGTGGGGTCCACTCTCACCAGGCCAGCCACATGGAGCCCCAGGTCCACCATCCTTGCCATCACCATTCACGTGGACATTCCATGAGCACCTTGAATGCCGCCCCCAGGCCCCTCACTCCACTGGTCCTCTCCTGCACTCCCCTCCAGAAAACAGCAGCCCTCTATCTCCCTGCCAGACCTCTCTCTCCCAGACTCCTGCCTGCCATCCCTTCACCTGAGCCTTGGCCAGGCCTCTGTCACCAGTCCCAGCTTCCAAGGTCTCCCCACCTAATCTACTCTCGCACCTGACAAGAGGGATACATTATGCCCCCTGGAGAGCCCATGACCGATCACCGCCTGCAGGGACCCCCACCCAGTCCCCTGACCCTTCCCACACCATTTGCACACACACATCCACATCCTGGCACTTGCCCTGCGTGATGCCCAGCACTCTTCCCACCCGCTCTGCTGACCAACGGCTGCTCCTCCAGGATGAGGCGCCCCCACTTTGCACACCTGGACCCCTGAAACCCCTCACAAGCAGGCACAGAGTGTGAGCGCCACACACGGCCAGGGCAGCTCCGGGGAACAGGCTCCGGCTTCAGAAAGCTGACAGAAGTAGGCCTTAAGGACAAGCCCTAGCACACAGGACACCTCACCGCTGTCTTCGAGTTACCCCGGGACAGAGGGGCCTAGCAAGGCTCAGGGCGGGACAACAGGGAGCAGGGACACGGGGGGTCCCTCGTCAGTGGCAATGAGATCCCCAGTGAGGTGGCTGGGGGAGTGGCCTGGTAGGGGTTGTTTCAGAGAGCCTCAGGGTGCCAAGCCCCTCAGGAAACCCAGTCCCGAGCAACTCTTTACTTGGCTGCAAATGTCCTTTCCCTTGATTACCTCTAAAAATGTCACAGTTCTCAAAGAACTCTCAAGAACTGCTAAATTTTTTGTATTGAGGTGAAATTCACATAAGATTGGATTATCCACTGTAAAGTGTGCATTTCAGTGGCAGTACATGGCAAGACTCATCCATGTAACAACCCGTATGGCCTTTTCCTGGGTAAATAACACTCCATCGTGTGGACAGACCACACTTCATTTACCCATTCACTGTTGGAGGACGGTTGGGCTGCTGGCATCTTCTGGCTATTAGGTAGAATGTTGTTATAAACATGGGTATGCAATGCTAAATGTATCTGACATGAGAGTACTTGATTCTGCTTCTAGACTTCTAGACATTTTTTACAATTACAATATCCTAAAAATCACAGGAAACATTCTCAAAAACGAAAAACCCAAAGGAAAAATGGTTGCCCTAAAGACACTGTGCCCATAGCGAGTGGGGATGAAAACCCCTTTTCCCCAAGAACCCAGCATACGATGTTTGGTGGTCAGTCATGGGCGTGGTCATGGGAGATCATCGCAAACTCCCCAGGGTAGAGAGTCATGAAGCGGAGCCCCTGTGCAGAGCTCAAAGGACCCCTCAGCCATGAAGGGAGCCCCACTTGCAGTGCCCCCAACATTCCCCTGCCTCCACCCAGCACAAAACAAGGAGAAATGGAAGAACTTTTAAAATACTTACTGTAAGAAGGAAAAAAACCTTCCATTCATCTTACCCAACTACTCTACATAAATTACCATAATATGAAACGTTCTATTCTACTTCTGCTTAATCTATTCAGATCAGTAAAAAAAAAAAAAAAAAAAAAAAAATCCATTCATTTTTGTCTTCCTCCTTCAAACAGTTGAATTGCCCATCAATATCTAAGTTTCTTTGCAATCCAACTGTGAAAAGTACAAAAGCAATTGTTTCATCAAATGGGCCTCATGTAAACACCAATGACAGCTTCAGTTCCTTCCTGCAGGAAACACACAGCTCAGGACCGAGGTGCTTGCGAATTCTGGGGCCAAATAGACTGCAGTTCCAACCTCGCCTGCCCTTGTCCTGGCTGCGAAAGTTAACATCTCATGTCTGAGATCTCGTTTGTACAACAGGGAAGAGCAAATGTTAACAAGCACCCCCAAAACCTTAGCGCCTTAGCCATCTCCCCTGAGCTGTCATTTACACCCAGCCTTGGCCACCACATAGCTCCAGCGTCCTCTACAGAATCTCGAGGCTCTGGCCAAGGAATGGGGCTCACTGGCCATAGGAAGAAGGCTTGATAGGTTTGCGGGCCAGACCTGACATGGTGGAACCCAGTGGTGCCCACAAGGGCTAAAACCCGGCCCCCACTTCTCCCTGGAGAGCCAATGCCGGGAAGCTGGTGAGCACATGGCTGCATCTCAGCCCCAGGAGGGCACAGAGGCGGATCACTATTACTCATCCTTGTCATTATTTGTGACCAGGCCCAAAGGGATGCCTGAGGTGTCCTGAGTCAGGGCCTGTTCCCAGAAACCCAGTACCCAACGGCCACAGAAAGTGAGGGTGGGGAGACAGGATGCATCTTTTAGGATAGCTTTATGCTCAAATCGACCTTGAAGTCACTGGAAACCTCAGTGATGGTGGACTCCAGGGGATACATGTATGGTCCTGCCTTCAGTCCACACCTGCGAGCGCTACTGATGTGGATAGCGGTCACTTCCTGAGCCACTCCTATGAGCACCTGACAAGATGATCTCCTCAAGTTCCCCTCCTCAAATGGGGAAACTGAGGCACAGCACTGGGCAGGAGGGGGTGAGGAGTCCCACCCAGGTCCCAGTGTGGGAGCCTCTGCTGCCCTGTCGGCGGCCTCCACACTGTTTGGACACACATGCCATGGTGGTCAGTCATGACAGGCCAATGAGGCCCAGGAGGTGGCTGCTGCCCACGCACACCAGGTACCCACTTTCCTGAGCCGTGGTCACTCCCCATCACCCACCTTTGCATGGGCGCATGCAGACCCCTCGGGAGCCGTGGCGGCCCAGTGCCATCAACGCCAACGATGGCAGAGGACTACTGAGTCATTCACAGGCTCTTAGATGTACATCCTCGCACATTTAAAAGAAGCCTCTCTGGGGTTCTGGGAATTCCTGGAAGCTTTAGGAGAGGGACTAGTGCATCCTGAAATTACGTGTCTCTTCTTAAAGTTGAATGTAATTATCCAGCAGGCTTCCCATTCAGAGCGGTGGGCAGCACGCCCACCGCTGGACTCTGAGGTCAAATATCAATTAGGCAACCCTGAAGATCCCTGCCTGTGACCCGCCCACTTAGCAGAAAGCCTATTGGACACTTCCCGTTAGTACACTGCTCTGACCGAAGACTGCAGCCCTAACTGCTGACATCAGAGCTGGCAGAGACATGACACTCACCCACCCGGCAGCCACTCAGCCTCTCCCCAGCCTGCAGACGCCAATGGCACAGGGCTGGTGCAGGGAGGCCACACACAGGAACACAGCAGAGCCTGGGAAATGGGACTGAGCCTCTTCGCCAGAGTCACGCCTGCACCACTGGCAGGGTGGGCTCCGCCAGCCCCCTGCAGGGCCAGGGGACCTCTGTAGCCCTCCCACATGCCAGCGGCCTCTCAGTGCTTCTACAGCCTAGGGAAGGCTCTCTGGGAGGGGCCCTTGCCTTCCGAATTCAGAGCTGACAGAGATGGGTGTGTGGGCCAGCCAAGCCCGCTGTGACTCAGCACTGCCGAGCCTCCTTCCCAGGACTCCCTGAGCCCCCCTCTGCCTGGCACCTGCTGGCAAAGGGAGCTCGGGCCTGGCACAACCGGCGTGGCCAGGCTTCCCAAACACTGGCTTCCCAGCAGCTCACCTCAGAGAGAAACAGAGGGAAGCGAGCTACCCCAAGGACAACTTCAGCCGTAGCTGGGTACTCAGACCGCATCAGCTGAAAACCAATCCTTCCGCAGCCTGATGCACATTCACACTAAAACCCCAAGCCCCTGAAATGGTGTCTGCAGCCGGCACTAGACTCCAACAGGGAAATCGAGGCACACGCTGATGCTGCCCTCCCAGACCCAGAGGCTGCAGGACCCCAGAGGAGGGAAGACCACATGTCTTTCTGGCCTCCACCGCAACCCCCCTCCCCCATGCTGCCCTGTGCCTTGGGGTTAGCTGGTTCCCTGGTTGTGTTTCTCCAGGCCTCTGCAGAGGAGCCCTGAGAGGATGACCAGTCTAGGCAACATGCAAACACAAACCGAGGCCTTTCCTGTGGCTCCGTGACCTGCAGGTTTACTACCCGGAGGGCTCCTACCTGCCACTGCCATCCCACGGTCCAGCCCCCTCTGCCAGGTGGTCAAGGAACAGAGGGCCAGCTCCACTGCCGGGACTAGGTGGCCAGGGACTCTGGAAACCAGGAGGGACCCCGGACAGAGCTCTGGAGCCCCTAGCCCACTGAGGCTGGGGTAAGTCAAGAGCCACCAGCAGGAAGTTCCACAAACACCCCATCTGGGTGTACACCTAGGCAGACTTCACAGAGCTCATAGAGTCCTTCCAGAAAGCACACATACCCATCCCATTACTCAGGCTTCTCTTTAAGAATCCTGAATACTGAATACTGAAAGTTTCCAGATAAACATTGCCCACTAAAGCACTGTATTTCCAAGGAAGATTAATGAACCACACCCAGAAGTGGTTTGGGGGTGAGATGAGAGAGCTCACCGTGGGGCGCATGGCTGAGCAGGGCAACCCCCATCCAGCTGGACAGCATCGCCTACCCACCCATCAGTTCTTCCTCAAAGATGGAAAGCACAAATTGAACCTGTGCCATCGTAAGGATGCTCTTTGACGGCGGCCAAGACGTCCTGGCTGTGCCTAGTGTGGGATCCCTTCCGCCATGTCACCATCTCACCCCTTAGCACAGTAACTGGGCATCAACAAGAAACTTATAACCCAGCAAGAAACACAAGCATAATATTTTTCCTTCAAATGAAGACACCAACTATTCCAAAAGGTTTCACCTTTTTAAAGTTAATTACTGGGGTTTCTGGGTGGCTCAGTCAATTAAGTATCTGCCTTTGGCTCAGGTCATGATCCCAGGGTCCTGAGATAGAGTCCAGTAACGGGATCTGGGGCTTCTGCTTCTCCCTCTCCCTCTGCCTGACACTCCCCCTGCTTGTGCTCATGCTCTTGCACTCTCTCTCAACTAAATAAATAATATCTTCAAAAAAAAATTTTTTTAATTTAGTTAACTCTTTCTTGGAAGGACTTTCCTTAAACAAAAGCCAAAAAAAGCACATCACCAACATCATGAAGGGCAGGCTGATAAGCACGCAGCTTTCACCATCCCGGTAATATGGACCAATCTGCCTTAAAGAAACTGCCTTAAAGAAAATAAATGGAAAAATAAGAGATGGGTAATGTCGCTTTAATGTTAAACAAGTGTATTGCACATTGGGTTTTTTTTTTTAGTCAACTGAGCTACTTATTAATGATTCAGATATCAAAAATTTTAAGTGTCAGAATGTTTTAAAGCATTTCTAAGTGCTTTTTTCAACTGCAAGAACAATGAGTATTTTTGGCTTCAGAATATTTTCCACTGCATTGTAATGAACAAGCAGCCCAGTGTTCGGTTTTAAACCAAAGCAGGGATTACATCAAGAATGCAGTTTGAATTGTGCATCTATCTAAATACAAAAGTGGGGGGAAAATCCTAACTGCAGGCCACAGTCTCCCCCAGACACATCCCCCCACAGCTAACACTCACACTTCTGCTCCTCCAGCCCAGAATCTTCCCAAGACTGAGTCTGTGCTCACTTGTGCCCAATAGGTTAAATTAGAATGATAGGGGAAACAAAATTCAATTCAGAAACCCAGACAAAAGTCTGAGCTTTGCTTGAAAAATGAAAGGCTACTGCGGTGAGACCTAACATATTCTACCCCTTCAAACAATCAAGACATTTAACTCCAAAGACAGATCTCAAATAAGAGACAGCCCAAACTCAAGTTGACTACAGGGCAGCATGCCACCGCCAGATGCAAAGACCTCAAGTGCAGATGTGTCTTTGAGTCCAAGGGTCAGGGACAAATACCAGACGACATGGAGGACCCGATGAACCATGACCCCTCCCTTCCCCTGTAGCTGGATTCTCCATCACGACTCTCTCCCTTGCCCAGGCCAGTCCCTGGACCTTGCCTTGGAAGGGCAGCTGCTTGCCGAAGAGAGAAAACTAGGGACACCATTCTCAATTCCCGGGCACAACCTCAAGGGCAGTATCAGTTTCCACTTTTAAAGACTTTTCCCTAAACTGAATCAGGCAAGATCACTGAAAGTATGCAGTTGTTAATGAAACATATGGCCCACAATTACTTTTTCTCCCCTTCCAACAATACGACACAGTTATGTGATCCTGGAAGCAAGGCCACTGCAGACCCATAGCTGGGAAAGTCATCCCAGAGCCCCTGGACTCCTGACAGAATGTTTCTGGAAATACCAGGTTACTTGATCTATGGTACATTTCCCCCGCCAGCCCTTGCTGGCATACACACTGAAAAAAGAACACTGCGGACCACCCTAATGACCTTTCAGCAGGCAGACTCGATTTTTCCTTAACTGGGGACAAAGTCATACAAGCAAAAAGCCATTCCTTGTCCAAATAACCTGTGCAGAGCCTGCCACCTCCCCAGCCAACCTACAGCAGGATGGCAGGGGGACAGAGACTGGTCTGGGGGGAACTGCAGCCAGGAGCGGTCTGGTGGGAAATGGCAGAGGTCAGAGCGGCCCCATACCACACGCAGACCCGGGGAACACCAGGGTTGCAGGGACAAGGAGCTGCTACATGACAAGAAGGTTGGGAGCGGGAGGGCGGCTGCCCCTGTCCGCGAAGAACCCAGCTCCTCTTCGGGTGAGGCCAAGGAGGAGCAAGGCGCACCGCTGGCAATCCTAAACCCTCAACCATACGCTCCGGAGAACTCTCTGACCCCAAACACGGAACGCACAAACCCCGCAGATCCCTGGGCTCATCCTAGGACCCGGGGCGCCGGTCTCTCAAACAGACCTGCTGCCTCCCCCGATTGGGCGCATCCAAAGGGCACGGATTTAAAGAAACCTCCCACCCTGAGAGACCACCGACGCCTGGGAGGGCGGGGAAGCCGGATCCAGAAAAGCGGTCAGCGCGGGGGCAGCAGCGGGTTCCTCGGATCGGTCAGTGCCACTGCGGCCTCCATGTCCCTAGGTTGTTGGGTGACCCCACCCGAGCGGTATCGCCCCCAGCCAGGGCCCCAACGCTCCCGCCCGCCCCGCTGTGCCGGCCCCCAGCTTGCGGCCAGGACCCTGCGCCCCACACCCCCGTCCCCAGCCCCGCGCCGGCCACAGCGGACACGAGCCGGGGCCGGCGCGGGGACGCAGCGCCCGCAGTGCGACTGGCGCAGCCAACGAGGCGCGAGGCGCGCCGCCCGGACCCCGACCCCGCGGCCGAGGAAGGCACCCGCCCTGGGTTCAAGAGTACGCGGGTGGGCACGGGCCAAGGACAGGGCCGAGGGGAGGATCAGCGCTAGTTGGGGGAACGCAGGTCCGGGGCAGCGGGACCCGGGAAGAGGAAAAATGGGGGTCCCCTCCGAAACTGGGGAAGTGGAGAGAGGGTCTCCTCCGGAGTGCGGCGGGAGGCTGGGAGGCACATTCTGGGTCCAGGATAACGGGGGCGGGTAGAAGAATAAGGGAGCCCTCCGAGGCAGGGAAGAGGGATGGAAAGGTCCCTCCGGGACCCAGGAGAAGTAGGAGGGGTCCGCTTTGGGCTGCGGGCCGGGGACCACGGGATGCGAGCCCGGAGCCACGCAGAACAGGGATGAGCGGGCAGCTGGGCGCGTCCCTGCCGCGCCAGAGGGGAAAGAGCGCCCAAGTCCGCGCGCGAGAGCAGGAGAGTCCAAGACCCCGCCGGGGAAGGGGCAGGAGAGGCGGGACCCGCCGCAGGGGTACCGCGGCCGCGCGTGCGGGTAGCGGAGTGGAGGTCGAGGGTGTCGCGGCAGGCGAGAGAGGGCCAGTCACGCGAGGAGGGGCGGGCGCTCACCTTGGGTTTGTACAGCCACTTTCGGAACCTGTTCATCATCGCCGCGCCGCGCGGACCCGGCCCCGCGGCCCTCGCCTCCGCAGCGCTGCGCCCCGCCCGGCTGCAGCGCGGGGCGGACGCGGGGGCAGGGCCGGGCCGGGGCCCGCGCGGTGCCTGGGCGGCTGGCGCGAGCGGAGCCCAGCGCGGGGCCTGGCGGAGGGTGGCGGACAGGTGCGCGGGGCAGGTGCGCGGTCGGAGATGCTCCGTTAGCGGCGCGCAGGGCGGACTCGCAGCCCCGCAGCAGGCGAACCGGCGGGCGGACAGACGCTGGCCCCGCGGCGCCGGCTCCTCGCGGCTCACTGACAACCCGCGCCTCGCGGGCCACCGCGCCGCTCGCCGCACATGCGCCGACGCGCCGCGAGCCCCCTGCCCGCCCGCCCAATCCCGAGGCGCCGTGCCGCGCCCCGCCCGAGGCGCGCTCCCCGAGGGCGACCCAGCGCTCCCGGGAACGGCGAAAAACTACAAGTCCCGATGGGCATTGCGGGGAGGCGGGGCCCTGGAAGCGCCGCCCTTGGTCGCGCAGGGGGCGCTGTGTATTCTGGGGCTTGTAGTCTTTCCGCAGGGAGAGCCGGAGCGTGCAAGCCGGTTGCTAGGTGACGACGTCCAAACTGCGCCCTTTAGCACACCCCCTGTCCCGGCTAGTGGCGGAGGTCCCGGCTGAGTAAGCGTGAAGTGGGGGACCCGCCTGGATTTGTGAGACCTGCCGCACCCGCTGGCTCTGGCATCTGCTGTGGCTGCGGGTGGAAGTGGGACGGGAGGTTGGGCGGCAGGAGCGCCCGCGAAGCCGGCCCGCAGGTAGGAGGTGGGAAGGAAGCAGGTAGGGGGCGGATAGGGAGGAGGGCGAGGCCGGTCCCCTCAGCCGTCCCCTCAGCACCGGCGCCTCTCTCCAGCAGCTTCCCATGGTCTGCAGGCGGTGCTCATCCTCTCATCTTGCTTTCGCTGACCACCTTTCTGGGCTTCTTCCCAGCTTCTTGATTAAAGTTAACTGTGCTTTTGTTTTCTTTTTAATCGCTACAATAAACGGTGCTTTTCATAAAGATTTTCTACCATATTCACTACTTCCCCCAACCGTGCCCTAATTTGGATCCATAAAGACAATCACCAAAATCTAAGAACCTATTATGTATCAAGCAGAGAGCTAAAAACAAATGTGTTGAATACAAAAAAGTTAAATTCCCATTGGCAGCTGGAGAAACAGGGAGAAGATGCTGCTATGCTCTTGGCTTTAGGAGAGGGTCCAGATCAAGGACAGCAGGCCCCCAGCAGTTTCGCACTTTCCCCTGACCCCACCCAGCACCTCTCTCTCTCGGTGTTCTGAAATGTGCAGACTTGGGGTGCAGGAAATGGAAGGAATGTCTCCCTTGGTAGAGAACTTACTCTCTGAGACTCCTTTTATTTATCAGTGGTCCCAGGGCTAAGTGCTCTGATGGCTCTGGGTCCCTGAGCTCTCTAGTCTATGAGAGTCAATGAGACTGGGCACAAGCAGCCTCGGGGATTTCCTTATGTACTGGTGGTGGGTCATGTTCATTTTTGAGTGCCTGGTTGATCTTCCCTACTCTCTCCAGCTACTACTGAATCGCTGCTCTGGTAAGGAGCAAACACACTACCCACACACCCTGGGTTGCTTCTTATCTTCAGCTCTTCTGCATCTTCTTTCTGGAGCCCACTCTTGTGGGCTCCAGGTCTGATTTTTCACTCTAATCAGATTTTTACCCAACTCCTACTCCAAAGTTCTTCATCAAAGTCATTGTTGACCCCGATATTGCTAAGTCCAGTGATCAGATCCCCATCTCTTCCTGGAACTGTCAGCAGCAGGCAATCCGGCCAAGTGCTTGCCTCCTTAACACGCCACCTTGCTTGACTGGAACAGATCACACTCCCTGACTCTCCTCTTGTGGTTGCTCCTTCTCAGTCTTCTTGGCTGGGGTCCTCTCTGTTTCCCAGCCTCCTAACACAAGAGCTCCAGGACTCAGTCCTTGGAAGCTCTTCTCTTCAGTCCTTCCCTGGGTGATTTTCTGCAGTCACACAGTCTGATAAAAAAACCATTTTCTCCTGACCTTTCCAAAACTTATATCTCTAGCCTGAACATCACCCTGGGACTGCAGACCCCATTACCTATTCTGTGCCGGTAGAAGTCTAACAAGTCCCCTTAAACTCAACATGCCCAAATGGACTCTCCATCTTTCCCCCTAAGACCTCCTCCTCCCCAGCCAGTGCTTCTAGCATGAGAACTCGGGATAGAAACTTGGGTGCCTGCTCTCTACGGTTCTGTCCTTGGCCAACTCCAAGGCTGGGGCTGTTGCTGCTGTTCAGAGGCTTCCCCCCATGCCTCCCAGTTTGAAACTGTGCTTGGGAGGAAGGCTGGCTTCAGGGAAGTGAGTATATCAGTTAAGATTAGGTTCTTTTTTTTTTTTTTAAGATTTTATTTATTTATTTGACAGACAGAGATCACAAGTAGGCAGAGAGGCAGGCAGAGAGAGAGAGAGAGGAGGAAGCAGGCTCTCTGCTGAGCAGAGAGCCCAATGTGGAACTCGATCCCAGGACCCGGAGATCATGACCTGAGCCGAAGGCAGCGGCTTAACCCACTGAGCCACCCAGGCGCCCCTAAGATTAGGTTCTTAATCTTAAGATTAAGCTAGGGGTGCCTGGGCGGCTGAGTTGGTTAAGCATCAACTCTTGGCTTTGGCTTAGGTCATGATCTAATGGGTTATGGAATAGAGCCCTGTGTCTGGCTCCCGCTCAGTAGGGAGTCTGCTTCTTTCTCTCTCTGCCCCTCCCCTTGCTCATGTTCACTCTCGCTCTCGCTCTCTCTCTCCCTAAAATAAAAAAATCTTTTAAAACTTTTTAGGGGCACCCCAGGTGGCTCAGTAGGTTAAGTGGCTGCCTTTGGCTTGGATCATGATCCCAGAGTCCTGGAATCAAGCCCCACATCAGGCTCCCTGCTCTTGGGGAAACTGCTTCCCCCTCTGCCCCCCACCCCCGCTCATGTTCTCTGTCTCTCTCTCTCTCTTAAATAAATAGCATCTTTTTAAAAATTTTTAAAGATTAGATTAAGCTACATATAACAAAACCCCCCAAGATCATAGTGACCCAAATAAGATCATTCATGTTTCCATAAAGAAGGTTAGTGGGGAGGCAATCCTGGAAGATATAGCAGCTACAGAAAACCACCAGGGACTTGGTTCTTCTCTCTTCCTTCTCTGCCATCATGAACATGTTTCCTCACAGTCCAGAATGGCTGCCCAAGTTCCTGCCATCACTTCTGAGTCCAGACAGCAGGATGGGAAAGAGAAAAAGCATGTATGCCTCTGCCTTTTTAGAAAGAATTTCCTGAAATCTCACACCTTCTTGGCATACCCAGCTGTCACAAAGGTGGGAGAATGTCATCTTCCAGCTGGGCAGCAAAAAACCCAACTAAAACTTGGTGCTTTGTTACTCAGGAGGAAAGGGGGTCTGGAGATTAAAAAGCAACCAGCAAAACCTGCCATGGGGGTCTGTACTTAGAGCACAAGCCTTCAGAGCATGACTTGGCAAAAATCCTTCAGAGAATTTTACTAGGCTCAAAAGCCAGGGAAAGAATGTATATGAATTAATACACATTTGGTATCTATGGAAATGAAGGCTCTCTAGTGGCTGAGATTGTTGAACTGGTTTGTGTCTGATGGAATTTAAACCTCCTGTAGTCTCATTTCTTTCTATAAATAGGATTTGCTAAGAAAAGAGAAGCTTTGGTCCAGCCCACCTTTAAAGTTTCCTTAAATATGAGACGGTCAAGTCTTGATTAGGGGAGTTAAATCTTGAGAATTAAATGCCACTTCCCAACCTCTGGTTTTGCCCCCATTAAAACAAAACCGAGGAGCTAAGAGCATGTATCAGAATCAGATGACTTTATACCTGTCTCCCACCCAGACATGTGATCATATTGCCTAAGCTCATAGGCCAACTTCAGTGAGAACGCAAAACTCCAAGGTCTCTTTTCCTGATGTCCACCTTCTTGGTGCAGCTGCTGCTTGCTGGGGTGAGGGTGCAGATCCCCTGGCCCAGGAGCCCTGGGCCTGACAGTGAGCCAGGGACCCCTCTCTCCTCCCCACAACCCCCCACAGACTCCCTTCTGCAGCCACCACCTGGCTCATGCTGTCATAGCTTCCAGTTTGTTCTATCCAGGCCAGCTCTGGATTTGGGGGACAGCTTGGGTGGTTCCCTTGCTCTTCGTGGACTTGTGTCCTCACCAAAGGGCCCCTAGAAGCATGCTTTCTCTGGAATGTTCCAGCTCCAGGATAGGAGGGAGGGCAGGAAAGTCATCTGCCCTGGAGCAGCTCCCCTGCATGCAGACTGCCCAAATCAGCTGCTGGAGGGAGGGAGCCCTTTCCTGACTGTTCTTGGTTCCTCCAGGCTGAACTGTGTTCAGAGCAGAGGCAGGATGGTAGGGTCAAGGGCGAGACCCCATCTAGGGGTAGCGCCCCCAAGGGAGAGCTGGGAGAAGGGATAAAAGATACTGCATCCTTAACATTGTTTCTATAAAAACGGACTTTTTACTTGTTGCACTCATTTTCTTGTGAGCTCTGGAATATGTGAATGTTATTTGCCTTTATTATGTTGGCATGGTGCCTCTTTCACCCAGGAATGGCTCCCCCCGAGATGTTCTCACGAGTCAGGCAGAGAGGCTCAATCTCCAACTCCTCAAAGGGTTTGTTCTCATCCACATCTACTTGCTTAGTAAATCTTGTCATATCTGTTATCCTCCATTTAAATGAAACAATAAAACTGAACTCTGTTGAACTATAGGATCTATGGGAGCACAGGTTTTAAAAAACACTAATATGATCTTTGGGGAGATCTATCTCTGGGTGTCAAAGCCATCTTTCAGATTAAAACTATGAGTACCGGTTAGGGTACCTTCTGGCACCTTCTGGCACCTTCTGGACCTTCTGGCACCTTTTTGTGCCCTGTTGTTCACCCCGCAGACACAGCTGTGGCACTGGCTGGGGACCAGCTCCAGTAAGGGCCAGGACTTAGAGGCAGGAAAGCAGGGTCCTGCTCCAGCTGCTCACGGGGGCGTCACACAAGTTCAGACGAGTTCAGAGAAGGCACAGAGAAGGGACAAGCTGGGGGAGGAGGAAGCCAGCCTCCACAGGGGCTGTGTTTGCATCTGGTGTTGTTGGGATGCCTAGGAGCTCACCAGGGAGAGGACAAAGAGTGTTCAAATTTCAGGAGACACATGTCAGGGGTGTGGGAGCCAGTGAGAAGCCTGGTGGACAGAGCTGGGGTAAAGCAGGGGAAGCAGGAAAAGGGCTCAGGATCTGGGATCCTAGATTAGGAAGGGTCCCCCAGGAGCTGAGAACTTGGAGGGATTTGTTCATGATGGCTGTTAGTGGCAGGAGACTCTCCTGACCTGAGACCACTCCTCCCCAAACCTCCCTCCCCTCAGAGGGTAGCACCGCCCCTGTCTGATCTACCAGGGGCCTTGGGTCCTCCTGCCTTTCCCCCACACTGGGCACAGAACCTACCTAATAAAATAAGGTGTTCGTGGGTCCATCAGCTGCATTAGGCGGAGAAAAACCCAATCTTGCTAGGGCAAAGATTGCAAATGGTGGAAATAAATCTCTTCCGGGACTTCACCAGAGTCAGTGTTTCCTTCATGGCCCCTGAGGCCCGTCACTGCAAGCCAGACCCCAGGAAGGGGTCCCTCAGAGCCGGGACCTGGGCAGACCCCCTCCCTAGAGTCCAGGCCCCACACCAAGAAAAGGAACTGGCTACACGTCCCTCAGTGCCACCTTTGGCTCAGAGATTCCTTCAGGTCGTGCCCAGCGCTCACTCCCTTGGTACTGATCACTCATGTGCACTTTGGGGCAAAACCAGTTGTAGAAATAGGGCTGTGTCACACCAGAGTCCCCCACAGGTCTTGGCCGTTACCTTCAGCAGTTTGCCCTGGTTTCTGTAGGACCATTGGCTGGTCTCAGTGCATTTCCCTGTTTCGAAAGGACTTTCCTAGTCACATACAAGAGAGGGTCCTGCTGGCTTCAGTCCCTGCAAAGTAGGGCTGGCCCCAGGAGCAGCCCCTGAGGGGACAGCCCCAGGTCAGGCCTGCAGGGCTGGGTGGTGCAGGGGCCCAGGGATGCAGCCAGCAGATGGGAGAGGATGCAGACTGGTCCTGACCTTGACCAGGGCAGTGTCGAAGCCTCTTTCCCTGAGCACTCGGTAAAACCCACTCAGAACGGTGCCAGGTGCAGGGCTCCTGCTAGAGCCCCTTGTACTGGGTTCTGATGCCCTTGGCCTGCCACCTGCTGTCACCTAGAAATTCTCTTGCTTTCTGGTCCCTTGTGTGAACCGACAGGGAAGGGTGTGGGGCCTTGCCTGTCTGCACATGCCATCCTTCTGTCCAGGTCAGAGATGGATTCAATGCTGGGTAATCTGAGGCCACTCCAAACTCCTGTCCCTTCTGAGGCCACCTGCTCTCTCCCTCGGTGACAAAAGGCACTTGGGAGCCCCGTCTACCAGGAAACCAACCCATCCTTCCTTTCTGGAACATCTTCTCTCCTGATTCCCCTCTTCTCTTTCTGGAGTGCCTGTTAATTGGCACGTGGACTTTTTGGAGAGGTTCTCTGCTTTCCTGTGTGCTTTTCTCCTACTTTCTGCATCTTCATCTTTTTTTTTTTTTTTTTTTTTAAGATTTTGTTTATTCAGGGGCACCTGGGTGATTCAGTGGGTTAAGCTTCTGCCTTCGGCTCAGGTCATGATCTTAGGGTCCTGGGATCGAGCCCCACATCAGGCTCTCTGCTCAGCAGGGGGCCTGCTTCTCCCCCCACCCCCCCCCCCGCCTGCTTCTCTGCCTACTTGTGATCTCTGTCTGTCAAATAAATAAATAAAATCTTTTTTTAAAAAAAGATTTTGTTTATTCATTAGAGCGAGAGAACGCACAAGTGTGGGGATAGACAGAGGGAAAAGCAGACTCCCTACAGAGCAGAGAGCCCAACATGGGGCCCAATCCCAGGACTCCAGGATCACGACCAAAACCAAAGGCAGAGTCTTTTTTTTTTTTTTAATTTATTTATTTGACACACAGAGAGAGATCACAAGTAGGCAGAGCAGCAGGCAGAGAGAGAGGGGGAAGCAGGCTCCCTGCGGAGCAGAGAGCCCGACGCGGGGCTCGATCCCAGGACTCTGAGACCATGACCTGAGCCGAAGACAGCGGCTTAACCCACTGAGCCACCCAGGCGCCCCCAAAGGCAGAGTCTTAACCAACTGAGCCCTCCAGGGCCCCTGGACTTCATTATATTTTTGCTCTCAGGGAGATTTTCTCAACTTTACCTTCTGCCCCTTGTATTTACATCTTTAGTTCTGCTGCCATATTTTCATTTGCAAGAACTCCGTTTTCCGCCGGGGTTCCTCGTTCCTCAGATCCCATATGGCTTGTCTTTGGGAGGGGGTGTGCTTGAATCTGGGCTTGAACTCTGCTCCTCCTCTCGCTGGCTTGCTTCAGTGTTTCGTGTCAGAGGTTTTCTGAGGTGTCCTCTGGTATTTGGTCCTCACTCTCCTTAAAGCGCTGGGGGACTCAGCCAGCGGCCACATCGGCTGAGATAGGCCATCTCCCTGGGGACCCTAGTGACAGTTTGCTTTTCTGCCCTGTCTCCCCTAGGGGGCCTCAGCTGGGGGCTGCTATCTAGAGCCATCCCAAGTTGTTGGGGGTGAAACAGAGGTGCCTCAGTGGTCCCCAGGGCACTGGCAGTCTGGCTCTGCCAACAGCAGGTGCCTGGGAAGACCAGCAGGGGGGCGGCAGGTGGGGAGGGAGCCGCTGCTGGGCCTGTCCACCCCTCTCCAAGGACAATTTGGAGGTTACCTGTTAGAACTGGTTCCTGGGGGCCCAGCCCCACCCCAGACAGCTTCTCCAATGTCTCCCAGAGAGGGTCTCTGGGCAAACCGGTCTCCTGGAGATAGTATGTTTCTGGAATGTTCAGTGGCCATACCAGTTCTGGCTACTTACCAATTGTGCATTCTCTCTAGGTTTTGGGTCCTTCGTCTTTAAAATGGGGGTGTTGGCTCTGGTGACCAGGGGACTCTTTTTGCTCCAGCCTTTGGGGATTAGGTTACCCACCCCTCTGGACAAGGCCTGCTGCCTAGACAGTCACTGAACCCCACCTGGGCTGAGAGATGCTCAGAGCTTCCCCCACTCCCAGGGGTCATCCCTACCTTTGCACAGTTGTAGGCCTTGGGGCCACATTGGGTGCCTGGGAGCCTCCAGGGGCTGTGGGTGAGGGCTCCCCAAGGCCAGCCTGGGCCCTGCAAGTAGCAGAGACCTGCAGGGATGCAGTCCTGGAAGTGGGCCGAGATTACCCAGCTGGGGTTCCTCCTTCCCTCTAACACACTCCCTCACTGTGAGAGGCCCCAGGCTCCCCAGGAGTGGCTATCTGTGGCTAAGGGGTCTGTAGCTGCCTTTGCCACCCGCTGAGGCTGTGGAGCATGTGACCTGGAGTGGTTTGCTTTTAGGGTCCTGCCCTGGGAAGATGGCCTACTATGGAAAATGCATTGAAACTGTCATTGAGCAATTGAACAAATTTCAGCCTGAGAAGGACAGTCCTGAGCAGTTCTTGGAGGCGACGTCCACAGCCCTACAGGTAGGGCCAGAGGGCAGCTCGGGGCTTGCTGCGAGGCGTGCCCATGACACCTGTCATGTAGCTAGTTACCTTCTAGCAAAACAACATCAAATTCCTTCCTCACAGCTGCTTCCCTTCTGACCTGGGGAGAGGCCTTGGGCACAGCTCCTGGGTGTGCTTGGTGTCACTGTAGGTCATAACGATGACCCTTCAGGGGCAGGTCACCATGTGTGACCTCAAGAGGCACTCTTGTTGATCAGAATGTCACCCCAGTGTTGTGAAAAGAAATAAGGCCTCCGCAACCCAGGACATGCCTGTGCGGTACCATCCCAAACCAAAAATAGGGAACAGTCACCTTAAATGGGCCACCACTCCAGAGAGTGGCATCCTTCCTAGGGCAGCTCTGCACAGACAGTGAGTGGGCTAACTGGCCTCCCACAGAGCAGTGAGGCCCGAAGGAGCCCCCCCCCACACTCCGCCACTCCTTCCTCTTGTGATCTACACCTGGAAGAAACAAGGGACCTTCCCCTTGGCAACTCAGCCCTGTCCCTGTGCCCCAGGATGGTCCCTGTCCTTTTCTGCCCCAACTGCAGCCCACCCCCATTTCCAGCATGTACAGAGACCACTCAGTGGGATCCCAGGATGGGAGTGGTGTGGCTCTAGCCCCTCCCAACCCCTCAGCAGCCCTCGGAGGCCTCCCTGGGATGGAGGTCTCTGGCCTTGTGTCCGCCGGCCATGTGTCGAGGGCAGAGCCCAGGGAGCAGGAGTGTGCATTGCGGGGGGACCTGCCTTCAGGACTTTGGGAACATGGGTCCCATTGGAAAATCTGTGGGATAGCCCACCGCCCGCCACCCACCATCATCATCCAGCATCGAGAAAAACTGCACCTGCAGCGGCTTGAAGGTAGGCTGGGCTGTGGTGTGAACGCCACAAACTTCTACTTCGAGTTTGCCTCTGATTGCTTTACCAGGGCCCTTGAGAGCTATTCAGCGCCCACCCCCTGGGGAACAGCTGTGACCAGGCCCCGCCTCCACCACCCCCCACCTGCTCAGCTGCAGCATTTGCCGGGCGCCGGGCCAGAGATGGACTCTCTTTCCCTTGGGGTGTGGTAGGGGATTCTCCTCCTTTATGGGCTGCCTGTGGTATGGCAGCCTGAAAACGTAGAGACAGGATGGGGTAGGTGGGCACTGGCAGCTGAAGGGTCCTGAGCCCTGGGTGGTAGGCACACAAAAAGGCTGGGAGGGGTTCCAGCAACCAGAGCCTCTCCCACAGGAGAAAGCTTCGGACTCTGCTGACCCAGGGCCTGCTCCCAGTGTCACTCAGGGGAAGACCGGGCAGGTCTCGGGGAACACTCCTCCCCCCAGGCCCCTGCACCCTTCTTTCGAGCTCTTGCCCTCAGAGCCTAGGTTTGGTGGGGAGATGGCCAGGCCACAATGCTCCAACCCCAGGAGGAACTGGCCTCCCCAGCACCTGCTTGCCGCCTGGCCCCTTGGGCTACTCCAGGGCACGGCTGAGCTTCTCTGTCTGCCACAGGTCTTTCCCAGCAGCCATGACTGCTGTTAGTCTTCTTGTCCTAAAAGGAAGACCTCCCTTGAGGGTCTCACCTTCCACTTCTGAGAAGGCTCCTCTGCCTGTGCCCCTCCAAAATTTTCCCCCACTGCTCAGCACAAACAGTGGAGTTACTGTCTTTATTTCTAAATAACAACTGTTACAGAGAGTTGCGTTTGTTACAACAAATAGTGTGGGGTGTTTTTCCCCACAACTAACAGATTATTATGGGCAAGCCCCGCATGATTCCGCCCACCCTGCTCTGTGTGCGTTTCTGTGGGGAGGGAGATCAGCACGGCGTCCGTGCCCCGGAGAGCCGCCCGGGATCTCTGCGAAGGGCACCGATGCTCACACCGGGCAGAGAGGCAGCTGGGCCCCCAGATCCTTTCAAATGTCCACCTCGAGTTCAGGCAGCTGGGACAACACACTCTTGTCTCCAGCTGTCAGAAAATTGGTATGATCTGCTGCTTTTGTTGGACAAATGCTCAAGACTGCCACCTGACAGAGAATGACCTGGCATGTAAACGGGCCAGCAGTCCAGAGAAGGGCAGGTTTCTTGGTTCAAAAAAGATAAGTTGCAGTCCTAACCACTGGTTACCTGTGAATGTGACCTCACTGAGAAACACCGTCTTTAGAGATATCATTAAGAATCTCGAGATAAGATCATCCTTGATTCAGGATGAGCCCCAAATCCAGTGACTAGCATCGTTGTAAGAAGAGGGAAATCAGGGCACAGATGCAGAGACACAAGGAAGAAGTCCATGTAACCTCAGAGGCAGAGTTTAGTGATACATCTATGAGCTGTGGATACTGGGACGGTTGAAACCACCCAAAGCAGGGGAGAAACACGGCATGGACTCTCTCTCTGGTCCCCAAGAAGGGGCCGACCTCCCAACATCTCACTTTTGGAATTCTGTCATTCCTATTGTTTTCAGCTGCAAAGTGGGTGGCAATTTGTTAAGCAGCCCCAGGACATTTGCACAGACAGGGAGCCTGCTGAGGGATGCCAAGGACAGAGGGGCCAGGTTGGCACACTCCAGGTGGCTGCCAGAATGCTGGGGACCAGGTGGGGAGGAGCGCACCTGAGGTGGTCAGATGGAGCCTGGCTGGAAAAGTGGGGAAAGGTCCAGGGACTTGTGGGCTGGGGGAAGGTGCGCTGACTTCCTCTCTGCAGATCGATCTATAGATCACACAGGGATCCGTCACCGCTTCAGACATGTGGTGCTGAGACATGGGGCTGAGCCTCTCCAGGCGCCAGTCTCCAGAGTGGCCTGAGAGCGATATGGAGGAACCAGCTGGAGCTGGAGAAGGGAGGCAGGGACAGGAGGGGACGAGGGTGATGGTGCCAGCAACCAGGCATGCTGCCAACCGGCGTCCTGCGCTGGCCAGAAAGCCTGGTTCTCCTGTGCTCCCTGGACAGGCCCTCAGGGTGGGACGGGAATGAGGAGGAGCTCCTCCCTCCACCCTCTGCCCCACCCCATGCTCCCAGCTCTGACCCCCCCACAGTTAATGTCACTTGGGAACAGGCATCATTAGAGCACCATGATGGTGGGTGGACTTGAGAGTTTCCCGAAGGGGGATGGATGCTGGGGGGCAGTACTCTTTAGGTCCTGCCTTGGACTATTCCGTCCCCTCCTGCGCACCCCCAGAACCCCACATGGCCAGCTGGCATGACGGCTGGGCCACCAGGCTGGACAGGTGGGGGCATCCTGGGCAGAGCAGACAGCATGGGCTCTCCACAGAGCCCATGAGGTCTCAGCAGCCTCCAACAAGGGTCTGCCTTTGAGAGTGAGCACCTGAGGGCTTGGAGGTTGTGGAGGATGGGGATCTGCCGGGCAGAGGGGTCTGCATGAGCCAGGGACAGTGGAATCCTGACCTGTGGCAGGCGCTATGTGGGCGCGGTGGCCCAGTGGGGCCTGAGTGCATAGAAGCTTGGACCCCGGGGACATCGTGGCAGCCGTAGGCAAGGACAGGCAGGCAGGTGAGTCCTAAGCAGGAGAAGGGAATGGTCAGCACAGGGCTGGCAATAGAGGCACTGGACAGTTGTTCAGTCTAACAGTTCAGGGGTAAGGCAGGGCAGGGAGAGGCCCAGCAGAGCACCCAGCCCAGGCCCCCCAGCCAGGGAGAGAGGTGCTGGGGAGGGTAGTTAGGGGAAGGGGAGGGGGCTCGTGCAGGAAGGTAGGGGGGAAAGCAGGGGCCAGGGGCCTGAAATCACCAGCCATGGCCTTGCCCGGGAGGCAGCAGGTGCCAGAGGCCACATCCCAGAATGCCGTTCTCATTCTTCTGGTCAGTAGCTTCACAGGAGGCCTGGGCTCAGGAAATCATTTTTGTTTGAGTTTCAGTGCCTCGTTTATTGACATCAAATATCCAAAATCCAAAAGATCCAAAATTGTGTCCATTGGTGAGGGAGGATTCTCCCTCCCCCACCGGCCCTCCTGGGAGACAAGCAGAAACCAGTATCCTGTAGTTCCTTCCAGAGACCGTGAAGGACTCTCTCACAGAGACTCTATGGGTGTCAAAAATTACATCTACATGGTATCTTTTACATATAAAAACAATATCACTTTTGTATAAAATTTTCGGACAGTTTTAGTCATTGGTAGCCCCTGGTCGCACAGTCCTGCACTTGGCCATTGGCCCTGAAGCTTCCCTGGGAGCTTGTTCCGTGTCTGTGGATGCAAGAACATCCTCCTACCGGCTGTGACCATCACGCAGCCATCTCTGCCTGATGGGCTTGGAGGTCCTTTCTGGTATTTCAGGGTAAGAAGCACCACGGAGCTGATGGGTGTGCCTGGGCCTCTGCAGCTGGGGTCATGTCCCAGAAGAGGCAGCTTCTCCATGAGAGAGAGTGGGCCCTGGTGAGCTCTCTAGACACAGCCAGCTGACTGTGTCCTCGGCAGTCAGGGAGTGTCTGTTCCCCTCCAGCCTGGCTTACACACTGCGCTGGCAGCTGGTTTCATCGTTGCCAAATAGGTGCGAAAGGGCGTTTGGGGTAGTTCTAATCAACATTTCTCTTATTTTAGTTTTGAAACAGTATGTGTTTCTGCGACTGAACTATCTACTTGAACATGTATCTTTTGGGAAACAGTGTTTGACTATGAGACAATCCCAGAAAGCAATGACTTGAAGAAATTAGAGGTATTTTTGCTCACGTAGGAAGCAGTCTGCAGACAGGCAGTCTAGGGTGGGCTCAGCAGCCCTGGTACCATTAGGAATGCATTCTCCTTCCTCTCTGCTTGGCGCTCCTTAGAATGTACCTCTATCTTGCGGTCACAAAACAGCTGCCCTGCCTCCAGCATTGCATCCATATTCCAGGTAAGAAGAGGAGAGAGGCAAACAGCACAAGGCAGGTGCCAGGTGAATCTGCCTAACTTTCTAAGAGCCTTCTTGGAGGCTACACCAGGCAATCTGCCATTAAATCTCATTGATTAAAGCCCTTTTTTACATGGCTCCATCAGCAGGGGGCTGGAAAAAATTCGGGCTGAGCACACCATCCACGATGAGATAGCATTCTTCTATTGGACAGCAGAAGGGGAGAAGGGGTTGTGCCGACATCTGGCAGCCCCAACGTTCTCTCTCTGCTCTTCTCCCTGGCTTCATTCTTGGCATCACTGATGACCAGGGCTCCTAGGTATTTTGCCACATGCTGAAATCTGCACCCAGGCCCCTTTCCTGCCCTGGACCCTGGTCTTGCCCTGCCCTATCTCTGCGGTACCAGCAGGCAAGCCGGTCTGGGAACTCCTGCAGGAGGTAGCTGGTGATGGTGGAACATGGGCAGGCTTGCAGGTCTCTGGGTCCTCTGCCCCGCAGGCCTGGTCCTCTCCCAGGACTTTCCATGAAACTCTTACCCAAGGGCTGGCTAACCTCTCTGGGGGCCACCCGGGAGCTGTGGACTTGGGAGTCCTGAACTGGACTGAGGCCTAAAATGGTATCACAACACTGTGTCTCCTGGATGGCCACCACCCTCTAGGTTCTGTGACCAAGGCTAGCTTGGGGTTAAGGGTAAGCTCTGGTACTGGGGCCCTCTCTGCAACTCAGCCTGGCCCTACCTCCTTTCAGGAAAAGCCTGGTCAGCCCAGCCAACCCAGCCCCAGCAACCCTCTGCCAGCCTGGCCAGAAGGAGCCTAAGCGGCCTCTGACCCATGTCACCCCACCAAGCCTTGGTCTCCCCTCTGTGACCAGCTGGGTTCCCTGGAGGCAAGGACCTGGCCCTGGACCCAGCCTAACCCCTGGACCAGGGTGTCATTTACTGCTTGGCTCTGCATCTTCCAGGACCCCTGGGCCCTGTGCAGCCCTGCCTGACCTCCTTGCCTGGGGCATGATGTCATGAGGGCTTCCAGCCACAGGCTCAAGGCTCTGACCTTATTAAAAATACAGACTCCTCGGGACGCCTGGGTGGCTCAGTTGGTTAAGCAGCTGCCTTCGGCTCAGGTCATGATCCCAGCGTCCTGGGATCGAGTCCCACATCGGGCTCCTTGCTCGGCAGGGAGCCTGCTTCTCCCTCTGCCTCTGCCTTCCACTCTGTCTGCCTGTGCTCGCTCTCGCTCGCTCTCTCTCTGACAAATAAATAAATAAATAAATAATCTTTTAAAAAAATTATTAAAAAAAAAAAAATACAGACTCCTGCTTCCTAAACGCAGATGCAATGAATGAGAAGCAGAGTCACTGTTGTCTGAGCCTCAGAGGCAGGCATCCTGCAGAATCATCAGCCTCGCTCCAGCCCCGCTGACTCACTGCTCTCCTGCCTGCCAGCGGGGCCGCCCCGAGCTTCCTCGGGCTTTCTCAGACAATGAACACCCAGTGTGGGCACAGCCCAGGGCTCAGGGGATTGTGCAGGGAAACTGACGCAGAAGCCTGGCTGGATGGAGACCCCGCTCTGCACCCAGTCTGTGCTCAGCAAGGTCTCTTGGTCCCTACCATATCCCATAGAGACAGGACGTTGTGTTCCTGCTCTTGTGAGCACGGGGTGACATTCTCGCAGGGATGGGCAATCAACTGCCAGTATGCGCAGGGGCAAGGTTGCTGGCTGACGTCTGACTGTGGTGGGGTCCAGAACACCTCCCAGGTCAGGTAATACCTGAGCACTCCTGCTGGGAATGAAGGAGCAAGTGCGCAAGGAGGAGCATTGCAGGCAGAGGGAACAGGTGCAGAGGCCCTGAGAGGACATCCTACATGCCGGAGAAGCAGAGGGAGGCCAGTATGGCTGGAGTGGGGCCAGGGTTGGGTACAGACTCAGAAGAAGCCTCACTGGCTACAATAAGGACTCCTTCTGGAAGGTTTAAAGAGGGACAGACATGATGTCACTTCCATTTTAAAAGAATTGCTTGATGGCCAGGTTGGAAATAGAGGACAAGCAAGAGGAGAAGCCAAAAAGCAGCTTGGCTCCTTTAGCCGCCCCTGAGGCCCCGGGGTGGGAGCAGAAGGATCTATCGGGGGTTTCTTCTGAACAGCTGAGAGTGTTTGGTTGGAAAGGCTGGGAAGGGGTAGGTTTGGGCAAAGCCCAGGAGACCAGCCTCCTACGTGGCCACAGACAGATAAGTGAGGGGAGGACAAGGAGCAGACAGAGCTTTCTGGAGTCCAGGGAGGGCTGGCTGGGTGAGGGGCCCCAGGGGCTGCATGCAGACAGTGAAGAAACTGGGCGGGAGGGATGGGCCCTGAGACAAGGAGCCTGCAACGGAGCCCGTGAGCCCGGCTGCCGGCAGGAACTATGAGTGTGAGAACATTGCTGCCAGGGGCCCTTCCAGGCACTGAGAGGGGCCAGGGATTTAGTATGGTGGTGCTCAAGCTTAGAGCTCCAGTCTGGAGGGGCCTGGGGCTGCGTCACCTCCAGTGGGGCAGGAAGAGACACGTCGTCTCCCTTGCCGTGCTGTCCCTCGTGTAAGGGCAGGACCAAACCTGGGCGCAGAGCCCCCTGAAGAACACTGTCCCTGGGCTTCCAGCCCCCATGGTACCAGTGGGAATGACACCGTCTGCCAAAACAACAACCAGATGTCCCACGCACACCCGTGGGGGACACAGACTCTCCAACGTCCTGTGGCTTGTCCAGGAGTCCTCAGGCTGTCTCATTTCTGTTTTCTTAGTATGAAAACAGGAAGAAACCATGAAGGAAAAGATAGATTTGACCCCCCCCCCCAAAAAAAGAGAAACCTCTGTGTGCTCTGTGTGCCAAAAAATACTTTATATAAAGTTAAAGGAGAAATTACAAACTCAGAAAAATAACTATCGTAATAGTGCGCACATTTTTTTTCCTCACTATATAAAGAGCTCATGGGACGCCTGGGTGGCTCAGTCGCTAAGCATCTGCCTTAGGCTCAGGTCCTGGGATCGAGTCCTGCATCAGGTTCCCTGCTCAACAAAGAGCCTGCTTCTCCCTCTACCCCTCCCCCTGATCGTTCCCCCCCCCCGAATAAAATCCTTTAAAAAATAAAATAGCAGGGCGCCTGGGTGGTTCAGTGGGTTAAAGCCTCTGCCTTCAGCTCAGGTCATGGTCCCAGGGTCCTGGGATAGAGCCCCGCATCAAGCTTTCTGCTCAGCGGGGAGCCTGCTTCCTCCTCTCTCTCTCTGCCTGCCTCTCTGCCTACTTGTGATCTCTGTCTGTCAAATAAATAAAAATCTTTAAAAATAAAATAAAATAAAATAGCTCATAAAAATGATTAAGAAAAATATTGTCTCAATAAAAAGTTAGCCAAGAATGTAAATTGGTAATTCACAGAATTACAAATAAATGTCCGGTAAACAGAGGAAAATTTCACTGACAAGAAAAAAATTCAAACTAAAACAACGAGATACCAAAATGTATTTAATAGATTGCCCCCCCCAAAAAACTTTCTTGTTTTTTATTTAATTTTATTTATTTATCAGATAGAGATCACAAGTAGGCAGAGAGGCAGGCAGAGAAAGAGGGGAAAGCAGGCTCCCCGCTGAGCAGAGAGTCCAATGCGGAGCTGGATCCCAGGACCCTGAGATCATGACCTGAACTGAAGGCAGAGGCTTTAACCTACTGAGCCACCCAGGTACCCTGCAGGTGGGTTTGTTTTGATGTGCTTTGCACCTGTCAGGGGCTGGTCTGAACTTTGACTTCATCCTGCAGGACCAGTCTTGGGGCCGCATTCTCAGTTCTGCGGGGCATCAGGGCATGGCAGCCTTGCCATCCCTGCCCCACGGGAGACAGCGACTCCCGCCACTGACATGTAGGCTCCTACCCTTTCCCCTTGCCCCGCACTTCTTTCATATACGGCCAGATACCTTTAGGCGTCCCAAGCAGCGTAGTGCTCACAAAATCTTCACATTACAATTGACATGGCAGGTTTTTTGTTTTTGTTTTTAAAGAGTAGGTAGAGGGAGGCAGAGAGAGAGGGAGAAGCAGGCTCCCTGCTGAGCAGAGAGCCCAATGTGGGGCTCGATCCCAGGACCCTGGGACCATGACCTGAACCAAAGGCAGAGGCTTTAACCCACTCAGCCACCCAGGCGCCCTACTTGGCAGGTTTAATACAACATGTATGAATTAGTCTAAACTTCACAGCACAGGACAATACTGGATTTTTTTTTTCTTCCAAAGTGGAAAAGCTTGGGACATACGTACAAGGATGATACAGGATTATTTTTCTTTCTTCTAAAATGGAAAAGCTAAACATATGTTCCAGCACCGATGGAAAACATTTTGTCTTTCCATGTAAACCGTGCGAGGCCGACATCCTGGCAAGCTCAGTTAGGGCACAGGAGAGCCGGGTGACAGAAACCAGCCAGACACAGGCAGAAAGCACCAACGTTCCAAATTGAGAAGAACAAAGCAGATGATGGGGGGAAAACGCTTGAAAAGTCTTCTTCTCAAATGCCCTGAACTTTTCTTGTGTGGGGGCATCTCCTGCATTTTGGATGGTTCCCTTCCATTCCCAGAAGTGTGATTGTTGGGCTGAAGGGCACGGCTGGGGGGTGGGTATAAGGTGCCCGAAACGTGTTCCCAGACTGCTTGCAGGAAAGGCTCCTCAGCACCTGCTCCCCTCCCCCATGCCAGGCCTCTGTGCGGCCATGCGGGCAGTCCTGGACGTCCTTTTTCATTCTTCTTATTTTCAAAAGCTCAATTCCTTTTTTGAATAAGCGCATGCAAACACAGTTTACCAAATGTTGCAGTCTCCCCAGCGTGACCCCCTATCAGGTACATTCCGTCCCCTCTGCCCCCATTACTGGTGATTCCCGCCTGGTCTGCATACCCAACGAGTTCCCCAGAGGCTGCCTTACCATTCTCTTATTTCTCTGGGGGTTACTTTTTTAACCTTTACAAGAGCTTCTTCATCTTTCTTACTGTGGTGAGACACATGTGAGGCAGACTGTTCACCGTCTTAACCATGTTAAACACAAGGTTCATCGGCATTAAGTATCTTCACCTTCCGCAGCCATCCCCACCTGTCCCCAACAGAAACCATCCCCATGAAGCCCCAGCTGCCCATCCCCGCCCCCAGCCCCCAGCATCCTGCTTTTCTGTCTTGGGAGTCTGACTTCTCCAGGGACCTCCCATTCATGAAATCACACATTTGTCCTTTTGGGGCATTCGTTTTAATGCATCATTTCCATGTTTATTTCTGTCTTTGCCCCCATCCTGAGGTGGGCGGACCCGATGGGTGGGAGGCTCTGCCGGCAGCTATGGGGGCGGTACCCTGGCTGGGTTCACCTGCATGGAGGGGCTCCTGGCCCTGGCCCATGACCCCCTCCCGCTATTTCTCTCCTAGACTCTGAGCCCCCAGAAGCAGGCATTCGTTTTGGAGCTGCTGTCTGGGTGCCTCGAGTACCGGAAGCTGATGGCCGTGGTGGTGGACGCCTTCTACGTGCGGGCCGGCTGGTTGTGCCCACGGGCCGACTACAGCCTCTTCCAGGGTAGGTGTCCCTGTGGGCCAGGCCTACAGCCCTTGTGACAAGGGCTCCAGACTTGCAGCAGCAGTGATGACCTGGGGAAGTTGGAGTGCACGGACCCTCCTCAGGTTCCTGCTGTTTCCACGGCACTCCTGCTTTCTGGCGTCTCCCATGGGCCCTCAACTCACTGGGTCCTCAGGGATGCCCGTGAGTGCACAGGCCAGGGTCCACCTGACAGACATGGACACAGACTCCAGGCCTACTGAAGAGCACAGGGCTCCTGTCCCGGGGGACAGGGCATGGGGACTGAGGGGTGCTGGGGGGCTGAGCTTGGTGGCCAGAGGTGAGGTCTGGAGTTGGCTCCTAGGCCCCACCCACACCCACGACACTCCGCTCGAATCCACTGTGCATCGCTGGCCTACCTACCCGTTTGTGTAACCAACAGTCCCTTGGACGGCCCTCACCTGGCCTAGGGAGTTCAAGTTCCTGTTGGTTCGAGGCTACTTGGTCTCTCAGAATTAACAAACAAAAATCCAAAATGATTTTACTTCTACCCGGGGGCCTTCAGGCATTTCTGAGAACTCATCAGAGGCGTTAATGTGTGTGGAAGTGGGGCGGACACCGCGGGACGCTCACCAGTGTGACACGACCTCATTTTTGCAATCCTGTCATCCTGTCATTTTCCCGGGCTGCCAGGTGGAGCGGCCGCCCTGACAGTGGTGGGGCCTGGGGCCTGTGTGCACCTGTCAGGCCCTGGCCTCTGGCTGACTCCCCCAAGATCCAGTGCTAGGGGGGCGGAGGGAGGACCCCCCAGGGTCGGCCCCACGCTCACCAGCCCTGTCTCCTTAGTGATCTGCTACCTGGCCATGTTCCAGCTGCAGGAGCTTGGCTTTCAGCTCTTCTGTGACATCGTGAAGGCCCAGCCCGTGGACAAAATGCACAAGGTGCGGCCTCTCCACCCACCCTGTGTCTCCACCTTGTTCTTTTAAGATTTTGTTTATTTGACTTGAGCGAGAGAGAGCGCGCGCGCGCACAAGCAGGGGGACAAGCAGGCAGTGAGAGAAGCAGGCTCCCCGCTGAGCAGGGAGCCTAATGCGGTACTTGATCCTGAACCCCGAGATCACAACTTGAGCCAAAGATCAATGCCGACACACGACTCTTGTGCTGCCGGGCCCGCCCCCAGTAAGTGACCTGTCCCCAAGGCCCACTGCTCACAGTACAGTGAGCAGTAACCAGACAGAGACGTCCTATTTCCTTGTCCACATGAAGCTCTCCCTGGGGACTGCAGCATGTAGCCTCCCCTTCCAGCTGGTTTTGGGGAGCCTGGCTTGAGTGGTCTGGAGTGGTGCCCTGACTAGACAAGGCCCTCCAAGCTGGAGTGTGGCTTCAGCTTGGAGGACCCCCTGACAGAGAAGCTCCCCAGCAGGGTTTGGCAACCCCTTCACTGAGGGCTAGGGCCTGAGCTTCATCTCAGCAGGGCAGACAGCTCCTCCTGGGGCCACGGCCTCCCCAAGCGACAGCCAGCTGGCTCTACAAAAGCCTCCAGCTCCCCAAGATGGCCAGCCTCCCCTGAGAAGCTAAACTGTGCTGTGCCTTCTAGAACCAGAACTGTTACACTTGAAGGCCGTGGCTGGAAAGCAGCCGTTAGGAGCCCCCAGCCGTTGGAAATTCCTGCTGCGGCGGGGTCCGAGCCATCCCAGGGCACACATCCTCAATCCCTTGAGGGCAGCTCGCTCCTGGGGCCCACCACCATCACTGCCCTGGGCGAGCAGAAGCAGACTGCAGAAAACAGGGCAACTCCTTTCTTGAATTCTGGAGCCAACGGGGTGGGGGTGGGGGAGGCAGACCACTGTCCGTCTGTCCCCACCAAGAACTCTCCAGAAGTGGGGGGTGTGGGGCGCTTGGGTGGCTCAGTGGGTTAAAGCCTCTGCCTTCAGCTCAGGTCATGATCTCAGGGTCCTGGGATCAAGCCACACATGGAGCTCTCTGCTCAGCGGGGAGCCTTCTTCCCCCTCTCTCTCTGCCTGCCTCTCTGCCTACTTGTGATCTCTCTCTCTATCTCTGTCAAATAAATAAATAAAATCTTTAAGCAAAAACAAAACAAAACAAAAAAACAGTGGGGGGTGGGCCGTGCAGGTCTTGGGCAGCTGGCTCAAGCACAGGGTCCCCACCAGCGGGGGTGGGCCCTGCTTGGCCGGGGCATGCTACAAGACTGGGGTGGGCTGCCCCAAATGCCCAGATACCGTGTGCAGAAGCCCATACGGTGAGGGGCAGCTCCCCAGAGTGGAGGAGGGCAGGGGTTAGACATCCGTCTCTGTTATGGGGAGAGAGGGTCTGTCCTGAGGGGCTTCCTGCCTAGGTTTCCTCTCATGGTATGTTAGCCGCACCCACCCTCTGGATGCTGGCTTTCTGTGGGAGGGGACATGGGGGGGTTGGCGTCCGGGATGGGGGGATTGGAGCCCAGGACCACCCCCAGTGGTTCCTGTTTCTCCCTTAGTTCCTTGGGTTCTTCTTCAACCCCTTAAACCTGTGCTCATGGATCAAGGATGAATGGAGCCTCATCTATGAGACCGCCCATGTGAGAGAGAACTGGATCGACCCCCTGATGAGGTGGGCCACGCTGGGGGCCTCCCTGCAGCCCACCCCACAAAGCCACCCTCACTGCTTGTCCCCACGTACCCTGACAGGCTTGGGCAGATGCTGGTTTCATAGGTGCAGGCCAGGACCCTCAGAAGGACCAGCATGGGGGGGCAGGGTAAAGCTGCCCCCCATTGCTTCCCTTCTGATAGGGCCTGGGGGGGTGTCCACCTTGTCTTCTTGGGGCCGGAAAGACTGTTTCTGACAAGCAGACCACCTTAGGTATAGTCCAGAGGAGGCAGAAGTCCTGTGGGAAGGAAACTGGCCCTGGGGCCGTGGGGTGTCCCTGGAGCTACCCTGCCCCAGAAGAAAGGCCTCAGAGTCCTCAGTCCCAGCCGGGCTGGATTCACGGTCCATCCACAGGGCTGCCAGCAGGTGCTCGGGCTGCAGGGCCTGAGAGCTACTTCTGAGTCAGCCTGCTTCCAGGGTACCCTGCCCCCTGCCCCCAGCCCCATGCAGCCCTACCGTTCCTAGACCTGGGGAGACCCCACTCCCTGTTGGCCCTCAGACAGGCCCTTCCTTCCTCTGGGGCCACAGTCCTCAAGCTGGGGGAGGAGCTATCCAAGGCATGATGCCTGCTCTCAGGGGAACCCCACAGGCCAGGCTGGTGGTGTGGGCAATGCCCTGCCCAAATCTTGCTCCGGGACACCCCCACCCCGCCCCTGGAACTCTTCTCCATCTGTCACCAATAGCACAGCTCCAAGAACTTTCCAGCACTCTCCAGCTTGCCCTGGCCTCTGTCCCCTGGGCCATGTGCTGGCCCAGATTAGCTCCACATCCCCACTGCTGCTCCCCTTCAGATCGCTGGGCCCCTGCAGTGAGGATCACTCTGGCCCCGTCCCTCCAGCTCCCCATTCACTCACTCACCAGCATGGCTTGGGAACACAGGGCTGCGGACCCTGCTTCCCCACCTGCTGTATGACTCTGGGAGGAGCTGGTACAGTGCCAGCGTTGGAGCCATTATCACCCCACCCCGAGGTAGACTCTGGGCGCTTGGGGGCATCCTTTGGATCCCAAGGACCACGCCCTCATTGACCTGCTTTGCAAGTGGCCATAAGTGGCTGCTCCCACCTTTGCCTTCAAGATGGCAGCCAGAGGTCCAGGAGCTGATCCACCAGCTGGAGGAAGTGATGGCCAATCAGCTCCCTCTTTCAAAGACCAAGGCCAGGGTCACAGAGCCCAAGGAGTTCAACCTGACTGTCCCCAGGCCCCGCGCCATTCCGGTCCCCGAGCCAGTTCCTGTTGTGGCCAAATCAAAACCAGTAAGTACAGGCATTTGCTGTGGGCACAGGCTGTGAGCCAGGGGCCGGCTGGCTCTCCCCAGGGCTGAGGGCACTCTGGTCCAGATTAAAAGTGTTTGATGACCCCTCCTGCCAATCCAGAGCCTGCCCAGTAGATTCCTGGGCTCCACATACTGAGGTCTGGTCAGGGACGTGAAATGAGACTGGGGGACCATGGGGCTCAGGCTCCTCTGGACTGGGGACTTGCAGCCTGTTGCAGGATACCTCTCCCTCCCCGTTACATCACACACAGTGCAGCATGAATCCCCAGATTCTCTTCTGTGCTCTCCAGGCCACAGGCCGGCAATAACATCTATCTGTGTGACCCCAGTCAGATGGGCCTGTCCCCGCCCCAGCACCTTTGCACATCTGTCCCCTCTGCCTAGACCTCATCCCCTCCCTCTCTTCTCCCTCTCCCAATCTTGGTGACACTCCTGCCAGTCAGGATGCTTTGTATTGCAAATACCAGGAAAAAGCTCTATCTGGGTTAGACTGCAGAGAACTGTCTGCCTCTGGTTGGATCGGTGTTCTAGCTGTGCTTCTGTGGGTCCCCTTTATCTTTGGGCAAACGTCCATCATTGTAGTGAACCATCCAGGCCATGAGAGGACATGTAGGGCCAAGAACTCCACGACCCGCTCAAGTGGCATGCCTCCCCTTGAGCCGATCCCCTGATCAGGGTGCTGTGGTCCCTGCCCCAAGCACCTGTGGTGATTCAGCTTCCTGGAACAAATCTGGCTTCCTCACAGAGTTGAGGACTGTGTGGAGGGTAAGGGGGTAGTGCTGGGGGGCCCCAGAATCCCAGCCCACTTCCACCACCCTTAGGTCACTGCAGCTTGTCTGCGCAGAGAAGCTTTCTGTAAATCCCTCACCTGGGTAAGGTCCCTCCAGTAGTTGGATGCTCGTTAGACACACAGGGCAGAGGGCCAGGAGTGAGGGTCTGGAGCTCAGGGCTTTCTGGGCTGTCCCTGCCCCACCCCCCACGGACATTGCCCCCTGCAGGCTGGTGAGGTTCCCTGTGACCAGACCCAATGGAGATTTCTCAGGTCCTTTCCCTTCCCTTCCCTGGGCTCCAGGACACTCACTTTCCTGGGCTCTGTGACACTCTCCTGGCCTCAACTGCCCCTCCCCGCCTCCTCCCTTGTCCCCTGGCCACCCAGTCACCTGCCTGCTCCTCCATTGTCTCCTGGGCCTGGGCTCTAGGCTCGGCCACCTTCCTTCTTGCTGCAGGCCTGACGTCCTTCCGTTCCCTCCTTCCCCTCACCAGCACCCAGGGAATCCCAATCAGAGCTCAGCAGCTTCCCTTCTAGCCCTGCCCCTCCCACACCCGTAGCCAGCTGGTCATGGCCTGGCACCTCTACGCTCCCCTCAAGACTAGCCGCTGACCTCAGGCTCCTCTCCCGCCATCCCACCAGGTCCCCAGGAGCACCTACCAGCCACCCAAGGAGCAGCAGCTGTTGGAGATGGCCAAGAGGTTTAATCGCTGGAAGGCAGAGGCGAGGAGCCTGCCCTGAGACCTGCCTTCCTAGAGCCCTCTGGGGGGTGGTCTGTACAGAGGGTTGGGGAGGGGAAGGTGGAGGGAGAGTGTCCTCGTCCCTTCTGACTGGTGGCCACTGGGGCCAGAGCCACATGGGGCTGTTTGCAGGAGCTGCTGCTGCAGGCGAACATTGAAGAGATGCGGTGTGCGGTGCCCCGGTCCCAGGGGGAGCCTCCGATGCAGGTAACCCCCAGCCCTGCACACTCTGGGTCAGTCTTCACGGTGGCACGAGAACATTGCTCCCCATGCCCTATCAGTGGGGAGCACCATGAACCCCTCCTTTAGCCCTTCCAGCAGTTCACAGAGGGGCAGGCTCCCCACATGGCTGGGAAAGTGCTCCCCAGGGCTGGGAATGGGACGGTGCTCCCGGGGGCTCTACCCTACTCCTGGCTGGGACGCTGGGACAGTGCTGCTCCCACTCCACCCCCCATCCCAGAGCCAAGCTGAGGGCAGCCTGAGGGTGCAGGTGCAGACACCCCTCCAGACCTCAGTGGGAGCATGTCCTCGGCACTCTCTGGGTGTCCCCAGATTTCCATTCTGAGTACTTACTACTTCTATAAGAATAACAAAACTCCCGGTATGTTTGTCAATAAGGGAAAAGTAAAGGGAGCAGGACAAGGAAGACCTGTTCTTGGTGGCTGCTAGGAGCTGGGCCCTCCCTGCCCTCCTCACCGTGCACCCTGACCCCCACGCCCGCTGAGCCACACAGAGGTGCTGTGGTCCCCATAAGCACCTGGGGCAGGCAGGAGAGTGGGGGTGATAGCTGTATTCCCAGGGGGTGCCCTTTGACCCATGGCTCTGCACACTGGGGCTGTGGAGCCCGTCCTGGGAGGCCAGAGAGCAGCTACAGCAGGTGGACAGCAAACTTGGGGGGGCTGCCAGGAAAGGTCGTGGAAGCCAGCCCCGGGGAGCAGCTGGGGGGATGGGTCCCGAGGCCTGGGGGCCAAGCTCCCCTCACTGGGAACCACTGCCCCCAGGCCTGACAGACCCACTCTTTCCCTGTCCTCATCTGGGAGGTCCAACACCCTAGAGAGGCTGGAGAGAGCACTGGAGGACAGAGGGGCTGCCCTGGGGGACACATGCCTGGGCGGGCTGGGAACACATGGTGGGCAGCTGGACTTGGGACAGAGCGAGAGTGCTGGCCCTCCCGGAGTGCAGGGCCCATCACCTGCCCATGGTGCATTTAAGGGCCCATGGCAGGCACAAATACCAGGTGCTGACTTCTCCAGGCCTCTAAGAAGAAGCTGCAGCTCCAGCTCATGCCCCAAATCATGAAGACCTCAAAGCTGACCTTCTACAAGGTGAGGGGTGCTCCTGATTGGTCCAGGTGGGCACGGGCACTGGTCCCCAGTCCCTGGACACCCACCTCCTGGCCTGTTTTGTGCCCAGGGGCTCGGAGGCAAGGGCAAGTGTAGAGGGCAAGGGGGCGCTTGCTGCCCCAAGTCTCCCCTCACCGTCCTCTCTCCTGCAGCCCAGTGAGGTCCCGGTCAAGCTGAACACGGCTGCCATCCTCCGAGAAGGGTCTCTGTACCAGCAGCAGGTGGAGAAAGAGCTGCAGAGGTGGGGGCGGCCCCTCCTCACCCCCCTGCAGAGGAGGGGGCAGGGCAGGGCTCTTCTGGGAGAAAACGGGGCCCAGCAGCAGTGGTGCTTTGGTGGGGTCCGCAAGCCAGCTGGTGTTGGGGTCACAGCTGTATCCAAGGAAGAGAATCCATCTCAGTGAGGGAGATGGACGGGACAGAAGGGGACTTAGCAGAAAGCTAGCCCAGCCCAAACCTCTCGTGAGTCACCTCCTTCTCAGACCCCAACCTGATGCCCTCTCCCACCGCAGACCACCAGCACAGCAGACCCCCTGTGCTTACCTCATGGGCTGGGCTGTGGGTGGGAGTTTGGGGGGTCACCCAGATGGATGAGAGGATAGACAAGTGGACAGAGGGATGGCTGACAGACAGACGGGTGGACAGGGGGTGGCCGACAGACGGACAGGTGGATGAGGGGAAGGTCAACAGTCTGGTGAGTAGACAAACAAGTAGCTGAAGGCTGGATGCACAGGACAGGGACAGGTGGACAGCAGGCGGGTCGGTGATGTGGTGGGTGCTGGGTGAAGAGTGCCTCGCACCTGTGAGGGCCACTGTCCCCAGGGGTGCCTGTGGTATCCTGGCGGTAGCCAGCCCACGTCCTGACCTGGCGGGGAGGACCCAAGCCCCACCTCTTGCCCTCTTTCCCCAGGGTGGATCAGCTTGTGGACGGGGCCGGGGACTTCTCTGAGTTCCTCGAGTGGCAGAAGAAGATGCAGGCGAAGGACCGGGAGGAGGAGCTGACTGCGGGTGAGTGCCGGCGGCTGCTGGGGAAGCTGAGCCGCGAGGAGGCCATCCTGGCCCGGCAGCACGTCATGCAAGAGAACAAGCAGAAGGCCAACCAGAAGAAGGAGGAGGTGACTCAGCCTTGCGGGGGCCACTGGGGACCTGGGGCCGGCTGGCGGGCCTGTCTAACTCCCAGAAGCTGGTGGGCTGTCCAGAGCCGGGGTCCTGGCCGCTCCTGGGGTTGCACCTGCAGGCCCACCCTGGGTCATTTTTTTCCCAAGCCCCATCGTATGTGTGGTTTATCCCTTCCACTGAGACACCACCAGGCTCTCTGAGTACACTGTCAGGCCAGCTCTGCTAGCTCAGACACCTCCACCCCCACCAGCAGAGTCACTTGGCCCTCACATCCACACTGAAGGAAGACCTGAAGTTCTGGCGGAAACTTCTGGAAAGCCAACACGTGGCACTTTGGCATCTGGGGTCCTCTCTAGTAGGAGGGTCTGTGGGCCTCCACGATACCATGTCAGAAGCTGTAGACGTATCAATCTGGGGTCGTCCTCCTGCTTGGACAGGCCGCCTCGGTGGGGGCCCCCACCTGTGTTTCCCCGATAGCCTGTTCCTTACAGACGGCCTCCGAGTGGCATGGGCTCCGTGGCCTGACTCAGCCCCCCATCCTCAGACATGTGTCTGACCTGCCGTCACCTGAACGTCTTTTTGATGAACTTGTCTGTGTCTGTTTCTGTTAGATGTCAGGGTTTGCTTCTCCTTCCTTTTTAGTTTCCTTTCTTGCAAATACGAAGTCAAAATGGTATGAACAATAGACTCAGAGAAATGTCCCTTCTTCAGCACCCATTTCCACCTACTCCCTCAGCTTATTTCCCTTAATTTCTGGACAATCTCTTGTGATTCCTTCGAAGTGAATGTGTTCACTTGCCCACACACACTTCTTCCCTCCTTCTTCCCTTCCACACAACATCAGTGTGGCCTCCGAGCAAGCTTCTGGGGTCAGAGGAGGGAGACCCTCAAGGTGAACCCGAGGGGATGTCGCTAAGTCAGGAAATAAGGGAACACAGGGCTTTTATTGTGTGGCCGTGTCCACGTTGTCCGGGCCACGTGTTCTCATCAGAGAGGCCGCATCGCCAGCTGCAGGTGGTGTGCGAGGGGCTGGGCCCCCAGGACCAGTACACTGTACTGACGTCAGAGATGTGTCCTGAACCCGTGGCTGCGACATGGCATCTCGACGCAGGGCTGACATGCCTGTCATTTGTGAGGTGTGGGGCTGAGCATGTTTTCGTGTATTAACACCCATTTCTGTGACTTCTGTGAACCAGCTCTTTGTGGGTTTTGTCCATTTTCTCACAGCTTTACTGAGACGTGATTGATGAGTGAGACTCATGTGTTTAAGGTGTGTGATGGGACAGGGGCGCCGGAGCCGGGAGGGAGCTCAGTCAGTGAAGCGTCTGACTCTTGATTTCAGCTCAGGTCACTAACTCAGCATGGTGAGATCAAGCTCCATGTCGGGCTCTGTGGCTCAGCGCGGTGTCTGTTTCAGATTTTCTCTCCCTCCCCCTGGACTCTCTTGTCTCTTTTTTTTAACTGGGTAATTCTATTTTTAATTTTTTGAGGAAAAATTAAAATACTGTTTTCTGTAATGGCTGCACCCATTTGCACCCCCACTGAAGGGCCCAAGGGTCCCCTTTCCTCCGCATTCTCCCCAATGCTTGCTGTCTTTTGACAGCCGTCCTGACAGGTGAGCATGTTCACGTTCTCTGCCCATTTTTTAGTCAGGGTATTTGGCTTTTTTTTTTTTTTTTTTTTTGGTTATTGAGTTATATGAGTACCTTGTGTTCTTTTGTCCTTCCTCCCAAGCTTCGGTCTTGTGCTTGGTCCTATGCTGCCCACCCTCTTGTTGCAGGGAAAGCCGGGACACACTGCTTCTTCTCCTCCCTCCCAGCTGTGTCTGTACTATCCCCGAGATGCAGTTCAGCTGGGGGCCTGGGGACCCTGCTGGGCAGGCCTCCTCGCCCATAGTTCTCTCAGTCTTTGTCCATAGTTTACTCACATGATGTAAGTAAGACCCCTCACAGATTTCAGTAGCCTGTCTCTTTTCGTCTCCTATTTCCACACAAGCATTTTCCCACTTATTACCAAGTTTTTGAAAGCACTTTTAAAAATACACTTTTTATTTTGGAAAAGTTTTAAGAGTTACAGAAAAGTTGCCAAGATAGTGCAGGGTGTTCCCGTGTCCTCCCACCCAGCTGTCCTGCTAGTGACATCTTCCAACACCACACCAGGTCTCCAGGGTTGCCACAACAAAGCCCCACGGTGTGGAGGGTTCAGATCACAGTTCCAGAGGCCCCAGGCCCAAGGTCAAGCAAGGTGACAGTGGGGCCACGCTCTCTGCTAAGCTCCTCGGGGAGGGTTCTTCCTTGAATCCTTGCATCCTCACCTACTTGGACATAAGATCACATTCTGAGGTTCCAGGTAGATGTGAATTGTGGGGGGACACTGGCCTAATGCACCATGGGATATTTGTCACAGCTAAGTAACCAACACTGGTACATGACTCTTCACTAAACTCCACACTTCCTTAAGATTTCAGCTCATTTCCCCCCTCACAAATGCCCTTTACTTATCCCAGGACCCCACATTACATCTAAAGGTCATGTCTCAGACTCTTCTTGGCTGTGACGGTTTCTAATACTTATCTTGTTTTTGATGACCTTGACAGTTTGGAGGAGAGCTGGTCCGATATTCTGTGGACTGCCCCTTGGTGGGAATATGTCTGATGTTCTTCTCATGGTGAGACTGGGGCGGTGGGTTTTGGAAGCAAGACTGCAGGGGCAAAGTGCTCTTCTTATCACATGCTCTCAAGGGCATCTGCTTTCATCGGACTCATCACTGGGATGTTGACCTTGGTCCCCTGGTCAAGGTCGTGCCTGCCAGTTCTCTCCACTGCCATTATCTCCCCCACCATTCGATACTCCACAGAAGGGGGTCTGTAAGCAAAGCCCACACTCAGAAAGCAGTGCCTACAGAGAATTCCTCTGCACGGAGGACTCCTTTCCTCTCCCTCACTTACTTATTCATTTGATTACTTCTTTCGGTGGGGACTCATGCATAGTTGTTTTACACTTTGTGTAATCACCCAATGGGACAGTATTTGCTGCAAGCTTTGGCTTTTGGAAGCTCTTCCAGGTGGGCTCCTGTATCCCTCTGCCTGCCCTCTGTCCTTCTGCTGTGTGAGCACTTCTAACTCTATGGTCTAAATCGAAAAGGTTGGTGAAGAGCCATTTTTTATGCATGCCAGCAAACTGTTTTACAGAAGGATTGCTTCATGCCCCATCTCTAAGCCTGAAGTCCAAGCTGCCTGCAGGCTGACTCCATCTTACTGTGCAGCTAAAGATGAGCTTCCCATTGCACAGGCAGCTGGAGCTGGGAGTTGGTTCGCTCCATGGCCGCCCTGGGCCAGTGACGGGAGATGTAAACCCCATGCTGTGCCTTGCAGTGTCTTGAGGACTAAAAACAGTGTTCTGAATTATTCACCATAGCACCAAGCCGGAAGCAATCTGAATGTCCATCCACAGTAGAATGGATGAAAGCTTTGTGATATAGTCCCCAAAACATACAGCTGCAAAAATAAGCTAGCTACAGTCCAGGAGACCACAGTGCAAGGCAAATGAATACAGAATGGAGCCAAAAAGGCGAGAAGTCCCTGGACACACAGGAGGGTGCCAGTCATGTGCATCCAAGTGGCAAAACCGCCCCCTGTCCCGTTGTTTAAGACTCTGCCCTAATGAGGCACTGTGAGAAAGAGGAGAGTGAGATGACCAACAGGACATGCCTGGGGCCTCATAAGACAGGAGCCTGAGGCTGCCCGGAGGGCTGGCAAGTCCTGTGTTCCCCAGGGCTTCCAACCAATGAGAACCCACCTCTCTCACCTGGCATCCAGGGGTGGGTGGGCTTTGGGGCAAACCCAGTGGCTCGGACTTGGTTTCCCCAGAACCACAGTGGAGGAAGGGAGGAGATGAGGTGGAAACTCCCCTGACCTGCAGGGGACTCCCAGAAGCTGAGGAGCTTAGATTCAGGTTCCAAGGTGACTGGGGGTCAGGGGCTGGTTCTGTTCCCCAGGACTCATGCTGTTCCTGGGGCAGGGACAGAGCAGTAGACACAGGCCTGCTCCAGGGGGCACCTCTGGCTCTGACCGTGCCGGGTTGGTTGTCCGAGCAGACGGCGGAGCTGCTGCAGCAGTGCGCTGAGAGGCGCCTCCAGGAGGAAAAGTCCATGAAGGAGCTGGTGGAGCAGGTGACAGAGGCGCAGAAGAACATCAAGCTGGTGCAGATGAAGCTCCTGAAGGACCGGAGGCAGACAGGTATGGCAGGGGGTGAGGTACCACAAGGCTGTGCCCAGCTCTGCAACCCCCAGCCGGCTTCCAGCCCCAGGGGAGACACCGTGGTTGGTGAGAGCCTCGCTGCCCTCCAGGGAAGGCTGGGGTGGGGCAACCCCCCTCTGACCCCCTTGGCACCCTGCTTGGCCCCAAAGTTCAGGAGGTGATGGAGGAGAGCCGGGAGCTGCTGCAGCGCAGTGCAGAGACAGCCAAGGAGGAGCAGAAGCGGCGCTGTGAGCTCATCTCCCAACTTCGAGCCCTGGAGACCCAGCCTATGCGCAAGGGAAAGCTTGTGGACCTGACCCAGGTGAGGACAGGGCAGGTCCTAGCAGAGCCTCCCCATGTCCTGCTGGGCCTGGCATGGCCATGGGAGGGCGTGTCCACAAGTCCCACCAAGACCAATGGGGGTCCGGCCATGAGCTGCAGTGCACCTGGCACTGAATGCTGTGGTTGCCCTGCCTAGGGCGGGCCCAAGGGTTCATGGTCCTGTAAGCGAGACCTCTGCAACCTCTGGCAACCAGAGGCCAGGGGCCCTGGGAGTGGGCAAGTTAGGCTTCACAAGACGAGCTTCCTGTTGAAGGAGGTCCCAGGACTCCCTGGCCCAGGTGGAAAGCGCAATGTAGGGGAGTGCAGGTACACAAAGGCTGGAGGCGGGGAGGCTGAGAAGAGAGCACTGGGGCCCAGAAGCCTGTGTGAGAGGAAGAGGCCAGGCTGGCATCTGGTGATGGGGGAGCAGGCCCGGAAGGGCCACGGCTGCTGGTCTGTGAACCTGGCTTGATCCCGGGGCACATGGGAAGTCCAGAGGGCACTCTGCTCAGGCCCCCAGGATCTGGCTTGTGGAGACAGCAGTGAGCTTGGGGAGAGGCAGTGAGCTCCGTTTGGGCCCTCCCACAACAGTGGGGCCTTCAGGGCACTCAGCTGAGCTGTGCAGTCACAAGAGGGGGCCCAGGCTGGAGAGGCTGAGTGGCAGACATGTTACACAGCTGCTACTGGGCAGAGGGAAGAGGTCTCCTAGGCACAGGGACCAGACTGATGGAACATGGGGGAGGGGTGCCAGCGCCAGGGCAGGGGACCGGTCAGGGCACAGGAGATGGCTGTGCAGTCTGGGCACGGGCCTGGAACCCCGTTTCGGTTCTCCCCTTCACCCCGCAGATCCCTGGGTATGGCCTGGAAGGGGAGATGTCTGTGGTGGAGCTTCGAGAGCGGCTGGCCCTGCTCAAGGAGAGCCAGCGGCGAGAGGAGGAAGAGAAGCGAGACCAGATCATCCAGGGCAAGCGCGCGAGAAGCCAGGAACTGCAGAATAGGTTGGAGCAGATCTCGCTGTGCCGAGCGGCCATGGGCAGGTCTGCGGCCCTGAGGTAGGTACTGCTGGTCCTCGGGGCCAGCAACTCCGGCAGGAACAAGGTGTGCCTGCCTCTGCATCCCCTGCCACCCCTCTCCCCTGCAGGCTCTCCCTGCACAATAGAGCACCCTCCTGCAGTTTCCTTCCAGTAGCTTCTCCCACTCCTATTTTATTAGATCATTTCCAGACGTACAAAAATGGTGACAAAATCATGCAGTGAGGGCTTGGATGCAAAATGATCGCATGCAGGCCACGAGTAGGGCCTTTACGTGTATTCCATCTAGCTAGCTACTTACCTGTTCCTGAAGAACCATCTAGAAGTAGTTGCAGGCATCAGATACTCTTCACTCCTGAACACTTCAGAGGCCATCTTCTGAAGGAAAGACATGGTCCTATATAACACAGGCACAATGATACAACTAGACAATTCAACGAAAATTCTCATCATCTAAATATCCTCTCTGTGTTCATGTTTCTCTAGCGTCTCAAGACTGTTGGCTATAGGTTTTAAAAGATTGTTTGTTATTGTTTTTTTTCCTTTTTAAACCAAAACCTGGGTGAGATTCACACACAGCATTTGATTGTCAAGCATCTCGACTTGACTTCTGTCTTTTTTTTTTTAATTTTTTTTTGAAAGATTTTACTTACTTATTTGACAGAGAGAGAGAGATCACAAGCAGGCAGAGAGGCAGGCAGAGAGAGAGAGGGAAGCAGGCTCCCCGAAAAGCAGAGAGCCCGATGCAGGGCTCAATCCCAGGACCGTGTGGTCATGACCTGAGCTGAAGGCAGAGGCTTAACCCACTGAGCCACCCTGGTACCCCATACTTCTCTCTTTCAATGGAGAGCACGTGCACACGCATCCCTTTTGTTTTGGGAACACCACGGTGGCTTTTCCAGCTCCACGAGTCTGTCCTGTGGCAGGGTGGTCAGGCACAGGTTGGTGTCACCCCCCCCCAGGGTCAGGTGGCACTTAGCCCTGTCACAGCATAGCCTGGTTCAGGCCCTGGCACCCAGGGCTCCAGAGACGGTGTGTAACTGGGGCGGGGTGGGCAGAAGGGAGGACAGTCACAAAATTCATCACCATTGATCCTGAGCGACTGCTGCTCTGGTTACAATTTGAGGAGGCCCCATGTGGGACAGGGCTGGCTGGCCACTCAGCAGGTCCCCAAGGTGGCAGGCACCTGGGAGACCTCACCACTTCCAGACTCAGCCTGATGGAACCCATGTGCAGCCTGGTCGGTGTCAGGGAGACTGCAAGGATCCAAACCTGCTAAGGAAGCTCCTGAAGCCTTCTGCGAGCAGGCAGACCTCAGGGCATTGATTCACCGGCACCTTTTTCGTGGGCAGTCTGACTGGCGGTACCAGGATGTGCACTTAACCCAAAGCCATCGGGGAGCAGTCTGTAGAATGTGACTTCATTTTGGAAGGAAAAATAGCCTAGTATGGTAGAGATTTGCAAAGCCCTGTTAGCAGGGATTGCCTCTAGGCGAGAGAGTGGCAAGGAGAGCGCAAGGTGAAAGAGGGTTTTCACTTCTTTGCTCCAAATACCTCCGTAGCTAATGGACAAAGTTACATTCTTAAAACGTTAAGTGCAAAGAGCGAAAAGGTAATGGTGCTGGGCACCGTTAGCGGTCCTTGGACGGCACTCCAGCGGTCCTTGGAGAGACTCTCCCCCCTGCAGCTGAAACACTCCCATTAATCTCCGTTTGGGGACCCTGATCAGCCCGCCCTGTCGCCCGCTCAGGTGGGAGGAGAAGAAAGCCCGCTCTGCGGCCCCGGGGGTGTCCTCCCAGGATGAGCGCGTGCTGGAGCTGCAGCGCAAGGTCGAGGAGAAGGTGGCAGAGCGCCGCCGCAAGCAGGCAACCCTGAAGTCGGTGCCGGTGCCGGCGCCGCGCCCTGCGCGCACTAAGGCATGGGTGAGCTCTGGGAGCGCGCGGGGCGGCTGGGCGCACAGTGACGGTGGGGAGGTCATGGACCCGGCGCAGGGGCAGTGGGGGCGACCCCGGCCCGCGCCGACCTCTCCCGGGGCGCGTCCACAGGCGCACCTGGAGCAACAGCACTGGCGGGATCTGCAGCAAAGCCGCGAGCGCCGGCTGCGAACGCTGCAGCTGAGCACCTCGGCTGCCGGGCACGGGCGCCGCCAGGAGGCCGCCTGAGCCGGGCGGGCGACCCCAGACCCCGCGCAGCCCGCCCAGCCCGCCCAGCCCGCGCAGCGCACCTCCTCTTCCCCGTCCGCGCGCCCAGCTGCACGCCCCCGGCCCCCCAGTGTCCCCCCGCTCCCCGGCCAGAACAGGGCTGCCGGACAAGATGCAAGGCGCCCAGTTACTGCGTGGGACAAACACACTAAACAAAAGTATCAGCTTTTATCTGCAATTCGAAATTATCTGGGTGTCCTGTACTTTATATGCTAAATGTGACCACCCTGACCTAGATCCTCGCCCTTCCCTGGGGCGCAGCGCAAAGCACTAGCCACGTCCCTCTTCAGAGCTCCCAGAGCCACCGCTGCACGTGAAAACTTGGGAGTCCCCACTCTCTGCCCAGAGTCTGGTGGCAAGGCTTACCCAGTGTGGTTGTGCACGTGAGTTTGATTGAAGTGGCCGGGTGCTTGAGCCGCTGGAAAAGGCCTATCTCAGGACTTACCTCCAGCAAACCTCACTGCAGCCGTGGCGGGGAGGGGGTCAAGGGGGATGCAGGAACGGTCCTCTACCCCCATTCTGCTGATGAGGCCAGTAGTCCTCAAAGAGGTAAAGTAACCAGCCCCCAAAGCCTTGACCCAAAGCTAAGTCTGCTTGACTTTAGAGCCCCACCCAGCCTTCTTCAGCAATACCAAAGGAGCATGACTGGAGCCAGTGGGCATGAGCCCAGACCGGGACACATAATTTTGGTTCCTCTGGATTTGGTTCCTCTCCAGCGTGAGGCTGGAGAGGTCATGACCTTGAAGATAGGCTGGCTGAGCAAAAGCCTGCTGTGGAAATGCAGAATCATGAATAAAATACAAGGTGCTGCAGCTCCAGGAAGGACAGTCTGGGACGGCCCCAGGGGGAAGGGCTGGAAACAGCGGGGTAGTTAGATGTCCAGGAGAGATATGCCCCCAAACTTGACATCCTCCTTGGCTCTGTTGGGGAGATGACACCTCAAAGGGGGAGGCTGGACCCCAGGGCACATTCTGACCAGGAAGATGGGCATCTTAGAGTAAAACAACAGACTGAACACCAGCGTTCTTCCCCAATATTTTGAGCAGTGTCAGAAACACAGGACTTTCCCAGGTTGATAGAGAAATTTCCCACCTCCCTGTCGAAAGAGCTGGGGGCTGGAATTTTATTTTTTTCATTTAACTGATTTCATTATTCATTTAAGGAAACAAATGTGACATTTCTTACAAGTGTTATGTGAGATGGAAATCCATTCCACTTGATTTCAAGGAAATACACGGACGATGGCCTGTCCAGATTCCCTCAGGAGCTCTTCAAGTTTCAAAGGATGCATATTAACTCCGGTAGCTGGCTGTACAAAGGTGGGGTGGGCTTCAAAACATGCTGACGCAGGAGCTTGGTCTCCAAGCCAGTAGCAGTTCCAGCCTCACATCGAGGAAGAAGAGTCATCTCTCCCTGGTGGCTCTCTTAGGAGGTCTCTCTGTCCTCAAGGCATTGTGTGAACATCTGCTCCAGTCTCACTGGCCTGAAATGAACAAGCCCTGTGGAGCCAGTTCCTGCAGTGGGAGAGGTCTGTATGGGTGCCCAAAGCAAGCACTGTGGCAGGAGGAGGGGAGCCTAACCCTTCACCTCTCAGGCCGGCTTCTGGAGCATGGCGGGGACGTGCTAGCCCCACTGATTTGTGGCGCTGTAGGCAATGATGCTGGTTGGCAGTGCACACTGACGTCCACAACTGCCCTCGTGGACTGGGCAGCTCCTCAGAGCTTGTACCATACCAGCCTGAGGGGGAACAGGCCTTATGTTCTAGATTGACAGCAAAATGTCTCCAGTATCCTGGTCCCCTGCCCTGTCACCTCTCATTAAGAGGCAGTCTGTTTCCCTCAGTCCTTGAATCTGGACTGGCTTGTGTGGGCCAGGAGGGTGCAGAAGTGGCTGTGTGCCAGTTTTGAGGCTGGGTCTCATGTGGCCTTGGAGTTCCCTCTTGTTCTGTTGGAACAAGCCCCAGGGTGAGCATGTCCAAGGTGGCCTGCTGGGAGGAGACACTATACGAGGTCAGCCAGTTGTCCCAGCAGAAGCCATCCTCATCCATACTACAAACCAGCAGAACCCAACATGTGAGGCCGGTCAGAAACAGAACCTCCCCGTGCCCCACTAACTTGTAGATTCATTAACAATAAATGCGTCTTTGTTCAAAGCACTGAGCTTTGAGGTTTGTTCAGAAATGGCTAACTGGGGGCGCCTGGGTGGCTCAGTGGGTTGAAGCCTCTGCCTTCAGCTCGGGTCATGATCCCAGGGTCCTGGGATCGAGCCTCGCATCGGGCTCTCTGCTCCGTGGAGAGCCTGCTTCCTCCTGTCTCTCTGCCTGTCTCTCTGCCTACTTGTCATCTCTATCAAATAAATAAATAAAATCTTTAAAAAAAAAAAAGAAGTGGCTAACTGGCCTTCACTTACCAAGGCTTCCCCCTACTGCAAGAAGCTTTTTAAAGAAGGTTTTATTTATTTTGGGGGAGGGGAGGCGTGCCTGGAGCCAGACCTGGGGATTGATCCCATGACACTGAGATCATAACCTGAGCCAAGAGTCAGGCACTTAACCGACTGAGCCACCCAGGTGCCCCCTTCACAAACCCTTTGAGAGAGTCCAACTGCCCCTGGAAAGTGGGCCAGCCAAGAGAAGCCAGGTGCAGCTGAGGCGAAGAAAGCTCTCTCTAGACCACCCAGGAATCTGACATTCTGCTTCAGTGCATTTTCTGTGTAAATGCAACCAGAAAACCCTCACTAACAGTACCTGAAACTCACTTGAATAGAGGTTCTCTGCAAATAGTTAAAAAGCAGACTCTCCGACCTCATCCACAGAGTCAGGTTCTGGTGTGATGCCCAGGAATCTACATCAGCTGTGTGCCACTTGGAAGCAAAAAGGTTCGTCTTTTCTCTGAGCTGGAAACATTCAAGGCCAAAGGCATCATCTGTGAGGGAGCCAGGAATGTTCACACCCTAAGTTCAGTGTCAAATGAAGTTCAGAAAGAACTTAAAGGTCACAACCCTGAGATCATGACCTGAGCTGCAATCAAAGGGTTGGACACTCAAGTGACTGAGCCACCCAGGCGCCCCTCAACATCACATGTTTAGTGTGATTAAAGTTACAAATAGAGGGGCACCTGGGGTGGCTCGGTCTGTTAAGTGGGTGCTTTCAGCTCATGTTATGATCCCAGGGTCCTGTGATGGAGTCCTGAATCAAGCTTCCTGCTCAGTGTGGAGCCTGCTTCTCCCTCTGCCCATGCCCCTGTTAAATGCTTGTGCGCAGGCTCTCTCTCTGAAATAAATAGAACTTAAAAAAAAATAAAGTTACAAATAGAAAACCCTAGCTTTTCTTTAGGTTGTGAAATTCAAGTTATTAATCTTTTTTAAATCTTTAATTATCATTTTGATTAGTTGTGTATGGTTCCATTTACAAGCTGAAATCCCCTTTAACATTTTTTTTGAGATTTTAGAGATAGAGACAAGGAGGGAGGGAGGGAGGAAGTGTACAAGCATGGTGGGGGGCCCATGGGGCACAGAGGGGTAGAATCTCAAGCAGACTCCCTGCTGGGTACAGAGCCAGACACAGGGCTCCATCCCAATACCAGTCAGATGATGACCTGAGCTGAAACCAAGAGCTGGACGATTAACCCACTGTGCCACCCAAGGGCCTCCCCTTTCTCATTTTAAACTGCATTTACACATGTAGAGTCTAAACCTATTTTTCAGCCTTTCTGAGGATGTCTGGAGAGCAGCCATGACAGCGGTGGCCTGGATCTGGGTTCCTTCAGAACAGGAGGGACAGGCTAGGCTTTCTATTGCCAAATCCATGTCCAAGTGCAGTTCTGGCCGCTCAACTCCAGGCACCCACCGCCCGCTTTTCTGCTAAGGTTCTGCCCGGCAGCACCTGTGATGTTCTGTGTGGCGTCCTCCCTCTCCCCACCGACCCCTCTGAAGCAGGCACTGGACTGTTACTCTCCCCATATGCCTGGTGAGGGGACTGGGGAGACCTGCTCAGACGCAAGAGCTGGGATTCACACTCAGGTAGGCGGGGTCCAGAGCCCGCAGTTAGGCCCGAGGCCCCAGAGCGCTCCGCCCTCTGCCCGCATCGTGGCCTTTCCCAGGACTAATCCTGGCCGCAGTCTCCCCCCCGGGACTCACACAGGGGTCCACCCTGTGCTCCCCCACCCCCCCGCCCGGGGTTCCCTTCTTCACATCCACTGCCCTCGGGATAACCCAGACTCAACCCGAGATTAGGTCCCTCCACAGGGCTCTCGCGTCCCCCCACAGCCGCCACACCCCGGCTCTGCTCCTCGCACAGCGGGAGGTCTGCGGGCTCCCAGACAAGCCGGCCTATCTCTGCGCACTCCGGCTCCCCCTCTAGAGACCGCCCTCTTCCCTTCCGGCCCTTTCGGGTCGTAGCTCCGAGGTCGCTTCCTCCAGGGAGCCCTTCCAGAGGCTCCGCCTAAGTGCCTCCTCCGGGCCCTCCCAGACGGGCGAGGCTGTGCGTCCCTCTGGTCTTCGCCGCCAGCCTGGGAGACGGTCGGGGATCGCCAGCACCAGAAGCCGGGCCCGGAGCCTGGCACGCCGAGTCGCGGGCGCCCCGGAGTTGGTGCAGATTCGGGCCCGGGTTCTGGCCGACAGCAGAGACTCCGGAGGCACAGCTCACCAAGGCCAAGCTAACAGGAGAGGAACTTCGGTCGCTGGCCGGAGATAACATACGGCTCCGCGCGGTCGCCTCAGAACGTCGAGAGCCCACCGCCGCAGTCGCCCAGTAAACTACAACTCCCGAGAGGCCTTGCGCGCCGAGGGGGCGTGCAGGCCGCGAGTCTCGCGGGAAGGCGGGAACTCGAGCTTGAGGGTGTAGGCGGGGCCGGAAAGAAGCGCATTTCAAAGCGGTAATAGATGGTTTTTTTAGCCAATAGGATTGAAAACATACCTCCTGGACCGGTAGACCGCGGGAGTCGAGACGACGACGGCCAATGGGAGTGTGCGGGGGTGGAGCCTAGGCCTCAGGAGCGGAAGTGGGTCGCTGTGGAGGCGGCGGCGTCTTGCTCGAGGATTTCTCCTCGGTGGCTTCCGGGGGTGCTTCCTCGCCAGAGTGTGTCGGCGGCGACTCCTGCCACGCCGAACTCGCTCCCGGTAAGTCAGCCTTCGCGGAGAGCAAGCGGCCAGCCAGGACCTAGCGGATGCGGGGTTCGGGCGGCTTCGCGGCCTGTGGAGGCCCGCGGCGCGGCGGCCCGCCGTAGCGTGGCCAAGCCAGCTCGGGCCGGACGCCCGGCCGGCCTCCCTCGGGACCGCGGCCCCGCTCGCCAGCCCGCCACGCCCCGCCCCGCCGTCCGCGTGGCCGTCCGGGCCCGGCTCGGCGAGGGGGACGGACGTGCGAGCGCCTCGCCCAGAGCCTCGACTGCCCCAGCGGGCTGCGGCCGCGGCTCTCGGGTGTAGCGAAGCCAGCGAAGCCGGGGGCTGGGGAGGGGGACGGACGCGCCCAAGGTCACGCCGGGAGTCGCTCCGGGGCGCCGGCCTGTGCGGGGCGTTCAGGGGAGGCCCCGGCCGGGGTTTTGTTCCCCGCTGACGCCGCCTCCTTTGTGTGCTCGCGCCGCCGCCCCGCCATCGCGGGCCTGTGAGTGCGCCCGGGCCGCGTGGCCGAGCTTCCTGGGCTGACGGCGCTGGGGGCGGCGGGGGCTGGCCCGGGCGGTGCCCACCCGGGACTGAGCTTAGTAGGTTCTTCGCTTCCGGTCGTTGGGGCGGTGGGGAGGGCGCTGGAGCGCTGAGGCCTGCGGCCGGCCCCGCCCCTCGGGCGCCTGCACCGGCTCGGGCGCCTGCACCGGCTCGGGCGCCTGCACCCGGAGCCTGAAGAACGAGCGGGGGCTCGGGGGAGGCTTGAGATCCGGAGCACAAGGCTTGGCGAGCACCGCCGTCCGCCCTTTGACCCGTCAAGGGAGAAGGGTAAAGTTCGGAGTCGGGCTTCCCCGCGTGAGCCGTTTTTGTGAGGCTTTGGCTTTTATCTTCTTGTCCGTGCCCATCGACGTTTACAGTCACACCTTAGTTCTGCTTCTGCGTTAGGGTCTCGGAGGCAGACCTGTGGTCCTGCCTCCCAGCCGAGGCTGCGGGGTGGTTGGGGAGACTGAGGAGGTGTGCCCTAGGTCGTGCAGCCTGCTACCTAGGTGACGGCAGAGCCGGCCTGGAACCTCGCTTTCCTGTGGGTGTAGGACTGGGCCTTTAAGTTCAGTGACTGGGCGTTTGGGGACCACTAGTGATGAAGGACAGAGACGTTCAAGGGAATCGCTTTAACTGGTGGTTGTGTGGGGAGACATGTTGGGTTCAGTTTTATCTGAGCTGCAGGTGAAATGGGAACATTCAAGTAGAAAGAGGTGGTGTTGCTGGTTTTGTATTGCCTAAACGTGAGCTTCCAACTCAGATTTAAAAATCTTACGTAAATACAGTGTTTATTAACCTTTTTTCTCCCTAGTGACCTCCCCTGGCGTTTTTTAGTTTTTCTAAATTGTCCTCTCCATGAAATGTTAATGCTTCTTAAATACCGTAGGTCTTCTTATGTACTGTTTAGGTAGCTATGGCTTGATCATAAAAAGAATAAGATTTTTTTTTTCACCCCCTTTGAGAGTGGATACTTTAAAAATTCTAAGTCAGCACTGTTTTAAGGTCTTCTTTTTTTTTTTTTTTTTTTAAAGATTTATTTATTTATTTATTTGATAGACAGAGATGACAAGTAGGCAGAGAGACAGGCAGAGAGACAGGAGGAAGCAGGCTCTCCACGGAGCAAAGAGCCGGATGTGGGGCTCGATCCCAGGACCCTGGGATCATGACCTGAGCCGAAGGCAGAGGCTTTAACCCACTGAGCCACCCAGGCGCCCCTGTTTTAAGGTCTTCTGTGTGCCAAGTTTTCTGCTTGGGATATAGCCACGGACAGAACAGGCATGGTTCAACTCCACCTCGAACTGAGGAGGGTGGGTGGAGGGAGTGAGAAATTTCCTGAGTTTGAAATATAAATTGTAGGAGAGACGAGACTGGAGAGGTAAGCAGGAACCCGGTCACAAAAGGTGTTTGCTGTGCCCCAAGTTAATTCAGAATTTATGTTAAGACCACGTGGGGGGAAAATCACTAAATGAAGTTCTAGTAACATGGTTACATTTGCATTTTTTTTAAAAAATCACCATACTGTGAGGATGGCTTAGAAAGATGGGTGAGACTAGTGGCCTCTGGATCAGTTAGGCAGAGAGAAGTATGGCTTGGACCATGGTGAGGAGTGGGAACCGAACTCGGGCCAGTGATTGCCAGTCGTGGGAGCTATTCACTGGATTTTTACTTAAAAGCTGTTGCAAGGTTCATGTCCAGTAGTTTATACCCCTGCCAGTTTCTGGAAAAGATTTGAGGTGCTACTGAATGCAGATATGTTCAGAAGGTCATTGGTTTTATGCTGCATGAACATTGCTTTGTGTGTTCTTTGTGTATGTGTATGTTACTAGTGTCTTATTTTGAAATGATTTATGTACATCTTTCACTGTCCTCGAGTTAGCTGGCTCTTGTAGATTTGACAGGGCTGACTTTGTTTCTTGAGGGATAATTCACATATTATGCTCTTGTAACTTACTACTCCTAACTAGCTTGTTTCTCAGCAGGGCTTTGGGGATTGTAGAGCAAGGCATTTTAAGGTTTCCTCTCTGAGGAGGAAGGCCCACAGCACAAGTACTGCTGCATCTCAAAGTCAGAGTTCAAGTATGAGGAAGCTGGTGAGGTTGGGCTGTAGAGTGCTGCTGCAGAATTTCCTTTGGAAGAGCTTTTTTCCCCATGTACAAATAAAGGTTGTCAAGTTTATTATTCCTACCTACACCGTGCAGGGTAGGAAAGGCCTGAAAATGTCTCAAAATAGTAGTTTCCTTGTGTAAAATAAAATTTTTTTTTTTTTAAGATTATTTATTTATTTATTTGACAGAGAGAAATCACAAGTAGTCAGAGAGGCAGGCATAGAGAGAGAGAGAGAGGGAAGCAGGCTCCCTGCTGAGCAGAGAGCCCAATGCGGGACTCGATCCCAGGACCCTGAGATCATGACCTGAGCCGAAGGCAGCGGCTTAACCCACTGAGCCACCCAGGCGCCCCATGTAAAATAAAATTTTGACCCTAAGGCTTTCCTGGAGGGATGTCTACACCCAATATGGGGCTCAAACTCAACACCAAGATCCGTTCTAGCTGTTATGTATTTGGAGATGAGATATTCTTTACTTTTCTCCCATGATGATGATCTGTTTGTAAGTCTTCCTTTGTTTCCTGATGGTGACTATATTTTTCCTTGCAATGTAAGGCTCCATATCCCCTTTTCATCCTTCATTTCACCTCAAGATAGTCTGTGCCATCTCTGTCAAGCATCTAATGAGCTTGATAGTTTAATTTCTTTTTTAAAAGATTTTATTAATTTTTTATTAATTTTTAGAGATTTTATTTATTAGAGAGCATTGGGAGGGAGACCTGAGACAAAGGCAGACGCTTCATCGACTGAGGCACCCAGGCACACCTTGATCATTTAATTTCACTGGAAGAAAGTTGTGATTTCAGCGTGTTTGTGCTAAGCGAAGGGAACACTGCAATAGATACTGGCCTTTAAGACAGGTTGACCACATTGAGTACAGGAAGAAATGGTTAGATTAGGACCAGGAGGAGCAGGAGAAATGTAAGGAACCTGTGAAGTAGGTCTTAAAGGATGAGCAGGAGCGGGTATGGGTCACTTTCAGCCAAGGGGACTGCGTGGATCAGATTATGCCCCTGGTATTAGGAGGAGACTGACAGCCAGGATACCAGAGTAAAGTACAGTCAGTTCTGCTTTAAACACTTGTTTGGAAGCATGATTTGTTCCAACAGGATTCATATACTAGGAACAGTTTGAACATTATGGGGATTTTGAGTTTGCTGTGCATTATAATTTCACCTATGAGAACTACTAGACGAACCCAGAAATTGAACTGAGTCGAGTCAAGTCACGTAGACTGTAGACAGTACACACCTCAAGCATCCCCCAGCTCTCTCAATGACTGTGTGTGGTATGAGCCACACCCTTACACATGTTTTGTTTTTAAAAAAATTCTCCCTACTTCCCAGTAACTCGAAAACTGCAAACCTTATGGGGCGCCTGGGTGGCTCAGTGGGTTAAAGCCTCTGCCTTCGGCTCAGGTCATGATCTCAGGGTCCTGGGATCGAGCCCCACGTCGGGCTCTCTGCTCAGCAGGGAGCCTGCTTCCTCCTCTCTCTCTGCTTGCTTCCCTGCCTGTTTGTGATCCCTGTCTATCAAATAAATAAATAAAATCTTTAAAAAAAAAAAAAGAACTGCAAACCTTATAAAGTATTCATGCATCTCCTGACCATTTAACATTTGCAGAAGCTTGCTTCTCTTCTGTTAGGTTAACTTGTGTGTGTGTAACATTGACAAAGGTTTTTAATGTTGTACCCCTAATTTCTTTGCTTTCCCATAAGTCCTGTGGGTTTTTTTGTTTTGTGTGGTGTATTTAGGAATACACATGTCTAACTTCAGGTGAGGCCAGAAGGGTTAGCACTGGGTTAGGGAAGGGAGGTTACGCTGAAGGTGATGGATGTGATCTTTTGGGAGCATTTGCAATCTTTTTTGGGCCTTTTGGAGCTTGGTCATTTTTTTAAGCTCCCATGTGAAGCCTTTTAACTTCCCTGGCCCCTTTTCCATCTCTGTTAGAGCATTACCTTCATAGTCAGGAACCTGCTATACTTCATGAAGCATCCCAGTTGCCACATTTGTCCTGGAGGACAAGGACCGTTGACTTCTATTTTACTTCCTAGGTAGAGTGTCAGAGGAGAGTTGAAGTTCTAGATTAGGGCTTCTGCTGCTCACAGGCCCAGGTATGGAATCCCACTGCCAAGATTGGTGTCTCCAGAGAATTGGGTTTGACGAGCCCTTCGGTGACAGGGTCCATGCATTCTTTAGCCAGCCCACCTGTGCATCTGCCTTGAGGGGAAGGGAAGGACTTGTGCTGAAGATCCCTGGGTGAGGGCTGTTTAAGACCAGCCAAGTATGCAAATGAGGGAGCTGCCGCAGTGTGGCACTGCTCTGCATCTCCTTGCTGTCCTATAGACCATGGAATCACATTTGTAAGCTTCTGACCACCTGCCCCCCCTCCACCTGGAGGGCCTGTGCCTTGGCTATTCTTAGTTCCACCCCCTCCCCCCAACCAGGTTCATGATTCAGTACAAGCATCTGAGCCTCCTAAGTGGCTTTTTTCTGGTAGGCCCTATGTTCAGGCACCATCCACACAGACCCAACATGCCTGCCCCCTGTGAGTTACGTGGCCAGTTACTTTTGTCCCAGGGAAGAGGGGGAAGTTGTTGATGGCCTTGGCACCCGAGGTTGATAGCTTCATTGGTCTTTGATATCTTTGCAGCCTCTGGAAGGATAGATCCTTAGGTTTCCTTTGTGACACACCCCTGCTCCTGGCCTCTAGGAATTGCCTTGTTTGTATCACCAGGCCACCAAGGCTGGAAAAAAAAAAATTAGGGGCACCTGGGTGGCTCAGTGGGTTGAGCCTCTGCCTTCGGCTCAGGTCATGATCTTAAGGTCCTGGGATCGAGCCCTGAGTCGGGCTCTCTGCTCAGCAGGGAGCCTGCTTCTCTATCTCTCTGCCTGTTTATGATTGCTGTCTGTCAAATAAATAAATAAATTAAATATTTTTTTAAAATATTAGGTTAGGGGTCAGACAGGTGGAGAGAGCCACTCAGTTTCACTCTGAGGGTATCCCAGAGCAATAGCCCTTATACGAAGGAGTTGGTTGGATTTGGTTTCTTTTGACACCTTCCTGGTTGTTCACACACACACACACACACACACACACACACACACACACAGTGTATCCATGTTTTCATTTTGTTTTTGTTTTTAAATTCAAATTCAGTTCATTAACATAAAATGTATTAATTGGCTTCAGAGGTAGAGGTCATTGATTCATTAGTTTTACATAACACTCAGTACTCATTGCATCATGTGTGCCCTCCTTAATGTCTATTACCTTGTTATCCCATTCCCCACTCCCTTCCCCTACAGCAACCTTCAGTTTGTTTACTGTGATTAAGAGTCTCTTGGTTTGTTTCCCTCCCTGGTTTCCTCTTGCCTCATTTTTCCTCTCTTCTCCTTTGATCCTCTGTTTTGTTTCTTAAATTCCACAGATTTGTGAGAGCATATGGTAATTGTCTTGCTCTGATTGACTTGTTTCACTTAGCATAATATCCTTAGTTCCATCCACTTTGTTGCAAATGGCAGGATTTCGTTTTGTTTTGTTTTTTTTTTAAGATTTTATTTATTTATTTGACAGAGATCACAAGAAGGCAGAGGCAGGCAGAGTGAGAGGAGGAAGCAGCAGGCTCCCTGCTGAGCAGAGAGCCCGATGCGGGGCTCGATCCCAGGAGTCTGAGATCATGACCTGAGCCGAAGGCAGCGGCTTAACCCACTGAGCCACCCAGGCGCCCCAAGATTTCATTTTTTGATGGCTGCATAATATTCCTGGGTGTGTGTGTGTGTGTGTGTGTGTGTGTGTGTGTGTACACATACCACATCTTCTTTATCCATTCAGCTGTCAGTGGACATGTGGGTTCTTTCCATAGTTTGGCTATTGTGGACATTGCTGCTGTAAAGGTGCATGTGCTCCTTCGGATTACTACATTTGTATTTTGGGGGTAAATACCCAGTAGTGCAGTCTCTGGTTCGTAGGGTAGCTCTGTTTTCAACATTTTAAGGAACCTCCATACTGTTTTCCAGATTGGCTGTACCAGCTTGCATTCCCACCAACAGTGTAGGAGGGTTCCCCTTTCTCCACATGCTCCCCAACATCTGTTGTTTCCTGACTTGTTAATTTTGGTCATTCTGGCTGGTGTGAGGTGGCATCTCATTGTGGTTTTGGTTTGTATTTCCCTGGTGCTGAGTGATGTTGAGCATTTTTTCATGTGTCTGTTTGCCATTTGTGTGTCTTTGCAGAAATGTCTGTTCGTGTCCTCTGCCCATTTCCTGATAGGATTGTTTGTTCTTTGGGTGTTGAATTTGTTTTTTATAGATTTTGGATACTAGTTCAGCTCTCTGTTCTGTCATTTGCAAATATCTTCTCCCATTCCGTTGGCTGTCTTTTCATTTTGTTGAATGTTTCGGTTTGCCCTGCCAAAGCTTTTGTCTTAAAGATAAGATCCTCCTAATCAGTTAGTGATAAAACCTTATCAGACACCCCTGTTCGAGAATTAAGGTGTTCCCTCCCAGGGTTTTTATCAACACATCAATCTAGTGTTTGGAGGGAGTTCCTCATAATCCTGCATGTAAAACTATGGAGAAATTCATAAGAACAGTTTCTTTGTGAAGAGGAGGAGCCCTGGTCTTCTTTGGCTGTGTTGGAAACATAGGTGTGTCCTGGGGATCCCAGGGCATGGATGGGAGAGACTGAGATCCTGCTATAGGCGAATTCCTTTTTTTTTTTTTTTTTAAAGATTTTTTTAAATTTTTATTTATTTGACAGAGAGAAATCACAAGTAGATGGAGAGGCAGGGAGAGAGAGAGAGAGAGAGAGGGAAGCAGGCTCCTTGCTGAGCAGAGAGCCGGATGCGGGACTCGATCCCAGGACCCTGAGATCATGACCTGAGCCGAAGGCAGCGGCTTAACCCACTGAGCCACCCAGGTATGGGCTAGTTCCTTACAGATATTTCTGGGCCTGTGTCCACTGCAGAGCATTTCTGAGTAATGGACTAAACCTTGGCTATTTAGAGTGTCTAGAAAAAGAATATTAGGTGAAGTTTATTTTTAATTTTTGATTGTGGTAAAACATATAACAGATCATTTGAACCACTTTTAGGGGTTCATTAAGGCATTAAATAAATTAACAGTTTTGTGCAACCATCACCACATCCATCTGCAGAATTTTTTTTTTTTTACCTTCCCAGACAGAAACTTATGTATTCATTAAACAACAACTCCCTGTTCTCCCTTCTTACTTGCCCCTAGCAGTCACCATTCCACTTTCTGTCTCTGAATTTGATGCCTCTCAGTACCTCTGATAAGAGGAGTTATACACTATTTGTCCTATTGTGTCTTCTTTCCCTGAACATAATGTCTTCGGTGTTCATCCATGTTGGAGTCTGTGTCAGAATTTTATTTTTAAGGCTCAGTAATAATCTTTTTGTTGATTTTTTTTTCATAGATTTTTGAAAAACTGAAGTTCCCTCTTAATTTTTTTTTTTTTAAGATTTTATTTATGTATTTGTCAGAGAGAGAGAGTGCACAAGCAGGCAAAGTGGCAGGGAGAGGCAGAGAGAGAAGCAGGCTCCCTGCTGAGCAAAGAGCCCGATGTGGGACTTGATCCCAGGACACTGGGATCATGACCTGAGCCAAATCAAAGGCAGTGGCTTAACCCACTGAGCTACCCAGGCGCCCAGTTCCCTCTTAATTCTTGACCCTTGCATCTCAAGGCCTGAATCAAAGAAGTAGATCCATCTCAGTATCGGGACAGCTGTTCTTTTTCTCTAGTAGAAACAAAAGGCTGTCCTTGATGGGCTCTGTGTTAGGAGAAAAGAAAGAATTTTCTTTGATAAACTTCCAAGCAGGTGTGATGGCCCCTTGGTTCTGATACTCCTTTCAGGTCTCTGGGACTTTGCTGATTGCTGGGCATGGTTTCATCAGGGTCATAAGATAAATTTGGGAAAAGACCCGAGTACTGTCTCCCCAAGCCTAACCTGCTGCTTTCTTTTTTGTCAGTTTCTTTCATCTAGTTCCTGCAAAAAATCTCAGGGGAGACCAGTAGTCAAGGCTGCTAAGCCTCTGGGAATAAATAACTGGGAGGGGACTGCCCTGTTACTACCCCTGTGCTGGCTTTTCAGCCCCCTCTAAGGCAAAGCGGAGTGATAAGCTATATCCTACCAAGCAAGTCTTTTCCTGGAAATGACTTAAGTCTTACTGAGAGCTGGAAACGCTCATTTCAGTTCTTCTTGAGATTAAAGTTTCTTTGCTCTCATCCAGTAGCACTTACCATTTGCTTGTTTTTTAAGATTTGTTTAATTAATTTAGGGCAAGAGAGTGAGAGGCGGGGCAGAGGGAGACTCTTCAGGCAGAAGCCCCATGGAGCATGTGGCCTGAGGCAGTGCTCAGACAGGGCTTGATCTTACCATTCAGGAGATCAGGACCTGAGCTGAAATGAAGTCGAGTCAGAGGCTTAACCAACTGAGCCACCCAGGCGCCCTAGCACTTACCACTTGTAGGAAGAGCTGCAGTTTCTGGCTCTTCTGATATATTTATTACATAACTTATTGATTGCCTTCCCACTTAGAATATATACTCCATGAGTGTCTCTCTTTGTTCACTGCTGCATTTCTGGTCCCTGGAGAGGTGCCCGATCTAGAGCAGGTACCTGTAAATCGTTAATTAAATGGCTAACGGGGGGGGGGGGGCGCCTGGGTGGCTCAGTGGGTTAAAGCCTCTGCCTTCGGCTCAGGTCGTGATCCCGGAGTCCTGGGATCGAGCCCCACGTCGGGCTCTGCTCGGCAGGGAGCCTGCTTCCTCCTCTCTCTCTGCCTGCCTCTCTGCCTACTTGTGATCTTTGTCTGTCAAATAAATAAATAAACAAAATCTTTTAAAAAAAAAATGGCTAACAGGGTTGTCTCCAGGGTCCTAGGAACAACAGTACTGGGCACTTTCATTCAGCATCATTGTTTTGCAAAAGAGCTGCAAAAATAAAGGATATTTTTCCCACATTAAAGATGGTGACACTGAGTCAGGGAGATCAAGTATTTGTGCCAGGCTCTAGGGCTTGTACAGCCAGCCACGCGTTTGCTGGCTCTACCATGCATCCTCAATTGTATGACAAGCAAGAGGTATATGTTTTTCTTAAGTACGAAGGCCTTATTGTTGATGTGAGAGTGACATCAAGGTTCCATTTAAAAAGCTTCGGCCAGAGGCGCCTGGATTGTCAGTCATTAAGTCTCTTTTCAACTCAGGTCATGATTCCAGGGTCCTGGGATAGAGCCCCACATCGGCCTCTCTGCTCTGTGGGAAGCGCGCTTCTCCCTCTCTCTCTCCCTCCCTCTGCTTGTGTTCTTCTCTTGCTGTCTCTCTCTCTCTCTCTCTCTCAAATAAATAAATCCTTTTGAAAATTAATAATAAATAGATTATTAGATAGGTTGATAGCTTCGGCAGAGGGGGGCCCTGGGTGGCTCAGTCAGTTAAGTTTTTGACTCTTGATTTCTGCTCAGGTCATGACTTCAGGGTGGTGAGATTGAGCCTCGTGTTGGGCTCTGTGCTCAGTGGGGAAACTGCTTAAGATTCTCGCCTTCTCCCTTTGCACCACCCCCGTCATGTATACTCTCTATTGCTCTCTCTCTAAAATAATCTTAAAAATAAAAAGCTTGGGAGGGACGCTGGGCTGGCTTAGTTGGTAGAAAACGTGACTTTTGATCTCGGGGTCATGAGTTCAAGCCCCACATTGGGAGTAGAGCTTAATGTATTTAAAAAAAAAACTTTGACCAGGGCGCCTGTGTGGCTCAGTGAGTTAAAGCCTCTGCCTCTGGGATTGAGCCCCTCATCAGGCTCTCTGCTCAGCAGGGAGCCTGCTTCCTCCCCCCACCCCCACCCCACCTGCCTCTCTGCCTACTTGTGATCTCTGTCAAATAAATGAATAAAATCTCTAAATTTAAAAAAAAAAAAAGTTTTGATGTGAAAGTTTATTGGCAACTTTAATGCTCATGCTCACTTCCCCAGGAGGGCAGGCTGTACTGGCAGTGGTACATTGCCAACAGCCTTGGGTTGGGTTTATGGGGTTTTTTGTTTGTTTTTTGTTTTTAAGATTTTATTTATTTGAGAGAGCACGTGTGTGTGCATCATGCACATGGAGAGGGGGAAGGAGGAGAAGGTAAAACAGACTTCCCACTGAGCAGAGAGTCTAGTGTTGGGCTCCATCCTGGGACTCCAGGATTGTGAGCTGAGCTGAAGGTAGACACTTAACCACCTGAACCACTCAGGCACCCCAGCTTTGGGTGTTTTTGACATTTTTTACAAAAGTAATTGGGTGGGAGGGGATCCTGGTTGGCTCAGTTGGTAAAGTGTCTGCTTTTGGCTCTGGTCAGGATCTCAGCATCTTGGGATTTTGGGAAGCCCGCCTGCTTCCTGGCGGGCTCCCTGCTCAGCAGGGAGTTGGCTTCTGTTTTTCCCTCTGCCCCTCCCCAAGTCTTTCAAATAAAGTGTCTCTCTCTCTCATTAAGTCTTTTTTTTTTTTTTTAAGTAGCTGGGCAATATACAACAGCCTTTAATATAGTCTTCTTAAAAAATGATTTTATTTATTTATTTGACAGAGAAAGAGAGATCACAAGTAGGCAGAGCAGCAGGCAGAGAGACGGGGAAGCAGGCTCCCTGTTGAGCAGAAATCCCCATGTGGATCCCGGAACCCTGAGATCCTGACCTGAGCTGAAGGCAGAGACTCAACCCACTGAGCCACCCAGGTGCCCCTAAGGTAGTCTTCCTTTTTAACACATTTTGTAATTCTACTTTTTGAAATTCCATTTAGGGAAGTACTTAAAATAACATGGTAATGATTATGTGTTTATGGTTTTAGAAGGGGAGGGATAGGCAATCATACTAGCCAGTATCTGATAAATTGGCATTTCCTGATGAAATTTTATAGATTTTTGCTTCTATCTGCTTTAACCATGCTGGTATAGAGAGGTTGCCCTGGCTAGCTCATTCACACTCAGAGGAGACGGCCCATGTGTCTCAGAGTGGCCATTTACGAGTTTATAATGAGAACTGCCTTGTCATTGTCTGTACATCCTCTATCCCCACAGAAGGACTCACAGAGGGGTGCCTGGGTGGCTCAGTGGGTTAAGCCTCTGCCTTCGGTTCAGGTCATGATCTCAGGGTCCTGGGATCGAGCCCCACATTGGGTTCTTTGCTCAGCAGGGAGCCTGCTTCCCCTCTCTCTCTGCCTGCCTTTCTGCCTACTTGTGATCTCTGTCTGTCAAATAAATAAAATCTTAAAAAAAAAAAATTGCTTGGTGGTTGTGGAACCCATGTGGAGAGTTAGGTCTCAGGTGTCTGTGGTTAATTGTGTCAGTCTTGGCTGCCCTGCGTGTCACGAGGGAGGGCTCCTTGTGCCTGGGCTGGACAGAGCTGCTCATCCTAGATCTCCCTTGGGCACCCTGCAGACTAGTCCCTTTCCTCGGTTGCTGGAGAACCAGCTCCAGTCCCACACTTCCTGCCTTTTGAACTGTTTCTAGCTGTTTTGTCTGTAGACATGTGCCACATATGTGATGACGTGTGTCACTCTTGTGAGAGTTGGGGGGTCATCCTCTGTAGTGTCTGTGATGACTTCATGGGAAAAACCTCATCTCTGTCTAACAGGGATAGAATGATTGAGTGCTCCGTTCAGTCTGCACTGGCCTCATTAGCTCCCTCCTGAAGGGCAGTCTGGGCTCTCACGCTCTGCCACCGCCTGCTCCGAGCCACACAGCTTTCTTCTTGCCTGGGATTCTTTTGGTCTCCCTTCTTCCTCTTGGTCTGCCTTCTGACTTGTTCAGTCTCCCATTGGCCATCAGAGCGCAGAGGTGACAGGATCTCTAAACACAGATCTCTGAAACCTCTGGTTGTCTTGCCTTTGAGGTGTGGGTTAGGAAGCAAGTTATGATCCAACCATTCATCTTTACTGTATTCTCTTCTCTCACGCAACCCACACAGTCCTCATCTAGGGCATTATTCCCTTCTGTGCACCCCAGTACCACCTGGGTTGGTTTATTTGTTTGTTTCTTTTCTTATTTGTCAGAGAGAGAGAGAACACACCACCAGTAGGTGTGGAGCACCAGGCAGAGGGAGAAGCAGGCTCCCCACTTAGCAGGGACCCCGATGTAGGACTTGATCCCAGAACCCTGGGACCATGACCTTAGCAGGAGACAGACACCCAACCAACTGAGCCACCCAGGTGCTCCCCACCCTGTTTGTTTCTTGAGTAACTCCTATCACTGGGCCTGCACTTGCTGGGTCACCAGTGGCTGGCTTCCTGTGGTTGCCTCACCGGCCTCACTCTAGCTCTTCTGCCTGTTGATTGCTGCTACCTCCTTGGTATGCCAGGTTTGTCCGACCAGTGCCTTCAAGGTTCTCTCAAAGCTTTCTCTGACTTTTTATTCTTTTCATAGGCTCATCTTGCTCTACCTGACTTCCCAGTTTCACACACAGATCCTGAAATCTCTTCCTTTACTCAGTTATCTCTCTTCTGAGTGTTGCGGCTGCCTTTACACCTTTCTACCTAGATATCCCATAGGCAGCATTTCTTAGACTAAAACCATCTACCCTCAAAACCTGTTTGTTTTCTCCCTTCCCTGGTTCATTATTGCGTCACTCCTGCTCTCTCTCTCTCTCTCTTTTTAAGGTTTTATTTATTTGAGGGAGAGGGAGAAGCAGACTTCCCGCTGAGCAGGAAGCCTGACATGGGACTTGATTCTAGGACCCCCCCGGATCACCACCTGAACCAAAGGCAGATGTTTAACAGACTTGAGCCACCCAGATTCTCCACTCCTGCTCTTTAACCAGCTAGATAACTTGGTGTGAATTGTTCTTAACCCTCCTATCAGAGGTTTCGAAATTCCTAGCCTCTGGTCTTCCTGGCCATTCCTAGTCCCATGTGCTACCCTGGGTCTTTCTTAGTGGCAGGGACACCATTCACCACCCCCACTCTCATCTCTGAGTCATTGTTTGCTTCAGTAAACATGAGTGTCTAAACACAGGATTAGCTAGGTACAAAGTAGACGGTGCCCTGCCCTCACACTTTGGACATGCTGAACAACTACAGGGTGTGCCTTGGAAACCAAAGGATTGTGGGCCATCTGCTGAGATGGAGTGATGGTATTATTGTTGGAAGGACTTTCTCCCTGCATGAAGTAAATTTGAAAACCTGGAAAACATCCATTTTCCAAATTGTTTCTACAATAATACATTTTATTCTGGCATGGTATTTATTTAATAGTGTGGGTTCTGCTGTCACACTGTCCCGGTTTAAATCCAGGCCACTGTAGTTCTGAACTTTGGGCAGGTTAAATGGTAACCTTAGGGTGCCTGGGTGGCTTAGTGGGTTAAGTGCCTGACTCTTGTTTCGGCTTAGGTCATGATCTTGGCTGTGAGGTTGATTTCCACGTTGGGCTTGCGCTCAGCACATAGACTGCTTGGGATTCTCTGTCCTCATGCTTGTGTGTGTGTGCGCGGGTGTGTGCTCTCTCTCTCAGATCTTTAAAAAAGTAAAATGGTAACCTTAATAATACCTTTCCCCTTACTGGGTGATGGAACTATTACATGAACTGTGTTGGAAAGCAGTATTTTCACATAGTTCAAGGAATGTCTGGGCTTCAGCTGTGGTTAGTCTTATTGTCATTCTGGTGGCCTCTATCCCCTGCAGTATCCAGAACACTTTGTAGTCTGTGAAGGCTACCTTTCCTGCAACCCTGGTTTCAGACATGGCATTTCCATGTCCCCACACCGATCTGGGAATGCCCTCTTCTTTCCACCTCCATTTTCTGGTGAAATCCAGCCCCCTGGTAGATTTCCCTAAGGCCAGCCTTCCAACTTCCTGTGCCCTCTAACCACTAACTCTTACTAGAACCAAAAGAAGCAAATGGATTTGGAACGGATTGCTGGACTGGCCTGGGCGTGGAGTGTGAGAACGCACCAGGGGTGCTCCCAGGCGGTCTTGCTGGGGGCTGCAGGAGGGGGGTTTTGGAGAGCAGAGAGGGTGTGCAGGCCAAGGAGTTGGGGTGCCTCTGAGACAGTCATAGACTAGGTTTGTTTTTTTTTTTTTTTAATCTTTTTTTTTTTTTTTTTTTTTAAGATTTTATTTATTTACTTGAGAGAGAGACAGTTGAGAGAGAGCATGAACGAGGAGAAGGTCAGAGAGAGAAGCAGAACTCCCCATGGAGCTGGGAGTCCGATGCGGGACTCGATCTGGGACTCCAGGATCATGACCTGAGCCGAAGGCAGTCCGTCCAACCAACTGAGCCACCCAGGCGTCCCCATAGGACTAGGTTTTAACAACCATGTTTGAAAGCCTAAAAATTAACCAAGTGGGAGGCAAGAGGCTTATGGCAAAGCCAGAGATTGCATTAAATTATTTCCCATTGTTCAGCAGATGGATTGCCTTCTCTGCCAGTGACATTTTATCAAAGATTCTCAATTCTAAGACACACCATGAGGTAGATAAGAAGGATAACTTGCCAAAATAGCTACGTCATGCATGTATACCCAAATGTAAGATATTTCTTGGAATCCGAAACAACCGCAGATATTAGAATCCAGAAAGTTCAGTGGTCTGGGAGTCCTAAGAGGCTGTCATGGCACCTCCCCCTCCATTCAAAGCAGGAGGGCGGTCTTGGTCCCTTCCAGCCTGAGCCTCTACCCAGAATGCCAGTCTCTGCGGAAGGCTTACCGGTTGAGATGTTGCTTTGGGAACATGTGTGCGGTTTGAGTGGAAGCACCTGCTGCCCTGTGGTGTGGGCATCAGGAGATGTCATGCTGCCTGCCACCCACACGTGCCCCAATAAAGTGACATCGTGAAGAGGTCATCCCTGTGAAGCAGCCAGGGTCACAGTGGAAAAGAAGGTGGCAGGGGAACAGATGGGGACACTTGCAGACCACCAGGTAATAGAGAAGGAGGCTCAGCTGGCTGGGTAGTCCCTCTAGAAGGGCTTCTCTGGGGAAAAAAGGCCGGCTGGGGCTGGGTAGGGTCAGGAAGGCTTCTGAAAAACTGGCCTCTGCCTGTGTGTTTCCTTACCCCTAGCTCCTGTACCACAGTTAAAGTATTGAGCTGTCTGCCAGCCCTCCCTCCCTTCCTCCACGAGGCTGGGAGTTGATGACTAGGTGTGTTGTGTTAGTAGCTGGAGCAGTCCTTAAGGCCAGGCCCAAGCTGGGTGGGGCAGAGGGGTGGAGCTGTGCCCAAGGCAGTGCTCGAGGAGTGAGTCAGGGACATCAGCCCACAGCCATTGAGCCTTTAGACTGCAGCACCATTCTGGGTGCTCTGCCAGCTCCCATAGTCCACACACACCTGCTGCGATAGGTGCTGCTGTTTTGTCGTCTTAGAAATAGGGCACAGAGTTTGGTGCTTAGCTCAAGGGCACAAGTAGGGGTTTGGAGGTGCCTGACCAGTCCCAGCTGTCATGCTCTGTGGTCAGCTGTGTGTGTGTTAGAAAGCTGTGTTGGTGGTAGGGTTGAAGGGGCACTGGGAGGCGGGAGATCTGATAGGAAGAGGTAGCAGCTGCGCAGATGACAGGGTGGATGGATTCAAGAGGGGTCCTGTCTTTCCTGCCGTCTTCACGCCTCTCAAATAGACCTCCTTCTGTCCAGGGCCCTTGTCTTAGTCCACTGGTTCCTGTGGTGGGGCCTTGGCAACACCACTGGCATTGCCTCAGAACTTGTGAGAAAGGCAAAATTTTGAGTCCCATCCCAGACCTGCTGAGGCTGGTGCAGAAGTTTGAGAACCCCTGTCCTTGTCCAGAGCACTACTGCCCAGGGTGGGTGTCTGCAGAGCCTCCTCCTTGTTCTGATTCTCCCTGAGTCCCTAGCCTTGCCCAGTGCTCAGGGCTTCCCCCACCAGAAGCCAGCTTTGCCCCTTCTACCCTGATGACACCCTGACTCCTGGCTTCTGACTTCCATGTTTTTGCTTCTCATGTGCTCCCTTTTCCACTGCATCTCTGACACAACTTAACGTAGGTAGCTGCCACTTCCCAGTGGAAGGCCCTCGAAGTCCAAGGGCCTTTCAGTTCTCTAGCAGCCTCTTCACTTGCTGCTTTGTCTGCCCTTCCTGGAACCTCCCACTTAGCTTCCCAGTCCACAGTTTCTTGGTTCTACCTGACTCGCCTGTTGCCAGTGACAGAAGTCTCAGCTAGGCATGCAGGGTGAATCAGGGCAGGTGACTCTCGTCTCCTCCTTTAAATTATCAGCTCCTCCAGAGGGCGGTGGTGAAGTTGTGGAAAGAGCCAGAGGACCTGGGCTCTGCTCTGGCCTCAGAAACTCCATGCCCTCCTGGTTGCAAGGAGTCCACGAGGTTATGTGTGGCAGTTCAGATTCTCTTGCCTTTTCCCAGCAGCTGGCACAGGATTCTGGAAGGGTGTGAACAGCCAGAAAGAAGAGAGGTGGGGCATAATGAGTCTGAGCTCAGGCTTCGGGACCCGGTGGCCCAGTGCTCTCTATAAGAGGGCTTGCTTCCCAAGAAAACCTCAAGCAAGCACGTGAGTTTGCATGGAGTATTCAGCAAAGTACTCGTAAAGGGTCAGACTGAGCTTTGTTGTTGATGATGCAGATGGGAGCATTTATCACCTTAATACTTTCCTTGTTTTTCAGGACTTCGAGATACTGGAAATCTACTTGGCTGCAAATAGCTATGCTCGCCAGAGGATGACTAATCGACGAGTGTGAGAAGTTGAGAGCAGGCAACTTTCAGCTTCCTTGCTAACCTCTGTATAAGTTCCTTCCTTCTCTGTAGGGTGGAGTCAAAGAGCACAATGAGTACTGTGAGTTTTATCAGCTTGTGAATTTTCTTCTTAAAGATTTTATTGTTTTTCTTATTTGTGAGAATGTGCCTAGGAGTGTGGGGGGAGAGCAAAGGAGCAAACTCGACCCTGCTTGGGGAGTCCGACATGGAGCTTGATCTCAGGACCCTGAGATCACAACCTGAGCCAAAGTCAGACATTTAACCAACTGCACCACCAAGGTGCCCACTTGTGAATTTTATTTTTGAAGCTAAGCAGCTACCTTATTCCTTACGGCATGTTAATGAGAATATCATAAAGGTGCTCTAAGTAACCCTTGTTCTCGAAGGAAAGTGTGCAGGGCTGTGGGCAGCTACAGATGTAGTTATCTGGAGGAGTCTGCTGTTTTGGGTGGTGTCCTAAAGACACAGTAATAGCTGCGGATTCAGGAATTTTCTATCCTCAGAGCAGCTGTTGGTGTCGTGGAAATGCCAGGGCCCTGGTTTATTGAATCCTTTACAACCTAGTGTACATTTTCCCTTCTCTTTCCTTTCCCCTGTGTAGTTTTTGGCCCAGTATGAGCACAGTGGTAATTAATGATCCTTCGTGAGAGTTTTCTTACACCCAGTGACCAAAGTCAAAGGTACATATGTTGTGAGCTTTCATCAGACTGCAGAGGCCCTGCCTTGTAACAGGTGTTCCCTGGAGCCCCTTGAGCTCCAGAGAATATTGCCTGAAGATCTCCTCTGTAGCTTATTCCCTGCTGACCAAGTTGCTCAGATGATCTAAACTCAAAACAGCTGTTTTCTGAGATACTGATTCATATCAGGTGGCCCAGCTGTGAAAAGGCAGACTTGTATTCTCTCCCCAGGCTCCAGAGGTGCCATGCGTGTGCAGGCAGGGTGAAACTGAACTGCCATAGAAACCCTATAGCTTCCACTCACTGCCCCCAGGTGCTCCTCATCCTGACCAGTCCCAGTCCCTCGTGTGCTCAGAGCTTGCTGTTGATACTTCTATACAAAAGGGCCTTTGCTTCCCTGGACCTGCCCTTTTAAAAGGCAGGTGACTTCCTACCTTGGCTCCTTGTCTGCAGATTGCCCCTGCAGCTCACTTGTAAGGAAACAGATGTCCTGAGTCTGGGCACCTTCTCTCTGAAGCCCATGCCTTGCCCAGGTAGGATCTGGTTAGACAGAGCAATGTAACCTCTTACTTGACTGTTAAGAAATTGGTTAAACTTCCTCAGAATGGCATAAATCACTTACATGGTCAGTTTGAATTGAAAGCTGTGACCCTCTCCTGCTAGTGCAGAGGGGGACGGCCACACTGAGAGTAACAGGGCAGCGGGGAAAATGTCCACCAGTGTTTTAGGGTTTCTGGAGGCTGGCCCTGAGCTAGCAGTCCCCTGCACCCTTGCCCTCTGGGGAATGTGGATGGAGAGGGAGGTGGGGTTGTGGGGGGTGGAGGGCTAGGGGGAGGGTACTGAATCCTGAGATGGTCGTCCTAGGAGGGTGAGGGATAGCCTTATAATGGAGATCAAATTTGCATAGGTTTTTGAAAGCTGTGTAAGAATTGGCCAGGTGAGGAGAGGGAGAACTGTGTAGTCCAGTCATGGAAGGGACGAGAGAGCTGCTGGGGAAGAGGATTGCTGTGGGGTGTAGGGTAGGGGTCGTGGCCTTGAGAGCACACGTTGCTCTAGTGCCCATGGCGGGATATTCCGAGTCCAGCACCTAGACTTTGGTCGGGGTGCATGGCTGCTGCTTGCCTCCCTCAGAGGGGACCAGAAACCATGCAGGTGGCTGTGGCAGAGCATGAAGGGTCCTATTCAGCAGTATCTCCTAAGAAACATGTGGTCCTTTGCAGAGGAAGGAAAATAGAAGGACAACTTCAGAGAGAAAGGGGGAAAACTTAAGTAGCCTTGGTCTTCTGGTGGCAGCTCGGGCCGCTGGTAGACACTGGGCCATAGACTCTGCTGAGGCTGGAGTGGCAGCTCTCTGGACAGAGCAGCTCCTGGAGGGAGAACTTAGAACTACTGTGGCCGCTTGTCCGTGGGCCCTCGTGGAGATGGTTCTCTGCTCCTTAGATCCATGGAAAGTTGCTAAGCCCAAATCTTAATTTCCAACACTCCCCAAGCTGCCATTTGCTGCTGAGGCATGGCTGGAATACAGCAAGAGTCAGGCGTCTCTCTCTTGGCTGGGCAGCACGTGTTGTGCTAAGTGGTGGGTGCCCTTAGGTCTTGTGCACATCTTGCCAGCAGTGTCTGTCCTTCCACAGTTTCTGGAGACGTAGTGCTTAGTAGAGCGTGCAAGGAGGTCGGGTCGTGCTGGCCTCCTGTGTCTGCTCAGTACTTGGCACTTCCGAGTGCTGAGAAGTCGCCACCCCAGTTCAGAGCATCAGTGCGCCCAGTGGCAGTGAGAACCAGAAACACAGAGGGCCGGGATTGGCTGGGGCCATGCAGGGTGGGAACAGCAAGGTGACAGGATCAGGTGGGCGGTTGGTTCTCCTTTGAGGAAGGCCATACGAGGCGTGTTCTCCCCCTGCGTTTCAGGGCCAGCCTGGTCAGAAGTGCCGGTGCATGCCGGGAAGCAGGTCCCAAGGGTGTGTGGGGCAGCTGGCAGGGAGAGTTTGGACTGCACATCCGCTGGCTGAGGGCTTGAGCCTTCCAGAAGGCAGGGCTCCTGGGTGGCCACTGGGAACTTTGGTTCTTTGAGCTCAGGGCCATGGTTGTGAGGGTGTGAACTGCACTGATGAGTACCCTAAATATTGATGGATTCCCAAAGACAAGACCTACTTTCTACAGTGGTTGGGAATGTGGGAAACTGAGGGTCTTGGGGTTGAAACAACAAAAAGGCCTCAATGAGACCAAATACACATCCAAGGAGGACAGGTCTGCGACTTTTGGTGAAAAGAAGGGGTTTCTGGCCAAGTCCTGACCTGGGTCAGAGGCTCCTGTGGAGATGTGTAGTATAGTGTGTCAGGTACTTTTGACAGACCAATAGTTTGATGTAACAGAAGTTTTATTTTATAGGGTTTATATTCACTTTATTTTATAGGGTTTATATTCACTTATTTCTCTTTAAATATTCAGTATTCTAGAATGTCAAGTTTTGTTTTTGTTGTTACTGTATTTAAAGAGGGGAGGGGGCAGAGAGAGAGAGAATTTCAGGCAGGTTCCTCACTCAGCACAGAGCCCGATGCCAGGCTTGATCTCACAACCCTGAAATCATGACCTGAGCCACAATCAGGAGTCAGACACTTAACCGATTATATCAACCAGGTGCTCCTAGAATGTCAAGTTTTGAAAGGACCCGTTATCCCAGGTTGCCTCACTGGTCTCCTACTTTTTCTACCTTTTTTTTTTTTTTTAAAGGTTTTTTTTATTTATTTGAGAGAAGCTTGGGGAGGGGCATAGGGAGAGGGAGAAGCAGGCTCCCCGCTTAGCAGGGAGCCCAACACAGGGCTCAATCCCAGGACCCCAGGATCATGACCTGAGCATTAACTGACGGCCACCCAGGTGCCCCATGGTCCTTACTCTTGTTGATGAATTGAGCCATTCCCATGTTGACCTTTTATTCTTCTTGAAGTTGTATCAGTCGGGAGTTCATGTGACTGTTTCTTTACCTGGATACCCTCAGAGAAAGCGTCGTGGTGGCACAGTAAATTCTAGACAAGCCCAGAAGCGAACTCGGGAAGCAGCCTCCACCCCTGAGATGGCCTTGGAAGCAGAACCCATAGAACTTGTGGAAAGTGGTAAGATCACCGGGAATGCCGTGACCATGGGATGCTGGAGTGGTGCAGCATGCATGGGTGGGCCCAGCCATGGGGTCTTGTGCAAGCTGTACCATCTGAGCCTCCCATTACCCTCCCAAATGGAATCGTCCTAATCCCCCTGCGTAGAGTTGTCATTAAGGTCAATGCTTAGCTCAGTGCCTGTTAGTTAACACTTACTGCACACCAGTTAGCATCTGTCCTTGTCTTTATAAGACCTACATAGTCTCAGACTTCACCTGCCGCTCAGAACTGAAAGCTGACTTTGAGCAAGACCTGCCCTCCTTGGTGGTGTAAGAGCTCCTGGGTTTTGACAGCCGCTTAGGAGGGCTAACCATTTAACCTTCCTGGAATGTGTGGCTGGGGAGATGAGACTGCCCTCGGCCCACCTTTTCAATTTGAAAGTGTACATCCAGTTCGCTTGGCCTCCTGAAGTTGTCAGCTTTCCTTTTCCCTTTTTCATTGAGACACAGAATCTCCCCCAGAAGGCATCTCTGTGGAGAGAGCCACCTGTGCTGGAGGGAGCTGCTATAGGCAGAAGCCAGATTGTGCACACACGGCCTGTGGGATTGTGGCTTCTGTTTGTGAGAGCCAGAAATTAAGTCTGCCAGGAGGAGAGCGGCTCTATGACTTAGATTATATCAGTACACGGACTATTTTTTTTTAAAGGACGGGGTCATTTTGTATAAATTGTATTCAACATCTCTGATATATTGTGGGTTTTACTCCTGTGAATCTTTTTTAATAAAAGAAAATAAAGTAAATTTGAATTGCTAAATGTATTACGAGTAACTATCCCCAGACAAGTACCACTTCCTTTTTTTTTTTCTTTTAATTTGAGAGACAGAGATCACAGGCAGAGAGAGAGAGAGAGAGGGAAGCAGGCTCTCCGCTGAGCAGAGACCGATGTGGGGCTCAATCCCAGGACCCCAAGATCATGACCTGAGCCGAAGGCAGAGGTTTTAACCCACTGAGCCACCCAGGTGCCCCAAACAAGTACTACTTCTAAAAATCCTACTCTCGTATGTCTTTAGTGCTATAATAGAAGCATAAATGATCATAAATCTTTTTTTAGTTCATATAAATGGAAGTAGTCCTTTGCGGTTCATTCTTACCTGCCACAGAGAAGTGCTTCTACCCAGTCTGTCCTGTGCTCACAAGGACACCACAGTAGATCCTAGGGCTCAGAGGCACGCAAAGGAACAGGCTGAGCCCAGTCTGGTGTGCTGGGAGTCCAAGGGATCAGTAAACACCAACCTGTTGTCCTGCTTGAGAGCCACATGAGGATGACTGTCTCACTGATGAGGGTGCAGAGCTGAGTCTGATGAGGTCTGAGGGTGAGCGGCAGCCTCGAGGAGGATGTTTAAGGCAGGTCCATGCCAAAGAGAAAGGCCCTGAGGTGAGCATGCCTGGTCCTTTCCCCGGATGTCCCCCAGTATTCTTAGGTAGGTCCCTGCCTCTTCCCTGTGCAGGGGCAGGTGGGGGCACTGAGGCCTAGTTCTGTGACAGTGTGAGGGCACAGGAATGAGGTCTGCATGTGCACAGACATGATCCCCTCTCTCCTTGGTGTAGGTGTAAACCATAGGCCTCCACTCGGAATTCTGAAACGGTGTTCGTTGGCTGTCACCCCTGAAAGGGGATTGGACCTGATGCTCTGCATTCTATACTTTGAGGGGGCTTTAGTTTGGTATAAGCCCGTGCTCCATTTTTAATCATTTAATGAAGCTTCGAGTGTTACGCCATTACTTTCCTGCTAATGCTTGTTAAAATGCTTTATTTTAAAGCCGGAGACGAAATAGTGGATCTCACCTGTGAATCATTAGAGCCTGTGGTTGTTGACCTGACTCACAATGACTCTGTTGTGGTAAGTGTCAGAGCGGGATGGGCGATCGATCCCTCCTGGCTATGGGCCCTCAGCCAGCACCAGCTTCTGAAGGCGCTGGTCACAGGTTCTGGTTTGTGCCGAAGAAACTCAGACATTCAGTGACTAGATAGAGCCCAAGACAGAAAGTGTTTCTGGAAAATCCTTTGTTAGGGCTTTGTTTCCTGTGGACACAGTACATCTATGTGACCCTGGCTTGCTGGCACTAAAGCCGTTTGGGGAGAGCCCCCAGAGTTGCCTGTTCTGCACTTTATACCAGCTGTGTGACTTCCGGAAAGTTCTTAGGCTCATTCGCTCTGAATGGAGGGATATGCCCTGCATGCCAGTAGGGTATTGGGAGGGTCAGGAGTCACCTTATATCTGAGTGCCGGGCACCCTGTGGTGCCCAGTAGGTGTGAGTTGCACCCTCCCAGCTGGTGGGGACGAGAATGCTTGCTTAGCACTGCCAGCACTGCTGCCAGGGGTCTCTGGAGGCACACAAGCAGCTTGCCTTGGAGGGTGCAGGCACCCTGTGTCCCTCCTTGATTCCAGGGACGATGGGGCTTGGAAGCTGCTTGTGGCCCCTTTCTGTGGCACCAGCTGTGGGCCCTCACAGAGAGCACACTTGCCTGCCGTCTTGGCCCTCAGGGAAGGAGACCTGCCTCACAGCGTGGGGGTCCGCACCTGTGTGTGGGTCCGGGTGGCCGCTCAGCCCACAGACCTGCACCTTAAGGCTGCGTCTGCCTCTCCAGGATGACTCTTGAGTGCTGTTTGATCTGATGTGCAGTTGTAGAGTGGAGCAGATGGGAGGCAGGTGCTGCTGGGGATGGGGGTTGGTAGTAGCTGAGTGTCCCCCTGGCTTTGGGGCCCACTGGTTCTGGGCTTGTTCTGATTGTGGTTATAATTGCAGAGTAGGGTTGTGCTGAGAAGCTTCAAGACTTCTTTAAAAGAAAAGAAGTGCAATGATGGGGATCTGTCTTGACAGATTTAGAGGTTTAAACTCTGGTCTTGGTTGAAAACCACCAGTCCTGTTGTGTGTCTGCACACCTCTCCCCTCACCCCCCAAAGGAAAGGCAGTTGAAACCTGTATTTTCTCTGACACTCAGTCCCCGACCTGCAGCCCCAGGGGGATAGCCAAGATTCTGCTTGTAAGACCTTCTAGCCCTCAAGGAGACAGTGACTGGCTTCTGTTGTGTGATGTACCAGCATCATGAAATCTCTTTCATGCCTTGGATTATTTATTTATTTTTTAATGACTACCCTTTCTAATGTTCTCCTTCCTGACCTTTCCTACCTTCTTTGTTTCCCTGGGCATGGAAAGTCATCAGGGGATGTAGAACAAGACTGCTAGGGTCTGGGGAGCTGCCCTGGGAATGGATGGCTGGCCAAGGCCGGAGATGGGGCAAGGGGGTGCTGGCCTGGGAGGTAGGAGTCCTGGTTTTCCGGTCTTAGATACATCGGTCATTTTGGTCATGGTCTAAGGTTCCCAGCTATAAAAATATAATAAGGCTTGGGCTTTAAAGCACTCCTGATTCTAATCATTCTCTACTTTTTGTTGTTCATAAATTCAAATGCCAGTTTTTAAATTTACAGTAAGAAATACATGTGAGGCTGAAGTTCTCACTCTAAGCATATCTACTTGGAAAACCTAATAGTATTAAGTCAGGACAGGGAGTGTCCATCAGGTGAATTTTGAGTCAGGCAGGCCTCGCCTGCAACAGTGATGAATGTTTCACCCCTTTGGCCCTGCTGGGAGTAGCTAGCTCTGTATCTTAAAGACCAGAATCTGTGTATCGCCTGATCCGGGCCTGACTTCAGAACTTGAGGGAGCCCTCTGATGAGAAACTTCTGAGATTCTTTTTCCAACTCTCTAAAGACTCTAGAGCCCAGTTAACTAAAAGAACTAAACAGTGCTTTGAGATGCAATAAGGCTTTATACATCTCTGCTTAGGTATTTTCTCTCCAAATTAACTTCTATTTTGGGCATTGCATAGCCAAAAAAGGCCATCACTGCTGGATCCCAGGACATGTGTATCTTTGAATTTTGCTAGATTACTGCTTAACTTTTCTAAAGGGGTTTTGCTTGTTCACATTCTTACCGGTGTTTGCGGTGCTCACCACCACTTCTGGCCAGTCTGATGGTTTTGAACACCTCTCGTGTTCATTGGTAGTTCTTTTTGTCTTTTGTGAAGTGCCTGTTAAAATCTTTTTTTTTTTTTAATAGATTTTATTTATTTGATGGAGAGAGAGAGATAGCCAGAGTGCGAACACAAGCAGGGGAGTGGGAGAGGGAGAAGCAGGCTTCCTGCTGAGCAGGGAGCCCAGTACGGGGCTCGATCCCAGAATCCTGGGATCATGAGCTGAGTTGACGGCAGACACCCAGTGACTGAGCCACCTAGGCACCCCTAAAATCTTTTTTTTTAACTGTTCTTTTTACACACATGTTGTATATACAGCTTTTACAGTAGCCGAAGAAATTGATCTAGAATGGAACAACCCCTTGAGTTCTCATCTGTTTGGTTGTGTGCTGTGTATGTGTTTGTGTGTTTCCCAGACATCTTTTAAATGGGCTCTACACCCAACGTGAATTGCATGCTTCACTGACTGAGTTAGCCAGGCACTCCTTTCTGCCTTGTTTTTGCTTTTTTTTTTTTTTTTTTTTTTTTTTTTGAGGAATTCTTTCTAAGTGATTAAGTATGAGCGTGCCACTGGTCAAGTTAGGTTTTGTGTCTTTTTCTGAGGGGTCTGCCTTTTTCATTTCAATTTATAAAGGTTCTTAATTTTAATACAGTTTTATCTGTCAGTTTGTTGAAAATAATCCATATAAAAATTCGTTCTGTATTCTGAGTTTTACTGTTTTGCTTTCTACAAGTGAGTCTGTAACCCACTTGAATTGCCTTTCGTGTGTGGTTTGAGGCAGGTTATTTCGCTCTTCTTAGTGAAGTCTTAACAGTATTCCTTGTGGTTTTGCAAATCTTTTATTAAAAGATGTATTCTAGGGTGCCTGGGTGGCTCAGTGGGTTAAGTCTGCCTTTGGCTCAGGTCATGGTCTCAGGGTCCTGGGATCGAGTCCTGCATCGGGCTCCCTGCTGAGCCCTCTCTCTGTGTCTGCCTCTCTGCCTGCTTGTGATCTCTCTCTGTCAAATAAATAAAATCTTTACTAAAAAAAAAAAAAAAAGATGTATTCCTAAATACATAGTATTTTAGGAAGCTATTAAAAATGGTATTATAGGGGCACCTGGGTGGCTCAGCGGGTAAAGCCTCTGCCTTTGGCCTAGGTCATGATCTCAGGGTCCTGGAATCAAGCCCCACATCGGGCTCTCTACTTAGCGAGGAGCCTGCCTCCCCCTCTCTCTCTGACTGCCTCTCTGCCTACTTGGATCTCTCACTCTGTCAAATAAATAAAATCATTTTTAAAAAATGGTATTATAGGGGGGCCTGGGTGGCTCAGTGGGTTAAAGCATCTGCTTTCGGCTTCAGGTCATGATCCCAGGGTCCTGGGATCGAGCCCCACATTGGGTTCTCTGCTTAGCAGGGAGCCTGCTTCCCCTCTCTCTCTCTCTGCCTGCCTCTCTGACTACTTGTGATCTCTGTCTGTCAAATAAATAAATAAAATCTTTAAAAAAAGTATTATAAAGTCTCTGTTTCTTTTTTGTTTTTATTTGCTAATATAAAGAAATGCAGCTGATTTTATCTCTTGATTCTTTTTTCAGTATAGCAATTCTTAATCTAAATCTTTTGGTTTTCTGTGTACACAGAATAAATTTTGGTTCCTTACTATACCATTTTTTTTTTTTTCCTTAACATACTGTCTAAAGAAAATTCATCACTCGCTGAATAAATGGGGACAGTCCTGGACATTCTTGTCTCATCCCAAATCTGAAGGAATCCTTTCAGATTTGGACCGTAAAATAAGTTCTCTGTGGTAGGTTTTATTGCTGTCATTGTTTATGCCCTTTATTCAGACTAGAGAAATTCATTTCCCTCTGTTTTCTGCTGGACTGCAAATTGAAGAATCAGTGTTAATTTGGGGTACCTGGGTGGCTCAGTCAGTTAAGTGTCCATCTTTGATTTTGGCTTAGGTCGTGATCTCAGGGAAGTCTGCTTAAGATTTTCTCCTCCCTCTGCGTCCACCCCATGCTTGTGCACACAAGCGTGCGCTCTGTCTCAAATAAATAAAATAAAAAATAAAAACATGCTTCTCTTAAAGAATCAGTGTTGAATTTTAACACTCCAACAGAGTTAAACTAATTAAATTTGTGGTCTTTTTATATATTGCCAGATTCTGTTTGCTACTATTTTATACATGACTTCTGCCTCTATTTTTGTGAGTAAGATTGGTTTGTCTGTAATTTTCATCTTATACATCTTTCTTATGAGGTTTCTGATATCAGAGTACTGGTATCTTTATTGTTAAGTGAGTTGGGCATCCTTTTTTCTATCATCCAGATTTGTAATCTTGGAGTTACTTCTTTCTTGCAAGTTTGGTAGAACTCCACTGTGAAGGTACCTAGCCTCAAATTTTTTGGAATTTGTGAGTCTCATTTAAAATGTTTACTTTTGGCAGTTGCTCTTCCTGCCCATGGGTCCTGTCCCCGTGCCTTAATAAATCACCATTTTGTACCCCCCCCCCCCAAAAAAAGTTTACTTTTGTTGGTATACATTTGTTTGTGATATCTTAATGTTCTGTGGAATCCGTAGTGATGGCTCCTTTTTCATTTCTTCTGATTTGGTTGTTTGTGTTTTCTTTCTCTTTAGATTAGTATCACCAGAGGTTTATTAGATCTTTCAGAGAACCAACTTTTAGCTTTGTGGAGCCTTTCTCTTGTAAGTTTGTTTTCTTTCAGGATTGCTGCTTTTTTTCCCTGAGTTTATTTTGCTGTTTTTTTAATTTACTAATTTTCATCATTTCTTTTCTAATACCTTTAAGATTATCTTTTTTAAGCTGTATTGTACAGATTTTGTTACTAGTATTTTATGTTCAGTTCCTTGTATTTATCAAATTAGTATTTTTTAACTTCCAAACATATGGAGGTTTTATTTCCCTTTTGTCGCGATTATGGATTTCTTCTTCTTCTTTTTTTTTTTTTAAGATTTATTTATTTGTCAGCGAGAGAGAATGTGCACAAGCAGGGGGAGTGGCAGGCAGAGGGAGAAACAGGCTCCTCCCTGAGCAGAGGAGCCCAGTGGGTCTTGGGATCATGACCTGAGCCAAAGGCAGATGCTTACTTAATTAACTGAGCCACCCAGGCATATGTATTTTTACTAGTTCTTTGAATTATTGCATTATTGGTCAGAAAATACATTGTATGTATCAAGTTCTTTGATAATTCCTTAGACTTTCTTTGAGCCTGGCCTACACGAGGTAGCTGGCCTTCATTGAATGACCTGCCCCCCCAGGTCCTGCCTGGGCTTTGGTTTCTTGGTGAAGGTTTCACAAGTAAGCTTCAGTTTTTCAAGAATCTTCTGTGCTTTTTTTTTTCCTCTGAATTATTGTAGTCCCTTCAGTTTGACTGAGTGTGTTTTTGGATACCTCTATTTAAAAATGTGTATGTTTTATCTTGTTTTGAAATACTAGCGTGCTATTTACTGGAAACCTCTGCTTGTATTTCCCATCCTCTTTTCACCTGGCTTAACAGGTGAAGTAAGATTTTCAGACCACCTTTTTTTTTTTTTTTTAGGATTTTATTTGTTTATTAGAGAGTACAGAACCAGGGGAGGGGCAGAGGAAGAGGGAGAAGCAGACTCCACCCCAGTAGGGAGCTGGACATGGTGCTCAGTCCCAGGACCCCAAGATCATGATCTGAGCCAAAGGCAGGTACTTAGCTAACCGAGCCCCCCAGGCGCCCGTCCTTTCATTAGCATTTGCAGCATGTCAGCCTCTGCCCTAGCTCCCAGGGGTGACTCATTGGTAGAAAAGATTTACTCCTCTCTTTAAGAAACTGCTTGTTTTAGGGGGAAGATATTGAAAGTGGTATTTGCTTACACTGTTTTCCTTCACTGAATTTCAAAAAAGTATTATTTTTTTTATTTCAAAGAGTGTTTCTTTTAAAGTCAGGTTGGTTTCCCTGGAATGTCTTTCTGGTTTGTCTCCATGGTGGACCAGTGAGTCATGCTACTTGTGTTACGCTCCGTATCTTCCTAGCTCTTCATTCGAGAGCCTGTTGAAAGGGTGTGCTTTAATGGAAGCTCCCTTGCAGCTAAGAGCAGAGTCCTGTCCATCTCTGTGGGAATAGTCGAGGGCCTGAGGGGTACCCAGTGACTGCTAGAATGAGTGAACCAGTTTAATTCTATATGAAGAAAGAAGGGCTCTGTCCCCATGTCCAGGAATCAGGGAAACAGTTAGTTGTACGTGGAATCACGCAGGGAGCGCTAACTTTAGCTGGAATGTGACTCTCAGAACCAGTTTTCCTGGTACTCCTAGCGCGGCTACAGGAATAAGAGTCTGTAATTGCATGCTGCATGCCGCTGTTGGAGCTGAAGACTAGCCACTCACGCTCAAAGTGGTTGGAGGTGGCCGATTTTTCCAGGGCAGCAACGTGCGAAGCCATGTGGGGAGTCCTCTAAAGCAAGTGGCTTCCAGGGTTTCTTCTGGCTGGGGGGGTGTTCTTAGAAGTGCAAGGGGTCCACTTGCCACAGAGGACCCCAGACTCCTGCTTGGTTTTGTCCCACTTTTTCCCCCAGCATATTGACTGCAGCCCCAGGAGGGACCTAGAATGTGAAGTCCACTGGTAGAGGAGGGACTTGTCCTCCCCCACTTACCAGGGGCTTGTGACATGGGTATCAGCACTTACTCAGGTGTTCTGAGGCTCAGCTGTGCTTCAGAAACTCAGAGGGCCTTTGTGACTCACCTGAAATCCATGTGCCCCAGTGTGAAAGCAGGCGACAGCTGGGTGCCTGCTGTGGATTGTCCATTCTGCATACGTGTCATTTGTCTCTCTGACCTGCAGTTTATCCCATAGTCAAGAAGGCAGACCGAAAGGTGAAGTGAGATGTTCTGGTCTCATCTCGGGCCACTTGCCATAGTACTAACTCAGCTGCCAGGGGTTTTGTTTCTTTTAAAGTCCTCTCAGCCAGATCAGAGGCCCCAGAGCGCACCTACTACCTCGCACACCTCTGTTTCTTGTGCCTGGGAAATGCTGTGCTACCTTCAGGGTCCCATCCATGCGGAAGGGCCATTCCAAAGTGCCTGTGGACACCTCCAGGGGTCCTGGAATTTGATGTAGTTCAGCTGCTGGCTGGAGGGAGCACCAGTCACAGTGTTGTGTGCCCCTCAACCAGGCTGTGGCACTGTTGTTTTCTGCCCTTTGGACAAGAAGCTTCCTTTCTGAGCTTTTGTGTTGAAGATGGGGACAGAGTCATCACCAGTGAGGGGAGCTCTCTGGTCAGTACGCATTCATTTACTCAGTAGCTATGTAATGAGCACCTGTCTTGAGCCTGGGGACAAGGCAGCAAAGGTACCACCCCGAGGGGTCAGGTCTGGCCCGACCTCAGCACTGCCTGGGAGTGAGCTGGGTCTGACTCACAGGAGCCTTTGGAGACCCAGTTCTCACACACTGCTCATTAGGGAGCCAGCAGCATCCTGTTCCTTCCAGGTGTCTCCACACCCAGTCAGATGACCCCTTGTGGTAAAGGGAGGTGAGGCTGTGTTGGGAGTGCTAGAAAGCTAGGATCATCTCTGCCTACAGCAGATTTTTCTTCTGTTCCTGGCTAAATTCAGAGCTCCCCTTGTATAGATGTCATAGGGACTGAACCTCCTGACAGCCCAAGCTCTTTTTCCAGTACATAATCCCAATGATGAGATTGCCAGTCTCCCAATTTCATAGTCCCACACTCTAGCCTCCTCTATAGGGAAGAAGGAGCGCCTTTGGTATCTCCCTCTGTGGGTTTTGTTCTCATCTGCAAAAGGAAGGTCTTCATGCTTAGACCATCCTTCTTCCCAGGATGGCTCTTTGTATCTGTCAGGGTTCAGGTTGGAAGACCGAATCCACCCAATTGCTTTAAAGTATAAATGGATTTTAATACATGAGAAGAGCTGCTGCTTGGTACTGAAAAGGCTAAAGGAGCAGGTCTTCAGGAATAACTCTAGACAGCTCAGCCTTGACCTACCATAAGAGCTGTTACCTCTGCCCCAAGCAGAAGGGTAGGAGGTGGAAGCCACCATCTGCACTGATCTCTTTGGGTTCAAGGAAACACTAGCAAGCCCCTCGTCAGGGAGGAGGGGCCTCTGCCATGACACCAGCCTTGTCTGCCAACACTGACACTGACAGCCCCTGAAACTGGCCTCTGAGTGTCTCACTGAGGGGAACTTCTTAGTTCATGTTCAGAATCCCTGCCACGAGGGAGTTGGGCTGAAGGGAGCTTCTGGATTCTGCAGGGCAGGCTGGTATGCCCTCCCATGTGGGCATCTGCCAAGGAGGGGTGGGCAGCAAGCCTTGGAGCGGCAGTCAGGAGCACTTACCTGAAGTGGATGGCCTGTGATGAGCAAGAGGGAAAGGGGGTGCTCCCAGTGCTGGCATAGGCAGGTTTATGAGCACAGAGGGGGTTGACGAAGTGGGGCGGGAAACTATTGTAGCAAAAATAGTCCTGATGTAAGTTCCAAGTCATGAGATATGGCCTGGTCAAGTTCTCTGTAACTTTTTCATAGGCCCAGAGAACACGGAATCAGATTGATCTTGGTCCTTGGTGTGCCATTCACCAGTCGCTGCACATCCTACTTTGTTTAATTGTTCCCAGTAATAAGCACTGAAAACCCTCTTCACAGTAAGGCTCCGCCCTTGGCATAGCCTACATGACATACAGGATTCTTGTCATTGGCCCCGCCAGACCAGGAGAGTGTATGGAGCCAGTCCTGGGCTCCGTGTCCCCAGGGCCCTGTGACGGTTGTTGGCTTACTTAGTCCTTGCAGCAGTATGCTGAGCTGTGGGCACTGGTGCCTCTTTTCTCCAGAAGAGGAAGTTGGCAACTCCCAGAGGGTAAGTAACCTCCCTAGATCACGAGGCCAGCCACTCCCAGACTCACTCAGTGCCAGGTGGACACTGCAGTGTGTTAGCTGCCGGGAGGCAGAGGTGCCTGGGATGGGCCTCACTGGAGAGGAGAGGTGTACAGATGTCTCATTGGTGCTACCTGGGCAGGTCCTCTCCCTGTACCTTTCCTGCCCTGCGGGAGGGTTTTACGGGGCCCCTGAGGAGTTTGCATTTGAGACAGGAAATGTTTTAATTTTACCATTTAAGATAAGTTTTTTAAAAATACAGGGTATATTATGTCATACTGATTGTGTCTTTCTCTTTTTTCTCCTTTTTAAAAGATTGTTGACGGTGAGTGGTTTCCTCTCTCTTTCATTGGGTTTGCATACAGAATGGCAGTGGGTGGGGGGCACAGAGCTGAAGTCCTTGCCAGGCCTGTGACAGTGCCAGGCGGGAAGACGTCTATAGTCAGTGCTCTGTGGTTGCTGAGGAGACCGCATACTCACTGCGGAGCTATGGTCCCACTGGGTTTTGAAGAAAGCTCGCCACCTTAGACTTTAGGTGGCCTCCCACTCAGATACCTGCTCATGGCAGGAATGGGGCTTCTGGGAAGAGAGAAGAGTGGCCTTTACGGAGCTGGGCAGGACCTACCTGGCATGGCTGGGTGTGGTGGCTGTGCCGGCTGTGCCTCTTGGACCTGGGATTGGCCTTTCCCAGGCAGGAAGGGGTGGTGAGGAGACAGGGCTGGGGATCCTGCTCTGAACATGGACTCACACCTTAGAAAGGAGGCGGCCAAGGCGGAATGCGAGGCGGCCACGCCAGGAGCACGCTGACAGCTGTGTGGTGAGCAGTGATGATGAGGAGCTCTCCAGAGACAGAGACGTGTATGTGACCACCCATACTCCCCGAAATACCAGAGAGGAGGCAGCCACGGGACTCAGGTATCACATTCCCGCTGCCCTGCTGCCTCACCACATACCTTTGGTCACGTGGGACCCCTTGCATCCCTTGTCCCCTGGAGTTGGGATCCTCTACTCCCCACCCTGCCCCCACTTGCATTTCTCAGGTGTAGGGTAATAGGAATACCAGACCTTGCACAACTTCTGGGAGCCCATAGCTCGAGAAGGTCTTGTCTAATCAGCTGCACCACAGCTGAGTGCAGGTGGGTCTGGATTTAGAGCCAGATCAGCCAATCCCAGTGGGACAAGACCGTGTGTGGCACTGGCAGGGTGGTATGACTAGCCATGGGCTGGTGGCACACTCCACCACCTGCTGTTTAGAGCCGACCCAGTGGCTCTCTGTGATCTGCAGCAGGAATGCTCAGAGGTGCTAGGCAGAGCTCCTGCCCCAGACAAGGGAGGCAGATTGCACAGGCTGGGGGCTCGGGAGGATAGGGCCCCTCTGGGTGTCTGCTCCTTAGTTCCCCTTTCACCTCCCTGCTGCATTCCCTTGGGGCAGCTGGCCTTTCTATAAGTCTCCAGGTGCCTGTGCTAAGGGATACGGGCTGCTTCTGTGAAGCCACTTAGGGTAACTGAATGTTTAAGTTTGCCAAGGAACTGACATGAAGCACTGTGATTTTAGGCCCTCTGGTACTGTCAGTTGTCCGATCTGCATGGACGGGTACTCTGAGGTAAGCTAACTTAGCTGTGTCTTCCTTGCTTCTGGTTTCCACATGGCTTTAGTGAAAGGGTCTTCAGAGAGAGGGTCTTCTCTTTCGATGGAATTTGACCCCTCTCTTCCACAGTCAGGCCTGGCTGGCCTGTGCCTGTCACACATCTCTGTGCTAGCTTCTTCTTCTTGGGCCGTGCAGCCTTCACCTGTAGCCCCTGTGTTTCTTGAGCTTCCACGTGAAGGGTGTCCATCCCATGTGTTCCCATCCCAGCCTCAGCAGAAGCAACTAGTGCTTCCTGTGGCCCCCTGGAGCCATCGAGCACTGCCCGCCGTGTGCTCCCATGGCAGCCCCCAGACTCCATTGGCCTGTGGTTCAGGCGTCTGGGGTCCCTCCAATACTCTTTGGCTGTTGCTACCAGGAGAGTGGCTCCTGCCTCTGCTCTCGGCTTCAGACACCCCACTCATACTTGTCTGACACTACAGAGCAGGTAGGGATCTTCAGTTCTCCAGACCTGCCCGGTCCTTCCTCCCCTTATCTCAGCAGAAGTGAGGTTCTCTGGGGACTGCTGCTGCACGGGAACCAGAGCAGACATGAAGGCTGTTCCTTCTTCTGTTTTCTAGATTGTGCAGAATGGACGTCTCATTGTTTCTACAGAATGTGGCCACGTCTTTTGTAGCCAGTGCCTCCGTGACTCCCTCAAGAATGCTAACACTTGCCCAACTTGCAGGAAAAAGATCAACCACAAACGATACCACCCCATATATATATGAATTGTGGAGAGCTGCTCAGGAGAGGTGGATGAACAGACAGCCAGCCTGGCTGGGTTCTCCACACAGCCATTCATGGGTTCTCTGCCTCAATTTCCTGAGCTCGAAAAGACTATTTCAAAATCAACATCTGATATGTAAACTGCTCTTTCGTTTCCAGCCCCCACTTAGGCCCTTTTGGTACCTCCTTAGGGCCTTCCTCTCTGCTCCTCTGGGTGGTCTGGTTCCAGGGCAGGAGAGAGGGAGTTAGACACATTGGAACTGAGAATCGTGGCTCTAGCATCTTTCTGGAACCTGCATGTTTGCCAAGAAATTTTTCCCCATTTGGAAAGTTGGCCCCAGCTTCCTCCTGGCAATGTCGTCAAGGGACTGGCCCTGGTCAGAGAGCACGCGGGTCTGCGCAGCTTCTCCTGGCAAGTGACATCGACTCAGGCGTCTGTCTGCCACAGTGAGCAAGCCACACGAGGTCCATCCGGCCCGAGGATCCCAGGTGTGAGCACAGCCCTGGAAAGACCCACCACTGGAGTCACCTCAAGAGTCAAAGGTCACCCGTGATCCCACCTGCACGTTAGCATTGATGTGCGGGGACTTCTACAGATCAAGAGAATCTCTACAGGGCAATTCCCAGGTTCCTAAGAACGAAATGTGCAATAAAGCCTGTTCTTGGCCTACTTTTCAGCAGCCCAGGAGATGTAGCACTCCTAGTGTCCCCTCAGAGGCCTCACGTTGCCTGTGGAGCAGTGCCTGTCACACCCCATCCTATTTCCCACCTGTTCTCAGGAACTTAACCCATGTCCCAGTTTTCACCTGGCACAGGCCCTGCAAGCAGGGCAGACATGTGGTCGGGTGTCCTCTCTCTTTTCTGATAAGATGTGTCCTTTTTGCCACATGCCCTTGGGTCCTCAGTTCCCACTGCCTAATGTCTACTCAAGCATCAGTACTGGAAGGTGATGGCAGTCCTTGGGGCCTTACCAGCCACCCATGTCCATGCTGGTGTCCAAGTCATGGCTGCCCAGAGTTGCAGCGAGTGTGGCCCACCTGCCATCAGCTGGGCTCTTTGGCTTTCACCCACATCCCCACACAGTTGACATTCACTTTAGAAGCTGCTCCTCTGGCCTTCCAGTCTCTGATTCTTTGGGCTTTTGACTGCTCCATAGATTGGGTTGGCCAAGTATGGTGGCCTCTCCTCCCCAAGGCAGCCAGATAAGACGCTCTGCTTAAGTCTCTGGGTTTGAGCCTCTTGGTCCTTGAGGAGGCTGTGGGGTGGCCTGAGCTGCCCCTCACAGCCCAGGGTCTGGGGCAGCTCATGGGGGAGAGACCTTGCCGTGTCAGCCTGCCTCTGTCTCCACATCCCACTTTCTCAGAGGGTTTTAGGCCAAACCAGCAGCCTCTTCGTGTGCGACATCTTCAAGGCAGGAACGGGGGCCTCCTCTGGCTTTGCTAGCAATAACTGACCTTCAGTTCCCCCTTCTGAAGGAGCAGGGACTTGGCACAGAATTCACTTTAAACGGGGCTGAAGGAGTGTCCCTCCTCTATGTGAAAAGAAATTTGTTTTAGTCTTCACTCTGACTTTTTCACTGTTTGGCTCACTTCCAGTTAATTTGGATGAAAGTAATTTTCTCCGTGGAGTCGAGGAGGGCAGGACGTCTCTTGTTGGCACGATGCTGGGTATGTCTGCCCTCTGTTTGGACATCATTACCATTAAGTTCCTTCTGGGCTTCGTGGAAACTCTTTTGTTGTGTTCCAGCAGTACCCAGACTTCAGAAATCAAGACAGCTGTGCAGCCAGAATCTTTAAGTTTTGTGCTTAAGGACAGATGGTTGATCGTAAAGGTTGTATTCCTTCCTACTAAATTAAATTGGGGAAAAAAGGTTTAGTTTCTACTATTTAGAAACTGCAAAATAGGAAAAGATCGGTAAGAAAAAAAAATCATTTTCTTTTCTTCATTGTACATAGTTCAAATCTTTCTTTGTTACATTTAAACTATATCCATGTACATCAGTCTGTTTGGGACTCCTGCTAGTGTTACAGGTGGAAATAAAACCATTAATTTGAACCAGATTTCTTTCATATGTTCATTTGCTCTCTGGGCTGGATCTTCTCCCCCTTTGCCCTAGGTGTGTGCTTCCTGTCTGCCTCCAGTTTAGCACATTTTATCAGTGTGTGCAGGAAAGTTAGCTTGTCTGGCTACTGATCCAAAAACCAGGCAAGAGGTCATTCTTGGAGTGGAACTACAAGTCCAGCCCCTGGAATCCTTCAGCAGAATCTTCACCTCAGCCCTAAGAAGCAAGGCTGGCCGTGAGGCTGTCTGCAGCACCGTCTCAGGAGAGGAGCCCTGAGCAGCGGGGACTCAGATGGAGCTGGGATTCTGACAGTGCGGTGCACCTATCTCAGCTACCCAGACCACGGTCGCTGTCCACTCTGGGGTGGGGGCTGGGGGGATGTGGTATGTTGGTCAGTGACCTAGGTGATCAGTGCCAGGAAAGCTGGAAAGAGAGAGTGGGCTTGGGATTCCCAGGCAGTTGATACTGGCAGAGCTAGCCTCCGCCTTTCTCTGGGTCGCTCGAGTGGCCCCAGAGATAGAAAAGGTCAATGAGCTGGCCACCTAGAGCTCCCAGAGGCTCTACTTTCAGTTGAAGTCAAAGCAGATCAGAGGGAAATGCAGTTAATTCAAACACTCCCTGCACATAGGCCATGCGCCAGTATTGTACTTGGCTCTGGTGGGTATTGAGAAACCCATGTATATCGCTGCCCTCCTGGAGTGTACATTCCTTGGAGGAGACTGTCCCCCACCCCCAAGCCACTGAAAAGTCAGAATGCAAACAGGTCAGTTACTTGAGTCCTGGGAGAGCGAGAGAGGATGGTGAGCTGCAGTGTTTAAGGTCTGAAAGTACTCTAGGGAAAGGTGAGGTGATTTACATTATGTTCCTTGACTTTTTCCCCCCAGTGTACAACCATCTTGCATTTCTTGCATAGATCACCTTGTTCATGTTTTCCTTCTATATATTATTTCCTTTGTTTTGCCATTTGGGGGTTTGTTTGAAATCCCGTTTATGCATAGTTACAATGGCCTGTTATTTTCTTAGAGTCTTTGCCAGTGTTTGGTTTCATTTAGGCTAGTTCCCTACAACGACACTAGCTATAGTGTCTATATCCTGATTTTGGATTATTCCCTGACTGAAATGGAACTCACAAATAAGATCTCTGAACTGTTGCTTTTGTTGAGGAAAGATTTTAAAATACTGATTTGATTTTTTTCAGAGTTTGAGAATTAGTCACATTTTTGTCAGTTTTGTTAAGTTGCCAATTTCTGGGAATTCATAGATTTCATCTCTACAAGTTTTTGGCATAAAGTTGTTCATAATCTCTTAGAAGCTAATTAATCTCTAACATCTTTTTATCAATATTTATGCTTTCCCTTTTAAATTGGAGATTTGTCAGCTTTATGTCCTGTATGTATTAATTCCAGTATCCAGATCCTTTGTGGGTCTAATTCTGAAGTCTTATTCTTGCCAGGTCTCTCTAACGACTTCTTCCTGTGTGAGTTTTGTGAGCAGCTTTCTCCCTTAATTTGAGCCCATGTAACTTGGTACATGATCTGATAATTCTCATTATCAGAAGGTGGTTCCTCCAGGAAATATTTGCCTTTGCTTTTAGGAGGCATTTGAGGTTGTTACTGACATAAGGCCATTGTATTTATCATTTATGCCATGAAACATAGCACACAAAAAAGCACACTTCACTGAATTACCCAAAAGAATAGCTCAGTGCTCCTGGGTGGGTCAGTTGGTTAAGCATTTGGCTTTGGCTCAGGTCATGATCTCAGGGTCCTAGGATCGAGCCCCACATCAGGCTACCTGCTCAGCGGGGGGCCTATATCTCCCTCTGCCTGCTCCTCCCCTGGCTTGTGCATGCTCTCACGCACACTCTGACAAAATACTAAAAAGAAAAAAAAAAAGTATAGCTCAGTGAATTACCATAAGTCAAACACCTATGAAACAACCAACCATAAAAAGAAACAGGATAGGGACGCCTGGGTGGCTCGATTGGTTGAGCAGCTGCCTTCGGCTCAGGTCATGATCCCGGCATCCTGGGATCGAGTCCCACATCGGGCTCCTTGCCCTGCGGGGAGCCTGCTTCTCCCTCTGACTCTGCCTTCCACTCTGTCTGTGCTCGCTCTCGCTCACTCGCTCTCTGACAAAAAAAAAAAAAGAAAGAAACAGGATATTGTTAATACTTTAGAAGCCCTTACTTGCCCTTCCTCCCAGTCAGCACGCTGCCTTCTCTCTCAAGGCAATAGCTATACTGAATTTTATGGAGATCACTCCTTTGACTGTAATTATAATTTAATTAACCAAAACATCCAACCATACCCTTTCACGAAGATGGCACAGAAAGCTAAGAAGGAAGCCCCTGCCCCTCCCAAAGCCGAAGCCAAAGCAAAGGCTTTGAAGGCCAAGAAAGCGGTGCTGAAAGGCGTCCACGGTCACAAAAAAAAGAAGATCCGCATATCACCTACGTTCTGATGACCCAAGACTGCGTCTCCAATGGCAGCCCAAATACCCTTGAAAGAGCGCCCCCAGGAGAAACAAGCTTGATCACTATGTCACCATGAAGTTCCTCTGACTACTGAGTCAGCCACGAAGAAAATAGAAGACAACGACATACTTGTGTTCATTGTGGATGTTAAGGCCAACAAGCACCAGATCAAACAGGCTGTGAAGAAGTTCTATGACATTGATGTAGCCAAGGTCAACACCTTAATGAGGCCTGATGGAGAGAAGAAGGCATACGTTCCACTGGCCCCTGACTATGATGCTTTGGATGTTGCCAACAAAATTGGGATCATCTATACGGAGTCCAGCTGGCTAAATCTAAATAGTTTTTTCATGATAAAAAAAAAAAAAAACTAAACAAAAATCCAACTATAATCACATAATTCTGTTTTACCTGTTCTCCGAACCTGAGATAGTTGAAAGTTCTCACTGTGTACTGGGATTGGGAGCGTCTATTGCTCAGTGTTACGTTTGAGAGTCATTCATGTTGTGTAGTTTATTCATTTTGTTTGCTGTGGTATTTCATGACATGGTGTGCTTTAGTTTATCCATTCTTTCAGCTGTTTAAGTGTTTTGGCTACTAATAGCCCCGAGTGAACATTTTGTAAGTCTTTTGTGGAGCAGTTTTACTCCCATACCTGTTGGGCATATATTAAAATGTGAGTTACTGTGTTACAGGATATGAACGTTCAGGAAAACTTGTAAGTGGAAATTAACCTGTGGGTCAAAGAAGAGATCACAAAGGAACTTAGAAAATACCTTGAGGGGTGCCTGGGTGGCTCAGTGGGTTAAAGCCTTTGCTTTTGGCTCAGGTCATGGTCCCTGGGTCCTGGGATGGAGCTCCACATCAGGCTCTCCGCTCAACAGGGAGCCTGCTTCCCTCTCTCTCTCTGCCTGCCTCTCTGCCTACTTGTAACCTCTGTCAAATAAATAAAATATTAAAAAGAAAATAGCTTGAGAAGAATGAAAATGAAAACACAACAAAACTTGAGGGATGCAGTGAAAGCAGTGCTCGGGGACTATAGCTGTAAATACATACATTAAAGCAGAAACAAACCAATAGCCTAATTGTATGTCTTAAGGAACCAGGAAAAGAAGAGCAAACTAAACCCAAGGCTAGCAGAAGGAAGGTAATAGTAAAGATTAAGCCAGAGATAAATGAAATGGACAATAGAAAACAAAACAAGGGACACCAGAAATTGTAACCAGCAAACACGTAAAAAAGAACGCTGAGGGACGCCTGGGTGGCTCAGTAGGTTAAGCAGCTGCCTTCGGCTCAGGTCATGATCCCAGGGTCCTGGGATCGAGTCCCACATCAGGCTCCTTGCTCGGCAGGGAGCCTGCTTCTCCCTCTGCCTCTGCCTGCCTCTCTGTCTGCCTGTGCTCGCGCACTCTCTCTCCCTCTGTCTCTGACAAATAAATAAAAAATCTTAAAAAAAAAAAAAAGAATGCTGATTTCTGGATTCTTCAAAAAATTTCAAGAGAAAAGAGCAGTTCCTAACTCATTCTCTGAAGTCAGTATCAGCCTGATACCAAAGCTACACAAAGACACAGGAAAAGAAAATTGCAGAGTAATCTTCTCTTGTGAATATAGATGCAAAATATCTTCCAACAGATGGCTTACACACTGAATTTAGTAGCATTCTAAAAACATTACACACCATAACCAAGTGGATCTTGCCCCAGGAATGCAAGAGTGGCTCAACCTATGAAAATCAATGCAATTACTACCTTATAGACTGTAGGAAAGAAAAAGTAACACATGATCACCTCAACCGATGGCAGAAAAAGTGTTTCCCAACACCCTTTCATGATACCACTCAACAAACTAAGAGCAGGGAAAAAAAAAAAACCCTCAACATAACAAAGGCCATAGTGAAAAGCTCACAGTGAAGATGCTCAGTGATAAGACAAAGCTTTTCCTCTAAGATCAGGAAAAAGACAAGGATGCCTTATTTCATCACTTCTATCCAACATAGTACTGGAAGTTCTAGCTAAACAGGCAGAACGAAAGAAAAAGGCATACACATTGGAAATGAATAAGGAAAGTATCTGCAGATGCCACAACAGTAGAAAACTAAAGAACCCACAATACACATAAACAACTGTTAACAGCTTATAAATGAATTCACCAAAGTTGTAGGATACGAATTCACAAATGAGTGAATACACTGGTCAATTAACAATCTGAAAGAGAAAACAATTTTATTTTTACAACATCAAAAGGAATGAATCCTTACGAATAAATGTAACCAGTAGGTATAAAATTTGTACACTGAAACATGGTTGGAAGAAACCACTACAAAAACTTGCTGAGGGGCGCCTGGGTGGCTCAGTGGGTTAGGCCGCTGCCTTCGGCTCGGGTCATGATCCCAGGGTCCTGGGATCGAGCCCCTCATCGGGCTCTCTGCTCAGCCGGGAGCCTGCTTCCTCCTCTCTCTCTGCCTTCCTCTCTGCCTGCTTGTGATCTCTCTCTGTCAAATAAATAAATAAAATCTTTAAAAAAAAAAAAAAAACTTGCTGAAAGAAATAAACCTAAATAGACACTGTATGCTTATAGATTAGAAGGCTTAATGTTAAGACAGCAATATTATCTACTGTATTATCTAATACAGTATAGCGAATTAGTGCAATCCCTCTCAAACCCCAATGGCAATTTTTATAGAAATGGAAAAATCCATCCTAAAGTTTGTACAGAATTTCAAGGGACCCAGGATAGCTACAATAATCTCGGAAGAGGAAAGTTGGAAGACTTAACAATTTGAAAACATAAAAAGGTCAGGAATTAAACAGGATGCTGCTGGCAAAAGGATAAATATATAGTCAAATGGAATAAGATTGACAGCCCAGAAATGAGCCCTCCCCTCTATAGTCAACAAAGATTTCAAGACCATTCAACAGATAAAGATCTCTCCAACAACTGTTGCTTGGAAAATTGGATATTCACGTGTATGAACATGATGTTGTGTCTTTAAACCATACACAGAATTTAACATTAAATGGATCAAAGTGTAAATTTAAGAGCTAAAATTACAAAATTCTTAGAAGGGGGTTCCTAGTTGGCCCAGTTGGTGGAGCATGCACCACCAACTCTTGATCTCCGGGTCCTGTGTTCATGCCCCATGTTGGGCCTATGGCTTACTTTAAAAAATAAAATCTTAGAAGAAAACATAGAGGCAAGTTGAAAACAACTTGTACAACATGTGCACTTGAAAAGAATTCGAGTGGTAAATTTTGCATTATATTTTTCTTGGATTTGGCAATGGTTTCTTACATATGACACCAAAACTCCAGGCAACAAAAGGAAAAATAAATACATCAGACTTCATTAAAATTAAAAACTTTTGTGCTTCAAAGGACACTAACAGAATGAAAAGACAATCCGTAGAATGGGAGAAAATATTTGCCCATCATCTGTTTGCAATATCTGCTAAGATATTAATAATCAGAATATTTACAGTGTTCTTAAAACTCAACAAGAACAAAAAATAAGACAATCCAATTTAGAAAATGGCAAAGTACTGCAATAGATACTTTCCCAAAGAATATATACAAATGGCAAATAAGAACATGAAAGGAACTCATTAGCCACCGGTGAAATGTAAATCAAAACCACAGAGAGAGACCCATTAGAATGGCTATTACCAAAAAACACATTAAGTATTGACCAGGATGTGTAGAAATTGGAACCCTCGTGTATTACTGGTAGATACATAAAATGTCCAAGCTTCTCTGGATAAGTTTGGTGGTTCCTCAGAAAGTTAAATATAGAATACCATAAAATCCAGCAACTTTAAGATAATAAATAATATTAATAAGTTAATAATACTATTAATAAAATTAAGTGAATATTATTTAGTCTTAAAAAGGGGTACCTGGGTGGCTCAGTGGGTTAGGCTGCTGCCTTCGGCTCGGGTCATGATCTCAGGGTGCTGGGATCGAGTCCCGCATCGGGCTCTCTGCTCGGCGGGGAGCCTGCTTCCCTCTGTCTCTCTCTGCCTGCCTCTCCATCTACTTGTGATTTCTCTCTGTTAAATAAATAAATAAATAAAATCTTTAAAAAAAAAAAAAAAACAAATTCTGACATGCACAAGAGGGATGAACCTTGATAACATTATGCTGAGCAAGATAGTCACAGGGGGAGCCTGGGAGGCTCAGTGGGTTAAGGCCTCTGCCTTTGGCTCGGGTCGTGATCCCAGGGTCCTGGGATTGAGCCCCTAGTGGGGCTCTCTGCTCAGCAGGGAGCCTGCTTCCTCCTCTCTCTCCGCCTGCCTCTCTGCCTACTTGTGATCTCTTTCTGTGTCAAATGAAAATAAAATCTTAAAAAAAAAGTAGTCACAGAAGTGCAATTACTGTATGACTCCACTTATATGAGGTTTCTAGAGCAGGCAAATTCGTAGAGATAAGTTAGAATAGAGGTTACCAGGGGCTGGAGGTAGAGTGGAAGGGGAGATACTGTTTAACGGGTAGAGTTTCTGGGACAGTGAAACTTTATGAAAGTGGACAGTGGTGATGATTGTACAACATTATAAATGTAGCTAATGCCATTAAATTGTATACTTGAAAAGGCTTAAAATGGTAAATTTTGTATTATATATTATCACAATTTTTAAATGAAAAAAAAAAAAAAGGCTAGTATAAAATAAGCTTAGGGCTGCCTGGGTGGCTCAGTGGGTTAAGCCTCTGCCTTCAGCTCAGGTCATGATCTCAGGGTCCTGGGATCGAGTCCTACATCAGGCTCTCTGCTCTCTACTTGTGATCTCTGTCAAATAAATAAAATCATTTAAAAAAATAATAAAATAAAATAAGCTTATATATCTATATAGATAGAAAATTCCATATATCTAATTTCATATGTGTTTGAATTCCTGTTATTGTGGTCTTTTTTTTTTTTTTTAAAGATTTTATTTATTTTTTTGACAGGCAGAGATCACAAGTAGGCAGAAAGGCAGGCAGAGAGAGAGGAGGAAGCAGGCTTCCCGCCGAGCAGAGAGCCCAATGTGGGGCTCGATCCCGGAACCCTGAGATCATGACCTGAGCCAAAGGCAGAGGCTTAACCCATTGAGCCACCCAGGTGCCCCTATTGTGGTCTTTATTCTGTTTTCATTTCCATCTGTAATAATTTTCTTCCTGCCCAATGAACTTTCTTCAGTATTTCTTTTTTCTTTTTTAAAGATTTTATTTATTTGACAAACGGAGATCACAAGTAGGCAGAGAAGCAGGCACAGAGAGAGGAGGAAGCAGGCTCCCCGCTGAGCAGAGAGCCCGATGTGGGGCTCGATCCCAGGACCCTGGGATCATGACGTGAGCTAAAGGCAGAGGCTTTAACCCACTGAGCCACCCAGGCACCCTGTATTTCTTTTAGTGAATTCCTGTGGCAATAAATTCTATTTGTTAATCCAAAAATGCTATTATTTTACTTTCATTCCTGCACAATACATTTTTTTATGAGTAAAAAATTCTAAGTTGCTGTCTAATGTGGTCACTGTGAGCCACTTGTGGCTGTTGAGCATTTGGAGTGTGTGGTGAATCCAAAGGGGGAGTGAGAGGAACTTAATATGCACATGGGATTCTTAAGACTTAGTATGAAAGAGTATAAAATATTTTGTTAATTTTTATATTGATTATATGTTTAGCTCATGATATTTTGAATATACTGCATTAGATAAAATAAGATTTTTTAAAAAGACTTTATTTATTTATTTGACAGATAGAGATTACAATTAGGCAGAGAGGCAGGCAGAGAGAGAGAGAGAGAGAGGGAGGAGGAATCAGGCTCCCTGCCGAGCAGAGAGCCCAATGCGGGACTCGATCCCAGGACCCTGAGATCATGACCTGAACCGAAGGCAGCAGCTTAACCCACTGAGCCACCCAGGCGCCCGATAAAATAAGATTTTTTAAAATTGTAAATTGGCAGGGGTTTTTTGGTGTGTGTGTGTGTGTGTGTGTGTGTGTGTGTGTGTGTGTGTAACAACTAGGTCATTCCATTGTCTTCCAGCTTCATTTCTGCTGTGGCTAGCTGCCACATGTCTTGAAGAGAAGTGAATATTTTCTCTGGCTCATATTTTGCTTTGTCTTTGTTTCCAGCAGTTTGATAATGATGTGCTTAGGTGTGGTTTTGCTGGCATTCACCCTGCTTGGGACTTACAGGGACTCTGGAAACTGGGTGGCTGTCTGGCATCAGCTTTGGAGAGCTCTGCTTCTGTGGCCTTTGCTCTCTTGCCTTTTGAGACTCCAATTACACAGTGTTAGACCTTCAACTCTGTCTCATCTATTTCTTGTCTTTTTTTTTTTTTTTCCTCCTGTTTTACCAATTGTTTTTTTTTCTGTATGTACTGTTTAGGATGTTTTATATTGAATTATCTTCCAATTCATTAATCCTCTCATCTGTGTCTAACCTGTTGTTCATCTACTAAATTCCTAATTTCAGTTATTTTATCTTTTAGTTTTAGCTAATAATTCATACAGATTTCAATTCCCAGGTGAAATTCTCCATTATCTCATCTGCTTTTACACCTTTCTTTATTGAGCATGTGAATTGCAATTACTCTACAGTCTGCTTACTAATTCCAGTATGTGACTCACTCACAGATTTCTTTTTAGAGTCTTTTTCTTTTTATTTTCAGTCAAAAGGCTCTGTGCCTTGACACACCAAGGAATATTTTTTTAAAGATTTTATTTATTTATTTGACAGACAGAGATCACAAGTAGGCAGAGAGAGAGAGGGGGAAGCAGGCTCCCTGCTGAGCAGAGAGCCTGATGTGGGGCTTGATCCCAGGACCCTAGGATCATGACCTGAGCTGAAGACAGAGGCTTTAGCCCACTGAGCCAGCATCCAGGCACCCCACACCAAGGAATTTTTAACTGAAAGCTGAACCCATACACAAGGAATGGTAGTGGCTACAGATGTCTTCCTCTGCTGGATAAATAGAGCAGGTGCCAGTCACTTAGCCCGATGCCATGTTGAGCTGTATTAAGGCCATGCTGCAGTTCATCAAACTTTGTCTACTGATGGCTCGCTTCCCACTGTCAGGATGCCATCGAGAGCTTCCCAGTAGGGTATCAGGGTGCCGCTCTCTACTTAGTCCTGACCTATAATCTTTGTCTTCTCAGCCTGGTGAAATTACCAAAACCTCTCCTCTGCTTCCTGGGGTCTTTGTTCTGAAGCTTTGTCTCGTAGCTTCCTGCCTGTAGAGTGTGAGAATCAGTGTCTTGAGAGAAAAACTGTCAGGTTCAGTGATTTACTCATCCCATCTTGCTGGAATTGTAGCCCCAAGTCAGTTTGGTCTCTTCACCCAGAAAACTCCCCGATAGTATCCTCTTATCAGACAAAGACAAAGCCTTACTTCTTAACCCAGTGTCCTCAGAACTGGAAAACAGGGGAAACTGGACCCCTGGATCTTTGTGTTTAGTAGCACTCCAATTTTTTAAACATGCGTTTTTCTTACATTTTGTTTATGTGCATATATATACCACACATATGTTTTAGTTAAGACAATAATCAGGCATGCATCATGATGACTCCACATTTTCCTGTATCAGATAGTGCCCAGTGTATGTTCTGTCATACCTGCCATATATCCAATTTTCTACCTCAGATTCAGACATCAAATCACTTCAAATGTCAGGTGCTATTTTTCCTCACAGGCTTCCATTGTCCTGTTCTAATTTGGGATGGTTCTTTTTTTTCCTTCTCACCCCTACTAAGAAGTCATCCCACCTCCTCCAGTGAACTTGTAATTCTTTTTTCCTCGCCTATTTTCCAACTGTCTTTTTCTACTTTCTGGATAATCTTAACTTTATCTTGCAACCCCATTATTGGCTTTCTTTTAAATTTTGGTTGTATTTTTAAAAAATATTTTATATATTTATTGGACAGAGAGAGAGAGATCACAAGTAGGCAGAGGAGCAAGCAGAGAGAGAGAGAAGCAGGCTCCCCACTGAGCACAGAGCCCGATACGGAGCTTGATCCCAGGACCCTGAGATCATGGCCTGGGCCAAAGGCAGAGCCACCCAGGCATTAATCTCCAAGCCCTTCTACATCACTATCAAGATTGGATGACCTTTGAGGTCACATGTCAGTTGTAAGATGGAAGAGAGACACTTAACATTCTCAAGTGTATGTGAGAAATAGACCCATGGGCATACCTTATTTCAGTGTGCTTTGTTTTATTGAGCTTCACATATGTTGCACAGTTTACAAATTAATGGTCTGCAGCCACCCTGTGCCAAACAAGTGTATTGGCACCATTTTTCAACATTTGCTCAGTTTATATCTTTCACATTTTGGTAATTCAATATTTCAAACTTTTTCATTATTGGATTTGTTACCGTGATTTGTAATCAATGATTACAACTCACTGAAAGCTCGGATGATAAACATTTTTTTTAGCAATAAAGGGTTTAGTTAAGGTGTGTGCATTTTGTTGTGTATGAAACACTAGTGCACACCTAGGGGTCATGCAAACAAAACTCTTATATGTGCTGGGAAACCAGAAATTTATGTGACTCACATTATTAGAGTATTCTGCAATGGTCTGGAACCAAAACCCCCAGTATGCCTATACTAGTACTTTAGGGTTTATTTTTCCTATATTACAGTCGGTTTACCTGAAAAAAATACAGTTTGAATGTCCAAAATTGTTATCTAGCTATGCAATTCTACATTGTATGTAATTTTCTTTCAGAATTTCTTTTGGAATTTCCCATGCTCCACTATCTAAATAGAATTGAATGTTGTTATTGATAAGACATTTAGTGAGATACATTTCCCTGCCTTTTTAAAAATGTGACTTCCTTTTCTTTCTTTATGTTTTAGACTGTTTTGTTTATATCTGGTTTTCCACAATTAGTCACCATCTTTGGGGTGCCTGGGTGGCTCAGTGGGTTGAAGCCTCTGCCTTTGGCTTGGGTCATGATCCCAGGGTCCTGGGATTGAGTCCCGCATTAGATTCTCCGCTCCGCAGGGAGCCTGCTTCCTCCCCTCTCTCTCTGCCTGCCTGTCTGCCTACTTGTGGTCTCTGTCTGTCAAATAAACAAACAAACAAATAAATAAGTCACCATCTTTAGTGGACTCTTTCAACCTGGGTACTCAAGTCCTTATTTCTGATAAATTGTATTATTTCTTTTGAAAGTCTTTTTTTTTTTTTTTTAAGATTTTTATTTATTTGTCAGAGAGAGAGCAAGAGAGAGCACAAGCAGGGGGAGTATCAGGCAGAGGGGGAAGCAGGCTCCCCGCTGAGCAAGGGGCCCCATGCCAAGCTTGATCCCAGGACCCTGGGATCATGACCTGAGCCGAAGGCAGACGTTCAACCGACTGAGCCACCCAGGTGCCCCCAAAAGTTATTTCTCTCCACTTTTTTCCCTAGAACTCTTAGAAAGTTGTAGGACCTCCTAATTTGAACTTCTAAGTCTCATTTCTCTCTGATTTTGTCTTTTTCTGTTCTACTTTCTGGGTAATTTCCTGAACTTTATCTTGCAACTTTATCTTGCAACTCTTCTGCTGAATTTCTGACAATTTTGGCTATATTTTTAGTTTTTGGGACTCCTTTTTTAACTATCTTTCAGGCTATTAGCAGCTTTTTGAAATTTTTTTTTAAAGATTTTTTTTTTTAAAGATTTTATTTATTTATTTGACAGAGAGAGATCACAAGTAGGCAGAGAGGCAGGCAGAGAGAGGAGGAAGCAGGCTCCCGGCTGAGCAGAGAGCCCGATGAGGGGCTTGATCCCAGGACCCCGAGATCATGACCTGAGCCGAAGGCAGCGGCTTAACCCACTGAGCCACCCAGGCACCCTAAAGATTTTATTTATTAATTTGACAGAGAGAAATCACAAGTAGACGGAGAGGCAGCCAGAGAGAGAGAGAGAGGGAAGCAGGCTCCCCGCTGAGCAGAGAGCCCGATGCGGGACTCGATCCCAGGACCCCGAGATCATGACGTGAGCCGAAGGCAGCGGCTTAACCCACTGAGCCACCCAGGTGCCCCTTTGAAATTTTTTTGATTACTTCCATTAATGCTTTTCTTTGCCTGCCCCTGCCCCCTCGCCCCCCCGCCACATTTCTTGTATCTGACCTTGAGCCATTTCTTAAATGACTGGTGATCCTTGACTGTTTCTCATGTTTACAAATGACATGTAAAAGCTGACTAGGAGGGACGCCTGGGTGGCTCAGTTGGTTAAGCAGCTGCCTTCGGCTCAGGTCATGATCCCAGCGTCCTGGGATCGAGTCCCACATCGGGCTCCTTGCTCAGCAGGGAGCCTGCTTCTCCCTCTGCCTCTGCCTGCCGTTCTATCTGCCTGTGCTCGCTCTCTTCCCTCTCTCTCTCTGATAAATAAATAAAACCTTAAAAAAAAAAAAAGCTGATTAGGAGCTCCACATGGGTAGAGCTTATTGACCTACAGACTTGAATTTTGGGTGAGCATCAGGAACTACTTAGTTCTTTGGGCTCCCCAAACAATAGTATGTTCATATCAATTCTCACATTGTAAGTTTCTGCAGAGAATTCCCTGCTTGGGGGTAAAAGCTTGCTGCAGTGGTTCTGCCTAGGACAAGGAGTGGCCTGAGCATGCAGTGTCCAACCATTCTTTCTACAGACTTAATAAAGCCAGAAATCGGGCTTTCTAGATAATGAGTCATTATTATGTAATTTTACTGGTTATGAATTGTGAGATAATTAACTTACCTAATTTTTTGTTGTAAGCTGTCCTGTGTTTTTAGTACGTATTCATGCCTTGGTCAACAATATTTACTGCATTATGGAAGTAATAACACTTTACTTTTTTTTTTAATATTTTATTTATTTATTTGACAGAGATCACGAGTAGGCAGAGAGGCAGGCAGAGAGAGAGAGGAGGAAACAGGCTCCCTGCTGAGCAGAGAGTCCGATGCGGGGCTCGATCCCAGGACCCTGGGATCATGACCTGAGCCGAAGGCAGAGGCTCAACCCACTGAACCACCCAGGCGTCCCAATAACACTTTACTTTTACAATAAATATCCAACATATGATGCCTTTCCCTGCAAATCAGTTCTAAGAGACTTCCAGGGGCATGAGTGCTCTGAGTGGCCATCTCCAGCCTAAATCCTCTCCAAGGTCACTGCCCACACCTCCCTGTGACCACTCATTTTCCTGCTTGACTGAGCTGCTCTTACTTCCAAGAGTAAACAACCCTTTCCAGCCTTTCCATTCTACATTCTTGCTTGTGATGGTTAATTTCATGTGTCAACCTGACTGGACTATAGCGTGTCCAGACATTTGGCCAAACACGATTCTGGATAAGATTAACATTTGCATCAGTAAACTGAGTAAAGTGATTGCCCTCTCCAATGTCAATGGGACCCATCCAATCAGTTGAAGTCCTGAATAGAACAGAAGGGCCTGAATAGAAGGAAAGGATGGAATTCCTGCTGCCCAAGTACCTCTGAGCTGGATCATTGTTTTTTTCCTACTTGGGACTCAAACTGAAACATCAGCTTTTCCTGGGTCTCCAGCCTCCTGGCTTTTGCATTAGTGATACCACTGGCCCTCTTGATTCTCAGGCCTTTGGACTTAATGGGTCTCCAGCTTGCTGCCTGCAGATTTCAGGACTCGCCATCCTTCATCATTGTGTGATCCAATTCCTTATAACAAATCAATCTTGGGGCGCCTAGGTGGCTCAGTCATTGGGTGTTTGCCTTCGGCTCAGGTCATGGTCCCAGGGTCCTGGGATCGAGTTCCACATTGGGCTCTCTGCTTGGCAGGGAGCCTGCTTCTCCCTCTCCCATTCCCCCTCCTTGTGTTTCCTCTCTTGCTGTGTCTTTGTCAAATAAATAGATAAAATATAAAAAAAAAAAATCAGTCTCAGTCTCTCTTTCTCACACACATGTAGAAATTGGTTCTGTTTCTCTGGAGGATGTGAGTACATACCTCAAGGGGGCAAAAATGGATTCTTAGGGGGAGAAACAAATATTACAATAATTTATGGCCCTCCAAAGCTCAGCCTTACTAGACAAAATCTTATACCTATTTAATTTTTGTTTTTTTTTTTTAAAGATTTTATTTATTTATTTGACATAGAGAGATCACAAGTAGGCAGAAAGGCAGACAGAGAGAGAGAGGAGGAAGCAGGCTCCCTGCTGAGCAGAGAGCCCGATGTGGGACTCGATCCCAGGACCCTGAGATCATGACCCGAGCCGAAGGCAGCGGCTTAACCCACTGAGCCACCCAGGCGCCCAAATTTTTGTCCCTTAATTTCTTATGGGGGAGCTAATGAAACGTCATCACTCATTGCCAGAAGCACCCTCTCCATTCCCTACAAGGTTGTCACAAGTGTCCTGGATTCCAATCTTGCTCCCCTGATATCTATTCTCCACACAACAGCCATAGTTCTCTCAAAAATATACATCCTAGGGGCACCTGGGTGGCTCAGTGGGTTAAAGCCTACGCCTTCAGCCCAGGTCATGATCCCAGGGTCCTGGGATTGAGCCCCGAGTCGGGCTCTCTGCTCAGGGGGGAGCCTGCTTCCCTTCCTCTCTCTCTGCCTGCTTTCTGCCTACTTGTGATTTCTGTCAAATAAATAAAATCTTTAAAAATATATATATATATATATATATATCTCCTAGGCGTATACCTGGGTGGCTCAGTGGGTTAAGCCTCTGCCTTCAGCTCAGGCTATGATCTCCTGGTCCTGGGATCGAGTCCCGCACTGGGCTCTCTGCTCAGCGGGGAGCCCGCTTCCTCCCTCTCTCTGACTGTCTCTTTGCCTACTTGTGACCTCTCTCTCTCTGTCAAATAAATACATATAATCTTTAAAATCTTTAAAACAGATATACATCCTGCCCTGACACTGTTCAGAACCTTCCATGGCTCCCAGCTGCATTTTGAATAAAACCTGCAGCTTCTGCCATTTTCACTTGCTTTAGCCACAGTGGCTTTTGTAGTTTCCTGGAACATGTGGGGCTTTTCTTTGCTCCAGAATCCTGCATTGCTGAAAGTCCTTTGTTCTGTGAGTGACTGGCTCTGGCTCAGTTCATTTCCTCACAGAGGTTTCCCCTGCCCCTGGTCCTCAGAGGAACTCCCAGTTGTATCCCCCTGTGCCCAGCCAGAACCCAAAAGTCAAACCAGAGCCACACCTGAGCTGGAACCAGCCACACTTCTGACTGTCAGGATGACTGTGGGCAAATTCCTTAACATCGATGAACTTCAGTTTCTCATAGGTGCCTATCTCACCTAATGGTGCCTATCTCAACAGTGGTTACCTGGATTAGATGAGATGTACAGCAGCAGACAGAATGGCTGGTACATAATTGCTTGACGAATGGTGATGATTACGGCATCCATTCATCCAGCAAAATACTGGATTGGTGTGCGCCCAGTCCTTGCTTATCAGGGTCTGAGACTCAGAGGTGCATGAGGCAGGCACTCCCATGCCCTCCAGTCCCCCAAGACCTCTCTGGGGATACTGGTGAATACCAGGAATCCCAATTCAGTGTCAGTGTGCTAGAACAAGGGAAAGCTTGTGGTGCTGTGGGAGAAGTGGGTGTCTGACCCAGCCCTTGGACTTGGAGCAGTCCAAGTCTTTGCCTACCTGGGGGGGGGGGTGCCAGGCAGGAGCCCCAACCCACTCTTTCAACCACCACCTGCAGGGCAGAGTCATCCAAAACCCTCTGGGAGGGGAAGGGGTCTTTATTCCACTGTTAAGTAGAGTTGATCGTAGCTCATTCTGGTTTTGTCATGAAGGATGGGTCAGAGAATGAGAAGCCCGTGGCCGCAGCTGGGGCAAAGATGAGGCTCCGCAATGAGATATGGCGAGGCCCACAGCTAACGGTATCTCAGCCCTGTAACCACCCATAGAACAGAGGGGAAAAGATGTCTTTGCTGTCTCAGAGACTGATAAGAGGAACGCTCGGGAACGCAGGGCCTCAGCAAGGGGCCCATTTTGTCCTAAGGACAGAACTGTACCTGGGGCTGGCTGGTGAGGGGCAAGGCGGCCCAGGGAGGAGAGGGTCCTGGCGGAGAGCTCAGATTTCTGACCCGGGCATCTGAGGCCCCGCGGCGCAGAGAGCACGCGAAGGCCCGGGAGGGTCTGACCGGCTGCACAGCCCGTTAGGTCGTGAGACATGTCGAGACCATTCGGAACCTTGTACCTGAGCAGAGGCTAAACGAGGGTGCAGGGAGAGGGCCGGCTCGGTAAGGGAGCCCCCAGGCCCAGGGCATATAGGTTAACCGACAGGTGTGCCAGGCCGGATCCCAGCGCAGCCACGACTGCTCCGCGCAGGCTGTTCCATCTCCCAGGTTGGATCCCGGCCGGGCGGCGGCCGCGCTCTCGGGCATCGCCAGGCCCGGTGCCCACGGAACCCCACCCAAGCCCACGAGGCAGGTTGTTCTTATGCCCAGCGAGTCACCAGGACTCGAGCTAGGGGACCGCCCCAAGGTCACAGCCTGCACGTGGAGGAGGCGCACTTGAACCCAGGGCCCCACCAAGGTCAACGGGCCACTCCAGGCGGGCCAGAGCCCGGCTGCCGGCCTGGTGCATCCCCGGGGCCGGGCCGGCCTGCAGCACTCTGGGGGTGGGGGGCGGGGCGCGGGGCGCCCGGGCGTGTGCGTGCCTGTCAAAGAGGCGGAACTCCTATTCTCCTGTCCTGTAGTTCCTCCACTGCGGGCGACCGAGCCTCGCGCCAGCCCGGCCCTTCCGCCCAACTACAATTCCCAGAAGGCTGAGCGGCGCGGGCGTGGCCAGGGGGCGCGGAGAGCGCGGGTGTCGTCACCGACTCAGCCAGCTCCCCCCAGCCCGGCCCAGCCCCTCGCGGCGACCGGGCGAGCGGCTGCGCGCAGCCTGACGGGAATCGTGGTCATCCCGCCCTATAACCCCAGCGTTGACGGGGGCGCGTGGACTCCAACTCCCGGCGTACCCTGCGCGCTGGCCCTCGTTAACGGCGGGAGGGGGCGGGCGAGGCGGAGGGGGAGCGGCGTTCGGGAGGGCGGAGTAAGGCGGAGGGGGGGGAGGGCGCCCACACCCCTCCCCCTCCCCGCCGCTCCTTCCCCCTCCCCCGACGTAAACTGGGATCCCTTTCCCCTTGTGTCCGCCATATTGGACTCTAACTCTGGTCAGCGGCGGCGCCGGGCCCGGTGGACTCGCCGTTCTCCCGCCCAGCGGCCTCCCCGCAGCTCACGCCCGCCCGGCCCTCCCCGCCCGGAGGCGACCCCGCGCAGCGCCCCCCGCCCTCGGTCGGCCGGAGCGCCCTGCCGCCGCCTCAGCCTCCCCGCCTTCCCCGCCCTCCGCCGCCGCCCGCGGCCCCGCGCCCGCTCCGCGCCCTCTCTCCGCCCGCCCTCCCGCCCGCCATGAGCCCAGCCGACGCCAAGCGCGGGGCCAAGCGCCGGAAGAACAAGCGGGGCGGCGGCGGCGGCTCGGGTGGGGGCAACGGCGGCGCGGGCGGCGGCAAGGCCGGCCCGGCGGCGGCGCTGCGCGGCTCCCAGGCCGCGGGCCTGGCGGCCCCGGGCGGCGCGGCGGCGGCCAACGGGCCCCTCGGCTCCGGCGCGGGCGTGGGCGGTGCCGCCCCCGGAGGCTACTTCGAGGTGAGCGGCGGCGCGGCGGGGGCGGGGGGTACGGGGTGGGCGGGCGAACGCGGGCGGACCTCCCGCCGGGGCCGGGCTCCGCGCGGGTAACGGGGGCCGGGGGCCCGGGGAGCCGGGGCGCGGGCGGCTTGCGCCGTGACAGCCCTCCCGCGGGGATGGCGAGCGCGGGGCGGCTGGCTGCTAGCGCCGGGTGCCGGCATCTCTTGGGTGCGGCGCGCCGAGCTGCCTGTGCCGCTGCCCACCTGCGCGTCGCTGTCACGGACCCGGGGGCGGTGCCTTCTCGCCCCGCGCGGAGCTCGTCCTTGAGATTGCTCGCGTGCAATTCCAGAGTAATTAGGAGTCAGGTGGCGAGCGGGGCTTTCCTGCGTGGTCGGGAGTTCTCTCCGCCGTTGTTTCGCCATGCCGCGCAGAATTCTCCATCCCGTGCGAGAGGCGACCCGGCAGCGCCCGCCGGGAACTTTTCTTTCTCTGCTCCGATGTGATAATCGGGGAGCCGCCTGACAGCCTTACGGAGGCCTGCCTCTGTGCCTCCAGCTTCTCAAAAACTTCCAGGGGCAGTTGGTGGTCTGGTTACTCAGGAGTGTATGTAGTGTTGGAACTCAGGGCATCGGAAAAGTACTTTCTCCTGTATTGTCCTTAGGAGCAGCTAGCACACGTTGTGGGTTGCTGCACCTTTGTTCCGCGGTGGGTCACAGCACTCGAGAAGACACAAGGTGGTACGAGGGTGTGCAGGTGACAGCCATTTCCAGTGGTTCCAGTGGCGACTCTAAGATAATGGACTTCTCCAAAGTTGAGTGGTTAGAACTGTTAAGTTGTTTTAAAGACATTTGCAGTGGGAAAAAAGAGCCTCATCAGTATTGGTGTGCCACATTGTGACACAAATTGTTTTATGCAAGATTCTAAATATCGTGCTGGAATGGCACGGAGTGAGAGCAGAAAAGAGAAATGATTGTGTATGGCGTGGCTTTGTCATGCTTTTTCATTAATTGAATATACAATAACGTTTGTGTACTTTATTTTCCGTTTAAAGGATTTCCAGCCTTTTCTGTTGTGGAGTAAGTGCAGTTGTTGCATCTTTCTCTAGATGATATTGTTACCTTTGTTTGGGATCCTGGAACACAGCCCTGGACTTCAGCCTCCAGAGGCTGCCCCTTTCCAATACCCTGGAGAGAGAAACAGGTACAGGGGTTGGGAGCAAGGATGAGGTTTGGGCATTTGGATCTTTGGGCTATAAATTAAGGGCCATGTTTGCGGATCCTGGGGAGGTGAGGGTAGGAGGTCTGCCATGCAGATCCTTTATGAAAATGTTGATATTTGCTGTAGCATGGTGTATAATATACCATTTCGATCAATTCAATAAAAACAAGTTTGTGGTACTGTTTTAGGTTTCAATAAATCCCATTTACTTTGCAGTATTTAGCTAAAGTAGTTTTCCTTTAGTTTATTATTCTGATCACATTAGTCAAACTCATGTAACCATCTATCAGGTATTATTATTATCATTTTATTTTTTAGGGGGGGGAGAGTGCTTGCAAGTGGGAGTGGGGAAGAGAGACACATAAGCAGGCTCCATGCCCATTTGGGAGCCTGTTGCCCATGAGATCATGACCTGAACTGAAACCAAGAGTCAGTCTCTTAACTGAGTCACCCAGGTGCCCCTATCTAGTATGATTTTTGACAGGACTATCTTATTTTGTTAAACTTACGAAGCAAGATTTTTGACATGACCCTGTAAGAAATAAGATATATTAAGACCTGTAGTGCGTGCTTCCACTTATACAACAAAAGTTTTACAAGATGATATTTTGGCTTTTTTGTCTTTTTTATTTTATTCCATTTCATTAATAAAGTGATTGTAGTACACAGAATTACTTTATTGTGTACCATTGATTTGTGACCATCACCTTGAGAAACATTCTATTTTACTGTATTTTAAAGTTTCAAACTTTTATCTTGAGCTCTGAAATTTCTTTCTTTCTTTTTTTTTTTTTTTTTAGATTTTATTTTGACAGAGAGACACAGCGAGAGAGGGAACATAAGCAGGGGGAGCCAGAGTGGGAGAGGGAGAAGCAGGCTTCCCGATGTAGGGCTCAAGCCCAGAACCTTAGGATTCTGACCTGAGCCGAAGGCAGACGCTTAACGACTGAGCCACCCAGGCACCCATTAACTTTAAAATTTCTTTGCAAGCTTTTTTTTTTCCCAAGAAAAAATTTTTTTAAGATTTATTTATTTGAGGGGCACCTGGGTGGCTCATTGGGTTAAAGCCTCTGCCTTCAGCTCAGGTCATGATCCCATCGTCCTGGGATTGAGCCCCGCATCGGGCTCTCTGCTCCACGAGAAGCCTGCTTCCTTCTCTCTCTCTGCCTGCCTCTCCACCTACTTGTGATCTCTCTCTGTCAAGTAAATAAGTAAAAACTTAAAAAAAAATTATTTATTTAACAGAGAGAAAATGTGAGGAAGGTGAGAGGAGAGGGAGAAGCAGACTCTCCACTGAGCAGGGTGCCTGGCGTGGGACTCGATCCCAGAATCCTGGAATCACACCTGGGCCGAAGGCAAATGGTCAACCAACTGAGCCACCCAGGCCCTCCTCAGAAATTTTTTGTTTTTTTTTAAAGATTTTATTTATTTATTTATTTATTTGACAGAGAGAGATCACAAGCAGGCAGAGAGAGAGGAGGAAGCAGGCTCACTGCTGAGCGGAGAGCCCGATGCGGGGCTTGATCCCAGGACTCTGAGATCATGACCTGAGCTGAAGGCAGTGGCTTAACCCACTGAGCCACCCAGGCGCCCCCCCCCCCTCAGAAATATTTTATCGACTTTATTTATTTGACAGAGAGCACACAAGCAGGGGGAGCAGCAGGCAAAGGGAGAAGTAGGCTCCCTGCAGAGCAGGGAGCCCAGTGTGGGACTTGATTCCAGAACCCTGGGATCATGACCTAGGCTGAAGGCAGATGCTTAACTGACTGAGCCACCCAGGTGCCCCTCTTTGCAAGTTTTTTTTTTTTTAATCTTATTTATTTATTTGACAGAGATTGCAAGTAGGCAGAGAGACCGGCAGAGAGAGGGGGAAGGAGGCTCCTTGCTGAGCAGAGAGCCCTATGTGAGGCTCGATCCCAGGACCCTGGGATCATGACCGGAGCTGAAGGCAGTCTTAACCCACTGAGCCACCCAGGCGCCCCATTGCAAATGTTTTTAATGGTGTGCGAAAGATACCCATGGTGGCAGGGATTAAAGTGTTTTTGACACTGATCACAAAAATTCTTACTGTAATTCTGAAGCCTCTGAATTATTTCCCCATAGATGATGACCTCTTTGTGGGAACCTTGTCTGGTGCATAAGAGGCACCCAAAACAGTGTTTGTCAACAAGTAATAGGGAATGGGTACCAGCCCTCAATATCCGGGAGAAGCTTATGATTGCTTCTAGGGGGGGCATCTTCCCATTCTATGTAGGGTCACCAGAGTAGAAGTTGCCTGAGAGAAAAGTAAGAGTGGAAGGACTGTCTTGACTCTCAGGTGGGGTCCCGCGTGCTGGGCACAGCCCTGATTGTTAGTCCTAGGACCACCTTCATCAAGGCAACGAGGGCTTCTCCGCATGTGAGTAGTTTCTACATAGAAACAATGGCTCGGCGGTAAGTAGGAAAACATAATGTAGTTTATGGAGACTTTTGCCCATCCAGACTAGGGTATACAAATTTGATAGGCTCTTTGCCCTCAGGCATGGTGTCAAACCTCAGACTGCCTTGGCATCCTAAGTGATATGACACCTAGCTCTTAGGATTATTGTAAGAATTAAACAAGTCAACAATGTCTGGTGACACACGGCGCCGTGTGTGCACATGGTCATTATTTACCAGGAGGCTGGGTTGGACTTTATTAGGGACTTTGCTACAGGGTCCTTGCTTACTATTGATGAAGCTTTTTCCACTTGTGGAATGGGAAAACCGTATACAGTTAAGAACAGTGGACACAGCTGCATCTTGGACAAGGCCTTATTCTGATAGCTGTGTTTGGTGGTCTGCTCTGATGTGACAATAAAGGATTTGCCCTGAAATGGAAAGTTGGTATGTGAAGGGTATCATGACTATATCTTATTATTTTGCATTTTTCTGTTTTTAAAAAGATTTTTTTGAGAGAGAGCATGCAAGCGAGCAAGAGCATGAGTAGGGAGGGGGTAGGGGACAGAGGGAAAAAGCAGACTCCCCACTGAATAGGGAGCCTGATGTGGGGCTCAGTCCCAGGACCCTGGGATCATGACCTGAGCCAATGGCAGGCACTTAATTGATTGAGCCACACAGGCACCCCTGCATTTCTATTTTATTTTATTTTATTTTTTAAAAGATTTTACTTATTTATTTGAGAGATCAAGAGAAAGCACAAGCCAGCAGGGCCGGGGAGAGAGGCAGAGGGAGAGGCAGAGGGAAAAGCAGGCTCCCTGATGAGCAGGGAGCCCATTGTGGGGCTTGATCCCGGGAGCTTGGTATCATGACCTGAGCCAAAGGCAGATGCTTAATTGACTGAGCCATTCAGGTGTCCCTGCATGCATGCATGCATTCATTCATTCATTTCTCTCTCTTTCTGAAGATTTTATTTATTCATTTGTCAGAGGGAGAGCACACGCACGCACGCAGAAGCAGGGAGTAGCAGAGGGGGAAGCAGGCTCCCTGCTGAGAAAGGAGCCTGATGTGGAACTTGATCCCCAAGACCTTGAGATCATGACCTCCGCAGAAGGCAGATGCTTAACCGACTGAGCCACCAAGGCATCCCTGCCTCTGCCTTTCTATTTTTTTTTTTTTTTTTTGCCTTTCTATTTTAAATGTAATTTAAGGTTCATGATATGTTAAGTGAAGAAGGAAGCTTACAAAATAGAAAATGTTTGTAGTACAGACCCACTTTTGTAAAGGTCTGTGTGCATACATATTTGCATAGGGAAGTCAGATAGGATATACATCAAAATATTTTGTGGTGGAAATTCTGATGGCTTTCTTTTTTCCTTTTTGCGCATGCCTCAAGCTTTAAGACTACAATGAGCATTACTTGTGGACCAAAAAGGTGAATGTTATTTTTACAACCTGATATTACTAACATTTTTCTTTCTTTTTTTAAATTTCATTTATTTATTTGAGAGATAGAGAGAATGGGGGGGGGGCAGGGAAATATAGAGGGAGAGGACAAAGCAGACTCTGCATAAACCAAGGAGCTAGGCTTCAGCACATGAAGGTCACGACCTGAGCTAAAGGCAGATGCTTAACCCACTGAGCCATCCAGATGCCCCACATTTTTTATTTTTTTCCAAACAAAGCTGATTTTGGCTTTTGCTACCTTTTTACACTTAAACATTTAGGTATTATACAAAATAAAAATATTTACACTATCAGAATTCTGTTTTCTGAATAGGTGTGCAAAATTCAGTCATATACATATTATTTACAAAAACCAGAATTCCTTTGTTGTGGAAATAGACCCAGGTCACGAGCTGTTGGGATATCAAATTACATATAGTTTACACTCATAGCTCAAAAGTGAATTTAGAGCTATTTTTGCAATGCTATTAGAAATTTATAAAAGGAAGTCTTTTGGGGGTAGGGATCAAAGTACATTTCAACAGTGATACTAAAGTTGTAAAGTCAGAGTAACCTATTGTGATGTTGGAGGCATTTGTAATAACATAAATCTTTTTCATTGATGAAAAGGTGGTAAGAAGGAGATAATGTTAGTAATGTTTAAAGGCTGTCCTACAGTATATCCATAGTTAGATGATACAGTTACGGATTTGGGGGTGCCTTGGGTGTGTTGCAGAAATCGCTGTGGTGATGAAATGAGGTTCATTCATAACTTTGTCTCAAGTTCACATTGGCTTTAGTGACCTGAGGAAGTATGTCAAATAAAGATCTAGAACCTTACGTGATTTAATTAAGATTAACAATGTGGTGAAGCTGCAAAGAGCACCTCCCTCTGTGATTCAGTCTATTATGTATGTGTACATCCACATAACCAATGTATCAAGATACATATAGAATATTTCCAGTACCCTAGGACACTCACTTGTTCACCTTTGCAGTCATCCCCACCACTGTTGTGCATTTTGGCTACATTTGAATTTCACATGAAAATGCTCTGCCACAGGTGATTCGTTCTGATATTGATGGACATACATACGTATAGGCTATTTTATTTCATGGCTGATATGCACTTTCCTGTACATGTCTTTTGGTGGACATGAGTACTCCTTTCAGTCTTGTATCTATCTGTGTGTGTGTGTGTCTGTGTGTGTGGAGTGCTGTGCAGTGTAACTTCAGTAGGTAACTGCCCACCAGTTTCTCTAAGTGGTTTTATTGAATGCTGATTAAAAAATTAACATGTAGTGGGATTGATATTTTAAGATGTACAGGTCTTTGGATGTAACACATACACGGATTAATGTATCCGCTATCACTGTCAGGGTACAGAACAGTTTCATGCCCACAAAAGCTCCCTCATGCAATCCCTGTGCGATCACACTCTCTCCCACCGCTAAACTCTTGGCAGCCAGTACTTTGTTACTATGATTTCGTCTTCTGGAGAATTACTTAAATGGAATCATATAGTATGTAACTTTTTCACGCTGGTTTATTTTCACTCAGTATGTGTAATAACTTTGAGACTCCTTTGAGTTGTTCCTGTTTACTGCTGAGTAGTAGTTCTTTGTATGGACGTACCATAATTTATCCCTTTTCCCAGTGGTGGACGTTGAGGTTTTTTCCAGGTTTTGGTGAACATTAATACAGCTGCTATAAAAATTTGTGTACAGGTTTTTGTATGGAAGTTAAGTTTTCATTTTTCTAAGGAGTGGGCACTGGGCTGTATGGTAATATTATAAGAAACTGCCACACTGTTTTTCAGAGTGGCCTTACCTTTTCAACTTCCCACCAGCAAGGTATGAGAGTTCCAGTTACTTTGCATCCTTGCTAGCTCTTGGTGTTGTCAGTAGTTTTTATTTTAAGGCTTTCAATAGGTGTGGTGTGGTTTTAATTTGCATTTCCCTAAAGACTACTGATATTGAACACTTTTTATGTGTTTGTTTGCCATTCTTGTGTCCTCTTGGGTGAAGTATTTATTCAGACTTAGCCTATTTTTAATTGGGTTTATTTTCTTTTGAGTTTTGAGAGTTGTTCATAATTCTGGATAGGAGTCCTATGACAGATATGTAATTTGCAAACATTTTCTTACAGTCTGTAATTTGTGTGTGTGTGTGTATTTTTTAAGATTTTATTTATTTATTTGACAGAGATCACAAGTAGGCAAAGAGGCAGGCAGAGGGAGAGGGGGAAGCAGGCTCCCCACCAAGCAGAGAGCCTGATGTGGGGCTCGATCTCAGGACCTTGAGATCATGACCTGAGCTGAAGTCAGAGGCTTAACCCACTGAGCCACCCAGGCACCCCTGTAATTTGTGTTTTTATTAACTTTTTTTTTTTTCAAAGAAAAAATTTTAATTTTGATGAAGTTCAGCTTACCAGTTTTTTCTTATGAATCACAATATTTGGTGTCATCTAAGAACTCTTTGTTTTATAAAACTTCTGGTTATATTTTTCCCCTATGTTTTCTTCTAGAAGTTTCACAGTTTTACATTTAGATCTGTGATTCATTTTTGAGTTAATTTTATATAAGGTATCAGATTCAAATGGGGATTTTTAAATTTTTCCATATGGATATTAGGTTGTTCCAAACCCATTTGTTGAAAGGATAATCTTTCTTCATTGAATTGACTTTTCACCTTTGTCAGAAGTTAGTTGATCTTATTTGAATGGGTTATTTTTGTACTCTATATTCTGTTCCATTGACTTAGAGGTCTATTTCATTGCCTATACCACATGTCTTAGTTACTGCAAGTCTTAAAATTGAGCAAGGTGTTAAAGAAAAAAAAGTTTTGGCTATTTAGTTGTTTCTCTTTTCCATACATTTTAGAGTCAGCTTACCTATACTTACAAATAATTCTGGGATTTGAATGGAATAGCCCTAAATCTATAGATCAGTTTGGTGGAAAATTGACATGTTTACTATGTCGAGTCTTCTAATTTGTGAACATATTATGCATCTCTGTTTATTTGGTGATCTTTGATTTTTTTTTATTGAGGTATAATTGACATTTAATTTGTGTTAGTTTTTTTTTTTTTTTTTAAGATTTTATTTATTTATTTGGCAGAGAGAGACACAGCGAGAGAGGGAACACAAGCAGGGTCAGTGGGATTGGGAGAGATAGGCTTCCCATGAAGCAGGGAGCCTGATACGGGGCTTGATCCCAGAATCTTGGGATCATGACCTGAGCCAAAGGCAGAGCCTAAGGACTGAACCACCCAGGCACTCCTGTGTTTGACTTCTTTCATTGGTGTTTTGTAGTTTTCAGATGGATTCTGTATATATTTTGTTAGATTTATATTTAAGTATTCATTTTTTGTCAACATTTATAAATGTGTTTTTGAAAAATTACAGTTTCATTTATTTATATCATGATGGTCCATAGAAATGTAATTAAATTTTCATTGGGATTTTCTGTGTAGATAGTCATGGTGTCTGAGTAGTGATTTTGTTTGTTTGTTTTCCATTCTGTATGCTTTTTCTTTCTTTTTCTTCCTTCATTGTACTAGCTAGGACTTCTAGTACAATTTTCTTGTTCCCGATTTTAGGGTGGAAGGATTCATTATTTCACCATAAAGTGTGTCTGCTGTAGATTTTTTATTTTTTATTTATGTATTTATTTTTTAAAAGCTTATTTATTTATTTATTTATTTTGACCGAGAGAGACCACAAATAGGCAGAGAGGCAGGCAGAGAGTGGGGGAGAAGCAGGCTCCCCACTGAGCAGAGATCCCGATGTGGGGCTTGATCCCAGGACCCCCCGGGACCACGACCTGAGCCAAAGGCAGAGGCTTTATAACCCACTGAGCCACCCAGGCGCCCCTGCTGTAGTTTTTTAGATGTCCATTATTAGGCTGAGGAAATTCCTTTCTACTTCTAGTTTGCTAAGAGTTTTATTAATGGATTTTAGATTTTATCAAGTGCTTTTTTGAAAGTTTTTTTTTTTTTTTAAGATTTTATTTATTTATTTGACAGAGAGAGATCACAAGTAGGCAGAGAGGCAGGCAGAGAGAGAGAGAGGAGGAAGCAGACTCCCTGCTGAGCAGAGAGCCCGATGCGGGACTCTATCCCAGGACCCTGAGATCATGACCTGAGCCGAAGGCAGCGGCTTAACCCACTGAGCCACCCAGGCACCCTCAAGTGCTTTTTTGAATCAAATTGAGAAGATCACGTTTTTCCTCATTAGACTATATTACTGTGGTAGATCCCATCACTGATTTTTGAATATTGAGCCAGCTTTGCATTCCTGGAATGAACTCTGCTTCATGACGGTATATTACTCTTTTTTTTTTTTTTTAATATCAAATGTTATAAGATTTATTTGTGTATGTCCTGGAGCGTAGAAATGAGAAGAACGATCTAGCAAAGAAGTAGGATACAAAAATGAATAGGACTAGCCCCCTTCACAAGAATATATAACCTAATATTGTCCCTTATTTCTGCCCCTTCAGGGAAAGACAGTGATACAGATGAGGCCTTTCTGTTTTTCCACAGTTCTTGTTTGTTCTCAGAGTGGACAGCAGGGTAGAAGATCTGTCAGACCTCACAGTTCCAGCTTTTTGTATGTGGTCTCCTGGGTTTTTTTGGTTTTGTTTTTTAACATATAATGTATTATTTGTTTCAGGGGTACAGGTGTGTGATTCATCAGTTTTATTCAATTCACAGTGCTCACCATAGCACATGCCCTCCCCAGTGTCCATCCCCCAGCCACCCCTTTCCTCCCACGCCTCTCCCCTCCAGCATTCCTCAGTTTGTTTCCTGAGATTAAGAGTCTCTTATGGTTTGTCTCCCTCTCTGGTTTCATCTTGTTTCATTTTTCCCTCCCTTCCCCTGTTATTCTCTGTCTTATTTCTCAAATCCCTCATATTAGTGAGATCATATGATAATTGATGATAATTGTCTTGCTCTGATTGATTTATTCCCTTAACATAATACCCTCTAGTTCCATCCATGTTGTTGCAAATGGCAAGATTTCTTTTTTTTTTTTTAAGATTTTATTTATTTATTTGACAGGCAGAGATCACAAGTAGGCAGAGAGGCAGGCAGAGAGAGAGGAAGAAGCAGGCTCCCTGCTGAGCAGAGAGCCCGATGCGGGACTCGATCCCAGGACCCTGGGATCATGACCTGAGCCGAAGGCAGAGGCTTTAACCCACTGAGCCACCCAGGCGCCCCAAGATTTCATTTCTTGATGGCTGCATAATATTCCATTGTATATAGGTATATTACTCTTTTTTTAGTTGCTGGATTCAGTTTAGTAATATTTTGTTGGGCTTTATTGCGTCTGTTTTCATGAAGTAAATGTCACTAGTTTTTTTATTCTTTTGTCTTTGCCTGGTTTTGATATCAGTATAATGTTGGCTGCATTAAGTAACTTAGGAATTGTTACTTTCTCTCTGTTTTAGTGTGTACTTTTCGAAGAATTGACCCATTTCACCTAAATTTTTGAATTTAAATGTGTATAGTTGTCTGTAATGTTATAATGTAATGTGTCTTATGTCTGTGAGGGTCTACAGTGAAGTCCCCTCTTTCACTCTTTTTTTTTTTTTTTTTTAATTTATTTATTTATTTGACAGAGATCACAAGTAGGTGGAGGTGGGGGAGCAGGCTCTCTGCTCAGCAGGAAGCCCGATGTGGGGCTCGATCCCAGGACCCCGAGATCATGACCCGAGCTGAAGGCAGAGGCTTAACTCAGTGAGCCACCCAGGCGCCCCTTCCCTATTTCATTCTTGATACTGATTGATAATTCTCTCTTTCTTTTCCAGCCAGTCTTGGCTAGGGTTTCCTCAAGTGTTATTTAAGTTCAATTAACTAACGTATAGTAGATTATTAGTTTTAGAGATAGAGGTCATTGATTCATCAATTACATGTAACACCCAGTGCTCGCTGTGTCACATGCCCTCCTTGATGCCCATCACCCATTTACCCCATCCCCCACTCACCTTCCCTCCAGCAGCCTTCAGTTTGTTTCCTAGAGTCCAGAGTCTCTCATGGTTTGTCTCCCTCTCTGATTTCATCTTACTTTATTTTGCCTTCCCTTCCCCTTTGATCTTCTGTTTTGTTTCTTAAATTCCACATATGAGTGAAATCATATGATAATTGTCTTCTGATTGACTTATTTCACTTAGCATAATACCCTCTAGTTCCATCCATGTCATTGCTAATGGTAAGATTTCTATCTCTTTTTATGGTTGCTAGTATTCCATTGTATATATACCCCACATCATCTTTATCCTTTCATATGTCGATGGACATCTGGTCTCTTTCCATATTTGGGCTATTGTGGACATTACTGTTGTAAACATTGGGGTGGAGGTGCCCCTTCAGGTGCCACTGGGTTTGTATCCTTTGGGTAAATACCTAGTAGTATAATGGCTGGGTCTAGTATAGCTCTATTTTTTAACTTTTTGAGGAACTTCCATATGTTTTCCACGGTTGCTGTATAGTTCCTCAAGGTTTTTTTTTTTTTTTTTTTAAGATTTTATTTATTTATTTGACAGAGAGAGATCACAGTAGACAGAGAGGCAGGCAGAGAGAGAGAGAGGGAAGCAGGCTCCCCGCTGAGCAGAGAGCCCGATGCGGGACTCGATCCCAGGACCCTGAGATCATGACCTGAGCCGAAGGCAGCGGCTTAACCCACTGAGCCACCCAGGCGCCTGTTCCTCAAGTTTTTAATGTTTTTGAAGAAACAGCTTTTTGTTTTGGTCCCCCCCCCCCTATTTTTCTGGTTTTGATTGTGATCATTTTTTCCCCCCTCTGCTTTGTTCCTTGCTTTGGGTTTATTTCAGTTTTTCTTTCTCTAATTTCTTTCTTTCTTTTTTTTTTTTTTTTTTTAAGATTTTATTTATTTATTTGACAGAAGAGAGATCACAGGTAGAGAGGCAGGCGGGGTGGGGGGGTGAGGCTTAGCAAGGGGCCCTCAGCAAGGGGCCCTCAGCAGGGGGAAGCAGGCTCCCCGCTGAGCAGAGAGCCCAATGTGGGGCTCCATCTCAGGACCCGGAGATCATGACCTGAGCCAAAGGCAGCGGCTTAACCCACTGAGCCACCCAGGTGCCCAATTTTTAAGGTTTTATGGTATATCTTGGTGAATGTAACTTATGTACAGAAAACATATATATTCTATTATTGAGTGGAATGTTCTCTGAATGCCATTTGGATGCAGTCAGTGATGATGTTTTGAGGTTTTTTTTTTTTTTTTTTTTAAAGATTTTATTTATTTATTTATTTGACAGAGAGAAATCACAAGTAGACGGAGAGGCAGGCAGAGAGAGAGAGAGAGAGGGAAGCAGGCTTCCTGCTGAGCAGAGAGCCTGATGCGGGACTCGATCCCAGGACCCCGAGATCATGAGTTTTTTTTTAATATTCTTGCTGATTTTTTGTTTACTGATACTTAGTTGCCAAGAGTCACGTTGAAGCCTGAAAAAATTGATTTCTCCTTAGAGTTTGTTTCATTTTTGCTTCATGTATTTTGAAACTGGGTTATTTGGTGCATATACATTTAGGATTGTTATGTCTTCTTGGTGCAATGGCCCTTTTGTCATTTAAATTATGTCCCTCTTATCCAAATGGTATTTTTGGCTCTTAAGTCTACTTTACCTGATACTAACAGAGCCCCTTTAATTTTCTTTTCATTAGTATTTGCATGGTAGGTATATCTTTACTATTTCTTTAATTTTAACCTACCCATGTAATTATATTTGAAGTGTGTTTTTTACAGATAGTTGCTTGACTAATTTTCATTAATTATTTATATTCTTGTTTTTACTTTTAATTATAAGGTATATGTGAAATATAGTTATTAACTTGAGGCCTTTCTTTCCTGGTCTAATTACTGGTTGAATATATGTATTTGGTGTACTGTGAGCTGCTGCTGTGCACTGTGTAGCTTGCTTTATGTGACTCTTTTGCTCCATTTGGCTTTTGGAACTCACTTGCTGGAACACACTGGCACGGAGACGCAAGCTGTCTTTAGAGAGACTTTAATCTGTATGAGTTGGGATCAAATAATTTGTATCTCATGGGACTACAAAAGATTTATTTATTTATATTTTTCTTGTAGAAATCAACTTTAGTTTCTAAACTTTTTTTTTTTTTTAAAGATTTTATTTATTTATTTATTTAACAGAGAGAGCACAGTCAAGGGAGAGGGAGAAGCAGGCTCCTCACTCCATCCTAGGACCCTGGGACCATGACCTAAGCTGAGGGCAGACACCTAACGACATGAGCCACCCAGGTGGCCCATTTCTAAACTATCTAATAATTATGTGGCATTCAGTTAATCACATTTTCTGTGGAAATGGACTTTTGCCCCCACATATATTAGTAGAATGCAAAGGACATTCTCTCTCTCTTTTTTTTTTTTTTTAATTTTGTTTTTAGGTAATCTCTACACCCAAATTGGGGCTTGAAAACTGAGATCAAGAGTTGCTTGCTCTATCGCCTGAGGTAGCAGGAGCCCTGGCATTTTTCTCTTAAATATTCTGAGTACAATATTAGTTACATTGTGAAACTGAGTGAGAAGTTGGAGAATTTAACTGCTTATGGCCCAGGATTTGTTTTTTGTTTTTTTTTTTTTTTAAGATTTGTTTACTTGAGAGAGAGAGAGAGTGAGCATGTAGGGGCAGAGGGAGAGAGTCTTAAGTAGACTCTATGCAAGTGCAAGCCCAGCACAGGGCTCAGTCCCAAGACCCTGAGGTCACAACCTGAGGTAAAGCCAAGAATTGGATGCTTAACCCACTCTGCCACAGGCGCTCCAGCCCTGGGTTTTTATTTGACACAGAGAGACACACAGCAAGAGAGGGAAGTCAAGCAGGGGGAGTGGGAGAGGGACTCGATCCCAGGACCCTGAGATCATGACCTGAACCAAAAGCAGAGGCTTTAACCCATTGAGCCACCCAGGCGCCCCAGCCCTGGATTTTTTAAATTAAACTTTTTATTTTTCTTCTTTAAGATTATTTATTTATGGGGGCGCCTGGGTGGCTTTATTTTGATTTCACCAACTTTTCCACTATTATTCTGTTTCTATTCCAAAAACCTAATATGGGACACCACATTGCATTTAGTGGCCCTGAGTTTTAACTTTCATTATTTTTAGCTGCTTTATATATGGAATGGGATGATTAATTTTTATTTTCCTGAAGGTAGTTCTGCAAAAAGCTAATTAATATATATTTTTAAAGTGTGGTGGTGATTTTGTATTAATGTCAAAATTCAGTGAAATTGTTAACTAATAGTTTGTTACAATCTAATTCTTTCTTCTTTCTTTCTTTTCCTAATTCTTTTATTTTTTCTCTTCATGCTTGGCAATTACTCCACTGGTGAAAGTAGCCCAGCAGGGTAAATGTTGTCTACCAGTGCCTGCTGAGAGGTTAGCCTTCTCTGTAGAGGCCCCTGAAGGTGAGGATCTGTCAGTGCAGGTGCCTCCCTAGTCAAGGACTAGGACATTTAGAGAAGGGAGTTGCCAGCCCCTTGCAAAGCTCTTCAGTTGCTTTAGATAAAGAAACCCCAGAAATGAATTATTGACTATGCTTATACTATTGTGCTTGCTTCCTGTTTTTAAAAGCATAAAAAAATGACTTAATAACTGCCTTAAATTGTAGCAGGTCAGTTGTATCTCAGTTAAAAAAAAAAAGATTAATAGGAAGGTTGGATCTGCCAACCAGTCATTACAAAATTAATTGCCTCTCTACAAACTGTGAGTTGAACTGTTCTTTTGATGTTTGCACATTTGCAGATGCCCACACCAGTATTCCAATTGGAATGCTAGGACTGGCAAATCATAGAATCCTAGGACTTGAGAACTGGACAGGAAAACAACAGAACACATGCTTTTTGCTGAGATGGTATTTGCTAGCTGAGGAAGCCGGGGCCCAAAGAATTGAGTTTGGAAAATCCCTTTAATTGCCCTCATCAGTCAGTCTCCCCTGTTGCACCTTTCAGCTCCTGGTGGCATTTATCCCTTCTCAGTGGCCACCCGATATACAAACCCCCTGCTGTTCTTTTTTTTTTTTTTTTTAAGATTTTATTTATTTGACAAACAAAGATCACAGTAGGCAGAGAGGCAGGCAGAGAGAGAGGGGGAAGCAGGCTTCCTGCTGAGCAGAGAGCCGGATGTGGGTGGGACTGGATCCCAGGATGCTGGGATCATGACCTGAGCCAAAAGCAGAGACTTTAACCCACTGAGCCACCCAGGCGCCCCCTCTCATCACTTTCTGTAAGCTAGTTTTTGTTAGTGACCTTTGTACGACCTCCTCCCCCCTTTTTAAGCACAATCCCCACGCGTCTGAGCACTTGGAAATCAGGTCCTCACTTTCCTTTGGTGACACCTTCACTTGCTCTTCCAGGCCTTGCCTGACCAACGCTCTGGTCGAATGGAGAGGTTTTCATTCTTGCTCTTCATTTCCTTGGGCTTTTTTGTCCTCCTGCTGTCACCACCTGTGTCTGACCCTGTAGCAGTCACACCATTCTGCCTGTGTCAGTGTGAGTGGGTCCTATCCTTCTTGCCTTTGCACCTTTGCACACTGTTTCTCTCCCTTCTTTGCTGGTTAGCCACTGTTTCCCTCTCAGAAGAGGTGACAGGCTGTCCCTGTGGGACACGTGCCTGCATCGTCCTAGGCCAGGCTGTTTGTGTCCTTCCGGGTTCTTTGGTGTCTGTCCTCAGCTCACCACGGCATTTAGACTGGATAGTAATCCCTCATTCATTGGGGCATTTTCTTCTAAACTGTGGTCTGTGGCTTACTCTTACTCTGCTGCTCTGGGATCCAGTCTGGTTGGTGTGCACTCCTGCAGTTCTTCCCTCTTTCCCTTTTGTCCTGAAATCTGTTGTCTTAGTTGTCTTTGAATATGGAAGAAAGCATTATCCATTTTTCCGAAGTTAATTTTATATTCCTGAGGTTCTTAATTGATCAATTTTAGTGAGTCTGTTAACCCATGGAAACTCACTGCAAAATTTATGTGAATACATTGTCTTGAGGTCTCTTCAAAACCTCTGTTCTTTCTCTCCTGGATGTGGAATCTTTAATCCTTTATTGGGCTAGTTTCTTTAGCATCCAGATTTTGAATTTCCTGTCTTCCCTTCCCCCTCAGTCCTTCTCTTGACCTTGCTTAACGACTTCAACTACCTTTTTAGCTGTTTTTGTCCTACTGGTTGCCACTAAATAACTTGAATATACTGGTTAATAATATTGGTTACTATTAGTTGCTTCTACTTTCTTCATTTTCAGTCCCTGTTTCACTTCCTTATCCATCTCCCATTTTAATCAGCTTTCCCAGGGGGCATTAAGTGATCATTCTGTTATCAGATCCTGTAGTTGTTCAGTCCTGATGTCTTTTGAGCTCGTTGCATTTGTTCTTGCTTATATACAGCTTTCTGGAACTCTCTTTTGCTTTCTATTTTTATTTTATTTTATTTTTAGAGAGAGCATGTGAGGGGGAGAAGAGGGAAAGGGCAGGGAGAGAGAATCTTAAGCAGGTCCCACACCCAGTGCAGAGCCCAACGAGGGGCTCGATCTCACAATCCTGAGATTTTGACTTGAGACGAAATGAATTCAAGTTAGACGCTTAACCACCTGAGCTACCCAGGCACCCCTTTTTGCCTTCTTTAACAGGCAGTATCCTGGTTCTCCTCCTACCTGGCTTTGGTTGCACTCATTTAGTCCTCCATTCTACGATACCCACCTTGATGCAGGTGAGTCTATATCCAGTTCTTTCTCTCTAGTTCATTCGTACACTTGGTAATTGGTATGTTGGTAGAGATTTCTGATAATAGTTAGCCACTCGAATGTTGATTAGTCTGTCTCTAACATTGTGGTTGCACTTGGTTACTAGAGTGATGGCTACGGCCTTTCTTGCCTCATTTCTGGCAAGTGAACCCAGCCTATCCATGCTTAGACTAGACTCGTCTCTTCACATTACAAAATAGCATAGTGGTTTATTTGCTAGCTAATTTATCAGAGAAAGTTTTTTTTTTAAGATTTAAAAAAAAATTTTTAGTAATCTCTATATCCACTGTGGCACTTCAACTCAACCCCGAGATCAAGAGTCACACGCTCCACTGACTGAGCCAGCCAGGCGCCCCTCAGAATAAGTTTTTGTCTGAGGATCCTCCGCTAGCTGTATGGGTGGTGCATTGTCAGGTGGGGCTGTACCAGGTAATCTTGAAGATCTTTCCCAACTTTATGATTCTATGATTGTCAGTCCTTTGGTCACACGCTTTCAGAGACTGCCCATCGCCTACTGCAGACCTACTGTAGGGGTCTCTAAAGTGAGGTGTGCTTAAGAGGCACTCTGGGAGTAGCGGTGGTGCGGGAAGGACGTGTTAATCCTTACCTTTTCCAGTAAGATGTTAGGCTGTGCAAACATTGGCTCCGTGGATTGAGGTCGGCAGCCTCACTTGGCTGTGTATTTCAGAGTTGTGAGTCTTGCATGATTGCTGGGGTATCCTGAGGCGGGAGGGGAAGTTCGGTCAGTTAGAGCATGTCGAAGAAGCGTTCATGAAGTATGTTCATGGATTCTCTAATTTTAATTAAACTGGTCCTCACAAAATACGTAGTCTTCAAAGAAACCCTGGGTTGAAGACAGTCCCAGTGATGAAAGTGTATGGAACAATTGGGGAATTGATGGCAGGAGCATCACTGCCGCTTCCTGTAAGGCTCTGTATTAGCCATGTAACGAAGTTAGGAAAATGATGGAAGCAGAGCTGAGAACTGACTCTTAAAGGTTGTTGGAAATGTGCAGTTACTAGTGATGAGCTACTCCAAAGTGGTTATCTTGCCTTGAGATGTTAGGGAAGGAGAGAAGTGAGCCTTTACAGTCAGCAAAAGACTTACCAGGTGAGAAACTGCTGTAAATTTTGTAACAGTGTTTAAAGTTAGGGGTTACTCAATCTAGTACTTTATAGAATTTCATTATTATTATTATTTTTTTTTTTGCTGAGACACGTGGCTCCAAGTTTAATGTTTTCTGAAAGAGCATCGGGACAGCACGAAGCAGCGGGCAGCACTGACGGGCCCAGAGAAACACGGTTTTCAAGTCTGACCAGCAGAAGCCCTTCAGAGGGAAGGATGTGCAGACCCCAGACCCGGTGGCCAGGCCCTGGGAGAGCAGAGGGGTGGGGTCAAGACCAGGGGTCACCGGGTGGTGGGGAGGAAGGTTCCTGTAGGGGCTTCAGGGCCCGAGCAGGTAGGATGAGGACCCGGGCCCTGGGTGTTGACGGAGAGAGGCAGGGAAGAGCCGCCCGGCAAAAGCCAGCTGCAGGCCAGAGCACCGACTCCAGGCGGCAGACGTCTTACACCCCGCCTCAGAGAGAGACCAGAGCCTTTAATTTCATTAAACTTAAGGATGAACTCCTCCTGAGGTTTTACATTTCTAAAAGGTTCCGTTGGATAGGCAACTGTAGCTAATTTGCACAGACAGACATTTAAGATGGAGAACTAGGAGCATATAACATCATGGAAAGTTCGGGTGGAACTAAATTAGCATGATTTAGTAAGTGCAAATGATATATTTCTTCCATTTAGATCTGTATGTATGTAAATAGGAGAGGGACCTTTTTCAGTAAAGACTGCCAGCAAAACCAGCTTTGTAGGTAATGTAATTTATAGTATTCCAAAGATCTGTTTTTGTTTTTGTTTTAAAGATTTTATTTATTTATTTATTTGTCAGAGAGAGAGAGAGAGAAAGAGAGAGAGAGCAAGAGCGAGCATAGGCACAAACAGGCAGAGTGGCAGGCAGAGGCAGAGAGAGGCTTTTTGTAGATTCAGATTGGGTACCCTGTGTGTACGTGTGTGTGTGTGAGAGAGGGAGAGAGAGAGAATGCTTGGATAGAGTAGGATGGCAGAAAGGACAAGGCATGTGAAATTTATTCACATGATGCATAAATAAATTCTTATAGCAATGAATTAAAGCCAGACTCATGCAGGGGATCAGCCTGAGCTTTATTCAGAAGTAGTAGATCTTTACAGTGTTTTGTAATGAGTTAGGGAATAACTATGAGAGTACTTGCCAAGATACAGAACTTTTCTGGATATCTCGTGGTAAAATTAAAAGCTCTGCCTATTCTGAAGGTGAATTGAGTGTTTTTCTTTTACACAAAGACAAGTGGTCTAAATTTGCTGATCTTTTCTGTAATAATAAGTGACTTTCAGTAGAAAGCTACGTAACAAATTCAGTATTTTTAAGAAAATAAATACTTACTCTGCCCCCTCCAGGTAAAGGTGACATTTTAACAATGGGTAGAAAATTGCTTTTTGAAAGAAGCTTTTGCTATGGAGAGCATCTTGAAAATGGATGTTTAGAGTTGTAGCCACAATGTTTTGTTTTGTTTTCTTGCTAAGAATAATATAAGTAGTTCATCTTACTGCATACTTAAACTGGGACATAAAATTTTTATACTGTCTATAAGCTTTTCGTAAAGTTTTTTTCTGAACTTATTAAAAATACAAAAATGTGATACCTTCTGATTTGTGTAAAAACAAAGAACTCTGTGAGGAAGATAAAAATTGATTAGCTGAATTTCAGTAAAAATCTTTGTGTAATTTATTGATGGGAAAAAAATCAATTAGCATGATTTAGTAAGTGCAAATGATACATTTCTTCCATTTAGATCTGTATGTATTTAAATAGGAGAGGGACCTTTTTCAGTAAGGACTGCCAGCAAAACCAGCTTTCTATGTAATATAATTTACAGTATTCCAGAGATCTGTTTTTTTTTTTTAAGATTTTGTTTATTTATTTGTCAGAGAGAGCAAGAGCGAGCGCAGGCACAAGCAGGCAGAGTGGTAGGCAGAGGCGGAGAGAGAAGCATGCTTCCTGCCGAGCAAGGAGCCCGATGTGGGACTCAATTCCAGGGCCCTGCGATCATGACCCGAGCCGAAGGCAGCGGTTTAACCGACTGAGCCACCCAGGCGTCCCCAAAGATCTGGTTTTAACACAAAGTATTATACCAAGATTTTGAAAAATAATAAAGTACATTCAATTACACTGGCCTCCTTACATTTTTTTCTCATTATTCTTTGTTGTAAAAAAGTTTTTCCAGGGTCTTGGTCAATTAAGTGTCCAACTCTTGATTTCGTTTTGGCTCATGTCATGATCTCAGGGTTGGGCTCTGTGCTGGGTATGGAGCCTGCTTAAGATTCTTTCTCTCCTTCCCCACTCCCCACGCCCCTCTTAAAAAAAGTTTTTCAGTGTTGTTAAAAAAAAAGTATGCAAAAATAGGATTTCATTTTTATTTTATTATATGTTTTTTTGTTTTGTGTACTTTTTTAAAAAAGATTTTTAATCGCTTTTGAGTCAGAGAGAGTGAGAGAGCAGGAGCAGGGGGAGAAGCAGAGGTAGAGGGACAATCAGACTGTATGCAGAGCACAGAGCCCCACATGGAGCTCAATCCCACAACCCACAGATCATGACCTGAGTTGAAATCAAGAGTTGGGCGCTTAACCAACTGAGCCACCCAGATGCCCCTTATGTATTTTTTATTGTATGTAAATTACATTTATCAACTGCATCTAAATGCCTTCTGCATTACTGGTAAGAGATGTAGGGTGACCTCAGAGCCATGTTTTTGTGCCATGCCTGGATGTATAGTCTGTTATGGGGGTGGGGTGGGGTGTACTCAGATCTTCCTGGCTGGGAGTCCTTCCAGAGGAGTTCACCCACTGTTGCAAGCAGGACCTCTCTCCAGCCAGATCCCCTCCTTCTTTCTCTCATTACTTTGTACTTTCTCGTACATCACATCTGGAACTTGGCTCCCTACCTTTGCTCTCCAGGAAAGCTTTTTCTCTTACATCCTCTTTTCCCACTCCTCATCCCTTCCTTCCAGTTCTGCCTCCTGAGCACCCTACTGCTCTTTGTTATTTGGGGCCTAGCTTGTTACTCTTTTCTCCATTCAGCTCACCCTGATCTCCCAGTGACAGCAGTTACCTCTGATGACACTGAACACATTTGTACTTACCCAATGCGTTCATTGCGTTTTACTAGATTGGTAGTCAGAGGGATTTCAAGGCCAAGTATCTTGTTCATAGCCAGTAAGTGTTTGTTGAATGAATCAAATGAGGTATAGAATTAGGAATTTTCAAAAGTTGTCTAAAAATTTCATTATCACATTTGAAGTGTAGAAGTTTTCTATCATGTGAATTTAGACAGAGTCCAGTAATGTAGTCCAGAAGTTCGAACATACTAAATTAAGAGGCACAGTGAAAACTTCTAGGCCAGCATTTCCCATAGCGGGGTATGAGTGTCATTACCAGGCATAGCTCCCACAGTAAGGGGAAGACAGGAGGGGCGCTACTGCAAGAAAGCAGGGGTGGTATTTGGAGAAGTAGGACTCAGGTCTTAGGAGGTAATGGAATGGATACAGCTCCTGCGTACAAGCTTAGGTCCAGATTTAGTTGATTCTCGAGTGTGGACAGTCATTGGCCTCCCTTTCCTGTGGCAGGGAAACTCATGATTGGGTAGGGTTAAGTCTGTAGGTCACTCTGGGAGTTAAACACAACTTGTTTCAAATGGTCCTTGTTATTTCTTGAAACACTCCTGGGCTTACTCATCCAGACTCTTGTGAAGAGCCAGCTGATTAGAAACTCATGTGTGGGGCGCCTGGGTGGCTCAGTGGGTTAAGCCGCTGCCTTTGGCTCAGGTCATGATCTCAGGGTCCTGGGATCGAGTCCCGCATCGGGTTCTCTGCTCCACGGGGAGCCTGCTTCCTCCTCTCTCTCTCTCTGCCTGCCTCTCTGCCTACTTGTGATCTCTCTGTGTCAAATGAATAAATAAAATCTTTAAAAAAAAAAAAGAAACTCATGTGTGGGACTGAGAAATTTGGTTGCTAACAGTGGGTGGACTCTAACTTTCTAAAAACTGAGTTTTATTTAGCAGTAATACAAAAGCAGTCCAAAGTTTGGCTTATTCAGTCTTGTTTAAACAAAGTGTGCAGACAGGAGCAGTTTGCCTCTTTTAATAGTGAGAGCTCTGGTGCTTAACATCTGGAAGTGCTCTCAAGAGTTGTGGGGAAGATTCGGACAGAGGCTCCCCTGAGATCTGTCTTCCTTCATCATACATGTAGAGCATCTAGTCTGTGTCAGGAATTGTTCTTGACACTGAGACTCTGTTGGGGAACAGAGCATATGAAGATTCCCTCCCCCCATCACCAGAAGACAGTAAATTAAATTAGATGAAGTGGTGGGATGGTGAGCAATGAAGTAGGTGGTGTGGACCTGATGCCTCCAGGGTTAAGTGGTGGGGCAGGAGGTCAGGGGATGTGTGACTTCCTGAGAAGGTAGCACTGAGCAGAGACGCAAAGGCAGTGAGGGAGCAAAGGTATGTAGACATCTGGACAAGAGTGTTGTAGAAAGAGGAACAGCAGGCGCTAAGGGCCTGTGACCCTGTGACTCTCCTTTATAATTTTAGCTAATTCCACTAAAAGAAAAGATGCTTTCCCAGTCAGGTGGACTGAAATACTACCTAGAATCTGGTCACAAAGTCACAAATCTCTGGATGGTCCTAATATCATATATTCTTCCTCAGGATTTTAGGACTGGCATGTTGTCATGATGAGCATAATTTGATTTCATCTCGTTTAGGTGCTCTGGAAAGTAGGGCCATATGCTTAGGGTCAGATGCTGCATAATTGACACACATCTGGAGGTTTTCACGCCTAAGATTACAGGCACTTAAAGCATGACCTCTAATCTTTGCTTTTGAATGTCTTCCAAAATTGTGACCAGCTTCTGAATAGCTGGGCAGGTGGACAGTAGTGAGTGTCTGGAGTCTCTAGTTTCAGTCTGCTTGTTGGAGAGGCCAGTTCGAATCTGTGCTGCTTTGATGACAAATCCTCTTACTTTGATTTCTACCCGCAGGGTTGAATTTAGTGTGTTCAGATCCTCCAGTTATAAGAAAGCAGTACCTTCTCTGAGCCATTGGGGACTTGGCTGTGGATTTCTTATGGCATGGTAGGTTTAGAGAGCCATTCGGAGCTGAAGCAGCAAGTCTGAGTTCTGACATGTTCTAAACCAAACCTCCATGTTTTTTCTCCATATATTTTTATAAATTCAGCCCATATATTTTAAACTTGTTCAAAGTATTCTACGAACTGGGTGAGAATATTAATATGACTCTTGGTCACCTCTTCTGCTACTCCTCCTGAGACAACACAGTCTTTAGTGTGGGGCACAGTAGTAACGGGCCCTCCAGTCCTCTATCTTTACTGGGATAATTAAAACTCTTTTCTCCCCTTCATTACTGAGGTCCCATGATGACACAGGGGATAAACCTTCTAAGGCAGTGTGCAATTTGGAAGAAGGTATGCAAAATACCCCATCGTTTGGGGACTTGGGGAGAGCTCCTTTGCAGAGCAGGATTTGGCTAGAGGAGCTCATTTTTAGTCCTTACTCCTTGGGCTGGGAGCTTTTGTTCCAGACAGATCTCATGCTCAGGTGGGCTGCATTTGGTCTGGTTTCCTAGATTGAACTGGAGCACTCCAAGAGCTGACCACACCAGTGCCTCTTCCTCTCCCTCCCGCCCCTTCCCTCCCCTTCCTGATCTGTGGTATATTCAGGGTTGTTCAGATTGCAAGAAGCAGAAGGCCACCCTGCCTGTACCATTGTTCCTTCTCCATGTGGGGTGGCTTTGCTGAGCTGCGCTTCTGGCTGGCGCTTTTTACCCAAGGCTTCTGCTCTTTGGTGATTCTGCTAGCCATGGCCGGAGCCCTTCCTCTTGGCAGCCTCTAGTGATTACTAGCTGATTTCATCTGGGGTTTTGATTCACATTTCTCAGAAGTGGTCCAGACCATGTTTTTATGCTAGGCCTCATCTTGGGTCCTTGGGCATACTGTGATGGGCTGCCTTTCTTCCTTACCCCCCACCCCTCTGTAGGCATGAGAGAGAGGGTATGGGCTACTAAGCAGGGGGATGGTTAAGGCACTTTACCTACGAGAGCCAGCTTACAGACAAGCTTGGAGACACATACACGTTAGAACAGTGACCTTCTATTTGATTTTATGTAAAAAAAAGTTGTACATGTAGTATGAGTTTGGAAGAGTGACTTCAGAGGTACAAAAGGTAATTTTATTTGAAGGGGTCTTGGGGTGCCTGGATGGCTCAGTTGGTTGAGCATCTGACTCTTGGTTTCAGGTCAGGTCACAATCTCAGGGTCCTGGGATCACGTCGCACATTGGGTCCCTGCTCAGTGAGAGTCTCCCTCTCTGTCTGCCCCTCCACCTGCTTGTGCTCTCTCTGACTCAAATAAATAATTAAAATCTTAGGGGGAAAAAAGGAAGTTCTGGTCCAGGATTTTAGTTTATATATTTCGCTCAAAATTCCCCTTCACCAAGACATCTTTATATTATTTATAGATTTTATTTATTTGACAGAGCGAGCACAAGCATGGCGAGGGGGAGAGGTGAGGGCGAGGGAGAAGCATACTCCTCGCTAAGCGGGCAGTCTGATGCAGGGCTCTGTCCCAGGATCCTGAGATCATGACCTGAGCTGAAGGCAGTTGCTTAACCTGCTGCAGAGCCCCTCAGGCGCCTCCCAGACCAGAACTTTACATTTGGCACTTTCTGAATACTGCTCAGGATATCAAAACAGATTATAGAGACTGAATTTTTTTTTTTTTTTAAAGATTTTTATTTATTTATTTGACAGACAAAGATCACAAGTAGGCAGAGAGGCAGGCAGAGAGAGAGGAGGAAGCAGGCTCCCTGCTGAGCAGAGAGCCCGATGCGGGGCTCGATCCCAGGACTCCGAGATCATGACCTGAGCCGAAGGCAGCGGCTTAACCACTGAGCCACCGAGGCGCCCCATAGAGACTGAATTTAACTAAAAGTTAAGCCCAAACTAACATTTGAAGCTTTCTTTTTAATCCTCTTTCTGCCAAACGAAGTCCTGCACGGTACCTAACGGAAACCAGATTGTCCAAGGGTGTGGCCTCACACAAGGGCTGGACTGGGCCTGGGTGACTCTCCAGCCTTGCCAGGAATTCACTGGTGGGACCCAGAGAGAGTCTCTGGTCCTCCCCTGATTTGTTAGATGAGAGATTTAGGTAAGGTTAAAGGTTGCAGGCTGTGTCTGGCTGCGGCTTGTGGGCGGGAGCTGTCAGTAGGCCAGGTAGGAGGAAAGCCCAACGCTGCGCCCAGCCCTGTTGGGGAAGTGGAGCAAGGGGCCTGGAGGAGGAGCGGTGATGGGAAGCACCCAGTGCAACCTTGAGGGCTGGGGCCCGAGTTTGGGTCTTTTGATTTAGAGCACTTGCAGACAGTCAGAGGGCCTGGCAGAGCTGAGCAGATGTCTCTTGCGGCAGTGAGGGAAATGGTTTGGAGCGTGACAGTGGGTATGGGGAGAAAGGTGAGAGGCAAGGCAGCAGTGAAAATGGACAGAAAGGCACACCTCTAAGACACATAGGAGAGTGAGGTGGGTTGATTGTGGGATGGACAAAGCAAATTCTTGGGAGTCTGACTTCAGAAATTATTTCCCCCGAGCTAGGAGATCCCACCAAAGGGCTGGATGGGGAACAGGTCTTATGGTGTGTTAGCTGCATTTGTTCAGGACCTCGTACTCCTTGGTTCACAGTGTATGCCCAGCATCTGATAAAAGTGTTGGTCTCCTTTTCCTGTTTTCCTAGAGCTCCCAACCCAGCTTCATTTTGTGCTCATTACCCCCATCCCCTAGTCTGCTCTAGTCTAATAGGTTTGTGTATTTGGATAGGTATGAATCTCTGTTTTCAAAAAATCCCTTTTATGTATTTATTAAATGGTATGAGGCACAGGTCCTGCTCTCACTTCACGCAGCTCCATGTCCAAGATCATCTGTTCCCATGTGTATGTCATTTCCATCCATCTGTCCCATAAGTGACTGCTGAGTCCTGGTTTGTCAGGATCTGTGGACAGATATGAAGGGCCTTGTCTGACACTCTAACAACATTGGTTTTAATCATGTTCAGATGGGAACATGGGAAGATCTTGAGAAGAAGAGTGATATGCTGTGACTTAGGTTGTACGAGAATGATTGCTGATGCTTTGTGTATGTAAGGGGCAAAGACTGAAGCAGGAAGACCTGTTAGAGGCCTGGTGTCAGGTGTGGAGTGGGTAGGATTCAATAGGGGAATGTGGTGCACCCCCTTGATTTCTGTTCATGGGATGGGAGGGGGGCATAGGCATCTTTTCAGGAGCACAGGTGTGCTTCACATGGGGCAGACTGGACTGTTCCCATGCACCAGGCTGGCCATGTCTACCGACCTTTCATTTTCTTTGCATTGATCATGCCCAGGTTCTCTGGCTCACTGCTGCCACAGTGTAAGTTTGGTTTTGAACATGTTGAACTCCAGGAGCCTTGAGACACCCAAGAGGAGATGTAGATTAGGCAGTTGTTCTGTAGACATCTGATATTTGCTCTTCTGTATGCTATGCTCCCTTTTCATTGTGGATGATGGTCTGTTTTGCTTCCAAACTGTGTCTTCACCTTTCCAGCCTTCTATGTGGACTTTGTTCTGCCAGTCTTCAGATCTGTTTTCTGGGCTATTTACACTGATCTGACTGTTATCTTGTTGTATCTGTGAAACAGGGCAGGCTTAGGGTCCTTCTGCTTCACTATCTTCCCAGTTCTCCCCACCATAAACATCTGAACCCCAAACCAACTTCTGGGAGTTGAGTGTGGCTTGATGGTGTGACTGTGGCTGGTGGAGTGCAGCATTGGTGGGGGGGCCAAGAACAGACCTTTGAGGTTCTGTAACACTCGGAACCTGTGATTCCTCTTCCATCATCATCATCATTATTTTTATTACTAGTTTTTAAGATTTTATTTAGGGATACGTGGGTGGCTCAATTGTTAAGTGTCTGCCTTCGGCTCAGGTCATGATCTCAGGGACCTGGGATTGAGCCCCGTGTCAGGCTCCCTGCTCAGCAACAAGCCTGCTTCTCCTCCCTGTGGTGCTCCCCCGGCTTGTGTTCCCTCTCTCGCTGTCTTTCTCTCTGTCAGATAAATAAATAAAACCTTAAAAAATATATTTGTTTATTTGACACAGTGAGAGAAAGAGAGCGAGCACAAGCATTGGGGAGAGGAAGAGGGAAAAGCAGGCTCCCCACTGAGCAGCTAGTCTGGTGTAGGCTTGATCCCAGGACCCTGAGATCATGACCTGAACCAGAGACAGAAGCTCTACCAACTGAGTCACCCAGGCAGCCATCATCATCATTATCATCACTGTCATCATCGTCATCATCATTATTTTAAGTAATCTCTAAGCTCGACATGGGGCTCAAGCTCATGACCCCGAGATCAAGAGTCCCACTGACTGAGCCAGCCAGGTGCCCACCTCTCTTACATTTTCTTTCTCCAAAGATTTTATTTATTTATTTGACAGACAGAGATCACAAGTAGGCAGGCAGGCAAAGAGAGATGGGGAAGCAGGCTCCCCACCGAGCAGAGAGCCCAATGTGGGGCTCAGGGTCCCAGGACCTTGAGATCATGACCTGAGCCCAAGGCAGAGGCTTAACCCACTGAGCCACCCAGGCACCCCACCTCTCTTACATTTTTAATGCTTATATCTAACTGCCTTAAATAGGTTTGGAACAGAGGAGTTTTCAATAAATATTACATGCATAACTTTTTTATTACATGAATTAATCATTTGGCATTAATGAAAAATGAACATTAAAATCAGAAGCAACATGAATTTATCAATTAATTCTGGTTACCGAAGAGTTATTTGGGTACAGATAATAGCCCTCTGCCCTCTTGGAAGTACTGAAAAGGCGAATGAAAAAAAAAAAAAAGCCACTGAGAATAAGTTTCCCTCCCCTCTGTCTGAGGGTCCCCACTCCTCTAACTGCCTCCCTCTGAAAATACTTGAGTTACTCCTGGCCTAGGCCCTGGGTTAGAGAGTATGCTGACCTGTCCATGCAGGGGAAGGGGGGACAGCAAGGACAGTGCATTGTTCTATGCCGACTGAGAACCATAGCAAGACCTCCATCCGTTGCCCAAGTGAGAGTAGTCACGGCTGCCCAGCGGCCGAATAGAATCTGGTCATTGGCAGTTTTTGCAAAAGTGTGCTTCCTAGGGCCAGACTCACCAGGCAGCCATCATCATGGGCCAGACTCACCAGGGGGTGTCAGAGCCTTGGACTTCAAGTTGAAATAGTTGAAAGAATGCAGATGTATTCATTGAGCAAACATTGAAGTTTTATGTTGGGTACATGATAGATACTGGGATTGTAACACTGGAGAACCTTGTGTAAATCTTGTGTCTCGATGCTCGGGTGGCAAGGAAGTATCGGGTGGAGTGGTTTCTGCTCCCAGGAGGCTTTTGTTGTAGGTGAGCTGGACAGCAGTGACATATAAATAGCAGCAGTCCAGAACTATAATAGAAGTCAGAATTTAATTTATATCGTTCTTCTGGCATTAGTTCACAGTGTAAGCAGTTAGTTGCTGAGCAGCTCTGCCACAAGCTGGATAGGCTGTTAATGTTTGCTGGCGTTCCCGCAGCCCTTCCCATGTCAGGCCCTGTTGTGCCGTCCACATGTGTCTCGCTCTTGTCCTCATAGTGACCTGAAGCCGAGGGGCTCTCATCCCCGATTTAAGTTGAGGACACAGGCGCAGGAAGGCCAAGGGCTTGTTCAGGGCCAGCTGCACAGCGAGGAGCAAGGGGCCGTGGCAGGTGTAAGGCTGCTCTAGATGATGTTGTGCTGAGTCTCCGACCAATCTTTGTGGTTTAGACAGTGATTGCCATACAGCATTTTTGAGGATTTAATATGGTTGCTTGAGTTTATTGGACTTTGTACAGGTATTGAACTCAAAATTATATTACCTCAAGCTATTAGTTCACATGAGATCTAAAATACCTGAGAATTTTGAGAACCTTATAGAGTTCATATAGTAATTATTCCAGATATTCATTATTTTTGATGTAACTAATGGTTACCATTCTAATGTCAATTTTGTGAAGGCATGAATTTGGAAAGGGGAAATCTTTTTTTTTTTTATTTTTTTTATTTATTTATTTATTTATTTTTATTTTTTTTTTTAAAGATTTTATTTATTTATTTGACAGACAGAAATCACAAGTAGACGGAGAGGCAGGCAGAGAGAGAGGAGGAAGCAGGCTCCCCGCTGAGCAGAGAGCCGGATGTGGGACTCGATCCCAGGACACTGGGATCATGACCTGAGCCGAAGGCAGCGGCTTAACCCACTGAGCCACCCAGGCGCCCCGGAAAGGGGAAATCTTGAAGCTCCTGGTTTTGTCTGGAAATTGCTTGGCTGCTGAGTGCCCACACCCCACCGTCCTTTCACTTGAGCTTTGTTGTGGTTTTCCTGTCCTGTGAACAGTGACTGTCTCCCAAGATTCATGCGAGAATGTCCAAAAGTGCAGTATGTACTTAGGGGCAGAACTTATTTTAATCTTACATGTTTCTTAAAGGTCTGATGAGATATTTAAATGTCTTAGTGGTTTGTTACAGCTGGTTTGTTGAAGGTCGTCATGTGTCCTTGAGAACATCAGAAGGCTGTTGTAGACAATAAACCGACTCAGACATCCATATATGGTGCAACAGTAGTAGGAGTTAATTTAAAACCGTGGCTTTGAGGAGAGTGGGTGGTTTGAGGTAGATGAGAGAGTGAGAATCCTAGTAGGACTTGGTGAATGCTAATTGTTACCATGTGCTTTTCATGATTCTATGATGTTTCTGGTGTTAGAGTATTTAAAATTTTTTTTTTTAAAGATTTTATTTATTTATTTGACAGACAGAGATCACAAGTAGGCAGAGAGAGAGAGAGAGAGGGAAGCAGGCTTCCTGCGGAGCAGGGAGCCCGATGCGGGGCTCGATCCCAGGACCCTGAGATCATGACCCGAGCTGAAGGCAGCAGCCCAAACCACTGAGCCACCCAGGCGCCCCTAGAGTATTTAATTTTTAACCCTGTGAAGTATGCACATTGTTAGTGCTCAGGAATATTCTGTTACTTAAAGAATAATCGTCTATTAAACTTTCTAGAACTGTCCTGTTTTAATCTGTTGGTTTTTAAAATTTTCAGTATCCATCTCCTCCCCTTAAATTTGCCCTTCTCAGAAAACAAACTTTTTTTAACGGTGGTAAAAATATATATCATAAAAAGTGCCATTTTAACTATTTTTAAGCATACAATTCAGAGAGATTTGCCACATTTTAACTACTTTTTATTGCTTAACAATTCTCTTTACTAAGTCATTACCTTTTCGTATTTATAATAATTTGTTCTTATTTTGGGGAGGGCAGCAGCTTTCTGAATTGATTTCTGATCTTGAACTGAATTTTTTTTTTCCACTTCAAAATAATACTAGTTGTTAAAGCTATGAACTTAACTTTAAGTACAACTTTGTCCCGACACCTGAGGTTTTGATACATGGTGTTCTCAATTTTGTTGTTTTTCTGAGTCTTTTTACTCAGCACACATTTAGTTAGTGCATATTATGTGTTAGTTACTAAGGTAAGTACTGGGACTTTAAAGATTTATTTTATTTATTTTAGAGAGAGGGAAAGAAAGAGCACAAGTGGGGGCGGGAGAGAATTTCAAGCAGATTCTGTGCCAAGCGTGGAGCCCAGTATGGGTCTTAATCCCATGATGCCCAAGATCATGATCTGAGCTGAAACCAAGAGTCAGACACTTAATGGACTGAGTCACCCTCGTGCCCCTGTTTTTTGTTTTTAAATGAATAGGGCCTGTATAACTTTGATCTTTGTGTAAAATGTAGGTTTTTGTTTTTTAGTAGCTTATTTGATTGGTTTTCCCAGTGTTTTGTGGAGCCTAACACTAGAAGTATTCAGTGGAGTTTTATTTATTTATTTATTTTAAAAGATTTTATTTATTTGTTTGTCAGAGATCACAAGGAGGCAGAGAGGCAGGTTGGGGGATGGGTGGTGGTAAAGTAGGCTCCCTGCTGAGCAGAGAGCCCAATGCAGGGCTCAGTATCCCAGGACCCTCTGAGATCATGACCTGAGCTGAAGGCAGAGGCGTGACCCACTGAGCCACCCAGGTGCCTGTCAGTGGAGTTTTAAATCGACATAAATCCAATAATTAAGCCTTATTTAAATTTGTCATTTATGTTTTTCTCTACTTGGTTTGTTACAGATTGGTAGGTGCTCTGTTTGATGGTTGGTAACATCTCTTAATTTTTACTGGAGACTTTACTGGCTTTTGCATTATATATTCAACATGTTTATTTTTATTTTTTAAAGATTTTATTTATTTATTTGACAGAGGGAAAGAGAGAGCGCGCACATGAGCAGGGGTAGAGGGAGAGGGAAAAGCAGGCTCCCCTCTGAGCAAGGAACCCAATGTGGGACTCCATCTCAGGACCCTGGGATCATGACCTGAACGGAAGGCAGCTGCTTAACTGACTAAACCACCCGGTGTCCCTCAGTATGTTTATTTTGTACTGAGTTATAACCTTCTTGTCTTTTTTTTTTTTTTTTTTAAGATTTTATTTATTTATCTGACAGAGATCACAAGTAGGCAGAGAGGCAGGCAGAGAGAGAGAGGAAGGGAAGCAGGCTCTCTGCTCCACGACCTGAGCTGAAGGCAGAGGCTCCAGCCCACTGAGCCACCCAGGCGCCCCGACTTTCATGTTTTTTATTAAAAGTATACCTCCTATTAACAGAGTAGGCTTGTTACTTAACAGTGTTTTTCTTTTCCTTTCTTTTTTTAAATTTAAATATTTTATTTATTTGACAGAGAGATCCCAGGTAGGCAGAGAGGCAGGCAGAGAGGGGGAGGCAGGCTCCCCGCTGAGCAGAGAGCCTGATGAGGGGCTTAATCCGGGATCCTGAGAACATGACCTGAACTGAATGAAGGCAGAGGCCTTAACCCACTGAACCACCCAGGCACCCCTTTTCCTTTTTTTTTAAGATTTTATTTTATTTTATTTTTAAAGATTTTATTTATTTATTAATTTGACAGAGAGAGAGATCACAAGTAGGCAGAGAGGCAGGCAGAGAGAGAGGGAAGCAGGCTCCCTGCTGAGCGGAGAGCCCCAGGATTCGATCCCAGAACCCTGAGATCATGACCTAAGCCAAAAGCAGAGACTTTAACCCACTGAGCCACCCAGGTACCCCTAAGATTTTATTTTTAAGTGATCTTTACACCCCGTGTGGAGCTCAAACTCACAACTCCGAGATCAAGAGTTATGTGCTCCCCTGACTGCACCAGCCCACTTAGTTTCTCTGATTTTAAGTTGCTACCCATGCGTTCATTTTATTTGCATTTGCCTGCTTTATTTTGCTCATTTAAAAAATTCTGTCATTTTAATAAAAATAAACAACTGCCATTTTGACTTAATGATTACTATGTCCTACACTCTATTAAGCACTTGTCATAATCTCATTTGATTCTGTGGCAAACTTCTAAGTGGATTTTTTTTTAAAGATTTTATTTATTTATTTGACAGAGAGAGATCACAAGTAGGCAGAGAGGCAGGCAAAGAGAGAGAGGAGGAAGCAGGCTCCCTGCTGAGCAGAGAGCCAGATGTGGGACTCGATCCCAGGACCCTGAGATCATGACCTGAGCCGAAGGCAGAGGCTTAACCCACTGAGCCACCCAGGCCCAGGTGCCCCCTAAGTGGATTTTTTTTAATCCTCCATTTACAAATAAGGAAACTGAGGCTTGCAGTGTTAGTGGCTTGCTTAAGGGTGAACAGTGAATAGTTTTAAACCACAGTTATACAGTATTTTAAGTATATATTTTCTAAGCAGCCATAGGGTTTAGTGTTGTGTTAAAAAATAAACAAACCTGGGGTACTTGGGTGGCTCAGTCGGTTGGGGTCCACCTCTTGGTTTCAGCTCGGGTCATGATCTTCTTCGTGGTGGGATTGAGCCCCATGTCCGACTCTGTGCTTGGTGGGACATCTGCTTGAGAGATTCTCTCTCTCTATCCCTTCCCCCCATCCCTCCAATTGTTCTTGCTTTCTTCAGTAAATTTATAAATCTTTAAAAAGCAATAAAAAAGTAAAAAGCAGACAAACTTAGGGGCACTTGGGTGGCTCCGTTGGTTGAGCATCCAGTTCTACACTTGATCTTAGCCAAAAGGCCGAGAAGCGATGAGCATCCAGTTCTAGAACTTCCGCTCAGGTCTTGATCTCAGGGTTGTGAGTTCAAGCCCCATGTTGGGCTCCATGCTGGGTGTGGAACTTACTTTAAAAAAAGAAAAGAGGGGCGCCTGGGTGGCTCAGCGGGTTAAAGCCTCCACCTTCGGCCCAGGTCATGATCCCAGGGTCCTGGGATCAAGCCCCGCATCGGGCTCTCTGCTCAGTGCAGAGCCTGCTTCTCTCTCTCTCTCTGCCTGCCTCTCTGCCTACTTGTGTTCTCTGTCAAATAAATAAATAAATAATCTTTTAAAAAATAAAAATAAAAAAAGAAAAGAAAATATTTTTAAATACTTTATGGGGTATCTTTGTTTTTCAGAAGAAGAAAAATGAGTTTGGGGGTACATCACTGGCTCAGTGGAACATGTGACTCTTGATCTTGGGGTTATGAGTTCTGGCCCCACGCTGGGGGTCCAGATTATTGAAATAAGTAAAATCTTTGGGGGAAAAAAAGGAAAAAAAATGAGTTTTACAAATATGAGTGACTTCTCAAGGTTACACAGCATATTAGGAGGTAGAGTTGGGATTTGAACCCAGGTATCCTGGCTCCAGTCTCTCTGTACCAAACACTGCTGCCTTTCTGCAGTTTCTCTTTTTAACCACTGCTGCTGTTCTACTTGCGTTAGCCTGCCTTTGACTCTAAATGGTGCTGGGAGGTGAAAGTATTCCAGTATATTCTTATTTGTTTAGTAAAGTAATTTCCATGCCAGCTGGGGGCTCCCAACTCATGACCCTGAGATCAAGAGTTGCCTGCTCCCCTGACTGAGCCAGCTGGGCACTATTTATTCCAAGCATATTTTGTTTGAAGCATTTATGTGTATGTGAAAACAAAGTCATAGCTGACTCAGTTTTGTTTGGGGTGGGACATATGGTTTGGGGGTAATGTTTTATTAATTTTTCTTCATGCTGTTTTGTGACTTAAATTCAGATAGCTGGAAAAATTTATTAGTATTTATGTGCTGTTCTTGGAAGATATGTCAACGTTTTATTTTTTAAAATATTTTATTTGACAAAGAGAGATCACAAGTAGGCGGAGAGGCAGGCAGAGAGAGAGGAAGGGAAACAGGCTCCCTGTTGAGCAGAGAGCCCCATGTGGGGCTCCATCCCAGGACCCTGGGATCATGACCTGAGCCGAGGGCAGAGGCTTTAACCCACTGAGCCACCTAGGCGTCCCGATATGTCAACATTTTAGAAGGAAGCTTAATTCAGAAATACATGTTTTTGGGTGGAAGACAAACCATGAGAGACTGTGGACTCTGGGAGACAAACTGAGGGTTTTAGAGGCAAGCAGGGTGGGGGGAATGGTCTAGCCAGGTAATGGGTATTAAGGAGGGCATGTGTTGTAGTGAGCACTGGGTATATATGCAAATGATGAATCACTGAACACTGCATAAAAAGCTAATGATGTACTGTATGGTGACTAATATAAACAAAAGCAAAAAACCCACAAAAAACAAAAAACAAAACTGTGTAGAAAAAACAAACAAAAAAGCAACAAAAAAAGAAATACATATTTTTGTAAAGACATACTTTTGGTATTCCGCAACTTGTCTCATGTTCTCTTTACCTTTGCCCATCACAGTATCTAGTCAGTGTGTGGTGGTGGTGTTGAACGTGTTGGTTCAGAGGTACCACAAGTCCAGACAGTCAGGTTAGCTTCTGGTGTACTGATACTACTATCACCTAGTACAAGTATTCAACTCTTGGATACTAAGGCTTCCAACTTAACAGAACCCAGAGTTATAGGGCTTGGAAGGAAAAAGTTTCTGGATTGGTCTAGAAAGTATAAATCTGAGATGCTACTTGCACTGGACCCTTCTTTCCTGTAGAAGCAGCACCATCTGTTGGACATCTGTACAGAATATATAAAGCTACATCTTGTGGGACCCAGAAGTCTCCTGTGTCCCCAGTGGGCCATTTCAACATTATCTGCCGCCAGCTGTTTTGGGTGATGGAGTATGTGACAAGATGAGTGAATCCCATCGCCATGGGTCATCACCTCACTGTTACCCTAAAACAAACTCCTTGGTCAGTGTTGTGTTATAACAGTGAAAAATTGTACAGCAAGTCCATAAATGGTGACATTGGAGAACAGGGTATATCCTTCTGGATCCAAACAGGAGACTAACCATGTAGTAATTTATTTTATTTTTTTATTAAAATATTTTATTTATTTATTTGACAGAGATCACAAGTAGGCAGAGGCAGGCAGAGAGAGAGAGAGGAGGAAGCAGGCTCCCTGCTGAGCAGAAAGCCTGTCTTGGGGCTCGATCCCAGGACCCTGGGATCATGACCTGAGCCGAAGGCAGAGGCTTTAACTCACTGAGCCACCCAGGTGCCCCACCATGTAGTAATTTAAACAAGGGAAATTTAATATATTAAGAAATTAGTGAGCTTTGACAGAGTAGCCATAAACTGGAAAGAGAACTCTAAGGTATACTCCAGGGCTGAGGGATAGTACCCCCAAGGATGGATACATTTGGAAGGGGCCACACCCCAAGACTGGGGTTCATATCTTGTTGGAATACAAATGGTTGTAGCTGGGTTGCCTGGCCAGAGCTAGTCCATACTCATTAGACAAGCAGGATCAGTCTGGGGTGCAGGCCAGCTGAGGCAGGTGGGAGGCCATGCAGAGGCAGTCAGTTTCCTGTGTAGGTGCACTGCCTGGGGTGCATCGTGTCTTTGTGGGGAGGGCCGTGGGAACATATGTCTAGGATTCAGGTGAGCCAGTGGTGATGGGCAGGCATGCAGGCATCTGGGAAGCACTGCTGGAACTGGGTGCTGGAGCAGCAGCCCCCTTAACCAGGCATGCACACACTTCTGTCTGTTGCTGGGGCCAGGGCATCTCCAGACCCCTGTGTGGAACAAGGTTGGGCTCACTAGCCAGCCAGCCCTGCATTAACCCTTCCATGTGCTGAGACATGGGGCTGAGGAGAGGGTGCAGGAAGTAGTCACTGAGGCTGGGACACAAGCCCAGGCTCTCTGAGGCTCCTCCCAGCTGTGTTGTTGCACCCTGAGTCCCGTGCTGGAGGAGGCACAAATGCCAAACACCAGAGAAGCTCTGCCCTGCAGGCACCTGGTGCTGGAGAATCCAGATCATCTTGGTGGAAGTTCATGTCACTGGGCACAGTCCTCCCTCCCATCCTTGCGGTCATGTCTCTTTGTTCATGAGCGTATTTGGGGAAGTGTTGGGGAAAGAAGCTCAGAGGCAGACGTGCGCAGGCATTTGAGAGCTGCTTTGGCAGTGGCTGTCATTGCTGAGCATTCAGAGGACACAGATTGCCTTGCGCTCCGTGCCCATCCTTAGACCCCTTCTCTAAAACCCTCTGCCTCCAGTTATCCCTCCTTGTTCTTTCCAGGTTCCTAGGCCGGCCAGCCAGATACCAGCTTCTGCCATACACTGGCATAGATCTGCGTCCCTGGCCATTTCTTCTCCCTGGTAAAGCACCCAGGCAAGCACACTTCTCCGACTTGTGCTCCCTGCTTGGATTTTCCTTTTCGCTGGGCCTCCAGGACCCTGTCTGAGAACAGTGGCAGGTCCAGCCGTCCGCTGCTGGCCGGAGTGGGTGTCCTCATGCAGAGTCGTCCGTGGAGGGACTCCGCATTCTCTCCTTTGTTGCTGGTCGTAGGTGTCGGTCTTTCACTGGTGGTGCTGGCCCTTGATTGTGAGGCACGTGTGCATATTCATGGTCATCTTGCTCATGTTCTCCCAGGGGACAGCCTGGGATCCTCCTCTCTGTGGCCATTGCTTGAAAACCACTGCAGAGTCTTCTGCTTGCTCATTCCACGGACGCTGCCTGTCTTAGGAGTGACATTATGGAAGGTGTTAGAAGGAGGAATGTGCTCAGGACAAAGTCTGTGGTCAGTTTCTTGGGAGAGGGAGAGGAGCGCGTGTGGTCCAGAAGTGCTGTGTACACAGGAGGTGGCTGGCCTGACTGGGAGAGACTGGGCGAGAGTGGGAGAGAGTGGGAGCGGGGTGAGTTAGCCTTTAAAGAGAAAATGTGTGCGCTGCATCAGCAGAGGAGAGGTGCGTTCCCGATGGCCAGCAGGCAGACCTGTTGGGGTGTTGTGCACACAGGTGCGGGGTTCACACTGTCTGGGTGTGCATCCTACCCTGTGGTGTCGATGGGCCTCCCCATTGGTTCTGCTCCTCAGGTGCCACCGCTTTAAAATGAGACAGTAGTGGGGCACCTGGGTGGCTCAGTTAAGCATCTGCCTTTGACTCGGGTGACCGTCCCAGGGTCCTGGAATTGAGCCCCACATCGGGCTCCCTGCTCAGTGGGAAGTCTCCTTCTCCCTCTCTCTGCCTGCCACTCCCCCAGCTTGTGTGCTTTCTCTCTCTGTCAAAAAATAAAATCTTTAACAACAACAAAAAAGAGACAGTAGTGCCTGCCTTTTGGGTCATCTAAGAGTTATTGGAGGACATACATGTATGGCATTTATTTAGCATAATGCCCGGCACTTGGTGCTTAGCTTTGTATTCTCACGTGAGTCATTTCTTGTTCTTGGGGCTGCTGTGTAGTAACGTGCACATCTTTTTATATCATGATGTTGAAACAGTCCACTCCCTTGCTGTTTTCTTAAGAGCCAGAACATGTATGTGGGCTTTGGGTCCATCTCAGCAAATTGTAGCTCTTCCATAAATATGGACTGAGCTGTACAGAAGTAGGAATGTAGGAAAATGGAGTATTTTCTAACCATGAGGTGTGTTTCTGTCAATTTCTTTCTTTCTTTTTTTTTTAATAAAAGTTTTTATTTACTTATTTGACAGAGCATGAGCAGGGGAAGAGCAGAAGGAGAGGGAGAGGCAGGCTCCCAGGGAGCCTGATGTGGGACTTGATCCCAGGATCCTGGGACCGTGATCTAAGCTGAAGGCAGATACCCAGCTGAGCCACCTGGGCACCCCTATCAATTTATTTCTGGTAATGTTTTGTTTGCATTTAACTTTTCTTCGCGCTCACTTTCAGTGAGAACAGACAGCTCTAACGGGCTTCTAACTTGGAGTCCCTTTTGCACCGCTGCAGTCGATATCCCATGGGTCTGGCCTGGAGTTTCCAAGCGTGGATCTGAGTAGATGCTCAGCCCTGGGAACCCCACAGCCCTTGACTAGTAGCCTCTAGATGAGCCAGCTTCTCCAAGGGGAAGCTTCCAGACCTTTCAGCTTGTGAGCACTTAGTCTCTTCTCATTGGATGTTAGTTAACATCTCTGAAAATGTAGAGCAGATATTTTAAAAAATAAAATATATCTTAACCCGAAAAAAGTGAGTAATTTAAGAAATGTATCTTGAGATAATAAGAATATAGTACATATGTGCAGTGCTTTTTGAGCTGTCTTGTCCACAGCGATTTTAGAAAATTCTCTCTGAGCCTTTAGTCAGATGATACTTGCTTGCCTGGAGCAGAAATAGCAGCATCTCCCGTGGGGAGCCACCCTGTGTGATCTCTTGTTTGGACACAAGTCGTTCTTCCTGAGTCCTGTTCTTCATGAGTCCCCTTCATGCTAGCCTGCACTGCACGTGTGCTCCCTGTTTGCTGGCCTGGGGCCCGGAGCTCTTGCTGCTGCCTCAGGGTCGGTGGATGAGGGGTGTTCCAGCATGAGAGAGCTGAGGTGAGGGGAGGGCGAGTAATGCCGGCATGGATGCGCCAGTGAGGGAGGCTGGGCCGTCGGGTCTGGAGCAGGCATTCTTAATTACTCCAGTAGTTTGCTTTTTCTTTAACTTTTCGCTCTTTACTTGGAAAAATAAACTTTATTGAGGTATAATTCACACACGGTAGGATGCACCCATTTGAAACATACAGTTCTAGGAGGATTGACAAATGTCTGCCACCCCAGTTAAGACTTAGGACGTTTCGGGGCGCCTGAGTGGCTCAGTGGGTTAAAGCCTCTGCCTTCAGCTCAGGTCATGATCCCAGGGTCCTGGGATCGAGCCCTGCATCAGGCTCTCTGCTCAGTGGGGAGCCTGCTTCCCTTCCTCTCTCTCCACCTGCCTCTACTTGTGATCTCTGCCTGTCAAATAAATAAAGTCTTTAAAAAAAAAAGAGTTAGGAAGTGTCCATCACCCTGCATAGTTCCCATGTGCTCCTTTGCCAGTCCCTCTTCTCCTCTGGCCCCAGGCAGCCATTGATAGGATTGATAGGATTTGATTAAAATCTACCATCTTGCTAGCTGTTTTCTGTTCATCATTTATTTCTTGTTTTCATTTCCCTCTTTTTCTGCCTTTTCTGGGTTTAATTTAACATGTTATGGTTCTGTTTTATCTCTTCTGTTGATATATTCATACCTCTTAAAATATTTTTATACTTGTTGCCTTTGGGTTTACAGTGTACATTTTATTTTATTTTTTTTTAATAAAGATTTTTATTAATTTATTTGACAGAGAGAGATCACAAGTAGGCAGAGAGGCAGGCAGAGAGAGAGGAAGGGAAGCAGGTCCCTTGCTGAGCAGTCAACCTGTTGTGGGACTTGATCCCAGGGCCCTGAGATCATGACCTGAGCTGAAGGCAGAGGCTTAACCCACTGAGCCACCAGGCGCCCCTACAGTGTACATTTTTTAAAAATTTTCTGTTTATTTATTTTGAGAAAGAGAACAGGAACTTCTTTTATTTCCTAAGCACCATGCTTTTTCTTCTTCTTTTTTTTTTTTTTAAGATTTTATTTATTTATTTGACAGGCAGAGATCGCAAGTGGGCAGACAGACAGGCAGAGAGAGTGGGGGAAGTAGGCTCCCTATTGAGCAGAGAGCCTGATGCAGGGCTCTATCCTAGGACCTGGGATCATGACCTGAGCCTAAGGCAGAGGCTTTAACCCACTGAGCCACCCAGGCGCCCCGTAAGCGCCATGCTTCTTGGTGGCACTAGCTTCCCCATCAAGGAGTCACACAAAACAGAGCAGATTTGCAACTCCCACTGGGTTACGGATCACGATTATTTCTGGAGGGTCTTCACAGTTAAGATGGGCATACATTTCAGAAGGCAACTTCTGGGCTCTCCTCTCTCTCTTACACACACACACTCACACAGACACTCACACAGACTCTCACACAGTGGTAACATTGTTCAGTTGATGGGATTGGCTGGCTCATGTCCGGTACTGTACCACGAGGAACGTGACCACACAGGTGAGCAGCAACCCACCCATCAGAAAGTATTTGTTCTGGAAAGCCCGCTTCTCCCCTTATGCTATAACAAGCTCAGCATGTTGGCAGCATCAAAGATCTTCATCTGAGCCCCCTTCAAGGTCAGTCTCGGCCCTGAGTCCTTCCAGAGTATCGCACCCAGCTCCAGTGAGGTCTTCTAAGCCGTAGTGAATTTTCTGGAGGGAGGAATTGAACTGCTACAAGTCATCCATTAGGATGGCGGTATCTGAGTCATTAGTGGTGTAAGTCTGGTACAGAAACTCATCTTGTCATCCCTGCTGCTCCCTTATGTATCACTGGTGCTGGAAGTTTCCGCATAGGCTACAGGTGCTGAACATGATACTTTCAGTGGTCCACATGAAGTTTGGCATTCTGTCTTTTGTCAGAGGGCTCCTTGCTAGACAGAATCTCCAGACGTTCTCGATGGCTGAATATCTGGTCTGTTTGCTTGGATTTTGTTTTCTACTAAGTGCAGAGACTATTTGCCATCTCAAGTCGTCCTTGTGAGACTAGGTCTTACAGACCCGCTAGTGCATTTGCTGGTACAGCATCTCCTTGTTGTAGCCTTGCCAGGTCCAGCCCTGGCTTTACAGTGTGTATTTTATTTGTTTGTTATTAAAAATTTGCTTTATTTTTCTTTTGAATCAAGTATTAACCCCCAAGTTTACAGTTTGGTGTTTTTTTTAAAGATTTTATTTATTTGACAGATGGAGATCACACGTAGGCAGAGAGGCATGCAGAGAGAGACAGTGAAGCAGGCTCCCCACTGAGCAGAGAGCCCGATGTGGGGCTTGATCCCAGGACCCTGGGATCATGACCTGAGCCGAAGCCAGAGGCTTTAACCCACTGAGCCACCCAGGTGCGCCAGTCTGGGTTTTTTTTTTTTTAATGCCTTCCAAACAGTAGCACAGTGACTATCACCTTTTCGATAGCCAAGTTATAAATCAAATTCCTCCCAGTGGTTATGTCCACATCTAGATTGTTTGGGTGGTCAGGAGCTCTTTACTTGTTTTTTTTTTTTTTTAATATTTTTAAGATTTTATTTATTTATTTGTCAGAGAGAGAGCGAGCGAGAGTGAGCACAGGCAGACAGAGTGGAAGGCAGAGTCAGAGGGAGAAGCAGGCTCCCTGCGGAGCAAGGAGCCCGATGTGGGACTCGATCCCAGGACGCTGGGATCATGACCTGAGCCGAAGGCAGCTGCTTAACCAACTGAGCCACCCAGGCGTCCCAGGAGCTCTTACTTGTTTGCTTTAGCTTTTAGTTCTTGGTTATATCTCCAAATATAAAAGAAATGAAAAACTCCTGCTGCTCCCGCAAAAAATTAACAGCAAACAGACTTCAGCTTTTTGGAGCAATTACCAGTGAATATCCTGACCACATAAATCCTGTAGCTATCAGCGTGATAGACTGAGCTGCACTGAGTTTCTGTGCAGGTCTGGCCATGTCAGCCAGTCCAGTGCATGCTGGAGCCCAGAACAAGACTGTTTGGGACCTGCCATGTAGTACAACAGCCTCAATTTCTCCGCCAGCAAGAGCTTCACTTTCTCAAGGATTGGGTGGTAGGTGGCATGAAGGCCCCCAGTGCCAGTGGCTTACATCTCTTTGGAAATCGTCATGGGCAGCCACGGGGTGGGGGGTGGAGTGGGGAAGAAAGTGGCTGTTTGCTCCCTGCTGCATGACAACGAAGGGCTCGTGTCAACTTGCCTCACATCTTCCTCGGCCTTACACTGCACATTTTAGATTCACCCCACGGTTTCCCTTCAGATGCTGCTGTGCTGCTTCACAGTGTAGTAGAGGCGTCCTCGGTTTTACTGTGCTGCACAGACACTGCGCTTGTTTTACACACTGAGGGTTTGTGGCAACCTGTGTTGTTGAACAGGGTTTTTTATTGGTGCAGTTCTTCCAACAGCATTGACTCCCTTTGTATCTCTGGCTCACAGGTGGGTAATTCTCAGTATTTTTTTTTTTTTTAAGATTTTATTTATTTATTTGACAGAGAGAGATCACAAGTAGGCAGAGAGGCAGGCAGAGAGAGAGAGGAGGAAGCAGGCTCCCTGCTGAGCAGAGAGCCTGATTTGGGACTCGATCCCAGGACCCTGAGATCATGACCTGAGCCGAAGGCAGCGGCTTAACCCACTGAGCCACCCAGGCGCCATAATTCTCAGTATTTCAGACTTTTCCATTATTATTACATTTGTCACGGTGATGTGTGATCAATGATCTTTGATGTTACTGTTGTAATTTTGGGGGGTGCCACAAACTGTGCCCATTAGGATGGGGAGCTTCTTTTTTAAGACGTTGAAGTTAATTGGGGCGCCTGGGTGGTTCAGTGGGTTAAAGCCTCTGCCTTCGGCTTGGGTCATGATCCAGGGGACCTGGGATCAAGCCCCACATCGGGCTCTCTGCTCAGCAGGGAGCCTGCTTCCCTCTCGATCTGCCTGCGTCTGCCTACTTGTGAACTCTGTCTGCCAAATAAATAAAATCTTCAAAAAAAAAAAGATGTTGAACTTAATTGATAAAGGTTGTGTGTGTTCTGACTGTTCTGTGTACTGTCAGTCCACCCTCCTCTTCTCTCTGGGGCCTCCCTATTCCCTGAGAAACAACAATATGGAAATTAGGCCAGTTAATGACCCTGTAATGGCCTCTAAGTGCTCAAGTGAAAGGAAGAGTCACACATAACTCACTTGAAATGAAAAGCTAGACATGATTAAGCTTAGTGAGGAAGGGATTTCTGAAGCCGAAATAGGCCGAAAGGTAGGCCTCTTGTGCCAGACAGCCATGTTGCAAATGCCAAGGAAAAGTTCTTGAAGGAAGTTAAGAGTGCTACTCCAGGGACCACATGAATGATAAGAAAGCCAAATGGCCTCATTGCCGATAGGGAGAAAATTTGGGTGGTCTGGATAGGAGATCAGACCCACCCCAGTATTTCCTTAAGCCAAAGCCTAATCCAGAGCAAGGCCCTGACTCTCAAGTCCAGGAAGGCTGAGGGAGGTGAGGAAGCTGCAGAAGAAAAGTCTGCAGCTAGCAGAGTGGGTTTGTGAGGTTTAAGGAGACACAGAGGGGCGGGGCGGCGGGGGAGAGCAGCACTTGCTGATGGAGAAGCTGCGGTGGGATCTCTGGCAGAAAGTTTGCTAGGTATCTTTGCTGGGTATAGGATTCAGCTTGGATCGCCCATGGAGGTGACTCCTAAACAGCGGATTCTCCACATGTAGACACAACAGCCTTATCTGGGGAGAAGATGCCATCTTGGACTGTCCTCGCCAGAGGACAAGTCAGCACCTGGCTTCAGGGGTTCAGGGGACAGGCTGGCTCCCCGTTAGGGGCTAATGCAGCTGGTGACTTTCAGCTGAAGCTGGTGCTCCTTTACTATTCTGGAAATTCTTAGGACCCATAAGAATTGTGTTACCTCTCCTCTGCCCGTGCTCTATCCAGGACGGCAGTGTATCTGTTCACAGCGAGGTTTACCAAACGTCTCAAGCCCACTGTTGAGATCTGCTGCTCAGAAAAAAAGGTTCCTTTCAAAATATGACTGCTCGTTGACATTATACCCGGTCACCCAAGAGCTCTGGTGACATACCGGGAGATGAGTGCCGTTTCCCTGCCTGTGAACACAGCTTCCATTCTGCAGCCCACGGAGCAAGGAGTAATTTTGACTTTGAAGTCTTACCATTTAAGAGACATGTTTCGCAAGGCTGTAGATGCCATGGATGGGGATTCCTCCACTTGATCTGGGTGGGATACATTCAGAATCCTCTGGAAAGGATTCACTATGCCAGATGCCGTTAAGAAAATGTTCCCATGGCACAATGTCAATAGTAACAGGAATTTGGAAGAAGTGGGCTTCCGCCCTGGTGAGGACATTGAGGGCTTCAAGACTGAGTGGAGGAAGTCACTGTGCAGATGTGTGGAAACAGCCAGAGAGCCAGAAGTGGAGCCTGGAGAGGCGAGTGACCTACTGCCCTCGCAGGATAACACTTGCACGGGTGAGGACGTGCTTCCATGGAGGAGCAAGGGAAGTGATTTCTTGAGCTGGAGTCTGCTCCTGGTGACGATGCTGTGGAGATGGTTGAAATCTGACAAGGACTTAGAACATTGCATGACCTTAGTTGATAAGGTGGCAGGGCTTGAGAGGACTGGCTCCAATTTGGAGAGGAGTTCTACTGTGGGTGAGATGCTACCAGACAACATCGCTTGCTGCAGAGAAATCATTTGGGAAAGGAAGAGTCCATCAGTGCAACAAATTTATTCTCTTGTTTTAAGAAAGTGCCATAGACTCACCATCCTTCAGCAACCCCCACTGTAAGACCCTCCAGCAGCAAAAGATTACAACTTGCTGAAAGCTCAGATGATGGTTAGCATTTTTTAATAGATATAGTATTTATATTTATGATAATTTAAAAATGAAGCATTTTAAGATTAAGATATTACATAAATTTTTTTTTTTTAAGATATAACACTGTGGCACACTCAGTGTGCTATGGTATAGTATACTGGGAAACCAAAAAATTCTTTTGTCTGGTGTTACTGGTAGTGGTTTGGAGCTGAACCCCCATAGTCTCTCTCAAGGTATGCCTGTAGAAATGCCTTACACAGTATATTCCCAGTTCTTCTTTGTGCTATTGATGTTACTCATTTTGCTTTTACATATGCTGTAAATACACAATACATTGCTATTTTTGCTCTTAGAAGTCATCTTTTAGTGCAATTCTTAAAAAAAAAAGAAAAGATTGATTTAATTTTACTTGTATTACATTTTTAGGGCTCTTCATTTCTTTTTGTATATCCAAGTTTCCATCTTACTCAAATTCTTACTGCCTGAAATACCTTCTGTAACGTTTCTTGTATGTCTCCTGGGAATGAATTTCTTCAGTATTTATTTCTGAGAAAGTTTTTCCTCCTTATTTTTAAAAAGATATCTTTGCTGGGTATAGGATTTTGACTTAACAGGTGGTGGTTGTTTCTCCTTTGTAGTACTTAAAAAAAAAAATCACTCCACTGTCTTCTGATTTTCATGGGTTTGTTGTTGTTGTTTGTTTTGGGTTTTTTTTTTTTTTTCCACAAGAAGCCTGGTGTAATTCTTGTTCTTGTTCTTCTGTATGTAGTGTCTCCTTTATCTCTGACTGCCTTCAGGATTTTCTCTTTTTGTTTTTAGCGGCTGGGGGGCAATAATCATGAAGCAGATTTGCTTTGTTTTTGTTATTTATCCTAATTAATATTCTCTGTGCTGCTTGGATCTGTGGGTTGGTATCTGATTCATTTGGGAAAGTTCTCAACCATTGTTCTTCTGCTCTTTTCATCTCTTCATAGGATTCCAATTATATATATATGAGAATGTTTCATACTGTTTCGCACTTCTTGCTTGTTCCCAGCCCCTTTTCTTTTTGGTTCTTCAGGTGACTTGACCTGTCTTCAGGTTCACTGGTTCTGTAGAGTTCATTTCTCTGCTGAAGTTACCCCCCTGATCTAGCATGTTGTCCACCTTTTCTGTTAATAGTCTTTAAGGTATTTAAATTCCCTGTTAGATAGTTCCAACCTGCTTCATATCTGAGTCTTGTTTTGATGATTGCTCTGTCTCTTTGGAGTGGTTTGTTTTTTGCCTTTTGTGTCATTATTACAAAATTGCAGTTATTCTTCAAAGCCAGACATATTGTATAGGATGGTAGAAAGCAAAATAAATCACTTAAAAAAAAAAAGATTTTATTTATTTTATAGGGGCAGAAGGAACACAAGCAGGGGGAGTGGGAGAGGAAGAAGCAGGCTTCCCACCAACTGAGGAGCCTGACGTGGGGCTTGGTCCCAGGACCCCGGGATCATGACCTGAGCTGAAGGCAGGTGCTTAATGGCTGAGCCACCCAGGCAACCCTGTAATAAATCACTTTTAAACACAGAAATGGACAGTTTTCTTTCTACTAGGCCCTTAGGGCTGTAGTTTACATTCCTCTTGTTAAGAGTCAGCCTAGCTTTTAGGATTTGTTGTTGCTATGGTTATTGTCAGTGCACCATGGCCTTCAAATTTCTATAGCTATGTCTAATGGGAGGGTGACTTACTCAAACTCTGTAATTCTTTTTTTTTCCTGAAGATTTTATTTATTTGAGAGAGAGAGAGAGAGAGCATACAGGCAGAGGGAGAAGCAGACTCCCTGGTGAGCAGGGAGCCCAACACAGGGCTGGATCCCAGGGTCCCCAGATCATGACCTTAGCCAAAGGCAGACGCTTAACCAACTGAACCACCCAGACATCCCTGTAATTCTGTTTTAAGTCTTCCCTATTTGTGTTGCTTCACAGAGTGTATATTTGCATACCCTTATTTCTCTCAGGTCCCTCCTGATACTAGTCTTCCAATAACTTTCATTTGAAGCATTTTTATTTGGACATGAATGGCAGCCCTGAGTTTTGGGGTAGGGCCTGCTCAGTTTTGCCCTCTTGCTTCCTTGGCTGAAGTTGTGGGCTCGTTGTGTGATCCTGTCTTTTCTCCTGGAATTGGAGTTGTCGACATTGTAGACTGTTCACCACAGCCCTTCCCTGTATAGAGTAAGGCTGTTGTTTCTTATTGGAGATGGAGGGGGAAGGACCTGGGTGGGGTTTCTTGCCCCTCCCACATGGCAGCTACTCCCCGCCCTAATTCTGTACGATGGTCCTTGAGTTTTAGAGCTCTTTTGAGATCCTTTCAGTGATCACCCACTGGATTTCCTAGAGAGGTTGCAGAGGAATTTCTGTAATCCTAGGAATTATCCTGACAGCTTGCACTCAGTCTTCACAGTACGACGTCTGTTCTCAACAGACTCACCTGCCAGAGTCGCGCTGCGTCTGCCTCAGGTAAGTGTGCTCTGTCAGTGCAGGCATTTCGTTTTTGTATCAGTTTGCTCTGTGACCTCAGTTCCCTGATAGGTTCAGAAAAAGTCATGGACTTGAAATTTAGTTGGTTTGCATTTTAAGTGTGGGAGCAGTGTTCCACTCCCACCCCCCAGCTCTCTCCATTCTGGGGCAGAAATCAGAAGCAACCATGTCTTGAGGAACAAAGTTTTATTAAGTTTAATGAAGTCTAGTTTATCAGTTTTTTTCTCTTATTGTTAGTGCTTTTTAGGATCCTAAGACATCTCTGTCCATCCCAAGGCTGAAATATTTTGTCTACTTTAAGTAGAAATCTTTGGTCTACTCCAAGGTTGGGAATATTTTTTTCTTTATTTTCTTATTAAAGTCTTACAATTTTAGCTTTTTTAAAAAAAATTCTATTTTTAAGTGATCTCTACTATCAACATGGGGCTCAAACTGAAATCCCAAGATCAAGAGTCACATGCTCCACCAGCTGAGTCAGCAGCACCTCTGTAATTTTTCCTTTTATGTAAAGGTCTGTTATTCATTTCATATTAATTTTTACAGTAGAGTTAGGTAAGGTTTGGGCTGTTGTCTTCCTCTTACGGATTTCCAGTTGTATCATTTATTGAGAAGTCTTTTCTTTTCCAACTGAATTACCTTGTTCTTTTGTCAAACATTTCTTTTTTCAAAACCTTTTAATTGTTAAATATATAAAAGTCCATAAAATGAATGTGTAGCTTTACAAATTACTTGAATTTGACCTCTAGTATAAGCATCATTCAGATGAAGAAATAGAACATTTTGGGGACTCTGAAAGCCCACCAAAGGTTGTATTTTAGTTACAATTCCCTTTCTTTCCCTTGGCAGGTAGCCACATTTCTTAATGCTGTAGTTTTGTTTGTTTTTGAATGATATGTAAGTCAAAGTATACTACATACATACAGTCTTTGGTATATGGCTTTTTTCATGCAATAATATTTTTAAGATTTGTTTTGAATTGAGTGACAGTTTAATTGCTGAGAAGCGTTCCATTAGATGAATAGACTTCAGTGTACTTATCCATTCTACAGTTCATGGGTATCTGGGCTATTTCCAGTTTAGAGCTGGTATGAATAATCTTGTACATGTATCTTGGTGCATATAAAACTTAATATCAGGAAGAATATGTGTTTAGAAGAGAAACTACTTGGTCATCATATATAAGTGTTTTGAGGGCCCCTGGGTGGCTCAGCAAGTTAAACGTCTGACTTTGGTTCAGGTCATGATCCCAGGGTCCTGGAATGGAGCACTGTGTTGGGCTCCCTGCTTAGTGAGGAGTCTGCTTCTCCCTCTCAGTCTGTAATCTCATGCTCTTTCTCTTTCTCACTCAAATAAAAGAATTAAAAAATCTTTAAAAGATATATATGTATGTGTTTTCAGTCTTATTATAGTGCACATTCCACAGCATGGTTGTTCCCATTTCTACAACACAGGCAGTGCCTGAGTGTTGCCATTGTTCCATGTTCTTGCCTAAATTTTCACAATTTCTTGTTTAAGCTACTCTGCTTATTATTTTATTGTGATTAAATTTACACTCTTTGATTTCGTGTGAACTTATGTGAAAAAAACCTTTTGTGAAAAGCCTGTTCAAGTCTTTTTCTCATTTATTTTCTCTTGAGTTTTATATCTTTTCCTAATTTTTCTTGCTTTCTCACTTTCTTTTTTCAAATACTTATCAGAGAGCTTTTAAGATTTTATTAATTTGTCAGAGAGAGAGAGAGCACAAGTGAGCATGTGCATAATTGGGGAGCAGCAGGCAGGGGCAGAGGGAGAAGCAGGCTCCCCACTGAGTGTGGAGATTGGTGTGGATCTCAGTCCCAGGACCCTGGGATCATGACCTGATCTGAAGTCAGACGCTTAACTGACTGAGCTGCCTTGGTGCCCCCACCATGCCTAGGTTTGAATCCTTGCTCTGATGCTCAGTAGCGTGGACAAGTTTCTTTTTTTTTTTTTTTTTTCCCCCATGGACAAGTTTCTTAAACTTAGCACCTTAATTTTCTCTTCAGTGAGGTGAAGATGGTAATGTACAAACAACATAGGGCTGTTGGGATGGTTAGGAGCTGCTGTACATACTTAGGAAATCAGCATATTGCCTCTGTACTGCAGAGTTTTGTTTAAGTTGTTTTAAAAAAAAATTTTTTTTTTAAAGATTTTATTTATTTATCAGAGAGAGAGAGGGGGAGAGAGCGAGCACAGGCAGACAGAACGGCAGGCAGAGGCAGAGGGAGAAGCAGGCTCCCCGCCGAGCAAGGAGCCTGATGTGGGACTCGATCCCAGCACGCTGGGATCATGACCTGAGTCGAAGGCAGCTGCTTAACCAACTGAACCACCCAGGCGTCTCTAAAAAATTTTTTTTTAAGATTTTATTTATGTATTTGAGAGAGAGACAGTGGGTGAGCATGAGAGGGGAGAGAGTCAGAGGGAGAAGCAGACTTCTGTGGAGCTGGGAGCCCGATGCGGGACACGATCCTAGGACTCCAGCATCATGACCTGAGCTGAAGGCAGCTGCCTAAACACCTGAGTCAAAGCATAAAGCATAAAAAACTTTATGCTTTATGGAAGTTTTAAATTTCTGTGTTAGAAGACTTTGGGGTTTAAAACAATTAAACATTGGTATGTGGAGCTATTGCCAGCTGTAGTCAAATTTTGATTTTCTAGCTGTTCTTTTTCCTATCTGTAAATTTTTCCTTGTGGTTTCGTTTTCCTTCTGCTGCCCAGGGTTGGATATTTTATTCTTTATTAGCACTCATAGAAGATGGGAAAAGGGAGAAGTAGTGATACTCCAGCCCAGTACTGCTCAACAGAAATGAATAGTAAGCCACATATGTAATTGTAAAATTTTCAGTGGTCATATTGTGAAAATAAAAAGAAATACATGTAATCAGTTTTACCTAGTGTCTTTTACTTAGCCTTAAGTAGCCTGCTACAATATTAAGTCAGCATGGAATAGTGTAGAAATTATTACTGAAATATCTACATTGCTTTTTTCATAGTAAGTCTTTGAAGTCTGGTGTGTATTTTATGGTTGGCATCTCTCAGCTTGGACTTGCTGTATTTCAGGTGCACAATAGCTGCATTTGGACAGTGGCTCCCACGCTGTGGGTGTGCAGCTTTGGCTTCTGTTGGTTTGGGGATTAACTTACAGCCGTCTAAACTTGCATTTGAATTCACTCTTTAAAAAAAAAAAAACTTTTTGAGGGGCACCTGGGTGGCTCAGTCAGTTGGGCATCTGCCTTCAGTTCTGGTCATGATCCCGGGGTCCTGGGATCGAGCCCTGCATCTGGGATTCCTGCTTAGTGGGGAGCCTGCTTCTCTCTCTGCCCCTCACCCAGCTTGTGCTCGGTCTCTCTCTCTCTCTCTTCTCAAATAAATAAATAAATAAATAAAATCTTTAAAAAATTTTTTTAGTGCGGTATGATGACATACAACATTATATTAGTTTCAGGTGTACAATATTGTGATGATTCAGTATTTGTATGTATTGCAAAATGATCACTGCACTCAGTAAGTCTAGTCTCTTATCATACATAGTTAACAATTTTTTGGGAGCAGTTTTAGGTTCATAGGAATATTGAGCAGTAAGTACATGTACCCCTCTCCCGTCCTCACAGATGCACATGCTCCCACACTATCAGCATCCCCCACCCGAATGGGGCAATTGTTATAGCTGGTGAACCCACACTGACACATCATCATCACCCAGAGTCCATAGTTCCGCTGGGGGTCACTCTGGGTATTGTACGTTTTATGGGTTTATCATTATACAGATGTGTGCCGACAGGTATCCATTACTAGGGTGTGATACAGAGTATTTTCACTCCCCTAAAAATCTCTGTGCTCCACCACCACCCCCCCTGCCCCCACCCCGGTAACAGTGGATCTTTTGCTGTCTCTGTAGCTTCTCCTTTTCTGGAATGTCCTGTAGACGCAATCTATAGTACGTGGCCTTTTCAGATTGGCTTCTTTTTCTTAATCATGTGCGTTTGAAGTTCCTCCATATCCTTTCCTGACTTGATAACTCTTTCTTTTTAGTACTGAATAATACTCCATTGTCCAGATAGATCATAGTTTAGCCATTCAACTTCTGAAGGACATTTTGGTTCCAGGTTTTGGAAATTTTGAATAAAGGTGCTAAAAACATTGATGTGCAAGTTTTTGTGTGGATCAAAGTTTTCAGCTCCTCTGGGTAAATACCATGGAGCATACGGTCAGAGTATGTTTAGTTTTCTAAGAAACTGACAAACTCTCTTCCAAAGTGGCTGTGCCGTTCTGCTTTTCCACGAGCCATGGGTGAGAATGTTTGTGGCTTTACATCCTCCCCAGCATGTCCCGGACTTCGGCTATTCTGATAGGTGTGATGCGGTATTCTGTTTTCCTCAGTGTTGTTAGTTTCTGTTTCAGGGTTTTTTAGCTTATTACATAGCTCTCATTTGTGACTTGCACTTCTCTCAGATAGACAGGTGGACACCTCTGAAGGAGCTGGAAAGGAAAGAAAGGAGGCCGTTCGTAGGTAGACGTGGAAGTGTGATCCCGAGAAGGGTGCTTTTTGTTTCTTCAGCCTAGTAGTAACATTGTGCTTGTATCCTCACGGAAATGATGCAGGAAAGAAGGAAAGATTGGTGATCCGAAGAATGGAGGGGAGACTCCATAGAGCAAAGTCCTCAAGCAGATGGCGGGGCTGCTGCCTGAGCAGAGGCTTCACTTAGGCGAGGAGGCGTGTGATGGGTAAGCATGCGGAAGGGCACAGTGTCAGGTGCATGGTGTGGGGCCTGTGGACACACACTGCCCATGGGTCTTCAAACACAGTGTTAGGCCTTCGTGCCCCCAGCAGCAGGAAGTGTGTCTTCCCACATTCCTTCATTCTGCAGCATCAAGTGTTGTCATCGTCTTTAAATGTTTGCGAAGTTTTAGTGAAAGGCCTCTGGTCTTCCCCTTGTTGGGAGCCCCGCGGAGACCGGAGCTTTGATAGGCACCTGCTCATCTGGCCATGGTGCCCCGTTGATGCACACATGCTCTGTGCGTCCCGCTTCCTGCTGCCACCCGCCTGCGCAGGTCGTTTCCATGGAAGTTCTCCTTTCCTTCCCCTGGCCTGATCTCCAAGTCTGCTTCTGTTCCTCTCCAGCTCCTGGCAGGACGCACCTCCCTGCCCCCCCCCCCCCATTCTTTTAAACTCAGCCTTTTGTGGAAGTTTCTGTGTCTCCTTATTCAGACTCATCTCCTGGCCTTGTGAATTTCTTGGACCATAAACTTTTATTAACAGTCCCAGAGACCAATTGAGTGTTATCGAAGTCTGTATTTTTGGGAAGTTGAAGATTCTGTAAGAAGCAAGTACTTTCTGTTGCTGTTATTTTAGACTAGTTTCTGGTTTGGCTCTCCAGGAACCAAGTGCCTCCCTGTAGCCAGGTGAGTGGTGGTGATCGTGATGGGAGTGGGGTGAATGGTGGGGGCTGCCCCTGGCCTGACTGCCTGGTTAACAAGGCCATATTGATGATGGGCTTGCCAAGTGTGTGAGTTGCTGGTTGCTTTTGGAGTCACCTCAGGTCACTCAGTTTTCAAATGTTGCCTCTCCCACTTAGGGTTTCTGATTCAAAGCCTTTCGCAGCTCCTGTTCTATTTATGTGGTTTTTTCTTCCTCCCTGGTGATTTTTGGGTATTGCTGTAAAGACCATTAGCACTCTATACTAAATGACTGGTTACTGGGACCTTCAGATTTTAAAGGGGGTGCAGACATAGCCAGAGAAGTCAGTAGTATTTTGATATCATCTTGTCATTTGAACCCAGTAGATTATTTGTATTTTAAAGATCAGTAAAGAGGAATGTAAGAAATAATATTTCCAAAGCTATAAGTCTTTTTTTTAACTGTGTGATTTGTTGCTATTAATAAATTCAAGTTCTTTTTCTCTTTTGCCATATGGAGCTTAAATGCAGAAACCTGAAGTATTTTGTAAATATTTGAACGCGTGAATTGCTGTGCTGCCGGCTGATGGAGCAGTGGTGCTGCACCGGCCCTGATCCTGGCTGGCTCTGAGGCTGCCTCAGATTTGTCTTTTCTTCAGATAAGTTGGGTCAAAACAAACAATTATATTGTTGACTAGAACTGGAACATGACTTCATCTGTATAGAAAAACCATCTTAATCGCAGGTATATACTTAAGACCATTTATGTAACTCCAGCTCTGGCAGATAGCCAATACCACTGTGTCTTCCTTAATGCATAGAGCCACTGGTTGTCCACAGGGAGGCCAGTTTAGGAGCTTAACTTGCAGTCATAGAAAAAATGGTTGGGGTTCCTGGATGGCTTAGTCCAACTCTTGCTTGATTTCATCTCAGGTCATGGTCTTGGGGTTGTGAGACTGAGCGCCTTGCGGGGCTCCACGCTCAGCTGGGAGTCTGCTGGAGGTTCTCTCTCTCCCTTTCCCTCTCTCGCTTTCCCTCTCTCCCCTGCTCACACGTGTGCGCTGGCTCACTCTGTCTCTCTCTCTCAAAAAAGCAAATAAATACATCTCTTTAAAAATAAAAATAGTTGCAGGTTTTTAGGCTTTCTCTGTTTTTTTTAAAAAATATGTAAACTGAGGGGCGCCTGGGTGGCTCAGTGGGTTAAAGCCTCTGCCTTTGGCTCAGGTCGTGATCCCAAGGTCCTGGGATCGAGCCCCGCATCAGGCTCTCTGCTCAGTGGAGAGCCTGCTTCCCCCTCTCTCTCTGCCTGCCTCTCTGCCTACTTGTGATCTCTGTCTGTCAAATAAATAAATACATCTTTTAAAAAAAATATGTAAACTGAAAGTAAATCCTAAAGAAATCTCAATTCTACATTAGCTATAAAACGGATACAGTAATAATGTAATAATATGGGATCATATATAATTAGTGTTTATTGAGTTTTTAGGAAACACCTTTGAAGTCTATGAATTGCTAAATATTTACTCTGTGATTATATAAATTACATGTTACAAATACTTAAGGTAATTTTACCTATAACTTACAATTCTGTTACCAATTTTTTGGTAACTAATTGGAAGAGAGCTTAAGTATTAATGTTAATAATTATACCCCAAGCAGTACCACTTGCTTAAAGAACTTGGACCTGCTTTGGGAAAGCTGAGTTCAGTAAGGAAGCAGAAAAAATGGTAGATATTTTAGTGACCACACCTGCACTCATCCCTGGACTTCAGCACAGGTAGGTAGCTGATAAAAGATCGTGTGCAAAATAAGGAAGGAGAGTTGAGGCTGATTTAGGGAACACAGAATGTGAATTACTGATTTGAACTAGTCATTTCCTTCACTGCACATTTGTTGGATGCCTGCTGTATGCTGGGTGCTTTGTGGGACTGAAAAACTGTTGAGTGTCTAATGAGAAGATGGTTGTGTGAAAGCTTATGGTAGTCTGTGTAAAGTATGGAGGTGTACGGGAGTTGGAGTAGTAGGTGGAGCTGTATTCCTTGAGGGATGGGGAATAGCAAAACTGACAGAAAAAGAATGATAGCAGAGTACGATTTGAAAGGATGCCCAACGGTTGCCTAGTAAAGGAGGGGAGATTGGTTTTTCAGGGTGGGGATGGCATGTACTAAGAATGGGGCAGGGGTTTGGAATTGTGAGGAGTCCCAACTGGATCATTCTGCAGCGACTGTGTGCCAAGGGCCTTGTATGTCATGCTTGATCCTTTTAGTCAGGGACTATGAAAGGGTTCAGAGCAGTGGAATATTCTGCTCACATGTACAGTATGGAAGACCATCCCAACAGGAGGTAGAGGGTGTGAGGGAAGCAGACAGACCTATGGGCTGGGGACCAGTCGGGAAGAGACAACTGTGTAGTGTCCGAGGCAGGAGACACTAATGGGACAAAAGCAGGCACATTTGTTTTGTGTTTTGTGTACATGAGAATCCTGGCTTCAGCCTCCAGTGGGCTGTGTGACCTGAGATGCGCCACCATCACTTGACCACCATGTGCTTTTATGCCCTGAGGCACTGTGTTTTCTTTGTGTCTATAATGAGTTTACATGTAAAGTCTTTAAATAAAAATTTCTTTTTGGCAATTACTTTTAGAACTAGAGATAAGCCCAGCAAGGAAATGAATTTGGTATCTTTTATTACACATACACATTGGCCACAAATGATAGCTTATACCAGAGTGGAAAACCAGTTTACTCAGAAAGGGTAAAATATCTTACATCATAGGTGTAGAACTCAGTTGTTGGGGGCATTCTTGAGTGTTTTGAGCAATATTGTCTACTTAGGAATAAGTACATTCTCTTGTGGAAAAATTTCTCTGTTACAGCATAGCATCTTATGTAAGTAAATAAATACTTATATATAAATATATCTTATGGACATGGGGGATGACACATGTTTAGTGTTTATTCTGGTACATTTATTTTTTTAAGAATATTAATGAAACAGACTGGATTTATCCTCCTGCCTTAAACAACTAAATGAAGGACAAGATACCTCAAAATAGCAGTATTCCAATATTGGACAGCAGACAGTGCAGGTCAGTGACCCCTGAGAGACAGAAAATAAATTAAACAAGCTTAGGGTTGGCCAAGCTTACTGTCTGGAGAGAAATTGGGGGCCATGGTTTAGAAAGAAAGGAGGGAATAGCCCAGAGAGACCTGGTGGTTCTTTGGGTTCAGGAAAGCAGCCAAGAACTTGGGGAGGCCAAAGTGAATTTGCAGGGCAGAGTACCAGAGAAGAGAGGGCTGCAGAGAGAAAAAGAGAGTTCTGGAGAGCTGCATGGTTTTCCTTGAATATTCACCTGGGTATTGATGAGCACACGTACTTTGGAAACTCGTGTATCAGGGAGAGAACCCAGGAAGTAAGTGGTGGAACAGTCTTCAGAGCTTGTACAGGACCCCAAACGGGTTGTGTTCTCACCAGCCAGAATGGGAGAATATTGTAACACACAGCGAAGTCACAAGGGTATTGCCTCAGTAGTGGGAAAGATTAAAGGTACTCTAATCCTGGGGCATCTCTCTCTACTTGCCAAATAGGATGCTCCTGATTCATGAATCACTTAATAAAGCCGATTAGATTTAAAACAAACAAACAAACAAAAAACATTAAAAAACTCGGATCCCACCTCCCAAATCTTACAGGCAAGCCTTGAAAGGACCAGACTCTTCCTATAAGCTAAGTATGGCCCACAACAAAGCCCAGAAATATTTGAAGGAGTAAAACAACACCCATTATCTAACACAGTTAAATTCACTGTCTAGTCAAAAATCACCAGACATACAGAGACAGAAGCAAGCAAATATAGCCCATGATGAAGTTCAAAATAAATAAATAGAAACAGATTCAGAAATGACACGTATAGTAGAATTATAAGATAGACATTAACACAGTAGTTATTGCTATACTTTGCGTATTCAAGAAAATAGAGGAAAGCAGGAACATGTTAAGAAGAAACACAGAGGGGCGCCTGGGTGGCTCAGTTGGTTGGACGACTGCCTTCGGCTCAGGTCGTGATCCCGGAGTCCCGGGATCGAGTCCCGCATCAGGCTCCCAGCTCCACGGGGAGTCTGCTTCTCCCTCTGACCTTCTCCTTGCTCATGCTCTCTCTCACTGTCTCTCTCTCAAATAAATAAATAAATAAATCTTTAAAAAAAAAAAAAAGAAGAAGAAGAAACCCAGAAAGTAAAGAAGCTCAAATGAACTTCTGGAGTTGCATACTACAGTGTCTGAGATGAAAAATACATTATGTGAGGCTTAGTAACAGATTGCAGATTGCAGTAACAGATTAACTGCCTGAGTGAAGATTAATGAACTTGAGGAGATAGCAATAGAAGGTATCCAAAAAGAACTGTGAGTGTCTATGAGCCTTGAAACAACTTCATTCATATGGCCCACTGCATGTGTATGTGTCATTGGAGTCCCTGAAAGAGAGAGTGGGTATAGGGAATATGGAAAGATATTTGAAGGAGTAATGGCTGGAAAATGTACAATTGTTGAATACTGTGAATCCACAGATCCCAAGAAGCTCAGTAAGCCTCAGGCGTGAGAAAGATAAAGAAAAAGAAAATACACCACAACATGTCATCATTGTGTTGTCACCATTCTCATCATCATTACTGAGAACAATGGTTAAAAAATGCATACGTATTGAACAATGACAAAGATGCATACGTACTGAACAATGACAAAGATAGTAAACTTCTCATGAGAAGTCATGCAAGCTAGAAAATGGAGAAAGAACAGCTTTAAAGTACAGAAAGGGAAAAGCATACTAGAATTCTAAACTACAGAAATATCTTTCAGAAGTGAAGATGAGATAAAAAATTTTCAGATGTTAAAAGCTGAAAGAATTCATGGCCAGTGGGTCTTCATCACAGGGTATGGTAAAGGAAGCTCTGAGCTTAGGAGAAATGACACCGGACTGCAGTCTGGGTCTACGTAGGGACAAGAAGGACGCTGGAGATTGGAACTGTATGGGGAAAATACCTTTTCTCTTACTTTAAAATACAGTTGTCTATTTAAAGCAAAAACAATGGTGAGCCTGGCTGGCTCAGTCTGTAGAGCGTGCGACTCTTGATCTTGGTCATGAGTTCAGGCCCCACATTGGACATAGAGGTTACGTAAAAATAAAATCTTCAAAAAAAAGAAAAGCAAAACCAACAATGCATTATAGGGCTTTTATGTAGAGATAACATGTCTGACAAGAGTACCACCAAGGCCAGGAAAGGGAACGTAGGGCTCTTGTGTGTGCAGTCATAAAGCTTTACTTGATGGCCGATTGTGGTAGGTTAAAATGTACACTGTGACGATATGGTACTGGCACAAAAACAGACACATAGATCAATGGAACAGTATAAAGAACCAGAAATGGACCCTTAGCTCTATGGTCAACTAAACTTAGACAAAGCAAGAAAGAATGTCCAATGGAAAAAAGACAGTCTTTTCAACAAATAGTGTTGGGAAAATTGGACAGCCACATGCAGAAGAATGAAATTGGACCAATTCCTTACCCCATACACAAAAATAGACTCAAAATGGGTGAATGACCTCAGTGTGAGACAGGAACCTATCAGAATTCTTGAGGAGAACACAGGCAGCAATCTCTTCAACATCTGCTGCAACAACTTCTTCCTAGACAAATCGACAAAGGCATAGGAAACAAAGGCAAAATTAAACTGTTGGGAGTTCACCAAGATAAAAAACTTTTTTTTCCCCCCCACCCCTGCCCCTCTCCACTTTTTTTTTTTTTTTTAAGATTTTATTGTTTTGTTTGACAGAGAAAGACACAGCAAGGGAGGGAACACAAGCAGAGGGAGTGGGAGAGGAGAAGTAGGCTTCCTGCTGAGCAGGGAGCTTAGTGCGGGCTTGATCCCAGGACCCCGGGATTATGACCTGAGCTGAAGGCAGGTACTTAACCACTCAGCCACCCAGGTGCCCTAAGATAAAAAGCTTTTGCACAATGAAGGAAACAGTGGACAAAACCAAAGACAACCAAGAGAATGGGAGAAGATACTTGCAAATGACATATCAGATAAAGGGCTGGTATCCAGCATCTATAAAGAACTTATCAAACTCAACACCCAAGAAACAAATAATCCAATCAAGAAATGGACAGAGGACATGAACAGACATTTCTGCAAAGAAGACATCCCGATGGACAACAGACACATGAAAAGAGTGTTCAGTATCACTTGGCGTCAAGGAAATACAAATCAAAACCACAATGGGATACCACCTCACACCAGTCCAAATGGCTAAAATTAACAAGTCAGGAAACGACAGATGTTGGCACAGATGTGGAGAAATGGGAACCCTCCTACACTGTTGGTGGGAATGGAAGCTGGTGCAGCCACTCTGGAAAACAGCATGGAGGTTCCTCAAAAAGTTGAAAATAGAGCTACCCTGTCACCCAGCAATTGCAGTGCTGGGTATTTACCCCAAAGAGAGAAATGTAGTGATCCGAAGGGGCACGTGCATCCCAGTATTTATAGCAGTAATGTCCAGAATAACCCAACTATGGGAAGAGCCCTGATGTCCATTGACAGATGAATGGATAAAGGAGGTCTGTCTAGGGGCACCTACGTAGCTAGATTGTTTGGGTGACTGCCTTCAGCTCAGGTTGTGATCCTGGAGTCCTGGGATCAAGTCCCGATTTGGGCTCCCAGCTCCACGGGGAGTCTGCTTCTCCCTCTGACCCTCTCCTTCTCATGCTTTCTCTCGCTCTCTCTCAAAAATCTATCTATACAGATAGATATATGTACCTACCCACAGTGGAATATTATGCAGCCATCAAAAATTGAAACCATGCCATTTGCAGTGACCTGGATGGAACTAGAGGATATTATGCTAAGTGAAATAAGTCAATCAAAGGACAGTTCTCATATTTCACTGATATTTGGAATTTAAGAAACAAGGCAGAGGATCATAGGGGAAGAGAGGACAAAATGAAACAAGATGAAACCAGAGAGGGAGACAAACCATAAGGGACTCTTAATCTCAGGAAACAAACTGAGGGTTGCTGGAGGGAAGGCAGGTGGAGGGATGGGGTGGCTGGGTGATGGACACTGGGGAGGGCATGTGTTAAGGTGAGCACCAGGTGTTGTGTAAGACTGATGAATCACAGGCCTGTACCCCGAAACAAATAATACATTATATGTTAATAATTTTTTTTAAAAATGTACACTGTGACACTGAAGCAAACAGTCCAAATGGAAAAGTGTAGGTCACAGTCCAGCAAGATAAAATACAGTTATAAAAAATACTCAATTTTTAAAAAGTAGAAAAAGAGGAAGAGGAATAAAAACAAATGTGTCACCAGAAAAATAAAAAATTAGATGGTAAGTTTAATAAACGTAACCATATCTCATAATTGTATTTGACATAAATGGTCTAAGCATCCCAATTTAAAAAAAATTTTTATTTATTTATTTTGACAAAGAGAGATCATGAGTACACAGAGAGGCAGGTAGCGAGAAAGGGGAAGCAGGCTCACACTGAGCAGAGAGCCCAGTGTGGGGCCCTATCCCAGGACCCTGACACCACAACCTGAGCCGAAGGCAGAGGCCTTAACCAACACTGAGCCACCCAGACACCCCAACATCCCAGTTTTAAAAGATCGTGAGGTTGGGAAAAAATCAAGACCCAATGATATGATTTCTGCTATAACAGGCTTAAACATAAAGATGCAAATAGGCTACAAATAAAGTGATATGGAAAGACATGCTTTGCTTTTATAAGTGAGAGGAAATTTGGCTATGTAGTGAACAGAAAAACAGGCACCAGAGCAAAGAATATTAGTGGGGCTAAAGAGAATACTTTCATGCCGATTTAGGGGTCAGTTTATCAGGAGGATATAATAGTCCTAAATGTCTTTCACCTAATAACAAAGCTTCAAAATATGTGGACAAAAAACTGATAGGACTTCAGGGAAAAATAGACAAATACAAAATTATGGTTGGAGATTTTAAGACCTCTCAGAAATTGATAGAACAAGTAAACAGAAAATCACTGAGGGTATAGAAGACGAATGAGACTGTTAGCCAACTTGGCCTGAGAGGGTTTTATAGAACACTGCCCTACAATAGCAGCATGCTTACACATTCAAGTAAATGTCAAACATTTACCAAAATAGACCATATTCTGAGCCACGAAAAGTCTTGACTAAGAATTAAAAATTATACAAAGCAGCTTTTCTGACTACATGGAATTATATTAGAAATCACTAGCAGAAAACCATACACATGAGGAAACTGTACCACACGTTAAACAGCTCATGAACCAAAGAAGAAATCCAGAGGATGGTTGGGAAGTATTTTGGACCTAATGAGAATGAAAACACAGCATCTCAGCGTTTGCAGACTGCTGCCAACACGCCGTGTGGAGATGCTCGCACTAACCACCTCTTTATGCAAGAGGAAGGGCTGAATAACTTTGCTTCCACCATGAGAAGGAGCCAGTTACACCCGAAGTAACCCCCAAAAGTAAATAATACCATAAAAACAAAAATCAACAAAACATTTTTAAAATATGGAAAATCTGTAAGACCAAAAGTTGATTTTTTTTTTTCTTTAAAGTAGGCCCCACACCCAATGTGGGGCCAGCACGGGGCTTGAACTCACAGCCCTGAGATCATAACCTGAGAGCCACCCAGGTGCTCCAACTTACATACAGTTCTAGAAGCTGTGTAGTAATGGAGACACACAGAACTCAGTCCAGTGGTCACTTGTGAGTGGGGATAGGAAGAGACTGGAGTGAGGAAGAAGCGGGTACAGAGGGGCACAAAGAAACTTGGAGGGCAAGTTACTGTGGTTTCATAGGTGTGTGTGTGTGTATATATGTCAGGACTGTTCTGATTGCGTTCTTCAGATATCTTCAGCTTCTTCTACCTGGTCATACTTCAGTATACCTGTAAATCCTTTTAAAAGAATCAGTGGTGTTTATATTTATACCTCCCATTTAATCACAGATCAGAGAGTAACCACGCGGTGAGGCACGAATATTTGGTTAATTTGAATTTTAGTCACATATGTTTCTTGTAGTACTCTGTACTTGCTTTGTCTGAAGAAGGCGTGGGGAGTAGAGGTTGCCACCCTTGAGAAGACCAGCTTCATACTTGGACACACTGGTCAAGCGTTCTGACTTTGGTTCAGGATGTTGTCCGCCCTCTCTCCTTGGATCATCTGGTCTAGCTTCGAGTGGTGATCCCGAATCATACGTCTCGCTGGGACTTGTTCCTCTAGTGTCTCACTTGTGCAGAACAAGCCTACCACATTGCTTGATTGGTTGATACAAACTTCGTGCATACAACATCTAAAGCAAAGCCTTGGTTCTTCCCACTGGCCCCACCTGTCTGGCTGTGTCTGGCACCCCTGTCCTCGGGTCTGTTGGCAGTCGAGCCCTGTGGCTGTGCCTGCAGCACTCCTCTGAGTCTGACCGCTCTGTTCCTGCATGGCCCTGCTTGTGCCTGGACCTGCCGGGAGCTGCCTTCCCTCTGCCAGAGTTCATTTTTGACATAGTCAAGTTTCTTTTTAAGATGCCAGCTGGCTCATAGGTGCCCTTCCACGAACACTTAGGTCTCTCTCCCTGGCTCCCGGTGAGCAGCCACCGCTCTTCCCCCTTGCCCTGGCAGTGCCCCCGGCCTCCGTTTTGGCCCTTTAGCGAGCACACAGCCGTGGCCTCTGCTAGCAGTGCTCCTTTCCCAGATGTGCACACGGCTCCATCTGATTCTGTTTGGCCTTAGCTTCTGGGCCTCCGCTTCGCCTCACCCTTGTTGAAACAACGTCCTTGTGGCTCTGTTCTGTACCCCCAGTGGATGGCGGGGCTTCTGTCTGAGTTTGCCTGTCCGATGTGTCTCTGGAGCCAGCAGGCCCTTTGGGCTATTCGTAGTTGCTTTTGTGATCTAACCTGTCAGGATGCCTGGCACAGCATGTATTCCAAATGTTTATGGCAGAGGGCTTCATCATCTCGGAGCTCTTTCCTGCACTCCGTTTGAGAAAGGCTTGTTTCTGCCTTTCCTCCTTCTCTTGTTCCCAACATCTGCCTCCTTAGCAGTCTTGTCCACTCTCCCTGATCACCTGTTCCTATCTTGTCTCTTCCCCACATATAGCCTCATTGTCCTGGTAGCACTTCCCCCTTCCCCTCTCTGGCCTCCTGCCCCAGGGCCTTTCTGCTTGCTCTCAGGGGTATCCCTTTCTTGGGTACCTGTGTGGCTTCCACCAGCCCCAGACATCAGGTGTCTCCTTAAGGAAGTTCTTACTAAATGGGCTATCCTAAATGGGAAGGCATTGTTCCCAACCCTAGACACTACTGCCTGCTCTATATATTTTGCCTTCTGAGTGACCACTGTCTAATGTTTGGTATTTTTTCCTTATCTGTCTTATTTGTAGTCTTTGTCTTTGACAGTGATATTAGTTCCCTGTGGGCAAGTAACTTTTAGTTATTGCTGTGTCCCCAGTACCTGGACGAGTGCCTTGGCACATGGTATCTCTCAGTAAATACTGGACAGACAGGCTGACCGGTGGGTAGATGGACAGATGATCTGGGGTTAAACTGGTTACCTCAGGTCAGGTATGGCTCTTCTGATCTCTGGCTGGGAGACTTCATAGCCTTAAAGCCCAGCAACTCCTTCTGAATAAAAAGGTGGCCTAGAAAGATCTGAAGGCTGTGGCTATTCTATTAATGATGGGGCTTTTTTTTTTCCTAGGCTGAGGAACAAGAGATGGTTTTACATAGGGTTCATTTTGGAAATCAACATAGGGTAAATCAATTTGTAAATCAGTTACATAGGGTGATTTTGGAAATTGTCTAATTTCTGCATCTTGGATCTGGACAGAAAAAGACCTCCCCTCTCATGGTATGCCGTGGTTGGAGGGGTAGTCTGGAGCTTTCTAGAATACTACTTACTGGGATATAGTACTCGGTTCCCTTGCCTCACAGCCCAGACATTCGAGTGGCTTCTGAGGTGGGTTTGGTTAAATCCATGGAAGCTGCAGATGTGACAGGTGTAAGCAGTTTTGGTCCTTGGATTATAAAAGCAGGTAAAAATATATGTGCAAGTCTTAGTGGTGCCGTTTTTTTGCTCTTTTAGTTAACTCGTTCATTTATTCATTCAGCCCACTGTGTAAGCATCTGACTGCCTGCCAGCCATCCTGGGCTTTAGAGACGGAGCCTGTGGCTTTTGAGAGTACTCACTTGGCTGTGGAGCTGGTCATGGAAAGGCACACTTGAAGTCCAGCTAACCAGCACAGCAAAAGACCTGTGTGACCCTTGGTGCAGGAAAACAGGGAGAGAGCTGTGGGTCAAGGAAACAGCTGGGCTGCTGGCTGGGCAGGGTTGGGTAAGGTATTAGGGGAGCCTTTGGGTGGAACTGGAGACTTTAGAAAATACTTTGAGGTTCTAGCCTGAATAACCTTGGCATTGGTCCTGGTCCCCCTTTGCACCCTCTGTGTCCCGTGGCTGGGAATGGCGGCAACAGAGGCCTGGGGGAGTTCTCTTACCTTGATCCCAACCTGTGCTCTGGCTTGGAACCTTGGCAGAGTTGTGCCTGCCTCTGGAAGGCCATGCCTAGCTTCCTGCTCACCTGCTGCCCAGGTGAACCTCTCTTGAACCTCTCTTCAGGATTTGCAGGGCATTTCCTCTGTGCAAATGACCCATCTTGGGTTCACACTGATTTGGATTAAAGTCTTGCCCCTGCTTGCTGACCTTGTGACTCCAGGCCTGTTTTAAATCTGTGAGACTTGTTTGTGTGTTTTTAAGTCTACTTTTCCTTTTCTGATAGGGTGATTGATAATCTTTTGAAGAGAATCTAGGGTAATGATCTTGCCTCTTACCTATATGAAAAAGCAGACATTGAAATTGGGTAGCTGGAGATAAAGTGAGCAGAGCTGTTGCTGAGCTGGAAGGGAGGCCGGGTCTTGGATGTGTGGTGCTGCTGGACTGCTGATGTTTACCTTCCTTCTGGAGCTGGAACACCACCTCTGACATGGTTGGGATCTGCACACATACACTTCAGCCAGAATACCTGCCTTGGGTGTGAGCCCTCGTTTGCACACACCTCTGAAATAGTGGCTTTAAACTCTGCCAAGAGTCCAGGTGTCATGTGAAGACAGAGATGGATCCTTTGCAGGGTGGAGGGAGAGTAATACAGAAGTATGGGCGAAGGGGCCAATTGGACAGTTTTCGAACTCTTACTAAGATGTTTTTTTGTGGTCTTTTTCTTCAAAGTTTTATGAGTTTTTAGTTTACTGGATATAATTTTATTTAACAAATTCCCTGTTGTTTATGGAAACATACATGTATGTAGTAGGTTTAAAACTGTATTGTATTTTTAAGTGTGATCTTGGCTTTGTGGATCATGTTTTGAAAATAGAAACTTTTTTTTTTCTTCTATTCCAGACTCCTTTTAATTTTGGCATGAATCATAGAACACCACCGTATCCCGCCGGGGATTATTGTCTTCTGTGCAGAAGTGAGCGGAAGGACTCTTCATTCTTAGAGAGTGGAATTAAGACTGCGAGCAAATTGGCCCTCTCCATGGCTCCCAAGGGCAACAGCGTGCTGCACCTGCCCCTGTGGGTGTGCCCGGACTGCCGGCGGACTGTGGAGAAGGAGGAGCGGCACAGCGGCCTTGACCAGCAGTCGGTGAGTGCCCAGCCCAGGGTGCATGGGCTTGTCGGCTTTCTTACCCTGTGAATTACATAGCTCAGTGGACAGTGAAATAAATAATCGGGGTTAGCATTCTGGAAGGAAACCCCTCTTACTCCATCTTCTGGTCCCTTGCTCTACCCTCTGGGGTTTTCCTCGTGGTCTTCTGTCTACACCTGTGGGAAGTAGGAGGGGACCTCCCCTCCTTGGTCTCACAACTTGGTCAGCAAGCTTAGGGGGCCCAAAGGATGTGTTTTGGCTTTTTTTCATCTGACCTCAAGATGTCTTTGGCAATGCCCTTTGCTGGAAAGCTCAGAAGCTGTTACAGTGTTTGGTTCTGGCCAGTCCATGTGCTGGTAACTCACCTGAAATTTTTTCCAGACACGGTTCTCAAGCCTGGATTTCCCCACCCTATTTTTTCTTGATTTCTTGCCTCAGCTGAATGGAGTCATTCTTGAGGTGTTCAGGCTTATATGGAAAGGCCATAGCCTTAGTCTGCTCTTTGGCCCAGACGTGTGTCTTGGGCTATGTGCCTGAAAGGGCTTTGAGTCTGCTCTTTAGGTTCTCGAAGGACTTGGCTTTTGCAAGCATGTGAGACCCCACATTCTAGGGCTTTTCTCTTGCTTTTACTTCTGCCTGTGGGCAGCTGTTTTCTGAGCTCTTCTAACATGTCCCTGCACGTCGCCGCCAATACCAGCACCCACCGGCAGCACACACTCTTGTGTCCGGGGCCTGCTGTCCAGGCCCATGTGGTGCCTGGGCCACTCCCTGGGCGCTGCTGCACACTGCGAGTCGATCTCATCTCCGGTCTCCCCGGTCTCCCCAGCCTCCCTCCTGCCAGCTGCTGTGCTGGGGACCTCTGATCTAGGGCTTCCTAGAAGGCAGTGCCCAACCACGAGTCTGCGCTGGGATGTGAATAGCTAAACCTTGAGACTGCATCGTTTATCGGGATAAAAATGTACTTCTCACCCCACCTCCCCTGTTGTGCCCCATTCCCCTGTGTCGTATTCTCCTTAGCACAGTCAACTTTTTCATTTTGCTCGTGCCCTTCACTGGCCTATACACCCCACAAGGGCAGCAGGTTTTGTGTGTTTTCTAGCCAGGAGCCATGCTCAGCCCGGCCTGTTCTAGGAAGCACGGTTTCTGGGTGAACCAACAAGTGTGGAAGGGAAGAAACCTCGGAGCCCCATTGCAAGGTTAAGAAGATGGCCTCGTCAGTCCCAGTGGTTCTCCTTCGGGTCTTCTTGCTTTTACTGCTGTATTGTTTTACTTTCCTTTTAGTTTCCTTTCCGGGGCCTCCGAAAGCATTACCTTAGCTGGGCTGTTCCTGGAGGGCGGCGGTGCAGTGGTGCTGGCCAGTGTGTGTGTGCCTGTCCTGCTGCCGGACTTGTCTCCTCCATGCAACCCTGCTGCGCCCTTGCAGCCTGGCCGGCACAGGCAGGAAGGGCGGCCAGTGGAAACAGCTATGATCTGCTGGAAGTTGCCCTGGATACCGCCTTGTCAGACGAGGCTTTCTCTCACCAAAAAAGTGACTCTGGGCACTGTGTTTGCAGACTTAGACCTTCTGCTACTTTTATAAAGTTGGTGCCTTTGGTCAAGCTGGCTAAAATTGCTGGCCTTTTTAAAAAAATTGAGATATAATTTACATCTGGTAAAATTCTTTTGAAGTGTGTGTATATAGTTCAGTGAGTTCTGACAAATTTTACAGTTGTGTAAGCACCACTACTTCAGTTACGATGTAGAATATTTTCATCACCCCAGAAGTTTCCCTGGTCATGTTGGTAACACCCCCCCCCCCCCGCCCCCGCCTGGCTGGTAACCACTGAATTGATTCTGTCCTGTGGTTTGCTTTCTCTCAGTGTCACATAGATGCCTTCAGGCGGATGTGATACTTTTGGGAGCTGTGAGCTGTGCGAGAGTCCCTTGTTCTCTCTGTGGCTGGATCAGTTGTGGAGATGCACCCACTTTGTTGATCCATTTGCCGCAGACAAGTGTTTGCACTGTTAACAGATTCGGGTTTTGCATGAAGCTGTGTGAAGCTTGTACAGGTCCTTCTCTGCACATTCTTTCTACATTCTTTGTTGCAGGCGATGTGCTTTTTTTGGTCAAGGACTTTTCGTCTGTGCTCATGAAGGATGTTTGCTTGCCGTCGTCTTGTCTTTACTGTCCTTCAGGGCCTCCTGAGAGGAGTTGAGATGTACTCCTGCTTCCTCTCTTTTTTGGAAGAGTTTGTGCAGAATTGTCATTAGTCCTTCCTAACACGTTGCTGGTTCTTGGTTTCTGTTTCTCCCAGACAGTTTGGTGGAAGGCTGAGCCGTGCTTGGAAGAGACCATGGGGGGCGGGGGCCTGGTTATTCAGTTGTTACCCCCACTTTGCACCTGGGGGGCCAGCTCACTTTGGCCACACTGGAGCTGGCCTGGCTTTGCTCTTGTTGCTGCACACGCTCGCTTCTCTGGTGGTGTGTGCTGTGCCCTGCTGCTTATGTGGGCTGGGAAGGAGTCGCCCTGCACATGCTGGCCCCCTTCGTGTGGCGCTGGGCCTCCCCGTGGTGTTTTCCCCGCCTGGCCCCCTGCCCTATTCAGCCCAAACCTGGGGCAGCCTGGTGCCTAGGACATCAGGTGTGGCTCTCTCCCAGTGACCACCCCCCAAAACCCCCGGCCCGATGTAAGCCAGAGTCTGCCAGTATCTCTAGGGGTCTTGGGTGGGACACACCCCCTTCGTCTCCCCAGGGTGGCTGACCTGTGGCTTTTTTTTTTTTTTTTTGAAGATTTTTTATTTTATTTATTTCTTTGACAGAGAGATCACAAGTAGGCAGAGAGACAGACAGAGAGAGAGGGAAAGCAGGTCCCCACTGCGCAGAGAGCCCGATTCGGGTCGATCCCAGGACCCCGAGATCATGAACTGAGCCGAAGGCAGAGTCTTTAACCCACTGAGCCACCCAGGCATCCCTGGCTTGTGGCTTTCTGACGTGGGGGACAGCTTGGTTCCCTCCTGAAGTGGATCAGGCCTGTGCCTCAAGGGGGAGGGCATCTGCTGCCCCCACAGCAAGAGTCTTCTTCCCAGAGAAGGGTGGGGCCCAGCAAGGTTGCACTGGCCACACTTAGCCTTTCAGGGCTCTTGACAAGTGTTGTCATTCTCTGACGCACTTCAGAGTTGTCTGCATTCTGTTGTCTGCCGAAGATGAAGTGGCCCGTGTGTCCCCTTGTCATCAGAGGGGCTTTGTGCGCTTGTCTGGCTCTCGTGGTTGCCTGAGCTCTCTGGTGGGCCTGGCATTGGGAGTTTCTTATTGCCAGGGTGGGAGCTCCGAGTTACAAAGTGGGAGTGGAACGGAACTGCTCTTTTCTAGGTAAGCAGGCAGTTACCACAGGTTGTGGTAGATTATCAGTGAGACTTTGCCCAGCGCCCTACCTTTACAGTGCCACACTGCAGACTTCCTCCACTCCCAGACCTTGTCATCCGGGCCTGTGTCTTCCTGCAGAAACACCCCATTCACACTGGCAAGGCCTTCTGACTGCACTGTTGTCCTAGAACAGCCAGAGGTCCAGGATTCCGTCGCCATCCCTTGCTTGCAAAGCCCTGGGATTCCTTTGCCTGGGACCTGGCTCAGCACTGCCCCTCCCTCCAGCGGGTGGTGTGTTGCTGGGGACACTGCAGGCCTAGGCTCCCCAGTGCATGCTGACATCGTGGTGTTCCTGGTTGTGGGTTGGCATTTGGTGTGTTGCTCTGGCTTCAGGCCTGACCTCAAAAGAGCACAAACCTTCCCTTCTCCTTTCTTTCCAAACCTCACGCACCCTCTTTCCTTTGCACAACTCAGGTGCTGCTAACCTTCACACTCCAGGGCAGGGGTCGAAGCGGACATTCAGACCCTGGCTACCCCTACTTACCCCAGTCTCTGCTACCCCTGCAGCCAGGGGAGGCCCGCCTCCCTGGGGCTCTCGGGGCCTCTCCCGTCTCATCTTCTCTGGGGCTTCACTGCTCGGGTTAGTCTTTTCTTCTTAGGCACCAAGATCATGCCCAGGAGAGCGCAGATGCTCTAGAATTGTTCATTCTTCAAATACCCGCCTCTGACCTCAAGGTCCCTCCCAGCTGTCACCATCTCTCCCACTCCTGTAGTTTGTCTCTCTGGGGAAACAAACTCCGGGTTTGGTTTCTTTCGTGGATAAGAGGTTTTCCATTTCTTTTCCAGTTAGTTTTGGTGAATTATATTCTGAGAAATTGTTAAGAGTTTCTGGTATAAAATGGTGTGGAGACCCTGTCTTCACTTCTTATCATACCGTACATACAAATCTTGATCCCTTATATTTGTGCTTTCTCTTTTTGTGAACTGGTCTTGCCTGAAGTCTGTCAGTTTTGTCTTTTCAAAGAAAGGACAAATCTTAAGTTTAGTTAATTGAAATCTTTTTAAACTTTTTTTTTTTTTTTTTTTTAACTTAAATCTCTCTCCTTTCTGTTTCATTAATTGTTGCTGTTGTATGTGGTGTAGACATGATTAGGCAGTGCTGGGCATGTGTGGTAAGGAAGTATTCAGCAGCAGAGCTGAAAGCTGAGCAGAGCGGTCCCTCTCTGACTTGTCTTCTACTTGTCCTCTATCTTCCTGAGGCTTCCAGTGTTGGCAGATTCTTGTCCGTTCCTCCAAAAATGTTCTGTTCTGTTTTTTGTGTATTGGAAGGTGGTGTTGGCACACACCACAGTATCCTGCATTGTAGACATCTGTCAGTAAGTGAACGCCTGGGGTCCTCTCACTTTCTTGTCCTTGGAAGAGAGGGCTATGGATGCCATGGCAAGGTGGGGTGCACGTGGGTGGGGGGCTGCTGTCCATTTCTAAGCCTCTCTGAGGGCTGTTGACAGGTGTCTGGGGCACCAGCTCTAGGGGACCAACTGCTTCAGGGAATTGAATTCCTTGCTGATCTCACGTGGAGACCTTGTGGGAGGGAACCTGAGCCTGCTTGGGGGCAGGCAGGGAGACAGCCCTGTCCCACTTTCCACCTTCTAGGCAAAAAGCCCCTGGGCCATCACCACACAGCTCCTGCTGGTTGTGACCACAAATCTGGTTTTTTTTTTTTTTTCCTTCTTCTTCTTTTTCTAAAGATTTTATTTATTTATTTGACAGAGAGAGAGCGGGATCACAAGTAGGCAGAGAGGCAGGTGTGGGGGGGGAGCATGGTGGAGGGAAGCAGGCTCCCTACTGAGCAGAGTCCATTGTCCAGTGTGGGGCTCGATCTCAGGACCCAGATCCTGACCTGAGCTGAAGGCAGACGCCCAATGACTTGAGTCACCCAGATGCCTGGTTTTTCTTTTTGCTCTGTGGTTGCTTTTTTGCCTTCCTGAGTTCTCACCCGTCCGTTTTTATTATTTATTCTGTTCTGCTCTGGTATCTGCTGGAAATCTCTCATTGTACTAGATTTTGAAATGTTAGTGGCTCAGTTTTAAGTGTTACCCAATTTTCATTATTTCTGTTTTCAACCATGAATTGCTTAGAAGTATTTGTAAATACACAAACAGATCTTTGGGGTTACTTTTAATCATTGATTTTTAATTTAATGCTGTTGGATGTCATGATCTCTATTATAATGATTCCTCTCCAGTTAGTTATACATGGTTAAGTTTTTCTGAATTTCCATGTGTCCTTGAAAATGTGTTCCCAGGATTTAGAGGACTCTCTTCCCCCATTAGTTCAACCCCTTGTTAATTGTGCTCTTAATTACTTCTGTGTTTTTTAATAGTTTTTCAGCGTGCTTAATGTATCCGTTACTGAGTAAGCAGTTAAGCTCTCCTCTGCATATATATTTGTCCTTTTTTCCTTATAAATATTTTCATTTTTACTCTACATTTTAAAGCTGTGCTGGTGAATACATGTTAAAATGACTCAGTCTTGGTGTATTATTCCTTTGTTGTAGTGAAGCCTCGTGTGGTTTCTCCAGAAGGACTGTTTTGTTCACTGTTTGTGGGGCTCTGTGAGCTCCCTACTTCTCTTCCCCTCTTTTCATGTACTATTATTTTCGGTCTCTTGGTGTTGGTGTGTTTTAGGTGGTTTTGTGCACTCGGTAGAAAGGTTGACTTAATTGGTCACTTTTGAGAGTCTGTTTCTCAGTGGTGAAATGACTCTGTCACTCAGCAATTAGGGCTGACCTTTTGGGGTCACCACACAGGCATCACCCTTAGCTCAGATCTCCTCTTGTGCCACTCCCAGCCCTGCCCTTCTCCGTGGAGTCAACACCCTCCTGATGGTCTTTACGAGCCATGCTCCTAAACACTGTTGTCTAGTTTCCTGATGTTTGGAACTTCATAAAAATACTGTACAGTGTGCATTATTTTGTGCCTGATTTATTTTGTTCAACATTATATTTGAGATTCATGAATGTTTTAGTTTTTTTAATTTTCATCACTATATACTCACTATATACGCTCTGCCTCTTTGAATACACGACATTTTTTTTTTTTTAAGATTTTATTTATTTATTTGACAGGCAGAGATCACAAGTAGGCAGAGGGACAGGCAAATAGAGAGAGAGGTGGAAGCAGGCTCCCCGCCGAGCAGAGAGCCCGATGTGGGGCTCGATCCCAGGACCCTGGGATCATGACCTGAGCCGAAGGCAGAGGCTTTAACCCACTGAGCCACCCAGGCGCCCCTGAATACACTACATTTTGGTTGCTTCCAAATTTCACTGTTATGATGCTCTCGGAACACATGTTCACACATTCTGTTGTATATACATGTGGGAAAGGAATCATTGAGTCAGAGAGAACTTATATAATTAACTGATTATAAGTGAAGATCAATAGCATATTTTTAAATGAAAACTATTTTTCAAAAACAATAATTTCGTGAGTAAGGTAGCACTGTTTTATAAATCTTAGTGTTTGGGTGATAGAAGACAGCTAGACTCTCATATCTGCTTCTGTGTTCAGCTGTTATTATAGATTGTTTTGATTAAAGTATATGAAGCAAGTAGTATGATAGCTTTTTCAGATATTTGTGGATATTCCTTTTTGATACTGCTTCAAACCATGACAAGTAATGGTTTCTTAATGGTTAGTTGCAATGTAGAGTATGAAATGATATCAATGAATTTTTCCTGTGTGGTTAAAATACTTTGTCTTTCTTGCATTCTAAATGAGTATCTCTTACACATTGATGATTTTTTAACAGCATGCATTTGTAAAATAATGGTTTACTGAGTTAGGCAGATCTTCCTGGTACTGATAACCTTTCATTATACAGTATAAAAAAAATTATATTTGTGGGGTGAATTGGTGACTTAGTTGGTTAAGCTTCTGACTCTTCATTTCAGCTCAGGTCATGATCTCAGGGTCTTGGATCGAGCCCCAGGTCAGGCTCTGGGCTCAGTGAGGAGTCTACTTGGGCTTCTCCCTCTCCCTCTTCCTCTGCCCCTCCCCCTGTTCGTGTTTGTTCTCCTTCTCTCTCTAAAATAAATAAATAAATAAAATCTTTATTTATTTGTCGGAGAGGGCACAAGCAGGGGGAGCAGCAGGCAGAGGGAGAAGCAGACTCCCTGCTGAGCAGGGAGGCCAATGTGGTACTTGATCCCAGGACCCTGGGACCATGACCTGAGCTGAAGGCAGACACTTAACTGGCTGAACCACCCAGGCATCCCAATAAATAAAATCTTAAAAGAAATGTATTTCTGTTATCACCACTAGTCTCAACAGAAAAGTCTTAAAATGCAGAGGCTTTGGAGCCCACAGTGATGAATTCATGATTTCTATCTAACCTTCTGATTTTTGCCTGAAAGCTCGGATTTTGATTCGCCACAAGTAGTGTCAACTGTTTTCCTTGAATTGCCAGGTTCATTTTATTCATTTTTGAGAAAATGTCCACTATCCAAGTCTGAACACCCGTGGTTTGGCCTGTCAGGCATTCCAGATATGTCGTGGTGGCAGTGGCCCTGGCCCCTTCCACTCACAGTGTACACTGCTTTACTGAGAACATTGCTGGAATCTTCATGTGTGCTCCCTTCTTCATCACATAGAATATTTAAAAGGTGTGTGCTTGAGGGTTCAGATTTAATACAATTAATAATTTTAATGCATCCAGGGCATTCTTTAGTGGAACTTGGCTTTTTTAAACTAAGTGTGTGGAAGTAAAGGATGGTGGCTACTAGCACACTTCATTGTGCAACTTTCATTCTTGCCCAGATGTGGGTAGCTAACCCCGTCATTGCTTTTGCACCATCACTGCAAATGTCAACATGGGAAAAGGCAAATATCTAGATATTTGTGAAAATAATTTTGGCTAGTGGACTTGCTGAAAGGGTGTCTAGGACTGTCATGGGACCACAGACCATGCTTGGAGAACCACTGTCCTTTGGAATAGAGTGGCCCCCCCATCTGTGATTCCCCCTTCCAGCGTTTCAGTTCTGTCATTGGCATGTCCCCGAAACAGGTGATCCTCCTCCTGATGTGTGGACACCAGGTTAGCAGTAGCCTGATGTGAGGTCACAACACCCATGTCACTCAACCTCCTTCATCTCCTAAATGGGCACTTTATCATCTCACATCATTGAAAGAAGGGGACAGTAAGACAGTTTGAGAGATAGACCACATTCATACAACTTTTATTACAGTGTATTGTGACACTTGTTCTAGTTTATTATTATATATGAATATTATTATAACTATTGTTAATCTCATGCTGTGTCTGATTTGTAGATTAAACTTTATCGTAGATATAGGAAAAAACATGGTATAGATAGGATATAGTATTTTCGTGGATTTAGGCATCCACTGGGGTCATGTAATATATCCCTTGCTGTTAAAGGGGGATGACTGTATTTGTCTTTTTCCTATAGATGTATGGAACTTCTTTATGTGCTCTGAACATGACCCCTTTGCTGCTTTTATGCATTGCAGATGCCAGCTGCTACTTTTTTTTGCTTCCGTTTTCACTGTTGATAGTGTCTTTTGATGAAAACAAATTAATTTTGTTACGAGGTTTATTTGAGAGAGAGCAAGTGAGCAGGCAGGGAGGACATGGAAGGGGGTAAAGAGTCTCAGGGAGGCCCCACACTGAGCGTGGAGTCCAGCATGGGGCTCGATCTCAGGACCTCAAGATCACGAGCTTACCCCAAAGCAAGAATTGGACACTTAACTGACTGCACCATCCAGGAGCCCTGAACACAAATTCATGTTTAATCTAGTCAGATTTCTCACATTTTTCCTCAGTAGTTACCACTTTTTTTTAGTTCTGTTTATTAATGGTTTTTCCTACCATGACATCATAAACATATTTTTCTTCTTCTCTTAGTACTGCCCAAAGAAATATGTGAATGACAAATGAAAGCCACATGCGAATAATTTTAATATTTTAGTAGCCATGTATCAAAAACTAAAATAAAAGAGGTGATGTGACCATCTGTTTTTTCCCTCGGTGTATCCAAACTATCATTTCAACCTGTACTCAGTATAAAAAATGTTAATGTCATTTTGTTTTGTGCTAAATACTCAGAGTCCTTCGTATGTTTTTACATGTGTAGCATGCATTGCTTAGGATGCTTGCATCTCATAGCTCAGTAGCCACAGATGACACAGTAAACAGCACAGGCCTCTACTTCTGTTGTTGGGCCTTTCATGTTTAGACCTGCACCCCTCCTTGAATTGGAATTATTTTTATATGGTGTGAGGTAAAGTTCAAATTAAATTTATTTCCGTGTGGAAATCAGTTCCCTAGCAGCGTTTATTGAAATGACTGTTGCTCCCTCCTCCTCCTTGCCCCCACTTTTCAACACCACCTTTGTTATAAATGAAGTGTCTGTATATGTGTGGATGTATTTCTGGGTTCTGGGTTCTGTTCCACGGCTTTGTTTGTCCTTGTGCCAACAGCATGTTGTCTTAATTACTGTAGTTTTGTAATAAATCTCATTTTCAGAGAAAAAGTGCTGTTACCTTGTACTCTTAAACATATCTTATTCTTCATTCTTTGCATTTCTGTAAAACTGAAAATTATCTTGTCAATTTATTTATTTATTTAAATATTTATTTATTTGTTTGTTTGTTTATTTGACAGAGATCACAGAGAGAGAGGAGGAAACAGGCTCCCTGTTGAGCAGAGAGCCCGGTGTGGGGCTGGATCCCAGGACCCTGGGATCATGACCTGAGCCGAAGGCAGAGGCTTATTTAACACACTGAGCCACCCAGGCGTCCCATCTTGTCAATGTATACACACACACAAAGACACAGAATCCCAAAATAGAAAAATAACCTTGTTGGGGTTTGACTGGGATTACATGGAGTCTGCAAATCAATAGGAGGGGAATTAACTTCTTTCTAATATTCCTTATAATCTGATAATCCTGGGCTACCTAGAAGGCTCAGTCAGTTGAATGTCTGACTCTTGGTTTTGACTGAGGTCATAATCTCATGGGTCTTGGGATCAAGCCCCACATTTGGCTCCGGGCCCAGCAAGGAGTCTGCTTGGAGATTTTCTCTCTCTCTCTCAAATACATAAATCTTTTTAAACAAAAATCTAACAGTCCCCATTGAGTATGGAATCTTTTTCTATTTATATGTGTTTTATTATATTTTTTCAGTATCATTACACTGCCCTTTTAAAAAGGGTGGAGGTTGCCAGGGGGATGTGGTCATTTAAACATCTGATTCTTGGTTCTGGCTCAGGTCATGACCTTGGGGTCATGGGATTGAGCCCCACGTTGGTCTCTGCACTTAGTGCAGAGTCTGCTTGAGATTCTTTTTCTCCCTCTGCCCCTCCCCCCCCAATAAATAAATACATAAGTCTTAAAAAAAAAAAAAGATGATTGTCCCATAGGTATTGGACTTTTATCTGTTCTATTTTAAATGATATCTTCTCCATTCTTTCTCCTCTAACTTTATCAGTACAGATGTATTGATTTACCTTTTTGTGTTTTATTTTAATTTATTTTTTAAGATTTATTTATTTATGAGTGAGAGAATGCGTGTATGTGCGTGTGGCAGGGCAAGGGCAGAGGGAGAGAGGGGGAAAAGAATCTCAAGCAGACTCTGGATCGGGCACAGAGCCTGACATGGAGTTCTGTATCATGACCTGAGCCAAAAACCCAAGAGCTGCTTAACCAACTGTACCACCCAGGCATCCCAACTTCTCTAAGTTGTTAATTAAAAGGACATTGCAAGACCCCTATTTTGTGAGTCAAATAGGTCTTGATTTTTTTAATTGATGTGGAATCCCAATTTTTTTTTTTTTTTAAGAGTTACAATTTCAGGTTACAGTCAGTTTGCTTCAGATGTTGTTTGTATTGTTGGGTGGACCTGCAACACTCACTGAACGACTCCACACACATGAGTTTTACTCACCTTCTCAACCTTGGTCACAGGCACAACCCTGAAGACCGAAGGCAGAGTGAGAAGTACAAGCTGAAGGAGGCAGTTCTAGAGGATATCCGACGTTTGAGACAGAGATGAGTGAAAAGCAGATACCAGAGAAATAGAAGGAAAAACAAGAAAGTGTGATAAGTAGAGCAAAGTGATGGTAATCATTTAAAGGATGGTACGGTTGGTAGTTGTTGGGCCTGGGATTGGATTTTTTTGCCCTACTTGAAGATGATAAGCTTCCTTGTTACTATTTCATGGGTGCTGGCTGGGGACATGAGATTCCTGGGTCAGAGACAGAGAACTTTACTGCTCACAGCACAGCAACAAGCATGAGCATGAGCATGTCTGCTCCCCTTGCTCCTCCCTGCCCAAATTCCATGTCTGTGAAGTGGGGAGGTCTACATCCTTGCAGCGGGTGCAGGAACTTTGTCTTGGAGCTCAGGAACCCTGGGTGTGAGGATCTGCCACTAGGATCTCCTAGTGTGTAGAAGGCAAGCCTGCACTTTGTCCCAAGGTTATATGCGGCGTGAAGCCAGAGAAACAGCCCCCTGTTGGGGGGAGATAGGCAGAGCCCTACAGCCTTGGCATATCCATCAAGACTGGGAGCTGGTCTGAGAGACCCAAGGAGAGCTGTCTCCCAGCTGTCCTCTGAACGAAGGTTTTATAAAGTTAACCAAGAAAGGATAGGAAGTGTTGGATGTGGCAACAAAGAGATTGTATCTGACCTTTGCCAGATTCATGTTAGTGGAAGTGTGGGAGCAGAAGCCAGACTGAGCTCCGTGAAGAGTAGATTACTGGTGAGGAAGCTGAGAAAGTCAACTCAAGGTGCTGATTTTCGAGGTGCTTGACTATGAAGGCAGGGAAGACAGATCAGAAGGGGGAAGCTGGAGGGAGATGCTGAGCACATTTAACTATGGAAGGAAAGAGCTGCTGGTTGGGGAGAGGTGTCCCCCCCCACTTAAATTTCATTTTTTATTATGTAATATTTGAGAGAGCTATATATGCATACATATTTAATAAGCATGAAGACAGTAAAATGACCACCAGCAGGGGTCACACCCATTCCTGATACTAGGGTGCATGTCTGTGTTCCCCCATCTTTCCTCTTCCTCTTTCTGAGTGGCCACTGTCCTTGAATTTTATATTTATCATTCCCTTATTTTAAAATTTCTTTAAAAATTTTATTGCCTCTGTGTGTATCTCTAAATAATAAGTTGTTTGATTTTGTTTCTGATCTTTATGAAAGTGGTATATGTTTATGTTGTCTTATGCATCTTTGTTTATGAGATCCTTCGACTGTTTGGGTAGCTGCACTTACTCATTTTCACGAATTCATCCATGATGTACGTATAGTTCAGTATGTTACTGTATATGATTTATTCATCAGTAATTTTGTTAGAAGGTACAGAGTTTTCCTTTTTTTTTTTTTTTAAAGATTTTATTTATTCATTTGACAGAGATGACAAGTAGGTAGAGAGAGAGGAGGAAGCAGGTTCCCCGCTGAGCAGAGAGCCTGATGTGGGGCTTGATCCCAAGACCCTGAGATCATGACCTGAGCCGAAGGCAGAGGCTTTAACCCACTGAACCACCCAGGTGCCCCCAGAGTTTTCCATTTTTTTACAGTGATCAGTTTTTTTTTTTAATTTTTTTAATTTTAATTTTAATTTTTTTTTAAAGATTTTATTTATTTTGACAGACAGAAATCACAGATAGGCAGAGAGGCAGGCAGAGAGAGAGAGGAAAGGAAGCAGGCTCCCCGCTGAGCAGAGAGCCCGATGCGGGGCTCGATCCAAGGACCCCGGGATCATGACCTGAGCCGAAGGCAGAGGCTTAACCCACTGAGCCACCCAGGCGCCCCGATCAGTTTTTTTTTAAAAACGCTGTCAGAACATTTGTATACCTTTCTCCAGGTACTCATTTGTAAGAGTTTTGTTAAGAGTGTGTGTTGGTCAGGATTCTCCAGAGGAGCAGAACCAGTGAGGGGTCAGGAGGAGGTAGACAGATGGATAGAGAAAGAAAGGAAGGAAGGAGATTTATTACAGGGATTGGCTCGTGTGGTCATGGAGGCTGAGAAGCCCCACAGTGTGCCATCTGCAAGCTAGAGACCCAGGAAAACTGGTGTCCTTCACTCTGAGTCCAGAGGCCCAAGAACCGGGAGCGCTGACCTCTGCGGCAGGAAGTGGGTGTCTCCACAGAAGCAGGGAGCATGAATCAGTCCTTCCTTTTTTGTTCTTCAGACCCTCTCTGGAGTGGACGACGCATCCACCCTCATTGGTGAGGGATTGTCTTCATTCAGTCTAAGCATTTAAATGCTCATCTCTTCCAGAGACACCCTCACAAAATACCCAGAAATACTGTTTTACCCACTGTCTGTCATCTCTTAGCCCAGTCAAGTTGACATATAAAATTAATTAACAGAGTGTTTATCTATGAAATAGAATTGCTGGGTTGTAAGTAATTCAAATGCTTACATTTGTAAAATGACAGCAGTTTCCCCAGTGACTGTTCCCGTTTCTGTTCCCACCAGTAGTGTTTGAGTTCCCTTTGCCCATATTCTTGCCCACACTTAACACTGGGCAGGCAGTTTGAACTTGCTTGGGAGTGGGAAGGAGTAAGGTTGAGAAGTGGTGGTGCCCATGAGGTTCCACTCGGACGGGGGAACTGGGGGCTCTCGAGAAGACTCATCCTGAGACCAGACTCTCCGGCAAGGCTGTGTAGGTGTCAAGTAAGGTGGGGTGGTGGGGAGTGTGGAAGTTGAGAAAATTGCTGCCAGGAATCATCTTTATAAAGTTTTTTTTGAGAGGGAGAGTGAATCTCACAAGACTGGGAAGGAACTGGGGAGTGGCTAAGGTTTCAGATGGTCTCCTCGAGAAATGAGAACAGTGAGCTGTCAGGGTGGCAGGTTTGGGGCTAGCCCGAGGTCCCTGTTGAAGATGGACACATTGCTGTGCTGGGGCCCTGACCTGCCTGTCACCCAGCACCTTCCCCTCTGCAGAGTCCCTTAGTCCTCGGCGTTGGACAAGGGGAGCAAGGATGGGCTGGTTGAGAAGGAGCAGGGATGCTGCACAGGCTCAGCAGAAGCCAGGCCTCTGGGTCCCTGCTCAGCTCAGCCCCTCCCACAAACAGGCGTCATCCCATCAACCTGACACGTGCATGCACCTGCCCCAGCCCAGCCGTCTGTCCAGGCTCCTAGCTCCGCCAGCTCAGGGTATCTTCACAGGCTGGGCACAAATAGGCACCCACGGGTGGTGTTTGGATGAAGGGATGAGTCTACCTTTAATTTATATCCGAAGATAATGTTTTGGGACCTCAACATATTTGCAAGTACTGATCCTGCCCAGTAGACTTTACAGCTTGGGAGGCTGTGGGTGTATTTTCAAGAAATTCTGTGAATTCCCTGAAGGTTAAAACAATTTTTGTTTGTATTCTGATAATGGGGGAGGGCATTCTCACATCATTGGAGGGCCTCCTGTGTACTGGAGGGCTTTAGCTCCTGTCTTCTGTGACCTGGTGAGCCTGGGTACAGTGCGTGTAAAGGCTACTGAAGAAGGAACGGAGGTTGTCTTAATACTTAGGTTCTTTGCTGAAGCCAAGCAAAGACCCACCAAGATATGGCCTGCTTTGTACAGGCAGACACGTGGGATGGCCGAGATGATTTGTAGAGAGACCTACATGAATACAGGCCTGACTAAAAGGAACCTTCTGCTTAGTAGTCAGAACCAAGGCCTATGTTGAATTTAGGAATTTGATTTCAGTTAATTACTCATTTGGCTCTTTATAATAATGTTAATTTGAGTAATGGTTTTTAGGTTTATAAAATTTTAAGTTGTAGACAAGCTTAGATTTTTAGAATTACACAAAGTCTTAGAAGTGTAAGGTCTATTGTATTTTATACTTGTGTATGTATGTTTAAGTAGTGAATTGGTGTGCGGGCATGGGAGATGATACTTGGGAGAATTACTGTTTTCTGTGAAGGGGTCTGTGGAGCACTCAGACATCCTACCACAAGGAAGAGGACTGGGCAAATTAGTATTCTGTTTTTCTGTTTTCAAGGTTGATCATATTAAAGGCTTTCTTTTGATTCTGGACATGAGCGATTATGTCTTGGTTCTCATATCATTGAAGTAGAAGTCTTCCATTTTACACCGAGGAACTGCCTTCTCCTAATAGTTATGTGCCTCCAGGTCTTATCAAGGCAGATAGTGTCAATTTAAACCAGTCATTTAAGAGTTTGCTAATATTTGTTTGTATCTTGAACATTTGCCCTTTTGGGTCTTGGTTCCTAATACAAACATAAAAAATTCCTTTATAATGAGCATCATGAAAGTGGTTGCTGATAACATTTTTCACTGCTGCTCCGAACTCTAAGACTGGAAAGACAGAACTTGAATCAGCCTCTTGGAAAGATAACCTAATGGTGGTCTTTGGCTTTTCTTGCTTAATATAATGCTTTTCAGATTTATCTGTGTTGTTGCACGTGTCTGTTTGGTTCATTTGTTTTTTATCTCAGAGTAGTATTCCTTTGTATGGAGGAAGCACAATTTGTTATCCATTCACCAATAGGGTGACATTTGGCTGTTAACATTAAAGCCACTAGTAACATTTCAGGAGCACCTGAGTGGTTCAGTCTGTTAAACATCTGACTGTTGGTTTCAGCTCCGGTCTTGATCTCAGGGTCATGAGTTTAAGCCTTGTTTAGAGCTCCTGGATGGGTGTGGAGCCTACTTTAAAACAACAACAACAACAACAAAACAGTAAAGCTACTAATAACATTTGAGTACAAGCTTTTTGGGAACATAGTTAATCTGTCTTTTTAAACATTTTTATTTATTTATTTGTTAGAGAGAGAGAGAGCGAGAGCGAGCACAGGCAGACAGAATGGCAGGCAGAGGCAGAGGGAGAAGCAGGCTCCCTGCGGAGCAAGGAGCCCGATGTGGGACTCGATCCCAGGACGCTGGGATCATGACCTGAGCCGAAGGCAGCTGCTTAACCAACTGAGCCACCCAGGCGTCCCAGTTAATCTGTCTTTGATAAATACTGAGGAGTAGAATTGCTAGGTCATGGGGTGAGTGCATGATTAACATTTTAAGGAACTGTCTTGGAATTTTTCAAAGTGCTTATACTATTTTCCATCTATGAATGAGAGTTCCTGTTAATCTGCGTCCTTACCGAGGCTGGATATATTGACAGTCCTTAACTGTAGCTGTTCTAGCGACTTGTAGTGCTGTCTCATGGTTTGTTTTTTGTTTTTTTTTTTTTTTTTAAAGATTATTTATTTATTTATTTGTCAGAGAGAGAGAGCGAGCGAGAGCGAGCACAGGCAGACAGAGTGGAAGGCAGAGTCAGAGGGAGAAGCAGGCTCCCTGCGGAGCAAGGAGCCCGATGTGGGACTCGATCCCAGGACGCTGGGATCATGACCTGAGCCGAAGGCAGCTGCTTAACCAACTGAGCCACCCAGGCGTCCCTGTCTCATGGTTTTGATGGGCGTTTTCTAAATGACTTGCTGAACATCTTTTCATGTGCTTATTTTCCATCTGTATCACTTTGGGGACATGGCTATTCAGATCTTTTGCCTATTTTTAATTAGGTTGTTTATCTTACTGTTACTGAATTTTGAGAGATCTCTGTAGTATATTCTGGATACAAACCTTTCATCAGATAATGTTTTTCAGATATTTTCTCCTGGTGTGTGGCTTGCCTTCTCATTACAGAACACTATTCTTTGAAGAGCAAAATTTTAAAATTTGATCAAGTCCAGTTTATCAATTTTAAATGATTTGGGCTTCTTGTGTTCTATGTAAGTAATCTTGGCTACTCAAGGTTATAAGATTTTTTGCTGTGTTTGTTTTCTAGATGTCTTATGTTTTGAGCTTATACATTTGCTCTGTGATCCATTTTGAGTGAAGTTTTATATCTTTTATAAAGTAAGGTTAAAGTTCATCCTTTTTGCATGTGAATATCCACTTGTTTCAGAACTCTTTGCTGAAAATACTATTTTTCCTTGTTAAATTATTTTGGCATCTTTGTAAAATCTTTTTATTTCTTTCTTTCTTTTTTAATGTGTGGGTCTATTTTGGATTCTGTCTTGGACTTTACATATATACTCATCCTTTTGCTAGTACCCTACAGTCTTGATTCCTGAAGCTTTTTAATAGTAAGTCATGAAACAAGGTAGAAGTTCTTCAGTTTTGTTCTTTTTTCAACAGTGCTTTGGCTATTCTAGTTCCTCTGCATTCCCATATAAGGGTTAGCATCGTCTTCTAGTTTCTGCAGAAAAGCCTGCTGAGATTTTAACGGATGTTGTATTGAGTCTATTTACCAATTTGGGTTCTTCTTCTTCTTCTTCTTCTTCTTCTTTTTTTTTTCCAAGATTGATTAATTTGAGAGAGAGAGCAAGAATGCAAGCCATCATGAGCAAGATGAGGGGCAAGAGGCGCAGAGGGAGATAAGCAGACTCCCTGCTGAGCAGGGAGCTCGGTGCAGGGTTCAGTTGTAGGACCCCAAGATTATGACTTTTATTTTTTTTTTTTTAAAGATTTTATTTATTTATTTGTCAGAGAGAGAGAGAGCAAGAGCGAGCACAGGCAGACAGAGTGGAAGGCAGAGTCAGAGGGAGAAGCAGGCTCCCTGCGGAGCAAGGAGCCCGATGTGGGACTCGATCCCAGGACGCTGGGATCATGACCTGAGCCGAAGGCAGCTGCTTAACCCACTGAGCCACCCAGGCGTCCCAAGATTATGACTTTTAAATAGAAATCAAGAGTCAGCTGCTCAGCTGACTGAGCAACTCAGACCGCCAAAAAATGACATCTTGATAATACTGAGTCTTTCAGTCTATTAATGTAGTATGATTCTTCATTGATTTAGGTCTTTTAAATTTCTTTTTTTTTTTCTTTTCCAGGATTTTTATTTATTTATTTGACAGAGAAAACGATCACAGGTAGGCAGAGAGGCAGGCGGGGAGGTGGAGGGGGGGCAGGCTCCCCGCCGAGCAGAGAGCCTGATGTGGGGCTCAATCCCAGGACCCTGAGATGATGACCTGAGCTGAAGGCAGAGGCTTAACCCACTGAGCCACCAGGCGCCCCAGGTCTTTTAAATTTCTTCTTAAAATAGTTTGTAGTCTTTAACGTAGGCTTTGTACATAGTATGTTGAAAATTTTCCAAGGTATTTCATATTTTCTCGATGTTTTAAATGGTACTTCGAAGAAAATACAATATCTAATTGTTTATTGCTAATATATAGAGATACAGGTTTGTTTGCTTTTTTAAAATTTACTTTGTATCTTATGAAAGCTCATTTATTTATTCTGTTGGTTATTTCGTAGATTCCTCAAGATTTTGTACACATTATCTACAAATAATATATTTTTTCCTTTCCAATCTGTATCTTTTTTATCCCCCCCTTTCTGTATTGGCTAGGTCCTCCAGTATGATATTGAGTAGAAGTGATATGAGCAGACATCCTTCCCTGTTTCCAGTCTTATGGGGAAAGCATTTGGTCTTTCACTATTAAGTATGATGTTAGCTGTAGGATTTTGTGTATCAGGTGGGAAAAGCCTACTTCTGGTTTTAGTTTGCTGGAGGTCACCATGAATGGATATTTAATCTTGTCAGATTCATTTTCTGCATCTATTGAAATGACGGAGTTTCTCTTTTTTAGTTTTTTAATAATATTAATTATGGTGATATATTCCTGTGATAATCCACACTTGATCATGATGTGTTATCCTTTCCATAGGTTGCTATGTTGGGTTTGCTGGTGTTTTGTTAAGGACTATTGCATCTGTATTCATGAAGGATAATAGTCTGTAAGTTTCTTGTCTCACAGTATCTTTGTGTGGTTTTGGTATAAGGGTAATTAATACCTTGTAGATTGAACTGGGAAGTATACTCTCTTCTGTAGTTTTCTGGAAAAGTTTGTGTGAAGTTGATTTCTACCATTTCTACCTTAAATATTTGGTAGAATTCACCGGTGAAGCTATCTTGACCTGGAGTTGCCTTGTTAGGATGATTTTGAACTACAAGTTCAATTTATTTGATAAAAGCTATCTGTCTCTTCCAGTATGTTTTACAAATTTTTGTCTCTAAAGAAATTTGTGTAGTCATTTTTTAAAATATATTTTATTTATTTATTTGACAGAGAGAGAGATCACAAGTAGGCAGAGAGGCAGGCAGAGAGAGAGAGAGGAGGAAGCAGACTCCCCGCCGAGCAGAGAGCCCGATGTGGGACTCAATCCCAGGACCCTGAGATCATGACCTGAGCCGAAGGCAGCGGCTTAACCCACTGAGCCACCCAGGCACTCAATGTAGTCATTTTAAAGTGTATGCAAGTCATGTCATTGTGCTGCATTCCTGCATACAGTTACACAGTACTGTCAGTTACAGCTCAGCAAAACTGGGAAAAAAGAAGTTGCCCATTTTATATCAAATGTATTGGCATGATGTTGCTCAGAATATTCTCCTACCTGTGTTTTTAATTTCCATGGGATCTGTGGTGATTTGCCCCTGCCACTTAATTCCTGACATTAGTTGTTTGAGTTTTGTCTGTTTTCTCCCCGATAGCCTGGCTTCAGGTTTATCATTTTTATTAAGCTAAGAACCACAGTTTGGTTGAACTGATTTTCCATTTTTCTGTTTCATTAATTTCTGCTCTTAGGTTTATTATTTCTGTCTTTCAACTTCATAGTTAATTGGTTTAATTTCATAAAATCCTATTTAAGCACTGAGCAGGGAGTCTGACATGGGGCCAGATCCCAGGATCATGGGATCATGACCTGAGCCAAAGGCAAATTTAACTGGATGAGCCACCCTGGTGCCCCACAGATATCTTTTTCTAATTGAAGTATGATTGACACAACAACATTATATGTTTAGTATAACATAAAGATTGAATATTTGTGTATATTACAAAATAATCCACAGTAGGTCTATAGTTAACATCTGTCACATCATAGTTACCCAAAAAAGGTTTTTTTTCTTGTGGTGATGACTTTTAAGATCTATTCTTAGTAACTTTCAAATTTGAAATACAGTAATCATCAAAGTCACCAAGCTATACATTATATTTCCATGACTTATTTATTTTATAACTAGAAGTTTGTACCTTTTGACCCCCCCTTGTTATTATTAGCTTAATTCTGTTGTAGGCAGAGAACATACTTAATATATGATCTAATTCTTAGAAATGCGCTGATCTGTTTTATGGCCAGTTTTGACTATTGTTCTGTGTGCCTCGGAAGGAATTTGTATTCTTTTATCAGGAAGAGTGTACTATTAGGTACTTCAGGTTGGTTGATGTGGTTGTTCACATCTTCTGCATCCTTCCTGATTTTTTTGTCTAGGTCAGTTACTGAAAGGACTGCTGAAATTCCAAACATAACTGCGGGTTTTTGTATTTCTCTTTTTAATTCCTCCTTCATGTATCTTGAGTTCTGTTATTGGAGTCCTTACTTATTTACCACTGCTCTTGCTTTTTGTTAAATCAGTCATGTTGTCATTATTATTATTTATTTTATTTTTACCGTCATCATCTCCTTCATTGCTGTTAGCATTCCTTGTTCTAAAGCCAACTTAGTCTTAATACTCATAGAGCTACTCAGCCTTTTTAAAAAAGTTCGTGTTTGCATGCAGTATGTCTCCCAACCTTTTTTTTAACCTACCTGTGTCTTTATAATCCACTGTAGAAAGCATGGTGCCTCTTGCTTAATCCAACCTGACCATCTCTTCTGACAATTGGAAAATTTAAGTATTTCCATTTAATGTAATAATTGATATGTTTAGATGTAAATCTACCATCTTGCTTTATTTTTCCTTCCTTTTTTTGCCCATCTGTTGTTTGCTACTTTTCTTTTTTTTTCTTTTGGATTAATTGAATTTTTTATTTTTCTCTTTCTTTCTGTTGGATTAATTGAATATTTTCTCTTTCTGTCTGTCTGTCTTTCCCCCCTCCCTCCCTCCGTCCATCAGCATGGAGCCCAACGTGGGGCTTGAACTCATGACCCTGAGATCAGGACCTGAGCTGAGATCAAGAGTCAGTTAATTACTGAGCCACCCAGGCACCCCTTGAATATTTCTTATGATTCTGTTTTACCTCTTCTTGACTTATTACCTGTATCGCTTTGTTTCATTATTTTTAGTGATTCTAGAATTCATAATACAGATCTTCAACTTTTCAACTTCTACCTTCAGAGAATATTATATACTTGATATGTAGTGTAAGGAGCCTTAAAATATTTACTCTGAGTTTCACCAGCTATGTAGTCATCTGTTATCTTCTTAAAAGACTTTTAAAATGAGAAGAACCTTTGCCTTTTCCCCATTACTGAGTTGGTGCTCTTCCCTCCTGCATGTAGTTTCGATCATCTTTGCCTGTTCTTCCGCCTCAAGGGCTGCCTTGAACATTTTTCTAGTGTAGGGGAGCTTCTCTTTGTCTGAAGTTTTTCTTTTGCTTTCATTTTAAAAAGTCATTTTTATTCAGGGCGCCTGGGTGGCTCAGTGGGTTATCGCCTTTGCCTTCGGCTCAGGTCATGATCTCCGGGTCTTGGGATCAAGCTCCACATTGGGCTCTGTGCTCAACGGAGAGCCTGCTTCTCTTTCTCTCTCTGCCTGCCTCTCTGTCTACTTGTGATCCCTCTGTCAAATAAATAAATCTTTTTTTTTTTAAAAGATTTATTTATTTATTTGAGAGAGAGAGATCGCAAGTAGGCAGAGAAGCAGGCAGAGAGAGAGGAGGAAGCAGGCTCCCCGACAAGCAGAGAGCCCGATGGTGGGGCTCGATCCCAGGACCCCGGGATCATGACCTGAGCCAAAGGCAGAGGCTTTAACCCACTGAGCCACCCAGGCGTACCTCAAAGAAATAAATCTTAAAGAAAAGTCATTTTTATTCAAAATTCTAGATTGTTGGTCATTTCTTTGCTGGCTTCCCTAGTTTCTGGTGGAAGCGTGTTGTCATCCTTGCCTTTGCTTCTCTGCACAGAAGGGATGTTTTTCTCTGCCTGCTTCTCAGATCTGTACTTCATCATTGCTTTTCAGCCTTTTACTGATATGCTTGATATGGTTCGCTTTGTGTTTATTGTGCTTTGGTTCAGATGAGTTTTTAAGATATGCCAGTTTACAGTCACATTGAATATGGAAAATTTTCAACAATTTCTTTATATAACCTTTTTTTCTGGGACACCATTACCCGCATGTTAGACATCTCGACTTTTGTTTTAGAAATGCTTTTTTTTTTCAGTCTTGTTTTTTGCTCTGCCTCATTGTGGATTTTTTATTGCTTCAGATTTATTGATACTCTACTCTAAGATATATTTTTCCTCTTTAGAAGTTCCATTGGGTAATTTTTTACATCTCCACTTTCCTCCTCATATTTATGTTTTCTTCTGCTTTCTGACATGTAAGAGTTTGTAATCACCAGTTTCAGATTCTTGTCCATTGGTTGCATCATTTTTGTTGTTTTCAGGTCTGTTTCTGTTGATTTGTTTCCCTCATGGTTATGTGTTCTATTTTCCTTCTTGTTTTTGTCATTGGATGCTGGACTTTGCGTACTTCACATTGTTGAGTGCTGGATTTTGTTGTATTCTTTTCAGCTATGTTGGACTTGGAGAACACATAATAACTGAAGCTAAATTTGTATGAGATGAGTACCAGAAGGTGAGACACTTAAGGATTTACTGTATAGTCATCATGCGCTGTTTTAAAAGGCCTCATTTCATCCCTTGTCACCAGGAAGTGTTACTTTCCAGGTTCTTGGCTGCTGTTCTGAGTCTGTCCTGTGTGTCAGGCAGTGTTGTTGGTGCTAGTGCACAGTGGCGAACAGGACACAAAGGTCCCATTCTTGGGGACTGGTCTTCTAGTGATGAAGACAGGTAAAAAACCAAACAACAAAAAATAAACGAGAAAACAAGGGAAACACCAGGATTTCAAATAGCAGTTTGTGATACAAGAGATTAACAGGGTGATTAAGCTCAGGAGATGGGCACCCACACCAGTAATTTGAACAGGTCGCTTTTGCATCGAGAACCAACTGTTAACTAGAAACAGGAGATCAGCTGCACAGATCTGGGAAGGAAATGCTGAAGAGTCCGGCTGTGGTGCATCTAGGGGAGCAGCCAATCTCAGGTAGAGGCAGCTTAGGGATGCGATTCCAGGCAGGACACCCTTGGGAGAGGCTCTCTGGGTAGCAGAGCAGTTGCTGAGAAGCCGCAGGCCCATCTGACAAACTGTCATAGCGGTGGGCAGCCAATGTTCCTCTCATGCCTCTGGGTGCTGGCGACGCGGAAGCTTCCAAGGTGGCCCTTCCTCGTCCCCTGCTGGCAAGGCCCCACACAGCGCTGGAGCCCCTCTGACACGCAGCAGTGCAGGGAAGGATGGGTTTGGAGCAGGGACTGGGGAAACCTGATGCCTGGTTTACCCACGTCCGCAGGAAGGCGTGACTGGTAGGATTCTGTTCCTCAGGCCATTCACACATTTAGCGGGTTAGCGCTCTAGGCAGCGAAAGACTCAGCTGCAGTGAAAGAAAAGCAAAGATGTGTTCTGGGAAACCGTGAAGATAGGTAAGAAATTTAGAATCTGTTTCTGAGTGGTGTGGAAGGTTCTGTGCAGGGGAGTGACAGGGTATCTCTTACTTTAACCACCACTCTGGCTGCTGCTTGCGGGAGGGCTCTGAGTGTGGGTGGCAGTGGTGCTGTTGGAGAGCCGCCCCACCTTCACCTGGCAGGCAGAGGTGACAGTAGTTGGACTGTTGGGAGCAGGGAAGGGAGAATCAGATTGTGCATCTGCTGAGGACTGGAGTCCCATGGCTGGCCTTGCTGTTGGATGAAGGGAATGGAGGGGAGAGGAAACCTCCTTCGTGCAGTGCAATGACCTGCTGCTCTTGGAGGATAGTCTGGTTCTACCAGCATTGCACTCAGACCTGTCAAGCCTTTCTTGTCGCCATGGATATTAGAATCATCTTATTTTTGGATACTCTAGTCTAATTTACAAAAAACCCAAGTGTCTCCCTTCCCTCAGAGCATCTCCCCTTGGGGTCAGCAAGGGCATATCATGGGGGTGGAGGGCAGTGGTGCCTGTTCTGCTTCCTTGGCCTTCCCTGCTCTGCCTGGGTGGAGAAGGGGCTCTGGGCAGGAGGGGTTGGGGGGAGTCTCCATACTTTATAGGCTGTCTGTGGTTCTCCTTGGTGACCGGGGCCCAGGATTCTAACAGGTGTTCCACTGGTGAGTGGCTCTTGATTGTAAGAAGCCCCCCCCTTTAAAAAAGATTTTATTTATTTATTTGACAGAGAGCTAGGGAGGGAACACAAGCAGAGGGAGCAGCAGAAAGAAGGAGGAGAAGCAGGTTTCCCCCCAACAGGGAGCCTGATGTGGGGGCTCAATCCCAGGACCCTGGGATCATGACCTGAGCTGAAGGCAGACACTTAACTGAGTGAGCCACCCAGGTACCCCCATAAGAGGCCTTTCTTTAGGGTTTCCTAGACTTCGGTCCAGACTTCTCATTGTCTGCCACATACATACTGTGTGTGACGCACCCCCTCAACCCTTGCTCTGCCCGCTGATATAATTCTGGGACCCACTCACCTAGCAGGAACCTTTTCAGGTGGGTTTTTTGATGACACAAGCCCCTGCTCTAAGAGCAGGGACCCGGCCTACCATGTGATGGAGGCAGGCCCACTACTGTTCCCTCCCATGTCTGTGTGCCCAAACTCCCAAGGGGCACACAACAGGCCCGGTTTGCCACTGGTGGTGCCCCAAGTGTCTGACCACCCTGAGGAAGCACCCACCAGCTGCCACAGCCTCCCAGGGCTTGTCTTCTCTCTCCGAGTGTGTGCGCTCCCTTCATAGGCCCTTTTCCGTGGCTTCCTTCTCCTTAGGCTGGTGGGGTGAAGGCTGTGGGGCTGGCTGCCCTGTTTAGTGCCCTTTCTTCACTGCGGAGATCATCTGCTCTAAGATTGGAGTGCATGTGTCCCTAATGTAATAGAATCCCTCTCAGATCCTGTCCCTGAGGGTCGAGGGACCACCTAGGGGGGTGGGAGGGAAGAGGGTTGTAGTTATGGTCCGTGTAATGGCTGCTAATAGAACCTTCTAGAGGCTCTTGGGTTCCAGGCAAGAGGGTTGGAGCCTGCTTCATCCTGCCATCTTTGCCTAGAATGTTCTCTTTTTCCAGCCTCCTGTCCCTTAGAGCAGGCAGCACAGCTGTGAAGTTCCACGGGACCAGGGCGAGAGGCCTCTGCTCCCGACCTCCCCGTGCCCCCCAGCTTCCCGCTGGGCTTGTAGGCCGCTGGCTTTGCACTAAGCACCAGCCCTGAAGGTGCAGGGCAGTGCGTCCGCCGATGAGGACCCTGAGAGTGGAGCTGCTCTCCTAAAGCACGAAAGAAACTTACTGTTTTCCTGAGATTATGGTAGAACTCTCCAAAGGTAGTAAATAATTGGTTGCAAACAAAATTCTTAGATGTCAGAAAGTTACCCAGATGATGTCCTTAGAGATCTTGTCAGCATCTGAATTTAAATTTGTTTCTAAAAGGCATTTTTCTAACACGTTAATAACAAATTTCTACCGTGAACATTTGAACATAGTCTGTTCTGTTCTCTTTTCAAAGCAGGGCCAAGACTTTCTTCTTCACTCCCCTCTTGGCGGGTCCCAGCCAGAGGCAGGCGGCGGGAGGCTAGCCCTTGGTGCGCAGACGCTGCCCTCGGCGGGGCTGAGCACTGCGCCCTCAGACTCCTCGTGTGCCTGTGAGGCCTGCAGCGAGCGCAGGTACCAGTGTGGGCCTGTGGGACAGTCGGGAGCAGGGCCTGCCTGACCTGCGCTGCAGCTGGAGCAGGAAAGGGGCCGTTCCCATAAAGACGGCAGACACTTGATCGATTCCTGAGGACTAAGATAGGAGCCTGGGTGTCAGTGGAAGAACTAGCGGGATGAGGCTCTTCTGAGTCCCTGCCTGTGAGGGCTGACAACAGCAGGCTAGCACTCAGAGAGGGAGGGAGGCAGAGCCAAGTCATTAGAGTCACAGACTGGCCTGGGTAAGGGGAGAGCCACCCCTTCCTTGGGATGCTGCTGCAGTATAGAGGAGGAGAGGCCAGGGTCTGGGGGCTCTGAACTCGCTCTGTGCTCAGCTCAGGCCCGAAGCTAGTGCAGCCGAGCGGGGAGTAGGGCCTTTGTGGGGAGAGAGAGCTGCCTGATGGGCCCCTTGAGATGGAGGGGAGCATCAGTGTTCTCGATGTGGGATGCCAGGTGTGTTCATTCCTGTTGTGCGAGGAGGGGCTGTGATCTCCTGGGGAGGAGGGTTTGGGGAACCAGACAGCTGCAGCACCTGAAGCCTGGTCACCAGGCCTTCCTGTGGCCACAGCAAGTGGGAGGCCGCTCCAGGAGCAGAGTAAGGTAGAGGATGCTGTTGGGAGTCCATGCCCAATCCCCTTAGGCCATCTGGAGGGCAAGGGTGACCCAGACTGTCCGCTAACCCTGACCTCCTTGCTCTTGTGCCATCTCACAGAGAGATTTCAGCAGAGACGGACCGTGAACCTCAGCAGCTACAGAACTACTGGTCAGAAGTGCGCTACACGGTCCGCTGCATTTACCGCCAGGCGGGGACCCCGCTGGCCGACGACCAAGACCAGAGCCTCGTGCCCGACAAGGAGGGGGTGAAGGAGCTCGTGGATAGGTACACGTTGCCCCTGTGTCGTGTCCCTCCCTCACCTGCTGCCCAGGAAGCCTACTCTCTGCTCGGGCTGGGCTCTGCTCTCTGGACCCCGTAAGCTTGGCTGCACCCGTTCACTGCTGGTACCCTGCTGGCAGGCAGACAGACTGCCAGAAGCAAGCCCTCTGGGCAGAGATTCACTTTCATTCTGATGAAATGCTCACTGCCTATATAATAAACAAATGAATTGTCACGTTTCTGTCCTTTCTTAGTGTTGAGACTGACCGCAGCACTGCTTTTGGAGTCCTGACTGTGCGAGGGATGGTGCTGAGCACAGTCTCAAGCCCTCTTGTGTTTAATCAGCCCCAGGAGGACAGGCAGGTGCCCACTGTGGTGAGAAGACATTTCCTGAGGCCAGGCAGCTTGAGAACGCGCTGGTGTGGGAGTGGAGCGCCCGCTGTGGCCGACCCATCCAAGTGGGTGTCCCATGGAGGGCCTGTGACTCTGCGTGTGCTCTTTAGCAGACACCATGTGCCCGGTGACAGACAGACTGTTACTCTGCCTTATAGTCTGTAGGGTCTTTTTTCTCTTCTTTGAAATGTTCCAGGTAAAAGGGATCAGTTTGAGCAAGGCAGTTCATGGATCGTTTCTCCTCTTGCTTTGTGTTTCCCACATTTTGAAGGGGGCTCTCCAGACTCTTACTCGCTGTACAGCACAGGTTATCCTGGAGTGAGGAGCAGTGTATGGCTGTGGGTTCTGTGAACTTGTGGAGGAACGCAGCCAGTGTGTTCAGGGCTCAACGCCTTGCACTACAGGAGATGGATCTGGGTGGTTGTGCCACTTCTAGGAGTTAGGTTTCCTGGTGAGTATGAGGGAAAAACATAAGGCCTGCCATTCAGACACATGACGTCCTAGACTACCAGTGCTTAGGAAGCAGCCGAAGTCAAAGGAGAGGTGGCTGGAGGAAGACACTTGGCAAGTGCTAGTACCGGTGGGAGAGGTTATGGCAGAGAGTGTAAAGCCGGTAATGGGAATTGCTGAGGTTTGGAAAACGGCATTGCCCTGATAGTGAAATACACTGTTAAGAATGTGGAAATGTCACAGCCCCAGCTGGAAGTGTGTCTGTATCAGATCTGCTGTACTCACCCTCGTGTCCTAAGAGCATGGCTGCTTTTGTGGTTTACATGGTGATACTCATCAAGAGAGGAGTGTTCGTGAATCCCACTTCTGGGAGTCTGTACAGCTGGTGTTCATAATCCTTTCCTCCTCTCTGTGGCCCTTGGTGTCCTACATGGTCCTGCTCTGTGCTGCCCTCACACCATTCTTCACTACATCCCAGCTGTGCTGGTTCCTGTCCTTCCTCTGCTGGCCACACTCACTCCTGCCACAGGGCCTTTGCATTTACTCTTCTTTCTGTTTGCCGTGTTCTTCCTTTCTCAGGATTTTTTTTTCTCCTTTCTGGTGTTCACATTACTTTTCAGAGTCACTTTCTCAAAGAGGCTACCCTGTGTAAGACCCCAGGCGCCTCTCTGCCATCACTCTTTGTCCCCTTGCCGCCTTTTTCATTATTTCCTACCATTACCCAGAATCCCATCACCTGTATGTATGTGACATCGGCATCGTGAGGGCAGAGTTTATTTCCTTGGCTTCTTCAGTGCTGCAGCCATGCCCTGTAGAGTAACCTTCAGCACACATACACTGGTGTTTGTTGGCTGTGCATGTGGATGAGCCGCCTCAGTGACTTTGGCATAGTCCTGCCTCCTGGTCATATGGCTTTTAAAAAAATCTACTTGTGGGAGGACCGTATGGCCATTTTGTTGAATTTCAAAGGTACTGAAATGGACAAAGAAATAAAGTAAAATGGATGTTTAACTCACCTCACTAAGAGGCGTCCAGTGTGCTGTAAGTTTGGTTGTCCCTCTGTCATTTGAGCCTTCTGGGGCATTCCTTTAACAGTCTACTTTGTAGGACAGTTGTACTGGTAATTAAAATTGTGGTTGCTACGCTTAACTCGTATGTCTTTCTGAAGTATGCTAACCCCAGTGGGAATCCCATCAGTTTTTATTATTTCTCTAGCCACATTTTGTGCAAGGCTTCCCGTGCTCCATTGCTGGGTTTTACTTGCCTCTTGTCTTTATAACTTAGGTGGTGCACTAATTTAAAACTGGAATAGGGGGCAACTTACATTCTTCTCTTTTTGACCAAATGTGGTGCCCAGAAGGTAAAAGGATCTGTTTTGGAAAATCCAGGACCTGTGGCTTGATATGTTTTCCAACTTGTGTCTGATAAAGTGCTGGCCTCAAGAGTTCCCTCCTGGTCGCAGCTCGCAGACAGATACTGTTGTCAGCCCAGCGGTCCTGGGCTTCCATCTACAGAACCCTCAGAATTGTGCATTCGGAAGAAGCGGCTGCTTTAGTAGGTTATCTCCAAATTAGGAAAGAAATTTATAAAAATGTTAACTGCTACTGTGGCTCGGTAGAAAGGTACTTATTGATTTTTAATTTTTTAATTATTTTTTTATTTTTAAATTTAATTTTTAAATTTTTAAATTTAGATTTTTAAATTTAATTTTTAAATTTAATTAATTCTCTTCAGTTTAGGGGTTTTATTTTATACATTCTCATTGTTTTTTTGTGTGTGTGTCTGTGGGATAGCTTAAAAAGAGATATTGTTTCTATAGTTTCCTCTGATTATAAAAATAATGCAAGCCCATTTGCGTTATATACTGAATTCCTGGAAAAAAGGACAGCAGTCAGCTCTAGAGTCCCCCAAGCCAGGTGTCGCCTCTGCTTAGATGGTTGCTTTTGCCCAGCATGTGGGCGTGGACAATGAGTTGTCTTAGGGCTCCTGAGAGGAGGCGCCACTATGTGCGCTCTGCCACCTGCTGGTTGTGTGAGCTCCCTGCCTTCTACCCAGGCGGGCTGCGCCTTTCAGCTGAGTGATGAACTTGGTGATTAACTGGGTGGGTACGTGGGAGACACAGTGCTAGTGCAGAGTAAGTTTTGAGTAAATGCTGGGATTTTGGGGCTCTTAGCTGATGACTTTGTGACTCGACGCTGTCTGTGCCAGTGCTCCTTTGTGGTGAGTGAGGTGAAGGCACCTCTCACGGGATATTGAGAAGATGGTGGTTGTAGCCATGGCCGGGTGGGCGCTGATCACAGCTCAGCTCGCTGATGGCATTTCTGTGGAGGGCCGTATGTGGGCGGGTCACGGGTGAGCGGTGACTCTCTCTTCTCCATGCAGGCTCTGCGAGAGGGACCCTTACCAGCTGTACCAGCGGCTGGAACAACAAGCCAGAGAGTATGTGCTGGAGATGAAGGTCCGACTGCTCCGGCAGCTGTCGGCGGCGTCCAAGGTGAAGGCGCCGTCTGCCCTGCAGGGCCCTCCACAGGCTCATCAGTTCATCTCTCTCCTCCTCGAGGAGTACGGTGCCCTCTGCCAGGCGGCACGCACGATCAGCACCTTCCTGGGCACGCTGGTAAGAGCGAAGGCTGCCTTCCTCTGGTTCTGTGGGGAAGAACTTGAGAAGACCACTGTGCTCGGATGAGGTCGTGGGGAGGCTTGTGTGTTGCCCTCGTGTGCCATCACCAGCCCCTCCTTTGTGGCGCTCAGGCACCAAGAAGAGAATCTGTTTCCTCTCCCCTCTCTCTTCTCTCTGGACTGTGCTGTGGGAGGAAGGTGTCGCATGGATTGTTATTCGGGTAACATATCATGGACATACAGTTTGGAGACCTTGAGGCCTAGGGAACGAGAGATGGGGATGATGTGAGGTGAGGACCAGTGTGTGCGTTAGGAGGGAGAAGAAAGACAAATGGTTTCTGTCTTAAGCTGTTATCTCTGTTGTCAGTGTGACACGCAGGGCATGACTCCTGTGGAGAGCACTTGGGTAAAACTACATTTTGAAACAAATACAGCACCAGTAGTTCCTAAGATTTTAAATGCAATGGTGTTTGTGATTCTAAAATTGATAGATCTTCTTGCCAGGAAAATTTACAGACACACAGTTTTGCAAGTAGATTCAGGGGGAGTGGGCTTCATGGGCCTCCTCGGGCATCCCTGCAGTAGACCATGCCGTGCCGGTGAATCTTGACAGCCTGGAGGAAAGCACGCGATGTGAGGAAAGGAGCCTGAGTCAGGAGGGACGGCTGTCTCTGCGTCGTGAGAATCTGCAATGGCATGCCGGTGCCTGGAGCAGGGCCCAGCAGGCCTCCGGTGCTTCACTCCCAAATGTCACATTGCATGCAGCTCTCCCTCTTCTGCCTCGATTTACTGAAAGTACCCGCTCTTCAGAAGTTCACATCCAGTGCCACCTCCTCTAGGACCGCACCCTCGGACCTTCCTGAGTCCGCCGGGAGAGGAGTCCACCAAGGTGAAGAGCGTCTCCCAGCTGCCCGAACCTTGTGCAAAGCACAGCTCTGCCCCAGGTGGCGCTTCCGCCCAGGCCCCCCTCAGGCAGTTAGCGTGGAGCGCGGTTTTTGAAACAAACAGAAATTGATTTCAGCCCTGCTACTTGGAGCAAATGCCTAACAATTTACATAGGAATACTTTCTTGTGGTTTGGAAAAAACTCTTAAATACTAAGAACAAAATATGGTTGTTTGCTCAGTGATTAATGTCACTTTCATTATACATAGAGGTACTCACTTTGGTTGCCAGTGGTACAGCAGACGTGACACCCTGAAATCCTTCTTCCTTCATGGGAAATAACGGAATTACTGGATCACATAAACTGAAACTAGATAAAAAGCTTTTACAGCACATTGCTGAGGTGGCAGGAAAGGCAAGAAGACTTAAACTAAAAGTTGGAATCCTGAGAAATTCGTGTGCCCCAAAGCCAGCATTCACTCCAGGAACATCTAAACCTGGGAGATGGGAGATACAGCCTCGGTCCCACCCTGGGTGGCATCGACACACAGTGCTGGGCCCACAGATGGCTACCTCCTTGTGTGAGAGTGAAGGAGAGGCCCTGGAGGGATGGCAAGGGCATGTGCCTGTTGTGATCTTGGGGAGGGCGGAGGCCAAGTACAGCCTTCAAGAAATTTTGTCATTATAAGCCAGCTGCCACCTACGTTTGTGGTTTCAACAAGTGCTGTTGGTGGGGTGTGAAAACTCCCGATGCGGGGCTCAATCCCAGGATCCTGTGATCATGCCCTGAGCCAAAGGCAGACGTTTCATTGGCTGAGCCACCCAGGTACCCCAAAAAAGAATTATTTTCCAAAACATATTTAATAAGAAGAGGGGTTTCCTTTATATTTTTGCAGATCTCCTTAGTTTTTGGCTCAGTAGAGGACATGTTGATTCTCGTAGCTGCTTCTACATTCACACTGTTGTCATAGGTTGCTTTGGCTGAAGTTATTGAAGAAAATTCTGCCTCACGCAGATCTGTATTTGGCAAAGGGAGGAATATCTTAATAGCCTTTCCAGCCATTCGTCAGGAGTACACTTGAGTTCGAGGGCTTTTTTTTTTTTTTTTTTTTTTTTTTTTAAGATTTTATTTATTTATTTGACAGAGAGATTCCTAGTAGGCAGAGAGCAGGCAGAGAGAGAGGGGAAAGCAGGCTCCCTGCTGAGCAGAGAGCCTGATGTGGGGCTCGATCTCAGGACCCTGAGACCATGACCTGAGCTGAAGGCAGAGGCTTAGCCCACTGCGCCACCCAGGTGCCCTGCCTGAGGGCTTTTTTTTTTTTTTTTTTTTTTTAAAGATTTTATTTATTTATTTGACAGACAGAGATCACAAGTAGGCAGAGAGGCAGGCAGAGAGAGGAGGAAGCAGGCTCGCCCATGAGCAGAGAGCCCAAGGGAGGGCTCGATCCCAAGACCCTGAGATCATGACTTGAGCTGAAGGCAGAGGCTTTAACCCACTGAGCCACCCAGATGCCCTGCCTGAGGGCTTCTTAATGGTTAGGTGTGGTGTAGGGTCTCCGAGCATGTCTCTTACATCAGAACCAGTGCTGGAGCCGATGCTCAGAATGGGTCTGCCCACACGTGGTTTTCCAACATCATACTTTGGTCATTGGAAATACATGAGCTCACCGAGTAATCTAGTGCCTATCTTCCTGATGGTGTTCAGTGTAAAAAATGACCTTTGTAGGGGCGCCTGGGTGGCTCAGTGGGTTGAGCCTCTGCCTTCGGCTCGGGTCATGATCCCAGGGGCCTGGGATCGAGTCCCGCATTGGGCTCTCTGCTCAGCAGGGAGCCTGCTTCTCCTCATCTCTCTCTCTGTCTGTCTCTCTGCCTATTTGTGATCTCTCTCTCTGTCAAATAAATAAATAAAATCTTTAAAAAAAAAAAAAAAAGACCTTTGTAGCTATCACCACTGATCCTCATCAGAATGGAGAAGCTTCAAGGCCACAGTGACAGATTCAAGTTTTCCCAAAATGCAGATTGTTGCATGAAAGCTCAGATTTTATGATTGGCCACAAATTGTTTTTCTTAAAGCAGCACATTGGCTTGTTTTTCTTAAAGCAGCACATTGGTTGTTTTTCTTAAAGCAGCACATTGGCTTGCTGCACAAACCCTGCCGGCTAATTCTCTGCCTTCTCAACTGGCTTCTCTGGAAAAAACATCCCGTTTTTCTGATTCTGCAGAACCCAGGGAGGACATTTAGATATAGAAGGGTATTTTTAAAAACATTTTCGTGGGAAATGCACTTGTGGGTATATTCTACACTGCCCTGGGGATCAAACAAGATGATAGCTTCATGTTTTCAAATTTTATTTTAAATATTAAAATAGAAGGAGCCTGCACATAGGTTGTGCTTCCCACCGTCTGGGAAATGCTGTGCCAGGGCTGTAGTAATCATGAAATCTGAATTTCCATCCTTAAGGACAGCCTGGTAGTTCTTGAGGTCTGTTACACAGCTTGATTCTGAACACCTCCTCGTTCTCCTTCCAGACCCCCCAAAACTTTTTTGCAGTTGAGTGTAAGAAGGAAAACTAGTTTGGGTGGAAAAGCCTGAGTTTGAATCACTGGCGAGCTTGTTCTCTGTGCCTCTAGCTCAGGTGGTGCTGAGTCTTGGCTGCACTCCTGCACAGCCCCCCCACCGCCAGCAGCCCGAAGACTCTCTCCCCCCAGTTCCAGACCCATCGCTCAGCCTCTGTAGGCCGTCTCTGGCCTGTGAATGGGGCCTGGCAGCACCCAGTCCAGGGTTGTCGAGGGTGCTACTGAAATGACCCTTGTGAGCACTAAGAACCATGCCTGGCCTGCAGGAAGCACTGTCGCTAGCACACGTTGTTTTCCCAAGTTGACTCTGAGCTGGGAAACGAGTTTGGGTCGTGCTGTTTCTTTTGCTTGCCTCATTTGGAAGTATGATTATAGATTTCATGAAAAATGCCAAACATCTTCCTAAGTCAGCCTTCACCCAGGTACCTGTAGTAACATGACCCCCCAAAGCCAGAGCTGTGTCCCACCCCCACAAGTAGGCAGGCAGGCAGGCAAGGACCACGCATGCAGCTGTGGAGGTTTATGGGGGAAGCCCAGCAAGCACTCAGCTCCCCTGAGCGCCCTCTCCAGAACCTCCCTCAGCTGGCCAGGGGCCTGGTCTGGCTGCTGCCTTAGCTCCTGCATGTTCGTTTTTGTAGAGACAGACCATAAATCGGATCACTGCCTACTTCTCCGTCCCCTGGTGACTCCTAGAGAGCAGGGGCCTGCTGGCTTCATCTTTGTGACCCTGTACCTGGCCCAGTGCCTACACAGAGTGGTCTCTGCTGACGTCTGTGACACGTAGTGTGGTTGACATGTCATCTGTGGCCACGTCCTTGGTACCTTCTTCAGCAAGGTTCTCATTCCAGAGATTGGGCGGAGTTTATCATCTCCTCAGCAAGCTGTCCCGTACAGAGTAGTGGCACTGCAGGGTGCGGAAGTGCACACCTGGGGCAGTGGGAGCAAGCTCTGGAAACACAGGCAGAACGGAGGGTTTAAGGGTCTGTGCAGGTGTCCAGGTTCCTTGCAGGGCCCCGTCTGTCTGCAGGCCATGAGCAGGGACTGGCAGGTGGCAGAGCTGGCATCCGTTTGTGCCAGAGTGGTGCCGCCAGTGTGCCCTGAGCTCTTTCTCCCTGGCTGTGCTCAGGAACAGGAAATGCTCACTTTGACTTGTTCTCTTAGCCCCCATGCCAGCCAGTTACTGGGCAAACAGTGGGCTCTTCATGTGTAGACTGTTTACTAACACCTGCAGGTGTGGTCATGTGAATTCACTACAGCTAAGTTGTAGAAGGCGTCACCATGAGTAGCCCATTTCATGGAGTATTGCTACATCACGTTAAGCAGTTCCTCCAGTTGTCAGTGAGTTAGGGAAGGAACATGTATGAAGGATATGCGATGACTGAAACACACGGAGCCCTACAGCATCGCGTAGCTTATGGGTGGACACTTGGAGTCCCACATGCATATGCTTGTCGTGAGATCTATGCTCAGGAAAGGCACCCTCTCTGTCCTGGTCACCTTGTGTTGAGGGCAGATGGATATTTCTTTTGGTATCACTCTCTGATGGCCAGGATGCTCCCAAATGTTTAAAAGCTATTTAAAGTAACTGCTGAGTTTACCTTTGTGTATTAGGGAGAGGAAACACCTGACCTTCCATGGCATAGCACTAGTGGAGAAGTTATTTGCATACACCAGAATGGCAGATTTCTCAAGATAGGCAAGAAAATGATTGCCCTTCGACATCAGAGGATTTGCGTGCATTTAAATTGTTTGAAGAGTAGAGCTTTCAGTGCATTTTGGAAGTACAGTGTAAGGAATGACTGTCAAATACGTGCATTTGTTTCTCTCTATCTGTCGTGTATTTGTGTGCATCTTACCCCCTTTCTCTGTGTGAGGGTCTGAGAAGGGAGGAGACTGGGGTCGTGTGTGCGTGTGGCCAGAAGTGTGCCTTGGGGTTCTCCATGTGCTGCGGAATGGGCCTGCAAAGAGGGCTGGAGGGGGAGGATCCTTCTGGGGAGTTTTAGTCTTCATCAATTCAGTATATCTTCCATTTATTTATTTATCTTTTTAACTAGGAAAATGAACACTTGAAAAAGTTCCAGGTGACATGGGAACTGCATAATAAGCATCTGTTTGAAAATCTGGTCTTTTCGGAGCCACTTCTTCAGAGCAACTTGCCAGCACTGGTGTCACAGATCAGGTATCTGGTCTTTGTCTGCGTATGTCTCTGTGGTGTGACAGCATGGTCCTTCTCCCTGTGTTGTAGTGGGTGTGTGTTGGAACACCATCGCGGTGTGGACGTTCTTGCTCAGGGAACAGTACCACTTGGGCGGAAACTCAGAATCCCAGGAGTACTAAATTAAACTTTTAAAATAACAGACTCAGTAGTAATGCCACTGAGATTTAACATCCCACGTTCCTTGTGAATAAGGAAAGGCCGTGGTAAACGTAGTTTAACTTTGAAGAGACTCAGGCTTGGCCAGACGGCTGTGGCACTTGGGTGTGCAGGGGAGACGGGGAGGGGGTGTCAGAGGAGGGGGACGGCTCTAGAAGGGGCCTGATGGTGCCACAGGGCTCCTGGGCACAGAGGCCAGGGATATGTGTGTCTCTGGCATTCCCTCTGTGCCTTTGTTCGCAGCGTGGCCGTGTCTCAGTGGTGCAGGATATCCCAGGGCTTCTGCATGTGTGCCAGGACGAGTGGTCCCAGGCATAGTACTCGGCATCTGCCCTGCTGGCAGCTGGGGGCCACGCGGTGGGAGGGCGTTGGCCCCGCGTGAGTCCACTGGGATGAGGCTCCTTGGTTCTGTGGTTGCTGCTGAGTCAGAGGCCCGCTTCCACAGTTCTGCCACATGGTGCTTCTGTTCCCATGGACTTACACGTAGAGTCAGGGTCCTGTGCCAGAGATGCTTCCTAACAACACACACTATGCTCATCTTTGTTTAAGTGTCCGTGCTGATGTTTGTTGGGACCAAATTCACAAAGAAGGGAAATTATTTCTAAGTAAATAAATTATTATTGTAGTTTACTTCTAGACTGGTCACTTTGTTTTCTTTTGAAACCCCTGTATCAACCTAGTCTTCCTGTATCTTACCTGAGGGGTCATGACTCTTCCCACTTCACACCCTCCCCTCTAGAGAAGCAGTAGCCCTGAAAGTGGTTGGATACAGGTGATGGGGGCAGAGAGACCAGAACACAGTGTTGTGTGGCTGTGGCCAGTGTTCTGTCTGGCCCCGGACCCTCCCGGCACCCCTTCCCCACAGCCCGTTCCCTGCCCACCCTTTCCCTCTATGTCTAGTCTGAAAGCATCTGGCATGTTCCGTGGTGGGGCATGGAGACTTGAGTGTCCCAGCTTTCACCTCCACCAAAGAAAGGGTCAGGAAAGTATTCCAGGTCTTGAGTTTGAAATGCAGAACATGGTTTTGTCCCCAGTTACATCCACCAAAGGCACTTTTTATTGGGGGCGGGGGGCAGCCAACCAAAAACGTGCATCTTGGGAAGGTGGGGCTTCTTACAGCAAGATTCTAGGGCCTTGTATTTTCTTTTGCTGGTAGCCAGTTAGTTTGATGGGCCTGTCATCAACTTGGGGTGAGTGACAGGGAGCTGAAATGTATCCTGAAACTCCATTCTTGGCTGTGCCTTGGTTCCAGATTAATTTCTTTCTTTCATTCTCTCTCCCTCCCTTTCTAGATTATTTGAGAGGGAACACGAGGGGGCGGGGCAGAGGGAGAGAGTCCTCAGCTCTCTGCACTGAGTGTGGAGCCTGACACAGGGCTTGATCTTATACCCCTGAGATCCTGACCCGAGCTGAAATCAGGAGTCCAACACTCAACCAACTGAGCCGCCCAGGTGCCTCTAGTTCTGGGTTTCTTAATCACTCAGTGCAAATGATGGTCAGACTCCAAAAGATTGGTAGCGTTTTGATCTTGAATGTTAATTCTGGGGTCAGGCTGAAGGAGGGCTCTCGGGGACAGGTGAGGGAGCGAGGGACATAGAGACAGGGACAGAGCTGGGGAGGAGGCAAGCAGAGCATTCCCAGCGGCAGCTGGTGATGCCAGAAGGGACAGTTCCCTTAGATTCCTTGGCAGATTCCCTTGTCAGATCCAGCAATAATTCAGGTCTGAGCTTCTAGTGTGCAGATCCCACAGAACAACTTGTAGGAGGTTTGGGAGAAGTTATATACCAGTACCAGCACCTAAAGTAAGAATTGCATCTGTGGCACATAGACTCTCTAGTTGGGAGTATTTTCATATTGACTCCTGGTCTCTGGCCCTGTGCTTATTTGACTTCATTAAGGTAAAATATAGATAGAAAAGATGACACTGAGCACATGTGCAGCTGCGAGCTTGACCATGGCCCCAGGAAGTCAGTTCCTCCTGCGTGCGGCCTCCAAGCACAAATTCCTCCTCTGCCAGAGTGGCCACAGGACCTCCCACCACGGCACTGCCTGCCACGGCAGCCCCACTCCTTCTTTGTTTATTCTCCTGTGACTCAAGTATGCCTTTCCAAGGCTTGCCTGCTTTTTCTTTTGATGTATCTTTTGTGTTTTGGTTTTTTTTTAATACAAATAATCTATATGAGGTGGACCTCATGTAAAGAAACTGACTTAGTTTAGGGAAGTTATTTCTCCTTTTTTAAACACCTTTGCTGAGATACAATTTATATGCCATTGCAGTTCACTCATTTAAAGTCTACAAATCGATGGTTGTTGGTATATTACATTACTAATTTTTGAAAATTGTGATAAAATATATATAACATGAAACTTGCCATTTTAACCACATTTAACTGTACAATTCAGTGGGATTAATTACATTCACAGTGTTGAGCAGCTATTACCAGTGTCTGTTTCCAGACCTTTCCTCATCACCCCAGAGACTGTCACTGTGAAGCAGTGACTCCCACCCTTTCTTTTCCCCACGTGTCTTGTAATTCTTTAACCTGCAGGCCCCCACCCCACCCCTTTTTCCCTTACAATTTATCTCTCTGGGAACTTGAACTGTCAGCCCTGCAGCGAGGCCCAGGGTCCAGGCCCCTTGGCGTGTGTGCTCAGGAAGCACCGCATAGGCTTTCTGTCTGTGCTGCCTGAGAACTGGTGGTGGGGTCCAGAAACTTCGTCAGACTAGTGTCTGTGCCCGTGGCAAGACCAGGAGCCTCACTATCTGCTTGTTTTTGTTGTGGGTGTTATTAGTGATTGCCCAGTTGGTTTTTATTTTAAATATATGATATTGTTAGGGAGATGTTGAGTTAGGCTTGTGCATAAACTTGCAAAACTGACTTTTTCTCATTCTCCTTGTGTTGTACGTGCACACTATTTGTGGTAGATGTTACCATGAGGATCTGTCCATGGCGCTAGCCTGTGTTTACAGAGTGAATATTTAGACAGTAACCTGTTTGCTGAACCACTCGTGTCGTGCGACCATGAGGACATTCCTTGTTTTCTCTCTGGATTCCAGCCCAGCTCGGCTTGAATGTAAGCCCTGTGCCTACACATTGTGCTCTGATCACCCCATCAAAGATGTCCCAGGATCCCTGGCTGCTTTGCTCTCCATTGGCTCAAAATGGAACCTGTATCACGGTAGAGGAGAGCAGTTCTCACTTCCAGTAGGAGGGAAGAGGAGTGTGTGCCGGGCAGATGCCGGTCCCCTTAACATCCCCGTGTCCCAAGTGGTACGCGAGGGGCAGGGTGGCATTTTGTAGAAGGTGGGCTTTGCGTGAAGCCGGAAAATCCGTCTGTAATGAACAAGGTTGTGGAAGCAGGAATGGGGAGAAAGCAGCTGCTCCGTGGGCAGCCAGCAAGACAGCAGGCTGTGTTCTCAGGCCCAAGGGCCGCCCGGTTTCTGTGCAGAGCCCGGAGCAGCCTCTGAGTCGCTAGATGCCGCGTTTTGGGGAGTTTTGTGTCCTCGGGGGCAGAAACAGCCTTAGAAGGACAGCCTTGGACAGCCTTGATGTTTGAGAGAGCCTCAGTCACTGTGGATCAGTGTCAGTTCCTTTCCTGTCTCTGGCCTCCCCTAAACACCTGTTCGGTTAGGGCTGGCTGCTGCTGCCTGCTCCCTCCTTGGCGTGAACTTCACAGTTGGACACTGTGTGTGCAGATAACTTCAGCGGCAGTGAGTTCATTTGTAGGTTCTCCCTTTTACAAAATAGTCATAAGTGGGCTCCACCCACAGGCAGAGATGAGAAAGGAGAGGGAGCTGTTTGTGCCCATTGAAAGGGTCCTAAATTTAAAATTACTGTATCGTTTATATTTATTATAAAATTATTAGATTGTGATGCAGTGAAACTCTGAAAATACAGAAAATCATGAAGATAAATAGATGCTATATACAATTCGATGCTGCTTCTAGATTTTTTTTTTATGTCCACCCCTACACCACATCTTTAAATGTGATGCCATCATCATATCTTTACTTAACATGGGCATAGTTTATTTTAAAGCACACGTGCAAATAAAGTGTATATGAATGAAGAGATGTAATAAGCTTCATAAGAGGCACCGGTTCTCTGGAATTCCTTCGTCTAGATGTGCCGGAAAGTATCTTATTGGTACCCACTGCGTAGCTCCCAATGTTTTCCTGTGAACTCTGATGATCTTTGCGCACGTAGCCTTGTTTCCCTTGAGCGACTATAAACATTGTCTCGATTTTGAAACTTCTTATCAGGATGCCTTTATTACAGTTGTTTTGGTATTTAGATATTCAGAAAATGAGCAGTTTTGGATGGCGTGTAATCTGCTCACCCCCTTGTCCCTGCCACCCTGCTTGGCTTCTCTGCTCTTCCCAGGCCACCTCCTGCCCCATATTCTCTTTTCTGGAAGTCTAGGTGTTTTCCTCATTGTTTACTGTTTATATGTCTTGTTTTCAGTTCATTTTCTCATTTGCTGTCTTACCAACTTTTTTAAGTAATATAGAATAAATAAAACTATAAAACATGTTTCTTTGATTGGATCAAATCATCTGTTTTACTTAATTGGAAAACCAAGTCCGAGTCTTGTATTTCCCATTAAATGTTGTGTTTTCTCTGGGTCATTGTATTTCAGTGGGGAAAAATATGTTACAACTCCACGTTTAGTAAACTGAACTGCTAGGGCCTATTTATTTATTTATTTATTTCCATAGAGAGGGAGTTGGGGGAACGGCAGAGGGAGAGAGAGCATCTCTAGCAGACTCCCAGCTGAGCATAGAGCCCAGTGTGGGGTGTGATCTCATGACCCCAAGATCATGACCTGAGTTGAAACCAAGAGTCAGACACTTAACTGGCTGAGCCACCCAGGCGCCCCAAGGCCTTAGTCTTGTAGAACAGTCTTCTTCACCACTGACTTTTTCCCTTTGGACCTCTTCTTGGAGCTTCTTTATGCCGGATTCTGGCCTGGGGCGCCTTGTGTATGTATTTGCTAATCCCTCACAGCAGCCTTGTGTGGTGTGTGGTGGTGTCCCACTTGTCACATTGGGAGAGGAGGTGACAGAGAAGCAGACCTCTGGTCTCTGGCCCAGAGCCTTTGGGCTCCTTCCTTTTGCTGAAATGCCTCTCTCCCTAGGCTGGGAACCACGACACATGACACGTGCAACGAGGACACATACAGCACCTTACTGCAGCGGTACCAGCGCTCCGAGGAGGAGTTGCGCAGGGTGGCCGAGGAGTGGCTGGAATGCCAGCAGAGGATTGATGCTTACGTCGACGAGCAGGTGAGTGTGTGCCGCCAGGACCTACCATGGGTAAAGTACGTGTGCAGGGTGACAGGGGAGGTACAGGTGGAAGGAGTCTAGCCGCTGACTTTCCAGAGGGAACCATGGCGGCCTTCACCCTCCTACGCCTGGGGGTGGCGGCCACACCCAGTGTCATCTGCATAGGCTGCCACCTGGCTCAGCTGCCACCTACAAGAGCCTCTGGGGCCTTGGGGAGCTGCTGAGCCATGTAATTTCCAAAGCTGTTCACATAGCGCTCTGCTACTCAGAGCCCCTTCTCTGACTCTGACTATGCAGACAGAGCATAGTTGGTTGTGCTTGGCAGGTGGCTGACAGGGATGAAGGGAGATCCAAGAAGGCAGGGTGCTCTTCTTGAAGGTGGGGCCTGAAGGGCAGCTGGAGCCTCTTGGGGACACAGCAGGACTCCCAGAGGGCCTCAAAGCCTGCCTGCTTGCCTTTCTGAAACCATTGAAGGGTGGGGTTGAGGTGGAGGCATTTAGAACAGCCCTGTGCAAGGTAATAGGATCTAGGGAGTAACAAGGGAGCACTGACAGAGCTCTGTGCTATACTTTTTTTCTTTCAAGATTTCTTTGTTTATTTTAAAGGAATTTTTTTTTTTTAAGATTTTATTTATTTATCAGGGGGGCGGGGAGAGCAAGCACAGGCAGACAGAATGGCAGGCAGAGGCAGAGGGAGAAGCAGGCTCCCTGCTGAGCAAGGAGCCCGATGTGGGACTCGATCCCAGGACGCTGGGATCATGACCTGAGCCCAAGGCAGCTGCTTAACCAACTGAGCCACCCAGGCATCCTCTTTGTTTATTTTAGAAGAGAGCACAGGGATGGGCACAGAGGGAGAAAGAATCTCAAGCAGACTCTGCATTGAGCATGGAGCCTCACGTGGGGCTCGATCTGAGGACTCTGAGATCATGACTTGAGCCAATGCCAAGAAGTGGACATTTAATTGATGGTATCACACAGGCGCCCTCTGTGTTACAGTTTTGGGACTCTGGGTAGGACCAGGGCTGTCTGCATCCTGCCTGCTACAGACCTCATGGGCTCTTTCTCATTTCACTTTGTAGGTAGGATGGATACAAGTGCAGTTATAGTTTCAGAAATTTGTTCTTCATTTCTCCAGTTTTGAACTGGGACTAAACCCACAAATGCCCCATGACAACTCTTAGAAGAAAGGAAAGAGGGGTGCCTGGGTGGCTCAGTGGGTTAAGCCTCTGCCTTCGGCTCAGTCATGATCTCAGAGTCCTGGGATCGAGCCCCGCATCGGGCTCTCTGCTCAGTAGGGAGCCTGCTTCCTCCTCTCTCTCTGCCTGCCTCTCTGCCTGCTTGTGATCTCTCTCTGTCAAATAAATAAATAAAATATTTTTTTAAAAAAGTACACATATGTACTCTTACAGCTCTAAATGCTTACAATAAAAAGCAAGAAATGTCTTAGATTAGTAACCTAACTTGGCAGCTTAAGGATCTAGGGAAAAAAGACAAACTAAACCCAAAGCTAGCAGAAGGAAAGAAGTAATAAAGATTAGAGCAGATCAACAAACTGGGGAATAGAGGAAAATCAGTGAAACCAAAAGTTGGTTCTTTAAGATCATGAAAGCTGACAAAACTTTAGCTATGTGGGCTAAGAAAAAAGGAGAGGATTACTAAAGTCAGAAATGAAGTGGGAACGTTATCACTGATTCTATAGAAATAAAAGGGATTGTCAGTGGTGTGAACTGTTGTACAGCAACAAATAGGATAACTTAGATAAGTGGACAAATTCCTGGAAACACAGAATCTACCAAGACTGCATCACGGAGATGCAGAAAGTCTGACTAGACCTACGACTGGTAAGGAGACTGAACCAGTAATCAGAAATCCCCAACAGGGATGCCTGGGTGGCTCAGTTGGTTAAGCATCTGACTTTAGTTCGGGTCCTGGGATCGAGCCCCATATCAGGCTCTCTCCTCAGCAGGTAGCATGCTTCTCTCTCTTCCTCTGCCTCCTGCTCCCCTTTCTTGTGTTCTCTTTCCGCCCCCACCTCAAATAAAATCTTAACACAAAACGAAACAAAAACTCCCAACAGAGCAAAGCCCAGGACCAGACAGCTTTACAGGTGAATTCTACCAAACCTTTAAAGAAGAATTAACACCAGTCCTTCCCCAACTTTTCCCAAAAATTGAAGGGGAAAGAAGCTTCCCAACTCATTCTGTGAGGCCAGCCTTTCCCTGATAACAGAGACAATGTAAGAAAAGAAAAGTATAGACCAACATCTATGATAAAGACTGACGAAAAAATCCGCAACAGAATACTAGCGAATAGAATTCAGCAGCATATTAAAAGGACTATGTACACCATGACCAACTGGAATTTATTCCTGGCATGCGGGTATGGGTCCATAATTGAAAACCGATCAATGTTATATGCCATATCAACACAATGGAGGGAGTAAAAAACACAGGATCGTCTTAATTGATCCCCCAAAATCATTTGACAGTATTTAGCTTCCATGATAAAAGCACTCAACAAACTAGGAACAGACGGGACCTGCCTCCACATGGGAAGAGCCATCCATGAAAACCCAGAGGAAGCATCACACCCAGCAGTGAAAGACTGGAAGCATTTTCTCTATGAGGAACAAGGCAAGGTTGCTGCTTTCACCACTTCCATTCCACATGGTCCTGGAAGTTTTGGTCAGAGCAATTAGGCAAGAAAAATCAAAGACCTCCAAATTGGGACAGAAGAAGTAAAATTATTTCTGCAGGTGATATGATCTTATGTGTAGAAAATCCTAAAGACTGTAAAAAAAAAAAAAGAAATAAGTGAATACTATTAGAATAAATGAATTCAGAGCATCAGGAACAAAGTAAATGCACAAAAAATGGTATCTCTGTATGTTAACAAAAAAATCTGCAAAGGAAGTTGCAAAAACAATCCCATTTACAACAGTATCAAGAGTAAAATACTGGGACGCCTGGGTGGTTCAGTTGGTTGGGCAGCTGCCTTCCGCTCAGGTCATGATCCCGGTGTCCTGGGATCCAGTCCCACATCGGGCTCCTTGCTCGGCGGGGAACCTGCTTCTCCCTCTGCCTGCCACTCTGTCTGTCTGTGCTCACTCTCTCTGACAAACAGATAAATAAAATCTTTAAAAAAAAAAAAAAAAGAGTAAAATACTTACAAGGTGATTTACTCAAGGAGGTAAAACACTTGCACAATGAAAACTATTAAATGTTTCTGAAAGAAATTGAAGAAGAGGGACGCCTGGGTGGCTTAGTCAGTGAAGCGTTTGCCTTTGGCTCAGGTCATGATCCCCGCCCCGCATCAGGCTTCCTGCTCAACCGGGTCTGCTTCTCCCTCTGCCCTTCCCTGTGCTCATGCTTGAGCTCACTGTCTGTCTGCCCCCCCCCCCGAAATAAATAAATCTTTTAAAAAATTTAAAAAAAGAAAGACATAAAGGAACCACATCCCATGTTCATTGGAAGACTTAATATTAAATGTCCATGTTAGCTAAAGTGGTCTACAGACTCAGCAATATCTGTCAAAATCCTAGAGTCATTTTTGTAGAAATAGAAAAAAAACCCATCTTAAAATTCATATGCAATCTCAGAGGACCCAGAATAGCCAGAACAATCTTGGAAAAGAACAATAAATCTGGAGGACTCAACACTTGCTGATTTTGAAACTGACTACATAGCTACAGTAATCAAAACAGTGTGGTGTTGACGTAAGATAGACCCTCACCTGTGTCCACGTGATGTTCAATAAGGGTCCCAAGACCACTCAAATGGGAAAGGCCAGTCTGCAACAGACAGTGCTGGGAAATTGCACATCCCATGCCAAAGATGGACATTGGAGCCTTACCTCACACCACATGCAGAAATTAACTCAGGATGGAAAAGGACCTAAATGGAAGACCTAAAAATATGAAAGAACCTTAAAGGCATTATTCTAAGTAAACTAAACCACACACAAAAGGACATCTGTTGTAGAACTCCACTTATATGAGGTACCTACAGTAGTCAGAGACTCCTAGGGACAGAAAGTGTAACTCATGGGGACCAGAGACTAGGGGAGGGGAGAACGGGTTTTTTCGTGGAGAAAGAGTTTCAGTTGGGAAAGATGAGAAAGTTCTGGGGAGGGATGGTGGGGATGTTTGCATGATGATGTGAACGTATGTAATACCACTGAACTGTACACTTAAAAATGGTTAAGATGGTGGGGCATCTTTGTGGCTCAGTTGGTTAAGCATCTGCCTTCAGCTCAGGTCATGATCACAGATTCCTGGGATCAAGTCCCATAGGCTCCCTGCTCAGCAGAGAGTCGGCTTCTCCCTCTCCCTCTGCCTCTCTACCCCCAAGCTTGTTCTCTCTCTCTCTCCCTCAAATGAATGAATAAAATCTTTGAATGAATAAAATCTTTTTATTTTATTTTTTATTATTTTTTAAAGATTTTATTAATTTATTTGACAGAGATCACAAGTAGGCAGAGAGGCAGGCAGAGAGAGAGGGGGAAGCAGGCTCCCTACTGAGCAGAGAGTCCAATGTGGGGCTCAGTCTCCAGACCCAGGGATCATGACCTGAGCCGAAGGCAGAGGCTTAACCCACTGAGCCACCTAGGCGCCCCTAAAATCTTTTTAAAAAATGGTTGAGATGGGGAGCCTGGGTGGTTCAGTGGGTTAGAGCCTCTGCCTTCGGCTCGGGTCATGATCCCGGAGTCCTGGGATGGAGCCCCACAGCGGGCTCTCTGCTCAGCGGGGAGCCTGCTTCCCCCTCTCTCTCTCTGCCTGCCTCTCTGCCTACTTGTGATCTCTGTCTGACTTCTGATCTCTGTCTGTGAAATAAATAAAATCTTAAAAAAAAAATGGTTGAGATGATCAATTTATGTTATATGTATTTTACTACAATAAGAAAAACAAAAAAAAGGGTCTTGTTTATCGTTTCTTTCTCTCACAAAGAAAAAAAAAACCAAACCGTCCTCCTTACTAAAGCAAGCAGAAAGTGTATTATTTTCACTCACCTATCAAGAAACCATGATGCCATTAATACAAATTAAAGAAACTGAGCAATTTTAAGATTTTTTTTTTTTTTTTTTTTTTTTTTTTTTACAGAGAGAAATCACAAATAGATGGAGAGGCAGGCAGAGAGAGAGAGAGAGAGGGAAGCAGGCTCCCTGCTGAGCAGAGAGCCCGATGCGGGGCTCGATCCCAGGACCCTGAGATCATGACCTGAGCCGAAGGCAGAAATTTAACCCACTGAGCCACCCAGGCGCCCCAGAAACTGAGCAATTTTAGTAGCATCCAGAGGGCACCAGTCATTCTGAAATCCTTGGAATGGACATCAGTGGCTTCTAATCAAGTAGTAGCTTAGAAATTATTAGTAATTCCAAGGTTTCAAAACGTCTGTAAATGATTGAGTATTCATAAATAAGTATGGACGTGGGACATGGATGACAGTTTTGAAATCACTTGTTTTTGCTTGCTTTTTAAAATGTGTCCTTGATAAATAAAATAAAATAAAATAAAATAATAAAATAAAAAATCTTTACAAAAAGGGGTGCCTGGGTGGCTCAGTGGGTTAAATTTCTGCCTTCGGCTCAGGTCATGATCTCAGGGTCCTGGGATCAAGCCCCGAATCAGGCTCTCTGCTCGGCGGGGAGCCTGCTTCCCCCTCTCTCTCTGCCTGCCTCTCTGCCTACTTGTGATCTCTCTCTCTCTCTCTCTCTGTCAAATAAATAAATAAATAAGATTTTAAAAAAAACTTTATAAAATGTGTCCTTGGAGGGGTGCCTGGGTGGTTCAGTCATCTAAACAGCTGCCTTCAACTGAGGTCATGGTCCCAGGGTCCTGGGATCGAGTCCTGCATTGGGCTCCCTGCTCAGTGTCATGTCTACTTCTCCCTCTACCTGCAGCTCTTCCTGCTTCTGCGCTCTTTCACTGAGACAAATGAATAAATAAAATCTTTAAAAAATAATAATAAAAAATAAAATGTATCCTTGAGGTGCCTGGGTGGCTTAGTCACTTGTCTGCCTTCATGGGTCATGGTCCTGGAGTCCTGGGATCCCTACCCATGATTGGGCTCCCTGCTCCCTGGGGAGTCAGCCTCTGCCCCTCCGCCAGCTCTTGCTCTCTCTTCTGCTCTTTTTCTCATAAATGTGTCCTTTATTTGTTGTTTGACATATATATAAGCCTGCAGGAACCCAAATGTTTGGAAGAATTAATCACAGAGGATGTGAGGAGGGGGTCAAAGAGGAGGTTTCTGTTGATGTTGTTAACTATCAAACAGCTCTGGACTGATTTCTGTTCTAAAAGAAATGACTGCCTTCCTAATATCTAGCTCATTGAAAATCTTTTTTTATTTTAAGATTTTATTTTAAGTAGGCATCATGCCCAGCATGGAGCCCAGGGCAGGGCTTGAACTCAAGAGCCCAAGAGCAAGAGCTGAGCTGAGATCAAGGGTTGGATGCTCAGCTGATGGAGCCTCCCAGGCGCAGCACCCCAACCCCAGAATCATTTTTTACAAGACCAGTGCTCTAACCCATGAGCTATAGGGCCACCAAAATCATTTTTTAAACGTGCGACCGTAATTGCTGCTTGTAAGAGGAAAATGTTTTTCCTGAAAGCTGTGGACATAAATGATGTAAAGGGAGAGCTGGCCTCAGCACTGAGTCTTCCATCCAGGAAGATGGTGCATGTTTCTGTGTTTTGGTTGTGTGTTCTGTTCTGTCTGATGGTTTCACAGTTTATTCCCTTCCCGTCAAGTTTACCCCTGTGGCTTCTGGGGTTGGGGCCGTCCAGCTGTTGGCATTCCACCCAGCACCCTGAGTCCACATCTCCTACAAGTAGCTTTGTCTTAGCTTCTGGCGTTTTCTCTGTTGGTTTGGTTTCATTTAGAGCCCTTGACTTGTCACGAGGGTGTAGTGGGTGGCTCCGTCTTCTGCTCTAGTTTTATGGGGACTACTGTGCATGCTTCCCGTGAAGTCACATGCCTCCCGTGAGTATTGGGGAGTTTTTAGCAAATTAAGGAAGTTCCTTTCTTCTTGCTTACTTAAGTTACAATTTTTGTAAAAAAAAACAGGAATAGATACTGAATTTAATTATATGGTTTTCTTCTGTGTGTTTTTCTCTATCAAGTAAGACATTAGGTTTCCTAATTTTGAGACATGCTTGCATTCCTGGGATTATAGCCTACTAGATTATGATATATATTCTGTTAATTCATTATTAGATTTAAGTTGCTGATACTTTATTTAGGATTTTGGGGTGTGTATTCTGAGGCTTCATTGAGTGTTCGTCTTTGAGGCCTTGTCTGTTTTGTATGAAGGTTATGCTAGTCTCATAGAATGCATTTAGAAACTTTCCATGTTTGCTTTAATTTTCAGGAATAGTTTAAGTTTTCTTTTCCATAAAGGGATTGATAGAATCCACCCTAAAACCTAGGGCATGATCTTTCTTTGCAAGGAGGAGGAATGAGGTCTATAGGTCTTGTACCACCTTTTAAGTTCATGTTAAACTTTGTCATCCGTTTTGGGTTTCCGCCCTCTTGAGTGAGTTCCACAACTGATGTTTGCCTAGAAGATTGTCCCCATTGTGGAAACAAGGGATGATGAGTTTGTGCTCAGAGAGGAGTGATGAAAGTCAGGGGAGTGGTGGCTGTAGGAGAGCTGCTGTGTTTCCCTGGCCTGCCTTCCTGGCCCACTTTGCTGAGAGAGCATCTAATGTCCCAGAAGGAAATGCCATGCCCTCGGCCAGGAGGGCAGCAAAGGGCAGGAGCCTCCGAGCCATGGAGATGTCCACAGAAGCCAGAGTCTGGGCTGTTCGGTGCCATCTCAAGAGCTATCTAATGTTGACTCAGCTTTTCAAACATGTTGGGCAGGCTCAGCAGAATAGCCCATGGACCCCTGGCTCGCAGCGTTTCTGTGCAGGTGGAAGTCTACATTGCACAGATCCTTCCCTCTGTGGGTTAAAGGAAACCTCTGCCCGTATGCGTCCTGCCTCATACCCACTTTGTTGGCAGGGCCTTTTCTTCCCTGGGTCCGTCCAGGAGGGAATCTGGAGAACCAGTGTTTGGGGATTTATTGAACACATTTGCTTCATCTTCCCAATAATTTCTGCTTTTACTTTACTTTCTTCCTGCTTTATTGGTTTCTCATGTTGTTTTGTTTCTTTGGCTTCTTGTGTGGAACACACACGTTTCAGTCTTTTCCTCTGTTTTGTTCTCTCATAAACACATTAAAGTCTGTACATGTTCATCTATGTGTTGGATACATCTTCTGTAATTGATTTGCAGGGCTTTCATTGTCAGTGATTTCCATGGACTGTAATTTCAACTTTGATTTCTTCTAGTTTAAACTACATAAATTTTGGGGGCGCCTGGGTGGCTCAGTGGGTTAAAGCCTCTGCCTTCAGCTCAGGTCATGATCCCAGGGTCCTGGGATCGAGCCCCACATCAGGCTCTCTGCTCAGCAGGGAGCCTGCTTCCTCCTCTCTCTGCGCCTGCCTCTCTGCTTACTTGTGATCTGTCTGTCAAATAAATAAAAATTAAAAAAAAAAATCTTAAAAAAAAAACTACATAATTTTTTTTTCAAATGCATGAATTTTTTTTTTGAAATTACTCTTTTTTTGGAGGGTTTATCGGTAGTATTTTCTTGCCTGTGGGATTAAATATGTCCCCCTCTCTTTTTTTTGTTCTAATAATTTAGAAGATACATATCTCATATTTCTCTTGTTAGGAATTTTTCTTAAGTTTTCAGTAATTACAAGAACACATATAGATAAACATCAACATTCATAGCCTCTCCCACCTGAGTAAAACTATACCTTGAACCCATCCTTAATTCCCTATGCCTCTCAAAGTGGTTTCTTTTTTAATTGTGCTAAAATACACATAACAGAAAACATACCATTTTAACATTGCTCAGAGTCCAGTTCAGTGGCAGCAAGTCCGTTCCCATGGTAGCGTGCCCGCCCTCCCCCCTTCCTAACTCCCCCTTGTCCTCCAGCCCCTGGCTCCCCTATACCTGCTGTCTCTGTGCCTTTGACTCTGCTAGGGGCCCCGTGGGCATGAAGTCACGCGCAGTCTGCAGCTTAGGCTGCTTAGGGCTCTTCACACGCACTCCCTCACACGTCTTCACGCTTTATCTCCGGCATAGGCCAGTACGGGCTGAATGCTCACTTACTGCAAGGACAGCTTCAGCTCTGGAACCTTCAGTTGTTCATGAAGGAGGTGGAGCGCTGGGACCACAAGTCTTTGTTATGCCTTCCTCATCTGCAGGGGGAGTGACTTGGGCACCGTTTCTGAGGTCTCCCCTCGCAGAAGCCTGGCTGGCTCTTGCTGACAAAGGTTTTGTTGTTTGCATATCCTTCCTAGATGACAATGAAAACCAAACAGCGCATGCTGACGGAGGACTGGGAGCTTTTCAAACAGAGGCGATTCATTGAGGAGCAGGTGAGGTTTGGGGATGTGGGGGGGCTGTGCGCCTGTGCAGGGGAAAAGCACAATTCCAAGGCCACACTGTGGGTCTGCTCCTAACTAGTCTCCCTTCTCCATTTCCTTCTCTTCTGTATTTCTCAAGGAAATCCCATTTATTGAGTGACCACACTAGCCCACAGCCACCCAAGTCCCTGGTGTCTGGTCTCGGAGGCAGCTGGTGCCGTCAAGTCACAGAACTGGAAGCCAGCCTGCCCCCCCTCAGGCCCGATTCACAGGCCTCCCCACATGGACCTGGGCCGAGCTTTCAATGTAGCTGCTGACAACACAGCTCGCTCCCTCCTTCCCTACAGACTTCCATAACCCTCTGCACCTCCCTGTGGCTGGCTCAGGGTACTTGACTTTGGAAACTTGACTCCCTTGATTCTTCTTCACAAGCTGGCATCTTTGTCTCCCCCTTCCTCAGTCATTGGTGTCCCTTCCCCCATTTTGGTGTCCTTGCCCCTGTGGTCTCCACCCACACTGGGCTTGCTCACCGGCTCCCACCCCCCAACCCTATCAGATGGCCCTTCTAGCACCACCCATCCTGTTGCCAGAGCTGGTCTATAGGTTTCTTCTCTGCAATCCAGATGCTTGTCTTGTCGACTGGTAGGTAGCTCCTGGATCTGCACCCTTCACGTGCCAGTCCTTGTTCCTGCAGTGGGTATTCTCCCCAGCTGGCCATCCTCCCACCTGCCTGCTTCTGTTGTGTCACAAATGCCTTTTAACTCGTGGGCCATCTAATGCTGTAGCTCTTCGTGTGTGGGCCTGTGTGCCTCCAGGCTATTCTATTGGGCACGCCCCCCCCCACCCCATCCCATCCCCCAAGACTCCCTCCTGCCCAGCCCAGGGTCAGCCAGGCCTTCCAGAGGTGTTTCAGTGATGCCTGGCTCAGTGCTCTGCTCCTGACTTGGATGCCCTCTTTGCCTCTGACAGCATTACCAACAGTGCTTCCTCTGGGCCCTATGTGGGCCTGGCGCCCTGCTGCTTTTCTGCCAGGGCACCTCCCACATCATGGTTTCCTCTTCCAGGGTCTAAGCCCCTGGGGGGCTGCGGTTTAGCTCTGCGCTCCTGGTCCCTAGTGAGAACCGAGCACACAGCTGATTCCAGGTAAAGGCTGGGTGTCTGCTGGTGAGGCACCAGCCAGGGCTTCCTGCTCCCTGGCCTTTGTGAGACTCAGGCCGGTGGCTGCCATGCATTTCAGGTCTGCCCCTTCCCGGCCCTGTCCCACTCTAGGAAACTGTGGTCACTGGCTTCTGAATGAGCATGGCACCCAGTACCATGATTACGGAGAAGCTGGACCACCTGACTGGGGGCACGTCTTGCAAAGTTAACCTCTCATTTGATGGTTTCCTCTAGCTGACCAACAAGAAGGCAGTCACTGGCGAGAACAACTTCACAGATGCCATGAGGCACATGCTGTCATCCCGGCTCAGCATGCCCGACTGCCCCAACTGTAACTACAGGAGAAGGTGAGCCTGCGAAGTTGTGTGGGCGTGGCGGGCCTGCAAGAGCCACAGCCTTGGCCCGGGCGCTGAGCCCGACAGAGCTCCGTCTGAGCTCTCTCGGCTCTCTGGGTAACTGTCCTTCGTTCCCACTCAGATGTGCTTGTGATGACTGCAGCCTCTCACACATCCTCACTTGTGGTGTCATGGACCCCCCCGTCACTGGCGACATCCACAGTCACCAGCTACCCCTCCAAGTGGATTCCGCTCCTGACTATCTCTCTGAGATGCGTCCACCTAGCGTGTCCTCAGCAAGCTCAGGGTCAGGCTCCAGCTCTCCCATTACAATTCAGCAACATCCCAGACTCATCCTCACAGACAGTGGCTCTGCACCAACTTTGTAAGTTGTGACTTTGTAATAAGATTTCAGAAATTTACATAACCCAATGATGAGAAATATGGACAGTAATGTCTACAGAAGTACGGATATCATTATAGTGCTTTTCGAGAAAAAGGATCCTTCATTTTTTAAGCAACTTTTAAAATACGAAATCAGTAAACCCAAACTTTGACACTATTTCATTACATGAAAAAAAAATACGGTAAATTTATAAATGCCAGTAAAGAAAAAACCATGTTGGTATGCAGGGAAGTGTCTCTTCAGTTCTGGCTTCATGTTTCCCATTTCGTTTGAGGGTGATCAGCCCAAAGTTCATTCCGCCTCATTGTCCGTTCAGCATTCATGCTTATTCCATGTCTTGCTAAAAACTCAGAAGATCACTTTAGCAAGCGATTGAAAGGTTCTGTTTTCCGTGTTCCCACATTATCTAGAAGTACATTTTGTATGAGCGAGGGGGCTGTGCGGTCGTCGCCAGTTCACACTGTAGGTGAGTGGCCTCACGTTTTTTCAGAGTTGTGATCCTGTCATTTGTTGAGGCTTCCCTTTCGAACTTCTGGACAGTTTGCACATGGATGTGTGTCTTTATTTTATTTAGGTTTGCATTTTGCTTATCATAGAGTGTGCGGGTATCAGGAGCCCCATGGAGGCGATGCCCGCCAGCCTGGTTCCCCATGGGAGGGGTTGTGGCCCTGGCCTCAGGCTACTCAGCGTCTCTCAGATTGCTCACCACCTCCATCTGGATTTCTCCTGACAGCTCTGAGGCTTTCCTTCAGAGTCTTGCAGTCCTCAGTGTGGATCTGGTCTCAAAACACAAAATAATTCTGAAGGGATTGGCCTGAATGCCTTGACTCCTTTGAGTTCGAGCTGCTTTCTAGACCTGGATACCCTGTGCTCTCTCTGGGGCCTGTGAGGGAGGGTCGAGCGTTTCCCAGCTAGCTGTTGGGCAACCTCTAACTAAAACAGACTGAAATTAAACACATACGGTGTTTAAATAAATTAAAAAAAAATTATGTTGGAAAAGCCCATCCCTGCTACTGTGTCACACTGATGTCAGGTGCGGGCTTCTCTGTGTTGCGCAGTGGAGGAAGTGCTCTGGGGCACCTTTGTCTGTGGGCCAGGACTGCCTGCGGCTGCGCTGGACCTCTGGTCCTTCAGCAGCTAGGATTAATGTCTTCCAAACACGAACTGCGAGGACTTGAAAGCCTCCGTTGTTCCCTTTGGTTTGTGTCATCTCTTTCTTGGTGTCAGCACTAAGTCGGTTGGAGAGAATCGTGTGCCTGGAGTCTCTGTGCCGCAGGGCTGTTTGGTTCTCGGGGGCTTTAGGGGAGCTGCAGCCTGCCTTCATTACACTGAGCAAATGACTCAATCACCTCATGTCATCTGTGACTCGTGGAGGTGGTGATGTTTCGGGAGTGGGTATGAGGGCTGTCCAAGGCCACACATTCCATCACCTCAGGTGCCACCGGCCTCAGGAGACCTGAGCAGCCTTCACCTGGTGGGTGCTGTAGGTGCTAACGGTGGTGAGCTCCAGGTTAGGCATATTGTGTTCCCTCTTTTTCCAAAAATGGGAAGGACATCTGAGTTGAGCAATTTTGGACACTCTGCTAAATCCGAAAGTTCACCAGTTTGTAGGATTTTTCCTTCTGGAAGTTATTGTATGCAGAGCTGAAGACGGACTGAGAGGCATGTTTATGGTCACGGTGGGGTGACCACGAATGGTCCGTGCCCTGCACAGTCTGCCCTGATGTGGAAACTGTGTGCCCGCCCTTGTCACACCAGAAAAGCCTATGTTTGAAGTATCCTTCATTGGCTACAGCCTTGAAATTTGCCTACTAGTTTTTTTTTTTTTTAAGTAAATCTTCCATTTGCCCATTGTTTAGATGTCTTGTTAAAGCTGATATTTAATTCAGATCATGAGTGACTTGTCGAAGGCAGGCCTTGTAGTAAAAAACTTTTAGTATTTTGTCACTTAAGTGCCTTTAAAGTTTTGTTCAACTGGCTACGTCTGAAATTTTGGTGGTTCTGTGTACCCCCTTTAATTTTAATAAAAAATTAATTGTGTCTGCTTGGAAATGGCAGCAAACAGTTGTACACTGAGGCACTTCAAGCCCAATGGAAATGCAGTAATAATTAATCCGATTAAATTTTGGCAGTTGCCCAGATATTTTTCTTCTTTTGGTGTTTTGTTTTCCATTCTTCTGTGTAGCACAGATGGTAATCTTTCAGGCATTTTTCCCCGTGTTCAGGTTACCAGGAGATGTTACCAAGTGTGCGCGGTGCTCAGTGTAATATTCCCGCAAACCAGAACAGCCTGTAAAGGCAGCGTCAGGCTCCGTGGGTGGCGTACTCCCTATCCCCGGGTGAGCAGCCTCGTGGTGACCGTCTCTGCCTGTCTCAGTTGTAGTGACGATGAAGACGTTGCACCGTTGTCAGCTAAATTTGCTGATATTTATCCACTGAGTAACTACGATGATACCGAGGTGGTGGCCAGTATGAATGGAATCCACAGCGAGCTGAACGGTGGAGGGGAAAACATGGCCCTGAAAGATGAGGTACGGACACCACTTCTTCACAGTGACAAGAGATGGCATCAAGTGGTGATCTGGTGTCTTGTTTGTTTTAGTTCTTCCACTTTGAAAAGTATAAATTACGAAGTTTGTTTTTGAAGTCCCCTCAGGTAAGCAGTACCAGCAGCAGCTCTTCAGAGGCTGATGATGAAGAGGCAGACGGCGAGAGCAGCGGGGAGCCACCAGGAGCCCCAGAGCAAGATGGAGCTCTAGGCAGTGGGAGTCCCAGGAACGAGGAGAGGAAAGTAGACAGTCCACCCCCATCTTACCCTACTCAGCAGGTACGATTTCATTTTCCCAAACTTAATGTTTTGCTGAGGGTGTCTGTCTTTGTGTATATTTTCTCTAAACATGAGCATTATTGAATGCAAAATTGTGTTATCTTGAATAGCTTCTAAAGATTAGAACTGGAGAGGATTGAGGCCCACTGATAAAATATACAAACATGGCTCCTCACCCTGTTTTCATCTTGTTCCTCTTGCTTGAATCCACTCGACGGTCTCGATTTTGCAGCATCCCAGAGTTGCTCTAGACAGTTAGCTGTCGTAGAGGGTTTTTTTTTTTTTTTTTTTGTATGTAAAGAAGCAAAGGGAGGGTTTTTTAAATAAATAAAATAATGGAATGTTAAAATTTCAGAAAAAAGTTGATTTTGTAAGGGAGGTTTTTTTCTGATGGAGGTCTGTTTTTCTGTTTCCAAAAGGTGAGTGTTTTCTCTTAGAGACTCCCTAATTATATGATAGATGGTCACATAGTTCTTTTTCTTTTCTTTCTTTCTTTTTTTTTTTTTTTTTAAGTTTTTATTTATTTGTTTGAGAGAGTGAGAGTGTGCATTTGAGCAGTGGGTAGGGACAGAGGGGGAGGAACAAGCTGACTCCTCGATGAACAGGGAGCCCAATGCAAGACTCGATCCCAGGGCCCTGGAACCATAACCTGAGTAAAAGGCAGATGCTTAACTAGCTGGGCCACCCAGGCACCCTGCTCACGTAGTTCTTAAATGAAAGGAAGAACAAATGATGGTCGGGTTGCTTGGCTAAATTATTTTCCTTAATAGGCAGTATAGGTCCATAGTTGAAACAAGAAAGGCGATACAAAAAGGTGTTTTATTAAGAAGTCTGGGGGCGCCTGGGTGGCTCAGTGGGTTAAAGCCTCTGCCTTCAGCTCAGGTCATGGTTCCAGGGTCCTGGGATCGAGCCCCACATCGGGCTCTCTGCTCGGCAGGGAGCCTGCTTTCTCCCTCTCTCTCTGTCTGCCTCTCTGCCTACTTGTGATCTCTGTCTGTCAAATAAATAAATAAAATCTTTAAAAAAGAAAAAAAGAAGAAGTCTGGCCCTGGCATTGTTCACCCTCAGCCCTGCCCAGCACCTGCCCATCCTCAGTTCTAGTCCCAGTAGGTAATCAGTCTTATTATTGTGTCCTTCCAGTGTTTGTATATACAAATGCTAATATTTATTCTTTCCCTTTTCTGTGACAAGGCTTATACTAATGCACACTCAGCTCCCCTTGCTTTTCCTCTCAGCATCATATCCTGACTGATTCTGTGTGGAGCACACTTCCTCGTCCTTGTCTGTTTTCCCTCTCTGTGTGCCAGCAGGTGGACATACCAGAATTCTCTTTCTCTTTTTAGTCCCTGCTGGTAGGCAGTTGTGTTTGCTTCCCTTTATGCCATTCGGTGAGTGACCTTATACATCTGACCTTCCCACCTCAGTAGGTCTGTTCCTAGGTGTGGTCACCAGTGGTGGCTTCTCTGGGTCTAGAGTGTGATGGTCTCCCCTGCTCCCTAGAAGAGGATGATGTCGTAGTTTTGGGGTTTGGCCAGTCTGGTGAGAAATGGCAGATTGAGATTTCGGTCTTACTTGCATTTCCCATTCCATCTTATTGTTGAGATGTCAGACTTCTTCTTATGCTATTTTATGTCCTTTATTAGTATGTGATTTGCAGAGATTTTCTCTGGGTCTGTGGCATGTCTGTTAGTTGTGTTTTTGTGGTGTTGGTTGATTTTATTTATTTACCTATTTGAGAGAGAAAACGTACACGTGTGCGTGCACACAGTAGGTATCAGAGGGAGGAGAGAGAATCCTAAGCTGACTCCTTGCTTAGCCTACAGAATCACCTGAGGGGCTTGATCTCTCAACCCAAAGATCCCGACCTGAACTGGGTGCAATGCTTAACCAACTGTGCCACTTGGGCGGCGTCCCTGTTAGGTTTTACGGTATTTTTTGAAAAGCAGAAGTTTTTAATTTTGGTAAATTCCAATTCCTCGATTTTTCCTTTTACAAATCATGCTTTTGATGTTATATCCAAGAAAGCTCTGTTTCGTTCTGCAAGATTTCTAACTTTAGCTCTCATAAGGTGTGGTTCATTTGACTCAGTTTTCCTCACAGTATGAGGCAAGGGGCTACGTTCAGCTTTTTGCTATGTCGACATCCAGTTGCCCAGCAGCATTTGTTGACAGAGTCTGTCTTTACCTGCTGAGTTGCATTAGCCGTTTGTTGAACATTGAGAGGCTCTAAATACATGTATTTTCTGTCTGCATTCTGCATTCTCTGCTCCTTGGACCTCTGGGTCCTTTCCCGCGGTGTGTGTGACCTGCTTGGTAATAAGTTTGGATAGCAGGTAGGCTCTGTCCCCCAGGTTGATGGGCCTTATTGAAGTTTATGTAGGCTGTTCAGAGTCCTTCGTGTTTCCATGTAAGTTTTAGAATCAGCTTATTCTACGAAAAAACTGCCTGAATTTTGATAGAGATTGTATTGACTTCTTGAATACTTGATAGAATTCACAGCAGACTCCTCTGGGCCTGCTCTCTTCTTTGTGAGGTGATGTAGATCACTTGGAGGAAAATCCAGTCTTAATGGCATTGCATCTGTCAGCCTAGGAATGTGCTGTTCTCTTTCCATTTACTTAAATCATCTTTAATTTCTTCTAGCAGTTAAAAAATTTCTAGTCAGTGGGTCTTGAATGTATTTCTTAAATTCATTCTTAAGTATTAGATGTTTTTAATTCTGTGAAAGTGATATTTTCTTATTTCAATTTTCAATTTATTGTTGTAATACATAGAAATACAGTTGATTTTCAGGTATTTGTCTTATATTCTGCAGCTTTAATTCGTTTATTCTTTGGTTTCTCTCTCTCTCTGTCTCTCTCTTTTGGTTAGATTCCTTTGAATTTTCTACATGCAAGGTCATGTTGTTTGTGAATAAAGACAATTTTACTTTTTCCTTCTCAGTCTGGAAACACAGCGTCTTCCTCTTGCTTACTGAGCTGGCCAGAATGTCCAGCACAGCACGGCAGAGAAGCGGTACAAGCACACAACTCTGCCTTGCTCCCAGTCCCAGGGGGGAGCCGCCCAGTCTGTGACTAGGATCCCAGCTGTGCATCTGTCGAGGACGACCTTACCAGGTTGAGGAAATAAATTCTGTCAGCTCCTCATTTCCTAAGAGTTTTATTGTGAACATATATTGGGTTCTCCAGATGCTCTTTCTGAATCTATTGAAATGTTCTTGTGGTTTCATCCTTCATTCTTTTACTGTGGTGTGTTGTATCAAGTGATTCTTGAATTTTTTTTTCTTTTTTAAGTAGACCATGTCCACTGTGGAGCCCCACATGGGTTTTGAACTCATGACCCTGAGATCAAGAGTCGGATGCTTAACCGACTGAACCACCCAGGTGCCCCTGATTTTTGAATGTTAAACCAACCTTGTGTTGCTGGAATAAATCCCATTTGGTCATGGTGTATAAACTTTTTTTCTTTTGGCATATTGCTGGATTGGTTGCTAATCTTTTGTTAGGATTTTTACATCTATGTTAATAAAAGGTACTGTTCTATAGTTATCTATCCTTGTGTCTCAGTCTGGCTTTGATATCAGAGTAATATTGGCCTCCTAGAATGAGTTGGGAAGTGTTTATTCTGCCTATATTTTCTGAAGAAATTTGTCTAAAGTTGAGATTTCTTAAATAGTTGATAGAACTTACCAGTGAAATCCCATGAGCCTGGTCTTGTGGGAGGATTTAGAATGACTAATTAAAATTTTGTTTACTTGTTGTAGGTTTAGTCAGATTTTCTATTTCTTCTTAATTTAAAATTTTTATGTCTTTCTAAGAATTCCTCCATTTCATCTGCACTGTCTCCTTTGATGGCATCAGGTGGTTTATTATATTCCTTTATGATTCTTTTAGTTCTCAGGATATGGAGTGATGTTAATTCATTAGTTGGATAATTTTGTCTGCTTTTTTTTTAAACCTTCAGTCTGGCTAAAGAATTACCAATTTCTGTAAAAAAAAAAAAGGGGGGTGTTTTATTAATTTTCTGTTTTTCTCTTTATTTCATTGATTTCTGTTCTAATCTCCATTATTTCTTTCCATTGACTTTGGGTTTAGTTTGTTATTCCCCGTCTAGCTTGTTGACTCTAAGTTTAGGTTATGGATTTTAGGACTTCCGAATATAGTGAGATCTGTTTGATGGCCTGACATCTAGTCTGTCCTACATAATGTTCTATGTATACTTGAAAATAATTTGTGTTCTGCTCTTGTTAGATGGTGTGTCCTATGAATAAAAGTTTCGTCAAATTGATAGCGTTATTCCAATTCTCTGAATCTTCCCTGATTTTCTGCATGGTTCTAAAAATTCCTGAGAGACATACTGACGTATTCATATCACTGCTAGAGTGTCTATTCCCTTTTCAGATGAGCCAAATTCATGCATTTGGGACAGTGTTGTTGGCGGTGTATGTGTGTGATTGTTACCCCTTCTTGATACACGTCGACTCTTTAGTCATTATGAGATGCTTCTCCGCTAGATTCTCTCATCTGAGAGAGCATTTCATCCCATTAGCGGAGTCGCTCCGGCAGCCGGAGGGTTACTGTATGCATGGTATCTATTTTTTCATCCTTTGAATTTCAGCTTCTTTGTATCTTTGAGTTTAAGATTTGTGTTTGAACCCTTTAGTTGGGTTTTGTATTTGTACTTTGTCCATCAATCTCTGCCCTTTGTCTGGAGGGCATTGATGTCAGTCACGATGGCTGTGCCACGTGCAGCTGCCACTTTGTTTCCGTAGGTTTCGTGTTTTTTGTTCCTCTGTTCCCCCTTTACTCTCTTTTTTGTATTAAAATTTTTAGTGTACCCGTTTAAATCTGCTGTTGATTCTTTGGTCTTTTTAGTTTGTTTTTTTAAGGGCTGTTGGGAATGGGAAGAGCCCCAGGCAGAAAGGCCAGGCTCCTGCTGCTCTTCTTTTTTTTTTAAAGATTTTATTTATTTATTTGACAGACAGAGACCACAAGGAGGCAGAGAGCCAGGCAGAGAGAGTGGAGGGAGCAGACTCCCTGCTGAGCAGAGAGCCCGATGTGGGGCTCGATCCCAGGACCCTGAGATCAGGACCTGAGCCGAAGGCAGAGGCTTTAACCCACTGAGCCACCCAGGTGCCCCCAGGCTCCTGCTGCTCTTACATTCTAGCAGATTGGCATGAATAAATGCTTCTGGATTTGCTGTTTCCCTTGGTTGATTTTCAGATCCTCAAATGATTGCTTTGACAATCGCATTCAGTTTTACCCTTGTTTAGAGGGAGAGGAGCTACCCTGACTGTTTCATTTCACCCTTGCTGAGTCCCATCTCTGGTGCCTCGTCTGGCAGCATCTGGGTGGAACCACTCCTGAGCCATGGGATCCCCGCCCACGCCAGTGCTCTGTCCTCCTGGGCTCCAGTTCTTCACTCCCCCTCCCCTAAGCCACCCTTGCCGGTCCCCTGTCCCTGCACAGACAGGCCCAGGCGCAGATGGGTGTGATTGCTACCTGAGCTGACACCCAGCCAAGGCGTGAGGTGTTCGTCTCTTCTCTCCACAGGTCCCCTTCATCCCAGGCTCTTGGGGTCCCTTCTGTACTTTACAAGGAGGGCTTTGGACAACTCCAGGTGTCACAGGAGCCCAGCTCAACAGAATGTGGCTGACATTAGTTTAATTCACACCAGTCTTTTTTTTTCTTTCCTTTTAGGCTGAACAAGCTGCAAACACTTGTGAATGTCATGTTTGTAAGCAAGAAGCTTCCGGACTGACGGCATCAGCGATGACCGCAGGAGCCCTTCCCCCAGGCCATCAGTTCCTAAGCCCCGAGAAGCCCACACACCCTGCCCTGCATCTGTACCCCCACATCCATGGACATGTGCCTCTGCACGCCGTCCCGCACCTGCCCCGCCCTCTCATCCACCCCACCTTGTATACGGCGCCCCCCTTCGCACACAGTAAGGTAAGTCAGGGCAAAGAGGGCCGGGAAGCTCACCTGTCACTAAGATTGTACAAGAAGTGCATATTGTAACAAACAAAAATCCATAAATCGGCAATGTCTAGGACCAAATTTAAATCTACTCTTGGTAGGAAGGTCCTCAAATATGTCCTTTTACCATAATCTCTTAGGCTCTCAGAATTTTGAACATTCACAGTTGTAAAAAATACTCACAGAAGTTGTGGTGTACTCTTTCAGAATTACCTAGAATGTAAAGTTTTCCAAATGATGTTGGTGTAATGGGTTGTACTTGGGGGAATTGCATACACGGCTCTGCTCACCCATACGCCAGTTCATTGCTTTGCTTGTGGCCTCCTAGGGCCTGGCTCTTTTTTTTTTTTTTTTTTTTTTAAAGATTTTTATTTATTTATTTGACAGAGGGAGAGAGATCATAAATAGGCAGAGAGGCATAGGGAGAGGGAAGCGGGCTCCCTGCTGAACAGAGAGCCCGATGTGGGGCTCAATCCCAGGACCCTGAGATTATGACCTGAGCCAAAGGCAGAGGCTCAACCCACTGAGCCACCAGGCGCCCCAAGGGCCTGGCTCTTTGTTGTAATGTTGCACAGATGGATACATTGAGTACAGCTTGGGTCCTCTGACACTAGCTGGGCTCTTCAGTGTCTGAAATTACTAAAGGAAGAATCCTAAGCGTAGTGCGAAAGAAGGTCGAAACGCCGTGCAGGCTGTTGGGAAGCGACTGGAGGCACAAAGGAAAGGGCCTCCCAGACCAGCAGTGCTCAGAGGCTGTTCCGAGAAGGAGTGAGCATGTAGAAAAGGTTTGCTTTTTACGTAGTTCTTCTCAGAGAACCCCATGCTTCTATTTTCATAGCTTAGATTTTACAGTGAAATTTTTAGTTTTCCCCAAACTCTCCAGATATATTCTTTAAAACAGTGATTCTCAGCTGGGAGAAGGGAGGACGACATGGGATGGAAGAGGCTTTTTTAGACTACATGAACATTTTCTTTCCCCACGGGGCATCTGCTGTGAAGTAGGGTGTGTGTAGCCTATCAGTGGGCTTTGCTATTTGTTTGCTGGGAAGGGGCACCTAACCACTGGTTTAGAATAGAATAAAGTCAGTCTGTCACGTTCTGTTGCAATAAGTACTTGGTAACTGCCACATTGATGCAATGCTTGAATTTTGTTAGATTGTATGTCGCTTAGTTTGGACATTTAATGACGGCTTTATTTGAAGGAGGATTTTCCGTTGTGTACTCAAAGCCAGGCTGTCTCCATGGTCTGTCTTGTCTCTAGCCTTTTTCCCTCTGGGTGAGTGTATGGTTGGGAGGCTGTCCATTCTTTTCTTACCTGAATACAGCTGCCTTCTAGCTCCTGGGAGCCGCCTCCAGGAGAGAGTAGAGAATGTTCTGTTTAATGTTTTTCTGTTGAAGAATCAGTTCCTAAACATCTTCAAGTAAAGTAGTGAAACTGATTATTCCAAAAAGCTATTGGGACGTTCAGTTAAAAATTGATTTCTCCCCCGGACTTTTGGCCTTTTCTCAGGGCATTATTGGTAGTCCATAAAAGGGTATAAGAGAAGAAAAATATTTGGGGGGAGTATTATCTGTATGTAAAATGTATTTAATACCTTGTGAACTTCAATCCAGTAGATAGTTGGGGAGGATTCATGGGTAGGAAGTACAGAGGATGCACTAGTAAGCTTTTATTTCCGTCACTTTACTACTGATGTCAGGACTATTCACAGATGCTTTTATTTTATTCACGATTTTATTTATTTGTATTTACAAAAGTGAGCGAGAGAGACTGCCAGCATGAGCAGTGGGGGAGGAGCAGAGGGAGAAGCAGAACCTGCCTGAGGAGGGAGCCTGATGTGGGACTCAGTCCCAGGACCCAGATCATGACCTGAGCCAAAGGCAGACACTGAGCCACCCAGGCACCCCCTCTGATGTTTTTAAGATACATTAGCTAGATGCCACGTCTATTTAGAAAAATGAGATGCATTTGGCAAAATACTTCTCTTGAATCTGATATAAAAATGCTTCCCTAGACAAGCTTGCACTGTCACTTGAGTCTGTGTTATTTGAGTTAGTTTGACTTAGTTGCATACTGTGAGTCCATGGTGTGTTTACAGCCCCATAGGAGTTGGTAGAAGCCCTTTCTAGAGATGCACACATGTCTTCAGTTACGTCAGAGCAGGCTTATCAGCGGAATCCCCTACATGTGGGTGGGAGGCAGAGATGCCAGCTGAATGAATGGTGGAGGGCAGCTGTGAGTGTGAATGCTTCCGTGTTTGTGTTCTTTAGGCCTTTCGGGATTTTTGCTGTGGTGAGGTGGCATTTGTCGCCGTTAGGACTTTATGTTATTGTAATTGTAATTCTTTTAATTCATACTCTGGCTATTGTGGGTAAATATTTAGTACTTAAAATGCTTGGGATGAGTACTATAGAAAAAAAATATTTTTTTAAGATTTTATTTATTTATTTGACAGAGAGAGACATGGTGAGATAGGGAACACAAGCAGGGGGAGTGGAAGAGGGAGAAGCAGGTTCCCCATTGAGCAGAGAGCATGACGAGGGACTCCATCCCAGGACCCCAGGATCAGACGCCTAACAACTGACCCACCCAGACGCCCTGAAAAATTTGTTTTTGAACTTAGAGAATAACTTGAGGACCGTTTTTGTTTTCACATGTCTTTGTACCAGTGATACATTTAATTTATATGTTTAGATACAAGTTATTTGAAAGTTAAAAAGTAGTTAGGGAGAAGATCCAGTAGTGAAATTCTAGATAAAAATTAGAACTGTTTGGCAAAAAATTTTATTTGCAAATATTTGGGGATTTCCCAGCTATCTTTTTAGTACTGATTTCTGCTTTAATTCCACCATGGTCTGGGAACAGGCATTGTGTGACTTTTGTTCTTTTGAACGTGCTAAGGAATGTTTTGGGGCCAGAGCTGATGTGTCTTGGTCAGCACTCCAGGTGAGCTGGAGAAACGTGCATACTCTGCTGTCGCTACATGAGGCAGGCTGTCCTCAGACGTCACTTACCGGTGCTGCTAAGTCTGAGATGTCCTTCCTGACCTGCTGCTGAATCTGCCTGCTCGGGGCACAGTGCTGTCGGCGTCTCCGGCTTCCACAGCAGACTCTCCCCCTCCTGCAGTCCTGTCTGTTTTTGTCACACTGAGTCTGGCACTGTGTTGTTCGGTGCTTACATATTTAGGGTTGTTACATGTTCCTGGGGAGTTGACCCTTTTATCATTACGGAATGCCCTTCTTTATCCCTGATAATCTTTCTACTTTGAGGTCTGACGTGTCTGAAGTTAATACAGGTGCTCCGGCTTTTTGTGAGCGCCAGCACCATATTTCTTTCTCCATCTCTTTCTTTTAACTCACAGGGGTCTTTATGCTCCCAGTAGGTTTCTTGTCACACCTCTAGGTGGGGTTTGTTTTTTTCATATACTCTGATAATCTCTGTGTTTTCATCTGTATATTTAGACTAGACACATTTAAATTTTGGATGTGTTTGGGTTAATAATAACCATTGTTCTGTTTTCTGTTCATTACCAGAGACTTCCTTTTTCTGTCTTCTCTACTTTTAATTAAACATTTTTGGATTGTTTTATCTTCTGTCTTTAGCTTATTGGTTATGCTTTAAAAAAACGTTTTTTAGCAGTTGCATTAGAATCTGCATTTTAACTAATCTGAGTCCCCTTCAGGTAACACTGTTCTGATTCGTGTTAGTGTAGCTACCTTTTCCCAGAGAGTTCCCGATCCCTCCCTCCTGTCGCCTGTGACTTTGCTGCTGCTGTTCTCATGGATCTTTTCATCGGTGGCCCAGTACGTTGTTACTGCTAAAACTGCACACAGAGTTAAGTTACCTTTCAGATCAATTAATAGGCAGGAATAAGTTCATTTCACTGGTATTTACTCTTTCCCTATTGCCCATCCTTTTTTCGTGTAGATCCAGGTTTCTGACAGCTTAAATTTTCCCACTGCCTAAAGAAAATATCCTCACCTTTCTTGCAGGGCAGGTCTGTCTGCTGGTGATGAGTTCCCTCAGTGTTTAGTGTATGTGTGTGTGTCTGAGGTCTTTCTCCTTCACCTTTGAAGGGTAATTTCACTGGATGCAGAATTCTAGGTTGGTGGGTTTTTTTTCTTTCAACACTATAAAAAAATTTCACTCTGCTCTTCTCTTGCTTGCCTGGTTTCTGACCAGATGTCCTCTGTGATTCTCCTCCTTGTTCTAGAGGCACAGGGAACCCCACCCTACCCCCTTCCACTTCTTCCCCAAGGCTGCTTTCAAGGGTTGTGGTTTTTTGGTTTTTGGTTTTTGGTTTTTGTTTTGTTTTTGATTTCTTGCCCCCCCCCCCTTTTTTTAATGAAATGCCTTAGTGTAGATTTGGGAGTGGGTTTTTTTTTTTATCTATTTGGTGTACTCTGTGCCTCCTAGATCTGTAGTTCAGTGTCTTTCATTAATTTTGGTGTCTGTCATTTGGAGTGTTCTTAGCCAATATTCCTTCAAATACTTCTTTCTTTTCTCTTTCTTCTTCTGGTATTCTATTTCCTGTTACTATCTTTGGAAATTAGATGTTTTATCTATTTCGTGTCCATGGTGGTAGTTTTCTAGTTTTGGTGGGTGTTTTTGTTTTTGTTTGTTTGTTTATTTTTAAAGATTTTATTATATTTATTTGACAGACAGAGATCACAAGTAGGCAGAGAGGCAGGCAGAGAGGGAGAGAGGAGGAAGCAGGCTCCCTGCCAAGCAGAGACCCTGATGCGGGGCTCGTGGGGCTCGATCCCAGTACCCTGAGATCATGACCTGAGCCGAAGGCAGAGGATTAACACACTGAGCCACCCAGGCGCCCCTGTTTTTGTTTTTTTTTAATTCTTGTTTCTCTTTGCATTTCAGTTTAAGGAGTTTCTGTTGACCTATCTTGATGTTCACTGATTTTTTCCTTCGCTATGCCCTGTCCACTGATGATCTGTTCATCAGAAGCACTCTTTGTTTTCTTTCAGTGTTATTTCTAGTTTTCTTTATTCATTTTTAGAGAGTCCCTCTCACTGCTCACATGTGTTTTTGCACATTGTGTGCTAGTTTTTAAAGATTTTATGTATGCACTATAGAGTGAGTGAGCAGAGGGACAGAGGGAGATGGAGAAAGAATCCCAGGCAGCCTCGCTGCTGAGCATGGAGCCCAGTGTGGGGCCCAGTCCCTCAACCTCAGGATCATGACCTGAGCTGAAACCACTAGTCAACCAGCTGAGCTGCCCAGATGCCCCTATTGTGTGCTTTTTCAGTTGGAGGCCTCATCATCTTCATCATTTTGAACCCATGTCTGATGATGCTGAGCCCTTTTTATCTTCATGCCCCTCGTCTGTTGTGATGCTTTCTGCTTGCAGCCAGCCTGCCTGCCCTGCTCTGTGTCCCACACCTGTCTTCTCACCCCTCACCCCTTGGTCTGTCCAGAGAGCCCTTTTGCATCAGCCTTCCACTTAAGTGACTCTGATATGTCTCACCTACTACTTAAGTCTGACTTTTTAATTCCTGCTATGATTCTTTCCTGTAAGCTTAATTTATTTTTAATGTATATTAGCAACTTTTTTTGTTCTCTTATTCCTTGATCACATTTTCTTTCTTTAAGCATTTTACACATAGTTCTCTTTTTGAATGAAATCTTGAGGATCTGAATCTGGGTTTTTTTTGGTTGCTCCTGTGGGTGTGTGTCCTTGGATGTACAGTGATTTTTCATGAGGTATGTTTTGTTCAGCTTACTCTGAGAACCACAAGGCCCCAGGTAGGGGCTGAGGTACCAGTGTAGTGCTGCCCCACCTGTGACCTCAAGCTCTCTTGCCTCCTATGGGACCATGAGTCTGTCCCCATCACTGTGACGATGGTGTGTGCTTCTTCATGGCAGTCCTCCCTTCCCTACACCTCCACCTGACTGTTTTTCCTCACCATGTTCTGATGAGTTCTGTGAAAGATTTCCCTAGCTTTATCTAGGGTTCAGCACCTTGTTACAAAGGTGTAGAGTGTTGTGTCCCCCTTCCTGGACAGAGCCCAAGCAGAGGGGTACCGCACAGCCTCAGAGGGAAGAGCCCACGTGAGTTCTTAGGCCACGCTCCCATCCCCACCCCTATCCCCTCTCATTCATAGGTCACGTTCCCAGCCACTGACCCACATGGCCCAGGAGCAGAGGGCCACAACTGCAGGGCCAGGTTTGGAAACCCAAGTATTCCAGCTCCCAAGTCTGTGTTGTTTCCATCTAGAAACTGAGTTCTGAAGCAGTCATCATGTAGGAAATGTCCTAGTAATGAAGGTAGAGGGGTGTCTTGAACACTCCACTGGGAGAATGGGGAGTTTTGTTGAAAATGGTCACCACATTTCTGGCCCTCAGTGAGTTCAGGGTGAGTGGAGCTGCAGACTGGCTCCTGTGTGGCTCTGGGCCCTGAGGGAGGCGCAACCATTGCAGAAGTGATGAAGTCAGACGTGGGGCAAGTCTAAGTTCAGGCTGGAATTGGAGGGGGAAAAACAGGGGTGGGAAACAGGGACAGAGACAGACGGTGGTCAGGGCCCCACTATGATCTCAAATCTGTATTTTGTTTTGGAGGCAGTCTCAGTTCTTCTGGCTTGAGAAATAGCAAGACCAAAACAAACGTGGTGCTCTTGCCTCTTTACCGGCTCTGGCAAGAGTCCTGAAGAACTTTGGAAAAAGCAGAAGAGTCATGCGTCCAGCTTCCTGGTCAGTGGGATGTGCCTGTCAGCCACCACCACCACCCCCACACACATATGCCCTGACTTGGTCCTTCGCCCCCTCAGCTTGCTGTGTTTGGCAACCATGTTCCAGGAATCTGGGAAGGTTTGGTGTTGTGCGGTGGAGCCTGGCTCTCCCAGCTCCCGTGTAGACTCCCAAGGTGTTCAGAAGGCATCTGTCAGTGTGTTTGTCCAAGCTCTGCATTAAAGCAGAAATTTTACTTTTCTGTGAATGACTTACGTCTTAAGGCAGAGAACCATTCAAAACTTCTCTTTCTTGAATCGTGTGGATTTGTGCAGAGTGAAATAAATCTGTTCTCATTGAATAGCATTGTCCACATGTTGAGAGACTGATTCTGTGCCTAAATCATTTGTGAGGTCTGGCCAACAGGTGGTCTCGTTGACAGAGGCCTGTGTTTATCAAAAGGAAGCCCACGTCTGTCAAGTTGAGGAGCCATCTTGTGGGGAAGCGTTCACATAAATGTGGCTTGTTTGTTACAGACCCCTTGCTCACTTGGTCTCTGCAGCGGGACCTCCCATTCTGAGTAAATGGGCTTCTGAAGAAGTGGGCGAAGTGAATTTAACTTCCATTTTCAGTATTAGAGCTTCCTAGCTGTGTTCCCTCATCCATCTAAGCTCAGTCTGTTCTCCCTTTATTGAACATTCACTGAGTGCCAGGTCCTGTGCTACATGCTAGCAAAACACACACCAGAGGAACTTGGTCCCTCTCCCTAGGGCTCGTGCAGTCTTGTCATGTCAGCACCTCAGAGCACCACGCTGTGCCACTGCCAGGAGGGAAGTCACACTGAAGAGGGAGGGGGGCTCCTGGGGCCTAGTGGGTGGCTTTGCGGAGGAGGGGATGCTGGGCTGCGGGTCGAGAGCTGAGCACAAGCTCTCTGGACGTTGTGCGGATGGTGGGTTGGGCCCTTAGTCCGGCTCCCTGGGGGGAAGGCAGTTGGCTGGCAGCCAGGAGCGGGGAGGGCGTCAGGAAGCCATGAGGTGCTTTGGAGCCTGCCTTTGGCTCTGCTCTGCGAGGCCCTTGAAGCCCCCGCTGCTTCTGCCTGGGGACCTGGCTGTCCTTGCCCCGCAGCAGGAATCTGCAACCCTGAGAAACCACCCTCTGCTTTGTTGTCACTACCCCTCGGTTCCTTCCTGGTAAAGCAGCTCTTTGTTCATCACTCCTTTGTGGGAACTGGTATCTGTGGAAATACCATGCTTTTGGTTTCCTCTTTGCCCCAGAGCTCCCCTGCCAGAAGCACTAGATTAGACCTCTCTTTCTTCCTACTTCACAGCCCTCATGGCCACGCCATTCTCACCCTCTGCCACTCTGATCCTGTTGAGGAAAGTGTGCCAAACTGCCTGAGCAGAGGGACCCCCGTTTCACTCTACACCCAAGACAGGCAGAGCGGGGGTACTCTGTGATTCGGGACCAGTCTTAATAAAGTGGTGACAGTGTCCCTTAGCCCTCACTGTGCTGTACACTTGAACCCGTTGTCCAATTTAATTCTTACCACAACACCTGGAGGTAGGTATTTACAAATTACAGACGAGAAAAGCGCAAAAAAAATTGAGTAATTTGCCTGAGGTCACACAGCTAGTAAAAGGGGGAGCTGGCGTCCCAACCCGTCAGGCTGTGCGTCCCAAAGGCTGAGAACAGAACTGGTGTTCATGTCCAACTTTGTCACTGGCCACACCTCCCAGGGACTGGAGTCTCGGGCTCTTGCTCCCACAGCCCCAGCAATTGTCCTGATGGCCCCAAAACCCCTCGTCTCCACTGCCACCGCCTCCTCATCTCTCAGGCCCTACTGTGACTGCTTCCTGTGCTGGCCTCTCCCCCGCCAGGCGAGGCCAGGTGGCAGTGGCTCTGATTTGGGTTCTGCATCCTGTCTGGCTGTGGTGCAGTTGTCCGTGGGGCTGTGCCCTTCCTTCCTGATCTCTGCCCTAGCCAGCTGCTTGGGTTCTGCTCTTGGGAATCCTCCTGAAACCCTCCCACTCGACTTTGCAGCATTTAGTGCCCAGTTCTTTGTCCCCAAGGATGAGATTCCCAGGCATTGTTCCCGGTGCCAGACCTGTAGCTTCTTGGGATGGGGCCTGTAGCAGTGGATGCTGGGCTAGGGGGAGCCTCGTGCCTGTGTCAGCAAGGTGCTGGGGGCCACAGAGCCAGAGAGTTGCTTGAGAGAAGGCAGGTACTAAACCAGCAGGCAACCAGTATGTCATGAATTCTAACTGTGGTAAGTGCTGAGAGGGGAAAACTGTAGATTCTAGGTGTGTTGTACGGGAAAACCCACCTTGGTCTTAGGTGCTGGATGGCGAGGACAGGAGGCAGTGATGATATTTAGGGACATTTAGGTGAGGCCTGAAGGATGAATATGAGTCAGCAAGGTTGTGGGCTGAGGTTAAGATGTTAACCTTAGATTTAACCTTAAACTGGATTCAGCACAAGGAAAGTTCAGAGTCAAGAAGGAACTTGGGTTTGAGGACCAAGGGAAGGCCTGTGTGTTCAGGAGCTTGGGGGAACAGGAAGGACAGGGATAGGCCAGGCCACGTGAGAGACTTTAAGTTCCATTTTAAGAGCAGTAGGAAGACCTTGGTGCACCCTAAGGCAGTGACTCACTCTTACCTTCACCAAAGCGCACTCTGGCTGCTGTGAGGGAAAGGACTGGGAGGAGGCTGGGGTGAGCCGTGAGGGTTTTCGGCTCAGGTAGTAAAGGCTGGGGGGTGTGAGCTGAGAGGAGGAAGGGCCCAAGGATGCCAGGGTGTGCTGGGAGCAGCCAGCAGCCCCTTGGTGAGCGTGTGGTCCCAGCCACCCTTCCTCGGTGCCTTCAGACAGCAGTCTGCCCCAGCAGGGCCCCGTAAAATCCATAGTTCTTAGACTGCATGGCACGTGGCCCAGGTGTGAGACACAGTTGAAGAGCTTTACCACTCTCTGTCAGTGATTCCAAAGTTGGCTTTTGAGCAGTGATCCTTACAATGTCCGCTGAGACTCAGCCCTGGGAGCGACTTGCACGCAGCCTGTGCCAAGGGAGGGATGCCATAAGCTGCTGAGTCATCTCGAGTCTGGTAGGTTCCCTGAAGCATCAGTGGCTGGGAAGATGTACTCCTGGTTCACATGTGAGCAATGGCATGCGGTGTGCCGCTTTGCAGGTCTGCACTCTGCGAGATACCACCCACAGTGAGCACGACCCCCCAGGGGTGTCCATCGTGGGATCTGTCTGTAGTTTAACTACATACATAAGCAGAACGTGAATTTTGATATGTGATCAGAGCCTTTTTTTTTTGTAGGGTTTACCGCCAGCCCCTGTTCCGAATCCCGCAAACAAGCATCAGGTATTCAACGCGTCTCTTCAAGACCATATTTATCCGAGCTGTTTTGGGAACACTCCAGAGTGGAACAGTTCTAAGTTTATAAGTCTTTGGGGATCAGAAGTGATGAATGATAAGAACTGGAATCCTGGCACTTTCTTGCCAGATACAATTTCTGGTAAGGAACTTGTTAAAACTTTCTTAAAGGTTTAAAATGACCTGAGCTGGGCGGATTGCTGTGTCTGTGTACTGCGGTCCCCCAGTAGATGCCTCAGGCTAGTTGGGTCCCCCACCTCAGCTGCTCCTGGAAGGCTCCTCTACCTCATCCCCCTGACCCAAACATCCACTTCTGCCGCTAGCCAAGTCCCGCTGCCTGGACGGGGTAGAGCAAGTGCTAGCACCCTGTGGCTGCTTCCAGTACAGCGGGCTCTCTGGGGCCCTGTGCACAACAGATCTCTCCATGCCCCAGCACGGCTGAGCCTCTTGTCTCCAGGCCTTGTTGTTGGGCCCGTGGTGCTAGCAGGGGCCTTGCAGTTGTGCCACCACCCACCTCAGTGCTGTGACGTAGGTTCCTTTCCTGGTGCTGTACTGACCTTACAAGGGGTCTGTCCTCTCTAACAAGCTCCTTCCTCACAGCCTTCGGCTGCCCGGGTACAGCTGTCATTTCAGGCGCCGGGAAAGGTGTGCCTGAAGAGGGGCTGGTTGCGCACTTATCTGTGTCTTCACAAGGTTTAGAGCCCATCGTGGCCCCACACCCAGATCCTGCATGTGCTCAGAAAAGCTAACTACACTTGACATCTCTGCATGGAAGGGGTTTTTAGCTGCGTGACCTTGTGCAAGTTGTTTAGCCTCTCTGAGCCTCAGGTTCTTGTATCTTTAGGATGGGACTAATAGTACCAAGTAGCTTTAAGAAAATAAGTAAAATAACTTTGGGAAGGCACCTAGCATGGGATTGGTACATAGTAGGTGCTCAGTGCCTTTTTTTTTTTTTCCCCTGGAGAGAAACTGATTGACTAGCATCCTCTCAGTGAAGTCCCAGCTTTGGTAACAGCCCCAGTGTTAGTTCAGTCAACAGATGTCCCTTAGGTTTTAGCGAAGTATTTCTAGAGGCTTTACTTGTCTCATTCTTCTCTGAAGGGAGTGACATACTAGGACCAACACTCTCAGAAACAAGACCCGAAGCCCTTCCACCCCCATCTAGTGGTGAAACGCCTGCGGTTTCTGAGAGCAAAGAGAAAAAAAATGCTGCAAAAAAGAAATGCTTGTACAATTTCCAAGATGCTTTCATGGAAGTGAACAAAGTTGTGATGGCCACATCGTCAGCCACGTCCTCCGTGTCCTGCACAGCCACCACAGTGCAGTCCAGCAACAGCCAGTTCAAAGTGTCGTCCAAAAGGCCTCCTTCCATAGGTAAGGCCCACCAGCTCACAGGACCCTCAGGGCAGCTCAGTGTGTCCACTGCTTCCTCAGCATCTCAGTGATTGCCGTGTCCCTGGTGTGGCCAGAGGCCTGGTGTAACCAATGCCAGAGAATGCTCTCATGCAGACAACACATCCTCTGGGAGTTGGACCTGAGTTTCACTGCCCCACAAACTTCCTCTGGGGATTTGCCACGCTGGCTTGCCTTTCTTCTCGGTACCTGCTGCTTTGTGAGAGGAAGAGGTCACTGCTATCGGGTCACATGGAGGAATTCTTAGTCTCCTGAAAACAGAAGCCTGGTGGAGAGGGAGCCAGTAGGGCTGCTGGCCGGCCTGGGGTGCAGCCCCTGCTGCCACTGTGTCTGTGGTGTGTGGAGGACGCGGCTGCCTGTGCTGGCATGAGCATAGGGAGCAGGGTTCTGGAAGCAGAGGTCGGGGGCCCACAGAAACTGGCTCTAAGGGCGCTTGCTAGCCACAGTCAGGACAGCTGGAGCATTGGAAAGAGTAATGGGATGGACAGTAGGACACATGGTCAGGAATCCCCCATGTGTTCAGAAAGGGAGGGGGGTATGGAAGCTGCTCCCTGATAGGACAGACAGAGAAATGCTCCCGTGCAGCCAGCAGGGTGACTGTCAGCCCAGGTGATCATCCCCAGTGGTCATTAAGAACAGTGGCTGTCTGTGTGGGGAACACTGTGTCCTCCCTGTGTGTGAGCAGCATCGTGGATGTGGCCACTCCGTCGTGAAACGACATGACGGCCTCTTGTGTGGTCACGGGGGAAGGAGCCAATGCAGCTTTGGCAGAAGTTGTGCCCCTAAGATATTTTGGTCAACTTAGACGTAACAGCATGAGCCCAGACTGGGGGGCAGCTGTCCTCGGTGGAGAAAATGTCTGTGTTGCTGCAGGAGAAATGCTTAGAAGAGGCCAGGTTGGAGAAGAGCTAGTAATGGCCTTGCAGGGAAGACGGGAGAGGGATGGGGTCGCGCTTGGGTTGGGAATGTCACATGGATGGCACAGGCCCGGGCTCTGGTCACACCAGGCAGCTTTGTGCCCAGGGCTCGCGCTGAGGTATAGAGGGTGAGTGTAGCCCCCGCAGCGTGTGTGGGTGGGGTACACACCATGGGGTGTCTGGCAGTGGTGGGTGCAGGTGAGGGGCACAGGCGGGGTTCCTGGCACCGTTCCTCAGAGTTCATGCAGCTCTGAGCATCTTCACACCAAGCAGTCAAGGATGCTGTAGTGAAGACAGACGGACTCCAGTCTGCCATCCTCAGTGCCCTTCCGCGTCCCCGCCTGCAGGTGAGGTGTTCCACGGCGTCAGCAAGGAGGACCCCCGACACGCGGTGCCAGCTGCACCGAGGAACAGCCCCACGGGCCTGGCACCACTTCCCACGCTTGGCCCAGCCTCCTCGCCGCACCTGGCCGGACTCGCAGCCCCCGCCTTCCCCAGCAGTGCCACCACGTCCCCAGGCTTCGTGGAGCCACGCAAGAGCTTCTGTCCGGCCCCAGGAGCCCCCCCACCCCCCACGACTGATGGCCCCCTCAGCGCCCCTCCCAGCGTGTGCAGGTGAGCTGGTGCCTGCCTACCACTCTCCCCCACAGGGCGCTGGTGTGGGTGGGGGAGGGGGGCGCAGCCAGTAACTGGCCTGTGTATGACTTTGCAGTGACCCTGACTGCGAGGGCCACCGCTGCGAGAATGGCGTGTATGACCCGCAGCAGGACGACGGGGATGAGAGTGCAGACGAGGACAGCTGCTCCGAGCACAGCTCCAGCACCTCCACCTCCACCAACCAGAAGGAGGGCAAGTACTGTGACTGCTGCTACTGTGAGTTCTTCGGGCATGGCGGGGTAAGTGCCCCGGGGACCGCGGGTGGGCGCCGGGCACCGGCAGGCCCCGTCGGCACTGAGCTCTGAAGCCGGCGCCTCCTGCTTGGGTGCCCTTGTCCTCCAGAAACAGTAACAGATGTTCGCCCCAAGATCTCCCTGTAAGGGTTTCGTGACTGCATGTGTTCATTTCTTTGGGAGCAGGGGACCTCCTGACCAGCCAACCGGGAAGTCATTAGGTGTGGATCGTGGCAGGCCATGCAGTGGGACGCTTGCTGTGTGGGGTGTGCTGGGGGACTCCTAATGGCCTGTCCCTCCAAGTCATGGCAGCCATGGTGCCCCAGGCGGCGGGGGGGCAGGCGGGCCGAGGGAGTGTTGGGAGGAAAAGCAGGGGCTGGTCATTGCTCTTTCTCTACCTTTGTTCCGTCTGCATTTGCTAAACATGTGCACACACGTGTTCAGTGTCCGGAAGAAGTATTGGCAGCGGGGTTGAGGGCAGTTTTCTTTTTCCCTTTTGGCACTGAACAAGACACCCACAAAGGGACGGAAAGATTCTACAAACACATTTATTGACACAAAAAGATAATCACTCTGTATTATGTAAGAGGTAGATTAATTGGTATGTGTGATTTTTTTTTTCTCTTCTGGTTTAAAAATGTCTACTTATGTACATGCTTTACCATAATTTTCATGAACGTGTAAAGGTTGAGGGGTCGGTGCCAGAATTAACCTTCTGGTCACTCTGGGACAGGTTTTCCTTGCTGCTGCCACTCGTTTACCTTCCTTATTTTTTACCGTGAATGTGTATTACCGGCGTAATAAGAAAAACTTTCATTTTTAAAAATAATGTTCTGAAATTTGCAATATTCAGCCTCATTAAAACTTGAAGCTTCATTCAGACACGCTCTCCTTTAACTGCCTTAGCCTCCGGCCGCACCGACAAGTAGAAACTACGCAGAGATGAGGGAGAAGCTTCGTTTGCGGCTGACCAAGAGGAAGGAAGAGCAGCCTAAAAAAGCAGACCAGCTCTCGGACAGAGAGAGTGTGGTTGACCATCGAAGGGTGGAGGACCTACTGCAGTTCATCAACAGCTCAGAGACCAAGCCCGTGAGCAGCACTCGAGCCGCTAAGAGAGCCAGACACAAGCAGAGGAAGGTAAACCGCGTGCCGGCGCAGGCTGTGGCGGGTCTCGGGGCCACAGGGCCATGCTGCTGCCACAAGGGCCCCTGACCATATCTATCTCTGCGGCCTGAGCCGTAGCTGGGCAGAAGCCCCAGGATGTGTTTTCAGGACACGGCTTCCCCTTTTGTGTCATGGGTTTATTGATGGATCTCAAACAAGCCTTTGGGTCCCTGTGCCCCATGTGGGTGGCCACAGCAGATCCTTGGCCTCTCTCCCAGGGAGGTTGAGGATGGGGCCCCTGGCATTGAGGGAATAGAAGGGGGCCACTCTGGGCTTTTGGAGACTGTGGGCAAAGTTACTTTGACATGAGGCTTGGATAGGCCCTTTGCCACAGCAGCATTCTTAGGACATAGTCTGGGTGCTCCCTACCCCCCACTCCTTGTCCCCACTGGCAGAGGAGAGTCAGGCAAAGCCATCCCAGAAGAGGGCAGGCACACGGCGTTGGTGTCAAGGGTCAAAGAGTAAGATGGACAGCCCTTGCGGACAGCCCTGGGCACCTCCCCACAGGGTGTGGATTGCACGGAAGGAGGCATCTACCAAGACTAGACAAGTTGGCCCAGCGGCGGACATGGCATGCAGAGGCAGTCCACTAGCAAGTGAGACACGGTGCTCCTCACTTCCTGTTCCGGCTCCAAGCGAGGGGACCAATAGCTTCTGCTCTTTGGGATGCCTCAGTGGCCCGGGACTGCATGGTACTGCGGCCGTCCTGGTTTCAGCTTCCTAAGAAGCCAGGCCGCAGCAGGCAGATCCGGGCTGTGCATAGAGGAGAACCTGCAAGGGTGACAGGGCCTCTGCTGGCAGGATGGGTGACTGGGGAAGAGGCGAGGCCCCTGCGAGGCCCAGCAGACATGGAACAAGAGGACACTCCCAGAGAGTGCTGGGGATGGTGCCTCCACTTTCAGCTGCTTGTGCTGTGGGGACCATTATAACTGGATCCCCCGCTAGGAGCCCTGCTTATACCTCACGGTTCTAATCAAGGTCCAGTTCATGGGCTTTGAGGAGATGGGGGTTGGCCCCGCCCCACTAGAGCGGGGCAGTGAGACCTGTTCTCCACTTGGGTGTTAGGTCAGGGCCCCCTCACCCTGTGTGCTCGGTGCCTTGCACCCCATCTCGGCAGAGTGTTTGGGTGACAGGCTGGTTGTTGAAAGGAAGGCCCCACATACCTGCTTGTGGGTTCCCTACAGCTCCTGTTCTGGGGCGGGCTTGCTCCGACCTGTGCTGGGAGAAACACTCTGCTCACTGGACGCTGGATATGGGGGCACTCTGGGAGTGGCCTCCAAGGCTTCACTTTGAACACATGAAACAAGGATTTTAAATAAGGTTTACTTGAACTGTTGAGTTAAATTTTTAAAACATCTGCCATTAAATTTTTAACATAATTTTATATTTAAGTTCTTCAAAGTAGCGTTTGTCTTTGTCAAATATTGCATACTGGAATGTTGTAAAAAATAACTAAAACCTGGGAGGACTTTTGTTTGAGTTCCTTTTTTTTTTTTTGGAAGGACTTTTAAATATAAAATACATTTGCCAAAGTCTTTTACTGGAGGAGCTCAGGGATGCAGAGTCATGCACTCTTCACAGCCTTCATTTGTTTTCTGAGCAAAAGGAATAGTCTCTGTCGAGACTGGAATAGGAGTCACCAGTGAAGTCCAGTTTTCACTTGACTGAAAGTGAACTTCATGCCAAGCTGGAGGGTGGAAGTAGCTAGTGTCTGTTGGCAGTGTGACGTGGAAACATGTTAGGGTGCCACTTGCTCTGTCACACTGGTGGACATATGTTGGGAGTTTCAATGCTCTGCTAGGCTGGAAAAAAGGAATTCAAGTTTTTAGTACACATTCTGTACCCACCCCATTGACATGTACTTGAAGGCCCAAGCCTGGCCTGGAGAGGCAGCGCGCCAGCCACTGGTTAGCTGGTGAGTCCTGTCATCCAGCCACTGCACAACAACGGGATTCTGATGTAGCAGCTGCTTTGACCTTGCTTTATTTTATTAATTTATTTTTCTAGCAGGCTCCACACCCAGTGCAGAGCCTGATGCGGGGCTTGAACTCACGACTGTGAGATTGAGACCTGAGCCAAGATCAAGAGTCAGATGCTGAACTGGCTGAGCCACCTGGCACCCCTGACTTTGTTTTAAAGAAGTGCCACTAGGGCAAAAGCTCTAAGGGACATCTTGTTAATTAGCACCCCCACCCCCGCTACAACCTATAAAGTAACAAGTGTACACTTTGGTAGAAAGATTAAATCTTATCATTCTTGAGAGTAAAATGATTTGGGTTAGGTATGTTTTAAGCTATTTGGCTTATTATAAGCTATTTCAGGGTTTATGTTCTTACTATATGATTTGTTTTTAAGGTTTTTGTTGTTGTTGTTTTTAATGCCTTAACGTAAGAAAACTCAACTGTTGTCTTAAGTTGCCTCTTCTTTTCCCGTGGCAGCTGGAGGAGAAGGCTCGCTTGGAAGCAGAGGCCCGGGCCCGGGGGCACCTCCACCTCCGTGAGGAGCAGAGGCGGCAGGAGGAGGAGGAGGAATTTCAGCGGCTTCAGGAGCTTCAGAAGCTGAGGGCTGTGAAAAAGAAGAAGAAGGAGAGGCCAAGTAAAGACTGTCCCAAGTTGGACATGCTTGCTAGAAACTTCCAGGCAGCAGCAGAGTCTGTATCTAACTCTGAAAACATGCACAATGGCTCACTAGAGCAAACGGAAGAACCAGAAACCTCATCTCACTCTCCTGCCAGACATGGGGACCACACGGAGCCCAGGCTGGGGCCGGGGGCTGACGGGGACACTGCCAGCCCCGTGGACTCCAGGGACTCCAGGCTCCTCCTCCCAAAGGAGGTCAGTGCGAAGCAGCAGGAGCCGCTGTCTTTTCTCCTTGACATGGTGCATCAGCACAAAGAAGGGAGCGGCAAGCAGAAGCTCAAGCAGACCAGCAAGGCCAGCAGTGAGCCAGCAAGGAAGCCGGCCGAGCCTCCCAGAGTCTCCGAGAGCCATCCCAGACCCCGGCCCCAGACTGAGTCGAAGGCGAAAGTGCTTGACCTCACTTCCCTGGCAGAGCAGAAGAGGGAGGAGAGAAAAGTGAACAGTAACAACAATAACAAAAAGCAGCTGAACCACGTCAAGGAAGAACGGTTGAATCCAGCCCCCCCAGAGCCTGCCTCCCCCAATGAACACCCTCAGGACAGCAAGCTGGTGCCTGCGGACTCTCCGCAGCCCAAGGGCAAGGGCAAGAAAAACAGGAAGAAGAAAGGAGACAGAGTCAGCAGTTCAATCGGTAAATAGGGAGCCAGGGGAGTGTGGCCGGCCCCCCTGTCGCCAGGTCTGCCTTGCCTCTCATGGCTTTGGGCTTCTTGTGGCTTTGCTACAGCCAGGAGACACATGTGGCCGTTGTTCTGTGTTGCTCTTTTGGAATAATTATAGACGTAGAAAGAATCCTCCCAATCACTGTTACCACATCTGCTTTCTCTTTCTCCCTTTTTTATTGTTTTTCTGAACGAAAGAGTAATTTCAGACATGAAGCCCCTTTGCCCTTAAATACTTCACTGTGTATTTCCTTGAAACAAAGATAGTCTCTTACAAAACCACAGATATGGTTATCAGAATTAAGAAATTAATGTATACTGTATACTATAGCATGATCTAATTATAAACCTTCCTGCTGTTTCTCCAGTTCCTGGAGACAGGATTCAGTCCAGGTCATCTGTCAGATCTCCTTAATTTCCTTGAATGAGTTGGTTCTTCAGTTTCTTGTGACCTTGACATTTCTAAAGAGTCAGTCTCTATTTTTTAGAATAATTTATTTGGAATAATTTCAGGTTTGTTTTTTTTTTTAATAAATCAGTCCCTGAGCATTAGGCCAACTTTATTTTTTTAAGATTTTATTTATTTATTTGACAGAGATCACAAGTAGGCAGAGAGGCAGGCAGCAAGAAAAAGAGAACAAGCAGGCTCCTTGCTGAGCAGAGAGCCGGTTTCGGGGCTCAATCCCAGGACCCTGGGATCATGACCTGAGCCGAAGGCAGAGGCTTAAACCCACTGAGCCACCCAGGTGCCCCTCAGTTTGATTTTATGTGCCATTTCTTCATGGTCAGATTCAGATTGTGTGTTTTGGGTGGGAATGCCATGGGGGTCCTTGCTGGTGTCTGTCACGGGGGGCATGGAGTCTCCTTGCTGTGGGGCCATGCTTCCCCCTCTGCTCACGGAAGGGGAAGTGTCTGATGGGGGATGTAGGTCTCCTGCTGCTGGGAACATCCACTGGCAAGTCTTGTCCAGAGTGGTTGGTTGTTCCCGAGTTGTTTGCCACGTAGTGGTGTTTCTAACATCATTATTCCTTGCACATCTCTTATTTGGTGCTCTTTGGGAGGCGCTTTCCTTCCCCAGTGCCCCATGTATGGTTTTCATTTGTTTAGTTATTTATATCACGGTGGATTCATGGAGACTTACTTTGTGCTCTAGATTATAGTCCTTTACTGACACTGCATGTTTTGGTCCTCTGGCTGTCCTAGATGCAGTCAGTGGGTGCCCCCTTGAAGGTCCCCAGACCCCACTATTCTTGGAGCACTTGCGTACTTCCCTGCACTGGGAGGTGTTCTGGCCTTACTCTGTATTTTCCCTGTCCCAGCGCTGAATCTGCCATTTTCCAGGGAGCCCTGGTTCTTTCCAGAGGAGAGTGGCATTTAGAAACTTGGTGTTGCTGCTGTGTTGTTGCTACCAGGCCCTTCCCTTTGACACAGCCAGGAGTCGGGGCATGGTGCACGCAGCCTACACTAGCATCTGATGTCATTTCTGTAGTGAATACCACAAGTTCACACGGTTGGCTCCAGCAGCACTCCCCAGTCACCTCTCCCCCTGCCTCCTCTCACCAGGGTTGTGCTTTACTAAAGCAGGTTCAGAATTGCTCACCCTCCCTGCTGTGAAAAACAGTGGGCTTGCTTAGTGATGGTTCTTTTGTCTTCAGGCTGAGGGCACATGCGGGAGCAGTGGTCTGGGGAGGGAAGCAGCAGCCCTAGGGTGGGGAGCAGTGGCCTGGGGCAGGGAGCAGCAGCCCAGGGTGGGGAGCAGTGGGCAGGGGCAGGGAGCAGCGGGCCAGGACTCCAGCACATTGAGGTGCAGCCTCAACTCTGGCTTGAGTTGAGGCCTTTCCTCTGGGTTGGTTTCCCCCGCCCCCAGCCTGGTTTTCCCTTTTCTTCCTCACTTCCACCCACTCTCTGTAGTTAACTACTCAGTTTCTTTCTTTTACACAAAAAGTAGCATGCTAGAGCTTTTGCCCTTTGCCTGCCCCTCCCGCCAACTGAACATGTTCTGGAAAGCAGGGTGCGTGGGGAGCACGGAGCTCTTTCTCGGCCGTCTGGGTTCCCGGGGCTGCTGGGAGTTGTAGGGTTCCAGGCTGCCCTGGGAGCTATTTGGCGGGGAACTCCCAGCAAAGCGGAGTGCCGAGTCAGAAGGCGAGGGCCTGGCACAGACAGTCTTGTCAGGCTGGTGACTTGAGCCAAGACAGGAGGTGACATCACTCCACAATGTAGCTTTCATTTGCATTTTTCTCTAATTACAGTAAGGTCATATTTTAAAGGACTGTTGTCTCTTTCTTGTGAGTTTTCTGTTCATATTTTTTCTTATTTTTGAATTAGGTTTTGGTCTCTTTCCTTGCATTTTTAAGAGTGTTTTATATATTAGGAATATTAATTGGCCTTTTACCTGCATCACAGACTGCAGATACATAATTCTTTGGACCGTGTCTGTGATGCTTTCCAGCCATGCAGAGGTTTTCTTTCTCAGTTTTATATAGTCATTTCATTGATCTTCAGTGCCTCTGGATTGTAAACAGTGGTCAGAAAGCGTTACTCTAACACTGAAGTAGGAGAGGAGTGTACCTGTGTCTTCCAGCATTTGTGGGGTTCTGCCTTTCTCATTTAGCCTCAGTGCATTGAGAGAGTTTTCTTGGTTATCGTGTGAGCCATGGGTCCAGGATTATCTCTTCTTAAATGGTTAGCCTGCTGACCCAGTAACAGTTACTAAAAATTCATCTTGCCCCATGGTTCAGGGTGCCTCCCTTGTGCTACACTCAGTTTCCCTGTGACCTTGCATCTACTGACTTTCTGTCGTTTCCTCCTTGCTTCCCTATGTGCCGCTGCTGCACTGAGCTAGTTACTCCGGGGCCCCGTGCACTTCAGGGAAGCCTCTTCTCCCTACTCTTCTCCACTGTGGTCCCAGCTGTTCATGTGTCTGTGCTTCCATACAAACTTGAGTGCCCGCATGCCACACGGAACCCTTCGTTGGTGTCTCTGAGAAATAGAGAAATGGAAATTGGGTCTATTTGGTATTTCTGTTTCTAATAAGGTTAATTTTAATAAACTATATTTCTATAGTAAATTATTCTTTTAGTTAGATTTTCCAGCTTATTTACATAGATGTCTGAAACTATATAGTATTTAAAAACGTATTTTTCAAAGGCTGTTTTCTCTTTTTTAACATTTTTAATATAAATTCTATTAATTAACTTATAATGTATTACTGGTTTCAGAGGTGCAAGCCTGTGATTCATCAGTCTTATATAATACCCAGTGTTCATTACATCACATGGTCTCAACATCCATCACCTAGTTACCGATCCCTCCACCTCCTCCCCCCTCCTCTCTAGCAACCCTCAGTTTGTTTCCTATGACTGAGAGTCTTTTATGGTTTGTCTCCCTCCCTTGTTTCATCTTATTTTATTCTCTCTTCTATGATCCTCTGTTTTGTTTTTTAAGTTCCACAGATTTTTGAAATCATATGATAATCGTCATTGTCTGATTGACTTACTTTGCTTAGCATAATACCCTCTAGTTCCTTCCACATCATTGTAAATGGCCAGATGTTGGTTTTTTGATGGCTGTGTAATATTCCATTGTATATGTATACCACATCTTCTTTATCCATTCGTTCTTTATCCATGACATTCAGATGTCAATGAACATCTGTTGTGGACTTTGCTGCCATAAACATTGGAGCGCATACGCCCCTTTGGGTCACTACATTTGTATCTTTGGGGTAAATACCCAGTAGTGCAATTGCTGGATCATAGGGCTGTTCTGTTTTAAACTTATTAAGGAACCTCCATATTTTCCAGAGTGGCTGCACCAGCTTGCATTCCCACCAACAGTGCACGAGGGTTCCCCTTTCTCCACATCCTCACCAAGACCTGTTGTTTCCTGACTTGTTAATTTTAGCCGTTCTGACTGGTGTGAGGTAATATGCCATTGTGATTTTGATTTGTATCTACCTGATGCTGAGTGATGTTGAGCATTTTTTCACATGTCTGTTGGCCATTTGTCTGTCTTCTTTGGAAAAATATCTGTTCATTTATTCTGCCGGGTTTTGATTGGATTATAATTTGGGCATTGAGTTTGATAAATTCTTTATAGATTTTGGATACTAGCCTTATATCCGATATGTCATTTACGAATATCTTCTCCCATTCTGTTGGTTGTCTTTTGGTTTTGTCCACTGTTTCCTTTGCTGTGAAAAAGCTTTTTGTCTTGATGAAGTTCCAGTAGTTTATTTTTGCCTTTGTTTTCCTTGCCTTTGGAGACATGTCTAGCAAGAAGTTGCTGTGGCTGTGGTCGAAGAGGTTGCTGCCTGTGTTCTCCTCTATGATTTTGGTGGATTCCTGTCTCACATTTAGTTCTTTCATCCATTTTAAGTCTGTTTTTGTGTGTGATGTAAGGAAATGGTCCAGTTTCATTCTTCTGCATGTGGCTGTCCAATTTTCCCAACACCATTTGTTGAAGAGCCTGTTTTATTTCCATTAGCTATTCTTTCCTGCTTTGTCAAAGATGAGTTAACCATAGAGTTGAGGGTCTATTTCTGGGCTTTCTGTTCTGTTTCATTGATCTGTATGTCTGTTTTTGTGCCAGTACCATACTGTCTGGATGATCACAGCTTTGTAATAGAGCTTGAAGTCCAGATTTATGAGGCCCCCAGCTTTGGTTTTCTTTCTGAACAGTGCTTTGGCTATTTGGGGTCTTTTCAGGTTCCACACTAATTTTAGGATTATTTGCTCCAGCTCTGTGAAAAAGTGAGTGGTATTTTGATAGGGAGTGCATTGAATATGTAGCTTGCTGTGGGTAGCATAGACATTTTAACAGTATTTGTTCTTCCAATCCATGAGCAGGGAACATTTTTCCATTTCTTTGGGTCTCCCTCAGTTTCTTTCATGAGTGTTCTATAGTTTTCTTAGTACAGATCTTCTGCCTCTTGGGTTAGGTTTGTCTTAGGTATCTTTGCAGCCACCTTCCCACTCTGATACCTGGGAGCTCTGCCACACTCAGGCAGGTATCCCTGGTCTTTCTGTGACCCTGTGGGTCCTAAAACCACAGTGTCCCCACAAGGGCTCTACTCCTCACTTAAACCTCTGGAGTGATGTCCCTCCATGGAGCAGACTTCTAAAAGTTCTGATTTTGTGCTCCGCAGCTCTCTCACTGCCAGGAGCCGGCTTGAAGGAGATTCCCTCCCCCATGGTCTGTCCTCCCATATACTGCCCCGGATTCACTTCTCCGTACCTCCTACCGTCCAGAAAGTGATTGCTTTCATAGAGTTCATAGAATTCATAGAGTTGCTGCTGTTCTTATCTTCGATCTCTGGTTGAGTTCACAGGTGTTCAGAATGATTTGGTAGTTAGCTAGCTAAATTCCTGAGGCCAGATAAAACTAAGGTTTTCTACTCCTCCTTCCTAGTGCCGTTGTAGCCTGCCTTCCAGTGAGGCTATTTTAATCACCGTTCGGTGTTTTATATATTTGTGTTCTGTTCCCATTCTCTTTCTTTCAGCTAGTTAATAGTTTGTCTTTTATTTTGGAGCTGCCTGACTGGATCAGTGGGTGGGACATATGACTCTTGATCTCTGGGTCATGAGTTCAAGCCCCACATTGGACATGGAGCCTACTTTAAAAAAAAGAAAGAAAAAACAGTTCATCTGTTTTATTCATATTAAAAAAAAAAAAACAGGCTCTTAATTCATTAACCAGGTTTACTTTTGTTCTTTCTAATATCTCATCAATTCCTACTGTTATCTTTATTTTCTTCCTGCTCTTGCTTTCACTTTTTTGTTTATTTTCTAATTTTTAAAAAAGATTTTATTTATTTATTTGACAGAGAGAGACACAGTGAGAGAAGGAACACAAACAGAGGGAGTGGGAGAGGGAGAAGCAGGATTCCCACCGAGCCTGATGCAGGGCTCGATCCGAGGACCCTGGGATCATGACCTGAGCTGAAGGCAGCCGCTTAACGAGTGAGCCACCCAGGCGCCCCTCTAATTTTTTGATTTCGGAATTTAGTTCATTTGTTTTTATTCCATCATTTTTATTGTATTTAGTATTTAGCATTTCAAATTTTCCTTTGATCATTCCTTTAAATATACCTCAGTCTGATGATGTTTCCATTGGCGTATTGTTGTTTTGTTTTGTTTTAAGAAGTTCAGGAATTTCTTTATTTTTATCCCCCCTTTGTCCAGTAGTTGAATAGTGCCTATTAGGTTTCCAGGTGGGAGAGTCTTTCTTTCTTTCCTTTTTTTTTTTTTTTTTTTAAGATTTTTTTATTTGAGAGAGAGAAAAGGAGGGAGATGTGGGGGTGGCAGAAGGAGAGGGAGAAGCAGACTCCCTGCCGAGCAGGGAGCCTAATACTGGGCTTGATCCCAGAACCCCGGGATCATAGCATGAGCCACTCAGGCTCCCCTGGGAGAGCCTGTCTTATATTAATAATTTCTAAGTTTTCTGTATTGTAATCAGAGAGTATTGTTCATAATATTTCTGCTTTATGGAATTTACTGATATTTTCCTTGTGACCAGCTTTTCTGACTGCTTTATATACCCTTGAGATAAATGTGCATTTTTTCTGTTACCATGGTGATAATTGAATGTATATAGCTGCATGATGTATTGATGAATAATATTTAGGGTTAGGTCTTCTGTTTCCTTCCTGTTTTTTTGTCCTCTTGACCTGTCTTCTGTTATTCATTATTTAATGAGTTTCTAAGTTTTCTTGTCTCTCTTGCAGTTTTGCTTTATAAAGGTGGTATTTGTATTTGGTGCCCATTCCTAACTGTAATACCTTCTTAGTGAATTGTGGGGTTTAATGCTAAGAAATGTCCTTTTGTTGTGTTTTTGTGCTTTTGCCTTGAATTCTACTTTGTCTAAGATGGTGATCACTGACCCTTCTCTCCTTGTCTCTAGTCGCCTGGCGGGGCACCTCTGCTCTCATCGCTTCGTCCCTTAGTGTTAGCTTGTTCTCTGATTTCAGACAGCACAAATCTTCAATCCTGCTTTGTGAGTCACAAATAGAAAATCTTATCTGTATAAGCCCATTTGCATTTATTACTACTGTGTGTGGTCTTCTCAGCTCCAATGACATTTATAATTTATATTATTTTATAATTTATATATTTTATATTTGCTGTTTCTTTTTCTGTATGATGTGTTTTCTTAGCTTTTATTTTTGAAAATCATTGGTGTTTGGGAAACTTGGCAGTCTTGCCTGAGTGCATTCCTCCACACTTGTACCTTTGGTGCCCCATCCTTGGGCATCCTTGGTTTCCTTGCTTATCTTCCACAGTGGGCTTCAAGGCAGATTCTCTGACACCTACTTTCTTCCTGGACAACAGTCCATGAGCTGCTTCCATCCTTCTACTTCCCCCTTTTACAGTCTTCTTCCCATTTCCCAGCTGGATTATTTCTGCTGTGTCAGACACAGGGTATTCATGGGTCTCCAGCTGATGACATCCCATGCTTGTGTTGGTCCTCCTGTGAAGTGTTCCCTGTCCTCTTCACCCTTGGGCACATGTCTTCAAGTCAGGGTCAGGGGTACAGAATTCTCTGAGCTCTGCAAAGCAAAATGTTTCCTATACAGAAAGCCTAGCCTGGCTGGGTATGAATCCTTGGGTCACACTTTCTACTCTGATTAACGTAGCTTTGCTGTTGTGAGAAATGTCTTCCTGGTACTGAATCTGGTTATGGTTCTGTCACTTTTTTTTTCTTATACCAAGATGTTCAGTATTGATTATTTTTACCAGAAGAAAGGAAGATTAAAAATTGCTTTGTACGGCAGCTTTTTCAGCAGATATACCTGATCTGTTTCCTTTTGTGGTTGTTCCTCTTCCAGAACTAGTAATGAAAGACTGTTCATCAGAGACTTGCTTTCCTAGACCTCACTTTCATTGTATCTCTAAACACCCCTGCCCCATGTCACCCTTCTTCATGCATTAGCGCTTCTTTGAACCAGGCCTCAGCAAGTCTGGTCGGCAGCCAGGCAAGGTCTGCACGTTGAACACCTAGACAGAGGCCCAGTTGGAATAGTCTTGGTGGCTGAGGAAGAATGGTTGGGCTGCGGAAGCAGGCAGCTGTGACTCGATGTGTTGTAGGATGACTCTGCACTGCCTGGCTTGGGCAGGGTGGGAACTGGGCCCAAGGAGCCCAGCTGGAAGGCTGGTGAAGGTCAGCACTGTTGTGGCAGCAGTGGGTAGAGATAGGAGGTCCTAGACTGTTCACAGAGAACTTGCCTGGCCCGTAGAAGGTGTGTTGACATGAGAGTAACACAGGGCCAGAGGGACCCCGTCAGAAACGGAGCAGGCTCGCAGCGGATGGTGAGGGACACACTTTTGCCCTTACCAGGGGGCAGATGCCCGACGGCACCCGTAGAGCTAGCTTTAGGGCCCTGCAACTCAGGAAAGCAGTCTAGGGCAGTGGTAAAGGTTTGAGGGTGTCGGCATCCCCATGGAGGAAGGAAAGCTGGGCACAGGGAGCTTTGGGTGCTGGCAGAGGTGTGGTGGGAGGGGCTGTGGTCATACGAGTCCCTGTAGGGAAGCTCTTCCCAAACATTTCTGTGAGCTCGCAGATGGGATGGCCCTCTGCCTTGATGGTCTAAGTCAGCAAAAATGACAGCTGCTGTTACACAGCTGTACCATGTCTTATGCTCCTGTGGCGGTGCCCCAGTGAAGGGAAAAAAGTATGTCTTTTTTCTAAAGATGACAAAAAATTATCCCATGCTAAAGTCTGCAGGGAAGTGGAGATTCTGTACATTCCTTTGATGATGGGGCCAGGTGTTGATGGGGCCAGGTGGTGTTGATGATGGGGTCAGGTGTTGTTGATGATGGGGTCAGGTGTTATTGATGTTGGGGACAGGTGTTGTGTCTGCACCGCCAGCCTTCCTAGCAGCCTAGCTGTGCACTGGTGTAGCCTCTGGCGCCCGAGGGCCAGCAAGTGCCCAGCATCCCACAGGTCCCACCCTGCCCAGCAGACAGGGTGGGCAGAGAAGAAGCAAGAAGTTGAAGCCCTCAAACTTGCTGAGATTCTAGGAGTTGGAGTAATCCTGAATCCTTAATCTCCCTGTATCTGGCCTGTTTGGGAGAGGGTGATTTAACTGAAAAGTGAAATACAGCCTTGCTTTTTATTGGAACAGCCTGAAAAGTGTTTGATGATGTCTGTGGGATGTTACATGTAGAAACTAAATGCCTGGGGGAGCCATCTTCCTATAGAGGTTGATGTTAGTCATGTCCTGTTGCTGCAAGGGGCACTTGCAAGGGATAGTGTTTGTTTCCCCATGAGGCTGACTTCTGGGGTTCTGTTCGCTAGCATGCCCCACTCCTTCCCACCCTCTAGTAGGGACATAGGACAGACTCTGAGCCTTGTAAGCATGATGGATTTTTAGGAATCTTCTCAAGGTTTCTCCCATCATGGAAACGTGTCAGGTAAATGTGTCAAGTAAAGGCCAGTCCCTTCAGGCATCCAGATGTCAGGTCTCTTCTGGTGGGACCTGGAGCCACAGTTGTGCTCAGCAGACTTGTGAGTTCCATAATTTTGAAGTTGAACCTGTATGTTCACAAGCAGGTGAGAGATATCTGCCCTTCCTTGGCTATTTGTAAAGTCTCATTTTTGAGAAAATTTTCAGTTTGTGAAATTTTTAAAATTAAGCCAAGCCAGGTGATCTGTTCTTTTGTAATCTGACTTGCCTCTTTTCTTTCATTTTACAGATGATGTCTTTCTGCCTAAAGATATCGACCTGGACAGTGTGGATATGGATGAGACAGAGAGGGAAGTGGAATATTTCAAAAGGTAAGTGTTAAGCCTTTCTGTCTGAAATAATGAGGCTTTCACGGCTGCCAGACATGACCCTCCTGACCCTCCCATAGCATTGCCAGCTGTCCTGGACACAGCTTCTGTCAGCTAGCTGAGTGGCCTGTCACACACATTCCCTCACAGCGCTAGCACACACAGGGGCCTCCTCACTTGCCCTCACACCTAGTCCCCACCCCTGTGTGTGAAGACTGGTTGAGGACCGTGGCTCCAGACCAGCAGCATCACCGGGGCACACAGGCCCCTGCCCAGACCTTCAGAGTCACTCTGGGGAGGGGCCTAACAGCTGTGTTCTCACAAGTGGCCCCAGCCATCCACATGTGCTAACATTGGAACACACTGTTACGGCACACTTTTAAGGAGAAAGGTAACATTTCAGAGATTTGCTCAGTTTTCCTGATAAGCAGATTTCATTAGTACTGTGTTCAATAGTATTTTATCTACTTTGTGAATTATGGCAAGCAAATTTCATTTTAAAGTTCCTTGTTCCTTCTTTAACCTGTTTGTTTCAGATAATACACACATAAACACACCAAAGAAGCAGTTAGTTTGCAGTGCAGAAAGCCATTAACTCCTTTCTGAAATATGTGGGTTTGTGTGGGCAGCTCAGTTGATTAAGCATCTGATTACTGATTTCCTCTCAGGCCTCAATCTCAAGGTCAGGAATTCAAACCCTGCATTGGGCTCCATACCTAGCTTGGAGCCTATTTAGAAAAAATAAAAGATAAAAATAAATGAAATATTATAGAATTATAGATGATTCTGGAAGTTATATTTATTTTATAATGTGTATGTGTGTGTGTGTGTATCTCCACAGGCAGAGTAAAGTGTTTGCTAAAGTTGGATGTTCATTCTAATAAAAACTAGGACTAGATAGGCATATCCTTAACATAATAAAAGATATCCATAAAATACAATAAATGCCATAGTTATAAATGCCGTAGTTACAGTGAAACATTAACAGCTGTCCCTTGAGATTAAAAAAGAAGGGGCACCTGGGTGACTCAGTGGGTTAAAGCTCTGCCTTCAGCTCAGGTCATGATCCCAGGGTTCTGGGATCGAGCCCCGCATCCAGCTCTCCGCAGCGGAGAGCCTGCTTCCTCCTCTCTCTCTGCCTGCCTCTCTGTCTTACTTATGATCTCTGTCTGTCAAATAAATAAATAAATAAATAAATAAATTTTTAAAAAAGAAAAGAGCTAAGGATGCCCACTGTTACAACTTCTGTTTGTGAAGGTGTAAGAAGAAACAAAAGGGACAAGAATCAGAAGGAAGAAATGGGACTGTCATTCTCAGGTGACAGAAGTATGTACAAAGTCTGAAAGAATCTGTAGGCAGATCACTTGAGTCACTAAGACAATTTGCCCTGAAACTGGATTCTGGGGAGCATTTCGTGGATAAATGCGGAACTTTGGAGAGATATTTTCCCCAGGTAGACCTATAGACCATATCCTTTAAAATCATGCATGACCTGGGACGCCCGGGTGGCTCAGTTGGTTAAGCGGCTGCCTTTGGCTCAGGTCATGATCCCGGCGTCCTGGGATCGAGTCCCACATCGGGCTCCCTGCTCTCTCTGACAAATAAATAAATAAAATCTTTTAAAAAGAAAAAAATCATGCATGACCTTATCAACAAAGATTATCAAACATGTAAGACCTGGGGAAAAGAAACATTTAGAAATGAAAAATGTAATGATTAAAATCAAGATGTTAATAGATTTGTGATAAACAGAGTAGACACTGCTAAAGAGGGAATTAGTGAACTGGAAGAACGATCTGAAAGATGTACCCAGAATGCACCCACATATAAGGACATTAGAAAAGAGGAAAGAGGCTCAGACACATGAAGGAGAGACTGAGTCTGACAGACGGTTGACTGGAGCTGCCCGAGGAGAAGGTGGAGGCTACAGGAGAGCTGTATTTGAAGAGATAAAGCACCTGGGGATTGTGCGGAGCTAATGAGAAATCCAGATCTACAAATGCAAAAGCTGTACAACATACACCAGTGGGATAAACAAATGAAAATCCATTCCTCAACATAGCAGATGTGAAACCAGAAGACCATGGAGTGAGATTTATAGCTTTGAGAGAAAGTTCTCAGTCTGTAACTATGTATCCCACAAACCTGTTCTTTTCCATAGTAAAGAAAAATTGCAGGAACTTGCTCCAAAGAGATCTGTGTTTAAAAATATATATATATCTTCAAGAGAAGAAGATACTCATCTCAGAAAGACAGTGTGATTTGCAGGAAGGAGAGAGAAACTGCCGATAAATGTTGTTAAATAAAACATTTTCTTTGTAACCAGAGAGTAATAATGTCTAATTGACATGTCTGAAAGAACCACAGTACTGAACAGCAATAGTATATAAGCTAGATTTAAAAAAAAAAAAAAAGTCCTTTTTTGTTGAAGTATTTAACAGTTAAGTATTTAATATTCAGACTTGAAGCTAAATGGATGATACACTTTTACAAGTAAGCATTAAAAGAATAGAAATAGGATGTGTAAATTGCTAATCTGTAGAAAAAAATAAAAACTCAAAAATGTAAACATAAAGAAATACAGTAAATAAAGTTGAAGAACACACACATGCTTACACACATGCGCATGTGCACACACACATACATACCATTTATAAGAACATACCTAAAACACAGTGAATAGAAAGGTAAAGAGGAAAAGGAAGCTGTTGTATAACTATGTTACTATCAAAGAGAATATGGATTAATAAAAGGGACTGATAAAGGTTGCTGTATAGTGCTAAAAGATTCAATGTGTGAGGAAGACACAGAAATTTTAAACTAGGTGCTTAATGAAATAGCCTCAGAATACAAATAGGAACTAGTTTGGGCTGCATAGAGAATCAGATCCACCGTCCCTTTCGGACATCGTCCCCATGGATGTGGAAGATGAGTACAGAGGAGAGTGCATCCAGGGAACAGGGAATCTGTGTTCTGGGCATACAGGGAACACTCACAGGAGTGGAGTGGGTACTGGGCCACAGAAAGCAAGGGTCAGAAGTTTAAGGGAATGAATATGTGTAATTGTATGCCCTCACCGCATCACATTTAAGTTGGCAATTTACCAAAGTAAATTTTTAAGTCCCTAAGTATTTGGATATCTGAAAGTATATATGTTTAACTCATGGGTTCAATAAGAAACCACTGTAGACATTTAAAAATACCTGGAACTAAAAGAGAAGGAAAACACGGACTATGAAAACTGTGGGCTATGGACAATTTGCTGTTGAGTGCTCTTTCAGTGAAGCCTTAAGGCTGCCTAGTGAGTTTTTAAAAACCTGAAAATTAATGAGTTAAGGATTTTGTTTGAGAAGTTAGGGAAAGAACAACCAAATAAGCCCAAAGAGTATAAAAGAGGATAATACATAAATCATGAAACAGAAAACAAATACAGAGGAGATCAACAAAGCCAAACTTTGACTCTTTGAAAATATTAACTAGATAAATAAACCTTTGAGAGACTGATCAAGATAAAATAGGGAACAATGAACTACCAAAAAAAAAAAAAAAGATAAAATAGGGAGAAACGACACAATACAGTAATTAGATGAAAAAGAACCAGCATGTTGATAATTATCAAAGTTGGACCGTGGCTGCACCAATGTCACCACACTCTGCTTTTGAGTGTGTGTGACATCTTCCATAATGAGAAGAGTTTTTAAAATTCTGTGACTATATAAGTGAAAGGGAAGGTGCTGTAGTGATTCAACTATACGAGAACACTGGGAACAACTTCACAATGAATTTTAAAACTTAAATACAAAATCAACGCAGTAACAAAATAGCCTGAATGATCCAGTAACCATCAAAGAAATCAGAGTAGTAGTTACAGATAATCCCAATGCATTCTGACATTTGTGCAGAGAATTCTCCCAGAACTTGAAAGAGGTGATCCGGGGCACCTGGGTGGCTCAGTCGGTTAAGCATCTGCCTTCGGCTTGGGTCATGATCCTGGGGTCCTGGGATCAAGCCCCACATTGGGCTCCCTGCTCAGTGGGGAGCCTGCTTCTCCCTCTTCCCCTCCCCCTGCTTGGGTTCCCTCCTTTGTTGTCTCTCTCTCTGTCAAATAAATAAAATCTTTTAAAAAAAGAGATGGAGATGATCCAGCCTTATACTGATTCTACCAGAGAATTGAAAGGAGGAGACAACACAAGACTCCCCACTTCATTTTACAAGAGAAGGAAGATTTTGATACCAAAATCTGCTAAAAGCAATACAGAAAACATGAAAAATCACAGATCTGTTTTGGTCATGAGTATTAATTGGATATGAAAAAATTTCACATTCCAAATCCAACAGTATTTTTGACCAAACTGGTGTACCCTAGGACTGAATGCAAGGAATATTTACTATTGGGAAATCCACAAATGCTATTTGCTAAATTGATAATTAAAGAAGAACCATATGATCATTTCCGTAGGTTCAGAAAAAACATTTGATAAAATATTAGCATTTCATTAATTAAAGAAAAAAAGAAAAAGGTAAACTAGTAGTAGAAGGAAATATCCTTAACCTGAAAAGGAGATTTACCAAAAGAGAGAAAAGAAATGCTACATGAAACATTTTCTCAAATGGGAAGCATGGAAGCGTGTGCAAAACAGAGTTGCTCTCTGTTTCCATCTCTGTTCAGCCTTAAATCATGGTTCCTAGGAAGCATAATAAGAGAAGAAAAAAATGAAAAGACTTAAAGAATGGAAAGCAGGAGATAAAATTCCATTTTACTTAACAGTTGATCTAACTGACTACAAAGAGAATTACAAAAAAATTAGCAAGAGAAAGAATTTAGTGAAGGGACGGGCTATAGGATCTGTGTACAGAAGTTACGTTTCTCCATACCATCCATAATTTGAAAATGTAGTTTAAATAAAGACGATATTTGTAACAGCTCCAGAATCTATGCAGTTTCCATGAATAAACCTAATAGAAGTTGCCCACGACCTGTGCATAGAAAGAGATCAAGCATGAGGGAAGAATTTGGAAGACCTGGGATAGATCCTGTATTCATTTATAGGAAAAGTGTAAGCTATCTCACTTCCCAAAATTTATCTGTAGATTTTAAAGCCCAAGAAGGATTTTGTAAAATTGAGTGTTTTTAAAACACATTCGTGTAGGGTGGACATGTGATACAGTCACACATGGAATTCTGCTCAGCCGTGGAGAGGAACCGGCTAGAACAGTCTGCAGTGTGTATCCTACAAACTCGGGAGTGGACAGAGGCGCAGCACGCGAATATACATGATACCCTGTTTATAGAAAGCTCAGTTTAGACACAACCAAATGTTTTTAGACACAACCAGTTTTTACATTTTTATAAATTGTTGTATTTAAAATCAGTTATTAACATACTAGCCTTACTAGCATATTATTAGTATTATATAATATAGTTTAGTTAGTATTATAGTATATATTATATATTGTATTATATAGTATATATTATTATATAATATATAATAATATAACATTATTAACATATTATTAGTCTTAGAGGTGGAGGTCAGTGATGCATCAGTTACATATCACACCCAGTGCTCCTTACATCACGCGCCCTCCTTGCTGCCCGTAGGGACACCATCCCCCTCCACCCACTCCTTCCCCTCCAGCAGCCTTCAGTCCATTTCCTAGAGTTCAGAGTCGCTTACAATTTGTCTCTCTCTCTCTGATTTCCTCTTATTTTTCCTTCCCTCCGCCTTTGATCCTCTGTTTTGTTTCTTCAGTTCCACATGAGTGAGATAATATAATTGTCTTTCCCTGACTTATTTCACTCAGCATAATACCCTCCAGGTCCATCCATGTTGATGTAAGTGGTAAGATTTCATCCTTTCTGTTGGCTGAGTAATAGTCCATTGTATAGATGAACCAGATCTTCTTTATCCATTTGCCTGTTGTGGACATCCAGGCTCTTTCCACTGAAGTACACTTTTTAATGTACACCATTCAGTCCAGCAGCTCCACTCCTGACTGTCTGCCCAACAGAAGCCAGAGTATGTATCCACACAAAGATTTGTACATGAATGTTTCCAGAAGTTTTACCTGTGATAGCCAAAAACTGGGGACAACCCAGGTATGCACAGCAGATGAGCAGAGAAACTGTGCTCTGTCCGTCCGGTGGACGCCACTCACCCGGGAAAAGATTACTCCCGATGAGACATGGAGATGGAGCCCAGAGACAGGTGCTCAGGCCAAGAAGGAAGACAGCAGGTACATACTACGAAGTTGCATGTACCTGAGATGCCAGGAAATGGAAATTCATCCCAGTGACAGCAGATCACTGTTCACCTAGGGCTGGGGCAGCGAGGAGATTACAGCAAAGGGACTTCCTGGAAGTTTTCTGTGTCTTGATTGGAGGGATAGTTACCTGGATTTATTTATCAGCACTGTGAGCTCTGTAGTAACTGCAGTTTATTGTACATAAATTATACCTCAGTGACATATATTTTCAGGGATACTATACCATACATAGGTGTTAAGACTATAAAGAAAAGCAAGGAAATGATCCTAAAAAGCCAGAACGGTGATTACTTTTGGGTTTGGGGGTGGGGACTGCCTGGAGGCGGTGTCCCAGGCTTGCTGCTAGTGCTCCAGTGTTTGACTTCTCAGTTTCTTTCAGCATGCATATCTGGTTTCTCTCCTGCATGTGTGTGATGTTCACACAAAAAACAGACGAACTGAGCGCCTGGGTGGCTCAGAGGGTTAAGCATCTGCCTTCTGCTCAGGTCATGGGTCCTGGGATCCAGCCCCACATCGGGCTCTCTGCTCAGCAGGGAGCCTGCTTCCCTCTCTCTCTGCCTGCCTCTCTGCCTACTTGTGAGCTCTCTCTCATCAAATAAATAATATCTTTGAAATATATATATATATATGTGTATATATATAAAACAAAACAAAAGAACAAACGAACTTGGGTTTGATCTGATCCTTCTAGAAGTATAGGAAGAACAGAGCTGCTTTTCTTGTCCATTACAAAGACTTAGAAAGTCACAGAAACAGACTACACAATGCTGAGCTTTGGTTTATGACAAAAGACAGATCAGAAGTAGAAATGAAGGTGTGTTCATAAATGCAGCTGTGAAGGTTTATGTAAGGAAAACTTTTTGGTTGGATCCTCACGTCATCCTACTCAAAGGTCAGCTCTAGGTGGGAAGACTCTAAATGTCACAAGTGTTAGGGTCCGTGATCAAAGGAATGAGACTGATACAAAGCAAAGGTCAAACAAAACTTTATTTGGCGCCAAGCATCAAGAATCAAACTGACCGGTCAGGGCTATCTCTTACGAAAAGGCGAGGACAATGATCCCGACAAGGTCACTCCCAAGAAGGCCACTCCGGACGAGGCTGCTCTAGATGAGGCTGCTCCGCAGATGAGGCCACTCCATGATCGGAGCCGCTCCCAAGATGAGGCCGCTGCTCCCCTCATGAGGTTGCTCCCCAGACAAGGCCGCTCCCAAGAAGACGCCATTCTGGACAAGACCGCTTCCCGGACGAGGCTGCTCCCGATGACAAAGAGGCAACAATGACAGCGACGATGACAAGGAGGACAACCTGGATGACACAGACTCTGCTCCCCACGATGCTACTCTGACAAGGTTGCCACCCAGAGGAAGCCACCGCTGCGGACAAGGCCACTCGTGGCTCAGGGTGGCAAGGCATTTTGCGGCAAGGCTGCTGGCGGCTAGGGGCTGTTGGCATCTCTGGGCCACTGGCGTCTCGGGACCGCTGGCATCCAGGGGCTGCAGGCATCAGGACCGCTGACTGCTGGGCCGCTGGACTGCTGGTGTCTCGGCACTGCTGACGTCTAGGGGCTGCGGGCGTGGGGACCGCTGGCCACTGGACTGCTGGACCACTGGTATCTCGGGACCGCTGACTGCTGGGCCGCTGGACCACTGGAGTCTCAGGGCCGCAGGCGTCGAGGGACCGCTGACAGCTGGACCGCTGGTGTCTGGGCAGCTCGGGGCTGCTGGAAGCTGCACGGGGCTGAAGACTGCAGGTGGCTCGGGGCCACCGGAGGCAGGGCCTTAGGCGGCTTGAAGCTGCAGGCGGCTGGAGGCTGCAGGCGGCGGCTCAGGACCCCGGGTGGCTGGAGGCTGCAGGCGGCGGCTCGGGACCCCCAGTGGCCGGAGGCTGGAGGCTGCAGGCGGTGGCTCTTGGGCCGCCAGAGGCAGGACCACCGGAGACGGGGCCACAGGCGGCTGGAAGCTGCAGGCGGCTGGAGGCTGCAGGCGCAGGGACCGCCGGTGGTGGGATCGCTCGCGGCGGTTATAGCTCTTACAAGAGCTGTTATAGCTCCTCCACTCTGCCGACTCTTCGCTCCTGTCGACTCTTCTCTTGCTCCCGTCGACTCTTCTGCTCCCAGCGCAGCTCTCCTCCTACTCCCGCGCAGCTCTCCTCCTACTCCCGGCGCAGCTCTCCTCCTACTCCCGGCGCAGCTCTCCTCTTGCTCCTGGGCAGCTCTCCTCCTCCTCTGCTAGCCTCGCAGCAACCTTTATGCAGTTGGTTGAGTCCCACCCCTATACAGGTGGCCAATCGGATCTCAATCCACCCTAGTGGATATACACATGCTGCACCGATTGGACATCTCCACCTGGCCTGCCCCACCCCTACATCAGGGTCCACAAGCAAGTTCCTCTGGGAGGGGCAGGCCCTTACAACAAGCAAACCTTTTTATTTAATATATAGATGAGTATCTTTTTGACCTCAGAGTAGGGACAGATTTCTTAAAAACGCCAACCATAAAATAAAAAAGATTGATAAATTAAATGACATTAAAATCAACAGTTCTTTAAAGAAAGTGAGGAAATGGTGTGTGCAGCACCTCACGGAGAGTTAGTACCAGAACAGATACACATGACAGAACAGGAAAAGACCAGTGCGTGGACAGATGGGCTGTCACAGAAACCCATGACCAGGGACTTGTGGAGAGACCTCCCGCCTGATGGGCTGGGCGTGCAGGGGCAGTGGCTCCCCCACTCCTCGGGGGCACAGAGTGGCTCCAACAACCATGGAGAAGTTTGGCAGAATCAGGTCAAGTCGAAGCCATCCATTTTACGGAGCCCCGCGGTTGTCTGTCTATTCTGTGGGGGGTGCTCTTCCAACCTTGGAAACGGGCACATGGCCACCTCTTGGGGGAATTGCCTAAAAGCGGGAAGAAAAAGATACAGGATGACTCTGTTCCTGTAAGTGCAGAAATCAGCGCACACAGATCATGGGTGAGGGGCTGCGAGGTTGTGGGCAATTGTCAGACACCAGGGTGCGGGCTGCATCCTGGGAGAGGACGGCATGGTGCCATGGGGTTGGCAGGGTTGGGCTTCCTTACCTGGGTTAGGGGTGTGTTGATCGAGGCTTTTGTGGTCCCGGTCACCTGGGTACACATGTTCTAGATGTGTAATACGGTTCCTGGCAGACCACATGGAGGCCCAATGGGCAGGAAGTGTCAGATCCTTGGGTGTTGTGGGGGAGGCAGAGCGGGGACCTGGGGGCTTGGCTCCAGCTGGCTCAGAGACACCTGTGGACGTTCTTGCCACCATGCATGGAGAGCAGGATGCATGTAGCCTCAATGGGGACCACTGGGAGTGCCGCCAGAGCAGGGGGACATGGTCCAGGCAGGTTGGTTGTAAGGTTGTAAAGGTGAACAACGAAGGTTGTAAAAGTGACGCCACTAGGACTTGGAGTTCGACCAGCTGTGGCCAGGGAAAGAGAAGTTGAATTCTGGGAGGTGGCACACTGCTCGGGGGCAGGGCAGGGACGGACACACGGCTCTATCCACCTGGACATAGACTGCCTAGCAGGCAGCACAAGGAGTTGTGGTTGAGTGATGTAAATGAACACACTTGGGCTACACTATGTGACCACAGTAATCATTTTCAGGTTTAATTCAAGTTTCTGCTACTCAGATGAGAGCTGGACAGCTGAGAACTTCAGAAACTGCATAGTTAAGGTTTTTGAAAGGAAGTGTTCCTCATTTAGTAGAGAGTCAGCCATTATTGCCTGGGAAGCAGGTGGCAGAACGTGGTGTTTTTCAGATGCTGTTGGGTGTGCAGGGGTGACCCAGAGCTGGACCCCAGGGCAGCAGGCCTGCCTCTGCTGCCACCCTGAGTGCAGGGAGTGGGGGGGTCGGTGGCAGCTCTGTGACCAAGTCTCACCATGTGAAGTCTCGTGTCCTCTCGCACTTGGGTGTGCATTCGTGGATCAGTGAGGGCGGCTGGGATCTCTGTGGCTTAACACGTGGAGAAGGGCACGGTGGTGGCCATTGGTACGTTTTCAGATGGGCTCATCAGAAACATCCCTTGGGCAGCTTCCCTGGAGGACAAGTTGGAAAAGAAGGACACAGGACACCAGAGGACATTGAGGGCATTCACCTCTGCCCTGAAGAAGAGGATCCCCATCCTCCTGAGGGCCTTTCCCCACTCTGAAGGGTGGCCAGATGTGGAGGGGTCCTTGACGGCGGGTCTGGCATGCTGAGCGCCCTCCCCCCCCACCCTCCCATCCTGGGAGGACACTGGACTTTGCTGACACAGCTCAGCTGTGGGCTGTTTCCTTCTGTGACTGTGTGGCTCTTTGTCTTCACAGATTCTGTTTGGATTCTGCTAGACAGACCCGACAAAGACTGTCCATCAACTGGTCCAATTTTAGCTTGAAAAAAGCCACTTTTGCTGCCCACTGAATGAGGACCACCTGGAGAGGGACGCGCAGAAGGTGGGCCAGGCCCCGGAGCTGCTGTGCTTGCCCAGGGCTGTGCCGGGTGGGCCACCGCACCTGATGCCCCCAGACCGAGAACTCGCCGCTCGGCCTGTGTCAGTGGCTCGTGTGCGTGTATCTGTGAGTGAGGCGTGAGCACAGCGCCGGCCGTTGGATTGCAACAGTAGCTCCCGCCAGCTTCCCACCGTGCGGCCCAGGAGCCGGGGCCGTGGCCAGAGACGCGTTTCATCATCCACGTGGCTCGTTGCCTCTGCATCTCGCCCTGTCCTGTCATCTGTCCCTGCCAGGGCACTGCCGTCACTCAGCTCTCGTGTGCCCTGCATCCCACCTGAAGTGGGCTGGGCGGGCAGGCGCTCTTCCGTTCTCCTCCACAATCTACTGTTTAAGAGTGTACACGTTGCGCTGTTTGTGTCTGACCCCCCTGACTTGTAGCCAGCTTGTGTAAGATCCCTTGCAGAATGAGAAAGTTCAAAAACAAAACCCCACCCAGTACTCACACCATCAAGTCTGTTAGAGAGTGTACGACTGTATTAACACGGAGGCCTGCCTGGCTACTTTTTTAACATATTGTTAAGTAATATTAAAATCATGTCTTTCTTTTTGAAAGATGGAATACATTAGTACAGCAGAAGACCTCGTCTGGCTGCTTTCTGCTGGGGGTGGTGGGGAGTGTGCATGGGGGGCAGGGTGCGGGGAGAGTGGGGGGCAGTGCCCCCCAAGGGGAAGCTGGCCCACCAACCCTGGAGCATCTCCCGGGTCACCCGTGGCAGCAGTTTAGGGGTCCTGGCTCCTGCCCAGTATCCTTCATGCCTCTGTACCCTCCGGGGCCTTCCACGTGCCAGGCAGCACCAGGCCCCAGGGCGGAGTCCAGCCTGGTGCCCAGAGAGTTCGGTGAGAGCAGTACTGACACCTAGCAGCAGTGGTATGGGGTCACCACACCCTAACCTACGGGGCTGGGGAGGCAGAGCCGGGTGGCCCAAGGGTCAGCAGGCTGGGACCACATAGAGCCTTACGGGCAGGTGCCCATCCAGCCCCAGGGGAGGGGGGCGGCGTGATCTCTAATGAGACTGAAAAGTCATGGGCGTTCAACTGGGTGTGAACGAGGAATAACGGGCGGTATGGAGGGTGAAGGGGGACGGCTGCCTGGTTCCTCTGCGGTCTCTGCAGGCAGGTAGCTTGCAGGAGTCTCTGCGGGAGCCACTCCCACCCACTTCCCAGGGCCCGGCCAAGCCCTGCCTCTTGGGAAACCTGCTTGTGTGCAGCTGCAGGGATGTGGCGTGTCCCCGAGTGAAGGGGGAGCGATGAGGGCCCTGCGTCCGTGTGGAGACGGGAAGAGAGGAAATGGCCTCTGGAAATACTCTGCTGGTTTTGTCTGCAGCATTTCTGGACAGACGAGATGCAGGTAGGAGAGAGGGAGGCAAGAGGGATTCCAAGGCTTTGGTCTGAGCCCCGGGCTGCACGAGGCTGCCTGCCCTGGGGCAGGGGTCAAGTCTGACGTGCCCATCTGACCCCCCAGGTGAGACGTCCGGCGTTGGGATTGCCGTTCATGGACGGAAGGCCACTGCGGAACAAGTGCAGACAGGTCAGGGGTCCAGGTGCCAGAAGCAGTGACTAGGGTGAGAGGAGGAGGGCAGCCTAGAGGACACAAGACCGGGAAAGATCGGCCACCGCAGGGCTGCTGTGGTCAAGGTGAGGTCCAAGGACTGACCCCGGGGCTCCTACACTTTGGGGACTTTGACCACAACCCAGTGGGAGCTGGTTTGCAGGAAAACAAGGGTGGGAATGGCAGGTCCTGTAAATAGGAGATAGGCAAGAGGCTGGCTGGTTTGTTTTGCTTTTTTCTAACTAGGTGGGAAGAACAAGCATATCCCTTTTCTCATGGAATGAGCCTGCAAAGCGAGGAATGGGCTGGGCAGTGACCACAGCAGGAGCCGTGTCCTCAAAAGGCCCTGATGCCTCCAAGAGTCCCAAGCCCAGGCCTGGGCCTCCATGGCTCCCGGTGAGGGCAAGGGAGAGCCAGGGCTGGCTGAGCCAGAGCAACAAAGGATGGGAAGGGTCTGGGGATGGGGGGAGCCTGCTCTCTGGGGAAGCTGCCCACCCAGGCCCTTCAAGACCTTGTCCCTGCCCCAGCCTCTTCTCCCCAAGGACAGTCCCACCTCTGAGCCTCCACTTCCATCTGGGGGACATGTTGGCTGCTGAAGAACTGCAGGGTCTCACCTGTGACATGAGCAGGACCTTGTCAGGGCCATGAGTGGTGAGGGGAACCCCTGGGTGCCCACTCCTGACACCCCACCTGCCAGCTTCCACACCCTTGCTCCCCTTGCACACAAGTGAGCCACCTATGCCTTGTTCTAGGTCTGTACACTTCTGCTCCTGCTGGTTCCTTTGGCTCTTTCCCCAAGGCGGGTGGGGGGGGGGGTCGTCACTTTACCATCCCAGTTCTCGGAGGATGGATCTGGGGCCTGGGAGGCCCAGGAGAGTCCAGAGGTCGGGGAGATGGAGGGCCGAGGCTGGCAGGGCTTCCCAGGTTCAGCCCCTCCCATGTCCCCAGAGGCAGGCCCAGGGCCTGGAGGCTTGTCATCGCGGGTCCTAATGCCCAGACACTGCATTTACAGATGGGGAAGCCAAGGTCCAAGGTGCATCTGCGGGACATCCAGCTCCAATGCTCCTGTCTTCATGGGGCCTAGACCTGGGAGTCGATCCCTGGGGGAGCCTCATAGACCACGATGGACTAGCACCTCCTTTACATGGCAATGGTAATCATGAGATGAAATAAAATAACAATGGCCAGGAAAATGCCCTTTTATTAAACTTTCCACCCTCATGCCATTAAACCAAAATAGTATCAAAAGGAGTATTATGGTACCAGAAAGGATGAACGCTTCTTAATTTAATTAATATTAAAGGAGAAGGAAAAACTTACCTCACAGGTCCCGCTGTTTCTCGGTTTTTTGGTTTTTTGTTTTTTTTTTTAAAGATTTTATTTATTCATTTCACAGACAGAGATCACAAGTAGGCAGAGAGGCAGGCAGAGAAAGAGAGGGAAGCAGGCTCCTCGCTGAGCAGAGAGCCCAATGCGGGGCTTGATCCCAGGACCCTGGGATCATGACCTGAGCCGAAGGCAGAGGCTTTAACCCACTGAGCCACCCAGGCACCCCTGTTTCTCGGTTTTAAACACCAATAAAAGCACTCAGTCACCCACAGAGTGACGGAACTGAAGTAACTTGAGTCCTCGTCCTTCATCTCCACAGTGACAGGCGACAGGCGACCATTGTCCTGGATCCGCTATTAAAATGTAAGCGTAAGCCCCGAGGGGTGGGAGGCCCAGCACAGGGACAACTTCCATGTGCTTCCAAACTGTTAGGAACCGATGCTTGAAACCAGCCGGGAGCCCACTGTGCCCAGGAGCCCTCTGGCTGGCTTTCCTGGAGGAGACCATGTGGTTACAAGGAAGAGTCCTAAACGTGTGCCAGTGGCACCCGGGAAGGAGGATGACAGCCACGGAGACTGCCACATGCAACTGTGAACCCAAGGAAGCTGTGCACACAGTGTGTTGGGTGTTGGGAGAAACGCTGCACATGACAGTGTTTTCTGCGCGAAGGGGAGGAAACAAGGTAAGTCTCTTGGTGCCCCAGCTTCCAGCCCCGAGGCAGTTTCCAGGCCCAGCACTGGGGGTGGGGGCAGAGCCCTGCAGACCTCATGAGTAGAGCCAGCACAGGCTGGCATTTGGGGAGGCCAGGTGCCTACAGTCTGCCAATGCTGCAGGTGTGGCATAAACTCCTGGGAACCCAAGGGGAAATCACCAGAAAACAGAACGGCTGGAATAGTGTTTCTACCAGCCACGGCAGAAAACCATGTAACACACAGTGCAGACCTCGGGGTAGAGGCCTCAGAAAGCTGTGACCTCAGCAGTGGGGTGAAATCAGCCCTCGAGCAAAATAAAAAACAAACCCCAAAAGGATCAAACTGACCCTGAGTATCTTAACTGCCTGCTGGAACAAAGTCTGACATTCTTTAAGGAACACAAAACCAGCCCACACTGGACGAAATTCACAATGGTGGAATCCAGGTAGAAATTACCAGACCGTTCCAAGAGGAAGGAAAATAAAAACCATAATCAAGAGAAATACTAAGCAGACCACAAAATGACAGTTGCTGAATTTGCAGACGGGGACCGTAAAATGGATATTGTAAAACATCTTAAAAATACACATAAGATGTAAAAGAAATCACGAACAAGATGAAGAAAAATCAAAAAAAGTCCTAAATGAAGTTCTAAAGAAAAAATACAATATCTGAAATGAAAAAATACCCTGGATAGAATTAACAGCAGATCCAAAACCCCTTAGAAAACACCCATGAACTTGATAGCACAGAAGAGAAACTACCAGAAAGAAGCACTGAGAAGAAAAGAGAATGGAAAATGGTAGCCTGTAGGACAGTATTGAGCATTCCAACATACATATGTATCATATGATGATATGGTGATCTCATCATATGTATCATACATATAGGATATAATAAATATATGATCTACATGTGGTGATATACATATAGGATACATATATGGTACATATGAGATCACCATAGCATGATACATGTGTATGTTGGAATGCTCAATACTTAATATATGATATACATGCTACCATGTGTATAATATACATATGTATCACACAACATACATAATTTAAAATGAGCTTGTCACAAGCTTGCTGGGATTATGGACGAGGCTGTGCTGGGCCTGTAGGCCAGTTTGGGACGAAGCAACATCTTGATAAAACAGAGTTCCTAGTCTGCAGACGTGATTTCATTTATGTGTTCTCTGAATTTCAGCAGTATTGTGTAGCCTTTATAGTAGAGATTTTGCATGCTTCCTATGAATTTTTTCTAAGCATTTTAGGTTTTTGACATTATCATAAATGGGGTTATGCTTTATTTTCCTGGGGCTCCCATAACAAAGTGCTATAAACTGGGTGGCTTCTAACAGAAATTTGCTCGTGGGGCGCCTGGGTGGCTCAGTCATTAACCATCTGCTTTCAGCTCGGGTCATGATCCCGGAGTCCTGGGATCGAGCCCCGCATCAGGCTCCCTGCTCCTCGGGCAGCCTGCTTCTCCCTCTCCCAGTACCCTCTCTTACGTTCTCTCCCTGTCAAGTAAACAAATCTTGAAGAAAAAAAAGTTTATTCTCAAAAGTCCTGGAGGATATAACCCAAAATCCCTGGGGGGATATATACTGCAAAACACAGGTATCCACAGGATTGGTTCCTTTTAGAGGTTGTAAAGAACCATCAGTTCCATGTCCCCATCCTGGCTTCTCCTTGGCAATCCTTGGCTTGTAGAGATGTCCCTCCAGGCTCTCTCCATTTTCATACGGTCTCCTCCCTGTATCTCTGTATTTGTGGCTTGTCTTTTTTTTTTTTTTTTTTAAGATTTTAAGTAATCACACCCAACATGGGGCTTGAACTCAAAACCCCGAGATCAAGAGCTAGCTGCATGCCCCACCATCTGAGCCAGCACCTCTGTCTCTCCTCTTCTTGTAAGGATGCAAGTCACTGGGTTTGGGGCCCACCCTCATCCAAGCACATCATCATCTCAGAGGACATCTGCAAAGACCCTATATCCAAGTAAGGGCATATTCACAGGTTCTGGGGGTTAGGACTTAACATCTTTTTAGTCACCTTACATTTTGGGGAAACAGGTTTTAAATTTCCTGCAAATATATGGCAGTATGATAGGTTTTTCATACATTGAACTTTGTATCTGGAGATTGTCAAACTCAATTCTAAACTTCAAGATCAGCTAGGACTTTTTACATCTATAATCATGTCATCTACAAATAAGGACCGTTTCTTCTAATTTTTCTGTTCTTTATTCCTTTTATTAATTTACTGCACTGGGTAGACCCTCTGGTACAATGTGGGATTGCAGCCATAAGAGCGCACACCCTTGCCTCAATGGAAACCTGAGCAGGGACAGATGGCACTCGGTATCTGTCATCAGACAGAATGGTAGCGGTAGGGTCTTGGACATACGTCTTTATCAGATTGAGGAAATGCCTTCTATTCCTGGTTTGCTGAGTGTTTTTATCATGAGTGGACATTAAATTTTCTCATATGCTTTTTCAGCTTCTATTGAGATGATCATGTTTTTTTCTGTTAACTCTAGTGAATTACAATCAGTGTTGGGGTTTTTATCAAGATTTTAATTATTTGGGGCACCTGGGTGGCTCAGGCGGTTAAGCAGCTGCCTTCGGCTCAGGTCATGATCCTGGTGTCCTGGGATCGAGTCCCAAGTCCAGGTCCTTGCTCAGTGGGGAACCTGATTCTCTCTCTCCCTCTGCCTGCCACTCCCCCTGCCTCTGCATGTTCTCTCCCTCTCTCTGACAAATGAATAAATAAAATCTTAAAAAAAAATAAAGATTTTATTTATTTGACAGCACAAGCAGGGTGAGGGGCAGAGGAAGAAGCAGACTCCCCGCTGAGCAGAGAGCCCAATGTGGGCTCAATCCTAGAACTCTGGGATTATGACCTGAGCCGAAGGCAGGCACTTAACTGATTGAGCCAGCCCGGCGCCCTAGTGCTTTCTTTTTCTTTCTTTTTTTTTTTTATAAATAATCAATCTTGTATCTCTGATTAGAATTCTACTTGCTTATGACTTACTACCCTTTTTATATCTAATTCAATTTAATTTTTTTAAGATTTTATTTATTTGACAGAGATCACAAGTAGGCAGAGAGGCAGGCAGAGAGAGAAGGGGAAGGAAGCAGGCTCCCTGCTGAGCAGAAAGCCCAATGGGGGGCTTGATCCCAGGACCCTGAGACCATGACCTGAGCCGAAGGCAGAGGCTTAACCCACTGAGCCACCCAGGTGCCCCAATTTGTTAATATTTTGTTTAGTATGTTTGCATCTGTGTTCATGAGAGAAATTTGTCATTTTCTTACGTTTTGGTGTCAGAAAAATGAGTTGGGGAACATTCCTTCTATTTGCTGAGTGTAAGATTGGTATATCTTTCTCAGATGTTCACCAGTGAAGTCATCTGGGTCTATAATTTTGTGACAATATTTTTAATTACAGATTCAGTTTACTTAATGGCTACAGAGCTACTCAAATTTTGTATCTTGTATCCGTTTTGGTAAGTTGTATTTTTCAAGGATTTTATTCATTTCCTCTCAGATTTATTAGCATAAAGTGTTCATAGTATTCCTCTTAGAGATCCATGGTGACATCCCCCTTTTCATTCCTGCTTATCGGGAGTTTGTTCCCTCTCTTTCCCTCCTGTCTTGTTACTGGTTTGTCAGTGGTGTTGCCATTCCAAAGAACTCTTGGCTTTGTTGAATTTTGTGTTTTCTTTCTCATTGATTTCTGCTCTTCTATTCTCTCCTCTCCTTTCTTTGAGTTTAAAATGCAGTTCTCCTAGCTCCTGATTGGGCACTCAGCTCACTGAATTTTAACCTCATTTTCACTCAGTTCAGAGTATTTTCTCATTTCTGTTGTGTTTTTTTCCTTTGTGCACAGATCACTTAGAGATGTTTTGAGAATTTGGTATTTATCTGTTACTGAGTTGTGGTTTAATCTGACCATGGTCAGAGAACATAAATTCAGTGATTTGGTTCTTTGGGTTATGTTGTGACTTGATTTATGGCCCACAGATTTGTCTCTGTTGCTAAGTGTTCCACATAGAACTGAAAAGAATTCTAGTTGACTTTTGTTGGACCTAACAAGGCCAAGTTGATTAAGTATTTTGGGTAAATCTTCTGTATCCCTGCTGACTTTTTTCCTGCTTCTCTCTGAGAGGTGTGTTCCAGTCTTCAGCTGTGATTGTGTGTTTGTCCAGGTCTGGGAGTGGCTACATACATTCCCATTATCTTGGTTAGCTTCGGCATGGTGTGTCTTTTTCTATCCTTTTCATTCTCTGTTCTTATGTTTCTGTCTCTGCTAACAAGTACGTGGGTGAACTTCGTTATTTTCACCCAGCGTGACAATCATGATCTTTCAGTCAGTATCTGATCCATTTACGTTAACTATTGATAGAGTTGGGTTTAGGTCTATCCTCTTGCCATCCGTTTTCTGTTTGTCTCATCTCTTCCATATTCATTTAGTTGTCATAACTTGTCTTGCTTTGGATTAATAAAAACATTTCTCTGTTCTGATTACTTTTTAGTTAAATATTTGTATTATTATCTTAGTGGTTACTCTAGAGATTATAATATGCTTCTGTACTGCCTTACAGTCCACCTTATGTCGATGTAAAAACTTCTGTGTAAGGTCATCAAATACTCCCTCTGCCACCTAGAAAGCTCCTGTGGTCACACTGGCATGTTTTAAAGGCCTGGAAAGAGGACTGTTTAAACAGTCGATAATCCTTATCTACCCACTCCCATCTTCGTTCCTTTCTGTATTTGTTTTTATCCAGAATCACTTCTCTTCAGCTGGAGGCATTTCTATAGTACAGATTTCTTGTAGTAGAGTGTTGGATATAAGTTTAATTGCCTTGTATTGGTCTGAAAATACCTTCATCCTGCTTTTAATTTTCCTACATCTAGTATTTTTTTAAGATTTTTTTTTTTTAAGATTTTTATTTATTTGACAGAGATCACAAGTAGGCAGAAGAGCAGGCAGAGAGAGAGGAATGGAAGCAGGCTTCCCGCTGAGCAGACAGCCCGATGCAGGGCTTGATCCCAGGACTCTGGGATCATGACCTGAGCCGAAGACAAAGGCTTTAACCCACTGAGGCACCCAGGTGCCCCAAGATTTTAAGTTCAGCCACAACCCCAAGATCAAGAGTTGTATGCTCTAGCGACTGAGCCAGCCAGGCACCCATCTAGTATTTTCTCTTGCATATTACACTTGTGGTTGGTACAGTGCAAGGTCCGAGGTTCTGCTTGTCTCTAAAGAAAGTTGGTTCTTAGTCCAGTAGGCACATGATTTGTTGGCTGATTACCTGGGAGTCGTATGCCTTCCTAGAGCAAGGGCTATTTCCATTTTGTCCCGGGATGTCAACTTTATTCCTGAGGCATGGCCCTTCTGGGGTTTCAAAGGAAAACCCGAAGTGTTTACCAAGCCCTTCTCACCTTGAGGGACCCAGATTTAAAGCTGTCACCCTGTAATATTCAGCCACTGGGATGCCTGTTTAGCTGTTTTCCATCTGCTGTTCTCACCCCAGAATCCTTGGGGTCTTACTCGAAGCACACACAACTTCGGGTCAGCCAAGGATTTGAGGGTTCCCCCTTTTGTGGCTCCCTTCTCTCTGGGATGTCCCCATCCTCTCTTTCCAGTGTTCAGATGTCCACAGACTCTTCCAGCTCTGACAGGCTTTTCTGTTATAGCCTACCCACCCCATGCCACAGACTCCAGATCCCCTCTAGCTGGGTTCCGGCAGACAGGTGCGCAGGGAGTCCCAGAGGAGGAGACATCTGAATTCTGACATGAGGAGAACTTATTAACCACACGGAGGGGTGAGTTCCAGGAAGAAGTACAGACTGTGCAATTAAAAACACGGGTTCAAATCCCAGCTTTGTCACTCAACCACTGTGTGACCTTGGGCAAGTGAATTAATCCCTCCGTGCCTCATTTTCCTTGTCTGTGTTGACATCCTGGAATTGCTACAAGGGTTAAATGAATGAACTCTGGCAAACAAACGCTTATTAGCACAGCAAGTAGGTCTCACCTCCAGCCTTCTCATTTCTGTCCCTGCTCCACTGACAGGCCCTACACAGCCATACCTTCCCCTTACTGTCACATCTGCTTCCTTTCCTTATTTCCAGCCCTTGACTTCACACCCTGGGGTGGGGCTGAACTAGCCCAGAGGCTAAGCTGGGCTGGCCCCAGGTTCCATGGGCCCTGACAGGCATGCCTGCCTGGGTTCCGGCCAGTCCATCTCTGTCCCTTGGCAGGTGGCAAACACGAGAGTGTTTCTCCTTACCAGCTGGTCTGAAGTCGCCCCAGCCCCCAGGATGCACTCGCAGAGCAGTCACCTGGGCAAGTACGTTTATTATGAAAGTAAGTGCATATGAAATGTCCCCTGACTTGCAGATCCGTGGCAAAGGCAACTGCAGTACAACTGAGCAGAGGCACGGCTCTTCGGTGGCAGACACCGGCCCCCAGGTGCAAGGTCTGCCACAATGCTCACTTCTGCAAACCTCCTGGTCCTTATTCAACACAACAAGGCAAGCCACCTTTCACCCTGGGGCCCACACGTGCGATCCCCGCAGGCAGCCCGCTCTTGCCAGCAGCTCCAGTGCCCCAGGTGCAGGTGGGCGGCGCGGGCTGGTGGCATTGGCTGGCCCCCTGTTCCTGGCTGTTCCCAGCCTCAGTCTGGCAGCTGGGGGGCCACTCTCCCTCCCAGGAGATGTCCCCAGTCTGTTCCGTTGCCCAGGGAGGACCAAGATGGATCAGAAGCCCCCTCAGCCCATTCTGGGCCCGAGATCTCGAGGGCTCTCCCCTTTCCCGGCATGGGGCTCACTGGCAGCACTCAGCCACGTGCCTGAAGAGCTCCTCGCCTTGCTCGTCACCAAAGCTCCGCAGGCAGTGAGGGCACTGAAGGTCCCCCTGTCCTCTCCGGGCCGCCCCTGGGCACCGGCCCTCAGCAGGGGAGTCTAGACCCTGAGATCCAGTCCCAGCCCTCCATCCACTGGGCGCCACAAGCTCCAGAGCATCGGCCTCTAAGTACTTGGAAGTTCTGTTTCCCATGTGAGTCCGGCAGGAGCCTGGCTCTCGACGCTCCTAGAAAAGAGGCAAGGGTCCATGTACGTGGGTTGCCCTAGAGGCCCCCAAATCACGTGCTGGGCTCTCGCACTTGAGGTGTTCCTTCTATCCCTGCGAGGGACTTGCACCCCTCCCCACTTCCTGAAGTGGCCCAGAGCCCACACGAGCTGCTGCTCCGACCAGAACCAGAGCCCACACGTCCATACCCCAGCGTGCGCTCACAGGGATGGGACCTGGAGCTGGTTCTGGTCACTCCTCTTAACCCCGAGTCGCTGAACGGCTACTGACCTTTCCACACCATTAATGACCTTTCCACTCAAGAGCACGTGCTTCCTCAAGAAAACCCACAGGCCAAGGCAGATGGTGGGAAGAAATGCCCAGCCGAGCCAGACAACACCCCATTCCCACCCAGCGCACATGGCAGGATTCTCAACCACAGCCTGTAGTCCCAGTGCCCGAGGAGAAGCAGGAACCCCCGCAGGACACTGAGGAGGCTGCAGGGGCTCCTACAGACTCAGGGACACAGCTCGGCCACAGTCCCCACCCACTTTACCCACAAGTCAGAACAGCTGCCTCTGCCAGGCCCACTGCAATGGACTGCATACACGAGTGTGAAAGAGAAAGGGGGTTCCCCATGACTCCCATACCCCACCCTCAGTGGGGAACACACGAGCCATCAACGAACCCCAGCGGCCATGCCACAGGCCAGAAGGAGCAGCTCCAAGGTCCGCCCAGTACGTTGAGCCCCAGAGGGGCTACTACTGCCCAGTCTGCGTCCAGACGGAAGTTCTCTGAGGGGCCCAGGGTTCACTCTGGTGCCAGAGGTGTGGTGGGTACTCGCTGAGGGGCTAAAGAAACTAAGCTTTCCTAGGGCATCTGCAGGGCAGCGAGCAGGTCAGGGCAGAGAGGGGAAGAGGCAGGTGGGTGCCGGAGGTCCCGCAGTGAGAGACTTAGTCAATTCTGAGGCCTCCCAGGCCTCCCTGGGTGGGGTGGTGGGCCCAGTGGCCCAAAAGGCCCATCTCTCCGCACAGAGGCCATGAGTTGGGGAACACCAGTGGGCACCTGGGGCCTCGGTACCCAGGTCTGTAGAATGGCGTAACTACGGTACCCGTCTCACAGCAAGGAGGGGACATATGAAGGAAGGCCTGGTAGGGAGCTCGGAGCCCAGGACATGCCCCAGAGCCAGCCACCTCCGCTGTTACACCACGACAGAGGGCTTCCGCCATCGTGCACCAGGCGCCAGGCAAGGCAGCTCTGACCCCAGCGGGGCAAAAGGGGCTTGAACCGTGACAAACGTCTTGGACCGACACTCGAAATTCATGAGAAGGAAAACAAGAGAAACACCAAGCCTAAACGAGGAGAAAAGCGCTCAGGCCCTACCTGTGTCCAGGATGCCTGCTGCCGCAAGGAGGCCACCTCTTCCTCAAGCTCCTGAATCCTGCCCTGGGCCCGCTCTCGGTCCGCGCGTTCTGAGGTGAAATCATCCTTGTAAGCGAGGATCTGAAAGGAGGTGAGACACTGGGCTGTCCTGGTGCCGAGGTGCGTCCACTCGGGAAGGAGAAGGTTCCCGTGGACGGACCACCCCCACCACTGGGCCCCGGGCGCCCCGATCGGACACCTGCTGCTCCAGCATCTGCACCCGTTCCAGCGCCGCGTCGCGCGCCCCCCGCACGGCCACCAGTTCCCGCCTCACGTCCACACAGACACGGATCTTCTCCTCCAGCTGCCTGTTGAGCCTAGAAATCTCCTTCCTCATCAGCTCGGGGCAGGAGGGCCTGGCGGGCTCGGGGGGCGCCTGCAGCCCCTGCATCTGCGCATGGAGCCCCCGCACATACTCGTCCCTGCTGGCATCATAGCGCTGCCACTTGGCATTAAGGTCTTCCACCTGAGGGGACACGGCCGAGGCCGGGAAGCTCTCTGTGAGCAATAATGCGCTGCTGAGTTCTTCCCCGTAAATGCACATTGCCTTGCTTGCTTTGTCCCGAGGGGACACCGAGACCACCGGACACACAAGGTGCAGAGAGGACATCCACAAGCCACCGTCTTCCACAGAAATGGACTGGGTGCCATTCTCCTGCCTTAAAAGCCGTGCTTGACAGAAACTCCTGCACCTCCTTTCTCGACCCAAGAGTTAACCCGGGGGACAGCAGAACACAGGCTGGGTCTCTGCACTCTTGGGCAAAATGTGTAGGTCTCGGACTGTTTGTGTCAGCCCAAGTGGCCCAAGGGGGACATGAGCCCTGAGCACCACTGAGAGGGTAGGACCCCTCTCCTACAGTTGAATAAAAGGGGACAGATACTCACATGAGTCACCTTCTGTCGTAATAGTCGATTTTCTTCCCGTAACTTCTCAATAACGGCCTGGACAGAGGCAGCCGTGTCTGTACACTCTGGCTGCAGAAGGAAGGAACAGGGAAGATGCCGTGTTGCTGAACATGACACATGCAGCAACAAGGGAGGAAGCTAGATCTGCAGACTGAGGCACCAGATGGTCGCCACATCTGGCAACATGTCCCCTGGCAGCCGTGCATTCAGGAGAGAAGCAAAGCAGAGAGTCAAAAGGTTGGGGGGGAGTGCAATTTGCTCTGGCCCCGCCCAGGCCCGCCACGGAGAGCAGTTTCCACGCCCTTGCCGTGGACTCGCACACAGTCGGACGGTCTCCCACAGCCTCAGATGCTCCATCATCACAGGAGTCAGGAGGGTAGGCAGCTTAGCCCCGTGGTGCAGCAGGGAAGGCTCTGGCCCTGGGCTGCCTGGCGCAGGCCTGATCAGGAAGCCAGCTCCCCTCCTCCAAGCCCATGACAGCATCATGTCTGCGGAGTCACAGTCGGCCCGGGTGGTTCTATATGCAGCAATCTGACCCACACCATGTTCACACCTAAAAGCCACATCCCAAACCAACTCTAACAGTGGTGAGCAGACCTAAGTGGAAAGTCTCATGAGAAGTCCCATCTGAATCCGAGAAATTCAGTGCATTTAACAGAATGGGGGGCTGTATCTTGGTGACTCGTTTCTGAAAATTCCCCTTGAATGATAAAGGAAGTGTGTGTCCTCACCAAGCAGGCCCTGGGAAGCCCCAGGTGACTCAGCTGCATCCCAGGCTGAAAAAGATGCTGGGGCCTCACCGACCCCACAGCAGCCCCAGGCCACCCCTCCTGCGTAGCTACTTCCAAGTTCCCACAAGGAAATGACACAGTGACTCAAAAGTCAGCTGAGCGTGCCCACTCATCCTCTGGCTTCTGAAATACACAGATGTTCTTTCTGAGGTTCTCTTTTCATGGAATCCCGCCCCCCACCAATGGGAACCAGTGGTTCTCAGATCAAGCTTCTCCCCACACGGGCTCTCAGTGAAGATGCTGCGAAGTACCTGTCCCCCTGGAACACTGCAGAGTGTGTTTCCAAAATGAATGTGGTGGCAGCTCCAGAGAGCCACCTGGGGAGGACCCTGCTCCGTGAGTACCCTGCCCCACACGCCTCCGGCCAGCTATGCAAAAGGCCCCAGGCAAGGCCGGCACCCACTGCCCTTGTGGCAGGCTGGGGCATGGACTGGGCGGTTTGCCATCTGCCCAATGTGCAAGGGCTCACGCTTGCTCAGAGCAGGCCTGCAGCCCCGGCTCTGCCCTCTGCTCCTCAGCTGAGTGAGGCCGAAGAGTCCAAAGTGCTCAGGGCCATCCCGGGAGGCAGGTGCTGGTAAAACAGGCTGCCCTCACTTCCTATCACATTTTGCATGTTCCCTCCTTCTAGAAGAAGCCTCTGGGTGGCTGGGCTTTGCCACAACAGCTAGGTCTCAGGCTGAGAAGAGCAGTGGGCTCTGGGTGCCCCAATACCCATGACAGCAGCAGGATGGTACAGCCCTGACGCTGTGTCTCCCGCCCCAGTGAGGCCTTCTCCGTCCTCTGCACACAAAGGCATGGGCTTACCTCGGGGCTCTTGTCCCCCACATCCCCCTGAGCACGCTGTCGTTCATCCAGACACTTAGCCAGATGCTGGCACATGTGGGCAGTGGCGGCCAGAGTCCTCCGCAGCTGATGGGTCTCCTCAGCCAAGGAGCGGCACAGGATGTCGCTGGCAGCCCGGGCACGTTCCTTCTCTGCCACGCTCCTCCGCAACTGGGCCACCTCCTTCTCCCGCTCGTGCTCTGGCTGGCTCATCAGCTGCTGCGCCGCCTTCTCTTTCTCTTCTAGTTGCTCTGAAAGTCTCTCAATTTCCTAAGTGGAAGATTTCAAAGCACAGTTTATTTGAATGAAAGAAGCAAGGCCAGAAACAGATGGTCATAAAGCAAGAGAAGCAGCAGCACGGACTTGCCATCACTAACTGACCAGGTCGCTCGGAGGTCAGCTTCGGAACTGTAATTAACTGGGGTTCTCAGCTTCTGATGTTCTTTCTGAAAGTTCATCTAAAATTCAGCTTTCACGTCACAATTTTAGATAGTACATCACCAAATTACTAAATGTGGTAGCTCCAAAGGCTTCTTCATGGAAAGGCTAGAAACTGCAGTGGCCAGCCCCCAAAGTACACTCGTGTCCTAACCCCCAGTGCTTGGAATAGGACTTTATTGAGAAGCAGGGTCCTTGCAGATGTAACCAGTTAAGAGGAAGCCATTCTGTGTTAGAACAGGCCCTGATCTGGTGACTGCTGTGCATAGGAGAAGGAAGTACAGACGCAGACATAAGCCTGACTGAGGACGGGGCTGAGGGCAAAGAGATGCAGCATGGCCGCGAAAGCCCCCAGAAGCTGTAAGAGGTGGAGGGAGACCCTCCGCCAGAGCCTCAGAGGGAGCGTGGCCCTGCCGACACTTTCAGCTCAGGCTCTGGCCTCTAGAAGTGCAGAAGATGACAGGTGACACCGCTTCCATTCTAGCCCCGTTTATACCTGTTACAGCAGGTAAAGGAAACGAATACACCCAACCCCAATCACTTCATTTAAAAAAAAAAAGAAGAAGAAGTACTTAAAATTACAGTCTGATGTCTGGCCTTAATTTTGTGCTTTTCCGTTTCAAGGAAGCCTGCAGCACCTGCAGTGAGAGCAGGTGGGCAGGGTGAGCGAGTGGGGCTTGCAGGTGCAAAACCAGCAAGGCTGGGCTTCAGCAGGAGGGTGTGCAGGGAAGGGAGCTGGCCTCCCTGCCAAGTCCTAGGCAGCTTGTGCCCCCCCCAACCCCACCCACAGCTGTGAGGAGGGACAGACTCCAGGACCCCCAGCAGAAGGCGAAGCTAGGCCATGTTACTTAAGGACCCCTATTTTGCTTTAAGCAAAAACAGTGCATGTGGCTGTCACAAATTCAAACATACAGAAGGAAATTCTGTGAAAACTGAAATCCCTCTGTTCCCACTGACCCTTTCACCTCAAGCACCACTTTCCAGAGGTATTTCCTCTTCACCATTTGGGCACATATCTTCCCAGAATGTGTCTAAGCATCTATAGCAGCAGTCTTCACGCACAGATGGGGCCAACAACAGCGTGCCCTTCACCTTGCTCCTACTACCTCATTCCACAGCAGCACAGACATGCCTCATTCCTTCCAACTGCAGCCTGGAACCCCAGAGAAGATTCCAGGTTTGTGAAGCACACCTTCAGCTGATGGAGTGCGTGTACCCCCACAGAGACATGCCCAGAAGTCACACAGCTGGACCATTTCAGGACTGGTGGGGGCGCCTGGGCGGTTCAGTCAGATAAATGTCTGCCTTTGGCTCAGGTCGTGATCCTAGGGTCCTGGCATCAAGTCCCGCATTGAGCTCCCTGCTCAGTGGAGAGCCGCCTTCTCCCTCTGCCTGCTGTGATCCCTGCTTGTGTGTGTGTGTGTGTTTGCTTGCTCTCTCGCTCTCTCTGACAAATAAATAAAATCTCTAAAAAAAAGGAAAGAAAGAACAGGTAGAATTCAGGGGCCCACCCTAGCTCCTGGGCCCACACCCGAATCCATGAGACAAAGGCTCCTGCACCCAAACACCCCATGCACCTGCGGTGACCTCCATCGCTCTAACCAGGTGACCCAGAAAGCATTCTGGAAGTCTCACACCCTCTCAAGGAGTTTTAAAAAGCCTTCTCTTTCTTACTCCCTCAACTTCATTTGAGAAGTTAACAGCAAGACCAGAAAGAAAAGCCCTCGTCAGGACCGTCGGTCTGGCTCTCTCAGCAAAGGCCTAGAGAAGAGGCTATTCTAGACCCACACCCAAGACAGGCCTGAAAAGAGAGGCCAGTGGAACCTGTCCAACAGCAAGTGCAGGAGAGACAGGATAGGGACAGAGCGTAAGACAGAAACCATAGTAGGCAAGGAGCCCAAAACAGGGACTGTTGTCCAATGTGTCTGGCACCCATGTCCCCTCATCCCTTCCCAGATGTCCGAGAGTCAGGGGCACCTCGGCTGCACAGCCTGCTGACGCCATTCCTCTCCCTTTTCTACTTTAGGGCCATGATGACCTCACTCCTAAGTAGAGTCCAGGCCTCCTGGACTCAAGGAAGAGAAGTCCCCTCCCTGAAAGCAGACCTGTCAGCATCGGTACTTCCTCCCAGCAGATGGCCCTTCAGAATGAGGCAGGACCTGCTTGGCCTGGACATGGCCATGACCAGACATAGCAAGATGGGGCATTCATGCATCTGAGAACCAAAAAGACGGCCTCCTTAACATAAAATTCTATAAATAAGAAAAATAAGGCCAAATCCCAAGCTAAACTCAGGTTCCCATTGCTAACCCTTCCTGTGCCCTTGAGCCTGAAAACTAGGCCTCTTTATTAGCCTTGAATGTCTTCAAAAACTGAGAGCAGATGCCCCATCCCATGTTCTCATGTCTGGACAGAACTGCAGGAGCCTCACCCTCTGGCATGTCCATCCCCTGGCCTGGCCTTGGTTTCTCTCTGCCTACATCACAGCTTTGGTCTTGCTTTGTTGCCACTGGTGGAAGGAGGTGCCTGAGGGCAGAGACCTTTCATTGCCGTGCTTGTGATCTTGGACTTTGTTACCTTCAACGGTGGCTCAGATGTGTAGGGAGTGAACATACAGTGACTAAAGAGGTCTGCCCCATGATAGCGTAGTTTCCATTAAAATTTTGAAGTTATTCAAATTAGCACAGTGGAGAAATGTCTCTATCCTTGTCGATACCTAACACTGAAATTTGTTCAGGGTAAATACACATCTGTGTGTCAAACAGATTACCGACACATCTACAAATACACATAACGTGAAATCAGACGGGAGTCCCATAAACAGTACCCATAAAGGCTGGTCTCCAGGAAACTCATAAATTTGGCAAATGACCACAGTGACAGCAGGAGCAGCTCCTGCCTGCTACACCCTCTCTCTGTACCAGTCAAGCAGTTTCCACACATCCTATGAGACAGCTTCTGCCATCTCTCCCATTCAGCAGCCGGGCAGACAAGGCTTATGGGGTCGGCAGCCGCTGGAGTGACTGGGTAAAGAGGCCACCACACCATCCCTGCTAGCTCTTGCATGTCCTCTTGGGGCTGGAGGAGCTGCAGGCAAGACCTGAGTTCTAAACATCCTTTCTCACTGGTTAACAGGAGACAGCAGGAGAAATAAGCATCTCTAAAAATGGGGGCGGGGGGGGCAGCATGTGCCCTGGCTCAGGGGCTCATGGAGCTTCCCAACAGCATGCTCCGTCTCCACACTCCAGCCTTGTGCACCAGGCCCAACCCCATGTGAATGCCCAGTAACAGGGAGTAAGACAGGCCAGCACAAGGGTCAGGACCTGGGCTCTGCTCTCAGGTTGCTCACAATACAAACACGGAAACCCCACAGACACATGGCCAACTACAAGGGTGAGGTTAGTTCTAAAGGACTCACCAGCCTTATTTCTGTCTTAAAAACCAGCTTTCAAACACCACTTTAGAAAGAACCTAGCTCAGGGCACCTGGGTGGTCAGTCAGTTAAGCCTCTGCCTTTGGCTCAGGTCATGATCTCAGGGTCCTGGGATCAAGCCCCGCATCGGGCTCTCTGCTCAGCAGGGAGTCTGCTTCCCCCTCTCTCTCTGCCTACTTGTGATCTCTCTCTCTGTCAAATAAATAAATAAAGTCTTAGAAAGAAAGAAAGAGAGAGAGAGAGAAAGAAAGAAAGAAAAGAACGAACGAACCTAGCTCACATGGAGGTTTGCTGGGGAACGTTACCCTATGGAGCTGGGAATATGAAAGTGTGAAGAATTCTGTAGTCTTGGGGCACCTGGGTGGCTCAGTGGATTAAGCCGCTGCCTTCGGCTCAGGTCATGATCTCAGGGTCCTGGGATAGAGCCCCGCATTGGGCTCTCTGCTCAGCAGGGAGTCTGCTTCCCTCTATCTCCCTCTCTGCCTGCCTCTCCATCTGCTTGTGATCTCTGTCAAATAAATAAAATAAAATCTTTAAAAAAAAAAAAAAGAATTCTGTAGTCTTGTGGATCAGCCTTAAAAATAAGAGGCATAGCCCCCTGGTCCTCTTCTCTGTTAGTATGCTCAGGCTGCCCTAATAACAGAAGATTAATCTCACAGTTCTGGAAGCCAAAAGTCCAAAACCCAGACATCAGTGGGGCCATGCTTCTTCCACAGCAAAAAGGAAGAATCTTTGTCTCTTCCAGCTTCTAGTGGTTGCCAGTAATCCTGTGCTTGTACACACCACTCCAATCTCTGCTTCTGTCTTCACATGGCCTTCTGATAAGGACACCAATCATCAATTCACCCTAATCTATATGACATCATTCTAATTCATCACATCTTGCAAAGACTCAATTTCCAAAAAGGGTCCCATTCACAGGTTCCAGACGGAAATGAATTTGAAAGTGAGGGGAACACTGTTCAACCCAGTACAGTCCCCCTTCTCTCTCCTTCCTGAGCATCGTAGCCCAGCGTAGGGCTTCATGGGACCAGCCCCTATGGGACTGCAAGAGAATGAAAACAAACAGGAATTTTAAGGCCAGTTAACTGAGCCTTTACACAAGAGCCAAACACTTCAGAGGGACCCTGGGACACAGCAGTAAGAGAGGAGCCTGCTCCCTGCCCTCCAGAAGAGCGCAGTGGAGAGCAAGGCGAACAGACAAGGACAAAACCTAACACAGCTTCGAGGATTCTGGGAAGCTGGTGGAGCAGGAAGCACCAGGAATCTATCTCCCCACCTGAAAAACATCTGCAATGGCAAAATCCATCTAATGTCATTATTTTGGAAAGCTGGGATCTACTGAAGCATTCCAACTTCCAGGGGAGGACTTGGCCCTTCAACTGAGGTTAATTTCAACTAATTTCAGCTCTTAGCACATCTCCCACACTCAGCCACCTGCGTGTGTCTCTGCAGCAACCAGCACACATCTTGCAGGAGCCAGGGCAGGCTAAGACCCTGTCTTCCAAACACTAGAAATCTATGCTCTCATTGAGTACTCCTTCCTGTCACAAGGGTAACACAGAGAAGAGACAGCCACTTTGCCCCCCATGGTTGCAAAGACCCTCTTCTCTAGCTGAAGTGACTTGGACATTTAAAGGGAGGGAGCCATTTTCCCTCCTTACATTTTTCTCTTTTACCCCCTTTGGGAACCAGACACTAAAGACAAGAATATCAGGCCTGGTTACTTACATATATACATATGTACATAAAAATACACACACAGGGCGCCTGGGTGGCTCAGTGGGTTGAGCCGCTGCCTTCGGCTCAGGTCATGATCTCAGGGTCCTGGGATCGAGTCCCGCATCGGGCTCTCTGCTCAGCAGGGAGCCTGCTTCCCTCTCTCTCTCTGCCTGCCTCTCTGTCTACTTGTGATCTCTCTCTGTCAAGTAAATAAATAAAATCTTTAAAAAAAAAATACACACACAAAATAAAGACAAGGACATTCAGAAGTAACTACATATAAAGAGAAATTTAGTAAGTGCCCACATTTTTTTTTTTAAAGATTTTATTTATTTGTCAGAGAGAGAGAGGGAGAGCAAGCGAGCACAGACAGACAGAATGGCAGGCAGAGGCAGAGGGAGAAGCAGGCTCCCTGCCGAGCAAGGAGCCTGATGCGGGACTCGATCCCAGGACGCTAGGATCATGACCTGAGCCGAAGGCAGCTGCTTAACCAACTGAGCCACCCAGGCGTCCCAGGAAGTGCCCACATTTGACCAGAAAAAGGTGCAGGCTAAGAAGAGACCTGAGCAAACCCTGAGTTACCCCTCAGGCTGATCTCTGGCACAGAGACAGCCTACAACAATCAAAGGAAAAAACATAAAATCTTGAAGGGCAAAAATCTGATTTCCAGACATAAAACACTATTAGATCAAATGTCCAGTTCTTAACAAAAAAAAAAAAAAATCACAAGGCACACAAAGACACAGGAAAATATGGCCTATTCAAAGGAAAAAAATTAAATCAATAGAATTATCCCTTTAAAAGACCTGATGGCCGATCTTCTATACAAAGACTTTTTAAAACCACCATCTTAAAAAATACACAGAAAATGAAAAGATGTGGAAAATGTCAACAAAGCGTAATATGAACAAAATGCAAATATGAATAAAGAGTCTCTAAAAACCTAAAAAGAAACCAAAAAGAAATTCTGAGGCTAAAAAGTACAATGACTGAGATGAAAAATCCACTAGAGATTTGAAAGATGATTTTAACTGGCAGAAGTATCAGCAAAGTTAAAGCTAGAACAAGGAAAATAATCAAGGCTAAGGAACAGGGAAAAAAAGACTGAAGTGAACAGAGCCCTTAGGGCCTGTGGGACACCATCAAGCGGACCAGCGTCCGCACAGTGTGGATGTCTCAGAAGGAGTGAGAGAAAGGGATAGAAAGAACATTTGAAGAAAAAACTTCCCAAATTTGATGAAAGACATGAATATAAACATCCAAGCAGCTCAACAAACTCAAAATAAGATGAACACAAAAAGACCAACACCAAAACACAATATAATCGGACTTCTGAAAGCCAAAGATAAAGAATCTTGAAGGAAGCCAAGAGAAGCTACTCGTCACATCCAAGGGATCCTCAATGAGATAATCATGAGATTACTCATCTGTCACTTCAAAAGCTAGAAAGCAGCAAGCCCATATATTCAGATGCTAAAAGAAAAAACTGTAAACCAAGAATTCTATATCCATCAAAATTGTACTTCCAGAGTGAGGGAGAAACTACAACATTCCCAGATTAACAAAAGCTGAGGGTGTTTGTCCCCACAAGACCCACCTGGCAAAAAATGCTTAAGGGGGTTCTTTAGGGTGAAATTAAAGGACACCAGACAGTAACTCAAACCTGTATGAAGAAATAAAGGTGTAAACGCATGGGCAACTACGAGAGCTAGTATTATTGTAACAAGAGTTTATAATTCCATTTTTCCCTTCTACACGATTTTAAAGACTAAGATACTTTTTAAAAGTTACTAGTCTAAAAGCTAGTATTATTGTAACTTTGGTTTATAACCTCATATTTCTTCATGTAATTTAAGAGACTAATGTATTTAAAAGATTAGTTTATGTGTTTACTAATTAGTTTATGTATTTACTAATGTATTTAAAAGATTAGTTTATGGGTCTCCAGGGTGGCTCAACAAGTTGGGGATCTGTCTCTTCGTCTTGGTTCAGGTCTCGATCTTGGGGTTATGAGTTCAAGCCCTGCACTGAGCTACAAACTGGGTGTGGGGCCTACTTAAATAAATAACTAATTCTAAAATTATGTTTGGGGGCACAAGATGTATAAAGATGTAATTTTGTGACATCAACAACTGAAAGGGATGAGGACAGAATTGTAAAGGAGCAGAGTTTTTTATGTTATTTAAGCTAACCTGATAAGCAACTTATAGTAGTGTAACTTTAGGATGTTAAACATAACTCCCATTGTAAACACATACACACACTCACACACAAAAGCTGTAGAACAATGCTTGCTTTGGCAGCACATATACTTAAAAAGCTGTGGAATATACACAAAGAAATGAGAAAGTTAATACTTCACTACAAATATGTGAAAAAACACAAAGACAGTAAAGCAGAAAATGAGGAACAAAAAGTCTATAAGACATCTAATTCATCCTTATCAGTAATTACCCTAAATATTAATGGAATTAATATTAATACTAATTGGCAGAATGGATAAAACAAAAGATCCAACTATAGGTTTTCTACAAGAGACTCATCTGAGATACAAAGACACAAACAGACTGAAAGTAAAAAGGATGGAAAAACATATTCCAAGTAGTGACCAAAGGAGAGTAGGGGTACCTCTAATATGAGACAAAATACTTCAATGCAAAAAAAGGTTACAGAAGACAAAGAACATTATTCATTTTTTTAAAGATTTTTATTTATTCAACAGACAGAGATCACAAGTGGGCAGAGAGGCAGGCAGAGAGAGGAGGAAGCAGGCTCCCCACTGAGCAGAGAGCCTGATGCGGGGCTCGATCCCAGGACCCTGGGATCATGACCTGAGCTGAAGGCTTTAACCCACTGAGCCACCCAGGTGCCCCAAAGAACATTATACATTAAAAAAAGGTTTAATACAATAAGAAGGTTTAATACAGTAAGAAAGGGTTTAATACAGTAAGATAAAACAATTATAAGCATATTTGTGCACATATTAACAGACTGGAAAAATATATGAAACAAAAACTGACAACTGAAGAGAGAAATAGTTCTACACTAATGGTTAGAGACCGATACTCCACTCGACAGTGATTAAACAACCAGACTTAAGTAAGAAAACAGAACTTACAGTAAACCAACTAGATCTAACAGATGTACAAAACACCCACCAGCAATGGCCACATACAAGATCTTCTCAAGTACATTTGGGATATTTTCCAGAACAGACTGTATGTTAGACCACGTTATTAAGTCTCAGTAGCATTTTAAGTATTTAAAATACTACTATTTTAAGTAGTATTTTAAGATTTTATTTATTTGACAGAGAGAGATAGCAAGAGAGAGCACAAACAGGAGGGAGTGACAGGCAGAGGGAGAAACAGGCTTCCTGCTGAGCAAGGAGCCTGATGAAGACAAACACTTAACCGACTGAGCTACCCAGGCGCCTCAAATCTCAGTAGATTTAAAAATACAGGTTATAGATTTAAAAATACAGATTATTGGGCGCCTGGGTGGCTCAGTGGGTTAAAGCCTCTGCCTTCGGCTCAGGTCATGATCTCAGGGTCTTGGGATTGAGCCCCGCATTGGGTTCTCTGCTCCGCAGGGAGCCTGCTTCTTCCTCTCTCTCTCTCTCTGCCTGCTTCTGCCTACTTGTGATCTCCACCTGTTAAATAAATAAAATCTTTTCAAATAATAATAATAAAATAAAATACAGATTATCTTCAAAGTGCCTTCTCCAACCATAACAGGATGAAATTAAAAATCAACAACAGGGGGCGCCCGGGTGGCTCAGTCAGTTAAGCGTCTGCCTTCAGCTCGTGATTCAGGGTCCTGGGATGGAGCCCTAGTCAGGCTCCCAAATCAGCAGGGAGTCTGCTTCTCCCTCTCCCTCTGCCTCTCCCTCCGCTTGTGCTGTGTGTCCCTCTCTCAAGTGAATAAATAAATATTTAATTTTTATCTTTAAAAAAAGATTTTATGGGTCTCCAGGGTGGCTCAACAAGTTGGGGATCTGTCTCTTCGTCTTGGTTCAGGTCTCAATCTTGGGGTTATGAGTTCAAGCCCTGCACTGAGCTACAAACTGGGTGTGGGGCCTACTTAAATAAATAACTAATTCTAAAATTATGTTTGGAGGCACAAGATGTATAAAGATGTAATTTTGTGACATCAACAACTGAAAGGGATGAGGACAGAATTGTAAAGGAGCAGAGTTTTTTATGTTATTTAAGCTAACCCACTTGCTTCAAGAAGTGATCATCTGGGACACCTGGGTGGCTCAGTTGGTTAAGGAGCTGCCTTCGGCTCAGGTCATGATCCCAGCGTCCTGGGATCGAGTCCCATATCAGGCTCCTTGCTCGGCAGGGAGCCTGCTTCTCCCTCTGCATCTGCCTGCCATTCTGTCTGCCTGTGCTCGCTCTCTCTCCCTCTCTCTCTCTCTGATAAATAAATAAAATCTTTAAAAAAAAAAGAAGTGATCATCTAAGCACCAGTGTAATTAAGAGAGGATTACAGCAACCCAGGTCTACCTCAACAAGCAGGAGGAAAAAAAAAAACTTCAGACAACCTTTCAGAAATGATAAAGATTAGAGCAGAAATAAAACAGGTCAATGAAACCAGGACCTGATGCTTTGAAAAGGTAAACAAAATTGATAAATCTTTAGCTAGACTCCTCAAAAAGAGACAGAGAAAAAGAGAACTCAAATAAATAAAATCAGAAGTGAAAGGGGAAGAAAAGACACCACAGAAATACAAAGGATTATAACATAATATTATCAAAAATTGTATACCAACAAACTGGACAACCTTGAAGAAATGGATACAACCCTAGGAACATACAACTTCTCAAAGCAGAAATTTCTTCTCAAAGAAGAAATACTAGGATGCCTGGGTGGCTCAGTTGGTTAACCATCTGCCTTCAGCTCAGGTCATGATCCCAAGGTCCTGGTACTGAGTCCTGCACTGGGCTTCCTTTTCAGTGGGGAGCCTGCTTCTCCTTCACCCTGCCACTCCCCTTCTTGTGCTCTCTCTCTCTCTCTGGGTCAAATATAATCTTAAAAAAAAAAAAAGATTCTCTCTCCCTCTGCCCTTCCCCTCCCACTCTTAAAAAAAAAAATTAAAAATTAAAAAAAATAGGGGCGCCTGGGTGGCTCAGTGGGTTAAAGCCTCTGCCTTCGGCTCAGGTCATGATTTCAGGGTCCTCGGATCGAGGCCCGCATCGGGCTCTCTGCTCAGCAGGGAGCCTGCTTCCTTCCTTCTCTCTCTCTGCCTGCCTCTCTGCCTACTTGTGATCTCTGTCTGTCAAATAAATAAATGAAATCTTTAAAAAAAAATTTTTTTTAAATAAAGACAAGTCAGTACCTATCCTTCTCAAACTATTCCAAAAAAATAGAAGAGGAAGGAAAGCTTCCAAATTCATTCTATGAGGCCAGCATTCTCCAGATAATGAAAACCAGATAAAGACAAGAAAGAAAGAAAGAAAGAAAGAAAGAAAGAAAGAAACTAACTAACTACAGGATCTCTGATGAACATATATGCAAAACTCTTCAACAAAATATTAGCAAACTGAATCCAACAACACATTTTTTTTTAATTTTACTTATTCATTTGACAGACAGGGATCACAAGTAGGCAGAGAGGCAGGCAGAGAGAGAGAGAGGGAAGCAGGCTCCCCACTGAGCAGAGAGCCCGATGCGGGGCTCGATCCCAGGACCCTGGGATCACGACCCGAGCCGAAGGCAGAGGCCCCAACCCACTGAGCCACCCGGGCGCCCCTCCAACAATACATTTTTTTAAAAAATCTTTTACCATGATCAAATGGGATTTACTCTAGGGATCCAACCGTGGTTTAATATTCAAAAATCAATCAATGTGATACATCACATTAATAAAAGAATGGGTAAAACCCATATGATCATATCAATAGATGCAGAAAAAGCATCTGACAAAGTACATCATCCATTCAACAGGGGCACCTGGGTGCCTCAGTCAGTTAAGCATCTGCCTTGGGCTCAGCTTATGATCTCAAGGTCCTGGGATCAAGCCCCATATCGGGCTCCTTGCTCAGCAGGCATCTCCCTCTCCCGGCATGTGCCCTCTTGCTCTTTCTCTCTCACTGTCAAACAAACAAAATCTAAAACAAAAACAAAAAAAAAAAAACCCACCGCTCAACAAAGTAGATTTAAAGAGAACATACCTCAACATAGTAAAGGCCATATATGAAAAACCCACAGCTAACATCATATTAAATGGTGATAAACTGAGATTTTCCTCTAAGATCAGTAACAAGACAAAGATGTCCACTCTCACCACTTTTACTCTTCATAGTACTGGAAGTCCTAGCAACAGTGATCAGGCAAGGGAAAAAAAAAAAAAAAAGGCATCCAAATTGCTAAGGAAGAAAAAAAGTCATCATTTATGTGCAAATTGTGATTCCAAAATTTGAAGAGAAAGAACTGGACCTTGATCATCTTGGCATTCCCCTAGGCTCATGCTTAAAAGAATGTTCAGTTAACACCTTTATAAGGTAGTAAAGGTGCCCCCAATTTAACTTTATAGTCACTTCCTATGTTATTCTCTACACTCTTCACTCTAATTATACTGGATTAACACTACTCCAGAGCCTGGCACAACACTGACACTGCACACATGCTTGTGAAATGAATATATGATACTCAATATTGGGAGAAATGGAAAAACATAACCCACAGTGCCTGTGCATACACACTCCATTCCTACACAGAAGATGCTCAATAAACAAACACTTAAGTGGCAATGGTAGATGATACTTCCATCTTCTGAGTACCAAGTAAATGTAAAAGATTATGCTATGTTCTTTATATATGTTGAATCACGATCCTTACAACATAAAAACTCATAATTACTATACATCTACTTTTATATTTTATACAAAGGCTACAATCCCTATTTTCTCAACTAGCATATCAGCATCTTTTTTTTAAGACTTTATCTGAGAGAGAGAGAGCATGAGCGGAGTACAGGGTGGGGAGGTAGTGGCAGAGGAAGTGGGAGAAGCAGAGTCCCTGGTGAGGAGGGAGCCCCATGTGGGTTGTGATCCCAGGACCCCAAGATCATGACCTAAGCCAAAGGCAGATGCTTAACCAACTGAGCCACCCAGGCACCCAGTATATAAACTTCATAAAGATAGGAATCTGCCTTTCTTGATTCTTCCTGCATTTCCAGGGCCTACCGCAACATATAGCATACAATAGGCATGCGACAAATATCTAATGACTGGTTGAATAAATACATGATTAGTCCTATAAGGTAGGTCTTATTTTAGTTTTACTGATACGAAAACTAGAACATTAAATGACTTGCCCAAAGTAACATAGCTAGAAAGCATCAGAACCAGATTTAAAGTATATTGTTCTTCAATGTTTAATGTAAAACTTGCTTCCCCTTGGTGCCCAATAATGAACAAGTATTATAGCCCAGAGTACTTCTACTCTTGTGAGCTTCCCACAAGGAAACTTAGCAAGTTTCATCTCTTAAAGACAATGAAAAGGTGGGGCTCCTGGGTGGCTCAGTCATTAAGCATCTGCCTTGGGCTCAAGTCAGGATCCTAGGGTCCTAGGATCAAGCCCTGCATCAGGCTCCCTTTTCCGCAGGAAGCCTGCTTCTTCCTCTCCCACTCCCCCTGCTTGTGTTCCCTCTCTTGCTGTGTCTCTGTCAAATAAATAAATAAAATCTTAAAAAAAAAAAAAAATGAAAAGGTGATGCTCACGACAAAGGTTATCCCTGGCTTTTTAAAAGAGTAAAAGGTGCAACATATTTATCTTCTGGACAGCAATGTAGAAGGATCAGAGGCATAGCTAGACAAACTGGACAATTATTGAGCAGCATCTTAGTTACGTACTGATAAGTCCTGAATTCCTGAATTATTTATTTGCACTTTAGTTCTACTTTCTACATGTTACAGATTGGTCATGTTCTTGACATACTATCATTTATTCTCATTTATACTACCTAAAGACAATGAGAAATTGTTGCTAAATATCTAACAATAACAGCATGAGAATTAAGCCTTTCAGGTGACAAGGAGCACAACACATGTACTCGATGTTTATTTTCTATCTATGAGTCATCATCAACACCTTGGACTGAACAAGATGTTATTAAACTTTTCCAATCAGACAATTTTTCACTAGATTTGTTAAACACAGACTTAGGTAATACACTATCCTGCTGCAGTTAAGTTCACAAACATATTTCCTGGAAGAAAAGAGAAGAGAAAAGAAAAAAGGAAAAAGAAAGAGGAAAGAAGAAGGAGAAAGAAAAGAAAGCTGATCAGTGTAATACACCACACTAACAGGATGAAGGGAGAAAACCACATAATCATATCAACTGAGGCAAAAGCTATCCTCCACATAATAAAAGCCATATTTGGGGCAGCTGGGTGACTCAGTTAAGCTTTTGCTTTTAGCTCAGATGATGATCACAGGGTTCCTGGACCAAGCCCTGTGTCAGGCTCCCTGCTCAGCAAGGAGTCTGCTTCTCCCTCTCCCTCTGCCTCTCCCCCTGGCTCATGCTGTCTCCCTCACCCCCTCCCTGTCAAATAAATAAATGAAATCTTTTAAAAAAATAAATAAAATAAAAACCATATTTGGAAATCCCACAGCAAACATCATATGCAATGTTAAAAGGCTGAAAGCTTTGTCTCTAAGATCAGGAAAAGTCAACAGTACCCACTTTCAACGCTTCTATTCAAAATAGGACTAGACATTCTAGGCAGAATAAGTAGGGGGAAAAAAGAAAAGAAAGAAAAAGATCCAAACAGGAAGTAAAATGGTATTTCACAAATGACATAACCTTGAATGTAGAAAACTCTAGGGGCACCTGGGTGGCTCAGTCCGTTAAGTATCTGCCTTCAGCTCAGGTCATGATTCCAGGGTCCTGGAATCAAGCCCCATCCCTGCTCAGCAGGGCGCCTGCTTCTCCCTCTTCCTCTGCCTGCTGCTCCCCCTGCTTGTGAGCATGCACTCTCTCTTGCCATCAAATTAAAATAATAATAATAATAATAATAGGGAGAAGCAAGATGGCAGAGGAATAGCAGACTGAAATGACATCAGGTCCCAGGAGTTCAGCAAGGTAGTTATCAAACCATTATGAACACCTACAAACTCAATAGGAGATAGGAGAAAAGAGCAGCAATTCTGGGAACAGAAAATCGACCACCTTCTGGAAGGAAGGACTTGCAGAGAAGTAAATCTGAAGCGATGGGAAGACAGACCACAGGCGGAGGGGCCAGCTCCCAGCAAGCAGTGGAGCAGCAGAGCACAAAATCAAAACTTTTAGAAGTCAGCTCCACTGAGGGACATCACTCCAGAGGCTAAGCGGGGCTGGAGGCCTCATGGGGACAGCGTGGTCTCAGGACCTTCAGGGTCACAGAAAGACCAGGGGTGTCTGATTGTGGCAAAGCTCCCAGGTATCAGATTGGGGAAGCCAGCTACAGAGACGAGCCGAGGAGTGAGCTTTCAGATCGGGTTACCTTAAACCATGATCCAAGGCACAGTTGGGCCACTGCTCTTCGAGCAGGACCCAACAAGTAGCAGATCCAGAGAGACCTCCACCTTCCTCCTCCAGGAGGAACAGCGCAGGAACATGTGGCAGGAAACTGCTGGGTTTGGAAACTCCCAATGGGGGCGTGTGCCAGAGACAGAAATGCTCAGTCACAGGCCAGGTGCGCTCAGAGTGCAGTGTGAGACCAGGGAGATGGGGGTTGGAGGGGGGGTGGACTGACTGCTTCTCTCTGAGGGCGCACTGAGGAGTGAGGCCCCAAGCTCTCAGTTCCTACAGGGCCTCAGATTTGGAGGCTGCCATCTTCATGGCGTCCTCCAGAGCTCTATGAAAGTGTTTAGGGAAGAAAACCTTCTGGGTGTGAATCTGAGCAGATTACTAGGCCTGGCCCCTGGGAAGGGCACTGCAATTCCACCTCAGGCAAAGACATTTGAGAATCACAGCAACAGGCCCCTCCCCCAGATTAGCCAAGAACATCCAGCCAAGACCAAGTTCACCAATCAATGAGAACAGCGGAACTCCAGAGCTAGGGGAAAGCAAAGTATAGAATTTATGACTTTCTCCCCATGATCCTTTAGTCTTGCAAAGTTAAATTTTTTAAAATTTTATTTTCTTATTTTATTTTTTTAACTTTTCCTCTTCCCTATTTTAACATTTTTAACTAGTTTATCTTAACAATACCTTTCAAAAAAAAAAAAAAAACCTCTTTAAACCTTCATTGTTATAGTCATATTTTATCCCTTCATTGTATTTAACCTTATTTTTTGTATACATATAGGTTTTTTTTTCTTTAAATATTTTGGGATACAATTTCTTCCTTTTTTTTAAATTTTATTTATTTATTTTGACAGAGATCACAAGTAGGCAGAGAGGCAGGCAGAGAGAGAAGGGGAAGCAGGCTCCCCGCTGAGCAGAGAGCCTGACGTGGGTGGGGCCCGATCCCAGGACCCTGAGACCATGATCTGCGCCAAAGGCAGAGGCTTTAACCCACTGAGCCACCCAGGTGCCCCTGGGATACAATTTCTTCTAACAGATCAAAATATACTCTAAAACTAGCACATGGCTTTGCTCTAGTCTCCAGTGTGAGCACATTCTCTCCTTTTTCTTTTTCCAACCAACTTATCTTATCCATTCATTTTTTAGTTTTTTTAAAAAATTTTCATCATTACAGTCATATTCCAGCCCTTCATCATGTTTACCTTTATTTTGCATATATGTTTTTCTTCCTTTAAAATTTTGTGAGGTAGTTTCTTCTAAGAGATCAGAATACACCCAAAATCAAGTGGATGGCTCTGTTCTATTCACCAGTCTAATATAGATATAGATTTAGATATAGATATTTATTTTTTATTTTTTAAATTATTCCCCCCCATTCTCCCCCCAGTTTTGAGTCTCTTCTGATTTGGTTACTGTACATTTTGGGGGGGGGGCTCTGCCACCCTTCTAGTATTTTATTCTCTCATTCATATATTCCTATCTGGATAAAATGATGAGGGGGGAAAAACTCATCACAAAAAAAGAACAAGAGGCAGTACCGACAACTAGGGACCTAATCAGTACGGACGTTGGTAGTATGTCAGAACTAGAGTTCAGAATGACAATTCTCAAGGTGCTAGCTGGGCTCAAAAAAGGCATGGAAAATATTAGAGAAATCCTGTCTGGAGAAATAAAATCCCCTTCTGGAGAAATAAAAGAACTAAAATCTAAAATCTAAAATCTAGTTGAAATTTAAAAAGCTATTAATGAGGTGCAATGGAGGCTCTTACTGCTAGGATAAATGAGGCAGAAAAGAGAATCAGTGATATAGAAGACCAAATGATGGAGAATAAAGAAGCTGAGCAAAAGAAAGGCGAACAACTACTGCACCATGAGGGGAGAATTCGAGAGATAAGTGATACCATAAGATGAAACAATATTAGAATAATTGGGATTCCAGAAGAAGAAGAAAGAGAGAGAGGGGCAGAAGATATATTGGAGCGAGTTATAGTAGAGAATTTCCCTAATATGGCAAAGGGAACAAGCATCAAAATCCAGGAGGCACAGAAAATCCCCCTCAAAATCAATAAAAATAGGTCCACATCCCATCATCTAGTAGTAAAACTTACAAGTCTTAGTGACAAAGAGAAAATCCTGAAAGCAGCCTGGGAAAAGAAGTCTGTAACATACAATGGTAGAAATACTAGATTGGCAGTAGACTTATCCACAGAGACATGGCAGGCCAGAAAGAATTGGCATGATATATTCAGAGCACTAAATGAGAAAAATATGCAGCCAAGAATACTATATCCAACTAGCCTATCATTGAAAATAGAAGGAGAGGGGCGCCTGGGTGACTCAGTGGGTTGGGCTGCTGCCTTCGGCTCAGGTCATGATCTCAGGGTCCTGGGATCGAGTCCCGCATCAGGCTCTCTGTTCAGCAGGGAGCCTGCTTCCCTCTCTCTCTCTCTGCCTGCCTCTCTGTCTACTTGTGATCTCTCTGTCAAGTAAATAAATAAAATCTTTAAAAAAAAAAAAAAGTTGGGGTGGCAACCCTTATAGCAGATAAATTAGATTTTAAGCCAAAGACTATAATAAGAGATGAGGAAGGACTCTATATCATACTTGAAGGGTCTGTCCAGCAAGAAAATCTAACAATTTTCAATATCTATGCCCCTAACATGGGAGTAGCAATTATATAAACCAATTAATAACAAAATCAAAGAAACACATCAACAATAATACAATAATAGTAGGACTTAATACCCCCTCACTGAAAGGGACAGATCATCCAAGCAAAAGATCAACAAGGAAATAAAGGCCTTAAATGACACACTGGACCAGATGGACATCACAGATATATTCAGAACATTCCATCCCAAAGCAACAGAATACACATTCTTCTCTAGTGCACATGGAACATTCTCCAGAATAGATCACATCCTGAGTCACAAATCAGGTCTCAACCGGTACCAAAAGATTGGGATCATTCCCTGCATATTTTCAGACCACAATGCTCTAAGCTAGAACTCAATCACAAAAGGAAAGTTGTAAAGAACTCAAATACATGGAGACTAAAGAGCATCCTACTAAAGAATGAATGGGTCAACCAGGAAATTAAAGAAGAATTGAAAAAGTTCATGTAAACAAATAAAAATGAAAACACAACTGTTCAAAATCTGTGGGACACAGCAAAGGTGGTCCTGAGAGGAAAGTATATAGTGATACAAGCCTTTCTCAAGAAACAAGAAAAGTCTCAAGCACACAACCTAACCCTAGACCTAAAGGAGCTGGAGAAAGAACAGCAAAGAAAGCCTAAACCCATCAGGAGAAGAGAAAAAATAAAGGTCAGAGCAGAAATCAATGAAACAGAAACCAAAAGAACAGTAGAACAATCAACAAAACTAGAAGCTGGTTCTTTCAAAGAATTAATAAGATTGATAAGCCCCTGGCCAGACTTAACAAAAAGAAAAGAGAAAGGACCCAAATAAATAAAATCATGAATGAAAGAGGAGAGATCACAACCAACCCCAAAGATATACAAACAATTATAAAAACATATTATGAGCAACTATGTGCCAGTAAATTTGACAATCTGGAAGAAATGGTTGCATTCCTAGAGACGTATAAACTACCAAAACTGAACCAGGAAGAAATAGAAAACCTGAACAGACCCATAACCAGTAAGGAGATTTCATGAAGCAGTCATCAAAAATCTCCCAACAAACAAGAGCCCAGGGCCAGACAGCTTCCCAGGGGAATTCTACCAAACATTTAATGAAGAATTAATACCTATTCTCCCAAAACTGTTTCAAAAAATAGAAATGGAAGGAAATCTTCCAAACTCATTTTATGAGGCCAGCATTACCTTGATCCCAAAACTAGACAAAAACCCCCATCAAAAGGAGAATTACAAACCAATATCCTTGATGAACACAGATGCAAAAATTCTCACCCTAATACTAGCCAATAGGATCCAACAGTACATTAAAAGGATTATTCACCATGAGCAAGTGGGATTTTTTTCCTGGGCTGCAAGGTTGTTTCAACATCTGCAAATCAATCCATGTGATACAATACATTAATAAAAGAGAGAACAAGAATGATATGATACTCTCAAGAGATGCTGAAAAAGCATTTGATAAAGTACAGCATCTTTTCTTGATCAAAACTCTCCAAAGTGTAGGGATGGAGGGTACCTACCTCAATATCATCAAAGCCATCTATGAAAAGCCCACAAATATCATTCTCAATGGGGAAAAACTGAGAGCTTTTCCCCCAAGGTTAGGAACACAGCAGGGATGTCCACTATCACCACTGCTATTCAACATAGTACTACAAGTCCTAGCCTCAGCAATCAGATAACAAAAAGAAATAAAAGGCATCCAAAAAAAAAAAAAGAAAGAAAGAAAGAAAGAAAGAAAGAAAGAAAGAAAGAAAGAAAAGACATCCAAGTCAGCAAAGAAGAAGTCAAACTCTCACTCTTTGCAGATGATATGATACTTTCTGTGGAAAGCCCAAAAGACTCTACTCCAAAACTGCTAGAACTCACACAGGAATTCAGTAAAGTGTGGGGATATAAAAATCAATGCACAGAAATCAGTTGCATTTCGATACACCAAGAGCAAGACAGAAGAAAGAGAAATTAAGGAGTCAATCTCATGTACAATTGCACCCAAAACCATAAGATATCTAGGAACAAACCTAACCAAAAAGGCAAAGAATATGTACCCAGAAAACTATATAGTACTCGTGAAAGAAATTGAGGAAGACACAAAGAAATGGAAAAACGTTCCATGCTCATAGTTTGGAAGAACAAATATTGTGAAAATGTCTATGCTACCTAAAAGAATCTACACATTTAATGCAATCCCTAAAAATACCATCAATTTTTTCCAAAGAAATGTAACAAATAATCCTAAAATTTATATGGAACCAGAAGACCCTGAATAGCCAAAGGAATGTTGAAAAGGAAAGCCAAGATTTGTGGCATCACATTTCCAGACTTCAAGCTTTATTACAAAGCTGTCATCATCAAGACAGTATGGTACTGGCACAAAAACAAACACATAGATCAATGGAACAGAATAGAGAGCCCAGGGCGCCTGGGTGGCTCAGTGGGTTAAGCCGCTGCCTTTGGCTCGGGTCATGATCTCAGGGTCCTGGGATCGAGTCCCGCATCGGGCTCTCTGCTCGGCAGGGAGCCTGCCTCCTCCTCTCTCTCTCTCTCTGCCTGCCTCTCTGCCTACTTGTGATTTCTCTCTGTCAAATAAATAAATAAAATCTTAAAAAAAAAAAAAAAAGAATAGAGAGCCCAGAAATAGACCCTCAACTCTATGGTCAACAAATCTTTGACAAAACAGGAAAGAATGTCCAATGGAAAAAAGACAGGCTCTTCAACAAATGGCATTTGGAAAATTGGACAGCCAAATGCAGAAGAATGAAACTGGACCATTTCCTTACACCACACACACACAAATAGACTCAAAATGGATGGAAGACCTCAATGTGAGACAGGAATCCACCAAAATCCTTGAGGAGAACACAGGCAGCAACCTCTTTGACCTCAGCCACAGCAACTTCTTCCTAGAAACACTGCCAAAGGCAAGGGAAGCAAGGGCAAAAATGAACTATTGGGACTTCATCAAGATCAAAAGCTTTTACACAGCAAAGAAAACAGTCAACAAAACCAAAAGACAACTGACAGAATGGGAGAAGATATTTGCAAATGACATATCAGATAAAGGGCTAGCATCCAAAATCTATAAAGAACTTATCAAACTCAACACCCAAAGAACAAATAATCCAATCAAGAAATGGGCAGAGGGCATGAACAGACATTTCTGTAAAGAAAACATCCAGATGGTCAACAGACACATGAAAAAGTGCTCCACATCACTTGGCATCAGGGAAATACAAATCAAAATCACAATGAGATACCACCTCACACCAGTCAGAACAGCTAAAATTAATCAGTCAGGAAACGACAAATGTTGGAGAGGATGTGGAGAAAGGGGACCCTCCTACTCTGTTGGTGGGAATGCAAGCTGGTGCAGCCACTCTGGAAAACAGCATTGAGGTTCCTCAAAAACTTTAAAATAGAGCTATCCTATGACGCAGGAATCATACTACTGGGTATTTACCCTAAAGATACAAATGTAGAGATCCAAAGGGGCACATGCACCCAAATGTTTATAGCAGCAATGTCCACAATAGCCAAACTATGGAAAGAACCTAGATGTCCATCAACAGATGAATGGATAAAGAAGATGTGGTATATATATACACAATGGAATACTATGCAGCCATCAAAAGAAATGAAATCTTGCCATTTGCAACAACCTGGATGGAATTAGAGGGTATTATGCTGAGCAAAATAAGTCATCAGAGAAAAACAATTATCATATGATCAGCCTGATATGAGGAATTTGAGAGGCAGGGTGAGGGTTTGGTAATAGGGAAGGAAAAAATTAAACAAGATGGGATTGGGAGGGAGACAAACCATAAGAGACTCTTAATCTCACAAAACAAACTAAGGGTTGCTGGGGCAAGTGGGGTTATGGAGAGGGTGGTTGGGTTATGGACATTGGGGAGAGTATGTAATATGCTGAGTGCTGTGAAATGTGTAAGCCTGACAATTCATAGACCTGTACCCGCAGGCAAATAATACATTGTATATTAATAAAATAATTAATTTTAAAAGAAATGAACATAATAATAATAATAAATATTATTAGAAAACTCTAATTATTCCACACACACACACACAGACACGCAAAAAACTTGGAATAAATGAATTCAGCAAATATCAGAAGACAAAGTCAACACACGAGAAACAGCAGTATTTCTACATACTAACAATAAAGAATCTGAAAGAAATTATAAAAGCAATTCCATTTACAACAGCATCAAAAAGGATAAAAGACTTAGGAATTAATTCCCTCAAGGAAGTGGAAGTCTTATACAGTGAAAAATATAAAATGTTACTAAAAAAATTAGGACAAAAGTAAATGGAAACACATGTTCCTAAATTGGAAACTTAATATTGTTAAGATGTCAATATAATGTGAAAATTATGAAGGGAAACCTCACTAAAATGGAATCAGAGGCCAGTGCAGGGAGCCCTCATGCCCTACCACTCATCAACTGCAAAACCAATAGGACAAGATATATCTTGCATTCTGGATAGGAATGTTCTTAATTTTTTTTTTTAAAGATTTATGTATTTATTTTAGAGAGTAAGCAAGTGCACATGCAAGCAGGGGGAGGGTCAGAGGGAAAGAGAATCTCAAGCAGACTCCCCACAGAGCACTGAGCCCAATATGGGGCTCAATCTCCCAACCTCAAGATCATGACCTGAGCCAAAACCAACTGAGTCACCCAGGCACCCCAGTAATGCTCTTAATTTTTTTTTTAAGATTTTTTATTTTTGAAACAAGGAGAAGAGAGAGAGAGAGCACACACAACCGTACAAGTTGGGGGTGACGAGGAGCAGAGGTAGAGGGATAAGCAGGCTCCCCACTGAAGCAGGAAGCCCAACTCAGGGCTTGATCCCGGGACCTCGATATGACCTGAACCAAAGGCAGACGCTTAAATGACTAAGCCTCCTAGGTGCCCGTTATTAATTTTCCCAAGAACATATCTTTTTGCTAGCTTACTTTAAGAATACAGCATATAATAAATGTAACATACAAAGTATGTATTAATCTATTGTTTATGTTATTGGTAAGGCTTCCCATTCTCAGCAAACTATCAATAGTTAAGTTTTCTGGAGAGTCAGGAGTTATTCATGGATTTTCAAGTGCACAGGGGGACAGCACCCATAACCCCCATGTTGTTCAAGGGTTAACTGTACTTAACCACCCCAGCAGAAGGAAGAAATGTTCTCTCCTCACCCCACAACAGCCCGGCCCATGACAGACTGTCACAACTCAGGCAATGAAATTACACTTCAATTCCCAGTTTACAGCAATGGACTGTCTACAAGAGCCCTCCCAGCTCCCCCTTTCCTCCAAAGAAGATCATTCTTTGTTCTCTGGACTTGTCTATGGTTTTGCTGTAGGTTGCACAGGACTTCAAATCTCTGCTATCTGGAATAAACCCACTTTTGCTGGTAAAATAAATGACAGGTTTTTTTTTTTTTAAGATTTTTATTTATTTATTTGACAGACAGAGATCACAAGTAGGCAGAGAGGCAGGCAGAGAAAGAGGAGGAAGCAGGCTCCCTGCTGAGCAGAGAGCCTGATGCGGGCCTCGATCCCAGGACCCTGGAATCATGACCTGAGCCAAGGGCAAAGGCTTTAACCCACTGAGCCACCCAGGCACCCGACAGGTTTATTTTTAAATTTAACTTTACTCAAAGTGATCTACAGATTCAATATAATCCCTATCAAAATCCAGTGGGGTTTTTTTGCAGCAATAGAAAAATTCATCCTAAAATTCATATAGAATCTCAAGAGACACCAAATACCCAAAACAATCTTAGAAGAAAAAAGAACAAAGCAAGACTCATGCTACCTGAATTCAAAACTGACTACAAAGCTACAGTAACCAAAACAGGATAGTACTGGCATAAAGACAGACATTTACACAAAGGGAACAGAATAATGAGCCCAGAGGGTCATGATCCCAGGGTCCTGGGATCGAGCCCCCCATTAGACTCCCTGCTAAGTGGGAAGTCTGCTTCTTCCTCTGCCTGCCCCAGCTTGTGCTTGTGTGCTCTCTCTCTCTCTCAAATAAAATATTTTTTTAAAAAAAAAGAATAATGATCCCAGAAATAATCCCTTGCATATATGGTCAAATGGTTGTTGATAAGGGTGTTAAGACCATTCAATGGGGAAAGGATAATTTTTTCAACAAATGCTACAGCAAAAACTGGACATCCACATGCAGAAGAAAAAAGGTGGACTCTTTATCAAACACCATATACAACAATTAACTCAAAATGGATCAAAGACTTAAATGTAAGACCTAAAACTATAAAACTCTTATAGATAACATAGGCAAAAGCTTCCCAATACTGAATTTGGCAATAATTTCTTAGATATGATACCAGGACACAGGAAGCAAAAGAATTTCTCTGTAGCATGTGATTTTTTAAAAGATTTTATTTATTTATTTGACAGAGAGAAAGAGAGCACAAGCAGGGGGAGTGGCAGGGGGAGGGAGAACCAGGCTCCCCACAGAGTAGGGGGAGGCCAATGTGGGACTCAATCCCAGGACCCCAGGATCATGATCTGAGCTGAAGGCAGTCACTTAACCAATTGAGCCACCCAGGCGCCCAGCATGTGATGTTGTCTGGTAGCATCTCACCCACAGTAGAACTCCTCTCCACAATGGAGCCAGTCCTCTCAAGCCCTGCCACCTTATCAACTAAGGTCATGCAATGTTCTAAGTCCTTGTCAGATTTCAACCATCTCCACAGCATCGTCACCAGGAGCAGACTCCAGCTCAAGAAATCACCTTCCTCGCTCCTCCACGGAAGCACGTCCTCACCCGTGCAAGTGTTATCCTGAGAGGGCAGCAGGTCGCTCACCTCTCCAGGCTCCACTTCTGGTTCTCTGGCTGTTTCCACATCTGCACAGTGACTTCCTCCACTCAGTCTTGAAGCCCTCAAAGTCCTCACCAGGGCCGAAGCTCACTTCTTCCAAACTCCTGTTACTACTGACATTGTGCCATGGGAACATTTTCTTAACGGCATCTGACATGATGAATCCTTTCCAGAAGATTCTCAATGTATCCCACCCAGATCAAGTGGAGGAATCACCATCGATGCGAAATGTGTCTCTTAAATGATAAGACTTCAAAGTCAAAATTACTCCTTGCTCCATGGGCTGCAGAACAGATGTTGTGTTCACAGGCAGGGAAACGGCACTCATCTCGCCATACGTCACCAGAGCTCGTGGGTGACCGGGTACAACGTCAACAAGCAGTCATATTTCGAAAGGAACATTTTTTTCTGAGCAGTAGGTCAACAGTGGGCTTGAGACGTTTGGTAAACCTCGCTGTGAACAGATATGCTGCCGTCCAGGCTGTATCGTTCTGTAGGTAGAGCACGGGCACAGGAGAGCTAACACAATTCTTAAGGGTCCTAAGAATTTTCAGAATAGTAAAGGAGCACCGGCTTCAGCTGAAAGTCACCAGCTGCATTAGCCCCTAACAGAGAGCCAGCCTGTCCCATGAACCTCTGAAGCCAGGTGCTGACCTGTCCTCCGGCAAAGACAGTCCAAGATGGCATCTTCCCCCGAGATAAGGCCGTTGCATCTACATGTGGAGAATCTGCTGTTTAGGAGTCACCTCCATGGGCAATCTGAGCTGGATCTCCAGCAGAACCCAACGCAGCTTCTCCATCAGTACATGCTGCTCCCCCGGCCCCTCTGTGTCTCCTTAAACCTCACAAACCCACTCTGCTAGCTGCAGACTTTTCTTCTGCAGCTTCCTCACCTCCCTCAGCCTTCCTGGACTTGAGAGTCAGGGCCTTGCTCTGGATTGGGCTTTGGCTTAAGGGAATACTAGGGCGGGTCTGATCTCCTATCCAGACCACCCAAATTTTCTCCCTATCAGCAATGAGGCCGTTTGGCTTTCTTATCATTCATGTGGTTCCTGGAGTAATGCTCTTAAGTTCCTTCAAGAACTTTTCCTTGGCATTTGCAACATGGCTGTCTGGCACAAGAGGCCTACCTTTCAGCCTATCTCAGCTTCAGAAATCCCTTCCTCACTAAGCTTAATCATTTCTAGCTTTTCATTTCAAGTGAGTTATGTGTGACTCTTTTCACTTGAGCACTTAGAGGCCATTACAGGTCATTATTTGGCCTAACTGCCATATTGTTGTGTCTCAGGGAACAAAGAAGGGAGAGTAATGGGGGAATGGCAGGTCAGTGCAAGTCATAAAACACACATGCTGATTAAGTTTGCTATCTTTTATGGGCACAGTTCATGGTGCCCCAAAACAAGTACAATAGTAACACCAAAGATCACTGATCACACATCACATAACGAACATAATAATAAATGAAAAATTTTGGAATATCACAGGAATTACCAAACTATGACACAGAGACATGAAGTGAGCAAATGCTATTAGAAAAATGGTACCAGTAGACTTACTTGATGCAGAGTTGTTAAAAGCTTTCCTTCTTTCTTTTTCTTTTAAATAATCTCTACACCCGGTGCAGGGCCCAAACCCACAACCCTGAAATCAAGAGTCACGTGCTCCACCTACTGAGCTACCCAGGCACCCTGTCCAAGTTCCAATTTATAAAAAAACACAAAATCTGAGAAGTGTAGCAAAATGAGGTATGCCTGAAGAGTATTCCTAAAACTCAATAACAAAATAATCAATTCAAAAATGGGCAAAGAACTTGACATTTCTTCAAAGAAGATAAACACATGAAAGAATGGTTCACATCACTAATCATTGGGAAATTGCAAATCAAAACTACAATCATTTTGTATTAAATCACCACAAACCCATCAGGATGGCTGCTATTAAAACAACAACAACAACACACAAAATAACTAATGCTGGGGAGAACACGGAGAAACTGCAACCCTGTGCGCTGCTGGTGGGAATGTAAAATAGTGCAGCCGCTGTGAAAAAAGAGTATGGTGGTTCCTCAAAAAACTACACCAAATTACCCTATGACCTAGCAATTCCACTTCTGGCACATAACCAAAAGAACTGAAAGCAGGGTCTCAAAGATACATTTGGACTCACATATTCCTAGAGGCACTGTTATTCATTACAGCTGAAATATGAAAGCAACCCAAGTGTCTATCAGCAGATGAACAGATAAGCCAAATGTGGTATATACGTACAATGGAATATCACTCAGCCTGAAAAAGAAGAAAATTCTGGCACATGATACAACACAGATAAACCTGTAGGACATTAGACTAAGTGAAATAAGTCTGTCACAAAGGGATGATTCTACTTCTGTGAGGTCTCTAGAGTAGTCAAATCATGGAGACAGATGGAAGAATGGTATCTGCCAAGGGTGGAGGTTGGGGGACAGGAAGGTGGGGAGTTACTGCTTAATGGGTATGGTGTTTCAGTTTTACAAGATCAAAAAAGGTATGGAGATAGACGGTTAAAAACAAAACACACGGTGTGCTTCCTGGACACCACAGGTGTGGAAGCGAACGCCACTCTTCGAGTCGGACGGGCTTCTGAAGCCAGCAGGATGAATGTGGGGGTGGCACATAGCGAAGTAAACCCCAACACTCGAGTGATGAATAGCCGGGGCATCTGGCTGGCCTACATCATCTTGGTAGGACTGCTGCATGTGGTTCTTCTCAGCATCCCCTTCTTCAGCATTCCTGTTGTCTGGACCCTGACCAACGTCATCCATAACTTGCTACCTCCTGGCCAGCTTCTACACCAAGTATGATGCTGCTCACTTCCTCATCAACACAGCCTCGTTGCTCAGCGTACTGCTGCCTAAGTTACCCCAATTCCATGGGGTTCGACTCTTTGGCATCAACAAATACTGAGGGATGGTGCTGGGGATAACACTGGACCAAAGGGCTGCAACATCCTTTCCTCCTCTGTATTGTCTTCTGTATCTTGAAACCCTGAGAACTACATAACCTTTCCCAAACTCCCAGGAAGAAAACAGACTGGAAAATGGGGCTCCCTGGCCTCAGCCCTGCTAAAAACAAATTTTCTTTTAATCAGGAAAGGTGGCAAAGATAAGGGCCAAATCAGTCTCCCTCACAGCAGGAAGCCATGTTTGAGCAGTTTGTTTGGTGATTAAGTTTTTCCAGATCTTCTACCTGCACCACCTACCAGCTCTGTTTTCCTGTGTATTTTCCGTATAATAAAGTTTTTGTTGTTTTTTTTTAAAAAAAAAAAAAAAAACACACAGCTAACACAGCCTATGTGTATAGTAAAGGGTGTAAGCTGTTCTTCTCACTAGAAAGCATGGCAGAACAGGGAAAGAAAAGCCGGGAGAAGAAGCTGGTATGTCAGGACCAAGCAGGGCCCATGAGGCTAGTACCCTGGGGGGTGATGAGATTGGATAGAGCAGTAAGGGCCACATAGTAAATTAACACCATTATCCCAGAAAGTCTTAATTGGAGGAGCTTTGTAAAGCTACCCATATAGGGCTCATGTTACAAGCGAGGTAAGGTCTCAAGTCTTACTGTGGTGGCAAAAAGAACCAGAATTCTCGAGACCGACCTGGCCCTATCACATGCTAGCGACAGCTCAACCACAGATGCAGAAGTCACCTGGAAGTCTCTGCACACCTGAGGACACAGCCTCAGCTACTCTCTGGGAGCCCCTAGTCTCTACCAACCCAGCAATGCTATTCCTAAGAGGCTGGCTGACATGACCATTGAGGAGACCAAGCTATTGATCAATTCTTCTCATTGTTTTCACTCTGCACAGTGTGAAATCTCTCCATTCCTCCACAGTTCTGTGACAGACCCAGATAGATGGAGGAGTAAGCCACAAACATGTAACTGCATAAGATACTGCATTATTAAAATCTCTCTTAAATAACTAAAAATCTTACAACAAAACCTGTATGTCAGGGGTAAAGGAACATATAGATCTAGGACTATAGATCTGCTTGTCTGGCTCCTGCATCTAAAATGAGGCAGATGAGAAAATCCTTGCAATGTGATATGAAGATGTACAGACAGCGAGAACTCAAGCACGCCACTGTGTATACACCTGGTGTGTAAAGGAAAAACAGGGAGGAGGCATGCCAAGAAATGAACACTAGTTATCCCCAGACTGTGGGATTATGGTGGCTGTTATTTTATTCTTTACTCTTTCCTCTGTTTTTCAGATATTTAAAATAACTTTTATAGTAAAATAAAAGGGGGGGCAGAGGGGTACATGTCTCTTTTTCACTCCAAAATCTGGCTGCAGGGCCAAGCCTAGAAGTGAAAATTGTCTTGCGCAGCTCCTCTCTTTGCAGACCTAGTTTCTTTTCTGGGACAATCCAGATAATAGTTAAGGCCCAAACAGGGCACTAGAGTGCACTCAATGTGTATGCCACTTCAAATAGCTATTACAGACAAGTACTATTCCTCTTGCTCCTATTCTGGGAATCCATGGTACTTCACAAAGACAGACATAACATCAATGACAGGGACGAGGAGGAGGGAAAGTGAGACTAAAGTGTGTTATCCGACACTCACAGGCACCGCAGCGCTGTCATCGCTCCCGGCACAAGAGAGCTGTTACTACTGAAAGACTCATTTATGACTAGAGCTGAAAATCACCTCAGAACATAACTGGGGTCCACATGGCCCAGAACCCAGTATGAATACATACACACCAGGAGCCTATGCTCGTGTACTACACACACAAACACCCCAGATCCCACTGTCTACACACACAACACAGAACTGAACATGAACACGCATATTCACAGAACCGTCCATGTTCACACACGTCCCAGAACACAATACAGTCACAACACTCACACCCAATAAGGGGGCAGACCTCTTAGAACTCAAATACATACCCATCAGGACTCCAGACAGGCAGATACCCCTCAGACCCAACACAGACACATCCCCCTCACAACCAAGATGGACAGACATACCTTACACCTAATAACAGCACACAGACACTTTAGAAGACAAACATGGGGGCGCCTGGGTGGCTCAGTGGGTTAAAGCCTCTGCCTTTGGCTCAGGTCATGATTCCAGGGTCCTGGGATCGAGCCCTGAATCGGGCTCTCTGCTCAGCAGGGAGCCTGCTTCCCTTCCTTTCTCTCTCTGCCTGCCTCTCTGCCTACTTGTGATCTCTGTCAAATAAATAAATAAAATCTAAAAAAAAAAAAAAAAAAAGATGACGACAAACATGCACACATGCCTCCAGAATCTACCATAGGCACACAAACTTTCCTTCTGAACCAACATGGGAGCGCCTCCTCAAAACCTAATCACAAGGGACGCCTGGGTGGCTCAGTTGGTTAAGCGGCTGCCTTCGGTTCGGGTCATAATCCCAGCGTCCTGGGATCGAGTCCCACGTCGGGCTCCTTGCTCCACAGGGAGCCTGCTTCTTCCTCTGACTCTGCCTTCCACTCTGTCTGCCTGTGCTTGCTCTCGCTTGCTCTCTCTCTGACAAATAAATAAATAAAATCTTTAAAAAAAAAAAAAAAAACCTAATCACAAAACTTCACAACCAGCAACAACACTCACCACTCATCCTGACACAAACAGAAACAGCCTCAGAACCAACAAAGACACACAAACCTCAGACCCAACACAGGCATACAGACCACTCAGAACTCAACACAGAGCACACATCCTCAACTCAAAGCGGAAACACACCAACACACATCCCCCTTCCCAATGAACACCTGCTCAGAGCCCTCTATATACAACTTGGGGCACAAAAATCCCTCAGAAACCAACATGAGTGTGTATATCCCTCAGACACGACACAGGCACACAGACCTCAAACCTACATGGGCAAACACACATCTCTGAACCCAAAACAGGGACACACACCCCTTAGACCCAACACAAGAACACAAAGACCCCTCAAAACTAACAGGAACACACAACCCTCAGAACACAACACTGGCACATACTCCCCTCAGAAAGAAACATGGATATACAACCACTGGACCCAACACGGGCACAGCATAAGAATACACACCCCTTAGAACCAAGAGACACAATCCTCTGACCCAGATGGGCACACACACTTCTCAGAAGCCAACACTGGCAAACACATTCCACAGACCCAGATGGGCACAGACCCCTCGATCCCACCACAGAAACACTATTCAAAACCAACAGAGACACAGTCCTCTCAGACCCAACATGGGCACACACACCCCTCAAACATGGGAGCACAACATCTGAAACCAACATGCACATACACACCTCAGACCTAAAATGGACACACACACCACCAAGAAGCCACTGAGGTGCACTTGCCCCTCAGAACCCAACATAAATACAACCCTGTAGAACCTATGCAGGCACACAGTCCTCAGACTTAACATGGGCACATACAGCCCTCACAACCCACCACAGGCACGCAAGAGCCGACTCACCAGAACCTAACTCCAAGGCTTCACCTTGGAACCTAAAACAGGTACATTACCCCTTAGAACCTAAAACAGGTACATTACCTCTCAAATCAACAAAGACACACCACTGTAGAACCAACACAGGCACATAACCCTTAGACCTAACACAGGCACACACACTCCTCAGAACCAAGACAGACGACAATCTCACCCAGCTTGGGAACACACCCTTCCAACCTAACACAGGCACACACACCTCAAACCCAGGATGAGAGCACACCCCTCAAAATTAACACACACATACCCCCTCAGATCCAAAACAGAGAGAGACAGCTCTCAGAAGCAAAAAGGACAGACAGCGCTTCAGTGGAACCCAACCCTCAGACCCAATATGGAAGTACACCCCTAAGAACCAACACAAACACGTACCTCCTCAGACCCAACATGGGAGTACACAGCCCCTCTCAGAACCTAGTAAGGGCATCATATGCCTCAAACCCAACATGGCAACATACACACCTTCAGACCCACAAGGACCCACAACCCTCAACATGAGCATACACAGCCTTTGACCCAACGCAGGACACCGTGCTCAGAATCTACCACACTAACACACCCTCAGAAGCAACACCAACACAAACCTTCAGACGAAAACAGGCACACACACACCCCTCAGAACCAACAGGGCCTCACAACCATTAAACCTGACACAACTTCAGATAGAAATGGACACCCAATCCTTGACACGACGTGGAGAGCACCCCTCAGAACCTAACATAGACACGCAATCCTCATAACCAACCAGAACCAACGCCCTCATCCAGAACCACCTTCACCGCCAACGGGGCACAAACTCCTCTAGAATCCAGAACCCGCACAAACCGCAGAAGCAGCGCCTACACCCGCCCCAGCGAAGCCAGCAGCAGGAGGCGCTCCCCCAGCCCGCCCGGGTCGCGAAGCCAGCAGGAGCAGAGGGGCCCTGCACGCCGCACGGGCTCGACAGCCCCCCGCACCCCCGCCTCTGGAAAAGAGCCTCCCCTCCTCCGCCCGGTGGTTTCGCGGGTCTGCGGTTCTCTGCTGTTCCGGAGTCGGCCAGTGCGCGCTGAGGAAATGCCCGGCAGTGGTGTTTCCAAGGCGAGCAGCGCCGACGCTCGCCCTCGGAACCGACAGGCGGGCACAACAGCCCACACGCGCGCAGACGCCCCCCGGACCTCGGAAACCGCCCCCCACCGTCCTCACACCCCACACCGGACCCCAGCTCGCCAACCGCTCGGAGTCCGGCACCGCGCAAACCCTCAGCCCGGGTGTGGGCTCACCCGCTCCGAACCCGCTGCGGGCCGAGCCCGCGCGGCTCTCCCTCCCCGGGGACGCACCTGGCGCAGCGCCGCCTCGTCCGCGCCGCCCTCCCGCTGCCGGAGCTGCTCCCGGAAGCGCGCCACCTGCTCCAGCAGCGCGTCCACGAGCGAGGGCGCCGCGTCTCCCTCGAGCGCGGCCAGGCGGGCGCGCAGGCGCTCAATGAGGGCGTCCCGAGCGGCCAGCTGGTCCTCCAGGCGCCTCAGCCGCTGCCCGGCCTCATGGTACAGGCCGCAGAGCGCCGCCGCCGCGCGCGCGGCCCCCTCCTGCCTGCCGGACCCGGCGCCCCCTGTGGACATAGCCGCGGGCCTCGACCGGCGGCCGCGCTGACACCGCAACTTCCTCGCCCGGTCCGGGCGAGCGGCGCACCTTCCCGGAACTTTTCCCGGCGCGCCCCGCCCACGGCAACCGGCGTGGCCCCTGGCCGGCGGAAAGGCGGTCCCAGACCGTTCAACAAGCCGGCCAGGCTCTAGGCAGCTGGCCTGGCCCCGCCCCTCCGCCGGGAGCCCGGCCTCCCCCGCCCCCGCGACTCTCCTGGCTCCGCCCCTCCGCCATAGGCCCGGCCTCCCTCAACCGCGACTCTCCTGGCCCCACACTTCTCCCCACTCCCCGGCAGCCCCGCCTCTCTCGGCGACCCGCCCGGCCTTGCCCACAGAGACGCTCCTGGCCCCGTCCCCCGCAGGCAGTCCGGCCCCGCAGACGGCGACCTGCCTGGCCCCTGACGCGCGGAAAGGCCGCCCCAGGCCTTTGGACAGTCCGGCCTCTCCCCAGGCCCGAGACTTGTGGGCCCGAGTCTTGTGGCCCCGAGGTCCCGGAGTGACCGCCTTGTTCCAGCAGCCCCGCCCCCTTCCCGCCCACCCCCTACCCTCCCCGCTGGCCCGGGCGTCGAGTTCTTAGGGAGACTGCCAGGAGGAGGAGGAAAGGCGGGGACGGAAAAGGGGAGGGAAACCCGCCCCTGATGCAGGTGATGATGGGAGGGAAAGAAGGGGTGAAGGCGACCTTAAGTGCTGGACCTGTGCGTGGGTCCACATCCCGGCGCTGCAGGCCGGGTTGGCCACATAGAGCGACAGGAACAGGGCAACGTTCCAAGGTTCCAAAACTGAGCCCAGGGCGATGTCCTACCCGCTCCCCCAGCTGCAGGACAGTGACCCAGAGCAAGGAGCCCCCACCCACCACGTGCCCCTCTCTAAGGTATTCTTAGAGCAGAAAGCAGGAGGAAGCTGCCCGGTTCTACCCTCACTTCTCCATCCTTTTCCTTCCTCCAACTTCCCAGACCGACTCCCAGTGTTTTTCTGGCTGCAGGCTTTCTTTTTCACAGTCTGAGCTCCCCCGCCCCCGACAATGACGCCCACGCAGACCTGTGCTGTTTCGAAGCTTCCCTCCCTCTCGGCCGCTCCCTCCCTCTCCGCCGCTGCGTTCTTCCGCCCTGTCCCCATCTGGTTTTCCCCTTTATTTGTCCACTGACGAGCTTGGGCTGCGCCCAGGGAAAACCCTGGCAGGCTTGTAAATCAGACCAGTGCATGAGCAAAGCCAGCTCACACTTCCTCCTCTGCGCAGGGAAGGTCAGAGCCAGTACGGTGTTGCTGGTGTTTTGGGGAGTACAAGGTAAGGTGTACCTGCACACTCCCCGTGGCTATGGCTGTGGACGCTACATTCTGTTTGGCTGAGGCAGGGGTGAACACAAAGGAGCCCCTCCAGCCCTGCTAGGGCTGGATGAGTCCTCATTTTATTGCTATAGGTATAACTTGGGGCAGGTCACTCAAGTGCACTTGACCCTGGTTCTCAGCTGTGAAATGGGCATTCCAGTCTCTCATCCAACACTCTCGGGATCACATGTATTTTGGAAATCAGAATCTTTGGATTTTATGTAGGGACGTATAATTGGGGTAGCCAGCCTCCAGAAAGAATCCCCCGCACCCCCTGCTCCTGGGATCCAGCTCTAGTGACTTCAGCCCCTAATACCATGGTACCCAATAGGACATCACAGAAAGGATAGAATGTAATTTAAGGTGTTGTGGCTACTGCCTTGCCCTCTCTCGAATCACCAGCTCTGGGGGAAGCCACCCACCATATCACCATAGTGAGGACATCAAGAAGCCCTGAGGAGATATGCGGGTGGGGAGGGACTTCATGCCAACAGCCAGAGTCAAGTCAACTTCCCCACCGAAGTCAGTGAGCTTCCTTGGAATTGCACCCTTCAGCCCAGTCAAGCCCTTAGGTGATGCAGCCCCAGCCAACATCTTACCTATGACCTCATGGGACACCCAAGTCACTCCCACTCAGAGAAACTGCTTCTGAACCCCTGACCCACAGAACCTGTACGGAGTCCATGTTTATCGAGTTAAGCTGCCCACTAAGGTGTGCGTACTTGGTTACAAAGAAGTAGAAAACTAACATGTAGTGTCTTGTGGTGTGCCTCCTGAGGCAGAGGACGGTACCCTAAAACCAGATCCATTAATATTTCTCCAAAGACAAGAAGACTATTCAGACTGAGAGAAAGATGATCAAAAGTCTTACAGCTTTCAAGTAGGATTTCTCACCAACTTTAAGGAAAACATTTTGCATTTCCAAGCTTTTGGGATCTCAGAATTCTGGATGAGGGACTTCCCATAACAGGTGTCTTGCAGGGTGTTGTGAGGATTCTTAGGTTAACACCCTTCATAGCATTGTTAACAACATGCTGGCACCTTCAACTGAAATCCAGGCTCTGAGTCAGGCACTGGGGATTCACAGGCAAACACTGTTGGTGGAGGCAGACCCTCTTTCAGGGAGGAAGGAAGGAAGGAAGGAGGAAAGAAAGATTGCAAAGTAAGGCAACTTTGTACAGGAAAGAGAGGGGATGTGTAAGGAAATAAATAAGGAGCAGAGAAGGAGAAACAGGAGGGCAGCCAGACAGAGGGGAGTTTCAGGGACAATCCAAGGCACAGAAGGGAGTGAGCCACCAGCAGAGGGAAATGTGCCTGGGGAGAGTTACAGAGACATACCAGTCAGAGTGGGGCCATCAGCCTCTGGCCACAGCTGCTCCAAGAAGGACCATGAGGAGGGCCTGGGAGCCTGTCCACAGGCAAGCACACCCACTAAACAGTGACAGCTCAGGCTGGCTGCTCATGGGGCTTAAGCCGTCCACCACCTCACATTTGGACACACCTGCTGTCATGTCCTCCCCTCCTCCCCAAACCCAAGCCCTTGTTCCCAATGTGTTTGTAATGCAGTGTTCCTGCTGGGAGGAAGGTGAGTATCTTAGGCAGCTCTGGCTTCCCTAACAAAATGCCACGGGGCCGGGGTTTAAAAGGCAGGCTTCATTTCTCCCACTTCTGGAAGTTGTAATTCCAGGGGCCAGCTAGTCTGGTTCCTCCTGGGCTGGCACAGACCCCCCCATCCCCCAACCCCTAACCCCCCACTCCATCCCCATGAGTCCTCATGCAGCCTTTCCTCTGTGTACATATTTCCCTGCTGTCTCTCTCTTCTAAGAAGGATACCAAGTCCTGTTGGATCAGGGCTCCGCCCTAAGGACCTCATTTAACCTTAATCACTTCCTTAAAGGCCATGTCTCCAAATACGGTCACTTTCAGGCTGTAGGGCTTCAACTCATGAGTTTTGGGGGGGACACAATTCAGTCTATAATGGTGGGGGACTGCTGAGTAGCACGAAGGTATTTTCTACTCTTTCGGAAGGTGCCCTACATACGGAGGAGAGTTCCCTTTGGAAGAGGGAAGAGGTGAGAACACAGAGACAGGGTGTGGCCATAAAGAGCCTGGACTGTGAGCCCATCCCAGCCCCTGGGAAGGCTGTTTGGTCCTGTCATACCCTCCTTGGCCAGCAGAGGAAGACAGAGGACCCAGACCCTGTGGCTCCGGGTGTCTCCATGCCTTCCCAGCCACGCGGACATTGAGCTCACATGTGGGGTACTGTTTCCACCGTGGGCTTTTCTGGGGAGCCCTTACACCTGGTGCATTGGACATTGGACCAGCAGAAAGAGAGGCAGGTTGAGGAAAGAGTCCTCAGTTCTGGGGGCGAATGCACTCTTACCCTCCCTGTGGGCTGGCCACCGGCCCCTCTCCACTCCGCACCCCCTAGCCAGAAGAATGTCCTCTGCCTAATCCACGGGCCAGCCTCACGTGCCCAAAATAAAGCTCTTCGGAACCTGCCCCACAGTGGGAGAGGATCCCTCATGGCCTGTTTGGTTTTGTGCAATAACTGATTAGCTACCCGCTCCTGGGAAAGCATCTCTAAGACCTTGGACTGTCCTGTCTGCTAACCCAGAGGGAGGCCTCGGGCCACCCCTCATACTGCGTGCTGATGTCATAGGACCTCAGGGCTCTTGTCTTGCTGAACCGAAGAATGAATGTCGTGGACACGACAGCCTGAAGTGAAGCGGAATTTTATCAAGGTGAGAGCAGAAAGGAAAGGCGAGGCTCCTAGAGAGACAGGGGTCCCCAGAAAGAATTGCCACCAAGGGCTTTTAGTGGCAGTCGTTTCCAGAGAACTGACCGCAAGCGTGTGGCCTGGAGTTCCTTGTGTCGTCTTGGTTTGAGTACGGACAACCAATGACTTAATTTTTTTTTTAATGACTTAATTCTTTGAGGTTTGGTCATTTTCTGTGATTACACAGTAGCCGCCAAAAAAAAAATACTCCCTACCTCTGACCCCCGAGGCTAGGGGGTCTGCTTCCCTACCTCTTGTTCACTCCAGCTGCCAGGAATAGTCTGAGAACCCAGCCAGGGGCCCCCTCCTCTCCGTGCCAGTACCTTAGCCCTTTCCTTACTGATGATAGGATTTCTAGCAGGGCTGGAGGCATGATGTACCAGCTTGCCCCCTGGAGGGACTAGAGACCGTGTACTAAGGCCAGTCTCGTTGACTCTCCACAGTGACATCAAGGCTGGGTGAGCTTCCTGGTGGGCAGTGAGACAGAATAGGGACTGGACTCGGGTCCTCCATCTCAGACCCCCAAATCCAGCGTTCTTTGGCTACCTCCATGTGGGGTCTAGGGGGTGAAGCTAAACTTCTACACCTCTCCAGTGGCCTATCTTGCAGGAACATAGAGGGAGGATACTTACGATGAACACTGGCAAAGACAGGACCAAATCATTTTGCACCAAGATGGACCCCAGCACTGACCTTTCACTGACTTTTCTGCTCCTTATAAAAAATCACACCCAGGAGTGGATATTTACCATGCAAATTAGACACGAGCCACAGGAAGAAACAACATGGCCAGGAAGAAGCAGCATGACCTTGAAGCACACGGGTGCTACTAAATTCCAGACTCTTTATGCTCCCACAGCACCCTTTTCCCACCTGTTCCTTTAGAAACGCTCCCTGACTTCCCCTGGGAGAGCCACCCAAGGAGTCTTTCCTTTGTGCTGCCTTCCTCACGTTCTGGCAAAAACCCCAATAGGGGTGCCTAGGGGCCTTGATCTGTTGAGCGAGTGTCTGACTCCTGATTTTGGCTCAGGTTATGATCTCAGGGTCATGAGACGAGCCCCAATTCGGGCTTTGCTCAAGATTCTTGGGGTGCCTGGATGGCTCAGTCATTAAGCGGCTGCCTTCGGCTCAGGTCATGTTCCTGGGGTCCTGGCATCCAACCCCACATCGGGCTCCCTGCTTGGCGGGAAGTCTGCTTCTCCCTCTCCCACTCCCCCAGCTTGTGTTCCCTCTCTTGATTTCTCTCTCCCTCTGTCAAATAAATAAAATCTTTAAAAAGGGGGGGCACCTGGGTGGCTCAGTGGGTTAAAGCCTCTGCCTTCAGCTCAGGTCATGATCCCAGGGTCCTGGGATTGAGCCGCACATCAGGCTCTCTGCTCAACGAGAAGACTGCTTCCCTTCCTCTCTCTCTGCCTGCCTCTCTTGCCTACTTGTGATCTCTCTCTCTCTAATAAATAAAATCTTAAAAAAAAAAAATTCTCCCTCTCCCTCTGCCCCATCCCCTACCCAAACAAACAAACAAAACAAAACAAAAACAAATAAAGCATAAACCCCAATAAAACCTTGCCTGTGCTTTTAAATTCTGCGTCCAGCCTCCTTTTTACCATTGCTGGGGCCAATGTCACTGGAGCAAGTAAGTGCTGTCCATAAACACCACTGGGCCGGGACCACAGGGCTGCTGCCTGGGTTCTCTGGCCCCTGTCGTATATGCCTTCTACCTTTGCCGATTGTCGTCCATATCCTTCTCTGTACTAAATCCTAACTGTGAATATAAAACCATGTCCGAGTTCTGTGAGTCTTCTAGGGAGTCCCTGAGCCTGAGCGCGTCTTGGGAACCCTAACAGGGCTCTTCCCACTGAATGCATATTACCGATCGCTGCCCCCAGCCTCCTACCGCCGCTCGCCACGCCCTTTTGCCAAGTGACTTTGGGTACTTGCACTAGGGTAGGCCAAAACTATGTCCCTGCCACTCGACACTGAATCTGGCCTATGGGTGTCAGCAGAGGTCATGCAAGAGGAGGTCACACTTGGGCTGACCCCCTGGCCCCTGCGGGCCCCGAAGAGCAAGTCCTGGGAACTTCAGATGGGAATGAGACAGTGGAACTAGGCCAAGCCCTACCCAGAGGCTGCAGCCACAGAGGCCTGTGCCCTGTCTGTTTTCATGCACGTCTGCACCCACTCACTGTAGTCCTTTTGCAGACCAGCCATCCTGAGAGCCCCTTAAAAGTACCAAGTTTTGGGTCACCTGGGTGGTTCAGTGGGTTAAAGCCTCTGCCTTTGACCCAGGTCATTATCCCAGGGTCCTGGGATCAAGCCCCGCATCAGGCTCTCTGTTCAGCCTCTCTGCCTACCTCTCTGCTTACTTGTCGTGTCCTTATTTGTTTAATAAATAAAGTCTTTGAAAATTAAACAAAAAAACAAAAAAACAAGTGCTTCCCACCTCAGGATTTTGCACCTGCTGTTCCCTCTGCCTGGAATGTTTGTTCCTGCCACTTTTTGCACAACTAACAGCTACCTCGCACAGGGGGACAACTAGATAGCAGGTGAGAGAACTAAGCTCGGGGAGCTTGGTGGCCCCCGGGAGCTGCCCCCAGCCTGTGCTGGGCAAATACTTCTCCCCCAAGGTTGCAGATCCCCGCCCCTCTCGTGGACTTCTTGGCAAGCACTGGGCTTTCCGTGAAATGATATATTCCCTGAGCAACAAAGTGGCTTTCTCCAGCAGTGGGTTACAGAGTGTCCCCCTGAAAGACATGTCCAAATCCGACTCCCAGACTGGTGAATGGGACCTTATTTGGGAAAAAAGCCTTTGCAGATGGGATCTAAGAATCTCAAATGAGGGGATCATCCTGGATTTTCCAGGTGGGCCCTAAACCTGATGACAAGTAACCTTATAAAAGACAGAAGAAGGAAGGCACAGACACACACAGAGGAAGGCCATGTGAAAACAGAGTCACAGAGCGACGCACATCAAGGAGGCCAGCAGACACCAGAAGCCCACCCCGCTCCGTCCACACCACCTGCTCGGGGACTACCCCTGGTGCTCACCCAGGAGACCCACCTTGTGGTATGCCATGCTCTCTTGCTTTTTCAGAACCCCTGCTGACATTCACCACATTGCTCCAACCCCAAGGGGGCTAGCCTTCCTCAACCCACAGTTCCCCGTGCACCCTGATCTCAGGAGCCCCCTGCCAACCTCACAGGGGTGATCCTAAAAGAGGGGTCTCAGGCATCAGTGCTACTGGCTTCTTCTGCTGGTTTGTCTTTTTTTATTTTTTATTTGACAGAGAGAGAAAAATCACAAGCAGGCAGAAAGAGAGGGGGAAGCAAAGCCCGACACGGGGCCCAGGACCTCAGATAATGACCTGAACCAAAGACAGAGTCTTAACCCATTGAGGCACCCAGGCGTTCCTGCTGGTTTGTCTTGTACCACTTGCGATGATAAGTGGGGCTTTGCTCATCAGACAGTGGTGCCAGACTGTTGAGTGGGGCATCAGACTGTGGGATCAGGGGCGCGTGATAGTGCCGCCAGGAGGCGGGGCTCACAGGTGGCCCTGCAGAGGTCATAGAAGCAGGGACTGTGCTGGCTCAGCTCCTGGGGAAGAGGTCTTGAGCTCCCCACTGCCCCTCCCAGGCCCGGAGTCCATGCCTCTTTCCATCCCTCCACGGTTCCCCAAGAGGCTCTCGGAGGTCAGCAAGGAGACTATCACCGAGGGCAAGTACCAAGGGCAAGCACAAGGGATGGTCGGCCGGGGGCAACAGGGAGGTTAGAGCCCCCCACCTTTAGGACACTCTTCCATGTCCCCTCCTGCTCCAGGTGCCTTCTCTGACCCCATCAGGAGCCCAGCTCCAACCCTACTCTTCCTGGCTTCCATTCAGAAATCTCAGGAAAGACAGGTAGCCTATGACGGGACACAGAAGGGAGGAGAAGGCAAAGAACCTTGTGGAGGGAACAGCAAGGGCATAGTCTTGGGGGGCTGAGTGTTAGGTCTGGCCAAGACCCTCGGAGAAAGCTGGACCCTCCAGAGTTGGGCACCAAGAAAGGGCAAGAGAGGAACTGGGACAGATGGAGACTCTGATGTGGACACTCGGTGGGCCCCAGTGGGGCCCAGGGTCTTCCCCCAAAACTCTCAGCATGCCCTGTGCACACAAGGGCCACTGCTTGGTCTTCTCCCAGATGTCCTGAGCCCCGCTCGAGGGCAGTAGGACCCTCTCCTCCTCGTTCTGCCAATGCAACTGAAGCGTATGCCCCCAGGAAAGCTTGTTGCCACCACAGCACTTGCCGCCAAGAGGCAGACAAAGGACAGAAAATTCTGAACCATTTAAGAGTCTAGGACCTGAGGACCAAAGTCGGTGAGGTTGTGTTCAGGTGCTGTAGGGCCAGCCTGCCCCACACAGCCTAAACCCCTGGTGGCTTGAGCTGGAGGCCACCCCTTGCTTCTGTCCTGATGACCACTGCTGTCCCATTGGCCCCCAGCTATCCACATGGCCATCTCTGACCTGTGCCCTCTCTCCCTGTGGGCATGGGGCTGAGAGCAGTGGGACTCAGCTTCAGAGAGAACAGAGCCCCTGAGAGCAGAGAAGCGGCCTGGACAGGCCCCTCAGTGTAGGTGCCAACCCACCCCCCCCAGAAGGCCCTCCTGCTGAGGGACCTGCCACACTGCCCAACGGGCTCAGTAGAGGCACTGTTGGCCCCATCTGGTGCACTGAACCTGAGCCAGCGCCCACAGCCGTTTCTTGACTGATGATCAAAATGCACATCAGGCGGGATTCAAATCTCATTCCTGGTGGGCACACAGGCACTAAGGCAGCTCACCTCCTGGCCAGAGCTCAGGGATGTCAGATGCCCAGGAAAGCACCCCCAAGCCCCAACCCCGGGCACCGAGGACATCTGGCTTGGAACCTGGGTCGCCCCCTCCCCCACTCCCTCCTTCACAAGAGGGCTAGGGTGCCCTGGGGCCCAGGATGCCCAGGCTGTATCCTCAGCCTTGCTTGGTGGGGGTGGGGGCATCCTCTAAGTGAGTATCCACAAGGGGGCAGTGTGGCCCAGTGCTTCCAGGGACCAGGCGCTTGGGGACTAGAGGCAGGACCCCAATTATGTGTGAACCCCAGCCTCACTCTGCACTCGAGCCCTCACAACTGAGCCCTAGGTGCCTGGGGGTCTCATTGTGAGCCAACCACTGGCTGCTAGGAGCACACAGCCTGTCCCTGCTCGCCCGGAGCCCTCTGTGCGTGACTCACCACACTCGTTCATCCCCCAATTCCTCGCAGAGGCAGGGACACCAGCCTGCTCTCTCGCGCAGGCCCCTGTGTGCTAGGGGGAGAATTGGACTTCAGTCCTGTTGGTCCAGAGTGTGGTTACATCCAGAAGCTACCTGAAGGAGGTGTTGGTTCAGACTTTGTTAGGAAACGTGCCCTCACACATTGCTTCATTCCTCTGATTCTCTCCCTAAGACGGCGTCCAAGTGGGTTGGGAGAGGGACCTCAGGGGCCACAGCGCTTTCGGGAAGGCTGGTTCCCAGACATGGTGTGGGCCTTGGCTGAGCTTGCTGATCTTGACTGGTCTCTATCAGTCAAGTGATAATCCCAATCTTCCAGTTGCAGCTACCCTCCTGCCTTGAACCCCGCTTTGCCTTCCTCTGTCCGTGTCCTCCCCATACAGTAGGAATCTCTTGGCCAGAAGAGCCTGTGTCCCTCTCCTAGACCACACTTTGGAGTCCAGGGCCTGGAAGTCCCCAGGCAAGCGACCCTGGCAGGAGTTGTCTCCAGCTCTGTCTTGCTAAGGGCGGGTGGTGGTGCTGGTGTGTGCGGCCCCAGGGATATGTCCACAGAGTGTGGTAGTGAGCTGCGTGGACCCCTTGACGGGGTGCAAATGAGGAAGGCTCAGGGTCTCAGGATAGGGGCCCCGGGCTACCATTCCCTCTGCGTTAACCGTTTATGCAAAGAACTCAGGGGAGCCCAAGACTCTGAACCCTGAACAAGCTTTCCAGGGTGCTGCAAGTCTGTGGCCACACCAAGAGAAAGAAGACAGAGTGCGTGAGAAGCCTGTCAAAGCGGGGCCTGACCAGCCAGGGCTACGGTTTCGCTGCATGATCTAGTTTTGGAGACCTTGCTCCTTTGCTAGCCAGCCGCCTCGGGTGGCCACACCAGGACAGGGAGCAGGTGGTAACATTAAGTAAGACTTGCAGGGGCTGAAGGAGGGAGAAGTACAGACATCTGAGGGAAGAGCCTCCCAAGCAGAGGGAGCAGCTTTGGAGAGGCCCAGAGGCCCTGCCTGCTGCTGTGGCTCCGAGAGGGCAGAAGGGCAGTGTCAGGAGGACCCGCTGAGGAATGCGGCCCTGTCGGGGGAGGGGGGCTGGGAACGGAAGGAATGCAGCTCCGCAGATGCCTTGCTGTTTGCCCCGCGAGGCCCACGAGGCCCACATCAGGCTTCTGATCTCTGGAACCGTCAGGTAATGCATGTGTGCCGTCCAAGACCATGGGGTTTCTTGTCATTGTCACGGCAGCCCTAGGAAACATGCACAGGGCAGGGTGGGGTGTGAGAGAGTCACCGTGGGGCTGTGCCATGAGGAGGGTGGCACTGCCCCCACCTGGGGTGCGGAGCGGAAAGGAGCCCACCAGCCTGCTCACTGTCACCCCAGCTCCTGGCTTGGTGCTTCACGTGGGAGACATCTGCCCACTGAGCTTTGTGGAATGAGGGAACGTTTTGGGGCTCGGTGAATATATGTGGCATGTAGGAATGACTAAGTCATTGGCCGAGGCTGAGCTTTGGGACACCCCCCCCACCCCCGCCCACCTGCCCTGGTCTCAAGGGATTGCTGGGGTGGGAAGCCAGGAGAAGGCGGGGACAACCATACCCTTTGCCAGTGTCTGGAGCTTAGACACGCTCCAGGGGCCTTACAGGGTGGGGGCCTCCACATTCGTCCTGCCCAGCCAGAGTGATAGGCAAGCCTGGCTGGGGCATCATGGGGCTGCCCCCTCCGGCTGCCCTCCTCCCAGACAGCCTTTGAGTCCCATCCTGCAGTCCCCTCCCTGCCCATTGCATATGCGACATCCCCAAGAGCCGTATGCAAATGTCACGTTTCTCTCCATGTTGCTTCATTTCCAGGGCATGTTGAGTGCCGGGACATCTTTCCAGAACTTTTGGCTCCAGAGAGAGAATTCAAGAAGGTTTTGAGCCTTCTGGAAGCAGAGGGGCTCAGATAGCCCTACTTTGGGCCAAGAAGCTGACTCTTGGGACCCTCAGTGTCCTCTTCCCAACCTGGGCAGCAGGAGGTTTCTAAGGGGGTCAGTAACACAGGGCTCTCCCAGCCAGGGTCCCAGGGTTGGGAAGAAACAAGAGCCATGGTGGGGGCACTTGAAGGCTGGGCACCTTTGGCACTTTTCAGGGGTAGGCGGGTATGGGCGTGGACAGGCAGGAGAGGAAGCCAGTGCAGCCCTGGGGAGGGGGAGCCCTTGACAAATATCTCCTCTCAGGGAGCCTGGGTGGCTCAGTTGGTTAACCATTGACCTTTGGCTCAGGTCGTGTTGCCAGGACAGAATCAAGTCCCTCATCGGGCTCTCTGCTCAGCAAGGAGTCTGCTTCTCCCTCTCCCTTTGGCCCTCCTCCCTGCTTGCGCTCTCCCTCTGTCTCAAATAAATAAATAAAATCTTTTTTTAAAAAACACCCAAATATCTCCTCTCTGGTCTCAATGTTAGCATCTGTTCATTGGAGAGAAGGCATACATAGTCTAACCTTCTTATTAATTAAACACATTTGTATGGAGTGTCCACAGTGTGGCCAGCATGTGCTGTGGTCCCTGTTCCCAAGGAGGACATCCTTTTCAGATGCAGGTAACGGGCTCAGAAGCTGACCATGACCTCACCTGTGAAGGTGATACCGCTGGAGCCCCTAGCCAGTCCCCTAGGCTGATGTGGTTGTGGTGCTTTCAGGTCTGGGATCCTCCATTACCCATGGGTACGTTTTCCTCCTCCCGGAGCCACCCTCCATCCCTCCACTTCACCTCCCTCACATGCATGGGGGACTGTCTGTATTTCATTCCCAGACAGAGCCTTCTGCTTGGCAATCAGCAAGGGTACTGGCTGGTATTTGAGGTGTCAGCTGATAACGAAAATATTACCTGTCCACATAGGGGTCAGGTGACAGCTAAAGTGTTATCTATGAGTTAAGACGTTCAACATGAAAGCCTAATGCTGATTGGGGTCTGATGTTGCTTTTTTATTTTTGTTTTGTTTTTTATTAAGCAGACTCCCTGCCCAGCGTGGAGCCCGAAGCAGGGCTCAAATTCACAATCCTGGGATCAAGACCTGAGCTGAGATCAAAAGACAGACACTTAACCAACCGAGCCACCTAGGTGCCTGGGTTTAAGTTTAACAAAGACTTTTGAAAACAAACTGCCGAGGACAGACAGACCCAAAGAGTGGAGTTCTTAGGGTTGCAAGTTGGGTCCCCAGGGTATTTGCTGAAGCCTGGGAAAGCTCATGCTTTGGTGTAACGTTCCTTCAGGTGGGAGGAGCCCCAGGAAAATGCAGTCCTCCCCCAATGCATGGGGAAGTTGGGTTTCAGAGGAAGGGACTAACTCTAGCCTTGGTGGCCCCAGGACAGAGGCAGGGCCCCCCATGTCTTCTGACCTCAAGGCCTCCCACTTCCCTTTAAAAGGCTCGGGGAATTCATGGCCCAGGGGCTTCTAGAAGTGTGGGTGGGGTGGAGTTAAAGTAAGCAGGGCTGGCTGGGAAAGGACAGAAAACCGGATCTGTCCGTAGTGCCCACCGACAGTGGGGGCCTCTAGGCCTCCTCCACCAGGCCATGTGCTCCAGGCTTCTCTGCTGGAGTGGGCTAGACAAAGGGTCACTGGACTGGGCTATCGGGCAGGAGAGGGGAGAGGGTGCAGACACAGCTGCACGATGCCACACCCCCAGACCTGTCCCTTCCCCCGACCCTCTGTGCCCAGAACACAGGAAACTGGGTCTTTCCCTTCCAGGCAGGATGGCGGTGGGAGTTGGTCCAGGGCCTCTGATCAGCCAGGAGATACTGGGGGCCACTTCCTGCCAGTTGACTGCATGGCAAAGCTGACAGTCAACAAGCTGGACTCCCAAGTCCCACTGTCCAGCCTGAACAGCTAGCGGGGATGACCAGATGTCTGAGGGACACCTGTGACCTGCAAGATCAAGATGAAACAGAAGAGGTCCCTTGGGAGGACACAGGGACTGTGCTGGAAGATGACTTAGAAAAACCATCATCAGTGTCCTCAGGAAGAAGCAAGTATAGTTGTGAAACAAGAACTGGGTGCTATCAAGAAGGAACATTTACTACAAAGAACTCTTGGAAATTCGGAAGAATATGGTCATGGTGATTGAAGACTCAGTGGAAGAGCTAGGAGCTAGGGTCAAGGAAATCTTGCAGAATGTAAAGCAAACAGTTGAAGAAAAGAGGAAAGTGGGAGAGAACTAGTCTAGGAGGTAAAGCATCTGCCTTCAGCTCAGGCTGTGATCCTGGGGTCCTGGGATCGAGCCCCACATTGGGCTCCCTGCTCAGCAGGGAGTCTGCTTCTTCCACTCCCTCTGCCCTTCCCCTTACTTGTACGCTCTCTCTCTCTCTTTCTCTTAAATAAATAAATTAAATATTTTAAAAAGATGAAACCTGGGATGCCTGGGTGGCTCAGTTGGTTGAGCAGCTGCCTTCAGCTCGGGTCATGATCCCAGCGTCCTGGGATCGAGTCCCACATCTGGCTCCTTGCTCGGCGGGGAGCCTGCTTCTCCCTCTGCCTCTGCCTGCCATTCTGTCCGCCTGTGCTTGCTCTCTCTCCCTCTCTCTCTGACAAATAAATAAATAAAATCTTAAAAAAAAAAAAAAAGATGAAACCTGAATTTCCAGATCAAAAGGACCTACAAACACTCCAATCCAAGCATGAGTGTGGATGGACACAGAAGCCACATCAAAGGGGAATTTGAGAGCACCAGAGACAAGGAGATCTTCCAAGCATCTGGACAGAAATAGTAGATACTGTACGATCAACAGGGTTCAGAATGGCTTCAGACTTCTCAACAGCAAAGCTTGCCGCTGGAAGACAATGGATAAAAGTTTATATTCCAGGGGCGTCTGGGTGGCTCAGTGGGTTAAAGCCTCTGCCTTCAGCTCAGGTTGTGATCCTAGGGTCCTGGGATCGAGCCCCGCATCGGGCTCTCTGCTCAGCGGGAGGCCTGCCTCTTCCTCTCTCTCTCTCTGCCTGCCTCTCTGCCTACTTGTGATCTCTGTCAAATAAATGAGTAAAATTTTTTTTTTTTTTAGATTTTATTCATTTATTTGACAGACAGAGATCACAAGTAGGCAGAAAGGCAGGCAGAGAGAGAGAGGAGGAAGCAGGCTCCCTGCTGAGCAGAGAGCCTGGTGCGGGGCTCGATCCCTCCTGGGATCACGACCCGAGCCGAAGGCAGAGGCTTTAACCCACTGAGCCACCCAGCCGCCCCTAAATAAATAAAATGTTTTTTAAAAAAGGTTATATTGCAAAGTTAAACGCTTTCTAAGCCAGAAATTAAGTCAACCAGACTATTAATCAAAAGAGAGGGTAGAAGAAAGATATTTTCTGTTAACCTTAAAAATCAAAGTTCTCTTATCGGCAAAAATGGGGTTTATTTGGGACCCACGAGCTACAGCAAAACCATACGCAAGTCCAACAAGCAAAGGAGGGGAACCTTCTTTTCTGGAGAAGGAGGAGGAGGAGGACGTTGGGGAGAGGCTGTTTCCAACAAAAACCCATTGGGGGATAAGGGTTTCTCATCAACTGAGTTGCAAGACAGCCAGTGTGTAGGAGGCTGTGGTGTCCATCTTTCCTTGTTGGGGCTTGTCATCGCGGATTCCAGGCTGCCGAGGACACTTCTGTTCGAGATCTGTAATTGACAGTTCCTCCTATAATTGATATAATAATGTAATTGACATAATAATTCACCTTTTGGAAAGCTAAGTCCCCAAAAAGCTTCTGTCCCAGCTTCCTTTCACAGGAAGCTACTTGGACGTGTGCCCCACCAAACAGAGGAAGTCAGGGGACGGAGGAAGCGGGGGATCCTCAGAAAAGAAGATGAAAGAAATGTCAGGGTGCTGGGGCAGACCCTAGCTGAGAAAACAGAGTCTATTTTGAGTGGAGAGAAGCTGTGATACACCAGGATATCTTAGAGGAGAGGTGGACATTTGACAGAATTTAGAGCTGAATTAGTTATGAGAAATTCAGCCACATGAGAAACGGTGACATTAGGTTCAGGGAAGCAAGAAGTGGAGCAAGAGAGGAAAAGTGATTGAGACACATCATGGGACTCAGAAAGGCACAGTGTTTATGTGCTAAGGACTGTCGACCTGAACAAAATGATGGAGTCATGATATCAGAGTCAGGAAGTGGTGATAACGGCGTGTTACTTGGGAATAAAGAAGTGAAACCAAAAGAATGAGCTAAAAGTTGCCATGGAAAATGAGGGGTGGGGGACGGTTGAGTTTTGTAGGAGGCTTGTAAAAACGACGTCACTCTCTAGATTACACGCACCTCTAACTCCGGTAATGGGTCGACACTACATTTAAAACACACGCTCAATGGATAAAAATATATGTTTATAAAAAATAAAAAATTAAAAAAAAAAAAAAACACACGCTCAAATGGGCTGCATGGCCAGTCTCATTGAGCCGGTGAACTGGCAGGATGTGAACGTGGGCCTCGAGATCAGCTCATTTTCGTGCGGCCCTAGGAAGGGCCTCCTTATAGTAAGTAAATACATGAACAGGTAGCCACAAAATGCTCTTAGATATTGGGGTGCCAAGGAAGGGTTTGAGCTCAGTCAATAAGAAAATGCCATCTCATTGTTCCTGTTGGTATTTATTCATTATTGATGAGGTAAAACGTGTTTAAAGTTGTGTTAATGGTAACATACAGTTCCCTTTTTTTTTTTTTTTAAAGAGTTTATTTATTTATTGGACAGAGAAAGAGACATTACAAGTAGACAGAGCAGCAGGCAGAGAGACAGTGGGAAGCAGGCTCCCCACTGAAGAGAAAGCCCCGTGTGGGGCTTGATCCCAGGACCCTGAGACCATGACATGAGCTGAAGGCAGAGGCTTTAACCCACTGAGCCACCCAGGCGCCCCCATAGTTCCCATTTTTAACTAAAGGTAGAAACCTGTAAATAAAGCGTAAAAATGCTTTTTATATTCACCCCTCCTGGTGCACTCCTCTTACACGTCTTCTTTCCCAGCTAGTGGTTTTCCTTCCAATTTTATTTATGGCGTTTCTCACATTCACCTTTTGGGGGTCACTTTTATGCTGCCATATCTGCTGGTTCTTCCCTTGGTCCTCAGAAGCTGGTCATTTCGCCTTTCTGTTGTGCCTGTAGAGCCCTTCTCATATAATCACCTACATTCTCTTTGCATAGTTTGTCTGTCCTTCTTTCTTTCTCTCTCTCTCTCTTTCCTCCCTCCCCACTTCCTTCCTTCCTTTCTTCCTTCCTTCTTCCATTTATTTATTTATTTATTTATCTCTTTCTTCTCCCTTCCTCCCTTCCTTCCACATTTTAAGTCTTTGATCTGGGTGAAACTTATTTTGTTCTAAGATGGGAGGTAGGATCTCTTTCTATGTCTAATGTTAGCCAGGCATTCCAACCCTGTCTGCGAATGAGTTGAGATAAACGCAGGTGACTTTCCCTTAATTTCTGGCAGTATGAAACCAGGAAATAAGCAGCAACCTTGTATCACTGTTCTGTGAGAGCCTTGCTCAGACTCTGCAACCAGAGTTGGTTGTGGAGAAGCTCCACTTCTCAGAGCCCTGGTTTTCGCCTCAGAACATGGGGCTCCCTGCCATGTCATGGTGGCTGCAGGATAGGTTGGGGTAAGGGATATGAGAGGTGCTTGGGGCAGGCCATGGGTGCTCCTGCCTGAGCCTGGTTCAGCCACACCCCAGTGAGCCCCCTCCTCATGCACCTCCTGTCCCTCCCTGTGAGATGGAAGCCTCTTTGTTCTTGGAGTCCTTGGACTTGCCACCCCTCTCATAGCCAGTTCTGGGCTGGGCGCTGCTCCCAAGTCCACTGTGGGCGAGCCATGTCCATCCTTTCCGGGGCCCACCACTGACTGCCCAAGGTTGGGAGGAAAGGCAGGTTGGGCAGGGGTCTCAGAAGCAGCAATGGGGACTGGCTGGGGACTGAGCCCGGGGCCGAGGGGTTCCCCCTTAGCCTGGGTGGGAATTTGAACACGGGAGGGCACCATGAGGTCAGTTCGACAGATTGGCCGGGGTTGGCGCGTTTGGAGGGATGGTACCCAGACCAGCATCTGGGAGCCATAGAGCTGTCAGCCTATGATGGGGGTGGGACGTGAGAGTGGGAGTGGAAGCCAAAGCCTGCTCTCAAGGATGGGTGAGTGGAAGGGGGAAAGGAGTAGGCCCCTGGGCAGGCGGCAGCAGGCCCGGTGAGACTCTCCCAGAGCCTGTGAGAGGCCCAGCTGGGCAGGAAAGAAGCCCTGGGAGCCTGGGGGAGCGACTCTCTCATTCTCCCTTGCTGAGGCCCTCCCAGCTCACCCTCATTCTTCCTGTGGCTGTTGGAGGAAGGCTTCATGGCCCCACCTCATCCCAGTGTCCACTGCTGGCAGGAGGGCTGGGTGTCCCCTGACCCTGGCAGGTTGATACGTGGGGCTTACTGGGGGCTCCAGGAGGCCATCCCATCCTGAGGGCCACAGCTTCCCCTTCCCAAGCCTCATGGGCTTCCCCTTCCAGACCCCGGGGCCTTCCTGGAGGTCACGTGGGCCCCGGGGGTATAGCAGCTTCTGAGTGGGGAGGCTGAAGAGGAGGATGGAGAAGGTTCCGTGTATACAAACACCCATCTCCCCCGCAACTTGAAGGCCCCCGGAAGTGGGACCCAGAATAGAAAGGGCCCCTTTTAAGTTCCAAATTGGGCTCCGGGGGCTGAGAGTAGGTCTGGTTGGATCTAAAAATAGAAGCAAGAGTGTGTGCGTGGGCCCTATGGCCTCTACCATAGGGTTGGTGTCTTAAAATAGAACTTCCTAGTGGGGCCAGTTTCACACTGTTTTTTTTTTTAAAGATTTTATTTATTTATTTGACAGACAGAGATCACAAGTAGGCAGAGAGGCAGGCAGAGAGAGAGAGAGAGAGAGAGGGAAGCAGGCTTCCTGCGGAGCAGGGAGCCTGATGCGGGGCTCGATCCCAGGACCCTGAGATCACGACCTGAGCTGAAGGCAGCAGCCCAAACCACTGAGCCACCCAGGCGCCCCCAGTTTCACACTGTTATTCTATGGGGGAAATTTGCCCAAACAAACCCCTTGGAAGGCAGAGATATTGGCTGGCCTGGGCTTGGCAGAGGCTGCTGGAGGCAGCCCACTCGGGGAGGGAAGGTAAACAGGCAGGGAGGGCTCACAGGCCCATGATACCCCTTTCCTTCTGCCCTCCAGGTCCCCACACAACCCCTGCTTCCAGCAAAGGAAAGAAACACCCCCGCCTCCCATCCAGGGCAAGGCAGGGTGAGGAGCATGGGGGCCAGGCCGGAGGTTCAGAAATGACCTGCCTGGCCTGTCTGCATTGCCAGAGCAACTACTGGAAATGAGTCCCCTGGAAGGGGTGCCTCCAGAGCCCGGCATCCGGCACCGCCTCCCAGCATCATACCCTCTCCCTCGCCTGCTGGGCTGCATGGCCAGGGGCTCTGTCCTGGGTGGCTCCAAATGCCTCCCCCCCAGGGAGAGGCCTAGGGGAATGTGGTGGGCACTTATTGCCCACCGTTCCCAACTGAGAGGCAGGCTGCCAAAGGGTACTGGGGTGCAACCCGTGGCCTTGGCCCAGCCCAGGAGCAAGTCTCCCAAGATGTCCCAAGTCCCCTTTTCTCCCCACAGCCAGCCTGGTGAGGCAGTGCTTATTATGACCATAGGGCCACCCCTGGGGCTGGCCTGGGTGAGGAAGATGATGCTTCCAGGGTCCTCTGTACACGGGCACCCTGGTGGCCAGTGCTGCCTACACCTGCCCCTTCCTGTTGCCCCTTGAGGCCTTTGTTCATACATCAACCACTTACTGAGCATCTACTCTGTGCCACGGAATGCACCACGGCCCTGGAGAAGCAGTGGTGAGTCAAACGAGCATGATCATGACCTTATAAGATGACACTCCAGAGGGGGCCAACCACAATCAATGCAAATATACAGGGGTTTAGGGGAAGAGGAAGAAAAAGATACATATATATTTTTACACATAAGGGTTCAGAGGAAGACAGGAAGGGAGTATGAAGATGGTGGGCAGATCTAAAAAGAGAGATGAGGAGAGAACTGTCTAAGAAAGTGAGAATAAGACAGAGACCAAGGGAAGTAAGGTGGTGAGCCACACAGAAATCTGGAGGAAGAATCATCTAGGAAAGAACAGCAAGTGCAAAGGCCCTGGGGTGGGAACGTGCCTGGTGTGTTGGAGGCTCAACCGTCTCCACCCCAGACTCCCTCCCCAGCATCAGGAAGACCAGTGTGGTCCTTGGTGGTGGTGGGGGGTGGGTGGAGAGGCAGGCACTGGGGAGAGAGAAGCTCAGAGAGAGAAAAGAAGGGTTGTAGTGGCAAGGCCCAGGTGAGAACTCGGGCATTTGCTCTAGGAGGTTCCAGAGTGGAGAGGTAACATGAACTACTTGGCATGGTGACTGAATCCCTCTGCTGTGACACCAGATACTGCGAGGCAAGGACAGGGACAGGAGACCAGGTGAGAGAGAGTGGTACGGTGAGGGTTCTAGACAGGATTCTAGGCAGACAGGTAAGCACAGAGTTAGAGGACGAGAGGCAAGAAGAACAAGGCCATCGGAAATGATCCAGCTGATGAGGCCTCTCTGCCATCTGTCACCCCGGAATGTGGCCTCTGAAACCAGCCCCTACCCGGACCAGCACTATTGTCATGCTCTGGCCAGAGGCACAGATGACAGGCTTTTCTCCACTCTGTTCCCGATCTATCCCTGGTCGGAGGTCACTCACAGTTGACACGAGGCCGTCTGCTCCTTTCTGCAACCTGCAAGAGTGGGGCTTTCCTTGTGTCACTCTGGGGTCGCCCGGGCCCAGCTGAAGGCTGGCACTTGGTCTGCAGAACCATCAGAAAGCTCATGGGTCTGGCCACGAGGCAGTGAGCCCCCCTGTCAGGAGCTCCAGCCCAGCTGGGCCTTGCACTGAGCCTCCTTCACAGGGAGCCCTGTTCCAAGAGCAGGGTGACTGGGTGGGGTGCTGATGGTGGCTGATCCAGCCCCTTCCACAGCACTTCTGTGGGCTGGGAGGGGCAGAATTCCAGAATCTCTGGGGTTTAGGTGGAGAGCCAGACTTAACGGAGGGTCGGTGGAGCCCTAGATGGGGGGGGGGGGGGTGGTAAGGGGAGGCGCTGGGCAGGCAGGGAGACTCTCTATCAGCCCTGGGGGCTGAAGGGCTGGGCTGCCAGGCTCCTTGCTTATTCCTATCCTCTGTCGAACTTCTGCCAACCCTCCAGCAGATGGCCCCCACCCTCATTTTACAGATAGAGAAACTGAGGCCCTGCTGACTAATGGCTTTCCCTCCTCTGGCCACCCTTTCCCTAATTCGGCCCCTTCCTCTCCAGTGGTTCTGTCTTCATCCTGGTCTCCTCCTGGAGGACATGGGCCTCTCCCCCATGCCTGGGTTCAGGGCCTGGCCGCTTGGTTTTCTGGCCTCTCACACTACCCCCGCTCTCCTGGGTAACTTTGCTAATCCCGAGTGTGTCTCATCAGTGGGCACGTGAGCTGTTGCTGCGAGGTCTCCCCTTTCTGAGGCCCGGGACCCGTTGCCAGGCAGCTTTGTCTGGGACAGGAGGACAGTGATCTGCCTGAGCTCTGTCCAGCTAGAGCTGGGCACCCCCTTTGCCTGGATATGTCTCCGTAAGGCCTCAGGGACCTCAGCCTCAGCATGACCTAAACCCAGGCCCTGGATGTCCCCATCCCTGCCTCGTTCAGAGCAGCCAGTCCAGCCATTTCCACCTGCTGGACTCTGGCCTCTCATGCCCAGCCCAAAATAGAGGGGCAGACCTTAGCCTCCCATCTGGGTAAGGCCCAGCCTCTGTGGGGCTGGCCTTCTGCTCTCCCTGATATGGTTTTGGAACATAGGTGAGGTTTGGTGGGGTGAGATCTGGAGCCCACGACCAAGAGAGAATTCTTGAGACGTCTTTGGTGCAAAATGGCGGTTTTATTAAAGCACAAGACAGGATTGATGGGCATAAAGAGCTGCTGTCCCCGTGTCTTGAGGAGCAATGAAGGAGTTGGGGGAAGTAAGGAAAAGGGAAGTTTCAAGAGAACTTCCATTGGCTAAAGCAGACTGACCTATAAGATACTTACAAGATACCCAAGGCTTTGCCCTCCTTGAGTTAAGGTTGTTTTCCCCTCTAGCAAGGAATTAACATTAAGATAGACAGGAGATTGCTGGAAGACTGTCACACATGTCCCACCCAGGAATGGGGGTGGGGGAAGGTCGCAGGGGTCAGCTTCTGCATTGTCCTCAGCCAGCCTTTTGTTCCCGCATCATTTCCACCAGGTTCTTCCAGCCCCCAGGTAGATCCTGTCCTTCCTCTGCTCACAGCTTCCTAGGCTCTGGGGCCAGGATCCAGCCCCCATTCCTCACAGGGATGAACATTGCCTCCTGCTCCTCGCACCCTAAGCCGTGGGCCCCTTCCCCAGAAGCCTCCACTCACCTACAAGCTTGCAGGCCTTGCTCCTTCTCCCTAGAGCATCTCCACTCTCTCTCCACAGCTCACCTTACCTACTAGGCCCTTATGGTTCCCAGGGTGGGGTAGGGGAGCTATTTCCTCTCTGAAAGGCCCTTCCCCTATGACACCTGCCAAGACCCCTTCCTCCACTAAGCCCTGCCCCTTAAACAGGATCATCTGGGTCTAAAACTGGACTGTAATACCCCCTTCCTTCTTCAGGTATGGGGAAAGGCAAAGTGAAAGGACCCTGTTTCCTGGGCCTCAGAGTGTTGCAGCCAGACCCCTGGGCCATGGGACTCCAGACCTGCTCAGAGGACTGTGTCTCAGTCTGGAAGCAGCTGAAGGGCGAGGTTCCTGGGGTTCAAGTTCCCAGCAAGCCCTCCTCTGCCAGGAAGGGTTCAATCTGTGCCCCTGTCTCGCACCTCGCGATCAGCATCAGACACATGAGTCAGGGGTGGAATCAAGGGAAGGGAAGCGCCACCTCCTTCCTGCCGGATCAAGATCTCGGTGCTGGGGGCGGGCAACAGTAGGGCCACCGGTATAGCGGGAGGGTCGGGCCCAGGATCAGAAACGCTACTCATTCGTTCACTCGCCCGCATTTACTGAGCACCTACTGTGTGCTCTGCACAGACGGTGTGCCCACGCCCGAAGTGACCGCCTACCTTCTCCACCCCGGGAGCGGGATGGGGAAAGAAGGGGGGTCCTCGCACCTCAAGGTCCCAAGCCCCGCCCCGCCGCGACCTCCGGCGGCGGAGCAGCAGATGGGAGCTTGGCCGGGAGCCTGGGGAGGCAGGGCCAGGTTGGCGGGGCGGGGCGGGGCGGGGCGGGGCGGGGCGGGGCGGGGAGGGGCGGGGAGGGGCGGGGAGGGGCGGGGCGAGGCCGACGGGGCGGACTCGGGCGGCCGGAGCAGCTTGGCTGCCGGCCCCGCGGGCTGGAGCGCCTGGCGGCGGAGCCGCGAGCCGCCGCGGAGACGGAGGGCTCGCGGGCCAGGAGCAGAGCCTCGCGGGTAAGGCCCGGGCGGGGTGCGATGGCGTCTTCCGGACTGGCTGGGGTCCCCGGGGCCAGCGTCCTCGGTACCGCTGCCCGGGGAAGCGTGTGGGTTCGGGGGAGCGCTCGGTGTACCCCGCAGGCCTAGGGGTGGAGGGCGGTTGCGTCTGGTCTGTCCCGCGTCCCTCTTGTCTTTCGGCCCCCGCCCTCCACCCCCGCTTCCCTAGGCCCCTGGGGCTCGCGGGCTGAAAGCCTCCCACCTCCGTGCGACCCACAGGACGGGGTCTCTGAGGGCTCAGAGAGGGGAGGTTCCTCCCACCTCCTCCTGGTAATCCAAACTTTCCTTCCTTCAGCGCTCAACAAAGGTAGGAGGACAGCTACCTGCCTGTAGGAGCTGATTCACACTGAAGTGTGAGTGACTGATAGCCCTGCGGCCCTGGGGGAGTCTGCGAGTGTTATTTGGGGGAGCAGTGAGTGTCAGAGAGTCAGAGGGGAGGGCAGAGTGGATGGGAGAGTTTGGGATTGGGGACAGCCTCTGGCATTGGGGACAGCCTCTGGCATGTCCCTCCCAGCAGCCCAGCTCTTTCCTGCCGCCCTGGGCCTTGCTTCCCCTGGTGAGTGGTACTGACAGTGTGTTTCCTCTGAGAGTGCTGAGGGACAGAGTCCTGCTGCCATGTGTCAGCCTGGAGCTTGCCCTCTCTACCACCCTCTGACCACGAGTGCCTCACCTCCTCTCTGCCTTCATTTGTTCATCTGCTGAGGCTGGTGATGTCTGTGCCTGTGGCCAGATGGCCACACTGAGGAAAATGTCCCGAAGTGGCCCTGGCCCTGGCCTGCGCTCTCTGTGGGACCGTTCGGGTGCCCGAGGGCGTGACACACACGTGACCTTGCTCAGGAAGCATGTAGCCAGTCCCTGGCACAAAGGGGGCTCTGGAGATGTTCCTTGCAGTGATGGCGATGTTGATGAAATGGGTAGAACTTTTTCTCAATGGTCAGAGGTCCAAGGGGACATGGCAAATCCTGGAGTGGGAGCAGGATTCCTGGTTCGTGTCCAGCTCAGCACTGACTCTGTGTGACCCTGGATCAGTCCCCTGTCCACTCTGGACCAGGGTCTCCAAAAGCAGAGGAGGGGGCCTGGGATCCATCTCCTCCTGGAATCCCTTGCCACTGTGTCCTCTACCCAGGACACCCACACAGGGGGCCCCTGGGAGCCGGGGCTCCTCTCCGCATGGGCCAGGGGGCCAGGATGGTGGCCCTGGGGGGGTAAAGACTGCCGAATTCCCCTTCCCTACTCCCACTTCCCTGGCTCTGGGTCCCATACTGGAGTACACCCAGGGCAGAGGGAGCAGGAGGAAGGGTGGAGAGATGGTCTAGGCCAGTCCCTGTCAGCTCTCTGGGAAGAGGAGTGATGATGGGGTCCTGGCTGTTTCAGGGAGCCCCTCAGGCCTGCAGAGTCAGGGAAGAGCCCACCAAGGAGGCTGGCCTGGGACAGACAGAAGGTGAGTGGGGATGCAAACCTGCTTTGGTCCTTCTTGCTCACATGGACAGAGGGAAGCAAGGTGCTGAGTTAGGCCTTGCTATCTGTCCGCTGATATGGATGCAGGCAGGCATGCGACCCTACAGAGTGGGGGACTGAGGAAACAGAGAGGTGCTGTGGCCCAGCTTGGTCACAGAGGGGCTAGGTCCTGCGTTTGAAGTTGGCCGCCCCCACTCACCAGCTGTATGATCTTGGCTAGGACATCTCTCGCTGCTAAGTCTTGGTTTCCTTATCTGTAACCTGTGGTAGTGAGCCTCCACCCTTTGGGGGGGTGATGAATATCCAAGGGCCTGGTGACAGCTGCGCCACCTCCGCTCGGGAGTTGGGGGGGTGCTGGCACAGAGTCCTGCATCAAAGGGCCAGCTCCTAGTCCCCACCCGCTAGGGTCTTGTGGCAAAGGCCTGAGTCTGTCCGGAGTGGTCAGGGTTGGGAACCACTTGGGTACTCCTGGCTTCTGTTCTTAAAACTCTGTGGTGAGATGTCCAGGCTTGGGGACCTAAGTCAGTTCCAGGCACAGGTGGTCCTTAAATAACCCCAGGTAGTGGGGCCTGCCTGGGCAGCCTGGCTGGGCAGCCTGGCTGGGGGAGGTGGGCTGCGGGTGTCCTGGCAAAACAGGGTTTGCAGTCAGGAGGAAGGCTGCTTTCTTAGCCACGGTGACCGCCATGGAGGCAGGGACAGACTGCACCAGAGGCCAGCAGTGAGGAGGGTGGCAGACAAGTTTAACCAGAGTGGCCTGGTGTGCGTCGGGTAAGGTGAGGACATGGGTGGGGCAATGCGGGCAGTGGGTGAAAGGGCAGAGGGGCCAGCGAGGCAGGGGGAGGGGCTCTCAGAATGCCCAAGTCCTCCCCCAGGGTTGGTGGCCTCTGTCCAGAAGGCCTCGCCGGTATCTCAGTGGCCCTGCCCAGGCATTCACTGGCTGTAGGCCCCCTATGTCCCAGAGGTGGTGGGGAAAACATTCTGGTCTCTATGTAACCTCGGGAGGGCATGCCTGGCTTTGCTGCCCCAACTCCTCCTCCGCACCCCCTGCAGGCCCATGTGTGGGAGGACAGACAGGGGGTTGCCAGACAGACGGATGGACTTGCTTCTCAGCCTCCTTCAGGAATCATCCTTCCTTCCTGATCCTCAGGTGGTGGGAGCCACTGGCTCGGGGTCACACTGAAGGCTTTGGCCTTGGGCGCCAGGCTCCACCAGCTGCCCCTGAACTCTAGGAGCCATACAAGTGCAAGACCAGGCCCGACTGGCTCTCCTTGGGGAGGGCCCTCACTGTGCTTGAGGTGACAAAGGTCTCCCCCTTCCATCTCCCCAGGCACCAGGGATTCTGAAGTTCCTGCCCTGAGGCCACCTGAATGGTCAGCCCATTCTGGAACCTGCTGGCGGGACTGGTGTTTCCTTTACCCCTGGTTCAGGGTCCAGTGCAGACTGACCCTTGGCCCACATGGGCTGGGCCTGCTCGGTTCCAGCACTCTTTGCTGGCTGGTCTCCTAGAACGATACAAGCTTGCTTGGTTGCTGGGGGCAGTGTCCTGGGGTGGTCAGTGGGGCCTGGGGAGCTGGCATGGCACCCTTGTGGTATCCGCACCCCTGTCCCCTGCAGCCACACTCCAATTCTGAGAAGTGCCCTCTGTTTCCTTGTGAATCAGATGTTTATTGTGCGCTTACCGAGCCCAGGGTGGGGATGGCCTGCTGCCAAGCAGGCCTGTTCCAGGCCACTGGGTGGGGTGTGGGTGCCTGCCTGCTGGAGCCTGCAGAGGGAGTGAGGTCCCGCCCCAGGGTCGGTAGAACTGATGCCTGACAGCCCCGGGCAGAGGTGTGTGTGCGGTGATGGTGTGAGCTCCCCCAGGTTGGGGGCTGAGCTGCCCGGCAGGCTTTTGGGAGGAGGAGGGTGCTTCTCAGGGCTGGCAGAGATCAGGAAGCAGAGGGGAGCCTCCTTTCCTGCACAGAAGCGGCCTCTGATTATCTCTAGGCTTTAGTTCCCTCCTTGTGAAACCAGTGCTAATGGCTGGCATCCTTGGGAAAAGCACAGGAGATGCTGGCCAGGAGCCCTCCCAATGGGGCCCCATGGAGGCTGTGCCCCCAGGCCCAGCGGACCCTGTGCCATTTGGATCCTGCAGCTCCATTTTGAGGATATCCTTCCTTCGGCCTTGGCTGAAACGATGTTGTAATCCAGCATCCCTGCTCGTAGGCTCAGAGGGCCATGTGTCCTCACACTTCACACTGCCCTTGGGGCCCCACCCACTGCCCTGAGCTCTGGGAAGAGCCAGTTAAGCCCCTAGCCCTCAGGGTTAGCTGTTCCCAGCAAAGCAGGGAAAGGTCAGAGGGTGACCTTGGGGCCCCAAATGCCAGGATGAGGCCTTGCTTTGGCCCCACACACCACTTGGGGCTCTGACCAGGGGCCTGGGCTTTGGCCACCCTTTGCCAGCTCCTGCCTTTGGAGCAGAGCTGGATGCCTTTCAGAACGGACTGCCTCCCAGTCCTCTGCCAGGTGCTCTGGGTACCAGGCCGGGGCTCAGCGTGGGCCTCTGGAGTATACAGACCCACAGGTTGGAGGGCAAGACTCACAGGCAGACAGACACCACAGGGAGCAGCTCAGCCCTTGGCCCACCCTGCCCTTCCCCCACCCCCCCCGCCACGCAGTCTATTACCTCTCTGCCCCCACCATGCAGCTGTGAACTCTCGAAGGACAGGGTCACGTCTGAATGCCAGGGCCCACATAGACCTGGCCCAGAGGAGGGTGAGGGTGCACGTGGGCCCTCCCAGCGGGAAGTCCTACTTCGGAATATCCAGAAACTCCGAAAGGCCTGAAGCACCACAGGCAGGTGGCACGGGGCAGGGCCGGGCCCTCTTTGAACTTGGCTTGTTAAGACCTGCCCACATTTAACTGTCTGCTCAGTGTCTGAGACAAATGCACTCCATCATCTTGGAAGTCCTCGGCCACTCAGCATGGCGGAGTCGCCGATCAGATAATCATGTTTGTTGTGCCACAGCCTTGCTGAAAGGTTTCCGTTATAATCCCGCAGCCCAGCTAGCCAGCCTGCCCCTGCTGTGGGGTTCCGATGCTCCTAGTGGCTCCAGCATAGGACAGATGGGAGACTGGGGTGGAGTGTCCTTGGGGCTCCACTGGAAATGTGGCTTGCCTTCCTAGAGGCATATGTTAGGGCCAAGATTGGAGCCAGCCTGGGCTCCCCAGACCTGTAGGCCATTGTGGGAACCTGGTCTTTGGGCCCAGGGAGCCAGTCCCCAAGATGGGGCCTGACAGGGTTGGATGGCTGTCCATAGGAGGGCGGTGAGGAAGGACCCGGAAGCCCAGAGCAGACAGGTGTGAGGACAGCCATGTGTCAGAGCGGGAGGGAGGTGTGGCAGGAAACTCAGTGCCTACCTTGCCTCCTGAAGACCGTCCCTCCCTCACCCAGCTCCTTCCTCTCCTTCTAGTTGGGGCCAGAAAGGGATGAGCAGTTGGTGCTGACTCCCTGGGTTTCCGGATGGCTGGGCAGACACAGCACTGGAAGCCAGGCTCTGGCACGCAGGTCAGCGGTCAGCTAGGTGGACAGAGGGACTGCGTCTCCTACCCCTTAGCCTAGGATGGGACATAGCTTCCTGCTGCCATCACGGTCAGGCCTAAATCCTCCAGGAATGCAGGGTGGCCGCTTGGTCCTGGGCAGGACGCTTGGTAGTGACCTGGCTGGGAGGGGGCCTCAGGGCCCCCACCGGTGGTGTCAGACCACCAAGGCCTCCTGCTGAGGCGCCCAGCTCTTCTCAGAGCTGACAATGCTGGGCCCAGAGGCACAGGCTACAGCTGTCGTTACCCTGCCCGAAACCCTATCCCAGGACCTTATCTGTGTCCTCTTTCCCTTTGCCTCCTGTCTTCTCCCAAGTCCTGCTCAGGGAGGAAATGCTCCTCTGGGAGGCCTTACAGCAACACTGCTGCCTGGTGTGGGCCAGGGCTGGGGTCCCCAGTGCCGGCTCCTTGCCACACCGAGCTAAGGGGGGTCCTTCTGGCAGGGGTCTGTCTCTGGTCTGGTGATGGGGCACAGGGAGTCCTAGGCTGGGAGCAGGCCCCCGGTGCTGCCCACTGGGGCCTCAGCTCCAGGGGTCCACAATGGAGCGAGGAATGGAGTCTGCCATCTCTGAGACCTGACCCAGTCAGGGGTCCTGGGAACCTGGTCTCAGAAGCTTTGCCCCCCGGGGCAGGGACTCTCTGAGACCAGTCTTCCCATTTTCCTGAGACTATGACCAGAGGGTACAAAGTTGTGGTCATTGGGAGCTGTGCCCACCGCGGGGCAGGAAGCTGCTAGAGAAGGAAGAGGGTTGAGAAAGAGATGCCCCTCCCATGCTGAGCTTCCCCACAGCTGGGCACTGTGGGGCCACTCTTTGGGGGCTGGGTCTTGGGAAGCCCAAGCCACGGCCTCCAAGTTGAGCCGTGCACCCCTCAGAGACCTGCATGGAGCCCTCCAGAGTGCCTGGCCCCCTGGTCCTGGCCCTGCTAGTGGGCAACACCCACGATTGGCATGGGAGGTGCCATGGGGGGCATCCATGGTGGGGCCTCCATGAGGTGGGAGAGCAGGAAGGGGACAGGAGGGGCCAGGCCAAGGGTCCCACACAGTATCACAGAATCGGTGCACAAGCTCTAAAGGAGAGGCCTGGAGAAGGCAGAGGGAATGCAGAGGTCAGGCCCCGAGGCTTGGGAGGGTTGAGACCAAGGCTTGGTTTCTTTTTTTTTTAAAGATTTTATTTATTTATTTGTCAGAGAGAGAGAGAGAGAGTGTGAGGGCGCGAGCGAGAGAGCTAGCACAGGCAGACAGGCAGGCAGAGGCAGAGGGAGAAGCAGGCTCCCTGCCGAGCAAGTAGCCCAATGTGGGACTCCATCCCAGAATGCTGGGATCATGACCTGAGCTGAAGGCAGCTGCTTAACCCACTGAGCCACCCAGGCGTCCCAGGGCTTGGTTTCTATTTTCAAAGCTCACTGGAGTCTGGAGACCCTCCCACAGACCCCCGGCTCCCTGCAGCCATGGCTATGAGGAAGCGTGTGTGTCGGGGGGGGGGGGGGGGTTAGACCTGCAGGAGGGCTAGGTGCGTGGTGGGGATAGGGGTCCGCTGACCCCCTGCTGAGGGACCCCTGGGGCTGCGGGTGAGACTGAGGGACCCCTAGGGCTGCGGGTGAAGCCTGGGGTAGCCCTGGGGCCTGGGGTACTGACCACACCCCACCCCCACCCCAGTCTTCTTTGCCGGCCTTTCTGGCCCACAGTGGTGTGAGCCCATGGCTGTCTCCCTAGGGAAAGGGAGGGTGTTGTTGTAGCACTCGGCCCCCCTGCTGTACCCCCTTCCCCCTCAGGGCAGGCTGCCCCAGCCTCGTGGCAGCTTTTCTGCCAGGAGGAGGCCTTGGGTGCTGGCACGCGACAGCCTGGTTCCTGCTCTGCTGACGAGTGGAAGCCTCCGTGCCTGAGTGCTAAAGCAGAGTGTCCGCTCTGTCCACCGCGAGGGGCAGGGCGAGGCACGCACTTGGCCTGTGGGGATCTGGTGAAGCTTTCCAAGGCTCTTGGACAGGAGGTAGGATGCAGAGGAGGCAGGCAGCCTGGGAGAGCTCTGGCTCTGGGCTCATACGGGTCTGGGTGCCTGGCTGGAACCTTCCACGCTTCAGGAAGGACCTGGCCCTGGGCAGCAGTGGGGTGAGCTCCCACCTGAGACCCTCTTTTCTAGACCTGCTGGCTCTGAGAACCCCCAGCCTGACTGTGGGGCATCAGGGAGTGCCTTGGGGTGATCTGAGCTGGGACTGAAGACCAGGCAGGAGTTTGTCAGGTAGAGATGATAGTGAGAGGAAGTCAGGGAAGGCTGAGGTGTGCAGTGTGGTGGAGCACCAGCTGGGTAAGGACCTTGAACTTGACCCTGACTATAGTCACCTTTGAGAACCTGTTCTCTGCTGTGTCTGGGACATGGACTCAGAGCCAGAAGGGGGAATGGGAGGGTGTGCCTGGGGTACAGGATCTCGCAGGACAACTGGCCTTGGAAAGGGGACAGTGTGGAGGACAGCAGGATGGCTGGGTGGAGATCCCCCCGATGGAGGCCTAGATCGCACTGGGCAGGGGAGACTGGGGACGGACCCCTTTTCCCGCCAACCTGGGGCCCTCGCCAGAACTTTTTCCTCCCTGGGCCTCTGAACAATGGGGCAGTGTGAGGGCGCCTGGGAACAGTCCCGTTCCCTTGTGGGCCTGCGCTGAGGGGCGGACAGGAGCCAGCAGCCGTGAGTCATCTTATCCAGCGTCCAGGCCCCGGGGTTCCCAAGGCAGAGGAGGAACATGCTGCTCTCAGTTCCTCTGCTGGGGGGTTGGGGGGTAGGGAGGGGGCTGGCCTGATCCTCCTTCCCTCTTTTGCCCCTCTCTCTTTCCTCTTCCTGTGCCCTCTCTCCAGCTCCCTCCCTTCTGGGTCTGTCCCTGTCTCCCTGTCTCCCTGTCTCTGTTCAGGAGCCCAGGCCTGGGAGTGGCTGCAGCCTGTCTCCGCACCCCCCGCCCCCGGCCCTGTCCAGGACAACCTGGGCTGGTGGGGGGGGGGCTTGCCTGTCACCACAGTGCCCCCCTCTCTGTGGGCAACCCGAGGAGGTAGCTAGTGAGTGGGCAAGACCCCGCCCAGGTGGGACACCTCCTGAGGCCACTGAGTAAAATGTGACCAAAAGCAGAAGAAAGTGCAGTAAGATAAAGAACTCAGTCAAAACTAATCAATAGTGTCAAAGACAAAAGTGATCTGAAAACAGCTTAAAAACATTAGCCTTCAGGATAAAAGGGTAACAGCAAGTGGATTAAAACAGAAGATCTCACTGGGAAAGGCTGCAAAGAGCAGGAGAAGGGAAGGGACTCTCCTGTGGACCCCGGGGCTGGGTTCTGGCCTGGGGCAGGGGGAGCGAGAGGCCAGAACCCCATTGGACAGATGGTGAACTGGGGTTCCTGGTGAGGGAGGGCTCCAGGGACCCACAGTGGTCAGACCCCCAGTCAGAGGATCCAGATTGGGGGCTACACCACCTGCCTCCCTGGGCTCTGGTGTTCTTTGCCCTGACCCAGGAACCCTGCCCCATTGAAGGGTAAAGGGCTGAGGAGTGCCATGGTTTCCTCCTGTGTGGCAGGAAAGATACTAACGAGATGGGTAGTAGGACAGATGGCAGAGAAGCCGAGGCCGCTGACCGCTGCAGGGTCTCAGCTGTGTCCCTGGTGGCCTAGCCCTAGATGCCTTGGCAAGTGGCTGCCATTGTGGAGGGCTGGTGCAGCTGCCTTGGCCTGGGCCGGGCACACAGCAGGGGTCTGTAGGGTGTGCGCATCATGGCTGACCTCTGGCTCCTGTGAGGAGCAGTGGGGCTGGATCTCTCTGGCCACCTCCTCTACCCCCTTCCAACCCTAGCATAAGCTTCATGGCGTCCGTATCCCCAGTGTTCCCTTGTCATCTTGCCCTGGTGCTGAGATCTGGGCTAAGCTAAGACCCAGTACTGGGCCTAGTGCCTATGTTAGGGTCCCTGTGAGCCGTCTTCTTTGGTCCTCAGGGTGCCATTAGCATCCAGTCCGTTTGGGGAATGAGGAAGCGAGGCTTAAGGTGTGAAGTGACTTGTACCAAGTCCCCAGTGCAGATAAATGAAGCCAGGACTGGAGCCTAGGCCTGAATAGGACCCTGGCCTGGACCGTCTCCCTGGGGGCACGTCTGAGATCTCATCCACACCCAGCTGAGCGGGTGGCCCTGATAAACAACTCTGCTATGTTGTTCCTGCTTTTGTTCCTTCTGTGTGAAGGTGCATGCCTCCTCCTACCTCAACCCCAGGCCCTTTGCACAAGTTGCTTCCTGTCCGTGACACCCTCCATGTGATTTCCTTGCTTGGCTCCTTCATGTGGAAGATTGCTTCTGGGACTCGCGGGCTGATGTGTCACTGTGTCTGGGTGGAATGCTTGTCACAGGAACGTGAGTCACAAGTGGCTGCCTCCCTAGCAGTTGGGAGCCCCGGATGGAGGGTGAGTCCAGCTTGGACCCTGGGGTGAAGGGTGCAGTGTTTACTGGCAGGGGTACCCTGACTGTTTCCCTCTGCCCCAGTACCAGAAGAACTTGGGGGCTGGGGTAATGCTATGTAGAGGAGGGACCAGACCCTGTGACTGCCACCCAGCCCAGCCCAGCCCAGTGATGGACAACAACGCCAATCCTCTGGATCTTCCTGCTGTGTTTTTTTAAGCTCTCCAGTGGGGTTCCTTCATGGCTCTGTAGGAGACCCTCTTTCTAATGGAGATACTATTCCCGGAATACCTAACTGCCTTCATTGGAACCTCTGCTGGAGTGTGGACCTGTTTGTCCACACAGCCCTAGCACAGAGTGCCTGGCCTCAGCCCTGCTTGCACTTCTTAGCCCGGCAGCTCTCGGGACAGCCCCGTTCCCCGTGGAGACTCTGAGGCCTCGGGCTCTTCTTTTTACCAGACCTCATTCTGAGGTGAGCTCCAGACCCCTTCCCCTGTGGGAACTAGCAGTGGTGAGCAGGGCTGAGGGTGGGAGCTTGTGGCCGAGTGTCTCCTGGCTGGGCTCCCCTGGGCCTTGGACGTGAGTTGAAAACAAGCAGACTCGGAGCCCTCAAGGACAGGTCCCACAAGGACCTGCACCCCACATCTGTCCCAGCCCGTGTCCTGCAGCCTGCCCAGAGCCCCGATACCGCCTAGAGCCCCAGCTCTCTTCCAGTTGCCCTCTCGGCTGGTACATTTTCTGCTCGGTGGGACCCACTGTCCTTCCTGAGAGGAGGCTCTGGGGCTCCTGGTCCTCTGTCCCCTTAGGGCTAGCCTGGGCAGGAAGTGCCAGGCTGTGTGGTGTGGGTGCCACGGGCAGCACCAGCTGGGTGTCCACAATGAGTCTGGCTTAGCCTCTACTTCCTCACGAGGGAGAGCAGGGCAGTGTTTACCCTTGAGCAGCTGGGGACCGAGTGGGCCTGGAGCTGACGCATCGGTGCTGGGTGGACATTCCAGGCCCTTGTCCTGGCCCCTTGACTTGGTCTTCTGTAACAAGAGGAGACTACAGGAAGGAAAGCATCCCAGCCTTAATGACCCCCTGCCTTGGCTTCAGCAATTGGGGTGTCTGTCCCCACAGGATGTGCGTGTGGGAGAGGTGTCCCCAGGAGACTCTGTTCCTAAGGAGGCTAGCCTGGGGCTGGGAGCAGGAGCCAGGCCCTGTCTGGCTAGGGAGGCAAGCTAGCTTCCAGCACCAGAACCATCTTCTGGAGCCTTCTCCGCCCCGCAGCAGGACTTCTTACTTAGTGTAGAGAGTCAGTGTGGCATGACCTGAGCACCGTGGCCCAGGAAGGCCAGAGGTGGAGCACGCTAGCTTTGGGGAAGTCTTACTCTCTGTTGGTTCCTCATCTGGCCAGAGGTTAGCTTGTGTCTGACCTCAGAGGAGATGATCTCTCTGTTTCCGTGTCTCCTGACAAAGGTGCTCTGCAGGTCTCCTGGCCGACCACATCCCCTTGACCCCTGGGAGGGCAGCGGTGGCACTGGGCAGCCTTACCTGCCTCAGCATGGCCCAGCGGGTTCTCAGGGTGTGAAGGGGCATGGTCTGACCCCATGTCTGCCTTGTCAGGGATGGGCACCAGGTTGGGAGAAGTCCCTCTGGGAGGGGTCCAGGCCCTGTTTGGTGGGCGCCAAAACCCCCATACTGGGCATCTGTCATGTAGCCAGAGGCCCCCTGGAGTGCTTGAGACAAGACGAAGGGTTTGATTCAGCAGATGAGCACTTGAACTAGGTGCCATGAAGACTCAGGGGCGCGTAGCCAGTCAGGGTGGGTTTTTAGGCGTTCATACAGAGAGACCACCTCCCCCCTGCTCCCCTACCCGCCCCACCTGCTTTGTGCCAGGCACCTCGCAGGAGGTGAACACAGGGAGGGGCTGTCCTTGCCACCTGCTGGAGAGAGAGATGAGGGAGGGGCAGTCTCTCCTGGGGGCTGGGCAGGGGTCCCAGTGTAGCTGGAGGCCAGAGAGAGAGAGAAAGGGTGTGTGTGTGTGTGTGTGTGTGTTTGTGTGCTCCCACCACTACAGGAGTGCAGCTGGGAATGGGGCCGGAGGTGGGCAAGGAGTCTGGAGTGCTCAAGGATCCAGACCCGTTGGGGTGGGGTGGGGAGGTGTCACCCAGCTCTGAGGAGGACGGCTGGACAGAATGCTCCCCTTTCCAGCATGACCATGCTGACGGAGTTGCCAGCAAAAGGCCAGCGACCAGAGGCCCCTGGAGTGTCCCTCCTCACCAGCCATGCCAGGTGGTCCTTGGGACAACACCGCACCAGAGCCATGAGCCCCACTCCTCAGAGGAGGAAGCGGAGGCTCAAAGTGGGCCACAAGTTTCGGAGTCCCTAGGGACACCTGTATGGTCTCTGCGATGCTCTCCGGCCTCTCCGGGGTTGCTGGGCAGCCCAGGATCCCCTGGTGTGGGCAGGACTGAGGGCCTGTCTTGGGGGTAGCACTTCTGGGACAAGGCTGATGAGAGGCAGGCAGCCTCTGCGGGCAGCAGGCTGGGAACTTGGCAGGAGCAGGGTGGGTAGCGGGGGAGATGGGGCCCACACATCAGTGCTCTGGAGAATTTTTTCTCAAGCGATTAAAAGGTGCAATCTTGTCTATGTTTTGATGAACTGAAGTGTGAATCCTGACCCGCCTCTGCAGGCTCTCAGTCTGAGGCAGGAGTGTGGCTTTGGCCAGATACAATGCCAATTAGCACTTCCCCCAGACCCAGCCTGCCCCTCACTATGCCCACCATGCCCGCTGCCCAGCTTGGGAACGTTGGCAGGAGGCAGACACGCCTGGCCTGGGAGAGAAGGACTCCGGGGTGCTGCAGGGTCTTCTGTGGGGACACAGCTTGGGCGCCAAGCGTCCCAGAGCAGAAATCCCAGCCCTGCCCCTAGCTTGGCCCAGAAGCCCAGCGCCCATGTGGGCAGCTGGGCACGGGGCCTCTTTCTGTCCTTCCCTTCATTTCCTTTGCCCTTGGACACACGAGTGGCTGGGATGCTTCCTGCCTCTACCTTGGGTAGCCCTGAGAAACTCCTGGGACCTTCTAGACCTGAGCACACCACTGTCTTTCTGGGGACACTGGCAGGCTCCGACTGGTGACTTGCTCTGCATTCCACAGTCGTCGGTCTTGAACACCGGCTGCTTGCCAGCTAGTGGTCATCTCCCCAAGGAGAGGTCCTGGGCACAGGTGGGCCTCGGCTGTAGCCTACCCTGGACATTGGTTCTCGTCGAGGGTCCAGTTAGCTCTGGGTCACAGTTCTTCACTGTAGCTCTGAGGGACTGTCTAGGCATGTGTTAGTTAGACCATGTCAGGGCGATGGCCCTGTGAGTAGACGTGACTTTGAACCTATTGGTCCATCCATCTGTTTTTTGGGCCTGCCGTGGGCCAGGCACCAACCTGGCTCTGGGGATGTGGTGGGAGCCAGGCTGATGGGGAGGGCTGGGGACATCCGTGGGAGGGCATAAGGCTATGCCACTGACGTGGAGGTTTCAAAGGGTGTGCTGTTCTAGGTGGTTCTGTTTTCAAAGGATGAGGGAGCATTAGTCTGCGAGTGGAAGAGATTGCACATACTGGGAATGGGGCATGAAGGTACAAAGGGGCAGGAAGCAGGGCTGGACCCCAAGTACTTGGACTTGTGCCAAGGAAGGGCTGGGCCGGGGTGTGGGCCAGAGGCTGAGGCAGGAGTGGGCTTAGCAAATTTCATGGGTGGGAGCTGGAGCTGGCATCCAATCCTGTGCTTGGGAAGGGTGGGGGTGTTGGGGGGAGTCCGGCCTGGAGGAGGGCAACCAGCTAGATGCCCAAGGCGAGGTGGAGGGCGGGGTGGGGACTCTCCCCAGACTGGGTCTCTCCCTGCAGGACACACCCAGGACTTGAGATGAAGTTGGTCCTGGGAAAGGACTTTGGGGGTGGGGGGGCTGATGTGTAATAGTTTCCTAGGGCTGCCCTAACAAAGTCCCACACCTGGGAGCTTCAAATGACAGACGTTTACTCTCCCAGAGTCCTGGAGCCCCAAAGTCTCAGATCCAGGTGTCACCAGGACCACGCTGTCTCCCCAGGCTCTGGAAGAGGGCCCTTCCTTCCCTGCCGTTTCCATCTCCTGGTAGCTGCAGACGTCTGCATCTGCATCTGCGGCATCTCTGGCTTATGCCCCCCTCGCCTCAGTCTGCCCTTTGGGCTTCATATGATCTTCTCTGTCTGCTCTTCTCAGAAGGACATGTGCCGTTGGATTGAGGGCACTTCTGGCTAATCCTGGATGAGATCCTTAATGACATACACAAAGGTCCCTTTTCCAAATAAGGCCACATTCATAGTTTCTGGAGGCTAAGACTTTGACACAGCTCTTTGGGGACCCCCACGTAGCCCATTACACCAGGTGACCCCAGCAGGGCCCTGCCCTCCACACCACCCACTCCCTCCACCTGGTACATCATCGTGGCTTCCTTCTCTGGAAGGCAGCTTTCAGCCCCAGGTATGGAGAGAAGGGAAAGGCCAGAAAGAGGAGTGGGTGTGTGGTTGGGGGTCCTAGGGCTGGCTCTGGGCAGACCCAGGCCCTGCAGGGGGAGCTGATACGAAGCATCTTATTTGAGATCTTGAGGTTTTTCCCAATATGGTCACCAGCCACCGTTCCTTGAGCCCAGCAGGCCCTCCTTGACACCTTCAGTGCCTGAACTGCCCCTGCAGGTGGCAGGCAGGCCCCGGGACGGGCACGGGGGCCCAGGGTGCCTACAGGAGAGCCGGGGCTAGGGTTCCTGGGGACGTGGTCCCATTCCTCGCACCTCCGCTGTCTGCGGTCAGCCTGGCCGGTGCCATCCTCCCAAACGGCCATGTCCTCGTGAGCAGCGCGGGTCTGGCCCCGTCCTCCTGAACGGTCATGTCCTCGTGAGCAGTGGGGATGCAGAGAGGACCAGCCTCGTGGCTGTGGGCACAGCGCTGAGGCCGACTCCATGCCCAGCTGCAGAGGGGCTGTGGTGTTGGGCGTTGGCCTTGCCCCTGAGCAGACTGAGGACCCCAGGAACCCAGACTGAAAGCTCTCCCTCTCTCTTCCTTTTTCAGGCTGACCCTTGGCCCCTGCCTGGTCCTGCTGGCTTGCTCCCACCCACCGTGGTAAGTCCTAAGTCTGGGGAAGTGGAGGGGTCCCCAAGACAGCACTTTGAGGGGCTTGCCCTTGGGAGGGGAGGAGCTGCGATTTAGGGAGGGCGGGGTAGAAGACAGAGCCATCTGATGTGGGGACCCCAGCCCTGCCCCAGCCCCACTCGTGTTGCTGCTTGGATGCTGGTGTGGGATCAGTTCCATGGCTGTTTCTACACCCTGTAAAAGGTCATGGCACTGCCATTAGTGGAGAGCGCTCTGTTTTCAGGAATAGAGATGATAGCGTGATTTGCTGCAAGGTCAAGTGCTGCCTCAGGAGGTAGGAGGGCAGGTGGGGAGACTGAGGCCCAGGGAAGAGGTGGAGCAGCCCAGAACTCTGACCTCAGGCTCCCATAGGGACACTAAAGCTGGAGAAGAGGCCAACATGGATCTGACCCCCATGGGGATGCCAGCTGCTGCCTTTACCTCAGGCCTTCTTATCCATCCCTCTTCCTGTCCAGTGAGGGCCAGTACATCCCAGGGAGAGCTGGTTGGCTCCTGGTTCTTGTCCTGGCCAGTTCTCACCCCCACGCCTGTCACCCAGCCTCCCTGGGCCTCAGCCACCTTGTTGCCCACCCTGGATGTTGCTCTGAGCCCTTGTCCTGTCTTTGACTTCCTCCCCTCAGTCAGTCCCTCCCAGCAAACTTCACCTCCTCTGTCAGACCTGCCTGCCCCTGAGGTCATCCCCTAATCTACCTGCTGGGCCTGCCACCACCCCTCCAACCCATAGCCCTTAGAGGCCCCCACTCCAGCCCAGAACTGCCATCCTGCCTTGTCCTGGCTGGATCATGACCCAGGGGCTTCTCACCTGCTACTTTATCTCAGCCCTCAGCACCCATTGCACAGACGGAGAAACAGGCTCAGAGGGGCTAAGTAGGTTGAGGCCAAACGGCCAGCACAGGATAGAGGTAGCTGAGTGTCCAGTGTGTCTTGCTCTGGGGTCTTCTCTCCTCCCTGGGCAGACTGCAAAGGGGAACAAGGGGAAGAGGCCCACCTCTAAGCCTCTGTCTGTCATGGCCACCAGTGGGCACTGAGGCTGACTCAGGCGTGGGGAGGCTAGGGTGGCCGTGCCCAGCCACAAAGTCTAAGTTCCCTACCCTCCAAGAGATAGCAGGCAGTCTGTGACCCCAAACTGCGCCCTGGGGGCATGACAGGCTTGGCAGGGGTCTGGATCTGTGGACAGAGTGGGAGTGGGAGGCCCCCCCAGCCCGGGAGCTGCCTTCCACCAGAGCCCCAGTGACAACTATGTGGGGGATGGCCAGGTGCCAACATGGTCGATCGTGCAGGGCATACCCCAGGAAACTTACTGGATGAGACAGTTAGCGACTCCCTGGGGACCCCATGGTCTGGCCTCTCTAACCCTCAGATCCTGCTGTGGGTTTCATCGCAGAGTGCCCCTTCCTTTGGCTTCCTGTCCTTTGTGGGATCCCAGCTCGGGAGAGGAGAGGCAGGGGATGTGGGGGCTCAGCACCAAACAGCCCGGCCTTGCCCCCGCCGCTCTCTTTCTTGGCTGTGGGTCTGGGCAGGGGAGGAAGGCCGCCTTGGTGGGGCAGCATTGGCCTGGGACAGGCCCAAGTGGGACCTGGGGTAGGTCCTGACACTGGCGGAGCCACAGAGAGGGATGTGAGCCACTAGAGGCATGTGAGTTCAGCTCTGCACAGAGACTGTGCCAGGCAGGAGAGTGGAATTGGCCTGTGGAAGAGTAAGGAGGGAGGGTGAAGGGAGATGCCTGCGCCTACGCTGGGAACCTAGTTCCTCAGTCCGATGTTGGTGTCAAAGGGCAGAGAGGTGTGGGTAGTGAGCTCCCTGCATGGGATGTGAGCACCGGCTTCTTGGTGGGGTCAGGGTTTCTGGGGCCAAGGAGACAGAGTCTGGCTGGGAAGGGGCTTTGCGGGTTTGCTGGAGAGAAGCCAAGGTGGCCATGGGAGTGTGTATGCTGGAGGACCAGCAGGGAGCTTCCTCCCAGGGCACCCTGGGACCTGGGGCACTGGGTCTCTGACCCCATATGGGATGGGAGAAGGGTTGGCTAAACCCCATCAGGCCAAGGTGCAGCCCTGAGTCTCAGCTGGGCCTCGGGACCTTAGAGGGTAGAAGGCAGGAAGTGCTGGCTAGCCGGGGCTGTTGGGAGGACCCGGCAACAGGAAGTGTTGCATGGGGAGGAAGCCCGGGCAGCCGCAGGCCCCAGAGGTAGTGGGCGGCCGTCAGCTGGAGGGAGCTGTGGACCCCGGCAGTGCTCAGGGACATGTCGGGGCATCAGGCCTCCCCTGCCTGGGGGAGGCAGGCTGCCAATCTGCCCTGTGACCCCTGAGTCCCATGGCCTCCTGGGGCCTCAGGACACCTGCCCCTAGCCTATCCACGGACAGGAGCAGAGCCATGTGCCGGCTCACTGCCTTCAGGTTAGTGGGGCAGCCCATGGACTGGGGGCTTGGGAGGTGGCCCTGGCCCCGTGTTTCCAGAACGGCATGGGAGGCTGAGCTCTGGACTCCAGAGCTGACAGGCTCTGAGGAGAGCCCTGAGAGCTGGGTGGGGCACAGTGGGAGCCCCACTGCGTCCCACCATGGGCTGCTCAGCCTGCAACTGGCAGGGAGCTGGGGGCCCAGGTTGGGGTACGCCTTCCCATTGTATATGCTGGCGGACTGGCCTAGCCTTTGGGTCCTGTGTGCGTACACATTGAGCGAGTGTGTGTGCCCGGTGGGGGGGTGGTGTGTGAGTGTGTATGTGTGCGCATATGCTTGGGGGTCTGGCAGGGAGATGAAGGGCTGGGGGGGCTCTCCTCATGAGCCCCGGTTCATGCCCCTTCCCTCCGTCATGGCTGGTCACCGGCTTCCGGCCTCTGTAGGAGGTTTTGGTTTTGATTCTCTTATGGAGAAAGATTCTGGGAAGACGAAGGCAGGGAACTGAGAGGGGAGAATGGATGGGCTATGTGTGTGGTGCTGTGAGCCCACCAGCCCCTAGGGCCTGCCGGATGCCAGGCTGGGGGAGTGCCTGTCCCTGGCAAGCCCACCCCCACCTCCCAGTGTTTACTGACTGTGTAGCTTTGGGTGAGTTACTCAGTCTTGCAGGCCCTCGATGTCTTCATCAGTGGTGTGGGGGGTGATGCTGACGCACACAGCAGGGGGTGTTGGGATGATGACATGGGCTGATCCGTGAGAAGCACCGAGACTGGCCTACAGTGAGTGCCCGGTGCACTTCTACCAGCCCTGCTGTTCTAGTCTATAAAGTAGGACTAAAGCACCGGGCCTTTGGGACTTAAGGACCTATCAGGTGGGACTTGGCCCCGGCCCATGCAGGGCTGGGTGGCGGCAGTGATGTTTCTGACCTGTGCTGGGGCTGCCAGCCCAGGGCCATGGGGCACCCAACAAGGGTCTCATTAGCCTCTGGAGGCCAGGTGTGTGCATCTGCTTACAAGGGAGTGAATGAGTGTGTACCAGTGGGAGTCCAGAGATATGTATTTGAGTACATAGTGTGCTTGAGTGTGTGTGTGTGTATGAGTGTATGTCTAAGAACAAGTGTGCGTGAGCATGTGTCCAAGTGTGTGTATATGTGCCTGTGTGTGTGTACACGTGTGTATGTCTCTGTGTGTGTATAGGTCTGCATGAGTGTGAGTGTGTATGTGTGTGCATATGTGTCTGCTTGTATGTGTGTCTGTGTATATGTGTGTGTACAGGTCTGCGTTTGAGTGTGTACATGTGCGTGCATGTGTTTCTGAGTGGGTATATATGCACGTATTGGTCTGCGTGTGAGTGTGTACGTGTGCGTGTGTGTCTGCGTGTGAGTGAGTGGGCGTGCGTGTGGCTGCGTGCATTCGGGGACTCCCAGCCCCACTGTGCCCTGCAGTTCGGGGCCGGTCCGGTCACCACTGACAGGAACTCTGACTGTGGTCACACAAAGCGCCAGCTCCCTCACCACAGCCAGGGCTGTGTCTGCAGGTGTGAAGGAGGAGAGCCATGGGAGCTCCGTCTCCAGGTCCCCTGCTCAGCTCTCTTGCACAGGCTCACACCCGTGCACACTCATGCACACGCTAGTGCGCACACTATACCCTGCATGTGGGCCATGTGGGTCCCGTGCACAGCCCGTCTGAGCACACTGCCTGCAACTCTGACAGGGTGTGGAGCCTCAGGGCACATGCGAGCCCGGTGGGGGGTGACCACATGCTCTGGGGTTTACAGCCACATGGGGGGGGGGGTTGTGATCCACCAAGCGACAATTGGTGGAACTCGACGAGGACTGTCTCTGTGGGCCAGTGCAGTGTCACCCACCTGCTCGCCCCCCTCCCTGCGCCTCAGGCCTCTGGGCACCTGGACTAACCTCAGCTTGAAGAGAAGGTCCCAGGTGAGCGAGGAGCAGAGACCAGAGAGTGCCCGAGGGTCTGCCATCCCTAGTACACATCCTGCGCACAAAGACCTCGTGCTGCCCCACGGAGCCCAGCAGCCACCACCGTGTCGGCCAGCCACCTTACCACTGACATTCGTGTCATCGGAGCTGCAGGGAACAGAGCGCCACTCCCAGCCGCCAGCTCACTGGGCGGCCTTGGTCCCCTCCTCCATAGAGAGAGATGTCCTGAGGGGTGTTGGGCCGCTGTGAGGACAGGGCTCTCTGTGTCCACTATAAATGAGAGGAAGCAGAGGCTCCCTGGAGGACAGGCCTGGTGGGATTTGAACCCAGGCCTGGAGCACTCAAATGACAGGTCCCACCCGGGGGTCTCAGCAGACACTCCTCCTCCCCCGGAAGCACACTAAGGGGCTTCCTCTGCTGTGTCTGTTCCTGCAGAAGAAGGGACTGACGCTTCCTGCTGATGAGCACAGGGGATGAGTGAGTAGACTTTGACCATCAGGGTGCTGGGTGACACCATGAGCCTAGAGGGAGGTGGCCAGGGAGACCAGGCTGGCCAGGAGTGTGGGTGTTTTTGGGGGACTCCCCTCAATTTTCCCAGGCACCAGTGGAGCTGGAGTCTTTGAGCTGGACTGAAAGTCCCTAAAAGCTGTGTGGTCACCTTGGCCAACATGGCCCGTCATCACCCCTACCCTCAGCCACCATTTCCTTCCCATTTCTGTTCCAGCCCGGCCTGGCACTCGGCTCTTGGTCAGGTGCCAGACCAGCTCATGCACTGGTGCAGGGCAGAGCTGGGTGGGGCGGGAGGCTTTAGGGACATCAGGATGGGTTTTCCCTCAGATGGTCTGTCGTCTGGAGAGGAGCTGAGCATATTGGCATCTGTCCCTGAAACGAGGACATTCCTAGGGGAGGTGAAGTTGAGCACAGCCTAATTCTGTCACCACCCACCCTCCCCACCCAAGGTCCGGCTGGCCACCCAAGAGCCCTCATCCTGCCCACAGAGAGACTGCGGTCAGGCAAGAGTGAGGCTCTCATGGGCCTATAACTTGCCTGGCCCCTGAGCTAAGCCAGAGTAGGGCTCTAAATTCCCATAGCTCCTCCCCTCCAATTTCTCCCAGGTGCAGTGTGAGGAGGAGTGGGTTCCATCCATTCACACTGCAGCTTCCCCCGCCCCAACAGACACACCAGGTCTCCTTACAGATTGGGGAGGATACAGTATGGGGGGAGAGAGCTATATTTTGGCTTTCTGTGCCTTCCCGGCAAGTGCAGTCCCTACCAACCACTAGAGTCAACATTCTGCGCCTCCTTTGGGGTTCCCTGGGTGCCCCTCTGTGCTGGGCCTGAGCTGTGAGGATGGGGGACAGTGACAAGCTAGTGTGTCAGTGTTACCTGGGGGAAGGCTGTGTTAGCCCCATGGAGGGACATAGGAACCCCTAGAGGTCAGGGAAAACCACCTGAAAGAGGGGACACTTGAGCTAACCCTCATTTTATTTTTGGATTATTCGCTGCTAGTATTGTAGAAGTATGAGTGGTTTTTGTGTATTGATCTTCCTGCTAGCCTGTTTATTAGTTCTAATCACTTTTTAGTAGGTTCCCTGGTATTTTTTCTATATGTAATCATCTAAGTTGTGAGTAGTGTTACTTCTTCATTTCCAACCTGGAGACATTTCTTTTTCTTGCTCAATTGCCTTGGCCAGCAGCTCTGGTACAAGTTGGATAGAAGCAGCAACAGCAGAGTTTTCCTTGTCCGTGCTCTTAGGGGAAAGATTTCAGTTTTTAACCATCAAGATGATGTTGACTATGGGCTTTTCATAAACACAACCATGTTGGGGAAGTTTTCTCCTATTCCTAGTTTGTTGAGTGTTGTTCCTAGCAAGAAAGATTGTCACATTTTGTCGAATGCTTTTTCTTTGTCTGTTGAAATAATCGTATGGTTTATCTTTTTTTTCCTTTTTGGTATGATGTATTACAATCATTGAATTTTAAGTGTTAACCTTGTGTTCCTGGGATAGAGCACACTTAGCGTGGTGTAGAATCCTTTTTACAAGGTGCTGAATTCAATTTGCTAGTATTTTGGTGAGCATTTTTTTAGAGGGGGGAAGGAAAGAAGGAGAAGGGGCAGAGAGAGAGAGAGAACGCTAAGCAGGCTCCATGTCCAGCGCAGAGCCTGACATGTGGCTCAATCTCACAACCATGAGATCATGATCTGAGCTGAAATCAAGAGCCTGACACTTAACTGACTGAGCTTCCAGGAGGCCCTCGGAGAGGATTTTGGTGTCTACAATCATAAGAGTTATTGGTCTGTCATTTTCTTGTGTTGTCTTTGGTTTTGGTATCAAGGTAATGCTGGCCTTATAGAGTGAGTTCCTTCCTCTTCTGTTTTTGGAGGAGTTAACTATGAGTTGGTGTTCATTTGGACCAAGTTTTGGAGGCTAAGTTAGTTTAGTTGCCCCCTAAAGGCTCTGGAAGGCACTGCAGGCAGTGGAAACTGGGAGCTGTAGCCTGGAGGTGGTGCTTGGTGGTTCTGGGTCTTGGATTCAGGAGCCACTGGGTTTGGATGGCACCGGTCTATGGGAGGTGGAGGGCAGGAGGAGAGCCTGCTGGGAAAGCTCCATGGGGGCTGGATCTGGAAAGGCCAAGTGCACATGATGAAGCCCTGGAGATTTGGAACAGAGGTGATGGGAATGGCATGTGTGGGTGGGGGAGAACATGCTGAATGGAGGTGATGGGGGAGAGAATGGAAGCCGGGGAGGAAACTGAGACAAGGGATGGTGGGGAGGAGGACAAGCAGGGGGGCTGGGAGGAGCAGGAGGAGGCAGTGGCCCTGAGTATCCTGCGAGGGGAGGGATTGGCAAGGGCACTGGGAGCAGAGGCACACAGGTGGGACGGAGCCTCTCCCTGCAGTGGCAGGCGGCACCCAGAGCCAGCCTGAAGTGGAGGCGGGGGAAACCAGGAACCAGTGCTGCGCACAGCTGCACAGCTGCACAACTGCACAGCTGAGTGGGAGCACAGAGCCCCTGCCCCAGCTGTCCCAGCTGACCCGCAGCCTGTATGCAGGAGGGAGATAGAAGAGGCAGAATGCTTGGGGGGCCGGCAAGGCCATCACCTACCTTTGGCCAGCCTGGGGGTCTTCTCGGAGAGGAGCCCACATCTACAGAACAGGTGGGAACTGCCAAGGACTGGACGTCTGTCTGGCTCCTGCAGGGAACCCCGGGGGGTGGAGACCGGTGGCGGCAGATGGGTGAAACAACCTGCCTGAGAGGGGACGGGAGGACCCACAGACCCAGCCGGAGCCCCAGTGGCCGCCAGCTGAACCAGCTTCACCCCGGCCACAAACCGCAGAGGCCGGCCGCGCTCGCCCCCGTTTGCGGAGGCGCAGACGGTGGCCCTGGGAAGACGAGACCCTCTCCCGAAGGGGCTGGCCAACCGGGGAGCCTGGCGGGCTCGGGGCCGTACTCAGACGTCCGCGTTGCGCCCCAGAGCCGCTGGGGAAACTGAGGCCCCGCACGAGGGGAGGGAGCGGTCCGCGGTGGGGCGCGGAGCGCCGGGTCTCCACCTGCCGCGCCCGCCCCGCCCGCGAGGGGAGGAGCCGGCGGCCGGGGGGCGGGGGGCGCGGGGGCTGCGGCGGCGGGGCGCGCGGCATGGCGGGCGCGGGGCGCGGCCGGCCGGGCTGGGGCGGGCGGGAGGCGGGCGCTGGGGGGGCCGGCCCGGGGCAGTGTCGGTGCGCGCAGGGGCGGCGGGCCGCCGCGTGGACGCCGTGAGTACCGAGCCCGGAGCGCTAGTCCCGCTTCCTGGGGGAACAAAGGCGGGCGTGGGCCGGGCGGGGCGCGGGGGTTGTGTCCCGGGCAGCAGGCTCCGGGGGGCCGGGACCGAGCCTTTGTTCCGAGCCTCGGCTGTGGGCGGGGGCTGGGCCGGGGCTGGTTGGTGCGCGCGGAGCCGGAGGGGGCAGCCCAAGTCCTGGAGGAGGTGAGCCTTTGGCGGAGGATGCTGGCTCGTCCGCAGCCCAGTGGCTTTCTTTGTGTGTGTGTGTGTGTGTGTGTGTGTGTGTGTGTTGGGGAACGGGGTCTGTAGTGGCAGGAGCCCCAGGGGACAGGGCCTCTGTGTCTGACCCTGGCTGCAACGCTGGTGGCTCAGTGGGACAGGGACCACACTCCCGGTTGACACTCCGAGTCCACTGGGCCCCAGGAAGGACCAGGCACCAGGGTTAGTGGGGGCAGGCACAAGAGAAATAGTGCCTCCGGGCAGGGTTGGGGGGTAGTCTTGAATATGAGTAGGCATTCAGATGCCTCACAGAAGAGGGGACTGTGACATGATCCCAGGGTCCTGGGATCAAGTCCCACATCAAGCTCCTTGTCCAGCGGGGAGCCTGCTTCTCTCTCTGCCTGGCACTCTACCTGCTCTGACAAATAAAATCTTAAAAAGAAGAAGAAGAAGAGGGGACAGTGAACCTGGGTCTTGAAGGATGAATAGGAGTTCTTCATGTCTTGAAGGATGAATAGGAGTTCTTCATGTGAGTTCTTCATGTGAGTGGTCAGGCATGCCAGGCAGAAGCCAGGTTGGGAAAGAGCCTGGCATGTTTCAGGGAGAACGGCTAGGATGATGAGCAGGAGGCTGGATGGGGAGCAGGGGAAACAGGGAACAGGGTGGATACCAGTCAACCCACCAGAAGGTCATCGTGGCCACTGCCAACAAGCATGTGCTATATGTCAGGCTGTGTCCACTCTGTGTCCCCATTTTATAGCTCCAACAACTATGGCCTAGGAATCCACCAGAGACTGAGCCAGGGTGGGAACTAGACACTCAGGGCTACCTGCTTTCCTGCTTCCTGGTCTTAGGGCCTTAAGAAAGGGATGGACAGAAGCTGGCTAAAGGCAGGCAGGAGGGGCGCCTGGGTGGCTCAGTGGGTTAAAGCCTCTGCCTTTGGCTCAGGTCATGATCCCAGGGTCCTGGGATCGAGCCCCGCAACAGGCTCTCTGGTCAGCAGAGAGCCTGCTTCCCCTCTTATTTTTGCCTGTCTCTTTGCCTGCTTGTGATCTCTGTCAAAATAAATAAATAAATAAATAAATCTTTTTTAAAAAAAGGCAGGCAAGAGTGGAGAGTAGGGCATGTGGGGCCATGTCCCTCATCCCTTCTCTGCTAAGGAACAGAGATGATGGAGAGGATGCCCGAGGCCTGCCCCGGCCCCTGTACCTTTTTAAAGCCATTATAGTCACCTCCCCCTGGAAGCCTTCTCCTTGGCAGGCTCCATCATAGGCTGACCTGGCACACAGACTTGGGGTGGTTATGGCATTAGTCCTGACTTACCTGGGCCGATGGTTTCTTTTTTTTTTTTTTTTAATTTGCTTATTTATTTGACAGAGAGAGAGAGATCACAAGTAGGCAGAGAGGCAGGCAGAGAGCCTGACCAGGAGCGAGAGTCCAACGAGGAGCAGAGAGCCCGACGCAGGGCTCGATCCCAGGACCCTGAGATTATGACTTGAGCTGAAGGCCGAGGCTTAACCCACTGAGCCACCCAGGTGCCCTAGGCCAGTGGTTTCTTGAATTTATTCACTGCTATCCCCTAGCCTCCCTGTGGGGCTGTTAGTTCGGCCGGTGTGTGCTGAGTGAACCAACAATAGTGAAGGAATACGCCCCGTTCTCAGTGTCTCTGGGGCTCAGGTGTGTGGCCAGATAGACCAGGTGCTGACCAAGTGGACCAGGTGGCCCTTTCTTTCCCTGGGGTCCCACCTGGAAATTGGTTCCCTACCCCTTGCTGCCTCGACCCTTTAGACTGTCTCTAGGATCTCGGTGGTGTATCCCCCAGCCAAGCCATCTAATGTCCCCCAGTCCTGGCTGAGACATGTCTCCTCCTTTTTTTGCAGCTTCATGGCAGCTGAGGAGATGCATTGGCCCGTCCCCATGAAGGCCATTGGTGCCCAGAACTTGCTAACCATGCCTGGGGGCGTGGCTAAAGCCGGCTACCTGCACAAGAAGGGTGGGACCCAGCTGCAGTTGCTCAAATGTGAGTCCTCTGGCTGGCAGGAAGCAGGATGGGAGGGTGTGGGAATGGGCCTGAGCCCCAGCCCTGTGGCCCCACTGCCCTGTTGGACCTCTGTGGGCAAGCAACTTGACTCTCTGAGCCTCTGCCCAGACATGGTAGGCCCTCCATTGTTTTCCTTCCCTGCATGGCCAGTACCCCCGGGGGACCTGAGTCAGCCTCCTCGTTCCCCAGGACTGTGGGATGACTTGGGGTGCTACTGCAAAATGGAGATAGGATGGGCATTTGGTACATAGTGCTTCATCTGCACCAGGGGCTGGGGGCCTTCAGTGGCCTGGTGGGTGTGGCCTTGTACCATCCCGTGGGTGTTCAGTGAGTTGGTTGGTGACTTGGTCCAGCTGCATGAGGCCAAGCCTCTGGTCCCTAGGACAGCAGGTTGGCAGAGAGTGGGGGCCTCCAGGTCTGGGAGATGCCCAGTTGTCAGAACATTGAAGGTCAAAGAGCATCAGGGCTTTGCCTGTCACTCTGACCATGCATGAGCTCCCCATGCTATGACTTTTGGCCCTAGCTTTGTGCTTTGGTGGGCTAGCCTAGGTGGTCAGAGTCTCCCCCTGCCATTGGTGTGGCCAGGCCTGCCTTGGAGGGTGGTGCTCTGGGGCCTGTCATCCTGCCTGTGGTTTGCTTACACTGGGCCTCACAGTGGGCTCCCTGCAAGGAAGCAGCAGGCTAGCCCAGCTCCTTCCCCTTCCCTTTAGTGGGGTTCAAAGGCAGGAGGACCGCCCTGAGCCACCCAGAGCCTCTGGGATAGCTGCCCTGTGGGATCTGCCCAGCAGTCCCCCAAGGCTCACCTCTGCCCTCGTCATGCCACCCTCAGGGCCGCTGCGTTTTGTCATCATTCACAAGCGTTGCATCTACTACTTCAAGAGCAGCACGTCTGCCTCCCCACAGGGCGCCTTCTCTCTGAGCGGCTATAACCGGTAAGTGCCCCGTAAGTTCCCGGTAAGTGCCTGCTGCCTGCCATGCCCACCGTGCCCTGGCCAGGCCTGTCCCTCAGTCCTGCCCACCCCTATGGAGGGTCCAGGCTGTCTTGAGACGGCTCCCACCCACCCTTTGGATCCTGTCCAGCCTCTCCCACTTGCTCTCAGCCTCCCCGGGGCCAGGCCCGGGGCGAGGCTTCCTGCGCTCTTCTCAGCAGAGGCTCCTGGGTCCCCATTCGGCTTCCACTCCCCTTCCCTGCTCACCCAGCGCTTCTCCTACCCTAGTCTCCTTCCAAGGCGCCAGGAACATACTTCACCCTAAGCCCTGCCTCAGGCCTCCCTGGCTTCGGGGCCTCGCAGGCTAGACCCAGCTCCTTGCTTTACATGAATGGGTGGGGGGCTGGGTCCATCCCACAAGTGCCTCTGTGCGAATGGGCAGGTGGGTGCAGAGGAGCCTTCTAGATAGGATGGGGAATGTTGGCAAGGAAGACCTTATTAGCCCCACTTGGGCCCACCCCACAGCATCAAGGGCCTGCAGAGCGAGTGAAGTGTGACTCCTGGGCTCTAGGTCTTAATGTCACAGCATGGGCCCAGTTCCCTGGGGCATGAGGTGGGTGCCTCCCAGCTCCCTAGGAGGGCCCAGCCCCTCCTGTCTCTGAGCACCTAAAGGTCCCATGTCAGTCGCAGGACAGAGTGACTCAAGGTTGTGGCCACAGACTCAGTGGGGAGGACTTGCCCAGGCATCAAGCCCCATGCCAGGCCTCCAGGCCAGCTGGGGCACCACTAAGGAGGGGACGAACCTAGAGCTTGTGGCTGCCAGTGGGCATCCATGGCTCAGAGCTCTGGGGTACCCCCTTCTGCCCTTGCCCTCAGCCTGGTGGAGGGGCACACCTGCCCCAGGTGACTAGCCCGGTGGGGCTCCCCCATGATAGACTTTGTGATCTCAATATATCCTGGTGGGGGGAGTAGCCACAGTAAGAAACGTCCCCCCTGTGTTCTCCAGGATGCCCCTGTGGGGGCAGCAGGAGTGGGGACAGGGGCTGACATGCTTGGGCCCCCAACAGGAAGGCCCGCCGGGGCAGGCAGGTGGCCTCCAAGTAGAGGGACATTGGTGGGTGGCGAAGGCGACGTGTCCTCGTTCTGCAGCCATGTGGGCTGCTGCTTCCAGGACAAGCTCCCAGACCCCAGTGCCCTGTCCGCTTGGTGCCCAGTCCTCGCCTATGCACTTCCCTTTACCTGAGGCTTTTAGAACTTTGACCTGGAGGATCCGCAAGACAGGCCGTCCAGACACAGCTGTGTCCTTGAGGGCATGATGGGTGAGGGGTGCCAGGACCATCAGGCTGACCAGGGGGTGACCACCGGCCTTGTGCCCTCAGGGTGATGCGGGCAGCTGAAGAGACAACGTCCAACAACGTCTTCCCCTTCAAGATTGTCCACATCAGCAAGAAGCACCGCACCTGGTTCTTCTCGGCCTCCTCTGAGGACGAGCGCAAGGTGAGCCTATATTTGGGGTCGGGGGGCTGACAGGGCCACCGTCCAGGCACTGAGAGCATGTGGTGGGGATGCTTTGCCCCTCCTCAAGCCCTTGGCCTGGTACCAGCACCCCACCCTCAGGAGGCATCTCAGAAAGAGCTCTTAATGGGCTACAGCGGGGCCAGAGCCCCCAGAAGGCCACAGGGGTCGTCTCCCTGACCTTCGTGCAGGCCAGCCTGGGGAGGGGGTGGGTGGAGCCCTGTCCCGGGCCGTATGCACCCATGGTCGACACACACCCACCACACCCCGACTGCCCCACAGAGCTGGATGGCTTTGCTGCGCAAGGAGATCGGCCACTTTCACGAGAAGAAGGAGTTGCCCCTGGACACCAGGTGGGCCTGGGCAGGGGAGGGGGGCCTGGGCTTGACGTGTGTGCCTGCCTCCCACCTCTGGAGGCTTGGCCCAGGCCATGTGTCCGTGTGTGTGCATGTGCGTGTGTATGCGCTTGTGCCTGTGTATGTGCGTTATGTGTATGCCTGCGTGCACACCCACTGGCAGTCTCTACAGGGCAGAAGGGACGTGGGGCTAGCCCTGAGGCCTGGCCCTGTGTGGTCAGGCAGGGGAGTGAGGGGGGCACCACAGTCTCTGGTCCCTGGGTCTGTGTGTCTCACCTATGAGGAGCTTCTCCGACTGTGTGTTTTTTCCTTGTGTTTATCTGTGGGTCTAGCTCTGTACGTGTCCACGTGTCTGTGTGTGGTGTCTGTGCGTATGTCCGCATCTGTGTGTGTGTCTGTGCATCAGTCACATGTCCGAGGGCATGCATGTACATCCTTATGTGTGAATGCAAGGGAGCTCCCCTGCCCGGTGCTCACTGTGCCCCACGCCTGCCCCCTACCTCAGTGACTCCAGCTCGGACACAGACAGCTTCTATGGTGCAGTTGAGCGGCCTGTGGACATCAGCCTATCCCCGTACCCCACAGACAACGAAGGTGAGGCCTGCCTCTGCACACCTGTCCCACCCCCTCCACACCTGGCCACCCCCGCCATGGGAGGCGTGGCTGGCGGTCTTCCCCATGCAGCCCAGGTCTGGGGTTCATGCCCTGGCTGGGGCCTCCCTGACCCTCGGCTCCCAGTGTCCTGAGGGCCCCTGGGTGCAGCTGGGCCTAGGCCACCTTGTGTCTGATGCTCCATGTACCTTACAGATTATGAGCATGAGGATGAAGATGACTCATACATGGAGCCTGACTCCCCCGAGCCCATGGAGCCTGAGGGTAGGTGGGCAGCCTCTGAGCCTGGGGGGCTCCTGGGGCTGGAACCCGGAGCAGAGCCCCTCCCACACTGGGAGTACTGGCCTGAGTCCTGCTCCTTGGGGCCTCAGTTTCCCTGTTGTGGCCCAGGTATCAGGAGGACTGATCTGGCTGGCTCTGCTCACCGGCTCCTCCCACGTCCAGGTAGCCTGGGGTAGAGCGGACCCCTGATTTGCAAATAAGTGAGGTGGAGGGGCCCACACGTGTGATGCTGAGCCCAGGGTGGCTCTGGGGTGGAGAGTGGGGAAAGGGACATTGAAGAGTGGGTGTCTCAGCTCCCTGGAGCACCTCTGGGCTAGCCTGTCACTTATCCACCTGCTCTCCCTGCCCTGACCTCCTGAATCATGTGGCCTGGCATGGGAGAGTGGTGTACATGCCATGTCACATACATGTGTCACAGCGAAGCATAGGGCCCGACAGGGGAGGGCTGTGCCTCTGTCCTGCCATCTGTCCCTTACCACTATCCCTTCCACTGTCCTGGGAACTTGGGACAATCCCTCTACACCTGACCTCCCTGTTCCTCTGCCTGCTCTCCTTCAGTGACCTTGTTCTCTGCCCTTCTCAGCCCCTGTCACTCAAGTGCGGCAGGGGCAGGTCCAGCCCCCTTTCCTGCTCCTGGTCCCCTCCCTCTGAAGCAACCACCAGGAGCTGTGGGCCATGAGCCTTGACTTCCCTCCTGGCACAGAGCCTGTGGTTCCAGCCCATGTCCATCTGCCCTGCCCCCGAACTGCAGCCATGCGTGGCTAGAGATGAGCATGTAGGGGCCTCAGTTTGTTCCCCGCTGCATGCCCACAGACCTGCCCACACACTTGTTCCGAACCCTTCTGAGTCCCTACTCCAAGCAGGCTTTCCCCTCTCTCCCAAACATCTCTCACTCTGGTGACCTCCCCATTCTCAGACGCAGCACTTAGCACCTGTGAATCTAGCTGTATGTGACCCAGGGCTTTATTCCCTGTTCCTCAGCTGCCTCGCTCAGCGCTGGGCGCCTTGTGCTCTGGGTCCTATCCCACCTCACTCAGCCCTACACCAGCCCCTTAATGCCATCCACAGGAGATGGACCATCCAGGACTTAGGCTTACCCCACAGCTCTGGGACAGCCAGGGTCATGGAGAACCTGTCCACTGGCCTTTCCAGCCAGTGCCCCTCCTGGAACTCCAGACCTGTGCCCCGATGGCCCCCCTACACCCTTGCCTCTCCTCAAACCCCAGACCTGTGTCCCCACGGCCGCCCACACAGCCTCGCCTCTCCTCGAACCCCAGACCTGCACCCCGACAACCTGCCCCACACCCTCGCCTTTCCTGGAACTCCAGACCCAGGCCTGACAACCCACCCCACACCCTCGCTTCTCCTCGAACCACAGACCTACGGCCTGACGGCCCGACTCATACCCTCACCTCTCTCTTGAACCCCAGACCTGCGCCCCGACGGCCTGCACCACACCCTTGCTTCTCTTCGAACCACAGACTTGTGGCCCGACAGCCCAACCCATATCCTTGCCTCAAACCCCAGACCTGTGCCCCGACAGCCCCCCATCCTCACCTCTCCTCAAACCCCAGACTTGTGCCCCAATGGCCTCCCATACCCTCGCCTCTCCTTGAATCCCAGACCTGTGCCCCGACGGCCCGCCCCCCACCCTTGCCTCTCCTCGAACCCCAGACCTGTGCCCTGACAGCCCTCCCCACACCCTTGCCTCTCCTTGAACCACAGATCTGCAATCCAACTGCCTGCCCCGCACTCTCTGTGTTCTTACAGCCAAGTAAGTCCAGCCCTCATCTTCCTCCCAAGCTGCTCCTGTCCATCCTGCTCACCTGTCTTAGTGGGAATAGCTTCCCCTCACTGAGGTGAAGTCCTCAGAGTCCCCCTTGCCTCTTCTCTCTCACCTCTACTTCTGGGAAGCTGATGGCTCCAGAAGCTTGTGGGGATCCCACATGGAGGAAGAATGAGGAAGGCCAGGGCATGGAAGTTGGTGGTGTTGGCCAGCTTCCAGCAGGTAGCACATGCTCACTGACTGGGTCCCTTTGCTCTGCAGACACCCTGACCCACCCGCCGGCCTACCCGCCGCCTCCTGTGCCCACACCCAGGAAACCAGCCTTCTCCGACATGCCCCGTGCTCACTCCTTTGCCTCCAAGGGCCTGAGCCCCCTGCTGCCACCCCCACCCCCTAAACGTGGCCTCCCTGACGCCAGCCCAGCTCCCGAGGACTCCAAGAGGGACCCACTGGGCCTGAGGCGGCCTGAGCCTGGCCCCAGGGGGTCCCTGGCCCCACGGAGGATGAGTGACCCCCCGCTTGGCCCCCCGCCAACCACGCCCAGCCTCTGGAAACCCCCTTGCTTCCGTGAGAGTGCCAGCCCCAGCCCAGAGCCCCGGGTCCCCAGCCATGGGCCTGGCTCTGCCTGCAGCTCTGCCGGCATGGCTGCTGCCTCCTCCAGGAACTGTGACAAACTCAAGTCCTTCCATCTGTCTCCCCGGGGGCCACCCACACCTGAGCCTCCACCTGTGCCGGCCAACAAGCCCAAGTTCTTAAAGATGGTGGAAGAGGCCCCCGTCGGGGAGGCAGCCAGGCCCAGACTCTTTGTGCCCCCTGTGGCCCCCAGGCCCCCCGCACTGAAGCTGTCCACGCCTGAAGCCACAGCCAGGCCAGTGGTCCTGCCAAGGACAGAGAAGCCACCCCTCCCCCACCTGCAGTGAGTAGACTTGGCGCCGGTGCCCCCCGGACCCCCTCCCCAATGGCTGGGTTCTTGTGTGGGTGCCCTGGCCTCCTCAGCTTTGGCACAGTGCTCGTGATGGGTACCAGGCAGCCATAGCGTGAGAGCAGAATGGCTGCCTGATGGCCCCGGCCTCCTGTGGCCCTGCAGCCACCCCTGCAACTGACCCACCCCTGCCCCAGAGGAAGGTCCAGCCTCATGGGTGGTGGACCTGGGGCCCATTGCTGTCTGGGGAGCAGTGGGCAAAGGGATCTTTGGGGAAACAGGCCTCCCAGGGCCTGTCCAGTGTCAGGGGAGGGGGCTTCAGGGCTGAGCACCTGCTCTGGGATAGACGGTGGTGGGTGGAGGAGCTTGGGCTGGGAGCTGCTAGGAGCTGGTGGGCCTTTGCAGGCCCTCCTGAGCCGGCACTGTCCTTCCCTGCCTGGGGTCTGGAGCCACCAGGGCTGCCTCTGTTCCCTTCCTGACTGGGAACTCACCAGAATGCAGAGTATGTTGGTGACTGATGCTCGAGGTCTGCTCAAAACACTTTGTTCTTTATTGCTGGGCACTGTTGGGGGACTGATGTGTCCCCTGCTGGCACAGTGTCACTCATACCAACAACCTGAGGTCAGCGATGTCTGGGGCCCCAAACCACGAAAGTTCTAGGAGCCACAGGGGGAGTCCTGAGTGGGCATGCTAGCCCAGTACTCCCTGAAGGCCTATGACTCTGGGATCCTTCTCCCTAGGACTCTTAGCTCTGCTGCCCGAGGGAGGGTGCCCCATGATGGTTCCTGTTTCACAAGGGGCCGCAGGGGTGCAGACTAGGTCAGTTTGCCATGAGCTATGGCCCAGCCCTGGCCATAGCCCAGTGTGGGCTCTGTCCGTTTGAATCACCTGTTCTCTGTGGCTTGGGGAGGTGTGTGACTAGGCCAAGGTCACAAAGCTGGTTAGCTGCAGAGCTGGGGCCCGGCCCCCCAGCCTGGGGCCTTCTGCAGCGTCCAGGGCACTTGCCTGTGCTATGACGACAGAGGAGTTCAGGCCCCCAGCACCCCTCTTGCCAGCAGCATTGGCAGCCGTAAGCCGGGAGCAGACAATTCCTATTGTCCCAGGGTGGTTGGCACTGGCCTATCTCAGAGCTCTCTGGTCTGGGCCTCTGACAACCATTGGGGTGAACAGGGGTGGTGGGTGGAGGGTGGAGGGCTGTGACAGTGATGTGCCCTCCTCTCCTTGCTCCCCTCCCAGGAGGTCACCCCCTGATGGGCAGAGTTTCAGGAACTTCTCCTTTGAAAAACCCCGACGGCCCTCAAAGGCCGACAGCACTGGTGGGGAGGATTCTGACGAGGACTATGAGAAGGTGGGGCCAAGGGGGAGAGCCCAGCTTGCAGCAGTGGGTGGGAGGCTGGGGGAGAGCTGCCGGCCAGGGCGACTCCTCACTGAGCATCTTGAGGGAGGAGCTGCCCAGGATGCCGGAGTTGTTGGTGGGGGGGCGGTGCAGGAGCACCGTGCAAAGCCCCAGAACTGGGCACAGGCTGGCAGCCCGTGGTGAGGGTGGGGCACTGGCTACAGGCACCACTCGGATATTGACCCTGACCACCACTGGTGTCTCCAGGTGCCGCTGCCCAGCTCTGTGTTTATCAACACCACGGAATCCTGCGAAGTAGAAAGGTTAGCACCCAGCACTTCTTTCTCCAAATCCTTGTTTTTCGCAGACATGTGGTCCCCCACTTTTCTGTCCCCCTCACTTGCCTTATTGCTGGGCAGTTGCTAGCACAGGGACATGGCGCCGAGGACAACAGAGGCCATGGACTCAGTCGCGGGGCTGGTGGTCACCTGGGCGTGGCCCTCTCGCAGCCTGTTGCTCTTGGGACCTGTGCTGTCGAAGAGCAAGAAGACAGAAAGCCATACTGAGGACCAGGGCTGGAGGGTCCCCGTGAGCGAGGTCTGAGGATGGTTTGCCTGCTGACACAGCTGTTGTATTTTAGGCTGTTCAAAACCACAAGCCCCCAGGGAGAGCCCCAGGATGGACTCTACTGCATCCGGAACTCCTCCACCAAGTCAGGGAAGGTAGGCGCCCCAAGCGTCACCCTGCTGGGCTGAGGCCCCTGGGGACACGGCTTTGTGGTGGCTCCCCTCTGCTCACACCCAGGCGGACGGCAAGTGTGGCGCTTTGTAGTATACACGCCCCTTCCCCAGGCGGCTCTGATCAGGGATCTTGGCCAGCTCTGTTCTGGGGGTCTCTGCCTGGCAGCCACTGCCCTGTCTGTTGTCAAGAACTGAACACTGTTTGCAAACTGGGGGAGATACTGGCCAGTCCCCCAGCATAGGTAGGAGCTGGGCAGGAAGCACTGGGTGTCCCAGACTCAGGTGGGGCTGGGGGTTTTCAGGCACCTGCAGGGGAGGCTGCCTGGGGCCGAGGGAATAGAAGTCGGCTGCCAGTACCTCTGCTTCTACGAGGGTGGCTTGCAGTGAGCCTCACTTTTCTGCTTCTTTTCCTTCGTTATTTATTTACTCATTTATTTAAGTGAGCTCCATGCTCAGCAGCGGGGCTTGTGCACATGACTCCAAGATCCAAGATCAAGAGTCGCATGGTCTACGGATGGAGCTAGCCTCTCTCTGTTCTGTGTGTGTCAAAAATGGTCCTAGGGCGAGCCACGTACCTGGTACTGCTTCTCGAGTCTTCCCAGAGGCTGTCAGGGCAGGTCCACTGAGGCTGGGGTCTGCCCATTTGGACCCTGCTGGCCGTGTCCCTCCCTAGGTCACCAGAAAGGCCCCGGGACCCAGCTGTGTGCTTCTGCCTGTTCTTTGGTCCCTGTGGCCCATCCCCCAAGGCTGGGGCTGCTCTCCACTGACCCGTCTGCTGCTGCTCTCCCTGCAGGTTCTGGTCGTGTGGGATGAGAGCTCCAACAAAGTGAGAAACTACCGCATCTTCGAGAAGGTGGGCCCCACCCCTGGGCCCTGGCTGGAAGGGCACCCCTCCCTGGGCCTTGAGTGGGACGGGGGATGGGGGTGGGGGTGGCAGACACAGAGCCAACACAGGGCAGCTGGGAACTGGCCTGGCTGTTATCCTCACTGCTGACCACCCCTTGTCACGGGAAAGCCCCCCAGACTCTGCTGCTCTTTCCCCCGCCCAGGACTCTAAGTTCTACCTGGAGAGCGAGGTGCTGTTTGTGAGTGTGGGCGGCCTCGTGGAGCACTACCACACGCACGTGCTGCCTGGCCACCAGAGCCTGCTGCTACAACGTCCTTATGGCTACACGAGACCCAGGTGACGCCGGCGACCCCTGCTGCTGTGCAGAGACCAGCCACGGGGGCCGTGACCCCAGGCCACACAGATGAGATGGGCCCACTGGGGTGATGAGCTGGATGTAGCACCGTGATCCTTCCCAGAGCCTCCCCAACAGATACCTTCTAGAATCTTACAGGCCAGGCTCCTCTCAGCAGGCTGGGTCCCTGGGGCTGGGCCAGGCTCTGCTCTCCAGAGGATGGGGGGCCAGGGGTGCTCTCCTATGACACGTACCCCACCCTGCCCCAGCTCCCCAGAGCCCACGGTCCCAGGACCGAGCCCTGCCTGGGCTTTGTGGACAAGAATTGTGGTCATCCCTCCCACTCCCCAGCTCCCCCAGCACACTAACCCAGCACAGTGCTGGGAGCTGGGCAGGACTAGGCATTTGGGGCAGGGGCAAGGGCTGGTCCCAGGACTGCCACCCCCAGGTGGCAAAGACACAGACTCTAGGAGGGGCTGTTGATGTACAATAAAGCACAGATGACCTTTCCCACAGTGGCCAGGGTTTCACTGGGAAGGAGGGGAGGACCAGCCTTACTGAGTACCCACATCCACATCCAAGGAGTGACTCTCGAAGCTCAACTCCCAGGAAACCTACAGAGTGCTTGTCTTCAGGGCGCAGGCCAGTAAAGATCTTGCTCTGGGCACATAGCTAGGTAACAGGACCCAAACTCGGGCAGTCTGGACTCAGAGCCTATAATCCAAGGTGCCATGGGTCAGGTACAAGGCAGTGGGACTGCAGAGCAGAAAGGCCCTCTATCTACAGTGGGGTCATTTACTGGATTAACAAATGGTTCCCTGGGGTGCACCCGGGCCTCAAGCCAGTGGATGTTCCTGGCTGAGAGTTCCAGGAAGACTTCTTAGAAGAAGAAATGGCTACAGTGGGTTGGGAAGAGTAGGTCCTGTTCAGACTAAGTGTGGGTGAGGATGGTGGTCCCCAGATGCCTGAGTCCTCCGGACAACACCCAGCTCAAGTCCGGCCCTGACTGCCCCTTCCTGCCTGCCGTGGAATTCCAGGAACCACTGTCCCTGGCACGGCCATCCAGGCTGGACTGCTGTGTTTGTGTGGAAACAGACTCCGCTTAGGGTCAGTGCTGGCCAGGACCCAGGGGGTATCAGATCCTCTCTGCACCTCGTTTTGGGCAAGAAATTCACCCTGTGAGATTCAAACCCAGGACAGTGGTGTGCCCAGCAGCCAGGGATTCATCCTCTGGAGAGGGCCCTTTGTTTGTACTTCCTTCCACCTGCCCCAGGGCATGTTTGGGGGGGCAGCTGGCTGGGGGAGGGGGAGGGATGAGGCCACTGTGGATGGGATAGGTACTGGGGGAGTATGACAGCCATCTGCTTCCAGGAACCAAGTGTCCAGCACTGTCCTGCAGATGTTTCCTCTAAATCCTGCTGGGGGGCGGGGGAGGGTCAGCATGGGCATTGTCCAGTTGGGAATAAGGGAAGGTTTAGGCATTCCACACTAGCTTGGGGAACCAACAATCAATTCTTCCAGTCCTGAACTAGTGCGGGGAGCCCATGGAGGCATGCTGTTCCCTACTATGGCTGCGGCTTCCCTTCCCCTTAAGTTATAAGTGGAGGTTGGGACCAGGAAACGGTTTCTAGTCAGTGCCTGGGGTGAGGGGGGTCTGCTTGCGAGTGAGACACTGTGTGACACAGGGTACCCTGTCACTTCTACCTGACTTGTGGCCAGCTTAGCGGCGAAAATGTATTTGGGGACTGCCGAGCTGGAAAGTGCGTGGGGTTCTGGGGCGCAGAGCCAGGTGACAGGACCTCTGGTCACTTGGACATTTGAGGCCTGTGGCTGCCCAGGGCCCACTCTGGGGCCTGAACTGGCTTTACCTCTACTCCCAGGCCCGAGGCCTGCTCAGGACAGACTCCCACCTGTTTGGGAACTGACCCGGGGCCTCAGTAGAGATTTTTATTGTAAACAGAGACACTTAGAACCAGAAGAGACCTCACGAACCAAATCTGGAGGGGCTCCCTTCAGCTGAGGTCATGATCCCAGCATCCTGGGATCCAGCCCGGTCACGCTCCCTGCTCAGTGGGGAGCCTGCTTCTCACTCTCCTACTGTCCCTTCCCTCTGTTTGTGTTTTCAGTCTCTCTCAAATAAATAAATAAAATCTCTAAAATTAAGAAAAAAAAATCTTAGACAAAAACAAAAACAACTCCTGAGTTGTTCCACATCCTGCCCCAGCTCTGGGTCATGCTGCGGGAACGCCCCCTGCTGGTTCAAGGAGGCTCTCCCTGGGGCCAAGTGTCTTCCTGCCTAGTGCCCACCCGGACTGGCCTCTGGAAGGGAGGCCTGGAGGACACAAAGAACACACAGGGAATATGGAGCAGAGCTAGCGCTCACACCAAATCCGTGTGTCTCTAGAGGAGGGCAGTGAGGGGAGAGTGCCTCTGTCTCTGGCTGTGACCCAGTGCCTCCAAGCCCCCCACTGGGCAACTTGCCACATCCAGTTCTCTGTCTCTGCCTGTATGCCCTATCCCTCCCCCTGGGAAAGACTGCCTGATGGGGTGGCCTCAGGGAAGACCCCAGTCCTGGGGGCACAGTGACCCTTGAAGAAGGTTTGAAGTGGCCATCTCTCATTCAGCGACCTTCCAGCATACTCCCACCAGGGGGAGAGTCTTGAGACACAGAGCAAACCCCAAACACATCCACTTCTTCAGGCCTTCCTTGGGTCCTCATGAATCCTTAGCGACTGCCTAAGAGCTGCCCCTGCGTCACCTCCATCTTCAGCTCTGGCCACACTCTGAGCTACTCAGAGCTAAACCACACTCCTTTTTTCTTTGATTTCCGGTAAAGCAAGATACACACTCAGAAAAATGAGCAAAACACAAATGGGCAGCCTAGAAAATTGCTATGAGGTGAGCATACTTATGATCCCATCAGGAGGTAACCTCTCCAGCCCCCATGTATCCTCCCCATCACAGCTCCAAGTCTCACCAGCCCTGCCCTGGCTTTGGGGAGGCTCTGTCCTTGTTCCGCCATTAAGCCTTCACCACTCAGTTATATGTCCATCACAGCGGTGTCTTGTTTTTGTATTTTATGTGAGTGGAATCCTAAAGATAAAAGCTTTGACATCTGGCTCCTTCGGCTCATCATGTCTTTGAGATGAGGCTGCATTGCTGGGCTTAGCTGTAGTTTGTTCAAGTTCATTGCTGAAAACCGTTCCATTATATCACAGTTCACGGGTTTTATTTTATTGTAGTTGGACATTTGGTTTGTTTCCAGGTGGGGGAGGTCAGACAATGCTGCTAGCAACAGTCTTATTTGTTTTCCGATGCATGCCTACACGAGTTTCTCTAGAGTATGAACCCAGGAATCTGACCTCTGGGTTCCAGGGTATCAGGAATCTAAACTGTCTTCCAGGAATTTCATTGTTCCAGTTTACACTCCCACCAGCTATAAAAGAGAGTTCCACTTTTGGTTCCACATTTTTGCCGACACTTGGTATCATCAGATTCTTTTTCTCATTTTTGTCAACCTGGTGGATGTATGGCTTTAATGCGCTTTTAGCTAATCACTAAGGAGCTTGAGCCTATTTTCATGTGTTTATGAACCATTTTTCATTTGTCTCCTGTGAAGCATATATTCAAATATTTTGCACATTTTTCTATGTGTTGTTCTTTTTTCTTGTTAATCTACATGAATTCTTTATGTAGCCTTGATATTGTCAGTAATGTGTGTTGCACCTATCTTCTCCAACTCTATAATTGTTATTTTGCATATGGCGAGAGGTAAGGTTTGCTTTCAATTTTTCCCCCATAGGTTTACCCACTTGTTCCTGCACTTTTTTTTTTTTTAAGATTTTATTTATTTGACAGCTAGAGAGAGATCACAAGTAGGCAGAGAGGCTGGCAAAGAGAGAGGGGGGAAACAGGCTCCCTGCTGAGCAGAGATCCTGATTCAGGGCTCGATCCCAGGTCCCTGAGACCATGACCTGAGCTGAAGGCAGAGGCTTAACCCACTGAGCCACCCAGGCACCCTGCACCGTTTGTTTCTAATCTGTTCTCCAGCCCCCATCTGTAACGCCACCTGTGCTATGTCCATGTATATGGAGGTCTGCTGTTGGACTCTGTGATGTACCTGCTGAATAGATCCTCACCTTATTTTTCTTCTTGGAGAATGTCTTGTCTGTTTCGTTCTTTCTCTTTCCAGATGAGTTTTTTCCCCACTTAAAAAAAAATATTTATTTTAGAGAGAGAGAGAAAACACAGGTAGAGGGAGAGAGGGAATCTAAATGGGCTCCTCATGCTGCACGTGGAGCCCGACGCGGGGATCGATTTCATGACCCTAAGATTACGATGTGAGCCAAAATCAAGAGTTAGACGCTTAACGGACTGAGCCCCCCAGGCGTTCCATCCCACTTTTTTTTTTCCCCCACATAAGTTTTAGCAATAATTGCAGCTGGGATAAACCTCATTAGCCACAGTACTATCTCTGCTGCACAAAGCTATTTTCACACAATTTTTAAGGTCAGCTCATCAGTGTCACTAATAACTCAGTTGATCTTTTGACTGGGAATCATTATAGCTGTAAATCAGCTTGGGAAAAATTGACATCTTTACAACAGTGAGTCTTCTGACTCATCAACATGGTCTACCTCCCTATTCATGTGAGTGTTTCTTCATGTTTGCCGATAGAATTTCATAACTTTGTCCATTATAGTCTTGCTCACGTTTTCTTAGATTTGTTTCATAGGTACTTTATATTTCTTCTAGTGTATAGTAAAGTGTGTATGTTTTTAATTTCATTTCTTTGTTTCTAGCATTTGGGACATACTTTTTCTTTTAACTGAAGCATTTTGTTAATTTGTATTTAATGTAATTAAATCTACCATCTTATTTATTTTTGTATCGGCCAACCTGTGTTTGTGGGTTTTTTTCCCCTCCTTTCTCTCTCCTCCTCTCCTTTTGGATTGAGCAACTTTTTTTTTTTTTAAGTCATTCCACGTCCTTGTTCTAGTTGGAAAGTTATATAGTCTTTTTCTAATTTTACCTGAGTCTAGAGTAACAAATATTTTTACCCTCCTAGACAACACATAGACTTCAGGTGACGTTAGCTCCGTTGATCTCCTTCATTACTTGATATCACTGTTGTATGTATCTAATTCTATGTTGTGGGTGCCTGGGGGGCTCAGTTGTGAAGCATCTGCTTTCAGCTCAGGTCATGATCTCAGGGGTCCTGGGATTGAGCCCCGTGTTGGGCTCACTGCTCAGCAGAGATCCTGCTTCTCCTTCTGCTGCTGTTCCCCTACTTGTGGTCTCTCTCTGTCAAATAAATGAATAAAATCTTGGGAGGGGAAAAAAAAATTCTGTGTTGTTTTTTAACTCCCATCCATAAAAAGGAAAAGAAAAGAAAGAAAACAACTCCCATCCAAGAGAGTGTTTTTTTTTTTTTCCTTTGAAAAGGAAGGTGTATTTTAATAGTATTAAAACTTTTTTTTATTAAAAACTTTCAACAGGGGATGCCTTGGTGGCTCAGTCAGTTAAGCTGCTGCCTTCGGCTCAGGTCATGATCCCAGGGTCCTGGGATCCAGTCCCGCATCGGGCTCCTTGTCCAGCGGGGAGCCTGCTTCTCTCTCTGCCTCTGCCTGCCACTCTGCCTGCTTGTGCTCTCTTTCTGACAAATAAATAAATAAAATCTTAAAAAAAAAAAAAAAACTTTCGGGGTGCGTGGGTGGCTCAGTTGTTGGGCATCTGCCTTTGGCTCATGTGGTGATCCCAGAGTCCTGGGATTGGGCCCCACATCGGGCTCCCTGCTCAGCGGGAAGCCTGCTTATCCCTCTCCCTCTCCTGCTTCTTGTGTTCCCTCTCTCCATGTCTCTCTCTCTGTTAAATAAATAAAATAAAATCTTAAAAAAAAAAAAAAGTTCAACAGTACTAAAACAGTTGGTTAAGCATCCAACTTTTGGTTTTGGCTCAGGTTGTGATCTTAGGGTCCTGTCATCAAGCCCTGCAGTGGGCTCCATGCTCAGCGGGGACTCTGCCTGGGAGTCTCTCTGCTCTTCTCCCCATGTTAAATAAATAAACACATCTTTTTTTTTTTTAAGATTTTATTTATTTATTTGACAGACAGAGATCACAAGTAGACAGAGAGGCAGGCAGAGGGAGAGAGGAGGAAGCAGACTCCCCGAGGAACAGAGAGCCCGATGCGGGGCTCGATCCCAGGACCCTGGGATCATGACCTGAGCCAAAGGCAGAGGCTTAACCCACTGAGCCACCCAGGTGCCCCAATAAATAAACACATCTTAAAACTTTTTTTATGGTAGTAAAATATATGTAATATAAAATTTACTCTTTCAGGGCCACGTGGGTGGCTCAGTGGGTTAAGCCTTTGCCTTCGGCTCAGGTCGTAAACCCAGGGTCCTGGGATCAAGTCCTGCATCCGGCTCCCTGCTCAGTGGGGAGTCTGCTTCTCCTTTTCCTCTCTGCCCCTCCCCCTACCTTGCTCGCTTGCTCGCTCTCTCTTTCTCTCCCCCTCTCCAATAAAGGAATAAAATCTTAAAAAAATAAATCGCCTTTAAAAAGTTTACCATTTTTAACCATTTTAAGTGCACAGTTCTGTAGCACTAAGTACATTCACATTACTGTGAATCTTTACCACCATCTATCCTGAGAACTTCTTTCCTCCTGCAAAACGGAGACTGTCTCCATTTAACAAATCTCTGTTCTCCCTCCCCTAGTCCCTGGGCGCCCACCATTCTACTTTCTGTGTCTGAATTTAACAATTCTGACCCACAGTTGGCCAGTTAGCTCAGCTGGTTAGAGCCTGGTACTGATAATACCACATTGAGGGGTCAGTCCCTGGACGGGCCATTACTTCTTCTATGCTCGCTTTGGCAGCACATAGACTGAAATTGGAATAATATATGGAGATTAGCATGGCCCCAGTGCAAGGATGTACATCACTGCTTGGGGAACCTCATATAAGTGGCAATTGTATAATGACCTGTCCTTATCTCACTAGCATAGTGTCTTCACGATTCTAGTACATTATAGTATGTGTCAGGATTTCCTTCCTTTTGGCGGGGGAAGGGGCAGAGGCAGAGGGAGTCAGAATCATTTTTTTTTTAAAGATTTGATTTATTTATTTGACAGACAGAGATCACAAGTAGGCAGGCAGGCAGAGAGAGAGGAAGGGAAGCAGGCCCCCCTCCGAGCAGAGAGCCTGACGTGGGGCTCGATCCCAGGACCCCAGGATCACGACCCAAGCGAAGGCAGACTTTAACCCACTGAGCCATCCAGGCGCCCTGGGAGTGAGGATCTTAAGCAGGCCCAACACCCAGCATAGAACTCGACATGGGGCTCGATCTCATGACCCCGAGACCATGACTTGAACCGTAATCAAGAGTTGGGCACGAAACTAACTGAGCCACCCAGACGCCCCAGATTTCCTTCCTTTTAAAGGCTGAATAATATCCCGTTGTACTGATGGGCCACATTGTTTATCCATTCATCTGACAATAGACGTATGAGTTGCTTCCACCTTTGGGTTCTTGTTAATAATGCTACAATGGACATGGATGTACAAATATCGTTTAGAATCTCTGTTTTCGGGACGCCTGGGTGGCTCAGTGGGTTAAGCCGCTGCCTTCGGCTCAGGTCATGATCCCAGCATCCTGGGATCGAGTCCCACATCGGGCTCCTTGCTTGGCAGGGAACCTGCTTCTCCCTCTGCCTCTGTCTGCCATTCTGTCTGCCTGTGCTCGCTCTCTCTCCCTCTCTCTCTGACAAAAAAAAAAAAAAAAAAAAATATTTAGAATCTCTGTTTTCATTTCTTTGGAGTATATACCCCAAATGGGGTTGCTGGGTCATATGGTAATTCTCTGTTGACTTTTTTGACCAGCATACGTTTTCCACAGCGGCTGCACCATTTCACACTCTCACCAGCAATGCATGGGGCTCCAGTTTCTCCACATCCTTGCCAACACTTAGTCTTTTCTTTTTTATTATAGCAGTCCTAGTGGATGTCAAGTGGTAATCTCATGGTGACTTCAATTTGTAGTTCCCCAAAGATTAGTGATATTGAGCATCTTTTTTTTTTTTTTTAATTTTTAAAGTGCCCTTTCTCTAGTGAGTATTACCAGCACTTTTAAGGCTTCTTTTTTTTTTTTTTTTTTTTGACAGGGAGAGAGATCACAAGTAGGCAGAGAGGCAGGCAGAGAGAGAGGGGGAAGCAGGCTCCCTGCTGAGCAAGAGAGCCTGATGCGGGCCTCTATCCCAGGACCCTGGGATCATGACCTGAGCTGAAGGCAGAGGCTTAACCCACTGAGTCACCCAGGAGCCCTTGAACATCTTTTTTATGTGCTTATTGGCCAACCGTACATCTTTGGAGAAATGTTTAATTCCTTTGTCCATTTCTTTTTTTTTTATTTTTTTATTTTTATTTTTATTTTTTAAGATTTTATTTATTTATCAGAGAGAGAGAGGGAGAGAGCAGGCACAGGTAGACAGAATGGCAGGTAGAGGCAGAGGGAGAAGCAGGCTCCCTGCTGAGCAAGGAGCCCGATGTGGGACTCGATCCCAGGACACTGGGATCATGACCTGAGCCGAAGGCAGCTGCTTAACCAACTGAGCCACCCAGGCATCCCCCTTTGTCCATTTCTTAATTGAAGTGTTGCTTTTCTGTGTTGAGTTGTAGACAGGATTTTTAATACGCAATTTTCTTAGATTAGATTCTTGAGGAGCAAAACCTGAACTGGGGCTCTTGTGCGAGGATCTATAGGGGGAATGTTCTCAGGATAAGCTGAGTGGGGGAATCAGGATAGGGCAAATTAAAAATAAAACACAAAGGATTGAAGTGGTCTCAGCTGGGGTCTAGCTTTAGCGGATCCCACGGGCGTTCTGGAGGGAGATTTGTCCCACAGTTGGTCCTGCTTTGAGGTCAGGGCACCAGCCTTTGGACCCCTAGCTCAGCTAGTTATTGGCTATCCAAGTAAGGAGATGATCTCCTGGGCTGGGTGACACTGAAGACAGGGCTCTGGGGCAATTAGCTGCTGACATTCATAGCACTGGGCAGGGCTCACTGCCAGCCCCAAGCCAGAGAGAAAATCTGGGCAGAGCACCAACAGCGACTACTCAATCCGCCCCTTGAACTGCTCGTATCTACTTGCTCCTCTTATTAAGTTCAGTCCATTGAGACACAAATTCTCCATTATTCTAATGGATCTCAGTATCTGGAGGAACTTCTGAGAAATGGGTGGAGAGATGAACTGTAGCCCCCACTGCTATAGTTGATCCCCAGACCACAAGTGATACTCAACATCTCCCTTTTCTACCACCCATTCTAGATTTCTTCATAGCTAACACTTTGGCTCTCCTAGATCGTTCATGCCTGAGGGTCTGAGCTCCTGGGAGCCGGCCCTTACTAGGCCCTTACTAGCCGGCCCTTATTACGGTCCTACTAGGGTGTGTGACATGCTCGCCTGTTTACAGTTACTGGGGGTGGGAGCACCAAGAGATGCCCCACTCTGCTGAGAGCCTGCTCTGATTGCTGATCACCTGAGCACCACATTCCTGCCTGACCCTATCCTGTAGCAGGTAGCTCTACATCCTACCAATAATGAGGGTCAATTATCCCTATCACTCTGGTTACCCCCTTCTGTGCCCACCAATCCACTGGCACAAGTTGTTGCATGAGATCAGGCGACAGCCATAGTTTCAACATGACTTATGTCCCCTGGTAGAAGTGTCCTCTTTGGGGACCTCTAGGATCTCTAGGCTCACAGCTCTTACTGCTGCGGAACAGAATGCACAAATTCCTCAAGTAGGTCATTGGGCATTGCACGTAACAGGGACAGAGCCTCGTAAAGTGGTGATTGATGTAGCTATGTACTGCTTCACGGAGGCTGGCACTCCACCTCCTGGGGATCATCTCCAAGTTGGAGTCTCATCTGAATCTACATGTGGCCAGCCCCTCACTCTAGCACACCAGAAACTTCTGGATGGCACATATTGGGTAGGAACGGTATATTCCTGGTCACATGTCCATTGCCATACCTCCTTTGCCATAAAGCAGTTATGTGGAATTCCATGTCAACCAATCAGACACTTGGTGAACTCTTGATAGGAGTGCTGAAGTAATTGTAGGCAGAAAGGCAAACCTTTATCCAGATACATGGCCGTCTCAGTAAACATGAATTATCACTTTTTCTAGAATAGAAGGGATCCAAGGTGATCAACTTGCCAGCAAGTAGCTGGTTGGCTCCTGCTGGGACAGGTGACAGCCTACTGCCAAATGTATTTGGCAGTGACAGTAGCTGGATTAGCCTTGGTTACAAGGAGCTCATGCTATTGGGCTCATACATGGCCTCCATTCTGTTACCATGACGACTTCACTGGGGAGAGCACTGTGCCAGAATGATGGGGGCAGAGGACAGAGCCTGGCTTATGCTCATTGGCCAGTCCATTCTCTCTGCTTGTTTTTTTAGAGCCTCTCTGGTAGATGCTCACTGGTGAATATTAACATGCAATACAAAGGGACGCCTGGGTGACTCAGTGGGTTGAGCCTCTGCCTTCGGCTCAGGTCCTGATCTCAGGGTCCTGGAATGGAGTCCTACGTCGGTCCCTCTGCTCAGCAGGGAGTCTGCGCCCCCCCCCACCTGCCTCTCTGCCTACTTGTGATCTCTGTCAAATAAATAAACAAAATCTTAAGAAAAATGCAATACAAAGATCTTCATTCTTTGTACCAATTCCCAGAGGTCCGTTGACATGCCTTATCTTCAGACCTATTTGTCCCCAAACTTTCAGATCGTTCCTTCCAGGCTCCCAACCACCCCGTTAAGCCATGTGCCACTGCCCATGAGTCCAGGCCACATCTCCTGCCACACAAAGTGAATGGCAAAATTTACTGCCGGAAGTTTTGCCTATGGGGGTGACTGCCTCTCACCACTGTCTTTCAAGGCAGCTGCTGAATGGGGATACAGTGAAGCAGCAGACCATTTTTAGCCTATACCAACATAGTAAGCCAACCTTCCCGTGAATTAAGCACAGGTTTTTTTTTGCTCCTCTGTCACTGTGTCCAGGGAATCCCTGACACCACTGGTGTGAGGTGATAGCCACTGCTGCTCTAGAGGCAGATGAACAAGGGTCTGGACCTCCCACTGCATCCTCCCATTGCATGAAGCCTTTCAGTCCTGGATCTGACACTTAGATTGTGATGTATCTACCTGAACTCGTGTCCTGGTATCCGGATGGGACCAAGCAATGGGCAATTCTGGCCTCAGAGTCACCTTTTTTTTTTTTTTTTTTTTTAAGATTATTTATTTATTTGTAATAGTGGGCAGAGAGGCAGGCAGAGAGAGGGGGGTAAGCAAGCTCCCCAGTGAACATAGAGCCCGATGCAGGGCTCGATCCCAGGCTCCTGGGATTATGACCTGAGCCAAAGGCAGAGGCTTAACCCAGTGAGCCACCCAGATGCCCCTCAGAATCACTTTTGATGTCCCATAGAAACATTCTGTTTCTACCAGAGCCCAGTAGCAAGCCAGAAGTTACTTTCTGAGTTGCTTTGATTTGTGAGTTTGTAGTTTGCACCAGATGTAAAAGGAAATTCAGCCATTATGTCTTCAAATCATATTTGTCTTCTTCCAAAATGGGGATCCCCTGATCCCCATTTTCAGGGACTCCAATTACAGATTTATTTGGCCTCTTGAAGTTGTTCCACAACTCACTAGTGCTCTGCTCGTTCTTCTCAGGCTTGTTACTCTGTGTTTCATTTACTTTCTCCATGTCTTCCTGTTCACTTTTAACAAATTTTTTCTTTTTTTAAAGATTTTATTTATTTATTTGTCAGAGAGAGAGAAAGAGAGCACAAGCAGGCAGAGTGGAAGGCAGAGGCAGAGAGAGAAGCCGGCTTCCTGCTGAGCAAGATGCCAGATGGGGGACTCGATTCCAGAATCATGAGATCCTGACCTGTGCTGAAATCAAGACCCCTCACGTAAGTGACTGAGCACCCAGGTTCCCCTTTCACTGACAGCTCCAAGCACCAAGCCTTGTTCTTGGGTGCAAGGGAAACAAAATTAACTGATGTAGAATTGTGGAGTCTTGTCCAGAAGTGCCCTGAGATCAGAGGTCACAGATGTTAACCCTGGACAGTATCACTGACCTTTCTGTGGGCAAAGCCAAAGAGGTCCCTGCTGGGAAGAAGGCCCGGGTTCTACACTGCTCTTCCCCTGCTAGCTTCAGTTTTCTGTGGTATAAAGGGAACAAGAAGCTCTGCTTCTCTGTGTCCAGGGCCTTTTGGGGACTCAGATGAGCCAAGAGGAGGGTGAGGATAGGGTAAGGTGCTGGCCTGGTCTCCAGGCTAGCCTCCTGGTCACTGACAGGTGCCCTGGCCTGGACTCCTACGACTGGTTCTGCGGATGTGACCGGCGCTTGTTCATCCAGCACCGGCAGGTCAGGCCCTGGGCAGTAGGCAGCCACCTTGTCTGTGGAGCCTTATCGCCAAGCACAGACCCTGCTGTCCTGACTCCACCCTGGCCACCAGCCACAAACTCTGCCTGTGCCGCCGCCCGCCCGCCCGGGGCCCAAGGCCGGGCACACCGGTGCAGGGTCCAAGGGTCCGCCTGCTGGAGGAGCGCACGAGGTGGGCAGGGAGTGGCGCGGCCGCGGGCTCCGAGGGTTCCTCTGACCTGGAACGGGGCCCTTTAGGACGCTGTGCAGCCCAACCGGGCACCTGGCCTGCAAGGGGCCTCCACGAGAGTCTGTCCAGGGACAAACGAGCGCACGACTGGTTCTGGGAGAACGGACGCTGCCAGCACAGCCGCCATTGCGAAGCTGCAGCCCAGGTGGCCAGCGGGGCCAGAACCTCCACTGTAAGCGTTCGGCGGGCGAGACCACACCCACCCGGTCCCTGCGGTCCCCAGCGGCCACAGGCGGGGCCTCCGCCCTTACCCTCCCCCGCACCGCACGAGCCCCGCCCCCTCCCGCCTCGCGGTCAGCCAATTGCATGGCGCGTTGCTTGGCGGCGCGGGGCCGGCTGGGCCTATAGGGTGGCGCGTTGTTGGGCTGCAGCGCCGCAGGCCGCACCCAGCTTCCGCGGCGGGGGCAGCGCCGGGGGCTGAGGGGGCGGAGAGGCCGGGCAGGCGGGGGTTGCGGGCTGGGGAGCGCGCGGCGGACAGGGGGCGGAGCCGGAGCCCGAGCCGGAGCTGGAGCTGGAGTCCGACCCCGAGCCGGAGCCCGAGCGGGAGCCGACGCGCAGTCCTCGGACCTGCGAACGCCCGTGCTCTGCTCGCGACTCGCCCCCTGAGGTGAGGCCCGCGTACAGGGGCGGCCGCGGGGGCCGGGGCGCGGCGGAGCGGCCGAGGGGCTGCAGGCCGGGCCGCTGGGCCTGTGGCGGCTGCGGCGCCTGAGAGGCCGTGGGAAGCGGGCGGGGGCCGCGCCGGGCGGGGCGCGGGCGGGTCTGGAGTCGGCCGCGGGGGCTCACGGCCGCGCTGGGAGGGGTGGTCGCCGCCCGGCCGGGACCGGGTGCGGAGGGGACGGCGCCCTGCATACCCTTGGCGGCGCGGGCTGCTCGGTGGGAGCGGCCGGGCGGCCGGCGTGGGGGCTGGGTGGTGGGCGTCGGGGGTCGGGCTTCGGCGCAGTCGGCTGCCTGCAGCGTCTGCGGCTGGCGGCTGCCTGTGGGCTTGGGAGCCAGTGCAAGCGGTGGGTTCCGGCAGCCAGACCCACCTGCCGACTGTCATGCGGGACGGCCGGGGCGCTTGTCGTCGTCTTCTCGCTCTTTTCTGTCTGTAACATCTGTTGGGGGAGATGTCAGAGGGTTCTGCTCTGGGCAATCACTTTTGTGTGTATTCTCGTAATCCACGGCCTTGGACGTTTTTTGGGTGATTTGTGTTCGCTTCCTGCGTCCCCACCTTCCGAGCACTACTTCGGCTCACCGGGGACTGCTGGTGGCGGGGTGTGTGATTTTGTGCCTAAATGACCGGAAGCAACTGGTGGGATCCTCAGGACCAGAGCCCGTCCGGTGGCTGAGTGTGTTGATCTTACGGGAAGAGCTCTGCGTACTTGAGGACGGTGGGCTGAAATCCTAACGGGGGAAGAAATAGGCTGGCTGAAAGGGCGCTCTGTCTCCTTTACGGGACGTCATTGGAGCCTTGGGGGAGAACGAGTGGGAGTTCAGCAGCTCTGGGAGAGGGCACCTGTGGCCTAGCGGGTGACTGGGAGGGGGATTGTAAGGTTCAGTCTTCAGCTAATGCGCTTATGCGATGTAGAAATTGCATTGTAAAATCCGAACATTGTAAAATCTCGACATAGCCCTCGATTCTGACTGTGGGAGAAAACTGGAAGAGTAAAGATTTTTTTAAAGGAAGTGAATGGTTTTGGCAGTCAACTGCTTTTCAGAGTTTTGATGTGGTTTACAGCAGGACAGCTGGTATGGTTTATTTTACTGCTTGTCACTATGTTTAGATTTTAGTCACAGAGGCTTACTGAATACTATGAATCTAAATTCTACCCAGTTTCCATGAGATGGGATTGTTTTCTTTCTAAAATATAATTTATACAGCTGATCATTTTCCCCTTTAAGTCTTTGACATTACCTGATACTGATAAGGTTTTGTTTGGTGTTCAACCTCGTGTTACTAATTTTACCCTAAAAGCTCTTTCTTTAGATGGTTATTGGTTTCCAGTTAGTTCTTTCAAGTAGTCCTTGTATTGTCAGAAAAGTAAGTAATTTGAAATACTTTAAAAGATAGTTTAAGGGGCATCTGGGCAGCTCAGTTGGTTAAGCATCTGCCTTCGGTTCAGGTCATGATTCTAGGGTTCTGGGATCCATCCCATCGCAGCCCTGCTCAGCGGGGAGCCTGCTTCTCCCTCTCCCTCTGCCTGCTGCTCCCTCTGCTTCTGTGCTGTCTCTCTCTGTCAAATGAAGAAATAAATATTTCTTTAAAGATTTTATTTACTTATTTGACACACACACAGAGAGAGACAGTGAGAGAGTGAACACAAGGAGGAGCAGAGGGGAGAAGGAGAAGGAGGCTCCCCGCTAAGCAGGGAGCCTGACATGGGGCTCAATTCCAGCACCCTGGGATCATGACCCCAGCTGAAGGCAGCTGCTTAATGACTGAGCCACCTAAGCACCCTGAAGAAATAAAATCTTAAAAGAGAAAAAAAAAAAGATACTTTAAAAGAGATTGCAAAAAAAAAAAATCACATATCCAACCAACGTTAAAATTTACCTTGTCTTAATTTTTAAGTTTGACAATAAAAATGATATTTCTATTATGTGATACTTAGACTCCAGATTGATTTATTTTACATGTTAAATTGTTCTCAGGTATATGTACAGAGAATGGTGTAATAAGTCCCTGTTTACCCTCATCCAGCTTCAACAGTTGTTAACTCACAGCTGGTTTTCATCTGTATCCCCCAAACCCAGATTTCATGTCCTTTTAACTTGAATATTTCGGCATGTATATTTACATACATTTTTTTTTTAAGATTTTATTTATTAATTTGACAGAGAGAAATTACAAGTAGATGGAGAGGCAGGCGGGGGGGGGGGAAGCAGGCTCCCTGCTGAGCAAAGAGCCCGACTAGGGACCCGATCCCAGGACCCTGAGATCATGACCTGAGCCGAAGGCAGTGGCTTAACCCACTGAGCCACCCAGGCGCCCCTACATACATTTTTTAAAAAAAGATAAACACAAATACCACTATCACAAAAATGAATAATTTCTCATTACCTTCAAATGTCCAACCAATGTTAACATTTTCTTGATTGTGTCACAGTTTTTTTTTTTAATAACCGTTGAATCAGGATCCAAATTCTCTTTATGCATTGTGATTTATTTTAATCTATAGGTTCTCCTCCATCTTATGTCTTTCCTTGTAATTTATTTGTTGATAAACTCCGTGATTTGTTCTGTGGAATTACGGTCTGGATTTTATTCTGTATGGTGCTTAAACTACACAGAAATGGCTGTGCACTGGTAGATAAATCTAAAGGTGTGATCAGATTCAGAATTGATTTATTTTTAGCCAAAAGACTTCATAGGTTGGTGGGCAGATAATGGTTAGTAGTGTTTCTTCTTATAAGCGACTCTTGATGCCCAATGCCTAAAGCCCTTATTTATTTATTTAATATATAGAGAGCGCACAAGCAGAGAGGGGCAGAGGGAGAAGGAGAGGGCATCTCCAGCAGTCTCCACAGTCAATGTGAAGCCCAGTGAGGGGCTTGATCCCATGATTTGGAGATCACGACCTGAGCTGAAATTGAGTTGGTTTTTTTTTTTTTTTTAAAAGATTATTTATTTATTTATTTATTTATTTGGCAGAGAGGCAGGCAGAGAGAGAGGAGGAAGCAGGCTCCCTGCTGAGCAGAGAGCCCAATGCGGGACTCGATCCCAGGACCCCAAGATCATGACCCGAGCCGAAGGCAGCGGCTTAACCCACTGAACCACCCAGGCGCCCCTTGAGTTGGTTTTTAATTAACCATCTAAGCCACCCAGGTGCCTCAGAGTCATTATTTTATTAGGCTTTGGAAACTGTTGATATCTTAATTCTGTAACTTCATTTGTTAGATGGAATGCTTCTATAAAGAGAAATGTCTTGGGATGCCTGGGTGGCTCATTTGGTTGGGATGCTCTTGGTTTCTGCTTAGGTCATGCTGTTGGTGTCCTGGGATGGAGCCCTGAGTCAGGGTCTGTGCTCGGTGGGGAGTCTGCTGGAGATTCTCTCAGTCTCCCATAGCCCCTCCCCTTGCTTTCTCTGTCTCTCTTTCTCTCTCTGAAAAAAAAAAAGAAAAAAGAAAAAAGAGAGAAATGCCCCCTCCATAATTTGGTTATCCTGAATTTTAACTTTTTTGGGAAAAGTAGGGTAACTGCTTAATTCCTCTCCAGTAGGTTGCTAATTCTCAAAATGAGTCGAGATCTTCTGAAAGTAGCCAGTGAGTTGTATTATGTGTTTGTGTCATTGTGAACTCATGAATTTAAACACATTTGATACGGTTCAGTCCATTGTAGGTATTACCCTTATTGATGCTGAGATTGTCTGATCTTTGTCCAATAGGAATCTGTTTAGTTTGCCTCCTAAATCCTTTTTTTTTTTTTTAAAGATTCTATTTATTTATTTGACAGAGAGAGAGATCACAAGGAGTCAGAGAGACAAGTAGAGAGAGAGGAGGAAGCAGGCTCCCTGCTGAGCAGAGAGCCCGATGTGGGGCTTGATCCCAGGACCCTGGGACCAAGACCTGAGCCAAAGGCAGAGGCTTTAACCCACTGAGCCACCCAGGCGTCCCTGGCTCTAAGATTTTAACTACCCTAGATATCTCATATAATTGGAACCATGTGGTGTTTGTCCTTTTGTGGCTAGCTCATTTGCAAAATGTCCTCAAAGTTCATCCATGTTGTAGCAGGTGTCAGAATGTTTTTCCTTTTGAAGACTTAATAATACGCCATTACATAGATACAGCACATAACTGCTTTTTAGTAAATACTAGTGTGAAAATTTTATTCACTAATGGCATTTTTTTTCCTTATCCTATGAACTGATGAGAATTTTCTGGTACATTTTAAGTTATCAGACAGGAAGGAAATACATCATGTAGGTGTGATGTCATACTCAGAAATTCTGTTGAGAAGATTCCAGCCTTCTGTATTACATAGTGGTTGACAGCTGCCAGTATTAAAGACTTAAGTTTTACATTTTTTTCTTTTTTGAAATAGCTGCCATTTCAGCCCCTTAACTACAGCAATACTGTTTTGGGTTGGTTTCAGCAGTATCATTTCTCAGATAAAATTGTCTAACTCATTGACACAGAGAGTCCACTATTAATCAGTTTTTTTTTTTTTTTCTTTATTTATCTGACAGAGATCACAAGTAGGCAGAGAGGCAGGCAGAGAGAGAGGAGGAAGCAGGCTACCTGCAGAGCAGAAAGCCCTATGTGGGGCTCGATCCCAGGACCCTGGGATCATGACCTGAGCCGAAGGCAGAGGCTCAACCCACTGAGCCACCCAGGTGCCCCTATTAATCAGTTTGTTAACATTACATTTTAGTAATCTGTTTTTTCTCGTGTTACCCATGGTTCTCTCACCCATTATCTATGTACGTGTTTACTGAACTCAAGATATTTAAACTTTAAAGACTGAATTACTAGACCTGTAGAGCCTAAGTGTGTAAACAACTGCCTGAGGTCATAGTTATTAATGCTGTTTTGCCAACATCAGTTTTGTCAGTTCTCTCCTCATAATGCATCCTGAATCAGTCCTCCTGTCCCATATCCCTGTCACCACCTGGGACCCAGCAGCCATCACAACTCCTTTGAACTGGCACAGCAGGCTCCAGCTGGTTTCCTTGTCTTTCTAACCCGTTCTCTATCTTTCAGCTAGGGTGATTTACATAGAATATAAATTAGAATGTGTTCTGTCTTGCTTAAAACCCTTCAAAGACTGATAAAAGTGGTCGCCTGTAGGGACAGGGATCTTTGTGGCTAGGGTATAAGGATGGGAGGGAGAATTACTTTTCATTGTAGAAGCTTATATATCTTTGGATATATATTTTAGTTCATGTAGTTGGGTTATGTACTCAGAATAAAATAAGTAATCTTACAAAAACCCAGGGACTCCCCCCCCTTTTTTTTTTTTTTTTTTTAAGATTTTACTTATTTATTTGACAGACAGAAATCACAAGCAGGCAGAGAGGCAGGCAGAGAGAGGGGAGGGGGAATCAGGTCCCTGCTGAGCAGAGAGCACGATGCAGGGCTTGATCCCAGGACTCTGAGATCATGACCAAAGGCAGAGGCTTAATCCACTGAGCCACCCAGGCGTCCCCACTTTACTTTTCTTTGAGTAGAATTCTCCACTTTCATTCTACTTCTATCCCAGAATGAACTTTGGTATTTTATGTTTTTCCTTTAGCTTAATATAATTTCAGTGCGTTAATAGAAAGAGTTATAGGAAGTGAGAAAGACCTGGTTATGCCTAGCTGTGTGATTCTCTATTCCAGATTAACCTTGTTTGCTGAATTCTAAAACAGGAGGAGATGTATTTCCTGCTTCACATGGCATATTTATGGGGATTAGATATAATGTAGGTGAACCTGGCCCAGAGGTTACAGTGGAATCCCTTCTGTGCCCCGCCGGCAGATACCTCATGGCTTTTGGGCATAGGATTGTAGTAAGAAAGCAGATGGACATATAGTGCATCTAATCTAACCAGATGAGAAGATGGTGGAAGAAAATGAAATGTGTGCAATTCAAAGGTGCTGTTGCCACAGGAGTTTGCTACACAGAAGCATAGACGTAAGCCAGAAAGCTTGGAGCTCAAAACCTTTGGGCGAACTCTTAATTTTTATTTTTTCAGAAGGTGTTGCTTTACTGTCTTTTTGCTGTATCATTTTCTGCAAGAATCTGCTATCATCCTAATTTTTGTTCCTTTATGTAACCTGTCCCTTTTCTCGGGCTGCTTTGAAGACTTCTTCCTGTCACTGGTTTTGAGCAGTTTTATTTTGATGTGTCTGTGTGTGCATATTTCTTATGCTTGTGGGATTCATTAAGCTTTTTTCTTGGATCTGTGGGTTTATGTGTTCATCAGATTTGGGAAAATTTTGGGCATTATTTTTCACAGTTTTTCCTATTCTTTCTCCATGTGCTGTGCTTTGAGGGCTCCAATCCCATGCATGTTAGACCATGAAAAGTTGCCCCATAATTCACTGATGCCCCTTTATTTGATTGTCTTTTCTGTGTAGGTTTCGTTTGGATAGTTCATACTGTATCTTCACATTCACTGATTTTAGTTCTGCAGTGTTTAATCTGCCGTTAGTCTTGTTTAGTGTAATTTTTCATTTTAGATGTCCTGGCTTTCATCTTTATAAGTTCTATTTGTATCATTTTTTATACCTTCCATTTCTCTACTTAAGATTTTGAAAATATGGGATGTAGTGTACCAACTGTTCTAATGACCTTGTCTGCTAATTTTAACTTCTCTTTCAGGGCTGGGGTTAGTTTTGATTGATTTATCTCCTCTGGGTTATATTTTCCTGCTCTTTGCTTGTTTGGTAATTTTTTATTGGATACCAGACATTGCAAATTTTATTTTACATTGTTGTGTTTTGAATAGTTATTTATTCCTCTAAATACTCTTGATGTTCTGTAGCATTAGCAACAGGACTTTAAATTTTTTCTTGGTGAAAAATTGGTGAATTGCAGTATTTTCTTTTTATATAAATTAAGTTCATAGCCTTCTTGAGAATCTAAAATCACTTAAAAAAGCCACTTCCCTGTGAATCCTATATATTGTTTTGTTTTTATTTTTCTCCATGCTTTGGGAAATTATTTTGGAAGTGGAAGAGGGATGTCCTTTTTTGAATTCCCTATTCTTTAAAGGTTTTCAAAACCAAATCCAAGATTTGGTTAGTAACAGAGTAAATATGCTAATACCCCCTTAGTTTGGTCAGTGCTTACTGGCTATCACATGTCTCCTTAAAATAGGAATTTTGGGGCGCCTGGGTGGCTCAATGGGTTAAGCCTCTGCCTTCAACTCAGGTCATGATCTCAGGGTCCTGGGATTGAGCCCCACATCGGGCTCTCTGCTCAGCAGGGAGCCTATCCCCCCCCCCCCCCCCCGCGCCTACTGATCTCTCTCTCTGTCAAATAAATAAAATCTTTAAAAAAAATAGGAATCTTAACATAGTATAACATTAAACTTTAACAGAGCTGTTTAATTGTTAATGCTTATTCTGACCCACTTGCAGGAAACTTGAGCTGGAGGGGATGAAGGGGGAACAAGTTGAATTCGTTTTGCTCTTTGAGCTTTATTTATTCCAGAAGTACCTTTTTTTTTAAATTATTTTTAAAGATTATTTATTTATTTATTTGACAGACAGAGCTCACAAGTAGGCAGAGAGGCTGGCAGAGAGAGGGGGGGGAAGCAGGCTCCCTGCAGAGCAGAGAACCGCATGCAGGGCTGGATCCCAGGACCCTGGGATCACGACCTGGGCTGAAGGCAGAGGCCCAACCCACTGAGCCACCCAGGCGCCCCCAGAAGTACCTTTTTAAGCAGTTGTTATGGTCAGTGTACATTGTTTCTCATAGCTGTTAGTTTAAAAGTGTTCAGTGTATTTTGACAAGATGTGTTTTTTTTTTTTTTTTAATGAGTATGCTACCTAGGAAAAAAAATCTTTTTTTTAAAAAAGATTTTATTTATTTATTTGACAGAGAGAGAGATCATAAGTAGGCAGAGAGGCAGGCAGAGAGAGAGAGGGGGAGGGAAGCAGGCTCCCCGCTGAGCAGAGAGCCCGATGCAGGACTCGATCCCAGGACCCCGAGATCATGACCTGAGCCGAAGGCAGTGGCCCAATCCACTGAGCCACCCAGGCACCCGGAAAAAAACATCTTAAATAGAGTAGGACTTGAGTCTGTAGGACACTTACCTTTTAACAATGCCTTGAGAACCCTCTCTGCTGGGATAAAATAACAACAGTAATCTTTAAAAAATGTTACTTTACAAGCATATTTTCCATTCTATAACTTTATTAACTTGCCTATCAGTGTACTTACTGAGCACTGTTTTATCTGTTATATGTTGGGTATTATTCTAGGCCCAGTGGATAGATACACATTCCCCGTCTTGGAAACTTTTTTTTTCTTTTTTTCAAGATTTTATTTATTTATTTGACAGAGATCACAAGTAGGCAGAGAAGCAGGCAGAGAGAGGAGGAAGCCGACTCCCTGCTGAGCAGAGAGTCCGATGCTGCTGCTGCTGCTGTGGGGCTTGATCCCAGGACCCTGGGATCATGACCTGAGCTGAAGGCAGAGGCTTTAACCCACTGAGCCACCCGGGTGCCCCCCACTCTTGGAAACGTCTATTCTAGAATGAGAGATAGAGAATAAATGCTATGTTAAGTAGTAGTAAGTGCTGTGAAGATGGGAGGCATGAGGAAATAGAGAATGATGGCAGCAGAATCTATTTTAGATGGGTTTACGGAGGAGGAGACGTTTGATCAGAGATCAAATCTGTTTGCATCTGGGAGCAGGTGTGTTTGGGCAGTGGAAGTAGAGCTCCATCTTACTGTCCATGGTTTCTTGTTGCCTGTTGATGGCGGATACTAAAGGGGCGAGGCCACACGGGCTAGGTTTCTGGAAAAGAAGCCCATGTGGGCTGTGAGCTAGAGGAGGAGACAGAGCTGCACATGGTGAGTGCTGTTGCCCTGTGTGCGCCTAGTGACAGACACTGGGCAGTGTAGTTATGAAACGGATTTTTTTTTTTTTGAGCCCATCTGATAACAGCAACAGTAAAATTCTTAATGTTATTATTATAATAGTATTAGGATTATGTAATTATTAAATTATAACAGTGGCCACAGGTAATTTTTATTGCTCCCTGTGTGGGAAGTATTCTTTGAATTTGCTGCTGAGGAAGCTGTTGCATAACTTGTGGGAGAGTACAGTCAGGACACTGGTTTGCACATACACCTCTTTTAAGAAATAGTTACACAGAGGAGTGCCTGACGGCTCTTGGGGTTATGAGTTCAAGGCCCATATTGGGCATAGAGCTCATTAAAAAAGAAAAAAAAAGCCACAAGAAACAAGTTGAAGAGAATTTAGTAACTGTATGAAAAAAGTTATAAATAATGATCATTGATCATACTTCCCCTTAATACATCTTGGAGAAAGTTCAGTATCAGCACCCAGAAACCTGTTTTGTTCTCCTCAACAGTCTCAGGTGTCCCATTTTATGGGTGTACTATTATTTATTCAATTGCTCCTGTATTGATGGCTTTTTTTTTTTTTAAAGATTTTATTTATTTATTTGACAGACAGAAATCACAAGTAGGCAGAAGCAGGCAAAGAGAGAGGGGGAAGCAGACTCTGCTGAGCAGAGAGACTGATGTGGGACTCCATTCCAGGATCCTGAGATCATGACCTGAGCCGATGGCAGAGGCTGAACCCACTGTGCCACCCAGACACCCTCGATGGGTGTTCGTTTCTAGAATTTTACTGTTAGGGACTGTTTGAGTGAGTATTCTTCCATCCCGGTCTTCAGGCACTGTGATGTATACTTGTAGGTCTGTTCTGGGGAGTGAATTGCCTGGGTGGAAGGATGTTTGCACTTTAGTTTGCATAGCTGTTTCCAAATTACCCTCTTGAGGAGTTATAACAATTTATACTCCCATCAGCTGTAAGAGTTCCCGAAATAAGGAAGGATTTGCATGTACTGTGGAAGTAAGAGTGGTGCTTGTCTTACACCATTATTGTAAGGTACCTGATAAGCTGTCAGTAAACGGCAGTTATTATATTACTGTTAAAATTATGAACCTTTTTCTGAACTTTATTACGAAAAATATTGTGAGTCTAAGAACTGTTTCAGGAGGTTGGGAAAGAGAAATTACACAATTGGCCTAGCAATGTGTGCCCCCCAGGTAACTGTCACCTGTGTCGGAACAGATTCATCCTGCATCAAGCCCCAGAGCCCCTGAGCCTCTGGAGGCTGATGTCAGGAAATGGAGCTGTGGGTGCATGCAGGCTTGTGCTGGTCCCTGGCTGCTCACAGGGACGTTTGTTCCGCATGTGCTTTCTCATACCTGGAGTGGCAGCTTTGCTATTTGCTTGGGAAGGCCATCCCTTGAGAGCGACCTTGAAGATGTCCTGTCCTGAGCACTTTGCTCTTCCCTTCTCTTACTTTGAAAGGCTTGATGTTGGTTTGCCTTATAAAGTGACTTAGAATGACTTAAGGAGGTCTTTACCTAAAAAATAGGAGTTTTCTCATCTGCTTGCTCTTGCTTGAAATTCCTTGGCAGAGCAGACGAAGTGGTACTGCCATGGTTTTAGGTATGAGGGAGGGAGGGAATAAAGGCACTTTACTGCCCCAAGGCTCTGGTTTCTCCATCACAATGTGAAGCAGTTTTAAGATACAAAGCAGAGAATGTTATGAAAGCACTTTGAAAATACAAATGCATTTATTTGTTTATTTGAGAGAAAGAGAGACCCCAGGAGCAGGAAGAGGGACTGAGGGAGGGAGAGCAGCAAAGGGAGAGGAAGAGGGAGAAGCAGGTATCTGTTGAGCAGAGTCCTATGAGAAGCTTGATCCCAGGACTCAATTCCAGGACTCTGGTATCATGACCTGAGCCAAAGCAGATGATGAACTGACTAAGCCACCCAGGTGCCCCAAATAAATCTTAAAAAAAAAAAAAAGAAAAGAAAATGCAAATGCCAGATAACAGCATCTGTCCACACAGAAACTGGTATGTGAATGTTCATGGCAGCATTCTTCTTAATAGCCTGAAAGTGGAAAGAACCCGCTGTCAGGTTGAATAAGAGACGTGATGTGTCCATGAGGTGGAGCCTTATTCGGCAACAGTAAGAATGAGGTGCTGATACATGCTGCACGTGCTAAGAACTCTTATGCTAGGAAGGAAGCCAGGGAAAGGAGGAAGAGGGAAGAGTGGAAATGGGGAGTGCCTGCTAGTGTGCCTGGGATTTCTTCTTGGGTGTTGAAAATGTTACAGAATTAGATCTTGATGCTGGTTGCACATCTCCATGAATAAGTGAAAAACCACTGAACTGTATACTTCAATTGGGTGAATTTTTATGGTATGTGAACATATCTCAGTATGACTGCAGACATGCTAGTGCAGCATTGGGGACTTTAGTCTCCCTGAAGGGAGTCCATTGTCAGCTGTTGTATTAGTGCTGGGTGTTAGGAATATGGTGTCAGGATGCAAGTCCAATTTTGCCGCAGAGTCTGTGGCCCTGGATCAAGTTAGTGAAATTCTTTGAACTCCTATTCTCATCCATAGAGTAGGCGTAGTAATAGTAACAATCTTACCTAACCCAGAGCCTTGTGGAGCCAGTGAGACAACATTTGACCACTTGTGGCACACAGGTGTGCTGTCCGTATGCATGTTCCCTTTCTTTCTCTTTTCCCAGTGTATGGACTGGTGAGAAGGGGACACTATCGGGGAAAGGCTTACAAGGGCAATGGAAGGCCCTGTGTACTAGCTCCTCCCACTATTTTTTTTTTAATAAGTCAAAGCTCTATGCAGAGATTTGTGTCATGTACAGCTGCACATGTTTGCAGCTTAGCAAGAACTTTGTGATTAACCATGCTTTCCGAGATTTAAGAATATTGTAGTTAACGGCCAACCTTGCTCCCAGATGGTACCATTAATCAAGCTGTTGCATAGAGCTTCAGGCAGGCAAGGAGGAGTTAGAAATGGGGCTCGAGTCTCGTGGAATGCGCTCCCTTCAGGACTGTCTGTTTCAGGAGGAAGGGATATGACATGCATCCCTCCATCTTTAGGGAACTAGAGGGCCCCACCATCCAGATAATGCTGTCTCAGTTTGTTCTGAACATTGTCTCCAGGGGCTGAAGCACAGTGTACTTTGACAGCATAAACCCCAGGAATGTAGCTGACCTAGGGTGTTTGGAACATTTAGTGTTTTCTGTTTACCGCCTCAGGTGTCCGACAGATGGATTGTTTTGGAAAGCAGGGGTTTTCTTCAGGGGAAGAAAGCATTTTTTTTCCAGCTTTTACTCAAGCAATGGAACTATGAATTTTCTTTGTCTCTGGTTTCTAAGTGATACTAGGATTTAGGAGACTTACTCATTGAACTTTTATTTACTTTTTTTTTTTTTTTAAAGATTTTATTTATTTATTTGACAGACAGGGACTACAAGTAGGCAGAGACAGGCAGAGAGAGAGGAGGAAGCAGGCTCCCCACTGAGCAGAGAGCCTGAAGTGGGGCTGGATCCCAGGATCCTGGGATCATGACCTGAGCCGAAGGCAGAGGCTTCCCAGGCGCCCCCTCATTGAACTTTTAGAAAAGCCTTCAGTGTAGCAGGATTTGTACTGAACATTCAGGAATCAAAGATAATAAGAACAGAAGTCCCACTTCAAGGGCTCAGGGCTCTTCAGGTCAGATGGAGTGCAGGGTGAGCCCACGAGGCTGGTGGTCCAGGCTCTCCTGTTAGGGTCTTTGGGAGGGACTTGAGGTAGATGCCTGTTAGGGCTGTTCATGTCATTGCACTACCCAGGTGCTCCAACCACAGTTACTTTTATCATTCATTATCTTAAAAAAATAAACCTAGCATTTCTGTTTTAAAGTATATTTTAGGAGTGCCTGGCTGGCTCAGTTGGAAGAGCGTGCAACTCTTGATCTCAGGGTCATGAGTTCAAGCCCCATGTTGGATGTAGAGATTACTCAAACAAACAAATAAATAAATAAACTATATTTTAATTTTTTCTGGTGGATAATTTCTGTTTTTGTTGCTTCATAATGTACTAGGATGAAGTAGAATTTTCATGAAAACTGCACATTTTCATGACTACAGCTATGGAAACCTGCCGGTATCTTTTTCATGAAACAAGTTATTAATATGTTGTTTTGGCTTTTGAGGCCATTGACCCCAGATTTCAGTGTGCTGTGAAAAAAGCTATGACATCATCTTTATAATTAGTAAAAATCAAGGCTGCATGTTGTTTGCTAGAGTAAATACATGAATTACAATTTGAGATTGATGCACATACTTGTTTTTCCCTGAAAGGACATATGGTTTGTGCTTCTAAACTCAGGTAATTAGCACATTCTTAGCTGTACCTATAATCTGACTCTCAAGAGTTGATATACAGATTAGAAAATAAATATGTATAAAGCCTAGTGGGGATTATGGATTGCTACATAGTGTGAAATTTATTCTTTTTCTAACTTCCTAGAAGTTGGTCACTTCTCTTTTTCTTTTTCTTTTTGTTTTTTTTTTTTTAAATTTATTTGACACACAGAGAGAGATCCAGGAGTAAGCAGAGAGGCAGGCAGAGAGAGAGGGGGAAGCAGGCTTCCCGCTGAGCAGAGAGCCCGATGTGGGACTCGATCCCAGGACCCTGAGATCATGACCTGAGCCGAATGCAGAGGCTTAACCCACTGAGCCACCCAGGCACCCATTGGTCACTTTTCTTATAGTGTTTTGAGTCTCTGTTTTTCTCTAAAAGTAGCTCTTTTTTTTTTTTTTTTTAAAGATTTTATTTATTTATTTGACAGACAGAGATCACAAGTAGGCAGAGAGGCAGGCAGAGAGAGAGAGAGAGGAGGAAGCAGGCTCCCCGCTGAGCAGAGAGCCCGATGCGGGGCTCGATCCCAGGACCCCGAGACCATGACCTGAGCCGAAAGCAGAGGCTTTAACCCACTGAGCCACCCGGGCGCCCCTAAAAGTAGCTCTTTAGTGAAGCCAATGGTTTTCAATGCATTATCTTTTCATTATGTAAGTGTGTTTAAAATTTCCTAATGATTTCTTCTTCGATCTGTAAGGTATGCTTTTTTGGGCACCTGGGTGACTCAGTGGGTTGGATATCTGACTCTTGGTTTCAGCTCATGTCATGATCTTGGGGTCGTGGGATGAAGTCCCATGTTGGGCTCTGTGCTGGGTGTGGAGCCTCCTTGGGATTCCTTCCCTCTCTCTCTCTAAAAAAAGAAATTGTGCCTTTAAATTTTTAAATATATGTATGTATTTGTGTATAAATGTGTATGTATATATAATGTGTATATAAAATTTTAAATTTCTGTTATTCATCTGTTTTAATTGCACTGTGACCAGAGAAATCGTTTATATGCTACTGATTCTCTGGAATTTGTTGAGATTTTAAAAATTTCCACCCAGGGGTGCCTAGGTGGCTCAGTCAGTTAAGCATCTGACTTTGGATCGGGTCATGATCCCACGGTCCTGAGATAGATTCCCACGTCAGGCTCCCTGCTCCACGGGGAGTCTGCTTCTTCCTCTGCCTTTCTCCCAGCTCATTCTCTCAATCTCTCTTGCTCGCATGCTCTCTCAAATAAATAAATAAAATCTTTAAAAAAAATTAACACCTGAGTGGCTCAGTCAATTAAGCATCTGCCCTTGGCTCAGGTCATGATCCCAGGGTCCTGGAATCGAGTCCCACATTGGGCTCCCTGCTCAGTGGGGATCCTGCTTTTCCCTCTCCCTCTGCATGCTACTCCCTCTGCTTGTGCTCTCTCTCCATCAAATAAATAAATAAAATAAATAAATAAAAATCTTAAAAAAAAATTAAAAATTTCCACCCAGATATGAGGTGATTATTTATACATGTTTTTTGTATTCTAGAGAAGAGTATATATTCTTTGTTTTTAGAAACCAGGGAGTTGCAAGGTTCTGTATACTTACGAAGATATAACTTGTTGATTGTTCTTATTTTCTATTTACTGTTTACGAATCTTTGACTGCTTTGCCTACTAGTAATGGAGCAGTGCTTTAGTTTCTCTTTATGATAACCAATTTATCAGTTTCTGTCTGAGTTCCAGCAATTTTTGCTTCATTTGTCTTGAGACCATTTTATAAAACATATATATATTAAAAAAAATTTTTTTTAAAGATTTTATTTATCCATCTGACAGACAGAGATCACAAGTAGGCAGAGAGGCAGGCAGAGAGAGAGGAAGAAGCAGGCTTCGAGCAGAGAGCCCTATGCTGGGCTGGATCTCAGGACCCTGGGATCATGACCTGAGCTGAAGGCAGTGGCTTTAACCCACTGAGCCACCCAGGTGCCCCTATATATATTTTAAATCTTCCTGTTGTAGTGAGCTTTTTATCATTAAGTAGTGGCTTTTCCATCCCAAATAAATGCTTTTATTTTCCAAGGTCTTTTGTTTTATATTAACATAGAAACCCCACCTTTCTTTTGGTTGGTATTTGCCTGGTATACCTATTTTCATCCATTTACTTGCGTACTTTGTATTCTGTTCTTATGTTTTATTGATATATTAAATTTTGGGGCGGATGCTGTAATCAATTGCCTCAAACTTGGTGCCATAAAACAATAAAGTATTCTCTTACAGTTCTGGAGGCCAGAAGTCCAAAATCTGTATGACTGAGCTGACATCATGGTGATGGCTCTGGAGGTTCTTAGAGGAGAATTTGCCCCTTGGCTCTTCTGCCTTCTTATAGCTGCCAGCATTGTTTGGCAGTGGCCACCTCTCTGCAGTCCCTGTGTCCCTGGTCGTACTGCTCTCTGATGAATGTGTAGTCAGATTTCCCTCTTCCTTCTTATTGGCAATTGCATTTAGGTAATCCAGGTAGCCCAGGATAATCTCATCACCCCAAATCTTTAATTACATTAGCAAAGTCTTTGCCATGTAAAGTAACATTTACAGGCTCCTAGGGTTAGAACTAATATCTCTAATGACCATTATTCAGCATACCATACTGGTTATAATTTCTGTCTTTTAACTGGCATTATATTTATTGTGATTCTGATAAATTTGTACCTTTTATATCATTTTGCATTTTCTTTCTTTTCAAGATTTTATTTATTTGAGAGAGAATGAGTTGTGGGGAGGGACAAAAGGAGAGGGAGACAAGTAGACTCTGTGCAGAGCAGGGAGCCGGATGCAGGGCTTGATCCCAGCACCCTGAGATCATGACCTAAGCTGGAGATAGATGCTTAACTGACTGTGCCACCCAGTTGCCCCTATATTTTGTTTTCTATTTGTCTTTTTCCCTTTCATGGTTGCCTTTTTATTTATTTAATTAAAAATTTATATTTTTTAAAGATTTAGTTTTTTTATTTGAGACAGAGAGAGCACAAGCAGGGAGATAGGCAGAGGGAGAGTGAGAAGCAGACTCCCTGCTGAGCTGTGGGCTGGACATGAGGCTCCATCCCAGGACCTGGAGATCATGACCTGAGCCGAAAGCAGACACTTAACTGACTGAGCCACCCAGGCTCCCTTACCTTTTAATTTTTTTTTTAGAGATTTTATTTGTTTATTATAGAGAGCCAGAATGAGCAGGGGGAGGAACAGAGGGAGAGGGAAAAGAAGACTCCCTGCTGATGAGTGGATCCCATGACCTTGAGATCATGACCTGAGCGGAAATCAAGAATCAGATGCTCAACCCACTGAGCCACCTAGGTGCCCACACGCTTGTTTTTTTAAACAACTAAGTTTTCTTTTTTCTTTTATGTTCTCCCTTCTTTTGGTTTGGAAATTACATACTGTTTTGTTCTATTTTAGTGGTTGCCCTTGAATTTTACCCTGCATATATGTGACAAAGTCCTAAATTAATACTGTCTTCTTCCACCAAACAAAACAAGAACATTGAAGCACTTCAATTCCAGTTAAACTCAACTATTAAGTTATGTGCTACTGTTGTTCAGTATTTTAGTTCAGCCTTTTTTAAACTCATAAATTGGACATCATCATCCCTATACAAAATACATTTTTAGATTTTTCCCCCCCATTTAGCAGTTTCTTGACTCACAGTCCTTATGGCATTTCTAATTTTTCTTCCTAGGATCACTTTTCTTCTTTAGCAATTCCTTTTCTGCAGGTATGTAGGTGGTACCTTTGTTTTTGTTCATCTGAAGTGACTTTATTTTGCACACATTCTCAAAAGATAGTTTTGGGGTAGAAATCCAGATTGCCAGTTATTTCCTTTTAGCATTTTGAAGAAACTCTATTTCTCTTTTGTTATTTCTGTTACATGTTTGTCAGTGTCTAATTATTACACTTTTGTAGATGCTCTTTGTTTATTCTTGCCTTTGCTATGCTATAGATTCATTACTGTGTCTACAAGATGTGTATTTCTCTTTATTTGTGGATTCATGTCTTTCAGTTAGATAAAGTTGTTAGCCATTCTCTCCTTGGATATTATATTGACTCTGACTCTTCATTCTTTTTGTTGTTGTTGTGTAGTTTTTATTTCTTAATCATAAACTTAACTCTACAATCCAGCTGCTTGGAGGGGAGTAAGGAAAGCGTGGAACCCATAGGACTGCAGTGAGAGCACAGAGATTATAGGTTATTTCAAGCAGATGGGGGTGAAGGGGGGTGTTCTCCTGAGCTGCAGGAGGAGTGGTCTGGTAGTAAAGATAAGACACAAGTCAAATTTATTACGTTTGTCCATAGTCAGTAGTGGTGGTCTTGCTGTTCCTGGACCCAAAGCACTCCATGGCCTCCACAATATTCCTGCTCTCTCTCACCTTGCGAAAGACTGCATGCTTCCCATCTGGCCACTTGGTCTTGGCAGTGCAGACAAAAAACTGGGAACCATTTGGGTTGGGGCCTTTTGCCATGGACAAGATCCTAGGACTTGTGTGTTTCGGGATGAAATTCTCATCATCAAATTTCTCCTCATAGTTGGACTGGCCGCCAGTGCCATTATGGCATGTGAAGTCACCACCCTGGCACAGAAATCCTGAAATAATCCTGTGAAAGCAGGAACCTTCATAGCCACATCCTTTCTCCCCAGTGCACAGAGCATGAAAGTTCTCCACTGTGTTTGGAACTTTGTCTGCAAATAGCTCCAGAGAGATGCAGCTGAAGTGCTTGCCTTTTGGTGAGATGTCAAAGACTATGGTGGGGCTGACAGTGGCTGGTGATGCAGGGACGCTCTGGGGCAGTGGCATCAGCAGACTCTTCATTGTTCTTTATTATTTTGGCCTGTAACTCCAGTGAACGTGTAGTGGACTTTCTTATTCTATCTGTTTTGGCATGGTTTGTACCTCCTTGTCTCCCTGTGCTGGTCTCTGGGGAGTTTTTTCAAAATCTGTCTTTTAATTTACTTCTTCCTCTTCATCTGTGTCAAAGCTCCTGTTAATTTATTAGTTGATTTGTAAAGTATTTTTTAAAGTTTTTAAAAAAGATTTTATTTTATTTATTTTTAAAATTTTATTTATTTATTATTTATTTGAGGGAGAGAGGGCACACGCACCATGCAGGAGACAGCATGAATAGGAGAGAGGGAGAGGCAGACTCCTCTCTGAGCAGGTAGCCCAAGGCTTGGATCTCTAGGATCATGACCCCAGCCACAGGCATATGCTTAATTGACTGAGCCATCCAGGTGCCCCAAGATTTTATTTTTCTTTTTTCTTTTTCTTTCTTTTTTTTTTTGACAGACAGATCACAAGTAGGCAGAGTCAGGCAGAGAGAGGGAAGCAGGCTCTCTGCTGAACAGAGAGCCCGATGCGGGGCTGGATCCCAGGACCCTGGGATCATGACCTGAGCCGAAGGCAGAAGCTTTAACCACTGAGCCACCCAGGTGCCCCAAGATTTTATTTTTCATGTAATCTCTACACCCAAGGTGGGCCTTGAACTTAACCCTGAGATCAGGAGTCACATGCTCCACCAGCTGAGCCAGCCAAGTGCCCTGTAAATAACTTCTTCAACATTTTATATCTGTAAGTTCTGTTTGGTTTCTTTTTCAGCCCTGCTCATTTTTTATAATCTCTGAGGCTTGTCATATTGTGGTTAATTTATTTTTTAAACATTTCAGGGGCACCTGGTGGCTCAGTGGGTTGGGCCTCTGCCTTTGGCTTGGGTCATGATCTCAGGGTCCTGGAATCAAGCCCCGAATTGGGATCTCTGCTTGGTGGGGAGCCTGCTTCCCCCTCTCTCTCTGCCTGCCTCTGCCTACAAGTGATCTCTCCCTCTCTTTGTCAAATAAATAAATAATAATAAAAAAAAAACCCATTTCATACATAGTTATTCTATGTTCTGTATTATAATCCTAGTATCTAAAGCCTTTGAGGGCCCAAGTATATGGTTTATTATTTCTGATGACTGTCACTCATGAAGATTGTTTTTGGGTTTGTGAAATTTTTACTAAGACCTTCTATTTGGTTGATTTTAACTTGGGGAAAAACCTGAGGATCAACGTTAAGGTTGTTTTTCCTGAAAGGATTGTATTTACTTTTACTGTGAGCGAGGGTCACTGCTCACCTGAGACCATTTCCACCCTCTTGAGAGTTCCAGCTGATTGCCTCTGTTTTTGCCTCCAGCAGTGCTCATTTTTGGTATTTGACCTCTTCTAATGTTACCTGTTGTAAGTGGTTCCCATTTGGAGTTAACTAGTTTCATTGCCGTGGTTTGGGGCCGTTTTTGTTTAGCCCTTGGAGGTTTCATGTATTTCTTATACACAAATAACATTGGTTTTTATGGCAAATCTTATGGAGTGGTAGGGCCTCTCAAATATTTGCCTTACTTGATCTCCAAGTGGTGTTTATTTGTAATGGAAATAGTGGTCATGTGTTGTTTCAAAACTTAGGTAAAGTATATTCAGTATGAGTGATTCTAATGTGCACAGTTGGAGGGTCTGTGGAGTGAGTGAGATGTGTTGATGTTCTTGGTAAAGGAAAGAACCAGCTCTAGCTTAGCCAGCATGTGAACCTTTGGTGATAAAGTCATTACTTTGCTCAGTTTCATCATCTATTTTATCATCTATAAAATAACTATATGACCTTTTAAAAAAATTTATTTATTTATTTGACAGAGAGAGATCACAAGAGGGGGAAGCAGGCTGAGCTGAGCAGAGAGCCCTTGGAGGGGCTCGATCCCAGGACTCTGGGATCATGACCTGAGCCTAAGGTAGGGGCTTTAACCCACTAAGCCACCCAGGTGCCCCAAGATTTGTTTATTTTTAGAGAGAGAGTGTGTGCGCAAGCACAAAGTCAGAGGGACAGAGAGAGAGACTCTCAAGCAGACTCCACACTGAGCTCATACAACTGGATCTCATGACCCTGAGATCGCCACCTGAGTCAAAAAATCAAGAGTCTGACGCTTAACTGACTGTGCCACCCAGGTGTCCCCTTATTATATTAGTTTAATAAGCATTATTTAGCCTGCACCTGGGTGGCTCAGTGGGTTAAAGCCTCTGCTTTCGGCTCGGGTCATGATCCCAGGGTCTTGGGATCAAGCCCCGCATCGGGCTCTCTGCTCGGCAGGGAGCCTGCTTCCTCCTCTCTGCCTGCCTCTCTGCCTGCTTGTGGTCTCTATCTGTCAAATAAATAAATAAAATCTTTAAAAAAAAAAAAAAAAAAGATCTGTGTTCAGAGTACTGTGTTTGAAATGTCAGAAGATAAGCTTTGTAATTGCTCCAGACTTCAGTAAGCTTGCAGTCTAGCAGTTGTTTAAACAGGGACAATACAGGGGCACCTGGGGACTCAATCATTTGAGGATCCTATTCTTGATTTCCTTCTAGGTTGTGATCGCAGGGTTGTGGGATTGAGCCCTGTGTCGGGCTCCCTGCTCAGGGGTCAGTCTGCTTGGGATTCTCTTTTCTCTCCCTCTGCCTCTCCCTGTATCCCCCCTTCCCCTTACCCCTACACACCCTCTCTCTCTTAGTTAAATCTTTTTTAAAAAATGGGCAATACAGAGCAGTGATGCCATCTGTTAGAGGAACCTCTAGTAAGTAGTGCTGCTGTGTGTCTCTGTGCACATATTGAGGACAGTTAATTAGTGCCATCATAGAATGTTCTGCCAGTGTCCTTTTTTAAGAGATTCAGTCATCTTTAAAGGTGCTGCTTATGATAATAGTTACCATTTATTATGGTTCCTTAATTTATTGCTTACTGTGTACCAAGCACTATACAAAACACTTGACATAAGTTAACTTATTTAATCTTAAATCAAGAAAGTAGATAATGCTACCATTCTCATTTTACAGATGAAGAAACTAAAATATACATAGAGAGAGATGAAGAAGTGTGCCTAAGGATATGTAGCTAGTAAGTGATGACCTGGGACCAGAACCCAGGTGATCTGACCCTGGGGTCTAAACTCTAATGTGGCTTGAACATGTTTATTATAATCAGTTAACACTGGGAGGCTAATGGAATTTTGTTGAAGACCCAAGCCAGATTCATTCTTTCCTTCTTTCCCTCCCCCTCTCCGCTTCCTTCCCTCCCTTCCCTTCTTTTAAATATTTTATTTATTTATTTGTCAGAGAGACAGAGAGAGAGAGTGCGCGCGAGAGAGTGCGCATGCGTGAGAGTGATCGTGAGCACACAAGCAGGGGGAACAGCAGGCAGAGGGAGAAGCAGGCTCCTGGCTGACCTGGATGAGCTAGGCGCCCATTGCCAGACTCCATCCCAGAACCCTGGGATGAAGACCTGAGCTGAAGGCAGACACTCAGCCTAGGCATCCCCCAAGCTAGATTATTTCTGTGCCAATCTGTATCACATGGATTTTGGAAATATAAAAAGGATAGAGTACATTAAAGTTCAAACTAAATTTGTTTAGTCAAACAGATGGTTTGGTTGGTTTATCTTCAGGCGCCTCGCCCTAAATTGTTTTCAAAACCACACCCAAGTCAGTTTCATTAAGCCACACTAGAGTATTGGTTTAGGGATTGAGTTAAAGTGAGAAATCTCAGTTAACTAAAAACTACATGTGTTGATACAGGTAGAATGCAATAATTTTGTTGTTGTTGTTGTTGTTGTTGTTAAAATGTAAAAAGGTAAAATAAGGTAAGTTTTATAATGAGATATTATAAATTAATAAAATAAGTTTATAATAGGATGTTATTTTTAATTAAAATAGTGTATTTTAACTTTAAGTTGGTTAAACCTAATGTTTTTGAAGTGAAATTTTCATTTATTTATTTATGTGACAGAGACACAGCTCTAGAGAGGGAACATAAGCCCAGGGAGTATGAGAGGAGAAGCAGCTTTTGGCCAAGCAAGGAGCCCGAAGTGGGGCTGGATCCTAGGGCCCTGGGATCATGACCTGAGCCAAAGGCAGACGCCCAACATCTGAGCCACCCAGGCACCCCTGAAGTGAAATTTTTAGCATGTTACTTTTATATTCCATCAGACATTAGGTAATTAAAATATTTCCTATTGACAGGGTATCCACTGTGTGTCAGACATTGTGCGAGATATTTTACTTTTATTATTTCTAATTGCCCCCAAATCCTTGGAACGTATGACTTGAGAGGAAAATGAGGTGCAGGTCAGACTGTGTAGTTTGTGGGGAAGCAGTGAGGTGCTGCTGGCTCAAAGCTGAACCAAGCACCAGCGGGCCTGTTGGGGAGTGAAGAACCACACCTCTGTGTTTCTGGGGAGAGGCAGTTAGTGGCGATGAAGTAACTGGAAGACGTAATTCATGAAAATTAATTCCAGATGGGTTAAGGATGAATGTTTAAAACTGTAGAGACTGTGGGGAAAAGCAAAATAGAATGTTTATCAGAGCGAATTCCTGAAAACTTTCTTGGAACATTTTATGACGCGTGCCTGAGAAGGAATGAGAACTGTCTCTTGAAGAGCAGAAGATCTCAGAGGAAAAGTTTGCAGAACTAAATATGCAAAATATTAAAATATTTGCTCACTGAAAAATAAAATTGCAGGAGGTAATAGTCTGGGGGATCAAATACGAGAAAAGTTCACTAGGTATACCACTTTTTTAATTTGTAAGAATAACTACATCAGGATTTTTTAGTAGGTAGATGGACCAAGAAAGTTGGAGATGTAAATAAACACTTGAAAACCATTTGTCCTTACCTGCTAATCAGAAATGACAAAGCAGCCACTTCCGATCTACCAGAGCAGGAAAATGTTAGTGATACCTTTGTTTCTTTCTCAGAGCATGTGAACCAGAAAGGAAGTGAAGCTTTATATTTAGTTCTAACATATTTGGGGGTTTCTTTTACTGTGTACTTTCTTTCTAGCCGCAGGCTTATCTTTTCAGCAGTTACTTTAGAGAGTATTTGCTTTTTCACTCCTTCCTTAAGCAACTGTGTTTCCAGCCCCCACCCTAGGCAAGCCCTGCAGCTAGGATTTTCTAAAGGGGTCACATTTTCTGGGATATTTATTTGCATGTTGTAATTATTTGAGAATGCTTTGCGTTTTTATTGGTTTGTTAAAACATGCTGTAGTTTTTCAGAAGTGTTCTGAACTGTTGTGTGGAAATACTTTTAAAGTACAGTATGTCTTGCTTTTGGGACCTGAATAGGTCTAGTTACAAGAGTTTGAAGGGAGAAGCAAGGAGATAGGACTAGCGGAAGATTAAGAGTTCTGTTTTGGGCAAGTTAGATTTTTTTTTTTGGAAGATTTTATTTATTTATTTGACAGAGATCACAAGTAGGCAGAGAGGCAGGCAGAGAGAGAGAGAGAGAGAGGAGGAAGCAGGCTCCCCACAGAGCAGAGAGCCCGATTCGGTGCTGGATCCCAGGACTCTGGGATCCTGACCTGAGCTGAAGGCAGAGGCTTTAACCCACTGAGCCACCCAGGTGCCCCTTGGGCAAGTTATGTTTGAGTGGACCTTTGGTATCTTTGCTTCTTTACCAAAATGTAAATGAAATATTTTAATGCTTAAAGAAAATGATAAATTTTGTTTTATCCCTCTCTCCCAGGTCCAAACAGATGCCAGCCTTCACTCTTGGCTTTGGCTCTAGCTGTCTCTCTGCCTGCAGGGGGTTTATGCCCACACCACCTGTGTTGTCACTTTCCCCAGAGCCTCCCTCCACCCTCCTACTTAGTGATGCCACTTGCCTCTCCACCTCCTTGTGTTTCTCGTCCCATACGCATAGCCCTTCTTGCTGCTGATGCACTGTGTGATTTACTGATTTCCCATGCTGACTGCCAGGCCCCTCTGCCAGGACCTGTCACTTACGTTTGCAGGCTAAGTGCTGAGCTTTTTATATTTATTTATTTATTTATTTATTTATTTATTTATTTTTAAAAAGATTTTTTATTCATCCATTTGACAGAGAGAGATCACAAGTAGGCAGAGAAGCAGGCAGAGAGAGAGAGAGAGGAGGGAGCAGGCTCCCTGCTGAGCAGAGAGCCCAATGCGGGACTCGATCCTAGGACCCTGAGATCATGACCCGAGCTGAAGGCAGACGCTTAACCCACTGAGCCACCCAGGCGCCCAGTGCTGAGCTTTTTAGATTTTGGATTGTTTCCTCTACTGCAGTAGTGTCGTGTCTTTTGAAATGGCACCATTTTGAAAAGTAAAAACGAATGAATGTATGTAATTTGAAACATAACATAATTTTCCTTTGGTTAAATTTATTTTTTTGACCTTTTTTTGATTTATGGTTATTAAGACTTTTTCATAATTTCCCGTTTAAGGTATCATCTGGAATTTTTAAATGCTTCTGAGGTTATTTGGATATTAACATAGTGCTAGTGATATTGAGAAATAAATTATGTAGGGACGCCTGGGTGGCTCAGTTGGTTGGACAACTGCTTTCGGCTCAGGTCATGATCCCGGAGTTCCGGGATCGAGTCCCGCATCAGGCTCCCAGCTCCACGGGGAGTCTGCTTCTCCCTCTGACCTTCTCCTCGCTCATGCTCTCTCTCACTGTCTCTCTCTCAAATAAATAAATAAAATCTTAAAAAAAAAAAAAAGAAATTATGTATGTGAGAGATTGTTTTTTAATGTATTTTTTTTTTAAAAGATTTTATTTGTTTGACAGGCAGAGATCACAAGTAGGCAGAGAGGCAGGCAGAGAGAGAGGGAGATGCAGGCTCCCCGACGAGCAGAGAGCCCGATGCAGGGCTCGATCCCAGGACCCCGAGACCATGACTTGATCCAAAGGCAGAGGTTTAACCCACTGAGCCACCCAGGCGCCCCTTTAATGTATTTTTGAAACTAGTTAGAGTTGTGAAGAGATATAAATATTCAGTTATTTGTCATAAGCAATACAAATCCTCTTGGCAAGAAGTGGTTAGGTGCTGTTGCATGCTTGTAGGCCTGGCTGGGATCCCTAGGCCATTCCTGTTGCACCTTTCAGCTCCTGGTGGCATTTATCCCTTCTCAGGGACCACCTGATATACAAACTGCCTGCTGTTCTTTTTTTTTTTTTTTTTTAAGATTTTATTTATTTATTTGACAAACAAAGATCACAGTAGGCAGAGAGGCAGGCGGAGAGAGAGTGGGAAGCAGGCTCCCTCCTGAGCAGCACTATATGGGGCTCCATCCCAGGACCCTGGGATCATGACCTGAGCTGGAGGCAGAGGCTTTAACTCACTGAGCCACCCAGCACCGTCTCCCCCCCCTTCTTGTCTCTTACTCTCATCACTTTTTTTTTTTTATTAAAGATTTTATTTATTGATTTGACAGAGATCACAAGTAGGCAGAGAGGTGGGGGGGGGCGGGGAGAAGCAGGCTCCCTGCTGAGCAGAGAGCCTGATAACGGGGCTTGAGATCATGGCCTGAGCCGAAGGCAGAGGCTTAACCCACTGAGCCACCCAGGTGCCCCAGTGGTATATTTTTAATATATATTTTAAATTTTTCTTTTTTAAATAAAATTTTTCTTTTTTAATAAAAATTTTTAAAAATAAACTTTAAAAATACATATGTATGAACAATAAAGATTCTTCTGGCCATCTCTGTCTTCCCTCTGCCCAGAACCTTCTTACTTCTAAAAAGGAAGCCACCATTTTAAGTTTCTTGTATATTCTTTCATTTCTTTATGCAAATACAATTTTTTTTTTAGCACTGCTCTTTTCCCCTAAGAGGCATGTCATTCTTCATATTTTGCTTATATATCCTTATTTTTGTGAAAACTGAATCTTCTAAAAACTTGTGTGCTCAGAATTACTTGGTGGCATAAAGGGTTTCATTCCCTATCAGCTGGCATAATTACTTTTCAGAGAGTATATACCTTTGGCAGAATTTTACTTATGCTTGTGATTTTAAATACTTCCTGACTAGCTCCAAAGAGGACAGTTTGGCCCTGTTTTCAGAAGTCCCAGAGTTAAAGTAGCTTACAGCTCGACCTTTGCGTGTGCAGAATATCTATGTCTTAGCATGCTCAGCGCTAGTGTCCTTCTCAGTCTAGTAGCCCTGGGTGACTATTCTCTTCAAAGCTTCCTTTTATCATTTGTCTTCTATGGGAACCAATTACTTCAGTAATAGGAACATTTAGTCACCGACCATTAAATTCTGAAAAAGCTGTTTGTTTTTGTGGTCAGTATTTTTTTTTTTTTTAAGATTTTATTTATTTGTCAGAGACAGAGGGAGAGAGAGCGAGCGAGCACAGGCAGACAGAGAGGCAGGCAGAGGCAGAGGGAGAAGCAGGCTCTCTGCCGAGCAAGGAGCCTGATGTGGGACTCGATCCCAGACCCTGGGATCATGACCTGAGCCGAAGGCAGCTGCTTAACCAACTGAGCCACCCAGGCGTCCCGTGGTCAGTATTTTTAATCTCCCTTACTTATAACCCTGCCAAACATCCCCACCTCCTCCCTCCCCCCAGAAAAATAAGCAGAAATCTGACTCAGACCCTTTAGCAAGCCACGCTTATGGAATGAAATTCAGGGAGAGTTTTGTTTCAGTAAAACAGCAAGTTTTGAAAGCCTCCATGACTTCAGTAAAAATATAATGAAAAATAAAAATCATATAGTAATTGAAGGACAGGAATGGTATCATGAAGGAGCAAAAGGAGAGAAAGTGGTTGGCATTGTCAGGATAGAGTTGACTTTTGCTCTTGGTTTTGTGTGGTGGTTCAGGGCATGTGGCTTAGAACGTGTGGATCGGGAATTGCAGTGGAGACTGTCCTATGGAATGGCTGTTACTTGTTAAATTGTCAGGCACAGTATATAAAATTACTCCTCCCACATTCCTTTTTTAAGATCTGAAGTGCAGTTTCCTTTGTGGAATTTCTTCTTGAAAAGCACTTGTTTGGCCCCACACTGGGAATAGAGATTACTTAAAAATAAAATCTTTTTTGTTTTTTTTAAAGATTTTATGTATTTATTTATTTGACAGATAGAGATCACAAGTAGGCAGAGAGAGAGAGAGAAAGGGAAGCAGGCTCCCTGCCAAGCAGAGAACCCGGCGCGGAGCTGGATCCCAGGACCTGAGCCGAAGGCAGAAGCTTTAACTCATTGAGCCACCCAGGTACTCCTTAAAACTCATTGAGCCACCCAGGCACTTCTTAAAAATAAAATCTTTTAAAAAAAGAAAGAGTAGCACCTGTTTGAGAGGAAACTGATATGAGCTCACGAGCCACCTGTAAGTACTGGATGTCACTGTATTTCTTCTGTATGGAAGCGAATTTTGTGAAATTAGTCATGAAGCATGATTTTTGCCTTTCTTCACCATTCTTCCACTTCACAGATCTTTATTGAGGGCCTGTTAGGTGCTAAATGGTGGGGAGACAGCGCTGCGCTTCCTGCCCTCGGCCAGTGCCCCCTTCCGACTTCCTGTGTAGCAGTCGAGGGATGAGCTTGGCACTTGGAGCTAGTGGCCTTGGGCCTACGGCCTGACTTGGCCCTTTATTTATTTTGAGACCTCAGGAACTTAAAACTGAGTCAACTTTTCACCTGCAAAGGGGGAACTGTCACAGAATTGTTAACCTGGACTAATTTGGGTACAAACATGGTGCCTTGTGGGGCCTTTGTCACACTCCTCTGAATTCCTGTATGGGGCTCTCTTTTGGTTCCCTTGTGCTGGTTAGATGTCTCCTTCTCCCCGGGATCGGGAAGCATTAGGTGTGGAGTTTGGGAGTGACAGATGTGATGATTGTAATTACAATGATGATTTCTCATTTTCTCCAAGCAGTGCTCTTGGCTACGTTGTCTTGTTGATTCATTAGGTTAGGGAGATATTTTTACTTTATGGATGAAGACTTCGTCCTTGTTGAAGACTAATCACTGACGCTAGGCCCAGTGGTCTGCTGTGCAGTACTGACCCTGGGACTGGAGGGTCCTGTCAGCGCAGGAAGAACACTTAATGAGAAGCAATTAAGACGACAGTCTCCAAATCAGAGTTTTATTTTCAGATTTTTGTTTTTCCACTTATGGCTGGGCATCCTTAAGTGACTGATCTCTCTATAATAGTACACAATAGAATTGAATAACCCCTAACTGTAGGGGTGCCTGGGTGGCTCAGGTCATGATCCTGGAGTCCTGGGACTGAGCCCCATGTTGGGCTCCCTGCTCTGTGAAGAGTCTGCTTCTCCCTCTGCCTCTGTCCTGTCTCCCCTTCCCACCCCAGCTTGTGCTCTTAATAAATAAATAAAAATTTTTTAAAAAAGAAGCAGCTCTGGTTAAAAGAACAACATCAGGTATATGACTATTTGTAAACACTGAATAAACTGAGGAGGATATAGGCTGGGGACTTGTTAAGGAACCATTCTGTCAGGGAGAGAGGAAGAAAGAGGACCCACCCAGATCATCATTTCCTGATTAGAAGGAGTGTGAGTGTGGGTGACAAAGCTGGGAAGCATCGCTTTGACTAAATTTTACTTTTTATTTTTTCTCTCTTTCCTGATTTGACCCATGCTAGGACATGAGGTGAGGAGTGGTGTGTCAGAAACTGCTGACAGTTTCTGTCTGCATGGTTAGGGGCAGACACTGGAGCGAGGCAGCTGAGTTCAGTGCAGTAGCTTCATGCTGGCTGCTCAGCTGCTTTGTGCCTCAGCTACCTTATCTGTGGGGAAGAATGAGTTAATACGTATACAATTTACTTATGTATTTACTTAATACATAATATGTATTTACTTAATACATATATTACTTATGTATTTACTTAATACATATACATTCACTTATTTAAAAATTTACTAGGACATACATGCACACAAGAGGGGGGTGGGGCAGAGGGAAAGTGAGACAAGCAGACTCCCTTAGAGGGCCCCCCACCAACACAGGACTCGATCCAGGACCCTGAGGTCATGACCTGAGCCAAACCAAGAGTCAGATGCTCAGCTAACTGAGCCACCCAGGCGTCCCTACCATTGAGATTTAAATCACTGACTACATAGTAAGCAGTGATTATCTTAAAGGGGCCTTTTGAGCAGTTTCATCTGCAAGAGAACATCCGGAGACACAGGAATAGAAATGATCCGATCAGAGTAATTAAAGGCTTTTACTTAACTTTGAGATCCCAAGTAGGGCATAGCAGTCAGCCTGAACCTGTGAAGAAGAATCTTAAACATCAGGTGGGTGTTTGTACCTCAGGGGAAGTGGGGAACGAGGCTAGTAATGTGCGCAGTGAGGGTATAACTCACCGTGGCTGTGTTCTGTTTCATGTAGGAGAGCTCCAGGATTGGGCCCCCTCCTGCCAGTAGGTATTAGGGATTCCTCTTTCATTGACGGGCATAGCAACCCAGTTGCTTGAAGTCCGTCATGAATTTCTGGCTACAGTTTTTGTGTCTCTTTTGCTTTCCCACCTGGGGTGCTGGACAGGGTGTGGACTGTGTGAAGCGCTACTCCCAGTCCTTTGCCTGAGCTTAGCCATCAGTGTCAGCTCTTCCTGTTTAAAAGCTTGTCACTCTCTCCAGCAAAGACTCCACATTTTAAAAAACATTTACCCCCAGTTTTATTGACAAAATTGTAATATATTTAAAGTGTACAATCTGATGATTCTCACAATCAAGTTAACACATCCATCACTTCTCATAACTACAACTTTTGTTTTTGTTTTGTTTTGGGTGAGTCTGCCATTTATTTCATTGAGTGTGTGCTGATGATGCAGTTTAATTCTGGGTGGAAACCTCACGGAGCCCTTCCAGAGAAGTTAGGATGTCCCTTGTAGTCGGTAGCCTACTGCAGGAACAAAGTGTCTCTTGAGTCCCTACTCTCCCAGGTGTCGTTTACAAAAATTAGTTAAAGGCTGAGTGTCTCTGTTCTCTGTGGGCCCACAGACTGGAGATGGAGTAAGTGTAACAGATGTCTGGTCCTGTTTGAAAATGGCTGATGAGAGGTCAGAGTAAAGTACCTCGGCACGGGAGGCCAACGCCAAGCTCAGGGGCTTGGGGACGCTTCACAGAGCAGGACAGATTTGAGTTAGATCTTGAGAATGAGCAGGCCTGAAAGGTTTGGAAGAGAGAACATTTCAGGTGGGTCATTGAAAGCTCCTTGAGTACCTTCCTGCTGGGTACCAGGGAGCAAGTGTGAAAGCAGGGACGTTGACCGCTCGCTCACTGTGCTGGCTCTGCTGCTCTCTATATGACTCCATAGGTGTTCGGTCACCAGGGGACTGCTGCTTGCCCTATGCCACCTGGAAGCAACCACTTAGCTCTACAAGCGTCTCCTATGAGGCCTTCCGGACAGGCCTTGGGGCCCGCCCTGACAAAGTAGCATAGCCTGGAGGGCGCGTACAGCAGAAATTCATTGTGTCTCAGTTCTGGAGACCAAAAATGCAAGATCAGGGTGTCGGTAGGGTCAGTTCTTTCTGAGGCTATGATGATTAATCTGTTCCAGGCCTTTCCACCAGCTGCTGGCAGTTTTCTGGTGATGGCTGGTGTTCATTGGCTTGTAGATGCATCACCTCAGCGGACCTCTGCCTTCATCTTCACATGGTCTGTATCTCAATGTCCTCTTTTTATAAGGACACCAGCCATATTGGATGAGGGGCCCCATACTGTCCCAGTATGACCTTGTTTTAACTAATTACATTTGTCGTGATCCTGTTTCCAAATACGATGTATTTTGGGGGAACACAGTTCAACCCATAACACCCTTACTCGGCTCTTTCTGCCTCCCACCATCATACACTTCTCCCTGCTGATGTAAGTGGGTTTCTGTCATGGCAGCACGACTGTTTGATTACATTTATTTGTCTGTCATCTACTCATTTTGCAACTTTTTATCTCCAGTGCCTTACACAGAATGGGGGAAGTAGCAGTAGTGGAGATCTGTTAAGCACCAGGAAGTAATAGAAGTCAAGGAAGGTAGTACAGAGGTCTCTTCTTTTCTTATTTTCCTATTGACTCTAAAGGCTGTCCGGAGTTGGGTATCAGGTGGCCAAGGAGACAGCAAAAACGACCACTTTTATGATTTTTGATACCTTCTGATTTATTTTCTTTACAGCCATAATTCATTATCACCTGGCAGTCATGGTTTCTGAGAAATGCTTTCTTTCTTTCTTTTTTTTAAAAAATATTTTATTTATTTATTTGACAAACAGAACACAAGTAGGCAGAGCAGCAGGCAGAGGGAGAGGGAGAGGGAGAGGGAGAAGCAGGCTCCCCCCTGAGAAGGGAACCCGGGTGGGACTCAGTCCCAGGACCCTGGGATCATGACCTGAGCTAAAGGCATCCACTCAACCTGGGAGCCACCCAGGAACCCCCTCTGAGAAATGTTTTTTTTTTTTTTTTTTTAAGATTTTATTTATTTATTTGACAGAGAGAAATCACAAGTAGATGGAGAGGCAGGCAGGCAGAGAGAGAGAGGGAAGCAGGCTCCCTGCTGAGCAGAGAGCCCGATGCGGGCCTCGATCCCAGGACCCTGAGATCATGACCTGAGCCGAAGGCAGCGGCTTAACCCACTGAGCCACCCAGGCGCCCTCTCTGAGAAATGTTTTAAGAATATTTAGAAACCAACATGACCCTTTGGGTCTTCTAGCAGACACTTGATCCAGAGAATTTTGTTAATGGCAACTTTCTTGTTTGGTTTGAGTGTCCTGCCTTTAGGGATTCAGCAATAAGACAAGTGAAGGTCTGAATAGTTAGCCATTACAAAATGTCTGTGCTGGAAGGGAGATGCGAAGAAATAATTGAATGTGCCCACAAGCTTTAGAATGAGCTCATGGATATTTTAGAGAAACAAAAATTTGTCTAGTTTCTGATCTAAAGTTTAGTTACGTGTTGGGATGGATCATTCTGGGGCTAGAATAACTTCGGTAAGAAAGAATATTCCAGGGCACGCTTTGTTATTTCCAGATCAGTAAATAATATACAAGGCCCAGTGGTGTCTTGTGGGGCATTAGACAAGGGATGTTGATGTTAAATATCTTTTCATCCCATTATCAGTGGTTTCTGTGTGAAAGAACTTGCTGACATGCGTCCATTTGAAGGCAGGCAGAGAGCAGCTTATGTAAGGTCTTGAGGTACTTTATTCCAAGAACAGGGAAAATTATGGAGCCTTTCAGACAATACAGAATAGACAAAATTTTATGCAAACAATGAGTCGTGGACCACTACATCAAAAACTAATGGTGTACTGTATGGTGACCAACATAATAAAAAAAATAGAGTACTGTGGTGAATCCTGCTTTATCCTTCCCCCAGCTTCAACATTATTAGTGTGTGGCCCGTCTTGTTTATTTTGTATAACCTGTACTCTCCCTCCCCCCAGAGAAGCTTTAGGCAAATTCTAGATACTCTTTCATCTACAAGTATATGTCTAATATAATAATATCACACCTAAAACTTTTAATAATAATTCCCTAATGCCTTCCAGGTCTGGTTGATATTCATATGTCTAACTGTCTCAAATATTATTTTTAGATTTAGATCAGGATTCAGCTAAGTTATTAGCCATCAGACTTTTAAAAAATTTATTTATTTATTTATTTGACAGAGACAGTGAGAGAGGGAGCACAAACAGGGGGAGTGGGAGAGGGAGAAGCAGGCCTCCCACTGAGCAGAGAGCCTGACGCAGGGCTTGATCCCAGGACCCTGGGATCATGACCTGAGCCAAAGGCAGACGCTTAACAACTGAGCCACCCAGGCACCCCTAGCCATCAGTTTTTAAGCAGGGGAGTGAGTGCCGATATTAGGCATTATTTTGAAACTCCCTGGTCTCTCTGGGGGAATGGGGGGGTTGTTGGGGGACAAGGAGTAGAGAAACAAATTAGGAGGCTGTTGTGTGTCCAGGAGTGACATGGGCGTGGTCGGGTGTGGGCTCTCATGTGGACAGGCCAAGGTTGGTTGTCAGGGTTCATCCAGACTTTTGCGTTCTGTTGAGTGTATGTGTTTATTTGAAAGGATTGTTCCCGGAGATTCCTTTGATTTAGGTAGCGACATACTAAGATTAGTGAAATCTTAAAATTCTTATACAGGTAAAATGATAGCAGCTTGCTAGAATATCGAGATAGAGAAACACTGATCTGCACTTTGCTTTAATCAGATTGTTCAGCTTTAGTATAGTTAGCCATTGTATCATCTTGTCTGTGTGATTGTAATTATAGTAGTGATAGGATTACTGAAAAGATTAGGGAATTTTATAGTTTTTCACTTAAATGTTATAATCTTTTATGTATGTTATACCAAAAATCTTTTTTCTTCTTCTTCTTTTTTTTTTTTTTTAAAGATTTTATTTATTTGTTTACTTATTTGACTGGGGGGGGAGAGAGATCACAAGTAGATAGAGAGGCAGGCGGGGGGGTGGGGAGCAGGCTTCCTGCTGAGCAGAGAGCCTGACATGGGGCTTGATCAACCAGGACCCCTAGACCTTGACCTGAGCTGAAAGCAGAGACCCAACCTACTGAGCCATCTAGGCGCCCTGCCAAAAATCTTTATAGCTTCATAATACTGCATTGAGCAGATTTTAATATTGATTTTGTGACCAAATATTGGTCACAGTAATATTGACTTGTATACTGTCGGATGTTAACAGGTGGGCGTTTCAGTTATTATTGTTTTAAAAGATTTACAGAGAGCCCGAGCAAGTGTTGGGGGAGGGGCAGAGAGGGAGAGAGCGAGTCTCTAGCCGGCTCCCTACGGAGTGTGGAGCTTGAAGCAGGGCTCAGTCTCTGTCCCTCTAGGTCATCACCTGAGCTGAAATCAAGAGCTGGATGCTTGGCTATGCCACCCAGTTGCCCTAATACCTTTTAAATTATTTTAAAATACTCTAATGTTGCCAGAAAAATTTTTTAAATCTGCATTTTCCCATTTCTTCTTCAAAATTTTGGATTAAGTAATAACTTACTTATAGAGATCTTTCTAGAAAACTTGGCTGTCTTAACATGCTCTTAAAAACTAGGTTAATGAAAACTGAAGGCATGACTGACAAAAACCAAGTACGGTTTTGTGCTTTAACAATAGAATGATGTTTTTTCTTAATCACTGGGCTCAGAATATGTGTACTTTGATTTAAGTTTATAGACTTCTTATTGAAGGAAAGAACACGTGCGTATCTAGACTGCAGTCCTCATCTTATACATTCACACAGCAGCTCCTCATAAAAAGAACAATCTTCTGCCTTAATCTCACTTTTCAAAGACTTCGTGCGTCAGCTCTAGGACAAGAAGAGGCTGTACAGTTGCCTCTGCAGTGTTCCTGCATACTCTCTGGTGAGAATGGCTTCAGATTGGCCTCGTTTAGTGATAAGAGAAATAACAGTGCTGCGTGTTCTCCTTTTCTTGTTTCTGAAACACTGAAGTCGAGTCTTTGTGTTATTGGCTCGTGATGGTCAGCTTCATTTCCATCTGATGAAGAAATGTCAGACAACCTTTGTTTTGTTCTTTGCATCATTCTTTAAGAACAAACTAGGTTAAAGTGAACAAATTAAACTGCAAATTTAGAGGATACATTTAGAGAAGAGTAAGTTTTAAAGACTACATTCAAGTCCTTTGTTTATTTACTCTGTGTTGACTTTTAGTCCCTAATTGTTTTCATACTTTCAGTCCTTAAAATAGTGTCACTTTAAGCATACTGTTAGTTCTGTCATATCTTTAGGTTTCAGAAGAGCAATATCCAGATTGATCTGTCTTAAAAAGAAGGGGGGGTTTCCTCCAACTGATTCTTTGGCTTTTGGTACTATAAGATATTTTTTAAATGAACTCTTCTTTAAAGCCTTGCATTCCTGTTGTGGTCCAAGTTCAGTGACACCGGTATGACTTGGGAGCTCCTGAGAGATGCAGAATCTCAAGCCCTTGATTTCTTCCCTTCTCATCCCTTTGGGGCCATTGTACCCCTGCACTGCAGCTTCCGCCTGGCCCCCTGTCCTCCTCACTATTTACAGTGTGGCTTAGAGGTTAAGAACCCGCCAGGTGGCCTGCAGTTTGAATCCTAGCCTGCTGCTTCCTAGCTGAGTGACCTGAGTTCCCTCATCAGTGAAGTGAGGAAAACATGAGTGTATCCATACACGGGGAGCGAGAGCACGAGCACATGTGAGAGCCAGTGGACTTCCCTTCTCTCCCCACCATTGTGTCCATGCTCTGTGGCAGCACAGCAAGCCTGCCGGTACTTCCCAGTTTCAAGTCATTATCTTCTTCTTCTTTTAATTTTTTTTTTTAAGATTTTTTACTTATTTTTTTGTCAGAGAGAGCGAGAGCGAGCACAAGCGCACAGGCAGGCAGAGGCAGAGAGAGAAGCAGGCTCCCCGCCAAGCAAGGAGCCCGATGCAGGACTCGATCCCAGGACCCTGGGATCATGACCCGAGTCGAAGGCAGTAGCCCAACTGACTGAGCCACCCAGGTGTCCCAAGTAATTATCTTCTTTTTATTTATTTATTTTTTAAAAAGATTTTATTTACTTATTTGACAGACAAAGATCACAAGTAGGCAGAGAGGCAGGCAGAGAGAGAGGAGGAAGCAGGCGTCCCACTGAGCAGAGAGCCCACTGCCGGGCTGGATCCCAGGACCTTGGGATCACGACCCGAGCCGGGAGGCAGAGGCTTTAACTCACTGAGCCACCCGGGCCCTCCCCCAAGTCCTTATCTTCTTATTCACATCTCATGATTCTGTGCATCAGGGATGTGGGCAGTGTCAGCTGCTCGGTTCTTGTAGGCCACGGGATGGTTTTCAGGCTTTTTTTTTTTTTTAATTTTTATTTATTTATTTGACAGACGGATCACAAGTAGGCAGAGAGGCAGGCAGAGAGAGAGAGGAGGAGGAAGAAGCAGGCTCCCCACTGAGCAGAGAGCCCTATGCAGGGCTTAATCCCAAGACCCTGGGATCATGACCTGAGTGGAAGGCAGAGGCTTTATTTAACCCACTGAGCCACCCAGGCGCCCCCAGCTTTTTAAAAAAATTGTGATTGTAATGATTAAGTTGTAAGTGTTTTTTATATTCTGGTTGTAGATCTCTTCAAAGATACATGATTTTCAAATACTCCTCCCATTCTGTAGCTGTCTTTTTATTCATGTGTCCTTTGAAGCACACTTTTAAGGAAGTCCAGTTTATCTCTTTTTTTCTTCTTGTTGCTTGTCCTTTTGATGTCATATGAAACTCTGCCTGACCTGAAGTCTCATAGATTTACTCCTGTGTTTTCTTCTGAGAATTTGATAGATTTTGCTGTTCCATTTAGGCCTGTAGTCTATTTGGAATCAATATTTGTGTGCTGTGTAAGAAGGAATACAGATTGCATTTGAATAGCTCCTTTAATCGACTTCTTTAAAATCTTTTCCTTGTTCATCCTGTGTGGCCTGAGGAACTGTTGTCCCCTCACCATCAAAACTCTGCCTGTGGCTTCTGAGTCTTTCTTACCTCGTTTCTTCATCCTTTCCTTCTTGTTTTTTTTTTTTTTTTAAATTTTATTTATTTATTTGACAGAGATCACAAGTAGGCAGAGAGGCAGGCAGAGAGAGAGAGAGAGGGAAGCAGGCTCCCCGCTGAGCAGAGAGCCTGATGCGGGACTCGATCCCAGGACCCCGAGATCACGACCTGAGCCGAAGGCAGTGGCCTAACCCACTGAGCCATCCAGGTGCCCCCCTTCTTGTTCTTAATAGATTCATAATTGTCTCTTTGTATACTGCCAAGTGCTAGGTACTTGCCCAGGTGCTAGTTCTGCTCCTTCCCACTCTGCATTCCATTAGCCAGTTTCTCTCCTCTCCAGCATTCGCTGCTGTCTCTGTGCTTATGACTTCTGATCCAATCCCTCTTCCCTTGTCATGAGTCTGGGAGCCCAGCTTCCCCAATGTGAGCACAGTGTCCGGTTGCTTTTTGTACCTAGCACAGTGGTGAGATGTAGCAGATGCTCAGTAAACACTTAGTTGTCAACAATAGAAATGAAACTATTTCTATGCTTAGTAAAGGGTGCTCTTCAGTGATTTAGTAGTTAAAGATGAATATAATTTAGTATTTGAACATCATTTCAAAGAAAATGATGGGATTGGGATTAAAAAGAGTGTAAATAGCCATAATAATAGACTTTTAAATTTGAGTCATTTGGGCGTCTTTTAGTCACAGAATAGGGCATGTTGATGTTTTCAGTACCTGCTGTTTTTTGAACTGAAAAGGTGATCTGATGAGGAGCAATTCCCCTTTGCATGAATATAGGTGTGTGAGTAGCTGCTTTCTTATTGATCCATTTGGAGAACCCTTTGTGAAATCACTACTAACACATTTTCAGGAAAATATCATAAATCCGATTTCTCCAGAAATGAACTGTGCTTCTCCTGGTAGATCCTTTCTGTATGGGACAGGATCGTGACTTAAACTATCTTGTCAATGTTCAGTATCTAGCGGTGCCTAGGTGGCTCAGTTGGTTAGGTGTCTGCCTTCAGCTCAGGTCATGATCCCAGGATCCTGAGATTGTGTCCTGCATCAGGCTTCCTGCTCAGTGGGGAGTCTGCTTCTCCTTCTCCCTTGGCTGGCTGCTCTCCAGCTTGTGCTCTCTCTCTTGCTCTGACAAATAAGTAAACTCTTTTTAAAAAATTCAGTATCTAATTCTTTTTCAGTTTGAGAGAGGATACAATAGCTTTGTGAGCTTGTTTTCCTGTTGTCTGCCAAAGAACAATGGCGAGGACAAAAAATGCCATTGGTCTGTAGAAGGGTGGGAGATGGCTGGTGTGTGCCTCCGAGGCCACAAAGATACCTTGCGCGTGATGGCTCTGACTCAGTCACTCCTGACGTTCTCACACTGAAGGCTGTGTTTGCCAGGCTGATGTGCTTGTGATGAAATGCTGTTGGACAATGATTCAAACACAAGACTTTCTTGTATGTTGATTCTGTAGGAACCGAGAAAGATTGTGCCATGAATGGGGACTCTCGTGCCGCGGTGGTGACCTCACCACCCCCGACCACCGCCCCACACAAGGAACGGTACTTTGACAGGGTGGATGAGAACAACCCGGAGTACTTGCGAGAGAGGAACATGGCACCGGACCTTCGCCAGGACTTCAACATGATGGAGCAGAAGAAGAGGGTGTCCATGATCCTGCAGAGTCCTGTAAGCCTTCTTACTGCACAAGGGTCTTCTTCCTTCTCTGAGGCTTCAGCTCTTAATTCTGTTGTGCATGCCAGAGTGCCTGCATTTCCACTCAGGAAATTCTTGCCTCGTGTGTATGTGCATGGCTGGGGAAAGAATTCCGTTCAGTTCAAGTTATCAGGCAGGATAAATGACAGATCTTCATTGTCATAAAGGAGAGGAGGTGCTGGCTTCTCCTTTTTATTCTCTCCCTACTTCTCCAGAGAGTCTCTTTGTTTTCGAACTGTTTAAAAATTACTGTTACCTCTAGGCCCCCTCCCCTGGTGCTGGGCACTTGGTAGGCCTCAATAGGACCTCATCATTGATTGGTTTTTCCTCTAGTGACCCCAGCACTTTAAGCCACAAGCATGCCCTCTGTGTTCTGTTCACGTCCTTACGTAAAGGAGTTCTGTCTCCATCACTTCCTTGTGTTGCTGCTGCTGCCCTTGTGTGTGCTTCATTTCTTTTTCCCTTCTGATCTTGTTCCCTTAAAGCTTCGGAGTGTTGGGAGATACTCATGGAATTCTTTTAATGTTTGTCTTTTACATGCTGCTGCTCAAGGAACCTGGAGAGTTAGCAGTGAACAGGACAGATAAATGCTCTAAGAGATTTTGTTTGTTTGGTTATGATTAGTCTTCACATATTGTGGAGGTATAATTTAGAGGAATTTATGCAGATTTTCAGTGTACAGCTTGGTGAGTTTGGACATGAGTATAACACCTGTGTGAGCACCTGCTGGGTCAAGTTTCTGACCTCACACCCTTCTGGAAGGAAGTGAACAAGAAACATCAAACAGAAGCACAGTGCAGGAAGCAGTGGGGTGATTGGACTGAGTGGTGGTTCGCACAGGCCTCTCTGAGGAAGGGAGCGGAAGGAGCCAGCCCTGCAGGGATTGGGGAGCAGTGTTTCAGTTGAGGGGCAGCAAGTGAAATCCCTAGCTCAGGGATGAGCTGGATGGGCTTGGAGAGTTGAGGCACCAGTGTGTTCTGATCACAGTAGGTGACAGGGAGGGGGCAGGTCCTGGAAGGTTCTGTAGGCTCGGGTTAGGAGTTTGTTTTGCATTCAGAGTATAATAGAGTCATCAGAGGGCTGCAGGCAGGAATGGCGCTAGTTTAATATATTCTTAGAGAAAGAACATGTGCAAGCAGAGGGTTGCGGAGGAGGGGAGCGTGAGCAAGAGAATCTCAAGCTGAATTTGGGCTTAGTCTCACGACTCTGAGATCACGACCTGAGCCGAAATCAAGAGTCAGATGTTTAACTGACTGAATCACCCAGGAGCCCCTGGTGTGATTTCATTTTTGAAGGTTTGGTATAGAAGGAGTATTATAGGGGTGCCTGGCTGGCTTGGTCTGTAGAGCATGTGACTCTTAATCTCAGGGTCGTGAGTTCAAGCCCCACTTTGGGTGTGGAGCCTACTTAAAAAAAAAAAGAAAAAGAAAAAATGTTGTATGTGGCATGAGAGAAAGCCATCTTCCAAACAGGAGGTGGCAGTAATTTTTGAGTTTTATTTTGAGGGTAGGTTCAATAGAACTTGCTGATGGATGATGAGGAAGACGTGGAAAAAAATGAATCAGAGAGCATTTAGATTTTAGGCTTGAGCAGTTTCCTGTATAAAAGCCACAAGAAATGAAGGAAACATCACTGGGGGCAGAATGCAGAAAGTTGACTTATGGCACTGTGTGCAGGTGCTGTGCAGGCCCCATCTACAGGTCGTCGAGGACAGACATGGTCAGCATCAACTGTGACGATCTGAATGCAGTATGGGACCCTGAAACAGAAAGGACATAAGGTGAAATACCAGAAAGCCTGGGATTGCTTCCTAGGGATCTCCTGGTGCTGGATTCTTGGTTTTAGGAGCACAGGAGTTGAGCCACTTCAGGGAGTGGGAAAGCCCACCCTGTGGGCACAGATGCTGACAGTTGCATAGATCCCGGAGGGAGCTGGAGAGTTTTCTTCAGGTTGATCCTCTGCTCTCAGGGAATCATCAGTGGGGTTACCTGCTGAGAACGGGCCCAGATAGGTGTGAGAGTGGGTGACGGGATGGGCTGTCCTTGGTTTAGTGTGAAGGGCACACTCAGGTTAGGGGCATGAATTTATAGTGGGACAATGCAGCATGATCCCCCTGCTCCAGCCATTTTGAGCAGCATGAGTAGACAGAGTGAAGGGTTGAATTTAACCAGGGTTGGGGTATTCCCAGGTGAAATGGTAGAGAGTGCAGATGTGAGCAAGGGAATGATTATAATGTTAAACCAAGGCTCTAAATGGGTGAGGGAGGTCAGGACGCAGGGAAGATAAGGGATGGTGGACCTGTGTTAGGGTCACGATGGAGTTAAAGAAAGGGTGAGTTGGAAGCTAGGAGGGGAACCTATACTTGGGGCACAGTTACTAGGAAAGAGCACATGTAGGACATGATCATGCACATGGGAGGCCTGGATAATTGGAGGACAGGGTCACTAGAGGAGAGGCAGGCAGTTCGCTGAGAGGTGAGGGTGTGGATGTTGAACCACCAGTATTTAGGACCAAGGTCACTGGCCGTGAGTGCTGGCTGGAGTAGACTCTGGGATCTGGCTGGGTGGCTCCAGGCCCTCATCGGCCTCTGCAGCGCTCAGCTCCTTACTGCACATGTAGGGCATCAGGGCGGCTGTGGATACTGAGGGCTTCTTACACTGGGTTTTCTTTTTGTGTGTTATATGCTAAGCTTTAGGTTCCTTAATGGCAAGGACCATTTTTTCTAGCTGTATATCTTCAGTGCCTAGAACAGCACCTGGGACTTAACATGTGTTGCACTGTGTACGTGGGCTGAATTGTGGTGTCGTGTACATACATTGTACCTGTGTGTTGAACTGAGCTTCCCATAGATACATCTGTGGATTTGGGAACGGTGGAAAGAGAGGGTTTGATTTTTCAGATTGAGGGCCTGTGAGGGCAGGGAGCTTGTTTTATGCAACTGTTGTCCTCTGTGCCCAGCATACTCTGTGACCTTTAGTGAGGCTTCTGGATCAGTCTGTATCCCTTTATCCTGTGTCAGCATATCTGTCTAGATGATTGCCTTTGCCATTGATACCAAAGATGGCGGAGTAACTGTGTTTTGTTTATTGATTTCTTCTTTTCAGTCAAAGCCCCTGTCAGCTTTTTCCTCCTTCCTTGACTCCCACAGAATATGATCTATGACATCATTTGTCATATGGTAAATAGGGGTTCCTCTAGCCACTCTTGGTTCCTTATATTCTTTTATACCATTGTATTAAGTGTAATACATGTATTGCTTGCTTCCTGCAAGCTACTGATAGCTATACTTGGACTGTTCCTGGGCATTATGTCTTTTAAGCTTTTCATTCAAGCAATGAAAAACTAGAAGTTGAATATGGAATCATCAGAAACCCTTGGAGTGTTTGTAATCAGATGTGGGTGTTCGTTCAGTGAGCTCATATTTTTTCTTTTCTTTTTTTTTTTTTAAAGATTTAAAAAAATTTGTTAGTGAGAGAGAGAGAGAGAGAGCATAAGCAGGGGGAGCAGCAAGCAGAGCAGGCAGAGTGAGAAGCAGATTCCCCGCTGAGCAAGGAGCCTGACATGGGACTCGATCCCAGGACCATGACCCGAGCTGAAGGCAGGCGCTTCACTGACTGAGCTACCCAGGCATTCCAAGCTCACATTTTCATTTTAACTAGTATTTATTTGATAAGATACTTCTTTTTTTTTTTTTTTAAGATTTTATTTATTTATTTGACAGAGACACAGCAAGAGAGGGAACACAAGGAGGAGTGGGAGAGGGAGAAACAGGCTTCCCACTGAGCAGAGCACCTTATGCGGGGCTCGATCCCAGAGTCCTGGGATCATGACCCAAGCCGAAGGCACGCACTTAATCCAGGCACCTCTGATAAGATATTTCTTTGTAGGATATTTGAAAAATTATTTCAACATGGTTTGGGAAAGGAAAGCTATAAATTAACCTGTATTGTTAAAGTAGTGACTTTATATTAAAGTCACCATCAACCCAACTTAATCCTTTTACCTAGTTTAGGATCTTTTTTAAAAATTTAAGATTATTTGATAAAGGATGAATGTTTTAGGATTTCTTTTTCAACTTTCAAAAAGTGATTAAGAGAATCTATTTTGAGAAAAAACTATTTTGAGGAAAATACTGAGAAGCACAAAGTAGAACATGAAAATTGCTAATAATTCCATCACTGAGATGATTATAGTAAACATTTGGATGTATTTAGTGTTCTACGTTTAGATATGTATTCACTCCTACAAAACACGGATTCTGGGGCGCCTAGGTGGCTCAGTGGGTTAAAGCCTCTGTCTTCGGCTCAGGTCATGATCTCGGGGTCCTGGGATCGAGCCCCGCATTGGGCTCTCTGCTCCGTGGAGAGCCTGCTTCCCCCTCTCTCTGCCTGCCTCTCTGCCTACTTGTGATCTTTGTCTGTCAAATAAATAAATAAAATCTTAAAAATAAAAAAAACCCCACAGATTCTGTTGCTTTACAACCATTTCACAATCAAAAATATATGAAGAGCAATTTTATGTCATTTATTAATTTTTCTCAGCCTTTTGTGTTGACCGTGTGCATAGATGGACCGTGTCCGTTGTAAGGTGGACCCGTGTGTATAATCATATTTCTACTGTTTCGACTGTTACCTGCTTCCCTTTTGTCAGTCCTGCTGGAACTAACATCCATATGAATTAATCTTTGAGTATATCCCTAATTATTTCTTTCAAAAAGATTATTAGTGATAGAATGTTAAGATTTTTAAGCTCTTATATTACTTACATTACTTTCTAGAAATAATGTAGCAATTGATGCTCCAAGTAGTAATGTATGAGAATATCCATTTACTTTTCTAGCCTTGGATGAAAACAAACAAAAAGGTAGTCTGTGTGTTAGTTACCTCTGCCTTCCGAAGGCATGGAAGAGAGATAGTGTCTCACTGTTCTCATTTGCCTTTTACTAGGCTTTCTGTGAAGAGTTGGAATCAATGATACAGGAACAATTTAAGAAGGGGAAGAACCCCACAGGCCTGTTGGCGCTACAGCAGATTGCAGATTTCATGACCGCGAACGTACCAAACGTCTACCCCGCAGCTCCGCAAGGGGGGATGGCGGCCTTGAACATGAGTAAGTAGTCCTGACTCTCCGTACCCATTTGGTCATTTTGTAGGCTATATTTCCTGTTCTTACGGGAAGTAGATTGGTATACATCGTGATACACAGAATTGAGTTTTTTGAAAATTAATGTTTTAGTTACAGTGAAAGGCTGTAAGTCTGAAAATGTCTTGAAGGTAGAGGGCTCCCTTTTTAAAAATTTATATTTATATTTTCTTAAAGATTTTACTTATTTATTTGAGAGAGTGTGTGTACGCAGAGGGAGGGAGAGAGAGGGAGAAGCAGGATCTCTGCTGAGCAGGGAGCCCTATGCGGGGCTCCATTGCAGGATCCTGGGACCATGATCTGATCTGAAGGCAGACGCTTAATGACTGAGCCACTGTAGGCATCCCTAGATGGCTCCCTTTTTTTATGAGCCAATAGGACTGTTCTTTCTCAGGCTGATGGACTTTTTGTGTGGCTTCACAGACCCTTCGTGAACTAAAAATACTCAGAAACAGTGCTTATGGAGGAGCACATCAGTTTGCCTGAACTTATTTCAGTCAGGCCAGCATTTCATATCCACCACTCCTTACTGCTGCTTGTAAATGGGTGAGAGACAGATATTCCAAAAGCAAGCAGGTTGGGAAATAATTGGATGGGTGACCGTGAGCAAAGAATGGTTAGCATGCAGAGGTGGAGGAGCGTTGCTGTGGGTGTTGAACTTGTAAATGTTAACGTGACAGGGTGAACCCAGAGCAGCATGAGTGTCAGCCGCTCTGACCTGTGTGCTGTGTGCTGGACCGATGCCTGACAGCTGTAGTTGGCTAGTCAGCTTCTGATGGGCCAACATGCACCAGTGCTTTCTGTTCGGTCACCAGGCATTGGCTACTTACCTGTCAGTTTCATGGTATTCTCAGAAGTTGACCGACACCCATCGGAGTGATGCATTGTTAATGTCCAGCGAGTGATGGACATTTACTACCTAAGGTTTTACTCTGAAGTCAAACCGTAGTCAGATTTTCTTATTTTCACAGGATTCTTCATGGATTCTAGTGCTGTCTCATATGTATTAGATAAAACGGTGGTCTCATATTTATTAGATAAAAGGGTGATGTATTTACTTGCATATTGTCTTATAATTAGAGAAAAGGAAATTTTGTTGCAATAATGCCACACCAAAAAAGAGAAAGAAATCTGAGGGTTAGAAAGCGGGTTAAAGCCTCTGCCTTCGGTTCAGGTCATGACCCCAGGGATCGAGCCCTGTGTCTGGCTCTCTGCTCCGCAGGGAGCCTGCTTCCCCTCTTTCTGTCTCTGCCTGCCTCTCTGCCTACTTGTGATCTCTGTCTGTCAAATAAATTAAAAAAAAAAAAAAGAAATCTAATTAATTTTAATTATATCTAATAGTATGTTTCTTAAGAGTACAAATTTAAAAACAAAGTAGTACTTTTGTTGTAAGCTATGTATAGATGGCATAGAACAAATGTTATACAGCTTACAAGTGGCATTCAGGTTTTATACCTTTACTGCTCCCACCTAGGTTAAAAAAGAAATTAAGGGTATTGATTGATTGCCTCTCCCCTATCATCCTCTCAGAAGGAAATGCCATCTTTCTTAAAGGTTTTATTTTGTTTTAAAAATTATTTAATAATTTTTAATAGAATTTATTTCATAGAGAGAGCACAAGCAGAGGGAGAGGCAGAGGGACCAGCAGACTCCCCACTGAGCAGGGAGGCCAACAGTGCAGGGCTCGATCCCAAGATGCTGAGCTCAACATCTGAGCTGAAGCCAGATGCTTAACGGACTGAGCTACCCAGGTGTTGTTAGTAGCCATTGATGCTCAATACGTAGATCTATTTATTTTACTTTTAAGTATTTGCTACACCCAACGTGGGGTTCCAACTCAACCTGGAGATCAGGAGTTACATTCTCCGCCAACTGAGCCAGCCAGGCATCCCAGGAACCTCTGTCTTGACTTGTAACCACTGCCTTGCTCTTCTTCATGGTTTCATTGCCCAAATGGTCATCCCGAAATACTAGGGTTTAGTTTTTGTCTATTTTTAGTACTTTTTTTTTAACCTTTTTCAGGCTACAATTTACCCCTTTCTCTCTCTCTTTAAGGTTTATTTTTAGAGAGGGGCGGGTGCCCATTTTGGGAAGGGGGAAAGGGAAAGGGAGAGAATATCAAGGAGACTTCTCGCTGCGCTCAGAGCCTGATGCAGGACTGAGTCTCATGACTGGGAGATTATGACCTGAGCCAAAACCAAGAGTCAGATGCCCAACTGAGCAAAGCACCCAGGCTCCCCAAAACCATGTTCTTTAAACTCAAAAGTGTAAGGAGGAGGGGTGCCTGGGTGGCTAGGTCAGTTGAGCACCCAACTCTTGATTTTGGCTTAGGTCATGATCTCAGAATTGTGAGATGGAGCCTGCCATCAGGCTCCTTGGTCAGTGAGGAGACTGCTTGGGTCTCTCTCTCTCTCTCCCCCTCTGCCCCTCCCTGTGCTTGTGCTTGTGCGCGTGCGCTCGCTCTCTCTCTCTCTCTCTCTCTCTCTAGGTCTCAAATAAATAAGTCTTCAAAAAAAATAAAGAGGGATGCTTGGGTGGCTCAGGTCATAATCCTAGGGTCCTGGGATCAAGTCCTGCATGGGGCTTTTTGCTCAGCAGGGAGCCTGCTTCTCCCTTTGCTTGCTGCTCCCCCTAATTGTACTTTCTCTCTCTATGACAAATAAATAGATAAACTCTTAAAAAATAAAAATAAAAATGGGTTTGTTGACCTGCAGAATTTGCTACAGCCTGAATTTTGCTGATTCCATCTCCATGGTACTGCTAACCTTGTTCTTTGGTCTTCCAAGTTTATAGCCAGTTGGTAGTTGGGTCTAGATGCTTGACTGTGTTTGGATTCAGCTTTCTGGCAAAACCTCTCTGTAGGCGGTTCTGTGTTCTGTCAGTGGGTACATAGTCTGGCTGTTCCTTTTTGCATTGTTAGCAGCTATTGATTCTCAAGATGGAGGTCCATTAATTTAATAAAGATTCCAAGATGGAGATATTTTAATGCCATCATTCCTCCTTTGTATTTATTAACTAGACTATTTCTGTGAAATAGTCCAACTTCCCTGGAAATGGGGCATGGTTGGAAAGGCGCCACCCCCTTCCCCATCAGTCATTGCATGTTTGAGGGGAGTGTCTTGCTAAACTATTTGTAGATGATCTGTTTCTGGGTTGGAGTTTCACATGTTGTGGAGCAGTTTCCTCATTGTCATCTATTGAAATCAGGCTTGGGGCAGCTGCATGGCTCAGTTGGTTATGCATCTGCCTTCAGCTCAAGTCATGATCCCAGGGTCCTGGGATAGACCTCTGCGTTGTCCGTTGTCTGAGCTCCCTGAGTCTGTTTCACCCTCTCCCTTTGCACCTGCCCTCCCTTTCCCACTAGTGTGCATGCACTCTTTTCTCTCTCTTTCCTTTCTCTCTCTTTCTCAAATAAATAAATAAAATCTTAAAAAAAAAAAATCAGGCTTGCACATAAGAAAAGGAGCTTTCTCTCAACTATTTTTGGTTACCCAGTGATACAGTTTATATGGGAAAAGTAAACCTTTTCAAAATAAGTTGGTTTCCTGTCATTGTTTCTAAGATGACCAACTGTTATATTTTGGTGTTATTTCATAGATTTCAGTATATTTAATGAGTTTCAGAACATTGCAGTTAACCTTTCTGACTGGTGGAAGTCCCTTCAGGTTGACCTCTGAGCCTAGTAGTCTTTGACTTTCCAGGCCATCCCCTACAAGGAGATGTTCTAGGTTCCCTGAGTGTATTTCCTGCCCCAGGTCTGGAATTGGTCATTTCAAAAAGAAATCTTTATTTCTTTTTGTGGGAAATGGAAATTAGTCTAGGTATTATAGCAGTGGATACATTGCTGGGTACAGTAGCAGTGAGCTGGGTTAGTCATTCTTTCTAGGCCTTTTTAGTGGATAGAGGTAGGAAATATATTATTACCTTATGAATTACATGGCATACTGTTGAACGTTGGAATTTTAAGTATACAGTGGAATTATAATTCTATTTAAAATTCAGTACCAAGGGGTTTTTACCTGATCTCCTCTAACCTTTATTTTCCTCTCTTCCACAAAAAAATTCTGATTTTTAAGGACAACAGGAATAACAAAACCAGAATATTACATGATCACTCATTTGTTTTTTCCATGTATCACACACAATAGTGATACCCTACCAATATTATGTTCCCTCTTCATGATTGAAAATAGTTGCATTCTGTGTTGTGAGCATATAACCGTGACAGATATCATCTCCATCTTACAACACTCATTTAGTATTATAATTAGTAACTTAATTCTGTAATAAATATATATTTAATGCTCACCACTGCCTTCGTATCAGTGTACTCCTAGTCATTTTGGTTGTCTTAAGTGCCTTCTCTAGTAGCCTTCTCAGAAAATGCTTGTGGAAACAATACTTTGAGTTCTTGCATGCTGGCCTTTATATGGCAATATGAATTTGGTTTTGGTTAGTTAGGCCCTAGGACTCATATTTTCGATTTTGTGAATCTTAAATGATTTTCTTCTGCCAAAAAGCACTGCTGTTTAAAATTGAAGATAATCTTTCCATTTAAGTGACTTGGTCTCTTTTGCTAGATGTTTCAGAGTACTTTTTTTTTTTTCTTCAGAGACGAGCAGTTTTACCAGAATATATGTCTTAGCATTGGTCATCCTGGTTAATTTTCTCAGATGGCGTGGTCTCCAGATCTTTTGTATTCTAGGAACATTGAATTGGTTTTTTAGTGTTTATCCTGTTCCATTTTTTTTCCTACTGCCCAGATGCTGTTAGTGTGCATGTTGGAGTTTGGTACTTCCTTGACTGTCACTTGTTCGGAAAGACCTATTTATTGCCTTCATTTCTTATGATTAAAAAAAATTCTCTTTACATTCTTTTCTTCTACTTTGAGTTTAGTGTTTTTAAAATTATTTTTTCATTTATATCTAATTCCTTTTATGTTCTAGCCCTCATTTCTGAGTTTTTCTGATTATATTAAGTGTTTTTTTTGGTATCTTTTATTATTTTCATACTTTCTTTACCATATTATGAAATAACAGGTTATAGTTTTTGTCTGTTTTGTGGACATGTCTTTCTTGTGTGTTTTCATTATCTGTAGGGATGTGGTTCTGCTCTTTTTTCTTGATAAAATTTTTGTATGGTATTTGATCATGGTATATTTCTGTTCATTTTTTTTTTTTTTTAAAGATTTTTGTTTATTTATTTTAGAGAGCACAAGGGGGAGGGAAGGACAGAGCAAGAGGGAGAGGGACAAGAAGATTGCCTGCAGAGCCCAGCACTGTAGTTCAGTCCCAGGACCCTGAGATCATGACCCAAGCCAAAGTCAGACAACCAGCTGAGCCAACCAGGCACCCCCTTTTCTTTTCATTTTTACATGAAATTAGTTTTCTTGAAGGATTCTGGTTCAGAAAATCGTTTCTTTTATTCTTTTTCTTTTCTTTTTTTTTAAGATTTTGTTATTTGACACAGAGAGAGAGACAGCAAGAGAAGGAATACAAGCAGGGAGAGTGGGAGAAAGAGAGAAGCAGACTTCCTGCTGAGCAGGGAGCCTGATGTGGGGCTCCATCCCAACCTGAGCCAAAGGTAGAGGCTTGACTGAGCCACTCAGGGACCCCCAGAAAAGCTTTTCTAATGTCATGGCTCTAGAGCTCCCTCTTCGTTGTTTTTGTGAAGTGCCAAAAAATATGGCAGTTTATTGAAGCGATTGGGTTCTATTCCCCTTCCTTGTTTTTATCTGGATTCTTCACCTCTGTTTTCTTTATAGTTCTGTGTTAGTCATTTTGGGTTCTAATTACCACAGATTTCTTTGTGTGAGACTGTCCTGAAAGTCAGTTTTAAATGGCTAGTTTGGAAAAGTTTTTTTAAGGATTTAAGTGTGCAGAACTCCTGGTCTCAGCTGCTATTCTCAAATTGGCCCTCTGAGCTTATTGTAGTGAGTTCCTGGAGGTTCTTTTGGGAGTTTGGCAAATGGTCTATGGTTCCTTCTGTTTCTTCCTTCAGAGATGATGATGTCCTACACTGTATGTCAACCCTACCCAGTTTTTTTTTTGTGTGTGTGTGTGTATATATATATATATATATATTTTTTTTTTTTTTTTAAGATTTTATTTATTTATTTGACAGGCAGAGATCACAAGTAGGTGGAGAGGCAGGCAGAGAGAGAGGAGGAAGCAGGCTCCCTGCTGAGCAGAGAGCCTGACGGGGGGGCTCGATCCCAGGACCCTGGGCTCATGACCTAAGCCAAAGGCGGAGGCCTTAACTCACTGAGCCACCCAGGTGCCCCCCCCCCCAAGTTATATTTTTTGTTTCATCATTTTACCTCATTACCTAGTGTTATAGGTATCACCCTTAGGTTTTCGCTTTGCTATCTTAGTTTGTGTAGCTAATTTTTTTGTGCAGGGTCAGGATAGAGATTTAATAAGATTCAAAAACTGTACTCACTGCTACCATATTCTGAAAATCTTCTAAAAGACAGTTTTTTTTTTTTTTAAAGATTTTATTTATTTATTTGACAGAAATCACAAGTAGATGGAGAGGCAGGCAGAGAGAGAGAGAGAGGGAAGCAGGCTCCCTGCTGAGCAGAGAGCCCGATGCGGGACTCGATCCCAGGACCCTGAGATCATGACCTGAGCCGAAGGCAGCGGCTTAACCCACTGAGCCACCCAGGCGCCCCTAAAAGACAGTTTTTAAGAATTAAAGATCTAAAGTAAATGTTGACCTATGTTAAATCAAGATAATAGGTGGGTTTTTTTTTGTATTCTCTATGTTCTTCTGTATGCTTAAGATAGCTTATAATTAAAGAAAAGATTCAAATTTAGCAACATGTAATGAGGAGTCATGCAGATAGTTTTTTTCTCCCCTTTCTTCCCTGTATGTATGTTTTTGCTTGTTTGTTTTGCTTTTTCTTGCCTTATTGCATGGGTGAGAATCACCAGTATTCAGTAAGAATGCCAGAGTATACATCCTTGCATACTTCCTGATTTTGGGAGAGAAACATTCATTCTTTCATCATTATGCTTGATGTCCCTGGTAGGTTTTTTTGTAGATGTCCCTTATCAAGTTGAGGAGACTTCTATTCCTAATTTGTGGAGTGCTTTTATCCTAAATGGATGTTGAATTTTGTGAAATGCTCTTTCTGTATCTATTAAAATGATCTCATGGTTTTTGTTCTCAATACAGTGAATTGTATTTATTGCTTTTTTTTTTTTAAAGATTTTATTTATTTATTTGACAGAGAGATAGATCACAAGTAGGCAGAGATGCAGACAGAGAGAGAGGGGAAAGCAGGCTCCCCGCTGAGTGGAGAGCCCGATGTGGGGCTCCTTCTCAGTTCCCTGATATCATGACCTGAGCTGAAGGCAGAGGCTTAATCCACTGAGCCACCCAGATGCCCCTATTTATTGCTTTCATGAATGCTGAACCAATTTTGTATGCCTGAGATAATCCCCTTTTGCCCCCATCATGATGTGTTAGTCTGTCTGTTGCTGGACTATTTGCTGAAATTTTGTTAAGTAATTTTTAGTCTGCGTTCATGGGAGATACTCGTCTTTTTTCTCACATAACACACTGTCTTTTTATGGTTTTGATATCAAGGTGATGCTGGGCCTGATAGAGTGAATTGGAAAGTGTTTCTGGAAGAACTTGTGTAGAACTTTTGAGAAGAGTTTTTATGGAATTGGTATTTTTTACTTAAATATATGGTAGAATTCACAGTGATGTCATCTGGGTCTGGAGTTTTCTTTCTTCCTTCCTTTTTTAAAGATGTTATTCATTTATTTATTTTAGAGAAAGGGAGCTCCTGCAAGAGGAGGGAGGGGCTGGGGGTTATGGCAAGGAGGAGGGAAAGAATAACAAGGAGATCCTGCCCTGGGCACAGAGCCCATGTAGGGTTTGATCCCACAACCCTGAGACCACAACTCCAGCTGAAATCAAGAGTGGATGCTTAACTCACTGAGCCCCCTGGAGCTCCCCTGGCCCGGGAGTTTTCTTTATGGAAACGTTTTTAACTGCAAATTCAGCTTAATGGAAACAGGGCTATTCAGCATGTCTGTTTCTTCTGGAGTGAGCTTTGGTAGCTTATGTCTTTCTAGGATTTTGTCTGTTTCATGTAAATTAAAACGTGCTGGTATAGTTGTTCATATTATCCTGTTATTATCCTTTTTAATGTCGTTAGGGTATGTAGTGATTTCCTTTCTCTGTTGCTTCTTACTGGTGACTTCTGCTTCTGCTGTGTTTTGTTGGAATCTGCCTTTTTTCTTCTTTTATTTTGTTTCCTTTCATTTCGTGTTTCATTTCTTTTGATTTCATTATTTTGGTTTTAATCCTCAAGATTAAATGTTTTTCTCTATTGTTTTCATTTTTCTAAAGATTGATTTATTCTTTTTTTTTTTTTTTAAGATTTTATTTATTTGTTAGAGAGAGAGATACAGAGCGCAAGCACAGGCAGACAGAGTGGCAGGCTAGAGGCAGAGGGAGAAGCAGGCTCCCTGCCGAGCAAGGAGCCCGATGTGGGACTCGATCCCAGAACGCTGGGATCATGACCTGAGCCGAAGGCAGCCGCCCAACCAACTGAGCCACCCAGGCGTCCCAAGATTGATTTATTCTTAAGAGAGAATGTGAGCAAATGTGTGTGGGGGGGGTGGGCAGAGGGAGAGGGAAAGAGAATCTCCTGCAGACTCCCCACTGAGCACGGAGCCTGATGCAGGGCTGTGTCCCATGACCCTGACACCATGAGCGGAGCCTAAACCAAGAGTCTGATGCCTGACAGTAGCACCCAGGTGCCCTCTTGTTATTTTTCTGTTTGACTGATATCTCCTTTTTCTTCATTCCTTTTTTTTCTTACTCTTTTTGGATTTAGTTTTCTTTCTTAGTTTCATAAGATGAAACCTAGATCATTTAAAAACATTTTTTTAAGGCTTTATTTATTCATTTGAGAGAAAGAGCATGAACAGGGGAGAGAGATAGAGGGAGAGGGAGAAGACGACTCCCCAATGAGCAGGGAGCCTGATGTTGACTTGATCCCAGAACCCTGAGATCAGGACCTGAGCTGAAGGCAGATGCTTAATGGACTGAGCCACCTAGGCGCTCTCTTCTTTTCTAATACATATGTTTACTGCTGTAAATTTTCTTATAAGCATCGCTTTACTGCATTCCACAAATTTTGCTACCATTTTTGTTCTTGATTTCTAACTTAATTGTATTAATGTTGGGGAACATGATTTTTATGAAATAGTCTTTGAAGTTTTTGAGTCTTACTTCATGGCCCAGTGTAGAATATTAATATCTCAGGATTATTATTACTTGTGTTATATTTTATCAGAAATAGTAAGTGTTTGGGTTTGTTTCTCTTCTATTTCAGGTCTTGGTATGGTAACTCCTGTGAATGACCTGAGAGGATCTGATTCGATCGCCTATGACAAAGGGGAGAAATTACTGCGGTGTAAGTTGGCAGCATTTTATCGGCTAGCAGATCTCTTTGGATGGTCTCAGCTTATCTACAATCATATCACAGTGAGTATTAAATGGGTAGTAACTGAGTAATAAATGGAATATTACGTATCTGGCACCACCTCTTCCCGTTTAGGGAAAGAAGGGTCCACTGAGCTGAAGTCAGTCTTGGAATACCTTCTTTCTCATTCCTGACTGCAGAGTATAATCATCTGAGAATTATGTAGTTTGAATTAAAAATTACAAGGACAGTACTTTAAAACTCACTTTTTGCATACTGACCTTATAAATGAGCGTTTACCAAAGTATAGTCTTCTCCTGTTACCTGGGGTCTTGCTTTCTGCAGCTTCAGTTAAACTTGCTGTTGGCCAGTCCAGAAATTCATGGCCCTGCTTCTGGTGTATCGTCAAGGTCAGTGGTAGCCGCTCGCTGAGTCACACGCCCACAGCATTCAGCTCTTGCAGCTCCTCACAGGGGCAGTTGATCACCTACATCATCACAAGAAGAAGGGTGAGCACAGGGAAGTGAGACATTTTGAGAGAGAGGGAGAGATCATATTCACACAACTTTCATTGTAGTGTATTATTATACTTATTCTAGTTTATTATTCGTTATTGTTATTAATCTCTTGCTGTGCCTAGTTTATAAATCAGACTTTATCATTGGTATGTAGACATAGGGGAAAATAGTGTATATCGGGTTTGGTACTGTCTGCAGTTTCTGGCATCCACTGGGGGTCTTGGAATGTCTCTCCCATAGATAAGGGAGAACTAGGGTACAGGCCATTCCCAAAAATCTTTTTATGTCTAAAAACCAAAGAATGAAGATGTTTGTTTTATTTCTTGTTCTGACCCAAGTCTTCTATTTCTCATAGTTTCGTTTCGTTTCTTTCTTTTCTTTTCTTTCCTTTCCTTTTCTTTTCTTTTCTTTTTAAAAGATTGTTTTTATTTGGCAGAGGGAGAGGGAGAAACAGACTCCCCGCTGAGCAAGGAGTCTGATATGGGACTCAGTCCCGGGACCCTGGGATCATGACCTGGGTCGAAGGCAGACGCTTAACTGACTGAGCCACCCAGGCGTCCCATCTCATAGTTTTTTCTTTAGCTGCTCCAGTTTTAGCTATTTTTTAACATTATCAGGACTTTTGTTTTCTTCTTTTAGTAAGTATTTACTTGGTGTCTGCTGTAAATATTGATTCTGTATCAAGCATTATTCTAGCTCTGGGGTTCTGTCATGGAGTGAGACAGGTCCTGCCTTTTTGGCTCGTCCTTTCTACATCCCAAGCCACTGGCCCCTGTTTCCTCCCTGTTTGGTCCAGCATGGTGTATCCTGTCTGTGCCACTCTTCGCCAGTACTATGCTATCCGTCCCTGCCCCCAAGCACCAGACCCTGCTGCAGGGAGCCTCAATACACCCCACTGGCTTTCTCCTTAGACTGCAGCCCCAGTTGCAAATGAATCCCCAGTGCTGCCTGGCACTGTAGGACGTCTCACTTAGCCAGCTCACTCGTGTTTCTCTACTCTGTCTATTGTCCTCGAAACTCTTGACCTCTTTTCTCCTAGCAAATGAGCACAGTGTGTCACAGAGCATGTGGGAGCACCTGACCACCTGCAGCCAAACCTTGTTTCCCAGTTGGAGTTTCACCCCGTCTCTTGCCCCCTTTGATTCCTAGTGCCTTGTCAGGTTTCTGTTTTTCTCTTTGCTCTTCTGTTGAGATAACCTCTTTCTCTGACTTTTATACTTATTCCAGTCTCTGTTTCTTCATTGAATTTCTGTTATTGGATATTTCAAGTTATTAATATAGTGCCTACTTCTAGTAATAAGTGTGCCTCCCACGGATGTCTGCAGAAGTCAGTCCTGCTGGTACTCTCACCTCCCCTAGGGCCACTGCTGTTAACAGCCGCTTAGACTGTTTTACCCTTTTCTTCAAAGCCAGCGCACATGTAGGTGATTTTCATACGTGGACTGGTAGTGGTGCTAGGTTTGCTCCATTGTAGCCTGCGGGGAGTGCTAAGCCTCCGAGGAGGAGGGTGGTCTGGAATCCACCTTTTTGGCCAGTGCACTGTGCTTCTGGGACATGGGATGGATCTTGGCCAGAGATGTTGTGTTACCCTCCTCTCTCTCTCTTCCCCATGTTGCCGTTAAAGTTCGCTTTTGAAAATGCAAACCTGGCCCTTTCGTGTCCCCACGGTCAGGCCTGTAGGATATTACCTCCATTTCCCCCAAAGCAGTTACTATCACCCATACTTTCCATTTGCTTGTCTGCCATCCATCTCCACTCACAGGAACATTGAGTCTGTGAATGGTGCTTCTGTAGGTACACAACAACCCAAAATCCGGCCTCAGTAAAAATATCGAAGAGGAACTGGGAACTCCGTGGTGCCTTGTGGTGCTTGGTTAGAGGGTCCACTTAGCCTGCCACTTCTGCCACTCTTCCAGTTCTGTCCCTTGCACCTGCATGAGAATTGCTGGCATCTGTGACTGATCCTGCTTGACAGAGTGCTCTGTGGAGGGAGTTTTATGCTCAGTGGTTGGCTGAGTTCCATGAAAATGTTACATCTACAATCAGAAACTTAATCCTTGGCTTTACTAACAGCTTCATATTCTTTGGGGATTTTAAAATGCTGTTTACCAGTAGTTCCCACTATGAATGCTGTTTAAGTTTAACTTGCTGAAATTGCTTTTACCACCCATTACCCCCTTTATTTAGTACTTGGCAGAATTAAAACATTAGTTAATGTTCACTCTTTTGTAGATGATCTTTGTGGCCTTTAATACTTATGAGTAGAGAAGATACTGAAGCACAAAAAATATTTCCTGTATCTTGTGAACTAGAGAATCTTTGAGGAAGAAAATTTTATTCTTATTTTTTTAACTACTTATGGCATTCATTTTTTGTTTTACAATCTAAGTGTTATCATATAAACTCTTAACAGAAAATAAATATTAACAGTATTTGTCAGTGCAACCAAAAAGTGCTACCAGGTCACTGTGCCCTTTCTCTGAAAGGGGACCTAGGGATTTTCTGCTGAAGGGAGTTAAGAGCGCTAGCAGGCATTGGAGGATTGGAGATGATTGTTTGAATTAGATCTCTGTCTTAAGATCACATCAGGTTTCGAGAAGCTTTGTGGGGGGGGTGTCAGAAGCCACGGTGGCCCAGTTAGCATGGGAGCTGGACTTCTCCTCGTGGTGGCGCTTAGCTAATGCTGAGGCCTTTCCACCTCTAAATACCTCTTGGTTCAGCTTCAGCATGAACTGCGGGGTGTGCTAAGCCTCGGGGATGGGGGGGAAGGTCTGGAGCCCACCTTTGTGGCCAGTGTGCTATGCTTCTGGGACATGGTGTAGATCTTTACCAGAGAGGCTATGTTGGGTGTCTTTGGTTTTTAGGGAGTGACCTTAAAATCTTCGATGTGAGTGCTCAGTCCTTCTGGACAGACAAGGGGCACCAGGTGTGTAGGAACATATGCAGTGAGGGTGGCACCAGCCCTTTGGAAACTTTCTTGCAGATATTCTCTGCTCTTGTTTACTTCACACCTATATTTAGTACTTTCGCCTTTATAATTTAGAGAGAGAGAGCACGCGCCTGCATGTGTGCGCATGTGGTGGGGAGGGGCAAAAGGAGAGAAAAAGAGAATCTCAAGCAGGCTCCACACCCAGCATGGAGCCAGATGCAGGTTCGATCTCACAACACTGAGATCATAACCTGAGCCAAATCACAAGTCAGATGCTTAACAAAGTGAGCCACTCAGGTGCCCCAGCACTTTTTCCTTTTTTGCTTCAGACTCAGAAAATTGTATATTTTAAGCTTTTTCTATTAAAATATGTAGATTTGATAGGTTTTTTTTTTTTTTTTTTTTTTTTTGGGAAGATGCATTTTGTTTGAGAGAGCAAGAGAGAGCATGAGCAGGGGGTGGGACAGAGGAAGAGGGAGAAGTAGACTCCGCACTGAGTGGAAGCCCATCACAGGGCTCCATCCCAGGACCCTGAGATCATTACATGAGCCAAAAGCAAGAGCCAGGCGCCCAACCGAGTGAGCCATCCAGGTATCCCTAGATTTGCTAGGCTCTTAAGTCAAGGAAGAAAAACTGTTAGTATTCTTTATAATAAAATTTGAGTCTAAATATCCAGGAGTAGGTGGGATGTGGCCCCATTATTAACACCAGTTTGAGAGAATGTTGTATGCTATGAACAACGTTACAAAGATCATGTGAAGAAATGAGAAGTCATTATAAGCAAGAGAGCATACAGTGTCTACAGCTAGTAACTGTACACACAAGGTCTGCATGGTGTTAGGGAAGCTTGTTATTGGCTTTGTAGTAGGTTTTTAATGTGGAACCTGATAGCATGCTTTTAAAATTTATACTCTTGACAAAAAGTTCAAGAGTAGCTAAGATGAAGTAAGTAAGGAGTTTTTCCTACCGACTGTCATCTTATAAAGTGATGGTAATTAGAATAGTGTGCTTTGGGCAAAGGAAGAGACAGACCAGTGGGACAGAACAGAACCTGGAGCCAGATTTCATGTACTGAAATCAGAGACAGAGAAGAGTCTGCATTGTGGATTGTAATTGACGCTGACACAATTGGACTGAAAAATCGAAATTGGAAAGTTATATATTTATACCCACAAAGCAATTCTGCGAATTCAGAATTGCCTGAATTGCCCCACTGCCTTTTAAAAGTCATTTTATTTTACTTTTTTAAGATTTATTTTATTATTTTTGACAGACATCACAAATAGGCAAAGAGGCAGGCAGAGAGAGAGGGGGAAGCAGCCTCCCCGCTGAGCAGAGAGCCAAAGGCAGAGACTTTAACCCACTGAGCCACCAAGGTGCCCTCAGAATTTTTTTTTTTTTAATTTTAAAGATTTTATTTATTTGAGAGAGAGAGCATGAGTGGGAGGGATGGGTAGAGGGAGAGGGAGAAGCAGGCTGCCTGTGTGGGGCTCGATCCCAGGACCCTGGGATCATGACCTAGGCTGAAGGTAGGTGCTTAACCCAGGTACCCCTAGATTGTAATTTTTAAAGAAGATGGCAGTAGAAGCACAGAGCTCCCATACCCTGCTGGAAGGAGTGTACATTTAATTAGGTCCTTTGGATATAATTTAGTGTCTCTGAAAAAACCTGACCATGTATGCTGGGAGACAGGTACAAGAACGTTCCCAGCACTGGGTTACGTAGCAAAACAGGAGCCATGGGCATTGACAGAAGAATGGACACATTTGTTGTGTATTCATCCAGTATATGAGTATCATAATGTGGAGGAATCTCAGGAATAATGTGGAGGAAGAAAGGTCACTGAAAAATGCAGTATGATTCCAATTATATGAGGTTTTGAGCACTAAAGACAAAGTCTGTTTGGACAAAAGTAAGTTTTGGTTTCCACCATGATATGCCTGAGGAGTGGCGTCTTTCTGCATGTGGTGCTGATTTGGTAGCCACCAGGTTTCCTCTTTATGAAGTCAGTTGTCATGAATGCGACCAGGATGCATGTTATATACCCGAGACGTGACTACAGTATGATGATGGAAGCTTCCAGTCCTTGTAGTTCCGTGACAGACGCTGTACCTATGGGCTTTCCTGCATAGCTCACAGAATGCGCACAATAAACCTGTGAGTTTGTGTATAGAAAGAGATGTGAATATTTTCAGTTGGATTTTTGAGCTGACTCAGCAATTTTCCTTACAGACCAGAGTGAGCTCTGAGCAGGAACATTTCCTCATTGTTCCCTTTGGACTTCTCTATAGTGAAGTGACTGCATCCAGTTTGGTAAGAATATCCTTTTCCTCTTGGGTGTCATGTGTGTCTAGGTCATAGTTGATAATTAAATACATTTTAATCCCATGAGACATAAAACCCAAGAAAGAGGACAAAGTTTGTGTTTTGTGTGATAAACTCAGAAAAAAAAAGCTTTAGAATTAGTTATAAACACTTTAAACTTTGGCTGAAATAATTTCTAGGAAGGGTCATTTGAAATCCTCTTGACATCTTAAATTTTTTTTTGCTTATTTTCAGGTTAAAGTCAATATACAAGGAGAGATAGTAGATCGTGGAAGTACTAACCTCGGAGTAAACCAGGCTGGCTTTGTGTTACACTCTGCCATCTACGCTGCGCGACCAGACGTCAAGTGCGTGGTGCACATCCACACGCCGGCAGGGGCTGCGGTGAGTGTGCTGCTCCCCGAGCGAATCGGAGTGAAAGCTGTGGAGCGGGGGGCGCTTCACGTGTCCTCATAGTTGTGCTCTCTTGAGGCAACAAGTCAATAAGCCTGGTTTTGTGGAGTAGAAAAAGTCTTTGACTAAGTTTACTTTCTTAAAAGAATTTTTTTTCCTTTTAAGGGGTCTATACACTCTCTAGTTTTGGAAAACCTGTGTGAATCTGAAAGTGTCCATTAGACTTAACAGAAACTTGGAGTGTGTTGGGGGTGAGGTCAGACTTCAGTGTGGGGAAGACTGCTGGGAGCTGCAGAGGGAGGGCCGTAAGCAGACTCCTTGTCTGTGAAGAGGGTGTGTGGGGGGTGCCAGACAGGCTGCAGGGGGAGGATGCAGTGGTCTCAGGGTAGTGCTACAGGGATGCAGGAGGCCTGGACCTGCTCATGGTCCCTGGGGTGCCAGATAGGGGTGGCAGATGTGAGAAGGGGGTGGTTGAGGCCTGGAAGCCTCTAGATGTCTGCTGGAAGCCAGCAGACGCCGGGGCTGGATCATGATAGGAAGGAGAGGAGGAACGGCTGTGACAAGAGGAAGGCACAGACCTTGTAAGCTGTTGGGAGACCTGGCCTCTGAGCCCGGAGCTTCCCCAGAGCCCGCCCCAGCACAGTCAACAAGCCTGGGCCCTTCTTGTGCCCACGGGCCAGACCTCCCAGCCTGAACATGCTGGTTGTTAGTATGATCATGTGACAGTGAAACGCTTCAACTCTCCAGAATTGGCTTTTTATCACCGATTGTATATTCTAATGACTTTTTGGACTTAACTTTTACCACACCATAACCTCGTGGATTCAGTAATGCTGAATGTTTACCTGATGTTTTAATGTCATGTGTATTGGATTGTTTCAATGAATGTTTGATCTGTCTGGCTTAGTTATTTTACTTTGAATATGTGGTTCTAGATGTCAGCATAAGAGTTTTAGTAGAGCTATCATTTTCTGAAATTTTTTCTAAAAAACAAAAGCGTGCTCTTCCAGCCACAAAAAGTCCATGCATTTTAATGAACTATTAGCGAGTACTTTTAAAAATATGGTTATAAACAGCATACTGTATAATTATTTTTTAAAGATTTTATTTATTGATTTGACAGAGAGAGAGATCCCAAGTAGACCGAGAAGCAGGCAGAGGGGTGGGGGGGGGGGGGGGAAGCAGGCTCCCCGCTGAGCAGAGAGCCCGACTCGGGGCTTGATCCCAGGACCCTGGGATTATGACCTGAGCCGAAGGCAGAGGCTTTAACCCACTGAGCCACCCAGGAGCCCCTGTATAATTTATTTTAAAACATACCAGATCACTTCACTTGGAAATTTCTTCTCCTAGGAAGGCTGATGCCGTGAGAGAGATTAAATGTGACGTTGCTACCTTTTTTGTGGTGGCGTCTTTTAGATGAACAGTTGTTGCCCTTGTGGATACTCTTGGAATCTTTGGAGCCTGTTAGTTGAGGTAGAAATCCTTAAAAATTAGCACATTCCAAAGTCAGTTTGGGAACATTAAGGAAATTAAGGGCTTTATGAACACTTAGGATTGTTTTATTGCAATAGAAGAGAAATTATACAGCATAATTATTCTAAACTTCAGAAATTGGCTCTTATCTACATCTCACGTTTCGTTCTCCCCTACAGCCTGAGATGACAAGTGGGTCAGAACCTTTCAGCATGTCCAAACCTTCTCTTTGCAGGGTCATGGCTCACTCAGAGGGAGCCCTTGTCATACCTTGCAGTAGGGCCGGGCTCATCTTGCGAGGAAGCCTGAGCTCATATAGCATTATGATCAGTGTGGGAGAAGTCCAGAAAGACGTGGAATTTCTTTTGAGGCTCTCCCAGCATTGCGATGCCTTTGATTTTTAAGTGTCCATCTGTAGTAAGCCCCAGAAGTAAAGTTCATCTTAAGTTCATAGGTTCATTTCTTTCTGAGAAGAGAACAAAATAAAATATGTTCCCCTTTTTATTTCTTTGAGGAAAGCGTTTGCCACGTCATTAAGGTGTGACTGTTGATTTGTCTTCATTCATGGTGACTGCTTGTTCTCTAGGTCTCAGCGATGAAATGTGGCCTCTTGCCAATCTCCCCGGAGGCGCTTTCCCTTGGAGAAGTGGCTTACCATGATTACCATGGGATTCTGGTTGAGGAGGAGGAAAAAGTATTAATTCAGAAAAATTTGGGGCCTAAAAGCAAGGTCAGTAGGCATCTAATCTGGTATTTAAATTGTGCAGGAAAGAAGAAAAAAGTCAGAGTAAGCTGTCTTCTTGTGTAGCTCCCTCGAGCTTTCGTGTCTCCCTACAGGTTCTTATTCTCCGGAATCACGGGCTCGTGTCAGTCGGAGGGAGTGTTGAGGAGGCCTTCTACTACATCCATAATCTGGTGGTCGCGTGTGAGATCCAGGTGGGCGGGGACCAGTTTCTGTAGGCTATGACTTATTTTGGCGTTTGCAGGGTTCTTGCAGATTTTTGATACTTAAGTTTAGTAGGAATGAGTTTTTGCATCATCTCTTTGCCTGAGGTGAGCTAGTGGATTTGGAAACTGACCAGAGCAAATGCCATTTTACCGATTTAAGTTGGTGAATGGTTATTGGGCTTTTCATTTCTAGTGTTTGTTATTCAAATACAGATGTCACCATCACTTACAGAATGCTAGTGTGTGCCAGCGCCATATCAGGTGCTTCATTTACATGTTATTTCGTTTGCCCCTCATGGCCCTGTTCGTAGAGGCAGGTACAGAGAGGGAGACACTTGCCTGGGCGGCACCAAGCCAGCTGTGTTCAATCCCAAGTCTGTGCTCTCCCCACTGGAACCTTAACTTCATCTAGGCAGCACTGCAGTCCCCAGGCTCCTTCATACAGCCTTAAAAGGGGCTTTGTTTCCCCGTTTCTCCTCCAAGCATGAGGACCCAGTATCTTTGTTTTGCTAATGAAGAACTTCTGAAAATGACTTTATGTGTGGGTTATCTGTCTCTGTCCATCCTTCAGTTTTTAATTCTTACACTCTGATGGCTTGGTTTCGTCAGAGACCTACATTTCTGTTTGAGTCATCTCTTGTCGTTATCTGATCTGATCCTTTTGTCCTTGGCAAGAAACTCAAACGGTACTATTTGCTTGTTTTGGAAAAGGTTCGAACTCTGGCCAGTGCAGGAGGGCCGGACAACTTAGTCCTCCTGGATCCTGGCAAGTACAAAGCCAAATCCCGTTCCCCGGAGTCCCCAGGAGGGGAGGGTACCAGCTCACCTCCTAAGTGGCAGATTGGCGAGCAGGAGTTTGAAGCCCTTATGCGGATGCTCGATAATCTGGTAAGATCATTGTTACCACCTGACAATAAAGCTTCTGTTCCAAAAGCAGCAATGTCGGTGTTTTTATAGCAAGTGAAATTGCTGTCTTCACGCAGTGTGTGAATGCCTTCCCCTCAAAAGTCATGAAGAAGCACCAGGGCAATTGAACTCCTAAGCTAAGTCACAATAAAATAGGGAGGGTTGCTTGTGTTCCTTTATTGTTTGAAAGGAGTCACCTTTGTGGGGACAGGAGCAGAGAGCATGCCTGCTCAGAAGTGGACAATTTGGCCCTGGAGCAGCAGTTAGCAGCGCCCGACCTCCCACAAGCAGGCCGGGGGGTGGGGGGGTTGGGGGAGCTTTAGCGTAGCAAGGTGGAGCGCCCCCCCCCCCCCGGCCCCGTGTGCTGCCATTAGCTGTGGCGGGTGCTGTCAATGGCAGCACGGGGGCCTATGGGGCTCGTGGGGCCCATTCTAGCCTAACAGGACTGTTGGACCAGGGCACAGGTGGGGCGGGTGGCCTCAGGAGGCAGGAAGTCTAACTTCCTTAAAGATTTTGGAACAGAAAGAGTATCAGATTCAGTGTGTGAAGTGTCCTCGGGCTGGATTTGTTTAGTCAGGGCGGAATGAACAGAGAAAGCAGAATCTTCCATAACTCCTGAATTCACTGGCCCCGTAAAGATGGATTGCATTAACTGACCAGCTGCTCTTGAGCCTCTAGCCACTAATAGAACACAAGGAGTGCATGATCTAGCTAGGGAGATGGACGCACAATGCTAGAGGCAGCTGAGCGTTTGGGATCTGAGTTCTGACAGGGCATGATGAGGGCTGCAGAGGTGGAGACAGGGCACAGCCCAGGTCACGAGGAGCAAGAGGAGGAACAGAGCTCACTAAGGAGATAAAAGAAGCAGCTGGCATTAGGTGGGAGGGGCAGTGGTGGCTCAGGTGTCAGCACTGGGCAGCAGGTTCCCCCAAGGGGCCTGACGAGGCAGAGAGTGCTGGGGTGGCTTCTTCTCTTCTCCTGGCAGGCACTCTAATGTCTCACTGCTCTGTGACCCTGAAGTCAGGCAGGGAATAGGAGAAAGGACTAAGAATGGAGAATGCCAGCCCACCACATGTTGTGTGCTCAGTGCCTTCTCAAAGAGGGAGAGAAACCAGAATTAGGCAATAACTCTAATTTGCTAGAGGAGGGAGAGGAAGGATGAAAGATGAATCGTTGAAGTGCTTGTTACAAGGGTGTGGTATTCGGTGTCCTTACTACACATGGTCGCACAGTCGTTATTGTCATTTAAAAAAAATTAATTTAAAATTTTAAATTCATTTTTAAAAATTAAATTAATTAACTTATTTATTTATTGACAGAGAGATCACAAATAGGCAGAGAGTCAAGCAGGGGGGGGGGGGGGAAGCAGGTTCCCTGCTGAGCAGAGAGCCTGATGCAGGGCTCGATCCCAGGACCCTGGGATCATGACATGAGCCGAAGGCAGAGGCTTTAACCCACTGAGCCACCCATGCATCCCGTTATTGTAATTTTTTAAAAAAGATTTTATTTATTTGACAGGGAGAGCAAGAGCATATAAGCAGGGGAAGGGGCACCGGAGAGGGAGAAACAGGAGAGGGAGAAGCAGACTCCCCACTGAGTGGGGAGCCCAGTAATGCAGGACTTGATCCCAGAACTCTGGGATTGTGACCTGAGCCAAAGGCAGACACTTAACCTACTGAGCATCCCAAGTGTCCTGATTATTGTCATTTTTAAAAAAATTTATTTGACAGAGACACAGTGAGAGAGGGAACACAAGCAGGGGGAGTGGGAGAGAGAGAAACAGGCTTCCTGCTGAGAGGGACCCTGGGACCACAACTCAAGCTGAAGACAGACACTTAATGACTGAGTCATCCAGGCCGCTGCTAATAGTCCACATTTTAGTGTAGCATTTGATTAACCATGCATGTTTGCCCGTAATTGAGCAGGGTACATGATAGTTGAAGATTCTCATACTTTAAGACCTATTTGAACATAGAGTTAGAAGAAATGCTAAATTGCTTCCCTGAAAAACCAAGATGTAATACCAGCTTGTCAAAGAAGGAAGGAATCCTTATGTTCAGCTGTAAGCCACTGCCCTACAGCAGGTCTGAGGCCTGAGGATTGCTTCTCATTTTAGGACTGTAGCATTTAAAGGGGAAGTATAAGAAACCGTACCCTCTGAGGATAAGGTTTTGTGATGTTCTAGTGGTTTATCTTGGAGTCATGGTGACTACTTAGGTGTCTTCCTGAGGAAGAAGACACTGCAGTTGTTAAGAACCGTGTTTTGCTGAAGGTGGCCTTTTCACCACCGAGTGGTTAGCACTCAGCGTCCTCAGTGGCACGCTCAGCAGTGGAAATGCTGCGGGGTGGACACTTGCCTGTCTTCCTGAGGGCAGCGGTGGGGGAAACAAACAGCCACCGACTGATGACTTCGTTTCGGGATTGTTCCCACCGTTTTTTGAACGTAGTAAAGGAATGATTGGTAATGAAAGTGGTCTCCAAGGAAGAGGAGCACCCAAAGGGAGCAAATTCCTCCCCTTCCGTCTTACAGGACAGAATTGGGAGAAACATGAAGGATTCTAAAGCTCCTCGGCAGGCAGAGCACCAGCCGTGGCCCCTCTTGCATGACCAGCCTCTGATTCTCTGGTCACTCCCTGTTCCTTTGTGGCTGTGAATGACTTGGTCCAGACATGCAGCTGTGGGTCAGGAGCTGGCTGAACCAGATTCTTGGCTTAGGGTCTCACAAGGAAGGCTGTAGTCACCGTGTCAGCCAGGACTGGATGTTATCAGAAGGCTGGGTGGGGGAGAATCCACTTCTAGGGTCCCTGGGAGTGTGGGCAGGATTGATTTTCCTAACAGCTGTAAGAGTCCTGGCAGCTTGGTTTTCCAGAGTCAGTGATGGACAGAGAGACTCTCTCAGCATGGGTGCCATACTTGGGGTGCTTGGGTGGTGTAGTTGGTTGAGCTCCTAACTCTTGGTTTTAGCTCAGTGACATCACAATCTCAGGGTGGTGGAATCAAGTCCCATGTCAGTCTCTGCAGTTGGCACGGGGTCTACCTGAAATTCTCTCTTCCTCTTCCTCTGCCCCTCCCACTCAGGCGCTCTCTTGTGTGCATGCTCTCTCTGAAATAAATCAATCTTAAAAACAACAACAAAAAGATGGGTGCTACACTCGTAAGTAATGCATCCAATCACCTTTGCCAAATTCTGCTGATTAGAAGCCAGTTAGGTCCTGCCGAGCTCCAGGAGGGAGGAGCTGACAGCAGGCAGGTGGGGGCTGGTGTGCTGTGGAATGGGGTCATCATGAAGTCTGTATGCCACAGCCACCAGGTGCTAAGCACTGGTTAGGAGTAAGAACGTCACACTTGCCTTGGGGAGAGTGTCTTTATAACTCAACACACAGGCCAGTCCAGCATGCGGGCCCAGTGCTATGACAGTGTGTTCTTGAGGTGACCTGCAGGGCCCCGTCGTAATGCCCTTAGTGAGTGGTTATGAGGCAGAATGGAAGGTTCAACTTGAGCGTTGTTACATTCAAAAGTAAAGCAGTTTTGTCAGGAACCTTTGACCTTCCCCAAAGATTGTGACAGTATCTAAACTTTATCCTAAAAGGTAAACAAAAAGCTAAGTATTAATTAATACAGCCTGTACTCTAGCCAGCAGCAGGTAAGCCGTGTTTAAGTATTGAATTTATTAACTGTCTGAAACCGAGCACACTGCCTAACCAGTTCTCAGGTCAGAACATAGCAGCACCGGGGTGCCTGGCTGGCTCAGTCACTGGAGCATGGGACGCTTGACCTTAGGGTTGTGAGTTCAAGCCCCGTGTTGGGTGAGGAGCCTCCTTTAAAACAAATAAAAGAAAACAAAACACCCCAGCAGCACCTCAGGACCCTGTGTCCCTTTCAGGCACTTACCCATCCCAGGGGTGACCACTGCCACCGTGGTTTTACCTCTTTTTGTCCTATTTATGAATGGAAGAATACAGTGTGTTCTTTCCCATTTGGTTCCTTTGACTCCACATCATTTTTGTGAGATTCCCTCTAATGTCGCCCCCGGTCCTGGAGTATTTGCTCGGGTTCCAGGTCCCTAGTTCATTGTGTGGACGTCCCTCAGTTGGCCTGCTCAGGTGTTGCTCACTCTTTCTGGTCTGGGGCTGTTAGGAGCAGTGCTGCTTTCAGAGTTCTGGTGTCAGTCCTTGTGTCTCTGCCAGCCAACAGCTAGGTGCATGCGTGCCCAGCTTTTCTAGGGCTTTCCACACAGTCTTCCGAGGTGACACTGTGTCGAGATCTGGAATGGTGACTGTCGTTCTGTCTCTTTGGCCCCTAGGGTTACAGAACTGGCTACCCTTACCGATACCCTGCTCTGAGAGAGAAATCTAAAAAACACAGCGATGTGGAGGCTCCTGCAAGTGTCACAGGTTACTCCTTCGCTGGTGACGGGGACCCGGGCACTTGCTCCCCTCTCAGACACAGTTTTCAGAAGCAGCAGCGGGAGAAGACAAGATGGCTGAGCTCTGGCCGGGGTGACGATGCTTCTGAGGAGGGGCAGAACGGAAGCAGCCCCAAGTCGAAGACTAAGGTGTGGACGAACGTTACACACGATCGCGTGAAACCCTTGCTGCAGTCTCTCTCGTCCGGTGTCTGCGTGCCAAGCTGTATTACCAACTGCTTGGTCTGTGCCTACCTTACTGTTCATAGTTAGATGACGTAGAGCAAGTGGGTAGCTGGGGCTTCGGAGGCTTTGGGAATCCAGTCCCCCGACCCGGACTGAAAGCAAACCTTCCTCATTAACCTTCCTTAGCCCAAACCAGAATCTGCTCTGTGCATCAGCTGTAATTCAACTAAATCTGTCTGCTTGAAACTGCTTAAGATCTGTCCTTCAGTAGCTCCACGCAGCAGAGATCCTGAGTAACTCACACGTGCTAACCTACAAGTTGGAGCTGCCATTTAACTCAAATTGTATTGAAGGAGTCATAAAACTTCTTGCACAAAATGGTAGTTTGGTCTCAAGCTGTGATCGTGGTGTCTTAATCTCCAGTGATTTCACATAGTCTCTGCAGTCTGTGCTTTCGAGTCTCCAGTGTTGTCTTAAGCAGTTTACTCTGTCTCATGGGCGTTTCCTCTGCTGACCTTGTCCTCTCTAGTTAGCCTTGTGCCCTGCTCGCTGTCCCAAAGCCTCCGAATGCTCTAAGCCAGCTGCCTTGTGCATGGACTGTTGCATGTGAGTAGACGGCCATAGTGGTGAGTCGTGTGACTCCTGCTGGGTGTGGCATGACCCAAGTGCAGCGCAGGCCACCTGCAGGCACCCGCGACAGACCCTGTCGGCGTGCTTTGTGCCAGGAGGGGCAAGCACGGCCCTGAAAGGTATTCGCTGGCCTGGTTCTCGCGCCCTGTGGGGACTGGTTTTCACTGCCCCCTCAGCCAGCCGCAGACAGCTGGGTGGCTCCCAGGCCACAGACTAGGGAGGCCCCCGGCATGGGGTCCTGTGAAGAGTCAGGGGCCGGGTGGACTCCTCTCTGCATGCCACGTTCTGTAGGAGTCCAGGTGACGTTAGCTCAGCGGGCCTGGCAGGGCCTTCTGTTCCCCAAATAACAGTGTTTTTACTTTATAGATTTATTCCAAAGAACACAGCTCTGTCTTCCGCAGGTGGCTGTGGTGAGAGTCTCTGTGCTCCTGAGCGGACGGGTCATGTGGGCAGAGACTCCGCGCGCACGTGGCAGGGCTCAGCATTTGAGCCCGTCTCCTCTTTCCTCTATCCTCCCTCTCTCCCTCTCCCTCTTTTTTTCTTTTCAAGTTTCTTTTGTTTCGTTTTTTTTTTTTTTTATTTTGCTTGTTAAAGGGGGTGGGCCTAAAAACCACCTTTCCACTGCTGACAGAAATATGTAGTGCCGAGTGGCTGTGGTGAGGTTTTCCAAAGTGCCCGTGTAGTGGCAGCTGTACATTTTATTTGCAGTTGGCTTGAGAACACATGCACTGCCGTGAGGTCCTTGAGGCAGTGCACATGACACTGATGGGGAGACCTGGCTCAGTGGCAATGTGTGGGGCTTCCCCGCTCCAGGGTAGCTCAGGCTCCGGCCGCTGCTCCCAGGTCGGTATGTGAACTCATGGTCACTGTTCTTAAGTTTCAGACGTATTCAAGCTTCTGAGGTTATTGGGTTAATGTTTTTTACTAAAAGCTATGTTTACTAAAGAGCTGGAGTTGTTTTTATCTGAGAAGATAACCGTCAGTGAGTACCTTGCAGCTCACGCCCATCCCACACTCCCCTTCGCAGCGGCTAAGCTCTTGCCACTTGTGTTGCTTTCTTGAAGCCTTATGGTTTCTGGCTCCCCGACTGCCTCCTGAAAGTACCCTGAAAGGCATAACACTGCCGGCCTTGTTTCACTGCTCAGTGCTCACCCATGCCTGCGAATGAGAATCCAATGAAAAACCTCATATTTGATTGGCGATACCAAAACTGGCTGGTGAAAGCGTGGCAGACGCTATGCACTGATGACCAAAGTGGCCTTCGAGCGAGAACTCAGGAAGCGCTTCCCGTTTGTTTGGGATATTTTTGTAACACTCTGAAGTATGAAGTTATAGAAAATACTCGACATCACCAAACTCTACCGCTGGTGGCCACCGTGCACATGGTCACATGGTGATTCACACGAGCTATGCCGGTTGTGCATTCTGATGCTGTAGTTTATTTCTGTGCCAAACTTTGGTGATGCCCACTCCTGCCTCACGATACGGCCCTTCCCTTCACCTGGGTGGCAACATCACATCGCTTTTCATGACCCTGCCATCTCATGCTTCCAGCAGCTTTGGCGTTGAGGACTCTCAGGGCAGTGAACCAATGTGCTCTGAAGGGTCCCCCTTCCCCAGCTGGTCTGCGGGAGTCCCGGAGCAGAGCTCGGTTGCCTGCCTGTGCCACGCCTGAGTTTTCTGAGGGGTGTTCTGGAGGGCCTGTGCTGGTCGGTCATGACCTGGGTTCCTGTTTGCACATGCCCTGCCCCGATTCCCCTGGTGCCGTGACAGGAGGTGTGGTCATTGGTTCATTCTCTGTGATGTTCATGCATGACCAGGTGTGAGACACGGTGGACAGATTGGATGCTGTGGTCTCATAGAGTGTTGTCTCCATTCTGACTTTTCACTTGTTCTTGATATTTGCAGTGGACTAAAGAGGATGGACATAGAACCTCCACCTCTGCTGTCCCTAACCTGTTTGTCCCATTGAACACTAACCCAAAAGAGGTCCAGGAGATGAGGAACAAGGTACGTACCAGTGGTCATCAGCCCTGGATGGAAACTGTAGCAGGAAGAGGCCGAGTTGGCGGCGGGTGGGCTGGGGTGCAGGGCGCACTTGCCTGGGGTGGGGTTGGGGCTTCTGCTGCCACCGCTCTGGTAGCCAAGGCTGTGTCTTTCCTCTGCTTCTGCTGTTGCGCTAACAGGTGCGCGAGCAGCAGACGGATCGGGCTGCTGGTGCTGGAACTGCTTGCTCACAGAGCCGGGCAGAACTGGAAGCTAGAGAGCCTGTTTCCAGCCAGAACAACCTTTGGCCCTCTGCTTGAGCATTCATTCGCTGAGCTGTGGATGTTTGCTGTGTCAGAACGTGGGCTCCCCCCATGTTCACAGTGTCACTATATGATGGGCACATGGGGGATAGTCCCCTCAACGAGTACGGTGAGAGATCTGTGCCTACTAAAACCATCTAGAGGTGCAGAAAGTCAGGAATGGCCCAGTCCCCCCTCTTAGACTCACTAATGGTTAAACAGGTGGGACTGGCCCCATCAGACAGTCACTGTGGCCATGAGGGGGTCCTGAGGGGTGGGACAGAGCAGAGGTGCAGCTTGGGTGGGACTCTAGAGGCCCCCCCCTGCACAGACAGAGGGACTTCAAGTTACAGCTGGGCTTCTCTGTACTGCTGATGTGTGTTTCTCCTTCTTGCATCCTCAGATCCGGGAGCAGAACTTACAGGACATTAAGACGGCTGGCCCCCAGTCCCAGGTTTTGTGTGGTGTAGTGATGGACAGGAGCCTTGTCCAGGTGAGAGCTCAGAATGTCTGACATTACTGGGTGGTGGCTCTAGTGACTCTCCACTCCAGAATTAGTCTTGAGTTGGGAGAGAATGACTCAGTGAGGTAAGTGTTCTAGGCAACCCTTTATCTCCGTGAGAAAGCCTTTTGATAAGAAATACCCGGCCACTTTTCCTGAAGTTGTAGATTCAGCACAAGCATGCCTGAGGGCCGCGTCCGCCCCCCCCCCTTCCCCCTGCCCGACCCCGGTTCTGCGCCACGTGATGCATGCCCTGGTGATGGTGGCACACACGCCGCCTGCTTGGGGACCGGGGTGCGCCCTAGTTTAGTGGTTTACTCTGGAAAATGCTAGAAGAGGGTGGGTTTAATGGACTTTGTGTTTCCATGTGTATTGCTTTCTGCAATAAAGTGCCGCTTGGGGTAAAGTGCTCATAGAGGGCACCTGTAAATGTGGTCTCTGCATTTACACTGTTCTAGAGAAGGGCTGTACTTTGTGGCACGTGGAAGATAATTGTGTAAGTAGTTATCTCTGAAAATGAAGTTGCCACCTAACGCTTTACACATGATGGCAGGGTAGGTGACCGTTTTCCCATTTAGGCCAGCTATGGCCCTGCTTGTGTGGTCTGTGCTCGCACATGGCCGCGCCATCACCACTGCTGTCGCCGGCTGTCTGCTGCATGCCCTTGGCTGGCTCCGTCCTGTGCTCTCCGTTGATGTTTCAAAGCTGGGCCTGGTGGGCTCTCATGACTCAGTTTACTGTTGCAGGACGCACCCCTCTCTGACTGTACGGAAACAATCGAAGGGCTCGAGCTTACAGAGCAGACCTTTAGTCCTGCTAGATCTCTCTCTTTTAGAAAGGTACTCACCACCCTGTCTCACCTCCCCGTCAGCACGCGCGCGCCTCTTCACCTGCCCCACTCCTCACTGTCTGCTCGTGCTCGGCGCCATCTCACGTACTGAAGTAGCTTTGACTCTGTCTCAGAATTATCCATGGGCTTGCTCAGAGGTTCTGCTCTGCCTCTTCTTCCATGGACACGTTTGGTCTGAGGCTACTTCCCCAACTGTTGTTTTTCCATAAGGCTGTGGAGAGCGGGCCCATTTTAAGGATGTGGTCCTTAACGTTTCCCAAGTTCTGCACGTGACTTTGGTTTAGTGCATGCTTTTGGTTTTTAGTTTGCCTTTTTATAAGAGGCCGATTGCAAGAGGCGTAGTGTGGGTAGACGGTGGGCAGTGGCGGCTCTCCTGTGCACCTTCTACCTTTGCTTGTTCAGCACGTGCTGTGAACATGGCAACTGGAGGTTGTATGATTGAAAGACATTTCAGAGGACGGGGACATTGGTCAGTTTTTATTGTTGATGAAATTGATTTTGTTTTTTCCCTTAAAAAAATCCTGGATAATTTTTTAAAAGTGTTTCACGGGAAAGAACACGTGGGCATTTGAAGCCCAGAGTTGTCTTCCATGTACGTGTCTGACATGGTGGAAGGAGACCTTCCCTGAGCGTTCAGGCTGCACTACTTGGGCTGGGGTGGACTGCGGCTCCCTGTGCATTTCAAGTCGTAGTCACGTTCACCCTGCATTCAAAGGACATTTGGGGGTGTGTCTCTTTCAACTCATACACCTCCATTGAGATGCAACTATCACATTGGTGATGTTCCAGTTGCCAGGAAGAAGCAGATCTTACCAAAAGCTATATGTCCCTGTGTGGAATCCCCACCAATAACACTATTTTGCGTACCTACGTGTTCATTCCATGTGTACCGTTTCTTACCGTTTAGAATGTACTCCCAGCTGCCATTCTTGGAGGAACTCCTCAGAGCAAAGGAGAAAGACGTACTTGTTTTGCATCTCAGTACTTTGGGCTCGAAGCTTTTATGATCTTGTGAGTTCCTCATTTTTTTTCTCAGATGTGTGAAGGTGTGCTGAGTCCACGAGCCCCAGGGCTTCCTGTGCGGAGTCCACCCATGGCTGCCACCCTGTGGCCCCACGGGCAGAGCCGGTTGGAACAGTCCTTGCTTGCAGTCCCTCAGGCACGGCATCGCAAATAGCGGTCTCTGCCGGCATGCTGCCAGGGCTCACTGGAAGGCAGGCGGTACTGAGATGGGGCTCTTGGGCCAGGTCCTTGGCCCCCGTTCTGGATTTGCCCCAGCAGTGTCAGACATGGGTGTGTGCCCCGTCTCCTATGTTTCATGAAGGATAGATGGGGATACCCCCAGGCCAGGAGGTCAGAGTCGGTGGGAACAGAGTTCCCGGCGGTCCTGGTATCCTCTCCACCATCTGAGCACTGTGCTGCGTGAGCCGTGCGCCAACTGGAGTTAGCCCAGGAGAGTGTGCCCAGCCAGCTGAGATGCTGGTGTCCCCACACCGGGATCCTTGATTCAGCTTGCGTTTTCTCCATCACCCTCCTGCTGCTCACACTTGCACCCTTGGTCTTTTTCCCACTGACTAAGCATATTTTATTTCTATGTTGAGAATATGATTCCACCAATGCCCTTGACCAAAGTTGTCCCCATGGCCTTTGTGTGGGGCTCAAAATGCAGACTGTATTGCTCCTTCTGCAAGATGGGGGCTGCTGGCTGGCAACCTGAGTTTCTCTTCGAACCAGTGAAAAGGACTTTGTTAAATATCCTAAAAATGTCATCTTTCCAGTGAGGTGGGTGTGTAGTCACTTGTTTTCCATTTGAGAATCTGAGGAATGTGTGTTTGGGACTTAGGAAGGTTGGAGCTTTTGGGAAGGATTTTCCTTTGCTTCTGTCTCTCCCTTCCTGGTGATGGCCGTTCACTCAGAGCATGTTGTCTTCTGACAGAACAAGGAGCTGTGAACTCTCAGCCACACCCCGATACTCTGGTTCCAAAAGGAATCCTGAGCACAGCTGAAGGCTCTCTTGGCTCCAGTGCTGTGCCTGCAGGCTGTAACCTGGGGCTTTCTGGCACTTTCTGGACTTCATTACTGATGAATGGAGCTGTTAGAGGTTAGGGTGGACAAGTTTATGCTGAAGGCTGCCCAGCGTGGCCAAGAGCTGTTACTGGGTCTGGGTACCATGAGCCCCTGTTCTTTGTGTATCTCTGTGTGTGTGGGCTGTGGCCCTCCCACATTTTGTGCTGTCTGGTAGAACACGAGGGGCCTGGGCCCACCTCACAGACTTACATGATGCATTTGGTGTTGAGCACTCAGTAGTGTGTGGCCCGACACTAAGAACATGAATTCAAACTTGAGTGGGTTTTATGGATGAAAGCCTGATACTTGGAGAGATAGGGTCACTAGCTGTGTTCATTTTGTTCGCCAGCTGCCTCAGCCAGGTGCAGAAGCAGTGCCTGGGCATCTGGTCTGCTGGGAGCCCCTGTTTTGTGGCTGGAAGTGAGGGGCACTGCACGAGCCTCCCCGCGGCCTGCTGGTGAGAGCAGCCACGTCACACCCTAGTTTCTCAGTCCAGGCTGCTGTATGGGGGACCTGTTTCCTTCTGCATCCCAAGCCTTGCTCTGTTTTCTTCCCCCAGATAAAAGGTTCCCTCTGTCCCCCAGTCTGTTCAGAGTCTGAGTCTTGGCAGCTGTTGGCTGCTGGCTAAGGAATTTGGAGGAGGGAGGCCTGGCTGGCAGAGGTGGGAACCAACTGTGCTGTGCCTCGAGGGTCAGGGCTCTCAGGGCAGGCATGGCCTCCTGGTGCATGGATGTCTCTGTGGCAGGTGGATCTTGATATTTTATTCATCCCTTGATTTGAACTTTTGATTGACGTGAATTGAAACGTTTCTATCAAACCTCATATCATCTCCTCATTTTTTTGACCGTGATGGCAGGGCATGAGTACAGGGCATACGTTGCCGTAGATTTAGGGAACCACGCAGTCAGGCCTTGGCTGTTGTCGGCCCTGCAGGCTCGTCTCAAGGAAACAGACCCAGGGCCTGTGCGCAGGAACAGGGATCCAGGAGTGGTGAGCAGCGGGCAGGGGTTCAGTCCTCTGTCCCGGGGAGATAGGGCTGCTTCTGAGTGAATGGGCACTTGAACTTGGGTCAGCGTTGTTCATAAAGGGGACTCCCTTTGACCATCAAGGTCAGCTTGAATTTGGAGGCTCTCTGAGCAAATGTGGCCAATTCCAGCAGGTCCTTTGCTTCTCTTCCCTGGCCCTGCGTCCCTGATCAGTCATGGAGTCCTCTGGACTCTCTCTACCCAGCTTGGTGGACAGCAGCCTCTCAGCCCAGGTCCCCTAGCCTTGGCCAGGGCATAAGGTGGCCCAGGTGAGCTGCCTTTCCCCAGCACTCAGTCTGGCCCTGTCTCTCATACACATTGCTCAGGCATGGTCTCTCATTGGTGTTGTGTCTTACTGAGAAGAGTATGGACAGACCAGGGCTAACATCAGAATTTTGGATTCTGCTATCATGGGTTGTTTTTGGAAGCTCCTGTTAAGTAATGGGCATGTGCGTGTGTTCTGGTTAACTTTCTCAGAACATGAACCCAGGCCATTTGGGGGCCAGCCAAGCTGGGCGGTGGGCACAGAGCTGTGCTGGGACAGGTGAGTGGAGGCTGAGGCTGGACATCATTTCACACGCCCCAGAGATGCCCCCCCCTGCCCCCCGCCGGCTCCCTCCCTCCAGGCCTGCCTCCCCACCCCAGGGATGCCCAGCATGGGGCTGCCTCCCTTTGCAAACTGGGCCGTTGACTGCTAGCTACCTCTGCTCTGCTTGCTTGCTTTTTCTCTTTCTTTCCTACACATTCTTGCTTTTCCAAATTCCTCAAATACTGGTATTTTGGGACTTAAAAAATTTCTCGGTGTTTGGGGATAGGTTCCATAGGTTCTAGGAGCTAGTTATAAATGAAACACATGATTAAAAGAACAGAATTTAGTCTGTAGACTTAGAAAGGAAGCCAGTATCCAAGCATATCTTCCCTGACTTGGAATCCTGGGGGTTTCCTGATGTCAGGAGGGCAGTCGATGTAAAGATGGCTCTTCATCCCTGCCAGGAAGGAGACAGCATTCTCCCCCAGGTGCTATGTGTTCTCTGTTGCACCTGAAACCTGGACTTTCCGAGGATTTTTCCCTCCTGTTACTTTTGTTTTGTAGCTGTACCTTCAAAATTGTGTTTCTCTGTCTCTGACTACTGGAGGCTGCAGCTCGGCCTCAGCCTCAGCCTCAGGGCCCAGGGTGAGGCCCAGGCCAAGTCTCAGGGTTGTTTGTGTGCCCTAGGAAATCCACCCACCCTGCCCTGTCTGCAGCCTTGCCCCAAGCGGGGAGAGTCCCCTCTGGGAAGGACTCTGCAGAACTGGGCCTCTTTGTCTGCAGGGGGAGCTAGTGACAGCCTCCAAGGCCATCATTGAGAAAGAGTACCAGCCCCATGTCATTGTGAGCACCACAGGCCCCAACCCCTTCAACACGCTTACCGACAGAGAGCTGGAGGAGTACCGCCGGGAGGTGGAGCGGAAGCAGAAGGGCCCTGAAGGTGAGTGTGCACGGGTCCTGGACATCCTGGTCCACTCCACGTGCATGGTGCCCAAAGAGAGAGAGAAAGTGCTCTGCGAGCTCCTTTGTGCCCACGTATTGACGGGGGGTGATGAGGACTGTCGCTTGCATAGAAGATCAGCCTTGTGTTTGGGGTTAAGACCAGAATGTTATTCCTTATACATTACGTAGTTCTGGGGGATTAGAAGTGGAAACACTCTTGAGAACAGTCTGCTTAGGAGGGAGATGCAGCCCGGCTCTGTGGGAGACTGCCCAAGAGCCGGGCTGCTGTCTTTCTGCACAAATCTAGAGGGTCTCCCTGGGCAGGGTGTGGTCGCAGGCCCATGTGCTAGCATGTTGACTCCTCTGGCCCCTGCCCAGACTGAGGGAGGAGTGTGGCCCCTGCTGGTGCAGCTGTTGTTTCTCTTGGAAACTAAAACACAAAGAGACTATTTTGCAACAATGAGAATCCATGAGGAAGAGCCAGAATTTCATGGAGCAGATGGTTTCAAACTCTAGGTTTTGAAAAGTAGGCTCAAGAATTTGGAGGACTAACTCGAGAATCCAGCCTCTCCCACCTCTGCCGTGAAGGCTCCCTTTCCCTGAGCAGCCTTGGTTGGTTACCAGGAATGCCCTGGGCACAGACATCCTCATCCAGGAGGCTCATGTTGCGTCCTCAGGGCCTTAAGTTCCAACCCTGGTCTTTGTACTAAAGCCTCCTCAGCAGGGACCACACATCTTTCCCAGCTTTTCCCTAGGAATCAGCCTGTGGGATGGAAGTCCCATGGTGTTTGTGATCCTGGGTCCACGGGGGATTGTCCAGGGAATTATGTATCACTCCTCAGATAACCTCTGATTTGCTCCGATTTAGGTTTTTTTGGTCTTGTAGACCAACTACCGTATTATATAGATGCTGTTGGAGTTGGGTTGCACACAGAAGGGTTGCTGAGTGGTTTTTAGTGTGTTGCAGCATCACTGCTGTTAACGTTCTAGTCACTGTGTGCTAGGGTTAAGACTTTTGTGCATCGAAGCGGAGTGAGCCCAGTCTGCCCTTGGCGCGGAGCTCTGCTTCTGATCATCATGCTTGGACAGTGCACGCAGCCCCATTGAGAGCTTTGTCCATGCTGCCACCATCAGCCCTGCCCTGGGGTGGCGTGCGGGCCTGAGCTCCTGGTCCTGTGGGTGAACCGTATTCCAGAGTGCACATATGTGTCTGCCCTTTGGGCCCTTCTGATGTTTGGGAGATCTGGGTTACAGGAAAACATTGTTTGAGTGAAGTCACAAGACACATGGGTATCCTTGCACGTGAGGCTCCGTGAGGGGTGTTTCAGCCGTTGAGCGGATGGGGTGTCTGTGACCGTGCTCTGTGACCACTGAGCTGTCTTCCATGGGAGCCCTGACCTGGGGGACACAGCCAGGAGACCCCTGCCCAGTGCTGTCCCTCGGCCCGGGAGGTGCTACATGGTAGCACTTCCCGCAGGAGGAAGGAAGCAAACCTTTCCTGGTTGAGGGAGCTCCTGGGAGATGGAAAGACCTTTGTTCACAGGGATGTGGCTTCAGGAAAGTAGGTTGGCATCTCTAGAGATCAGAGGCCCTGCCGATGATAGCCGCTTGTTCAAAGTATGAGACTTAGTGATGTCAAGCTGTTAATATGAAAAATTCAAATGAGAGAAAGAGATTTAAGGAATTAGGATAACACTGGTATGTATTTTTCCCTAAATGAGAAGTGGACTCGGATTTTTCTGGATCCTGGATCCTTGTACCTGCAGCTTTCCCTCTGGTCCTCTTTAGCATATTTTACTTCAGAAAGTTAAAGTATAATTGCCAGGTTTAAATTATTGGTAGAAAATGCTCTGGATAAAAAAAAAAGAAAACCAATGCAGTGTTCATGTGACATCCGTTGGGGTGGCAGGTAGGGTGAGGGTGCCTGGGCTCCTGGCTCAGCCATGGGGAGAGGCTCCTTACTGGAGCACAGGTGCAGACACACCGGGGGTCACCAGTCACCGTGTGTTACAATGTCAGCTCTGGCAGATTCTCTTTGGAATAAGTGGAAATCTATTTTTTTATCCAGAGTTGGTTGAATCTTTGAGATTCAGATCCACACCCCAGTCACAATCAGTCTTCTTTGTCTCCTTGGAGAGATGAAGACAGTGTGGCCGTGAGCCCTCCTAGTCTTTTGGATGCCCCCAAGAATGAGAATATTCTGCCTCGAGGCAGCTGGATGGACAGGGCAGGAGGGCCTGGCTGCCTTTGAGGAGGGTGAAGGCCCATGATGTCTGATGTTCTTTACTATGTGCTTCTCACTTTCCGTCCGTCTGCAGAGAATCTGGACGAGGCCAGAGAAGAGAAAGAAAAGAGTCCTCCAGAAGCCCCTGCTGCCCCCCACACCCCCCCCAGCACCCCCGTCAAGCTTGAGGAAGGTGAGCTCTGAGGTGGATGCGAGCGTGTGGCTGCCCGGCCACGGGAGGGTGCATGGCCTCCTGTGATCTGGCGTCTGCCGTGAGAGGCCGATTTCATGTCCTGTCCAATGAGGGAGAGTGCCCGGGTGTCAGTAGTTGAACGGACAGTGGTGAAGAAGCAAGTGTTTGCGTGGAAACCAGCATGACACATGGTTCTGAACTGGGCCCCGTCTCCCTTGCTCCTGCTGGTTTGGCTCTGTCCTGGGTCCCTCGAGGCAGCAGATTTGGTAGTGAGATGTCAGGACAAGGTGGGAAGCTAGACTTGGGGGATCGGATCCCACCTTCGTTTATGATGTCCATTTTGCCCACTGCTATGCATTTCTCAAGCCGTACTGTGTCCAGATCACCCCTCTAGAAATGTCTTCCATTGTGTCTGGGCTGCAGGACCGCGTGTGACCTGCCGTAGTAATCAGTCCGTGCAGCGTGCTGGCCTCCACTGGCCTCTCAGACCACCCACTGTGTGTCTGTGGTGTGTGGCCTGCGTGTCTGTCCCTCGGTCTTCCGTGTTGTGCTTCCCGTGCCTGTGGGGAGCGTGTGACTCGCCTTCCTCCCCACTGTTTGTCCACAAGAATGGCTTAGCCGTTCTCCTCCTGTAACCCAGTGGCTGTGACTGAATGCCTAGATTCTCTCCCTGTGCTTTTCTCTTCTGCGGCTGCGTTACAAGCAGGAGGCGGATGTGCTAAAGAATACCTCTTACCGTAGTAAGTACCGCTCGTGTCCGGCCTGCTGCTCAGCCCGCGCTCCCTGTGCTTTGCCTCACTCTCCTGCTGCTTTGTTGCTTAGTGAGTTCTGTTTTCTGTTTATTCAAAGTAAAAACAGAGCCCCCCCCCCCTTCGTACCTAGTTCCCCCTCCCAGGCAGTGGCATCTTGGCAGAGGCCCGGTTGCCGGAGAGCTGGGTGGTGGCAGCCTGCCCCGGGGGCTCCTGGGGACCGAGGGTGCCACTCCAGGCCTGTGGCCTCAGGAGGTCCAGGGCGGTCATGTGGCCCTGCCAAGCCTCTGCTTGCCTGGTGTGATCAGACACACACACAGACTAGGTTCAGGCAGGTGCGTCTGCCTCGTGCTGCATGGGGGTTGCCTTTATTGGGATCTGGGCTTAAGCCGAGAGCTTAAGCATAATTGGGGAGTGGGGCAGGAGAGCTCTGTCTGGTACTCTGTTTTTCATGTGGCATTTGGTCACATGGTCAAGTTCCCCGAGGCACTCACAGGCCACCTCTGCATGCCAACTTCCTCCTGTCCCCCTAAGTGAGGGAGGACATTGAACTGTCCCAGGACAGCAGGTGGCTCAGGGGAAGGCTGGGGTGGCCCCAGCCTCCCAGAGCTGGAGCGCTAAAGTGTTTGTGGCCCAGAGCCTCCTGCAGCCGCTTCTCACCCACGCTCAGCGCCGGCTGGGTTCCCCTGGCCCGGCCTGTGGCTTGGTGTTTCCATACTAAGTTTAGTTTTGCCTCAGCAGCCAATCGCTTATAACTTTGTAGGATGTTATAAAAATCTACAAAACTGGTTTCCCCCCTGGTCAGAGTCTCTGTAGAGATCTAGTGATGGGAACTTTCCTGGAAACCCACCCTCAGCCTGTAACTTCACTGCGAGTTACCTTTTGCCCTTTCGTGTTCCCTTGTACCCCGAGTTCCCATGTTTGAATGCTGAAGCTGGCCTGGTTTTTGTCCCTGTGCCTCACCTTACAGTTCCCCCCTGTTCTTTCATTCTCCAGCCTCCAGTGGCTTTATTTTGTTTGATGTTGACACAGTACGCACGGGGTCTGGGAGTTAACCATGGTTAACCATGGAGTTTTCCATGGGTTTCTTCTTGGGGGAGACCAGGTTTGTGGACCCAAATTTAGGCCTAATTTCAGGACTACTAATACATGCCCTTAGGGTTCTAGAACAGACTCCTGTCCAAGTGTTAAACATAGAACAACATCCTAGTGCAGTGCTGCCGGCTTGTCCAGCTCTCTGACTGGGGCCTGAGGTCGACCATGTCTGAATGCCTTGGTCTGTCCGCACACTGTCCACGAGGAGGAGCTGAGAATGCCCCCCACCCCTCCCCACTAAGGTTACGTTTCCATTTTGTACTGTGAGCCTTGAAGTAGAGTAGACCTGATTTAGGGTTTCTTGTTGTCGTGTCAGTAAAAGCCCCTAGAGCCCAGCCCCGCGGCCGTCTCGGTGCAGGGCACTGCCTCTCTCAGGGTGCCCCACCCAGGTCCCACAGCTGCCCTTCAGCCCTGTCTCTCGCCCCCACCCGCCAGACCTGCCGCAGGAGCCCACCTCTGGAGAGGACAGCGAAGCTGCCACCTTTAAGCCGACTCTCCCCGACCTGTCCCCTGATGAGCCTTCAGAAGCGCTCGGCTTCCCCACATTGGAGGAGGAGGAGGAGGAGGAGGAGGGGCTCTGTGAAGCCCATGAGCCTCCCAGCCCCACCAGGTCCCCTGTGGCGGCCAGCCCCGAGCCAGTCTCCGCCCAGGCGGCAGAAGAAGCCACCTCCCCAGCTGCTGAGGAGGCGGTTGCCGTGGACCCTGGCAGCGACGGGTCTCCCGGCAAGTCCCCTTCCAAGAAAAAGAAGAAATTCCGCACCCCCTCCTTTCTGAAGAAGAGCAAGAAGAGGAGTGACTCCTGAAGGCCCGTCCCGCACACACCGATGCCACCAGACTGCCCCCATCGTGTCCTGTCTTGTCATGGAATGCAAAAAGCCCATCTCTCCACGTAGCTAGAGCTCTCCTCACAGTGTGACCGAATCCCCACGTAGACCGGTGCTAACCTCGTGTGCGTGTGCAGCGGGCCTCCGCCTGGGGGCGATGGGGGAGCCATGTCTCTGCGGCCCCTTGACTTCTGTCTGCCCTGCCTGGGCCAGCACCCCACTTCATGCACTCCCCCGGGCCCGGGCGTCCTTGTTCCGGCTGGACAGCTGGAGGCCCTGGCGGCTCTGGCCTTCCCTCCCTCTCCTGTGGTGCAGTCCCCATGCTGTGTGTCTTCTAGGCTTCCCTTCACCCCCACGTCTCAGGTGACTGGGTCAGACTTGGAGCTTCCTGCTGGCGTTTCTTGCTCCATGGGTCGTAGCTACAGAGCTTCAGCCCTGTAAAAGCACTCCTGAGCCCACTAGTGGCTCCAGGTACCCTGACGGCCTTTGATTCTGGGACCCTACAGCAAAGGGGCCTGTGTACACCCCATGCGCCCTGTGCATGTCTGATGGCCCTGAGGCCAGAAATGGGGTTCAGAGGCCTCCACTTTCTTACTGGGGTCTCCAGATTCCAGTCCTAGAGAAGAGACATGAAGAGTGAGAAGAGTCCTTTCTAGAATTTTCTTTCATCAGGTTTGCAATTCAGCCTCCATTTTTGACCATGAACATGAAGGGGCTGCTCTTGGCTTAGTTTCCCCCTTGGTCCTGCTGTGGAGTGCTGTAAAGCGCTGCTCACTTCCTGCACGGGAGATTCGGGAACCGGGAAGGGAGTGCCTCTTAATTTAACCCAGTCTGAAGGATTCCCTGGTTTTGGTAAAAGGTCGCTTAAGGTAGAAGGGGATTCAGTGGTCCTTCCCCAGCTTCTCACAGTAGTCATTTGTGGAGCCGGGCCTGCCTCTTCTCATGGGACATCATAAATTTTCACTGAGATTCCTGAAAAATCTCGTGCAGCTGCTCAGCAGACACTAGTGGGGGCTCATTCTGGGGGCTCCCTGGCGTAGGCCTGGCTAGGTGCCAGCTCATCACCTCCCTAGAAGTGGGCTGGGGTCTCCCTCTCCTGACCCCAAGCAGGACCTGAGGCTGGCTGCATGGCGCCACCTGCTGCTTCGAGCTTTCCAGAGACTTGCTTTCTCTGGGGTATGGTTTTGTTGCCTTGGTGGTATCCAGGTTCCCCACCCCTCACCTTGTCCCTCAGTTAACCATGGACTCTGGCCCTTCTTTTGTCCCACATATGCAATGACTTCCATTTTACTTTTGTAGTTTATTTTAACTCTTTGTATCACATGAAGTTTAGTCGTGTATATGGACACAGGCTTGGGAGGATGGGTCCTGCGTCCTTCACTGTAACATGTTTTACTCACAAATAAAACTCTTTAAGCAGTTTCCTTGTCTAAACGTGGGAAGCAATTTTATATTTAATTGCTTTCCTTTGCTCCTTTAAGATAGGATTTGTCTCGAGTCCCAAAAAGAGAGCCTCAAGTAGTTTTTTTTTTTCAATATTTATTCAAGAGAGACAGACAGTGTGGGTGCGTGAGAAAGAGGGGCAGAGGGAGAGAATCTCCAGCAGACCCCTCCAACCCCCCACCCCAGCCCGAGCGCAGAGCCCCACAAAAGGGGCAGATCCATGACCTGAGATCATGACCTGAGCTGAAATCAAGCAACAGAGCCCCCTAGTCCCCCCCCCCCCCAAGTGTTTAATTCTTGATCAAACACTGTTGCTTTGCACTGGGGAGGACCCTGCAGCCACAGGCCAGGGCAGGACATGTGATGGGGAGAGCCCAGCACAGGGGCCCCCACCTCCCTGCTCTGCCAGGGTTCAGGGTGCATCCCATTATTGCTCAGCGTGTGCTGAGCCCAGGCTTGGAGGGCCCTGTGTTCCACCTTCTGTCCTCAGCTTCATGCAGAATGGTAGCTGACTCAGGAAGAGCCTGGGACACTTCTCCATGGAGCTCTAAGAGTCTTCAGTTTAAGTTGCTGCTTCTGGTGCCTGGGGCTCTTGCGGGTGGGGATGGTGAGGCACTGTGGGTATTGGAGAGAGGCAGTGGATCTGAAACAGCTGTTTTATTTTGACATTCAGAGGCCTAGCTGAAACTGTGCTGCTGAAAGAGAGGCCAAGAGAAAGCCTGGAAGGTTTTGGAGTCATGTTCCCAGCGGGACAGGCAGGGCCAGCAACACCTAGGGAGGACCCAGGAGGGTGTCGGGCCCTCTGGGGCTGCAGGCCCTGGGCTGTCCTGGGTTGGGCCCAGGGGGAAGGAGGTCCCTGGCCCAGGCCTCCCCTGCCCCAGCGCAGGTCGGGGCTGGCTCAGCTACTCAGCCTTGAGAGCGTGGGCTGGAGGCCTCAGATTCCACAGGAGCAGGAAGGGGAGCAGGAAGAGGCCGGAACACATGGTGAAGCAGACCTGGGCCCCTGCCAGCCAGTATGCTGTGAAGAGACAGCGTGAATGGGAATGCGGGCCCACACTGGCCCTGCCGCTCCTTGGCCCCAGGATGGTAGCAGTGCGGCCCTGGCCCTGTGCGCTTACCTGAGGCAGCCACCATAGGTCCCACTGCCCTGGCCAGGGCGCCCAGGCTCCTTAGGGTACCCATGATTGTGCCTTTCTGCCCGGATGAGCCTGAGGGGGAGAAGATGGGGAGGAGGCCATTAGGTGCCCGCAGGCCTCCTCCCAGCTGGGGGTCTCTGGTGACAGAAAGGCTTCTCACCATAGTTGGCAACCACAGAGGACAGGCAGGGCACCACGACTGCGGCAGCTGGCGGGAGACACCAGGAAGGTTGAGGTCAGCCCACAGGAGACACCAGGGGGGCTGTGACCCAGGAGCCCTGGCCCGGGGAAGGCCCACTCACCGAAGGAGTACAGCAGCAGCCCCAAGCCCAGCACGGGCAGCGTGAGCCCCCAGCCGATGAGGAGGAAGGCCGGCACGAGCAGCAAGATGGCCTGGCGGTGGGCACAGTGATCAGGACCCACCCCTGCTGTTTCCAGCAGGGCTTAGGCCACAGCAGTGCTCCCCACCCCAGGCTTCCTGGGGAGCCCCATACCCGCTTCACAGCTGCAATCTCCCCACCAGGGCTGATCCTCCGTGCGTAGGCACCCTGCACGGCGGCCATGGTGAGGCCGATGAAGAAAAACATCTTTCCCTGCTGGAGGCTGGAGGCAAGGGAGCGGTGAGCACTTGGGCCCTGCAGCTGGCTGAGCACCCCTGCTTCGCTGGCCAAGCCAGGGAGTCAGGGTGACAACCAGTTCAACCCGGTCCTCAGGGCCAGGGTGGGAGCAGCCCTGCAGCTGGGGCGTCAGGCCAGGGAGATGGCAGGATGCTCCCAGGTCAGGTCCATCGGGGACCCAGCACCCCTACCTGCTGAACTGGAAGCGCTGGTGGGCAAGGAAGCTGAGCGTGTACTCCAGGCCGGAGAACAGGAAGAGGTAGAGGAAGTACACCAAGCCCAGGCGGCGGAGGCTCTCAAGTCCTGGCAAGCAGTGGGGAGGGGCTGACGATAGCTGGGGGCAGGTCTGGGCGGAAGGGACCTGTCCCACCCTCACTCAGGACGGGGGCGGAGGGTGAGGGTAGTTGGGTGGCTCCTTACTGTCTCCAGCTGGTGGGTCCTGGCCTTGGGCCACGGCAGAGAAACGGAGCAGGGCCAGGGGGCTGAGCAGATCTGCAGCAGCTCGGAACCCAGGGGTGATGGAGGGTGCCTGGGGTGGGGGCAGGACTGGAGGCCAGGCGGCTGGGGAGGGGCAGGACCTGAATCTGCCCTGGCCTCCAGTTCCCTGACAGGCCTTAGGGGCAGCGGCACCAGAAGACAGCCCAGCCTCCCCTGGCCTCCCTGCACACCCACAAACTGAGCCCCCAGCCCTGGGACCTCTCAGTAGTCTTTCTGGGTCCGCCCTTACCCGCTTCTCTGGGGGCAGAGTCTCTGGCAGAAAACAGAAAATGAACAGCAGGTTGGAGGCAGCGAAGAGCAGGGCCAGCCAGGGTACTGTCTCCGTGGGCAGGGAGGCACCCAGCATGGGGCCCAGGGTGAAGCCCAGTGAGAAGGCCACCCCGATGACTGCCTGAAGAGAAGGCCGCCTGAGCCAGGCACGAAGACCCCAGGAATCCCCAGCCGCTCATCCCCTGTCACCTGCACGCACCATGCCTCGGCTGCGGGCGGAAGGTGAGCCCAGGTCAGCTATGATGGCCGTGGAGAGGCTGACGTTCCCCTTGCTGATGCCCCCAATCACCCTGGAGGCCAGGAAGGCCGCGAAACTCCTCGAGGCAGCCCACACTGCGTATGAGGTGGCCAGACCTACCTGCCTCAGGGTGGAGCCCACAGGGCGGGTATGGTCACCTGAGGCCACGAGGGGCCCAGAGTTGGGCCGACAAACCCAGGTCACATCCTTGGGGCCCTGCCCCATTCTAGAACATCCAAGGGCCACTTGTGTTCCCAAGGTCCCCATAGGTGGCAGGAACAGCTCTGGGAAAGCCTGGCTGGGCCACGGGACTACCACTCCCTCAAGCACCACACTCAGGGCAGTAAGGGGCCAACCCCCTTTCTCCCCAGAGGCCTGCCGGGCAGGCGAGAAGAAGGTGCACATTCCTACGCCTCGGGTACCCCCGTACCAGGGACAGCAGCATCACCGGGCGCCTCCCCAGACAGTCCGAGATCGCCCCCGTGAGTGGAGCCAAGAGGAACTGCAGGAAGGAGAAGACCGAGCCAATGAGACCTGGAAGAGACAGAGGTTTTGTTCCCCGAGGTCTGGTCCTGTGGGGTGAGCCCTGCATTCCCACACCGTGGGCCTCCGAGGTGCCCTGACCACCCACAGACATTGCGCTTGGATACTGGCGGCCAGTACCCAGAAGCAGGAAGGTGGGGACAAGGGCTGGGATGGATTGGAGGCTGGGCAGAGACACACATCCGGAGAGGGTTGCAGGGGCCCCAGCGCTGAGCTGGTGGGCCTACCTCCGAAGAGGACGCTGTTGTAGCGCTTCTCTGCCGGCATCCTGATCGCAGCGGCAAACCAGTCCACTCCCCGCTGCCACGAGCCATAGAGGGGGTCCTGGGGGACACGGGACTGTGACGAGGGTGCGGGGCGCGGGCAGCTGTGGTGGGGGGAGTCAGGGCGCCTCTAAATATGGACGAGGGGGGAGTCTTACGTGGGCGCGGCCGTGGCTCTCCAGCAGCCCTGGCAGCAGGGGCAGCAGCAGAGTGAAGGCCAGAAGGTCCAGCAGGAGGCCGAGGAACACCACAGTGATCACGCGCGTCTCCTGCGCCGTCTGCGGGCGGATGGGTGGGCGCGGGGTGCAGCTCCCTCCGGCTCCCCAGCCCATGATCCCGCCTGGCTGAGAGGGTGGCAGGTCTGCATGCGCCCGCCTCTGGGTACCCCAGCCCTACACGGGGGTAGACTGAGTCCCCCAGCTCCTGCCAGGCGCCCAGCCAGCCAACAGCCACCAAGAACCCTAAAGACAGAGCCTGCCCGCCCCGCTCACGGGCGCCCTCCCCCGATCCCGGCAGGCGGGAAACTCAGGGTGCGGAGTTGCGCAGAGAAACCGCAGCCACGGATGCCAACCGTCGCCAGGGGCCGGATGAGGGCATCGCGGCCCTGGGCACCATCCCACCCCACACAGCCACCCCCGTCCTCGAGCGGAGCGGGCGGGGAAACTGAGGCCCGGGAGGAGGGCGGCCCCGGGCCCCCGCCCGCCCGGACCCCAGACTTCGCCCGCACCCGGGACCCTGCCCCACCCCGGCTTGTCTCCCGGGCGGGACAGCGGGGAGCGCACTGGACGCGGGAGCAGCCCCGCCCTGCACTTGCCGCGGCCGCGCGCTCGGGGCGGACGGACGAACACGGAGATACCGACAGATGGACGGATGCCGAATAGACCGCCGGGCCCGCTGTCGGGGGCGGGGCGCGCACTAACCACGCCCCCGCCCCGGAAGTGGGAACGGCAGGCTGCTTCCTCTTCCGGCCGGCTCGCTCTGGTCGTGGGGCGGATGTGGACGGGCAGCTGCGCCCGCGGGGCCGAGTGTTACGGGGCTGCTGTCGGGGTCTCCGACGTGCCGGCCCGGGGCTGCGACCGCACACACCTGTGTCCCGGGGCCCCGGACAGGGCGGTGGGGGCGAAAGACCCTCGAGAGCGGCAGCGGCCGGCCTGGCCCCGGAGGCCCCGGCCCTGCCCGCAGGGTGACGGGAGCGTCGGGAGACGCGGCTGGGCCCCCACAGCCATGTGCGTGCAGCCGGGCGCCGTATTCCGAACCCGGTCCCCGTCGCAGTCCGCCTCGCAGAGGCCGGGAGTCCGCTCCCACCAAACCGGGCGCCCCTTCCCCGGAGGACGCGCCCGCTCCCGTCCGTTCTCCCGCGCGCCTCAGAGCTTAGCCGCGCGGGTTCCTGCCTCGAACGGCAGAGTGAAAGTGTTCCTGAGTTGCGGTCCTGTGATCTCCGCGGGACGTTAGAGCGAGGTCTCCGCACCTGACTGGGTCTCGGGCAGAGTCCCGGATGGAAGGACTCGGTGAATTAAAGTCTTAGTAGCAACGGCTGGGGGACAGCACAGGCCGTGCGGGAATAGCAGGCCAAGCCTCCTCCCTGTGCGGTGTTACTGGACCTACACATGTGGAGCGATGTCTCCAGGGGGGAACCGCTGGCCCTAGGGGAGGCCCGCCGGGTGTCCCTGCATCTCATCCAGGAACCCGAGGCTGCGCTGGGCAGGCGAGACCCACAGGCCCGCGGGGACACTCCGACCCCGTGCTCTGCACCCTGAGTTCTAACACCTGTCAACTTGTCCAAGATCGCACTCCCCATTCTCCCCACCATCATCAGGTCACCCTGTGGCTCAGGCTCCCACATCCATTCTGGCCACCCCTCAATCCCTCTGGTCACTGCTGTGGCCAGCGCATGACCTCAGGCACCGGTGCCACCATTCAGGGCCGGTCAGTGGGCCTCAAGCCTGAGATGTTGGCCTCCACCACCCACCAGCCTGGGGAGGGCCGGGCCTCCAGTCACCTGCCTCACTGGATGTTACCCGGACAGACCTTCCGATTGTCCGGAGGCGCCTCTGCATGTGATGGGGCAGGACCTGGACGCAGGAGAAGACAGCCTTTATTCCGTTCAGTGCCTCACTGGGACACTATTTATTTTTTGAACTTTTTCCTTTTCAGAGCCTTCCATTCACCTTCCTGTGTGGCCAGACTATTAAAAAGCTGTTTAACTTTTCGCTTTCTTTCCGCATCCCTTAAAAAAAGAGAAAGAACCCCATTTTTACATTCACCTTGGCATTTTTACCTGCGTGACCCACCAGCAGCTGGCAGCCACGCAGGCCAGTGCACCCGGCCCCAGCCCAGACCCCCAGCCCCCGCTCACCGCTCCAGGGTCTCGGAGAGCTGCATCCGGGCCAGAAACTGGTTGTCCCTGCGGATCTCCCGCACAGCCCCTTTAAATTCACGCTTGTGCTTGTGGATCAGCCTCCTTCGCTCCTGCTCCTGCTTGCTGCTTCCCTGCTTCCTCCCAAACTCCAGGCTGAGGAGAGAGCCCGTGTCAGGAGGCCCAGGTCCCTCTCCCTGCCCACACCCCCCACCAGCCCGACACCCACACTTTGACCAGCCGGGGGGTGAAGAGCTTCAGTGGCTCGGGCTTGCTCTTCGCACAGACCAGTGGCCGGCAGCGGGGCTCAGGTTCCTCCAGGTTGGCCAGCGCGCTCTGGCACAGTTCCTGCAACCAGGGATGTGGAGGCTGTTGCAGGCCTGGCTGACGTGAGGCCTCCAGAGTTGAACGCGGGCGCAGCCAAAGCCTGGCTCTGAGGGAGCCCCACCGCTGTGTGGACAGGCCCTGCTTACACCCTGGGCACACTTCCTGCTGGCAGGACAACAGATGCCCAAGACCCTTCTAGAAACCTCTCTGGGCACTCAGGCCTGCTTCAGCACCAGCAGACTCTATGGACTCTCCTTCCCCAGAGAAACTTGTCACCATGGGCACAAGGGACCCACCCCTATGGACACACACAGGGGAGCCTTCACTCTACCTCAGGCGGCCACACCACGGGCACCAAGCAAGACCCCATCCAGGACAAGTCACTTCTCAGTTATCCCACTTCCATCATCCCCCGTGGGCATTTCTAGAGCCACCCCTCCAGACAACCTACCTGCTAACCTGCTCCCCACTTGAGGGGGTGGCCAAGCTGGCGCACAGGGCCACGGGGCGGAGGCCTCACCTGGAGCTCTGGGGGGTGACTGCGGCCAGCCAGGTGCTCCATCAGCAGGGCTCGCAGCGGCCTCACAATGGCGTAGAAGGATGGCAGCGAGCTGTAGAACTGCGCGCAGCCCTTCACCAGAGCCAGACACACAGCCAGGCAGGACAGTCTGCGGGGGGGTGGGGGGCGACACCCAACTTTAGGCCCAGAGGCAGGAAAGGGACCAGCTTGTTCCATTCCATCATTGCCACAGTCTGTCCTCTCGGCAAAAACCACAACCCCCAACACACAGCTCTGACAAACCCACCACAGGCCGGAGTATATGCGCAGCGTGGTGTTGGGCAGGACAGCTGTCCCGTGTCCCTGAGCAGAGAGGGTCATCGTGCGAAATACAGCTGCGGACCCGACTGGACACTTGGCACCACTTGGCTTTGGGGAAATGTAAACTACATCCACATGGAGCTGACGCCCCACCCATGCCCTGCTGTTCAACACATGAAACAAAGTAATGGATGTTAGGACCATGGGGAGCAACTGGTCCTGTAAAGTAACAGGGTGCTGCCTGAAAAACAGCATGGGGGAGTCCTCAGAAAAATGAAACCTAGAACTACCATGTGACCCCGCAATTCTGCTCAGTTGGTACCCAAAGAATGAAAAGGGCCTCAAAGAGATGCCTGCACCCCACATTTATGGCAGCTAAAATGGGAACACCCAAGTTCTGTGGACAGATGAGCAAAACATGGTCCATTCACACGATGGAACATTATCCAGCCTTAAACAGGAAGGACATTCTGACACCTGACCCTGCCTGGTGAACCCGGAGGACATGGCACTATAATGTGAAATATGCCAGCTATGAGAGGACAGACACTGTGATCCCACTTCTAGGAGGTCCCCGGAGGATCCAGAGGCTAGAGGCAGAAGGCAGACGGGGTGCCAGGGGTCGGGGAGGGAGTGGGAGACCGGTACACAATTTGTCCTAGGGATGACAACTTCTGGTTGTGAACGGTGGTGGTGTCCACACCAGGGTATAGACATACTGGATTCCACTCCACCGCTGGCTTCACAGTGGAAACGGTATACCTTCTGTTGTGTTTTACCACAACACAAGAATGTCAAATAATCCATAATTTTAAAAAATTAGAGAACAAAAGGACTTCTGACAAAAAGCCCCAGCCCTCCTGTGCACTGAATGTGTGTGCCCTCCTCACCCAATTTACACACCGAAACCCAGTCCCCACTGTGATGGTGTCTGGAGGGGAGTCCTCTGATCCATGAGCATGGGCTGTCTCCTTGCACTCAAGCCTTCCTTAATAGTGTCCGCCATGTCTTGTAATGTCAATTATCTTTTCCTTCCTGGTATTTAATTCCCATGTTTTATTCTTTTTGATGCTATCGTAAATAAAATTCTCTAAGTTTCCTTTTCATCTACTCACTGTGTATAGAAATGCAGCTGATTTTTTGTTGACTTTGTACTCTGCAATTTCACTCCATTAGTTTATTAGATCCAACAGCTTTTTTCTCATCTTTAGGATTTCCCCCCATTATCAGACCGTACCACCTGCATACGCCACACTGCTGCATGCATCCTCTGGGGCCCAGCTCTCTCCAGCTCCAGGCCGGCCCGGCCCTGAGCATGCCCTCCCTGGCGCACCAGGCACCCCCGCACCTACCTGGTGTGGTTGGCCTCCGTCTTATTTTGGGCCTTCAGTCTGTAGGCCCAGTGGAGGGACAGGCCTCTCCTCTGCCACGTGGCTTTGTCCTCTTCATCAGAAACCACGAGCAACTCTGAGTTCTTCCCAGATGCTCTGAAAGGATGCACCAGAGTGTAACCTGAAGTCCAAGCGGGACAAGGACAAAGATGGCCTCTGAGCATCACGGCTCACAGGGAAGGCTGTGCGTGATGAGGCCATTAGAAGACTCACTTCAGACACTCTCACTGTGTTGACTACACAGAGGTGGGGTTATAGCTCCTGCAGGGGTGACGGGGGCAACTGCCTAGGTCCCTGACCTTGTTGGGGAGACAGGCAGTAGACCATACCCAGGAGACGGAGTATCAGAAAGCAACGCGGTGGGAAAAGGGGGAGAGTAGGAGCAGATGGCACACAGTGAACCCGGTCAGAGAAGGCCTGTCCCAAAGGATGAACGCTGGCACAGTGGACAGAAGCCCATCACCACCCAGAAGAGCAATCGAGGCAATGGGCGTGGCTGGCCTGTACACTGGGCACAGCAAAGCCATTGGCAGTGGGGCAAAGGGAAAGGAACCAATGCCTGCCCCCCACTGTAGTGTCCACTGTGCCTCAAGCTGTGGCCATCTCCCAACAGGTCCCCCAGGCGAGTCTGCGCCTCTCCAGGCCCAGGCCCAGCGCACAGGAGCACATGGCAAAGAGGTCTGTGCAGTCCGGGTGCAGTGGCTGCATGCAAGGGTCTGCCTATGACATCACGAGGGGAAAGCAGGATAGACAGCGTGTCTGGGGTTGCGCGCCTGGCACTGGTGAGGTGGTCCGCATGGCAGGCCTTATGGTCTACATTGTGGCATCAGATAGAATGAGTTATGATGGATGATCGATCGATCAGGGCAGGAAAGGTGGTCCTGAGGATGTGGAGCAAGAGGCGGAGCCTGGGGGGCACCTAGACCACCAGAGAGGGGAGCAGTGGGGGGGATCAGTGTTACGGGCGCTATGAGAGGGGGCAGGGAGCCAAGACTAGCATAGCCCAGAAGGCCAGATGACACTATAACTCCTTCTCCTTACAATACGGCTTCTGACGGGCACGCTTTCCAAAATTCCCAGCACTCTAGAAACTATGTAGACTAGGCTGCATGCTAGAAACGTGGGCCACAAAGAGGGAGCGCAAATGTTCTTGTGGCCCCAAAACAAAACACAAGATCTTAATGATATGCTCACCTAACCCCAAGTATAAAAATGTCCTTTCAACACAGAATCAATATAAAAGAACTGTTTCATGTATTTTTGACAATAAGCCTCGGTCTCTGGGGTCCATGCAGTGTGTGGCCGCTGGTGACTGTGGCAGCGGGAACAGTGGGGCCCCGGTTCCCTTGGGTGCAGGGGTGTCCAGCCAGCCACACTGAAAGGCCACAACCCTGGACAGCGGGGCTTCAGACCAACTCACCGCGGCCACACTTGTTTGGCAATGCGATGTAAAGGATTCCAAGAAGGAAATTCACGAGCTCAGGAATGAACCTCCGAGACAAGGACACGTAATCCAGGAACACGCAGCACACGAACAGTCCCTTCACCACGTCTTGGAGTGACAGGACGGGGCACTGGCATGGGAGCATAGGCTGTGGTCAGCTGTCAGGAAGAAAGTCCCAGAAGGCTGCACTAGCTACACAAGCTGGCATCCCGGCTGAGATCTGTGGCCTCAGAGCTGTCCCTGCACAGAGGAAGCACTGGCCTCGCCACAGTGGGGCTAAGCGGGATTAAACCCGGTGAAGAGAGGCGCCTGGGTGGCTCAGTGGGTTAAGCCTCTGCCTTCAGCTCAGGTCCTGGTCTCAGGGTCCTGGGATTGAGCCCTGCATTGGGCTCTCTGTTCAGCAAAGAGCCTACTTCCCCCTCTGCCTGCCCTTCTGCCTACTTGTGATCTCTGTCAGAGAGATAAATAGATAAAGTCTTAAATAATGTAAATAAATAAAATCTTAGAAACAAAACAAAACAGAAAACACCTGGTGAAGAGCGAGGCCCTATCCCTCCAACCTGCCGCCAGCCTGCAAAGCGCCGCTACTCAGTCTTTTTAAGCCAAAAGGAGAACAGAGACCATATGAGACCCAGCACATCACCACTAATTCCAAAAGCTCTTTTCGGTGTCACCCCCTTTATGACCTCGTCTGGGGCCACTCCTGGGGTCTTCCTCATAGGCCCCCAGCCATGCACCAGCATGGATGTACCTTGGTGAGCAGCTGGCTCATGCACACCAGTGCGGGGGTCACCACAGGGTGCCGAAGGTCGGAGGTCGGAAACAACATCCCGGCAATTTTCAAATACATGAGCTGAAAGACAGCGTCACCACACACATTAGGGAGAGCGAAGTTCAAAACACGGCCTTTTGATGGCACAGGACAAAGTAGGTTTGGACCTTCCCGGTGAGGGGCCACGGCCCCCTCCCTGCACAGGTGGGGCACGCCCATTCTCACATGTACACACGCACACACACAAGCCAGACTCTGCCGGAATGCCTGCCGAGCACGGAAAACACCCAAACAGCAACGGGCAGATGTGGTGAGAACCGCTCACCGACACCCATTTCCTTGGACACGGGACCTTCCTGGGCTTGGCTCTCGCTCAGGGAAATGTAGGCTGAAGCCCTGTCCCAGACCCGTTTACTTTTTCCACAAGAAAGATGCCAGGCCGCTGGCGAGACTGCTGTGGAGGCCGTGGGCTCTGGGCAGGGGCGTAGACCCTTGAGTCCCCCTGCTGCGCTGGGCTCAGCACGGCCCCAAGGAGCCAACGTGAGCCAGGACTCTGGCCCACACAACTAGGACGCAAACGACAAGTGAGGCTACGTGCGGCAGCGGCAGGAGTGCTGACGCCTGGGGTGCTCAGATGGCTGGGCGTCTGCCTTTGGCTCAGGTCCTGATCTCAGGGTTCTGGGATCCAGCCCCACAGCGGATCTCTTTGCTTCTCCCTCCGCCACTCCCCCTGCTTGTGCTCTCTTCCCATCTCTCTCTGTTCAAGGACAGTGCTGGCTTGGAAGATGACACTCTCCAGGGACCACACCCCACAGGAGGCACAAGAGAGGCTGCTTCACAGCCAGGCACCTGTGTTAGTAGGCTTTGCACACCTTCCATCTGGTCCAAAAGCCCCCAAGAAACCCTCCCAGACCCCAGCACTGGGCCACTGTGAGCTCATGAGGAGCTCAGGAGCCCCCAACTTCTCCTTCCTGCTCCTGGCAGGGGCTCCAGGATCGGCCACAGACCTGCTGGGGGGGGCATTCTGCCGAGTCCCCCATGCTGCCCCTCGACGGGACTCCACGGGACAAAGGCACAGGATGGCAGAGGGGAAAGCAGCGCCTGCTCCTCGCGTCACCAGCAGTGGACCGAGTGTCCGCTCAGGGAGCTGCTGTGATAGCAACAGCCCGTGTACTGAGTGCTGCATCTGGGCCGTGACACAGTCATGACATGGGAGGCATTTACTGCAACCCCAGCCCCGCTCACAGACAAGGACACAGGTCCACACAGCTTGTCTGAGGAACTGGAAGGGTCCTGCCATGTGGTCTCTGCAGCAGGTGTCCGCTGTGACACACGGGTGTCTGCCGAGGGTTTGGGCTCCCAGACATTGGCTCAGATCCCACTTGGGTTGTGGGGGAGGAGCACTAAAACCAGGAGCACAAACCCTATATTTTTAAGCTTCTGTTAATCACTGCTCTTCATTTCCGCAGAAATCTTAGAACACAGAACAGACTGGGCAAGTATTTCTTCGTGGTCATAGATGCCAATGAGGTGGCCCACAGCTGCCATGGGGCTGTTAGAGCCCCAGAGGTGCTTGGGTGTCTCCGTGGGGCCACAGCTGAGCCAGGGCATGGGCTCGGTCCTTCTGAACACAGACCCGTTCTGTTTGCCCTAAAGCCTCTTCACCACGAAGGCTGAGCATAGCCCCATTCCCACGGTGTCACAGCAGTGAAACACATTCCCATGACTCGCTCGTGAGTAGATGATCCTTCCCACTTTGTTCCAGTCTGTTCTCCAGCTCAGTCTGGAAGCTCAAGGGCATGGCAAACCTACCAAACCACGTGACTTCCACTCAGCCAGCCCTCTTCTGGCCGGCCGACAGCACCGGCCCCCAGGCCCAAGACCAAGCCCCCGCTCACCACATCAAGGCCTGGAAAAGCCGCCCGGCCTCTGGCCTCAACGGCCCCTTCCATCTCGTGCATGGCATCTCGCAGGACGAATTTTATAGAGTCGCTTGCGGAGTCAGGAAACATTTGGCAAAGGTTATATAACTGCCTGTTAACCAGAAACATGGGTCAGGGGAAAATGACCTCAGGTAACGAAATCATGAAGAACGCCCCCAAACCTCAAGTTCACCATGTTCTGTGACATCACCTGCTGGCTGAGCAAGTGAGCACGTAAGGCCCTGGACGCACCCGTCTCCCCTCACTGGTCTGGTTGCCCTGCCGGGCGATCAAGAGAACGCTCCTCCTAGTGTTTGTTTCAGAACACCACTCGTACTTTTGCCATCTCCCAGAAAGTCCAGCTTCTCAGTAGCGACAGCAGAAGCCTAAGGCCGTAAGGAGCATGTTCTCTGAGACAGACTCAAGGAACGGGTCCAAGGTGCTGCCCACAGGAGCACAGCAGTTCCTCCCAAGCGCTGTGGTACCAGCAGAAGGTGGCACGGGGACGTGGGGGGTGCAGTGTGTGGCTAGCCCCAGACAGGCCCCTACAGCTCCTGTGCTCACTAACCCTCCCTCCAGCCAACCCAGGGCCAGGAGCCATGCTCCCGTCTCTGCTTTCATGGGGGTCCCAGTGCAGTGAAGGCTCAGCCGTCCCTGGATGGGGTGGGGACAGAAGACCAGGGGGCTGGCCTCCCTGTCACTCACAGCACCAGCCTGACAGGTTTCCCCCGAAGTGTGGACCTGGAGCAGGCAGGTTTCTGGGCAACTCCAGGACATAGCCTACCCTGTGTCCCAAACACCCGGGCTGTCTGACCAGAACTGACGTTTCATTGGCAAATGAAACACAAAATAAGCCTCAAACAGCACAAACAAGCATGAAGCTGACCCGTTCATAGTTAATGGTGTGTCCGTCCCCAGGGCCCCGGGGGGGGGGGGGCAGGGGCAGCACACTCACCACTCAGAGGGGACTGTCGTCACCGAAAACCTGTAGCTAGTGTATACCGTGCAGCCCGTCTACAAAGTCAGCCTAACTCTGAGACGTAGTTTTACAACTGTAACTAGGGACATAGCTGTTCAGCTCAGCCCGGCGGTCTAGTTAACCCACCACTGCAACTTACACAACCAATTTATCAATCACTCGGAGGTTGGGTGGGTCATCTGTAGCCAAATCTCCAACGTACTCCAGAAGGAAGCCGAATAGTTTCTGCAGAACAGAGATCCAGAGCAGAGGTCAGTGCCCATCCCCAGAACAAAACCACAGGTGCTGCCCTCAACATTTTGGCCAACACATGTGCACGTGTCTTGGGCCACCGACGGGAGCATTATGCGGAGTGCAGGTCAAGAAGCTGGCCCTGCACCAGGATGGGCGGGTCAGCAGAAGGGCCTGGGGCACAGGCTTCTGCACAGCAGCAGAGAGCACCCAGGTCCTCGGGCAAACCAAGAGTGTGCCCAGCCAGCCCTGTGCCTCAGCCGTGAATGGGCAGCACTTGCTGTGAAGAAAAGGCACATTCCACGTCTTCCTCTCCCGGACAGGCCGGCTCTCCCGCCTGCAGCCATGTGAGCCACATGCCCAGGCCTCCGTCTCCCTCACCTGTGAGTCAAGGGCAACAGCGCCTCCTCCAGGACTCGCGGCCGCAGGGGGCTGGGGCACACGCACCTGGACACACAGATGGGGGTGGGGGATGCCCTGACACTTGCCACATACACCACCTACTTCCAGTTTTGCTTTGTTTCCCACAGCAAGACTCGGATGATTGCAGGTCTGAATTCTCTCCACCACCACAAGCTGCTCCTCCCTCGTTCTTCCCGATAATAAAGATTTCAGTTCCTCGTAGGACTCAGGGGCTGTCAAAAACACAGAACACACTCCACAGTTAACATCTAAGAAAAGAGCTACGTTTCTGTTACCAGAGAGCTTAAAAACGAAACAGAACAGGGGTGATGTCATTTTGCCACGACACAATTTCAGGTGTGTCCTACAGACACCTCCTCCTACCATGACCGCCGATTGCGGATCTAAGGTGTGCTCAGGACGGTCCCAGGGGTGAGGTGCAGCAGGATGGGCTACTGTGGATCAGTGAAAAGGCAGCAGGTATGGGGTTTAGAGTCCATACTTGCTCAGGAGCTGGCAGGAGCCACGTGGCAGAGTGCTGTCACCACCCCAGATTCCCACTGATCGCAGCACACGCCGGAAAAAGCCAGCCTCTGGAGGTGACCGTAAGCCACGGGACAGTTTAGGACACTCACTAGAACCGGATTTTTCTCCACACACCAGACCACACAACATACAATGTTTGCTTTAAGGGGTTATGCGGCCAAATGAGTGTCCAGGTTCGGCACACAGGAAGCCTCCTCACAGGTGACTCCCCAATCTCCCAAGCTCTACCCCCGCTCTCTGTGGCAGCCACATTTCCACCACAAAAAGAGCACAACTACCTCCAGTGGAAAGGTGTGTGCTGTCCTCCCGCTCCTGCTGGCCCACGAAACTATCCGTAGTCAACACAGGCTGGCGAACACTCTGGCCAGACACTGCCGAGCAGGACTGTGCCCATCACAAGCCCATACGTTATAGGTGGGCACACAGCCACGTGCCCAGAAGCATACCCTCAGTCCCCACAGACTTGGCCTCAGTGAGGCCGACTTGTCACCAGGTCACCGAGGTCATCCCAGCACAAAAGAAAACCCAGTGTTTGTCTACCTGCAAACGTATAGGGCAGCTGGTTCCTGGCAGTTTCTTGAGCTCTGTGACCAATGCTTGTCGTCCCTTCGCCCAGGGCCTGCCGGGGCTCTCCGATGGGCCGCCCACAGTCCTCCTCACTGTCCATGTCCGATTCCAGGTCTGAGTGCCCATCAGGGTCACTGCTGTTCTCTGGGTCCTCCTCACTCAGGTCTTCACCCTGCTCCTCTTCACTCTCACCATCACTGGCTTCCCTGCTTTGCTCTTCCTCAATGCTCATCTTCCCATCCTAGAACAGAAGAGGGGGACCTCAGGCCTCAGTACCCCGGGAATGCTGCACACATGAGGAGCACAAGTGCCGAGAGCTGTCCCTGCCCTCCTCACTGGCTCCATGCCCAGCGGTGTGCTCCGGGCCCTCAGGGCCAGCAGGCCAGGAAATAGCTCCGATTCCTACTGCCAGGGCTCTGGGCCAGGGTCAGTGTCTGCCACGGTGCAGCAGTGACCCAAGGTGTGGCGGGTGCCCCGGTGGCCATGGGGTCCAGCGTCTGCATCTGCAGGGGCTTCCTGACATTGAGGCTATACCAGAGGTGGCAGGACCTCACAGTATCCGGGGGTCACCTGTGGCTATGCTCTCCTGCCAAGTGCCCCAGTATTCTGTGAGCACCCAGCCCCTCGCATCCTCCTCGGCTCAGCACACCTGGCCTCCTCCTGGCCTACTGCCCTGAAACCAGGATGACTCTCTCCAAAGGGGTAAGGGTAAAGATCTCACGGAGTTCTAGGAACTCCATTATTTTACCAGCTCCCTCAACAGCCGTGCTAAGCCTGCAAATAACCACAGGCTTATGAGCGAAGGAGGCTGATGTCAGCACATGAAGATCCAGCACGAGGCTGGCGGGGCCTCATCCAAGCAACTTGCCCATGGGTGCGGGATTGGAACAGCCGGGCACTCCCAGATGCAGAGTGCACGGGTATTCTCACAGACCCACTCTCCACCGCAATGAGCCGTTCAGATTCCAGAAACCGAGCTTCTGAATTCAGAGAGCAGGCCAGCCAGCAAAGGCAAACCCCTTACCGTGTAGGACAGTAGTCGCCTGTCGTCTTTGTCCAGAACGAAGCCGTCATTTAAGTCATCCGCGGACAGGTGCTTCGGTTTCCTAGGCTCGCTGCCCTCGTCCTCACCACGCATTCTCCGTAGCCGTGCAGCCTGGCCAGGAAGGAAGCACATTGCGAGAGGCCTGCTGGCCCTGCCCTCCCACCAACCCCAGGCCAGGGTTCCAAGCCTGCCTCTCCCTTGTGTGCGGGGACTATGGAAGCATCACACGCGACACCTCCTACCACACACAAACGGAAGCATCGCGGCACAAGTGCATCTGGGCATCGGAAGGCAAGCCTGCACGTCTACAGTTTGTCCAGCCCCAAGCTGAGTGGACCTCACTCCCCGCTGCATGGCCACGGGGGTGAGGGCAGGGGCTCAACCGTGCGGTTGTCTGCGCACAGGCTGCCAGCCAAGAAGAGGCCCCAGTGGGGGTGGACTACAGAGCCCAAGACAGAATACCATGTCAATGTTCATTTTTGTTCTAATGCAACAAAAATTTAAAAGCCCTTTTTAAGGCACAGAAAATGAGTTGAGAAGACCGTGCACTGTACTGTTAGCTGCTGTTTTTAGACAAAAGAATCAGAGCACTCATTTCTTACTTGGTATATCTGGGTATCATCTGCAATTTTTTTGCTTTTAGAATAAAAAATGGAATTTAGAGAAAAAGAAACTTTATAAATTTTAAAGAGTCTAAGAAGATTTCTTTGATAAAACAGCTCATCTGCAGCCCACCTCAAAAGCAGAGAAGAAAGGCCTCAAACCCAGACCCTGCCGCCCGAGTGGTACTGGGCCCCACGGTCAAGGTCACGGTCACACCCGCACCTCTAGCTGCTGAAGCCGCTCCTGCTCCTCCTTGGCCAGCTCCTCTTCTGACTTCATCCGGTTAGAGGGCTGGGCCTTCATTTCAAAGCCCAGCTCACGAACCATCATGTCATATGCATCAGGCTATGGCAGAAAGAACTTTTTACTTCTGGTTGCTTTTTATTTTTAACAATTTGCACAGGCAGCTTCTTGCATATCCAGTAACGTGCTGACACCATGATGGAGGGAGCCAGATGGTATCCACGTCTTTCCTACTTGAAATAAAACTGTTTTCACCAGTCTACAGAACCGTTTAAGATCAGAGAGGATTTTCCACTCCTGGACAATTCTCAAAACATAGCTGCTTTAACAAAACTAAACACTGCTCATTAGGCATGAAGCCCACAAAACAGGCTGGGGTAAACGTGGCAGTAATAGTGTCAGTGGCCCACAAAGGTGGACAGCTGGTCACATGACATGGCCACCTGATGAAATCCCACATACTTCCTAAAAGCCAGACACACAGCTGAATGCCACTTTTCAACAATTTAGACTAAAGTGGTAGGAGCCGCCCACTGCCCAGAGGGAAAATACAGTAACCGTATATATGGCTATGTGGATATGTAACTGGAAAAGTCAAATACCATCTGAAGAAGCCCTCCCCTTGAAGGATTGCTCCTACCAGGAACATTTTCTTTAGTTTAGTTATCCGGGCGGAGATGCTGAAGCCTCTTTCTGCCCAGCTCTACACGGACACCACATGGTTCCACATACTCCATGAGTGCTCACTAGAAAACACAGGAACTAAGAAAAGGAGGGCAGCTATCCCTGTCAAGGAACAGGCCTGAAGGGACACCGGTCTCCACCTTTCCTCCAGAGAAAGGACCAGTCAGCTTGATACCCACCTTGGGTCGCTCCTTCTTATCCCTGTTCTCAGACTTGGGAGTTCTGTGTGTCAGGAGAGTCTGGATTTCTTTCCAGTCTTGGTCCAGCTTCTCCGTGAGCTCCAGAGCACCTTCCCGTTGTGCCTGTCTCTCCCTCTGCAGAGAGAGTACAGATGTGAGGTGTGCTGCCGGTGCGGGGTCGCGAGCAAGAAGCCTCGCTTGCCAGTCTATGTGTAATGTAGCAGCAGAACAGAGAGCCCGAGAGAGGAGGATCTCAGAAGAGTGGAGCTACAGAATCTCATCACACAGAGCTGAGTCCCTGCTATCCACTGGCCATCTTGACGCTCTGAGCAGTTTGCTGCTGATCAAAGACAGGCATACACGTCAACATATAAAACCAACCCACCAAAGACACCCCCAACCCCAAAACACAAAAGACTGTGAAAAGTATATAAAAGATGAGATTTAAAATAGTCCTATCCAAAACGAATGCTTCTATTAAGGTCACAGAAGATGTTAAATACAACCTAGACACACACAAAGAAAAGCAGCCCCGGAGCTGTTTTGGGGGAGGATCCCCGGGCCAGAGCACCGGGAGCACTAATGCACCTTCTCCTGCTTAGACTTGGCAATGAGCTCTTCAATGAGTTCTCTGCGTGACCTCGGCTTCTCCCCCTCTTCTCCTTGCTGCTGCGGGGTCTTCTTATGAAGGAGCCCGCCACCACCTCCGAAATGGGCAGCAGTCAGCTCGGCTGGGGACCAAGAGCAGAAAAGGCATCTGTGAAGCTGGTGCTGGTGCTCAAACCAGTTCTTGCACTGGTCTGCCAACATCTACCCAGGGGCAGATCTGAGAACCAACTTCACCGGCAAGAACCAATTCTCCCACAACGTGGCTGCATGAGACCCCAGGCACAGGGGCACTTAAGAAATCCCCAGAATGCAGGTGTCCGGGTGGCTCAATTGTTAAGTAACTGCCTTCAGTTTGGGTCATGATCCCAGGGTCCTAGAATCAAGTCCCGCATTGGGTTCTCTGCCCCGTGGAGAGCCTGCTTCCCCCTCTGCCTCTCTGTCTCTCATGAATAAATAAATTAAAACAGAAAACAAAACAAAAACTTAAAAAAAAAAAAAAAAAAAAGACAAGAAATCCACAGGATGAACCACCCCAAGAAAACTGAGCCATCAAATAGCCCCTGACTGTGACCCGATGCCTGGAAACACCAAGGATCTACTCGCTCGCTGCGTTTGAATCTCACAATCAGCAAGCACAGTAAAACAAGCTGGAGTCCGAGTCTCAGTATGGAGTGCCCAGGATCGGGCCGCGTGAGAACCAACATCCTTCACGCTGCTCGGGCAAGGCTCAGAGCCTGAGCCTAAGTCAGGAAGCTGGGGCCACAGCCAGAGCCATGACGTTTAGTTGGCCCCGTTCTGTGGCAGAAGAGGGAAAACACTGTGGGAATCATCAACTCAGGAATGGACAGAAACCTTAAATAACCCAGCACCTCAGATGAGAAAACAGAGGCTAATGTGGGGAGCCATTTCCCCAAATCTGCCAGGAACAGAAACAGAACATTAGGGCCAGTTTCCCAGAGCGGGACCCACAGCCCTGCCCCTGCTCCCAGCCACATCTGCGCAGATGCATGTGTGCAGGAAGGAGGCCAGTGTATAGAACCGCTGACTCCAGGCAAGCTCTCTAGGCCGCCTGGCAGTGAGTCACCAGGGCCGGGGTGCTCCACTCTGAGCTCTCAGCTCCCCCTGCTCTGCCCCCTAGAGCAGCCCTGGGGCTCAAATGTCTGGGCTGTCCCTTGCCAGCTACTCAAGGAAACGACCTGAGTAACTCAAATGCCTTTGTTCCAAATCAACTTTTCTCGTTCTATTGGGTTTCTCTCCTACCCAGGTGCTCCTGACCACCCTCCCCCTCCACGGCTCCTGGAATCCTTGCCTTCAGTCCTCACTCTCCCCAGCTCTTCCATCACTCCCCTTGGCTTCCCGCCACCCCCTGGGGGTGGACTCACAAGTTCCCACGGCTCCTCCTGCCAGCAGCTCGGTCCCCTTCCCACACCCTTCTGGAAAGGCTCTTGCCATGTGGCTTGCCCCCGAGCTCCAGGACTCAGCAGTGGTCTCCTCTTTTCCTCCCACCCCTAAGGCTGCAGCTTCTACAAGGCCTTCCCCGGATGTTGGATGGCATTTCAAGCTGCCCGAAGCCAGTGTGTGTCACAGTGTAGCCCATCTCAGTGACTGGCAATCCCACATCATTAGGTGCTCCAGCTGAAACCCTGGGAAGCCTCTGATCCCTCGCACACCTCCATCACAATGAGGTAAGAGCTACCTGACAGGGTTGACCTTTCCGATGAACCTCTCCTACTCTAGGGGAGGTCACCACATCACACAGCTGGACAAAATACGTGTTTCCTATTGATTTATTTGTAAAGTTACAATAAATACATACACATTCAAAAGTAAGAGCTTTTCTAAGTTAATTGGGTTTTGAAGAGCTCATAATCAGAATCAAAGGATGCCAGAGAATCTCTATGGAACAGTTGAGCCCCCAAGACCCAACAATGGGAACACATGGAGCCCGATCCCCCCAGTCACCTGGAAATCACAGCCTCTCATGCTGATAAGCCCAAGGCCAGTTGCCCTGTGAAGACCAGCTTGTCAACACGAAGGTATTAAGCGCCTACCTTCATCATAGTGAGTTAGGACCGTCAAAGTGACCACATTTAACAGGTAAGCATGCACACACAAAAAAACCCTCAAACAATGAGCCATACAGAGAGAAAGGTACAGAGGACAGAACTAGCAGACTGTCCCCTTGCTCCCAGCCCATACCAGACAGTGTTCCACGTTCCTCCGTGTCGCTGTCACTATCAACAATGTCATTATGCTTCTCGATGTCTGCCAAAGACTGGCCGTAATGAGTTAATTCTTCATCTTCGTTTAGGTTGTAGATGCTTTTTTTCTCATGTTGCCGCTGACAGAAGAAGAAAAAAATCAGCTTCCTAAAATTTCCATATCCATTTAATAGCAAAACCCCGTTATTTTCCCACTGTTTCTATAACGTGACAATGTAGCCCAAGCACATCAGACTTTCTGGGTCATTTGAGCAATGTTCCAAAGATAAAAAAGATAAACAGAGCCCACAGGAGGTAAACCATTCAGGGGCCAGCCTGAGCCATGCCAGCGTTCCACCATCGATCGGCTCTCCACCGGACCAAGCCAGGGGCTGCACGTCAGTCTATAACTCAGGACACATCACCACTGTGTCCTCGAGTCACGACACTTCTCCACCCGGCTGGCGGCAGACAAGGAGCAGCACGCACACTGTACCTCGTGGGGGCCGTGCCCACGCGAGTATAAGTGAATGATGGGGCAACCGCCTGCTTGTGCTGGACTTCCGTGAGCAAAGGCAGCATCAGACCCCCTCCCGTTGTCCTGCACACCTGCTGCTCCAGGGCAAACCTCTTCATCATCTTCTCCTCTGGGCTCATGGTGCTACTGTACTCCCCAAAGCGCTTATCTGTGAACACGTTGGACTTGTCCCTTTCCTTGTACTCCTTCAGTAATGTCTGGGTGCGCTGGAAAAGAGATCACAGAAAAATCTCGCACGGGTCCTGGCATCTTTGAGCTCTGATGGCTTGGCGATCTTGGTCCCTACAGAGAAACCGCTCCCACAGGGGCCACACCGTGGCTCCAGTGAACTCTAAGATGCCACTGACACCAACAGTCAAAGAAAGGGCTAATCTACTGGCTGGAAAGACGGGTTTCAGTTACTGAGGAAGCAGGGTTGCCCCAGTACAATGAAGGCAGAGAGGACTGTGTCTGGAGCTTAGGGGGCTCTCTGAGGCGTGCCTCGGCACTTCCATGCCCAGAACTAGAAGTGGAAGAAAAACAGCAGCAACTTTAAGAAAGCCAAACGATGAGCACGGAGAAGTTGCTCTGCCAGGTAGAGAGGCCAGAGGAGCTCAAGTTCTAGCTGAGAGGAAGGGAAACGAACAAGGAGGTGGAAAGGACGCCATACATGTCAACTATAACGTCCTGACCAATTAGACACAGAGACTGTAGTAAGATCACTTATTTTCTCTTTGTCACATGAATGTCTTCGTTTGTCTACAGTCAGTCCTTGCTCCTCTGGGATTCCAGGTCTGCAAATCTGCTTACTTGCTAAAGGTTACTGTGACCCCAAACCACTACCCACAGCACTTTCGTGATCATTCATTCATGTGAGGCCTAGAAGGTACAGTCATGAGTGTGACAGCTCGAACTCTGGGGGCAGGGACCTAGCCTCTCCGACCCCAGAGGTCTCTCTCATTCCTGCTGGCTGTTGCTATGGGATCACAAGAATTTACACAAGATGGCTCCAGAGAGAGCTGGGCTGTACTGCTGTGTGTTACACACTCAAGTGTGGGTTTGGAGCTCGGCTTCCCCACTCCCGACCTGACGAAAATCCTGGAATGCTGGAACGGCTCCTCGTCTCCCATTTTCTTTTTTTTTTTTTTAAAGATTTTATTTATTTATTTGTCAGAGAGAGAGAAAGTGAGAGCGAGCACAGGCAGACAGAGTGGAAGGCAGAGGCAGAGGGAGAAGCAGGCTCCCTGCGGAGCAAGGAGCCCGATGTGGGACTCGATCCCAGGACGCTGGGATCATGACCTGAGCCGAAGGCAGCTGCTTAACCAACTGAGCCACCCAGGCGTCCCGTCGTCTCCCATTTTCTCATGTGTAAATGGGGATAATACCAGTACTCCCCTCATAAGGGCGACTGTGTGCTTCTTGGTACAACACCTGTGTCATTGGGAGGGATGACAGACACATCAACTCAGCTTACCTCACTGCTGGTGTGAGAATGGAGAGTGAGGCCCAGCCACCCCAAGATGGCTCTGGGACCCACAGTCTCGCTGTGCACACGGCTGCTGCCCAGTGCCACCACTGACTGGAGCAGAAGACACATGGGACGATGCATTTGATTCTGAGGGACGGTCACCGTCAAGAAGACCAGGCCCACCCTGCTGCCCTGTGAGTTTTGATGCACACAGCACGCTCCAACTGCCTAGACAACCCGAGTCCCCTCAGCACAGCTGAGTTCTCCCACCCCATGCTGCGCCACATACTCCGTGACAGGGGACAGTGTACCTTCGTCTCCACCTCTGGCATTTTGCTCACCCTTCTGATCTCAAGTGTGACTCCCTCTATGAAGGAGTTTCTGATCTTCCTATCCTACCTTCTGACTTGAGCCCCCAAAGCACAATGATCGGAGGAGGCACCAACACCTGCCTCCAGGCCATTCACTGCAGGCCTTCGAACAGGGCACCGAGGTGACTCCGTCTGGTACTATGGGCATGAGCAAGCTGCCCTATTCGGGCTGTAGGGCTTGGGAAAGTAGCAGACGTGGTGACTAGTGCTGGCCCCTGGAGGATATGGGGGTGGAAAGATTGGACTTTTTGGACAAACTGAGTTGCAAGAGGCAAAGCAAGCACAACAGGTTGTGCCCAGATCGTGAAGGAGTCTGAGAAAGACAAGCTGAAAAATTTAAGAATAAAAGCCAGTTGTTTATATGTCACCCAGTATATACTCAATGCGCCACATAACCTTACAGTGACCGTTAGGGAAAGGATGGGTATTATCATCTGAGCTCTAGAACTGAGAAAACACGCTTAGCTGGTGGAAACAAATGGGGCCCCTCTAGAGCCCACGTGGCCAGGTCCCTGGTGGCTTCCCTGGAGTGTGCCCTCGGGGCCTCATCAGCTCCCCCCCCCCCCCCCCCGCATAAGTTCATCTAGTCAGCTCCTTGCAGTAAGGACGAGAGCCGGTTCAGTTCGAAGGTCTGGACAGCGCCCTGATGGCAGAACAAGGATGGCAGGCCCAGGAAGGCTGGGGTCCAGTCTTCACTGACCTCCATCTCCCAGCAGCTAAGAGGGAGGGAGCGTCTACCTTCACATTCAAACCCAGGGCAAGCCCCGCCCTTCGCTGAGACCCTGGGAAACGCGCAGGTCCTTTCCGTGCCCCAACTTCCCCCCGCACCCTGATGTTTTCTATAGGATACTATGTGTCTTCCCCACGGCAACAACTAACACTGTCACACCAAAGACCACGTCTCGGAGGCGGCACGCGGAGTGCCGTCTGAACGCAGCCCGAAAGGCGCGGGATACTCGGGGACCGAAAGCACGGAACGTGGCATTTCGGTCCCCACGCGCGGGACACGCTGCTGCGCTCGGAAAGAAAGACGCCCTAGTCCCCCCACATCCGTGAGCTCCCGCCCCTGCGAAGGCAAGGATGCACGGCCGCCGGACCAGAGGCTGCATGCCCCCGCAGAGACGGCCGCAGGAGGCGCGCACGGGCGCACCGCGCCGGGGTCCGGAGGCCGGGAGCACACGCGCGCCGCGAGCCCACCTAGCGCCGTTTCCCGGGCCGGCTCCCTGCAGCTCGCCAGAGGGAGACGCGGGACTCGCGCTCCGCCCGCCGGACGCAGTGTCCCGGCCAGGCACGCGCCCCCGCCCCCGCCTGTCCCCGCGGCGCGGCCCCCGACCCTCACCTTGTGCACGGCCCGCGCGCGCGACACGCCGGGCTGCCCCACGGCGTGGCGCGCCTTCCTGCCCAGCACCGGAAACTTCTGTCGGTTCACCTTCACCTCGAACGGATTAGGGTTGGGCCTCGCTCGGCCGCCCTGCGCACCCGCCGGCGCCCCGGCTCCCCTCGTGCGCGCCGCCGCCGGCCTGGCCTTGCCCATGGCTCCCCCGCCAGCCCGCAGCAACACTCTGCCCGCCGCCCGGCGCACCGCCGCCGGAAATGAGGGCGGCCCCGGGGAACCGCCCCGTCCTCGTCGCGCGATAGCCAAAGAGCGGCCGTGAGTACACGCAGCCCGCAGGCCAGCCTACGCGTCTGCAGGCGAGTGACTACAACTCCCAGCAGGCCACGCTCTACCGAAGCACCGCCCCCTCCCTGCGCGCGGCCTTCTGGGAGCCGATGTGCCCCGTGCAGCGCCGCGCTGCGCCGCACCCGCCTCAGGGCGCGGCGGCGAGGGCAGCGCTCGGTTCCCTCTTCTGGGAAGCCGTTGGAGGGAGCCGGCCGCGCTGCGGGTAGGCGGCGGCGGCGGCGGCGGCGGCACTAGCAGCCGCCGCCGCCGGGGCACGGATCAGCCGCGGAGCCCTCCCTGAGGTGGGGCTTGGCAGAGACTCCGGGCGGCCCGGGAGCCGGGCTCCCAGGAGCAAGTTGCCCGTGCCAGGCGCGAGCGATGCGGACGAGAGCCCGGGCCCCGGCGCGGCGGCGGTGAGCGCGGAGTTCCCCGGCGACCGCGCTGCCGGCTCCCCTCGCCTCAGCGACGCCCCTGCCGAGGGCCCGGGCCCCGAGGACCAGGGCTCTCCTGGCCCGCGCCGGCAGCGGCGGCGGCGGCGTCGTCGTCGGCGGCGGCGGCGTCGCAGACGGGCCCGGAGGCGGCGCGGCGGGTGGTGGTCGTGGCCGTGGCCGTGGTGGCGGCGGCAGCGGCGGCGGCAGGAGCCACAACTGGAGGGCCGGCGGCGGCGGCGGCGGGGCAGCTCCCCCGGACCCCGCGCGGGGTCGCCGGGGCAGGTGGCGTCCTGCGAGGAATGCGCGGAGGTGGCGGCGCCCTCTCCTTCGCCGTCCCCTCCTCGCGCCGGCGGATCCCGGCGGCGGCGGCGGCGGCGGCGCCTGCGGGCCGTGGAACTTGAGAATTTCGTGGCCAACACGTTGCTGCTGAAAGCTCGCCAAGGTGGGTGCACGGCGGGCGCCCGACTCCCACCCCACCCGGATCCTCCGAGGAGCCCGGATCCCCGCAGAGCCCCGCCCCACGGCCCGCCTGTCCTCGCTCTCGGGTCCCGCGGGTCGGCGAGGCGTCCGCTGCCCTGCACTTTCTCAGCACGCAGGACCCCAGGTATAGGTGGTCTGCGCCCAGTGCTCGTTAGCCTGAGCCTGCTGCGTGGACCTGCCGCCCCCCGCACGGTCCAGTGCGTCAGCGCCCGACGAGCAGTGTCCTACCCCGAGGACGGGGAGGCGGGAGCACCGAGCGAAGCCGGCAGAAAACGATCGTGCCTTTGTGGTCTGTGCCGCCCTGGGCGAGAGCGGTCCTGTAGTGTCTGCGTATCGGTATTTGGGCGCAGCGTCCTGATTCTATCTGGTCTGCGGCTTTGTGGTGTGTGGAGAGGAAATAGGTCAGGAGGAATTCGGAAAGGAAGCGGTTGGTTCAGCCCTTCCTCTCGGAGGTCGCTGGTAGCGTCCTGTGTTTCCCACGAGGCTGAAGAGCGGGAGTCGAGGCTGGAGAGCCGGTGACCAGCTGCCCACCTGCGGTTCTTCAGCCCCGGGCCTGATGCCGGCGATGGAGCAGGTGCTGCAGTCCTTGCGCTGCGTCCGCGATCCGTGCCCGCAGGACGGGCACAGTGGCCAGAACTCCGAATGGAAGACCACGGGGGTGGGGGGAAGGGGTTATGCGCAACATCCCAGGGCCGGGAAGGAGTGCTCCTGGTGACTCAGGGTGCTTTTGGCAAGCGCCAGTGAATTTCTCTTGTGATTGGAATAGCAAGTAACGTTTTGTGGAAGAAGTTAACCTGAAAGACAGCTCTTTTCAGATCTTTGGGGTTTGTTTCCTTTTGAATCCACCCCCCTTCCCATCTGTGTCCTAGGTGTCTTTCATGAGGAAAGGTGGGATCCCAAAGTGCCTGGTTCCTCAACCCACTGTAGCCCTTGGGTCAGAAACATTTGAAAGGAATTCTTGAAGTAACAGTGACTGGTGCCGAGAATTAGGTGCTCAAGTGAGGGTTTAAATGGAAGGATCCAGATTTAAGAAGTAGTGAACTTTTATTTTCTAAAGTGGCTTTTCTGTGAAGAATTGAGAATAGAGGGGCGCCTGGGTAGCTCAGTGGGTTAAAGCCTCTGCTTCAGTTCAGGTCATGATCTCAGGGTCCTGGGACGGAGGGTCACATCCGTCTCTCTGCTCAGTGGGGAGCCTGCTTCCCCCTCTCTCTGCCTGCCTCTCTGCCTACTTGTGATCTCTCTTTCTATCAAGTAAAATCTTAAAAGAAAAAAAGTTGAGAATAGAGATCTTCTCTTGAATTATTTTGGATAAAAGACTGAAGATGGGTGGGAAGAGAACAGGGTCTTATTTTTCTGTTAAGGTGGTGGGGTGACCTCAGCAGTAGGTTTCAGTGGAACATGTGATTGTGTCCAGTGTTTCTCACTTTGAACTCCAGGTTGGTCACAGAGATGAATCGTCCTTTGTGGAAATCGGCTCTGACCCAACCTCAGCCCGTTTTCTTTCCACTGTATCATCCTCTCTGGGTGTAGTGTACGAAGACAGGCTGTCAAGCAGATTTCTGTACAACGTTGTAGAGATTAGATGAGGAGGTAAAATGTAATTGCTTTCGAAGTGCTAAATACATAAAACGAGGGGCTCCTGGCTGACTCAGTCGGAAGAGCATGCTACTTACTCTTGGTCTCTGGGCTGTGAGTCCGAGCCCCACGTGAGATATAGAGATTACTTAAAGAAATACATAGAGTCAGTATTTCCTGTTATAAAGCCCAAGACTGCAGTGATCCATCCTTCCTTTTTTCCTTCTGTCCTTTTTTATTTTCTTTTTTAAGATTTTATTTCTTTATTTGATGGACAGAGATCACAGGCTGGCAGAGAGACAGGAGGAAGCAGGCTCCCTGCTGAGCAGAGAGCCCGATGTGGGGCTCGATCCCAGGACCCTGAGATCACGACATGAGCAGAAGGCAGAGGCTTAACCCTCTGAGCCACGCAGGCGCCCCTCTTTCTTTCTTTTTTAAAGATTTTCTTTATCCATTTGACACAGGGAGAGAGAGCACAAGCAGGGGCTGGGAAGAGGGAGAAGTAGGCTTCCCGAGGAGCAGAGAACCCGATGCGGGCCTCAGTTCCAGGACCCTGGGATCATGACCTGAGCCGAAGGCAGATGCTTAACAGACTGAGCCACCCAGGCAACCCAGCAGTGATACTTTCTAAAGAGTTTTAATTTTTGTTTCCTAAAGTATTAACGCATACTGGTGTGATCATTGTGAGGTCTGCCGTTTGTCAGCAGGGAATGTTTACTGCTATGTTCAGAAAGAGTTGTTACATCTGGGTGGTTAATGCTTAGATATGAGATATTAGATAATATGAGATATTAGAAAGATGAATATATGGTGAGTGTTGGTTATAACTTAGGGTTGTTCTCCCAAATTGAAACTTTATTTGCTTTAGCAGCTCATGCATGTTCCCTAGGAACTGTCTTCTTGGACCTCTCTGTTCATGGCTGGTTCCTCACTTAGTTTCTTTGGCTCATGTATTGGAAAATTAACATTTGAGAGGAGTGTACATAGTACAGCAGTTATATGTTGGCCTTGGGAATCACACTATTGATTTAATATTATGAGTGGGTCCACTCATTCTCTAGATTTATTGCAAATAAAATCAATCTCTCTGTTTTTGTTCTCAAACAGTAGGTATTTAAAACTGTTCCTCCTTTTCAGGAATGTTGGCAGATAATGCTGCATTGAAAAAGTTGTTTGTCACTTTGCCACGCACACTTTAAGGAAGTAGAAAATGATCCTACTGTTGATAAAACACAAAATCACTTTTTTTTTTAACATTTAGCATTTTTTCTTTCTTTCTTTCTTTTTTTTTTTTTTTTTGAAGATTTTATTTATTTATTTGACAGAGAGAGAGAGATCACAAATAGGCAGAGAGGCAGGGGGAGAGGGGAAGCAGACTCCCCGCTGAGCAGAGAGCCTGATGCCGGGCTCTATCCCAGGACCCTGAGATCATGACCTGAGCTGAAGGCAGAGGCTTTAACCCACTGAGCCACCCAGGCGCCCCTAGAATTTTTTCTTGTGTTACACCTTTGCTAAGCAATTTGTGACCTTTCATAGCTTTAAATGATAACCTTAAATTGTTTCACATCCTACTTCTTTTTGTTTTTTCCCCCTTTTTAAAGAGTATATTTATTTATTTGACAGATAGAGATCACAAGTAGGCAGACAGGCAGGCAGAGAGAGAGGAGGAAGCAGGCTCCCTGCTGAGCAGAGAGCCCGATGCAGGGCTTGATCCCAGAACCCTGAGATTATGACCTGAGCTGAAGGCAGGGGCTTGGCCCACTGAGCCACCCAGGTGCCCCTCACATCCTACTTCTGAGGAGACTTTCACTCTGTTTTGTCTCTCGGAAAAATTGACAGCATGAATGCAGAGGGGAGAATAAGGATGTGTACATCGAGTGTGGGTTTGGTCTTACATGTAGTATTTCTTTCAGATTTCAGCTGATGGTGTTTTTAGCAGTTGATTGGCATCTCCTGCATAGTTAATACATCTGGTATCATTCATACTGTCTCTTGCTGAGGCCTCCTCCCCAGAATTTTGGTTTTATGGGGTTTCTAGAAGTAGCTTACAAATCTTTTGATTCCGGAAGTATAGTAGCTAATATTTTTTGTTTTCCTTCATCATAACTTCATTTGATCCCACACCAAAGAGCTACTTAATACATTTTTGTTATTTAAAAAAATGAACACTTTTGTGTTCTTTGCACCTGTTCTTGTTTGCTGGCTATTCCAACCTTCAGTGCATCAGGTCCTCCTTGCTTTCTTCTTGTTCAATTCTTTCCACCCTTCCAGAATCTGGTTTATCTTTGTATCTTGGTCTGCTTCTCCCAGCTTGGAGAGTGTGTACTGTCTGCCCTCAGGGAATTTGGAACTTGGGGTTCAGAACATGGCATAGTCCGTGATTATCCAGCTAAATTGTAATCTGTGCATGCATGGACAAGGCATAGGTTTACTTTGATTTTTTATTCCTTTCAGTGCTGCCTAGCCATTTAAGCTGTACTTGGTAAAACCACTGGAGACTAAGGGGGTGATTTGTTATTTTGCTGAATTCAAGAAAGAAAAGGTGAAATTCATACTAAAAATGAAAGGATTGGCTGCATTTGGAGGGAATAAAGGATGTTCCAAGTTTGCTATAGAGCCTAGTGGTTGAAAAGGATAGCTAACATCAGTGCCCGTTTCCTCTGTCCAGGCAACACGCTAAATTCTTTATGGGCAATATCCCAGCCAGTCCTGTCCCTTCTTTCCTAACCTGTAACCTCCTCCTAACCTCTTCTAACTGGACTGACGATAATTCTACTTCTCAGTGTTAAGAGGATTGCATGGGATAATGTGGCACAGTGCTTGGTGCTCAGAAAGTGCTCAGTAGAATAGTTGTGGCTGTAGATTTTGTTGTTACATCCAGTGTCATGATGAAGAATTGGCACTTGAATATGAAGTTGTGTTAATTGACCTTGAACCTCATTCTTTGTCTCAGTCCATGCTTATTCTGGATTTCCCAAAAACATAGCTTTCCTGTTCCTGAATTCTCACTTTTGGGCGGTCCTTGTACCTCATTTAGCCTTAAGCTTTGTTATTTCTCATGTCCATTCCTGTCTGTCCTCATCTAGTGCGCACACACATCCCTGCACCCCCTCCCCCAGTGCCGTGGTTCTCTATAGCTCTTAAGTTGACTGAGGGACAGAATTTCCTCGCTGGTCTATTTCCAGACTTTGTTCTCCTTTGTCATCTCCAGTGCTGTTAGAACACTCTTTCTGAAACACAGATTTGTTCTCTTAATCTTCGGTTTAAAATGCAGCCGTAGACCTCCATTCCAGGATCCCCACAGGGTCCTCCCTGTCCTCGCACCCAATAGATGCTCTACAAATGCGGACCGTGACTGAGGACAAAAGAGCACATCTCAGGAATTCTTTCCGTACCGATGATAACCAGAAATTAAGGTTTCAAACTAAGCTGTCTTTTTATTATTTATTTATTTATTTAATTTTTTAAAAGATTTTATTTTATTTATTTGACAGAGAGATCACAGGTAGACAGAGAGGGGGAAGCAGGCTCCCTGCCGAGTAGAGAGCCCAATGCCGGCCTTGATCCCAGGACCCTGAGATCATGACCTGAGCCGAAAGCAGAGGATTAACCCACTGAGGCACCCAGGCACCCTAAACTGTCTTTTTAGTGGTCTGGAAATAGGGAACAAAAACTGAGATTTTATTCACCTTTGGAATGTCACTAGTGAGTGCTTTTTGTGTTATTTAAATTTAATATTTCTGTTTTTATTAAATCAGTATTAAAATGTAATTATATCTACAGTGCAACCTCTAGTTCCTCTTTCAGTATTTATTTTTTTATTTTTATTTTTTAAAGATTTATTTATTTATTTGACAGACAGAAATCACAAGGAGGCAGAGAGGCAGACAGAGAGAGGAGAAAGCAGGCTCCCCACCGAGTAGAGAGCCCGATGCGGGACTCGATCCCAGGACCCTGGGATCATGACCTGAGCCGAAGGCAGAGGCTTTAACCCACTGAGCCACCCAGGCGTCCCCTCTTTCAGTATTTACATGCTCATCACTAACAAAGACAGTGGGTTCAACCGTAACTAATTATGATGTTAGCAAAAAGCCAAACACATGTGTTTTGTGTTTTTTGTTTTTTAGAATGGAAACTGTTTGTTTTTACCAAATTGAAAGAGCATTCCTAGTTCAAAGAACACATGGCAGTACTATCTTTGTGGCCTCCCTTACTCCTGTGCTGCTTTGTCTCACTTCCTGGCAGAGACATTGTGGTTGAGCGTTTGCAGGGTAATCCTAGGTATTTTTTTGTGAGCATTTGTGTGTACTAGATTTGCCAGTTGGACAAGGCTGCTGAACTGGTTGCATCCCATACCACCACCCCCCACCCCACCGCCAACCTCTAGGAGCAGGTGTTCTTACCACTTTTACAGATGAGGGAAGCAGAAGTGACTTGCTGAAGGTCTCATTACTAGTTAATGGGAGCATCAGGGTTCAGCCCAGGTCTGTCTGGCCCCAAACACATGCTCTAACCAGTCATGTAATGCTGTCGAAACACTCCTCAGTTTGCTGCTTTTAATGAAAACAGGTTGATCTTTTGTCTTTAGCTTCTGGCATGAAATTAGCTTTCTAGATGTAGGAATGTCAAGTGGCTGGTTGGACCGCGTGAAAGCACAGTTGATAGAAGTTGGGACGTGGCGGGGAAGGTGGGGCCGTTGGATTCTCATCTGACAAGGAGAACTTTGGAGACATTGTCTGTGTTTGCACCCCGAGAACTGCAGAGCCAACAGCGTTGGGCATAGTTATATCAGGAGTCCATACAAGAGCCGAAAGTGATGGTGAAGCGTTTGGCATGGGGCAGAGCCTTCCTGAGGTCACTCTGGTTCTAGAAGGAAAGAATTTGGAGCCTCTCTGCTCCCTGTTTTGATTACATTTTCCTAGCATTCTCAGTGCTCTTTCCTTCCAGTGCTTCATTGGGTTAAACACAGCATGATCTCAAAAGGACAGCCTTCTCACGTCCCTTCATCAAGCTAGGAACAGAATTCATGACTGGTTCTGTTCTACTAATTAAAAAAAATTTTCCAAGGGATCCATAACTTTAAAAATCAGAGAATAGGGGCGCCTCGATGGCTCAGTGGGTTAAGCCTCTGCCTTCGGCTCAGGTCATGATCTCAGGGTCCTTGGATCAAGTCCCTTGTCGGGCTCTCTGCTCAGCAGGGAGCCTGCTTCCCTTCCTCTCTCTCTGCCTGCCTTTCTGCCTGCTTGTGATCTATGTCTGTCGAATAAATAAATAAAATCTTTAAAAAAAAAAATCAGAGAATAAAAGGTCTTCTGATGGAAAGTTCTAGCCTTCCTCATACTCCTTTTCTTCCTCTAAACTGAAAGTTTATCCCTTTGCTCACCCCGCCAATTCACATGTTGAAACCCAATTCCTGATGTGATGGTATTTGGAGGTGCTTAGTTCATGAAGGTAGAGCCCTCATACAAGGGATCAGTGCCCTTATAAAAGACACCCCACAGAGCTCCCTGGCCCCTTCGGCCACATGAGGACACATTGAGAAGATAGCCATCTGTGAACTGGGAAGATGCTGAGTCTGTGCACCTTGATCATGGACTTCCAGTCTCTAGAACTGTGAGAAAGAAGTGTTGTTTATAACCCCCCACTCCCCCCACCCATGTATGGTATTTTGTTACAGCAGCAGGAACAGACGAAGACCCCACTCCTCTCAGGTGCAGCTGCACTAATTCTTCCCATGACTTCTCTTGTCGTTACTTTGGCAGTTACTGTTGAATTTCTAAAGAATAGTGCTCGTCCATTTAGACTTCTATTAGCTTTATGCTGTTGGATGCAGACGTAGCTCCCTTAAACCAGCTCCTCCATCTTCTTTCTCCCTCATTCATGTAGTTAAATCACTGTTTTAAATTCCTGTATTGGTTATCTTTTTAACTTAAAAAATTATTGGAATTCTCAGACTCCAAGACGTTTGCTCAGAAGACATGAAGTGTTTTTTTTTTTTAAAGATTTTATTTATTTACTTGACAGAGAGAGATCACAAGCAGGCAGAGAGGCAGGCAGAGAGAGGAAAGGAAGCAGGCTCCCTGCAGAGCAGAGAGCCCGATGCGGGACTCCATCCCAGGACCCTGAGATCATTACCTGAGCCGAAGGCAGCGGCTTAACCCACTGAGCCACCCAGGCATCCTGAAGTGTTAATTTTACTGTTTATATTAGTCAGCTTGGACTGCCATAACAAAATAACACAGATTGGGTGGTTTAAGCAACAGAAATGGTTGGGGTTTTTGTTTTCGGTTTTGGTTTTGGTTTGTTTTTACAGTTCTGAAGGCTAAGAATCCAAGGTCAAGGTACCAGCATGACTGATTTCTGGTGAGGACTTTTCCTGGCTTATATAAGGCTGCCTTCTCCCTGCGTCCTCCCATAGCCTTTCCTCTTGTTTATGCTGAGAAACACAGATTTTTCTGGTGACTCCTCTTAAGAATTCACCTGTCACATTGGAGCCTTAGCTGGCTGACCATCTCATTTAACCCTAGTTACCTCTCTGAAGGCCCAGACTCCAATTATAGTTCATTGGGGTTAGGACTTCAGCGTGTGAATTTGGAGGTGAGAGTGGGGTGCTGGGGTACAAGTCAGTCTATAACACTGTTTTAATTTGCATTTTCCTAATTACCAGGGAAATTGAACATCTTTTTGTAATGGGGGTGATTCAACTTTCCTCTTTGTAAATTGCTTGTCATATCTTCTGCACAATGGGGGCAGAATATCTTACTGATTTCTAGCATCTTTTTATGTAATCTGGATACTCAGTATACATTGCACAAATCTCCTATTAGCTCACCTTAGTATTAGTATTAGTATCTCACCTTAGTACTAGTTTCCTATTGCTGCTCTAACAAGTTACCACAAACTAAATGGCCTGAAATAACACAGATTGTTTTGTTACAGTTCTGGAGGTCAGAAGTCTGAAATGGGTCTCGCTAAGCTAAAATCAAGATGTCAGAAGGGCTGTGTTCCTTTCTGGAGCTTCTAGGGAGAATGGTATCAGACAGAGAACTGGTTCTGAACTCAGGTCTGTCTGCTTGCTGTTCAAAAATTAATACTCTAAAGACAAGTGACAGTGAGAAAGGAAGGTCGCTTTAGTCAGGAAGCTGGCAACCTAGAAAGCAGGTGGACAGACGTTTCAAAAACTGTCTTCCCTGTCCAGGCCAAGCTGGAAGGATTTTAGAGGGGAAGGCATGGGAGAAGGGAGGGGGCTGCATGCAAAAGAAGCAGGTGGTTGGATGGTGAGTCCGATGTCGGGACCCTGAATAGACTTGCTGGCATCAGCAACAGCTGTTTTTTAAATGTGGTCAGGCCTCGTCTTCTGGGAAAGTTTGGTCCTTCACTCCTGAAGGCCAGTGGTTTGCAAATCTTAAGAGGATGGGTTTGCTGCAGACTGAGGGAGTTAGGTCAGCAAGCCGAGAGTGAGTAAGCTTGAAGCGAGTTCGCCCTTCAGACCGGTTGGAGCGCTATCACAATTTCATTTTGGAGGTTTTATGGGGGAATCCATTTTCTTGCCCTTTCCAGCTGCTGGAGGCCACCTGTGCCCCTTGACAATACCATGTGTAAGGGAGGATGTGGAGTAACTGCAGCCAGACTCTCACACAACGCCCATTGCAATGTGGAACTGGAGACCCCAGTAGTGTCTGATAAACACACCTGCCCTATGATCTGGTGATTCTCCTCCAGATGTCCCCAGTTCAACAGGCATAGGCTCACATTCGAGAATGTTTATCAGGGCCTTATTCATAACAGTCTCAGGCAGGAAACAGCCCAATCATTCCTCCCCAAGAGGATGGATAAAGCAGTACCTATACGTGTAATGCTGTGCAGCAGGAAAAAGAACTGATACATGCAAGAACATAGACAAATGTCGGGAGCATTAGGTTAAGGAAAAACTCAGAAGAGCGCGATCCTCAGTGAGTCCAGTGGTATGATGTGAAAGTAATCCATGATAATACAAATTGGAATGGTAATTGCCATTACCATGGGGTAATGGTAGAAGGGAGGGATTGACACCAAAGAGGCAGGAAGGAACTTTCTGGGGTGATGAAAATGTGTATGGGGGCACCTAGGTGGCTCAGTTGGTGAAGCATCTGCCTTCAACTCAGGTCATGATCTCAGGGTCCTGGGATGGAGCCCCAGTTGGGCTCTCTGCTCAGCAGCAGTCTGCTGTTCCCTCTCACTCTCCCTCTTTGCCCTCTCTGTCTCTCAAATAAATAAATAAAATCTATTAAAAAATTTTTTTTTAAATGTGTATTGATTGATCCAGCTGGTAATTATGCAGGTGTATATACATTTGCAACATTTCATTGAGTGATACTATTAAACTTGGTGCAATTATTGTGAAAATTGTGTCTGTTGAAAGTACTTCTTTAAGGAAAAACATTTTATAAGATAGGGCCTCTCTGTTCCTGAAAGATTTGGTAAACCTGGCCCACAAAACTGCCTGAGTTTGGAGTCTCCCCTGGCCCTCCCCAACCCTCCTGACTTGGAAGCAGGGATAGGGGTGGTTCTTTTTATTATCAGTTTAGTTTCTTTAATACTTACTGTGACCTTCCGTTTCTTGAGTTAGGTTTGGTAACTTGGGTTTTCTGAAAAAATTCTTCTCACCTAAGCTTCCAAATTTATTTGGAGTTAATGTTATTTGTAACACTTTCTATTTTTACAACTGCAACTGTGATCTTTTTAATTTGGAATATTATTTGTGTGGGTCTTTTAATTTTGTTAGGCTGGCAAAAGATTTTTGTTAATCACTTCAATGAACCAGAGTTTGGTTTCATATGCTCTTCTCAATTATGTTTGTCTTCTGTTTTATTAATTTCTGCTTGTATTGTATTCTTTATTTTGATTTGCCTCTAGCTGTCAAGTCGACTGCTTAACGCATACTTTTTAAACTTTCTTGTTTTAAAATAAATAAATTTAAGACTCTGACTTTTAAGTATTGTGTTAACAGCAACTCACAAGTTTCTTCATGTGGTTTTTTTAATCTCAGTTATGTTTAATGATTCTGATTGTGATTTCTTTGTTAAGCCTTGATTATTTGACTGTGATTTCTAAGAAATTATAAATTCATGGCACCTTTTTATTGGTGATTTAATGATAGATGATCAGAGGATATGGTCTTCATAATATCAGTATTTTGGTATTCATTGAAATATACTTTGTAAGCTGGTACTTGGTCAATTTTTATAAATGTTTATCTGTTCTTAGGAAGAATATGTGGTTTCTTTTGCTGGGTAAGACCCTGTACGATCGTCTTTTAGCTTAAGCTTACTATTGTTACTATATAAATAGACTCCATTTTTATTGTTTTTTTCTGTTTGATAATCAGTTTATGATAAAGTCTTGATGAAATCTCCCACTAAGGCAGTGGATATTTAAATTCATTTTCCCTGATTTGGTTGGTTTTTATTTCCAAGACACTGTTAAGTATTTACTAGTTACTGATTTCAGTTATCTTCTTGTTGGGTTATTGTTTTTTTAATTATTTATGTAAGGTGCATCTCTGTCCCCACCAGTGCATTTCAGTTTTCCTTAAGTTGTATTTTCATTGGACATGCCTATTTTTTTTTTTAAGATTTTATTTTATTTATTTATTTATGACAGAGAACACAAGTAGGCAGAGAGGCAGGCAGAGAAGAGAGAGAGAGAGAGGAAGGGAAGCAGGCTCCCTGCTGAGCAGAGCCTGATGCAGGGCTGGATCCCAGGACCCTGGGTTCATGACCTGAGCTGAAGGCGGAGGCTTTAACCCACTGAGCCACCCAGGCGCCCCTGGACATGCCTATTATTATACCTGCCTCTGTGTGTGTGTGTGTGTGTGTGTGTGTGTGTGTGTGTACACGTGCACTAATTTTTGCCGTTTTTCCCTCACCCTGCCTTTTGGTGTGTTTTTATAATGCTTTGGGTGTGTCTCGTAAATAACATGTATCTGGATTTTGATAGTTTCTCCAGTCTATAATCTCATTCTTCTATTTATTTAATTTTTTAAAAGATTTTATTTATTTGACAGAGAGATAGCACAAGTAGGCAGAGCAGCAGGCAGAGCAGCAGGCAGAGGGAGAGGGAGAAGCAGGCTCCCCACAGGGAGCCCAGTGTGGAGCTTGATCCCAGGACCCTGGGATCATGACCTGAGCCAAAATCAAGTGAGACACTTAACCAACGGAGCCACCTACTGCTCCTAGATGTCCCCCTTAAGGACAGTAATCATGTTGGGTTAGGACCTACCCGAATGATTTCATTTTAACTTGATTACCTTTGTATTATAAAGATCCTGTCTCCAAATACGATCATATTCTGAAGGGTGGGGATTAGCTGAAGGTCAGGACTCTAAAACATCATTTTTGAGGAGGTGCTAATTCAACCTATACCTTTAAAATAGATGAAGACAGCCTATAGAGGGGGACCTTCACACTTTTGGGACTTAAAAAGCTTTGACCCCACATCCGTCTGTACTTTTTGGGACACAATATACTACCCTAGTGGACTGTGCCTCTTGTTTTTGCCCCCCTCAGGCTTTAGGACAGTGGAGGGTCTTCTGTGTAAGTAGCCTGGGCCTTGCCAGCCACAGTTGATATTGGGTATGGTCCTATGACTAAATGTGTGTGCTCTTCCTTTTCTTGCCTGATTTCTTCCCTTCTGGTCTTCTGTCTTGAAATGGTATGGCGAGCACCACCCAGCTCATCTTGAGGCTGACTGCACCTGGATGGGGCAGCTCAGAAAATTGGAGCTGGACTTTGGTGTGATGTGTCGGTGGAGAATTTTGGAATCAAGGACTGCTTACTGAGGGGCAGGGCGGCTTCTCTGGCTCAGTAGCATGTTGCCCCCCCACCGAGCCTGCTGCTATGACGTGTAGTTTGTGTCCTCTCCCTATTTAACTGTTGAAGCTCTAATTACCAGTGTGATGGTATTTGGAGGTAGGGCCTTTGAAAGGTAATTATGGTTACATTAGGTCGTAAGGGTGGGCCCCTATGATGGAATTAATGACCCTATAAAAAGAAGGAGAGGCACCGATCTCTTTGTTCAAGTGCATGTATCAGGGAAAGGCCCGTGAGTACATAATGAGAAGATAGCCATCTACAAACCAGGAAGGGCCCTCATGTCACCGAATCTGCTGACACCCTGGTCTAGGAATTTCCAGCCTCCAGAACTCCGACAAATAAGTGTTTGTTGTTAGGTCACCCAGACTATGGTATTTTGTCATAGCAGTCCAAGGTGACTGAGACCCCAGTGGAGCAGTTCCCATTCTTCTGTCTCTCCTTCACCTTGTGATCTTCAGATCAAGCCAGGGAATCTTGTCTAGGGAGAAGGGAGCCTTTTGTATTGATAGCTCACCCACGTGGTTCATGGGATGTGTGCGTGCACTGTTGTGTTTAGTGAAATGTGGGTGAGGCCCTGTGTTTGGAGGTACATGGTGTGTGTGCAGTATTGCGTTTGTGTCATTTACTCTTTAAACAAGTAAGTTTTGAGTGAATTATGTGCTGGGTTCTGAGCTCTCACCTCTTCCACTTCATGAAAGCCACCCTTGTCAAGATCACCAGAGTCAGTTCTTAGTCCTCATCCTACTACACCTGTGGGATGCGCATGACATAGCTCATCATAGGGTCACCTCAGTCAGTATGTCCTTCTAGACCAGCACCCTCCAAGGTTTTCTGCTGTTTCAGTGCTTGTCCTTAGACTACTTGACTGATTGCCTCTCATTTGCTAGACCTCTTCATATTGAAATCCTCCCAAGGCTCAGTCCGTGGAGTCTCACTCCCTTATGATCTTATCCAGTAACATGTTTTGGAGCAGGCTGCTGTCTCTCAAATTGAGATCTGCAGACTGGACCTTTTCATTGAACTGCTGCTCATTCTCCACTTGCCCACTTAACATTGCTACTTGGTAACCATCTGCGTGCATGCATGAATGCACAAATGTACACACACTCAGTCAAAACTAACTATTAACACTCAACCTGCCCCTATTTTTTTCTTTTTGCATCTCAGTTAATACTCAGGACAAAAATTTTAAAGTTGACTTTTAATTCCTTATATCCCACATCCAATCCTTGGGCAAATATTTTTAGATCTTCCTTCAAAATGCAAAGAATCTTAACCTCTCACCGCCTTCAGCATAGCTCAAGCCATTAACCCCTCTCGTTTGGAAGACCACAATTGGCTGATACTTGGTCTCAGCTTCTGCCTTTCTGACCCTACAGTCTCTTCTCAACACCCCAGCCAGAATGATCCTATTAAAATTAAAGTCGAGGTGTCAGCCCTCTCCAAACCCTCACCATGGCCTCCTAGACCAATCAGAGTAAAAGGAGGAATGTTGGAATTATCAGGCCAGGAATTTTTAAAAACTGTGATTAGTATCCTCAGGGCTTTAATGGAAAAAGTTAGAAAACATGCAAAACACAGATGGATAATGTTAAAGAGAGAGATGGTAATTCTAAAGAAGAATCAAAAGAAATGCTAGGGGTGAGAAGAACCAAAAAAATAACAAATGAATCCCTTTGATGGCCTCATAAACTGACTGAAAGAATCTCTGAGCTTGAGAATATGACAGAATATCTAAAACTGGAAAGCAAGGAGAAAAAAAGACTGAAAAAATCACAACAGAATATCCAAAAACTGGCACAACCATTCAAGGCGTAATACACGTGTAATGGGAATGCCAGAGGAGCAGAAAGAAAGAAAGGAACAGATGATATATTTGAAGTAATAATGACTGAGACTTTACCCCAATTAATGTTAGACATCAAGCCACAGATGAAGCTCAGGAAATATGAAACAGGATAAATGTCAAAAGAATGATTCCCAGGAGGAACATCTGGGTGGCTTAGGCAGTTAAGCATCTGCCTTCACCTCAGGTCATGATCCTGGGGTCCTGAGATGAAGCCCTGCATTGGGCTCCTTGCTTGGTGAGGAGCCTGCTTTTCCCTCTCCCTCTGCGTTTCCCCCCAACTCATGCATATGCGTGTGCGCACCATGCACTTGCTCTCTCCAAATAAAATCTTTAAAAATGACGCTTAGGAATATCATCTTCAAACTTTAGGAAGTCAAAGATAAAAAGTCTTAAAAGAAGCCACAGATAAAAACACTTTGCCTATACAGGAACAAAGGTAAGAATTATATCTGATTTCTTCTCAGAACCTATGCAAGGAAGAAGACGGAAGTGAAACATTTAAAGTATTGGAAGAAAAACCCACCAACCTAGAATTCTGTATCCTATGAAATTACCCTCCAAAAGAGAAGAAATGAAGAGTTTCTCAGACAAACCAAAACTGAGGGAATTTGTTGCTAGTAGATCTGCCTTGCAAGAAACTAAAAAAAATTGTTCATAGAGAAAGAAAATTATATATTCAGAAACTTTGATCTACATAAAGAAAGGAAGAGCATCAGAGAATGAATATGTGATGGTAAAATGAAGATTTGTTTTTCTTAATCTATTAGCTGTTAGATAAAAAATAACACATTTACACATAGAGACACATATATAAAAATGATATACTATGTATAAATGAAATGAATGTCTCTTTATGTCCGCAGTGGTACAAGGGATAGGAGGGGAATTAGGAATATTTTTTTATTTATAAGGTACTCATACTACCTATGAAGTGGTATAATTTTCTTTGAAAGGGAACTTGGATTAGTTGTAAATGTATGTTGCCACTAAAAATAGTTTAGGGGAGCCTGAGTGACTCAGTTGGTTGGACATCTGCCTTTGGCTGGGGTCGTGATCCCAGAGTCCTAGGATTGAGCCCTGCAAAGGGTTCTCAGGATGCTCAGTGGACAGTCTGCTTCTCTTCCCACTCCCCCTGGTCATGTTTTCTTTTTCTTTTTCTCTCTCATTCTCTCAAAATCCTTAAAAAGATAAACAGTTTAAAAAGAAGTATAATTGATATGCTAAGGAAAATGTGAGAATAGAATCCTATAAAGTGATTTAAACCACAAATGGCAAAAAAAAAAAAAAAAAAAAAAAAGGAAAACAACAGTAAGAACAAGATAAGGGCAACAAGTAGTTGTAAAAATATGTTAGGTATTAATCCAACTACAGATATACCTTGTTTTTTTGTTTGTTTGTTTGTTTGTTTTTTTAAGATTTTATTTATTTGACAGAGAGAAATCACAAGCAGGCAGAGAGGCAGGCAGAGAAAGAGAGAGAGAGAGGAGGAAGCAGGCTCCCCATGGAGCAGAGAGCCCGACGCGGGACTCGATCCCAGGACCCTGGGTCATGACCTGAGTCAAAGGCAGAGGCTTTAACCCACTGAGCCACCCAGGCGCCCCCAGATATACCTTGTTTTATTGTATTTTACCAATACTACACTTTATACAAATTCAAAGTTTGTGGCTACCATGTGTCAAGTCTTTTGGTGCCATTTTTTCCAACAGCATTTTTTCTCTTTATGTCTCTGTCACATTTTGGTAATTCTTACAGTATTCCAAACTTTTAAATTATTGTTAGAGTGATGTGTGATCGTTGATTATGACTTACTGAAAGCTCAGATGATGGTTAGCATTTTTAGCAATAAAGTTTTTTTAAAATTAAGGCATATACATTGTGTTTTAGGCATACTGCTATTGCATGGTTAACAGAGTACAGCTTAGTGTAAACATAACTTTTATATGCAATGGGAAGCCAAAATTCATTTGTATTGCTTAATTGTGACATTTGCTTTATTGCAGTAGTGTGGAATGAAACCCACAGTGTCTCTGAGGTATGCCTGTATTGCATATCAGTAATCACTTTAAACATCAATGGTCTTAAGTGCATCAGTCAAAAGAGAGAGATTGTCAGAGTGGATAGAAAAGTAAGACCCAACTACATGTTGTCTATAGGAAACTCACTTTAAATATAAAAATTCACATAGATTAAAAGTAAAGGGATGGAGAAAGGTATTCCATGCTGCCATTAATCAAAGGCAGTAGGTGTACCTATGTTAATTTCACACAGTTTAAACTTCAGAGCTAAGAAAGTAAACAAGGATAAAGAGGGGTATTACATAATGACAAAAGGGTCAATTCTCCAAGAAGATGTAGCAGTCCTTAAAGTGTATGTGCCTAACAACATATAGGCAGAATATGTGAGTCAAAAACTAATAGAACTGCAAGGAGAGATTGATGAATACACTACACATTCTTCTCAAGGTCACATTGGAACATTCTCTATGATAGTCCACATTCTGGGCTATAAGACATGCTGTGACAATTTTAAAAGAATAGAAATCATATAATATCTGCTCTCAGACTGCAGTGGAATTAAAATAGAAACCATAAACCAGAAAGACAGCTGGAAAATCTCCCAAATACTTGGAGATTAAACATACCTTTAAAAAAGATTTTGTTTTTTTGTTTATTTGAGAGAGAGAGCAAGCATCAGTGGTGGGGAGAGACAGAGGGAGAGGGAGAAGCAGACTCCCCACTGAGCAGGGAGCCTGACATGGAGCTTGATCCCAGGATCCTGGGATCATGACCTGAGCCAAAGACAGACACTTAACTAACTGAGCCACCCAAGATGCCCCAGTTTAGAGTAGAAATCTGTGAAACTAAAGGTGGGAAATCAACAAAATGAAAATCTGATTCTTTGAAGTGGTTAGTAAAATCTGTAAGCCCTAGCCAGACTAAGAAAAAAGAAGACACAATATTATCAGAAATGAAAGATGGGACATCACTACAGGTCTCACAGACGGGGCTTGACTAGGAGTAAGGCATCTTAAAAGGTAATTGCCAGAGAAAGGTAAATTAGGCTCATACAGATCACATTAAAATGAACATGTGTTTTGTTTTTACTTACATAGGGAACAAGGCACATGTTCTAAACAGTTCAGATGAAGTCAAAAAGCTCACATTTATGTGATGAAAGGAATTGAATTGCAAATCTGGGCAAACTGATTTTTCTAGAGGGAAGAGAAGTCCATGGGAACTACCAGACAAACAGTTTGCATGTGTGCCTGTCACCCACAGTTTACAGAAAGCTGTACAATAGGTCAAGACAAGGAAGGCTAGAATCTGATAACCTGAAAGGTTGTGCTGGACGGATACAATGCAGTGTTTTTCTAAAACACTATTTTTCTTCTGAAGACTTTCAGATAAATCAAGTACACTAAAATTTCATTAACTTGAGCTCATATAAATTGGTGAGCCAATGTGACTCAGGAAAAGTCAGAATTAGGGAACTTCCCTAAGAAAATATTGTAGGAGATGCTAGCTCTGTTTCTGTTTACAGCTTTGCTCTGATTTAGTCATTGGATAGATACCCTGTGATCAGCCTTTCTTATGCACACAGGGAGAACCTAGCCCGGTAGGGTATGCTGCTTCCCTGCCAGTCTGTGGATCTGAGAAGTGACCTATCATCGACTTGTACTCTGGCTTGGGGGCCAGAGGCCAAACCAAGCCTTGAGTCCTGGCCAAGGCTCTGCAGCGCCTGCTGCCCTGGCCTGTGACCTTCCCTGGGGGAAGTCTGTCCACCTTGCTGGCTCTTCTGCATCAGGAGTACTGAGGCTGTGTCTTTGATAATCCTGTCCTTCCTCTTCCCAGGCATTTTTTTTTTTTAAAGATTTTATTTATTTATTTGACAGGCAGAGATTACAAGTAGGCTGAGAGGCAGGCAGAGAGAAAGGAGGAAGCAGGCTCCCTGCTGAGCAGAGAGCCCGATGCGGGGCTCGATCCCAGGACCCTGGGATCATGACCTGAGCTGAAGGCAGAGGCTTTAACCCACTGAGCCACCCAGGCGCCCCCTTCCCAGGCATTTTAGAGACATGCTTGGAAAAAGACCACTCTTGGGAGACATGAAGGAAATGGGCTGTCAGTGAGACAACAAGATGAAGAGACTTGAATGTGAGTAAAGCCACAGTGGACAATGAAGTTAAGAGTATGGAAGCAAAACAGGGCATGAAAGAGCAGAATATCTGTTGGAACTACATTTCTTCTATGAAGGCAAAGTTTTCATTGACATAGTTAAATGGGAGTAGTGAAAACAATGTACTGGATTTTAAATAAGAGCAAATCTTAAACAAAACAAAATGAATCTATGTAATTAGCAGATCATCCTTTAAGATTGTGCATCCTACTTTTGCATTGCAGTAGCCTTTCTTTGGAAGTATTAATGAAAATATACTTGGCCAAATAAGGTACTTATAAGGAACTCTGTTATCTTCTCTCCCATCCTCCTTTTTCATTTTTCTGTTTGGTGAAATACAAAAAAAAGCCCTGTGATTTTATCATGGGATGAGAAAGAACTGGGAGGCCCACTAGCAGTTTTTCCCTCTTTTGCTTTGATCATATCAGTTAACTGCTGACATTAGCTGTAGTGAGGAAGAAAAATAGCCCTGGATCTACTTAAGGAGCAAGCTGGGACCTAGATATACTGTTCCAGTACAATGATTCTGGATAAATGCTGCTTTATGTGCTGAGAGAGTGTTCTACAGGATGAGTGGTCACATTGACTAACACCCTTATGAAGATTGTTGTGTTTGCTGGGTACCTGGGTGGCTCAGCTGGTTGGGCATCAGACTCTTGATTTTGGCTCAGGTCATGATCTCACGGTCATAGAATAGAGCCCTACATAGGGCTCTGTGCTTAGCAAGGAGTGATTCTCTCTTGAGATTCTCTCTCTCTCCCTCTCCTTCTGCGCCTCCCCCAACCACGCTCTCCTAATAAATAAATAAATATCTCTAAAAAAAAAAAAAAAAAAGACTTGTGTTTGCATATCTGTTTTCACTTCTGGTTGAATATAAAGTGGACATTTGGGTGATATCTTTTTAGCACTTAAACAACAAAATGACTTTATGTTGTTTGAGGAACTCTCTTTTTTCCCAAAACTTTTTGTTGTTATAAATGTATTTAACCATTTTTAAGTGCACAGTGGTATTAAGTAAATTTTTACTGTTGTGCAAACATCACTACATTCACCTCCAAAACTCTTTTCATCTTCCCCAACTGAAACTCTATCCCAATTAATAACCACCCCCCATCTCTCCTCTCTCCAGTCCCTGGCAGCCACCATTCTGCTTCTCTCTCTTATGATTTGACTCCTAATACCTCATATAAGTGGAATCTTAACAGTGTAGGACTTTTCAATGACTGGCTTATTTCACTTAGCGTAATGTCCTGAGTTTAAGAGGCAAATGAACTAAGTTTATTTGGCTTAGTCTCAGCCTCTGCTATTCGTGGAGCTCTTCTGACTAACTAAAGTTGTTCTAAACTGAAGGAAGAGGTGTCCCCTTTTTGATTCTACAAAGTAACTCAGAGTGGCTCCTATCAAGGGTATCACACCCAGTATGTATGCTTTATTTTAAGTAATTGTAAATTACAACCATTTTGGAGAACAGGTGAATGGTATCCATTAATGTTGGAAAAAAAAAACACACCCAGGTCAAGAACTCTTCTAAACATTTATTCTCCAGAAATGGTGGTAAAGGAGACATTTGTAAGAATGTTTGCTATAACACGTGTCTAATATTAGAAACCAAAACCATTAAATGACCATCAGTATGAAGTAGACAAATAGAATATTTATATAGTAGATTACTATATAGTATTAAAACAAATTCATCCATTCACTCATTCACCAAATAGTTATTGAGTGTTTTACACCAGCTGCTCATATAGCTATCAGGTTTACAGCTGTGAATAACACAGATAAACCCCTTTCTTCAAGGAGTTTCTAATCTCGTGGGGAGACAGGTCCTCAACAGGATCCATTAAATAGATTGTATGGTGGACAGTGATAAGGGCCAAGAAGAGAGAATAAAGCAGAAAAGGGGGTGCTAAGGGTTAGGCATGGGGTAGGACATGAAAGCTTGTGGGCTGACCAGGAGCAAAGACCTGAGAAAATGAGGGATCTAGCTTTGCTGAGGAGGAGTGTTTTGGGCCATGAAACATGAGGCTGAGGGTGGGGAAGAGAGAGGAACAGAAGAGAGCCCAGCTGGAATAGTGAACAATTTGCGTCAATTGTGTGGAAAAAATCGAATTGTATGCAGTAGCACACCTTTTTTTTTTTTTTTTTTAAGATGTTATTTATTTATTTGAGAGTGAGCACAAGCCAGGTGAAGGGTAGAGGGAGGAGCAAACTCCCCTCTGAGCAGGGATCCTGATGTGGTGCTCATGACTCAGGACTCCGGGATTGTGACCTGAGCCAAAGGCAGACTCTTAACCGACTGAGCCCGCCACGTGCCCCAGTAGCACACCATTCTTACTAACAGCTTCTAGAGTAGGGGTTCTTAACATGAATAAAAATACATATGATTGTGAAAGAAGTCAACTATATTGAAATAGTAAATTTTTTAAACAGGTTTGGGTTGTGAAAGTGCTTGGTTCTCAGAGCACTAGGTAGCAAGGCAGTAAATACACAGGCAAGTTCAAGTGTCATCCTTTAAAGAGCCATCAGTGTGAAGGCCATCATGGCTCGTTTGAATGGGGCTTTGGGCCAGCTGTGGGCTAGCCTTTGACTAACCCCCTGCTTCTATGTATCCATCAGTTGTAGGGAGTCACAGAGAGTAAAATACATAGCTGGACCATTGATGTGAGAACATAGGACCTGGCCATTTGGAGTCTGAACAATTAACTACCAGGCACAAAGCTGCCTAGCAGTTGCTTGGCTCCATCAACTCAACACTTCTAGACAGTCTGACAGCTGGTCTGGCACCTCTGTGATCATTTCAAGGCAGTGTGAACATAAATATTTTAAGTTCTCTCTAGCCCCTGTAATGTGAGAGGGAAATCTGAATGCTCTTGGTGATGAAGTCAAAGATACTACTGATATTTTAATGCTCTTGCCTACACTTACGGCTGAAAGACATGATAAATTTTGGTTAGAAGTTAGTCAAGCTAAAGGTGATTTTTTTTCTGTCCAAATTCCAGGATACCCTGATACCTGCCCGTGAATGCCAGGTTAAGAATCTTGCTCTAAAGCAGTATATTTTTCAAGGCTACACACACACACACACACACACACATATAAATGCACTAAATTTATGATTGTGATTGTTCCTGGTGGGTCTAGGACTAGGGGTGGTATATAATATGTTATAGAGAATATGTTATAAAAATAATTATGGTATTCGTAGCAGAAAACCAACCCCCAAACCCCTTAATATCCAGCAGAATTTGTAGACCAGATTCCAGTTCTTTCTATGCATTTACCTTGGTGGTCCTGTTTATTGATAGAAAAACAGCTGTTATGACAAAGGTAATGTCCTCGCTTGGCCAGTGTGATTATCTGGGCTCAAATCCCAGCTTAATTTCTAAATGTGTTTATGCCAAATAATTTACTTTATAAATGTTTGTGTACTTTTAAAAAAGGCTTTGTTTACACCATTTTGCTTCTTAATAGCAGTAATGGTTAAGCAGATTCCTGGTGCAGACCCACACTTCTCACTAGTTGCATGATGTTGGACAAGTGATTTTACCTCTTTGCTTTGGTCCCTTATCTGAGAAAAGGGAATAGCGGTAGTATTTTTATCATGGGGGAAGGATGATTCAATGAGTCAATATATATGAAGCTCCTAGAAACCACTTCCCAAAACGTGGCTTTCCTCTTGATTTTTCTATTCTTTCCTATAGCCCTGGAGCCTTTCTGTTACTGGCCAAAACTATAATGTTTTCTCTTGGACAAAATTTAATAAAATTTCAACTCCTCAGAATGCTTAAAATTGAAGGTTCTAACTTCTCTTGAGTTTTGTTCAAAGGGCCTTTTTAAAAAAGATCTTTCTAGGGGCACCTGGGTGGCTCAGTTGGTTAAGTGTCTGCCTTTGGCTCAGGTCATGATCCTGGAGTCCTGGGATCAAGCCCGGTGTTAGGCTCCCTGCTCAGTGGGAAGGCTGCTTCTCCCTCTCCCATTCCCCCTGCTTGTGTTCCCTTTCTCTCTCTCTCTCTCTCTCTCTCTCTCTGAGATAAATAAATAAATAAAATCTTAAGAAAAATAATCTTTCTAAACTATTACCTTTTGAAAATTCTACTTTACTTCATTAAACATTTTCTTTTCTTTGAGTATAGTTGACTCACAATATCACATTAGTTTCAGGTGTACAATGTAGTGATTCAGTATTTCTCTACTGTATGCCATGCTTATTGCAGTGCAGCCTCCATCTGCTCAAATATCACCTAATAGCTTTTTCCGCCATTCTCTTCTCGCTTCTAGATCTTCCCGAGGCTCATTCCCTCACCCCCATCAGGTCTCTGTTCAAGTGTGACCCTCTTGGGAGGCTTTCTCTAATCTCACCTTATCCCTAATAGCACCCTTTCCCATGCTTGATTTTGTTGCATATCATTTAGTACTGTATGATTGGCTAATTTTTTTTTTACACTTATCATTACCTGCTCTTAAAAAAAAACCAAAAAACACAACTCTCCCTCACTAGAATGGAGGGGAGCAATGTTGTCCTTTTTACCATTATATTTCTGGTCCTTTGCAGGCATTTGCTCCTCAGTAGGGATGCAACCATGTGTGATATGTTGTGTTAGGTCCAACTCACAAATTTGGAAGCTTAGGCTCCGCAGAGTCAGTTATAGAAGATCAGGGTCACATGGTTTATAAATCATAAAGCCAGTGACTGCTTTGCTGGGGATTTTTATACTTGTCAAGCTGCCTAATAGGTAAGACAAATTATTATAAGCTTGTATTTTCACCCACCATAGGGACCAAACTACTCAAACGGAATACATTAGTGGAAATAGTTGTTATAGTTGGATATTTCTGATCATTTAAAAAAATACTTTTTTTCCCCCAAATTCAGGAGGATATGGCAAAAAAAGTGGTCGTAGTAAAAAATGGAGGGAAATGCTGAAGCTGCCCCCTGTCAGCCAGTGCAGCGAGCTTAGACATTTCATTGGTGAGTAAGCGGTGCCAGCCTGGAGATCGTGCCTGGCATTGTACCATTTGTTAGATGTTATTCTTTTAAGGAGTAATATGTACTCATTGTTCTATATGGAACAAAAGAGTAATATAGTAAATGTTTCTCTGCCCTTGACCCCACTAATCATCTAGAAGTAAACATACAATTTTCTAGTTTCATCCATGCTGTAGTCTGAATCAGTACTTAATTCCTTTTTTTCTTGGCAAATAACATTTCACCATATGCATATATCACTTATTTAACCATTCGTCAGTAGATCGATGAGCTATTTAAATTTTTTTGTCTATTATGAATAATGCTACTAGAAACATTCCTGTACACGTGTTTTCTTTGTGGTAGGGTATACATAAAAATTACCATTTTAACCATTTTTATTTATTTATTTATTTATTTATTTTTTAAAAGATTTTATTTATTTATTTGTCAGAGAGCGAGCGAGTGAGAGCGAGCACAGGCAGACAGAGTGGAAGGCAGAGTCAGAGGGAGAAGCAGGCTCCCTGCGGAGCAAGGAGCCCGATGTGGGACTCGATCCCAGGACGCTGGGATCATGACCTGAGCCGAAGGCAGCTGCTTAACCAACTGAGCCACCCAGGCGTCCCCATTTTAACCATTTTTAAAAGATTTTATTTATGAGAGAGAGAGAGAATGAGAGTGGTTTTTTTTTTTTGAGAGTTGTTTTTTTTTTACTTGCTTTTTAATATATTTATAGATATAAAATTAGGCCTCTAACAGTGACAGGGCAAAGAGATTGCTGCCACCAAACAACTTTGTTTTAAAAGTAACAGAAGAGGTAACACGTCCTTCTATCCTTCCTCCACTTCCGCCCCTCCTCCCGCTCCCCCCAGCCCCCCTCACCAGACCTAGTTAGGGGTGACGGTATTAAGAGCGTGAACGACACATCATCAAGTGTGAAACACTGTGGGAAGTACAGAGGGTGAACGGGTGGGAAGGAAAGTGAAGAATGTGGGGCGGTTAGGGGCTCTAAGGACTCCCCAGAAAAAACAAGATCCTGGGTTGGGGTTGGTCGGGGGGGAAAAAGTGCAACTGTCACAGACTTTTAAAAAATAAAGAAGAAAAAGGCCAAAAACCTAAACCAGAGAGAGAGTGGCACTCCTACCACCCCCACTCTGGCCCATGGGTACAGAACAGCCAGTTATCCCCACCTCCCACCCAAGAAACAAGGGAGATTAAAGAAAAGGAAACCGCATTCCCTACCCCAAACCAGTTAACAAAATAGGCTCCCCCCTCCCAAAAAACAAGGCTTTGGGGAGAGGCCATTTCTGCTGTGCCCTGTGCACCTCTCCACGGAGCCCATCCCTGGGTGTGGCTCCCGCTCTTAGTTACTCCGCAGGTTCGCTCCCCCTCTGGTCTTTCTCCTGGGATGTCTTTCTTTTTTATCTAAAGCAAAAAGTCCAAAGTGCGTGTCTCCTGAATGGAAGGGCCTGGGGAGGGGCAAAGGGAGACGGAGATAAGCAGTCACCCCAAAAAGCATGGAGCCCACGTGGGGCTTGATCTCATGACCCTGTGATCATGGCCTGAGTTGAAACCAAGAGTCGGTTGCTTGACCAACTGTGCCACCCAGGCTGTGCCTCATTTTAACCATTTTCAAATGCAAAGTTCAGTGGCATTGATTTGGATATTGCATATATGTAGTACACTTTGTGTATCCATTCATCTGTTGAATGGGTTGTTTCTACCATTTGTCTATTGTGAGTAATGCTGCTAGGAACATTGCACAAATGTTTGAGTCCCTGCTTTCATTTCTTTTGTGTATATACCCAGAATTGGAATTGCTGGATAATATGATAATTCTATGTTAACTTTGTAAGGCACTGCTAAACTGTTTTCCAGTATGGCTATACCATTTTATGTTCCCACAAACACTGTATGAGGGTTCCAGTTTCCCCCTCAGAGAGGACATGACTTTTTATTTTCCATTTTGTTTTTATTATAGCAATCTGAGTGGGTGTGAATTGGTTTCTCATTGTGGGTTTTTCTTTTCTTTTTTTCTTTAATTAATTTTTTTTTAAAGATTTTATTTATTTATTTGACAGAGATTACAAGTAAGCAGAGAGGCAGGCAGAGAGAGAGGAGGAAGCAGGCTCCCTGCTGAGCAGAGAGCCCGATGTGGGGCTCGATCCCAGGACGCTGGGATCATGACCTGAGCCGAAGGCAGAGGCTTTAACCCACTGAGCCACCCAGGCGCCCCTCTTTAATTAATTTTTTAAAGTTTTATTTATTTAGGTAATCTTTACACCCTGCATGGGGCCTGAACTCACAGCCCCGAGATCAAGAGTCATTTGATCTCTGACTGAGCCAGCCAAACACTCATATCTCATTGTGTTTTGATCTGTGTTTCCCAATGACTAATGATACTGAATATCTTTTCATGTATTTATTGGCCATTTGTATATCTTCTTTGGAGAAATATCTGTTCAAATCCTTGTCCATTTTTTAAAGTAGGCTCTGTGCCCAGTGTGGAGCCCAATGTGGAGCTTGAACTCATGACCCTGAGATCAAGAGTCAGATGCTAGCTTAACTGACTAAGATGTCTAGGCACCACCTTTGCCCATTTTTTAATTGGATTGTTTGCCTTGTCTTTGTTGAAATGTAAATGTTCTTTATATATTCTAGTTACTAGACTCTTATCAGACAGTTGCTTTTCAAATATTTTCTCCCATTCTGTGTTTTCTTTTACTTTCTTGATGATTTCTTTTAGGAACACAAGTTTTTATTTTGATGAAGTCCAATTGATCTATTTTTTTCTTTTTTTGCTGTGCTTTTGGTGTCATATCTAAAAAACCACTAGTTAATCCAAAATCACAAAGATTTACATCTATACTTTCTTCTAAGAGTTTTATAGTTTTAGCTCTCACACTTAGATGTTTGATCCAGGTGGAATTAATTTTTGTATATGGTGTGAGGTAGGGATTCAGTTTCATTCTCTTGCGTTGGATATCCAGTTCCAGAACCGTTCATTGAAATGACTATTTTTTTACCATTGAACTCTCTTCGTGCCTTTATAAAAAATCCCCTGACTGTAAAGGTGAGGGTTTATTTGTAGACACTTGTGAGAAAACATGTGTTTCTATCTAGGGCCTAGCCAGGTAATCCAGGAGAGTCTGCCATCTCGAGATTCTTGACTTCATCATATTTGCAAAGGCTCTTTTTTATTTTATTTATTTATTTATTTGACAGAGAGATCACAAGTAGGCAGAGAGAGAGAGAGAGAGAGAGAGAGAGGGAAAAGCAGGCTCCCCAAGAGCAGAGAGCCCGATGATGTGGGGCTCAATCCCAGGACCCTGAGATCATGACCTGAGCCACAGGCAGAGGCTTAACCCACTGAGCCACCTAGGTGTCCCAACAAAGGCTCTTTTTTAAAAGTAAGGTCATATTTATAGGGATTAGGACCTGGTACATTGGGAGGGCCATTATTCAGCCTGCTACAGATGGTAACTCTAGGCTTTACTTTTTGAGGAACTGGCAAGTTGTTTTCCAAAGCAGCTGCATATTTTACACTCCCACCAGAAATATATGAGAGTTCCAGGTTCTCCACATCCTTGCCGACACTTATTTTCATTATAGCCATCCTTGTGAGTGTGATTGGCACTTCAGCTATGACTAATGATGTCAAACACCTTTTTTGTTATTGGCTGCGCTTCTTTGAGCCAACTGATATTTGATCCATAGTGTTAATAGTATTTTCTGCATATAGCACCAAGTGATTAGAATGGAGGTTGCTTCCATTATTTGGCATTTGCATTGTAGTTAAGATATAAAATTTACTTTGGGACTATTTATGCTACTGAATGTATTCATAGGGTTATAGAAACATTTTCATGTCTATTTACATATTAATTACCTCAGTATGTTTCTGATTCTTTGGGGGTAAGTTTTAGTGCATAGAATGAAGTAAATTTTACTAAATGTCCCACTAGTTAACTTTTTCCCCCAGTTCATGCTCTTTTTAAAATTAGTTTATTTGCATTGAGATATGTAATTTACATATAACGTTGTATAAGTTTAAGGTGTACAGCACCCTCAGTTAAGTTTTAAATGTCATCGTTTATTTGTTTCCGTGTACCTAGCACTGGGTATGGCCCTACCAATACAGTGGCTAAGAAACAGATGTGACCTTTGCCCTCTTGGCAGAGATAGTTATAAATAAAGAATTGCAGAAATAAACTTCATTACAAACTGCAGGAAGCCCTTTGAAGGAAAAGGTGCAGACTTGGGTAAGTACAGGATCCCAAAGTGGGACAGAGCATGACAATTTCCAGGGACATGAAAAAGGCCAGTCTTCCTGGAATGGAAACAAGGAAGGGCAGTGGCACTGTATGAGAGGAAGGGAGGGAGGCAGGGCTTGTGGGCCTGGTAAGGGCATTTGTCTTAGTGGAAAGTCGATCTGTCAGATTTCCATCAGAGGGATGATGTAAGTGGACGCACGTTTTTGAAGGACATCTGGGGTTTCAGTGTGAGGACTGATTGAGAGTGCAGAGAGGGGAGCGGGAAGGCCAAAGGAGACATTGTTGCTACTGCTGGCAGGAGTGATGGAAGCTTAGTGTCAGCTGGAGGCCATGGAGCCTGATGACTATGAGAGATCTCTAAGAAGTGGGATCTGGTTGATTTATGTGGAAGTAGGAAGGACGGGGTCCTAAGGATCAGACCTTCCAGGTCTGATCACCCACCGAGATCAGGTTCACAGGGTGAGGGGCTGTGTTGGATGCAATCTGTGCATTCATGTTTAGAGATCAGAGGAGTCTGGGCTATATGTGCAATCTGGGAGATATCCGTGTCCCCTGGTGTCTCGGCATCACATGACTGGGAGTGGATAAGCTCTTCCTAGAGACAAGAGGACGGGGAAAGAGCCCTCACATCCCCGTGTGGCTCAGGCGAAGCACACCAAGGAGGAGCAGGCAGATGGGTCTGTATGCAGTCTGGGAAGTGGAGGGGTCAAGAGACCAGCAGACTAGGATGGATCCAGGCAGGTGGGTATGCAGCAGAAAGGTTGTGCAGCTGCTGGTTTTGCCCCCAAGGTCAGAGTCTTTGTTTCCATCTCTAGCGCTCAGCCACAGTTTTGTTGAATGAATGAAGGAATGAATAAATTGGTGACCTCAGCTGGAGTTATGTCAGGCAGATGTACAAGCAGACTTCCCCCTAATGAAAGAACGTTCCCACTCAGCTACCCTCTACTTCGTAAGCAGATCTTTATTTTACTAGTTTACATGTATATTTGATCTAGTCTGGTAGTAAGCATATTTTGGGTTTTTCTGATTTTTATCCTCTGATTGTCCTAAATTTGTGGATGCTGGAAAATCCATGTGCTATAAAACTCTGAGTCAGTGTCCTTTCTAAAGGAGAATCACTTTGAAAACAAGAGAGAAAGCTTCTAGTAAATGGCTCATTCTTGTCTTGGAATTTGGTGCATTTAGAAACAGCAGTCTCTTGACTAGCTGGTCCCCCTTCCAACTCGGCCCATCAGGAGAGTGCCTCTCAGGAATGGACTTGGACTCTGGTGCACTGTGCATTCCAGGCCCAGACGGCCTCTGTGCTCCTTCTCCCTGTCCACTGTGGTAGGGCTCCAGCCTCCCCGTGACCCGAATTCCCTGTGGGGCGGGGCCTCTCTCTCTCTCCCCCCATTCTGCTCACTCATGGCTGGAACAGTAGATGGTTCACTGGGTAGTCTCTGAGGAGTCAAAAGAAGAAGCTGGGTCTTCTGATTCCTGCAGGACCAGGGCCTCTGATGGGAAGACAGAAGGAGGCTGTCTGCTGCTTCTGAGATGTATTTTGTGACACATTTCTCTGGTTTATAGTATTTAATTTTAGTAATATAAGAAATCTACTGCATGGAAAAGTGAAATCATTAATAGAATTGTGAGTCAGATAAGGTAAAAAAGCAAGAGATTTGGAGTTTTTGTGATTATTTAAATGTCAGATTTTTATTTTATTTTATTTTTAAAATTTTATTTATTTATTTGACAGAGAGAGAGATCACAAGAAGGCAGAGCAGCAGGAGGAGAGAGAGGGAAGCAGGCTCCCTGCTGAGCAGAGAGCCCGACGTGGGGCTCGATCCCAGGATCCTGAGATCCTGACCTGAGCCAAAGGCACTGGGCCATCTAGTTGCCCCTAAATGTCAGATTTTTAAAGACTGATTTAGAGAAACATTTTTAAAATTCCCTGATTATACTACTTCGTATAGGTTCCGTGATGTTGCTGTCATTGCTCTAAGATTCTGTTAATGTCATCAGTGTGAAAATTTGAAGTTGCTATAGGATGGAGAAGATTGTATGTATCATGAAATATTTTGAAATAATTAAAGGACTTTACTGAGTAAATTATCACCTATATTCCCACCACCCAAATATAAGTGGAAGATTTTGGAATTAAGGTGTTTTTGAACCATGCACCATTTTTGTTCTTGTACCTGAGCCAATCTAAAAAAACCCGACTGGGTAACATGAGAGGTTTTCTTGTGAGGTGCCTGTATCAGTGCTGTGTCCAGTCTGAATGTCCCCGTTGTCTTCCCATCACACCACAGGACCGTCTTGTCCTTAAGGTCAAACTCCTGTTGATTGGGCCTTCTCAGCCAGGTGGTGCGCTGAGGCCCTTCATTTCCTTCACTGATCTGGCACTGTGGCGCAGGGCAGCGGTTGCATTTTCCAGAGGAGTGTGAGGTGTGTGCCATTTGACCTGGTCTTGTCTCGAACCTCCTCATGCTCTTTGATTTTGCCTTGCTTCCTTCTGGAAAAACCTTAGGGGCTCTTAACCTGTGTTTCTGTTTTTAAAGCTCTCTCAGAAAATGTGGCTTACATCATGTGATCATTTACTCAAGAGATTTTACAGTTATGACAGAAATTTACATAGTATCTGAGCTTTAGCATATGGACTTAAAGATTTATTTATTTATTTATTTGACAGACAGATCACAAGTAGGCAGAGAGGCAGGCAGAGAGAGAGGGGAAGGGAAGCAGGCTCCCTGCCGAGCAGGCAGAGGCTTTAACCCACTGAGCCACCCAGGCGCCTCAGGATATAGACTTAAAATGCACAAATAATCTTACATTCTTCCTGCCTGCACCTAAATTAAGACTTGTAGCTTCCTTTACAAGTAAGGACTCAGATTTAGCTGTTAAGAGTTCTGGAAGAGGGGCGCCTGAGTGGCTCAGTTGTTAAGCATCTGCCTTCAGCTCAGGTCATGATCCAGGGTCCTGGGATCAAGCCCCGCATCAGGCTCCTGGCTCAGCAGGAAGCCTGCTTCTCCCTCTCCCACTCCCCACTTGTATTCCCTCTCTAGATGTCTCTTCTTCTCTGTCAAATTAAAAAAAAAAAAAAAAAGAGTTCTGGAAGAAATTAAGGGTGATCAAGAAATAAATCTGGAAAGCTTGAATGGAATCCATCTCTAATAAGCAAATATTTTTTAGTATCTGAGGATGATATAAATATAAAATGCAAAACAAACTAAAATATACCTACAGCTACCCCCACTCCACATACCCCAAATAAACTTAAACTTTGGACATTTGGTTTGCCAAATTAGCCAGGTTAATTTGGAGTACACTGTTTTCTCCCTGGCCAGGCTGTTCCCTCCTGACCCCCTGCTGTGGCATCCTACCCCAGATCTCTTGGGCTGTGGAGCAATTCCTCAACCTAGGTATCTCAAAGATGTCTCCCACCCCATTTATGTAACTCTGGCCACCTGCTTTGCAGCCCCTTCCTCTGCTCATGGGGCACAACCGGCCTCTCTTCCTGTTTCTCTACCAGCGAATGATCTCGATTTCCCCAGTGCTGCCTACACCATACAGATATTGGTGCCCACTATATGAACCAGAGTCTGGGACTGTTCTGCTCACATGTTCTCATCTCCATGAAGGGTACTGCCTTCTACCTGTCCATCAGCTTCCTCATTGTCCCCTCAGTAAAGGATGGGTTCCTTGAGAGTAGGGCTTCTGTGGTTCCTGTCATCATGTCCTCACTGTTAAGGGGGAGACTTGACAGAAGTTGAATGAGTTGCCTTCTGAAATTCTTTTGTTACCAGAGAATTGGCTTCTCTCTTCCCACTCTGCTGCCTTTGTTCCTGCCCGGCTCCTCTTACTGATGATTGGTCCCATTGCCCCATTTTGCCTCCACTGCCCTGGACCTAAGTAGCTCTCAGGAGCAAGCACTCCCAAAAGGTCTCTGCTTTCCTTAAGATGCTAAACTTACTGTTGTGAAGAGTCCATGAAATGATACATAGAAGGGACTCAAAATAGTACCTGAAACACGTGAAGAATTGTCACCACTAATTGTTACACTCATCTCTGTTCCTTCTAGGGTAGAGGGGAGTCCTTGGTATGATATCAAGGCTTGTAGAAAATACAATCTCAGTCTTTTTTTTTCTTTTTCTGCTGTTTTGTAAAGCTTAATTTGCCTCTATATTTTGCTTCCCCGAGTCCCCTTTTTCAGCCATACTTGTTGGGTCAATCGCTTACCTTCTATATCTCTTGGTTCACAGGCTATTTTAAGAATTAAAATATGGTACAGTAGTACATATTATAATTATATTCCATATCATTTCATAATTATATATGATCTGGAAACGAGCAAGTGTTGTTGGAGCCAATAAAAGGAAACTATTCTGCACTGCTCACACTTTGCCAAGGATAGTATTCCCAGTATTTTGATAGGGTTATTTATTTTTCTATATTTCTTTGCTTCTTCTGTATCATACCCACTGTTTGTCATTTTTGGTTTCTTTTTTTTTTAAGTTTCTCTTGTTTTATTATTAAAACTCCATAAGTAATTTTTTTTTGTAATTTTTTTTATATAGGGTGAATGGAAGGTAAAGTTTTGAGTTCTTAAATTTTGGAAAATGTCCCTTTTTTGACTTCTTGTTTGATAGTTACAGAATATTGAATTCTGTTACAGAATATTTCCACCTCCCTTGACCCCTGAACTTTGAAAACATTGGTGTATTAGTTTCTGGCTGTGTTAGTACAGTGTCACTGATGCTTTAGGTCTAGTAGCTAACGTTTTACTCTTTCTCAGAGGTTTCCTCGTTTCTCCTTACTGTTGGGAGTATCACAGGGCTGCCCCTGGATGTGGGTCGGTCGGCTGTCAGTGGTTATGCGTAGTGTTTCGCGGGGCCTCTAAATCTTAGGCGCCTAGCCAGTCATTCTGATCAGGACTGGGACAGCTCCCCAAGCCCCGGCCCGGGCCCGGGCCCGGGCCACCCGCCTCCGCCCCGCGCCGCCCGCGCCGCCCGCGCCGCCCACGCACCGCCCCCGCACCGCCCCCGCACCGCGCCGCCCCGCCCCCTCCGCTCCTCCCAGCTCTAGCGAGTGGGAGGGGCTCTGCAGCGGGCAGGGGGCGTGTGGGCGGGTTCCCTTAGGAAGTCCCGACTGTGTAGGGTTTAAACTGAGGGTTCTTCAACAAATCCAATGGAGCAGCTTTCTTCCAGATTATCCACAAATACCCTGTATTTGTTTTCCATGTTGGGTTTCGTTCTTTTTGTTGTGGCTTTGGTTTTTGTTTGAATTTTTGGTCATATTCTTAGGAATCCAGGAGAAAAACTTGGCAGACCTGTATGCTCCATTTGCAATCCTTAGCTGGAAACTAGGAACATTCCCGAACCCTTGAATTTGGGAGGAAAGTGTTAAAAACTCTCAGTATTATAAAAATGTAACTTCTTCACTGCCTGTATCCTTTTTTTTTTTTAAATATAGTATCCCTAAAATAAAATGTGCTAGTAAAATTGTACAAAGTGGGTGGTAGATATTTTGCAAAACTGTTGTTTGTTGAAACAAGCAGTGGTGCACTGGCAACCAAAGTATTTCTCTCCTTGCCTATACTTTTTCATTTGGAGTATCGGCCACCTAAAGTAGGATTATTTAGAGTCTTAGAACTACTTGGCATGGGTAAACCCTTTAATTGAGGAATTTGTTATGGCTTTCTTACTTTTCATTAATTTTTATTTAATTCTTAAGCTTTACAGCCACTATAGGAGTACTTCAATACTGCTAAAAGAGCAACTGATTTTCTTGCTGTTTAAATTAACCTATTTTGAACATAACATTTCTGTGTTACATCCCTCTTGATATTTTGACTAAATATTAGTGCCTTGTTCTCAAAACAATATCAGTGTGTGTGGTAAGGTTAAGGTTTATAACATATTACCCCACTGGAAAAAAAAAAAAATCCCAAGAGCTGTTTTAAAATAATTAAGCATATGTAATGTTTGTAACTAGTAAAAGTGTAGCAAAATGGAAAGGAGTTTCTAAAAATGTACTTAAGTACATTCTTGCAGTGTATTTCACATACCTGCAGTTTGGGCCAAACACACTGTGGGGTGGGGACAGACCTATGGGAGGATGGAGCCAGATCTCTTCTCTGCCTGTCTCTTCTCTGCTGTGACCTTGACTGCTCAGTTCCCCAGGAGTACTGCTCCCCTGTGTAATTCCTTTTGGAGAGCAGCAGGGATATTTCCAATTATGCGTCACACACCTTTCTTTATCAATTCTTTTTTTTTTTTAAGATTTTATTTATTTATTTGACAGAGAGAGATCACAAGTAGGTGGAGAGGCAGGCAGAGAGAGAGAGGGGGAAGTAGGCTCCCCGCTGAGCAGAGAGCCCGATGTAGGGCTCGATCCCAGGACCTGGGATCATGACCTGAGCCGGCAGAAGCTTTAACGCACTGAGCCACACAGGTGCCCCTCTTTATCAATTCTTCCAGCTCCTTTGGCTCTGTCCACATTTTACAAACATTCATGATGACCCAGTCTACATTAGTAAACAAATGAATAGTTTTAAAAAACACACACACACAAATACTATTTTTTACTTTTTTTTAATCAGGTGAAAACAGCAGTTCAGAAAAAACTTTCTGAATTGTAATGATCATATTGGTTTATTTCTTATCTCCTTCCCTCACCTAGAAAAGGATTATAGCAGTCTTTGTGACAAGCAACCAATAGGAAGACTTCTCTTCAGGAAATTCTGTGATATACAGCAAGATCTAAAGGGATGCATTGAATTCCTGGATGCAGTGGTAAGCAGTTTAGCTCTGTGCTGAACTACCCATTCTTGTGCTTATGAAAATTAACATACTAAATCTGAAAAATTAGGTCTCTCTAAGTTCAGTAGACCTTGGCAATGACAGTAAGAGTAGAAAAACTGTTTTTTTGGTATCATGTTACCTCGGTATGGAAGTCCTTATATAATACATCTCCATATCTGCGGTTTTTGCTTTCTGTGCTTTCAGTTAACTGAGGTCAGCTGGAGTCCGGAAGCAGACGGTCTGCCTTCCGTCCTGTGGTCAGTGCAGGCACACTCAGATATTGCGGGTCTATGTCCAGACCACAGCAATGAAGCGAATATCACAATGAAGCATGTCAAATAAATTTTTTGTTTTCTATTGCATAAAAAAGTTATGTCTACAGTATACTATAGTCTATTAACTGTAAAATAACATTAATCTAAAAAAAAACACTCTGTTGCTAGAAAATGCTAACCATGCTTCGACCTTTCAGCAAGGCATCATCTCTTTTGCTGGTGGAGGGTCCTGCCTGGATGTTGATGGCTGCTGGCTGGTCAGGGTAGGGGTTGCTGAAGGTTGGAGTGTCTGTGGCAGTTTCTTAAAATAAAACAAGATGGAAGTTTGCAACATTGATTGACTCTTCATTTCACTTGAACACAGTATAGGGTTTTTTTTTTTAATTTTATATATGAGAGAGAGGGCATGAGCATGAGGTGGGGAGGGGCAGAGGAAGAAGGAGACTCCCCTGAGCAGGGACTCCATCCCAGGACCCTGGGATCACGACCTGAGCCGAAGGCAGAACTGACTGAGCCACCCAGGCACCCCTAGAGGCCATGATAGGGTTATTAACTGGCCTAATTGCGATATTGTGTGTTGGTGAATGGGGAGGCCTGAGGAGAGGGAAAGAGAGGGGAAGGGCTGGTCAGCGGAGCAGTCAGAACGCCCATAATATTTATTAAATTTACTGCCTTATAGGGTGTGGCTCAGGTAGCCCCAAAATAGTTAAAAGGAACATCAAAAATCACTGATCACAGATCACCAAGGTGAATATAATAATAATGAAAAGGTTTAAAATTGGGAGAATTTCCAAATTATGACACAGAGACAGGACATAAACAAATGCTCTTGGAAAAATGGCACCAATAGATTTGTTGGCCAGAGCATTGTTACAGACCTTCGATTTGTAAAGAAATGCATTGTCTGTAAAGAGCAACAAAGCAAAGCGCAATAAAACAAGGTATGCCTGTATTCTTTCAGAAGGACATTTGAGGGTCTTGCCTATCCTCCATGCAGCTCCCCAGCCCTTTCCTTCCTGGTGTCTTTACTAGAGTAAGACAAAGCTTTGAAAGGAGGTTTCTTTCTTTCTTTCTTTCTTTCTTTCTTTCTTTCTTTTTGTTGTTGTTGTTTTTAATTTAAGCTAGAACTCTGGTGTAGTGAGACAGGCCTTGTTAGTTCCAGGAGTAGAATGTAGATATGTCTTAGTGTATTGGGTTCTATTTGCCAAGCTGCTATATTTTAAGAATTTAGGGACCTCCAGCTCTGTATTCAAAATGGCTAAACTGTATTGTTAAAGTTCCTTCAGGAACTTTAACAATACAGTTTTTTTAAAAGATTTTATTTATTTATTTGACAGAGATCTCAAGTAGGTGGAGAGGCAGGCAGAGAGAGAGAGAGGAGGAAGCAGGCCTCCCGCCGAGCAGAGAGCCTGATGCAGGGCTTGATCCCAGGACCCTGGGACCATGTCCCGAGCCAAAGGCAGAGGCTTTAACCCACTGAGTCACCCAGACGCCCCATGGTTTGGATCTCCTGATAGTGACATGAGACCTATTAATGGTTAGGTGACCACCAGTTGACTACAATGACAGGTTCTGTTTGGTTTTGTGTTGTTTTTGGTGGCAGCTGTGTGAGTTAATAAAGAACGCCTCGTTATGCCACTTGTACAGTACGTGCTGCTTGGACTGTCCTTGTGGTAGGTGACTGTGGGTTCTTGGAGCTTCGGCAGTGGAGAGATGGCATCTTGCCATCTTGCCTAGTTCCCTCATGGCACCCAGTGTGATTGTTCACTCTTTACCGCTTAGTGTTTGTTGACTGAATTAATGGCATCTTTGGCAATTAGTGTTCAGTGAGAGAAACAACGAACAGGAGAGATTTATTAAATTTTTTTAAAGTTTTTATTTATTTATTTGACAGCACACAAGTTGTGGGAGTGGGAGAGGGAGATGCAGGCTGCCTGCTGAGCAGAGAGCCCCACATGGGGCTTGATCCCAGCACCCTGAGCTGAAGGAAGATGCCTAGTGACTGAGCCACCCAGGTGCCCCTATTAAGAGGTTTATTGCAAGGAATTGGCTTACATGACTCTGAGGTCTGACTAAGAGAGTCTTAAATCTATAGGATAGGAGGGAATCCTCCCAAAATGGAGTGAAGCTGCTTTCATCGGGCAGCATTCCTTCAGGAAGCCTCAGTTCTGGTTTTAGCACCTTTCAACTGATTGAATCAGGCCCACCCAGATTCTCTAAAATAATCTCCTTTACTTAAAGTCACCTAGTAAAGACTTTAATCACACCTACAAGTATGAGCCCAGCAATGACTAGATGAGTATTTGAACACCTGGACATTGTTTCTAACACATTGGCATGTGGAAAGACCCTCACAAAATCCCAGAGCTTTCTTTTCTGTTGATTGCATGCCATCCAGCATCCAGAACGTGAGCTGGAAGGTTCTCTAAGTCAGCGGGGTTTAGTTACTAGTCGAGGTCAGTACAGTGCCCTTGAACACAGAACAGGAAGCTGGCTCTGACTGGGTCACAGCCTGACAGCCGTGGCTCCCAGGCTGGGCCCGTGGAGGAGGCGGAGTCAAGTACGAGGTACGACTCCTGCCCACAAGGGCTTTATGTGTTCAGTACATGAACTTCCTTCAATCTTCATTTCCTCACGAATCTCGCCAAGCCCATCTGGCTATTAGCTTCGCTATTCTTCTCAGCCCCGAGGTGCAGGATCCAGTGGCTTCCCTGAGGCCTCCTCGTGCCTGAGTCTCCAAGTCTGTTGACATTGTGGAACAGTCTCTGCTTGAAATTTTCTTAGCTGGGCTTTTATGATCTCTGCTCAGGCTTTCTGTCTTCTTTCTTTGCAGTTTCTTCCTTGCTTATCCTCTGTAGAGGTTTAGATATTGATCAAGTTCTGCCTTGACCCTTCCTTTGGCTTCTGGCCTGTGTGGTAGCAGCGTCTCTTATGGTCCCCTGCCTGACGCCTGCCTGCACAGGGACGTCTCCTGCTTTGGCGTTGTCAGCTCTGACTTCTCTGGGAGCTCTGCACTCAGGTCTGCCACGTGCCTCTTGGACATCTCTAAAATGCTGTTGCCTAGAGCAATGCAAGGTGTTTATTTGGTTCTATTTGGCCTCATTTAAGGGCTGAAAGTGTAATATGACAGAGAGCACTGTGGAATGTGTTGCTTTACTGCATTGTTCACCCTTAATAGTCCTTTCCCTTCCTTGCCATTAGCTTCCCAAAGAAGAGCTGCAGACACTTGGTCAGTATCAGATCAGTTAGAGCTACCATGTGGTTCTTAGGGCACCCAGCCAATTCCGTATTTCAGAGAATCTGAAACCCTGTGAAGTCAGTGAAGAAGCTCCACTACTATTTTCCTTTGTTCTCATCTCTACCGTCAGGCAGAATACGAAGTGGCTGCTGACGAGGACCGCAGAAGCTGTGGACTGCAAATCCTACACATGTTCTTCGATGCCGAGGTGTGTTTTCTTCCTTAGATGCAAAGATTTGTTAATGCTTGCGTAAATAATTAGAGTATATTGCCCTTCTTACTTAGCTGGATAAGATATAACAAGTATGTTAAAATCTTTAATTTCTTATAAATAATCCTCTTACGCATTTTCTTTTGAGTCGGTGAGGAAATTAACAAATCTCTTAGAAAATTGGGGTGCCTGGTTGGCTCTGTGGGTGGGGCCACTGCCTTCAGCTCAGGTCATGATCTCAGTGTCCTGGGATCGAGCCCCGCATCGGGCTCTCTGCTCAGCGGGGAACCTGCTTTCCTCCTCTCTCTCTGCCTGACTCTGCCTACTTGTGATCTCTGTCAAATAAATAAATAAAATCTTAAAAAAAAAAAACCAAATTTCTTAGAAAATTAATTCAAAGAATTTAAAAGTTTCTATGTTTCATCAAACAGAAAACAGCATTAGAGAATTTTATTTGTCTTGGACTGAAAATAACATTTTTTTCCTAACAGCTTTAATGGGTCTTAGGTTTTATGCTTTTTCATTCAGTAGACTATCCTTACAGTTTACTGTGTCCCTGAAATGAGAGCTGTCACTTGCTTCCCTTCACATGACTTCTCTTTTGTAGGCTGTTAAAAGTCCTAAACCCTGGGCAGGCCCCTCTGTGTTGTAGAATTGGAGGAGAACAGTAACAAGGATAGCTAACCCTTAGTGAATACCGCGCTGAGCTGTGTTTAATACAAAAGTCCTATGAGATGGGTACATTATTATGTCCATTGTCGTAGGTAAGACTGAAAATCAGAGTGGTTAAATGGCTCACCAAAGGTAGCACAGCATGTTAAGTGCGGGAGCCAGGAATCAAACATGGAGAGATTGTGCTTGGAGAATAGCATAGTGAGAATGAGTCCAGAATGTTCAGATTCTGAACCTAGCTCACTGAAGATGGTAGGGGAAGCTCACTGGTGCAAAAGATAATGTGGGGGGCAGGGAAGGCCAGTGGATTGGCAAGTGAGCACAAAGATAACCACACAACCAGTGGTGTCAGAGTTTGCCTCAGACCAAATAGGTTTTGACTCCAAAGCCTGTGCTCGCCTTAGCCACCAGCATCAATACCAGACTATCATGGCTCCTAGATCGTTTCCAACAGATGCTACAGCATTCACGTAATTGCAGGTACCCCCAGTGACTGGGAGGAGTTGATGTTTCATTCACCTAATTCCATTGTGTTTTATTTTTTTTAATTTAAATCACTGAATAGTTTTGTTTTTTTTTTTTTGACAACAGAAATAAAACTTTTTTACCATAAAAATAATTTTGACATTGACATTATTTTATAACTCTATTCTGATTAGTCAAAATATGAAACATTTAATTTTCTCCATGAGCTTTTTTTTTTTTAAGTTTTAATCACCAGTGCTCATCACAACAAGTGTCCCTCTTAATCCCCATCACCTATTTCACCCATGCCCCCAGCCCACCTCCCTCTGGTGACCATTAGTTTGTCTTCTGTAGTTAAGAGTCTGTGTCTTGGTTTCTCTCCCTCTCTCTCTTTTTTTTTTTCTTTGCTCATTTGTTTTATTTTGTTTTTAATTCCATGTGTGAGTGAAATTATATGGTATTTGTCTTTCTCTGTCTGATTTATTTCACTTAGCATAACACTACCTAGTTCCATCCATTTCATTACAAATGACAAGGTTTCATTCTTTTTTATGGTGTAATATTCCTAGATAGATAGATAGATACATACATACATACATACATACATACATAGACCACATCTTTATCCATTCATCAGTCAGTGGACCCTTAGGCTGCCTCCATAGTTTGGCTATTGTAAATAATGCTGCAATAAACGGGTGCTTATATCCCTTTGAATTAGTGCTCTCATATTCTTTGGGTAAGTACCCAGTAGTGTGATTATTGGATCATATGGTATTTCTATTTTTAATTTTTTGAGGAACCTCCTTACTGTCTTCCACAGTGGCCACACCAGTTTGCATTCCCGCCTATAGTGAATGAGGGTTCCTTTTTCTCTACATCCTCACCAACACTTGTTTCTTGTCTTTTTGATTTTAGCTATTCTGACAGGTGTGAAGTGGTATCTCACTGTGGTTTTGATTTTGATTTCCCTGATGATGAGGGATGTTGAGCATCTTTTCATGTGCCTGCTGGCCATCTGGGTGTCTTCTTCTGCCTGTTTCTAATCAGATTATTTGTCTCTGGGACATTGAGTTTTAGAACTTCTTTATATGTGCTAGATACTAACTCTTCCTTGGGATGTGTCATTTGTAAATACCTTCTCGCAATCAGTCAGTTATCTTTTTGCTTTGTTGATTGGTTCCTTCACTGTGCAGAAGCTTTTTATTCTAATAAATTCCCAATACTTAATTTTTACTTGCTTCTCTTGTCTCAGGAGACATTATCTAGAAAAAAGTTAGTGCAGCTGATGTCAGAAAAATTACTGTCTTTGCTCTTCTGGGATTTTTGTGGTTTCAGGTCTCACAGTTAGGTCCTTAATCCATTTTGAGTCTATTTTTGTGTGTGGTATAAAAAAAGGGTCCAGTTTTCCCAACACCATCTTTTCCCATTGCATATTCTTGCCTTCTTTGTTGAAGATTAATTGACCATGTAATTGTGGGTTTATTTCTGGGTTTTCTATTCTGTTCTGTTGATCTGTGTGTCTGTTTTTGTGGCAGTAATGATACTTTTTTGACTACTATAGCTTTGTAATGTATGTTAAAATCTGGAATTGTGATACCTCCAGGTTTGTTTTTCTTTTTCAAATTTGCTTTGGCTATTCAAGGTCATTGTGGTTCCATTTAAATTTTGGAATTGTTTATTCTAGTTCTTTGAAAAATGCTGTTGGTATTTTGATAGGGATTGCATTAAATTGCTTGGAGTAGTATAGACCTTTTAACAATACTCGTTTTTCAAATCCGTGAGCATGTATTATCTTTCCATCTGTTTGCATCATCTTCAATTTCTTTCCTTGGTGTTTTAAAATTTTCGGAGTACAGACCTCTCACTTCCCTGGTTGAGTTTATTCCTAGGTATTTTATTATTTTTGGCTTAATTATGAATGAGATTATTTTCTTAATTTCCCATTCTGCTGCTTCATTATTGGTGTATAGAAATGCAATGGGTTTCTATACATTGATTTTGTATACTGCAACCTTAGTGAATTAGTTCATTAGTTCTGGTAACTTTTTGGTGGAGTCTTTAGGGTTTTCTATATGTAGCATCATGTCATCTGCAAATAGGAGAAGTTTTACGTCTTCTTTACCAATCTGGATGCCCTTTATTCCTTTTCTTGTCTGATTGCTATGGCTAGGACTTCCAGTATTACGTTGAATAAAAGTTGTGAGAGTGGACATCCCTGTTTTGTCCCTAACTGTCGAGAAAAAGCTCCATTTTTCCCATTAGGGATGATGTTAGGTGTGAGTTTTTCACACATGGCCGTTTTTATGTTGGGGTATGCTCTCTCAAAACCTACTTTGTTGAGGGCTTTCATCATGAATGGATGTTATACTTCGTCAGATGTTTTTTCTGTGTCTGTTGAAATGATCATATGGTTTTTATCCTTTCTCTTGTTGATATGATGTATCATATTGATTGATTTGCAAATATTGAACCACCACTGCAACATGGGAATAAACCCCACTTGATTGTGAATGATTGTGAATTTTTTTTTCCAGTGTATTTTTGGATTTGGTTTGCTAGTATTTTGTTGAGGATTTTTGCATCTGTGTTCATCAGAGATGTTGGCCTGTAGTTCTCTTTTTTTTTGTGGTGTCTTTATTTGGTTTTGGTATCAGGGTAATACTGGCTTCATAGAATGCATTTGGAAGTTTGCCTTCCTTACACAGTTTTTGGAATAGTTTGAAAGGAATAAGTATTAATTCTTTTTTAAATGTTTGGTAGAATTCACCTGTGAAACCATCTGGTCCTGGACTTTTGTTTGTTGGGAGGCTTTTTTTTCTTTTCTTTTAATGATTCAGTTTCTTTGCAGATAATTGATCTGTTCAGATTTTCTATTTCTTCCTCTTTCAGTTTCAGTAGTTTATATGTTTCTAGGAATTTATCCATTTCTTCTACATTGTCCAATTAGTTGGCATATAGTTTTTCATAATATTCTCTTAGAATTGTTTGTACTTCGGTGGTGTTTGTTGGTATTTCTCCTCTCTATTTGTGATTCTATTTATTTGGATCCTTGATCTCTTTTTCCTTGATGCGTCTGGCTAGAGCCTAATCAACTTTATAGATTTTTTTTTTCAAAGAACCAGCTCGTGATTTCATTGTTCTATTGGTTTTTTAGTTTCTATATCGTTTCTTTCTGCTCTAATATTTATTATTTCCTTCTTTCTGTTGGTTTTAGGTTTTGTTTATTGTTCTTTTTCCAACTCCTCTAGATATAAGGTTAGGTTATTTATTTGAAATTTTTCTTGCTTTTTTTTTTTTTTAAAGATTTTATTTATTTATTTGACAGAGAGAGATCACAAGTAGGCAGAGAGGCAGGCAGAGAGAGAGGAGGAAGCAGGCCCCCTGCTGAGCAGAGAGCCCGATGTGGGACTCGATCCCAGGACCCTGAGATCATGACCTGAGATCATGACCTGAGCCGAAGGCAGTGGCTTAACCCACTGAGCCACCCAGGCGCCCATTTTTCTTGCTTTTTGAAGTCAGCCTGTATTGCTATAAACTTCTCTCTTGCAGCTATTTTGCTACATCCCAAAGGTTTTGAACCATTGTGTTTTCATTTGCATTTGTTTCCATGTACTTTTTTATTTCGTCTTTTATTTCCTGGTTGACCCATTCATTGTTTAGTAGCATGGTATTTAACCTCCTTGTATTTGTGGTCTTCCCAGATTTTTTTTGTAGTTGACTTTCAGTTTCATAGTGTTGTATCAAGAAAAGATACACACACAGCATGACTTTGATCTTTTTAAATTTGTGAAGGTTTATTTTGTGACCTAACCTGTGATCTTTTCTGGAGAATGTTCCATGTGCACTTGAAAAGAATCTGTATTCTGCTCTTTGAGGATGGAATGTTCTGATTATATCTGTTAAATCCATTTGGTGCAGTGTGTCATTCAAAGCCATTGTTTTCTTGTTGATTATCTGTTTCGATAATCTGTCCATTGAGGTAAGTGGGGGGTTAAAGTCCCCTAATATTATCCGTTATTATCGATTAGATCCTTTACATTTGTTATTAACTGTTTTATGTACTTGGGTGCTTACATGTTGAATGTATAAATTTTTACAATTCTTATATTCTCTTATAGGATTGCCCCTTTATTATTTATTATGTAATGCCCTTCCTTGTAGCTTATTATAGTCTTTGTTTTAAAGTCTATTTTGGGGACACCTGGGTGGCTCGGTGGGTTAAAGCCTCTGCCTTTGGCTCGGGTCATGATCCCAGAGTCCTGGGATCAAGCCCCGCATTGGGCCCTCTGCTCATTGGGGAGTCTGCTTCCTCCTCTCTCTCTCTCTGCCTGCTTCTCTGCCTACTTGTGATCCTTGCTTGTCAAACAAATAAATAAACTCTTTAAAAAAAAAAAAAGTCTGTTTTGTCTGGGATAAGTATTGCTGCTCTGGCTTTCTCTTGACAAGCCTCTGCATGATAACTGTTTCTCTATCCCCTCACTTTCCCTGGCTGGTGTCTTAAGGTCTAAAATGGGTCCCTTGTAGGGAGCATATAGTTGGGTCTTCTTTTCTCATCCATTCTGTCACCCTGTATTTTTTGACTAAAGCATTTAATTCATTTACATTTGAAGTAACTATTGATAGATCTATACTTAATGTCATTTTATTGCTTGTTTGTTGGTTGTTTCTGAAGATATTCTCTCATCCTTTCTTGTCTTTCTCTCTTTGATAGCTTGCTGGTTTCCCTTAGTGATATATTTGAATTTACTTCTCTTTATTCTTTGCATATTTATTAGTGGTTTTTGATTAGTGGTTCCTATTAGGGCGATACATAACATCGTCATACAACAGTCTGTATTAAGTTCATGGTCGTTTAAGTTTGAACCCATTCTTTATTCCTTTCCTTCCCACATTTTGAGTTTATGATGTAATATTTACATCTTTTTTATTTTGTGAGTTTCTCGACTGTTTTTACAGAAGTATTCGTTTTTATTGCTTTTGTATTTCCTCCCTTCATACCATCCTTTTTAGTCTTTCCTTTCCATTGAAGTCACCTTTAATATTTCTGGCAGGGCTCGTTTAGTGATAAGCTCCTTTAGTTTTGTTTGCCTGGATGAATCTTTATCTCTCCTTCTTTTTTATTTTTTAGTAAGTATTTTATTTATTTATTTGAGAGAGAGGGCGCACAAGCAGGGTGTGCGGTGGGGAGGGGCAGAGGGAGAAGCAGGCTCCCCGCTGAGCAGGGAGCCTGACTCGGGGCTTGATCCCAGGACCCTGAGATCATGACCTGAGCCAAAGGCAGACATAGTAAAGATGGAAAAATGCCTCATTTCGGTTAGATCATTTAAATGACACCTATTGGGGCGCCTGGGTGGCTCAGTGGGTTAAAGCCTCTGCTTTCGGCTCAGGTCATGATCCCAGGGTCCTGGGATCGAGCCCCGCATCCGGCTCTCTGCTCAGCAGGGAGTCTGCTTTCCTTCCTCTCTCTCTGCCTGCCTCTCTGCCTACTGTGATCTCTGTCTGTCAAATAAATTAAAAAAAAATTTTTTAATGACACCTATTAATGGCTATAGTTATATCAGTATTGTTCATTTTTAAAAATGAGTTTTCTGTGGGGCGCCTGGGTGGCTCAGTGGGTTAAAGCCTCTGCCTTCGGCTCAGGTCATGATCTCCGGGTCCTGGGATCGAGCCCCGCATTGGGCTCTCTGCTCAGCGGGAAGCCTGCTTCCTCCTCTCTCTCTGCCTGCCTCACTGCCTACTTGTGATCTCTCTCTGTCAAATAAATAAATAAAATCTTTTAAAAAAAATGAGTTTTCTGCATTGTATATTTCTATCACTAGTTCAACTTTGAGGAAAGTATTTCTTTGATTTGTAGAAAACCCAGTTTTGTTGTGTTAGCTTAGCTATACCACTGCCAGAAATCAGTCTAGAATGCATTTCTCATGCCTAATGACAAATTAAATGTGCAATTAAACATGATCTGGGTATCTTTTTCAATAACTCTGGACATTAGTTTTGTTATGTGTTTTCTTTCTCTGGAATTTTCTAGTTGAGGATTAAGAGAATGGGAAGCTGGTCGTCCCCACAGGCTGACTGACATGACCTGGTAACAGTGGCCACCTCAGCTCCCTGTCTCTTTCCTGTCTGCTGTGCTGCTTTCAGGATGGGAAGAGACAGAAACTACGCTGCAGTTAGCATCCGTATCCTCCAGTTAGTGCTGCCAGTAAAATGCTCTTAGTCACAGAGGATTGTGCTCTGGATTCCACATAACCACCTGCCTTTTTAGTCACGGCACACACACGGCCAGTATACCGCAGGGTCATGTTTGTTTCCAACACACAGCTTGGCATTCTGTTTACTCCGTGTTCACCCTGAGTGAAGACACTTCTCGGGAATGCATCAGGCTGCAGCGTTTACTCCCTGAGGTGAACCAGCCATGATTTCTGTGTTTGCATTCCACTGGCCTGCTTCCGGAGGAAGGGGACTCCCCGGGAAGCTGGTTAAAAAGGGACATAATTAGTGAGAATGTGAAGTGGTAGGGCCTTTTTGGAGGTCAGCTTTGCAATGAATATCAATGTTTAAGAGACAGGTATCCTTTGAGCTAGTTATTCTACCTCCAAGAATCTGTCTTATAAAAACACCATGGTACAAAGATATACATAGCAGTGGTGTCTGCAGAGGAGGAAATGGGTAGCTAGAATGTGTCAGAAGGACAAATAAACACATCCTCTGGAAAACCATGCAGTCTTTAGGAAAATATAGTCGCTTTCTTGGTTGCAGCACATATTTACAAAACTACATATATATTTTTATCCCATTTGTGTGAGAAAAAAATGTGTATTTCTGAGGGTTTGTGTCCATGTGGATGTGTTTACATTTTTTAAATAAGATTTTATTTATTTATTTGACAGAGATCACAAGTAGGCATAGAGGCAGGCAGAGAAAGAGGGGGAAGCCGGCTCCCCGCCGAGCAGAGAGCCTGATGCAGGGCTTGATCCCAGGACCCCGAGATCATGACCTGAGCCGAAGGCAGAGGTTTAACCCACTGAGCCACCCAGGCGCCCCTACATTTTTAACTGTGACAAAAAAGACATAAATTTGATCATCATAGCCATGTCTAAGTGCACAGTTCAGTGGTATTATACATACTGATGTTGTGGGCAGCCTTCACCACCATCCATCTCCTGAACTTTCTTTCTCCTACAGATCTGAAATTCTGTCCCTATGAAACACAGCTCCCACTTTCTCCTCCCATTCCATTTTCTGTCTCTAGTATTCTGACCATTTGAGGGACCTCATAGAAGCGGGATCATACAGTATCTGTCCTTTTGTGGCTGGTTTATTTCACTGGGCATAATGTCCTCAAGGTTTATCCATGTTGTAGCAGGTCAGAACGTCCCTCCTCCTTGAGGCTGAATGACATTCCCCTACATGGATGGATCATGGTGTTCATCCATTCATCTGTCAGTGGGCCCTTGGGTTGCTCCCACCTTTTTGAATATTGTGCATAATCCTGCTATGGATACAGTGTAGAGATATTTCCTAGAAAACTTGCTTTTCACTCTGATTCGGTTTGCTTAGAAAAAGATCTGAAAAGGTGGACAACACAGTGAACTCCGGAAAATGACACCAGGGCAGCAGGTGAAGGTGGCCCTTTGACTTATTTCAGGCTCTCACTGTTGTACTTCTTTTATTTTTTTTTAAGATTTTATTTATTTATTTGACAGACAGAGATCACAAGTAGGCAGAGAGGCAGGCAGAGAGAGAGGAGGAAGCAGGCTCCCTGCCGAGCAGAGAACCCCAATATGGGGCTCGATCCCAGGACCCTGGGATCATGACCTGAGCCGAAGGCAGAGGCTTTAACCCACTGAGCCACCCAGGCGCCATGTTGTACTTTTTTTTTCTACAGTAAGCCTTAGGTTTTGTTTATAGCTGGTAAATTATGAAATCACTAACTATCATGCATTTGGTTTGTGCTGTATCAAAAAGGCAGCAACCCCTTTACCAGAAATACCTGCCCGTGTTTTGAAAGAATGTCGGTTGAGACTGAAGCAGAACCCCGGCAAGGACGTCTTCGAGGAATGCACGAGGTAAGCAGCCCATGCCACCCCACACAGCCATGTGGCTGACAGCAGACGGGGGCTTACAGGACCGCTCTCTGCATGACACCAGCTCTTACTACAGAACTTTCCCAGTTAATGCAGTCACTTTCACTGGAGAGATGTGCATGAGGGGTGATAATTACACAGATGGAAGGGACACACTGAAGTGGGTCATATCATGGAGACCCAGTGTTTGTGTGTAGCTTTGTGGGTCCCTGACCCTCCAGTCGGCCTTCTGAAATATGTGTGTCTGGGATGAAAGGATACCCATAAAGTGTTATTTTTTAAAGCCCTAGGCACTTGCATGTTTTCTCTAGATGTTTGCAATAACAGACAAGAAAACTCCAAGTGAAAGCACTTTGACTAAATCTGTCTTCTGATGTACACAGGGAGGAAGAATGGTTTCTGGACTGATCTGGCCCAGAACACGGAGTCCTCTGCCCAGTCAGGCAGCATTCGGGTGTCATTTCTCCTAAGGTCCATTCAACAGAGGCTGGTTCATGCTGGTTCTCTGTCCATTGCTGTGTCCATTTTCTGGGGCGGCCATCACAAAGTTCCACAAACTTTGGTGGCACAAAACAGTAGAAATGTATTCTCCGGGCTCCTGGGGGGCTTAGTCAGCTCAGGCCATGGTCCCAGGGTCATGGGAAGGAGTCTTACATCGGGCTTCTGGCTCAGCCGGGAGCCTGCTTCCCCTTCTGCCTCCTCCCCTCTCCTCCCTGCTACTCGTTCTCTCACTGCCTCTGTCTTGCTCTCAAATCAACAACAGAAATTTATTCTCACAGTTCTGGAAGCTGGGAGTCTGAAGTCAAGGCCTCTCGAGGACAGGATCTTTCCTTGTCCCTGCTTGTCTCCCTAGTGTTTTGGGGCCTGCAGCTGCAGCATTTGAGCCTCTGCTGTCTTTGTCCTTGTGTTCTCTCCTCTTCTTAGAAGAGCACCAGTCCCATTGGATCAGGGCCAACTCCACTCCGGTATGACCTCATCTTAACTCATGGTATCTGCAAAGACCCTTATTCCAAGTAAGGCCAATATTCAGACACCAGGGTTAGGACTCAACATATCTGTTTGAGAGAAGCATTTCAAGTCATGATAGCTTGCTTCTTTGGGTGGAGGTTATGCTAGAGAACAAGATAAAACATTGCGGACTGAGTTTTCGTTCCTACGGGCCTTAAAATAGGAATTGCAGAGCCTCAGCTTATTGTTATTTTTTCGGAAAATATTAAGCACCTATTTTGCGCTGTCATTGATCTAGTTTTCAGGAGTAAAATGATAAGCAAGGATGAGTTGATTTTCTACTTCTAGGGAGCTTATACCAAGTGGAATGATAGAGAAATCTGTGTCAGTTTCCTATTGGGGCCATAAGAGATTGCTACAGACTTGATGGCCTAAGACAACACACATCTATGTTCTTTAGTTCTGGAGGTCAGAAGTCTGAAAGCAGTATCGCTGGGCAGAAATCATGTTGTCCGCAGGGCCTTGCTCCATTGAGGATCTAGGGGAAAATCCATTTTCTTGTGTTTTTTTCCGGCTTACAAGAGTACGTTACTTGGCTCGTGGCCCCTTACTCCACGTTCAGAACCAGCCATACAGTGTCCTCAACTTTGTCTCTGCTTCTGACTTTTGGAAGACTTTTTTTACTCTATACGTCCATATCTCCCTTGGCCTCCCTCTTTCAGTGACATGTGATGGCATTTAGTGTCCACTCAGATAATCCAGGATTATTTTCCTATCTCAGGCCCCTTAACTCAGTCATCTGCAGAATCTCTGTTGCCAGGAAGGGCGATAGTCACAGGCTCCAGAAATGGAGACCTGGGTATGTTTGGGTCATTGATTATTCAGCCTACTGTAGGCGCTGAGTAAGTTGCCAGGGAGGGAGTGCTGAGGGCACGTCTCCTAACCTGGGGCCCTGAGAAGAGCTTTCACAGAGACCTTTCCCTGCAGGCTGAGGAGGAGGCCAGGTAGCACAGAGACCTGCAGGGGAGGGGCTGGTCAAGGATTGCTGCTGCTTCACCCCAAGAGAGCCAGGGAGAGGGTCCTCATGGTTCCCTCTCCCTGGTCCTTATTCCCAGGTACCCTTTCTGTCACTTGGCAAGTGTTCACACAGGAGTCCTCACATGACCTTCTGGAGGTCAACCCTCATTTGACAGAAGAGGAATGGAGGCCCAGGGAGCCAGGGAGAGCAATTAGAGTGACCCATTTCACTGTGGCAGTTGTTCAGGCGATGGTGGCCTAGCCTGCCTAGTGATAGTCATCATGGAGACAGATGAATGGATTTCAGAGAAATCCGTGAGGCTGCTGGGCTAGGGAGGACAATACAGTTTCTTTGGGGACACATTTGAATTTGAGTTCTTTTCTGGACATCAAGCAGAGCTGAGATGTTAGCAGCTGCAACTGGGGTGTTCCTGGAGAGGAACAGGAGGCAGGATCTGGGGTCATAGCCCCTGTGCAGATGTGACCAAGGCCGTGGGGGTGGAGGCAAGACCTGGGCATATGCACAGAGTGGAGATTGAAGAGAGGAGTGCACTGAGAGCAGATAGGCACAGCCTCCCTTCTTCTCTCCCTCTGCATCCCTCTGCGCCTACTGCCTGGTTCTGTCCCCTCCCTCCAGTACAGGGCCCCAAGCTGAAACTGCACTGGGGGAGGGAGGGAACAGATGCCAGACAGAGTGACAGTGGCACAAGAGGTCACATCCCTGTTCTGAAGAGGCCAAGGGCGGGGTCCAGCGGGGACAGGGATAGGGTGGGAGGCTTCGGGAGAACAGAGGTGTTTGTAGTAGCAGTGCACTGCGGTGCGGTGCACGGGGAGAGAGGCCCATTCAGGGGCCAAGAGCAGGAATTGCATTTTGACTCATACGCTAGTACTTTTAAAGCTCTTTCCTGTTTATATTTAATGCCCAAGGAGGTCTTAAGCACATGGTCTGATCTTGATGTTTCAGGACACTAGGACACCGAGATTTGAATTCATTCATTCATTCAACAAATAATTCTGAGGGCCCATTATGTGCTAAGTACTGTCCTAAAAGCTTGGGATAATGGGGAAACACTACAGACAATTCCTGTCTTCATGCAGTTCACTTGTGGCAGGGAATGGCTCACCTGGCCTGTGCACCAGGAGTGTCTGGAGCTAGCTGTAGCATGGGCAAGATGCTCATTCCCTTAGTGAGAATGTCAAATGACCAGCTCCATACGCCCTAGATAAACGGTTTTAACCCGTCTTTCTACCGGGCAGTTGTGCGGTATTGGACTAGAGCCCTCCTCTCTGGCTGGCAGCAGCCTCCTTCTCTGAAAATGGATAAGATGGGCTGTTCTCTGAGGCTGGTAATCTCCAGTCAACTTTTACTGGTTCTTGTTGGTTATTCCCATGAGTGGAATATGAGGGTTTGTGCCGTGGGCCTCCTTTGTGAGAAGGCGTTGCTTGTTTGACCGCTTCTCTGGTAGAGCAGACAGGCATGGCCTCGGGTCTCTGATGACTGTAGTCCTCGTGTTTCGTAGTGAGAAGTAAATATATTAGCTATACTGGACTTATAGTTAAAAAAATGATGATAAAAAATAAAAGAATCAAAATTCTCCTTGGCTTCACGTGAGCCATTTGTGAAACTGGAAGGGGCCAATCTTTCAAGTTTTCTCCCCAGTGTGCACACATCCTGAGCTCCTTCCTGTACCTGTGCGGTGAGACCTGCCATGGTAACAACAGACAGGGAGGCTTAGGAACTGAGTTACTCCGCCTAGTGACAGGAAGTGGCCATGACCATTATCCTTATTCGGCAGCTTGGGGGATGGAGGCCAGAGAGGTTTGGTAACCTGCCCCAGGCCTTTCAGCGGGTGGGAGGCAGGCTGCTTGAGGACAGAGCAGCCAGCATCCGCACACGGATGCATTCGCCGAGAAGGGCCGTCACCAACCTGGTTTGCATGCCGCTTTTGCGAAGATCCCACTTTTTGGTGCCATTTTCATTTTGCAGAAACTGCTAGAAAAAATCTAAGAATTCCTAAGTAGTCACTTCAGATACTGTGTTTTTGCCCTCTCGGATGTTGATGTTAGTTTGTAGACATGGGGAAGAGCACCAGATCCCGTAGGCCCTTGTGATGGCGTCTCCTAGGGGTGGCACCTGTGTGGGGCACATCCACACCGTGGGTGTAGGCCTGTCTGGCTCCAACACCTCAGCTTCTCCCCTCCTGTGCACAACAGTGGGTGTCAGCAACTGGAAGAACATGGTTGTGATCAGTCACTCTGTGCTGCCCAGAGTATTCCTTTGTGATTTAGAATTACCAAAGAACTGCATCTTGTTTCAGAGATGTGTGTTTCCCTGGTGTAGAGATCAGCAGCTATGGAGTGGAGGGTATGTCCCCTGTGCTCTGAGACAGAGTGCCAGCAGCCAGGCTGCCCCTGTGCCACATCTCAGGTCGTCAGTCATTTCCACGTGGCTGTGCCTCTTCGTAGGCAGTGTGCGGCAACACTGCCCCGTCCATGTTTCCTGAGGATGACGGGAGTAGGGCAGAGCCTCAGTAAAGCCATCCTGGGCTGAGGGTCTGGCCCAACCCCTGGAAGACACCCTAGAGACAGGAGCAGGATGGAAGGGGATAGCCACAGGCTGGAGACAGTCCCCCGTGCTGACATACTTATAGGCAGCAGAGCAGGACCTCCTCCAGGAGCAGCTTCACTGGGGCAAGGCAGGCCATCTATCATTGGCCTTTTCAAGGGCACTGCCAGAAGCACATTATTTCAGTCTGTCTGGCTGCTGTAGCAGATACCACAGACAGGGAGACATCTGTCTCCCATAGCCCTGCAGGCTGGAAGCCCGTGGCCAGGGTGCCAGCGTGGTCCAGCTCTGGGGAGGCCCCTCTTCAGCATTCTGTGGCCTCATGTGACAGGAGGGGCTGGGGAGCTCTCTGGGGTCTCTTTCATAAGAGCCCAAATCCACATCCATTCAGAGAGGCTCCACCTTCCAAATACCATCACCCTCAGATTTAGGTTTCAGCCTAGGACTTCTGGGGGGACACACACTCAGTCTGCAGCACACATCATCATGACTCACCATTCCGAAAGCCAGGCACCCATGTGCCAGGGAATACACACATCTCATTTTCAGCTGTGGAAAGTACACACCATGAATAACAAAGACCGATGTCCGCAAGCCCCTGAGGTCATGCGGGGGAGGTCACGCTGCTTAGAGGGCTGGCCATGCCGCAGGGCAGAAGGGTCCCTTCCCGCCCCTAGGTCTGGGCTGTGTGTCCGCACAGGGCTACCTGTGCTGTCGCTGGGATCCAGCTCTCTAGTGTGGACAACATTTCACTTCCTAGCACTTGCAAGCTGGTTTCCTGATTTCTCTTTTTACCTCTAGCCTTAGGTTCTTCACTGATATGTCTGTTCACCAAATCTGTTCGTATTTTTAACCCTCTGATTAGGCACTTTTCCAATTCCATCCTGTTGTTCAAGAATGGGGTGGTATACATGACCGTGTCAGACTGCCCACAGGTCTGGCTCCTGCTCTGTGTATCCACTTCAAGATAGGGACTTAAAAGTCACTCATATTTAAATAAGTTTTAGTTCTTAGCCCTCAGTCTGTTTTGATTAGCTCACCTGACTGATGGCGGTTTATTCCTTATATTCTAACTCAGTGCCTGTCACTGGCCAGCTGCTGTGCCAGGCTCTGGCTAACAGGGACCTTAGCACAATCCACTGCAGGAACAAGGACTTACAGAGTTCCCTGCTGTTCTGGCTTATTTCCATATTGTAAACCTTCTCTGCCCCAAAAGCCTTCTTCCTCACTTTGGATTCCAGAGGGCCGCATAATGAACATAAATGTTTCCTTTAGACTCCCTGCTATTTTCCGAAAGAAGCTGTAGTGAGAGGCAGCACAGCTGCCTTAGTGGGGAGCCTCAGGATGGGGCTCAGCACTGTCTGCTTGTCCTTCTCTCTCTCTCAAACAAATAAATAAATAAAATCTTTTTAAAAAGGTGTGTGCAGGGGCACCTGGGTGGCTTAGTGGGTTAAGGCCTCTGCCCTCAGCTCAGGTCGTGGTCCCGGGGTCCTGGGATCAAGCCCCTCTTCAGGCTCTCTGCTCAGTGGGGAGCCTGCTTCCCTTCCTCTCTCTGCCTGCCTCTCTGCCTACTTGTGATCTCTGGCTGTCAAATAAATAAATAATTAATAATTAATTAATCTTAAAAAAAAAAAAGTTGTGTTCAGTAGGTTTATTTCTTGGACTAGACCAGTGGGGCAGTGTCTGTTGTTTTTGAGATGAGGAGTATTAGGAAGTGAAACTGAGAAGCACTGGTAAGTAGTCATCAGCTTATTCATTTATACAGACTGAAATAGACAATTATATTAGAATAAGTTGATATTGTATGCTCCTTCTCATGGAAATGCGCAAACACCTCTGCAAGGATGATTTAAACCAAGTTGACAATATCAGAATCCTTGCCCTGGTCCATAAAGACTTAGAGTTGGGCTGCTCATGTGCTCAGAAGGCAAAGGTGTTCCTAAAGGCAGGGAGCAGGCGCTCCCTCTCACTCTACTGCGACAGGAGGAGGTGGTCGAGGGAGCATGCAGAACACTGCTCAGGTCTCCGAGTATATATAGCAGCAGTGTCAGACCTTCTGATGTTTGGACACCTTCCGATGTCTATTACACTCTTAAAAATGATTGAGGACCCAAAGAACTTTTGTGTATGTGGCTTACTTTTTTTTTGTTTAAGATTTTATTTTTGGGGGTACCTGGGTGGCTCAGTGGGTTAAAGCCTCTGCCTTCAGCTCAGGTCATGATCCCAGGGTCCTGTGATCAAGCTCCACATCAGGCTGTCTACTCGGCAGGGAGCCTGCTTCCCTTCCTCTCTCTCTCTCTGCCTGCCTCTCTGCCTACTTGTGATCTCTGTCTGTCAAATAAATAAATAAAATCTTTTTAAAATTTTTTTTATTTTTTTACCTGACAGATCACAAGCAGGCAGAGGCAGGCAGCTAGAGAGAGGGGGCGCAGGCTCCCTGCTGAGCAGAGAGCCTGATGTGGGGCTCGATCCCAGGACCCTGAGACCAGGACCCTGAGACCAGGACCTGAGCCAAAGGCAGAGACTTAACCCACAGAGCCACCCAGGCATGCCTTTGGCTTACATTTTTAAAAAAGACACAAACCTTCCACTAGCCATCAGAGCAATGATGTCACATGTCTTGTGCTTCTGGAAAACCCCTCTGTGAAAACAAGGTTTTTGGTTTTTAAAGGCACATGATGTCTTAGCATGATCACAAATATAGTTACATTGTTAACTCCACCCCCCAAGTCCATAGGGATCCTTAGAACACATTCTGAGAATCACTGTGCTATAATATTAGTTAGGCCAAGAATTTTTTAATAACCTCCTTTAACAAAATAAAGTAAAATCAAGTGGCTTGCTAAGAATTCTAACAGTCAGTAAAAATGCTGGAATTATTCCCAAGCCTCTTGAGTCTAGTAGCAGGTCTAGTAGCAGCTCCCAATGAAAACTATGATCTTTTACCATTTGGGTTTTTGTCCATGCTTGGGAGATCCTTTCCTTCTTCCTTCATCTGGTTGACTTCTACTTCAACTCAGACACCACCTTCACCAGAGTGTCCTGAGTATATCCTCTCCCAGGGGAGGTGTTCTGGGCACGCCAGGCACTGAGCCACCCAGGTGCCCCTAATGAACTGTTTTAAATAATAGACTACATTCTGTCCCTTACCTACTCTACAAATAAGAATTTTATTACTTCTGTAATAGATATAAAATAATATTTATATATAATAATAATATAAAATTGTATACATTTTGTAATAATATAAAATTGTATAAATTTTATAAAATTCTAAATAAAACTTTAGGAGCATGGCTAATTGTTAAAATTTCTTCTGGAAATATATAGCATAAAATAGTTCATTGGAGGGTGCCTGGGTGGCTCAGTGGGTTAAAGCCTCTGCCTTTGGCTCAGGTCATGATCTCAGGGTCCTGGGATCGAGCCCCATATTGGGCTCTCTGCTTGGTGGGTAGCCTGCTTCCCTTCTCTGCCTGCCTCTCCATCTACTTGTGATCGCTCTCTGTCAAATAAATAAAATCTTAAAAAATAAAAATAAAAACATAGTTCATTGGGTGCTTTAGTCTCAATGTTAAAAAAAGGTTCTGTCACATATTAACATTTTCTACAATATGACTATTATAATCATTTAGATACTCATTCTAATCTTACATACCAAATGTTTACCAACCCTACTGAAACACAGGCGCTTGGATGCATGTGTGCACGCACACACACACACCCCTTGAATACATATATATAAAAAGAAACTTTGAGTTTGGGAGGGTAAACAATTTCATTTCTTTTGAATTCTTGCCTTCATATTTTTACTGATAACATCAGAAATGAATGTGGAATTCTATAATTGCAAAATTTGATGTATTTAATTATGTAAAATGATTGACTTCCCATACCCAGTTTTGATGAATATGCTGAAACACAGTTATTTTCATATTGTAATGCAATAAATGTATATAATTATGTAAAATCTTTTTCTAGAATTGTCCATAACTACTTAAGTGGAGAACCATTTGAAGCATACAAAGAAAGCTCATATTTTTCTCGCTTTCTACAGTGGAAATGGTTGGAAAGGTATGTTCTGATTTAAAATTCAACAAAAACAAGTAGTAACTTCTCACAATATATACTGATTAATGTATACTTTTCCATCTCTCAAGATAATATTGGAAATCTTGGGCTGGATATGGTATTGCACAGAAATTATTAATATGTGTTATGTAATTTCTTCTGATTTAGTTAACTCTTTTCTCTCCTTTTAAAATGACAGTCAGCCCTATCTATGGACACAGTAGTTAGAAAATAAAACATATTCTAGATTCACAGAAATAGAACCTGAAGTGCACTGGTTTGGTCTTGCGGGACTAGCCGCATAGATTCAGTCAAGGGACTTGACCTTCATGAGCGTCAGGTCCCTGAAAACAGAGGTAATTCTAGAGCTGCCTACGAAGGGCATGCTCAATCAGTGTGGTTTTGACAATGGTTATTGATTGGTTAGATTTCCAGTTCTGCTTCATTCACGTTTCTTTTGAGATGTTGAGTATCAACACCTGGGTTGAGGTTCTTTTCCCATAGGGCACTGCGCTGTAGATTGTTGCTTTCCTCCGAGGCTCTCTGATAGGCCCGATACATACCATGTCGTGATGGGGACTAGCTGCTGACCTTCCTTCAACTAGTCAGGGTAATTGGACCGTTCTAGATCTATCTTCAGTGTTTTCAGTCAATTTTCAATGTTAGCATTTGCTTATTTCTCTCTCTTTTTTTTTTAAAGATTTTATTTATTTATTTGACAGAGATCGCAAGGAGACAGAGAGGCAGGCAGAGAGAGGGGAAGGGAAGCAGTCTCCCTGCTGAGCAGAGAGCCTGATGCAGGCCTTGATCCCAGGACCCTGAGATGATGACCTGAGTGGAAGGCAGAGGCTTTAACCCACTGAGCCACCCAGGCGCCCTTGCTTAGTTCTCTTAATGTCATGGAAGGAGTCCCACCGGAGGAAACCCTTGCCTCAGGCACTCCCTTTGAACAGCGCAGTGTCATAAGGAAGGCCAGGACAAGAGCTAGGTAGGCTTTTGGCTTTTAAAATAACAATGTGATGTGACACCTGAAACTGAAGCTTTTTTTTTTTTTTTTAATTAATTAGGCAACCAGTAACGAAGGATACATTTAGACATTACAGAGTTCTAGGAAAAGGCGGATTTGGTGAGGTAAGTAATACGGGAATAGCTATAAGCAATACTTCTAGAAAAGTAAAACAGCAAGGTACCTGAGAGACATGAATGTGTCAGCTTTACCAATACCTTTATTTCCTTACTGGGTATTTTGGGAATGATTTAGCCAATCACGAGAATTAAAATTGAAACTTCAAACAAAAGTACTTTGCTACCTGCTTTTAGAAGATTCAGATCTTTGTGATTTTTTTCTTTCACTATATGTTTCTTAAAAAGTTATTTCCCCGGGGCGCCTGGGTGGCTCAGTGGGTTAAAGCCTCTGCCTTCGGCTCAGGTCATGATCCCAGGATCCTGGGATCGAGCCCCACTTCGGGCTTTCTGCTCAGCAGGGAGCCTGCTTCCTCCTCTCTCTCTGCCTGTCTCTCTGCCTCCTTGTGATCTCTGTCAAATAAATAAATAAAAATCATAAAAAAAAAAAAAAGTTATTTCCCCGCATCCGATTATTTGACATTCAAGCTCAGTTTGTCCTGATGGAAAAGATGTTTCTTTCCATATTGCCGAATTTCTTTTTTTTTTTAATTTTTAAAATTAACATATAATGTATTATATGCCCCAAGGGTACAGGTTTCTGAATATCAGGCTTACACGCTTCACAGAACTCACCATATCACATACGCTCTGCAATGTCCATAACCCAGCCACACTCTTTACACCCCCTCCCCTGGCTACCCTTAGTTTGTTTTGTGAGATTAAGAGTGTCTTATGAGTTTGTCTCCCTCCCGATCCCATCTTGTTTCATTTTTTCCTTCCTTACCCCCCAAAATCCCCCACTTAGCCTCTCAAATTCCTCATTTTGGGGAGATCATATGATAATTGTCTTTCTCTGATGACTTATTTTGCTCAGCATAACACCGTCTAGTTCCATCCACGTTATTGCAAACGGCAAGATTTCATTTCTTTTGATTGCCGAATTTCTGTTGCTCTATTACCATAATTTAAAACTAGCCTAAAAGCTGATGTAATACAGAGTATATTATTGAATGTGCTTATTAATCTCAGCTCTATGTGGACATGTATGTGCTTCCACACCTATATCAAAAAATACTAGAAAATGTGTAAATTTAGGAAAATCCTAAGAAAACTACTTAGGTAGTTGGTGGTAGATGGTTGGTTGGTAGATGATCCAGTATGATGGCTCTCCTAGATAGAGACTGTTGTGCAGGTCGGACAAAGAATCACAGGCAGTTCTGGTTAGGTCATTAAAAGTGGTGTTAGGGGTGCCTGGCTCAGTTGGTTAAGCCACTGCCTTTGGCTCAGGTCATGATCCCGGGGTCCTGGGATCGAGCCCTGCATCGGGCTCTCTGCTCATCAGGGAGCCTGCTTCAACCTTTCTCTCTCTCTCTGCATGCCTCTCTGCCCGCCTCTCTGCCCACTTGTGGTCTCTGTCTGTCAAATAAATAAACAAAATCTTTAAAAAAAAAAAAAAGTGGTGTTAATTGCCTCATTTATTGTCTGGAGTGCTCATATTCAGTTCCAGCATTTGTAACTCCCCAGAGCGGGGACAGCCGCCGGGAACCAAAGCTGCATGTGTGGTCAGAAGCAAGTTAAACTGCCAGCTTGTGATTGAAATCACCCATGCTCCCAAATTCCCAGGGAAGGCCTAAACCAAAGCCTCAGAGATCCCTCAACGTGCATTAGGAAGCAGACCTAAGAGGCCTCATCCCACAAGGGAGGCCTGTCCTCCATCTGGTCTCGAATATGGAGAGACATCGGCTCACATCACCATTACCTCAGGGGAAGAAGAGCAATGTTGTGCCTAACACAATTCTGGAGACCTGTTGGAGCATTTCCAGTGAGCCGTCCACACGCTTACTATAACCGTTCCAGGCCAGAGATTCTGTAAGAAATGCATCCTCTGCTTGAATACCTCCTCAAGCAGACAATTTACTCGTGCTTTTTAATTCGTGCTAGTCTGCCTTTCGTGATGTCCAAATGTGGAACTCAGATTCTGTCCAAGAACAGAGGATGGTCCAAGCTCTTGTGTTTACAAAAGAATGTAGTTCTAGTTAGAGCCACATGGAGGTTTTAGCCACGGACGCAGTAGTAACATGTTAGCAAATTTTAACTGTTGTGAAAGACTTGGTGTATTTATATTTATAGATTATTTTTTTAACACATTTACTTGTGTTTCCACACAAAAGATTGTATGGATGGATACACAGTTCTGTTTTTTCACAAACCTGTTCTTGACGTGCCATTTGTTACACTGAGTCTGTGGGGGAGCAAATAGTCCGTTTCCATTGTGTCTCCCTGTCAGAGGAAGCCCCGTTACCCTAATGCAGACAGCCTCAATGCCTTTGAAGTCCAAATTCCAGTGATGGATTTACTTTTTCCAAATGCTAACACCTCTTTCAGTGAGTTTGCAAGGACAAACATTTTGGTCTTACTTTGTTGACCACAGTGCTTTCCCATAGGCTTCAAGTCCCCCAGAATAGATTTGTAGGGTCCTGCGGTGGCACCAAGGTTAAAGAGTTGGTGGTGTCTCTGCGCGCATGGCCGCAGAGGCAGCACAGATCCGTGGAGAGGACTTGTGGGCAGCAACTGGGCTTGCTTCCTGCTGTGTGACTGCAGTCTCCCCATTTCCTCCTCCTCACGACAGGGAGACGATCCCTGCTGCGAATGGGTCTTCATGTCCAGATGAGAGTACGGTGTCCGGTCCTCTTAACTTCTTCTCCCTTCTCTTTCTTTAACTTGGCAGTTCCACTTAAAAGAATCTGTGATAGGGGTGCCTGGGTGGCTCAGTGGGTTAAAGCCTCTGCCTTCAGCTCAGGTCATGATCCCAGGGTCCTGGGATCAAGCCCCAAGTCGGACTCTTTGCTCAGCAGGGAGCCTGCTTCCTCCTCTGTCTCTGCCTGCCTCTCTGCCTACTTGTGATTTCTGTCGTCAAATAAATAAATAAAATCTTAAAAAAAAATAGAATCTGTGATAAAGAGATATACCAAGATTAATGTGCCAAGACTTAATGGTGAGAAAATGAGTAAATAAATTTTGGAGAAGTCAGATATTGGGAGAACTCTAATGGTGAGAAAACAGTCACACTGTAAGATGAAAACAGGAGATTATAAAATATTTTCTATTCTATAATATAAGGTCAGGTTCTCCACCCAAAATTCAGGAGGACTCACATGGCTACATGGTTATCTTGGAATTCCAGTGAGTTTTATCATTGTCCTTACTAATACTTCTCTACAATGAACTTTATTTTCCACAATGAACTTTACATTTTATCATCAAGATCATGTTACTGATGGATTAAAATGATACATGTTTCATGTTTGCTTATAAGGAGACTGTATCTGTGTATGTGTGGTATGTACATGTGTTATGCGTGTGAGGTGCGTACGTGCCTGTGGTATGCGGTAGGTGTGTGTAGGGAGTGTGTGCATGTGTGTGTGTGCGGTGGGTATGTCTGAGGTGCGTGTGGTGTTTGTGTGGTATGTGTGTGGCAGGTGTGTGTAGGTGTGTGGTGTGTGTGTCTGTGTGTATGGGTGCTCGGGCAGTGGATGGGAGTCAAAGGAAACAAGGTAGCCCCATGTTGACAGCCCAGAAGCTGTGGGATAGCTGCTTGGGAGCTCATTATAGCCCCATCTCCACTTCTGTGATTTTGGATGTTCTTTCCTAGTGGGAAGGTAAGTGATGTATAAATAACATTTTAATAACTAAGCATGAAAGTGTATGAATTCTATGCAATATCTTTTCTTATATTCTTAAACTTTTAAAAGAAAGAGGAATCAGTTTAGTTTTGAACATTGTGGCCTTGTGCAAGGACTGAAGGACCCAGGGAGACCCTGGCTGACCCAACATGCTGTGATCACCTGTGGGCAGCAGGCAGAGTGTGACCCCCTCCTCCCCTGTCCAGTCCACTAGCCCCTTGCAACTCTTCACCGGTGGGGCTGATCCTGGAGAAACGGGGTTTGGTTGCTGGTGGTAGTGGTGATGGTGGCGGCCTAAGAGGTGGCAGGTGTGTAGAAACCTTTTTTCCACTTTTTTAAAAACTAGGTTTGTGCCTGTCAAGTGCGAGCTACAGGAAAGATGTATGCATGTAAGAAGCTAGAGAAAAAAAGAATAAAGAGGAGGAAAGGTGAAGCCATGGCTCTCAATGAAAAGAGAATCCTAGAAAAAGTGCACAGCAGATTTGTAGTGAGTATCTGGGTTTAGTCCTTGCTGGGGATGGTGCGGTGAGGACCGCTTTCCTGGGCACCGCCTCCACGCCGGCATGGGTGTGGGCTGGGCTGCCTGGGCTGGTGGTGGGGATGGAGACCGGGGACAGTCTGGTTGTGCTGGTGGCCTCTTCCCTATCCATTTCTTACTGAACATAAACACAAAACAGTGGGGCCTGGTCTCTGGGCTTCTCCTTACACCCCGCATCAGGCTGTTACCAGTCAGGACCCTCCCCTCTCCCAGGAGGCAGTGCTCATCCTGGGCTGTGGGATCACTGCCTCTGGAGCCTGAAGGCACTGTCCTGAGTCCTTGTCTCGGCGAGGCCGCAGTCTGACACCAGCCCAATGTACTGCTCACTTTCGGCTAGGGTTCCCCAAACGTATGGAGTGTCAAGTCCCACCTTCTTCGTGTCAGGCGGGGTCAGACGAGCAGGGCTGGGGTGAAACCGGGACTCTCCCATGCCCTGTGCTGTGCATGAGGTGCTGTGATGTTCATCCCCAAACTTAGCTACTGTCCCCCACTTCGTGTCTCCTGGAGCATCTGTGGCAACAGGCGGGTCTGTGTGAAGGGGGAGAGGGAAAGAAAACTGAGGAAAGGACTTGTGGTGTCATGCTTACTTCCTCCAAATCACTTCTGTCTTAGGACTGAGGTTTGCTGCTTTGTGCTGGGGGACAGACTTTGCACAGAGTGGCCTGCACTGCCGTCCTCTACATTTCCCTGTGGGGGTGACAGGTCTCTCCTCGTGCGTTCCACGAAAATCTTTAATACAACTGGCTTGTCATGGAGTTCTTTCCAATATGTTTATGTAACTACCTTGAAAAACAGAAATCCACAATCTACCTTTGTTAAAGGGACATATAATACACTGGTTTATTCTGTTTAAAGGAAATATTTTTGTTTCTGTATTCTTGGCCTGTCCCAAGAAACCTGGAAATATTTTCCTTCATCCTTTTTTCCCCTAAATGGGGAAAAATTAACAATATCTTGTTAATTTCAAGTGTACATCGTAGTGATTCCATATTTTTATGCATTTTGAAATGATCCCTGTGATAAGTCTAGTTACCATCTATCACCACTCTGTTATTCCAGTATTATCAACTATATTTCCTATGTTGTACATTACATCTCCCTGACTTATTTGTTTTATAACTAGATGTCTGTACCTCTGTTTTTTAAAGTTTGCTTATTTATTTAAGTAATCTCTACACGCAACATGGGGCTTGAACTCATGAGCCCGAGATCGAGTTGCATGCTCTTGTGAATGAGCCAGCCAGGTGCCCTGAGGTTTGTACCTCTTAATCGCTTCCGCTTCCTTTTTGTCCCCCAGCCCCTCCTGCTCTGTTAATCAACAGTTCGTTCTCTGTGCCAGAGTCTGTTTCTGTTTTGTTTATTAGTTTGTTTTGTTTTTAAGATTCCGCATATGAGTGAAAGTATATGGCATTTGTCTTTCTCTGGCTGACTTATTGCACTTAGTGGGCATCATACCCACTACGTTTGTCCACGTTTTGGAAGTGGCAAGATTTCAGCCTTCTTTATGGCTGAGTCATATCAAATTGTCTGTATGGACCACATCTTCTGTCTCTTTTCATTTGTGGGTGGGCATTGAAGTTGCTCCCGTGTCTTGGTTGTTGTAAATAAGGCTGCGATGAACCTAGGAGCGCAGATAACCTCTCTGGATCGGTGTTTTCATTTTCTTTGGATAAACACCTAGAGGTACAATTACTGGATCATACGGTATTTCTGTTTTTTCTTTTTTTAAAGATTTTATTGATTTGTGAGAGAGAGGCAGATAGTGACAGAGATAGCGAGAGACAGCACAAACAGGGAGGAGAGGGAGAAGCAGACTTCCCACTGAGCAGGGAGCCCGATGTGGGGCTCAGTCCCAGGAGCGTGGGATCATGACCTGAGCTGAAAGCAGATGCTTAACCAACTGAGCACCCGAGGTGCCCCTTGTTTTTCTTTTCTGAGCAACTTCCACACTGGTTTCCATGGTGGCTGTACCAACTTACATTTCCTCAACAGTGTACAAGGGTTCCTTTTCCTGCACATCCTTACCCACACTTGTTATTTCTTGTTCTTTTGATGCTAGCCATTCTGACATGCATGAAGTGAAATCTCATGGTGGTTTTGATTTGCCTTTCCCTAATGGTTAGTGACGTTGAGAGTCTTTTCATGTGCCTGTTGGCCATCGGTGTGTCTTCTTTAGAAAAACATCTGTTTGAGTACTCTGCCCATTTTCCCATCAGGTTATTTTTCATGTTAATTTATGTAAGTTTTAAAAAATATATTTTTAATATTATCCCCTTATCCGATACGTGATTTGCAAATTCTTCCATTCGGTGGGTAGCCTTTTCGTTTTGTGGGTGGTTTCCCTCACTGTGCGGAAGCTTCTTAGTTTGTTGTAATCCCATTTATTTCAGCTTTTGTTGTTCTTGCTTCAGTAGACTCTGTCCCCCACCCCAAATATTGCTAAGACTGATGCCAAAGCACTTACTTCCTATGGTTTCTTCTAGGAGTTTTATGGTTTTACTTGTTATGTTCAAGTCTTTAATACATTTTGAGTTAATTCTTATGTGTAGTAAAAGGTAGTGGTCCCGTTTCCTTCTTCTGCATGTGGCTGTCCAGTTTTCCCAACACAATTTATTGAATGGACTCTCTTTCCCCCGTTGTATGTTCTTGCCTCCTTTGTCATATATTAATGGACTATATATATGCATTTATTACTGGGCTCTCTATTCTATTCCACTGATCTGTGTGGTTGTTTTATATCAATACCATACTATTTTCATTACAGCTTGGTAATACAGTTTGAGATTGCGGACACGATGCCTCCAAGCTTTGGTCTTTTTTCTGCAGATATCTTTGGCTCTTCAGAGTCGTGTTATTTTATACAAATTTTAGGATTATTTGTTCTAGTTCTGTGAAAAATGCTATTGGTATTTTGATAGGAATTACACTGAATCTGTAGATTACTTTGGGTAATATGGGCATTTTAACAATATTAATTCTTCCAATCTGTGATGATGGTGTATCTTACCGTTTTTTTTTTATGTTGTCTTCAATTTCTTTCATCAGTCTCTTACAGTTTTCAGAGTATAGGTCTTTAACCTCCTTGGTTAAATTTATTCCTATGTATTTTATTACTTTGATACAATTATAAATTGGATTCTTTTCTTTTTTTTAAAGATAAGTTTATTTATTTGAGAGAGGGAGTGTGCACATGTGAGTGGGGAGAGGGACAGAGGGAGAGAATCTCAAGCAGACTCCCCACTGAGTATAGAGCCTGATGTGGGGCTTGATCCCACAACCCATGAGATCATGACTTGAGCCAAAATCAAGAGTCGGATGCTTAACTGGCTGAGCCACCCTGGTGCCCCTGGGATTGTTTTCTTAATTTCTATTTCTGACTGCTTGTTATTAGTGTATAGAAACACAACCTGCTTCTGTATGTTAATTTTGTACTCTGTGACTTTACTGAAATTATTAATTAGTTCTCAGATCTCTTTGGTGGAGTCTTTTGGGTTTTCTATATATAACATCATGTCATCTGCAAATAATTTTACTTCTTCCTTTCAATTTAGATGCCTTTTATTTCTTTTTCTTGCCTAAATGCTATGGCTAGGACTTTCAATACTATGTTGAGTAAAAGTGTAAAGAGTGGGCATCTCTGTCTTGTTCCTTATCTTAGAGGAAAAGCTTATAGCTTTTCACCATTCAGGATAATGTTAGCTGTGGGTTTGTCATATATGACCTTTATTATGTTAAGGTATGTTCTTTCTATACCCACTTTATTGAGAGTTTTTATCATAAATAGGTACTGAATTTTGTCATAAATTTTTTCTGGATCTATTAAGATGACCATATGATTTTCTTCTTTCATTTTGTTAATATGGTGTACCACCTTGATCTGTTTGTGGATGTTAAACCATCCTTGCATCCCTGGAATAAATCCCACTTGATCCTTTTTAATATATTTTTGAATTGGATTTAGTAATATTTTGTTGAGGATTTTTACATCTATGTTCACTAGGGATACTGGCCTGTAATTTTCTTTTTTTTGTAGTGTCTTCATCTGGCTTCAGTATCAGGGTGATTCTGGCTTTGTAAAATGAATTTGGAAGCCTTCCTTCCTCTTTCAATTTTTTTTAGTATAGTTTGAAAGGATAGGTACTAACTCTTCTTTAAATGTTTGGTAGGGGGGTGCCTGGGTGGCTCAGTGGGTTAAGCCTCTGCCTTCCACTCAGGTCATGATCTCAGGGTCCTGGGATAGAGCACTGCATCAGGCTTTCTGCTCAGTGGGGAGCCTGCTTCCCCGCTTCTCTCTGCCTACTTGTAATCTCTCTCTCTCTCTGTCAAATACATAAATAAAATCTTAAAAAAAAAAAAATGTTTGGTATGTGGTCCTGGGGTTTTGTTTCTTAGGAGTTTAAAAATTACTGCTTCAGTTTCATTACTGATAATTGGTATGTTCATATTTTCTGTTTTTATGTGATTTGGTCATAGAAGATTGGGTTTCTAGGAACTTACCCATTTCTTCTAGGTTGTCCAGTATGTTGGTGTGTAATTGTTCATACTGATCTTTTATGATTCTTTGTATTTCTGTGGTGTCACTTGTAACCTCTCTTTCATTTCTAATTTTTAAAAGAATTATATATTTATTATTGATGAATCTAATTAGAAGTTTATTGATTTTATTTATTTTTTCAAAGAACCAGGCTTTAGTTTAATTGATCTTTTCTATTGTTTTTAATCTCTATTTCATTTATATCCACTCTGATCTTTATTATTTTCTCCTTCTACTAACTTTGGGCTTTGTTCTTATTCTAGTTCCTTTAGATATAAAGTGAGATTGTTTATTTGGCATTTTTCTTACTTCTTGGGGAAGGCCTGTGTTGTTATGATCTTCTCTCTTAGAGCTGCTTTTGCTGTGTCCCATAGGTTTTGAAAAGTTGATTTCCATTTTATTTGTCTGAATGTAGTTTTTGATTACCTCTGTGAGTTTTCCTTCATCCTTGATTATATTTTTTTCCTCTCTGTTTACAGTTGATCAATGGGTCATGACCTGAACCTGTGTCAACCTCCTTCCCACAGCCCACCCTGGCTTGCCCACAACATGGTTATGCACAGGGACAGGTCAACACTTTTTATATAAATTTATTGTGTATCTAGCCAAGTTATTACTAGCCACAAAAACTTAGAAAATTAAAACTTGTAATTGATACCATTTACAATAGCATCAAGAAACATCATAATCTAGGCAAAAATATATTAAAAATGTGCAAAACTTCTACACTGTGATCTAAAATGCCATTACGAGAAATTAAAGAAGATGAAATAAATGGAAGGATACCAGGTTTATGGATTAGGAGATAAAATGTATGAAGATATTTGTTTTCCCAAATTGATAAATAGATTAAATGGATTAAATGCAGCCCCAATCAAAATCCCAGCAGGATGTGTGTGTGTGTGTGTGTATGTGTGTGTGTGTGTAAATTGACCTACAAACCAACAGAACAGTGGGCAAAAAACTTGGACAGGTATTTCACACAAGTAGTTCCAAATGAATAAATATATGAAAAAGTATGACAAGTGTTTCCTGTATTTGTATATACAGAGAAATGCACATTAAAACCACAATAAGAGACAACTATTCCTTCAGCAGCATTAACTGACAACATGAAATGCTGGAAGGATGTGCAGGGGCAAGACCTCTCTTGCACTGTGGGGGAGGGGTATTAATTTTAATTTAACTTGTATGCTGAACGTGGGTGTTCTAGAAGTGTGGAACATAAGTGCTCAACAATTAGAGCATACCTTTGATGAATCATGATCCCAAGTGTCTTTGTGAAGTTTTGCCATCTACCCACTTAGCTATAGAAAGTTCTCTCCTCTCAATATAGAACTCTGTAAGATCTTGGACAGCTAAAATGTCCAAGAAGCCCCAGATGCATGGAATGCATTTCGGTGAAGCATATGGGATTCGGGTGTTGTTGTGATAAACCTAACACGGAGTGTGTGAATAATGTTCACAAATAGAGGAAATCACCAAGGAATGAGCAGGTGTCTGTGCTTTGTTTTTTATTATGCTGTTGTCTTTAGGTTAGTTTGTGCTACACTTACGAAACCAGAGATTTCTTGTGCTTGGTGCTAACCATTATGAATGGAGGGGACTTGAAGTTTCACATCCACAACTTGGGCAACCCTGGCTTTGAGGAGGAGAGAGCTATTTTCTATGCCGCCGAGCTGTGCTGTGGCTTGGAGGATTTGCAGAGGGAAAGAATTGTGTACAGGTAAGAACAGCATGAACTCCTGGGGCCTGGGAGACTGTTCATCCTGAGCTTTAGGCTCCCACCGGGCTCCCTCCAGCCACCCAGGTGCCTGGGCAGGAGGGCTGTGGTGGAGCCCTTGGTGGCCATACATAGGGTCTGGTCACTCCCACCGTTGGGAATATGGTCAATCAGCAGTGGACCTTGGTTTTCATTTTAGTTCTCTTTGATCTCTAGTAGGTCGGTTTTATTTGTTAAGTTGATCAAATATAGGCAGTGTTAACTCATGTAAGCATGAGAAGAGCCCATTTCTAAATTAGTTCTATTTAGGACTCTGGGCTCTGTTCCAGCAAAATAGTGTAACAATTAAATGTCTCAAAATAATACTTTATTTTAATATTTTGCATCTTAGAATTCAGTAAAGAAAATTTAATAGGTAGAATTAAATTAGTATGATCAAATATTTAATTTTAGGGAAAGCAGTCCCTCCAGTTACCCTTTGGGTATGGAGCTCCTGAGCTCTGACACCCTTCTCGACCCTTCCCTGTGTAGCTCTGTCCCTTCACCTCTGTAAGGACATCTACTTTCAGGTGTGGACCATTGCCTACAACCATTTCTGACCCTGCCATTTCCCCTACATTCCAAGGGGTCTGTGTATCCCCTGCCCTCACCTACCCCATCCAGTTGTTCACCAAATCAGACCTGGATGTTTCCCTACATCCAGGCTTTGGGGTCACTGGCTTAGTTCATGTCTTCCTCAGGTTACCTGGCAGGCAGACAGTTGAATGGTCTCGCTGATGCCAGTCTTGCCCCCGTTCCTGCTCTGTGCAACCGATGACAGGCCTTCCTGTGGTGTGGATCCCATCCTGTCATAGCAACCCTAGCTTGGAGCCCTGTGGGCCTGGCTCTTCTGACCCTGTATGGTGCCACCCCCTCTGGTTTCTCCAGCTGGGTGTCCTGCACCCCAAATGGGGGCTGTCTACTTTTGTGATGTACTCGTACTTCTTGAGTGTCCTCATATCTTCATACCCTTGCACATGCGGCCTGTTGGTTGAAGGCCTTTCTTCTCTGCAGCCCCTCCGCCTGCATTCAGAGAAAGTGTAGCTCATCCCTAAGTTCCCCACCCTTGAGAATGGGGGTGTGTGCTCCCCGGGGGCATCCTCAGAGCACCTGTGTTGTCCCACTGGAGGGCTGGTCACTCCAGCTGCAAGCATCTCAGAAGCCCTTTCTTGGATCCCTATTCTCACGAACTCTTGGCTCTGTCTCACGTTCCCTGGAGGCACCTTAGGATCTCTCCAAGGCCGAATCACGGGCCTGGCCATGGGGCTGGGCAGTGCCTCTGAGGTGGTGCACCTGGGGCAGACTGCTGCCTTGGGAGCCATTCTCATGGACACAGGCCATGTCACCACACTCACAAGGAGAGACAGGTGGCCCACGAAGCAGGGAGCAGGCCTGGAGGAGCTTGAATCCTCTTTCACTCTGGGAGCACCTGAGAGTTCAGTGCAGTTCAGTGCAGGTAAGCCCTTCTGCTTGCTTCCGGTGAAGACGTGCACCAGACCTCGTTTCATTGCTCGTGGCCTTACTGTGCTTCACACGCACTGCTTCTTTTACAGACGGAAGGTTTGTCACAACCCTGTGCTGAGCAGGTCCTGTCTATGCTGCTTTTCCAGCCGCGTGGGCTCCCCTCATGTCTGCATCACGTGTCAGTCTTTCCTGCAGTGTTTCAAGCCGTTTCATTATTATACTTTTGACTGTGATCTCTGATCTCCGATGTTACTGTCGTTTTTGTCTGGGGACACCACACACAGCGCTCACTGCCACACACAGTGGATGTAATCAGTGCGTGTTGTGCGTGTTCTCATTGCTTCACCCACCGGCTGTTTCCCTCTTTCTCCTTCTCGGACCTCCCTGTTCCCTGAGACGCAGCAATATGGCAGTTAGGCCAAACAATGACCTGTAATGGCCTCTAAGTGCTCAAGTGAAGAGAGTCACACATAGCTCACTTGGAATGAAAAGCTAGAAATGATTAAGCTTAGTGAGGAAGGGATGTCTGAAGCCGAGATAGGCCGAAAGGTAGGCCTCTTGTGCCAAACAGCCACATTGCAAATATTAAGGAAAAGTTCTTGAAGGAAGTTAAGAGCGCTACTCCAGGGACTACATGAATGGTAAGAAAGCCAAACAGCCTCATTGCTGATAGGGAGAAAATTTGGGTGGTCTGGATAGGAGATAAGACCTGCCCCAGTATTCCCTTAAGCCAAAGCCTAATCCAGAGCAAGGCCCTGACTCTCAAGTCCAGGAGGGCTGAGGGAGGTGAGGAAGCCACAGAAGAAAATTCTGCAGCTAGCAGAGTGGGTTCATGAGGTTTAAGGAGACACAGAGGGGCTGGGGGGAGCAGCACAAGCTGATGGAGAAGCTGCAGCAAGTTCTGCCAGCGATCCAGCTTTGATCGCCCATGGAGGTGGCTCCTAAACAGCAGATTCTCTACATGTAGACACAACAGCCTTATCTGGGGAGAAGATTCCATCTTGGACTGTCCCCGCCAGAGGACAAGTCCACCTGGCTTCAGAGGTTCAAGGGACAGGCTGGCTCCCCATTAGGGGCTAATGCAGCTGGTGACTTTCAGCTGAAGCCGGTGCTCCTTTACTATTCTGGAAATTCTTAGGACCCATAAGAATTGTGTTAGCTTTCCTCTACCCATGCTCTACCCATGGAACGACACAGTCTGGACAACAGCCTATCTGTTCACAGTGAGATTTACCAAACGTTTCAAGCTCACTGTTGAGACCTACTGCTCAGAAGAAAAGGTTCCTTTTGAAATATGACTGCTCGTTGAAGTTGTACCCGGTCACCCAAGAGCTCTGGTGACATACGGCGAGATGAGTGCCGTTTCCCTGCCTGCGAACACTGTGTCTGTTCTGCAGCCCACGGAGCAAGGAGTAATTTTGACTTTGAAGTCTTATCATCTAAGGGACACATTTTGCAAGGCAGTTAATGCCATGGATGGTGATTCCTCCACTCGATCTGGGTGGGGTACATTGAGAATCTTCTGGGAAAGATTCACCATGCCAGACGCCATTAAGAAAATGTTCCCATGGCTCAATGTCAATACTAACAGGAGTTTGGAATAAGTGAGCTCCAGCGCTGGTGAGGACATTGAGGGGTTCAAGACCAAGTGGAGGAAGTCACTGCAGATGTGGTGGAAACAGCCAGAGAGCCAGAAGTGGAGCCTGGAAAGGCAAGCGACCTGCTGCCCTCGCAGGATAACACTTGCACGGGTGAGGACGTGCTTCCGTGGAGGAGCGAGGAAGGTGATTTCTTGAGCTGGAGTCTGCTCCTGGTGACGATGCTGTGGAGATGGTTGAAATCTGACAAGGACAGACACTTAGAACATTGCATGACCTTAGTTGGTAAGGTGGCAGGGCTTGAGAGGACTGGCTCCAGTTTGGAGAGGAGTTCTGCTGTGGGTGAGATGCTACCAGATAACCGCTTGCTGCAGAGAAATAATTTGGGAAAGGAAGAGTCCATCAGTGCAACAAATTTATTCTCTTGTTTTAAGAAACTGCCGTAGACACCCCAACCTTCAGCAACCCCCACTGTGATCACTCAGCCGCTGTCAGCATCTAGGTAAGACCCTCCAGCAGCAAAAGATTACAGCTTGCTGAAAGCTCAGATGATGGTTGGCAGTAAAGCATTTTTTAATTAAGGCATTCATTGTTTAGGGGTCACCTGATGGCTCAGTCGGTTTAGCATCTGTCTTTGGCTCGGGTCATGATCTCAGGGTCCTGGGATCTAGCTCCACATCTGGCTCCCTGCTCAGCGGGGAATCTGCTTCTCCCTCTTCCTCTTTCCTTCCCCCTGCTCCTGCTCTTTCTCGCTCTCTCTCACACTCTTTCTCTCTCAAATAAATAAATAAATAAAATTTTAAAACGGTATTCATTGTTTTGTTAGACATAATGCTACTGTACACTTAATGGGTCTCAGTGTAGGGCAAACATAACTTTAATATGCACTGGGAAACCAAAAAATTCGTTTGACTCATTTTTTTGTGATAGTCACTGAATTTTGACTGTCTAGACCAAATCCCTGTATCTCTAAGGAGTGCCTCATTACCGGATTGGTTAGAAGATTTTCTTTTCCTCTAGCCTTTCACCTTGGGCTCCCGCTTGCCCTCAGACAGAGCAGGGGAAAGGCATGGGCTGGCCAGCACTTAGTGGGAACTTAGTGCATGTCCACAGCACCCACCAGTAGGAGGCGCCTGCCATTTGTTAAATGGATGACCCGTGGCTTTCAGCCTCTAATGATGCGTCCCCTCCCTTAGGGGCCTGTGAAGCACTACTTTCATTCTTTGGAATTATTTCTTGTAGTCAGAAGTTGCCTCTTGACAACCTTTATCAGACCAGGTACCAGAAAGATGACCTTTCTTTTTGCAGACGGATGGTACAAATAAGAATGCTCTATCATCTCAGCACTCTGAGGTCAGAGAGGAGGCACTCAGGCCTGGCTTTGAGCCACCTGTAGGGTACAGCATGTTCCTAGTGAGAAGGAGAGCCCAGGGGCCTCTTACCCTCGTCTGTGGAAGCTGCTCCAGGTGTGCCAGGCCTCACAGGCTTGCAGAATTCTTTCTAGTATAAATGATTTAAACTGGACCCAGGCCTGATCAGGGAAGGCTTTCGGGAGGACCTGGGACTTACCTGGCAGCTTGGCTAGATGGCTAAGATCAGAGCAGAGGGTAAAGGGATCATTCTTTTGGGGGAGATGTGCGCCGCGAGTGCCTACTGGAGAAAGTGAGTAGAGGAGTCCACCTAAACCAGAGTGGTCATAAAGACAGGAGGATGGGGCGCCCGGGTGGCTTAGTGGGTTAAAGCCTTTGCCTTCGGCTCAGGTCATGATTCTGGCGTCCTGGGATCAAGCCCTGCATCGGGCTCTCTGCTCGGTGGGGAGCCTGCTTTCCTTCCTTTTTCTCTGCCTTTCTCTCTGCCTACATGTGATCTCTGTCTGTCAAATAAATAAATTTAAAGTTTTTTTTAAAAAAGGAGGAAGGAAGAAGCAAACTTGTTGGCTTTCTGTTGCCCACCAGGCCCTACGCTGTGCCCTTCATGTCTGTTATTTATTTGGAGAACATGTTAAAATAGTTGCTAAAATGCCGTAGCATCCTAGAGGCCCTCCCACAGTTTCCTGGAGCATTTCATCTTTTTTTGGTCTGTCATCCTCTGCTGTTTGTTCAGATAAAATGCCTGAAACAACATCACGACGAACCACAGAGGAGTGCTAGGCTCAGGGCGGTGTGGGCACAGCCCTTCCAGGAGGGCAGGTGAACAGCAGGGAGGTGGCGTCCGACCGTGTTGAGTGGCCCAGGTGTGTGGTTTTGGGGTATAGTAGTTTGTGTCATACCTTTAGATACATCTACTTGTAACATGGCTTTGTGTAAATTGTTCGGTGAGAAAAAGTGAGGGAAAGAAATCAAGTGTGCATATAGAGAGAGCCTTGAGAGATCATAGTTTTCAGTGTGCAACCATATATCTAAGAAGTGAGCTGTTTGATTCAAACAAACAATACATAAAGACACGGGTGTGGGCATGCATTTCCAATCCAGCTGGGTACTTTCCCTTCCAGCATCTTTTCATGACATTTTGCCCATTCATTATGCGAAAGTTGGAAGGGGACTCTTGCCTTTGGGGTTTTAAATGTCCTTTAAAAATTAACCGAGTAAGGAGGCCCCTGGGAGGCTCAGTCGTTAGGCGTGTGCCTTCGGCTCAGGTCATGATCCCAGGCTCCTTGGTTTGAGCCCCACAGTGGGCTCCCTGCTCATCAGAAAGCCTGCTTCTCCTTCTCCTACTCCCCCTTGCTTCACCGCCCCCCATGTGTAAAATAAGTAAATAAATAAAAAATCTTTTAAAAAATTAACTGAGGAACATAGTTTCTGTAAAATCAGATCAACTGAAATGCTTTTCGTTAGGGACAGACCCCGTGAGTGCCCTAACACCATTTGAATATTAACATGTGGGAATGACTAATTCCTTATTAAATAGCACTCGAGTCTATGGACAGTGTAGTTGATCCTTGAACAGATGGAGATTAGAGCATCAACCCAGTCGAAAATCCACATGTAACTTTTGACTCCTCCAAAATTTTGCTACTCATAGTCTGCTGTTGCCTGGAAAGGTCACTGATGACATGCAGGTGATCACATTATTCTGTGTGTTCTGTGGACTCTGCCCTATGCTCTTACCATAAAGCAAGCTAGTGAGAAGGAAATGTTAGTTAGAAAATTGTAAGGAAGAGAGCATGTATCACAGCACTGGGACTGTAAGAAAACCCACACGTAGGGGGACCTAAGCCGACCACACCCATGTTGTTCAAGGGCCAGCTACAGTTTCTTTTCACGTAAAAGCTTTTCCCAAGACTGGCCTGCAGCATCAGGGAGTGGCTGGCTGTGGAGACCAACCTTCTCCCTGTTCCTCATTCACTCTGGGGATGGCATATTTTGCTTGCCATTGTTTGGGTAGTGAAGTGTCTTTTAAATTATAAGAATTATTTTACCTAATAATGTAGTCTGTATGCAGGGGAATATGGCAAAAGGCTACAAAAATTTTAAAGACTTGGCTTTTTAAAATGGTTTCATTTTTGCCACTATGGAAAACAGTAAGGAGGTTCCCCCCAAAATTAAAAATAAATGCCATATTAACTAGCAACCCCACTTGTAGGTGTATTCTTTTTTTTTTTTTTTTAAAGATTTTATTTATTTATTTGACAGAGAGAAATTACAAGTACACTGAGAGGCAGGCAGAGAGAGAGAGAGAAGGAAGCAGGCTCCCTGCTGAGCAGAGAGCCCGATGCGGGACTCGATCCCAGGACCCTGAGATCATGACCTGAGCCGAAGGCAGTGGCTTAACCCACTGAGCCACCCAGGCGCCCCTTGTAGGTGTATTCTAAAGGATATATCCACAGTATGTCAAAGAGAGGTCTGCATTTCCGTGTTCACTGCAGCATTATTCAGAATAGCCAGCATCTGGAAACAACCTACATGTCCATCGGTGGGTGGGTGGGTGGGTAAAGAAAATGTGGTACATGCATCCTCAATGGAGTTATTATTTGGCCATGTGAATGAAGGAGGTCCTGTTATGGGTGACGACCCAATGGACCTGGAGAGCTTCATGCTACGTAACATAAGCTAGACACAGACAAATACTGCATGGTTTCACTGGTATGTAGAGTCTTTTTTTTTTTTTTAAGATTTTATTTATTTATTTGACAGAGAGAGATCACAGGTAGGCAGAGAGATGGGCAGAGAGAGAGGAGGAAGCAGGCTCTCCATCGAGCAGAGAGCCCAATGCGGGGCTTGATCCCAGGACCCTGAGATCATGACCTGAGCTGAAGGCAGAGGCTTAACCCACTGAGCCACCCAGGCACCCCAGCTGGTATGTAGAGTCTTTAAAAAAAAAAAAAAAGTCAAACTCGTGGAAACAGAAAAATCACTAAGGGCTGGGGGTGGGGGATAGGAAGAGGCTGGCAAAATGGCACAAACTTTCAGCTATAAGATGAGTAGCTATAGATATAATGTAAAATATGAAAACAGAGTTGGTAACACTATACTGAAGAATTGAAATTTGCTAAGGGACTGAGACTTAAAGGTTCTCACACCAAAAAATGTGAGGTGGTGGGTGTGTTCATTAACTGGTGTGGGAGAATCCTTTCACAATTTTAAGGGGAAATAAAATTCTCGATTTCATTGCATTTTCTAGCAATTACAGAAATAATACAAAAACACCTAAAACCGACAATAAACGAGTGAGGGGCCAGAGACGCCTGTGTTGGCTGTTTCTCAGTGTCGCCGCCTGTCATGTTCCAGAAGGGTCAGCCTCCAGGCTCCCTCCTAACCATGGCCATGTTGTCTTGGGCACATTCATCTTTGAAGAGCTCACACTGCGGAAGAGGGGCATCATTTCTCTGTCTCTGTATATCGACCTTTCTGCACATCCCATACAAGTAGAATCAGCATGTGGCCTTTTGGTTCTGGCTTTTGTCCACTACCATGATGTTTCTCTGGTTCACGCATGTGTTAGCATTTATCAGTACCTGATTCTTTTTTATGTTGGAATAATCCCATTGCCCTTTTGCCAGTCGATGGGTATTTCAGAGTGGTTCCACTTTTTGGCTGTTACAGAGAATGCTGCTGTGAACATTGGGGTATGAAGTTTCGTTTGGACGTATATTTTCTGTTCTCTTGGGTAGATACCGACAAGTGGAATTTCTCAAGAGCATGGAAAATTCATGTTTACCTTTTTAAGACCGTTTCAAGCTCTCTGCCAAAGAGGCTGCACCATTTTACATTCCTTCCAGGGCTCCAACCCCTCACATCGTCTCCAACACTTGTTAGTATCTCCCCGTTTAATGCTAGCCCACCCCAGTGGCCGTGAAGTGACGGCTCATGGTGGGTTTTGTGTTGTTTTGTTTTGTTTTGCTTCTTGGTAGTTTTGATTTGCATTTCCCTGATGACTGATGATATAGAACATCTTTTCAATTGCTTATTGGCCATCTTTACATATTCGTGGTTAAATGTCTATTCCAATACTGTATCCACTTTCAGTTTGGATTATTTTGTCTTATCAGGATTAAATGGCAAACATTTTTGTATATTCTGGACACATGTCCTTTACCAGATGTAAAATTTGCAAGTGCTTTCTTCCAGTCTGTGGCTTGTCTTTCCATGTTCTTAATGTGTCTTTTGAATTGCAAACGTTTTTAATTTTAGTGAGGTTCAATCAATCAGGGTTTTGTTGTTGTTGATTATGCTTTTGGTAGTTTCTCTAAGAAATCATTGTATAACCAGCAACATGAGGATTTTGTCCTGTGTTTTCTTCTAAGGATTTTATGGTTTTAAGTCTTATCTTTAAGTTTAGGACCCACGTTCAGTTTTTAGTACAGTGTAGGTGGCTGAAGAGTCTCCATCCCAGCACCATTTATTGAAAATACTGTCATTTCCCCATTGAAATTCCTTGGCACTTTTGTCTAAAACTGATTGACTGTTAAGAGGGCAGGTTTATTTCTGGACTCCCAATTCTATTCCACTGGTCTGTAATGTCTGTCCTGCTGACAGTACCGTACTATCTTGATTACCGTAGCTTTGTGGTGAGTTTCGAAATTGGGAAGCATGAGGCTTCTAACTTTGTTCTTTTTTGAGATTGATTTGCCTATTCTGGGTCCTTTGCATTTCCATATGAATGTTAAGATGAGATCTACTGACCTTTGAACACAGGATGTCTTTCCAGTTACTTAGATATGCTTAAATTTCTCTCAGTAATATTTTGTACTTTTCAGTATATATATCTTATCCTTACTTTTTTTTTTTGCTGTTAAGCTTCATTTTGAATTTATTGTTTTTGATGCCATTTCAAATACTGTTGTTTCCTTTTTATTTTGTTTATTTTTATTTTTTTAGAAAGAGAGCATGAGCAGGTGGGGACAGAGGGAGGAGGAGAAAGAGAATCTTAAGCAGGTTTTACACTTAGTGTGTGGAGCCTGATGTGGGGCTCAGTCCCACGACCCTGAGATGATGACCTGAGCCAAAATCAAGAGTCAGATGCTTAACCAGCTGAGCCACCCAGATGCCCCTATAGCTGTTTTCTTAATTTTATTTTTGGACTATTTTGTGCTAGTGTGTAGAAATATGTCTCATTTCTGCATATTGGTCTTGCGTCCTCTCTCAACAATTTTATTAGCTTTAGAAGTTTTGTTGTGAATTCCTTAAAATTTTTTACATGTAGAATCATGTTACCTGTGAATAAAGACAATAGATTCATGTTTGTTTATTTTTCTTTCCCAGCTAGAATCCTGCTGCTTCTCTTGGTACTTCATGAGAGGGAAATTTTGGGTAGACATACAAAAGCTTGAATCAGTGCACCCTCCTGAGTCTTCCGAAGCAGACTAGAAAAAGCAGTAATTAAAAACCAGCCTGATGAATGCTGTGTACATTTATATACAATGAATACAGAGAAAAGACTATTTGAGAATGATGTCACTGAGGTCAGATCTGTCCCTTCCCTCCCATCAAGTGTCCTCTGTGTCACTGTCAGAGTCAAAATCTCAAGTTTGCAGACTAGAGGGTCAGGCTTAATATTGTAATTCTTTTATATTTTAGAACATGGAGGTTGTAATTTTTAGCTGATACCAAGTTCAGATATTTAGTGGATAATAAGGTCTTCAGTTATTTTTCTCTCACTTGGGTTTGATTTTATTTTATGCTTTTTTTAACGTAGATTCTTTGGGTTACAAAGCTGATTCTCAGATTGAGAGCTGAATTTTGATACCTACCTTAATCATTGGATCAGTTTTGCTTTGTCTTGATTTGTGATCCAGAATCTTCACAAGACATTTCTCTGCAGTGAAAGCTTTACTGTGTACTCTTAGCAATAAATCCAGTGTTCTATGCTGGTTTCAGCCCATCAACAACCAGTCTTATGTCTGGACCAGCCCTTGTGATCCTTATTATATATCTACAAGATGCAGCAGTAGCCATCAAGAAACTTTGAAAGAGAAAAAAGGCTATTTCTTCTAAGTTCTGGCAATTCCGTGCAGTACCTGGGACCACACAGAGATGTCTGGACGTGCAGGGGTTGGGGAGAGGAAACACATGAGCATGTGGGCCTAGGGTTTTGCAGTTATTGGGGGCGAATGTGGGGGCCTAGAGGCTCATAGTGTCACTCTTTATCGGTGATTTTAAAACATAAGAACGGGAACTTAAAACATTAGAAGAGAAAAAAAAAAAAAAACAAAAAAAACACCAAGCCACCCAAATGGTCAGTTATTTAAATAAACCAAGATCTCTAAAACAGAGGAGCCTGGGATGGGGGTGGTCTGGTTTTTCCAGCCAGGCAGCCGGCAATGTGTTTATTGAGAGAGACATCTTTGAAGTGGATACCTCAGGCACCAGAGCTGGAGTCAAACACTGGCATTACAAAAAAAGGAAAACCGCCAGGGCTAACACTACAGTGATTGTGGAATCCAGGCTACTGTGGTTTTTAAAAAAATGCTGAAAGATAATGCACTTGTCCGGAAAGTGGCCCTCCATGCACCCTCACTGTTCTGGCTGGAAGTTAGCTGACATTGTCCTTGACAATCATGGCATCTTTCAGCAGCTCCCAGTGGATCTGGACACTCTACACTCTACTCATGTGGGTCAGGAGTGAGCCAACAGGATCAAGAAACAACTCTTTGTTATGAAGGAGGGGCATTATGCAGGGAGCTGGTATGGATGCTTCCGAAGGGTTACACCATCTTCTGGGAAGAGCTTTCTTCTCTTAAGATAGAAAATTATTTACAACAGAAGTTCCTTGCCTCTTGCTTACTTAGGGGAGGAAGGATGCAATCTGTTGCTTCAGGAGAGGATGTGTTTGGAGTAATGTATTATGGCCCCGGTTTTATGCAGTGTGTTCCTGGAGACAATAGAGGTCCTGAATCTACCCTGTACTGACGCCCACACGAGCTGAGAGAGCAGTTGTCAAAAGTTAACAACTGTTAACTGTTAACTTTAAAGTAAAACTGCCCTTATTTCCCCAGCAAAAATAGGTTTATTAAGGAATAGCAGAGAAGTGCATTGTGGAAAAATCAAATTTAGCAAAACCACAAGAGAGTCTGCAAAACGAAGGAGGGGGGGCTCTTTTATAGAGGAAGGGGGGGTGGGTGGGCTGTTATAAACAGAAAGTCCATTGGGGTAAATTGAGAGCTGGAAGTGTGGTGGCCTCTCATTGGCTGGTCTATGGCAGTCTCACTGACTGAGCTGTGATGACCTCTCATTGGCTGGGCTATGGCAGTGTCTCATTGGCTGGCTGTGTGGCAGTCATTCATTGGCTGAGCTGTGGCGGTCTCCCATTGGCTGGGCTGTTGCTGGGGGAGAAGGAAACCTTCCTTCGTCCTGCTGGAATAGTAAAGTGGTAGGTAAGCTAAGGTAATAACAGGTGTATGGTGCATGTCTTCCGGTTGGGTCCCCGGTTGACCAGCAGCGTAGGGCGGGAGTTCCCCTGCCCGCCTCCAGACTCCATTCTAAACGAAGTTCCCTTTTATTAATTTTCACAACACTAAAAGTACTTGTTCAATCAGGATGATTTCTAGAGTTTTATTTTATTTTTAAAAAACATTTTATTTATTTATTTGACAGAGACAGCGAGGGAGGGAACACAAGCAGTGGGAGTGGGAGAGGGAGAAGTAGGCTTCCCACTGAGCAGGGAACCTGATGCGGGGCTTGATCCCAGGACCCCAGGATCATGACCTGAGCAGAAGGCAGCCACTTAAGGGCTGAGCCACTCAGCTGGCCCCTAGAGATTTATTTTATGATGGTGAACAAATTAAACTTGTGGTATGTGCCCTTTTACTTTGTTTCCATGTAGCTCCGTATTTGAATAAAACCTCCCTCTATCATATAAATAACAAAAATGCTGCTGCATATGGTCACAAGATATAGAGCACTCTGGCACACATTTTCATCGCAGCAACCTCACAGTCTTTTGAGGAATCCTATCTATTTACAGATAGATCATCTCTGGTCACCTTCCCCGTGAGTGATGAATAGTGATCCAGGTCTTGTGTTCTGTGCTTGGGCCCCTCACTCTTTTCCATAACAGGAGAGAGAACCTGAATCTTGACTTGGCAGTTTTATTATGTTGTTACATTTCTCAAGAGCTCTTCCTTAATTCAACAGGATGACATTTCTATCTGTCTGGAAGGCTGTAGTTGGAAATTATTAAGGGAAATGGGTGTTTAGCTTTGCATTGGATCTCTTTTTCTAGTGAACGAATTGTGGAATGAAAAGTAGATGATATCATCCACCATAAGGAGAAGGCAGTGCAGAATAGCGGTGGGAAAGAAACATTTTGTACCTATACTTTTTCAGTAGTGAATTGGCCCATAGCAGCCATTAGACTGTACACATTATTGCTATCACATTAGATTTTTCAGTAGCAGGAAGGATCATTTGGTCATTCCAGAAATAAATATTGGATCCCAGATGTATGCACACTTCTTAGTTGCGTGCAACACGCACATGGTGGGGAACAAATTGGATCTTGAAATCCTTGTTCTCAGGAAACTTATAAACTAGAGACTAGAAGGGGCATGCAAACGAACACAGAGATGGAGGTATGCTTACCATTTACAGTAAGTGCTCAAAGGATAATCTCTTGTTTCCATCATTTTTGGAAACATGGAAGTTAATTTAAAGTAAGAATGGCAGGTCTTAGTGTTTAAAAGAAATGTTCATCTGTCTATGACCCACATTCTTCCAAATTGGAAATTTCTGCCTTATAGTACCTGTCTCTAAAAACAATAGTAACTAGGAGACCCATTCCCTGGAGACTCATAGGCAGGTCAGCTTTTCTGCAGTGGGGAGCATGGTGGGATGACAAGTGATGAGGACAGACCTTAGATTCTTGCCCCAAGGTTAGTGAGTCATACTATCTTGAGGAATGTTTAAGGGAACACTAGGGAGTGAGCCAAAGTTCTTTTTGCTTTGGTTCCCTTACTCTGCCCCTTCCTGATCAAGAACTTTGCTCCCGATGCCTTCTGATTGGATTGGAGCTGTTTCCCAAGACCATGGTCTATTGAGGATGCACTGAAGTTCTGGCTATGCCAGGATTTAGGAAACCCTCACCTGTGGCTGGGCTGGCCCTGGCCGTTCTCTTCCCCTGACTCCCATAGTGTGCCCAGCAGGCTGTGCATGCACAGCCTCACTCCCCAGGAGAGGCTGGTTAACTGGCAGGATCCAGAAGGGAGGGAGGGGATAGTGGGAGACAGAGGGTCACCAGGAGAAGGCAAGGTACTGGGATGCAGGTGTGTGCTGGGACAAGGGAGGAAAGCCATGCAGATAAACCGTAGACCAGACAGAGGTTCAAGCCTCGGGCTCCAGAAATCATCTTCTCATGGTCATTCATGCCTCAGTAACAGGCTGGGAAATGGTATCCAAAGGCAAGTGCTTTTTTTTTTTTTTCGTTAAACAAGAAGAGGATGGGCATGCAACCAGCAAAATGAGTTTCTGGTGCCCCAGAGCATGAAGGTATAAGATCAGCTATAAACGGCTTGAGAGTACAACAAATGATACACAAGTTGTACCCAAGTCAGCAGGCTGTGGGGCGGAAGGTTGTATGATATAAGAAGACAATCTCACTTCCTTTCATCTTAGCATTAGTCGGACCCGTCTGAGTATGCTGGCCTTCGTTTGTGTTACTGGCATAAGACCATGATTAGATCATCACTTAGCAATCCAAAAGGAACTGACAAGATCACTAGGAAAGCCCTTCCCTGGACAGTTGAAGAAGCCACGTCCTGGAGGCTGAGTGGCTGACCAGCGACGAGGCATTATCCAGTGTCCTCCACACAAGGTCCACGCCCAAGCTTGGAGATGTGCGAAGAGAGCTGTTAAGTTAATTAAAAGCCCGGAGAAACCATGAAGGAAGGTGCAAGAAATGACAATACATTGGCCTAATGCGGTGGCCCCATTATACACGCCAACATACCCAACGTCCAGCGTTTGCGGTGGGGCAAGCACTGTGTTCCAGCTTGTGGTTTAGCTTCCATGTGACCCACTGAACTTGGCTGGTCCTCAAGACCAGCACTCTGTCTTCAGCTGCTTCCCAGAGATTCTGTGGCCCTGACAGGAGACGGTGCCTGTGACATGCATGGGCACAGTGGTGGCATGCAGGGCGGGTGTTGGATGCATCTCTGACATCATTCCTGCTGCGGCTGTTACAACACACTTCCTTTCAGAGTCCGCTGACGCACAGTGCGTGGGGACAGCTCAGTGGACGGCTGACCCATGCTTGGAGCAGGGAGGTGCAGGACATCCCCGGAGACATTTACGTAATTTGGGGGGCAGCTGCTGTGTTAATGTTGAGCATCAGCCTACATAAGCAAGGAGGCTGTGGCGGTTCCAGGTTAAGGAAGGCTACTTCGTTCTTAATAACATTTATAAGGATTTTTTTTAATACAGAAAAGAATACAGGGAAAAGCAAAAATGCTTTCCATCCCACCCAGATGGTGCAGGAGCACATGTGCATGGCTCAAGGTGCAAACACAGAAGCCACCTGCCCCTTGGCCGTGGCTCCTCTCCGCTAAGGGGACTGTGACAGCAGTGGCATGGCTATCCCTATAGGAGGGTTTCTCTGATGCCACTCAGGCTGTGTTCACATGTCCCTTAGCTGCCAGGCTTGCTTCTCATCTTTTCCTGGGGATGTGGGTTTGGGCCTGAGCAGGTTTTACACTAGCTGTGGCCTCTGGAAGGGCTCACTTCAGGTAGCTCCTGCCTCTGACTCTTTACACAGCTCTCCCGAGTCCAGCCGCTTTCCGTCTTCTCTTGCTCTTGTGAGGAGGTTCTAGTAATCTGGCCACAGAGGGAGGGGCAATGCTCAGGGGAGATGGGGTGTTGTGATAGGGCTGCATTTGAAACCACAATTAAATATAAATCCTCTGAAAAGTAAATTTTTTTCTTTCAAAGGGAAGAACAAATAAGCAGTTTGGAATACTACATTTAAGATATTATAGTCTTTAGTGACTTGTATTTTTTATTTTATTTTATTTATTTGACAGCGAGAGCATAAACAGGGGAAGCAGCAGAGGGGGAGAGAGAAATAGACTCCCTGCTGGGCAGGGAGCCCAATGCAGAGCTTGATCCCAGACCCTGAGATCATGACCTAAAGCCAAAGGCAGCTGCTTAACCATCTGAGCCACCCAGACACCCCTAGTGACCTGTATTTATTTGAAGTCTGTGGTATCCCTCCTTCATAATAAACTTCGAACTGTCGTGGCTATTGATCACAGGCTTCCTGCTGCAAGGCTGAGCTCCCCCAGCCCTGCCTTGCTGAGGAAGTGGGTGGGTGTGGATCACGCCCCAGTACAGGGGAGGACACTGAAGCCTAGAGTGGTTCAGGTCACATGGCGGAAGAGCAGCAGAGCTAGGATTTGAATCTGTGCCCATCTGATCCCCCAAAGCTGAGTTCTTCCTGGTATGGGAAATTTTCAGTTGTTGACATTTTAAAAAGTGTATGAATGATAAAATAAATTGAATCAAATTCATTAAGGACTAATTCCTTACTACGGGGCTGTACCTTTTATCACTGAACTGTCTCAGATCCGTGGACCTGGGTGGAGCACACAGTTGTCATGCGCACGCTGTTGGCTGGGATGAAACCTCTGTGGCATCCTCATCCTTCCCAGGGATGGCATGACGGTTTTGTTATCCCCTGTTCTCGGCGCTGCTCATAGTAGAGACATCTGTGGTTATTTCTGCTGGGTGAATGAATCAGTGTTGCCTTCTGAATAATTGAGCTTTTTGTTGTTGTCTCTTCCTTTGTAGAGACTTAAAGCCTGAGAATATCCTCCTCGATGACCGCGGTAAGTAAGTGAGCTTTTCATATCTAAAGCATAAGACTTTGTTAAGAGGGGTTTGGTTGGGTGCCTGGGTAGCTCAGTGGGTTAAGCCTCTGCTTTCAGCTCATGTCATGATCTTGGGGTCCTGGGATTGAGTCACGATGGGGGGCTCTCTGCTCAGCGGGGAGCCTGCTTTCCCCCTCTCTTTCTGCCTCTCTGCCTACTTGTGATCTCTCTCTGTGTGTCAAATAAATAAATAAATAATCTTTTTAAAAAAAGAGGGACTTGGTTACAGAAAGTTAATGTGGGCTTAGCCCATTGTTGCAGAATAGAAACAACAACGAAAAGGGAAGCTCTTTGGTACGTGTTCTTTTGAAAATACAACAGAGATAACATTGTCATTCCCCTGTATTTAGGCAAAAAGCAAAGTTGGTCATAATTTTCAGTTAATAATTGAATTTTAAAGCATATTAAAATAAATTCACTGTAAGAACATTTTTCTCTCTCATACTGCTTGCTGTTGGTCCACATCTTGATTTTTCCCTTAGAAGTGTATTTCCACCCAGGAGCTCCTAAGAATTTTCCTTTTATAAAAATAACAAAATGAGAGGCACCTGGGTGGCTCAGTAGGTTAAAGCTTCTGCCTTTGGCTCAGGTCATGCTCTCAGGGTCCTGGGATCAAGTCCTGCATCGGGCTCTCTGCTCAGCAGGGAGCCTGCTTCCTCCTCTCTCTCTCTGCCTGCCTCTCTGCCTACTTGTGATCTCTGTCTGTCAAATAAATAAATAAAATCTTTATTAAAAAATAAATAAAAAATAAAAAATAAAAAATGAGGGGCACCTGGGTGGCTCAATGGGTTAGAGCCTCTGCCTTCGGCTCAGGTCATGATCCCAGGGTCCTGGGATAGCCCCGCATCAGGCTCTTTGCTCAGCAGGGATCCTGCTTCCCCCACCCCCGCCTGCCTCTCTGCCTACTTGTGATTTCTGTCTGTCAAATAAATAAATAAAATCTTTTTTAAAAGAAAAAAAATAATAAATGGTTGTTGAATTTTGTCAGTGCTTTTTTCTATCAAAGTGATTATATGTTCTTTTTTCTGTTAGTATAGTTAATTTTCAAATAGTAAACTAACCTGTAATTTCTGAAATAAGTCCAAAGTGGGCATAATGAGTTATTCTTTACATAGATTGCTAGTTTCTCTCTTCTGATATTTTGAAGATGAGGCTGGCTCTGTTTTTGAGGGCCCTGGATCACCATGTCTCTGCAGTGCTGGAAGCACCAGAGCCCTGCTGTGTCTGTGTCACTGCACACTCTCTGGGAGCCCAGAAGTCTTGGCTTAGCTCCCAGGTGCTCCCAGCCTCCGCAAGAGTCCCAGGTGGGAGCAGCCGGAGAGTGGCTGTGTGTGTCCCCTACGCCTAGTGAACAGCCTCTGGTTTGACCAGGGTTTATAAATGCTTCTGGGAAAATACTTGTGTCCCTTGCAGCTCCCCTCTGATTGGTTCTCCACACAGGGTCTCAGTGAAGCACATCCAGGAACTGCCATGGCTCACAGATGCCCTTAATGTATAACTTATGTGCACCTGTGGTCAGTAGTAGTATGGGCCACCATGACCTTGGCTACCTTGTCCCAAAGCAGGTGCCAAGTGTCATTTCTTTGGTGCTTACTGTTACTTATTCTTTAGATACTGTGGACCTGGTCACATTCTTGTTAAGAATGGAAAGGAATGACAGAACTTTGTTTTGCTTTTTTGATTTCAGGAGACTTTCAATCTTTTCTTTTTGCTTACCTACTCTTTTAATTTTAAAAAGTGTAATCCTAGCTATATTTTGTGACTTATAAATGCAATGGATGGTAGGTTTTTTAGTATCCTGCGTTTAAAATTCCCAAGAACTAATTTCTACCAGAAACAATAGAACATAGGAGCAACTCTCTCCTTTCCCATCTTGACAGCTTGTCAGTGTTTCTGTTTTTGTCTGTAAAGCATAACCTGACATTTGTGGTGAAATTAGGTTTAAAAGAGATGATTATCAAGAGAACTACAGGCCAATATCTCTGATGAACATAGATACAAAAATCCTCAACAAAATACTAGCAAACCGAATCCAAGAATACATTAAAAAAATCATTCACAACAATCAAGTGTGATTTATTCCTGGGATGCAAGGGTGGTCCAGTATTCACAAAATAATCAACATAACATATCACATCAATAAGAAAAAGGATAAATCCACATGATCATTTCAATAGATGCAGAAAAAGCATTTGACAAAGCACAACATCCATTCATGATAAAAGCCCTCAACAAAGTAGATTGAGAAGGAACATACCTCAACATAATAAAGGCCATATATGAAAACCCACAGCTAATATCATCCTCAGTGGGGAAAAATTGAGGGCTTTTCCCCTAAGGTCAGGAACAAGACAGGGATTACTCTCACCACTTTTATTCAACATAGTACTGGAAGTCTTAGCCACAGCAGTCAGACAAGAAAAAGGAATAAAAGGCATCTAAATTGGTAAGGGGAAGTAAAACTTTCTGTATTTGCAGATGACATGATGCTATATATAGAAAACCTTAAGGACTCTGCCAAAAATCTGCTAGAGCTGATAAATGAATTCAGTAAGATTGTAGTATACAAAATCAATGTATAGAAATATTTCTATACATCAATAATGAAGCAGCAGAAAGAAAAACTAAGAAAATAATTCCATTTGTAATTATGCCAAAAATAATAAAATACCTAGGAATAAGCTCAACCACAGAGGTTAAAAGCCTATACTCTGAAAATTTTAAAACATTGAGGAAAGAGGGGCACCTGGGTGGCTCAGTGGGTTAAAGCCGCTGCCTTCGGCTCAGGTCATGGTCCCAGGGTCCAGGGATCGAGCCCCGCATCGGGCTTCCTGCTCGGCGGGGAGCCTGCTTCCTCCTCTCTCTCTATCTGCCTGCCTCTCTGCCTACTTGTAATCTGTCTGTCAAACAAATAAATAAAAATTAAAAAAAAAAAAAAAAAAAAAAACATTGAGGAAAGAAATTGAAGATGATACAAACAGATGGAAAGATATTGCATGCTCATGGATTAGAAGAACATATATTATTAAAATGTCTAAACTACCTCCAAGCAATCTACAGATTTAATGCATTCCCTATCAAAATATCAATGGCATTTTACACAGAACTAGAACAAGTAATCTTAAAATTTGTATGAAACCACAAAGACCCAAATAGCCAAGGCATCTTGAAAAAGAAAAACAAAGCTGGAGGTATCACAATTCCAGATTTCAAGATATGTTATAAATCTGTAGTGATCAAAACAGCATGATACTGGCACAGAAAAAAGACACACAAATCAATAGAATAGAATGGGAAACCCAGAAATAAACATATACTTATGGGTTTATTTAATTAATCTTCAACAATTAATCTTCAACAAAGGAGGCAAGAACATGCAATGAAAAAAAGAATATGCAATGGTCTCTTCAATAAATGGTGTTGGGAAAACTGGACCACTTTCTTACACCACATACAAAAATAAACTCAAAATGGATTAAGGACCTAAATATGAGACCTAAAACCATAAAAGTCCTAGAGGAGAACACAGGCAGTAACTTCCCTGACATTGGCCATAACAATTTTTTTTTTTTTTTTTTTTTTTTTTTTTTTTTTTTTTAGATATGCCTCACAAGGCAAGGGAAACAAAAGCAAAAATTAAGTTTTGGAATTACATCAAAAAATCTTCTGCATAGCAAAGGAAACAATCAATAAAACAAAAAGACAATAACAACAAAATAAACACAAAAAGACACTGAATAGGAGGAGATATTTGCAAATGACACATCCAATAAAGGGTTAGTAACCAACATATATAAAGAACTTTTAAAACTCAATACCCAAGAGACAGTCCAATTAGAAATAGGCAGAAGCCATGAACAGACATTTCTCCAAAGAAGACATCCAGACAGCCAACAGACACATGAAAAGATGCTCAACATCCTTCATCATCAGGGAAATGCAAATCCAAACCACAGTGAGATACCACCTCATACCAGTCAGATGGCTAAAATAAAGAACACAATAAAGAAAAAGTGTTGGTGAGAATGCAGAGAAAAAGGAACCCTCATGCACTGTTGGTGGAAATGTAAACAGGTGTGGTCACTGTGGAAGACAGTATGGAGGTTCCACAAAAAATTAAAAGTAGAAATACTATATGATCCAATAATCACACTACTGGGTACTTACCCAACGAATATGAGAGCATGAGTTCAAAGGAATACATACACCCCTATGTTTATTGCAGCATTATTTACAATAGCCAGACTATGGAGGCAGCCTAAGGGTCCATTGACTGATGAATGGATAAAGAAGAGGTGATAAATATATATTTGATGGAATATTATTCAGCCATAAAAAAGAATGAAATCTTGCCATTTGCAACAACGTGGATGGATCTAGAGAGTATAATGCTAAATGAAATAAGTTAGTCAAGGAAAAACAAATAAACCATATGATTTCACTCATACATGGAATTTAGGAAACAAAACAAATGAGCCAAGAAAAAAAAAAGAGAAAAACCAAAAGACAGACTCTTAACTCTAGAGAAAACTGAAGGTCACCAGAGGGAGGTGGTTGGGGAATAGGTGAAACAGGTGAGGGGAATGAAGAGGACACTTATCATGATGAGCCCTGAGTAATATATGGAAGTGTCGAATCACCATACTGTACACTTGAAATTAATACAACACTATGTTAACTATACCAGAGTTAAAATAAAATTTAAATTTTAAAAGGCTGGTTGGGGCCCCTGGGTGGCTCAGTTGGTTAAGTGTCTGCCTTCAGCTCAGGTCATGACCTCAGTGTCCTGGGATGGAGCCTTGTGTCCAGCTCTCTGCTCAGCAAATAGTCTACGTCTCTCTCCCATGCCCCTCGCTCTGGGCTTGCTTGCTCTCTCGAAAAGAAATAAATAAAATCCTTTCAAAAAAAGCTGATTATCATCTGTTTGGGGTTTTTAGGTACATTTACTGTTTGTCCATCCTAAATATGTCAGCCCTTTTTTTTTTTGAAAACATAAATTAAGTGGAACTTGCTTTGTGAAATTTAACTGGTAGTTGAGATAAAAAAGAAAACTATCATGCCTATATTTTCTATATAGGAGACTTCAGTATTATGAAATAGGTATATTCCCAAAAAGCAGGCTGAGCAGTGAATCCTTGTAAAGACTAGTAGCATTTTATTATTGACAATGATTTTAAAGGACATCCTATATGTCATATTCTTTTATCTATAAAATATATATCAAAGATAAGGATACTATTTTTAAAACATAAACCCAATACTTTTATCACATCCAAAAGTATTTAGCAACTCTTTGGGGCACCTGTGTGGCTCAGTTGGTTAAGCATCCGACTCTTGATTTTGGCTTAGGTCATGATCTCAGGGTTCTGAGATTGAGCCCCGCATCGGGCTCTGTGCTGAGTGTGGACCCTGCTTAAGATTCTCTCTCCATCTCCCTCTGCCCCTCCTATCAGCTTTAAATCTTCCTTAATTATTTCATAAGTGTTTTTATAGTTGTGTGTTAAATGTAGCATGAAGTTCATATTCCATTTGGTTGATATCTTGTTGAGTTTTAATTTTCATAGGTTCCTCCTCCCTGCTTCTTTGTGTCATTTGTTTGTGAAACCAGTGTTATGGGTCAGAGTGTGTGTTTCTAGAATTCATGTCATGAAGCCCTAACCCCCAGTACCTCAGAATGTGACTGTATAGCTGACCTTTGAACCATGTGGGGATTAAGGGGAGCAGCTCCCCAGGCAGTCAAAAATCCGCATAACTGGGGCCCCTGGGTGGCTCAGTGGGTTAAAGCCTCTGCTTTCAGCTCAGGTCATGATCCCAGGGTCCTGGGATCGAGCCCCACATCCGGCTCTCTGCTCAGCAGGGGGCTTGCTTCTCTTCCTCTCTCTCTCTGCCTGCCTCTCTGCCTACTTGTGATCTCTGTCTGTCAAATAAATAAATAAAATCTTTTTAAAAAATCCGCATAACTTTTCCTTTTTATGAGAGAGAGAGAGAGAGAGAGAGGAAGCTGGAGAGGGGGGAGGTGTAGATGGAGAGAGAGAGAGAATCTTAAGCAGACTGAACTGAGGGCAGATCCCGACACCGGGCTCGATCTCACAACCCTGAGATCATGACCTGAACTGAAATCAAGAAGTGGATGCTTAACTGAGTCACCCAGGTGCCCCCACATACAACTTTTCAACTTCCTCAAAACTTAACTACTATAGCCTACAGTTGACCAGAAGCCTTACTGATGACATTAAACAGTCGATTGACACATATTCTGTATGTTATGTATATTATATACAGTATTCTTACAACAATGTAAGCTAGACAAAAGATGTTAGAGAATCACAAGGAAGAACAGTGCATTCACAGTGCTGTTCTGTACTGAAAAAAAAAATGCGTGTGTAAGTGCACCCATGTAGTGCAAACCCATGGTGTTCAAGGATCTGCCATGTTTGGAATGGAGGTCTTTAAAGATGTGTTTACAGCTGAATGAGGTCACTAAGGAGAGTCCTAATTGCATATGACTGGTGTTCTCCTAAGAGGAGGAGATGGGATGCAGGCGGGCACAGAGGGAAGAGGCTGTGAATACACTGGGCAAGAGCAGTAGTCTACACTCCAGGCAGAGAGGCCCACCCTTCCAGTGTCCGGGGCTTTGGGCAAATAAACATGTCCTTTCAGCCCCCAGCTCTGGCACTTTGGTAATGGCAGCCCTGACAGGCTAGAGCATAGACATCTGCCATAGAGAAGTTCCTGGTGTTAGGGTACGGAGTCGACCACCCCTCAGACAGAGAACACTCTCGATAATGCAAGTCACACAGCGAGGTTTATTTCCAGCTAGCTGGGGTCCAAGTGATGAAGTCCCAGAACCTAAGTCAGGTTCGGTGGGGTGAGGAGGTTCGGAGCCGACGACTAAAGAAAGAATTCTTAAGACGTCGTTGGTGCAAAATGGTGGTTTATTAAAGCACGGGGACAGGACCCGTGGGCAGGAAGAGCTGCTGCCCCGGGTTGTGAAGGTGGGCATGTTATATACCCCATGGTTGGGGGGAGGTGGTGAAGGGATGGGAGGTTTCAACAGAGTTCTCACATGTCAGGGAGGGCCTACAAGGTGCTGGGGGCAGGCCTTGCCCTTATGGCCTGATCAATGTTGTCTTTAGGTCAGGCATTAACATCAAGATAGTTGGGAGAATCTTGGTGGGGTATTATGATCCGGCTATCATTCACATTCCCTTCTACCTCAGTCTCCTCCAGTTTATGGTGGGAGGGAGACATTAGGGCTTCAGGAACCGAGAGTTATTTGCCTCTGGAAATTTGTGCTATTGATAAGGTAACCTCCCTGTTTAGGTCTCTAGGACACCTGTAGAGAAAGGGAGATTCCTGTTCTGCAGGATTGCGATCCCTGCAAGTTAACTATTTATCGTTTTATGGCGGTCAGGGGTGCCTGAGGAATGCTACACATACGGAGGGGAGCTGGTGAAGAGGGGGTGCAAGGCGCCAGCTTTTGCTTTGTCCTCAGCCAGCCTCCTGCTCCCTCATCACAAGTATTTGCCTGGCGCAGCAGGTTTCAACAAGGACCCTGAGCACTCAAAGCCAAGGGTTTATATAGCATTTTCAAGGCACTTTTTCATAGCTACATACATCTCTTGTGCCCCACTTTGACAGTTTAACTTTGTTTAACTTTTTGCCACCCCTGTGTCACCCTAGCGGTTAAGTGAGATTTATGTTTAGAAGAATTTTCACCTTAATTACATTTCCTTCTGCCTCAGCATCCTACAGTTTTATGGTGGGGAGGGAGACCTTTGGCCTCAAGGTACTGAGCCATTTGTCTCTGGAAATTGGGCCATTGAAAAGATGGCCTTTTTGTTGTAAATCACCAGGACTTTTGCAAACCAAGGGAGACTCCCAGTCTAGCAGGATTGTGATCTCTGCAAGTTAACTATTTGTTTTCTTCAACATTTGGTCCCTATGGCACCACCACCTAACCGCCCTGGTGGTATACACAGTGTTGGCCTGTTAGGGACACTCAGTAAAATGGCTTCCCAGCCTTCAGGATGGCCATTCTTATGCTAACCCACTCTTACAGTGCAAGGTGCTGGCTTTTGCTTTGCCAAGATGGCTGTACTTATGTCAGGGCCAGACCCGAGGTGGGTACAGCCTTGTTTTTATTGGCCTCCACCCCTGGAGCTGGTTTCTGGGACTTGTTTTTAAGTCCCCTGGGGGAAGGGGAGCAGGGACAGTTTAAGGGTTAAACAACAAAGTTATTGTTTAACCTCAATGGAAGCCTCTGGCTAAAATAAAAATATGAAGTAGGTCCTTACACTGGCTTGTGGATTTGGCTGGATTTAACATGTTCCCTGCCTCCCTTATTCTTTCGGTAAGCAGGTGGTTCAGTCTGGAGGCTGGAATCGGCCCAGGTTTGATTTCTGGTGAGCATACTTGGTGTGTCCTTCCTGTTGTCTGACATCAGGAGGCATGTGAGGACTGAGCATCTCTCCTTTTACGGTGTTCAGAGTGATGACTGGTTTCACTCCTTGCTCAGCCCGATCTCTCCACTCTCCATTTCCCACCGGCTTTTCACTTAATGGATGAAGGATCAGTATCAAGATACAGCATTTCAGTGGGGCATTCGAATTCTGCCCTCCCGGGTGCACGTAATTGTTCAGACCCATCTGTAAAAAAGAGCTTTCTTTGTTTACCTGTTGGTTCAAGAAAAGCAGGTGAAATATGTGAATGCTTCCTTTTATTTCTGCTTTCCAGGAGATTGTGTTAGTTCGCTTTCATTCTCCAAGATGATCAAGGAGGTTTTTGTTTTATTCTGTTTTGGTATCATTAATAAATGTATGGATTTTAACTATTTGATAGGGTTTAATCCATCGGAGTAATTATTCTTTACTATGTTTTTTGTCCCTTCTTTGGCCAATGGATGTCCAGTAGCCTCTCATGATTTCCTTGTTTTCTGCTATTGTTTCTTACTGAAGATATTCCAGGATGACCTTGTATATGCAATGACGGAGACCTGGAGTCGGCCGTGTCTCCAAGGGGCCTGGTGTGTGGGAAGCCCCGGTGGGGGAGCCAGGTGCTATTGCTGCCCTGCTCATCATTCTTCCCCGGCCTTTTCTGGGAGAGAACACATCTGTTCTTGAGTTTTTAAAAGAAAATATTGGGGCGCCTGGGTGGCTCAGTGGGTTAAGCCTCTGCCTTTGGCTCAGGTCAGGATCTTGGGGTCCTGGGGTTGAGCCCCACATCAGGCTCTCTGCTCAGCAGGGAGCCTGCTTCCCGGCCCCCTCCCCGGCCCTGCCTGCCTCTCTGCCTACTTGTGATCTCTATCCATCAAATAAATAAATACAATCTTGTTTTTTTAAATTTTTTAATTTTTTATAAACATATATTTTTATCCCCAGGGGTACAGGTCTGTGAATCGCCAGGTTTACACACTTCACAGAAATAAAATCTTTTTTAAAAAATAAAATATTCATCATGGATTCATATTGATATTTCTAATTCTCATTATATTTCTTCATTTCACATTTGTGACTTTTTTCTCCTAATGACATTTGCATCATTACGGTATTTTTCTCTGCTTTTTAAAATATGTAACATAGACTAATCTACAACAATGAACAGAGATCTTGCTTATTTCTTCCAGCTGCCTGTGGATGGACTGGCTTGAACTGCCAGGTCCACACTGCCCCGTAGGGGGCTGTTCCAGCCCTCTGTTCTTCCAGTTTAGTGGGACCATGCCTGGCCCTCTGGGCATGTCATTTCCTGCTTTTTTTGCAGGTGTCCCTGGAGGGGTATGAGGTTGAAGGATAGGTTCACAGGGGCTTCGCAAACATTGCGAAACTCCCTGAGGTGGAGCTATGCTGATCTGTGTGCACACCCCGTGCCCCTGCTTCCCCAGGACCCCAGCCACAGACTGCATTCTCAAACTGAGTCTCTTGTCAGTTTGTTGGTAGTTTTACTTTTCATTTCTCAGTGGAAAAAAATCACTTTTCAAAAGAAAAATAAGAAAGGATACTTAAAATTTCACAACATGCCAGTACTCAAACGTAACATGTATGAAAGCAGGAAACATAGACACACTGACTAATGGCAAGCTGAGACTCAAACCCAAGGCCCAGACTCTGCTCCCAGGGCTCCAGCCTGGTGCCTCCCCTAGTGCAGGTGCATGGCTGGGAGTAACGTGACTCAGTACCACCGGGCAAAGGACAAGGTCAATTTTCCTGTCTGAGCCATAATACAGCCTGTGTTAAAGCAAAATCAGTGCCTTGAATGGCATGTTGTGGATTTTTAGTGTTGAGCACATACTTATTGGTTGGTTCATTCATTTCTTCAATATTTATTGAGCACCTACTATATGTAGGTAGGGTGTCAGGAGCTGGAGACACATGGCCAATAAGGTGTGCAGGGCATCTTCCTCCAGGGCTGGTTTATCTTTCCAGACTCTCAAAAGAAAGTTTTCTATAATCTGTTATTTTCATACTGAATTTTGTAACCATTTAAATCTTTCTATATAAAGGCATTAAAACATAACAGAAGTCTTTCAGTGAGTTTCCTTGATTTTATTTATGATTTTACTATGATGATTTATTCTTCGGAGAAAAGCTCCTTATTATTCATCTGCTGTTCCTGTATATAAGCCTACTGGTATTCTGACAGAAAGTGCTTATTTTCTCTTGTGTAGTTCATGTACTATTCATTATAGTTCTATTTATGGCTCTGATAGTTATAGGAAATTAAATAATAAACGCAAAGTTTCTATCTTACCAAGTGGTTGTCATGGTTAAGGGGCTTCCTGATTAGTAAGCAGCTATAAATGATTTCCTATTGTGTTAGTGGACCTGAATGCTCTGCAGAGTATTTTAGTAATTGTGGAGAAGTTAGATGTAATTTTAGATTTTTTTTCTCTACTGTTTATTGTCCTGAATGTGTCAGCATGCCCCCTGTGGTTTGTAATATGCTTGAACACACACAGGGCACATCCGGATCTCAGACCTGGGTTTGGCCATGGAGATCCCGGAAGGGGAGACCATCCGAGGAAGAGTGGGGACTGTCGGCTACATGGGTATGTGAACAGCTGCTTCTGGATACTCGCGCTTTGTCTTGGGGTGCCCACGTCCTCACAGCCCAGAGAAGTTCTAAGCCCCTTGGAGGGAGGACGGGCGTTGGAAGTTTGTACCTGGCCAGAGCTGGGACTCCTGAAGAGTCCTCCTGTCTGTCCTCCTGTTTTACAGAGACCGGGGTGAGGCCGTCAGAGGTCATGCAGCTGAGTGAGGGCAGAATCAGGATAGGATGGGGCCCTCGCTTTGCAGCTGCCACCGTCCTAGGCTCACTGGTCTCCCCAGGCCTTTCCGTACCCATGGTTCCCTGGTACTTACAAAGCCTCTGTGACTGGGTGGCCCTGGTGTGGGGTCAGCTCCCCACCTGGCAGTGCCAGCCTGACTAGGTATGGCCTCTGATATGAGGGACACTGAGGGCCTCTGCAGAGTACTGCAGTCACATCCCTGCCCCACCTGTTGCAGGGGTCAGTGCCCTTGGGGCACCCGTGGGTGTGGCTCTGTGCCTGCTCATTTCTTGCCCTGGGGATAGCACAGACTATTTCCTGTGACCCCCTTTGTTGACTATAAGTGACATGCTTTAAAACCCATCACTCTGAAGTGTACTGGTAAGTGGATATCAGCATGCACACAGAGCTGTGCGACCACCACCCCCAGAAAGAGACCCCGGGCCCATGAGCACCCCTCCAGCCCCGGGCCTGGGGCTGTTCACCCCCTTTCTGTCTCCACGGACTGTCTCTTCTGCCTGCTTCATGTAAATAGGATCTCACACTCTTGGGCCTTCTGTGTCTGTCTTCTGCCCCTTAACATGTTTCCAGGGTTCATGTAACAAACATTAATTTTATAATGTGTTATTTGGAATTAATTAAAAGACAATTTAAAACCAAAATTTAATTTAAATTTCCCTGTATTTGTTATGTAGCTCCTGAAGTTATCAATAATGAACACTATACATTTAGTCCTGATTGGTGGGGACTTGGCTGTCTGATGTATGAAATGATTGAGGGACATTCTCCATTCAGAAAATTCAAAGAGAAAGTCAAGCGAGAGGAGGTGGACCGAAGAGTGAGGAAGGACACCGAGCAGTATTCGGACAAGTTTTCGGAGGATGCCAAGTCCTTCTGCAAGATGGTGGGTCGGGCTCGGGGGAGGTCGGCGTGGAACCCCTAGCTTATGGGATTGTTTCCACTAACAGTCTCTGCACTGGTCCTCACCGGGAAATGACGTGATCGGGCTTCCAACCAATGGAAGCAAAGTGGAGAAGTACCTTATTTGATTTCTCAAGAGATTCTCCTGAGAGAGAAGAGTGGTGCCAAGGTCACTCATTTCCTGTGAAACTGAAGATCAAACAGAGCCTTGTTTCTTAGGAAGAGTGAGGTTTTTTCCTTCTGCCCATGTTTCTTGTTTCTTCCTCTTTAACTGGCTGCCAGGGGTCGTGGTCATGATAGACACCCCAACTTGATGGGCCGCCACGTGTCTCCCATTTTTCTGGATGCGTTAAGGGCCCCATGAGGCTGTGTGTCACAGCGGGGAGAAGAGGACGGAGGTTGTGGGGCTGGGGGCAGGCAGAGCCGTGGTTGGACGATGGGGGCCAGAATCATGGTGGGTTATGGAAGGATGTGGAAAGGGGGCTCAGGACAGAGTCAGGAGGCTGGAGGCAAAGGTGTGAGCACTTCTTGTTGTAGCCATGGCCCCTCTCACCAGAGCTGGAGAGTTGGGAGCACAAGGAGAGGAAAGCAGGGCTGGCTGGTCATGAAGAGTCAGGGGGAGAGTGGAGGAGGTGGTGGGGACAGAGGCCATGGAGAGGCAGGCCGTAGGTCCCCAAGTGGGTGCCTGCTGGAACCTGCAGTTGCTGTACCCATTACTGAAAACGTCAGTAACTTAGGTGAGTTGTTGGTGGCTGGAGATAAAGATTTTGTTTCCCCTTCCCTGTTGGTGCCAAATGTGGAATGATGAGTGTTAGTGGCCTGTCACAAGCTGGGGGACCAGGCTGGCCTTCCCTCCCATCTGCTCATTCTGCATGGAGCTGGCGGTTCTTAGCCAGCTCCTCCATGGCTAACAGCATTTGGGCCACGTTGCTATTCGACCACATGCTGGCCACCTGTCGGATACTCTGATAAGGGCTACAGGAAATAGAAGTTGGAAGTAAAGCCTGCCCCCAAGGAGCTCACAGTTCAATGGCAGGCCTAGAACAAACACAAAAAATAACTATAGTGAAAAAGCAGAATTTGAGGGGTGCCATTAACAAGAGAGAAACAAGGTCTCAAGGGTTTTCAGGATGGGGAGATGCTGTGTTCTGGTTAGGGTGCTAGGGAAGACAGGCAGTGCCTGGGTGAGAACCAGGGCTGGGCCTCGGAGCTCAGGGGCCACATCTCAGCTCCCTGTGCCCGACTTCCCTGTCCAGCCTCTGGTTTCTTGTCTGACATGTGCATGGTGATAGCCTCATCCTCACAGGCTCACTGGGAAGGGCTGATGCGGGAGCCGGTGTGACTGGCCGGCTCTTTACATGGATCCAAACAGGTGGCCAGAGCAGCTCCTGACGTGTGGACACCTGTCTGTAGTTTGGAAAGCTCTTTGATAGGTTATCTCATCTGACCCTCAGAGTGGACTTCTAAGGGGTTTTCTTAGCCTCACAGTTGGAAAATTAAGAATGTGATTTTTTTTTTAAGATTTTATTTATTTGTCAGAGAGAGTGAGCACAGGCAGACAGAGAGGCAGGCAGAGGCAGAGGGAGAAGCAGGCTCCCTGCAGAGCAAGGAGCCCGACGTGGGACTCCATCCCAGGACGCTGGGATCATGACCTGAGCCGAAGGCAGCTGCTTAACCAACTGAGCCACCCAGGCGTCCCGAATGTGATTTAAAAAAAAAAAAAAAAGATTTTATTTATTTTAGAGAGAGAAAGAGAGAGTGTGGGTGTGCATGAGTGTGGAGAGGGGCAGAGGAAGAGAGAGAAGCAGACTCCCCGCTGAGCACGGAGCCCTCAGCCCTGAGATCATGACCTGAGCTGAAATCAAGAGTTGGCGGCTTAACTGACTCACCCAGGTGCCCTTAGAGTGTGATTTCTGTGACATCCCATAATGGAGTGTCAATGGGCCAACTTGAACCCAGGCGTTCTGATCACAAGTCCCAAGGCCTTCCGAAGGGGTGTGTTAGCAGCAGGGTTGATGATGGAGTCCTAGAGCCCCTGGGCTCTAGGGATTGTGTTTGGCATCACACGGAATTCTCAGATCTGTTTTTAATGAGCAAAGCATGCTAAGAAGACCCCACTGAGCGAATCTTGTCGAGCCCTTGCCTGGTGAGGTGCGGGGGCTACAGCAGCCAGTGGGAGTCCCATGGCCCTGCCTCTGGAGACTTGGGTCCTGCAGGAGGGACGGGCCCTGAGCACTCACCCAGGTGATGGCATCACAGCCAGGCGAAGGGTATTCTAGACAGAGGGCATGGTATGTGTACCGTCAAGGAGGTGAGAAAGGGAGGGTGTGTGCTGCATCCAGAGTCCACCCAGCAAAGGCTGCAGGAGCGTGCAGGCCGGTGCACACATGTCAGATGCAGAACGTGCTCAGTCCTGTGCCTGCAACTTTGGTTTCTCTACAGAAGAGCGGTGGGTGCAGGCCAAGGTGGGCAGACTTCTCTCTGAGTGGCCAGATACATAGGCTTGGCAGGTCCCTCACACAGATGTTGGGCTCCCACGGTAAGGCAACAGCACGGACCAGCCTGTGTTGTGCTAAAAGTTCCTTGCCCGAGGTAAGGCAGCTTCCCCGCCACACCTGTCCTGTGTTGCTTTGGGCACAACCAGATCCCTTGGACTGATGATAACTGTGGACGAGGGCCTATTTGGTGAAACTTATGAAAGTATGAGTAAGGAATACTCTTGAAAGAGATGCTGTCTGTTCATTTTAAGAATATATAATTTCTAAAACTTGATTTGCCAAATTTTTGTCTCATCTGAGCTCCTTAGAGATCTACTTGATGAGTAGATTAAAATAGCTTCTAACTGTAAACGTAACTTACCATTAAAATGTTATCTGTGAGGGCGCCTGGGTGGGTCAGTTGGTTAAGCATCTGCCTTCGGCTCAGGTCATGATCCTGGAATCTCAGGATCAAGTCCAACCTCAGGCTCCCTGCTCAGCGGGAAGTCTGCTTCTCCCTCTGATCCTCCTCCACCTTGTGCCCTCTCTCTCTCAAATAAATAAAATCTTTAAAAAACAGAATAAAATAAAATGGTATCTGTGAAGTTTTTGACAGTATTTCTTTTTAAAGAGCCCCCTCATTTTTACATGGGTGGAACTTTTTTTTTTTTTTTTTTTTTTTTTTTGCCTTAAGGGGTTTACCTAGCTGACCTTTATTTATTGGTTAGCTCAAAGGCTATTATTATATTAGTTTCCACTCATTTTTGAAACCTCATATATTCTAAATTCGTGAGATCTGAATTAAGGAGGTTTGGTTGAATCTTTGAAATTTGAGTAACTTTGGGGCACCTGGGTGGTTCAGTCAGTTGAGCGTCTGCCTTCGGCTCGGGTCATGATCCCAGGGTCCTGGGACTGAGTCCTGCATTGGGCTCCCTGCTCAGTGGGGAGCCTTCTTCTCTCTCTCTGCTTGTGCTCGAACTCTCTCTCTCTCTCTGTCTCAAATAAATAAATCTTAAAAAGAAAGAGAAATTTGAGTAACTTTGTTTAGAGAGAGACACTCTTTGTTACCCCTGATTCTTTGCTTATTATTATGGAGACTTTCCGAGTTCTCTCTCCTTTCCTAGGAGCCTAAATTGACTCCATTTCTGCCTCTTGCTCAGTTACTCACCAAGAATCCCAAACAACGGCTGGGCAGCAAAGCAGGAGCAGTGGAAGTGAAGGCTCACCCTGTGTTTAAGGACATTAACTTCAAGAGGCTGGAAGCAAATATGTTAGAGCCACCATTCTGTCCTGATGTAAGTATGTTGCCCAGACAGGAGCAGGCTGTCCAAGAAAATAGGTCCACGGAAGCCTGTGATTTTCCAGCAGGTAGAGAACCGTGGGTGCTGCCTGGCTGTGCTTCTGCTCGGGTGCTCCCTCCCAGCCCCCAGCCACTCATCACACGGTCCTCACAGGTCCCCCCAGGCCTTTCTGGCAGCCGATCCTGGCTCTGCCATGCTCAGAGCCCCGGTACCACCCCACATCCTCCTTGCCGGGCCCTCTTGGCCTTCAGTGTGACAGAGTCCCCTATCTTGTGTCCTCATCACCATGCCCACCTCTTTAGTCTGGGAAGCCCTTCCCTGCTCCGTGCCTCCAAGGTCCGGGCTCCACGCTGTCCACAGGGAGTCCTGGGGGTCACTGAAGCCTCCTGTGAGCCTGCCGTGGGGCCAACTCAAGGGCAGTGTCCGTGTGCTCAGCACAGGGCCCCGCCTGGGTCAGTGCTCAGTGGGAACACCTGCAGGCAGGAAATTCCTGTTGAGCAAGGCAGAAATGCACAGACAGCAGTCTGGACTCTCTCCTTAACATCTCCAAAAGTGCGGAGATAATTCTGCAGGAGATGATGGAACCGAGGTGTACGATAAAAACATCCTTAGTTGTACAAGTCGGGACTGACTATGTTTTTAGATTCCAGTGTATTGTGGTAGTACTGCCTTCCTTTGAATCAGTTCACACATGACATTATTTACTGAGTGCCTACCACCTCCTACGCATAGAACGAGCTGTGAGGACCCCAGGGGGCACAAGGAAGCAAGGTCTTGCTGTTGTGACGCTCGCTCCAGCCTGCAGACACAGGCCGCGAACAAAGGACACAGAGCGAACCCCTGGATGGGGATGCTTCACCCCAGGGACTTGACAGGGGCAGTGGGGTCTGAGAGGAGCAGGGAAGGCAGTCTTCCCCAGGGAGTGGTAAAGACTCCTCTTGCTGTGCTCAGAGGCCTGGGGCAGGGCCTGCCAGGTCACTGCCCTGGGGCTCACATTCTGGGTATTCTACTGAATGTAACCAGAGGAACCGTGGGGGCCTGAAGACAGGTAAGTCCCGAGGTCATGGGTCAGGCAGTCTTGTCCAAGGTTGGGGGCAGGACGAGGTTCTTGGCCTTCAGCCTTGGTGCAATCCTCACCAGCCTTCCCCTGGACTGTATCCTGAGCGGGGCCCCCACTTGCTTCCATGGCCCCGCTGTGTGGGGACTGAACGGGTAGCAGCTGCTTGGAGATGTGCCGACTGGTGGCCTATGGAATGTCCCCTCTTGGACCAGGCAGGTTCCAGCAGGAGGGCAGGGCATTTCTCAGAACTGCCAGTGCCTCTTGCACGATCATGGTTGGACTGGTAGCTGGACTCCTGTGTTTTTTGTTCTTGATTTCCAGGAGCACAGGAGGCTGCACAGAGGGGGCCATGGTCCAGGCTCGGACATGCCCTGTTGGCTTGCCCCTGAGGGCTGCAGGTTCACGGTGGGTGGTGCAGGCTGGGACTCCTATCCCAGAGGTGCGGCTGGAGGCCACTAGATGAACTCCAACAGGAGGTCAAGAAGCGGGATCTGCACTTTTTCACTTAGACTTGCATGGGGCACATCATGTGACAAGGCCATGGCCCCGCTGTGTGGGGACTGAACGGGTAGCAGCTGCTTGGAGATGTGCATGGGTCCAACAGCCCTTTTCCCCTCCCTGGCCTGTCACGCATTCTCCACTGCAGGAGAGGGAAGGGTGAGGGCCTCTGGAGGGTTGTCGCCAAAGGGCGTGCACAGGGTCTGTGACCCAGGAGAGCTCCTGAGAGTGAGGGAAAGGCTTCAAACAGCGTGAATGAGTCCATTTCACACCTGCGGTGTTCTTAGTCACTAAGGAGATGGAGAAGGACTCCAGTATTCCCAGAGGCCAATGCCTCGTCATTGTTGGTGCACAGCCGCAGGCCATTTACTGTAAGGACGTCGTGGATATCGAGCAGTTCTCCACGGTGAGAGGCGTCTACCTGGACACTGCTGACGACACTTTCTACAGTCAGTTTGCTACGGGCTGTGTCTCCATCCCCTGGCAGAACGAGGTACTGCTGGTTTATCCTGGCTACGGCGCCCGGAAAGTTGTGCCTGCCCGTGTGCATGTGTGTGCCCGCGTGTGTGCACATATGTGTGTCGGTGCTGTCCCAGTCCCTGCACGGGAGAGGGAAAGTTCGCCATCCTGGGCCCCACTTTCGAAGTGGGACTGGCTGGCACCCATCTCTTACCAGCTCTGGGGGTGCACTGGGAGGGAGGAGGAGGAGGCTGCGTTGCCTGTGCCCTGAGCTGAGTGTAGGGCGGAACGTGGTGGACTGACCTCATGGGGTCTCTCTTCTTCTCTGTTCTTCTCTTACATGGGCACAGATGATCGAATCGGGTTGTTTTAAGGACATCAATGATGTGGAGCCTGAAGAAAATATGGTGTTGAATGTAGAAGAGAAAACACGATACCCGGTTTCCAAAACGAAGAGAAGCTTCTTCTACAGACTCTTCAGGAGAGGGGTAAGGGTAACAAGCATTCTATTACATCGGGGTTTTTTTAATGGGAGGTGTTCAAAGAAAAGAAATATTTCACCAAGGTAAAATCTTTCTTTTCTCAGCTTTCTTATTAAGACATTTCACATAATTTAAGAGCTCTCACTCTATGGTGCGATTTGAGACCCACCAGAAAAATCCTCACTATGTCGTTTGCTTTCGGTATGAAGACCCTGTTCTGACACGCAAAGGACAAACAGCTCTGGGGGTTGCGTAGACCGGTCATGAGCAACTGGGTCATGTCAATCACTGCCCTCCTGCTCCGACTTGGCTGCTGCCCCGTCGCAGGCCTTCTGTCACACGGAACATGGAAGCAGGAGGCTTAGCATGTTTTTCCTAGTGAACTGTCTCTCCCTACAAGAGTGCGTCGCCCTGCTTCGTACCCTGTGGTTGTCCACTAACATTCAGTCCATCTTTGTTCAGTATGAAAAGCAAGCCTTAGGCGGGGAAGGTCTGTGAGGGTGTGTCCACCGGGACCATACTTCTTCGGAGAACAGGGGCCAAGTGTGGGTTCGCGCCTGGGTCTCCCGGGCAGCCAGGCTCCCCGCACTCAGGAAGTCCTGCCCAGACATGCTCTGCGCAGGCTCGACCTGTGCAGGGGGCACCAGATGGGGACTCCGCAGCCGCGGATGGCATGCTGCCAGCTGAGCCACGTGGCACCACTGCCCTCGTTCCCCTGCAGCACTCAGCTCAGGTCCTGTAATCGCGTTGCGTGTGCAGCAGAGAAAGCGAATCTGAGACACTGTGTGTGTATGTGTGCGTATGCATGTGAACTGAGCATCCTCCGAACCATGGGGGGCGTGAGAGGAAGTGTGGAAGTCAGCCTTAGTACCAGTGCCCCCGCCCCGTGGCTGTCACCTTGCGCGTTCACTGCCAGGGAGCAGAGCAGGCGCATGTTGGCTGACTGACCCCGCGCTCTGCCATGTTGCAGGGCTGCATTAGCAGTGGCCCCAGCGAGAAGGAAGAGCTGCCCACCAGTCTGTGACCACAGCCGCAGAGCCCGACCCCGTGTCGAGGAGCCCACGCTCAGCGTTCTGTCCTGTCCGGAGCCGCAATAAATACGTGTCACAGCCTAACATGGGCCACATGCGTCTTCAGATTTCTGTGTTCATACCTGAGTCGTGTTGGCACCAGAGCTGGGCTGTAGGAAAGGGCACTTGAGGACCGCCCCGGTACCCAGAAGCCCCAGGTGTGGACATTGAGTGGCGGGGGCTCGTCCCACCTGTGCCCACAGAGGTGGGGAGGAGTAGGCTGGGGCATCAGCCTAACAGTGTCCAGGGCCAAGAGTCCTGTTCTTCCCCCTAGAGTGTCCTCCGGTGCCCAGCGTGGTAGGAGGCAGGAAGGGTCCTGCTATCCCCAGAAGTTCTTGGCCCATTTGCATCCACACTGACATCTGCTCACTCACTGAGATTCTCGTGGGTGAGGTGTGCATGTTCGTGTGTGTATACCTTTGTGGCATTCCTGGACATGGGCTGAGAGAGGGTGTGTGCAGGACCCCGAGCCAGGGCTTGGCTGTTGGTAGCCTGGGGGTCTGTGTGGCACCTCCCGGCCTGAAGCACAGGGGAAGATGGGGCTGGGAGCCCCCTGTGCTTGGGCTGGGGGTGAGGACCCCCCTCTCCAGCCCTGGTGGGTGCTTAGCAGTTGAGGAGCTCGCTTCCCACACAGGCTAAGGGATGCTAGGGTTCCGGGGTCAGTAACTCTTTCCCTCAGCCAGGGCTGCCAGAAAAGGAAGGTGGAGCCCCTTCCCCGTGGTGGGTATGTGGGCTCTGTTGCCTAGGGAGGGGTGTTGACACCCGCAGGCCTTGTGAAGACCAGGGGTGTGGTCTGTAGATTCTGTGGGCAAATGGCCCCAAGGTGCAGAACCCAAGCTTCTCCTGGATCTGTGTGTACGAGGCCTGCAGCAGGGGTGGGGTGAGAAGCCAGTCCTCTGCAACTTTCATTGAACAGCAAAGACTTGGTCTGGATCAGAGACCCCGCCATACTGCTGCATGCCGGAGAGTGAGCCAGGATCAACCACGTGCCTGGGTTCAGTGTTGCTGTCCTGCAGCCACAAGTCCCCAGCCACGTGAACCCAGATGGCGCTTCCAGGAGTGCCAGTGTCATCTGCACGCATGCTCTGGTCTGTCTAGAGGGCAGCAGTGCTGGGGCCAGGCTCTGCAGGGAAGCACCTGGGGTCGTGCCCTTCGAGACCATAAGAAGTTGATCCTCAGCTTGCTCTGTTCCCAGATGGGGAGAGGGAAGAGTGACCTTGGGGCTCGGGCCTTTATTTTAGGGATGGCTTCTCTTCTGATGGGAGCTCATCTCAGTTTAAAGACAGCAGGAGGTAGGGACGGAGACCCAAGGCCTTCGGCAAGCATTTGGTAGAACATCTGGTATGTGGTACCTGCTCAGTAAATCTGTCGGGAATTGTGGACAACTAATAAATGCTCACCCTGAGCAATGCAGGCAGGTTTAAAGAAAATAGAAATCACCTGTATTCCTACCACCTGCTTATATTCGAAGACTTTTCAGACCTTCTGTTACCAGTGTGGACACGGGGGCAGTGGTGCGCTTGTCTGCCCGGTTCCTGCCCAGTCACCACGGGGTGGAGGGCCCTGGCTGGGAAGGAGCCTGGGGGGCCCATCTGTGCCCATAGGGCACAGCTCCAGGAACCAGTGAAGGCCTTTGCCAGCCCCCGCCCCCGGTTTTTTTCTGCTTAAGCTAGTCTGAGTTGAGTGCCCCCGTGCTCAAGGGAAGAGTAAGACAGTGAATCTGGGAAAGGATTTTACGAGCTGGCACCTTTATGTATTGATCTGTAATTGTCTTCCCCCTCTGGTTAGAAGCAAGCACATATTTTTTTAAGGAGAGTTTTGAAATTAAAGCGTACACAATGAAAAATTCATCTTTAGTATCAGCAATTATCCAAAGATAATCCCTATCAGCATTTTATTCTATATGTAATCTGTATTTATTTATTTCTTGCCATTTATTTATTTTTCTAAAGGTTTATTTATTTATTTATTTGACGAGAGAGTGAGAGAGAGAGAGAGAGAGAGATCACAAGTAGGCAGAGAGTCAGGCAGAGAGAGAGGGCGAAGCAGGCTCCCTGCTGAGCAGAGAGCCCGATGTGGGGCTCGATCCCAGGACCTTGAGATCATGACCTGAGCTGAAGGTAGAGGCTTAACCCACTGAGCCACCCAGGCGCCCCATATTTCTTGCCATTTTGTTTAAATATATCTGTCTCCTTAATCTTTTACTGCACATTTAGGACAACAGTTATCAAACAATCCAAACAATTGTTGCTTCCAGCTTCCTTGTTATTAGAAATACCCATGGGATGGACAGCCCTGTACCTATATGTTTGTGCACATCTGTGATAATATTTTTAGGGTAGATTCGTAGCAGGGAATCCCTTGGTTAAAATGTATGAACAGGGGTGCCTGGGGGGCTCAGTCGGTGAAGCGTCTGCCTTGATCCCCAGTCATGATCTCAGGGTCCTGGGATCGAGCTTAGCGGTGGGTCTCCTCCCTCTTGTTCTCTCTCTGTGATCTCTCTTGCTCTTGCTTTTTCTCAAATAAATAAATGAAATTAAAAAAAAAAGAAGTGTATAAATAGTTGGCTTAAACCCTATGAGAAAGAGCTAAAGGGATTAAAGGAGGCTCTGTCTGGCAGGCGTTTCCCCTGGGATGGGCAGCAGTGGGCGGAAGGAAAGCTCTTGTCCATAGCACTGTGTCTGACTTATTCCTTTGACCATGTCTGTGTATTATTAAGATAAAAATAAACATTGCATTATGAAAATTATTTGTTTCCCAAAATAAAGCACAATTACACTCTAAAAAAGACATGCGGGCATTTTTAAAAAATATATTTTATTTATATATTTGACAGAGATCACAAGTAGGCAGAGAGGCAGGCAGAGAGAGAGGAGGAAGCAGGCTCACTGCTGAGCAGAGAGCCTGATGCAGGGCTCTATCCCAGGACCCCGGGATCATGACCCAAGCCAAAGGCAGAGGCTTTAACCCACTGAGCCACCCAGGCGCCCCTGTGTGGGCATTTTAAAAGAATATATGTTACGTACCCATGTGAACAAATTACCCTTCTAAAAAAATTTTTTTTTAAAGATTTTATTTATTTATTTGACAGACAGAGATCACAAGTAGGCAGAGCAGTAGGCAGAGAGGGAGGGAAGAAGTCAGGGGGAAGCAGGCTCCCCACTTAGTAGAGAGCCCAATGCGGGGCTCGATCCCAAGACCCTGAGATTATGACCTGAGCTGAAGGCAGAGGCTTAACCCACTGAGCCACCCAGGCACCACTACCCTTCTGAAAATTTTAAAAAATTTCCTCTCCTACCAAAAATGTCTAACAGCTCCCTGTTAGTTTCACCAAAAGCTAGATTTTTGTCTTGGTGAAGAGTTTCATTGAAACAAAGAATTTCTTTTTCTTTCTTTTTCCTGTGGTAAAATATACATAAAATTTACCCTTTTAACATTGTTAAGTGTCCAGTTCAGTGGCATTAAGTACATTGATGTGGCCATGCAGCCATCCCCACCATCTGTCATCTTGTGAATCTGACACTCTGTCCTCCCTGAACACTAACTGTCCATTCTCCCCCAGGCCCCTGGCGCCCACCATCTCCCTTCTGTCTCTTTGAATTGGACTTCCCCCAGGAACCTTCTATAAATGGAATCATATAGTATTTGTTCTTCCATGACTGGCTTATTTCACTCAGCGTAATGTCCCCAAGGTTCCTCCATGTTCTAGCAGGCATCAGGATCCCCTTCCTGTTAAAAGCTGGCCCACATTCTGCCATGTGGATGGACCCTGCTGTGTCTCATCTGTTCATCTGCTGATGGGCCCTCAGCTGTTGTGAGTCATGCTGCTGTGTGCAGTGTAGCAATACCTCTTTGAGACCCTGCTTCCAGTTCTCTCAGGTAAAGACCCAGAAGTGGAATTGCTGGGTCGTATGGGAGTTCCATTTTTAGTTATTTGAGGAAATGCCATACTATTTCCCAGAGCGGCTACAGCAGCTTGCACTCCCAACACCGCAGAAGCTTCCTGTTTCCCATGTCTTCCTGAACATGTCATTTCTAATGGCTCCTTGACATTGTTCTAATACACAAGGTACAAAGGCTTTTACCACTGCCTCGTTGTTGGATGTCGACGTCGTTTCATCTTTTCGATATTAACATTGCCTCAGTAACATTTTTGGGCCTCCATCTTTGAATGCCTATCTAACAATGTCGTCCCCAGAGCAGCCCTCCTAAGGCCATGCTAAGTCAAGTGGTTTGCATCCTTTCATCTTTTGATGGGTGCTGCCAAGTTACTCTTCAGGGAAGTAATTCAGGATTTGTCATAACTAGCAGTTTTTGGAAGTCCTGTTTCCCTGTGTCCTTACCAGTCCCCATGAGCACGCTCTCTAATCTTTGCTCGCCCTCTTAGGCTCCTACTGAACCTCGAGTGTACTCAAAACCTGCCGTGAGCACTCGCCTCAGCTGCATCGTCAAGGTCAGGATGCAGGGATCCGAACACAGCATGGGATCACAGGCCGCCTCCCCTCCTGGGTCTGTGGTTTCCTGTCTAGGGAGCGAGGCATGTGGAGTGAGAAAGATTTCCCTTTAACTCATTCTCTGAAGTCTTAAGATTCCCTTCTCTTATATCCCGACTCTGAATTGAGCCCTTCTCAGGCCTTCTGCTCAACCAGGCTCTGGCCCCTTTCTCTTTGACTTCTGTGTATTCTTCTTCTTCTTCTTTTTTTTTTTTCTTTTAATTTACTTGACAGAGATCACAAGTAGGCAGTGAGGCAGTCAGAGAGAGAGGAGGAAGCAGGCTCCCTGCTGAGCAGAGCGCCTGATGCAGGTTGATCCCAGGACCCTGAGACCATGACCTGAGCTGAATGCAGAGGCTTTAACCCACTGAGCCACCCAGACGCCCCGCTGTGTGTTATTCCTCTTAACTGCAGGTAGCTGAGTATTTAACTGAAGTTCTCTGAACACTCTTCTTTATCATCAAGACATATTTCTTCCCCTTCTCCATGGGAGTGGGAGCCCAGTGGAGAGCCCACTCTGTGCCCTGGGGGTGGGTCTGCTTGTTCTGTCATGACCCGGCAGCTCCTGAAGGCACAGTTTTAAATAGGACGTGGAATTTCCAATGTTGATCATCTAGTAAGGGGACAACTGGATGTGAAAGGTTTTGCTCAGGAAAGAACAGAACTGTCCTAGTGGAAGGAGTATGACACCCCATGTAGACCTTGCTTATTAACACAGCAGTCAATGCCAGCCAGGTAGATTCAAGAAGTCTTCCTGACCCTCCTCCCCAGGCTGGAGCTTTTAGCAGGAAATCGACATGATCGTAACTTTACGATGTTCTTAGTTTAGTTATAAGGTCATCAAGAACCAGGGCCTTGTCTTAAGTACATCTGGGCTGCTGTAGCAGAACACCCTGAACCTGGCAGCTTATAAACAACAGAAATGTGTTTCCCACAGTTTTGTCCTTACATGGCTGAGAGCAGAGAGGGGAAGCGAGGTCTCTCTTGACCCAGCCATGGGGGGGTCCATCCTCTTGATCTCATCTAATCCTAATTATCCGAGTCATGGACAGTTAAGTGAACCAAAGAAAATCCTGAAAAAGACCTTCATCTCATTCATGGATACTAAATTACCAGGGTCCTGAGAGCCTATAACCAAGAGCATACTAAGGGGGCAGAGATAAAAGGAATGAAATCAGCCAAGGACAAAAATGAAAATAAACCAGAAGGAATCAGGATCAGAGAGAAAATGAGAGATACTCTGACTTTACATTCTTTGAAAGATGCATTTTAAAGACATCAAGAGTCCTGTAGTATAAATTTGAATTAATGTGTACCTATAGCCACCGAACTGTCCACTTAGGAATGGCTAAAATGGTTCTGTGTATTTTAATACAATAAGAATGAATTGAAATATAAGCTCCTAATTTCCCCACTCTGTTCTCTGAAAGGCCCAGAAGCAATGACGCCCCCACAGTGATGAGCACACCTGGCTCCCAGTTCTTGGCTTCTAAAGACCACTCTCCCCTCCAAGGAGTCAGGGCTTCTTAGAGAAGTGGCTGATTCCAGGTTTGAGAAGGGGAGGATGGGCTGGGAGCATCATGCTGTGACATAAAACAAGAAAGTGCTCAAGGAATGATGGAATGTGGCAAAGGGACACAGGAACTACCTTGAAGGGGCATCTGTTGAACTGGGGACAATTTGAGCTTCAACAAAAGAATTATGATGAAACTGGTTATGACATATAATTTTTAAGATTCAGAGGAGAAAAGGAAGGGAATGGTTGGATGTGGTATGGGGGAGGAGAGCTCTTCCTCAGAGAGAAGTGTGAGGAGCTTAGGGCAGAAGAAACAAGGGAGTTGCAAGAGACACCACTTCTTAACTCCCAGCCTGAAAGATGACTTAGGCTGGGGTCGACCAGGGATGCCAGACCCATGGGTGGAAGGCTTCCAGGTGGCAGGACATTATCAGAGGTCCAGAGAACTGTAGGGAACCACCACCAAGAACTTATTATGGAGGAAAACGTGCCTTCATGGTGGGGAGATCTGGCAGTCACCACCTTTACTGAGTGACCAAACCCAGCCCCCCAAAGACAATGGACTCCAGGACAAGACCCACCTGTGAGGCCTCCTTCCTAAAGGGCCAGGTGGATTCTAGCTGACCTCACACACCACAGCCATCCCATAAAATATGCGACTCACATATGTCATCTTTAGAAAGTAAAAATAAACTGCTTTGAGTCATCTTGTGTTTAATGCAATATACCCAAATATTATCTCTACATGCCATCAGTATACACAGAATGAGATGCTTTACATTGTTTTGTATGAAGTTATTTGAAATCTGGTGTATATTTTACACTTAACCGCACATCTTAATGCAGAATTATTACCTTTCAAATGCTTGATAGCCACATGTGGCCAAAGTGTGGGGCTATGCTCCCTGTCATGGTGAGTGTCTGCAGGGACTCGAAGGGAACAGGGAGCACCTGGCTATATGTCCAGTGCTGGCTGAGTTTAGGCTCTGGGCAGTGGCTCTGCTGCTGAAAAGAACATCCTGTTCCCAGACATCTCTCACCAGGGATCGAGCATTCCAGAACTTCCAGAATGGGTATCAGCCAGACTTTCAAGCCCTTTCTGCTGGGAAGCCGACTGCTACCTCACAGATTGACCGTGATCCTTGGGGTCACCATCAAGAGGCAGGCTCATCTCTCCGTACACACTGAGACATGGGACAGTGCAAGTACAGAGAGCCAAAGACTGCAAGAAGATGCTAAAAGCAGACAGAGGGGCAAAAAGACACATTATGCTCAGAGGAGTGACCTTTAAACAACAACTGACTTCTCAACAGCCAGAACGAGAAGCAGAAGACAGTGCAATCCAAATCTTTCATCTGCTGCAGAAAAGTATCTGCCAACCTCGGATTCTATACCTATCCAAAAATCCACTGAGAATGAAGACAAAGTAAAGATATTTTCTGAAAAACTGAAACAGAGATTTCAGCAATAAAAGGTCCACTAAAAGCAACTCCATACAGTATTTTCCTGGCAGAGGAAAATGAGTCCAGAGGGAAGATTGGAGATGTAGGAGGGAAGGAAGAGTAAGAAAAAGGGTAAATATGGGAGTCGATTTAAACAAATGGGGATTGTGCAAACCAGCCCTGATTGTGTCTGTGTCCTCTGCGGTATGCATGTGTACTTACATAGAATTAAAATATGCAGCGATGACACTCTCAACTGGAAGAAGCTTCGGGGGAGACAGGCAGGAGCCACCAAGTCACCCTTGGGGGCTCCTGGCCCACTTGCCCTATTCCTTGTGGCTCTGCCTCATGCCCCATGGGCTCCTACCTGCTTTGGGGTTCAGAGTGGGTGCCTACCCACAGCTGCAGTACCCCATCTGTGGGGGCCACTGGGAGCTTTAAACATCTCCCTCTTGGGGCACCTAGGTGGCTCAATGGGTTATGCCCCTGCCTTCAGCTCAGGTCATGATCTCAGGAATCTGGGATCAAGCCTCGCATCGCATCGGGCTCTCTGCTCAGCAGGGAGCCTGCTTCCCTTCCCGCCCCCCACCCTTCCCGCCCCCCACCCCTGCTCTGCCTGCCTCTCTGCCTGCCTGTGATCTCTCTCTCTCTCTGTCAAATACATAAATAAAATATTTAAAAAAAACCTTCCCCCCTCCCTCTGCAGGATCACCACAGGTGTGTTGCTCAGCTTTCATTTCTAGCTCCCCACCCAAACCTATCTTTTTATATCCCCCCCCAAACAGTAACAGTTTTGTTGCAGAAGACTTGAAAAATACAGAAAGCGTAAGGATTAAGATATAAATCACCTATAATTTCCTTGTTCACAGAGAGTCACTGTTATAGACTTAATGACCAGATCCCTTTTCCATATATGTGTGGGTTGTTTTTATCTTTCTTTAAAAAAATTAAAATGGAGGGGTCCTGCCTTCCATGGCGGTCTGCTCATGCATTGCACACCTTTGTGTTATGAGTGCTCTCCTCAAACAGGATCTGAATGACTACATAGTTTCCCGTTATGTGGGTGTACCTTGATTCATATAGTCACTCCTTCAGTTTCCACGTTTTTGTTCCCAGTGTTGCTGTAGCCAGCGACCATCCTCACCCAGGTGTGTCCTGTCAGGAGGTGTCAGCATCTTGGATTATGACTGTATTTGGACATGGGGCCTTTATACAGAGGTAATCAAGATAAAATGAGGTCTTCAGTGGAGGCCCTCATCAAATATGGCTTGTAGGTGTTCTTATAGGAAGAAGGGATCAGGACCCAAACACACATAGAGAAAGACTACGGGAGGACAAGGGAGAAGACAGCTGTCTACAGGCAGGGAGAGAGGGCTGCACAGAACCACCCTACCCACGCCTGGATCTTGGACTTCCAGCCTCCACGACTGGAAGGGAACCAGCACGAAGGCCTTCGTGGTGGGAAGATCTGGAAGTCACCAGCCCGGTCCATTCAGCTTTGTTATGAGCAGCCCCAGCAAACTTACCCTTTGCTGTGTATCCAGCCACCTCCTGGCTTATCAACACACAGCACCGCAGCCGACCACAGCTGCTGCGGGTCAGGACTCCAGGCACAGCGCCACTGCAAAGCCTGCAGTCAGGTACAGCCCTGCTCACCCAGAAACTCGACCCGGCCAGGACCCACTCCAAACATGTGGTATTGGCAGGAATCCATTCCTTGTGTGCTTTTGGACTGAAAGCCCCCTGTTTCTCACTTACTGTTGACCACGTGGGCCTCTGCAACACAGACATGGCAGCCTTTGCTTCATGAACATGTACAGGCTAAGAAAGTGGCGGCCAGCAAGATGGAAGACTCCATCTTTTGTAAGCCAATCCCAGGAGCGCCACTTTGGCCTTATTTAGTTGGTTACAAGCAAGGGACCAGGATCAGGCCACACTCAAGTGGAGGGGACTATCCAAGGGCACAAATAGCATCAGTATCACGAGGGATCACCAGACTGTCCTGTCTGTGGACCACAGCTCAGGACAGCCTGGAGCCTGGACACTGCGGCCTGCTGTCCCCAAAGTGTCAGGTAACGGGGATCTCGAGGCCGAGGCCGGTGGCATATTCTCTGATGTCCCTTTCCTGAAGGGGGCCCCGTCGCTATCCCCTCAGGGGCAATGCTTCTGTGGTACTGCCGGGCTTCCCTTTATCCCACTGCCTGGGACAACTGACCACAGTGAGAGAAGGTAGAGTTGTGGCTTGTGGTAACGGAGGAGAGGGGTGCCCTGAGCGGGATCCTGAAGGTTCATACCGTGTTCATCACCTGCACCACCCCCCCACCACAGCAGCTCTCTCTGCGACCAACCCACTCCCTGCATGGCGGGCGGGACAGCAGCCCCTCGATGACCGACTGTCCTCTGTGGTTCTCTGCTGGCTTACTGACCTCCCCTCCAGGGCGTGAGGCTCTGAAGCCCTGGACCCTTCGCCCGGGCGTGCCCCACCCTAAGCAGGAGGTGCTCTACAGACCTCTGCGGCAGGTGGCGGGGGGTGGGTGGTCCTCTCTTCGAAGGGCTGCCCGTTAGGGTCGGGCAGTGGTTCTTGTGGGTGGCGCCTCTCGGGTCAAGGCTGTGCGCCAGCCACAGCCTCTGCGGGCAGCAGGCACTGACCCGCAGGTTTTGGCCCCGTGCCTGCCCTAGGCCCTTCCTTGCCCTCCGCAGGCCGGCTCAGCGAGGGGCGGCGCCTGGGCTCCCTGCCTCCCAGACGCGCACCCTCGGGCTGGACTGGGCTCACGCACTCTGCCCTTCTTCCCCGCACGGCTGGGTCCCTCCCTCAGCGCTCGCCACGCTGGGGGTCTCCGGCTCCCACCCACCGCCCGTCCTCCCTGCGACCCCAGGCAGAGGCGACAAGAATATCTGCGCTGGGGAGACCTTCCTGGACGCGCCCCACCTCCGGCCCCCGCCCCGCGCCTCCCGGGGCAAGTGCTTCCCAGCTGCGACCCCTGCCGCACCCCGCCCCTTGGCCCGCCCCGCCCCGCCTTCTGCCCCGCAGAGCCCCGCCCCTCTCGCCCCTTGGCCCGCCCCGCCCCGCCTTCTGCCCCGCAGAGCCCCGCCCCTCTCGCTGTGCACTCTGCCCCGCCCCGTCCTCTACCCAGCCCTTTCCCCCGCAGGAGTTTTTCGCCGCCGCGCCCCCTACCCCGCCTCCCCACACCCCTCGCCCCCGCCTCGCCCCGCCCTCTCCGCCCCAGCCCCCCCTTTTCCCCGCCCCTGCCCCGCCGCGCCCCGCCCCTCTCGCCTTGCCCTCTGCCCCGCCCCCGTCCTCTGCTCAGCCCCTCTCGCCGCAGGGGTTTTCCCCGCCCCGCCTCCACCCAGCCTTCTGCCCCACCGCGCCCCCTACTCCGCCCCGTCCTCTCCGTCCTCCCCGTCCTCCGCCCCGCCGCGCCCCGCCTCTCCCGCCGTTAGTGTTTCCCTGCCGCGCCCCCTGCCCCGCCTCCCACCCTCCGCTCCGCCCCCTACCCCGCCCCGCTCCTTATCCCGTCCCGCCCTCCGCCCGCCCCGACCCGAGAGCGGTGCTGTGATCTCAGCAGCCAGGCTGCCCTGGGAGGCCAGCCCGCGGATGCGGGGGGCGGGCTGGCGCCTCGGCCAGCCATTGGCAGAGGTCGCCGCCACTGGCTGTCAATCCTGCCGGCCCGGCCTGGCCCCGCCCCGCCGGCGCAGCGTCGAGGGACGCACGGACGCGAGGGCTGCCGGGACGGGTCCAAGATGGCCGGGCGCCTCGGTTCCGCTCCTGTTGGCGGCGTCGAACCCCATTCATTGCCGCGCTGCTAAGCGGCGCCGCGGGTCGGCTCGAGGGCTCGGGTTCTGTCCCTGCGGGGCGGGAGGCCGCCATGGCGACCCTGGAGAAGCTCATGAAGGCCTTCGAATCCCTCAAGTCCTTCCAGCAGCAACAGCAGCAGCAGCAGCAGCCTCCGCCGCCGCCGCCTCAGCTTCCTCAGCCGCCGCCGCCGCAGGCGCAGCCGCCGCCGCCTCAGCCGCAGCCGCCCCCACCCCCGCCGCCCCCGCCGCCCCCCGGCCCGGCGGTGGCCGAGGAGCCACTGCACCGACCGTGAGTACCGGCCCGTTGCAGCTCCCGACCCCGCGGCCCCCGGACTCGGCGCGCACCGTCGCCCTTAACCCCGTGCCGGGGCCCTGTCCGGGTACGCAGAAGGGCACGGACCCCCGCCTCTCCCGGCGTGCGAAGTTAGGGGAGGAACTCTCTGCTTTGTATTTGCGAAGATCGGGCTGTGCCGTGAGCCTAGACCGTCACTTCCCTTCCCTCTCGGCGTCCCAGCGAGGGAGGGGCGCTGAGGTCCCGGACACCTCGCGACCAGCGGGGCTTGGGAGCCGGGGTGCTGGGAGGGGGTGATGACATCATGCCTGGAGGCCGCCGGGGGCGGGGATGGCGGACTGCGGACCCGGCCCAGCGGGATTCCGGTCCAGGGGGCTCTTGGCGCCGCGGGTACCTCGAAGCTGGCTTCCCGCATTCTCGAGGCGTGTCGGCTAGTCCGGGAATCGCACGGGTAGAGTCGGGAAGAGACCCTCTGTCTCAGCTCCAGATGATTTGCAGGCCCTTGAGTAGTGCGACCCAAGTAAGTGGGGAGTTGCTTAGGAGATCGTTATTAACACGCGAGAGAGAATAAAATTGACTTGAATCTTAGGAGGAGTCGGAGTTTAGTTTCCTGCCTGTCTTCAGCTGGACGTACAAACCGTTGCTGAGGGAGAGGTTAATTGCTGCTGGGGTGAGGATGCGCATTACACTAGCGCTGTGGTCCAGCTTGCTTGCGGCCCCCATGGGCGGCTCCTCTTTTCTTCTTTGGACACGGCCTGCTACTGTTTGAAAGCTAGGGTTCTGCTGCTTGGGCCTGGAGACCATACCTTCCAGCAGAACCCACGTGCTTTACCCCCGAAGTCTCCGCGAGGCCTTTCTCTCCCCTTGGGGCTTTGCATCCTCCATCTGGATGTGCACAAGGCGGCATTTAATAAGGACAGTGTTCAAGCGGCAGCCCCTTTAATAAGCTCCCTCTTATATTTATCCATTTATTTATTTAGGATTTTTAAAAAAGATTTTATTTATTTGACAGAGAGATAGAGGCAGCGAGAGAGGGAACACAGGCAGGGGGAGCAGGAGCGGTAGAGGGAGAAGCAGTCTTCCCGCCCAGCGGGAGGGGCTCCATCCCAGGACCCTAAGATCATGACCTGAGCTGAAGGCAGAAGCTTAGTGACCGAGCCACCCAGGTGCCATCCCTCTCATTTTTGGTAGTATTTTCTTACTCGTTATGTTTCTGATGTGATCCTTGCTATGTCCTGAGAGTTTAAATAGAAGATGAGAATTTGGGGAGTAATGTTGACTTATCTAAATTAGAAATAAAATTTATAAATAAATTAATTTTTCTTCTAAGAGGTGAAAAACCTGCTTGGGTGCTTAGAGAAAAACATTTTTTAAAAAAGATTTCATTTATTTTATTTAAGAGTGAAAGATCATGAGAGAGAGAGAGAGAGAGAGAGCGCACATGCAGGGGGAGGGGCAGAGGGAGAAGCTGGCTTTCTGAAGAGTAGGGAGCTGGATGCAATCCCAGGACCCCAGGATCATGACCTGAGCCCAGGGCAGATGCTTAACCAACTGAGCCACCCAGGCTCCACTGCCATCAGTTTCTTATGATGATTTGACAGAACCTGAATTTGCTTATCTTCAAAATATGGCTATAAAGACATTTCTTTCTCAAGCTGTCTTGACAAAAGTAGATAGATGCTGCTTTATTACCTTATTTTAAGGTATTATGTGATTGATTTATTTTAAAAGTATAATCTATTATTTTCATGTAAGTAGTACACTCCCATGATGCAAATTCTAAAATTACAAAAAGGTAATAATTAAAATGTCTCTCTCCCACTCCCTTCTCCTGAGTACCTAACTCTGTCCCCAAAGGCAAGCACTATTCTCCTTCCTCCTTGTGTATCCGTAGAGGTACAAACCATGCACATATGGAGACAGGTTTTAAGTTATTTAGAACAGAAGTATTTCAGAATAGTAAGCTCTAAAGCTTCTTAGCATGCTCTGAAATCAACTACATTGGCCTAATTGTAGTTATTTTAAATAAAATGCATAAATATCATATTTGTAGACACTTTGCCTTTGAGAAAGCAAGTGTTCATTAATTTTGAATAACAACTCTGCTTGCGAGTCTGGATTTTGGCATTTCTGTTCAGGTGCTTCAGCTAAAAAATCCATTTGCCAAAGTAGGAATTGTCCAAAAACAATTTAAGTGTCTGTTCTATTTTTATGGTTCTTCTCTGTTGTGTGGAGCTGCAGTGTCACAGCCGTGCGTGGGCTTCAGTTGAAGTGTCTGAGTGCCTGCTCGCTGCTCAGCATGGAGGGTGCAGGGGTGCCGGGGTGGACTGGCTACCGTCTCAGCAGGGTTGGCCTGCAGGGGGGTGCCGGGGCGGGGACGGTCCTAACTGGAATTATGAGGCAGTTGACATTTGCATTTGGTACTTTCTTACTGTCCTTCAGAGTCCCACCTGGTTTCCCCCTGACTTTAATTCTTCATTCCTTGGTAGATGTTTACTGAACATCTAAGGAATGCCTCTGTGGTCATAGCTGCAGGGTTGCAGCCTCAACAGATAAAGCTCTTGCCTTGTGAAATTTTCATTCAGGGAGGGACATAGATAGTAAACAAGATGGAAAAGTAAAACATGGGTTTATGAGAGAGTGGTAAATGAAGGAGGAGCAGCAAAGCAGGAAAAGGAAGTGGGAAATGATAAGGTGTTGATATTTTAGATAGGGTGTCCAGGGAAAGAGCCACTGAGATTGTGGCTTTTGAGTCAACACCTGGAGGGGGTCAAAGACAGTCTTGAAGGTGTATGGAGGAGGGCGTTCCCGGCAGGGAAACAGGTCTCAAGGCCCCCTGTTTGAGGAATACCAAGGAGAGGTTGGTTCGGTTGGTTGAATTAGTGAGTGGGAGACTCTCAGTAGGAGGTGGGGTCCCAGAGGGAGTGGGAGCAGCACCCTGGATGAGTGCCACCCACCTTGTAGGTGAATTAAAGACATCAGTGTTTATCCTAGAGGAAGGAATGGCGGGAGGAAGGGCAGGATTTGAGTTCCATTTTACAGTGAATACTGGTTGAGAAAGGAGTGAAGGGGAGCACCAGCAGAAGCAGGAAACCAGTTGGGAAGCTGTGGAAGTGGCCTGGTGAGAGATGGTAGTCCAGGCTTCTGTGGTGATGCTGTCAGTGGTGAGGTGAAACGTGACTGAATTTGAAGGTAGAACTGACGGGACTTGTTCCTCTCTGCTAAGTGCGAGGTGATTTAGCTGAGGTTTGTGTTCTTAGTCAGGATATGTTCAGCTGTTAATAACGGGAACCCCTGCTGTGGTGGCTCACACAGGTGGGAGTTCATTCTAAGACCAGGTGAGTCTGTGTGAGGAGGCTGAATGAGATGAGGGACGTGACCCCTTCCTTTCTAACTTCCTTTCTTTTCCCTCTTTTCCCCCTCCCCCCTTTCCTCCCCTTCCCTACACGCAATGCGGGGCTCCAACTCAGGACCCTGAGTTCAAGAGTTGTGTGCTCTACTGACTGAGCCACCCAAGCGCCCCAGTCTTACACTTAGTTTGTAAGCCCTGTCCTCATTCTTGCCCATATTTTTAAAAGTTGAGTAATTTGTCTTTTTATTGTGGAATTGAAATATGTATTTTGTATGGAATTTTTTATGTATTCTGGACACTTTTATGAGATATGTGATTTTTGAAACATTCTTCCTTTCTGTGAATTCTCTCTTCATTTTCTTGGTAGTGCCCTTTGAAAGATCAAAAGTTTTCAATTTTGATGAAGTCCAGTTTCTATATTTGTTTTTGGTTGCTGTGCCTTAAGAGTAAGAGCTATGAAACTTGCCAAACTCAAGGTCACAGAGATGTATTATTCCTGTGTTTTCTTGTAAGAGTTTTAGAGTGTTACATTTACATTGGATCCATTTTGAGGTAACTTATATACGGTGTGAGGTCAGGGACCTTCATTCCTTGGTGTGCGGCTGCCCAGCTGTCCCAGCACTTTCATCAGTAAGACGTTTCTTTTTCCATTGGATTGTATGGGAACCCTTGTTAAAAATGCATAGCCTGTAAGTGTATGCATTTATTTCTGGACTTTCAGTTCTTTTTTTTTTTTTTTTTTTTTTTAAGATTTTATTTATTTATTTGACAGAGAGAGTGTGAGTGAGCAGGAGAGCACAAGCGGGGGCTGGGGGGAGGGTGCAGCAGAGGCAGGTGGAGAAACAGACTTCCTGAGGAGCAGGGAGCATGATGAGAGGCTGGATCTCAGGACCCTGGGATCATGACCTGAGCGCAAGTCAGACGCTTAATTGACTGAGACATCCAGGTGCCCCTGGATTTTCAGTTGGTCTACCAATACAAGTACAGTCTTGATGACCACAGCTGTGTTCGGTTTATTTATTTATTTATTTATTTATTTTTAAGGGCTTTATTTATTTATTTATTTGACAGACAGAGATCACAAGTAGGCAGAGAGGCAGGCAGAGAGAGTGGGGAGGAAGCAGGCTCCCTGCTGAGCAGAGAACCTGATGTGGGGCTCAATCCCAGGACCCTGGGACCATGACCTGAGCCAAAGCCAGAGGCTTTAACCCACTGAGCCACTCAGGTGCCCCTGTTTTCTTTTTTTAAATCACAATTTCAAGTCATGAAATTTGAGTATTCCAACTTTGTTCTTTTTTAAGATAGTTTTGGCTATCCTGGGCCCTGTGAGTTTCTATATGGTTATGAGATCAGATTGTCAGAGTCTACAAAGATGCCAGCTAGGATTCTGGTAGGGATGGCATTGAATTTGTAGATTGGTTTGGGGATTGGCACCTTAACTATGTCAAGTCTTCTGATTCATGTACATTGGCAAAGTTTTTATGTAAAGAGTCAGAGAGGGGGCCATTTTTAGGCTTTGTGGGCACAGTCTCTCTCACAACCACTCAACCTGTGCCATGGTAGAATTAAAGCAGCCAGAGGCAATACGAAAATGGATGAGTGTGGCTGTATTCCAGTAACACTTTATTGATGACATTGAAATTTGAATTTCATATAATTTTCATATGTCACGAACTATTATTATTATTATCAACCATTTAAAGATGTGAAAACATTTCTTAGCTTGCAAATGGGAACAAAACAGGCAGGCTGTAGCTTGCGTATCCCTAGATTAAATATGATCGGACCACTTTTGTGAAGTATTTATTTCTAATTACTTTCTAAAGATTTTTATTTTTTTTTATTTGACAGACAGAGATCACAAGTAGACAGAGAGGCAGCCAGAGAGAGAGGAAGGGAAGCAGGCTCCCCGCTGAGCTGAGACCCCCCGATGCGATTCGGGCTCGATCCCAGGACCCTGGGATCATGACCTGAGCCAAAGGCAGAGGCTTTAACCCACTGAGCCACCCAGGTGCCCCATCTAGTTACTTTTTATTAACTAGTTTAAAAAATTATAAAAGTTACATATATATATCATAAAACATTTTCAAACAGCACAGATCTATCCTAGTCTCATACCCTAAAAATGACAATTATTAAACTTCTTTTTGTCTTTTCTGATTTTTAATGCATATTTAAGCATTTAAACATGTCTCTTTTTGTTTGCATTACCCTGAAATTACCCTGAATTTCTCCAAGAGCTTTAATATTGTAGACATTGTTCCATAGCTGCACATGTAATTTTTGATAATTGCTGTATAATAGTGTAGAATTTCCTGTTTGTTTATTTATTTGGAGGTGAAATTCACATAACATAAAATGAAGCATTTTAAGGTGTATGATTCAGTGACAGTTCATGGACAAGAATTTTTCTTTTTTAAAAGGACTTGGAACTGTAAAGGCAGAGGTTTTGTGTTGTCCTGACTTTCAAATAGCCTGCTGACATATTCTCTCCACCTAAGAGAGTCCCCACTCCTGCTGCCTCTAGTTCCCGAAAGTGAGCCAGCCATCTGCTAAACTACCTTGGAGTGGTTGGTCCAGCCTCAAACATTGGTCTTATTCAAACAAGAAGGAAAAACAAAACACTGCGTAAGACAGTGGTTAGCGTGCTGAGTTGACTCAGCTCAGGTGCTGGAGTGCGGGTCAGAGACATGATCTGCTGTAGATCCTTGCTGCTCCGGCCAGAGTTCGCTGTTGCTTGCGAGCTTATGAGGAGTACAGACCCTTTCCCCTACCTGGGATGTACTGAATTAGAGTCTGCATTTTGACAAGTCCTGCCAGCAATCTATGTGCACCCTGAAGTTTGAAGAGCTGCACTGGGGATGGCCGGGCTCCGTAGCTAGCAGTGCTGTCAGCATGTGGGAAGGAAGACTTGGGCTGCTTGTGTAAGGGCATTTCTGATGCAGTGTCACTTCTCAGTCCCAGGGCCATCAAGCATTCGTGCAGCCCCAAAGTGGATTGTAACCTTGGCACATGAGCCACAGTGGGCTGGAAGAGCTCCCAGGGGGAGTGGGGACTTAAGCGGGGACTGGACTTGATGACCTGGGAGGAGCCCTTCAGCCAAGTGCTGGTTTTACACCAGGCCGTTTTCTGGGCCCTGGGATTACAGCAGTGAGCAAGACCAATGGTGACGAATACGATGGAGAAAACAAAACAGTAAGGGGGAGAAGAGGTGTGCAATTTTATGTAGGGCCCAAGTGCACCGAGAAGGCTCTGCTGGAGGAGAGTGGAGGGAGCAAACCGTTTGGGTATCTGGGAAAAGAGGTTCAGGGAGACAACAGAGAACTGAGTATTTGAGGAATAGTAAGGAGGCCAGCGGCTGGAGCAAAATGAAGGGCAGAAATAGGAGATGAGGTTAGAGTGGTAGGAGATTAGAGATGAAGATCAGCCAAATGGGGCTTTGTGCCCAATGCAATAAGGACTTTATTCTGCCCAGATGCATACTTGTGTGGTGAAACAAGTGATCTGATTTAATGTTTCTAAACGATCACTTTGACAGCACCAAATGCTGGCATGGACGAAACTGGGTCGGTCACTTAATCATTGCTGGTGGGCATACAGAAGGGTATGTCTACTCTAGAAAACTGTCCGGCAGTTTCTTGTAGAACAGAGTGTGCAATCATTATTTGACCTGGCAGCTGGACTCCGACAGTTATACTGTTCAGCTCCAGACACCTGCCACAATTTAGGTGACTTCTAAGGAAGTCATGCCAGTGAAAATAGCCACTCTTGAAAGGGTGTAAACTCTTTAATATGTAACATTTTTGAAATCATGGGGTTTTAGGAAAGGAGACTAGATAAGAGGTCACCAGGGTTAGGGAGAGTGTGGTGGGTAGAGAGGAGGGGAGGGGTGTGGCTGTGGCTCTGGGAGAAGCCCTTGTGGTGATGGAAATGTTCGGTGTCTGTGGGGGATCCATAAACATACACAGCTGATAAAATTGTATAGAACTAAACACACACACACACACACACACACACACACACGAAGAGAAGACTTTTCATTTAGCTTAACCCATTGGTTTTTTGAAGCGCATCTTTTTAAGGTACTGATTGTTAACTGTATTTGGTTAGATCACTAGTAAGAAAGGCTTTATTTTTTATTTATTTTTATTTTATTTTATTTTATTTTATTTTATTTTATTTTATTTTTATTTGACAGAGAGAGATCACAAGTAGACAGAAAGGCAGGCAGAGAAAGAGAGGGGGAAGCAAGCTCCCTGCTGAGCAGAGAGCCTGATGTGGGGCTCGATCCCAGGACCCTGAGATCATGACCTGAGCTGAAGGCAGAGGCTTTAACCCACTGAGCCACCCAGGTGCCCTATTTTTTTAAAATATTTTTTATTTTTTTAAAAGATTTTATTTTATTTTATTTTTTTATTTTAGAGAGTAGGAGAGAGGAAACAGGGAGGGGAGGAATGGAGGGACAAGCAGACTTCATGCTGAGTGCAGAGCCCAACGGGGAGGATTGATCTCCCTATCCTGAGATCATGACCTGAGCCAAAATCAAGAATCCAGACACTTACCTGGCTGAGGCACCCTGTGCTCCAAGAAAAGTTTTATTTTGATGGTCCTTTTCTGTAACACGGACTGTGGATTGGGGAGTCTTAGCCCTTGTTCCCCCTAATCAAACAGCACTTTTTTTTTTTTTTAAAGATTTTATTTATTTATTTGACAGACAGAGATCACAAGTAAGCAGAAGGCAGGCAGAGAGGGGAAAGCAGGCTCCCTGCTGAGCAGAGAGCCCAATGCGGAGCTGGATCCCAGGACCCTGAGATTATGACCTGACCCAAAGGCAGAGGCTTTAACCCACTGAGCCACCCAGGTGTCCCAGTACTTTTATTTTTAAATTAGATATGGTACATAATTCCAAAGTGACTTCCGGTGTCTCACTCCTTCCTAAAATCTGTCCGAAGGAACTCTAACATTTTAGGGGCACTCACATTAGTACCATACTTGCTGCAAGTGAAGCGGCCATGGCAGGAGGCGGCGGGTTGGGGGGCTGTGTGTGTGGGGAGGCCTCAGTCCTGCTTGCTGGCTGGGCTGTGCAGGTGCCATTGGAAGGTACGTGTTTAGAGCCCGAAAAGCCCAAGACCAAGCAGTGTTTTTTGAGTCCTAGTGGAATCCAGGCCTTTCCCCTGCCAGCCCTCAACCCGGAACCACATTTTTTAAGCCAAGTTTTAAAATAATATGATATTAAACAATAAGAATTTGGAAGATGGCTTGAATTCCATTCTTAGACTTCATTCTCTGGTAGTTGTTTTAATGTGGTCCTAGTGTGCTGTTGGGGCCTGGCCTTTTTTATGCGCCTCTTTCAAATGCGTGTTTCTGTGTAGATCACTTCAGTACAGAAGAGGGGATGACTGAAGTTTGTTTGCCTTTTGAAGGTGAAGTTAACGTGATTGCATTTACCAAAGTTGGAAGAGTCCAGACTGCTTGCCCTGTTCATCCAGTTCCTGCTCAGAACAAGGCGGTTCCCTTTTTACCTTAATTTCCATACTTACTTTGCACGTAGAACAAACCAGCCTGACCTCTCTGTTCATCAGTCAAAGTTAAATTCCACGGGGGAATGAAGTGGTTGTGGTTTTCTTAAATTTCCCAGTTTGCTTATTGGACAAAGTAAGGTAGGAAGGAGGTGTTTCAGGCAGGGACCATAGAGTGTAAAAGAGTTGAGCTTGAAAATGTAAGACCTAAACTACTGAGTTATTCTGAGGGATCAGAGTTCCCTGAGGGCTGGGGAATGTGGACATCTGGGATGTAGCCCGAGGCTGTGTCCTGATGGGCTCGTTTAGATCAGGTTTGGGAGTGGGCGTCCCATGGCAGTGGTTTGTGCTGTGTACAAACCACTTACCACTTTCAGTAGGTAATACCTATTGCTTTCAGTAGGTAATACTGGAAGGATTATATTGTCTTTGTTGGGGTGTCTGTGGGTAAAGTCTGATCCCACACTTTAAAAATGTGGGTATTCTTCAGTGTGATAAAAGAGGGAGTGCTTTTTACAGGATTTGGTTACACTTGTCTGCCTTTTTAAGCAGGCATTTTTTAGGGTTTGACTCTGATGTCATAAAATTGTGTAGTTCTAAAAAAAAATTGTGTAGTTCTTTAATGATAGTGTGTCAATTTCGCACGTTTAGCTATGTTGGCAACGACAATGGGTTTGAGGAAAATGGAGCAGAATTAAAGTATTTGGTAGCAATTAGATGGTTTGTGTTTATGCTTCTCACACAAAACAAGTACTTACTGATTATTGTTTGAATTCTAATGGCGAGTTTAGGAACCGTTGAAAACTGCAGAACTTTGTGATTCTTGGGCTATCAGTTTTTGTGTGGAAAAGATTCAGATTTCTTCATTGCTAGCAAGTGATTGTGAATCTGGTAAGAATAAAAACTCGAAATATGTGTGCTTTCTTCTTAGCCGACCTTGAGGGAGTACTGTCTTCTTTTTCAGAATAAGATTCATCGAAGGTGCTGCTTAGAGACCTGATTGTCTAGAGTGTGGTGGGCTGGATTGCCCAGGCTCCAGCTCCTGTTCCCACAGCCCGTGAGCTCTAGGACTTGGGGATTGCGCCACTGCTGCTGTTTCTACTTTTTCTTTTTTTTCCATCTCTTGGTTCTAGAAATTTAGATTCAAAGTAATTATCACTTGTCTTCTGAATCCTATCTGTAAGACTGACTCAAGAGCTTTTGAGTCTGCTTTAATGTGTATTTTACTTATTCTTCTACAGAAAATGTTGACTTAATCCATTTCCGTATCGGCTTTTTATGAACATCTGTGAAGTGCAGGCATTGTGCTGAGTGCTAGGAACAGAGATGTGCCGTGGGCCTTGCTCTTAGTCTGTCGTCCTGGGGAGGCCACTGCCAGAGCAGTTGTTATCAGAGTGGCCTGGACGCTGGCTGGCGGGGCCTGGGAAGAGAGCCCCGGGGAATAAGACAGGCTTCCTACCAGGAACCCCGCGAAGAGGAGCAAGAGGGAAACCGACAACAGTAGAATGTATTTTTATTTTCTTGGGTGAGATCGTATTCTGTCCTTGACTTTTTGCTCGTTTCAGGAACATTTACTCCAGTTCTGGTGAGGGGCGATAGCGTTGGCTAGGTCTTCGTGAAGTCAGGCGCAGGCCTTGACAGCTGTGCTGTTTGTTGCTCACTGTATTCTTTCGGCTTATCCCATATATGAGGAGGGAGACAGAGTTCTTGTTAGGACTCGTATTTGTATCTAAAATGTTCCACTGGCCTGGCCAATTCTCCATCAGGCATGCATGTGATTAGTGTAAAGCTGGTGACTTTTTTCCTCTTTTCTGGTACCCTGATATGTGAATTCAGTTCATTTAAGGCCTTAGGCAGATTTTCACTTTAGAAGTCAAAAGGTAATGGATAGGTGAGTTAGTTTGCTTCCTAAATGCTTAAAACGGTCGATGTTCTTTAATTTTCTTGGTGGCTGTCTTACACTGGGTCAATTCTAATTTAATCTGGTTTTTTAAAGAAGAGAACATTTTAATTTTCTCATAGCACTCTCTTCTTTCTTCTTTAAACCGAGGTGTGATTTATGCTCAGCACAGGGACCTGGTTAGCGTCCAGTTCTGTGGGCTTTGATGAATGCATAGCTGTGTGCCTACTACACAGTCGGGGTTCAGCAGTTTCATCACCCCTTCAAGCTCCCCCTGCCTCTTTGCTGCCATACCTCTCTCCAGCCCCTGTAAATTACTGACCACTTCCTGTCCCTGTAGTTTTGTCTCTCCCAGGACATGCTAGAGATGGAATCTACCGCTTTGTGGCCCAGAGTCTGGGACATTGACACGCACCTTGTGTGTGGTAGCGTTCTGCTGAGCAGTGCTTCATCATGCACTTGTGGGGCTTTGTTCGTCCATCCGCTGGGTGAAGGATATTTGGGTTATTTCCGCTGGAGTGCTTTTGAAGTGGGTGGCTCCTGAGGATGGGAGGTGAGAACCCTCTGCCTCTTGTGGTCCCTTAGGGACCCTCCCATCCTGTTGGTTCTGCAATCTTCTTGTCTTTATTTGTACAATCAAAACCTAGGTGTTAGGCATGTTTGTTCTAGTTGGAGGGACTAGATGGGGAGATACCCAGGGTAAGCCGGTGAGGTGAGGCTTCCATTCCCATTTCATCTGTGAGAATGAAGGGGTATGTCTCTCCCTACCTGCAGGGAGGCTAAGGAATGGAATTTCTAATTGGGGGGCATGTGTCCAAGAAGGAAAAATTGGTGTTTGTGCGGATGACGGGCAGGAAGTCTGCAGTATTAACTTACTAGTAAAAGTCCTGTTCAGGAAAGAGACCAGTGGGAAAGACACACTCACCAGTCCCTGTAATGATGGACCCTAGTTGGCCAGTCCTTGGGAAGCCCCCTTCCCCCCCGCCCCCGCCACTTGCCATGAAGGAGGCGTCTCGCTCAGGCTCTGATTCCTTTCTTGTTGAAACCCCCGTCTGTTCTTTTTGGCTTCTGGTTCATCCTTACCCCTTTTCTTGTCCAGCCACATCTGAAGTGCCTTTTGGATGCCTTCATTGGATTGTACAGTTTGTAATAGCCTTTTCCTTCAGACACACTTTTTGGAGCCTGAGGGTTGCCCTGGGGATGAAATAGCCAAAGGTGTTCACAGGTTAGACCCCCACTGCCCCTTCGATAATGTAATTCCCTCAAAAACTAGTAGTCTTCCGGTTTGTTTCTAGTACAGTGTACTGGTAACCGCACTCAAATACTTCTCTGAATGTAGTTCTTCAGCCTGGTTTAATTTTGGGGTTCCTCTTTGGATCATCCCTCTGTCACCTGTTTTGAAGGTTACATACCTCGAAGGCATCTGAAGCTGTAAGTTTGGGTGGGAAGCAAGTTCCTTTACTCTGATCTTGAGTGGACTATTTGTCTGTGCAGCCCCAGAAGTCCTCGCAGGAGGCTTCTTCCAAGCTGTCTGGGTGTAGAAGCAGTCAGTCTCTCCCCAAGAGCACGAGGTCTGTCCTCAGTTACAATGTGATTTCGAGCAGTGGCGGCAGCTTGGTATGAAGAGTAGGGATAATGCTGTATTTCCCTGAATCATGTGCCCCCTGCATTGGTGTGCTCTTAGGCGAGTCACTGTCTGCATTGCAGTTTCTCCTTTAAAATGGGAGAAATGGGTGCATCAGGGACATCACCTGACTTTTCTGTGGAGACCTCTAATTCAGGAAGCCTTTGCTTGAGCTCATCTCTGCCTCCTTGAGGTGACCCCAGCCCGCCCCCCAGCGTGGAGTGTGGTTTCTCCGTGGCGGTCTGGAAGCGCTGTGGAATGAGTGACTGATGCGTGGACGTCAGTGGAGTGGCTAATTCAACACATACTCACTTCTCCTTTGTTTTCTTTTAGAAAGAAAGAACTCTCAGCCACCAAGAAAGACCGCGTGAACCATTGTCTGACAATATGTGAAAACATAGTGGCACAGTCACTCAGGTAATTGCACTTTGAACTTTCTGGTAAAAATTGAGACTCTATTTTTGTTCCTAATGGGCTAGAATATTCTTTGTCTCCCCAGGTTTCTTAAGAAATTTAAAGGCCCCTTTTCTCATATGTCTGGCTGTCACTATAAGATGTCATGTTTCCTTTTTGTAACTTACAAACAACAGTTGTAACCATTATGATAATTGAACAGGGTGTTTATATTTACTTAGCACTCTTACTAACTGTGAACACTGAAAAATCTTCTGGTTGGTATTTTAAATTATTGCAGTAATCGGAACAACAGGAGACTGTCCAATGACATGTTTTGCCTTTGCTTTTCATTGGCATCCTGTTGCCATTCAGGCATGTCCAGCCATGGCCGATGCCTGCTCACCTGTGTGTGGGGATCGCAGGGCCCTGGGCAGTGGACTAGGCCAGTCTCCCTTGCTTCATGTTTCTTTTGGGGTGAACTCAAGGCATCTTCTTTTGGGTCTTTGCTAAGTCTCTGCATTCTCTTTGCTTTCAGTTGTCTGTCTTTCTGTTCCTAGAGACTATGGATGGTAAGTATTCTAGGCCTCTTTTCTAGGCCTGAGTAGGAGACAGATGTGCCTGAGATTTCTGAATTCTGCTACTTGGTTGGATATGGGTGAAATACTTCTCTCCTTGGTTTTCTTTCTCTCGGAACAAATAATTCATGTTATTGTGCTGCTTGGAATCTGGAAAAAGCTCTTTCTAATCTGTTAGAATAGTAATCTGGATGGAAACTTAGTGACTCAGTTATTTTTAATGGCACCTTGCATTTGTATTTTATATTTTCAGTGTGATTTCTCATATAATAGCTCGTTTTAGCTGAACTTGTTCCATCGTTTGGGAAATGTGCTGGACGATTTCTGTTTCTCTCTAATTTGTAGAAATGTGGGAAGCAGATGAAATAACAAATGAGAGTATGTGCTGAAAATAAAAATTCTAAGTTAGCATGCTGTTGTAGAAAACAACACTGTGATAAAAGTACGGAAAAAAGCTTTGAATCCATCTCTGCTCCTTAGAAGCCAGCTGATTTTGGATAAATTTAACTTCTTTCTGTCTCTGTTGCTGCATTTGTGAACTGTAAGTCCTGATTTTTAGGGTTCTCGTGAGATCAGCTGACACTGCGGATGTGTGTTTGTTAGCCACGTGGGAGTGAGAGCTCTCTGCGGTCTTGACAGGTCTCGTCCAGAGCTCTCAGGTGTCACAGCTTTCATGTGAAGTGACTTCGATCCCTGACAAACGTTTGCTCTCCTGCCACAGAGTTTTGCTGCTCTGACCTCCAGCATCCAGGAGTCCAGGAACATTTCACTGTGAAAGCTTACGGATCCAGAGACAAGCTCTCTTCCACTTGGAATGCTTCCTGTTCTGTACTTAACATAGTTTCTTTTGATCATTCTCAGTAGAATTGATGTCAGCTTAGATTTTCATACTAGAAAAGTATGTTGGGATATCTTAGGATTGGTTTGGCTCAGTTCGCCAACTTAAATCAAAACGGTAGCCATTAGTGGTTTTCACAGGGGTATATTCCCTTTTTATGGAGTAATGCTGATAAGTCATACTTCTTATTCTACAGAAGGACATGTTGATGGAATGTTTTATGGATCTAGAGAGATCATCTCTGGTGTCATCAGATCAAAGAACAATTTATTTTTAAGATACTTTCCATACTTTGCAGGAATTTCAGAGTGTGGAGCTCAGGTAGATAATACACACACACACACACACACAATGTTTCATGAAATCTTTTTTTTTTTTTTAAGATTTTATTTATTTATTTGACAGAGAGAGAGATCACAAGTAGGCAGAGAGAGAGGGGGAAGCAGGCTCCCTGATGAGCAGAGAGCCCGATGCGGGACTTGATCCCAGGACCCTGAGATCATGACCTGAGCCAAAGGCAGAGGCTTAATCCACTGAGCTACCCAGGCACCCCTGAAATCTTTTTTATAGCTGACGTTTCCTGTGATCTCTCCTTGAATATAAATATAACTAAATCTTTGGTACATTTCTGTAGGTTCTGTGATATACTAACCTTTTTTCCAGTGGGGTTATTTCAGTGGTAGCTTCCGGAGTTTTTAACGTGGGAAGTCATCTAAAACTTCATGGATATTGTGACCATTAGTGTACTTCGGCTCCCAATTTGGTGGGCTGACTTACTAGTTCCTCAGTACGGGTCAGCATCATGATCATCCAGAAAAGTTGTCAGAAATACAGTAATGAAGATACTCACTGCCTTCTTTCCCAAACACACTTATATTTTCTGTTCACATGTGGTCTGGGAATTTGTTCTTTTTTTTTTTTTTTTTTGGTCAGAGAGAGTGAGCACAGGCAGACAGAGTGGCAGGCAGAGGCAGAGGGAGAAACAGGCTTCCGCCAAGCAAGGAGCCCGATGTGGGACTCGATCCCAGGATGCTGGGATCATGACCTGAGCCGAAGGCAGCCACTTAACCAATTGAGCCACCCAGGTGTCCCTGGGAATTTGTTCTTAACAAGTCTCCTCTCAGGAATACCTAGGAACCCTTATCTAAGTGTGTACACCTTCATAAAGTGGTTGGGTAAAAATAATTATACAGAAGTCTTTAGGTTTCCTATATATTAGTGTAGGTCAGTCAGAAAATATCAGGGTTCAAGATCTAATTCACAGTGGCGCCAACATAGAAAATTTCAAGGAACTGACAAGAAATCCACAGAAAATATGTGGACTGCTGTTGGCTTTCCTGAAGGGTTTAGATGACTACATTGCTTCCTAAGTGAAGACTTTTTATCATAAAGCTGAATTTTCTCTAAATAAATCCATAAATTTAAATAGCCTTGATCAGAGTTCTAGTAGGGGTATTTTTTAAGTCGTTCACCTGCAAGAATAAATACATGAATGTTGCAAAGAAAATTTGACAGGTCAGCAGTATGGTGCGAGGGGATACAAGATTAAGTTCGCTGTCAGATATGAAAGAAGGTATGGGATAGAAAGGAGAGTGTATGTGTGCATCTCTGTGTGTGAGTTTATGGTAAAGATAACATTTTGTATCAGTAGTAAAGTGATGGATTATTGAACCAAATGACTTGAGGAGAATTATGTCTGTGCCTCATATTGCAAACAGACCTAAATGTCAGGTTGATTACTTAAATGTAAAAAACAAAGACAAAAACAAAAAAAAACTATTATTAAAAAAAAGGATTTTTGATTTTAGGAAGAGGAAGGCTAATAATATAAAGGAAAATATTGTTTTGACTGGAATATAGTTCAGTATGTCAAAATCCACCTTAAACTTGAAAGTAAATTCAACTTGGGGATAGTATTGACAGCATGTCAAAGGCAATTATAAATCATTAAGGAAAAGACTATCAGCCTAATAGGAAAGTAGGCAAAGAACATGGCCAGGTAGTTCAGAAGGTAAGAAATATGTGTGGGCCAGTGAACCTGACAGCTGACATGTATTTTTTGTTTCCTGTGGGAAAATATTCGTATTTACTAGTCAGGGGAAAGAGACTAAAACAAAAACAAGATTAGCTTCTATCTGTCAAATTGACAAACATTAAGAAATACTAAGGATTTTTGTCAGACGTGAGGCAACCTTTCTTTAAAGGCAGTTTGACAAAAATATCAAGCTTCAGATGGTCATCTTTGTGGCAGTGTCTCCTGAGGATGTTATCCCTGGGAAAGTGTGTGACGATGTCAGTGCAGTATTGTTCATCCATTAGAAAATTAAAAATAATCTTAATGACTTATTATTTGGGGAATTGAAAAAGTAAAATATACTTATAGAAGGGAATGTTAATTAACTTTATAAAAGGTGATTGTTAGAAATGTGTATTTGTGACCAGAAAATTTATTAATACTATATTAACAACTTAAGTTTAAAATATTAAGAAAGATATTTGCTCTGGCTAAGATAAATACCAAAGACAGATTTACTTTCCTGCCTAAGACAATTGATAATGGGTAAAATATATGTGACAGTGGTTTTCCAGACATCAGGTGAAGAGCAACGGCAGTCCTTGAAAAATGGAAAACTAGTGTGGGAGCCATATGACTTCTTCCTATTACTGTGTGGAAGGAGTCTTGTGGGGAGGGGAAACCCAGGCAGAGCCATGGGGCACATGGTTAAGGAGACAGACAGAGCTGTTAGCTACAGCCAGCTGGGGAGAGTCCTGGAGAAGAGAGCTACACAGAATGATCCCTGGAGCCTGTGGAGGGACTGATCCTTGAGTCTTTAGCTCCTATGGAAGTGTGGGTGCCTTTGAGGACACGGCTTCTGGCTGGGGTAGGATCACCTGGAAGGATTAGGAGGAACACTTGCTGGAGTTCACACCTGCTCACTCAGCCACGGTGGACAGGTGTCCTTCCTGGGCCTTGGCTGGGGTATACAGAAGGCTTTGTCCTCATGGTGGGGCTGACTTAGCCCTGAACTAAGATGATATTCTGGTCCTGCCTGATAAAGCTTATAGGCAAAACCTGAGATCGTACTCTTTCATAGTAACATAATTGTTTCCCAGAACAAAGCTCAAGAGTGTTATATAGGAATTCAGTAGTATATAGTGCCCAACGAGGTAGAAGTTACAGGATCCAGCATTCAGCCAAAACTTTTCAGGAGTGAAATAAGCAGGAAAATAAAATTCTTAGGGGTCAGTTGAAACTGACTCAGAAATTGCACAGATGGTAAAGTTTGTACAAAACCATGAAAACAGTTCCTTTATTTTATGTACTCGAGAAGCTAGAAGAAAAAGATGGAATGTGTTACGTAGAGGACAAGACATTCAAAAGAGCTATGTTGGAGGCCCCTGGGTGGCTTAGTGGGTTAAGCTTCTACCTTTGGCTCAGGTCATGATCCCAGAGTCCTGGGATTGAGCCCCGCATTGAGCCCTGCATCGGGCTCTCAGTGGGGAGCCTAGTCCCCCCCCCCCCCCCCCCGCCTGCCTCTCTGCCTACTTGTGATCTCTCTCTCTGTCAAATAAAAAAATAAAATCTTAGGAAAAAAAAAAAGCTACGTTGAACCAAGCTGAGAGTGCCTACAGATTTCTTGCTGGAAACCATATGCACCAGCAGTCAGTGGGGCATCGTTTGTAAAGTTGTGGAGGGAGAACACTGTTTGACTGCATAGCCAGTCAGTCTGTCTCTCAGAGGTAAAGTAAAGACCTTGTCACGTATGCAAAAGCTGAAACAGTTTATGTCCAGTAGGCAGCCGCTCTAAGAACTAGTAGAGAAAGTGTTTCTGGTAGAAGGAAAGTTAATATCAGAGAGGAAGCTGGACCCACACAGAGGACTGGAGAGCCGGGAAGTGGTGACCGAACCATGTGACTGGAAGACTTGCCCCCTCGTTTTTCATCTCTTCAAAAGTTAATGGATTGCTTGCAGCAAAAATAATAACCGTGGATTTGGGGGCTTTATGACAGGTGGAAGCAGAATGTGGGACAACACTAGCATGAAGGCTGTTTCATAGCTCGTGGTCGGCCAAATAGTGCCCCTGCCCCCAGAGATGGCAGGTCCTAATCCCTGAATCCTGTGTAAATGTACCTCAAAGGGAAAGGGTCTTCCTGGGTGTGATTAAGTTAAGGGTTGTGAGATGGAGAGATTATCTTGAGTTGTCCTGGGGCACCCTAGATGTAGCCACATGTATCCTTAGGAGAGGGAGGCAGAGGGAGGTCTCTCTCTCTCACACACACACACACACACACACACACGCACGTGTGTGCACATATGGCAACATGAAGATGGAGAAAGACAGGCATGGAGATCAGGCCATAGACTGAGGGGTGCCAGCCACTGCCATACTGGAAGAGGCAAGGAGCCTGTCTCCATTGGAGTTTCTGGAGGGAAGTACCTTGATGTTTGGCCCAGTGATACTGATTTTGGCCTTCTGGCCTCCAGAACTGTGAGAAGGCTGACACCTGTGGTTTTCAGCCACCCAGTTTCTTTCTTTCTTTCTTTCTTTTTTTTTTTTTTTAAGATTTTATTTATTTGACGGCAGATCACAAATAGGCAGAGAAGCAGGCAGAGAGAGAGGAGGAAACAGGCTCCCTGCTGAACAGAGGCCCCTGGGGTCGATCCCAGGACCCTGGGATCATGACCTGAGCCAAAGGCATAGTCTTTAACCTACTGAGCCACCCAGGCGCCCCTTCAGCCACCCAGTTTAGAAGCTGGTTACAGCAGCCCCAGAGCCCAGTACTGTTGTTCGTTTCTTATGCTGTATGTGAGGTGGTATAATACCATTAAGGCAGAATGGGGTAAATTAAAGATATAGACTATAAACAGGGCAACAGTTGAAAGCGCAACAAAGAGTTATAGCTAATGAACCAGAAAAGGAGATAAAAGGGGTTCCTAAAAATACCCCACAGGAAAGCAGAAATAGGGGAAAGGCAAATAAAGAGCACCTGGGGTAAGAAGGAAAGAAATAGTATGATGGTAGATTTAAATCTGCTTACGTCAATAATGACATTAAACAGAGAGACAAGTTTTTTCAGATCTGAGACCTCGCATATCCCGCCTACAGTAAACCCATTTTAAGTATAAAGGCGCAAATAGCTTAAAAGTTAAAGAAGGTGGCTGACCACGCTAGCACTGATCAGAATGAAGCCGGGGTGCTTGTGTTAACATCAGACGGGGGATTTCTAAGTAAAAGCTAGTACCAGAAATAGGATGGTCACTTTTATAATGATCAAGGTGTCTGGTTCATCAAGGAAGCATAACAATCCTAAATGTTTATGTAGCTAAGGACAGAGCCTCAAAAATACATGAAGCAAAACCTGATTGAATTGTAAGGAGAAACAGCCACAATTAGAGACTGATTTCAATAGCCTCTCTCAAACATTTTTAGAGCAGCAGACATAAAATCTGGGTCTGGAAGACTTGAACAACACTACCCACCCATGTGGCCTGGTTGGTATTTACAGGCACTCCAGCCAGAGCAGCAGAAGACACGCTCTTCTCAAGTGCTCATAGCATACTTGCCAAGAGAGACCCTCTGGGCCATACAACAAGTCTCTAAATGGAAAAGGATTCATACACGAGTATGCTGTCTGACCTCGATGCCATTACAGTGGAATCTGTTCCAGAAAGATAGTCTGGGACACAAGGAGCTCATTTCCTCATGACCCATGGATCACAGAGGAAGTCAAAGGGGAAATCTGAAAGCATTCTGAATTGACCAAAAATAAAAGCAGAGGTTTTTGAAAGTTGCGGTATGCTGCTGCAGCATGTCTGAGGGAGGGTTGCAGCACTTGGTGCCTGTTGTTTCGAAAAAAAGGAAAGATCTTAAAGCAGTGACCTCAGCTTCCATGTCAGGAAACGTGATGAACAAGCGCAGATGAAACACCAATTTAGCAGAAGAATGGACAGAGAGCAGAAGTCAGTAAAATAGAAAATAGAGAAGTCTGTAGAAGCTCAATAAAGCCAGAAGTGAGTTCTTTGAGAATGTCTGTAAGATTCATCAGACTGACTGACCAGGCAAGGAGTGAAGTAACACATTACCAGTGTCCAGAGTGAGGGCGATGAGCTTAATATGGGTTCTGCAGATATTGACAGGATTATAAGGGAGTATTAGGAACAACTTTATGCAACTGTTGGACAATTTAGGTGAAATAGACAGGTTTCATGACAGACACATTTCTAAAGCTCTCTCAAGAAGAAATCTGTAACCTCATTAGCCCAGTGTCTGTTTTATTAATAAAATTTAAAAATCAATATTCAGTCTGATTATTGGAGAACTTTTATGCATGGTTCGAAATGGTATCTGAACTTGCTTTTATCTTTTTTTTTTTTTTTTAAAGATTTTATTTTCATTTGACAGACAGAGATCAGAAGTAGGCAGAGAGAGAGAGAGGAGGAAACAGGCTCCCTGCAGAGTGGACAGCCCGATGCGGGGCTCGATCCCAGGACCCTGGGATCATGACCTGAGCCGAAGGCAGAGGCCCCAACCCACTGAGCCACCCAGGCGCCCCGCTTTTTTCTTTTAATTGAGATATGATTGACCCATGACAGTGTGAGTTTGCGGTTGACAGCATGTTGGTTTGATGCTTGGATGTACCACAGTGTGAGGCCACAGTAGTCTTAGCTGACACCTGTGTCGAGTCACAGGATTGCTGTTTCTTTTCTGTATTGACAACAGGTAAGATCTGATCTCTTAGCAACTTTGAAGTTCATAATCCAGTGTTACTGATTATAGTCACTATGTTGTGCATTGGATCTTCAGAATTTATTTGTTACTTGCAAGTGAACCTACTTCTAACTGTGGGTTTTATAAAGTCTAAACACAGATAACATACCACTGATGAAAATTTTGTGTTTGAATTGAGATGTGTTGTAAAAAAGATTATGTCTATCAATAATTTCTTCATATTGATTTCATATTGAAATAGTCATATTTTGGATATGTTGGATTAAATGAAATATATTATTATATTTATTATTTTTAAGAATTTGTTTATTTGTTAGAGAGTGAGCACAAGCAGGGGGAGCAGCAGGCAGAGGGAGAAGCAGGCTTCTGTTGAGCAGGGAGCCCGACACGGGTCTTGATCCCAGGACCCCAGGATCGGGACCTGAGCAGAAGGTGATGTTCAGCTGATGGAGCCCCCTAGGCACCCCTAAATGAAATTTGTTACTAAAACTGATTTTACCTGTTTCTTTTTATTTTTGATGTATCCATTAGAAAGCACAAAGTCAGACCTGTAACTCATGCTGTGCTTCTGTAGCTAAGCACTTCTTTGGGCAGCATTTGAATGCTGTGCCCACCTCTGGGAGGCCTTGTGGATCACAGCTGTGGTCTGCCTGGGTGAGGTCTGACATGCTGCTGGGTGGCGTGTTTTGTGTCTTGCTTGTATTTGTCGATCATTGCTAAGGTGGTCCTTTGGATTCTCTTAGGCTTGTGTTTCTTCTGACTGTTGGTAGTAATTAGGACATGGTGGGAAGGGAGCATTGACCCCCATTTCAGAGTATTCCAGGCTGAGATGGTAAAACAGCAGTTGGATTTTGAGGATTCAGAAATAACAGCATTATACAGGGGCCGTATTACTGGCTTTCAGTTCTCCGTGGTGCTGTGAAATCAGTTTCTCGAATGTGGCCCGTCAGCCTGTCTCTGTCTTGGCTGTGTTCAGCCACGTGGATCGTGACAGCCCAGACCAACTCTCTCAGACATTTCAAAATCACTTGCAAGCATTACATAGTCTCTAGTCTTCTCAGGACTGAGCTAGAGGAGCAAAACCACAGCCTGGCCGTGGTCTCGTGTAGTCTACAGTGCAATATGGCTTTGCTTCAGGACACATCGAAAGCATGATTTAAAAGGCATAAAACAGGGCGCCTGGGTGGCTCAGTGGGTTAAGCCGCTGCCTTCGGCTCAGGTCATGATCTCAGGGTCCTGGGATCGAGTCCCGCATCGGGTTCTCTGCTCCGCCGGGAGCCTGCTTCCTCCTCTCTCTCTCTCTGCCTGCCTCTCTGCCTACTTGTGATCTCTCTGTGTCAAATGAATAAATAAAATCTTAAAAAAAAGAAAAGGCATAAAACAGTTATATTGGTGTACTGTGTTGAGGATTCCAAGCATATTGTAAGAGTAAAAGTAACCTGTTGGCAGAGAGCAGGGGGCTATCTGGGAGTGAAGCAGTGTCTTTTTTGCCTCTTTTTTTTTTTAAAGATTTTATTTATTTGTTTGACAGAGAGAGATCACAGTAGGAGAAAGGAAGGGAAGAGATCACAGAGAGAGAGGAAGGGAAGCAGGCCCCCTGCTGAGCAGAGAGCCCGATGTGGGACTCGATCCCAGGACCCTGAGATCATGACCCGAGCCGAACAAAACCCTTAAAAAATGAAATTTGTATTGCAAATACAATTTCTTTTTTTAAATAAACTTTTACATTTTAGGATGGCTTTAGATTTATGGAACAATTGTGAAGAGAGTATAGAGAGTTCCCCTGTACCCCACATTCAGTTACCCCAGTTATTAGCATCTTACATTACTATGGCATATTTTTCACAATTAATAAATCAGTATTAATACAGTTATCGACCTTCATTTTTTCATAATGTTACTTTTCTTATAGAATCCCATATAAGATACCAGATGCCTCATTGCATTTCGGTGTCATGTCTTTGTAGGTTCCTCTGGGCTGTGACAGTCTCTCTCTCTCCTTTTTTTTACTTAGAAATTCTCCAGAATTTCAGAAACTTCTGGGCATCGCTATGGAACTTTTCCTGCTGTGCAGTGATGATGCAGAGTCAGATGTCCGGATGGTGGCTGATGAGTGCCTCAACAGAGTCATCAAAGTAAGCCCATGAGCTGCGCTCTCTGGACCGGACTTGTGGATGGGGGAGTAGCTGTTAAAGTACCTTCCTCTGTCTCCAGTGCCATGGTCCCTCTGGATGTTTGTGCTTGTTTCACCTGGCGTGTGCTTTGGCGGAGCTCGTATCTGCCTGTGTGCTTGCTACCCCTGCTCTGTCTGTGTCGTGCATAGGTCACAGGGGCACTGCTGGGGATTGCTGGGTGTTCTTGAGGAATATGTCACTAAGGCACCAACTTTTGTTTGGGCAGAGCCTAGAGCAGCCACTAGGCCCTGGGAGGGGCAGGAGACGGGTTAATGGACTCCCATTTGTAGTTTCTGTATGGTGTGTCTGGACTCTCTTCCTTTGTCTGCTTTCCCGGCCCCTGCAGAGACCTCCTCAGGAGACAAGGCTCCCATAAGACGCTCGCTGGGGCTGGTGTGATGGGGCTGGGGGGAAGGAGTTCCCAGAGCAGGATGGCAGAGCCAGAAAGCCAAAGTGCTTGGGCCACAGGCGAGCTAGGGAGTGGAGAGGAAACACCGTCTTCTTCCCCTGCTGCTTCCTGAGGCTGACTTTGGGGCCAGGACCACCAGAGCTTTAAGCTCCTGTTTACTACTGTGCTTGAAGATAAAATCCTTCTTCCACAGTTCTTTTTTATTTTATTTTATTTTATTTTATTTATTTATTTTTTTTTTTTAAAGATTTTATTTATTTATTTGACAGAGAGAGAAATCACAAGTAGGCGGAGAGTCAGGCAGAGAGAGAGAGAGAAGCAGGCTCCCGCTGAGCAAAGAGCCCGATGCGGGGCTCGATCCCAGGACACTGAGATCATGACCTGAGCCGAAGGCAGCGGCTTAATCCACTGAGCCACCCAGGCGCCCCATCCACAGTTCTTAATGTATTGGAAAACTATCCTTGTTTTTCTCATTCTGCCCTTTTCCTACTTTGTGTCCCCATGTCATCCTGGTCACCTTCTAGGCCACCTTTGTCAGTGATGGGGCTTTCAGGTTGTGTGTGCAGACTCATAGCGCCCCTGTTGTCGGGACGCCGGCGTTGGGGTTAGCACTGTACATCTCCCCAGAATTGTTTTTTCCTTGTTTCTTTCTCTGCAGGGATTCTTGTTTATTGGACCTTTGTAATTTTCTTATTTTTCCCCTGCGGCTTCCACTTCCACCCCTGAAATTTAGATAAGTCTTAGAGAAGAGCCTGCATCTCTTCATTTCCCTTGCAGGCTCTTTTCTTAGTAATTCTCATATGGCCAGATAAACCAAGGACTACAAGCTAACGTAGATTAGTGCCTATTTCCCTTCTCGTTAGGATCTCAAGAAACAAAACGGTTCTTTGGAGTCCTTCTCAGGCCTTTCTCTGGAGAGTGGTTATGTTTTACATTGGCCAAGTGGTTACCCTTCCTTTCTCCTTCACGGGCCCTGCCTTCCTCAGCAAGAGGATCACTCCCCCTTCCTGCTCAATTAGATTGAGGCCCTCTGCCAGGCAGATAGGGCATACACGAATTTTGGAGTCAAGGAGACCTGTGTTTGAATCTTGCCTCTGTCCCCTACTCACTGAACAACTTTGGGAAATGTATTGATTCTGTGAGTCTCAGTTTCCTTCCCTGCAAAGGGAGTCAGACAGAGTGCGGTGCTATATGTGAGTGTGTGTGAGGATCAAAAGCGGTGTGTTTAGCACCATCCTGGCCAGTCAGTGGTCCTCCAAGTGGTGAGAAGGACTCTTATTAATAATGAGTCTTTTTTTTTTTTTAAATGAAATTCAAAAAAGTTTACATTTTGTATTTATTTATTTATTTAATTTTTTTTTTTTTTTAAGATTTTATTTATTTATTTGACAGACAGAGATCACAAGTAGGCAGAGAGGCAGGCAGAGAGAGAGGAGGAAGCAGGCTCCCTGCTCAGCAGAGTGCCCAATGCGGGGCTTGATCCCAGGACGCCGAGATCATGACCTGAGCCGAAGGCAGAGGCTTTAACCCACTGAGCCTCCCAGGTGCCCCTACATTTTTTATTTATAAATAGATTTACTTACTTATTTCTTAGAGAACATCATGAGCAGGGGGAGAGGGAGAGGGAGAAGCAGACTTCCCACTGAGTGTAGAACCCAGTGGAGGGCTCTATCCCAGGACATTGAGATCATGACCTGAGCCGAAGGCCGATGCTTAACTGATTGAGTCACCCAGGCGCCCCAATAATGAGATTCTTACATTCTCACCCAAAGAGATTACAGGGTGTGGAAGAATAGCAGCTGCACTCCCTCTTCTGTTACACAGACTCCTTGGTCTCCTGTCATCCAGAGGTCCTTCCCCCAACCATGATGTTACTTGGCTAGCCACACTTTCTGGGCTCTTCTCACCTCAGCCTCCCTGCCCAGGTAGCTGGGCAGGGAGCTCCAAGGCGGGAGCAGCCTTAGGGAGGCCCTCCTTCATCTGTAGGTAGCTTCCTGCTCTTCTGCTTTTGTTGGCACCCCACCGTCACCAGCATTTTACGGCCAGCGGCCCTGTCCTTCCTTTCCATGCCTGTGACCGGTTAGTGATACTCACATGCGTGTGGGGTCCATGTGTGTGGGGTCCCATAGCATATTTACAGATGGTCTTTTTCGGTCATGTTTTCTTCTCTCCAGGCTTCAATGTCCTTGCTTACTTTATTTATTCCTACTGGCAGGACCAGACTGGTTTTTTTCTGATGTTTTAGTTCTTGAACTTGTTGCTTAGACTCAGAATATCTAAAGAGGGCACCATGCCTTGCTTCATGGCAAGAGAGGGATTCAGGAGGGCAGAGGGAATAATATGACCCCAGACTGCTCTGATGTAGGCCATTGGACATGTAGGCTTTGTTCTGCTTTCCAAGCCTTTCTTCTTCAGTGACGCATTTCCAAGAACTGCTGGACTGAATAGTTTGGCGTATGTATGGTGGTTGTCAGCTGTGACCCTGGGTCATAACTTAAGGCCAGAGTTGTCATTCTGGCCATCTCCTGTCCTATTTCCCCTATGTTAGGCCTCCCGGTTCAGAGATTCCTTTGCTCAGTTGTCAGGGAGGGGCAGGAACACAGACGTCACCTGGGAGTCAGGTCCTTGACTTTTGTCTTCTATTGTGTGTTGTTACATGCTTCTGATGAGACCAGACTCATGGCCCAAGCCAAGGGGACATGTTGCTTTTCATTAATATAGGACAATGCAGTGGGGATCCGATTCAGCCTGGTAGTGTGCTCCTGCTCAGGTGGGGAAGCATATTCAAACAGAAATCACTCAGTACATGGCACTGAACTCTAAGTTCTGAGAGACGTTGGCAAGTCATCATGGCACTCTGGAGACTGAGATGTCTTCTGTTTGGGAGCCAGAGAAGGTTTCTTGGAGGTGGTGGCTAGTAGGTGAGTGAGGAGATTAGAGATCCCCTTAACTCCCGCAGCCCCCTGTCTCGCGGGGGCTCCAGGAGGCCTCTGCAGGCTCACAGAGGAGAGTGGCTCTAGTGTGTGCCCTAGGGGAATGGGAGGCATTGACGGTCGGTTCAGGGGGGCTTGGCCTTTATTTGGTAAATAGGAGCTCTCAGAGAGTAAAAAAAATTATTTATTTATTTATTTATTTATTTGAGAGAGAGAGAGAGAGAATGAGAAAGAGAGAGAGCATGAGTGGAAAGAGGTCAGTAGGAGAAGCAGACTCCCTGCCTAGCAGGGTGCCAGATGCGGGATTTGATCCCAGGACTCCGGGATCATGACCTGAGCTGAAGGCAGTCACTTAGCCAACTGAGCCACCCAGGTGCCCACTCTCAAAAGATTTTTGACGTGGTCAGTGGATTGCTTTATTTAGGAAGAGTAACGTGGTGATGGAGTGTGGCCTGCCTTAGAGTAGAGAAAGACCTGCGTACTGAGAATCCATGTGGAAGGCGGAGTAGTCCTGTCCTGGGAGAGTAAGGTCTGAGAGGGGATGGTGGCTGTGGGAGGGGGAGCAAGGAGGCAGAGGTGGGCTGTCAGGGGCTCCACCTGGCAGCTGAGTGGGTGTGTCTGCTTTGGTAAGGAAGGGATTTGGGGGCAGGGTGGGGGGTATCGGATTGCTATCATGCAGTGACTGGGAACTCTGATTCTTTGCTCTTAATCGGGGTTTGAGGTTTAGTTTTCTCTTGTTATAAAGAATGTTTGAGATTGGTTTCTAAAACAAATTGAAATAAAACTTGGGTATGGCTTCTGGTTTTATTTGCAGAGTAGCATCTTTAATATATGTTTGTTTCGATGTGCTTGCTTAAGGATTTAGTACAAACTGAAATTGAAGAGTTAGGATTTACACATTTCTGAGACACTGTTATAATTCAGAAGCTCCCAAAGGTGACTCTGCTTTTGGTTTTCAAATTTACTGAATCGGTGGATGAACCCATATGAGTTTTACTACAAGCAGCTCAGATTGTAGATAGGATATGCTCTCTATCACATGGAACAAGCTTGGTTTGCAGCTCGGTTCTGTCTTTCCTCACTTCTTGGCAGACAGGCCATCATTGGCAGTATTTCAGAGGAGAGAGGGTTCCTGTGGGCGAGACTGGGGGCCAGGAATCTCTCTTCTCCCTTCCTTACATCTTGAGAAACCCTCTCGAACACGGGCTCTGCCACTAGTGGTGGTAGCCCTTGACCATTCTTGCTGGGTTGAAGTTCGCCTGGTGGCCTTCAGTTTTGGTTGGGCCCAGAGGTGATCAGGGATGGGGGCACATTCTGAGGAGCACGAGGTTCCTTACTGGTTGCAAGCTCTGAACCACAGGCCTGGGAGCACCCGTGCATCAGAAAGGATGGTGTCCCTGCCCGCCAGAGCGAGGGGCTCTGGTCTTCCATGTGTGCTCATTGCCCTCCTGGCGCCACAGACTCCAGGCCATTGTTGATGTTGGGTTGTCCAGAAGTGTGCACTTCAGCGAAGAAGGCAAACCTTTCAGATGTTTTCTCCTCTCCTTGAATGTTAAGATTTAATATAAGAGCGTTAGAATGAATTTGGGCCATCTACCGCTGGATTTCAGTATTATGTCGTATTTCATTGTACATCAAGTTAAATTCTTTCCTTTCTGTTTTTTTGTTCAAGTGGGTGACCTATGTCTGGTTTATTCAGTGATTGCCTGTATGTATGTGCTTCTTTCTCAACAAGCAGTTTCTTAGCTTAGCTTGCTAAATTTAGTTGCTAAAATTCCACTTTGCCCCCAGGTTGAAATTTTAGTTGCCTTTTCGTTTTCTGCCGGGCTGGCGTAGTGAATCTTCTCAGTCCTGGTGCTCTGTTGCAGGCCCTGATGGACTCCAGTCTGCCGAGGCTGCAGTTAGAGCTGTATAAGGAAATCAAAAAGGTAGGCTTTGATGTTCTCTTACTGAGCCAATGGTGCTGCTTCCTTGGATTGAGCAGCATGTGTGAAATCTTGTCTTATTTACTAAGTGGGAATGTTAGACGGAAATGCTTCTGGTAAAGTACACTTCACCGCTTTATTTTCCTTCACAAGGTTCCTCTTCACTGTTTATGAGATGGGAGGGGAATTAAGTTTTCCGTCTTTGTAATTGACGCCCCGAGACTGTGACGCTTCTGTAACTGCGGCAGTTACAGTTTACGTGGCTTTGTGTCTAAACATAGAAATAAGCAATCACGTAAATGCTCTTGTTCCTATGAAGTTCTTTCGGAGTAGCGTCCGTGACTCTTAAGCGTGACTCACCACTCTCATCCCTCTCAGAACGGTGCTCCCCGGAGCCTTCGCGCTGCCCTGTGGAGGTTTGCTGAGCTGGCACACCTGGTCCGGCCTCAGAAGTGCAGGTAAGTTGTGCGCTCTGGAATATTCTTACTGTCTGCTGAGGGGGGCGGTCCAACGCCTGTGGCTTCCTTCCCTCTTGGCTTCGGCGTCACTGGCTCAGAGGACTTCCCCAAGTTCTAATATCCTCCGCCTCTGCCCTCCAAGTGGCAAACCATGTTTCTTAGCTTGTCTTCCTTTCGTAGCACTTCTCACTCTCAGAAATACTCAGGGACACTGTGCTTGTTTATTTTCTGCCGGCCCCCCTCCCCAAGAGACAGAGGTGTGCGCCCCAGGACAGCAGGGGTCTCCCCTGTCTGTCCTCTGCTACAGCCCAGCCCTGAGAGTCGTTTTGGCACGTGCTGTTTGCTGACAAGATGTTGTCACATGGTCGATGGTTGAGAACCAGTCTCCCCATTGCTTATAGAATGATATGCCTGTGTCTCTCACATGAGTTAAAACTATGACCGTTAAACTGTGAATAAGATCTGACTGGTGGGAACAGTCTGTCCTCAATGGACTAAGAATCAGAAGACCCCAGTTTTCATCTGTGCCTTCCTTCTCCTTAAGTGATAAAACTCACATCCATAAAGCCTTGGCTGTGTCCCCAAGGAACCGGTGGAGGGCCGAAACTCTCACTGTTAATAAGGACCAGCGATTTATCCCACTGAGTTTGAGTTTAGTAAGAATCTTAAGTGGCTGCTGTGAGATGCATCACCAGGAAAATTTCTTTTTATAGAACTTTTTTCTTTTATTTTGCTTCTTTTGAAAATTTCATTCTACTTCCGAAGCAGCACATCCCAAGTTCTCCACATAGCAGCCAGAGTAACCTTAAAAAAATGTGATTGGCTCATGTCATTCCCTTACTTAAACTTTTTACTCATTTCCCAGAGGTGTTCAGATAAATTCCAGACTCCTTACCCAGGCAGGTCTTGCCTCCAGTGGCCACCGTCATCTCAGACACTCTCAGTTGACTCTTTGGCCTGATTTTGCTTCTTCAAAAAGTCAGGCAAGTTTCTCTTGTTCGTCATGCCTGGTTTATTTTTTTTCTGGCAAATGGTCATCTCCTTAAGCCAGCCTAGTTTTCCTGCTATAGTCCCAGGTGGAGACCTGCTTGTCTCTGCCACGCAAAGGCTCCTGTCACGTTAGTCCCGTGTTTGTTGAGGGGACTCATGTGGTTTCAGCCTTCTGCCCGGTGACTCATTCTCCCGCATTGTGCACCGTCTGTGCCTCCTCTCTGGAGGGCCAGGTCTTACCTCTAAGACCTTATTTAGTCTGAACACTTAGAAGTATCTCCTTGCTCCCTGTTCAAGAAAACTTTTTCATTTCTTTTTTTTTAAATTGATTTTTTTTTTTAAAGATTTTATTTATTTATTTGACAGACAGATCACAAGTAGGCAGAGAGGCAGGCAGAGAGAGAGAGAGGAGGAAGCATGCTCCCTGCTGAGCAGAGAGCCCGATGCGGGGCTCGATCCCAGGACCCTGAGACCATGACCTGAGCCGAAAGCAGAGGCTTTAAAACCACTGAGCCACCCAGGCGCCCCTAAATTGGTATTTTCTTATCTATTATTTTCTAATTTAAAATATGAGTATTTTACTGTTAAAATTTACTACAGACAATTTTTAAAACAAGCTTTTGAGAGTCCTCTGTGATCACAGGAGAAGTGAAGGATGAGTGTCTCCCATCAGTTGAACTTAGTCTGCGTTTAGCCCTCCTGTTCTTTTTGCCAAGGTTTGTCTACTTTCTGTTAAGGACTGTTTTGCATATAAAAACTGGCTGTTCTCTACAGGTACTAAATAATTGCTTATATTTCTCACCAAAGTAGACCTGGAAGAATAACTCCTGTTCCTTTCACATATGCAGGCCTTACTTGGTAAACCTTTTGCCTTGCCTGACTCGAATAAGCAAGAGACCTGAGGAATCTGTTCAGGAGACCTTGGCTGCAGCTGTACCCAAAATTATGGCTTCTTTTGGCAATTTTGCAAATGACAATGAAATTAAGGTATGATTATTACCTCAAGTCACAAACATGAATGAGTCTGGTATGCAGTTCGGGCTTTCGGACAGGCAGTCATTTGAGAGTGCTTCTTGAGTTATGCTATGCTTCATGATTTAGACGAAAATCTTTTCAATTATTTTGAAGCACACAAAAAGCTTTCTACTTCCGCTTTCTTATCATTTGGTGAGGAGTCGAATAGGGAGAGTGTATACAGATGCAAATTCAAGAGGCAATTTTCCAGAACAGATTGATTTTTGGGTATATTAGACTGACTCTTTAATCTAGCTTGGGAGAGGTGCAGGCAGGAGAAGCCCACTGATGATGGCTTTGTAGCCGGTGGGGACCACTTGCCTTTTTGTTTGTTCTGTGCCTCAACAGGCAGAACAAGCAACCTCCCTACCCACATTCGTATTTTGTTTTTAATGTCCAGAAAATTGTGACCCTGCCACTTAGTTTGGAGATTATAGATTCTTGACTTCCTCCTTTTTTGTGGGTCAGTCCTTTGTTAGTGTTTACCTGCACATTTCTAGATAGCATGCTGTATAGCATGTATATTATAAGTCTGTACTGCTATTTAAAAAAAAATTTTTTTTTATACTATGAAAGATAAATTTAGCCCTAACCCGGTTCTTATCTTCTTAATGTAGTTCTATCCATATTCAGTGTGACATTATCATGCCCAAGTAATAGTCACAACAAGTTATGTTCTGTTCTTGGATTCTATTTCTTGAACTATTTAGTTTTTTGGGAGTAAACAATTGCCTCTTTTTTATTTTGCTTGTTATTCTTTGGTCATTTATGTCTTCTCATACCTTCCAACAGCTTTGTAAAATGTGTCTCAGTGCAGTTCTCCACATGACAGATAATGTATTGGGTCCTTTTTCTCTACTGGAGTCTTCTGTCTTAGAATTCTCCAGCTGTTTGCCCCAGTCTGATTCAGATGCTCTCTAGGTCTGAGGACTTTTCTTTGCTGTCCTCCCAAGAATTGTTTTTGGTGCTCTCCTGTTTGATGCCTAATTTCTAGATGCCATGTCTTTACCTTTCTAGACATACTCCCTTGTTGTGATGGAATTTGTGTTACGTTTTATTTCTATTTTCCTTTTCTTTTTTTCTGTATTTTCTAGATGTCTGTCTTAAACCCTTCTGTTGAGTTTTTGTTCCTGCTGTTATACTTTTAATTTCTAAGAGGTGCTTCTTGTGTTTAGAATGTTTGTTTTCTGGCATCCTCCTCTTGCTTCGTGAATACACTCCTTATTTTCTAAGGATATCGATCACAGTTTTCTTAAGAACTTTCTTTGACTTCTGAATTGTCTGCTTCTTCTGTCTTCCTCTGTTCTCTCTGTTCTGGTCTTTCACTTTTATGTTGGAAGTTGTCCCTTTAGATTTGAGTGAGACTTTAAAAAGCTTATTGGAAGCGTGTGTGTGGCAAGGTCTGTCCCATGGTGGGCTTCCTGAGGTAATAGATGGTGAGCCTGCTTTTCCACTGCATCTCTCTAAGTGTCAGCCTCAGTAAGCCTTTTCCTTTTGAGGTGGTCAGTATCTCTAGAGGAAGGTTGCTCATTCTCCTGCTTGGAGGGGTAAACCTGGCTTTGTTTGTCCTGGAATTCTGGGATAGGCAGGGCCAGCGGTCTCCCTGGTCAGAATGCACATTTTTTCTTCATTTCTCTGTTTTCTGTCTGTGTCCCATGTCTGACCTTGGCTATGCTGACATCTCTGGAGATTATCCCCCATTCTTTTTGGGAGGTGGGACATGAAGACCACTTTCTGGGCCACCCTGGGAGAGGAGACCCAGGGCTGCGTGGCCGGCAGTGCGCACCAGGGCAGACCGGCTGCTTGCCCATGTCTCTGGGGCCTCCCGAGCTTGAGCGGTTCTTGCAGTTCTGTGGCTTGAGTGAGCTGGCCTTTTGTTAGCGGCCTTCAGACTCCCCGCCCCAGCTCACCGGAAAGTATACTTGTGAACGTCTTCCCCATGGGCCACAAGGTGGGCACTCAGCACTTGCCTCCTTTCCAGCTTGCAGAATTTGTGGATGCCTCCTGTCTGCTCTTGTCCCTGTCCTCTTTTTGTCCTTGTAAGTCGATGTTTCTAAGAGCTGTGCATGATTTTCAGGGAGCGTCTGGGCGGCAGAGTTTCGTTCACATGCCCAGCGCAACCCTTTTGTTCCAAAGTCTCCTCCCCTCTGGTGTGTTTTCATTCTCAGGAGGGCCTGTCAGGGACTTAGATGCCTCCTGAGGCTTGTTTCACTCACGTGTGGCACACACGCAGGCAGCACGGAAATTGCCGCTGTGGCCCTTGGCAAACCATCCCAAAGTGGAGTAGCATGTTTCCAGCCCCAGGAGTCCTTCATGCCAGCCCCCGTTGCTGCACTCCCCTCCTCCCTGGCAGGGGCTGCTGACTGGGCTTCTGAAGCCACAGGGGCTGTTTTTAAATTCAACATATGCAGAGCCGTGCAGTGTGCATTCTTTTTGTCTGGTTTTATTTGTTTGTTGCCACACATTAAGTTGGCGAGTGTCTTCCCTGCCACCAGTGGGTAATTCATGCAGTGTTCATACATGTGGGGTGCCCTGCTGTGTGAACACACCACGGTTTACCACGTACTGTAGCTGAGTGACTGGCTGCTGCCGTGCCTGTCCTTGTGCATGTCATCTGGAGCATGTATACAGCCTGCGGTGGCGGATCCTGGAACGGGGTGCTGCTGGGTTGTAGGAACGTGTGTCACCTGCTGTAGACGCTGCCAGAAAGCTGTCATGTGCCTGCCCCCCTTGCGCCAGTGTCCTTTGTGTGTGGAAACCCCGTGGCTCTGCCTCCTCCCGGACCTAGCTGCTGCAGGGCCCGTCACGTAAGCCATTCTGATGGCTGTGCCCTAGTGTTGTGTTTCGATTTTAATTTCCGTTTCCACCGCCTGCAGTACTCTTGACTCTAAAGCTGAGTGATTTTGCATCTTTCCCCTTGGGAAGTACTCTTAGAAATCTGTCCTATGTATTTATTGGAAAGTAGAGCTGTCCGCCCTACAGTCTAGTGTGCTTTCTTCCCATTCCAAGAAGCGCCCATGGGTGGTCCGGGGGCCTGCCAGCTGCCTTCTCCAGGATGTTCTCAGCATGATGGGATTTGGACCTGTGATGCCCCTTCAAACTCTGAGATTCGATTTTATTATTCCAAACTGTTGAACTTTACTGTGGGCTCATTCTTAAGAATAATGCTCAGCTTTCACTGTGCTTGTAAGTGTGGACTGACGTGGAATGATTTATATTAGTTCATTGATGTATGTGTGTATGTTTTCACTCAGATGAGTTACTTGAAGCTACTAGTATCTTTTCTCAGAGTTAAGGGTTTGTCTGAGATAAGTTGACTGGGTTCTCCTGGTGGTATTTGCAGGAGGCACTGGAGGCCACAAAGCACGGGGGCCATCCAGGGGCTGAGGGTCTGGTCCTCTGCCTCTCTGGTTCCAGAGATCTAGTCTGTAACTTGACCAAGAATGGACAAGCCTCTGAGAACCAGCTAACGCTAACCCCACCGTTAAGAATGAGCTTCTTTATAAGTCAGGTGCCAATCTGTTAATGTGCTGCTTGTTTGCCTGGGGTCACACCTCATTCGTGGGACCCTAATGGCGTCCCCAGCCCAGATAGCTTTGCTCAGTGCTTGCCCATAGTAATGGGGACCAAATCATTGCTCAGTGTGGGGTTGAGAGTGAAGGAAGTGGGTGTTCTTATGGCAGCTAGTTCCCAAACTCAGGAAGCTTAATGGTCACGCCTTTTCTTTTCTTCCTCCTTTATTTTTCTTTAAGATTTATTTATGAGAGAGAGAGAGCGCGCGCGCACACATGATGCTTAGGGGAGTTGGCCAGAGCAGAAGGAGAGAGAGAAGCAGATTCCCCTCTGAGCAGGGAGCCCAGCGTAGGGGCTCATTCCTCTGACCAGAAGATCATGACCTGAGTTGAAACCAAGAGTGGGCGCTCAACCCACTGAACCACCCAGGCGCCCCACACCTTTCCATTCTTTGGAAATTTTTAACACTTAGATGGCCATCATTGGAATTGTAGCGTGGTCTCCTTTGGGTTATCCTGGAGGTTCTGTGACAAGGTCTTTTTCTCTCCTTAGGAACATACTTGTGGGTGCTGTGCTGCTGTGGTTTAGCTCACCCACACGCTTTCCAGACCACAGAACATCTCTTAGTGGCATTAACTGCACGTCCGCAAGCTGTCTCTCAGGCTGGGATGTGGCTGTAGCTGACTATTACACTCTTCTCCTTGACTTCATTATTTGGGTGGTTTTGTTTTTGTTTTTTTTTGTTTTTACTGTCTTGCGTGTGTCGTTGACTGACCCTGTACCCAAATGCCTTTCCACCCTTTTCTAGAAGCTTAGGCTTTCACTCTTGGGTAGAGGACATAGATACTGAGCAAGTTTGTACTTAAAGTAAGGAAGTAAATAGACCACTTCTGCAAACTGCTCTGGTATATCCCGAATTTGGGTTGCTTTTATTTAGCTGTAGCAAAGTCCAGTGGTTCATAACCTTCACTCTGTAAGAATTTGGACTAATTTTGTGAAATAACGTGATAACCTTCATAGGAGTTTTGTCTTTTTTATCTACTTGGGTTTTTGCTGCCCTAGGTTCTACTAAAGGCTTTCATAGCGAATCTGAAGTCAAGCTCCCCGACCATTCGGCGAACGGCGGCTGGCTCAGCAGTGAGCATCTGCCAGCACTCGAGGAGGACCCAGTACTTTTACAGCTGGCTATTGAATGTGCTCTTGGGTAAGAGCTAGTTGTAGGAGTGATTTTCCCCATGGTGTGCTGGAGTTGCTAGCATATACCTGAGACACATTTTTTAAATTCTTTAAAATCGGGCAATCCCTTAGCTACCAGCCCGGGCCCTTTGGCTCTGGCCAACTAGTGAGTGGGAATGATGTTGAGGCAGCCATGTTCCCATGGTGGGTGTTGTGACAACGAGGACAAGGAGCCTTCTCTCTGCAGAAGCGCAGGCAGCCCCATGCCCAAGGACAGCTGGCAGGGCAGTGGGTGTGAGGCCGTGGGCACCCCACCCGCCTTCCTCAGTGGCACACTCCGTGGCTGTTTTTGTGGGCTCTGAGTGTGAGTCCTTGCGGCTAGACGCGGAGCCTGGGGTCCTGGCAGGTTCTGTGCTGACGGCTTCTCCCGTATTTGGAGTCATTCATGGTGATCAGCACTAGCAAGGGTGGGGTGGGTATTTGATAGGAAAGAACTGTCTGACTTACAAATGCAGCCAAACTCATGCTGACAGGCCTTGCTCAGCTCAGGTTATCACGGTTACCCTTTATAGCCTTTCCTGGATTTTGGCCCAAGGATGAGGTTCCTGTTCCCTTTCCCACAGCAGTGTCTGTGCTGTCTTTATCCCTCACTACCAACGTTGTAACACGGTTCTGCGGTGGGTCTCTTGTTTTAAACAGATTAAGCCCTGAACCCCCAGCAGATGGTGATGTTGAGAGATCTCATTGGTCCCTTACAGGCTTGCTGGTCCCCGTTGAGAGTGAACACTCCACCCTCCTGATTCTTGGGGTGCTGCTCACACTCAGGTACCTGGTGCCCTTGCTGCAGCCTCAGGTCAAAGACACGAGCCTGAAAGGCAGCTTTGGGGTGACGCGGAAGGAACTGGAAGTCTCACCCTCAACAGAGCAGCTCATCCAGGTAGGAGCCGTGTGCTTTACTCTGGTGCCTGTATGTAAATGAGGGATACTGGAAGAATTGAAACATTTGGAAGAGAAATGGCAGCACTGAGGTTTAAGAGCTTGGTCTTTGCAGCTGGGCCACCTGGTTCAGATCCTGGGTCACGACCCCTACCTGTGTGACCTCTGGATGGCAGTGACTTCAGAGTACAGTGAGGGTAATCTCTTGTGAGGTTACAGAGAATATTACATGCGCCCCTTAGGCTCCTGCCTGCCACAGAGAATGCTCTTACCCTGTTTGCAAAGCCAGGACTCATGAGATCAGTTCTGGGTATTTATTGAGCACCTGCTATGTGCTGGGCACACATTGGTGAGCATTTTGGCTGTGGTCTCTGGCCCGGGAACCTGTCATCTGCTGTGCTAGTCTATACACCAGGGAGTTAGGGAAGCGGTCCGTTGGAGTGTAGGGTCAGTATGTTAAAGTTTCTCTTCCCAATACAGAGAAACCCCGTGTGCATTCTCATCCAATGGGGTCTGCATCTGACTGCAGTGATGGACTTCATTTCTTTGCAGCTTGCTCATCCAGGTTATTTTCTTAACCTTGAAATAAGACAGCTACATTTTAAGCCTTTGGATTTTGTGAACTTGGCTTTAGATGTTAGGATTTTTAGCATATTTAAAGTACTGGGTGCTACTGAAGGCCTACTTTTTCTATGCATTCATGGTCTCATGGCATATACAGGAAGGAGTTGAGACCCACAATCTGGGGTCCTGAGTGGGATGCCTTGGCTTTGTTTTCCATATTGACGACATTGTAGTTCATAGGTATTTTGGTCAAGTAGACTTAGGAGTTGTATCCTTTGCCTAAATTTTGTAGGGTATAAGATTATAAGTGGCTTAAAATAATTCTTGCCTAGAAATCATGAATTGAAGATGATTCAGTGATTTAAACATTCAGTCAGGCAGTATTTACAAAGTGCTTAGACTCCTTCCTGGTGCATGGTGAGGCCCTGGAAGTGCAGGTGGATGAGGGGTAACCGAGCGGGCGTGGGCTCTAAGAATCTGTGGGGTTGACCGACCTGCTCCAGCAGCTGCCCTTCAGCTGTCCCACAGAATACAAGCAATGACATTCTCTTGAGTTATGGTACTTAGTGATACTGTCCTCACAACAAACATTACTGGTTGTTTTAGTGAGTAAAACAGGTATTCGAGTGGTAATAATGCATTTAAAAAAGAGATTATTTTATCCTCATCTTGTTTGTTTTACTTTTTATTATGGAGATTTCCAGACACAACAGTAGACAGAAAAGCATTGTAAACAGCCTTCAGTAATTATCACCTGTGTTAATAATTGTCAACTCAGGGCCAGTTATGGTTCACTTATAATCCCACATCCTTCTCTGTTTTTATATTTTTTTGAAGTAAATCCCAGTCGTCATATTAATTCATCTCTAAGTATTCTGGTATGTATCCCTATAGGTGAGAACTCATCTTTGTTTTTAAAACTTTTTTAAAAAAAATTTTATTTATTTATTTGACAGAGAGAAAGATCACAAGTAGGCAGAGAGGCAGCAGAGAGAGAGGAGGAAGCAGGCTCCCTGCTGAGCAGAGAGCATGATGGCGATGTCGGGGCTTGATCCCAGGACCCTGAGATCATGACCTGAGCCAAAGGCAGAGGTTTTAACCCACTGAACCACCCAGGCGCCCCCCTCCTCCTTTTTCTAAAAAAAAATTTTATTTATTTATTCATAAGAGACAAAGAGGCAGAGGCAGATAGAGAAGCAGGCCAGGACCCTAGGGATCATGACTTGAGCCAAAGGTAGATGCTTCACCAACTGAGCCACTCAGGTGTCCCCCATTGTCACATCTAAAAAAAAAAGAAGGAACATTTCCCGAACATCAAATACCCACTTACCTTCTGTCAGGTGTTTATGCTCCTCTTTTGGAATCAGTATGCAAATAAGATAAGAGTTCATTTGTTGGAGAAGCAGGTTATCCTGTGGAATTCCTGGCAGTTGGATGTATTGCTTGCCACCCAATTTTGTAAGCTAATTTTTTTTTTAAGATTTTATTTATTTGACAGAGAGAGACAGCAAGAGAGGGAACACAAGCAGGGTAAGCGGGAGAGGGAGAAGCAGGCTTCCCACAGAGGAAGGAGCCCGATGCTGGGCTTGATCCCAGGACCCTGGGATCATGACCTGAGCAGAAGGCAGACGCCTAATGACTGAGCCACTCAGGTACTCCAATTAACATGTTTCTTTGTCTGTATTTCCTATAAATTGGTAACACGCTAGAGTCTTGTTGGAGTTAGTGGACATTTTATTATTTTTTTTTATTTTTAAAGATTTATTTATTTATTTGGCAGAGAGAGAGACAGCAAGAGAGGGAACACAAGCAGGGGGAGTGAGAGAGGGAAAAGCAGGCTTTTCGCCGAGTAGAGAGCCCAATGCAGGGCTCGATTCCAGGACCCTGGGATCATGACCTGAGCCGAAGGGAGAAGCTTAATGACTGAGCCACCCAGGCGCACCTAGTTTACATTTTATAATGTACATGATATCTGAGTTCTGAAGTAGTTATGTAATATTTTTTAAAAAGATTTTATTTCAGCTAGAGAGCAAGTGATAGAGCATGGGGTTTGTGAGGGGCAGAGAGAGAGGGAGAAACAGACTTCCTGCTGAGCAGGGAGCCTGACGAGGGGCTTGATCCCAGGACCCCAGGATCGTGACCCTAGCTGAAGGCACATGCCTAACCGAGGCACCCAGGAGCCACATAATATTTTAAAATAAATACATGAGTATTGGGATTACATACTCAGAATTTTCTTGTGATGTTTTTTAAAAAAGCCTGAGAAGCAAGCAAACAATCACTAAGTGGTGTGGTAAGGTGGTGGGTTGGTGGGCTGTATGGGCATATTTCAGGCCCAGAGTGGGGAGCCCCTGTCTGGCCAAGGTCAGGGAGGCATACGGAAGAAGCATGGTGATGAGCCAGTGCTGATGGGTGAGCAGGATCGGACCAGATACAGGGAGTTGGGAGAGGTTTTGTAGACAGACTGCAGCCTTTTCGCAGTCTGAGGAGTGACCACGCGTGCGCAGATGGGCACTGGTGCGGGTCCTGGGAAGGGCCCAGGGCTTCTCATGGATGAGCAGGGGTGCTGGTGAACGTCAGAGTAGGATGCAGCAGCCCTTTCTGCCGTGGGCCAACTAATGAGCTGCAGCAGTAGAGGCGGAAGACAACACACGGAGGTGGCGGTGCTCCCAGAGAGCTTGGCACACATGGGGGTTGGGACAGGTTTGGCTTGGGGACGGTGACTGTGGACCTGAGGCTCTTGTGATAGCGGCTCCCCTTGGAAGGACACGGCAGCGACGATGAAAAGTCGCTGCCTCCGAGACTTTGACTTATTTTTTTATACCCTTCTAGACTGTTTTTTTTTAAACATGTGTGTTACTTTTATAATAGTAAAGGTAGGGCTGCCCAACTTACCAAATAAACCTACAGAGTACCAGTTCAGTTTGAGTTGCAGAGAAATCAGGAATAATTTGGTGGTGCAGGTATGCCTGAAATGGCACAGGACATAGTTAGGATGCAAAATTATTTATCTGAAATTCATATCTAACTGGGTGTTAGTATTTTATTGGACAATGCTAATGAAATGGAAAAAGAGGGGCACCTGGGTGGCTCAGTCTCATTCTGAAGAGTGTGCCACTCTTGATCTCAGAGTCATAAGTTCAAGCTCCACACTGGGAGTAGAGATTACTAAAAAAAAAAAACTAAGATAAGGGGCGCCTCAGTGGCTCAGTCAGTTAAGCATCTGCCTTCAGCTCAGGTTATGAACCTGGAGTCCTGGGATCAAGCGTTGTGTCAGGCTTCCTGCTCAGTGGGGAGTCTGCTTCTCCCTCTCCCTCTGTCCCTCCTGCCCATGCTCTCTTTCTCAAATAAGTAAATAAAATCTTAAAATAAAATAAAAATTAAAAATATACAAAGAAAAAGTACATTCAGCGTGTTCTCACATAAGGTAAGACGATATTAAAAAGCACTGGTAAACTTTGACGTGATGCCTCTAATACGTTGGGAAACGTTTGCCGTGGTCCTCAGCACAGGATTCCCTGCAGGCTGTGTAGACCAGCTGTCCTTGCCTTGGACGTGAGCTCTGCTCCATTTCTGCGTCGGCAGTTAGGCAGACAGTCTCGCTAGTATGCCACTGCCCTCATGGGCTGCTCTCCTGATTTGTAAGGGCTTTCTCTTACAGTGGTTGTCATAGGACTTAGAAACCGTCACGGAAGCCGTGATCATAGAGGTAGAACATGAAGACATTTCTAGGGGCAGAAACGGAGGCACACATTTTGCCAGCATCAGACTCAAAACACAAAGCTGTGAACCCTCGGACACATTTTAAAAACCACGATGATCCCTCTTGTACCTCTGTTTCCAGGTCTATGAACTGACCTTGCACTACACTCAGCACCAAGACCACAACGCAGTGACAGGCGCGCTGGAGCTCCTGCAGCAGCTGTTGCGGACGCCCCCGCCTGAGCTCCTGCGGGCCCTGAGCGCTCCAGGCGGTGGGCCACTCTCCACTGTGCGCCACCAGCCTGGCTGCCGGAGCCGCAGCGGCAGCATAGTGGAGATCCTGGGTATGTTCAGCCCTGAGGCCCTGTGCGGGGCCGCTTCCTTGGGGAGTTTGGGGCTGGCGCTGTGCCGGGTGGGGCCAGCCCTGCTCCTTGGAAACCCAGTCTGGAGACGAGGATGACAGCGTGGCCAGGTCAGAAGACAGCGCGAGGCCTGCCTCTGAAGCTGGCTTCTCCGCCCTGGCCTGGCTGCCTCTCCATGGCACCTTGGCCATCGTGGAACGGAAGCTTCAGGGAAAGTATTTATAGGACTTTTGTGCCGCTGGGCCAGAGGTGGGGACCTTCATGTCCCTGTGGGGATTTTCAAATTCCCTTCTGCCCTCAAGGCCCCTTTTTTGCTGTCCTCACTGACTCTAGGGCACTCCCTCCTGTACACCGCCACTGCTCGTCTTTATGCTTTTGGGGGTCGGGCCCTCATCCCTCCATGGGTGCTGCGCTTTGGCCTGACCACTTGTTTTCCTCCTGCCCCTTGAGAGCTGGAGGAGTTGGGATCCCAGAGCAGGGCCTTGAGAACTAGCTTTGGCACAGAGGAGGCTTCTGGGGCCTCAGTGGACTCTGGGCCTCCCCCAGGCTGGTTGAGCACTGCACACGTGCCATGTGGTCTTTCCTCAGCGGCACCGACAACCTGGAGTGTTTGACTGGAGGCCTCGTTGCCGTCTCCTCTGAATGTAAATGTTTGCCTGAGCCAGGAGCACACAGTGAGGGTGTGCCTGTCCATGTCCTGGGACCTCCAGAGGCCTCTGCTCTGTGGAATGCGTGCCCTACAAATGCGAATGACTAATGATCGTTGCTAATGAAAATTTATATCTGATTGATAGTTGACCAAGCAATCTGAGAGTTCTGATGTTTTTAATTTGACTTATTAAATGCACGTTCTTTGCGCTGCTTTGACATTTTAGGTCGCATTTTTGGAATTGTGTATTGGGGTGCTGGTGGGATTTTCATGTGTCAGGATTCATGTGTTGAGGTTTTGCCGGTGGATATACGTTCACACACTAGTTTTAAAGCTGAATCACGGTTTTTGAAGATTTTCAAATGCCATCTGTATTTTAGCAGCTTGTTATCTTTCATCTGTCATTTTCTGTGATTTACAGCTGGAGGGGGTTCTTCATGCAGCCCTGTCCTTTCAAGGAAACAAAAAGGTGATTATTTCAGAAATCAGAGTCTTGTGTTGAGTCCCGTTGCTTTTTCTGTATTTCTGTAACGCCGTCGACTGTGTCCGTACCTCTTCTCCACAGAGTGATGTATGTATAAATGTAACTGGGCCGGAATAGTTCTGTAGGGTGGCTTTTGAAAATTGCTTGTGTATCAAAATGGCTTTGTCATAAATTTCTAATGCTTTTGGTCAGGGGTCAGCAAACTTTTTGTGTAAAGGGCCTGTTTTAGCCTTGTGGGCCTTCCTGCCTCTGCTCTGTTTGGCTCTGTCTTGTGGCAGAAGGCAGCCACGGGCGATGCTTAGCTCATGGCTGTGGCTTCCGTGCTGTGAAACTGGAGTTACAGAAATAGGCCTGCTCTAGTTCTCCTGCTTCTGTCTTAGAGACTGTGTTATGTTTTATAAAGGTAACTTGCCTTTCCTGTGAATTCTGTGTAGCATTAGTCAGGAATGATGTTTGGTTAATTATTTGGGTAATTTGGGCTGATGGCAGTTTTTCAGCTGTATTTAACGTTGTACATCCCAGAACATTCTGATAACAGGGTTTTTTTTTTTTTTTAAGTGTTTCTGATCTCTAATCGGAGAGATTTGGTACACATGAACACTTGACCCCACCAGTTATTTTCTTTTCCAGTCTGGATATCCAGAGGAAAGAATTGCTGCCATTTTCTCTTTTGAAATCTTAAAAGATGAATCTTTTAAAGAATTTATTGAGGTATAATCGATACAAACATATGAATATTTCTTTGTGTCACAAGTTGAGAGTTTGTGAGCCTAATGCCTAGTGTTACTTGCAGTATTGAACGGGACTTTAACAGGACTAATATTCTAGCCCTGACTGGGTTAAGTAAACATTTCCTAGAACTAGAATCCATTGTGTTTGGGCCGTCATAGTGCAGTATACTTAATCAAATGTGAGAAATTGGTGAAACACTAAGGTTGTTTGAAGGCCAATGGCTTCTAGGCAAAGTCAGTCTCTCTGTTCCAGAAGCAGGAGGGGACCATGGCAGGAAGGTGACAAGGTGCCTTATTGCTTAGCCACCTTCCTGGGTGGTCCACCGTTAAGATGAGCTTTTCCTTCTGGGTAGGAAGGTGGTATGTCCCCACTATCTTTTTTGTGTTTTTAGTGTTTTTGTTTTGTTTTCCTTTCTCATTGCGAGCTACAGTTTTTAAGCCTTCTTTGTTACAGTTGCAAAAATCCTTTTTCTTCCCCAGGTGAGATCTGCAAATCTGTGAGAGAGAACAGGAGAATTGACATTGGATGTGGGATGAGGGCAGGGGCTCTGTGGCAGCCTGGTGGGGCACTTCTGGCAGCAGCCAGGACCTTGTACCCCTTGAGGAGGGCTCCTTGGGACAGGGGGGCAAACCCTGATTTTCAGGATAGAGACTGTTCTCATTAACCCCCACACGCAGGGTGGATTTTTCTTGCTTTCTCAGGGTCAGTCACTTGTTCTGTAAAGAACAACCCTGTTACTTAGATAAGCCAAATTGCTGTTCATTTTATATAGATTTTGGGTTTCCTCTGCTTTTTCTTTGCCTTTTTTCCCCCTTTAGTGTCACACCAGTATAGATTTCTGGAAATTGTCACATCTATGACCTAATCCTCGGAAACTAGTGAAGTTAGGCATTGGAAATTGCCGATAATTATTTCTAGAGGGTCATTTAGTGACCTTTATGTGTAGTGTAACCATGGTGATTTAACTAGTCCAATTAACTCATGTTAAGACTTTTCTTTTCCTTTTTTCTTATCAGTAGAAGACAAATTGATATAATTTGGAAACCAAGAACTGTAAAATATGTTTTTACAGCTTTGCAAAAGATGAACTATTATTCTATCCTCCTAGATCATATGGCCTCAGGTTCTGATTACACCATAAAGTCTGGCAGCTTAAAGGAGAAGAGAGTAGAAGTGATTTTTGGGGTGACATTCTGTGTATGAACGCTTTCTGTTTTTAAGTGTTTATTTTGACTCCTCTTGGCTGCTGGCACGCAGTGTGCTATTTGTTTCAGGAGCTCAGTGGTTATGTGTACGCTCTGATTGCCATTGGAGATGCGACGTGAGTGTCCTAAGGGCTAACAGAATTGGTTCTAGCCATAGCTTACGGTCTTTGAGATCAAATAGTAATATAAATTACCCAACAGTAATACAGATCTAAGTCAGTAAATTCTTATTAATTATTAAAATACTTGGTGTTACAGTTTGAGAGTCATTGCTTTTAACTTTGTGCTGTATAGGTTTATTGATTTTAGTAATATCTAAATATAATATCTTGGCATTCTCTGTGTTTAGCACATTAGAGGTACAAAAGTACATTATACCATATGAAGAGCGAATTAAACATGTTTATGATTTTCCGCTTAGAGTGTGCATCTATTTGATTTTTGAAGTCTTTCCCGTAGCAAGGTTAAGGACTCTTGCTACATCATTTCCTAGGGAAAGTGCTCTTTGGAGAAGCAGCAGCCTTGGAGGATGACTCTGAGTCCAGATCGGAGGGCAGCAGCCCCGCCTTCACAGGTAGGTCTCAGGGAGGGATAGTGGTACCACCCCTCCTGTCTTTCTCTTGGCCCCTTCCCTGCCCCTTCCCTGTCCCTCCCCTGCCCCTCTCCTGCCCCTCATGAAGGGCTGTGCTCCTGGGAATAGTGGTAAAGCCAGCTTGCTCAAATGGTGGCTAGTTCATACTATTTTTAGGACATTTACTTTGAAATGTATGTGTGTGTGTTTTCTTGGATCAAATGTTTGCTGTTTTCCTTAGGTTCTTTGAAAATTAGGTTTACTCCCTGAGCATAACTCTTATGTAGTAGGGGATGGTAGGTAAGTGTCTCATGAATTATATGGGTTGTAAGAGGAAAATGGGATTAAAATTTGTCTGTGGACCGCTTAACTTGAGAGAAATTTACATTTGTTTACAGATTCTTTATTCACATTATGAGAGAAGTATTGATTAATATGCTAATAATTGGATTAAATGAGTGGTATAATCCTATCCAAAAGAATACTTTTAGACAACCGAAAATAGGACGAAAGTATTTGGGAAAGAAAATCTGAATAATTCCAGTGGTGATTATTTATTTACTCACTCATTTTTTATAAAACAGAAATCTTTTTTTTTTTTTTTTAATTACAAAAGTAAAAGAAAATCCAAATTCTAGCTCTCTGCCACATTATATAGCTTGAGGGCTCACTGACCCAGTGGTCTTTAGGGAGCACTGCTAACACCTGGGTGTAGATCTTTCTTTATCGATTTTTACATAGTGTGTGACTTTTTTAATGAGAATTTAAAAACAGAGCTAGGAAAACATGTTGCACATTTGCGCTCCAGGAGGGGAGGACTGGCTGCTTCTAAGACGGCTTCAAGCAGTCTTGAACAGGGTCTGGGAAGAAGGCAAACCCATGTCAAAGAGATGGTGACTTCCCACTGTTTCTGAGTGTGACCTGCTGAGTGAGAGCACCCACATGCTTATGCCCAACCAGCCTGCCTGTGGGGCGCGGTCTGGCTGCACTGCTCCAAGCTGAGGCTGAGCAGTTGCTCAGACACTTGAAGTGGTATTGTTCCTAAGCATACGTCAGTTTTTACAGTGAAATATCATTTGAGAATTTTCATAGCATTTAGGAAACACCTACTGATAATCCTTATTTTATGACTATGACATGGTAATAGAGTGAAGGGTAAGTCAAGAATACAGTAAAAAGCAATTTTAGTAATGTTTGAAGAATGCACTCATCTTGCTTTCGAAATTTACTAGTTCACATTTTCACTCTATTTCACGATTTTTTGCAGTTAAAACATTTGGTGACAGTGAATTTTGGGGTATTTTATAAGCATTTGATTCCCTGTTGAACGTTTCCCTGGCCCTTTGAGGAATGTGTGTTTCTTTGTCTTCAGCCTCAGTCAAAGGTGAGATTGGCGGTGAGCTGGCTGCGTCTTCTGGAGTCTCCACTCCTGGCTCTGCCAGTTCAGCTGCGGACTCAGTGGGCCATGACATCATCACCGAGCAGCCCCGGTCACAGCATACGCTGCAGCCAGACTCGGTGGATCTGACCAGCTGTGACCTGGCGAGCACAGCCACCGACGGGGACGAGGAGGATATCCTGAGCCACAGCTCCAGCCAGATCAGTGCCGTCCCGTCTGACCCAGCCATGGACCTGAATGATGGCACCCAGGCCTCCTCCCCAGTCAGCGACAGCTCCCAGACCACCACTGAGGGGCCTGATTCAGCTGTGACCCCTTCGGACAGTTCTGAAATTGTAAGTGGGTGAAGGGCTCGCACCAGCAGGCCCAGACCTAGACCCTCCTGCTCATTTCCCTCTTCCTGTCTGACTCACTAAGGAAAGAGCAGAGATTACCAGCTCAGGTCATTAATGGGGAATTCAACCCCATCTAAGACCCTCCCTGAAGACAATGGCTAAGTGTCATTTGTGTTGAACATGGAGGTCAGATTAGGTTAGTTGATGATACGAATTTTGCTAAAATTGAATGCATTTTAAATTCATTAAGAACTTGCTGAGTACAGATTAAATCATTACTTAAAATATCTGTAAGGACCCTATTAACAGATCTGTGGTCTTTTTTTTTTTTTTTTGAAAGATTTTCTTCTTTTTCCAGAGTTTATTTATTTATTTGAGAGAGAATGAGAGTGAGAGAGAGAACATGAGAGGGAGAGGGTCAGAGGGAGAAGCAGACTCCCTGTGGAGCTAGGAGCCCAATGTGGGATTTGATCCTGGAATTCCAGGATCATGACCTGAGCGGAAGGCAGTTGCTTAAGCCACCCAGGTACCCCAGATCTGTGGTCTTAATACATTGTAATTAAAAACATTAACACTGTGTATCTAACTTTTTTTGGGGGGGGGTGCTTTTCAAAACCTTCTGCAACATATCCCCTCTTATAGAGCATGGAGTTAAGTATATTACTGGTTTCTGAGCTAGCAGAGAGGGAGCACCTTAAGGATGGTCTGAACACCAAGTTTGGTAATAGTGATACAGAATTTAACACTCCTTTTTTAAAAAAACAATTTGTACTGTTAAGTGTTCTGTTATTATTGAATAGGTTTTATTAAGAACATTTTTGGTTTGGTTTTGGGGGTTTTTTTACGTGGATGAATGCAGAAGCATAGAATGACAAAATCATGAGATAAATCACTGGCACGTCCCTATTGAGCAGTTGTCAGGTTGTCACGTGGATTCAGTTTCTGATGGCCACGTGGATTTGCAGTTCCTCTGGTAGAGCTGTGAGCTCACAGCTGGGGTTTTTAACTAGAAGACCTGGGGAAGCGTAGGACATACAGTTGGAACATTATGCGGGAAAAATGAGAAGGTTAGGGAAAGTGCTGGCCATTAAGTGTGTGGGGGAGATTCTGCTGTGTGTTTATTGCACCAGCTTCCATGGGCTTTCTTGCCTCTTTACGATGGATGGTTTCTGGTGGGTTTGTTAGAAGTAGGAATGAAAGGCCATGGGAAATTCTGAAAACTTTCCACCTCTTGAAATTACCCCGCTGTTCACTGGGTAACAGTGCTGGGAACGGGACCTCTGCAGGTCTCTCTGGCCTGTAGAAAATGAACATCTTCCCTTCATAATTCCCACATTGGTGGAGTTCTTCCCTGGTTTATGGGATGCTTCCCTGTCTGTTATGTAGTCATTAATTATTTGCTGAACAAGTATACTGAGTGCCTGTTAAGTTCCATGGAGTGTTCACAAGCTGGGGACGAAAGTAGAGGGCACAACATAAAACTCTTTGCTCAGGGGCGCCTGGGTGGCTCAGTGGGTTAAAGCCTCTGCCTTCGGCTCAGGTCATGATCCCAGCGTCCTGGGATCGAGCCCCACATCGGGCTCTCTGCTCAGCAGGGAGCCTGCTTCCTCCTCTCTCTCTGCCTGCCTCTCTGCTTACTTGTAATCTCTGTCTGTCAAATAAATAAATAAAATCTTAAAAAAAAAAAAAAAAGTGTTTAAAAAAAAAAAAAAAAACAAAAACTCCTTGCTCACACGAAGCTAATGTTCTAGAGGGGTCAAGAGACCCCTTCCATTACGGGCCGGACAGCAAAGAGCTTTGGCTTTCTAAGCCATATAGCCTCTATCACATGTTCCTCTCTGCTGCTGTCCGGTGAAAGTAGGCATTGACTATATGTAAATGAACTAGCATGCCCATAAAACTTTATTTACAAAAACAGGTGGTGGGCCAGGTTTGGTCATTAGGCAATGGCTTAACTACCCCTATTCTAGGCAGAGTGTGTGCATGCATGTGGGGGCAGATACTAATTGAGTAATCAATAAGTAAACAAATATATAGTTAGGTGGTGATGAGTGCCATAGAGGAAAAGAAACAAGTGAAGGTATAGAGAATTTCCTCATGAGACAGCCCAGCGCGGTGGCCAAGGGGCTGCTGCCAAGAGCCACCCGGATGAGAATTTTGGCTCGGCTGTTTCTTAGCCGTGTAGCCTGGACCATGTGTGAACCTTCTTGCCTCCGTTTTCTTATCTGCAAATGGAGGCTAACAGTACTTGCACTGTAAGACTTATGATGATGCATATAAAGTGGTTTTTGATTCTGCCTGGGGTGTAATAAAATATTCAAGAAGTATTGTTTTTATTATGGTGAAATTTCTCATTTTAATACATTTTTTTTAACTGAGGTAAGGTTTTTTTGGTAAACTAGTTGGGACAGTGGAGGTAAATCATTTCTTTCTTGGTTGACTTTGAACGTGTGGTATAGCTAGGGACTCGGAATGACTTTTTAAAAATAATGCAGAGTTTATTTCAGTTCCTGCTAATGTATTGAGGTTCTGTCACTCAGTTTTTCAGGTAAATTACATGAGATTTCAAGTGAATGTGTAAAGTTTCACAATATGGATCATAATTCAAGTTTACAGCCAGGTGTATGATACAGTGTCTAAAACTTAGTTGATTTAGTTCTGGCAATTTAGAAGCTAACCTAGTGTAGTGTTAGGTATTTGTCTAAAAGAAGGTATTTCTCTAAAGATTTTTCTCATTGTTGACTTATTGTAAAACTTGCTTGTGAAGGTAAAGATTTTTGTTCAGGTTTTTTTTTTTTGTTAATATCACAAAGAGAAATTTTCAGGTTGGAATTTCTTTGGCATTTTTATAGTCATAAAGCTTTTTGTAATGTAGTAGCAATGTGTGATCAAGGAAGCTTGATCATGGACACGCACACCTCTCTGCACATTTCAGGAAATGACCTTTGTGTGAGTATGAGAGATGTGGTCCGTCTGATTTTTGCCTTTGCCTTTGCCTTTCCATGTCGGAGAGCCTGTCCCTTGGTGATGTACCTTCAGAGCCCTCACCAGCCCCTCTCGTACTGTGCAGGTGTTAGACGGTGCTGACAGCCAGTATTCGGGGATGCAGATCGGACAGCCACCGGACGAGGATGAGGAAGCCACGGGTGTCCTTCCAGATGAAGATGCAGATGCTTTCCGAAGCTCTTCAGTTGGTAGGTGGACCTCAGCAGTGCACTGTGGAAATACTTTCTTCAACCCTGACATCGCAGGGTTAGATGTCAAGATTTTTAGTTGTCAAGATTTCCAAGAAGAAATCTTGGAGTATTTTTGTTTTCTGAGTTGTAAATAGCAAATAAGGAAGGTCAGTTGAGGAATTACTGACCTTGTTCTTGATCTAAATCCTGTACTTTCATGTGGACTTTGCATAAATATGAATATTGGGTTTTTTTATTGGAAACTTGTCGCTCAATCTCAGTTTCTCTGATTATGAAGCTCTTCAGCAAGCACATTTACTGAGAAGCATGGGCCACAGCAGACAGGCCTCTGACAGCAGCATCGATAAATTTGTCTCCAAAGATGAAGCTGCTGAACCAGGAGATCAAGAAAACAAGGTGAGATGTTTAGACAGAAGACCACTTGGCATTCTGAGCTTCTGTGAGTGTTTAGGATTACTCTGGCTCCTGTCCGTGTGCCTTACTTCTAGCTTTCCCATCTCTGAGCTTCTGCCCACCTATTTCCCCTTAAGTAGTGACCACTTCCTAGGTGTGCTCCTCTTTTCTGCCTCTACAGATACTACCCAGATCCTTGAGAACTGGCTCAAGTTCTGCCTCCCGAGAGTCCTTCCCAGACAGATTTGTCTTATACTGATTGCTACCTCGCCTGATTTCTTGGGCCGATCATTTGATGGTCATGCTTTGTCTTGCAGCATGTCTTGTTTTTGTTTGTGGAAAAATACATTTGTTTGTTTACATAAAATACATATAAAGTTCGCCAGAGTGACCGGTGCAAAGTGCGCTCCCTGGTGGCGTAAGTGCTGTCACCACCCTCCATCTCCAGAACTCTTTTCCCTCTCCCCAGACTGAAACTCTGTCCCCATTCGCCACTAACTCCCCATTCCTTCCTCTCCCCAGCCTTTGGCTCCCACCATCTCCTTTGTGTCTCCCTGGACTGTAGGACGTGCCTACAGGTGGAACCATGTGGTATTTGTTCTTTTGTGACTAGCTTACGTCAACTGGGTATAATGTCCTCAGACTTCATCTGCATTGTAGGATGTGTCAGGATTCCCTTCCTCTCTGACACTGAGGCATATTCCACTGTGCAGACTCCATTTTGTTCTGTTCATCCGTTGATGGATCCTTGGGTTTACTTGTCTTCTGGTTGATGTGAATGACGCTGCTGTGAACTTGGAGGTGCAGGCTTCTCTTTAGGACCCTGCTCTAGGTTCTTTGGGATAGACACCCAGAAGTGGAATTTCAGAGTCCTCTGGTAGTTCTAGTTTTAGGTTTTTTTTGAGGACCCTCCACACATTGTCCACAGTGGCCACACCAGTTTGTGCTCCCACCAGCCACGCGCAGGGTTCTGGTTTTTGTGGGTCCTCACCTAAGCTTGTCATTTTCTGGCTTTTTTTGAGAGCAGCCATCCTACTGGGAGTGAGGTTCTATGTCACTGTGGCTTTGACTTACGTTTCCCTAATGATGAGTGATGTGGGACATCTTTTCATATGCTTCCTGGCCATTGTATTTTGTCTTTGGAGAAATGTCTGTTCAAGCCCTTAGTTGTTTTTAATCAGGTTTGGGTTTTGTTGTTGTTGTTGACTTTATCCGCTGAATTGCTTGTAAAATATCCCTGAATTGCTTACCTTTTTACCTGTAAGTGGCTTATCTTCCCAGTTAATTTTAAATTCCTTGAGGGCAGGGAACAGTTTCGAACTTAGTCCATCTGTAGATGCCCAGTCATCCTGCAGCCTCCGTGCTTCCTTCCAGGTCCTGCTCCAGCCAGGTCTGCCCCCTCTCAGCTCTGGGCATTCGCAGGGCTCTTGCCTCTGCCTGAGTAGCTGCCCTTTGTCCTCTAGATGGTGGCTCATGCTGTTCTTGCCTGAGCAACCTCTCCTGAGTGCCGGCTCCCAGCTGCCTTCTCTCCAGCATGTCCTCACTGCACCTTGAGCTCATCGCTGCCACCGCCCATGTGACCCTGTGGCTCAGCTGCCTCTGACCGCTCTGATTGGGCTCCACCATGGTCTGTGAGGACAAAGATGGGCATCTCTGTGTGCCCAGCACCTGGCATAATTGGTGCTCTGGACCTGTTTGTTGAACACACTAGTGAGTGAATGTGCTGGTTCCTTGATCCTAAGACCAACAAGTGTTGCTTTCTGTGTTGTAGCCTTGCCGGATCAAAGGTGACATAGGGCAGTCTACCGATGACGATTCTGTTCCTCTTGTCCATTGTGTCCGCCTTCTGTCTGCTTCATTTTTGCTGACTGGGGAGAAAAATGGTAAGTATAGAAAGGCAGGTACAGACCTGAAGGAAATACTGACGTCTCAAGGTCACCTCGTGGCTGATTTATGCCTCATTGCTGTAGCAGAGGGAGGGAGTAGAGTCTGGGCCCAACGGTGGCTTTCACTGACTGATGGGAGAAGGGGGGGATGCTGGGGGAGCAGGGTTACTGGGTCTAGTTTTGTTTCTGTGGAAACTAAATGTTGGTTGCTTGGAAGGTGATCTCAGTGGTTTCCTTGCAGTGTTGGTTCCGGATAGGGACGTGAGGGTCAGTGTGAAGGCGCTGGCGCTCAGCTGTGTGGGAGCTGCTGTGGCCCTTCATCCCGAGTCCTTCTTCAGCAAACTTTATAAAGTGCCTCTTGACACCATGGAGCACCCTGGTATGTTACAAGTTCATGGCTTGTCCCTCACATTTAGTCGGTACTTTGGAAACTACTTCAGACCATTTTTTTGGCTGTTGTGGTTTAGAGTAATATGTGTTCTGAGTTGATTTGTGGTATTTTTGAACTGTGTTATAGCTCCATATAAAACTCATAAATAGTGCTTTTTGCTTTTGGACTCCCTGTTGATGCAGCGTTTCATTTAAACACACGTGACAAGACAGTAGATAAGTGGGAACATAAGAGCCACTTTACATAACATACTGCATTTTTACCAAAAGCACAAATCGTGTATAATCAAAATTGCTTTGGGTCACACTCAGCCATGCCAGATGTTCACACTCAGAGACAAGTGGCAGCCGAGACGAGCAGAGCAGCCGCAGATCCAGCTCCTGTAGCACACGCTCTGGGACCCACTCTCATGGTGGAGTAGATGGGGGAGGAGCCACACTTCTAAAATTATCCTCCTGCCTTCTCCCCCTTTCCTTGGGCAAGGGGACACACTTGTGCTTTTGAATTCATATTAGGTAAGTGTGGACTAATCTTTTTTTTTTTTTTTGGAAGTGAAATCTTGGAATTTTATTATTGTTTGGCAACCTGGAATTATAGTCCAGAACATCTGTTGTGTTGAAGTGATAGCAGACCTGTGATGAATCTAGAATCCTTAAACCTCACCGTATTTTTTTACTGCTCATGGCTATTAATATTCAAGTCTCTTCTAGATTTGGATTGCCCCCCTCCTTTCTTTTTTTCCCTCTTTCCTGAGAATGAAGCTTTTGTTCTGAGTTAGAAAGTTGATGGTAGGGGCTTGTACAGTGGCTGGGCAATTTATCTCTACAGAGGAGCAGTATGTGTCAGACATCCTGAACTACATTGATCATGGAGACCCCCAGGTCAGAGGAGCCACGGCTGTTCTCTGTGGGACCCTCATCTCCTCCATCCTCAGCAGGTCCCGCTTCCAAGTGGGGGACTGGATGGGCACCGTCAGAGCCTTGACAGGTAATGGTAGAGTTTTCAGTGCATTTTCTAGGTAGAATGCCCAAGTTCAAGTTTATGTAAAGGTGCTTACTATTTGCTCTTCTGGTCAGGAAATACATTTTCTCTGGTGGACTGCATTCCTTTGCTGCAGAAAACTTTGAAGGATGAATCTTCTGTGACTTGCAAGTTGGCTTGTACAGCTGTGAGGGTAAGCATCATCTTTTGTGGAAGTCAGTTCTTTGATTAGCAGATTTTGCCACTGTTATAACTAATATCGGGCTTAATACTAAATAGTCATAGACGTTGCAAAGCTGTAAACAGTAGCAGCCGTGTGTGTCTGCCATGCCGCTGCAGAAAGCAGGTGTCACCGGTCAGGTTTGTTTCCTAGGGTGTCGCGGGAGTTTCAGTACTCCAAGTGTTTGTTCGAAATGTTTCTTTTCGTAAAGGGTCTATTTAGACATACACTTGGCCAACATGGAGGGTAAAATCTGTTGAATTAAACCCCACCGGCACTCTTGGGTCCACAGGGTGCTGAGTTGGGGGCCGGGGGGCTGCGACGTTGTTCAGTGAGCTCCGTGCCGTGTCCCTGCAGCACACCCGGTCTGGACGCGGTGGCGTGCTAGACCTTTTTAGATCAGCTGGTCTGTGAATCACAGCTGGCCAGTCACCAACACTAATGGTTAACTAGTAAAGATCAAAGGAAAACCCTGACAGTTGTCACATGAATAGGATACCTTCCCTTTTCAGAATGTCATGGCAGGAAGTGTTCCTTAATTCCAGATGATTGTCAGGTTTCAGTTGCTCTTTGTCTGCGGGAGCACAGCAGGTCTCTGACCTTGAGTCCACTCGCATCTGCTGTGTGCCCTGAGGGGCGGGGAGGGCGCAGCCAGAGGGGCTGTGCCGCGGGGGGGGGGGGACGGGACGGGACTGTGGAGTACAGGGCTGCTTAGCAAAGGGCCCGGCTCCCCTTTGCTGAGGCTTGTTTTAGAACAGGTTTACCCCTGCTCTGCGGTCACAAAATTGGTGTCTGGGAGTAGAGGCCTTGACTAAGACAGCATTGGGAGGAAGGAGGACATACGGTGATGGGGAAGGGACATGTTTATTGCTAAACTGGAGTTAAAGACATTTCTAAGGGACATGGGGAAAGTTCAGCGTCCCCGCCACGGTGAGAGGAGGAGGAAATGGGAACGCCGTGCATGCTCATGCTGTCAGAACCATCAGGAGGCAGTGGCGGCGCTGAGCCTGACCCCATCACATGGCGACCTTGTATTCCAGCACTGTGTCACGAGTCTTTGCAGCAGCAGCCACAGCGAACTGGGGCTGCAACTGGTCACCGACTTACTGACCCTGAGGGACAGCTCCTACTGGCTGGTGAGGACAGAGCTTCTCGAGACTCTTGCAGAGATTGACTTTAGGTGAGTGATGAATCAGGTTCCTTAGGTCTGTAAACCAAAGCTGCTCGGGAGTTCGGGCCAGGAACTGAGAGACCTGGGTCATTGCTTCAGGTGCTCATTCATGATGGTCGTCAAGTTACCTGTGAGTTGGGAGTCTGGGTGGCGTGGAGAGCTGATGCTGCTTTCCTCCTCAGCTTGCTTTGTGCTTGGGGTTTTACAATACAGGTGGAGGATTAGGTCTTTCTGGTGGTCTCAGTCACCTGAGTGGCGTGGATGGAGGGTACAGGAGAGCTCAGACTGCCATCACTCTTGCTCATGTGGACAAAAGGAACGTCCTCATTATACCGAACTTAGGTCACACAGCTCATCTGTACTTTGTTGCAATTAAAAAATAATGCGATACCTTTTGCATTTTCTAAGAACAAGTTTGGCTTAAGATGTCTTTTAGGAGGGGAAATTTCTTCTATTATCCAGGCGTTTGGGTGTTTTCCACGCAGCTGTTACAATGTGCTTGCTGTGTGCCAGGCTCAGGGCTAGTGCCCCTGAGCGGCTAGTGGGTAGTTTCTTTCTCTCTCAGCATGTCTCTCTGAATGAGGGGTTGCTCTCAGCTTTGGCTGCTGGGAGGGACCCTGGGCCAGGGGCAAGGAACCTGCCAGAGGCTGTGCAGCCCCTCCCCGGAGTTAGCAGGCCCCTCCCCTGGTGGCTGAGCTTACTCTGAGGCCCCTTGGAGTCTCTCACAGTATGAGATTATTAGTATTTATTTTGATGAAAACAGTTCACTAAGTCTGAAATGAGGAGAGGAATATGAAGTCCACTTACTTAAAACCTTGGTCCTTCCATGCGTCTGAGATCGTGCTCCCTCTGTGGTCTTCTGGGCGGCAGGACCAGCCCCCTCCGAGCCGCCCTCTGTGTCCTGCGTGTCAGGGTTGTGCAGGTGGACAGTGGGTGTCCATGGAGTCACTAAATTGTTTCATGTTAAAAATGTTCTTTTTTTAGATTGGTGAGCTTTTTGGAGGCAAAAGCAGAAAACCTGCACAGAGGGACCCATCATTACACAGGGGTAAGCAGTTCATTTTTGTGAGGCCATGTCGTAGCTTCCAGGAGTCGTGCCTTCTCAGGGGTGTGGGTCTCCTCTGAGCGTGCTCTGTTCTAGACTGACCCTGCGATTCAGGTTGTGACAGTCATGCTTGTGTGTGTGAATTTAAGACTAGTGGTCGTGAGCATTCCCTCAGGGGCCTTCCAAAGTATCTTACATGAAATGGGCTTAAAGACAGATGTCGTATCTGTTTTTGTTTTCTTCTCTCTGAAGCTTTTAAAACTGCAAGAACGAGTGCTCCATGATGTGGTCATCTATCTGCTCGGGGACGAGGACCCCAGGGTGCGGCATGTTGCCGCAGCGGCCTTGATAAGGTATCTACCACCCATTTTCTCTCTTTGCTCACTTTGGTGGTGGAAGTGCAAAGTGGTAGGCGGAGGGGAGCTTGGTTATCTGAGAGTAGGTCAGCATTCCCGGATCCTGGACGCTCACTTTCAGCTCCTCTGAAAGCATCAGAAAAGACCAGGAGTCTAAAGTGAGGGTGAGGGGCGCCTGGGTGGCTCAGTGGATTAAGCCACTGCCTTCGGCTCAGGTCATGGTCTCTGGGTCCTGGGATCGAGCCCCACATCTGCCTCAGCATCCCTGCTCAGCGGGGAGCCTTCTTCCCTCTCTCTCTCTGCCTGACTCTCTGCCTACCTGTGATCTCTCTCTCTGTCAAATAAATAAATAAAATCTTAAAAAAATAATAAATAAAGTGAGGGTAAAAACAGGGCTAGCCTCCAAAAGTGATGTGCTTTCATTGTGAGAAGTTTAGAATGTAGGAAAGAGCACAAAGAAAAACATAGAAATCTCCTTTGGCTCTGCCTATGGAGACAATCACTGTGAATGTGTTGAGTATTGCCTGTGCATGAGTCTCTTCTACAAAATTGGGATCAATTTTGCAATTCAGTGATCCGATCATTTCATGTACTATGTTATCGCATCTTCCTGCTATCAGACTCTTCTAAAAAAAAAAAAAAAAACCTGACTCTGCCAGTGATATCTGGAGCCGCCCTCTGTATTCAGATATGTTCGTATGTTTGCACTGAATTACATGACATGTCCTACAGAGTGAGATTGGTGAAGGCCACGCATACTGTTTCAGAAAAAGAAATATAGTGAGTGGCCAGTGTCTTATTCTGTAGTTGTGATAAACTTTTATGTAAATATTATTTGGTTGGACAGTTAGTTTTCTATGACTTACAAAATGAATAATGCTTGTGAATATTGTTATACATAAATGCTGATGTATACATTTTTTTCTGAGAATTAATTCCTGGAAGTTTAGTTACTAGGCCAAGCTTTCTGGTGTTGTGGGTTTTTTTGTTTTGTTTTGTTTTTAATTTTTCATAGCTTTACTGAAGTATGATTTTGTGTCCCTTCACATTCACCCATTTTAAGTGTACGATTTAGTGATTTGTAGTAAACATAGAGATTTGTGTAACCATCACCACAATCCCAGTTTTAGAACATTTCCATGACCCCATCACCGCATGGCTGATATTACTTCCACTTTTGTGGCTACTGTGGATTGTACTGGCTGAACATCTGCCCACAAGACATTGTGTGGACACATGTTCTCATTTTTTGGGGTCGGTACCTAGAAGTGGTTTTTGTTTGTTTGTTTGTTTGTTTTTAAGATTCTATTTATTTATTTGACAGAGTGAGAGAGTACAGTAGGCAGAGCAGAAGGCAGAGGAAGAGGGAGAAGCAGGTTCTCCTGTGAGCGGGGAACCCCACGTGGGGCTTGATCTCAGGCCCCTGGGATCATGACCAGAGCTGAAGGTAGCCACTTTAACCGACTGAGCCACCCAGGTGCCCCTAGAAGTGGATTTTTTTTTAATGGGTTTTGGTACTTCCTGTGAAATTGCTCTCCAGAAACATACTGGTCTCTTAGTGACCAGAATATGATTGTGCCCGATTCTTCTCACCAAAAAAAGATTAAAAAAAAAAAAAAAAAAAAAGTTAAGTATGTATCAGTTGTTGAAGCAGAAATTGGTATTTTTTTTTTTTTAAGTTTTTATTTATTTATTTGATAGAGAGAGAGAGTACAGCAGGGGGAGCAGCAGGCAGAGAGAGAGGGAGAAGCAGGCTCACCGAGCAGGGAGCTCCATGTGGGAATTGATCCCAGGACCCTGGGATCATGACCTGAGCCGAAGGCAGACAGATGCTTAACCGACTGAGCCACCCAGGTGTCCTGAAAAATACCTCATCTTTTTGAAGTAATACATGTTTACTTAACAAAGTTTAGGGAAAATATAAAAGAGGAAATCAAAATCTCTGTGATCAAATGACTGAAAACCAAGGTTTCATTTTGATGTGTATCTTTTCTGTTTTCAGTGTTGTCATTTGCGTATTTCTTTGATTACTTGTGAGGTGTACTTTTTCTTGCACTTAGCTGGATTAGTGTGACTTGCCTACAATGATTTTGAACCTTTCCCTCTTTCTGCAAATGATAGCCATTTATTTTACCTTAAGAAGTTGTGCTTATGACCAGGTCGCCACAAAAGAGAGATTTTATTAAAGATACTGGGGTTTGCAGACCAATGTGAGTAGGTAGTTGATTGTTTCTACGAGTTATGAGCCCCGTCCAAAAGCATATGAACACACTTCTGCAGAACACACACTGCCAATTGCAGAAACGGGCCCTTCTGTTCTCTTAGGAAATGTTGCCTGTATTCTGCATTTAAAAAAATTTTTTTTTAAAGATACTATATGTTCATTTGAGATATGCAGCGGGAGAGGGAACACAAGCAGGGGGAGCGGCAGAGGGAGAAGCAGGCTTCCTGCTCAACAGGGAGCCTAACCCGGGGCTCGATCCCAGGACCCTGAGATCATGACTGAGCCCCCCAGGCACCCCGGTATTCTGCTTTTGAGTGGAGTATAGATTTGTGAGGGGCTTCTGCTAGAGCTTTGCCATCTGGGAGTGTGTGGGATGGATTTGCAGGCAGAATTGCAGAAACGAGAAGGGGCCGGCTACTGGTGTTCAGATCTGCTCTGTGCTTGGTACTCTCCGTGGATGGGGGAGACACATACCTGTTTGTCTTCCTGAAGAGGACAAGAAGGAGAACTTGAAATCTGAGCCTTTTATTGTATGTAGAGAAAGCTTCTAAAGCATACGGCAGGCAGAAAGGAAGTACGGCACCTGATTATGGCAGAGGTGTCGTGACTGGTGCGTGGGCGGTTGGTCCTGGGACTAGCAGCCCCCTCTGCTGGGCTGGGGGACCCCCCCAAGGCGGGAGCAGCTGTTTGCAGCTAGACCGCGTTTCAGGCCTCCCCACCTCGACACAGGAGGGTGGTGCAGCGCAGGTGTGGCTCAGACCCTGTCAGTGAATGCACTCCACTTCTGTTTCAGGCTTGTCCCGAAACTGTTCTATAAATGCGACCAAGGACAAGCCGACCCCGTCGTGGCTGTGGCGAGAGATCAAAGCAGTGTTTACCTGAAGCTCCTCATGCACGAGACTCAGCCTCCATCTCACTTCTCTGTCAGCACCATCACCAGGTACGCGCGCTGCGTGCGGGGATGTCATGGGGGGCTTTCTTGATGCATCGTGCTTTCCAGAGAGGTAGAGTCAGGTGAGGGCGTTTGCGTAGGTGGTCCCCTTTGGTAGGGTGTCCGTCCTTTCTGAGATTTGCCGCCTGTCTTCATTTAGGAAGCTCTGGCATAGTCACAGCAAGACTTCATGAATCTTCCAGTCCACTCACTACCAGACGAGTTCTCAAAGTGTATTTTTGTGTGTGACGCTTAGGCTGTGTCTTTTCTAGAAACCTGTCCGGTAACTTTTTCGCTTCATTTGTGTTGCTGGTGAATAGTATGGTGAGGTTGTCATCTCCTCAACTTTCAGGGGCCTGGGCTGTGTTTTTTAGGACTATCCACTAGTGTGGATCGCTGCAGTTACTGCTGTTCACGTTGGCTGGGAGATGCTTTTAGTGGCTGCTGCCATGGGCGCACACAGCCCGCTCTCTTCAGCTCTTGGACCAGCGCACGCACTGTGCAGTCATTGACCCAGAAATGCTTTAATGAATCAGTCAGTCTTATGGATCTTAGTTTGCGAAGAAGGCTGCAGAAGTGATCGTAAAAGACTGTCATGCAGGTTTAACTCCTTGTGTTTTAAATGTTATTTTAAAAATGAGTTTTACTTGTAGCTGTCCTTTCTATTAGTAGGAATTTTTTTTAAAAGCTTGGACATCAGGTCTGAGATGTTTGCTTGATTGCTTTTGTTACGGATTTGGAACTCAAGCCAATCAGATGTGGAAGTTCTTCCCTCGATAGCTGTCATCTCTTCTCACGTAAAGGTTGCTTTTAAAAAACACACGGAAATAATTTTCTCAGAGAATTCCCTTTATGTAAATCTAAGAAGTGGCCTTTTCTTTTCTCTGAGAAGATTCGGGCTAAATATTCCTTTAAGATTGCAAAAGCAGTATGAGAGGATCTCACCCGGAGTTGGACAAGCTTAGGGTAAGTCGCTGTTGCTGAGCATCATCTCAGGAAATGCCAGCAGAGATGAGTCTAGCATCGTGTTAGAATTGGTTCCTTGCTCCAACTTTGAAAGTCTCTCCAGTTTTACATGTAGGCTGGCCTCTGGCCTCGGGCTGTGTTGTCCTGGTTCTTGCATAGAAAGCTCCGTGGCCAGGCGTGCCACCTTCACTGCCCGCTCTCTGAGAATTGATGCAGGAAGAAAAGAAGTCTTCTGAGTTTTATTGTTGGGTTCTGAGGATACCTGGAGATTCAGAAGTGACTCCAGCGCTGGTTCTGCTCAGGCGCCGCTGGTAACCAAGGCAGGGACTCAGAGTCCATGCGGGACTTCAGCAAGTGGCTGGCATTGGGGTGTGCCGTGAGGGCGATGTTGGGAAGGGCACTTTCATCTTTCAGGGAATCAGGACCAGCTTCAAGGAGGTTTTTGACTTAAAGTTTGAAAGATGGGTGCTTTGGTCGTGTGGGGAGAGGGCTGCGAGGCTGTGGTGGGGGATCGGTGGGAGATGCTGGGGGGGGCGCCGGGACGTGGGTGTTCAGGGTGGGCCAGGGCCTGGAGAGGACTTCCTGTGACCACTGTAGTGCCCAGGTTCACTTCATGTCTGTCTTTCACATCAAAGTCAAGACTGCTAGGATGTCTCATAGGTCTTAATCTCAAACTTAGAAATGCCTTTTGAATTTTAGAAGTATCGTAAGCTTTAATAGTAGATTTTAAGTCTCCATGTTTTTCTCGCTAGAATATACAGAGGCTATAACTTACTGCCAACCATGACAGACGTCACAGTGGAAAACAACCTCTCCAGAGTCATTGCGGCCGTTTCCCGCGAACTGGTCACGTCGACCACGCGTGCACTCACCGTAAGTCTCCTTGGATGGCCTTGGCGAAGTTGACCCTGGGTGGTCCTGGCAGTTGGTTCTTCGTGGTGAGCTGCTACATGAGAGCTCGCATTTGTGGGGCTCGCTAAGAACTGGTGCTTCTTGGAGCAGAATCTTGGTGTATTCTAATGGAGAAGTACACTATTTTTTTTTCCTGGTTATTCAAGTAATAGTGCTCTTTGTAAAAAAACCTCAACCAGTGCAGGAGGACATAAACGTGAGAATAAAAACTACCATGATCAGAGTTGGTAATGTGTCAGAAGTTCAGAATGCCTCTGCTATAACTGAGTCTGTGATGTGTGATGGGCCCTTAGGGGAAGAAATCAGAAATGCCAGCAAAGGTGTTTGTATAACGTACTCACCTGTGTCATTTCCTGTGACGCTGACGTTGGAAAAGGACCGTGATGTCCAGGAATGCACAATGATTAAGTTCTGATTCTGATGAGACTCTGCATACGGTAGCATATTTATTACACAGTAGATGACAAGGGCTTCGGGGACGGTGTAGTGCTACAGGGCGGTGGGGTTGGAGTGTGCCTGTGTGTAATCCCATCTCTGTGCGGAAGTCCCTGCCACGCATGTACCCTCCTCACATACTCAGGAGAGTGACTGGCTAAAAATGGCCAGTTTTCGGATTGTGATCTTTTTTTCCTTCTTTATATTTTTCAGATATTTACAAATTTTCTAAAATGAACAAGGGTAACTTTCATAGTCAGAAATAGAGACTGTTGTACAAAGTAGTGTTAATTTGCGGATCACTAGGTTAAACCTTATTGTTTTATGTGATGGAAGAAATGCTTGCCTGTTGTAGAAAACGCCAAGAATTAGAATTAGGCTATCCTCCTAAGTACGTAAGTGCCTTTTAAACCTAAATATTATTTGGCCTCTCTGGTTTGGTCTTCCTTTGATTTGTTTAAAATATCATAAACTTCACTTACTGTATCTATTATGGCTTCATGTGGTGGGCACTGTTTTAGACTTGGGATGTAAACACATGAGGGTCTCTGCCCTTGTGGTCCTTGCAGTCAGGTCAGGAGATGGATGTCAGTGAGCTTGGGTGCAGGAGCAGAGCAGGGGCGGGGAGGAAGGGCACTAAGGCAGGGAGGGGAAGGGTTGTGCCCGCTGCGGGCCTATCTTGATGGCACACAATGGGCTCTCCTTAGAGCCTGTGTTCTGCCTGTCCCACTCTGTCTTGGAAGGATGAATTGATACTAGGGTAGGACAGATATTGTCAGACACAGACCTCATTTATGTGTTTATTGTACTTTTTATGAAGGATGAAACGTTCAACTTAATAAATGTTTTGTGTACATGGGTGTGATGTTATTGTCCTTTTCTCCTTTAGTTTGGGTGCTGTGAAGCTCTGTGTCTCCTTTCAACAGCCTTTCCCGTCTGCATTTGGAGTTTAGGTTGGCATTGTGGGTATGTATTTTTCTCAGCATATTGTTATCTATACTCAGGTGATACAGACATTATAGTTGGAATCCCCTGTTTTCTTTCTTAAATCTTTTATCAGTGTGACCTTTTGGAAAAAAGCACCCAGTGGAATCCTTGCTTTTGCCCTGTTAGCTGTATGGGAAACTAGGGATAAAGCTCTCGGGAAGTCTAGATTTGCTGGGATTCTCATGGGTGTCAGATGCTCACTCTTCAGTGCCTTGGAGGGTTTCAGAGTGTCATTTGTAGGTTCATTTTGGAGAATTCACATATGCTGGCAAGATATTTCCTTTTTTTGTTTTTTCTTTAAAGATTTTATTTATTTATTTGACAGAGATCACAGGTAGGCAGAGAGGCAGGCAGAGAGAGAGGGGGAGGCAGGCTCCCTGCTGAGCAGAGAGCCTGAGGCAGGCCTCTATCCCAGGACCCCGGGATCATGACCTGAGCCGAAGGCAGAGGCTTTAACCTACTGAGCCACCCAGGCGCCCCAGGCAAGATGTTTCTGATTGGTTTAATTCTCTCCAAATGTCTACACTATGTACTAGAAACTTAGGAACATTCTTTGTTTGAAATCAGTCGTGTCCAGTTGTACAAAATCCTGATGGACTATAGGAACTGTCAGGTTCATCTGAGCAGTTTTTATTTAAAAATGACTTTCTTCCAGTAGATGGCCCTAATAGCATTTGTGAAATAATTTCGAATCTCTTACAGTACTGAGGAGTAAGCTTTTATTATGTGTACTGATTTCTGAGAAGCATTTTGGTGACTCACCATCATGTTTGGAAGCATCTACAGACGTCTTGCGTGTGTCAGCGTGTGGTCGGCTAACATTTGCGTGGAGCGGCTGGATTGCTGGTCCAGAGTGCTTGCTTCCCTTTGTCCACGGGTGGTTACTGAGCAACTACAGTTTCCAGTCAGAGCTTCAGCACCTTGATCTGACTCTGAGCAACTTTGGCATTGGAGTAAAATATGCTAAGTCAAAATCCAGAGAAAGCAAAAAAGTTATAAAAAACAGTTCAGTGGTTTTAATCAGATCTGCTGCCTGGTTTCCTTTGTCAATGGTTTTCATGGAGCTGTGTTTTACTGACAGAATGTTAGTTAACAATAGTGAAGTAACTTTATGATCTAGTACAAAACATACAGTGACATGCCTTCTTCCTGGTTCATTCAAGAAGGCAGGACTGTTTGATTTAAAATTTTTGTCATTTCACCTGGCAACATGTCTGCTTCCAGGGTGCCCCCACTGAGTGCCTCCGATGAGTCGAGAAAGAGCTGTACTGTTGGCATGGCCACGATGATCCTCACCTTGCTCTCGTCAGCGTGGTTCCCACTGGATCTCTCAGCCCATCAGGATGCTTTGATTTTAGCTGGAAACTTGCTTGCAGGTACTGGTGCTGAGCTGAAACAGGGACTTGCAGTCTAGAGCTTTTGGGTTCCTTCTGGGGGTGGGGTGATGAACACACGGAGGGAAATTACTCCAGCGATGGTTTGATCCTCTAGTTGGAGCATCCAACTTGACCAACTGGTGTGTGCTATGGGCAGCTGTTCTGACTGAGTAGTTTGAAGAAGCCTTTCCCTGTGCAGACCCTTAGTTGGCTACAGGTGAAATTATTTCTAATTTCATTTCAGCAGGCACCATGGCTGTAAGATAGCATGCTGTGTGGGCTGTTCTCTAGTCAGCTGTGGGTCAGTGGGGAAACACGTAGTCCAGGGGCAGTACCAGGAGGCCATAGCCACTCTCTTGTGGGTGCCCAGCACAGAAGGCAGGTCTTAGGGGCTGGCAGGACAGGGCACCCCAGGTGGAGGGCATAGCCTGTTCGAAGGTATGGAGACATGAAAAGTTGTGTGACATCTGAGGACTGTGAGTTGTCTGGGATATCAGGTGAGTCCCGGGATGGAGAGTGTGGGCCGTGAGGAAGAAGGGCCCTGAACTTGGTGGGTGTGGGGTGCTGCTTCATTACGGAGGACTGTGTGTTTGCTGTGGGAGGTCACAGAATTGCCTCACAGCCTAGCCCAGGGCAGGGTCCCTCCGCGGGCCTGAGTGTGGCTTGGAGGAAAAGGTAGGGAAACCCACTTGGAAGGTTCATGGCACAGTCGAGGCAAGAGAGAGAGTCTCAACGAGATCCCGTCTGTGGGCTGGCAGGGGGAAGATTCTGAAGGGCAGGAGCAGTAGGCCGTGGCCACCAGTGGCTGTAAAGGTCCAGAGGGCCTGGGGTGATTGGCACATCCGGGGTGGGTGTGCATCTGGGGGTGACATTCATGCAAGTCCATTTGCAGTTGGAGGGAGCAGGTGACCACACAGTGGAGCTGTCCAGCAAACTCAAAGGGGGCGGGTCTCAGTGACTCAGCTTCCCTGGTGATTTCTCTCCCCCTCCTTGTACCGTATCACAGCCAGTGCCCCCAAATCTCTGAGAAGTTCATGGACCTCCGAAGAAGAGGTCAGCCCAGCAGCCGCCAAGCAGGAAGAGGTCTGGCCAGCTCTGGGTGACCGGACCCTGGTGCCCATGGTGGAACAGCTTTTCTCGCACCTGCTGAAGGTGATTAATATCTGTGCTCACGTCTTGGACGACGTGGCTCCCGGACCAGCAATAAAGGTAACTACAGGCTGGGCAGCTGCATCAGTGCAGCCTTGGTGACCCCATGGGCGCCAGACCTGCCTTCGCTCACTCATCTACCTCTTCCTTAATCTCTTTTGCTCTAAATGAACAAAATTGCTCCCAGGGTGACCGGAAATTTAACACCAAAACGTGTCCTCCAATTTGTAGCTTTTTCGTTACCATCCTTGTTTACTGTCGCCTCTAAGAGGGAAAGAACTAGCTGCGTCTGTAGGCTTTCGGCAGTGGCCGAATAAGCTCAGAATTGACGTTGCCGGGACGCCTGGGTGGCTCAGTTGGTTGGACGACTGCCTTCGGCTCAGGTCATGATCCTGGAGTCCCGGGATCGAGTCCCGCATCGGGCTCCCGGCTCCACCGGGAGTCTGCTTCTCTCTCTGACCACCTCCTCGCTCATGTTCTCTCTCACTGCCTCTCTCTCAAATTAAAAAAAAAAAAAAAAAAAAAAATTTGACGTTGCCATGTCCTGGGACGTCCGCAGGCCATTCTGCTTCTATGAGAAGCACAGTTCCACAGAATGAACTTCAGAACAAATGGCAAACCGTTTGCACAGTGAACTTCAGATAGATGAGTTCACTTATAATCAGACCCAGTTCTTTGCTCTCCTGTATTTTCCACCTGAAGTTACTTCCACCACGAAAAACCTCTTTGAACATCATGTTCTCCCTTAGTGGCCATTTGGTCTCCCCATCACTACAGACTTTTCTAAAGAGTCTCCCCACTTAACACCTTAGTGCCTCCTGCTGCCCCAGCACCAGCCTGGACGCAATCCGCAACTTCGGCCCCCGATTCTTAAACCCGGCAGGTCGACTTTTGGCCACTATTCTCCAGAGCTGTGCTTCCTGCCAAGATCAGTTTTTGAGTCTTGTGGGTGCCTCTTGGGTCCTGTCTTAACTGCTGCTCCACACCCTTGGAGCCGCCACGCTGGTCCTGACACGGGTGCTCCTTCTGGCCTCCAGGTTGTCTCTAGTTTTTCTCTACCCTGGTTTCATCTCTCTGCCCACCACAGAGAGCCTCTAGGCTCTGTCCTAGGTTGCCTTCTGTCTCGATACTCCTGGGCAGGTGCCCTCCAGTGTGGCTCTGCAGCAGTGGGAACGCGTGTGTCTCAGCCAGCCTGGACGGCAGCTGCTAACCACACGTGGCGAGTGAGCACTTGAAATGTGGCCAGTGCAGCTGAGGTGCTGAGCTGCTAATTTTGTTTGTCATTATATGGAAGTGACCACGTGTGGACCGTGGCTCAGTACGGGTGGGCAGTGCAGATGGTCACACGTCGGAGGCCCTGGCTCCGTCATGGTGCATCTGCAGAGACATGTGACGCCTCTGCTGGGATGGCCCGCAGATCTCAGACATGAGTCTGGACTGCTTGGCTTCACCCCTGCACGCACACTCCCCTCACTTTGTGCTCTGTTAGCTGGGAGCATGGAGGTCTCCTAGCTCCTCACTGTTCCTTGTCAGGTCCTGAGTTTTCCCTGCTAAACGTCCTGCAGACCCTACGCACATGCGCACCAGTGTCTACACAGACGCACGCACATGCAGATCACACGTAGCTGAGCATGTACGCGCGTCTGTGCATGGGCTTCCCCATTCTGGTGCCACTTGGCGGCCTGGTGGACATTCCGCCCCCTCTCTTTCCCTCCTCCTGCTTCAGACGGCATTCTTCATATCCTCAGTTGCAGCGCAGTTCCTGTGCCCTATAGCTCATCAGTTCGAAGCATAGGATTGTGTGGGTTTTCCTGTGCCCACAATCATGTGGCCATCACCACAATCCATTGAGAGCCCGGGAAGGAATGCTGTGCCATTTAGGTGTCACCGCCCCCCAAACTTCCCATGCCCCCCAGCTCCAGGTGGCCACCAGCTGCTTGTTGTTTCTATAGACCTGCCCATCCCAGACATTTCACAGGAAGGGACTGTGTGATCCCTTGCATTTGTCTCCCCTCCCTTGGTAGGCGCTCCAGATGCAGCAGCCCCTGTCCTGGCTGGTCTGTCTGTCCCTGCTGCCTTCGGTCTGCTCTCCTGTGGCAGCCGTTTGTCCCATTCCATCCGCTTCTCTGAGACCATGGAGAGAGGAGCAGAGCTGGGGCCCGCCGGGCACGTCCCTTCCCTGGGGTCCTCACCGTGCCCCCACGCCAGTGCCCCCACAGCACGTCCTCTGCCCTGTGTACAGGGTCTGTGGACCCCGAGCTGGGTGACTTGTTAGCTTTAGTGTTCAAGAAGTTACTTCGTCTCTGAACCCATTTTCTCATTTGAAGAACGGGTTTACAGCGTTGCTTCATACATTTGTCACATCCTGCCTCCCGCAGAGTGCCCTGGCTGCTTGCTGCTGGGGGCAGTGGGCCCCACCTGGCTCTCCGAGGGGCCTTGCATCCTCGGTCACTCACAGCGCACCTGTTAGAAGGTTCTAGATCCATACCTGCCAGTATGATTGCTATGAGGGCTACAGCAGGTGCTCTGTGGACTGTGTCTGAATTCTGTGAATGAGGACTCACAGAGAAAAATGATCATATGTAGTTGTGCTTAAGAAATGGGAAGTCTTGTGTGTGACTTTCAGTTTCCGTGTTGGTTGGGTGCCCTTCATGGACTCTTGTTTTTATTATAGGCAGCCTTGCCATCTCTGACAAACCCTCCATCTTTGAGTCCCATCCGACGGAAGGGAAAGGAGAAAGAACCCGGAGAGCCAGCCTCTGTGCCCTTGAGCCCCAAGAAAGGCAGTGAAGCCAGTCCAGGTATGAAATGACGACGGGGAAGGCTGGGGCTGGGGCGCCTGCATATCAGCGAGATCACATTCACGCCCAGCTTAATTTAATAGCTTGGTAGTTTTTGGAAATAAAGTTCACAGCAGTGAAGCCAGAGAAGGCGTTTCCCTGGTTTGGTTTCAGATGTTAAATATTAATTCCTAAATGAGTGTGGACCACGTTCCCGTCTTGGCATCACTCTGTGTCACTGGCTGACACGTGGCCGTGGTGGTCTGTGGGCCGCTGGCCCCCAGCAAGCTGTCCTGCCTGCTGTCCTCCCTGTCCCGCTTCTCCCTCTTTCCATTTACAATTTCAGTCAGGGAGGTATGTGTGGATAGCCAGGAACAGAGCTAGTGGATGAAAGAGTTTGTCCTGACATGTGAAGATTAAAGCCTAAAGTGCCGATGTGGGGAACAATCATCTGAGTGAGAGGAACCCGACAAACTTAGATGTGTGGCGGGGTTGCCACCCCTGGGAGGGGCCGACGTTTGCGTGGGGCCCTGTGACTTCTGGACCGGCCATGAATGGGCACAGGAAAGCCTAGGCAGGGTGAGAGGTGACTGACCTGTGCTGTCGCACTCCCACCAGACCCGTTGGCACATCTCACGGCGCTTGGGGGTCATTCGTGATCCTCCCAGGAGACACATGACGTTAAGGCTTTCGAAAAGTGCTTCTTTCTGAGGACTGACAGGGCACTGCAGGAAGCTTTACCAGCTTTGAAAGCTTCTGAACTTGACAAATGTCGTATGTCACTGATCATCTTCGGTGGATTAAAGAGAGGGCTGCGAGTCAATAATCTTTAAATTTTGAGAACAGTTTTACTTAGTGCTTGGCATTTCGTGACGGTCTACTTGCCATCTTCAGTCTGGAAGCACGCTGTTGGCGTCCGGGGCTCCTGGTCACTTTGGCTGGGCTTAGCCCCACCGTGCCACTGGGAGCCGCAGGTGCTAGGGCCCATGTGAGGGCTAGAGGCCACTGGCTTGCGGCTCCTCTGATGCGCAGCCAGGCAGCCAAACCGTGCCAGATGGTAGCATGCTGCTGCTCTTCTTTTTTCTCATCTCACCTCATTGTTTTGGGGGAGATATTCAGACTCTGTTTATGCTTATGTCAATTCCTTGTTACTTCTAAGTAATTAAAAAGTCAGAGGAAGAATTTGAATTTATTCTGTTATCATACGTTTAAAAAATTGTTATTGCCAGTAATCTCTTTAACTTGGCAAGTGTGTACTTTTGAGCTCAACGTGTATTTTGTGTGTTTTAAAGCCTCTCGACAATCTGATGCCCCAGGGCCTGTTACAGCAAATAAGTCCTCATCGTTGGGGAGTTTCTGTCACCTTCCTTCGTACCTCAAATTGCACGACGTCCTGAAAGCTACTCACGCCAACTACAAGGTGCGGCTCCTTTTGTGAAAATATGCACACAATTCTCTAATCGATCATGGTGTCTTTCTTAAGATTGATCGCTTGTGTACGTACATAGATGGGCGTACAAGGAAGTCCCTGTGAATCAGTAGTTTCTCCCAGTTTGTCTTTCAGCTTTGATTATGGTAGCTCTCATCACACAAGCATGGGAGCAGTGATCTCTGGGTTTAGCCGTGCTGTGTCTGGGCATCCCGGGCTGCCTCACAGTCCAGTACGGGCTGGCAGGCCTCGGGCCTTGGTGTGTACACATTCTCATAGCTGGGACTTTTTTTTATCGCCGTGTGGGAAGGGCGTGGTCTGCAGGAATCCAGGTGCAGGCTTGCTGTGCTCTGTCTCCCCCACACTTGTCCCCAAACCACAGAGGCTTCTCTGCCTGACATGAAGCAAAACCACGGGCTCACAGAGGAATATAGGTGTGCAGCTAAAAACATGGGCTTCATTGCCATAGTCTAGGCCCAGAGAACCCCGCCAGCAGTGTAGGGCCTGCCGACGGGCCAGGTGTGCAGACACTCCTGAGGGCCAACCTTACAGACAGGTGTCTGCAGGGAGAGCAGTCTGCTTGTCCACTCTTCTGCACAGGTGTGTTTCGGCTTTCTCATGCTGAGACAATGAAGGAAAAATCTCCCGTGTTTCTCTTAGGGCTTTTCACTGGTGACCTACCTGCTTAGTTGCCCCCAGCACTGTTTCCCTAGTGAGCCGTTTCTCCTGCACTAACTAATCTGAAACACAGCCTTTTCCAGATGCTGAATTCTCGTGGGTCTGTATTTCATCTACTATTTGGTGACATTAGTCTGTCCATCTGTTCCTCTGTTAGAAGCATGCATGCCCATTATGTAGCTCTGGAGTACATCTTTGAGGCAGTCAGTTCCCCTATTCTGCCTTAGAATCTTTTCTTGATGTTCCTTTATTTTTGTATTTGTGCACTAGAATAAGCTCATCTAGTTCCAAAGGGTCCTGAGAATATTTCCACTGGGGTCATGTTAAATTTATAGATTAATTCAGAGAGAACCAATATTGAGATGTGAAATACACCTGTCCAAATGCTCTTTTGTTTATTGAAACGTTCTTGTATGTGCCTCAGATGTACGTAAAGTTTAAAGAATTTTTAAAAAGAATTTTTGAAGATTACTTCACATAGATTTTATATATTTCTTGATAAATATGTCCCCAGATGGTCATCATCTTTTGTTACTGATTGATATTTCTCAGTTTTTTTGAAAACCGTATATAAACCTCATCTGGCTTCTTTTCTGAAGAATATTGATGATTTTGAAAGGTACGAATCTTCAGCTGTGTTTGCAGCAGATTCAGAGGCTCTCTTTAGTCTGTGTTTCTCCTGTCACCCACCCAAGTGGCAGGGGGCACGATGGAAATCCTGCAGAGAGAAAGTGTTTTTTTCTGCCTGTTTTCAACTCCTGTCTCTGGTCTTGGGACCCTGTTGATGCTCCTGGCATCTACTCCATCCTTATCATTTCCCCTCTGGGTCACTTCTTGGCCTTTTGGCTAAGATCAAGTGCATTTCCCCTCTGGGAAGTCCTGGGCTTCACGCTATACCCCATGCACCGTGGCCCCCCAGTATCTCAGACGCCCGCCTTATTGGCGTGTTTGGAGTGCCTGGCACATGTGAGATTCGTCACAAGGTCTCTTCATCTTCATTCCTCCTCCTGAGTGGCCGTGTCTGTGGCCCTCCACTCTGGCTCCGTTCTCAGCCCCCTTCCATGTCCTGTGGCCTGGTGTCACCTCTGTTCTTCTTCAAGCTCGGCCTTCCTGTGTGCTTGCCCCTCGCCCCCTTGCCCTGCCCTGCCTGCTGGAGGTGAGCGCCTTCTGTCCTGCCCCTGTGGGATGTGGCTCTACTTGTCCTTCCTCAGATTGTTGGAAAGGCCCCTCCTGGTGACACAGAGCAGCCACGGGACTCGGGCCTGCCCAGTGGTTGTCTTCCATGTGTGTCTCGCCTGCCCCCCTCCCCCATGGCCCAGGAGTGCTTTCTCTCTCATGAGGGGCTATATTTGAGTTCATGGAGCAGATTCTTTTCTCTGTTGCAGCGTTTTTGCTGGTTTTTATTTTCATAGTTGATCTCTCCCCTCCTGGCCCTTGTTCCATGTTTTGTCTTTGGAGCTGACCCCTTCTCTTAGGCTGTTAAGTAGGGGAGTTGCATAACTGAATTCAACTGGGCCCTTTAGAATCCTAATTTAATCCTTCTTAAGATGAATTTAATATTTTGCCATAGCCAGGCTGAAAGGCGGTTTCTGGATTTGATAATGATTCCTCAGGGATACTAATATATTTAGAACAAGTTGTGTATTTTTTATTTTTTGATCTCGTGCTTATCAGATGCTGGTTATAATGGACATTTACATTTTCCCCCCCTCATGATAGAAGATCAGAAATTCTTTCTTTCAGTAGCATCGATGTAAGTTGGAAGATGCTTCTGAAAGATGCCAGTTTTATACAGCTATCTGGAAGAGGTGTTTCCTTTCCGAGGCATTTTCCCAGCGCTGACTGCAAACAGATAGCCCTCATGGCACGTGTGTAGGGTTGCAGAGCAGGACACCTCCCACCACATGGACGGCGCATATTTTTGTTGCACGTGACAGATGGGATGGTGCAAGTAATCCTGTGTTCTTTTCCTCCACCTTCCCAAGGTTACCTTGGATCTTCAGAACAGCACTGAAAAGTTTGGAGGCTTTCTGCGCTCTGCCTTGGATGTTCTCTCTCAGATCCTGGAGCTGGCAACGCTGCAGGACATTGGGAAGGTGGGTGTTTGGTTTCTTGTCATTGAGCTGTAGCTGCCAACATGAGGACCTGTGCAGCTGGAATGCCAGCAGTCAGGCACGTTCAGAAGGCATTAGTGGCTTGAGAAGCTTCTGCGTGTGTCCCCTCACCCCCTGCACCATGTTGTAGCTTTGGACTCTGATGCTTGTCTTAGCCTCAGGCTGGAGGTGTTCTGCCTCTCTCCTCTTTTCAGTTGCTTTCTGTGCATTAGCTTAGACCCAGCTTATTCTAGAATATGAGTGGGTTTAAACTGTGCTGACAGTCCCTTTGTGTTCTTATTGATCTTTGCAAGCGGAAAGGGTGACAACAGATGTGGTGAGGGTACAGAGCTGGCTCCTTTGGGCTGTGGGAAGCCGCAGAGCAGTGGTAGACGCTCCTTTGCCGCGCTCCAAGCCCTGTGTGCCCCACCATCGTCTGACAAGCTGGCGCTTGGACACATGAGAGTTCCAGGAGTTGTGTGGTGAGCGCCTGTCTCAAGTGTCCACACCCCAGGGCCTTGACTGTGTATCCACCTACCAGCTCTGGGGGCGTCTTACCTTCTTCTGATGGGTTGCTCCCCCTTTAAACATGTCTGTCAAGTAAAGTACCGTATGCTGGTGAAATTTGTTTGTTTTTGTTTCTCTCAGTCTTTCTCTTGGCTCATAAGCACACCTACTTTTTTGTGATTACATACGGTATTCCGTTTCTTTTCAGTTCTCTCTTGTGGTTTTTTCATGTCTGTTTAGTGCATGAACTTGTTTTTTATGGCTGGATATTGTGCTGTTGCAACTGATGGTCAGTTGTCCCTCAGAGTGAGACTTGTCAGAGCTGTTCCTGATCCGGCCTTCCTGGGGAGACCTGCTACACGTCTGCAGGCATGGGGCTCTTCCCTATAGGGTCCTTGGTCCTGGCGACCCATTGCTTTTCGTCTCTCTTACCGACAGGTATCTTGTGGCCTGTGGTCTGTGTTCAATAACATCTTGTGGCAAAATGGGAAGTACAGTACAGTTTAACTTTGAATGTTAGAATGTTAGATATCTAACTTTGAATGATATATATGAGATTTTTTTTTTTTATTTGATAGAGAGAGATCACAAGTAGATGGAGAGGCAGGCAGAGAGAGAGAGAGATGGAAGCAGGCTCCCTGCTGAGCAGAGAGCCCGACACGGGACTCGATCCCAGGACCCTGAGATCATGACCTGAGCCGAAGGCAGCGGCTTAACCCACTGAGCCACCCAGGCGCCCTATATATGGGATTTTTAAAATACTAAAACTTTGGTGTTTTTTTGAAATTCAGATGACTTTTGTCTTTTTTACTTTTGTTTTTGTATTTTTTCATTTTCTAGGAGCATGGTTCCTTTTCTCTTGTTATCTTTTTATTATGACTTCCACATACATAGAAATAGTTGTTCTCCTGTGGCAGCTGGTGAATTTATCCCCTGGTGCATTCATCCCCAGATGGGAAAGTAAATAATGACGTCCCAGTCTAGTAAGTGTTGGCATTAGGGGTCCTGATATTTCTGAAAACAGGATAGCCTTATATTTCTTCTTTTTTAGAGGTGTGTGTAGTAACTTCATCTCCCAACATCCTTGTATCTGGGGCAGGAGTGACTGCGCGTTGCCGCTTCTTGTCTTTGTCTTTATGGGTAAAGAGCACTTGCTTCCCCCTCCTTGCCTGCTGTTCCGCTTTGATCTCTTTTGCTGTTGATGACAAAGGCCTGTTGCAGCCATGGTTTTGGCTTCCCCGATCCCCTATCAGGGCTCTGGGAGCCTCTTCTGCTTAAATACTCAGTCTTCCTTCCTGGTCTTCTCAATGAAAGTGCATGGCGGAACCCCCCAGGATTTTCTTTGCACGTGGACACCTGTGTGTGAGGAGTCTCCTTGGCCAGTCCCTACACGGGGAGGGCTGGGACCCCCTCTGGCCAGACACGCCGCCCAGCTTGGGGGAAGCCTGTCCAGGGGCCCAAGTGGCAAGATCAGGGTATAGACCCACGACCTGATGCTTATGGATTTGTGACGGGTGCCCCTACCAGACGCATTCCGCTGTGCACACACGGGACATGCAAGGACACGTGCCGTCTCTGGCTCCGGGGGGCCTGAGCCCCACACGCAGCTTGGGGGAGCGATGCCACCTGCAAAACATGCCAGCAGCTTTCCCTCAGATTTCTGTGAGCTCATCTGATTATACCAAGGGACGGCAAAGACAGACTTAGAATTAAAAATAGAGTTGTTTTCTAAATAGTAACACTGGGGATGAAAAATAATTTCAATTCTAATAATAATGATAATTCAAATAATTTTCCTTTTTCTCTTTTTTAGACCTTGTTTATTCCATACTCCATTTTTATGTCCTTGAAATGTGCTGTGATTTGGGTGTCATTGTTGTTTTGGGGCAGTCCTTTATGCTCATCTCCCATGTAACTCCCTGTGGTTCTCCAGATTGTTCCTTTGTTTTCTCTGGCTTCTGGACACTTTATTGGTTTTGAGTGATTTGATTTTAATGTGCCTCAGGGTAACTTTCCTTAGGTTTCTTGTGCTTCATTTTGTTGAACTAAGACCTCTGGCTTAATAGTTTTCTTAAAGTTTGTGAAATTTGGGGCCATTATTTCCTCAGATATCCTTTCTGGCCCTGCCCACTGGTTTTTATTCCCTCCTAAAGGGACTCTAGTTAGCTGCATATTTGGGTGCTTGGGGTGTCCTGTACGGGGCTCCCTGAGGCTCCTCTGGGTGTTTTTCTCATGTTCTGTCTGGTCTCGCACCGCTCTTGTCTTCAGGCCTTTGAATCCTATCCTCTGCAGTGTCCAGGCTGTCAGCCCAGTTCACGCTCTGTCATCACTACATGGTAGTTTCGTCTCTAAGTCTGACCTGGGTCTCTTTTTGGATCTTCTGTGTCTCTACTTAAGTGTTTGAGCACATGGAATATACCGTTGTGATGAATTCTGATGCCATTCTCTGCTAATTCTAAAATCCTGTCCATTCTAGGTCATTTTTGATTGCTTGGTTGTACTCCTCATTATGGATCACAGATTGCTACCTCTTTGCATGTCTGGTCATCTTTGACTAGATTCCAGGCACAGTGAAATGTTGGGTTCTGGGCCTTTCTGTGCTCCTGTAAATCTTTTTGAGCTTTACTCTGAGATAGGTTTAAATTGTGTGGGAAGTTTACTCTTGGGTCTTGCATTTGTGATGTTAGTTGGGTTGGAGCGATGCTCCGTCTTGGGCTAACTGTTCCCACGACAGAGGCAGGGTGCCCTGTGAGTTCCTGTTCTCCCTAGTTTGGGGGGGAACAGTAACTGTCCTTAGCTGTTTGTGGTGCCAAACACTGCCCTGTAACCCTTCCTGCTGATTCTCCCCTGGTCTCCAGGTGGCGTGGGGTTCCCCTCACATGCTGTTGATTGATGCCCTGCCGACTCCCCGCATCTCTAGAGCCCACCCCGGACAGCTGTCTCTGGCGGGCTGCCCTATAGACCCCTGCTGCTTTAGCTTCCCTGGATTCACAGCTCTTCCGGACTTGGGGTCTCTCTGCTGTACTATGCCTCTCTTCCTTGTGCCCTTACCTGGACAGTCTCCCAGGGCAGTGGGCCAGTGCAGTGTTTGTCCCTGCCCCTTAGTTACTCTCCTCCAGTCCCTGCCCTTTGGTGTCTTGTCACCGCAACTGCACCATGGTCTGACGCTTCTTTTTGTTTTTTGGGTGACAGGTATAAATGGGCCCGGTGCCCTGTTTTGCCAGAAGTGCAAGTATGTATTCCACGGCACATTGGTGCCTATGCTAGGACGTGCTTCTGGAGCTCTTTGGGTCTCCGAGTCCGCCACGGCCTCCTTCCTCACCAGTTTCCCGTCCCTCTTGAAGGGTTTGGTGCCACCAAGTCCTTCATGCATGTTTGTTAGGAGACCTGGTCTTTTGCTAGACACCTTGTGATCTGGAGGCTCGAGCTGTAATTCTTCCAGTTAACATTTATTAGACACCAGCTATGGGCTTGTAAAACCCAAAAGCAATGTGTTGCAAATTCAGCCTGCAGAATACAACCTGGAATGCTCAGAGTCTAATTTAATTTAGTAAATCAGAATATTAAAAATATATGGTCCTTGCATTTGCAACCAATGCAAGTCTGTTGTTTTTAGTACTGGAAACTGTCCCTCGCAAGGGAAGTGAGAGGCAGTGTGGCTGCTGTGAAGTCTAGCCCTGCTGACAGAAGCAGTGGCTACTGACCTTGCTGTCACCAAGGCGTTGGGCCATTGGTGCCAAGTGCCTGGCCTGGCATCATCCTGAGAGCTCATGTCCTTGTCCTTCCTGATGCCCCAGAGGACACCAGGTGTCCTGGGTCTCATGGATAAAAGTAGTTTGCGAGTAGTCATTGAAGGCAGTCATTTTGGTCACTTTTGCAGATCCCTGTAAGACCCCTGGGGTGTTCCATAGTAGATCACACAAGGCCTGGGCCTTGTGTTTGGCTGCACGTCTGGAGGGCTCCTGACTCCTCCATACTCTGCATCCCTGCCCTGAGCACAGGGGCAGGAAGTACCTGGTTAACAGTTAGTGCCCGAGCAGACGAGCGAGCCAGCAAGTGACGGTAATGCCTGGTAGAGAGGCCTCAGGCAACAGTGCTGCTGCCCATGCTTTCCTCTGACTTTGTTCCCAATGATGGACTGCAGGCTCCCCTGGCATTGACTGACGCTTACGAGTTTCATGGACACTTGCATGTGTCTGCTGTCTTTGTGGGGCTCACAGCCGGAGGAAGCCACTGCGAGTTGCTCACTTTGGTGTCTCATTACTTCCTCTTTTGCAGTGCGTTGAAGAGATCCTGGGGTATCTGAAATCCTGCTTCAGTCGGGAACCAGTGATGGCAACTGTTTGTGTTCAGCAGGTAAGAAAGTCCTTTCCAGGAGAGGACTTGTCCTGGAAAGCCATAGCTCTGGGCAGGAGGCTGTGATGCTGCAGGTGCCAGAGAAGGTGGTGCTGGGGGCGTGATGGTGGCCCTCAGTCCTGTGTTGGCTCACTGTGTTACCGGGCAGAGGGGTCCCTTTCCCAGTCCCCTTCAGGAGGGAGAGGCCCACCACTGGCGAGGGCAGCTGGACTCTCGCCGGTGTCCCCCTCCGGGTTTTGTTTGGAATGCTCGGTCTCATTGAGAACCACAGTGAAGTTGAGGCTCTGAGGTTCTTTGTACGACTTACCTTGCCTGGCACCACGCGGTCTCACGTGCTGCTGATGGTGATTCTCAGCAGGCATTTCCGTCTGAATTTTTGCTGACGTGCCCTGTTAGCTTCAGCTGGGTAGACTCTGCCTGGGAAATGCTTTGTGTATTGTTCACGCTGTGTTCAGTCAGATGCTGATGGCTTCAACTCTCTCACTCTAGCTGTTGAAGACTCTCTTTGGGACCAACTTGGCCTCCCAGTTTGATGGCTTGTCGTCCAACCCCAGCAAGTCTCAGGGCCGAGCACAACGTCTGGGCTCCTCCAGTGTGAGGCCGGGCTTATACCACTACTGCTTCATGGCTCCATACACGCACTTCACCCAGGCCTTAGCTGATGCCAGCCTGAGGAACATGGTGCAGGCGGAGCAGGACCACGACCCCTCAGGGTAACCTTCCAGCTGTCCTGGCCGAGGTGCTCATGTTGATGGGTGGGGGTGGGGCAGGACATCTCCAGTAGACATATGACAAAGCGAGCAATGACAGTTTGTAAAAAGTAGGGGAGAAAATGGCCATGGTCTTCTCATACTCCCCTTTGTCTGAAGAACTTTGGAAAGTGTGCTTGTTACCAAGATGCTGGAGGCAAGGCCCTGCCTTCTAAGAAGTGTATGGTCCAGTGAGTAAGATGGCGTATGGGGGACTGTGTGGCCTCGGGGACCAGGCCGGTGTGGGAACACCAGGCCCACTCCCTGGGAGGCCGCCAGGGCTGCGGTATGGGATGTGGGGTGAGACATGCTGGCTCCAGGTGCCGATAGGGGGTACCGCTCAGGTCTGCACTCAGGTTGGTACAGTAGTGCTGGCATCTGAAGGTGTCTGAGGGGCACAGGAGTGTCTCCTGTAATGGTACTTGGCATTTTATAACGTTGTGGCTAGAAGTCTCCATTTAAATTTATGGTTGTGTTTTTGGTGCCTGGAGTAGAGTAGTTGTTGCTTAAATTCCTCTAATTATTAGGAGGTATTTGAGGTACTGCTCAGTGGAGTAACAAGGGGATTCCTGGTTTTTTCCTTTATACGGGTAGCGATAAATAGCTGGTTAACCTACTGGAGTCAGAAGCCCAGGAAAATGCCCTCGTTCCAGGCCTTGCATTGGTGGCTTACCCACAGTATATCCAGTTCCCAGGAATCAATCTCTTTAAATGCTTTGTTTAATGATGTGGGGTATAAATAAGAGAGTAAGAAAGCCTCTGTGTGTGTGTTTGTGTGTGTGTGTGTGTGTGTGTGAGAGAGAGAGAGAGAGAGAGAGAGGGAGAGAACGGTCATCTAACTTTGAATGTGTCTCTTGAAAAGCGTGTCGTGATGTGACTATTTTAAGAACTTTCTTCTAAGAAAATCAAGTGAGCTCTTCAGAGTCACTGAATCTTTCCAGTGGGCATCCCCTTTCAGCCTCACTACAGCCTGGGCTGGGTGGCGGTGGGTTTCCTGCGCCGGGCGAGCTCTCTCCAGGTGCCTGCTGCCCCAGACAAAGCTTGGGACAGCCGCCCCCTGTGGTCCCGCTGTAGTCCGACTGTCCGTGTTGAAAGGAGGGGATCCCACTGTGGGTGTGGCCCCCCAGGTCCTCTGGCTCCGAGTGTGGCTGGGGACACGGGAGAGGATTTAAGGCCACTCTTTGCTCCTGTTTTTCTATTCGGCAGGTGGTTTGATGTCCTTCAGAAGGTGTCTACCCAGTTGAAGACCAACCTCACAAGCACCACAAAGAACCGCGCGGATAAGGTGAGGGGAGGCGGCAGGCTTGGGAGCTTGGGGACGAGGCTTGGCGCCTCCCAGGTCGGGGGCTTCAAGTTTTCAGTTGAAGAATAACTTACAATTTGTTCTTCCCCTTTTTTACCTAGAATGCTATTCATAATCACATCCGCTTGTTTGAGCCTCTGGTTATTAAGGCTCTAAAACAGTACACGACCACCACGTCCGTGCAGCTGCAGAGGCAGGTGCTGGACCTGCTGGCGCAGCTGGTGCAGTTACGGGTCAATTACTGTCTGCTGGACTCTGATCAGGTTGGTCCCTGGCGGCTTCTTTCTGCCCTAACTGCTGGTGAGTCAGCACCAGTCACCTGTGAGAACCTGCAGGCTGCCTCCAGGGCACGGGCCTGCACTGCACCTTTCTGGGTTTAGGGCTGGCCACCCGGGTGGGACTGGCTCCCAGTGGCCATTACCCTCCCCACCCCAAGATGAGGGGATTTAAATTTTAGATACAGTTCAGACTTACTCTTGGGGGGAGGGGCATTTTTACAAAATGCAGGGACTTATTTTGAACAGATTATCAATTCTGACATCTAGTTTCAAACAGGCCGACATCAGGGCCATCTGTAAAGAACACTTTGGTACAAGGCAGTGGGGGTTGGCGCCACGTCTCAAGAGGCCCTCCTGGCACCTGTCTGGCCAACACAGTGTGGACTTGCCCTGGTCAGCTGGGACTCAGCTGTGGGGAAATGCTTCCAGAGTCCCAGACCCCTGGGATGCTACAGATGAAGTTGCCTCTGAGTCATGGAAATGTGACTGTCATTGCTGGGCCATGACCTTGGCCTCCTTTCCTAAGTGAGGCGGGAAGTGTTTGGTAGGCATGGTGTGTCTGTAGATCCTGCTAGCACCAGCACTCACCTGAGAGGGTCTGTTGCCCAGAGAAACAAGGAAACACGTTCAGGATGCTCATCTCCCTGCTGGGGTAGTAGGAAGCTGTCCTCTGATGAAGGAGGACTTAAAGGACCGGGCTTCATGGGGGCTGACATTTGGACTCATCCTTCTTTTGCCAAATTATCAGAACATCCTCTGGGAGGCCTGCTGCCATCCTCAGGCAGATGCCCACTGGAGGGCGGTCAGGGACAATATGCCCTTTTCTCTGACACAGGGGTCTTGGCAGGCAGAGGCCTCATCTGAAGCCTCGGGCGGTGGTGGCCCAGAGGGAGGCAGGTGCATGCCGACCGGGGCGTGAGGAATATGGGTGCCCTGGGGGCTTTCTGGGCAGAATCTGGGGCCCACAGCAAGGGGTGCGCCCTACCATCTCCTCGGCATCCAGTCTTAACTCCTCACTGGCAGAGCTCGATGTTCTCCTGAGGAAGCGAGAGGCTGCTCTCTTCCGGGGCTGGCTTCAGTGTGATCGCATTCTCTCTTCAGTTTTCCTGCGTAGACTGTCTTCTCAGAAATGCTGTGATTTTTGGTGCTTCTATCTGTGTGACTCCCATCTCTATCTGACATGTGGATATGGCAGGGGGCAGCCTCAGAGCCCCTGCACAGCTGCCTCCCAGCCCCGCTCCCAGGCTGCTGCTGGTCTTTTCTTGCCATGAGTGCTCTAGACTCATATTTGTTCGGATTTGCTTGTGTCGCTTAGGGCCCTTTCTCCCCAGTCCTGAGAGTTTTAGTACAGTGACCATAGGAAGTGAGAACAGGCAGACCATTTAATTCACTTCCTGTCCTGGTCTGTATCTGTGTTGTGCCCGGGGGCTGGGAGCAGACAGTGGTGCGTAATCTCCAAGCTTGAGGTTGGGAGAGCACAAGTGCTTGGAACAGAGTTGGACACAGTACTAGCTCTGAGCTAGTCCTGAAGAGCTGTCTGTGCCCTCAGGGTCCCCTTCCCTGTCAGACAGCAGCCTTCCTGCATCAGCTCCTTTGAACATCGGGGTGTTGGGGGAGAGGGTGAGTGGACGTGGGCGTCTTCTCACCCAGCCAGTCTCGGGGCATCCGTGCTGTTTGGTGGGGAGCCAGAGCGAGCCGGCCCCGTGTGTGTCTCTGTGGGTCTGCTCTGTGTCTCCCGGGGGGCTCCCACCATTCAGTGGGGCATCCTGAGTGATCTCGTCTGATAGAATACGGCTGAATTCTTGTATGCACATACATTGGTTGCCAGGAACTGGTTAAAAATGGACAGAAATAAGTAGGGAGAAAAGCAACCTGGTTTGCATATTGTAATTACTGATGTGAAAATTTTTATTTTCCTGCCTTAGGTGTTTATTGGATTCGTGCTGAAGCAGTTTGAATACATTGAAGTGGGCCAGTTCAGGTAATGGCCTTCTGTTCTTTTAGACTCTGTGTCCTTATTAATGCACTTACATGGGACTTTAGATTATTAAGATGAACATTTACTTTAAAGAATTATGAAGCATTTTTGCTAGATTTTTTTAAAGTGGAACTCTGATTAACATGCTGTGTGTTCTTATTTCTCTGAAAAATTGGTAAGTGTCTCAAGACCTATTTAGAAATAGTTGTGCAGCTGGAATTAGACGTGTCCGTTCTCACATTTCAGAGCCTTTAATTATGAGAACAGATGGGTAATGCAGTCCCATTGGCTGGGACGCTGATTGTTTTCTGAACTTCTTAGAACGTGCTTTAGATGTGGCTGTCTTCAGTAAACGTGGTTACTGTGCACTTTCCTGGGAGGGGCCGCAGAGCTCCCTTGCTGGACAGTGAAGCCTTAACACTCTCTCCTGGGCCAGTGACAGGCGTGTGAGTGTAGTTACTGAAGATGAGATCTCTCTAGTATCTGAGCTGAACCACCCGAGTCAGGGGTGTCCACCCCTGCGCACTCAGAAATCTGCATTTAGCTTGTGCCTCCCCAAAAAGCAAACTGCGAAGAGCCTGCTGTTCACCAAAAGCCTTACCGATGGCGTCAGCAGTCCGCTAACTTGCATTCTGTGTGTTCTGTGTATCGTGTGTATTCTTACAATAATGTCAGGAAAGCACTATGTGTTTTTAGTACAGTATTGTATTTATGAAAACTGTGCATGTAAGTAGATCCACACAGCTCAAACCCAGGCTGTCGGGGGTCAGCTGGACTAACTTCACGAGTAGTTGGACTCAGCTGTCCTTTGTAAGTAGGTGAAGACCGATGCGGTCTCAGTGTCCCTTGGGACTAGAGACCCAGTACTTTTTTACTCTAATTAGGTGACATTTTGCCTATGTGATTTGAGACAAGTTACTTTTTCTCCTTGGAGTCTAATTTCTTCAATTGAAGAGAGAAGGGGCAGGAAGAGAGCTCAGAAGATCATACCTCAGGGCGCCCAGTGCTTTCTGGGGGCTCTCCCTCAGCCTTCTCCATCCACCCCTCCCTCCCCTCCCCCTTCTCCCCTCATTCCCTGCTCACTCCCTCCCCTCAGTCTCTCCCCACTATCCCCCAGCCCCCCTGCTCTGTCCCTTTCTCTTTTGCTGTCAATTTGGAATCATGAGTACTTTCATGTTGTTTATATTGATCATGCATCTTAATTTTTAAAAGGAAGTATCTAAATGGATGTTTTTGTTTCTAGGGAATCAGAGGCAATTATTCCAAACATCTTTTTCTTCCTGGTATTACTGTCTTATGAACGCTATCATTCAAAACAGATCATTGGAATTCCTAAAATCATTCAGCTGTGTGATGGCATCATGGCCAGTGGGAGGAAGGCTGTGACACATGGTAACGGGACAAATCTTTCCCTGTGGTCGTCAGTAATGATGTGCTGGACAGTGTCAGTCTTCATTACACCAACTTCCAACTGTGTCCATGGCTGCTCTGTGCTTTTTGGCTCTGTGTGCGTGCATGTGCGTGTGTACATGTATACGCGTGCCTATGTGTGCATATATGCGTGTGCTGGTGTGTGCATGTGCACAGGTGCACGTATGCATGTGCACGTGTACACCTGTGCGTGCATGTATGTGTGCCTCTGTGCATGTGCATATATGTGCACATACACACGTGTGTGCGTGTGTGCGTGTGTGTACACACGTATGCACGGCTTAGAGATGTCATAAAAGGGAGAGAGCCCCCCATCCCCCTGCCATATATCAGGAGCTTATACTCTTCTAAGGTCAAAACACAAGAAAAGCAGGAAGCTGATCTGAGAGACAGATAGAGCCTGACATAAACACTCTCCTCTAATTACATGAAACACAAGAAACTGAGAAATCCACTTTCTGGAAGGACACTTGGTGTGTTGTGTCCTGGTACGGGAAGGTCCTTCTGTGCTGCCTGGCTCTTTGCAGAGACCTCAGTGAGGAGCACAGACAGTGTGCTGCTCTCAACAGGCCCCACCTGTGCAAGGAGACGGCGGTTCGAAGAATAAACTAAATTGTTGAACTTTTCAAACAGATCTTTCAGCTTTTTCCTCTTGACTCCTCTCTAGCTCTACTGTCAGAAACAGTAGGCTTTTGAACCTGGTGGGGGGACTTCCTCAGACCTTTGCAGACCCCACATGTGGGGCGGGCACTGTGATGTGCAGCCTTCTCTGTTCCACATGCTTGTGATAAAGCAGGTAACGTGTTGAGGGGGAGACACTCAGGGCCATCTGATCCTCACAGTCTCTGGAGTCGCCTTTGCCATGGCTTCACAAGGGCTGAGATTCATGCCACAGCAAAAGTTCACTCTTGGACACGTATGGAATTTGGGGTCCATGGTGCAAATGTCAAATAGAGGGATGACAAAAGCCCCCTAGATTAAAGGGTCTTTGGATAGAAAATCAGTGGGCAGCCAAACCCTTGTACTTTCTATGGAAGACTGTTATCTGTAGAACAATCAGCAAGTATGCTGTGCGTGCGTGTGCCGGGGCTTGCATGTGCCTGGGTTTGCGTGTGCTGGGGCGTGCATGCCACTAGGCAGACAGTGCCATCAGTGACATGATTGGGCCACACCCTTCCCAAGGAAAGACGCTTCTTAGATGGTTTGTCCCCATGGTGGTGCTAGACTAAGCAAATTACTTTCACTGCTGTTTTTGATAAAGACAAAACTTGGGGGAAAGGCATTATCTATCTAAATGAGAGTGAGTTACTACTTAAAACAGTGTAGAAATCTAATACTTTAAACATAGTCATCTTTTCAGGTGAATCTTTAAGTGGAGTACACATTAGAATAGGGTGTTGCTACTTTTAGAAGATTTTAGTTTGAATTTCACTTTTGAATTTGTGTCTCTTTTTGTCAGAAGTGATGTTACATCACAGACACCCTAGTTTTTTTTTAAGATTTCATGGAGTTATCAGTAAGTGTCTGAGGAAGACCTGTGGCCTCCGTGGTAGCACACTGATCATTCATAGCACTCAGGGCTAGCCTGAATTCATCTCGTATCATAAGCCATGCACGGATTAGGGTTTCTTATTTTTTGGACACATTTTGGAGGTGTTAAGCTGTGTCTGCAGTCTCATGGTTTGTGATGACTTCTGACCCTCCTTTTGTGCCCCCACAGCCATTCCAGCTCTGCAGCCAATAGTGCATGACCTCTTTGTACTGAGAGGGACCAACAAAGCCGACGCTGGAAAAGAGCTTGAAACCCAAAAAGAGGTGGTGGTGTCCATGCTGCTGAGACTCGTCCAGCACCATCAGGTAAGAGAGGGGGCAGTCCCAGCAAGGGCAGGAGGAAATGTCCTATGGCCCACTGTCCGCTAATTCGCAGGTGATCCTTCATGCTGCCCGGGGCTCTCAGTTTGGGGAGCTGCCAGGGAGGGCTAGGCTTGTGGGGTTTGAATTAAAGCTGTATGGCCACCTGGGGACGTTGACTGCCACCAGGCTGATAGTCACTGTGTCATTCAAGGACGTTAATAAATTGGAGACCCTCTTCTCCAAAATCTGTTAATTGACATTGATCAGAATGATAGAATTCTAAAAGATGATTTGAAAAATCCCACATCTAAAGGGTGCCTGGGTGGCTCAGTCAGTGAAGCATCTGATTTCGGCTCAGACTGTGATCCTGGGGTCCTGGGATTAAGTCCCTCATCGGGCTTCCTGCTCAGCGGGGAGTTTGTTCCTCTCCCTCGGCCCCTCTCCCATCTTGTGCTCTGTCTCTTTCAAATAGATAAAATTAAAAAAAAAAAACCCTCACATCTGAAATAATCTGAAGACTTTAGCTTGTACATCCATCCATGTGTTGAAGCAGGGCAAGGCTGTTCTCCTTTGTGCGGAGTGTGGTTTTGTTTTCCTTAAGGTGGAGCAGTTTTGGGCCGATCAGGGGGCCTCAGTCAGAGATGTAGCTCGCAGTGATGCCGCTCTTAGTATGCACGCTTGCCTGGCCCTTGTTGTTGCATAATTCTTGGTAGCTGTTTGTCTTTGAATATTAAAGTCATAAGCTTTTCTCATGGAAACACTTTTCTTTATGCATTCTCATTTTGGTTAATCTGTGTAATGTTTAATTAAATGCTTACTGTTTAATTAAATCCCATAATTACAATGAAAAGTACAAAGCACACTGGGTTGAAGGGAGGCCCGGGGAGTGCACTCGGGGAGCTCTTCATCTGCTTCTTTTTTTTTTTTTTTTTTTAAAGATTTTATTTATTTATCAGAGAGAGGGGAGAGAGCGAGCACAGGCAGACAGAATGGCAGGCAGAGGCAGAGGGAGAAGCAGGCTCCCCGCCGAGCAAGGAGCCCAATGTGGGACTCGATCCCAGGACGCTGGGATCATGACCTAAGCCGAAGGCAGCTGCCTAACCAACTGAGCCACCCAGGCGTCCCTCTTCATCTGCTTCTTGAGAGGACAGAGAGGGTCGGCTAGGCTTTGCCGAGGAGAGTCAGAATGGAGTGCAGATCCCCCCGCTTGTGGGAGAATGCTGCCAAGCCCACTGAGCTGAGGCATGGCTGTAGGGGTGCAGGCTTCTTACAGGGTAGGCTTGGATTGGCTTGACTCTCTCTATAGTACTCCTGGTGAACAGGCCAGGCCACTGGGCATTTTCATCAACAAGCAGCTGATAAGTATTTTCAGTTTTGCCAGTTCTTGGGCATTGGTTGCAGTAACCCAGGTTGGCTGCTCGGGACAAAAGCTGTCCCAGCCAGTGTGCCGATCAAACTTATTTACCAAAACAGATTTAGCCGTCTCTGCTCAGAACTGATCACTCATAAATTCGTGCTCGACCCTGGGTAACTTTCCTGAGAGTAAGTGCGGCTCAGTAGGAGGTTAGCTTTGTGAAGAGCAGAGTGGAAATTAATGTAGACAAAAGTCAGGAGGCATCCGTGGGCTAGTCAGGGCTGTGTTTGCATTTTTCCAAAGGTTAGTATAAATTTGATTTTCTTTTTGTGCCTTTTGTTTGGTTGTGAAATCTTGTAAACCCCATAGAAGCATAGAAATATAATGATAGCTCATGTTCCTAAGGAGTGGGCAGTTGGAGTGTGCCCCTTGAGTTTTCTTCTGGTTTCCCATGTGTCCCGTGTCCTGTGGGCCAGGCTGGCATTGGGTACATCTTGCCCTCACCAGAGATCGTGTTTGCCTCGTGGAGCCCTCCTGCTGCGCTGGGGTCAGTGCAGCAGGCAGGCACGTGTGATCTGTGAGCACTCTGACCACGCCCCCCCCCAACTCCCCCTGCAGGTGCTGGAAATGTTCATCCTGGTTTTGCAGCAGTGCCACAAGGAGAACGAAGACAAATGGAAGCGACTGTCCCGGCAGATCGCCGACGTCATCCTCCCGATGTTAGCCAAGCAGCAGGTTTGTCCCCATCTGCTTCATTCTATGGGGTCCCTGGGGCACCTTCCTAAGTGGCAAAGATTCCTGTAGGAGATGGCACTTGGGACTGACATTTCACTGAGTCGTAATAAACTCAGTTTCTGGTCGTCCTCAGTGCCACTCAACAGGGCAAGGATTTCATTCATTCTCAGTGACCTTCTTGGCTTGCTGTGTCTCCTGCTTCGCAAGAGAGGAGCCCCCGCCTGCCCAGAGCTCCACGACCGGAGATTGCTGGGGCCAAGGCGGAGCCAGCCTGTCTCAGTCCAGAGCCGTGTCCTTTCCCGTCTGGCTGCTCTCCCTCCCTCATTCTGCTCAAGCAGGCGTTGGTACTTGATCTTGAGGTGTTTGTTGTCTCTGATCAGCCGTGATCCATAATTTAAGCAGAACTTCTCTAATCGACCGATGTGATCAGTTGTTTCCATTACTGCAGTGGAGCGAGGTGATGGCCATGCCGTGGGGCGTGGAGCCCACTCGACACAGCTTCTGAACCATGTCTGCCACTGGGTGTCCAAGGATAGGGGGTGACCTGTGCAGGTACAGCAGCACCTTCGTAAATGCAGTGTTGGGGGTGTCCCAGGGCGGCAGGGGGTGCCACTGCTGCCCTGCCAGGAACCTCACCAGTGGTCAGCAGGCCTCTGGGCCTCAAGCGCTTTGGATGCGGCCAGACGGTACTATTGGCTCATCCCAATTGTCCCAGTGGAGGAAGCAGTTACTCTGGGGGACAGGCAGTGTCCGTGACTGTTGGCAGCTGGTGCAAATGTGTAGACAGGATGCAGTAGTCATTACTGTCTTCATAGCTTCAGCCCCATGCTGGGTCCTGATGGACTTGTCATCCAGCAGCCACATTACAGGGAGGGAGTCTTGACTTCCAGTGACACTGACAGAGGGCAGTTTTGATAAATTAGTGAATGTGGTGTTTCAACATGGTCTTGGGTTCCATGCCTGTGGATCTGTATTTTTAGAAAACTATTCCAGAAACTTTATTCCAGTCTCTCATTTGTCTTGTACACAATCTAAGGAAGGTGGGGCTGGAAGGCATGGTGACAGTGCAGGTGACCCCCACCCCCGTGAAGCCATGTGAACCACCACGCGGGGCCTGCTGGGTGGCTTGCGCCAGTGCACGCTGCACGCACAAGTGGTGGGGGCCCTTTCAGTACGAGCAGTCAATACGGAATGAACAGAGCTGGCGAAAAGCCTGGCTTCAGGGAGTCACAGTTTCACTGGATGGAAGTGGAGGAGATCCACCACAGAAGTAACTCGGTGATGTGTGTGAGACCCCAGACAGCAGGCACAGTGTGGGGTGGGCCAAGGAGAGACAACAGGTGGCAGTGTCCAGGCAAGGCTGTGTTGCTCAGTTTTTGTAAGCTTGACCTGGGTAAGAGCTTTCTAGGCAGAGAAAGCAGCAGTGCAGGCCCTAAGGTATGGGAGCATGCCCGCTGTGATCAGAGAATGTTGAGAGGCTGTGCGCGTGGAGCAGGGAGGATGGCCAGGGTCTGGAGGCCGTGGATGGCCTCTCTGGCTGGTGTGGAGGACTTGGAGGAGCCTGTCAGGGGTTTGGTACAAAGCAGTGGCGTGGTGTGATTTGGGGGCTGAGGATCGCCGCAGGATGGGACTAATGGCTGAGCAGGAGCTCCGGCCTGTGGCACGGAGGTTGTGGGCCCCAGGGTGGGGAGTGAAGGGGCGAGCAGTAGCTCGCCCACAGGTGGTGTGGAGCAGAGCTGGGAAGTTTGGCCTGACTTCACGGGGATGGGAGGAGGGGCGCTCATGGATGATGGGCCTCCCATCTGCCGAGGTCGGGGGATGAGGAGGAGAGATCCTGGTCTGGGTGTGTGTGGCCGGCAACCTGGGAGGCACTCTGGGGAGGCTGAGGTCGGTGTTTGGATGCACGAGTCTGCAGTTGTCAAGATGGAGCTGAGTAGAAGGTGAACACTGGGATGGGAAGAGGTAACTGGGACCCTGTGTAGCTGGGAAGGAGGGCAAGGTGAGCTCTGAGCTTAGAGGCGGAGCCCATGGAGGAGGCAGGGAAGGCAGAGCAGGTGAGTGGCAGTGTCGAAGCTAAGAAAGGAAGGCATCTTGTGGAGGGGTCAGCTCTCAGCTGCTCACCGGCTAAGCATATGAGCTAGGAGCCAACTATGCATTTGGCAGACTGGTGGACACCGGCGAGTGGTTTGGGTGGGTGTGGAAGCCTGGCTCAGGAGTGATGAGAGAGGCCTAGGCAAGAAATAGGCTCTGAGAAGGAATAGAAGTGATGTGGCAGCCAGAGATGGAAAGAGGTCAGGCAGGGCCTGTGCGTACACTGAGGACAAAGGCAGAGGTTACTGTCCTCATAGGGCTGGGCCTGGCCCTGGCTGTGGGTCCGGTGTATGCCTGCTGAAGACCCAGAAGAGGCAGAGCTGGTGGGGCAGGTGGAGGCCGGGGCGGATGCCGGCATTGTGGAAGCTCTCCTGTGGCTCTCCTGACCATGGAGGTGGGCCCCTGAGAATAGCGCATCTCTGCAGACAGGTCAGACGGGCTCCCTGGCTAGGGACATGCTCTGCGGGAATAGCGGAGCCCAGCAGGAAGGCAGTGCTTCAACACACTGAGGGAGACACTAAGCTCAGAATAGTTTGCATCCATTAAAAATGTTAGATTTCAAATTCTGTTGTCTTGGGAGTTCTCCATTCCATTTTTAAGGAAGAAAGCAGAGACGTTCATAACAAGATGTTTCAAAATAACTTAAACAAAAACCTCTCTACATGTGTGGATATAGGATTATAGGAATATGGAGAAAGATAAAGAGAAATACGGTTGATCCTTGAACAGCATGGGTTCGAACTGTACAGACCCACAATCTGTCATCTATTTCCTCTTCCTTATGATTTTCTTAATCACACTTTGTTCTCTTACTTACTGTATTGTAAGAATGCTATATGTAATCTGTATGCAAAATATGTGTCAATTAGCTGTTTCTGTTACCGGTTAGTTTCTGGTCGTCAGTAAGCTAGTAGTAGTTCATTTGGGGAAGCCAGTGTTACACAGGAATGTTCAGCTCTGTGGGGGTGGGTGCCTCTGACCCCCATGTTGCTCAAAAGTCATCTGTACACCTGTTCATTAACTTTTGGTCTAATCAGCTGAGTAGGAATGGGTGCAGATAAAGCGAAGAAAGGAAAAGAGTATGTGTGATTTCTCCTATTGGTAAATTCTGTGTGTGTGTAGAGAGACGTGAGAGACGGTCGGGGAGTGTGGGTGGTGCTCATATCAAGTTCTGGGATTCCAGCTGGCTTTTCCATACTGTTAAATGTTTCAATCTTTTACAGAAAATATACATTGTTTATATAATAAAAATTTAAATGAAAAGATTTCCCTTACGGGAAAAATGTAGCTGCTACAGTGTTCTAAAAACTGTGTGCCTGGTTCCCTACTAAGGACACTTTTTAAAGGCAGGGGTGGTAAGGCTTGGATGATCAAGGTCATCTGGCCTAGAGGTGCCTAACTTGACAAGGAAATGTTAACATTTTTTGGCTTTTTGATGTTTAATTGCAACAGATGCACATTGATTCTCATGAAGCCCTTGGAGTGTTAAATACTTTATTTGAGATTCTGGCCCCGTCCTCCCTCCGTCCTGTGGACATGCTATTACGGAGTATGTTTGTCACTCCAGATACAATGGTGAGTGTCTTGCCTCATGGTGGCCCCTTTGATGTGTGACTATGCAGTGCAGCGTTCATCAGAGTTAGCTGGGAACTTGGCCGGCAAGGTGGGCCCTGGGAATTTGCATTATAAACAGGTTCCCAGATGGTATTGATGCTGCTTATCTGGGACCACATTTTGAAACTGATGATAATTTATTGGCTTTATTGATAGAATGGTAAAATAGAGGTAATTTTCATCCATGAGACTGGCACTCAGGAAAAATGTTATTCTCTTATTTGTTTTTATCGTGGTACTAGCTTTATGGTAAGTTTTATGCTTTGTTTTTAATTTTCTTTTTATTTTAACTGTCACTTACTTTCTGTCTTGTAGGCATCTGTAAGCACTGTTCAACTGTGGATCTCAGGAATCCTAGCCATTTTGAGGGTTCTGATTTCCCAGTCAACTGAAGATATTGTTCTCTCTCGTATTCAGGAGCTCTCCTTCTCCCCATATTTAATCTGCTGTCCAGTAATTAATAGGTTAAGAGACGGGGACAGTACTTCAACACCGGAAGAACACAGTGAAGGAAGGCAAATCAAGAGTTTGCCGGAGGAAACATTTTCAAGGTATGCTGTATATCCAAGCCTTTACCCATCCCATGGCCTTTAGGAAGTCACATTTTGTGAACAATAAGTCTGCAATAGCTCCTGGTCTTGCTTCAGTGCTGTAAGTGGGGGTAAAGTAGTCTGCGTGGGTATGCTTTCTATTCCTGACCTGTGTCATCTGTGGCACTGGGTTTATGTCTCTTAGAGTTCAGTCACATCCCGTCCCGTATCCTTGTTAAGGACAACATAGTGGCTCACCATGGCAGTGCAGGCTGAGGCCAGCCTAACCTAGGTGCTAGCAGTAAGGATGCATGTTGTGTTGCCTGCAAAGAATTTAAAAATCTCGAAAACCAGCTAAAAGTCTCATTTTTTTTCTCATGTGTGCGGGCCATTCTAAACAATCAGTAATAAACTCTTCCCTCCTGCAAGGGTGACTGCTTCCACTTGTGTTCCCCTTGGTGTAGTTGTGGTAGCAATTTGTGTTTACCCTCACAAATTATTTGAAAGCTCCTTGAGGGTAGATCAAAAGTTACGCCCAGTAAATGCTTATTGCCTAGACAAGTGTGTGTCCACCTTCCCCGGATCCAGGGCACTCAGTGAGGTACAGCTGGTGGGATGTCCCATGAGTATGGTTTATGCGGCCGTGCTCCTTCCAGGCAGGCCCATGTAAAATCCATTCAGCCTTCCGTTTATTGGTCATTGGTGGGGGTGCCTGTGCATTTGTGAAGAGAAATCCAGTAAACCTGCCCGACACCCTTTTGTTTGCAGATTCAGCCAGGTAGCCTGTGGCTCCCTCTGCCACAGCTAAGCAGGGGGCTAAAATGGATCATGCACTAAATTCCTACATGGATTGTTGTCTTGGACTTCTGTGATGCTTCATGGTTTGCAGGGCTTTAAACTAACAGCCCTGCGGGTGATATGTTTACTGCCATCTCATAAGTGAGGCAGGTAATACAGAGAGGGAAAGGGACTTAATACAAAGAGATGGTATTAAATGTTGCACTTTGTTTACTTAAGTTTTTGCTCCAGCTCTGTCTACCATACGTACGTATTTTTACAGTAGACCTCATGTAAGTGCCCTAAAACAGTCACCTAATTGATGTCAGACTTTTCCCTTTCTTTGAAGGTTTCTACTACAACTAGTTGGCATTCTTTTGGAGGATATTGTTACAAAGCAGCTCAAAGTGGAAATGAGTGAACAGCAACATACTTTCTATTGTCAAGAGCTAGGCACACTGCTAATGTGTCTGATTCACATCTTCAAGTCTGGTAGGTGCTTCAGACTGGTCTTCACAGAGCCTCTGTTTGTTCCATGTCCTGTACTGTATGCTCTCAGAGGTAGGGACTTTGCTGCCCGGTGTAAGCTCTGTGGTGCGTAATATGCATTTGAGAAGGTTTTGTTGGGGCACCTGGGTGGCTCAGTCGGTTAATCGTCTGCTTTCGGCTTAGGTCATGATCCCAGGGTCCTGGGATGGAGCCCCACGTCAGCCTCCCTGCTCAGTGGGGAGCCTGCTCCCCCACCCCCGCTCATGCTCTCTGTCTCTCTCTCTCTCTCTCTCTCCCTCTCCCTCCCTCTTAAATAAATAAAAATCTTAAAAAGTCATACAGTTTTTTAAAAAATTGAAAATGTTTTGTTGGTGAGAAAAAGTAAACCTGAGGGCTTCCTCCTGTCTTCAGCATTTGGAAGTCCAAGATAATTTTTGTACTTTCACATGTGATTGTGAATTAAAAAGGACAGTGAACCCAAGAGAGGAGTCACAAGAAGGCAGCCTTGCAGCATGCATAGGAAGCACTAAGTCCATATTAGGATAGTCAGTGCTTTCTAAAGAGGAATGAGTGTTCTTGAGAAGAATGCGTTGGATTAGATTAAATGGGTGAGAAGCTGGAAGACTTCTCGCTACATCTCGCTCTTCTTTCAGCAGGAAAAGTGAGAGGCAGTTCTGATCTCCAGGAAAAACAAACAGCAAGGAAGCCATGGTCCAAATACAAAGCAAACCAAAGCATGGTGTGATTTTCAACAATTAATCTGATTGAAAGCCTTAACTTTAAGAAACTGCTTTAAGTGGCTCAGGGGTTGTGACCAAGGACATATAGGAAATGTTGCTCATGTTTCTTGACTTTGTGGGAAAACTATATTCACATAATTATAAATGCTGTTTGATTTTTCAATTGAGTTTAAGTCAATGTGTGAATAAAACATTGAAGACTTATTTAATTTTTGTTTCAGAACAGAATGAAAATGTTTTTATTTCCAAGAAAAATAAAAGGGAAACTAACCAACTTAATTTGGGAGTGGAAGATAGAGAAGAAGGTGAAGGGTCGGAAGGGTCACTAATCTCATCTTGCATTGTGGGCATTATACAATCCTATCTAAAGTTGACACAACAGGAAATAGAGGCTACAGAGGTAACTAAATAGAACAAAAATGGAACTTAAATGGATAGGTGGCATGAGTGAGGTACATCTCATCTCTAATAGGGTAGAGTCTGGAACTGTCACTCAGCAGGACCCTGTCCTATGCTAGAACAAGAAAAGGAACGACTGCTTAGAGTTCCCGGAAGTGCAGAGGTCACTGTTCTTGTTAGGTATGACGACCTCAGGCACTTTCATTCTGTTGCCCTGTCGAGTATTTCCATGTTTCAGCTCTGATCTGTGTTGGCTCTGTTCTCTGGTGGGCTCCTTCCCCATGGCAGGAAGGATGACCCCCCAGGCACCTGTGGTCTGAGCCCCAGCGTGAGTCCTGTGAGTTCTGGGCGCTGTGGCCTATGTGGGCCCAGTGAGATATCGGGCAGCACTTGCTGAGAGGGAGCGAGGGCCACTTCCTCATGAGGGCAAGAGGAGCAGATAGAATAATAGATGGGCTGCTACAGCTGATAAAAGTATGTCAGATTGAACTTCAGAGGTGACAGAACTAGAAGCAGGACAGCAGTTGCCTGAAAAGGGATGGGGCAGGGCATTTGTAAAATCAGAAGCCCCTCTCTGTTATTGGACTTTTAAGTCGTGTCCATATTATTTGAGTACAAATGAAAACACACACACACACACACACGCACCAAGTAGGTCCTGCGGGGAGGAGCCTGCTGCAGGTCGCGCACCAGGGCCATGGTGCTCAGGAGGGCTGGTGTGCCTCTTGTCTTTGTGGGGCTCACAGGCCTTTGTGGGGCTCGCAGACCAGTGGGGAAGGTGATACACAGGCAGGGACTTTTAAGTCTGGAAGTTTCCTGTGAAGGAAGCAAGTAGCACAGCGATAGGCAGAATGGGGGTGGGGAGAGAGGACAGGGTCCTTGGGAGGTGATGTTAAGCTAAGGCCCAAAGACGAGATGCCATGCTCTGCCAGATGGCTGCTGAGAGCGCACAGGCGGGGGTCAGAGGGGTGAGGGTCAGAGGGCGACTAGGGAGGCGGGCAGGGGTGGGGGGCATGGAGAAGGAGGCGTCTTCGTGGCTGCTCATTTAATTGCTATTGCTCTTGGACAGGGGCATGGCCAGAATTTAATTATCAAGTGGACTCAAGAGCTTCAAGCCCTCTTCATTACTAATATTGGAAGAATATTTGTTTTGAAGAACTTTTGATTTATGTTTCACTGACGCACTGTAATAAGTTTAAAGTTGAGCAAAGACTTAAGCTACAACATGAATAATAGGTCATTTGTAGTATGTCGGTCATTCTAATACTTGGCCGCTGACTGGTCTGGATCTGATAGCAGGACACCTTTCATCTCTAAGGGCTGCTTGCTTCCCTCTTTGGACAGGGGTGACCTCCTGCGCATCCCGTGGAGTTCCATGCTGTTCCAGGCACAGGCGGACTCACCCCCTTGCCTCTTCCTGTTCCTCAGCTCAGATATCAGGGGAAGCGTGTGTGGTCCACGGCAGCACCACCCACGAGGGCTGCCTGCCTCGGGGGAACATTCTGTGTCTGCCATAGTTCAGTTGCCTCCAGCCATGTATGGTTTTGGGCACTTGGAACATGGCTAGGGCGGATTAAGGAGCTACTTTTTAATTTTATTTATTTTAATTGACTTAAATTTGAATGGCCCCGTGTGACCAGTGGTCGCTGTATCAGAGAGGACAGGGTATGGGGGCAGAGCTCAGGCCTTGGTACTGGCCACATGGCCACATGGGCTTTGTGCAGTGTCTGTTCCTGCTGTCTTGTGGTTCAGTGTTTGCAGAGAAGGTGTCTGTGTTTCTGAGTGTCTGTCTCCATGTCGTTTTTTTTGACCACATTTCCTCTAATGATACTAAGGGGCAGAATTACTGTTTTTGATTTTGAGGTAAGAGTTTAAGTAAATCATCTTGTACTTCTATGTTAAAGAGGTGCATAGAACATACAAAGTTGGTGATTTTTATTTTTGCTTTGCCTAAAAAAAAGGCAGTGAATTCCAGCCCTCCACTGAAAATTGCGATCTTCGAGAACAGTTCTTCCTGCAGCAATAAGATTGGCTTTGGTTCAGACTTGGGCAAAGACAAGGATGGCCACCCTGCCGGGAATCACAGTGTTCGCGATGGTACCCCCCCCCCAGTCCTTAGGACAGCTCTGTGAAATAGCCCCCCTTTCCCCTGAAGAGAGGGTTCAGGCTCCAGAAGGTCCCGTGATAAAACCAAGATTGCAAACCAGCCATTGTTTCTTGCCCTTTGTCTGTTCTCTTACACCACACTGCTGCTCAGTTGCTCGTGGTGCAGTCAGTGGCTTGCGTGTGCAGAGCACTTCCTGAGTGACGTGGGGCTGCCACTTGCAGCCCTACTTCCCACGCTCCTGGTCTCTGAGAGCCTTCCTGGCTCAGGTGCTCATCTGTGCTTTGTCATTGTCATTTGGCCCCAGGCCCTGTCCCTTCTCCCAGGTCCCGACTCTCCTGGCTTCCCTTGCCTCCCAGTCACATCAGACATCATCTGGGCTGTGGGCCCTGCCTTCTTCCTATCCCAGCCCGTGGTCACTGCTCAGAACACCGGGAGGTAAGACCTTGCCCCACGCCTCCTCCCGTCCAGGACCAGTACCCACGCTCCCCACCTGTTAATTCAGGTCATGGAGCAATTTTAACAAGGGAACAGCAGCATTTTGGTGGCTTACCACAACAGAGGGCTGCTTTTGTATCTGTGCCCATGCAGGAGGCTGTTCCTGGTCCCTGCTGCCTCTTCTCCATGTGAGGATTCGAGCCCAGGCCTCTCTCTGGGGCTCAGCTGCCCGGGGCAAAGCACTCTGGGCTCGCTGGTTGAGGAGGGGAGGGAAGAGAGAAGAGGCTTCGTTGCCTTGGGCTGAAAGTGACCCACATCCCTTTTGCTTGTGTTTCTGTGGTGCAGCTCTCGGCAGCCCCCACCCAGGGGCTCGTTCACCCCAGTGGGTGACTGTTTCCCCACGACAGCCCTGTGGGCGGAGGGGACAGACCTCCGGGGCAGAGCCATAAGGATGACAGCCAAGAGTTTCCAGGGGACAGACAGCAGAGGCAGGCATCATAGCAGGATCAGCTGTGCCATCAGCCATCGCCAAGGGCACCGGGTGGGCTAGGGGGCTTTCTAGAGCCTTCGCTGCTCCGTGGGCATCCCCACCATCCCCGTGCTCTGCTGGGGGGACAGAGCATTTCCACAGGTGTTGCCCACACCCCTCCCTCACCTGGGGGTTGGCATATCTCGACACCAAGAGGCACAGCCCTGTGGCCCTTCCTCCCATTCCCCCGGTGTCTGCTCTTGCCCTGATCACCTCCTGCCAGTTTGCGTCTTGAGTCTTCCCTGAGCGTGCTCAACAGTCCCCATTGCGCTGGGGAGCAGCATGCACATTGATTGGGCTTTCCATCTGGCCTGCTGCCATGCAGATCAGCCTGTCTCTAATGGGGAACAACCCGTCCTGTCTTACCGTCCTTGCTCTGCGGCTTCCTTTGTTCTCTTGCCCACGTTTACTACATGGCTTTCCAAAGTCAGTGTCTCTGGAGTTTATTCCTGTTGTTTCTCAAGCTGGGCTTTCCCTCTGGATTCTCCCCCCCATAGCCCTTTGACCAGGAGTGGCGTGCGAGGCCCCATGTGCTCTGTCCTGCGTCCTCACCTTGAGGGCACCAGGCCTGAGCATGGGGGACTGAGACTCTCACCGCTTGGCTTGATCGTCTTTTTTTTCCAGCCTCCTAGTTACGTGTGTCCCTGCCTTCTGTCTGCCCAACCCCGGCTTTCCTGATGTAGAACTGAGCACAGAACACTGTGTTGCTGAAGGAGCACAACAGAGTGAGGTGATGTGTGAGCTTGTTGTGGAATGATCTCCACAGTAAGCTCAGGTACCGTCCATCCTGCACGTAGGTAGACATCTTCTTTTTCCTTAGATGAGAACTTTGAAGATCCGCTCTTTCAGCAATGTTCAAGAACATCATGGAGCAGAGTTAATCACAGTCATCATGTTGTACCTGACAGCTCAGAACTTACACCTGGAAATTGTGATCTTGACCTCCTTCTCTCCGTTCCCCCACCCCTTGCCCCGGGCTCTGGCAGCCGCCATTCTGTTCTCTGCATCAGAGTTGGGTGTTTTGCGATTCCCCATATACGTGAGATCACACAGTATTTGCCTTTTTTTGTCTGATTTATTTCCTGTAACATAATGCCCTCGGGGTCTGTCCAGGTTGTCAGAAGTGGCAGGATTTCCTTCCTTTTTATAGCTAAATAATATTCCATTGTGTATGTACCCCCATCTTTATCCGTTCATATGCTGTTGGACACTTACATTGTCTCCGTGTCTTGCTATTATACACAGGGATGCGATTTTGTTTCCGTCAGGTAAATGCTTAGTAGCGGGATTACTGGATCACGTGGAGGTTCTGTTTTTTAACTTTCTACAGAAGCTCCACAGTGTTTTCCACCACGGCTGCCCCAGTTTGTGTGCCGACCAGTAGCGCAAAAGGGTTCCCCTTCCTGGCTGTCCTCGCCAGCACTTGCCTTTATGATCCTAGCTTTTCTAGCAGGTGGTGGGTGGTATCTCGCTACGGTTTGGATTCCCACTTCCCTGATGAGATGCCCATCATCTTTCCGTGTGCCTCTGGGCCATCTGTATGTCTTCTTTGGAAAAACGTCTGTGTAGGTCTTTTGCTCACTTATAATTGGATTCTTTAGGGGTTTTCTTTTGCTATTGAGTTGTATGAGTTCTTTAGATATTTTGGATACTAGCCTCTTGTCAGGTGTATAATTTATGGGTATTCGGTTCCGTGGATTGTCTTTTCATTTCATTGGTCATTTCCTCTGCTGTGCAGAAGCTTTCACTTGGAGGCAGTCTCCCTGTTCATCTTTCCTTCTGCTGCTGGTGGTTTTGGTGACACACCCAGACAAATTGTTGCCAGTACCCAGGTCAGAAGTCTTGCCCTCTGCTTTCTTCCAGGCGCTCTGTGCTTTCAGGTTCCACATTTAAGTTTCACTGATGGCGAGGTAGTTGCTGTTAGTGAAGGAAGGGGTCCAGTTTTATTCTTTTGTCAGTGAATATCCAGTTTTCCTAACACCGTTTATTGAAGAGAAGTCTTTTCTTCATCATCGAGTATTCTCTGTCCTGGTTTCCATGCTGATCTCTGTTTTCTCTCTCCCACTGTCTCTGCCTCTGCCCCTCTCCTTGTCCCCCTCCTCTCGCTCAATAGGATTGTCCCCTTGGTATCCTGGCCCAGTTGTTGCTGCAGAGACAACTCGTCACTGGCTGCAGAGCCTACCTAGGTCACCGCACTGACCTGGCTGCCTTGGGCTCTCATGTCCATTCTCCTTCTAGCCTGTGACTTGGTGTCTTGCCAGCCCCTCACACTCATGATAAAAATTGAACTTGTCACCTGGCATGGCCTCCCAACTCTGGCTTCTTCTGGCCAACGTGCTCCACACTATCATGGATGTTCAAACCCCAGCGTCGCTGTGGGGACACCTGGGTGGCTCAGTCAGTTGGGTGGCTGCCTTTTGCTCAGGTCATGATCCCAGGGTCCTGGGACCGAGCCCTGCATCAGGCTCCCTGCTCAGCGGGGAGTCTGCTTCTCCCTCTTCCTCTGGCTGCTGCTCTGCCTACTTGTGATCTCTCTCTAATAAATAAATAAAATTTTTAAAAACAAAACAAAACAGCGTCACTGTGGTCTCCCTGCCCCAGCGAACCACCTGACTTCTCGCTGCTCTCGTGGCCCCTCCAGAGGCCATGCAACCGTTCCTCGCAGCCCCCCAGCAGCAGCCCCGCTGGCTGGTCCTTGCTTTGCCCAGCACCCTACTGAGCCCTTCACTCCGGTTTTATTCTTGGATCCTGTTGCAGCCTTGTGCGCAGCTACTGCTCTTAATTCCACTTTGCAGGTGAGAAAGCTGAGACCCAAGATAATGTACTGCTAGGGCCAAGTAAATGGTAGAGCCACAGCTCTGACCATGGTTTTCCATCCTGCTGAGTAATACCCCACAGCAGCACTCTGTCATTCCCTCTGCTTTGTGGCCTGGCTCCCCATTCCTCCACAGCAGCACCTGCCTCTTCCCTTGGGTCCATTGGCCCTACAAGGAGCCCACACTGTAATGAGGGGCACAGAGAAGGACTGGGCCCAGGCTGGGTGGGCCAGAGGTGGGTGATGCTGTCCACACAGCACCCAGAGAAGACCCTGGAAATGGGGCCAGAGACCAGGCGAGCAGTGGACATCTTCTCATTGGAACTACTGTTCTGAATATGTGTGTTCTGCTCCCTGGTTATCCCAGGAGGCCAGCCTGGTGTTGTGGGCCGTGACCGTCCTGCTTTTGTTAGCTCTCTTTCTCCGCCTCAGGTCAGAAGCATAACCAGTCACAAAGTAGTAGGGAATAGGTCTGTCGTCTATCTTTGCCTCTGTTAGGACCCCTTTACATTTGGGATGTGTTGAAACCTAAACTAGAAATAAGATTCTGACTTCCCAGCTGTGGTGCCAGGAGGGTGAAGATGCAGAGGGCGGGGAGCCCTCGGCCTGCTCTCATCCATGCCCTGTCTTCCCTGATGTGCTGTGCAGCATTATCTGTCTCGGGGTCCTCGCAGTGAGGGCCAGCTATCATGATGCCGCAGCCGGTGATGGGAGAGGCGTGTTGAGCTGACTTTGTATTGATCCAAAGGAAGGGACAGAAGGAAATGGTGAATTCCTGGAAGGGATTTGTCTAGGCCCCTAGGAGGATGACACAGACAGGCTGTGGGCAGAATGCTGTTGGGTGTGCCTCTACGTGCCCCTGACGTGCCCAAGACGAATGTGGCTGGCTGACTGTGGGCTTGCCCTGCCCCGGGCCGCACTACACCGGGCGCACAGAGCGCATGGCCCTCCGCTCTCAGACAGTGGCCCATGGACTGTGAGCTGGGGCCTGGCAGGCCGCACTGCCTGCCTTCTTCCTCTGGCACATGCTGTGCCCCCCGTACTTCTTTGGAAGCCAAGGAAATGTTTTTTATGGCAGGAGGAGGGTGTAGAGAGGCTCCTGCCAGAGAGAATCGGCCCTATGGAGGCCTTGCTGTCCCGGGGGCCGAGTGTGGGCCGCCTGCTCTCCATGGAGCTGGGTCTCCTGTCACACGCAGGCACGGCTCTTGGCGTGGAGCTCCTGGACAGTTTGCTGACAGCAGTAGGGAGAGTACCTGGGAGAGTGAGAATGTTAGTGTCCTTGGCTGCTCCATTAGCTAAGCAGCCTATCTGGCTTTTGCTTCGGAAGCCTGATTTTCTAAGCGCCAAATGCTTTGAATGTGCGAGTATAGGAAAGAGCTGAGGGTGTATCTTTTTCTGGAAGATCTTCCTGTGGCCACAATGAGCAGCAAGGATGTTTCCCTCTTAGTTCTCCTTCTGGTTTGTTTGTAGGAATGTTCCGAAGAATCACAGCCGCTGCCTCCAGACTCTTCACGGTAGATAGCACCGACAGCAGTTTCTACAGCTTGGAGAGGCTGAACGCGCGAGTGCGCGCCATGGTGCCCACGCACCCGGCCCTGGTGCTGCTCTGGTGCCAGATCCTGCTGCTGGTCAGCCACACCGACTACCGCTGGTGGGCAGAGGTGCAGCAGACCCCCAGGTACGTCCGGCCTGTGGCCTGAAGGCCAGCCCGCCCTCACACTGGGGCAGCCCAAGCTCTGGCCCGGATTCTTCGAGGCTTCGTGCGGACTTTGCCTCGGCTCTGCCTTCCTCCCGTGGGCGCTGCACAGCAGGGGAGATGTGGTCGGGCTGAAGGCACTCAGTGTGCCGCAGCTTTCCAAATACAGTTTCTGTGACAGTCTCTTTGACACGGCTTCTCTTGAGGGTTGTTCTTGTCATGCAATGTCCCTCCTGCTAGGCTCTCGTCCTTAAATTGCTTCCAGAGCCAGACATGTTGCAACATCTTAACTTCATTATAAGTTAAATGTGGTTCTGGTTATTCTTAGATAATGAAGTAATTACTGAGCAACATTTCAAAACTGCTTGGAAATACACTATTTTTCATCATTCACAAAGACTTGTGAAGTATCTGATTGGGGGTGACCCCTTTTTGCAGAAAGTTTTCAGGCTTCAGCCTTTATTTCTGGGCACTGTCCTGCTCAGACCTTAACACACATGTGGGAATAGAACCTTTGATGCCCATCCGCTGAGCTGAGTCCTCAGTGCCAAGTTTCTGGAAGCCTCGAGAGCCCACGGTGAGGAGACAAGGCAAGGGCAGCAGGGTGGGGGTCAGCTCCTTTCTGCTCATTGTGGAAAGACTGAGCTGTGTGAGGCCTGGGGGCCTAGTTGGGCCACTCCATTGCTTTCAGGTGGAAAACCCAGTATTAGTAGGCATCTTTCAATGTCTGTGCTATATGCTGTGGTATGTGCAAAGAAAAATAATATGTGTTTTCTGCTCTCTGCGTGCTTACAGTTTAGTTGGGGGAGACAGACCAGTGAGAACATTGGAAATGCTTCGAGAACATGATGTGCCGTGAAAGTCAGGAACAGAAACAAGTGTCTGCTTCAGTGCTTCTTTGCTGTACATATAAATCCCCCAGCGAGCTTATTAAAATTGGGTTCTGGTTTAGCAGATCACTAGTTGGACCTGGGACACTGCCTTTCTGCTAGGGTCCCGGGTACTGCCAATGCTCTGGTCCATGGAACCCAGGAATCCAGGGTAGGTCCTGAGTCCTTAGGGACTGTGCCTCAGAGCCACTGGGGGCTTGTTCCAGGGACCAGGACTGCAACCCAGCTCACTGCTGGACCTGGCAGCTGGGTACCTTAGAAATTAGGATCCTGGGCTTTTGTGTTCTCACAGTCTCCCCAGGAAACTCCCCTGGGCATCTGAAGTTGAGTTGTGTGGGGAGGACTTGGTGGGCTGGGGCTTGAGTTAGCCACTGATGCTAGCAGGTATGTGCAGGTGGACAGAAGGTGAGAAATTGTCTGTCACCACCGTGGGTGGGTGAGTTTCCTTCCCCCTCCCACCTCCCCTCTACTTCTCCCTTCTCTTCCTCCTCCTCCTTGTCCTCCTTTTGTTGGCTGATGGGTGGTGAGGGCAGAGGGACCTAGAGTGGGGTCAAGAGGAAGTGGGAGGGTGGACCCCAGTCTGATTAGGAAGGGCCTTCCACAGATCTGGGGGGTGAAACATCCAGAAAGAACACTATTGGGATAATGGAGGGAATTTGAATGTGAGTTCTAGGAGACCTTTTGTTTCGTGGTGATGAGTTCTCAGGGACCCCTGCTGAAGTACTTTGGGGTGAAGTGTCTTCACCCACGTGAATACTCTCAGGTGGTGCAGGCCAGAAAGTGTGCATATATGTGAGAGCACGTGTGGCGTGTGCTTGTGTATGTGCAGAATGCATGCGTGTGTGTAGAGTGCGTATGTGTGAGTGCGTGTGAGGTGTGCACATATGTGTAGAGTGTGGGCGTGTGTGGAGCATGTGTGTATGTGTATGTGAAGCATGCATGTGGAATCGTATGTGTGAATGCATATGTGTGGGGTGTGCATGTGTGTGTGAAGGTGGCAACATAGTGGTTAAATCTAGGTGGAGAGGGTGTGACATCATCGAATTCATCTTTCAGCTTTTCTCTTGGCTTCAAAGTTTTCCAAGTAAAAGTTGAGGAAGAGGGATCACAGAAGTGGGCACATTTTGGAGCACTCAGCTCTGGATAGTCCCCAGGAGGAGGTTTGCTCTGGAGGGGAGGACACGTGGGAGATGGGGCGTGAGGCCCTCAACGAAACGTGGTGCCTGGGAGCTTTTCCTGCGTGCCCTCGGAGCGGCTGCGGAGGCTTCTCGGGGTCCCTCTTTGCATTTCACTGCTTGCGAGTAAAGGTGGTCACGTTTTCGTGTGCTTATTGACCATCTGTGGATCTTGTCGTAAAGCATGTATTCAAATATTCGCCAGTTGTTTGAAATTAGACTGTTTGCTACCTTGTTGTTGAGTTGTAAGTTCTTTATATATTCTGGATCTAAGTAAATGTTTTCTCTCAATTTGTGGTTTGCCATTTTATTTTTTTAATGGTTTCTTTTCAAGAGCAGAATTTTTAAGTTTTTATTGAAACAAGTGCATCAGTTTTTCTTTTTCTGTTGAATCCAAGAAATGTTTACCTACCCCAGGGTCACGATTTTCCTCCATGATTTCTTCCGGAAATTGTGTAGCTTTGCCTTTTATCATTCTGAATTAATTTTTGTGGGTGACAAAGCATGAGGGTAAAGAGTCCTCTCCCCACCCCACCCCCCAAAGGGTGGTTCTTTCACTGTTTTTTTGCGAAAAGACCGCACTTTCTCCCGTGAGTTCTCTGGGCACTTTCTCTAAACTGCGCGGTGCAGTTTAGACGCACGGACCTGCCTGTGGGCTCTACTCACACCCCTCAATTGGCGCCTCCCCTGCCGACAGTGTTGTCACCTTGGCTACCCTGCCAGCTCCCCCCGCTCTCTTGACTTCCAAAACAGTTTTGGCTCCTGTAGGTTCTTTGCGTTTCCATGACACGTTTTAGAGTAGGCTTGGCAGTGTCCACAAGAGCCCGCTGGCCTCTCGCCGGAGCTCGTGGCTGGTGTGGGACGGCGGGAGCACTGGCGTCCAGCATCCAGACGCTCAGTCTTCCAGCATGGTCTCTCTTTGGGTATTTCACTCTCAAATTTGCCACAACAGCATCTCGTAGTGTGTCATGTACAAGCATTTCTCGTATTTAATGCACTTCATATTTTTGAATGCTGTTTAAATGGTGCTGTGGTGTGCTGCTGGCTTGTAGAAGTGCGGCTGGTATTGTCCTGACCTCCCATCCTGAGAGCTGGCCTGGCTCACACATCGGCCCCAGGATGCTTTCCGTGGGCTTTGGATGGTGCTCTGTGACCACATGAGTATCATCCCCAGGTCAGACTCCTCTTCTTCCTTTCCCACCCGTGTTCCTCTTTTTTGTCTTTTCTGTCTCAGGACACTGACCAGGCCCTCCCTACAGGGCTGGCCTCCGTTTTTCTATATCTGGAGACTCAGTAGATAGATGTGGTCCCACACGACAGTGACCTCCCCAGCTTGGAGGCAGGCTCTCAGGCGAGTGGAGAGGCCATGCTCTGGCCACTTCTTGTTCGGGGGGCTCTGTCTTCACTGATTTGTTTCCAGTCTGCCTGGCCTTCTGGTGGCCTGTTATGGTCTTGCATGTGCCATGGCACTGGGGGTGTGGCGTGGCCTCCTGGATTGGGGCGTTTATTCCCCGTCAGTGTCTGGCTGCATCTGTTCTGAGGTCTCCAGGGCTGCCCACTACAAGCTGGGACTCAGTTTGGATTAACATGGGTTGACATTCAGATTGAATTGCAGGCTCTGCCCTCTTCCCCACAGAGGCTCCCCTGTAGCCGTACCATCATGAAATGGGGGCTGGCTGGAAGGCTGAGAAGAGGAGGTGTTTCTGTTGGTGGGTTTTTCATTGACCTATGACTTAAACGCTACACAAAAACACACTCTTTTGTACCAAATATTGTCAGGTGAATACCGCCATAGTCACAATATAGGATCTTTCTGTAACTTCAGAATGTCCTCTTTGTCCTCTGTGGTCACCCTCAGCCCCCTGCCCCCCAGTTACTGGTCCGTGCTCCATCCCTGTGTTCAGCCTGTTGCAGAATGCCGTATGGATAGAGTTCTGCAGTCTGTAGCTTTTTGAGTCTGGCTTTGTCACTTAGTGCAGGAGATATAAAGCTCATTTATGGCCTTGCATGGCTCAGTGGTGTGTTCTTTGGATGAGTGAATAGTATTCACTCGGAACAGTGAATAGTATTCCGTTGTACAGATAATAGTCGTGGCGCATCCACTCACCAGCTGAGGACAGGGAAATTGCAGTTGGGACATTTTTTTTTTAACTTGCAGAATATTTTATACCAATTCTCTTGTAAATTTTGAGGTGTTGTACGAAAAGTTGAGAAATTTCAGAATATTCTTGTCGTCACGTGACCTCTGTCCCTGCTAAGCCTCAGCAGAGATGCCTAGGCTCTTTGTTGCTAAGGGAGGGGTATCATCCCTGGTTAGGCTCTGCAGTCAGGGGCTGTTCACAGGTGTGGCGACATGTGCGTCTGAGGGCTTGTGGCAGCATTGGGGAATCCCAAGGGTGTAATCCCATCAACTGAGAAGTGAAGTAACCTTCGCAAGTGGTGAGCGAGTTTTGCAGAAGTGCTCTCCGACAGTGGCGTGGTGGCACATCCCCTGTGGGCCGGTGAGGGTGGCAGCATCTCGCCATTCGTCCTGTGGTCAAGTCCAGCCGCATGAGGGCTCTGTCCTGGGAGATGGGCGCGGCTATCACTCAGATCCGCGCTGGGAATCGTGGACGGTCAGGGGGAGCCCAGTGCCTGAGCACCGGTGGAAAGTGCGGCTTCATGGCAGATTCTGCCTTAAGTCGAGCATTGGACTGTTCACCCGTGAGATCTCCATGTTCTTGGGACACCCACACGTGCTTTGCCACGGTTCAGAAGTCGGTCACTAAGAGTGTGCGGCAGGGCTGAAACCCTGTCTGCTTCAGCACGGGAACTGAGCTTCTGGTCATCTTCTGCTTTGAAGAGAAGCTTGTTTTCATCCCGGAAACATGGTCAGTGCATCTGTTGCTCCTTACAGGAGACGCAGTCTGTCCAGTACAAAGTCACTCAGCCCCCAGATGCCTGGAGAGGAGGAGGACCCCGGTGCGGCCTGCAAGCTTGGGATGTGCAATAGAGAGATAGTGCGAAGGGGAGCTCTCATTCTCTTCTGCGATTATGTCGTAAGTCAGGACACGGGTCCCGGCGGGCAGGGGGCCAGAGAGCCCCAGTGCGGGGGACGCTCCTGCAGACCGACCTCCCGCCATCGCCTCGGGGCCACAGGAGGTGTCCCATCCTTCTCCGGCTGGTCACGGATGTGGAGGTTTGTCTGTGGAAGGTTTCACTCCGCTGTCACCGCCTCAGCGAGGGTGACTTGGAGTGGGGTTCTGCTTTAAACATCCCATCTGTGCAGAGGAGGTTGGTGCCCATTGTTGCATTTTAAAATGAATTCTTGTTGGAATCATCCATTTTTTAAAAATAACTTTTGTAGAGCTTTTGACCATAAAACTAGCAACACATTTTAACATGGAAAATTGATAAAAACCAATAAACAAGAAAATACAGCCTCTTTATAACTGCACTACTCAAAAAACCTGTTGTGGCATTTTGGCTGGGATTTGGTGCTTTTTCTCCACTAGTTACAGCATGTGTGTTTCTTTGGCACAAACACGGCGCCATGTTCATACTGTTTTCACACAGCAAAGCGTGTGACGTTTTCAACTGGAAAGGAAGGGCACTCTTAGCAAGTGGTGGTTGTCATACAGATTTTTTTTTTAATTGTTACTCATTTTTTGATTAATATTCTTTATGTTGAATTAGTTTTTCTTTTTTTCTTTTTTTTTTTTTTTTAAGATTTTATTTATTTGTCAGAGAGAGAGAGGGAGCAAGAGCGAGCACAGGCAGACAGAGTGGCAGGCAGAGACAGAGGGAGAAGCAGGCTCCCTGCCGAGCAAAGAGCCCGATGTGGGACTTGATCCCAGGACGCTGGGATCATGCCTGAGCCGAAGGCAGCTGCTTAACCAACTGAGCCACCCAGGCGTCCCGAATTAGTTTTTCTATCTTGTTTTACTTCTGAGAAATAATTTAGTATAATTGTATAATGTCTTTCACAGAAATGTAAGGAAAATACTAGTTTTATAAACTAATACTATCAAATTATACCACATGGAAAATATTAATCATTAACCAGATGTCAAAGAATTGGTCTCATTTTATAATTTCTGCCTAGGAGGATTATGAATTAAGGTGAAAAGGCAACATATATACTCAAAGATGGATATTTATTTCCTTATAAATCTTAAATTTCTCCCCTTAATGTCCATTTGATTCATGGAATCTATTCATATTTTGGATTCAGGAATTCTGTCAAAACTGTGGCAGGTACAGGGAACCCATTTTCCCCACTGGCCTGTCACAGAGCCGGAGAAGGAGAACTGGGGAGCACTCTCTGTTGGCCAGACCAACAGAGCCTGGACAGACCAGGCTGTGTCACCTGTTCTCACATCACGACGCGGGTCGTGACCCGGGGGCAGGGCCCCACTGCCCCTATCGGTCCACTGCCGTGGGGTTGCCGGTCCTTAGCAGGTGCCCATGGCGGGTGGGGTCCGACCACCAACCGCTTCAGCCCCAGTGGAGGGTAGAAGGTGCCAGAGGCTGTGAGGTCAGTTCTGACCCTGATGATCATGGGTGTTCAGACACTAGATAGCTTCAGTGAGGATTATACTTTGGAATTTGTTTTCCCCTTCCCACCTCTTCTGGCCTTTTCTGGGGCATCCACATCTGTTCTGTCCTTATCTGCTTGAGAAACGAGTCTTTTCATTCCTTCTCTGCAGTGTCAGAACCTGCACGATTCAGAGCACCTAACGTGGCTCATCGTGAATCATATCCAGGACCTCATCAGTCTGTCCCACGAGCCTCCCGTGCAGGATTTCATTAGTGCTGTTCACCGGAACTCCGCCGCCAGTGGCCTCTTCATCCAGGCAATTCAGTCCCGCTGTGAAAATCTTTCCACCGTAAGTCTCCCTCGTACTGGCAGAGCCAGTCAGGGGCTTTTTCCCCACCATAGAAATGTACTATTGGAATTTTTAAACTGCTGACTCCCGTTGGCCCATCATGTGCTCTCTCTGCTTTCCTGTGCCCCCCACCAGCCGACCACCCTGAAGAAGACACTTCAGTGCTTGGAAGGGATCCACCTCAGCCAGTCAGGTGCTGTGCTGACGCTGTACGTGGACAAGCTGTTGTGCACTCCATTCCGTGTGCTGGCTCGCATGGTTGACACGCTGGCTTGTCGCCGGGTGGAAATGCTTCTGGCTGCAAATTTACAGGTACCAGAAAAACACTGACGCTGATTTTTACTGAGAACTTTGCAGGGCTGGCAGAGCCCTTGCCTGGTTTTCTCCTCCCTGGACATGTTCTTCACACACCCCTGGGAGAAGCATGTATGAGGTGCACGAGTCAGTCATTCCTTGTGTGCCTGACAGGAGCACTTCTCGTACTTTCTGCCTGTGTGCCTCTGCTACAACAAACTGTACACTGTGGTCTTTACCTCTGAAGTAGAGCGGGGTTATTATGACTGCTTCCATGGCACACACTTGGCTGATGTGTTGCTGTCTCCTTCAGAGCAGTGCGGCCCAGCTGCCCGCAGAGGAGCTGAGCAGGATCCAGGAGTACCTTCAGAGCAGCGGGCTGGCGCAGAGGTAATGCTCCCTCCAGGCGTCCCTTCCTTCTCCATAGAAACACTTAGATTTGTAAGGGAATGAACTCTGGGTGGGAGACCGATGTGCTTTCTAGACCAGTTCGCTGCAGAAAGGCCCTAATAGAAAACCTTCCTAAATTCAACAAAATGGGACCTCACTTTATGTAAAGGGAGCTGAACGGGCAGCACCACCTGTCACCTGTGGTGACAGGGATATGCCTGCACTCTGTTGGCTGGCTGAGGCCTGTGCATGTCCAGGTTGCCCGTGTCTAACACCTGTGATACAGGAGAATGAGAGTGACCAGTTTGATCGTAGCCAAGCCAGTGCACGTACCTAGCTGCCACGTGAGAGCGGGCGAGTCTGAAAGATGTTACCTAGCTCCTGGCATGCAAAAATGACCTCTGCGTCTCGTTAAAATGTGATCTCATTCTAATGTTTGTCACTTAATTCCGCTGCCTAGTCTTTTAGAAGCCTTTATCAGAGATCGTGACATCTATTATCTGTTTACACAAGTAAATAAAATACATTTTACCTTTGAATTTCACCTTTTTCCCCTCCACATGGGGGAAGGTGTGTGTGCACTTGCAGGAGTGCACGCAGAAGAGCAAGAACAGAGCAGAATTGCCACACAGTAGCTCGTTGCCTTGTTTGGGAAGGCATCCAGCCTGCTCGGCAGCACACGGTTTTCGTGATTTTCCAGTCTGCTGGGCCCAGTCGTGTTGTGATTTGCATCATGAGGTTGTTGCTCTCATAGCAGATGGTAGAAGTTCGGACTCTTATTTTTTGACTCCAGACTTAGTATTCTGCACAGATGAAGAAGATTATAAATATCTTTTGCCAGATGCGGTGCTTCCTCTATGAAGTGAACACAGATTGGTATACATTGTATTACGTCGGGAGAATCAATGGGAGATTTTGTTTGCTTGGATCTTAGAATAGATTATCTCTTTTGCATTTGTAAAGAATGCTTTTATTAGCTGTTAAACCATGTATTGCCTGCTACAGCGTTTGAGTCTAAATGAAATGTCTGCAGAACATTTGTGGGGCATGTACTGTGGTTATTAAAAATAATCTAGAGTCTGAATTTGCATCATGCCGTGTCTAAGTGTTGTTGAGACGCTCTGAAGAGAAAGTGTCAAACATGTTGCATCTCGCTTTAAGAAGCCACTGTCACTTCATAACCTGGGAGACTGTGCTCTAACCCCACGTGTGATCGGATTCCAGACACCAGAGGCTCTACTCCCTGCTGGACAGGCTTCGTCTCGCCACCGCACCTGGCTCACGCGGCCCTTCTCCTCCGGTCACGTCCCACCCGCTGGACGGGGATGGGCCCCTGGCACTGGAGACCATGGTTCCAGACAAAGTACGTGTCCAGCCCGTGTGCATGTGGCATGAGGGGCCCGCTCTGCACACCAGCCATTCCTGTGCGTCTTCTACATCTTTGGCAAATCTGGAGCATGTGGTGGGGCAGCTCAGATAGCAGGACATTCTGGCACCTGGTGTGGTCCCTGGGGGCTCCCAGCCTGCCATTCCTTGCCAGCAGTGGAGAGGGTCCCATCACTGACAGTACTCCTGAGGCCCAGCCTAGGCATGAACAGAACTGTGGGGTGAAAAAGAAAATGCTGGCTTGGCATCTTGGCATCAGGGAGATGGGAGAGTCAGGAAAGCAGTGGCCATAGCCTGCATAGGGTTGTGCTCACCCACTTGGCCTGTCTGCGCCTGTCTGCCTCTCCTTAAACCTGCTGACCACCTGTGTGGTGACTGTGCCTTCCCAAGGACCCTGGTACGTGGTCACGACCCTTGCTACTCACATCTCAGAGCTGGGGACCATTTGGGGCCTTGGCTGATTGTTGGTACCCTGCTTTCTGGAGGGAGGTCAGTGTAGACCTGAGCTTGGAGTTTGAAAATCCATAGTCTAGGCACAGAACCGCAGTGCTAGGGTGAATGCTGCACTGTCCTTGGGGAGAGAGGAGCATTGCAAACACCCCAGTAGAAGACGTTGGGAGCAGCACCAGGCAAAGGGTGGACAGAAGACGAGGGCACAGAGTGGAGGGCCTGCTGCCCTAGTACTTGAACTGAGTTAGGAGGATACGTGGGTGTTCACCAGGGGAGGGGAGAAGCAGAGGCTGTCCAGGTGGGAACAGCAAGTCCCAAGATACAGCCTTTGTAGTGATTCCTATGGAAAAGGCTGGTGGTTTGGTGAGTGGCTGCATCGCCACCTAGAATCCAGCTGGAATCCAATTTCACAGAAGCCACATTCTTAGTCCCCAGGAGGCCACTGGTCCACAGGATGTGAGGGGCAGTGGGTAAAGAAACAGCACACATAGTAGAGTTGAAGCCCCTTAAAAGCCACGCCAAATTTCATTGGGTTATCCACCTTTTTCTTCTTCTCAGGACTGGTACCTGCGTCTAGTCAAATCCCAGTGCTGGACTAGGTCAGATTCTGCACTGCTGGAAGGGGCAGAACTGGTGAATCGGCTTCCTCCCAGTGACATGAGCACATTCATGATGAACTCGGTACGGCGGAGAACAGCGGGGTGCTGGCAGGGTGCCTGATTTGTTTTATCCTCATGGGACTAGCTTAGGACATGGGCCACTCACTTTTCTGCCTTAATGGCAGAGACTGATACAGGCTGGAGCCTGGGAGACTCCAGTCTAGATGGGACAGGACGCAGGGTAAGTCTAATCCAGGTGGGACAGGACGTTATTTCAGCTGCATTAGAGTCCAAAAGGAGGTAAATTGTGTCTAATTCAGTTTCCCATGCATTTGAAGAAAAGAGGTTCTCTTAGGTTGCAGTCTGTTCTCACCGTATGTCCTCATCATCATGAGGACAGGTATGAAAATGGTGTCATGCTAGATGATTTTAACTTATCCTAGTGGTGTTCTGGAAGTTGATTTTAGTAAGACCCCTCCCACTGTTTTATGTGGTGAGATCCCTGTACCCCTACATCATCCAGTGAGGCCCACTCCCTGTTACCTATGGTGTATATAACCATTCACGATGTGTAGTTAGGCTTACACCCTACAGATCATGAGGTCCCCGTCCCCACCCTTGATGTTATGCAGGAATGCAGGCTGGGAGGCCTTGCAGAGCCTTGTGTCCCTGCCCTTAGCTCCTGTACAGGTCCTGTGGGGACTGGAGACCCCGGTTGCAACCAGCTGCAGCCTTGGCAGCTTTTGTCCCAGACCTCCAAGGATGAGCAGCTGGCTAAAGCCTCAGGTGTTTAGTGCAGCCTTAATGGGCCATGTGGGAATGGGGCACAGCAGGGCCCTGGGGGGCGGGCAGCAAAGGAGGGACCGGGTATGGGTGAAGGGACTTGGGGCAGAGGCACACAGCCGTATGTTCCCAAGTACTGATTCTTCATCACTTTGACAGCAGTAGCTGTGTTGAAAAAACTGCATTGGCTCAAATTCAGCTTGCTAAAATCAATTTAAGCTCCATTCAGTGAAAGCTGATTTGCTGAATGATAAATTTGCTTAACGATCCAGTTACTGAATTTCTCAAATTCAGTAATTGGACTTTTTAATAGCTTAAAAGTTCTGGCTGTAGCAGTTTTGGTTACTGATGATGACATAGGCTTTTCTGAATGTTACCTAAAATGAGATGAATATTCTACCTGAAAATTGGCCCAAAAAATCCTTCAGTAATTTTTAAAAGTTGGCAAAACCCAGTACAACTGGATCCACTGTCATAGAAATGCTGCTTCTCACCAACAGTTGTGGCCATTTTCGTTTATTTTGGCTGCCTTTGGACATAACTTATCTTTCTCAAACTCGGGGAGTGTTTGGTGTTTCACTGGATTTCTTGGGTGGTATGTCAGCTTCATTTTGTATTTTCATCACTTTAAATCACATATGTTCAGTTTCTTATTTCAAACAAATCTGAAGGCATAGAAAAATTTAAAATCTTTCTTTAATACCAAAGTACCCCAAAGAGACCAGAAATATGCTTCGCAGAGCATATGGTATTTATTCTGGGAAGTAGAATATTCTTCAGAATACATTGCTGTGGTTTACTCGTCTGTGCTTTCTCCGAAATGTTTGCATTATCCTTTCTTCTGTTGTGTTTTTCTTGCCTGGTTGAAAGTGTGTAATTGTTGAACTTTTAACATCCTAATTCAGGAATTCAACTTAAGCCTGCTGGCCCCATGCCTGGGCCTGGGCATGCGCGAAGTCTCTGGGGGCCAGAGGAGCCCCCTTTTTGAAGCAGCTCGCCTAGCAACTCTGGACCGTGTGAGCAGCCTGGTTCAGCAGCTTCCTGCTGCCCATCATGTCTTCCAGCCATTCCTGCCTGTGGAGGCCACTGCCTACTGGAACAAGTTGAATGATCTATTTGGTAGTTAAAATTAAAACTTCTTTTATTTTTAAAAAATGCCCTAGAACAGTATTGTACTTTGCACTGAGTAAAGGTACAATAAATGCTGTTGATAAACTGAAAGCATATGCAGAGATGACCAAGAGACAGGGCTAGGGACCCTTGGTCCAGTTGTCTTTTGGTGTGTTTGCCCCTTTGCCGTTCCTCTGCCTCCCCCTGGAGGAACACTAGCATAGGCCTCAGAGGACAGCGTGTCCCGAGTCACACGCACAATCTCGTAGATTCTCTGAGAATGGACTGACTGCCTTTTCCGGGTCATGAGCTCCTGCTGGAATTGTGTTCACCCGCAGTCTTGTGTTTCAGGGGATGCCATGTTATATCGGTCCTTGACCACTCTGGCCCGGGCCCTGGCCCAGTACCTGCTGGTGTTCCCCAAACTGCCCAGCCATTTGCACCTCCCCCCTGAGAAGGAGAGGGACACTGTGAAGTTTGTGGTCATGACCCTCGAGGTAAGTCTGTGCTTCTGTGCCAAGAGACTGTCACTGGAGAAGTAGGAAACCCTGGAGCTGTGCAGTTGGGCACCTTCTCTCCTCACTGGGGGGATAACTGCGAAGGGTCAAGCACTGCATCCGTTCCCTACTTTCCTGAGCCCATTCACCCCTCTGGCTGTGGGGCTCCTCACAGGTGCCTTGTGATGTTGGCCACACAGCATTTCCTGTGCCTACTTTCCAGCTGGCCTGGGACCTGGGCTCCCACCTATGCCTTCTCCCCGAGGCGTGTCTGGGCGAGGGCACAGGTCTTAGAGGAGGGTCTGGTGGGGAAAAGCAAGGAGGACTGGAGAGGTGAGCAGAAACCTTCCGGGGTCTCCCAAACAGTGGGCAGAGTCCTGTGCTTGTGTGTGGTTCTCTTTCCTTGATTCTAAGATGCCTTCGATTTCTGGATAGACATCCATTAAATATGTTTTCTCTAAGGAAAAGGAAACACTGCGAATGTAGTTTGGATCCTGATTTTAGATAATTAAAGAAATTAGTCTGGGAAAATTATTATGTTTTTTTTTTTTTTTTTAAAGATTTTATTTATTTATTTGACAGAGAGAAATCACAAGTAGATGGAGAGGCAGGCAGAGAGAGAGAGAGGGAAGCAGGCTCCCTGCTGAGCAGAGAGCCCGATGCGGGACTTGATCCCAGGACCCTGAGATCATGACCTGAGCCGAAGGCAGCGGCTTAACCCACTGAGCCACCCAGGCGCCCCGAAAATTATTATGTTTTAAATAGAGTAAAAACCTGGATGTTTTAGGCATGGGAAATTAAGCACTCTGTGTTAGCACTTATGATCACCCCCCAAATGTGTACATACTGTGGGTGCATCACCTTTCCATACAACTTGTGGCAAACAGTCTAGCCTGCATCCTTGCAGCCAGAGGGCCTGAGCTATTAGTCAGCCTGAAATGGACATGGCTGACTCAGCTTCAGCTCCACCCATCACTTCCCAGCAGGCAGAGAGGTAGGTGTGAGGAGGGTGCACAACCAACGGGCCCTGGTCTGGACCCGGGCCAAGACAAATGGCCGCTGACACTAGTCCTAGAGGTTTTGGTGCGGTGCTCAGGCCAGCCGGCAAGCGGACAGTTCTGGTACAGCATGGTCACTGCCAGCAGCAGTCCATGCCTTCCGTGTGCGGGGCGAGATGGGCTCTGTTGTCCCATTTCACAGACGAGGAAAGCAGGGCTTAGGTTTGGTGGGTTATTTGGTGGGCATTTGAACCCAAGCCTGGCTGTCTCCAGGCTCCATGCTCTCTGATTCAGGCTCTGACTCTGACTGAGGCAGGGCCTGCCTGCACCCTGGGAGCCCTGAGAAGCTTAGCCTGCAGACCATGTGGTCAGGGAAGGACTTCTAGAGGAGTCCATGAAGCTGCAGGAAGGAGGAGCAGTGAGATCAGGGTGGCTATCCTGGCAGAGAAGCAAGCCTGGGCACCCTTGGGAGCGGGTGGTCAGGCTTGAATGTAAGGGAGTCGGTAACAGGGTACCGTCCCTCTTGGAGTGCAGTCAATCCCACCAGCCTCTCGTGTTTGGGCCAGTTCCCGGAGAGCTGGGGGTGGTTTGCTTCCCCTACAGCCTGAAGACAGGAAGGAAATGGGCCTGAGTGTTTGGTAACGCCAACCTCCCCTTTAGGCCCTGGCGTGGCATCTGATCCATGAGCAGATCCCACTGAGTCTGGACCTTCAGGCGGGCCTGGACTGCTGCTGCCTGGCCCTGCAGCTCCCCAGCCTCTGGAGCACACTCTCCTCCCCGGAGATGGTGACCCATGCCTGCTCTCTCATTCACTGTGTCCGTTTCGTTCTGGAAGCTGGTGAGTCTATGGCCATAGCATGTTTTTCTCCTCTGTTACTGGCACCAGCACTCAGCTTTGCAGATTGGAGCACATGCCTTTATTTCATGTCACCTGTTTACCAGGGGCCAAACCAGGAACCGGAGGTGACTTGGTGGATAAAACATGGGCCTCGTGTACATCTCCAAGGGCTTGGATTCTGCGCTGGAATTGGATTTAAATTTGCTTTTGTAGTCATTTTGCTTAGATTTTGGAGTTCCAGCTTTCATAAAAAATACTCCTAATTTCATGTCCCTTTGATCCCTGGTCCTACTTGACTGTTTCATGCTTTTAGTCCCACATGACCATAAGATTTAATAAGATTACATTAGGAAGATTGTTTTCTGTTATAGTCAAAATGCTTGTTCCTATAATGCATTGTAATAGTAATATATTATAAAATAAAATGACTTATTCTTTTCAAGGGACAGTGTCCTTAACAAGGGTCATTAACCAGAATTTCCCAAAAATTGGACATTATAGTTTACATGTTAGAGGGTGTTTTGAAGTTTCATTGTTTAAATTGTTTTCATCTGTGCATTTGTAGTCAGCTTGAAAACGAAGATCTAGGGAGTAATTTTTCAAAGCCAGACTTCTTGGGGATCGCAGTGATGCTTTTAGCAGTAATGAGTCATGAGCTGTCTGATAAAGACCTCCAGGGCAGGAGGTGACAAGCAGCAGGCAGTGGAGAGCCGTGGAAATCTCAGTGTAGAAGTCAAGTCCTGTGCCTTTCAGACTAGTCCAGACACTGATGCCCATGTCTCCTACTATCTAAAACTGACTATAGGAAATCTACACCTCATTTGACTTAGTCTGTCATCTTGAAATCTTTGCATGAATGTGAAAATTTGAATAATAAGGAATAGTAAAAGTGTTTGGAAATTGTGTGTTCTGTTGTGATTTTTAGTTGTGGTGCAGCCTGGGGACCAGCTTCTTAGTCCAGAAAGAAGGATGAACACCCCGAAGGCTTCCAGAGAGAACGAAATAGATTCAGACACACAAAGTAAGTCTCAAGATTCATTCCATCCATCCATCCTTCCTTTCTTTCTCCCCCCGCCCTTTTTTTAAAGATTTTATTTATTTATTTGTGAGAGAGCGAGGGAGAGAGCACAACAGGCAGGGGCAAGAAGAGTGGACTAGGGAGAAGCAGACTCCCCTCTGAGCAGGGAGCCTGATGCAGGCTTGGATCCCAGGACCCTGAGATCATGACCTGAACTGAAGGCAGATGAGTAATTGACTGAGCCACCCAGGTGCCCCAAGACCCATTCTTTCTTACCTGGCTTTTATGAGGGCTTGAAATTTATTCATAAAAGAGACTTTTTAAAGGGTCAGTGTGGACACTTAAAAGCTTACTTAATTTAGCTACGTTTTGTTGCTTATCTCCAGAGTTGAGGGCAATTTGAGTACGTCACCTCGCGTGTGCTTCCCACCCCCTGGTCACAGCTGTTCTTCCACCCTTGGGCTCTAGGCCTCGCCCCCAGACTCGGCTCCCTGAGCTCGGGGTGGGGTGGGGGGAGCCACAGGCTGCGTTCCTGCCCTATGTGCTCGCTGTCCTAAGTGCTTGCCAATGAACATTTGTAGAGTGATGAATGAGTGCATGAAAATACTAAGGGACTTGAGGTTCGTGGACCTGCCCACACAAATGTTAGGTGACCCGATGCCTATTTCAGCCTCTGTTTTGGTGGATTTTTAAATGAAAGTTACTGCTCTTCCTGCAGAATAAACATCCACATCCCACCCACTTTAACCCCTTCCAGCTCCTCGGGGCTTCCAGTCTTAGATGTGTGCCATGGTTGTGCATGTTCTCTCCTGATTCAGGTCTTTCACTGGCAGTGTGGCAAGGCAGGGCGGGAAGAGAGCTCTTGGCCAAGTGACTGCTTGTTCCTGGGGGCCTCCCGGCATCTTCACCGGGGGTGTGGCTGGAGTGCCAGCCTGCGGCCGATCCAAAGACGAGAAGCACATGCCCCTGGCGGTTCTTGGCTGCCTCTTTTATGGAACACTCTTCTTGGAATCCTGGAGTCTTCGCCATGCTCTGGTGGCTTAGGAAACGTGCCTTTTTTCAGAACAAGTACATACATGCTTTGTCCTTTCGCCGGCACATGTGCCAGCTGGGCGTGGACAACGTCTTCCTGTCATTCGTGGTCAGCATGGTGATTTTTCTTCTGGTCGCCTGCTGTGGGTTCTGTGATCAAATCACTGTCCAGGAGCAGTGTGTTTCATGACCCAGCCAAGTTCCTCTGCAGGTGTTTTCCTTGAAGCTCTCCGGTTCCGCCAGCCCCCAGTCTGTGATTTCATAACTTCTTGTTGAGACAGGAGGGCTGTGCGGACACTCACCTCCCTGCTGGGCCACGTTCTAGCTGAATGGCCTTGGCAAGTTATTATCTGGTGCTTCTGCTGTACAGATACGGATGGCACTGACCCCGGGTTAGTGTGAGGATCACGTACCTAAGAGCCCTGAGAACATGTGCCAATCTTGTTACGCTCAGCAGACTAATTTTAGTCATAATGTGAATTTCCATTCCTCTGAAAAGAGTTCAGGCATTTCAAGGGGTCGAGTTGGAGCAGACAGGCCCCCAGACAGGAGTGTGTCTAGTTCATGCCGACCCTGAGTATTCACCGGGCCCAGTAAAGACCGTCTGATTTCTTCCCGGCCCTAGGAGGGAACTTGCTCTTTTTATCACTTGGACAGGATGATAGCTCTTACAGAGTGACCATTGGGGCACCTGGCTGGCTCAGTCAGTGGAGCATGCGACTCTCGATCTTGTTATCAGAAGCTTGAGCCCCAGGCACAGAGTTTACTTAAAAAAAGTATTATCGAAGGCAGCTTCGTTGGGACTTGACTCCATAAGCCCATTGAGAGCCTCCTCTCCATATGACGATGTTGCTTATCCTGTCGAATCTCCTGAACCGTGGGCTATACTCGTGCACAACCCCGAACGTTTTGTCAACTCAGCCAGTAATGTTCTGGCTCATACTTGTGTCAGACTCAGCGTGACTGCAAAGCGGTCCCTTCCCTTGACATGCTCTGGCTCTTGTCTAAGGCTGTGGGCTGTTCCTCAGTGTTCTGCCTTACGACTTCTAGGGGAGACTTGGCACCCTTTCAAAATCCCACCAGCAATCTGGGAGAGCCCCTGATCTCAGGAAACATGGAGCCAGAGATGGACAATGGAGTTTTCTGCACACTGGCAGAGAGAGCAGCGCAGGGTCCCAGGAGAACTGGGGAAGGCCGGAGCACGATGGCTCCTGGGTGTTGGCCAGTGGGTGCTGCCACACGGTGCAGGGCGGGCAGGGGGCTGGGGTGGGGTGTGGGAGATGGGATCAAGACCGCAGTTCTGGCCAGCACGGAGAGGATGGCCAGTTTCAGTATACTGGATGGAGATGAAACTTGCAGGCCCTTGGTACCGCCTGGGAGTCTAGGGGGCTCTGCGGCTGAGGCTGAGCGGCTGGCTGTAGGCCTGGGCCTTTGCCTTGGCAGGGGTGGGAAGAGCAGGAGCAGAGGTGGCAGCTTCGCTGTGTGTCTCAACAGAACAGGCCTTGGAACCCCGGTGTTTGTTTTCAGACCCGGCGTACATCACTGCAGCCTGTGCAATGGTGGCAGAGATGGTGGAGTCTTTGTCATCGGTGTTAGCCTTGGGGCACAAAAGGAACAGCAACACCCCCGCGTTTCTCACATCAGTGCTCAGGAACATCATCATCAGCCTGGCTCGCTTACCCCTCGTCAACAGCTACACACGCGTGCCCCCCTTGGTGAGTCTGCTCATTGCTTTGCACAGAAATCGGAATAACAGAGGTGTGTGAGCTGGCCCTGGGCTGGGGGGGGCTCCTAGCAGGGAGAGCAGGAGCTCACCACTTAGGTGCCTCTCCCGGGTGGCCAAAGCCTTGCATGGTGCATGGGCCAGGCCTCTATCTGGCTTCCCCAGGCACAAGGTCCAGCGGTCATTGGTAGAAGTGCTGGCTTTTGCAGCACGGGGTGACACACTGCATGGGGAGTGAGGGTTAATCTCCTGCTAGTTGGTCCTCGGGGTCAGACGCGATTAGAGGGTAAGTCTGCACCCTTGGTTAACAGTGGATGGAAATCGTGCCCCTGGGGTATTTGCCTCTGGGCTCAGGCACCGTCTGATACCATTCGGCCATCTAGGCATGACCACTTTTGAAACTCCTGATTTCCGATTGTCCTCGGAATCAGTTTCAAGTGGGCATGTGTCCACAGTCTGTCTCAGGTAGCAGGAAGGGCTTAGTGTGAGTGGGTTGGGGGTCAATGGTGGCCGGACAGCCTCTCCCCGGGGAAGCTGCAGAGACAAGGAGTAGGGGCACCGGGTGAACACGGTATGGCCTCAGGTGAAGGTGAGCAGGGACCAAGAGGAAGGGGGCTTGCATCTGCCTCGAAAGGACCTGTGCCTGCCCCTGGGCACAGCCTCTCTGCCGGTGTGTGAGTGGGAGACACGGGGCAGGCTGCCCCCCCGGAACAGGTCTCCTCAAACTGGTGTGTAGCAGGTTCTCCCCGCCCCCAGAGATCTGGCGCCAAGCAGCAGCCGCAGCCTAGTGTGCTGAGCTGGCACGTCCGCAGTCCCAAGCCTGCAGGAGAAGCAGGGTCGCCCCGTATATGCAGGACGTCTCTGTAGGTCTGGAGCCAGCTTGCTCCTCTAGAGGGGCGTGGGGAGCCACTGTGTGAAAGCCCCGTCCTAGAGGTCTCAGTGCCTGGACCAGACGTGATGGCGCAGGGTCTGGGGCCCAGGCTGTAAGGGGTGCTTCTCCAGCCGGGGTCTTCACTGGTGGAGCAGCCTGCACCAGGGCCCCACCAGGAGGGCACCCTGTCAGGGTGTGCAGAGCAGGTCTGTGACGCTGTGAGAGAGACCTTGTGTCTTCCTGAACCGACTGAGAGGCAGTGACACTGCGGAGGTGGGCTGGCCATGTCTCCGAGGCCCCCACGGGTGCGCCTGGGGCACTGGGAGCTGACAGGTCTGCTCCGCTGGCTGGAGGGGTGGCTTCTTCAGCTGCTAGGACCACCTCGGTTCTGCCTCAGGTTAGCCCTGTGTTGGTGGAGGTGACAAGTGTGGATGGTGCGGCTCTCTGTGCCCACCCACCAGGGACTCTTTCTGCGCACAGCCAAACCTCATCTGACGCCCATCTTTATCTAACACACCAGCTGCTGTTTGGGGGCAGGGCTGCTCCTGGCTGCGTCCCGGGGGCTGCCATCATGGACTTTGGAGAACTGACTGGGGAACAGCCAGCTGGGGAGGTGCGGGGTGGGTTGTGGCGGTCAGGGAAGTGGGAGTGTAGGAGATCTTGGGCAGCGCATGGAAGCTGTTTTCGGAAGGATGGTATGCTTGCTTTCAGGAATGTCTCTGTGAGCTGTCGGTAGGCACGTGGCCTCCAGAGAGAGACCAGGGGTAGAGAAAGGATGCTTCATGGTGTCCTCAAAGTGTGGCTGTCCTGTCTTGACTGGGGTCACTCTGTTTCTTTTTTGTCTTCTCAGGTTTGGAAGCTCGGATGGTCGCCCAAGCCAGGAGGGGACTTTGGCACAGCCTTCCCTGAGATCCCGGTAGAGTTCCTCCAGGAGAAGGAAGTCTTTAAAGAGTTCATCTACCGCATCAATGCACTAGGTAGCCTGGGTTTTTCTTCTAAAATTGTTAGTCCTCAGAGTGCCTAGTTGCTCTCGTCTGTTCCACAGGGGATGTAGGGCCTGATACAGTCATGTGTGAGTACATTCCAAGGTGAATACCAACTGTCACCGTGAAAAATGCTCCCCAGGTTGGTGTGGTGTTTGGGGGTGTGAGAGAGACGGGATGGGTGTTTAACACCACATCTTCACACAGCAGGCCTGTCAGAAGTCAGGACAGGCCCCTGGTGGCAGATCACACACAGCCCAGCTCAGCTGCTCTTATTCCCTTGGGTGCAGGGTGAGCAGGTGGAGGGAGCAGGGGAAGGGGGGCTTCATTGTGTGAGACAGAACTCCCCCCGGACGGTGGGGACAGGCATCTTAGGCTCTAGAACTCCCAGTGTCAGGCCTTTAGCATCGTTAATAGATTCGGAAGCCAAATGAGACGCGACTGGCGCCATCATCAGTAAAGGACAACCTCTGTGGTTTCCCGCCGGGTGGCTTCTCCACTTCCTACAGCCCACAGTGCCTTGCCTTTTTGTCCTCATTTCATGGCTGGAGGCCCCATCCAGAGGGAGGGCTGTAGTTGGTAGGTCCCGAGTGGCTGTGTCCGGCTGTGGTGTTTCCTGAAGCATCTGGAATGGGCACCCCACCTGCCCATGAGGTCTGCCCTTTGTCCTCATGACCCCGTGCTCTCAGGGTTCTGCAGAATTTGTGCTCCTCTCGATCCCATAAGGTTCAGGTAGCTAGATCTGTCTTGCCTCTCCTTTGCCTTTGAGTGAAGCAAGCAGTTGGTTACCCTGTCTAAAGTGCAGTCTCAGCAGTGATCCAAGACTACTTCAGGCAGCTTCGTTTCTCTCCCATCCTCGAGGTGGTTCCCAGGCGGTCTCCTGGCTGGCCCCTGTGTGCGGTCCCTCCCATCCTTGCTCAGGCACCCTTGTGCTTGAGTCCTTACTCAGACCTGCAGGAGGGACCCCGGGCAGCTCCACAGTCTCTTTCTGTTGTTGGCTTCGCCCTTGCCTTTGTCTTTGTCCGTTCTTCTCCTTTCCCCTAAATAAACTGTGTAAACATCTGTCTGCTGCACCTAATCCCCCCGCTTCCAGTTTAAAAGAAGATCCTCAAGTTTATTGCTCTGATTTTCTGGCCTTCAGTACCCCCTCCTGTCCCTCGTAGCCCGAGTGCAAGTGGCATGGCCACAGCCACCTCCCAGGCCACGTGTGGGAATAGGAAGCATGGCACTCAGCCCTCCCCTTGAGGGGCGCTGGTGGTGATGGTGCTTGAGGGTGACCTATAGGCACACCTCTGCCAGACACGAGTACCCGCGCTGGGTGACACCCTTTTGATCTGTTCTTTAGACAGAATCAGAGAAACCATTGCCTTAAGTCTTTATTTTCTGCAGCTTCTCTGAAAAGTCACAGGGCACGCATGGCTCCCGCTCCAAGCGTGCAGTCTGGGGGCCTGCTGTCTGGACATGGCTGTGCAGCTTGCAGCTTCAGGCTGCGCTCTGTCTTTGGGGAGGACCTGGGAGCCTTCCAGTGAGCAGGGCAGGAGCAGCTCAGACCCGCTCGGATGTGGCCTGCTGCTGGGACGTCCCTTCTCTTCACTGTGTCTTCACAGCAGGGGTGGAGATGGTGCCCCTTGCTTGTCGTGTGGCCTCAGACGTGTGTTCTTCTGTTTCTTTGTGGATGGAATGGAGCTGGCAGTGTGGCTGCATCTCTGAACCGGCATGCGGCTCAAGGGGGCAGCTGCGTGTCGACCCTAGGGGTGGGGCCTATTCCAGCTGCAGCCACACAGCCCAGCTGCCACGTCACATCGAGGCTGGGGAGTGGGTGACTCTGTCTCACATAACATTTGCATTCCTAGGCTGGACCAGCCGCACTCAGTTCGAGGAGACGTGGGCCACCCTCCTTGGTGTCCTGGTGACTCAGCCCCTGGTGATGGAGCAGGAGGAGAGCCCACCAGAAGTAAGGCCACGTGCGGGCCCGCACAGCCCCTGGCTGGCACCTGGGCAGTCGAGGCAGCTGGTGACCTGTTCGTGGGGGACCGAAGAAGGGCAGAAGGCTCGTTGTTTTGGTCTTGACTTAGGTTTACAAGGGTGGCCAGTCTAGCCTAGACTAACATTGCAGAGCAGGAGCAAATCCCCTTGAAGTTGCAGTGGCCTTGATGGCCAGCGGCTGCCACATTCTGCATTTAGGGTCAGTAGGGTTACACTTTTTCTGGGAAGTATGTTTGAGTTCTGCCTATCAGAGTTCACGTACAGCATGTAGGTTGGATCAGAATGAAAAGGCATGTGGTAAAGGCCGTGGATACGGGTACCTACCTGTGTTCCTTTGACTGGCAGGGCTTCTTAGAATGTTCGGATGCATCACATTCCTATACTGTCAGTACAAGCCACATTCTGATAAGGCAAAGCCTGAGATACTGAAAGCCATCAGATAGAAATGTGGCACAAACTCATAGAAATGTCAGTTCAAAGAGTAAACGTGTCAGAAATCACGAGTGTCTTTAAATTCATGTATAGAACTAACAGGTTGTCATATGCAGAGTTCCTAAAATGAGGGAGAAAATTGAAGGGTAATTTCTTAAAAAGTAATTTGCCTTTGGAGATTTGTGCTTGTAGGTGACCTTGCCTTGAAAGACAGACATCAGCCATCAGATTTCTTTCAAGTCACAGATGTGGGGAACTTAGGCAGACAAAACAGGATCCTTGGGATGCCTCGGTGGCTCACTGGGTTAAAGCCTCTGCTTTTGGCTCAGGTCATGATCCCAGGGTCCTGGTATCGAGCCCCGCATTGGGCTCTCTGATCAGCAGGGAGCCTGCTTCCCCCCTCTCTTTGCCTGCCTCTCTGCTTACTTGTGATCTCTGTCTGTCAAATAAATAAATAAAATCTTAAAAAAAAAAAAAAACCAAAAACGAAACCAAAAAACAGGATCCTTGCTGGGAAGGCATGTCCCTCTACAGCACTCGAGGCTCCCCATAAGACCCTGTGACCTGAGAACCACGGCCTTCGGGTTCTGTGTGCAGGTAGGGGCAGAAGTGGTTTCCGGTGTCTGGACACTCGTGACTTGATGAAGTGTGGGCTCTCCTTCCAGGAAGACACAGAGAGGACCCAGATCAATGTCCTGGCTGTGCAGGCCATCACGTCGCTGGTGCTGAGTGCAATGACTGTGCCTGTGGCCGGCAACCCCGCTGTGAGCTGCTTGGAGCAGCAGCCCCGGAACAAGCCCCTGAAAGCCCTCGACACCAGGTAGGAACAGTGAGGCACCTGTCTGCCCTGCCCAGAGTGACCAGCGCCTTCACCCCGGGCCCTTTGGTCTGTTTCCAGAATGACAAACAGCACACTTTTGCATATAGCATGTAGCCTCACCATACGGAGTGCAAATCCAGAAGGGATTCGGTGACCTGTGACAGTTGAGATCACTGAGTGTTTAGGGCAGACTAGCAGAGCAAGAACTAGATAAGGCCACGTGGACAGGAGTCCCCTCAGAGGGAGTGTCCTTTCTGATCACAGGGGCTTCTGTTTCCTGTAGGCAAAGCTGGAAGAAGCCTTGAGGTTTTTGCTTTTAGGATTTTGAAAGGAAGCAAGATATTCTTTAACCTTTGTTCTGAATTTTAGGTTTGGGAGGAAGCTGAGTATTATCCGAGGAATTGTAGAGCAGGAAATCCAAGCAATGGTTTCAAAGAGAGAGAACATCGCCACCCATCACTTATACCAGGCGTGGGACCCCGTCCCTTCTCTGTCTCCAGCTACGACAGGTACCTGTGGGAAGAGGGGCCATTTGTCCCTGGGCCAGAACTAACATGTGACCAAGATAATAACATCACCGGTCAGGCAGAGGACTGGAGGTGTCTTTGGAGGCTGTGGTACTCACTGCACAGCTCTAATTTATGAGTACCTGTCTCACTCAGGGCTAGGTGAGCATAGTGGTATTGAGGAGCTCGAGTCTGGAACTGAACTGGAATGCTGTTCCTCACCAGTCAGGCCATGAGGAGTGGAGCAGCACTCAGCCTGAGACAGGCAATGCTCCTGGGAGGGTAGAAGTTGAACTAGTTGCTCCCGGGAAAAATCAACAGAGTTCCTCAGTGACTCCTGTGACTCTCCAGCTTCAAAGCAGAGAGCACTATGGCGAGAGACCCTTGGGGCTGGGCATCTCTGGGGCTGAGCTCCCTGCCCCCTGCTGTCCTCCCCTCCCCTGCCCTATATCTGCCACTGGCCAGGAGCACCTGTTCTATCTGGGCCTACGGGCTATGTGCCTGCCGTGTAATGGGCACTGAAATTTGTCCCCCGGGCTTAAAAGAAGGAACTTTGGTGGTGGTGGGGGGGCTTGTGGGGGGGGGTTTTGTGGTTTTTTTGTTGTAGTTGTTTTAATACACAGGTTTTTTGTGGAACAGAAAGCGTTTTTTTGATTACCTAGTCTATTTTAGGGGTTGTTAGGTCCTGTGATTGTAAGCATCCTGAGAGCTTTACCTGGAGAGCATTCTGTGTGGCCGTACAGACACTAGACATTTACTGGAGCGCTGGACCATGCTCAGGAGCGTGCACTCGATGGCCCTGGGTCCCTTGAGCAGCTTGTGCCCCTAGGAGAGAGAGGTGGCCTCACTCACTATCACAGGAGCTGGGGCAAGTGGGTGCCTGGAGAGGTGCAAACACCCCAGGGGCATGGAGGCAGGAGTCTCTTGGTACGGGGCACGTGTACGCTGGATCTGGTGGAGGGTTAGCCAGGGACCTCTGGCTGGGGGTTGTTTAGGGTGCAGAGTGTGTGAAAGACAGTGGTTATAGAGAAGATGGGTTGAGTGCGGGTATCTGGTGGGTGCAGCTGGACAGCCTAGACACAGGGCAGGGTCCCAGGAGGTGCTGCCCACGGACATTGTCGTCAGGGCCCCCAGAGTGCAGACCTGCTGGGCCTCAGCCCCACCTGCAGCTATTGACCGACGTCTTGGCCACTCACCCCCAGTGGGTTCCCGAGCAGTTGGCTGTTCCTGTGTTACAGAGGGAGCCAACTCAGCATGGCCGCGCTGGCCTGCCCGAGAAGGCCCCAGAGGCCCTCCGGGCTCTGCAGAGCTGTCCTCCTTGCCTCTCGGGGTGGGTGCTGCTGGACAGGCTCCATGCAGGATGGCCTTCACGGTGTTGTCACCCCCCAGGTGCCCTCATCAGCCACGACAAGCTCCTGCTACAGATCAACCCCGAGCGGGAGCTGGGGAACATGAGCTACAAGCTTGGACAGGTCAGTATCGGCGGCGGCTTCCCCTCCCTCGAGCAGCCAGGGCATGTCCCCCTGCTATCCTCACTCGTTCTTGTCTGCCCTGAATTTGGGCCATTGGATGCATCCAGAAAAATTACATGCATTTTTTAAATAAAAGGAGGGCTTTTCTTCTATTTGTTCTCATTTATATTCTCTTCTCCAAAGATGATGTAAGGATCTTGTGTCTGTAGTGATGTGAGTGTGTATAAGTGCAGCGAGGTGGTATGAGTCAGGCGTTAGACTGCCAGGCTTGGGTGTGGTGAACACACAGTAGGGCCCTTGCTCGGTTTGGGCCCCAGGCATCCCTGCTGCCAACTCAGAGGGAAGTGGGGCCACATAACCCAGTGCAGCAGATGGGGCGGCTCTGGGCACCAGGGCAACAGCTTCCTGGACGGGTCACTTTGAGCTGTGTGCTTTGTGTCCTTGTGAGAAAGGCAGGTCAGTGACACATATGATAGTGCAGGCCGAGGAGCCAGAGGACATGTGTGCGGGTGGAGGGGACACCCATGGGTGGCCCGTCGGCTGCCCTGTCCACGTTTGTGTTCTCTCACACCTTACTGGTTTACTTAGCAGTTACACAGGACTGTTTCCTTTTTAGCTTTTGTTTCAGGGGACATTGGCCAGAGCAGGTGTTGGAAACACTTGATTGTCCCGAGGGCATCCCCAGTGGCCCCTGGCACAGACTCGAGGCAGAGCCCCCAGGCCCACTCCGTCCTACCCTCTCCTGCTCACACACACTCCTCCAGAAACAAGGAGCCACAGCCAGGCTCTCCATGCTGTCCTTGCCGAGACGTTTCTGCCCGAGATAAATCTGGTTGTTGGGGCTCAGTATCGGTGGTTCTACAGAAGTAGGTTTCTGAGGCACAGGCTTTGAGGGAGCTACCTGTGGCTCTCTGGGGGCTCTCTGGGGGCACCTGACCTCCTCCTGGATCCAGAAGCAGTAGCCCCATTGCCTTCCTTCTTGAGCGTCTGTGTTTACGTACAGCCACCAGGAGTGGAGCCCCGACCGTAGGCTAGACTAGACTAGACAACCAGGCGGCTCCCATGTCCCTCTGTACCGAGCGATCACTGACTTCTGGGGAGGGAAGGGAGCAGAAGGGCCGCCCTCTCTCGAGGCCCGAAGCTGGCTCTGAGGCTTCGTGGTTCCCAGTCCGTCTGTGGCAGCCTTCAGGCAGCTGCCTCCAAACGGCCCACCCCCCGTGCCAGGACCCCCACGGCTGATGGGATCTGAGGAGGAAACGATGTTTGTGCTGAATGGGAGTTGGGCTGGTGTGTGGACGGGGCTCACCAGCTGGGTGAGGTCTGTGCTGCATGCCAGAGGACTTCCATGCCAACAGACGTGTGGGAGCATGGGGCCTGTGTGAACTGGGTGCACGGGGAGGTGCCCTGGTGGATGGGAGGACTCCTGTCCCAGCACTCTGCCACCATCTTCAGAAGCAAGAGGAAGCGGGGGGCCTGCAGCTCGGGACAACCCCACGCCTGAGCACTGAGCCCACGGCCTTGTCTCCCCAAGGTGTCCATTCACTCCGTGTGGCTGGGGAACAGTATCACGCCCCTGAGAGAGGAGGAGTGGGAGGAAGAGGAAGAGGAGGAAGCCAATGTCCCTGCCCCGGCGTCACCACCCACGTCACCCGTCAACTCCAGGTCTCCCATCTTCCCTTCATTTCTACAATTTGAGGTTTCTTCTGGGTTATTTGATTTGTTTGGGGTACTGTTTGACATGAGTGTCTCATCTGTGTGTGGTGGGGTGGTCGCCCCTCTGGTTTCACTCTGCAGGAAGCACCGGGCGGGGGTCGATATCCACTCCTGCTCCCAGTTTCTGCTCGAGTTGTATAGTCGCTGGATCCTGCCGTCAGGTTCAGCCCGAAGGACGCCCATCATCCTGATCAGTGAAGTGGTTCGATCTGTAAGTTCGCCTTCCCTGCTCCCCCACAGGCGCGGCACTCGGGTAGTTGGCATGCACGTGCTCACACGTCCGCAGCAGTACAGATGCTGCGCACAGTCACATAGTCCACGGTCTCTGGGAACCTGGGAGGGCGCTCTTAGCGGCTTGCAGGTACAGGAGGGTGAAATCCTATTTCTCCAGCCCAGGGAGGGGCCGCTTTGTACGTTTCTGATCTCTGGCCGGTGAGACTGCCGTGTGCATCATGACATGGGGAGGCTCTGAAGGCCCCCTTGCTTAGCCACGTCCACCTTAAGGGCCCATCTCGTAAACGTTTGCTTTATTAGATGGGAGCTGGACTCTCAGTCCTGCCTCCACACCCCCTTTGAGAAGCTCCTGTGCGGGCAGTTGTTCTCTCTGTGGACTCGGCCTCCTGCACAATCGAAGACCCCAAAGGGCATTTGTGCGAGGACTGGGTCTGCGTTGTTCACCAAACTGGGAGTGGAATCGTGTGGTTTACAAATAGTTCCTTGTGAGCCACTGTCTTCGCCTCCATACCATCATGTAGCAGGAAGTGAGTGAGAGTTTGGAGCCCACGACTTCAGTCCCTGCTTCCTGCCCATGGTCCAGCCAGCTAGAGGCATCTGCACGGTCTCTGCCATGGGGGGGCTCCAGCCCTGATATGCCTCCATCCAGTAACGGCAGGCGACGACTTTGAGCCTGGTTCTTGCCAGTACGCAGCTTTTACGGTTCTTAAATCATTAGATACCTTGTCAAGGGGAAATACCCAAAACCTCCTTTTTAATGTGTAGTGAAAGTTTACAACCTGATTTTTTTTCCCAAAAATCAATAAATAGTAAGCACCTGTAATAAGGGTTTTTTTAATTTATCCATTTAAAATAACAGTGATTTTTATTTTAAAATAACACTTCTTAAACAATTAGTAAGACGAGCCTTGTTTTACATTTTTGCAAATCTCTTGACTGATTTTTTTTAAAAGAGAGTTGGAGGGGCGCCTGGTTGGCTCAGTGGGCTAAAGCCTCTGCCTGGGACACATGGGTGGCTCAGTGGGTTGGGCCTCTGCCTTTGGCTTGGGTCATAGTCTCGGAGTCCTGGGATCGAGCCCCACATCAGGCTCTCTGCTTGGTGGGGAGCCTGCTTCCCCCTCTCTCTCTGCCTGCCTCTCTGCCTACTTGTGATCATTGTCTGTCTGTCAAATAAATAAATAAAATCTTTAAAAAAAAAAAAAGCCTCTGTTGAGCATAGAGTCCGATGTGGGGCTCAATTCCAGGACCCTGGGATCATGACCTGAGCTGAAGGCAGAGGCTTTAACCCACTGAGCCACCCAGGCACCCCAAGAGTTGGATTCTTATGTCTGCTCTGCCTTCAGTCTAATATCAAAGGATTTCTAGAAAAGTCCTCTCTATGGTCAGAAGAGAGTAGAAAGGCAGACAGGGTCTCCATGTTACCACGGAAGCAGTTCCAACCTCAAGAGGCCTGGGAGGCACCCCAGTGTCTGCTGTGTCCGCCTTCAGCACTGCTGCTGCCGGGGTCTCACTGAGCGCCGCGTGGCCTGCGCCCGGGCCTCTGAGGAGGGCAGCGCTTCTGCCTGCGTGCCAGGTGATGGGGGAAGAAGTGAGCCTCTGAGAACTCAACATTTTGGGGAGATGGAGTCATCCAAGCATTTATTTCTGAAATAGTGGCCCATTTCTCTGTCCAGGGCTTTGGAGAGCCTGTACCCCAGTGCTATGGGGCAGGGGGGACCTAAGGGGGGTCTGGTGTTTTGCAGAAAAGCAGTTGAAGGGCTTCTCAGTGGCACCGCGGCTGTGACAGATCCAGGCGTCGACTCTCCCTGGGCATTGTAGACACAGAAGCATTCTTCAGAGGCTACTCGGTGACCAGTCCTTCGCCTGGTCTGTTCACACCTCTGTTGTAGGTTTCCATGGGGGCCACTTGCATACCTGGCCAGGACTCCTTTGGGTACCCAGCATGTGCATTTTGGATATTGTTGCTTACTTGCTGTCTGAACGTCCTGTGCCCCCAGCTCCTGGTGGTGTCGGACTTGTTCACGGAGCGCACCCAGTTTGAGATGATGTACTCGGCGCTCACAGAGCTGCGGAGGGTGCACCCTGCCGAAGACGAGATTCTCACCCAATACCTGGTGCCTGCCACCTGCAAGGCGGCTGCTGTCCTCGGGATGGTAAGCGTGGGCTGCTGTGGGAGCCACCTGGGGTCGGCCGCCTGGTGTTGTCCACAGGTGTAGCCTTGGCTTTGGACAACCTGGCACGGGCTGGAGGTCATCTGCCTCTTCGTGGGTCATGGTGAAGTGTGTTGTGTGGGCAAGCCTCGGCTTAGGGCTCTAGTACCCCTTAGGTCCGGGTCATCACAGTGACCCATCTTCCCCAGGAGCCAGGGGTGCAGGCAGTAGAAATGTGATGGCTCCTCCTCCAATCGCCCACGACCCCCCCCCCCCCCCCCCCCCCCCCCGCAGACCCCTGTGCTTCCTCTCACTGGAGCTTCCCTCCTGGGGGCCATGTTACCCTAGAAACCCTGCATGTCCTCCCCCATAGTCTGGGTGCTCTGGTCTCTTCTTGGCAGGAGGGCACATGGTCTACTAGTGAGTCCTTTCTTACTCCACAGCTAACTGACGAGAACTGGGCCGGTGGGGTGCACGCCGTTCTTTGTGCACCCTCACGTGGTGTCTGCTCACCAGATAGGCTGTGGGCACATGAACATGTTTGTGCACAGGCCCTGCCTTTGTTAGCTTGTCAGGGACTAAAGCTCGGCCTCCAGACAGCGCCAAGCTGGCTTGTGCTCTCGGCTGCGTAGCTGCTGCCAGTGACCCTGGGGCTCAGCCTCCTGTTGGCAACAGGGACTCCTCCATCTATCCCACACGTGGGGGCTGCCTCCTCCACATCCCCATGCGGTTCTGTCTGTCCTGGTGCTGCGGCAGGTCTCCCCCACCCAGCCCTTTGTGGAGAAGGCCAAGACCAGGTCACACAGGACGTAGCAGAGATGTGGGCCCACATGTGTGGCCTGCAGCCCTGCCTCTTGCCCCTTCCTGGCTGTGGCCCCTGTTGAATTTGTGCCTCTGATCCCAAGTGCCCGGGCAGGTACCCTGCATCCTGGGTGGCTGTCAACTGTGGAGCCACCATCCAGGAGCAGGAACAATGAGCCCATCAGCTTAACCCCCGTGAGCACGTCACTTCAAAGTGTGTGCTCTCCGGGTGTCGAGAGACACGTGAAAGCTGGACTTGAAAGGGTCTTTTTTGTCTTTGTGGGGGATTTCAGCTGCTGGCTGCATTTTCATCCTAATTGTGTTTTTGTACTCAGGCCCAGATCCCCCTAGACAAATGTCGTGTTGTCAATAAATTGAATAAGTTAAAAGCATTTTTCAGAAGATCCTGAGGCAAACGCTGTGTGTTCACACTGTCCCTGTCCTGACGTGCTCGCAGATGTCCCCATGAAGGTGGGGGCTCTGTAGCCAAATATTTCCACAGCGTTGGGGACCATGCCTCTCTCATGGCAGGTCCTGCTGGGGTTTGCAGAGGCAGGGGCTGGCCTCTGGTTGGGAGGGGTTCTTGGGAAGGCAGCACCCCACCCTGGTGTGTGCACATTGGCTCACAGGAACCCTTGGTGGCGAGAGCCACATTTCCCAGCCGGGGGGCGGGGGTGGCTCATGAGCACTAAGGTCAGGCCACCCCCATGCTGCTTTCTGCAGCCGCTTCTTCCCCAAGAAGGAGTGAGTCTGGAGGGAGGAGTGTGGCATGCTTGGTTTCTGCGGCACACCACTAGGTCTTGGGCACTGAAAGAACACAGGTAACATTTTGGTCCAGGTCGGTGTAGACTACTGTCCAGGGTCCCCAAGACCACCCTGGGTTTTTGCTGGGAAGATTCACATATACTCAGCTGGAGGTTTATCCCGGTGAACACAGATAAGGCAAAATAGTGAAGGGAACAGGTACGGGGTCGGGGGCCTTGGAGGGACGAAGTCCAGAGGAAACAGGAACCAGCAGCCAGCATCCTCTCCCGGGGAGTCAGGTGGGACACACTCTGTTCCCAGCAGCGCCATGTGACAACACATGTGGCGTCCCTTCTTCCGGGGAAGCTCATGAGAGACGCAGAGCAGGGCTCTCGCCAGGGCTAATCCTGTGGGCCCCTCTCCGTGGCTCACCTCCAACCGCAGAGCTGTTGGTGCTGACTGCAGCGTGGGAAGGGGACAGGAGGAAAGGGTGTTGGCACCGACTGTAGAGTGGGTGCAGACAGGGTGGGGGGCACGTCTGAGGAGCTGAGAAGGCTCCCGATGGCCAGGAGCCCAGGCGCCTGCCTAGGGCCAGTGCTGTGCAGGCCTCTCCAGCAAAGTCCTCGCAGTATATTGTCTTCCTCTATAGCATGAGGTCAGCCCCTCCTCAGTCTCTCCCGTTGTGGTGGGCTAACCTCTGCCCCTGTGCCCGTGCCCTAGGACAAGGCTGTGGCAGAGCCAGTCAGCCGGCTGCTAGAGAGCACACTGAGGAGCAGCCACCTGCCCAGCAAGGTTGGGGCCCTGCACGGTGCGCTCTATGTGCTGGAGTGCGATCTTCTGGACGAGACAGCAAAGCAGCTCGTCCCAGTCATCAGCGACTATCTCCTCTCCAACCTCAAGGCGGTGGCCCAGTGAGTACGAGTGGCCTTGTGGGGTCTCCATGTGGGATAGGGTAGGGTGGATCACACATCAGGTGGTGGGGCCCAGGGTGGCACCCTTCCGTGGGGACGGGGGCCGAGGTCCCTGAGATACAGGGACAGCACATACCATCAGCTTGGTCCTCACCTCGTGGTTTCAGCTGCGTGAACATTCACAGCCAGCAGCATGTGCTGGTCATGTGCGCCACCGCCTTCTACCTGATCGAGAACTATCCCCTGGACGTGGGCCCAGAGTTCTCAGCCTCAATCATACAGGTGAGTGGCCTGGGGCGGCCTGCTCTGGAACAGGAGTGGGCATGCACACACGGTCACCCGTGGAGGGGAACGGTCAGGTCATTTTGATTTGGGGAATAGGCACGAGCCACAGAGGCCTGACCCAGAAGTATTTCTTCTCACTCAGATGTGTGGGGTGATGCTGTCCGGAAGTGAGGAATCCACCCCATCCATCATCTACCACTGCGTTCTGCGGGGCCTGGAGCGCCTCCTGCTCTCAGAACAACTCTGCCGGCTGGATGCGGAGTCCCTGGTCAAGCTGAGTGTGGATAGAGTGAATGTGCACAGCCCACACCGGGCCATGGCCGCCCTGGGCCTGATGCTTACCTGCATGTACACAGGTGAGCTGCGGGGCCCCAGAGACTGGCCCAGGCCCACTCGGGCCTGGCAGGTTAGTGACCCCGGGCTCCAGGCCACATGGGCCTCCTGTCTCTGTGAGAGAGAAGCATTCTCATTTTTGGGACACAGACCATGGGGCCTCCCTGGTATTTGGGGGAGATCTAGAGTCTGGGATTGTGGGGTAATGGGCTCAAGGTCACATTGCTGTACAGGCTTCATTCAGAGCCGAGCCTGGGGAGCAGGTCTGCAGACCGACCACCGAGCCCTGTGTACCTGGGTCGGGCCCTGGGCTGCTGAGAGTTCCCTTCAGCTGGCTTCACAGCATCTCCCAGGGTTTGTTGAACTGCTGTGAGTTCAAGGCACAGTCTTCAAAACATAATAGTACCGAACGATTTGTTTCAGGAAAGGAGAAACTCAGTCCGGGCAGAAGCTCAGACCCCAGCCCTGCGACCCCAGACAGCGAGTCAGTGATTGTGGCAATGGAGCGCGTGTCTGTTCTTTTTGACAGGTAAGAAATGAAGCCCACCTTTGCCCTGAGCTGCCCTGGCGTGCTCGCTGGAGGCAGTTGCCTTCCCACGCACCTGCTCTCCTCTCAGCCTTGCCCCTGTGGTCCTCTAGCTTCCTACTTGTGTCCCGACCGGGCACACACCACATTCAAGGCTCTGCGGCAGTGGGCCATCCTTCGAGCTCAGCACCCAGGAGTCTGGGGTTGACCAGCTCTGAGGTCAGTCCGAGTGCTCGCCCGTCTGTCGTGAAGGTGGCGGGGAGCACCCATCAGCATGGAGGCGTTAGGGGGAGCTTGTTAACGAGACAAGTCCTGCACATGGACTTCTGAGCAATCCTGAAGACATCCATCACACGCTGCTGCCTTCATGGGAGAAGAACCTCGTGGTCAGAACGTGCTCGGCTGCCTACCCCTGGGGCGTGGGGGCCCAGCCTTTGAGCAGCATTAGTGGTAACTTCAGGGCTAGTGTTGAATGGACTATGACAAACATTTAGACAGTAAACAGAAGTGCTTCTGGGGGCTTGTAGTTAATCCCCGCCTTCCCCTACTTCATGCGCTTGTGTCCAGGGTTGGCTCGGCTTGCCAGTTCTGGAAAATGGGTTAGGCACCTTGCCAAGCTTTTTCCCCAGGACAGGGTCCCCGGTTCTGACCCAGGCATCCCAGCCCAGGCGACATGATGCGTCTGTGGCCTTGGGAGGCCCATTGTGTGCCGCTCAACCTGTCCTGTTCCTTCAACTCGGTCTGCCAGAAGCATCTGGCTTTCACTGGAGCACACTGAGCAAGGTTGTCCCTGTGTCCACTTGGGCTGTGAGGTATTATGGAAAGCCAAGCACTATAGTCTATTTCTGTGTTGAAATTTAAAATGAGTATTTATAGCCATTCTTCCATTCTACACAGATCTGTCAAGCCGGGCCACAGCTGGGTGGCAGGCAGGGGAGCCCACATTCAGGTCCCTGTCTTCATGGACTTTGTGCCCCAGTGCTAACCAAATAGACCAGTGTTTTAGTGAGTGCCCTCAGGTGTGCTACTTGGTCATGCTCCAGACACGAGGTGGGGACAGCCGTGGGCGTCACCCAGAGCAGCAGCCTCACATGTGCCAGGCTATAGCCAGCATCTGCAGCAGGAGATCTGAGCACACCTAGAAGGGGGCACGGGTCCAGTTTCTGAGTCAGTTCTGGCACTTTCCGCAGTGTATGGCCCTCCATACATACTCACGTGGCCACCCTCGGGGTGTAGACTGAAGTCTCGGGGGTGAGGGGCATCAGCAGGAGTGCGTGCGGGCCCAGTCAAGGAAGAAGAAAGGTCCTTGCTGACTGCAGTGCTGTGGCAGCAGAATGGGGGCTGAGAAGGAGGTCATAAAGCATTTGGACATGGACGGAAATGAACGTAATGTTCTTAGGAGAACTCCTTAGGGTTCTTAGCTTTTTTTTTACTCTCCAATGGCACCATCTGAAACCCTTTCTGCTTATTACTTGGCATGACTTGGAAACCCCTCTCTGAGTCAGCCCCCACCATGGGGTGGGGGCACTGGGTCTGCGTTCACCTGCAGGTCCCCAGCGAGGTCAGCAGGAGTGGGGGAGCTTCGCCTCTTTGCTCTTGCAGGTCATGTCCTAGGGCCCAGGCCATCTCTCAACTGGTTTCAGACACAAGGCCTTCTCAGGGTGAGGCCAGACTCTGACCTGTGTCCCCTCCTTTTAGGGTCAGGAAAGGGTTCCCCTGTGAAGCCAGAGTGGTGGCACGGATCCTTCCTCAGTTTTTGGATGACTTCTTCCCACCCCAGGATGTCATGAACAAAGTCATTGGAGAATTTCTGTCCAACCAGCAGCCGTACCCACAGTTCATGGCCACTGTTGTGTACAAGGTGAGGGCATGGGGTCATGGAGCCGGGGCCCCTGAGGTTGACTCACCCAGACTTTTCAGACTGAATGCCTTTTACTATCTGCGTGTGCTGACCCAGTAGACTTGCCCGTGGGCCTAGTTCCTCACCTTTGAGAACCAGAAGCTTGCCATGACCCCGCCTCTCATCTTTCTCAGGTTTTCCAGACTCTACACACCACTGGGCAGTCATCCATGGTCCGGGACTGGGTCATGCTGTCCCTCTCCAACTTCACACAGAGGACCCCAGTGGCCATGGCTGTGTGGAGCCTCTCCTGCTTCTTCGTCAGTGCTTCCACTAGCCCATGGGTCTCGGCTGTGTATCCTTCCCTGGGTCCAGGCTGGCACACGGTAGTTTCTGTTTGTCAGCGTCTGGGTTCCTGTTTTCTGTTAGAGTTTTTACAAGGAATGCAGCTGTCAAATGACGTTTATCTTAAGCCTCGAGAGAGTGCAGCATTGGTAAGAGAACAGAAAGGCGAATGTTTACCACACTGACCAGGACCGCTGGGAGAGGTGGGGCGGGAGGGGTCCCCCGGGCAGCAGGAGGTCCCCGTGGACTCCTCCCGCCTGCCTTCGGGCCCTGTGCAGTTGGCTGTGTGGCTGATGCTGGTTTTCATTATTCCTGGTCCATTGTGCCTCGTGTCAACCTTGCGGGTGAAAGGCTTAAGTAAAGATCTAGTTCCCACCCCAAAAATGCTGGCTGCCAAAAGGGGATGTTCTTCTCTGGCAGCCTTCCCCCAAGACAAACGAGAGCCTCTGAGCAGACAGCGGTCCTGGTGCTGGCGGCTGGCCTCGCTCAGCATTGCCAGGGAGGGCCTGGGCTGGGGGGCCATGGCTCTGGCCTTCCTCTGTGGGAGCAGGGCCTGTGGGAGCATCAGCAGACAGAACTGTGCGGGGAGCCAGGCCAGGTAAGTACTGAGGAGTGGAGCACCCCCGCCTCGGGGCTCCCCTTCGCACCGGGCAGAGCCAGGCTTCTGGTTGCTGCAGCAGCGTCTGTTGGCCGTTCCCAGCTTGGCTAGCAGGAACGAGGTGGGAGGCAGCTGCTGCTGCTGTCCAGGTGCCCTGCCTCTGCTCCGGGCGGCCTGTGTGTAGACCTGTGTTGGGGAAGGACAGCCTGGTGAGGCCAGAGAGGCACAGACAGGAGACCATTCATTCTTCCCTCACTTGAGCTTTGCTCCCTTGACTCATCTGCCAGCCTTCCCCATGTCATCAGCAGGATGGGCAAGCTGGAGCAAGTGGACATTAACCTCTTCTGCCTGGTGGCCACGGACTTTTACAGACACCAGATAGAAGAGGAGCTGGACCGCCGGGCCTTTCAGTCTGTGTTCGAGGTGGTCGCGGCACCAGGAAACCCATATCATCGACTGCTGACTTGTTTGCGGAATGTCCACAAGGTCGCTGCGTGCTGAGCGCCCACGTGGGGCAGTGACCCTGGAGCTGGGGATCCCGCCTGTGTCGGCGCAGCTCTGCACACGGGCCTCCCTGCTCCCCCGTGTCGCATCGTGGCCGGGCAGGTGGTGTCCGGCTCTGCCACGTGACGGAGGAGCCCTGTGGCAGTGAGGCTCCTTGCAGGGAGCATATGCAGTAACGTGGGGTTGAGCCTGAGTCCTTGCGGAGGACAGGGCAGCTGTGTCACTAACCCTCTGTGCCGCGGCTAGTGCGAGACGCCAGCTAACCAGCCGTTCCCGTCCTCCCCATGCCCAGTGTGCTCGCGGCTGCCGGGCCACAGCTGCTCTTGCATCCAGGGCGGAGTCCTTGTGCTTGCAGGGTGGCCCGGGCCCCTCTGCTGTCCCACAGGCAGGAGGTGGTGCCAGCGGGCTGTGGGGAGCACTCCCCGGGCTCTGCGGTGTGTGCGGGTCCGGGGTGGGGGGGTTGCTGGGTACGTGACACCCAGCGCCATACTTCCCTTTCTCTGTTTTCTTCTCAGGATTTAAAGTTTAATTATATCAGTAAAGAGATTAATTTTAAGGTAACTTTCTCTGCCTGCGTAGAGTATGTGCATTGCCAAGTCTGTGCCGCACGCAGCAGCACCGGTGGAGGCTTCCCTGAATAGGGGCGCTCCCGCCACCACCTGCTCTCCGTCCCGCAGCTCCTCCTGCCGGACACCTGCCTTCCATATTAACACGCCAGCCGCGCTCGGTGGCGCACTTCACCCTTTCTCGCGTGTTCACATCTAGTAAGAATCTAAGGCTGTTTAATGTTGAGGTGTCTGCGTCAGGAACGCACACAGCCTCTCTGGGGATTGGAAAGTACTGGCCCCTGTCCCGTGCACAGGTGGGGTCTCTCCTCCCACCTGGACGGCTCCAGAGCTTCCACCCCAGTGAAGGTCTACTGTGCTGGTCCCTCACTGACAAGGCCAGCCCACCCAGCTCTGACAGTCTGTTGTGTCCAGTGACACCGGCCCGGTTGGCCTGTGACCCCATCCCGAGTGGAGTCTGGGCGGCTGTCTGTCCATGGGCCAACTGGCCGCTCTTGGGGTCTGGTTCCCATGTGGTCCCTCTTGTGTGTTAGGGCCCAGGCTCTTGGTCAAGGGCAAAGGTTGGCAGCCATTCAAGAAGGACCCCAGCACCTCCTAGGTGCCCTTCCCAGCTCAGCCTATACATTGGGCCTCCTTTCGGGAGGGTGCAGATCTGTGCCCAGTGGACCCAAGATGGGGCTCGATTGGAAGGAGCAGGAAGGAGACAGGACTGGGCAGTGGTTGGCTGGCCCATGGCCCCTCAGAGCCACTGCTTCTTCCCAGACCTAGGCCACAGGACGAGCTTTCTGTTTCCAGCCCCAAAGTAGCCAAATTGTCCAGTGCAGAAGAGGCCTGGCCGTTTGGGTTGACCTCTGCTGGACAGAGGTGTGGTGTACCTACAAGTGGGCCCGTGCTTGCTGTCTGACTAGGCTGGCAGGCTCTCTGCCCTCTTGGCCCCCAGAGACGGCACATCGTCACGTGGTGACCGCCACACCATTCAGCTTGGCTGTGAGTTCAAATGCAGGTAGTGTTTGGGGTATTTCATGGGGTAAGTGGAAGAGAACATCAAAGCCCTTTTCCAGAGTCTACAGAGGAGGAATATTGGTACATGGTTAGTTACCCTAACGTCTGGCCAGCATGGGCCTGACATCCCATCATAACACACGCAGCCAAACTGCCGGGAGACTCCTGAGCTGACTGTCTGCCCCAGAGCTCCCGTTTCCTTCTGCCCTTTCCTGCTGCTGCGGTTTGGGACCTACTGGGGTGCAGGGTTTTCCCGCCAGCCTCCACAGAGGCCCCACCGAACCAGGGCGTGAGTGGTAGAAATGGGTCCCATGTCTGAGCAGGATCGGAAGGGAACCTTAATGGAAAGTAGGTCACCATTGTTCCCGCCCCCGCTGGCCTCCCATTTCTTGACCTGCCATTTCCCATAAAAAGCCTGGTGGGATGTTTGTGAGTGCGGGGAAAGTGTGCCCCCACCCCCACCCGCCCCATTACCTCCGCGGCCCTGAGATGGGAGCACCGCGGGCCACGTGCTCTTCCTGCTGAGGTGTTGACATTGTAGGTGGTAGCACTGTGAATGGGAGGTTTGGAGCTGTTCCCCCTAGGAGCCATATCACTGGGCTCACCTGTAGGCGTCCCCATCTTCCCTTGTTTGTCACCGACCCGAGATCGTCATCTCTTAACAAGGGGGCCTGGAGCCCCGCTCTGGCCATGGGCGACGACCCACAATGGGCTGTGTGCTCAGAGATGGACAGGAATTGGCGAGCGCAGTTCTTAGCCATGGAGAGCAGATAGATGTGTGCCTGCGCAGACCTGTGATTGTACGTATGTCTCCGTATGCAAATATGCAAGGCTACCCAGGATGGCTGAGGCAGTTCTCAGAATTCGGCTTTTCTTAGCTGGCCACGTGGAGTTGGTTGCATGGCTGAGACATCTAGGAACCGTGTCATTGCTCGTTAAAATCCTGAGAAAAGGATCCGCCTTTCCAGCTCTCTGCACAAGGAATTAAAACTCTATCAAGTTCCTAGAAGTCTGTGGCAAGCAGCAGTCATCAATCCAGATGTTGTTGAAAATGCTAATTTGGCAGGTCTATTTGCAGTGGGGGAGTTGTTTTCCTGCTGACACTTTGAACACAGACTTGAATGAAACCAGGGCGATGTCCTTCTGCATGCCTTCCCCAGAAACGTGCCTCCCCTCCCTGCTGCCCCACTGTGGGCTGCCAGTGCCCGCATCTCCTGCCCTGTCCTATTTTTGCCAGCAAATGGATCCGGAGGATGAATGAAGCTGACCCTTCCAGACACCCCAAATGTAGCATCAGAAGGCCCTGCCTCTTAGAGGACCCCCACCGCACCCAGGCCCCCCCTCCATTGCAGATGTCACTTCCAAGGCCCCAAGGCCCCAGGGCAGCTTCTCCCGGGGAGCTGCAACGAGCCCTTGTGAGTTCTTTTGGAACAGACTCTGACGAAGCTTTCTTTGGTGGGGGTGGGGGGGTATCTCTGGTATTGTGGGGAGTGGAGTTCAGATACTGTGAGCACCTTCCCAGTCCTCACTTTCCATTGTGTCCTTCCCTCTGCAGTGAGCCCTTGAAGCCATGGCTCCCGGTCAGGGTGACTGTGGGGTGGTTCTTTGTGGGGGGCAGGGGGCAGCAGCAGGGGACCTGCCTTGCTGGAGAGCTCAGGAGGGCTGTGCTGCTGCTGCTGGCCTGGAAGATTCAGGGGTCACTTTGCCCTGTGCACCCGTCACCTTCAATGCAGTCGAAGGAACCCCCTCCCCTCCCCCGAGTGCTTCTGGGAACACCTGGCCCTGTACAGTCCCTGCTGTTTCCCGGTGCAAACTGGGTGGTGACCACTGGTGCTGGAGGATCGTGGCCGTCATGGATGCAGGTGGTTGAGCTCCGAGCTGAGCGGGGGCCCCCTGTCCACGCTCGCCACTATGCACTACGGTGCGGTCCCAGTTAGCGGGCTGTGCGCGCTATGGTGCGGTGCCAGTCAGCGGGCTCTGCACTCCTGCCACGCCACCACCACCATCCCCCCAACGTGGGGAGCCAGCAAGGCTGTGAGGGGCACGTCCCGGAGCCCTGACCTGGACCTGACTGTCCGCTTCCAAGAAGAGAGGGAAGGACTGACATGCGATATGTATTTAAATTTTTTTAAACTGCTGCAAACGTTGTGTATCTGAATTAAAGGGAAATAACACTACATGCTGCTGTGCGAAGCATGCTTGCTCCTGGAGAACCCCCGCCAGGGACGCTGGCCTGCGCCCGGGGTGAGGGAGCGGGCTGGGTGCGGGTTGGCCAGGTGTGTCTAAGAGGGCCCCACAGATGTGAGCCACTTGGGACGTTGCAATCTGGCCATCCCAGGGCCACGTGGCTTGGGCATTGTATCCGGCTCCATGTGTGTCCCGGGCCCTACGGGGTCATCAGAGCTGGCGCAGGGCTGGAGCCCTCATGTGGGCTGGGACCTGGCCGTTGAGCTCTCCTCAGGGCCCTGTCGGCAACCAAGCTCCTGGCCTGCCTATTTGCACTTCGAAGTCTTCGCCTTGGAAGACCTCACAGGTCCCCAAAGTCTTGCCTACTCCCCTGAATGGGGAGCTGCACTTCTTAATTCTGGGTGGGCCCCTGCTCGGGAGCTGTGGCAGTGGGTGTTGTAATCTTGGGGTGCAGCTGTCCTACCTCCAGCCTGCACTGACCACAACCCCAGGTGGCAGACTGATCTGGCAGGGTACTGTGTCTATGTTCACTCCTGTCCCGTGGGTTCCTGCCCGTCGGCAGTGTGGCCCCGCATCCTGCACCACAGTGGGTTCCACACAGGCAACACAGGCAACTTAGTCCCTGCCCTCAGGGTGGCAGTGTGGCCAAATGCACAGATCTCCCCAGGCTCCGTGGCAGCCCCACACACTGCCTTGCCCTGCACTGGGACCATGCTGGAGCACTGGACAGCAGGTGCTGGCTGCTCATTCCAGCGGCCCTACACATTTGATGGGGCGACTTCAGCTCCCTAGATCTGACTGCTCAGTGATCCAGTTCCAAGGCCTCTGACAGGCCCTATGAGTTTCCAAGACTCTCTCCCCCTTCCTGGTCCAAGCACAGACAGCCAGACACTGCCTGGGGCACCTGAGCACACCTGGCCTACTGTTTTTTCTAGAAAGCAGGGTCCCAGAGCCTCTGGTTTGAGTGGCTTTGCTGTTGCCCACACCCCTGTAGCAGAGGCGCCCTCCTCTGAGCCTCTGGAACTCTGCCGGGCATGGTGGAAGCATCTGGCCTCGCCCCCCAGGCAGCCTGGTGGAATACAACACCGTGGGAGGAAGCATTCCACCTGGGCCGCTGGGCGCAGATGTGGTCCTGCTTTGTGACATCCCCACGACTCCTCTTGGAAAGCCATGAGCACGTTTCCTGCAGTTTCCACTGATCTAGGCTTCAACAGCCCGGCCCCTGTCTGCCTGGATGGCACTTCCCCACCAGCCTCCCAAGCAGGAAACCTGGAGGCCACTCCCAATGGCCTGCTCCTTGCTGGCCGTGTCCTCTAGGGAGCCTGGGGTTCCCAGGCCAAGGGGCACTTGGGATGTGGGTGGGCCAAGGGGAGCCACTGGTGCAGGGTTGGGGCCTGCCCACCAAGGCAGAGGGCTGACAGGTAAGGGTCTGGGCCCCCCAGGGATGTAGGGAAAAGGGCAATGGTGCTAGCCTGGTGAGCTGGGCCTGCAGCACCCTGCCACCCCCACCACACACACACAGCACACCCACCCACACAGTGCTGGGCCGCAACTTGGAGCTTCCTCCCACTGTGAGCTGTGCCATCTGAGGCAATCATTGCCCCCTTCCAGTGGGACAACGCCCACCTTCTGGCCCCGCCCTCCAGGGCTCAACCATGCCACCCCCGCCCCCCACCATACTTTGCCACATTCCTTGAGCTTCCCTGCATTTGCCCAGGACGGTGTGTTTCCACTGCTGAACTCACCTGCCCACTGTGATGGGCTTGGCTTGTAGGTATCTGCTCTTGGCAGGCGCCAGAGGCTTCTTGTGGGCACACCTGCTTCCTACCCTGGGCCTGCCTGGCTGGGCCCCCAGCATGCGGAGTAACTCCTACCGAGCAACAGTTCACAGGGCCCACAGCCGTATGGCCACACGGGTGCCCTGGCTTCCCACTGAGGCTTCACCACCCTTCTTCCTGCAGGTGCTGCCGGATGCCCAGCCCCTGGCCCTCTGCTTCCCCATCCCTCAGAGACTGAGGCCATGCAGCTGTGCCAAGGTATGAAGCCCCTCCCAATACAGGACAGACAGGGCCCCCCCCCCCACCTAGCCAAGGCTGTACTTGGAGGCCCACCTGAGCACTCCCCTTTTGGGGGCTTCCAGTGCCCCCTGAAACCCGAAAAGACAGTTGGACTCCAGCCTCTTGCTGGGACCCCTCTGGACGCACTGGCTGGAGGGAAAACAGGACACGCCAACCCCTCTTCAAGGGCCCCTGTTTGCTGGAGCGCTGAGCACAGTGATGCCTGTGTGCCGGCGGCTGCCCCTCAGCAGCAATGGGACCAGCTAGCCTGCAGGCTGGGGGCCTCGGGGCAACAGCTTCCTGACGTGGCTTCACTGTCTCCAGCCAGGCCAGCTTGCTCGTCTCTGTCCTCTTCAGTGCTCTTCTGGCCTCTCCCTTGGGCCCCCACCCCTATCTCAGGAGGTGCCTGGAGGCAGCCCCGCTCAGCCCTGGGAGCCATGGGGGAAAGCCTTCGAGGGCGGTAGCGCTGAAAGCCTTTGCCTGAGCACTGGGGGCTTCCTGGAGGGTTCAGCAGCCCTGAGCCTTCCTGGGGGGTGCTGCCTGGGCAGGTAGCTGTGTCCCTGTGGCCCCAGGTGACCCCGGCGGCCCGGAGAGGAAGAAGCTCCTACAGGGAGCTGATGGCAGGGCTAGGCCTTGAACCAAGAACCCGCTGAAGGTGGGGCAGAGGCTCCTCTGTGCCTACACACATGCCCCTGCTGCCCTCGCCCAATGCACTTCCAGTTCTGACCCAGCCTGGACACCTCCTGCCCTTCCACCTGACAGTTCCCCATTCCAACCTCATCTCTCGGGTGCGTGGCCAGGTCTGAGGAGGACTTCTGTTAACCGTGGTAATGCCTGGACTTCAGGAGTCCCTCCCCCCCGGTTCAGGCCACCGCCAGAACCCCACAAATGCCAAGCAGCCTCATTGATGGCCCATGGATGCCAGAGCCTGGCTGGGCGCCTATGCCTGGGGGATGGGGCTGGGGCCTCTCCAGCAGGTGCGGAAGGTCCCTGCACATAAGCCACTGGGGTTTTACCTTTTAATTTTGAATGTTGGTGCCTTTAGGTGGCGCTTTTTCTCCATAATCCCCATGGGTTCTGTGGCCTTGGTCTCCTGCCTTGGGGGACCCCAGGGAGCACCTCAGCCCACCCCCTGCCTGGCTTTCAAGCCCACATTTACTCCCACCCCCCCCCCACACACTCCTCCAGGGATGGTCACACTGTCTCCCTGCCGGCTCCCCTTTGTGCTCCTGCAAGTGGGCCTTGCTGCCGATGTGAGCCTGGTTCTTTCCCTCAGCACCCTCTGCCTTCCTGGTGAGCCAGGCCCCCGGTAAGCACCCCTGTGTTGCCATGCAGAGCTCACTTTTGTCCTGTGGTGTGCCCTCCCAGCCCCGCTGATGCTGGCAATCTGTGGCCCCGGCCCTCAAGACATCAGAATGAGCCTTTGTCAAGCCCTGGTGGAGACCTGCTGAGGGATGGTGAGGGTCCCATGACCAAGGACCCCAGCCATGGCCAGTAGCCACCTTATCAGCACTGGGGGGGCCTCCCAGGAGACCCCAGGAAATGCTGGGGAAATTGGCCAGGCACACAGCAGTTTGCACTGGCTATGTCCTGTGTGCCTTGCCCAGGACCATGGGCACATAGGAAGGGTAACAGGTGTTTTTTACTGGGAGCCTGCCAGCCTGGGCTCCTTCAGGAGACAACACAGTAAGGGGTCAGACGCAGTTCCAAGCCAGCCCCTTACCCACAGGCTGACTTCACCTCTCCACCCCTTGGGCTTTTCAGGGGTAAAATGGGGATAACCATGAGGATCAAAGTGGGAGATATTATCTATAGCTCTTAAAACAGTGCCCAGGATCCAGAGAATACTCAAATTATTATGTTCTCACTTTTGCAAGTATTCTTAATCCAGGATCACACAGCTAGAGTAGAAAATAAAATGGCCTGGCTTGATGTAGATCCAATTGTCATGAGGGAAAAAGGGAAGAAAGACCAAAACCAAGTAGGAAGACTACAGAGAGGAGGTGATGTCAGAATAGGGCTTTGAAGAATGAGTAGGAGTTTGCCAGTAAGTCCAAAAGCCAAGTCTAGGTGATCTCTTGGGAAGGGAGGGGCTACCTGAGATTGGTCCCTTTGTTTGCTCATGTAGTTACCCAGCAAGACTTTAGCAAACCCTTTTCCGTGAGGTACTGGGGCTGCAAGGAGCACGCCACCCACTGGGCGGAAGCAGGTCAAGAGCAGATGGCGCTGAGCAGGATGAGGTTAGGGCTGTGCTGGGGCTGCCCAGGATGGGACAGACAGATAGACACAGCCACCTGCTGCCTACCACTCCCTGGCCTTGAGAACTGCCCTGACTTCTCTGCTCACCCCACATCACCAGTCCCACCTTCACGGAGGGAGACAGGCCATCCTGCCTGGGCTGGCCTTGGTGCATTTCCCATAATGAAGTGGGAGCGCGTTGGCCAGGAGCACGCTGGGTGTGGAGCATGTTGTAGGTAGGCAAGGGTCAGTGTGTGTGTGTGTGTGTGTGTGTGTGTGTGTGTGTGTGTGTGTGTTGCCACGGGTCCCCAGTGGCTTCTGCTCCTCTATGTCTACCCTAAGCATCCGCCTTGCTGCCCATCCTCCTCTCCGTCTCTGCATCTCCCTCTTCATTTGCCCCGGGCCCTCATTTTGTCCCTCCCTGACTCCCCCCATCGTGGGCCCTTCCTGGGTCCCTGGCCTGTGTGAGTGGGGCGGGGCGGGGCGGGGGGCCGTGGCCTGGTCCCCAGTCCCCGAGTCCAGGGAGCCCACTGCACGCCAGGCTCCCGACGGGCCGGGCTGGGAGGCGGGGCCGGCGCCGGGCAGCATGATTTGGGTCTGGCCCGCTTGCTGCAATATTGATGGCCCGTCAGGGCAGCCCTGATTCCTGCGCTTTCAGTTAAAAGGTTTCTGTTGTTGTAGCTTATGCAGTTGCTCTGTTGCTATGGAAACGTGACATCAAAATGACGTTTCCCGTTTAAAAGCTTTTAACTAAATTCCTGCCTGTCAGATGTAGGCCCCATTTTGAGCGCCGAGCTGCCTTCCAGGAGTGGGGCTCCCGCCCTGGTGTGCAGGCCACGGGCCGCCTGAGCGCCCTCTTTTAACCCCGCAGGTGCCTCCAGCATGGCGGCGGCTGAAGTACCCGGCTACCTGGTATCTCCGCAGACGGAGAAGCACCGGCGCGCCCGCAACTGGACGGACGCCGAGATGCGCGGCCTCATGCTCGTCTGGGAGGAGTTCTTCGAGGAGCTGAAGCAGACCAAGCGCAACGCCAAGGTGTATGAGAAGATGGCCAGCAAGCTGCTGGAGATGACGGGGGAGCGCCGGCTGGGCGAGGAGATCAAGATCAAAATCACCAACATGACCTTCCAGTACAGGTGGGCTCTAAGCGCCGCGTGCCTGCACGCCCCACGCCCCGCGCCCCGCGCCCCAGCCCCGCACTGGCCCAGCCCTGGCCCCGCATCAGCGGGCTGCCACCGGCCCCTCGGAGCTGAGTCAGGAAGGCCCTGTGTGGGCAGAGCCTGGCCGCAACACAGGGCCTGCATGAACTGCTGCCTTCTGTCGCCGAGGTGGGGAAGCTGAGGCCCAGCATGATGGGCCGTCGCCTGGCGGCACCCCACCCAAGGCCCCTGCCCAAGCCACCCACAGGCAGTTCCCACTTGGTGAGAGTGCATGCTGGTCGCCCAGGCATGGCTCAGCTAAGCAGGGAAACTGAGGCCAGGGGCGAGAAGGAGGCTCCACTCCCAGGCCTGTAGATCTCGCCTGGTGCTCACACTCTGTCCTTTCCAGCAGCCACCAAGCCCAGCTGTGAGCACAGCCAGCATGGTCCATGATTGGTGAGCCAGGTGTGTTGTTGGGCTGATGCTGGGGTACCCAGCAGGCCCCCACTCGTGGAAAGGGCCTTATTTGTGGAAAGAAGCCGTGGGGATCCAGGCCTGGCCCCACATCTGCCTCTACCCTTCCTGCTGTGGCTACCTTGCCCTGGCAGTCTGAGGGAGGCTGCTGGGTTGGGGCTGTGGACAGGGTTCCCAGGTGGGTGCACTCTGGCACCCCGTGGGGAGACAGCCCCGGGGCCACAGGCCCAGCACCTCAGGGGTGGGGGTGGGATCCAGGCCTGTCTGCAGACAGTCACTGTGTGCAGAGGGTCCTGGGCATGGCCAGGGTCACAGGTGTGGACTGGGTCATGGCCGTGGCAAGGGTCATGGGCAGGGCTAGGGTTGTGGTCAGGCCAGGGTCCTACCGGGGGAAAGGTTGCCCCAGAGCTAGGGGCTGTGAGGGGAACTAGCAGCAGAGAGAGTGGGGGGGTCTTAGGGCATACTGGCAGAGGTAGACCTGTCAGTGTCCCTGAGAGAGATGCTGTCCCCGGAGCACATGCAGGTACCCAGCAGCTCCCAGCTCCAGTGTCCTCCTGCTGCTCCTAGGGACTGCTGTGAGCAGAGGGCAGGGACTGCTGTGAGCAGAGGGCAGAGGCATTGTCAGGGCTGGGTGTAGACAGGGCCTGCAGGCTTGCCCTGGGCACCTTGAGGGGATCTGCCCTACCAACAGTAGACAGGGGGCCACCCCTTGCCCCTCCTGGCCTGCAGCTCCCAGCCCGTCTGGGGCCTGGGATGCATGCAGAGGCTTCCCAGGGCCTCTGACGTCCAGTTGCCCATTTTCAGTTGTTAACTTCTCATGGCCCTTGAAGGAGTAGTTCCAGGACGTGGACCTGCCGGAAGGCCCATTTCCACCTGCAGCCCCAGCTCCCAGGCAGGCCCAGGGGCCAGAAATGAGGCAGCCATAAGGGCCTGAAGGCCTCAGTCACAACATAAACAATGTTGAGTTCCAGCTACCAGCTTGAGGGCTGAGTTGTCCGTAGACATGTGTGTCCCCATCCCCCCCTCCTCCATGCACACGACGCACCCCTCTATGCCTCGTGGGGGGGGGTTGCCCATCTGACTCACAAATTCATGGGCTCTGATTGGTGTCTGGCCGAGTTATTAATTATTTATCCTGAGAGCCTTCTGCAGAGTCCCAGGGGAGGTGTTGTATTCCATTCCTGGAGGTGGGGGCTGTGGGCCAAGGAGGCCATAGGAGAGGAGGAGGGTGCAGCAGAGCTGGGGCCTGGGCCCTCCAGTGGGGCTCCATTCCAGATGCTGCTGGGGGTAAGGGCTCCATTCCAGATGCTGTTGGGGGTAAGGGGCTTCCCGTTCCCTGAGGGGGAAACTGAGGCCTAGAGCAGAGGAGGGACTTGCCCAAGCCTTTATCAGGCTGATGCTTTCATTGATTGACTAGTTCTTTATCTCCTTCCTCCCATCCACACCCAGAAAGCCACCCACAGCAAAGTCTTGTCTTATTTTTTCACTGTAGCTCTTTACATATTAAGGTTGTCAAGGTAAGGAAGCCTGAGTAGCTGCATACCTTGGAGGATGGTTCCTTGGAATACCTTTCCGGATTCTTCCGTGTCAGAGGCAGGCCTTCCTTCATTTCTCCAAGGAGTAGCCTGGCCCATGGTCAGAACAAGCACAGGGGGGGCCTCCGGAGGGGCTGGAGGGGAGCCTAGGCAGAGGCTGGATGTGGACCCCAGGCACAGTCCTTTACTTCCTGCACCTGGAATCTGTGTAGGCCTCCAGGGTGATGGGTGGTCCTGGGGTCAGGATACGAAGCAGCCATGCCTTTCCCTCTGTGGCCTGTGCCTGGCTTTCTGCTGAGGACATTCTGCTCAGTGGATGCTGTTCCTAAGGCCACCTCCTGCCGTGGCTGGCCTTGCTTACTGCCCTGAGCCACAGACCCCCATGCTGTCCAGGTGGGTCCATTTGCTGAATGGTCAGCTCAGTATTTCCAGTGACCAGTGTGACCAGGGGCCCATGCTGGCAGGAACCCCACATCAGGAGGCAGGAGCCATCCGGCCACAAGGGTTTCTGTAGCTTGAGGGCCTCCCTACTTGGGAGGGCCACAGACTAATGCTGGGTCAGATGGGGCAGACAACAACTTCCCCACCCCCAAATTGTGGCCTCCTTCCAGGCCTGGCCAGGGCTGCCCAGGTCTCCTGTAGTTGGGTCTCCCTTCCCTGAGCTCCCAGAATTCAGCCAAGGCGCAGGGACCTACAAGGTCTGTCTGCAGGGAAGAGCAGGATGCAGGGCTGGGTGGGTGCCCAGCTCACAATAGGCAGAGCTGTGCTGTGCATACCCTTGGCCCCTGAGTCTAAGTAGGAATGGGGGATGTCAGGCCCAGCCCTGCTGCCTCCTGGTACTTTCAGTCAGGAATGTTATCTAGTTGATTTGCTATTTGCCAGAACTGGCCAATGTCTTATTAAATTCTTGTGAAAACCTTGTGAGGAGTTTACTCTGCTCATGCCCATTTTACTGATGTGAAAATGGAGGCTCAGAGAGGTTAATGAACCTGTCTAAGGTCACACAGCAAAGTGGTAGAGATGAGCCACAGCTCAGGTCTGTTGGACACTGAAGCCTGCATTCTTTACTCTGTGGATCTCGCTTTTCAGGCATTCTCTTTAGAAAAACACACTCCTTCTATCATGTCTTACATTTGCTTTATATGATAGTTATCACAAGATTTTATTCCTGTGTTTGAATGATGTATTTTATTATTGCTGGTTAACTTAAAAGCAGGATTTGTTCCTTGTAGGGAGTTTAGAAATTACAGACCAGCAAGGACAGAAACAGTACAGCACAGCCCTGGGCCCCGGCGCTCACAGACGACCTTACTCATGTTTGGGGTGCGTGAGTCTAGTGCCCACATGGGATAGGTCCCCAGCCTGACTTCTTTCCCTGTCTCATGTCACCTTGGCCCTGGAGCCTGGCCAGTTTTTCTGGGGAGGCTGTCTGGCCAAGATGGTTCCCTGGGGCCCCAGTGCCCCCAAGCACCCCTCAGCCGAGGGCCAGGTGGAACAGGCCGGGAGCAGCTCCGTTTCTCACCCTTGGCTCTTGTGTCTCTCGTTTCAGGAAATTAAAATGCATGACAGATAGCGAGTCCGTCCCGCCCGACTGGCCCTATTACCTAGCCATTGATAGGATTCTGGCCAAAGTCCCCGAGTCCTGTGATGGCAAACTGCCGGATGGCCAGCAGCCGGGGCCCTCCACGTCCCAGACCGAGGCGTCCCTGTCGCCGTCTGCTAAGTCCACCCCTCTGTACTTACCGTATAACCAGTGCTCCTACGAAGGCCGCTTCCAAGACGATCGCTCCGACAGCTCCTCCAGCTTACTGTCCCTTAAGTTCAGGTAGTGTGTGTCTTCCTTCCCTGCCTCCACCTCCAGCAGGGCCAGGAGCCCGGCGGCCAGAGAGGGGGCTGGGAGAGGAGAGGGGCGGCGGCTCTGGGGCGGTGGCATCCTCTGCCATCCCTGGCTGGCTGCCAAGGCCTAGGTGGTATGCAAGGGCGCCCAGGACAGGGAGGCCGCAGATGGGGGGCCTCAGACAGGGGGCCCTCAGACGGGGAGCCTTAGATGGGGGTGCCACAGATGGGGGGCCTCAGACAGGGGACCTCAGGGGGTGCCTCAGAGGGGGGACCTCAGATAGGGGACCTCAGATGAGGGCCACAGATGGGGGTGTTGCAGATAGGGGGCCTCAGGGGGCCTCAGATGGGGAGCCTTAGATGGGGGTGCCACAGATGGGGGGCCTCAGACGGGGGGCCTCAGGGGGTGCCTCAGAGGGGGGACCTCAGATAGGGGACCTCAGATGAGGGCCACAGATGTGGTGCTGCAGATAGGGGGCCTTAGACAGGAGGCCTCAGACGGGGGACCTCAGATGGGGGCCTCAGATGGGGGCCTTCAAACAGGGGCCACAGATGGGGGTACTGCAGACGGAGTGCCACAGATGGGGCACCTCAGGAGGAGGCCTCAGACGGGGGGCCTCAGAATGGGGGCCACAGACGGGGGGCCTCAGGTGGGGGCCCTCAGACGGGGAGCCTCAGACGGAGGGCCTCAGACAGGGAGCCTCAGATGGGGAGGAGCTCAGACGGCGGACTTCAGACGGTGGGGGCCTCAGCTGGGGGGCCTTAGACGGGGGGGAGCTCAGACAGAGGCCTCCAATGGGAGGCCTCAGAGTGGGAAAGCTCAGATGGGGGCGCTGCAGACAGGGGGCCTCAGACGGGGAAGCCTCAAAGAAGGAGGTTTTGGACAGGCTGGTCAGACTGGGAGGCAGGAGATACTGAAGTTCAGGCTGTCATGTCCATAGTCCGGGTTTGTCTCCTGGCTCCTTCACTTTCTAGCTGTGTGGAAAGTCCTTGACCTCTCTGGGCCTCAGTCTCCTTCTGTAAAATGGGGATAAATCAGCACTTAGTCTGAGGATGGCTGGGAGTGTCACGAGAGAGAAGGGTGGGGTTTGGCACACGGAGGAAGACCAAGTGCTCCCCCACCAGCTCCCCAGTTTCTGGCTCCTGGGCTCCCCGTCACCCCCAGCAGACCCTGACCTGGGGTCTTCCTCCTTCCTGCCCTGGCAAGGCTGGCTGGGAGGGGAATTGGGCTAAGCCCCTAGAACATGCTCCTCAGCTGAGACCAGTGGGCATACCTGTCCCCTCTGCTGTCCTTCATAAACATCCTGCTTGGCCAGCACCAGCTGCATGAACCTGCCCTCGGGAGGCCCACAGACAGGTGCATAGGAAGCATCGCTCCGGGGTGTGGAGGCCTGGGGAACCAGAGGGACATTTGAGGCCTGCTTTCAGGGGTGACTAGGAGTTGGCTGGTTGGGGAAGAGAAGGCACAGAGCAGATTTGAGTGTGGCCCTGTTTCTTCCTCAGCCATGGGCTGTAGGTCTGTCAGATGGGAGTGAGATGAGGAGGGTCTTGGGGAGTGTGAAATCTGGGGCTGCCACTCCTTTTGTCTGGCACCCCTTCCTTGCAGTGGGTTTCTCAGCAAAGACCCCAAACAAAAATGCCTTTGTGATGGCCAGATGGAATCAGCTGGAAACTTGAGGGTTATGGCCAGGTGTTTCCATGGGCTGACCCAGTACCCAGATCCACAGCTGCCCCCAGGCACCACACCAGGGCTGGGGCATGGGAGCTGCTGTCCTGCCTCTGAGGTTGGCTGGGGCGCTGCTCTGCTTCAAAGCACAGGGCCCAGAGAAGGGGACTGGCCAAAGCCTTGGGGGGTCTGGTGGGAGGTGACTCGTTAGACCGGGGTGCTCACTGCCCCCCATCAGAGAGCACAGGGCCCAGCTACAGCACCCGCTGCCTTCACCTCCCTGGAACCGCCAGAGGTTCCAGTCCCCACGGGAGAAGCCACAGCACCCCTGTCTACCCAGTCCTTCTCATCTCTCCCCTGGTGTGGCCACTGCCCTCCCTTCCACCGAGCCCCACACCAGGCCTGTGCCCCCCCAACCCGGTCTGTGGGTTTGGGGCTGCTCCTGTGGCAAGATGTGCCCCGTCCAGCCGGGCTATGGGAGTTTGGATGGCCCTGGGACCCAGGTCACTGGACTGCCTCGGGTCCCACAGGGTGGCGGTGCGCACAGTCCCTCCTAGCCAGCTGCCCGGGGCCACCACGGGGTAGGGGTGGGGCGGTGCTGGGCACGTCAGACAGGTGGAGCCACGAGCCTGCGGCCCGCCATCCCCACGCGGCACTGTCCTTCCAGGTCGGATGAGCGGCCCGTGAAGAAGCGCAAGGTGCAGAGCGGCCACTTGCAGAAGAAGAAGCTGCGGCTGCTGGAGGCCATGCTGGAGGAGCAGCGGAGGCTGAGCCGCGCCGTGGAGGAGACGTGCCGCGAGGTGCGCCGCGTGCTGGACCAGCAGAACCTGCTGCAGGTGCAGAGCCTCCAGCTGCAGGAGCGCATGATGAGCCTGCTGGAGAAGATGATCGCTAAGTCCAGCGCATAGGGCCGGTGACACCGTGTGGGCCAGCTGTGCCAGGCCGGGGCCCGGGGTCGGAACGGACGGCCTTCCGCCCGCCCTGGGCTGCTCTGGGGAAGGGAGGCCGCGGCTGCCAGTCTCACTCCAGCCGGGTACTTCAGAAGAACTCCTGGCCTCTGTCCTCCAACACCGTCACCATCAGTGGTACTTGCAATGGCTTTTGATACTCGCTGTGTGATTTCTTGTGACTCCCTGGAAGCAGAACTCACGTTCTCAGCTCACAGGTTGATCAGTTCCAAACACGAACATCAACAGGGACAGGCCGGTGACAGCTTCAGGCCTGGAGCAGAAACCCTCCCGTAGGGGAGACGGCGGTCTCGTCTGACCCTGGGCCGAAGCCCAGAGAGCCCGCCGCCCTCACCTCGGAGCACTGGGTCCTCCGAAGGCCTCCCCATGAGGACACTAACAGAACAAGGCCGGGTGCCCATGTTTCAGTTCTCTGGGCCCAGGGAGGTGGCACCAATGAGACAGAGACCTGGCCTCATGCACTCACCCTCTGGTTGGGGAGGCAGCTGAGCAAGGAGGGCAAAGTCATGATAGCAGGCTGTGGTCGGCGCCGCACGAGGAGGGAAGAGCAGGGACGAGAAGGGACAAGCTCACCTCCCCGCCTCTATTCTGTCACCAGGAGGAAAACCTTTCCAGACTATTTTCTGCTGGCTTCCTCCTAAGTCTTGTTGGCCACTGGGGCTTTGGTTTCCCAGCTGCCAGGGATGCAGGGCTCCCCGCCTGGGACTGGCATATTGCTGCCCACACAGCAGGGTTCTGAGACGACCGGGCTGGTGACTTGGTTTGACTTACGATCCAGGAAAGCGCCTTCCGGGTGAAGGCAGATGTCCTGCCAGGAGTCCTTCCCAGCCATCCTGGTGTGATAGCAGCCAGCTCATCTGATGCTGCTGTGGTTGCCCAGGGGGTATGAGGCCAGTCCCAGGCCTGGCTGCGGTGGGCAAGAGACTAGGCAGCCATGGAGCCTAGAGGGGCCAGATAACCCCCAGCTCGGCCACCTTGGGGACCCCCCTGGCACACACACCAGGGACTCCAGCCACACTGCTTTGGGACCAAAGGCAGTAGTGCAGTGAAGGTGTGACCAGTGGTTCTGCTGAAGTGTGAACTTGTCAATTTCTGCCAAAATAGCCAGTGTCCCACCAAGGCCAGTCTTGGCTAGCAGCGCATCTGTGAACCTGTGCTGGGGAGGTAGGCACAGGACAAGCCTCAGCAACCGCTGCAACGGAGACCTCAGGGGCATCGTGTGCTGCCGACACGAGCTGGGGGCTGGTTTCAGGCTGTGCCTGAGCATCACCTAGGTGGCAACAGACTGCGGCTCTGCATGACCGTCCTGGAGCTCCTGGGGCCGTGGCCGTGGCGCACCAGTGTTCCCATAGCTGCGGAAGGCTGCGGGCGCACGTGTTATGTAGCATTTCTGCCTTTGTACTTAGGGGTCATTTGCACTGTTTTATTTTCCCAGCTGTCTCACTGAGCATGGAGTCCATGCTCACTCTCTCCATGTCTCGCTGAATTGGTGCTGCCACGTGCTCCATTGGGCTGGAGCAGGGCAGGCGCAATCTGGCGGAGGTCAGTAGTGCAACTGCCCACGTTTCTCCCTCCATAAACTGTATCTGTCGCGAGTCTCTGATTTCTTCTGTAGTTACAGAAGGATGTTGTGTGGGGGGGATGTGGCCATATTGGTAAATGCTAAGCTATTTGATAAGATCCAGCAAGACCGTCTGTTAATACCAAAAACTGAAATCAGGAACCAGACGAACATGCATCCTTCACCTTTATTATTATTTAACGTTGGCATTTTTAGCTAATGCATTAAGACAAACAAAAAAAAGCGGGATAAAAGAAATGAAAATTACCTTTATTTTCAGATGATATTTTTCTATTCCCAGAAAGCAGATACACAAGAGATCAAGAGCTCTTTAAACCACCCTGAACATGTGGATTATGAGAACGGAATATTCTGCTCATAGTCATGCTTGAGAACTGCAGGGAATCTATGAACAGGTTTAACCAGAACGGTCCAGGATCGACACAAAGGAAACTGTGGTTTTACCATAAAATCTAAAACAATTCCTGAGCGTGTGTGGAAACCACATACCCCTAAATGCTCCCAAGTAGTGTCATCATTTTATTAATGTAATTCCAACAATATTCTCAGTAACATTGTGGGGTTTTGTTTTAAAATGGAAGAAAGCTTTTTGTTTTGTTTTTTAAAGTGGGCCCCACACTCAGGGCAGAGCCCGACATGGGGCTTGAACTCACGACCCTTGAGATCATAACCTGAGCTGAGATCACAAGTCAGGTGCTTCACCGACTGAGCTGCCCCAGCAAGCCCTGAAGAAAGTATTTGTAAGTTCATATGAAAAAAGAATGGGGCAAAGAGTCTGAGGCCAAAGGATGGAAAGAGACCACCCAACCTCATGTAGCACCGGGAAGGCTGTGCTGTCTGTCTGAACCAGAAAAACGTCAAGAGACAGGAGCCCAGATGCTGCGAGGAACGATGGGCCCTGTCGTGAGTGGACGGGTGTGGGCCCCTCCATGCTCTGGGGGGGGAACTGAAGATGTCACCACTTGTGTTCCTGTGTACCCTCACAACCAACACTGACGCCCAACAGACGACTGTATGAGAAATTAAACCTAAGACTTAAAAATTATACTCATTTCAAAGTAACAATAAGCCCATTATATGTTGACATCAACGACAACTGCATGAAAAGTACATTTTCTAAAACAAAAGGTTTTCGCAGGAAGAGGGGCGTTGTGTTACACGCCCCCCAATCTCTGGCAGCAGGCTGCCCCCAGTGCTGCCCCGAGCAGCTCCCGATTCCGTGGGCCACAGGATGTGCAACCGTCCACAGAAGATCCCACGCCACATGGATAGGTATTTGGAAAAGAAAGGGATCTTTCGCTGACACCTGTGGGCCACTGTGCACACCCCTCCTGGAGGACTCCCCTGTCGTGCAGGCAGGTCGCCACATGAACTCAGTCCGTATGGTGCCCTGGGGAGCCCCGCCGTGCACTGGGCACATCATCCCGTTGCACCGAGTCAGGCCCGTCTCTGTGCCCATGGCATGGCAGACCCCCACAGAAATGTGCTCTCATCACTCTCCTGGCTGCTAACCAGCAGAGCTGTTGCTGGGGCAGGTGGTCAGGCGCGGGGCTGTGGGGGCAGCTCTTTTCCTTCTGATCTCAGTGCAAAAGCAGGAGTTTTGGCTCTGGTCACCACGACCACATGAGTTGTTCTCCTGGCGGGGACGGCTGTCTGTTTCCAAGAGGCACCCAAGTCCCTTCAGGTGAAAAGCGTGTTCCCGTGAAGAATGTGTCCTGCTGTCCAACAAGAGCTCCCTGGTGTCCAGCAGGAGTCCCCGCGCTGACCGACCCTGTGCTAGCTGCCTTCTCCAGGACCCCAAGCCCAGACACTCACACCACATGCAGGCCTAGCCCCTGTCCGTCGCTGGTGGGCCCAGTGGGACCCCACACGCCCCCCTCAGGTCATCTACCTACTTCCTGAAGATGTAACTAGACCAAAGCATGGTCCCATCCCCTGGCTGGCTCTGGAGATGCCTTCCCTTCCAGGAGTGTGGTTTCCTGGCACACCTCGGCTTGGCTTCCAAAACACAGATGCGTCATTGAGAGCAATGGGGGACTCTCCAGCTCTGTCGATGGGGGACACCATTTGCAGCCACTGTCCCACACTGGAGCAGACCCACAGGCCCCGGGAACAGTGGTCCCCCACGGACCTCATAGGGCACTAGGTCACCATCACCGCTGTCTTCCCAGGTGATATCCCTGCTCTGTGCCACTGCTGGTCTTCAGGGACCCCCCCTCCCACAATGTCCTGTTTATCCAGAGTGGTGACCCACCACCGGGTCAGGGCAGGGGAAGAGGAGGGAGCAGGTGCAGGGGCCCCAAGGTGAACCACGCATGTGTGTTGAAAGAGGAGGGAGGAGAGAATCCCGGAGATGCAGAGGTCATCTCCCCCGGAGCGCTGTGGGACTTCGGCAGCCTCCAGAGCCACGGCCACTCCCTGCGACAAGGGTGAGGGCGTGCTGGCCTCTGTGGGCCGGGCAGCCACACGCACCTCATTGGACATCCTGTGGATGTTCTGACCACAGCTGCGAGTGGGCCGGGGCAGGAGAAGATGCTGGCTCACCCTCTCCAGGACAGGTGGAGGACACCCGTGTTTGGGAGCAGGCCATGCCGTCTTTGGCAGGTTACCGCTCTCCTTTTGGAAAACAGCCTTTGGTGCCAGGCTTTCTGGCCTCAGGCAACCAGGGATCTCTTGGTCTCCAATGAGCCCTTCCTGGGTACCCTGGTGTGCGTGGGTGACACGCTTGGGGAGTGGGCATGTGCATCTGTTTCCACACTGAGCCTCTGTGCCTGCCCTGATTAGGGTCACAGGCACCTTCCCCAGGGGCCATACGTGGGGCCGCTCCCCTGCCAAGGGACAGATCCTTCCAGGCTCTTGGGAGTGGCATGGTGGACATCCCTGTGTGAAATGTGCTCGCTAGCAGGTGTTCTTAAAACAGACAAGACAGGTCTAGGGGAACTCAGAGTTGACCAGGAAAGTCCCCACGTTATGCTCCCAGGTGAGGGAGGGGTCCACTGTCACAGCACTGTCCGCGGACAAGGCTGGCCCTCCACTGTCGAATGGTTTTGGAATCCTGTTAAAAATAAGTTGCCCAGGGACCCCTGGCTGGATCAGTGGGTGGAGTGAATGGCTCTTGATCTCGGGGTTGTGAGTTCAAGCCCCACACTGAGTGGAGAGATTACTAAAAAATTTAAAAACCAATGGATAAATTGCCCCCAGATGTGTGTGTCTCCATCCACAGTCTGCCTTCTGTCTGTGAGCGATGATTTCTGTTCTTGTGTCAACATATAACTGTCGTAACTATGGTAAGTCTTGAAATCTGACATTGTCCATCTTTCAACCTTGTTACTTTTTTTACAAATTACTTGAATATTTTAAGTCCTTAGCATTTCCACATAATTTTTTTAAATATAGTAAACGACACACAGTGTAAAATCTACTGTTTTAATCAGTTCCGTGAACCAGCAAGTCTGTTCCCACGGTGGCAAGCACGCCTGCCCTCCACGCCTGCCCTCCACCCTCCCTGACTGACCTTGTGTCCCCAGGGAGCAGCATCCTGCCCTTCTCCACTCCTGGCCCTTGACACCTGGTACCTGACTTTCTGCCTCTGGGCACTCGACTCTCCCAGGCCAGGCTGTCATGAGAGGGTCGCACATCTGGACGCATCCTCCATGTTCACCCTTGTGGCAGCAGGCCCACCAGCCCGCGTGCGCACCAGCGGAGCACGTGGGTCCCCTTTCCCCACATCCTCGCCAACACTGGTTCTTTCCGGTCTTTCCGATGAGTGCCATCCTAATGGGATGAGGTTCTGCTTGGCATTTCCCTGATGTGAGTGCTGCTTGTATTTTATTTAGACTTTCACTTTATTTTGCTATTCTTTTTTTTTTTTTTTAAGAATCAGTTTGGGGGCCCTGTGTGTGGCCCCTGTGTGTGGCCCCCATGTTGGCCTCTGTGTGTCTTCTTTGGAAAAACATCTGTTCAGATCCTCTGCCTGTTTTTTTTAATTTTTTCTTTTTTAAAAGGTTTTATTTATTTATTTGACAGACAGAGATCATAAGTGGGCAGAGAGGCAGGCAGAGAGAGAGGGGGAAGCAGGCTCCCTGCTGAGAACCTAGGATCATGACCTGAGCCAAAGGCAGAGGCTTTAACCCACTGAGCCACCCAGGTGCCCCCTCTGCCCACTTTTTAATTAGCTTTTTTTTCTATGTGAGTTGTAACTAGCTCGTATATATTATGCAGTCAATTCCTACATGCAGGATCACAGGATCAAAAGGATAGGAATTGTCAAAATGCCTTCCCAAGATGCTGTCTGAACTACTGCAAACCCGAAAAAAGATGAAAACATCCCAGTTCATGTCTAAACCAACCAAAGCCTTAATACCAACCTGATTTTTTTATTTTGTTAAGTTTTTTTTTTAAAGATTTTATTTATTTATTTGACAGAGATATCAGGCAGAGTCGGCAGAGAGGCAGACAGAGAAAGGGGGGAAGCAGGCTTCCCGCTGAGGAGAGAGCCTGATGCAGGGCTCGATCCCAAGACCCTGAGATCATGACCTGACCTGAGCCGAAGGCAGAGGCTCAACACTGAGCCACCCAGGGCCCCCAAACTGATTCTTAAAAAAAAAAAAAAAAAAAAAAAAAAAAAAAAAAGAATAGCAAAATAAAGTGAAAGTCTAAATAAAATACAAGCAAACATAAGATACCACAACCAAGTAAGGCTTCTTTGAGAAAAGTGAGGGCCTTTGCAGTTGGAGAACCTCCAGCAGAATTACCAAATTCACCAAGTCGGTGTGGGGGACTCCATCAGACTGCAGCACGCAGATGGTCCCTTGAAAAGCCCCCAGCGTAACAGGACTTGCCGGGAAAGGGACACAGGTGATACCACGCCCTGCCCCCACAAGCAAACAAGAGAGAGCCACACCCAGTAGGACTGTCACTGTGAGTCAGCAGCAGCCAGGGACAAAATCATGGTGCAAAAGTTGGAAAAGGAGAGGCAACGATTATCTATTTTTGCTAATGCTGTGATCATAACACCAGTAACAAACCCTACGAGGTTAATAAGAGAGAAGTATATAGAATTAGTACATAAGATTCCTTTTTTCTACATTATTAATAACTCGTTAGAAACAGGGAAACTCCCATTCATAACAACCAAAGCTATGAAGTGCTTATGGATAAATGGAAACAGAGAGGACTGTAATCAGAGTGAAGAATGAGGGACACTCAGACAAAAGGTGTGAGGCCGTATCCCTGGGGGAGGGGAAATCCTCCCGGGGTTGGGGGAGGACGCCCCTAGCTGGGGAGGATATCTAGGGAGGGGGAAGGATGTCCCTGGGGGGAAGGATGTCCCAGGGGGACTAAGATGTCCCTGGGGGTAGGACGTTTCTCTGGAGGATGTCCCTTGAGGAGGACGTTCCTGAAGGGGGAGATGTTCCTTGGGGGAGGACATCGCTGGGGAGGAGAGAATGTCTCTGGGTGGGGGAGGATGTCTCTAGCGGAAGTCTTGCCTGACACAGCACATTCTTTCCTGTCTCCCCACTTCGGCCTGCAGATGGCTTCCATTTTGTGCATCTCCTTGGACTCTTTCCTAAGACGAGACACTGTCTGGTTCATGAATCATTACGTGAAGCCAGTTAGATCTTCAAACGTACTCAGCTGAATTTCATTTTTTCGTAGATAAAACAGAGCACTCAGGGCCACGTGGACTTGCCTCGGGGAGAGACCAGTGTTGGTGGGGAAAGATCCAGAATGGGCCAACTCATCCAGCCTTGGGATTTGGCAGGCGTAGGGGCCGAGACCTGCACACCCAATATTCAGGGATCTATAGTTGTCTGTGACTGGCAAGAAGACAGGGACAGTTGTCTTCTGATCTCCCACAAGGGTCTTCTCGGATGGATTAAAGACGTAAATGTTAAGAGCGGAAAACTTTTAGAAGAAATTCTGGAAGAACATGAACTTGGGATCAAGACCTCTCTGATAAGACAAACCATAAAAGGATAAGATGGCCTAATTTGATTAATAAAATTCCAAAATGGTATATGACAAAGAGCTTCAAAAACTCTTGAGATGTGTGATAGATGGTGGGGCCTGTAGGAGGCAGGACGGACAAAGGAGCTCATTCCTTGCAAGCCCGTGTGCAGGCTGAGGCTGGGGGTGGGGGGGCTGGCACGTGGGGAGGGGCATGGGAGGGGCAGCCCTCACCCCATATAGGGCTGGGCTTCCTCCTCAGCCACTCGAGGCCACCTCTGCCCCCCAAGAGCAGGTAGGGCTGCCTCTGTTAGGGCCTGCCCTCTCTCTTCTGCAGCAGGCCCCTCAAAGGGCCCAAGGTAGATATCTGACACTGTGTGTTCTGGAATGTTTTATCCATGCTCTCTATGCTGGGAGCCACGTTTCCCAGGATCCTTCCCTGCACGGTTCCAGAATAGATGGGGTCCAAGATGAGCTCTGAGTGAGGCTTGGGAGGTGGAAGTGAGGGAGACACCATGTAGGGCTAAATTCTGCAGGTGGTTAGGGGCTGGGTGTCAGGGCAGGGATCAGAACTGGGGTTAGGCTGGGGGTCAGGGCTCTGAGTCAGGGCTGGGGGTGGTCAGGGTTGGAGTCAGGGCTCTGGGTCAGGGCTGGAATCAGGGCTGTGGGTCTCCTGGGCTGTGGGGTGGTTAGGGCTGGGCGTCAAGGGTGTGATGTTAGGGGTTTCATTGTACGATCCTGCACCCAATTCTGATGTGTTTTCCCCCAGACATCATCAAACAAGTGTCTGACACCAACTGAGATCCCCCCCAGTCTAACTCAGCCCTGACCTGCTCCTCCTGGAGTTGCCGTCAGGCCCCACGGGGAAGGGCTCCGTCCCATGAGACCGCCCCACAACTTCAGACCCCATAGTCACCCACATTCTGACCACCTGCCCGCAGATCCAGGGGTCCCACAGCCCCCTCCTCAGGTTCGACTGTTAGCTGGAGAGGCTCGCGGAGCCCGGGCGAGTGTGTTGTGAGTGGGATCACAGATTTGTGGTAAGAGGACGTTGCTCAGAGCCCCCAGATGGGAGAGAGGCTCCCCATGTAAGCGCCCTCCCGCCCCTGCATGCCAGCGGTCAATGGCCCCGATGCTCACCCACGTGCCCACCAGCCTGACGGATCCGATCCCAGGCCTTGCTCCTGGGCCTCAGTCTCTCCAGGCCCTGTGCCCTCGAGGCCTGGGGGTGGGGGCGTCTAGTGGAAGGTGGCCCGGGGCTCCTCCTGGAGCTTTGTGGTGCTCCCCCCAAGAATCATGGCAGCGTGGGAGGTGCCATGAAGCCCATGTACCTGCCGGCAGGGCAGGAGTGATGTGGGCATACTGGGAGGCAGCCGGGGTCCTGCTCAGGAGAGGTCAGGACCCAACAGGGGAAAAGGAGCAGGCGTTGTGCAGGACCTGATGGCCGATGCCCCCCACACCCTGTATACATGGAACCCGAAGCAGAAGGGAGGCAGGAGGGCCACCAGGTGTGGGGGAGAGCCTTGGAGAAGCCAGGGATCTGGAGCCCCAGACTGGCTCTGCCCCTCCTCGGGAGAGGCCCACAGTCAGCTCTGCCCCTCCTGGGCTCTGTCCTTCTGGAGCTGGGGCTGGGCACAGAGGCCGTGTTCGGCAGCCAGCACCCCGCTGCCTTGTTGCAGGGGTGGGCAGAGGGCGGCATGGGCCCCCCCTCTCCGTACAGGGAGCACTGTGGAGGGCTGCCCTGGGCTCCCAGACACACTGCCCTCCTGTCCTAGCTGTCGCCTCAGGTCCCTTCCCCAACATACCCTCGAGCTCGCCTCTCTCTGCAGCCTCCAGACACCCCCTGCATTGTTGTACCTGCCTGGGTTCCTCAACCCCCAGGGTCAGCGTCCAAATTAACCCCAGGTCTAGCCCATGCTTGTGGGGAGCACCACCCCTCAGTCCGGCTGTGGGGCTGGGAGCAGCCTGCCTGCTGCGGGGGCTCTGGTCCCAGGAGCCCAGAACATGGAAATTCAGATTCCAACCACGTGCCTGACCCCCCACCTCCCTCATTTTCAGACCGCCCTTTGTCTTTTCCTGTTCTGAGAACTTTCCAGAGACTTTCCAAGCTCTGCCTGGGAACAGTGCGGGGCCCCGGGTTGCCAGCTGCCGTCGCCGGCAATCATCCTTAAAGCAAAGGGACAATTTTAATTTCACAATAATTGGAAATATCAACTGCAGCTCAAGCCGTCGAAACTCATGGAATTTTAATGGGCAGCTGGCTTAGGTTACAGCCAAGAATAGTAGCTCTGCGCCCAGCCTGCATCCATGAGCCTGGGGCAGCACTGGCCTCTGGGAGAAGCGGGGGTGGGGGGTGGGTGGGCGGGGGACTGTCCCTGCTGAGCGTTCTGGTACCTGAGGGGAGGGGAATGAGACTCGGAGGCTGTGGGACTCCTCAGTCCTGTGGACCAAGGGACCGCATATCCAGCGCATGTCCCCCTGGAGATGCAGCCTCCTTGCTTGGGTCTGAGCTCTCCCGATGCCACACTCCCTGGGGGGCCAGAGCCCCCCCCATCCCTGGCTCCCATAGCCTGTGCCCACAGAAGCCTTCCTTGGAGCGGGCTTGCATATCTGGAGTGCCCCCACCACACCTCGAGGCCATGCTGACCTCCTGTCCTGTGTCAGAGGCACAGTCCCAAGTCTGAAAACAGCCCTTTGACACATTCTATCTGGTTTTCAGTTTGTAGTGGACAGAGTGGCAAGTCTGTCATCGCTTCCCCCTGATCACCCAGTTACTCCAAGACTAGATACAAGACTTGACTTTCCCCCATTGAGTTTCTCTGAGGCCATTGTCAAAAATCAATTCACTGAACAAAAGAGGGTCTATTTCTAGACCCGGTTCCACTGGTCTGTACAGCTACGTTCCCCTCACAACTGTAGACTCTTTTCCTTTATAGAAAGTCTTGAGGTCAGAAAGTGCAAGTCTTCCAACTTTGTTCTTCTTTTCCAAAATTGCTTTGGTTATCACAGATCTCTTACTTTTGCATATAAGTTTTAAATCAGCATGTCAATTTGAACCGCCTCCTCAAAAACCTGCTAAAATTTTTGTTGAGATGGCATTGAATCTATAGACCAACTTGAAGAGAATTGATGGGTTACCAACTAATATCAAGTCCTGCAATTATGAACATGTGATATGTCTTCCTTTGGCAAAGTCTAGTACATCCTCTGTTAAATTTATTCCTCAGTATATTATTTTTTCAGTTGTTTGTTGATGTTTGTATCTGTAACCTACAACTCTTAAAACTCACTTATCAGTCCCATATTTTCTTAAATAAATTCCTTAGTGTTTTCTAGGTTCGTAATCATGTTTTCTGTGAATCATGCCTTTACTTCTTGTTCTCAATTTGTATGCCTTTTATTCCTTTTTTTTTTTTTTTTGGTGGTTTCCTCTTTATTGATGTGCCTCCTACCTTCCCCCCACAATTTCAGTCCCTTCCATCTACCCCCAAAAAAGAAGGTAGTGAAAGGAAGGGAATGTTGGGGTTCTGAGCCCCTTGGGCAGTTAGAAAGGGAACAGAAACCAAAACAATCACTGGGTGGGGGTGACAGAGATTGACAACTGAGAAGTCTAAAGCAGAGTGGGAAAGCTGGTAAGAGAAAGGGGAGAGAGGAGATGTCCAAGAGGCCACCTCCCCCGGAGCCTTCCGGCTAAGAAGGGCTGGAGGAGAGCCTCAAACATCAGGAAGTGCAGGTCCTGAAGAAGGGAGGTGGTGGTTGAGCCCAGGGGAGGAGGAGGTCAGGGAAGGGGGCCACCTCTTTGTAGAACGAGACCCCCCACCTCAGGGGCAGCAGCTTCGCAGACCGTAGACACTTTCATCACTGTAGGCGATGTACAGAAAGAAGTCTTCTTCGTGGTGCTCCTGGTATAGCTGACCCATTGTGGCACTGGTGGGTGGAATGACATTGTTGACAAAGAAAAACAAGGCATCCTCAGCTCGGAGATGAATTCGCTTCCGAATCAAGAAGTAGAACTGACGGGACGCCTGGGTGGCTCAGTTGTTAAGCGGCTGCCTTCGGCTCAGGTCATGATCCCAGCGTCCTAGGATCGAGTCCCGCATCGGGCTCCTTGCTCAGCGGGGAGCCTGCTTCTCCCTCTGCCTCTGCCTGCCATTCTCTCTGCCTGTGCTCGCTCTCTCCCCCCCTCTCTCTCTCTGATAAATAAGTAAAATCTTTAAAAAAAAAAAAAAAAGTAGAACTGACCAACTGTGAGATCAGAAGGCACCAGGTATTTCTTTTTGTCCAGGTCTCCTATCCGAGCTTTGGGAGCCTTTTCTACTATCACCGGAACCCGGTCCGGGTATTTCTTTCGGATCTTCTCGCCCTCAGAGCGGCGTTTCTCGAACGGATGCTCCTCTTTATACACGAACTTCATCCTCCCGGGAACCAGGCTGGACCGGGCTGGGCTGCGGAACCCGGGGGGGGGGGGGGGGGGGCCGGGACAGGGGGCGGCGGCCTCCTTTTTTTGTTTTGTTTTATTCCTCTGGCTAGGACCTCCAGTACCATGTCAAAAGAAGCTAGGAGAGCCCCATCATTGCCACGTTCTTGATCTTAGGGGAAAATACTCAGTTTTTTGCCAATGAGTAGAATGTTAACTGTAGGTTTTTCACAGACATAATCTATCAAATTGAGGAAGTTCCTATTTTTAGTTTGTTCATTTAGAAATTTTCATCATAAATGGGTGTTGAATTTTGACAAATGCTGTCTTGGCATTAACTGAGATAAGTACAAGATTTTACTATTTTGTTGATGTTATGAATGACAAGGAACAATCGCATTTTATTTATTTTATGTTATTTTAGAGAGAGAGAGAGAGAGAAAGTGGAAGGGCAGAGGGAGAGGGAGAGAGAGAATCCCAAGCAGAACTGCACTGACCATGAAGCCCAGTGCGGGGCTGGAACTCAGGACCCTGAGACCATGACCCGAGCTAAAATCAAGAGTCAGGTGCTCAGCCAGCTGAGCCACCCAGGTGTCCCAAGAATTGCTTTTTAAATGTTAAGTCAACCTTGCATTCCTGGGATAAACCGTACTTGTTCATGGTGTGTTATTCAATGTAGTACTATTTTGCTAAGGATTGTTGTGCTCATGTTAATGAGGACATGAGTCTACTATTTGTTTTTCTCATGATGTCCTTGTCAGGTTTTGGTATCAGAGTTGTACAGGTCTCATTAAATGAGTACTAAAGTAGTCCATCTTTCTCTGTTTTCTGAGAAAAAGTGTGTAAGGATGGTATTTCTTTCTTAAGTGTTTCTACTCACTCCAACACCATATGGTCCTGGGGATATACCTATGGGTTAATTTCTTTATGGAAAATGTTTTTTTTTAACCTAAAATTTCATTATGAAAAGTTTAAACCACTCAGAAAAAAAAGAATGGATAATGACAGTCATTTCCATGTCCTAGATTAACATGTTGTTTTACTTTCCTAATCAAATATCCTTCTCTGTATCCATCAGTCAGTCTTACTTTCTGGTGCATTCCTAAAGTGAAGTTGTAGACAGCAGCAGTCTCTCCTTCAAGGTCTTAGTTATTCAGTTTCTTTAACCAATATAGGGCTAAACTTTCTATTTCCTCTTACGTAATTTTGTTGTGTTCTTAGAGAAATTTTTCCGCTTTACGTGTTGTCATATCTGTTGTGACAAAGTTATTCATATTATTTTCTTAATGTCCTAAATATCTGTGGTCTCTATAATGATATTCCTAGTATTGGTCATTTGTCTCTTCTGTCTCCTTTTCGATGGTCGTACTGGGGGACGGTAAATTTCATTAATTTTTTTTCAAAAACCAACGGTCACCTCTCAGTGTTTTACAATGGTTTCCTCTCTATTTCATTAATTTCCACTCTTTTACTATTTTCTTCCTCCTATTTAATTTGCTCTGTATTTTTGGTTTCTTAATATGGAGGCTTAGATCATTTTAAACCATCTCTAGTATCAGCATTTCAAATTACAAATGTATTTCCATAAGACTATATATTCCACAAATTTTGATATATTGTATTTTCATTACTATTCAATTAAAAACATTTTTCTGGGGCACCTGGGTGTCTCAGTGGGTTAAAGCCTCTGTCTTCAGCTCAGGTCATGATCTCAGGGTCCTGGGATCGAGTCCCACATTGGGCTCTCTGCTCTCCCCGCTGAGCAAAGAGCCTGCTTCCCTTTCTCTCTCTGCCTGCCTCTCTGCCTACTTTTGATCTCTATCTCTGTCAAATAAATAAATAAAATCTTAAAAATTTTTTTTCTAATTCCCCCTTGTGATTTGACTTGTGAATTATTTAGAAGCTTGTTGCTTGTCGAAAGTTGAGTGCTTTTCTAGATACCACTATTGATTTCTGTTGTTGATAGAAAACATATACTGGATGACTTCTTTCCTTTAAAATTAATAAGATTTATTTCATGGCCCAGCATATGTTCTCTCTTGGTAAATATTCCCTGTGTATTTTGTAGTTGATGGATGTGGTCTTCTATTCATGTTAATTAGGTTAGATTGTTTAATGATATTCAAATCTTTTAAATCCTTATTGGTTATTTTGTCTGATTTTCTCATCACCTTTGATATAAAAATGTTAAAATATTCAACTGTAAGTGTGCTTTTGTCTATTATTATTTGTCTCCTTTTAGTTCTCATAATTTTTGTTTCAAATATTTGAAGATAGAGCCGCTCCAGCTTTGTTTCTTTCTTTTTTTTTTTTTTTAAGATTTTATTTATTTATTTATTTGAGAGAAAGAGAGAACATGAGAGAGGTCAGCAAGAGAAGCAGACTCCCTGCCGAACAGGGAACCTGATGTGTGGCTCGATTCTGGGACTCCAGGATCATGACCTGAGCCGAAGGCAGCTGCTTAACCAACTGAGCCACCCAGGCGCCCCACTACAGTTTTGTTTTTTTTTTAAAGATTTTATTTATTTCTTTGACAGAGATCACAAGTAGGCAGAGAGGCAGGCAGAGAGAGAGAGAGGAGGAAGCAGGCTCCCTGCTTAGCAGAGAGCCCAATGTGGGGCTCGATCCCAGGATGCTGAGATCATGATCTGATCTGAAGGCAGAGACTTTAACCCACTGAGCCACCCAGGCACCCTCCCACTCCAGCTTTCTTAAGGTTATTTTTTCCCATGGTATTTCTTTTTCTATCCTTTTATTTCCAATATAAATGTGTTTTTATATTTAAAGTGTGTCTTTGTTAAACATAATATAAGTGTATATTTTCTTTTCTTTTTTTTTTTAAAGATTTTTATTTATTTATTTGACAGAAAGAGAGATCACAAGTAGGCAGAGAGGGAGGCAGAGAGAGAGGGGGAAGCAGGCTCCCTGCTGAGCAGAGAGCCCGATGTGGGGCTCGATCCCAGGACCCTGAGATCATGACCTGAGCTGAAGGCAAAGGCTTAACCCACTGAGCCACCCAGGCGCCCCATAAGTGTATATTTTAAATCCTGCCCGACATGCTCTGCCTTTTAATTTGGGTGTTTAGCCCATTTATATGTAATATAATAATTGATATGGGGCACCCGGGTGACTCAGTTGGTTAAGCATCTACCTTCGGCTCAGGTCATGATCCCAAGGTCCTGGGATTGAGCCCCACGTCAGCCTCCCGGCTCAGCAGGAAGCCTGCTTCTCCCTCTCCCACCCCCCTGCTTGTGTTCCCTTTCTCACTGTCTCTCTCTGTCAAATAAATAAATAAAATCTTTAAAAATATATGTGTGTGTATATATATAAAATAATTGATATAGTTAGGTCTATATCTACCTATATTCTTGCAAGTTGTTTTCTATTTGTCCTGTTTGTTCTTTGCTCTTTTGTTCCTTCTTTCCCTCTTTCTTTTAGATTAACTGATTTTAAAATTTAAAAGTCTTGTCTCCTCTATTGTGTTTTATGTCACAATACCCTTTTACTATTTTCTAGAGTTCATTCAGGGAGTTCCAATACGTATCATTTGCCTCAAAATCATTTGAAATCACACTATTCTACTTCATGTATAAATAAAGACCTTTCAACATATAGTTCTATTTCCTTTCCAAATGGAAATTATAATTTACACGTACTTATAAAAATAAACATAGACTACATTGTTACTATTTTTGCTTCAATGTCCAACTGTCTTGGGGCTCCTGGGTGGCACAGTTGCTTAAATGTCTTGGGTTTCAGCTTGGGTCGTGATCTCAGGGTCATGAAATCAAGCCCTGAGTTTTGCTCCATACTCAGTGCAGAGTCTGCTTAAGACTCTCTATCCCTCTCCCTCTGCCCCTCCCCATTGGTCACTCTCTCTCTCAAATAAATAAATCTTTAAAAAATGTTCAACCGTCAAATAAAATAAAATAAAAATTAAAAAAATGTTCAACTGTCTTTAAAGAAATGAAGAAAATAGAAGTGTAGTCTTCCATATTTACAGATGTATTTACCATTTCCAGTGCTCTTCATTCCTTTGCATAGATCCAAGTTTCCATCTGGTGTCATTTCCTTTCAGCTTAAACAGCTTCTTTTGGCATTTCTTGCAGCGTGCATATACTAGCAATGGATTCAATAAGCTTTTGTTTATCTGTAATTACCTTTATTTTGCCTTTCCTTTTCAAGTGTATTTTCACTGGATGTAGAATTCACAGTTGACAGTTTTTCTTCCCAGTCTTTAAAGATGTCTTTTTTTTGTCTTTGGTTCCCTCTTATTCCTGATAAAAACTCAGCCATTTTTATTATCATACTAATGTATATGTCTCTTTTCCCCTTTGGTTGCTTTTAAGATATTAGTTTTTTGTTTTCAACATTTTGGGACTCGGTGTGTTTTCTTTGTATTTATTCTGCTTGGGATTTGTTGAATTTGGGGGTCTATGCATTGATTTTTTAAAATAAAATTTGAGGGCGCCTGGGTGGCTCAGTGGGTTGGGCCGCTGCCTTCGGCTCGGGTCATGATCTCGGGGTCCTGGGATCGAGTCCCGCGTCGGGCTCTCTGCTCAGCAGGGAGCCTGCTTCCTCCTCTCTCTCTCTGCCTGCCTCTCTGCCTAATTGTGATCTGTCTCTGTCAAATAAATAAATAAAATCTTTAAAAAAAAAAATAAATAAAATAAAATAAAATTTGAGGAAAATTTGCCACTATTTCTTCAAATATATTTTCCCCACGTTAACTTTCTGGGATTCAACTTACACATATGTCACATTCCTTGATGTTATCCTACAGGTCACAAGTGCTCTTTTTATTTTATTCAATCTTTTCTTCTCTGTGATTTAGTTTGGAATATTCATACTGATCTGCCTTCAAGTTCACTGGAAGTTTCTTCTGCAGAGTCCAGAAACCTAGCCAATACATTTTTATTTCAGATGTGATATTGTGTTCAGTTCTTGAAATTCCTTTGCAATTTTGGAATTCCCATTTATATTCCAAAATATCCCATCCCTTTATCCATTATAGTTATCCTTATCTGCAGATTCTTCTACATATTTGTATTATTTTTCACATTGTATGTCTGCTAATTTCAATTACTGGACATCTAGGGTCTATATATTTTGATTGTATTTTCTCTTGATATGGGTCAAACTTTGCTGCTTCTTCACATGTCTTGTACTTTTTAAAAAGATTTATTTTTTTATTAGAGAGAGAGAGAGAGAAGATGCCTGTGCAAGCAGGGGGAGGGGCAAAGCGAGAGGAGAGAATCTCAAGTAAGCTCCCCACTGAGGATGGAGCCCAATGCAGGGTTTGATCCCACAACCCTGAGATCATGATCTGAGCCAAAATCAAGAGTTGGATGCTAAACCGACTGAGTGACCCAGATGCCCCCACATGTCTTGTAATTTTTTATCCCATTCCAGACATCATGTGTAGATGAATGGTTGAGATTGTTATGTAATGTTTTATTTTTATTTTGTTCCTATTTACCCCCAAATGCAAGCCATTTCCCGAGTTTGGGTAAGGGGCTTACCATTCAGATTCTTCCAAGAGTCCAGTTGACTCTGGAGCTGGGACACAGCTTTAATTATACTGCATTCATGTACTTTCAGCTCAGCCCTCTACCTCTATTCCACTGCACCTTTTTGATCTTGTCAGAATTTGATCAGATATATTTAGTTCACCTGAGAGTTAATCCTGGTGTGGCCTGGGGTCTCAGCACTTCCAGAATGTGGAAGACTAAGTGCTCACTTTGCTGTTCACTCTATTTTCTACTTTCTTTGCAAAATCTGAGTCCGGGTGGGAGAAAGTAGATTAATGGGGCTGACTTATCATCTAAGACTGTGTTTGTTTCTCTTCCTCTCTGCTCCTCCTTCCACCAGTGTGAGAACCAGACTTCTGCTCCGGGCATGGATGTTGCTACCGCATTCTGTTCTCTGTGAAGAGCTTATCTTTCTCAGGAATTCAGTTCATTAAAATGTCTGTATTGGCCTACTAACTCCATAGAAAAGTACAATTTTTCCCCCCTGTTTTCTTCGTTGCACTATGGGAATGAAAGTCTTTTTCATCCACATCCCAGGTGGAAGGAGACGTCCCATTTTCTTTTATTCGTTATGTTCCCCATTGAAAGTGCTTCAGCTGATGGAAAAGACAAATTAGTACATTTGTTAAATCCTCCCTCTCAGGTGGAGTGAATGCCATAGATTCTCATAACCTAAAATACTGTTTCGGCATGGCGCCCTTCCTCTTGCCTTTCTTCATATTTCTATTTGTGACTGTTTCCAGAGGTTCTCAGAAATCAGGAGAACACTCATCACAGTTTCAATAGCACCTGAGGATTGGTTTTGCACTATTGAGCACTCATACTACTCTTCTGTTCCCATGTGTGTTGGGCTGGACTGAATGGTGAAGTGGCCTACCTCTACTGGGCATTGACATTGAATGTGGAGGTTGTGAATCATTTTACTTAAAGAAGAGTCCATTAAATTAAAAAAAAAATCAAATGAAACAGTTTTGCCTTCATTTAATACTTTAAAAACTGCCAAGAGAAGACTAATAATGGTGCTATCACAATGCATAAAGGAAAAGGTAAACAAGCCCAAATTCTGGCCAGAAACCCAGAAGCCTTCTTTGTGCCAACTATGGCACAGAATCTGAAATTGTTATACGTGGCTTTGAGGATGCCAACAATGATGATATGCTCTGGAATAATTCAAGGGTCCTAGCTGATAGTTTCTGCATCTGCCCAAAGATGGAAACGCTTGATGGGACATGTATCATATTTGACCTTATAATCACCCTCAGAAACACAAAAAGAATGTCAAGTAGATGCTGTTAAAACAGTTAGATTTAATTCACCCAAGATTCCAGCTTCATGGAGGAGTTAAGTAAAATAGCAGATTAACCTCAGATGAGGAGGAACCGTGGTCTTCAGAGGAAAGTGAATTGTTTGCTCTGTCGCGGTCATTTGGTGTGTCCATTGCTATTGATAATATTAAGAAAAGCTTGCCAAAAAAGAAAAAAAAAAAACCAGGTTGACCACTTAATGTTTTTAAAAATTAAGCCTTTTTTTTTAAATTGGAGATATAATAACTTCTCTCAAAAAACACCACAAAAAAACAAAAACAAACCATCTGTGAAATAAGCAATAAAAATAGCATTCTAGAAAATGTAAGGAAATCAGAACAAGGAAATGAAATCATTTGCATGAAGGTGAAGGAGATGATTCACCTAAAAATAATCTCAACCAATTCCATAGAGAATAGTTACTGTCAGTTTAGGTGAAGACATGATCTTGATTGACGAGAGATTTGAATGAACTGGAAAACATTTGGGTGTTTCTGAAACAATGTCTCAGTGTTAACAAATTGGAAGGAAGAACTTTAGAAGTATCTCATAAATTTAGCTATTGCTTTAAGGTCTAGTGAAAATCTTGCTGTTAATAGTGATTTCTACAATGAGATTAGTTTGCCGAATTTTTTGTGATAACGTTTCATGTACAACCCCATAATGATGTTTGAACATGATATATAAAATCTGTGGCTCTTTTCCCACTATAAATATTTGCTCTAAGAATTTTATGGATGGCCCTGGTTTCTTCTGCCTCAGGGAATTGCAAGTCAGAACCACACTGATGGGGCTCAGGTCCTGATCTCAATATCCTGGGATCAAGCCCTGCATCAGGCTCTCTGCTCAGCGGGGAGCTTGCTTCTCCCTCTCCCTCTGCCCCTCTCACCCGCTCATGCTCTTGCATGGGTACATCCCTAAAAGAACTGAATGCAGTAATGCGACATGCGTAGGTCCACCCATATTCCCAGCAGCATTATTCATGGTAGTTAAAGTGTCTGAGGACAGACGGATGGATGGGAAGCAGAACATGGTCCATCCACACGATGGAAGGTTAGTCAGCCCTAACCGGGAGGGAGACACTGACACCTGCTGCCACGTGAATGAACTTGGAGGACATTAGACATTATGTTCAGTGAACGAAGCCAGTCCCCTAGGGACAAATGCTGGGTGGCCCTGCGTACAGGAGGCCTCTGCCATCAAAGCACAGAGAGGTCAATGGTGGTGTCAGGTGTGGGCAGGGACAGAGAGTGTGTTAATGGGGACAGAAGCTCAGTTTTGGGGGATGGAGGGAGTTCTGGGCTGGAGGGTGGGTCGGCTGCCTATTATGCATGTACTTAAAGCCAGTTAACAATAGTTGTGGTAAACTTTGTGTGTCCCTTTTGCCACATTAAAAATAATTGGGGAAAAAGACTTCGTCGCTTCAGCTCGTCTTTTCAATTTTGTGGTTTTATAGGAATTTTTGTCCAGGACATTTTACTGTCTAGTTTATTCAGTTTGGGACCTTGGGACAGACCTCAGAGGAGCGGGGGCCTCCTGCGGTCATTCTGCCGGGTGGCCAGGCGAGGGTGTTCTGAGTGTAGGGCCAGCAGCACCCTGCGCCTGAGGCCTCATCCCTCCTAGGGCCGGGGGCTAGTGCAGTCCTGTCGCCCAGGGGCACCCCTGGGAGCCTGCCTATCATTGCAGATCCGAGAGGGGGTGAGGCAGAAAGTGTGTGAGGTCTGCCCTTGGGAGCACAGGGGCCCAGGGCTTGGAAGAATTCCCCAGTCTCCCAGGAGGAGACAGAGACCCTGGACAGAGACCATGTGTTCCAGGCCGGAAAGGGTCCTGTAGGGCCTGGCCTGGCGCTGCGGCCATCCATGCTGGCTGTCCCCACCAGGCGCTGGGTAGGTGGCCTGCTGGGGCGGCTTTATCGGGAGCAGAAGACCTGGGGTGTGAAGGGTCCTGCTTCCTTCAGGCATGAAGGACTGGTGTCCTGCTAGCCATGAAGGGCATGGAGGCAGGGCCTTGGGCTGGGGGCTCTGGGGACACAGACTTCCACCGCCCAAATCCAGCAAGGCCCAGCCACACCTGGATGAGGGGCCCCCCCAAAAGGGAAAGGTCACACTTTCACCCCAAAGAGCTCCCAAACCCTCCTCTGTCCTTAGCAGTGCGTGAGAGGGCAGGGGATGGTGGGAGACCCCTGCCCACCTGCCTGCCCCCTGCCACCAGTGAGGCGGCTTTGGGGAAGGCTGGGCAGTGGTATATCCGTGGCTGGCCTCAGTCTCCACACCTGTAAATGGGCACGTGCGGGGCTGCAGGGGATGAGGAGGTCGCCGTGGGGAAAGCACCCAGTGCCACCTCACTGGCTGTGGCCGAAGGCCATTCTGTGCCCAGCTTGGAGCCCTTTCCTCTGGGACGTGGCCTTGACCTGGGTCTTGCAGGGCGAGGGCCAGACTGGTACCTTGCCGTGTCAGTGACTCAGAAAGAGGAATCCACCATTTTTATTAAAAAGAACGCTCATCTCTCCTCATCTAAACGTTCACATCTGAAGGCTGACCTCTGGGTGCTGCCTGCTCACGGTGAGGGGAAAAAAGCGAGCTGCCGGCAGCAGCCACTGCATTCCCTGGGAGCAACGTGCCAGGGGCCTGTGGTCACTGTGGAGTCGCTGGGGGCCAGGGCTCAAAGCGCAACATTTAGAAATGTCTCCCGCTGTCAACGTCCCATTTGGAGGTGATGCTCCCTGAATTACTTCATGCCTATTTTCTTTCTCCAAAGACACGTTTCCCCCAAAGAAGAGGAGACATCACTAAGCCAGGTCTGTCCAGGAGGGCGGTGTTTACACCATGCTGGGGACTCCCTTTCCTTCCCGTGACCGTGCCCAAGGCGGGCCTCCCTGGGGGGCCTCCCTGTCCCCGGCCCCCGGTGGCCCTGTATGGTCCTCCCGGGGGCCCCAGGGAAATAAAGTCCAGTGCGTGCAGGGACAGTGGGCTCCGGGTCATTAGTGTGGGTTCTGTTCGGGGACGATGTGGTCCTACGTAGTTAATGCATATTCTGTTTGGTAACAATGTCCCTAATTAATACAAGTTCCATTTAGTAACAATATGCTTTATTTAATTAATTTCATGTGTTCTGGGTAAAAACATCAGGCTTCATGTGACTTATCCCCTGTTCACTGACCCTAATGAATTCCACAGACCACCGCGGGTGGGGTCGGCGGGCATTCAGGGAAGGGGCGGCTTGCCCCCCAGAAAGATAGAGAGGGCCTTGCGGGGGACCTAGAGCCAGAGTGATTCAGGGGGGTAGGTGTGAGTTGGGCTGGGCTGGGACGCCGAAGTCCTGCGTGCATCTCTCTGGTGTCCCTTCTGGCTCCCGCATGGGCCCTATCGTTCTCAGGTTCTACTTGTCCCCTTGGTTCCTGTGCCGGGAGCCCCGCCTCTCCCTGGCCCCCAGATCCCCTGCTACTGCTCCCCCGGATGCTGTTGGTCTCTGAGGCTTGGTCACTGTCCCCACTTCCCAGCATCAGGGCCACTCCCTTCTGGAAACGCAAATCCGCCCGGTCTCCTAGGCATGGTTCCCAAACTCTGAGTGTGTGGCCCTGCAGGATGACATACCTGCAGGGCTGGTCTGCTGGGACGTCCTGGAGTGTCCTGTTCTCCAGCTCTGGACAGTGTCCCCCGGCCTGGCGGGCACCCGGGGTTAGGTGGGTGATTGGGGTCTACCCTTTGGATGGTGGGCCATGGTCCTCCCTATCTAGGAGCACTGGGGGCAGGGGTGGCATGGGACAGATGGAGCTTGACCCCTTTATGAAGTGACAGGATGGTGACAAGTGGGGTGGAGGTCTAATGGGGGCATGAATTGTCCAAGGTAGGGTGTTGGGGCTGAGGGCTGACACCCCTGAGGTGAGCCCTGACAGGTGAGGAGGAAGGCCCCCTGCCCCAGGGTGACCGGCCAGCAGGCCCATGAGGACAGGCCCACAGGAAGAGCCTGGCTGGAGACAGAGCAGAGGACTTGGGCCTGTGGCTCAGCTTGGTCTGCTGGGTGCTGGATCCCAGGCCCCCAATCTGGCCTCATCTGTCCTAGCTGGGGCCCCACAGTCCCATCTTGGGAAGCGCAACGGGGCCCCATGCCAGGGAAGCTGGAGCACCGGCCTCGGGAACTGGACTGTCAGCTTTCTTCCTGCAGCCGAGGCCACCTTGGGACTGTGAGTAGGGATCAGGGGCTGACAGCAGGGACTGCACAGCAAAGGCGGGCTTGGGGGGCGGGCCAGGCCATATGTGGGGTTGGCCTCAGGCGGTGACCCAGGCACAAGGGAGCAGCTGTGTCAGGCTTTGGGTATCATGTAGTGCTGACCTCTTGCAGAGCCGGTCTAGCCTCAGTCCCCGTCTGTAGAATGGGCTGGTGCTCACACCCAGTGCACAGGGAGGTGGGTGGTTCTGATGCGAGCAACGCTGAGTATAGCTGGTGCACTGACCTCGGTTTCATGGTGGCCAGTGAGCCAGAGGAGACAGTGAGGGGGGACAGTGAAGGGGACAGTCAGGGGACAATGAGAGGGGACAGTGAGGGGGCAGCAAGGGGGACAGTGAGGGGACAGGGGGGACAGTGAGGTGAGTAGTGAGGGGGGACAGTGAGGGGTCCGTGGGAGCAGGCAGTGAGAGGTGTCATAGAGTAGGTGAGGTGGATGAGGCCACCGTCCCACTGAACCTCTCCTGTCTTGGACACTGTGACCCCAGGGGCTGCATCCTCTCCTGTGGGCCTGCATCCCAGGGGACAGAGAGGAGGGTGAACAGGGCATGGACCGGCTGGGTCAGGAGCACTGCCATGTGGCCTGACTCCCTCTAGCACTTCCCCAGCACCTCCCATGTGGTGGCTACGGAAAGTGGCTCATGCAGCAACCAGGTCCCGGGGGGACCACAGGTCACACAGTGGCCCTTCTGAGTGTGGCTTTGCCTCTGATGGAGGCAGGGAGTCAGGACCTTCTGGCTCTGGAATCCCTGAACCCACAGGGCGGTGGGTGGCCAGGGTGTCCCACTAGCTGCGGGGCAGGGTGTCTGCCCAATGTTCCGTTTAGGGGCTAGGGGACGACGGTGGGGTCGGCAGACCTGGCTGCCTGTGATCCGGACTGGGCCCCTCTGCACAGGGTGATCTGCACATCTGCAGTGGGGACTGTAGGTCAGCCAGCCTAGATCACGGGGCACCCAGATTTGTGGCCACATCTTTTCTTTGTGTGTCTGCCGGGGTGTGGCTGCTGCTGGGCAGGCGCAGCTGTCCCGGAATCAGGCTGTGGAGGCTGGGACCGCAGAGGCTGGGACCACAGAGGCTGGGACCGCAGAGGCTGGGAGCCAGACCCCGAGGGTGAGGGCTGCTCAGAGCAGAGCCCTGGGCCCAGCAGGACCAGAGTGAGGAGCAATGGCCCTGTTCTTGCCCACCACCGGATGGGCAGAAGGAACCTGACTTAATTGAGAAGACATATCTGCTCACGCTGGGACTCAGTTTCCCCTTTGACCTCCCTGCTCAGCCTGACACACGGCACATGTCTGTCTCACACAACTTTTCCTGATCACTCCGCAGGGGTAGGCAGCAAGCAGCCCCTCAGCACCACCCCTGCTGGAAGAGCATCCGCTCTCCTCCCCGTGTGCTGTCTCCTGGACATCCCCGGCTCACCACCCCACACACGGCTGCCTCCTTTCCCATCCAAGCCCGCCACACGCGTGGGCGCTGCGCAAGGGTGGAGAAGCAAGCCAAAGACAAGAGAGAGGCTACAGCTCCTCGCAGAGCGGCTCTCTGCTCCTCTGCCCTGTGCCCAGGGCCTGGAGGCTGGGCTGCCCCTGCCTCCAGAAGGTTCCCTCTGTGGACTCGGAAGGAAGAGCTGCCAAAAAGGAAAACTTGAAGGGGGTGGCATGGAGTGGGGAGAGAAGTATTTCTGAAGCCAAAAAAAGCAGGTGATCCATTCTGAAAAGGAAGAGGACAGGAGGGTGGCAGGCAGTGAGGGTCAGGTTTGAAGGAAAAGAAGGCCTGAGAGGAGGGAGGAGTCGAGGGCAAGCAGGAAGGAGCAGTCCGCCCAGTCCCCCCAAAGCAGGCTGCTGAGACAGGCCAGGCAGGCAGACTTTCAGGAGGCAGGAGGAACACACGATCATCTCCAAAGGGGCTGTGGCCTCCGATGAGGCAGGAGCTTCTCCCCTGCTCTCCAGCCCCTGGCCCTTGGACTGCAGGGGAGGGCTTGGGTGCTTGTCTCAATCCTTCTGGGTTGCTATAACTGGGCGGGGGTGCTTATCAACAACAGAGTTCTGGAGGCTGGAAGTCCATGGTCAAGGCATCAGCAGCTTCCATGTCTGGTGAGAGCTTCCTGATTCATGGACATGTTGGAAGGACAAGGGGGCTCCCTGGGGTGTCTTCTATGGGGCACTAATCCCATGCATGAGGGCTCTATCCTTATGACCTGATCACCTCCCTAGGGCCCCACCTGCTAACACCCTTGCACTGGGGGTCAGGCCTCTATGTGGGGATTTCCAGGGTACACATTCAGTCTGTAGCAGTGTTGTGGGGATGATCGGCCCCCAGGGTGCCCAGGGCCTTGGGGCTCTCTGGGACTCCCTCCCCACCCCCCCCTGGCGCTGATGGCTCCCAGCATCACCTGTGTGAGGCTCACAGTGTAGTCCGCTCTCCAGGTGTTTCATCTGCGGTGAGGGGAAGATGCACACACCCCAGGGGAAGGATCACCCTTGCTATCCTCCCGGAGCACTGGAAGGAATAGGAAACCTAACTTCGTTCTTTGTTTTTTTCCATTCAGGTTGGGGGTAGCTGGCCGCGTGATGCTGGTGTATCTGTCATGATGAGTTAAAGCTGGTCTATCTGTCATGATGGGCTCCAGCCACGTTTGGGAGCTGGCTGTGTCATGGAAGGTCAGGAGTCTTGGACTTGATTTATTTTTAGGCTTAGATAGTATAGCAAATGCTCAGGGGACAGTTTCCCCAAACTCTTCTAGCTGGTCGCCGTGACTCCAGGTAAAGTAATTTCCAAAGATACAGTGATTGTTGAGGAGGCAGGGGGAGAGCTAACCCCGGAGGGTCTCCGTGGGTCCCCCACAGGAGGGGAGGGGACCTCCAGGACAGCACGGAGAAACTGCCTGGCTGTCACACCTGTTGGGAGGACTAGGGGCTGATCGTGCTCCGCAGGGGACACCATACTTCTCATCTGCTCTCCTCCCTTAAAAATAAAAGGATTTCCGTGGATTACGGTCTAGAAAGGTCTTCCGACGGTGTGGGATCCCTGGTGCTGGGCGGCCAGGGCAGGGGCGCGGCGGAAGTGTCCGCTCAGCTTCTGTGGGACCCGGGGCCGGGAGACGGGAGGGGGACACGGGGGCGCAGGAAGGGACCGGGTCTGCGGGGGACCCGGGTGTGAGGTGGTGTCGAGAGGGACTCGAGGCGGGAGCGCAGGAGGGCCCGAAGGGACGGAAGGGGACCCAGGCACCGGTGTGAGGGGACCGGGGCCGGGAGAAAGGAGAGGACCCGAGCCGGGGATCTGGAAAGATTCCACCGCGGGGACTAGCCACCACCTCAGCTCCGGCAGCGGAAGTCCCGTCCAGGGTATGGAAGGGGGGGCCGGGCCCCGCCCCCCGCCCCTCCTCGCCCCTCCCCTCCCCTCCAGGTCCGCCTCCCTGGCCCTGCCCCTGGCTGAGGCCTCGCCCCTCATTCTCTCCGTACTCTTCCCCGGGAAGCCCAGCTGTGCGCCCACTTTCTCGCCCCTGTAGGCGGTGCCCCCGTAGGCCCGCCCCACCCCCGGCGGCTCCGCCCGGCCACTGAGGCTCCGCCCCACAAACAGAGGACTCCCGCTCTATTCCCGAGACCCGCCCACGCTTCTAGAGACCACGCCTTCTCTCCACCCCGCAGGTCCCGCCCTCAGGAGGCCCCTCCCTGTCGGCCCCGCCCCCGGGCCCCGCCCCCCGGGCGGGCGGTGGCGGCTGAGCGACCGACCGTTGCGCGCGGGCGGAGCGGATCGCGCCCGCGGAGCGAGCGGCCGGTAGGTTGCGGGCCGGGCGCAGGGCCGCCCCGCCTCCGTTTCTTTCTTCTCTGGGCGCGCGCTCGCGCCCTCCGCGGCCCGGCCGCCAGCCCCGCCCCCGCCCAACGCGGCGGAGGGGGCCCGGGGGCGTCCGGCCGGCGTCCGGCTTGTTTGGGCCCCTCAACCCCGCGCCCCGGGCGGCCGGGCCGCCGGCCGCTCTCCTTTTGTTCCCGGGCCTCCGCCGGGACTCGTCGTGGGCTCGGCGCGCGCGGACCCCGCCCGGAGCCTGGGTTGTGGGGTCGCCGAGGGGCCCGTCGCTCCTTGGCTGGACCCGAGGGCCCGGGCCGGGGGGCGCGGGGCGGCGGCAGACGGGCCGGGGATTCGGGCCTCTGTCCCCGCCGCGTTCGCCCCGTCCTGGGCTGGAGCCGGGGCGCCGCGGGGCCCGAGTCCGCGCGGGGTCTCGAGTTTCCTGGCCGTCCCGGCCGGCGGCCGCATTGTTTGGGCAGAGCTGCCTCCGGAGATCCCGACTCTGGCGGTTAACTGAAGCAGCGTCGGGGCCGCCGCCCTCTGGGTTCCCCTGGCCCGGCTGTGCTGCCAGCTTGGGGGTCCTGGCGTAGACAGAGCGGCTCAGAGCTGTGGGGCGTAGACAGAGCCCCAGAGTTGTGGGGTGTAGACAGAGCGGCTGGGAGCTGTGGGGCCTAATAAGACAGAGCCCCAGAGTTGTGAGGTGTATCCAGAGCGGCTCGGAGCTGTGGGGTGTGGGCAGAGCGACTCCCAAGTTGTGGGGTGTGGACAGAGCCGCAGAGTTGGTGGTAGAGAGAGCCACCCAGAGTTGTGGAGTATAGACAGAGCGACCCAGAGTTGTAGGGTGTAGGCAGCAGCGCCAGAGTTGTGGAGTGTAGACAGAGTGGCCCAGAGTCATGGAGTGTAGGCAGAGCCCCAGAATTGTAGGTTATAGACAGAGTGGACCAGAATTGTGGAGTGTAGACAGCTGTGCTGGTGTTGTGGAGTGTAGATAGAGCCCCAGAATTGTGGGGTATAGACAGAGTGGCCCAGAATTGTGGGGTGTAGGTAGCGAGCAGCCCTGGAGTCATGGGGTATAGACTGAGGTCCCCCGTGTGCCCTGCCTGGCCATGCTCTGGGATAAGCCCTTGGGCAGGTGGCTACCTGCTCTGTTGCTCATGGTGGATGGGCGTGGGAATGGTGCCCACCCACGGGCCCCTCAGGATTCTCAGGGGTGTGTCTGAGGCCCTGGGAGCAGGCAGTGTCGGTGATTCTGTAGTCGCAATGGGGCCAGTGTGAGGCCGGGGGTCCTGCAGGAGTGTGTGCTCCAGAGAGGAGGGGCGCAGTGTGGGGGGGTAGCACCCCCACCCCAGGCTGGGGTGAGGCACGGGGAGTGGTCCTGGAGTCTGGAACATGCTGTGGGTGGAAGGCGAGGAGTAAGAGAATGTGGTCACAGTTTCACTTTAGAGACATAATTGTCACCGTGTGCAGTTTCATGAAAATGCCACCTCACCCAGTGGGTTTGAGGACCAGAGACGGTGGCACAAGGGCCTGGCTCAGGACCCGGGCTGGAGGGACACGTCTCAGGCAGGCTGCCTATTGCCTGGGCGCCCATAGCAAGAGCACTAGCTGACTGGTGATGAGGTCTGGGACCACTGGGATGGACGGGGCAGAGGAGGCCACGGTGACTGGAGGGAAGCCCACGGACTTGGGCTGGACGTGGGGAGTGACCGTAGTGGCAGTGTTATGGGGCGGGTCGGGGTGAGAAGGGAGGCACCGAGCTGGCCTGCGTGGCAGAGAGGAAGGCGGCTGTGGGCTGGTGGCCCTGGGGTCAAGGGCAGGCCTCCTTCTCCCCTTTTGCCAGAATAAGGGTGGGGGCCAGTGGCCAGGCAAAGGAGGAATGAAGGAGCTGTGGGAGAGGCTACGGGACACAAGGGACAGAAGTGCTGCCTGCTTCCCTGGGAGGTTCGGATGAAGGTGACCTTGAGCTGGCTTTCTGGAGACCATCTTCAGTCGTCTGTCTGTGCCCGAAGCAGGCCAAGCTGAACAGTCAGGATGCAGGAAAAGCAGTGCTGGTGGAGGGGGGTGGTTCACACTCTGGGGCGGGTGGGTGCAGAAGGGAGTGGAGTGTAGACAGACCTGTCTTGTACGTGTCACAGCTCATGCTTTTCTTGACTTGGGTGGGATGCCCAGAAATGTTTTACTTTCTAATTGGCACTTGAGTTTCCCATGGCTGCTGTGACAAGCGACCACACAGTTAGCGTTGGAAGCTGCTGGAGGCCAGTAGTCCAACATGGGTGTCCCGGGACTGAGACCAAGGTGGTGCTTGGGCCAGGGAGAACCCATTCAGCTTCCTGGAGGCTCTCCTCTGTCCTTGCTCCCCTGCCCCCGTCTCCCAGCTCCCTCCCTCTGCCTCCTTCCCGTGAGAACCCCCATGATGGCGCTCAGACCTGGGGTCCTCTCCCATCACAGGACCCGGAATGTAATCACAACTCCAAGTCCTTGGGTCCTCTCAGGTGACATTCACGGTCTGGGGAGCTAGGACCTGAGTCTTAGGGGACCATTCTAGCCTCCCACCATGCTCCTGACTTCAGTTCTGGGAGGACTGGGTCGTCCCCCTCCTTGCTGAGGAGCGGTCATCTCCCGTACCTTTCTCAGTGGCCCTGCTCAGGGTTCAAGGCTGGTAGAGGACTTGCTTTTACCTTTTGGGAGGTGATGGTCCCCTACTCCCTTCCCCATCTGATAAAAACTAGTTTCTCTTGAGAAGTGCACCCTATTCGCGCGCACATGTGATTTTATCGTAGACCCGAGTTTTCCCATGATTGTCCCCATGTCCCCACATCCAGCCCAAGTTCTCAGGTTCGCCAGGTTGATTCGGACTTGTGCTCCAGGCAGAGCTCTTGAGTCTAAACCTTCCCAAAGAAGACGTGTAGTTTGTCCTTTCTGCTCTCATTCCATCTCCCGTCCAGTGGCTTTGCTGTCCCCTACCATGCAGTTGTGGTGATCCCCAATGTATATCCTTTCCCATCTTTTTTCTTGTTTACACAGTCATTTATAGATGGACATGCCCACACAGCACATTCCCCCCCCAGTCCGACACATGGACACCCAACACTGCTGCTATCCTGCCCAGCCCTGTCACCCACCTACGGAAGGACTCTTGCCTTACACCCAGCACGCATCCCTCCACACCCCTATTGTGGCCATGCTTCTGGTTCTTCTCCCGGAGTCCTGCATCCTGCCCCAGTCTGTTCCTGTCCTGGGGGGCCCATGGCTGGCTACTGCACAAGGTTCCCTGGACTGCTCTCCCTCTGTATTGGTCCCTGCCCTCTGGACCCCTCTCTCCTCTGCCTGCGCTCGATGCTTGTTTTGGTGAAGGACAGTCTCTGGATGACTATCATGTAGATTCTGCTTTTTAAAAAAAGATGTTATTTATTGAAGGGGGCAGGGCAGAGGCAGAGAGAATCTCAAACAGGCTCCCAGGAGAGCACAGAGTCCGACACAGGGCTCAAGCCCGTGACCCTGTAGACTGTAGCTTGAGCCGAAACCAAGAGTCAGATACTTCACTGACTGAGCCACCCAGGCACCCCAGTGTAGATATTCCTTTTGTCTTTATTTTGAAAATATCTTTGCTCCTCAGTTACTTTTAGTTTAGCTGGGTATAGAATATTGAAATACTGAAAAGTATTTTCTCAGGATCTTGAAGCTGTTGCTTCACTGCCTTCAGTTTCTAGCACGGGTGCCATTCTGAGTTCAGTTCTCTGTCTGTGGTGTGGCCCCAGGGAGCTTGTAGGCATGTCCCTTGTGGCCCTGTGCTGTGAAGTAGCCTGTGACAGTGCTTGCTGTCATCGCTGTGCCGGGGACATGCTGGGACCCTGTTACTCCTGAGAGAATTCCTTGCTTTCTGTCTTGTGTTCTCTTTCTGGAACTCCCTTTATTTGGAGTTTGGATTTCCTGGCTGAACTACTGATCCCTGAGTCTTGTTGGTCTCAGACAGATGTTTGCTGGACTCTTGGGAGACGCCTGTGCATGTCTTCCAGCTCTTCCTTTAGTTGTTTCATTTCTGTTATCCTTTTAGGTTTTCGAGCATTCTTTTTTGATTTTCCTTTTTGAAAAAGATTTATTTATTTGAGAGAGCATGTGTGGGAAGAGGAGGCAGAGGGAGAGGGAGAGAGAGTCTTAAGCAGACTCTGCGCTGAGCAGGGAGCCTGACGTGGGGCTTGATCGCATAGCACTGAGATCACTCATTACCTGAGCCCGAACCAAGACTTGGATGCTTAACTGACTGCATCACCCAGGTGCCCCCCAATTCCCTTTTTTTAAAAAAAATATAATCTTGTTCTTCATTTAGAGATGCAAGATCTTATTTTTTAGAAGATAACAAACAACTTTGAATTGTTATTCTGTTTTCTTATTTTTCTCCCTCTATTTTTCATGAGACTATATCCTCCATGAGACCAGGTTTTCTTCCCTCAATATTATACATGGCTAATTTCAAACACCTGAAATTATGCCCGGCACCTAGAAGAAACACCATATAGCATTCACATCTTCCATATTATTTCTGTTGTTTGGGTGGTAGGGATTTGGGTTGTTCTAACAGTTCCTGAGAAAGGTTTTCTCAAATCACCAACAGCTTGGATTTGTCTCTTTCTACCTTTACTTCTTTCTGGTTTGATTCACGTGTTCGAATCTCTGTTATTAAGTTCGCACATTGGTGATGGTGATGCTGCTGATGAATAGAGCTTTGGTCTTGATGTCTGATGTTTGTTTTTTTAGAGAAGAGGGTTTGCGCCACTGGGGAGAGAGAATCTCAAGCAGTCTCCATGCTCAGCACGAGCCCATTCTCAGCACACTGACATTGTGACCTTAGCTGAAATCAAGAGTCAGATGCTTAACCGACTGAGCCCCCAGGTGCCTTTGAAGTCCCACACTGAGAACGCTTACAGCTCTCTCCCATTTACAGTTTCCGTGGCCTGGCTCTTCGGTCCTTTACGCTCAGCCTGTGTGTGTTCTTACGATGTTCAGAGTCCGCGTCTTATAAAGCATATGCTTGAGTCCTGCCCATTGATCCAGTCTGAGAGGTTCCGCTTGTGATGTGAACGTTTTGTTCATTTACAGTTTTTAGTTTTTAACTAGCCTTCACGTTGAAGACTTTATAATTAACTAATAACAAACACATTTTTCCAAAGCAGTTTGGAGGTGGGCCATAAATAATATTTGGAATACTTTTTTAAATTTTTTTAAGATTTTAAATTTATCTATTTGAGAGAGAGAGGGAGCGAGAGAACAGCAGCAGGGAGGAACAGAGAGAGAGGGAGACGCAGACTCCATGGAGCAGGGAGCCTGAGGTGGGGCTCAGTCTCAGGACCCCAGGATTTTGACCCGAGCCAAAGGCAGACGTGTCACTGGCTGAGCCCCCCAGATGTCCCTACAGAGCACAGTTTCATCAGGCTCCTACCCTTAGGCAGGCTATGCACTCCGTGACTCCTCTTAAGTGTAGTCCAGAGGAGCTGAACCCAGGAAATGTTTTCCCCAGGAAGTACTGGGGCAGGGTGAGGTGCCCAGACCACGCTGCTCACCAGAGCCCTGGGCCCCTAGCTGCCTGGAGTCCAGCCAGAAGCCCAGGTCTGTGGGGTTAAGCATTTATGGGGCGGTTGGGTCCCTGGAGGAGATGGGGTCCCTGCCCCACCCCCTTGTTAGTTTCCTGTGGCTCTTATCGCAAAGCACCACAGACAGGGGGCGCTTAAAGTAGCAAGAATTTATTCTCTTGCGGTTCTGAAGGCCAGGAGGCCAAGTCCTGGTGTGGGCAGGGCTGGGCTTCCTCCGAGACTCTTGGGAAGGGTCTGTCCTACCTCTTCCAGCTTCTGAGGCTACTGGCAGCCCCGCCCCGTCCCTGCCTCCAGGTTCTGGGGACCCATCCCCTACTTGCGCTAGAGCTTCCCTCTGCCTTCCTCTCCTAGGGATGCTTGGGGTGGCGTCTGGGGCCCACTCAGACATCAGGATCATCTTGTATCACAGAAGCCTTCCTTTAAGCCTATCTGCAAAGACCTGTTTCCAAAGGAGTTCCCATTGGGTTCTACAGATTAGGGCCTCATGTCCTTGGGGCAACCGTGTAGCCCACGACACACGCCCTGCCTGGACCCAGGAGGTGAGGAGCCATGTGGGGTCACCGGGACTTAGGGCCTCCTGCCCATGTGACTGCCTCTAGCCCTCGCCCCTCCCGTGGCTTCCATGCGGGGGCTGCCCTCGGCCTCCCCAGGGGCAGGACTGACGTGGCTTGTCCCTCTCACATTCCCCGCCGAAGTGGGCTGGTGACTTGGTGTGTCTGCAGACTCCCTTATCTCCCTGGGATAACAGAGAAGGACGCAGAGAGCAGAAAGATTTCCTGCAGCCCTAATGGAAGAAGCAAACAAGGACAGTACAACGTTCTCGGCCTGCTCCCCTTGAACCCTGTAGGGAATGACCAGATTTGTCCGTGGGTGGAAGAATGCCCCATGCAAGGCCTGCAATAAGGTCCTTTGTTCTGTTTTTCTAGGTGTCCGGGAGTTGGGGGGAGGCAGGGAGGCGTGGGGTTTAGGCAGGGCTTGGCCTGTCCCCTCTTATCCTGGGGCTGTCCCTGTCCACATCGCCGAGGGAGGCTGGGGGGACATTGGGGGCGGTGAGGGTAATGGGATCCAGCCAGGCCCCAGCGAGGAGGAGCTGAGGGATACTGAGTCAGGGGCCGTGGGCACTGCGGCTTTCTCTGTCCCTTCAGTTAGATTTATCAGACATAAGGTACTGCACAGTATTCGGGACATGCCTAGACTCACACTTACCCGTCTTTGATCTGAAATTCAAAATGTAACCAGGTGTCCTGTTTATTTGCTACACCCACCAGCTTGTTGAACTGCCACAGACAGAAATACCAAGCAGAGCTAAGAAGGGAAATTCAAATAACGGGGGGGGGGGGGGGGGGGGAGAATGGAGACGGCTTTGCCTCCAGTATACCAAGACTCTTGTGCTAGAATTTGTTTCTGGAATCAGAAAGAGCAGTGCAGTTCCATCAGCTGCAGAGGAAGCCGCAAGCTGGGGGCTGGAGGGGGTCGATCCTGGCTGTGGGGGCTGGGTGGCAGTGAGCTGCGGCTTCAGGCCCTTGTCTGAGCTCCTTGTGGAAGGTGTGGTGCCGAGCCTGAGCTGACAGCAGACGGCAGACATGGCCAGAGTGTGGGGTCCCCTGGTCTGCAGGGTGGTCAGGGGGATTGGTGAGGATTGGAGGAGTTCGTGGGCTTCAAGCTGAGCCGAGAAGCTGTGAAGGGATAGGGAGAGGGCACATTGGGGGAAGAGTGATTTCTCGAAAGGGGTCAAGGCTGTGTGCCCTCCTATGTGTCCCCCGGACCTTCTGTGGGCGGTGGCGTTGGTTTGATGAGCTGTGCTTTTCCCCGGGAGCCATCGCCAGTCACTGTTCATCTGTCTCCCGGGAGCTGCTGTTGAAGCCACTCCACAGCCGTCAAGGGAACGAGCGACCACACAGATGATGCAGGAGCCGTGGGAAGTCATGGGGCGGTGAGGCCAGGCCTGCCTCGGGGGGGATGCGGAGGTTGGGGCTGGCCTCGGCAGTCAGGTATCCTTGTTCAGCCCAGCCCTGTGGAGAGTAACACAAAATGATAGAAGGGAGCCCGTGGGTCAGGCCGGTGGCCGGGGCCCTGCGTGTGCATGGGGAATACAGGTTGTAGGTGTGGTTGCTGGGTCACAGCAGGCATGTCTTTGTGTCTCCCGAGGCTGCAGGTGCTTTGTCCCAGCCTCTGTGCGTCGTGTGAGCCCCGCTGATATTCGAGAATGAGATTTCTTAATCGTCGGAGGTCTTGGGATTTTTATGTATTTCTTTGAGATGAGAGAGCAAACATTTGCTTCTCTTAATTGGTTAGCCTACACATTTGGTTCCATGTCAACTTCACATCCCAGATGATTCGAATCACTCAGAAAGATGCGTGAATATTTTTTGAACCTGTAAAACGGGCCTTTGTAATTTAAATGATAGTCTTTGTGCCAGTTCTAGACCTTGTCCTTCCTGTGCCAGAGAAGGGGCAAACGCTGGGGAAGAGGGGTGTCGGAGCTGGGCCTCAGTCTGTAGGAGGACTCCAGGAGCAGGAGGAACGGACCCATGCTGCTGGGTGCTGTCCTGTTCCCACAGGCCCTTGTGTCTGGAGGGCCTTGGGCACTCGCTTGGCCACTTGCTGGCGCCACAGGTTTCCCTCTGCTGCTGAGCTGTGACTGGGGCTGGGGAGGCGGGGAAACCAAGGGGAGGCCAGGAAGAGACCGAGGGGCTGTGGGCTCAGGGCTATGAAAATGCACAGGTGTCCTGTTCTGAAGGAGGAAGCTGGGTAAGTGTAGGGCTCGTGTTTCAAGCTTTCTTTGTGCTAAGGATGACATGAGCATGTCATCCTATTTCTTCAACTGTGTAGTAGAATTTTCAGAATTTCATTTCCTTTTCACATTAGACTGGGGGTAGTCATTGTACGTACGTTTTTCTTATGGGTTTGCCAGTCTTGAGTCTCTTCTCTCTTTTACTTCTTTCTTTCTCCTCTTTGCTCATTGCTTCTCATTGCTGTCATTACTGGTTCCAGGAGCCACTTTACTATTGGAGTGCATACTTGGCTCCCCTGCTAATCGCAGCTGCTCAGCGAGGGGCTGGCTCTTCCTGGCTCAGCCTGGAGCCCGGAGCCTAGAGCCCAGCCAGCAGGGCAGACAGGGATGCACACCGTTAGTTCTGAGCCCGATGTGAGCCCCTCGCGGCTTGATCTCTTGGTTTCTTTGGACTCAGAAGTGTTAAACCTCAAGAACTGGCATTAAAAAAAGCCCGACGCAAAACCTCTGTGTAATCACAAAATGCTGGGACATTGTATATATTGTGCTCTTCTGTTCAGCCTTGTAAATTATTCCGACAACCATGCATGCAAATGATTTCATTGGCTACTGACCTGCTTCCTCAGCTTAGATTAGTGGCGAATTTGGGAGATGAAGCTACCTGGGGATTGAGCTAGACTCTTCAAGAACCAGGTAAATAATTTTGGTAGGAGGAGAACCTCACGGGAGGTCAGCTCCTCTCGTGCTGATGAGCCCAGACTGGGATCAGTCGGCTGAGTCTGCATTCAGTCATGACCGTGACCATGGGCAGCGTGCCTGGGCCTCGTGTTCTCCATTGGGTAGTGGGATGGTCATGGTTAGCTGTGAGGTCACAGTGCTTACATAGTCACCCAGTGTGGTCACTGTCCTTGGCTGGTTTGCTCCGTTCCGTAGTCTGTTTATCTCAGGTGTGTGCAGACGGATTTCCTGAATTGCCTCATCACAGATTAGTTGAGGGGAACCTGTGAGAAAGTTAATCTCGCATTGCTGCCTAGAAGTAAATTTAGCGCCGTTTTGTCTGTGTTTATAGCAGCCAGGCTAAGGAGGGTAGGTCTGCTTCCAGGCTCGCTCACATGCTGGCCGTAGCCTCCGAAGACCTCACGTGGCTGCTGGCAGGCCTCCTGACCTTGCTGTTGGCCAGAGACATTGTTGCCATTAGGCTGCTGGCCGCTGACTTCCCTCGCAGTGAGGGAGGGAGATGGCGAGGACAAAAGCTGGACTCTGTAGTCATCTTGGAAGTGGCTTCTCATTGCTTCTACCCTGGTTATTAGAAGTGAGGCACTAGGTCCAGCCCGGGCCCCGCGGGTAGGGGGCTGCCAAGGGTGGGACACTAGGAGCGCATCACTGAGTAACAGTGTAAGTATAAATACGGGTCAGTCTGCTCTAGCACTGTCCAGCCCCTGGCCCCAGTGCATCGTGGCCCTCCCAGTGCACAACACTCCCCCGGAGAGCCTCCCCCCACCGCGTCAGCTCGGTGCAGAAGTCCCATGGTGTCAGTCAGCGCTGGGCATGCATGAGCCTCCCACACGTGGTTCCTTGATGCAGCCCGTGGAGTGCACTTCCTCGCATCCTGGACTCTAGAGGCCGGCTCCCAGACCCTCCCCCACACCAGGGCGCACTGTCGGCACAGACTGAGGCTAGCCACCGTGGCCACTCCTGCTCAGGACAAGGGGAGGGGGCGCATAGAGCTTGGCGGGTGTTGAAAATGCCTTAGTCAGGTGCCAGGGTCTGGGGACAGCAGCTCTCACACTGACTTCTGGGTTCCTGAGCCCCGTCCTGAGTCACCATCCCTTGTCCTGGGAGACAGCTCATACTTTTAGGGATGTGGGTCTTCACCTGCTTCCTGCCAGTTGATAGTTTGGGATCTAGTGTCCACTTTCCATTATGTGCCTTTTCTGATGCTTTTAGTCCCAGCTACCGACCCCCCGGCTAATAGAATTTTCTGGACCATCCGTGGGCCTTCTTTGAATCGCACTGGTGTTCACTCCCTTGGACGACGTTGAGATGAGCCCTCCTCCGTCTTGGGCTCCTGAAGGGTCAAGGGTGGTGGCCGTAAGCAGCCTTCTGGAGGCCCTGTTGCTCAAGGCGAGGGTCTGTGAGGTTCACCCTTCATCTCTCAGAAGCCCTATCTGTCACCCCAGTCCCATCCCTCACCCGGCAGCTTTCCCTGACCTCACATGCACTGTCACTTGGCCCGCACCGAGGTAGAAGGCAAGGCAAGAAGGTGGCATTTGGGGATATCAGGGCCTACGTGGACAGTGGGGATGGCGTGGAGAGGAGGAGGGGGAGGTGCTGGTGAGTGCCCCCAAGGAGAGGTGCCCAGACGTGCCAGAGGGGTGCAGCAGGGGCAGGGGATGTGACCCCGAATGGAGTCCTCGTTTCGATGTCCGTGCCCTTCTCCTGCGCTATTTTGCTTCCTGTCATATGGCTGGTTTTCCATCCACGGGCTCTGTCCTGCATTGCAAACACGTGATGCCATGTGCTCACCGTCGGGTGCCCGCCTTGCTGAGAGCTCTCTTTTGGTGGCTATTTCCTTCCTTCAGTGTAAGCAGGTGACCCTCTGCTCTGGCACTTGAACCTCAGGACCACCCCTTTGGGTCTGTATCATGCCCCCGGGAGGGGCAGGTGAGCTGAGCAGGGGACAGTGACTGTTCCTGCTGCCTGCTCGCACTCCAGCTGCCCACTGCCCTGCTTCCCTTGGTGTTGGGACTTAACTGAGTGGGAGGCTGGGTCTCTTGCCTGCTGACCTGGGCAGTGAGGCTGACAGCTCTTGCTGGAGGAGCTGGGTTCAGGGGTTCGGGTAGAGGGGCATTGGGTTCTGGGAACAGGGAATGGTGCTGGGTCCTAGCTTCCCCTTAGGGAACCAAGACATGTGCCAGAGTGGGTTTCTGTCAGCTTTCTTTCTTCCTTTCTTCCTTTCCTTTCCTTTTCTTTTTAGTAGGCTCCACGTCCAGTGTGGAACCCAGTGCAGGGCTTGAACTCATGATCCTGAGATCATGACCCGAGCTGAGATCAAGAGTCAGATGCTTCACCGTCTGGGCCGCCCCAGCGCCCCCTGTGTGAAACCTGCTCTTTGCTTCCTTTCATCCCTTTACTCTTTTCTGAGCTGGTGTTGCTTATACTCTTGCTGACTGATGGGGGAGTGAACGGGGAGGGGGTGGGGGGCGATGGCTTCTGCTCACCCCTGGCCCACCATGAGACTTGCTCTGTGGCCATGAGGACGCACTGCGCCCTCGCCAGCCCCATTACACTTATGGCACGGTCTCCTGCACAGGAACCAGCGGGGTAGGGGGCAGACGCCATGGCGGCAGAGGACACACCGTAGGGCACTGGGTCCCAGGGTTGCGTCCCCGCCGGGCCAGCGGTGGGGCGGGATGGATGTGGGTCTGCAGAGGGAAGTCCACCATTGTTTGTGTATGACAAAGAATTACATGTAAAATGCGTCACACACTTCAGTTAACTTTTATTTTTTTTTCTGATTACAAAAGTCATGTTTGTTCTTTTTCGAAATTTTAGATGCTATGAACAAAACATTAAATTCCAGCACTTAGAGAAAGGGAAGACTGTGTCAGCCACATTTAATGGTTCAGCAGGTGCTTACTGAACACCTTCTTATGCTCCAGGGGGCCAGGAGACGTGAGCATGGAGACCACCCACATAGCCACACCTCTCGCGTGCCAGGGAGGGGAGTGAGCAGAGGGACCTGGGCCTGTAATGGGCCCTGGGGATGGTGGGTGGTCTGAGAATGGGCGTTCCCAAGGGGAGGGTGCTGTGAGCTTGGTGCTGGTGACAAGGGGTGAGAGCCAGCACATTCTTGCCCCACGAGGGGTCCTGTGGGGCCCCCTGGGTCCTGTGGCTCCTCAGGTGGGTGGGGGGAGTGCCGGCAAGGATGGAAGTGAAAGCCTGGGCGGGGCCCCCCTTCTCATGTGTGATTTCTCTGGACAAAACCTCAGCCAGGGGCGGAGTCTGGGTCTTAACCATACCCATGATCAAGGTCATCATGTGACCAAGGTCACAGGAATGGCTTGGCTGGTCCTCTAATGTCTCGTTCCACAGTCCAAGAGCCCTGACTGAAATAGTCTGCTGTACTCTGTTTTAGCTGCTACTGGGCGGCCAGAAGGCAGGCTCCTCTAGGAGAGGCTCATCCATGGGACAGGATTCCCAGGATGGGTTCCTCCAGAATGAGATCCCCCAGCACAGGCTCCCCTGGGTGGGCCCTGTTGTCTCTGTTGTTCCCTCTTCCTAGAACAGCGCCTGCACGGAGGAAATGCTCCTGGGTATTTAATGCATGCGGACAGACCTCAGCTCACTCTCTTGTGTTAGCAGAGGTGTTACAGTGCGGCTGGTATTTGGGGGAAGAGTGCAGGTGCCGCAGGTGCTGCCTGTCCAGCTGTCTTTTTAAAAGAATTTCCTTCTCTGGTCTCAAAGCCCAATAAGCCTTTCTCGGACAGCATGGGATATTTTCCTTTTCTGGTCTGTTTGGGGCTTCAGCCCGCCCCTGCAGGATGTCTGGGGGGTTGTTTATACATTGCTGGTGTTGACCGGATTCTCTGTGCTCAGGACAGCGCCACAGATCCCAGAGGGCTGTTCTGGGAGCATCGGCCACTGTACACCTGTCTGGCCGGCTGGTTCGGGTGAGTGCGGTCTGTGCTCAGCCCCACACCAGCCTAGAGCTTGCATCGTGGGTGAATAAAAAGAAACACAACCTGGGGAGTCAAACAAATGGTACACGTGGGGGACGGTTCCCATGTCTGGGGTATCCAGTTCATTCCGACGGTAGTCACTATGCGACAGACTCAGAGGTAGAGCGACTGCCTCCCTTCTGTGCCGCCCTTGTTCTCCGGTGACCTTGATGCTGATGGACTGAGGTTGGACACACTGCTTTGTATGGCCGCCGCTGACCTTTTGGAGCTGCAGGAAGCTTGAGGTCTTGGGGATGTGGATTAACGACATCGACATCGCTTCACTCCCCGCAAGTCATGGAGGTGCCAGCCACCCTTTGGGGGAGGGAAGCATGGGCAGGCTGGGGGGCACTGGAGGCATGGCCACTGGAATCCTGCTGGGAGCCCCCCACCCCCAGCTTCACCTGTCTGCTGCCTTCTCACTGCTCTCATGCTTGTTCCCCAGCATGCAGGCAGGGAGCTGCAGAGCCTCCCAGGCCCGGCTCTGCTGTTTTCATGGCTTCTCGAGCAGATTCTGTACCTTTATACCGGACCTGTCTCATCTCTCTAAAACTCTGATGGGACTTTTTTCACTTGCCCCGCTCAGCGTTTGGTGGGCTCTTTGTTTTAAAGGTTCTTGTTTTTCTGTAGCTCGGGGAAAGGGTTTGTTAATTTTTGGACCAACCTACCAACCAGGTTTTATTGAGCAAACACTATCACTAATGAATTCAGCTAATCTATTGCATACATTCCCCAACTCATCTGTCCATCCCTCACCCATCCATCCCTCATCTATCCCCCATCCGTCCATCCATTCCCCATGATCCAACATCCCCCAGCCATCCCTCCATCCACCCCCCATCTATCCCCTAACCATCCATCCCCCATCCATGTCCCCATCCATCCCCCATCCATCCTCCTCTATCCCCCATCCATCCACCCATTCATCCCCACCCATCCCCCATCCATGCCTCCATCCATCCCCCATCTATCCATCCATCCATCTCCCATCCATCCCCATCCATCCATCCAACCCCCATCCATCCATTCAACCCCCATCCATCCATCCATTCATCTATCCATCTATCCATCCATCCATCTCCCATCCATCCCCCATCTATCCTTCATCCATTCATCCCTCTCCCATCCACCCATTCATCCATTATCCATCCATTCTCCGCCCACCCTATCACTGGAGCTGTTACTGGGGCTGTGATAACCTGTTGCTCCTGCAGAAGCTTGCAGACCACGCCCTGAGACTCGGCATGGCTGTGGTTTGGGGCTTGTAATGAGACTGCTGTGTTTCTGTCTGTGGGGCCTGAGCAAGTGGCCTATCACCTACCACAGGGATGGGGCTGGGGAGTGTTCCCTTCGCTCTGCTGACTGCAGGACCGCTCTGCTCTTTCTTCCAGTTTCTTTCTCAGTCCCCCTTTTCCACTTTTTTCTAACATCAAACTAGGCCCAAACTAGACATCCCACCAAATGCTGAAGCCTGGCTTTGGTCTCAGCCACCTCCAGGGTCCTCTGAAGAGAATGTTGTGTTTTCTGTATGATGTACAATTTAAGTCGTATGACCCAAATCTACCCTACAAATTTGGGGAACCCTTTCTGTCTGCCTTCTGTGGGTGATGTAGTGACAGATGAGCAGAGAAACTCGTCCCTGAATTACCCACGTGTTTTCTTCCCCTCCACTCCCACTTTTCCCCTTGGCAGCTCTGGGTCGACCCTCCTGGTGGCTGAGGGCTTCTGCGCCCGTTTCCATATCCCAGGCCATCTGCTCCAGGGGCCGTCCTGTGTGGTCTGTGGCTTTGTTCACGCGACTGGTCCTTGTTTATGACAGCCTTTTCTTGGGGCCACCTCTTTGTGAATGTCTGCACATCCTGGTTAGGACCTGGGGAGTCTCTCTGGGAGCCCCTGCTTGTGGTGGCCCCTGCCCGTGTGTCTGGGGAGGTCACGGGGCTGTCACCGAGAGAGAGGCAGCTTTGGGGAAGAGTTTGTTTAGACTGTTGAGTTTTAGGTGCCCCTGAACTTCAGGAGAGTATGGGTGGGGGATCACCATGTGGGAGACCCCTGCCTTGAGGAGTCTGATTGCTTGGGGCAGAGGGGAAAGAGCTTGGGGCCCCTACGCTTGGGGCCAAGCCCAGGAGGTTTGGTGTGTGGAGTTTGCTGAGAAGTCAGGGAATGAAGGGTGAAAAGTGTCTGTGGACGCGGTTGTGTGGGGCTGTTGGTGGCCTGGTGGGACTGCTCGAGGCAGGAAGGGCTAGAGGCCAGTTTGGAGAGGGAGGTGCTTCCAGAAAAAGCTGTGTTTGATGGGCTGAGTGGGGTGATAGGCAGCCGGGAGAGTGTGGGAAATGGGTTTGTAGCTGCAGAGAGAATTACCCATGAGGGAGGGCTTTGCTGTCTAGAGAGGAAATGGGTTCTCGGAGGAGAAGGAACAGGGGCATAGAGAAGGGGTCCTGGCCCGGGTTGATTGAGCTGGTGGTGCCATTTTGTGGAACAGAGTGTGTGGGGGCCATGACCCCTGGAGGGTCCCCGTGAGGTGTGCTGTGCTCCTTGGGTTCCTTGGGAGAAGCTCACAGAGTGGCAGGGTTATGGATGTGTAGCTGGGGAGTCATTGGTGGCCTGCCAGTATCCTTGTCCCTGAGCTGTGGGGTCTTTGGTGGAAGGGTCCGCTCCCTCAGGGGGAAGCCCTGTGCTAGGCCAAGTCCCATGCACAGTCCTGGCCTGTGCCACCGTGAGCGGCAGGTAAATAATGTGAGCAGATGTCAGCTGGAAGCAGCCTACGTAATCCAAGAAACCACAAGCTTGTCCTCTGGCATTTGGGGACCTGCCATGTTGGGGAGGGCAGGTCCCAGGTCGGTTTGGTTTGGGGGAGAGCGGGAAGCATGTCCTGGACTGGGGACAGCTTCTCCGAGGTCGGGTGGTGGGCTGCTAGGATGAATCAGACAGGGTGAGGCTGGGATGCGGGGATGGTCAGCGTGCGTCCTGGTGCGTGTGATCGCGTGGGGGCTGTGTTGGGTCTTCCGCAGATGTTCCCAAGGGGAAGCTAGGGGGAGGTGGCCCCCAGCGGGTGGAACTGGTGGAACTAGTGGGTAGAACTAGTGCTGTGGAAGTGCCTGGGTGGGTGGCTGGAGGGAGTGCCCAGACACGATGGACTTGGGGGAGGGGAGAGGGGCGGGGCCTGCTGGTGGCTGGATCCCAGTCCGGAAGGGTTGTATGGCGCTGCCAGGCTCCTATAGCCAGGGCTTAGGCCGTGGGAGGGACTGTGGCGGCTTGCTCCCAGCCCCAAGGCTGTGTCTGCTTCCTCTGAGGACCCCTCCATGTGGACTCGAGAGAGCTGGGTTCTAGTCCACCCATGATGCCCATTAGCTGTGTAGCCCTGACAGGTTATCTCTCAGCATGTTCATTTGCTCATCTGAAAAGTGGGAATAATCATACCCACCTCATAGTGGCGTTGCTTGTGGATACACATGTTACCACATGGAAGGTCGTGAGAACAGCCCTGGCCGGTGACAAGTGCTGAGCACTGAGCACCGAGCACTGAGTAGCGGTCACTGAGTACCAAGTACTGAGTACTGAATACCAAGAACCTAGTACTGAGCACTTAGTACTGCATACTGAGGATTGAGCACTATGTAAGGCCCTACACTGCCAGTGCTTCTACTGTTGTCTGGCTGTGTTCCTGCTCTTCCTGCTTGTCCCCGGTATGCTGGGTACTCTGCCTGGTAGTTCTCAGGCTCCCCTCCTACGCTGCTCCTGGGCACTGTTGCTGTTCTGCACGGCTTCGGTCTTCAGCCCTGGGAATGCCTGTAACCTCTGGTGGCAGAGTCATGGTGAACTGGGGTGCGGTCGTCACAGATGTGTCCCCTTGTGGGTGGGGATGGAGGCCAAGCCCTGGGCGCTCTCCTCCCAGAGGAAACCCAAGCACAGGGTGCAGTTCGCCTTGTCTTGCTTCTGCCCCCTGGGGCCTGTGGGCTGCTCAGGGCCGGGCCCCTTTCTGGGGGCTTCTGGGTCTGACCCTGATTTGAACCTTAGAGAGGAGTCAGGAGACATCACTGCTGCTGATTTGTGTTTCTAGTTCCTGCTGGTCTGAACGACATGTTGGTAAAGAAATGGCCGTGTCATTTGGTGATGAGAAACTGATCCTGGTAGTGGGCGTAGTGAGGAGGAGACCCTCGCGTCCCCCTGTCTGTGCTGCGAGGAAGCTGTCACCTCTTTCTGACCTCTTCCCTTTCCTGCGCCATGGGGAGGCTGGATCAGAGGATGTCTTTGTCAGCTTAGGTTGCCAGGACACTCCCTGCTGAGCGACTGGAGGCACGCCGAGGTCCAGGTGCCCACGGGTCCACTGTCCACCTCCTGCTTCCGTGTGGCCGCCTTCTTGTGTCCTCACTGTCCTCAACCGAAGGAGAGCAGGGGCGGAGGGCTGGGAGGGCCTTAGTCTCCTCCTCCCCATCCCGACCGCCCCACCCTCCTGATCTCATCTGAACCTAATCGCTCCCAAAGGCTTTCCAATTACCGTCCCACTGGTTGGGGGTGGGGAGTGGCATTTCAACAGCCTACGGATCCGGAGACACCTGCATTCAGCCCAGAGCAGCTGAGCTCCAGGCAGGGTGTTCCAGGTGTTGGCACCTGTCAGACGCACCTGGTGGGGGGGGTGGGGGTAGGGACTTTGTCGGAGCAGGTGGCTCAGACCTACTCACCCAGAGTTTTCGTGGTGGAGGAAAGGCACCTAGGAACTGGCACTAAAGCAGCTCAGATGGGAGAAAGCCTAGGCAGGGGTGGTGGGGGTGGGGGTGGGGGTGGTGGGGGTGGTGTGTGTGTGTGTGTGTGTGTGTGTGTGTGTGTGTGTGTGTGTGTGCTGGAAACTGTTCCCTGTGCTTTTTCTGAATTTCACTGCCTGCTCATTTTACTATTAACTGATGCAGTTTAAGGAAAAATTCACTTGTAGGCTGAACTCATAACACGTGGTTATAGGTATTAAGATACTACTTACATGAATTAGAAACAATTTTTTTTGTGTGTGTGTGCAAGCCAAAATGCAGAAGACTGTTACTCTGTGTTATATCATAGGTGCGGGGACTCTAGTGTTTGGATGAATTACAAAATAACTCTGCATATAAAATTGGGAAATCCTTTCTTTTATAGAGGTAGCTCCTGTTGGCTGGTGGAGTCAACCAGGCGGTTTTCTGTTACCAGAGCAGTGCTGCAGGGCCAACCTCTGTCTTGGGAGGGGTCGCAGTGATGGCCCCAGTGTGCTGTTTCCTGCACCCATGTGCCCCCTCCTTACCAGTAGGCCGTTCCTTCTGGAGACTCCAGGGGATTGTCTGTCTCCTTGCCTTTTGTGGCTTCTAGAGAAGCCCCATTTGTGAGCTCTGTGGCCCTTCCTCTACCTTCACAGCCTGCGCCTCTGGTCTCTGCTTCTCTCTGACTCTGGCCCTCCTGCCAGTCCCCTGGGCCTGCCTGTATCATCCAGGGTGACCTCCCGTGTTGGGAGCCTGCAGTTGACCATGGCCGTGAGGTCTCTGGCTCCTTCCCAGTTCCCCTGTGGGGGGTGGGGGTAAGGGTGAGGCATATTTGGCGGGGGGTGCACCATGCAGCTTGGAAAAGCCCCAGTGAGGAAACCAGCAAACGCTATTCTTGGCCAACTGTAATATACATATTTTTAATGATGAATATCAAGTATTAAATGTCTAGTCATCATACTTAAATGATTCCCGAATTACCACATAGGTATTAAATAGTATGGTAGTTTAGAAATAAATTGTTCTTTTATCAGTCTTACTATCTGGATGGTTTTATTCAAACCCACACGCTGCACACTGTGTCCTCTGTGTCCCTGTGTCCGCCAGCAGGGTCACCCTGGAGCATACCCTTCAGTCCCTCCAGCTCCTTCTCTCGTGTGTGGCTGTGCAATACTTGGAATTAGGCTTCTGTTACCGCAGACCTTTCCCGGGATGAAGAATTTCTCCTAACAACTTTAAAACAATTACTTAAAAAAGTACACTCCTTAACATGATCTCTGTGTTTTGGCTCTTCACAACATGATTTAATATATTGTTTTTTTTTAAGGTTTTATTTATTTGTTTGAAAAGAGAGAGTGCATGAGGGGGGAGGGTCAGAGGGAGAAGCAAACTTCCCGCTGAGTAAGGAGCCCGATGTGGGACTTGAACCTGGGACACCTGAGCTAAAGGTAGGCGCTTAACCAGCTGAGCGACCCAGGTGTCCCCTATTATATTGTTTTGGGGTTTTTTTTGTTTTTTTTTTTTTAAGATTTTATTTATTTGTCAGAGAGAGAGAGAGAGAGAGAGTGAGCACTGGCAGACGGAGGCGGAGGGAGAAGCAGGCTCCCTGCGGAGCAAGGAGCCCGATGCAGGACTCGATCCCAGGACGCTGGGATCATGACCTGAGCCGAAGGCAGCCGCCCAACCAACTGAGCCACCCAGGCGTCCCTATTATATTGTTTTTTATTATTTATTTATTTATTTATTTATTTTTAAAGATTTTATTTATTTATTTGTCAGAGAGACAGCGAGCGAGAGCGAGCACAGGCAGACAGAGTGGCAGGCAGAGTCAGAGGGAGAAGCAGGCTCCCTGCAGAGCAAGGAGCCCGATGTGGGACTCGATCCCATGACGCTGGGATGATGACCCGAGCTGAAGGCAGCTGCTCAACCAACTGAGCCACCCAGGCGTCCCCTATTATATTGTTTTTTAAAGTGATCTTTGAAGGGATTTGTGCCACAGGAGCTCTGCTGGAGAGGCCCGTGCAGGTGTCCGCCATCGGGAGCCTTCTTGGGTCCTCAGCTGTGCCCCCAACCCCGTGCGCACCAGTGCTGTGGTCGGCGCCGACACTCCTTCCTCGTGGGGGTCTGTGGTTGGGGCTGAGCCAGGGAGAGGGGCCTGTGGGACCAGCCCGGGTGAGAGCCCTGCTCCACGTCTCATGAGCTTCCCCGGGAGACGGGACCCCACATGTGTTGTCACTCAGCACTGCTGGGAACAGAGCGCGTCCCACCTAACTTCCCAGGAGAGGATGCTGGCAGCTGGCGCCTGTTTCCTTTGGACTTCATCCCCACCAAAGCCTCCAACCCTGTACCTGTTCCCTTTGCTGATTTTGCCTCAACTGTGTTCATTGGGATAAACCCCCGGCTGTGAGCACGACTACCTGCTTCATCCCCTGTGTCCTCCTGGGGAGTCAGCGGACCTGGGCTGGTTCGGGACCCTGACACAGGTTTGCTGACAACCAGTACTTTTAATGATGAAGTCATCCCCTGGAACAATTAAGTATATTCCTTTGCTCTTTTTGCTGGCTTATCTGTTCTGTCGGTGGCCTCTGTGGTTGACTGAGGCAGGTTCAGACTCTTGCATTTTCCCCACATGGTACCTTGCTCAGAAGACAGTAATCGAGGGAGGGAGTTGGAATGTGAGAGAATATAAGCTGACTCTTTCCTGATGGAGAGCTGCTTGTGAAGGAGGGGTTTGTGATCAACGAGGCGCCTTTCTAGACCAAGTCAATGGCCAGCCCTGCTTCTTGCTCTGTCTCTGCCTCTCGGGTTCAAGTGCAGACTGTGATGTGCTGGGTCAGCAGAGGAGCATGAGAGCCTGTGTTGTAGCCATTCCTGGGCACTGCCAGGCTGCTGGTCCTCGGACCACACTTTGAATGGTAAGGGTCTCGAGGGGTCTTCCCTTTTGGCCCAGACAGGCAGGAGAAAGCGGGCAAACCAGGCCAGGTTCTGCGACAGTCCAGATTCCTCAACCTAAGGTGGGATTAGCCTCACTGCAGTTCTGGGAAACACGGTCTAGTGTGGAGGGAAATTTCTTAGCCTGACTTCAGGATTGATTGTATCTAGAAACTGCTTCTCCTTCACTTCGACATTTATGTGGTAACCGGAGACTTCCTGTCACGGTTTTTGTGATGAGTTCTCTTCTTACATTTAGGTACTCTGCATAAGCAATAGAAATACGGGCTCTTTAATAACAAACTATGTATTTCCTTCCTTAGGACATTATTTCAAGAAAAAGGACGGCAGCGCCCAGCCTTTCCTGAACGATGGAACCCTTGGAGTAAAGAATGATGCCCTTGGTCTTGCAAGTTCATAGAGATGTATAGGGCAGGGGACATGGTGGACCGTCCGCTTCATGGGCCGGCGCCCCCTCGATTGAGGAGCGTGGAGGTGGCCAGAGGAAGAGCGGGCTACGGATTTACCCTTTCTGGCCAGGCGCCTTGTGTGCTCAGCTGTGTCATGAGAGGGAGCCCCGCAGATTTTGTGGGTCTCCGTGCTGGTGATCAGATATTCGCTGTCAACGAGATCAATGTGAAGAAAGCGTCCCATGAGGATGTGGTGAAATTGATTGGGAAATGTTCCGGCGTCCTACACATGGTGATTGGTGAAGGCCTCGGCCACCTGGAGTCCTGCTCCAGTGACGAAGAGATTGGGTTTTATGATGGCAAAGGCTGGCTGAAGCCCAAGCTTGATTCCAAAGCCTTGGGTATCAACAGAGCAGAGAGAGTGGTTGAAGAGATGCAGTCTGGTGGCATTTTCAGTATGATTTTTGAAAATCCTAGTCTTCGCACAAGCACTTCAGAGCCCTTGAAACTGAAACAGAGATCCCTTTCTGAGTCAGCCGCTGCGCGCTTTGACCTTGGACGTGAAAGTGTAAGTCACCCAAATTCCAGCCTGCTTTCTAAGGAGGAAGTATCCAAAGTCATTAACGATGATTCCGTTTTCAGCATCGGACCTGAGAACCACGAAGATTTTGCGTTGGATGCCAGTATTTTGAACGTCGCCATGGTCGTCGGCTACTTGGGTTCCATTGAACTTCCTTCCACAAGCTGCAACCTTGAGTCGGACAGCTTGCAGGCCATTCGCGGCTGCCTACGACGTCTGCGGGCCGAGCAGAAGATCCACTCCCTTGTGACCATGCGGGTCCTGCATGACCGAGTGCAGCTCTGTACCGACCAGGCTGCCGTTCTGGCCGAGTACCCGGCAGAGAAGTTGGCCTTCAGCGCCGTGTGCCCGGATGACAGGAGGCTCTTCGGGCTCGTGACCATGCAGAGCGGCGATGACGGGAGCCTGGCACATGAGGACGAAGGTGCCTTGCGGACCTCCTGCCACGTGTTCATGGTGGATCCAGACTTATTCAGCCACAAAATCCATCAAGGCATCGCCCGGCGGTTTGGGTTCGAGTGCACGGCTGACCCCGACACCAATGGCTGCCTCGAGTTCCCGGCGTCATCTCTTCCCGTCCTCCAGTTCATCTCCGTGCTTTACAGGGACATGGGCGAGCTGATCGAGGGGGTGCGGGCGCGGGCCTTTGCAGATGGGGACGCAGATGCCCAGCAGAATGCCAGCACCAGCAGCAACAGTGACAGTGGCATCGGGAATTTCCACCAGGAGGAGAGGAGCAGCCGGGTGCTGGTGCTTGACCTGGGGGCCAGCTCGAGCAGGCATAGCCCCGGCAATGGTGGCTGGGAGGGTATGGGCGGCAGGGGCTCCCAGCCCTGGGGCACCCCCTGGAACGGGGCCTTCTGCCACGACACTGAGGTGGGGGGTCCGTTTGAGACTGCTCCGCCAGCTGACAGGGGCCGGGACTTCAGTCAGCACTTGGGACCCGCTGCTCACGCTGAAGTTCCCCCGGCCTCCTTGCGGAGCTCCATCCCTCCTTCTAAGAGGGGCGCTGCTGGCCACGGTGGTGGTTTGGGCCAGCGGTGGCTCCCGGTCCACGTCTTGCAGGAGTGGCAGTGTGGACATGCCAGCGACCAGGAGTCGTACACGGACTCCACAGATGGGTGGTCCAGTGTCAACTGCGGCACACTGCCTCCTCCCATGAGCAAGATCCCCGCCGACCGCTACCGGCTGGAGGGCAGCTTGGCACAGCTCCCGCTCGGTGCCCAAAAGAGGGACTGGTCCAGGAAGGCTTTCGGGATGCAGAACATCTTCGGGCCCCATCGTCAAGTTCGAAAGACAAAGGAGGACAAAAAGGTAAGCCTGCTCAGTGTGGTTCAGGAGAAGTGAGCTTGGAGTTGTAGCCCCGTCCATCCGTGATGGGATGACGTGTGCTGATTGACAGGTGTCCAGGCCTGGCTCCCCTGCTGCCCTTGGGCCTTTGCTGGCCATCACAGGGCGTGTTCCACTTATGTGCTGTAGGCTCTGCACGCCACCCACACTCTTGCAGGTCCTAGGCAGAACGACAGGGTGGGGCAGGTGATGGCGGAAGGGACGTCACTTCTCACAGCCAGGCCAAGGCCCTCCTCCTGCCCTCCTGCCTCTTGAGCTGCTGTGGGGGCCTAGGAAGGTGCTGTCCCTGTGCTCCCATGGAGCCCATTTCCGCACGCCCTTTTGAGGGCAGAAAATTCCTGAAGCCCAGAGACTATTGACTTTGGTACAGGGAATTTCCCAGGGTGTGGATCCTTGCTCCGTTTCCTTCATCTGGAAAATTCTGCCGTGAGAGAAATGCCAGCCAGTCGCAGCAGTGGGCTGGTGGCTCGTGGTCTCTTGCTCGCCTCAGGTGCATCTTAGATGGTGGGGGGACCATGCTTGACACGGTGCCCTGAACACCTACATCCCGTCTATGTTCTTTGGGGCCTTTGCCTCCCTACCCCTCCACAACCAGGAACTCAGTTTGGAGGACAAGGGTGGGCGTCAGCCTGCAGGACTTGGCTCACGGGGGGCACGACGGGGATGGGCAGGCTGAGCTGCTGGGTGGCGGGTGTCGTGTGAGTGACCCGGTGAGAGGGGGAGTGGTGCCTGGCTCAGGCTGTTTCCATGGTACTTTTTTCTAGGTGGACTTCCGTGATTTTAAAATACCTTTTTTGTGTGTGTTCGCATTTTGTTCTCACAACGGGGTGGGGGCAGGAGAGCTGGGGGTGAGTATTTTGTTCACGCCCATTCCCTTCCCGTGTCATGGTAGTTTTCACTGTACGGTGCATTAAAGAACAGTTCGAGATGGGGGGGACAGCCCCCCCCCCCCGGCTTTCCCTCTTGTCATCCGCCATGGGCACATTTTAATGGGTCTAAGGTTATAAACAGTTGTAATCATGTGGGTTTTTGACTCCATTCTTACACTGCACTCTAGCCTCTCGCATGCCCCTTCTCTTAGTCCTTAGCCGAGCCACGGGTGGCCTGGGTTCTCGGGGCAGCAGCCCTTGCCCCCGTCCTTCCCGGCCACCCCCACCGGGCCGGGCTGTGGCATGGGCAGCACCGCGCACCTGAGCCTCCCCGCCCCGCGTCCCTGTCCCCTGGGGTGGGTGGTGGAGGGAAGGCCTGGAACGCAGTAAGTGTTATCTGAAATGGGAGAAGTCACTGTCTCTTTGAACACGCATCCTACAAACGTGTCTCCCTGCCGGTGTGCAGGAGAGGGCGACTGGGCGGTGTGTGTGGCGCAGGCGGGATGGCAGCTATCTGTGCTGCCAGGCGCCCTGCTGTCTGAGGGCCCCCCCCCCAGGGTTCTGACCTTGGGTACCTCCTCAGTGGGGTGCTGTGGGCCCAGTCCTGCGGCTGAGGCAGCCAGTCCTCCAGAGGACGAAGGTTTGCGCTTTAACAGGATTAAGCAAGGTCCCAATTTGAACCTTGGGTTTCTTCCTTCTGTTAAAGCTGTAATTTGTTTAGAGCAGTTTGAGGTTTACATTAACTCTGAAAAGGCACAGAGACTCCCCACGTACCCACTGCCCCCACACACGACAGCCTCCCCCACTGTCTGCAGCCCCACCAGTGGACCAGTGCTGACACATCATCATCCCCCCAAGTCCACGGCTCATGTCCAGGTCACGCTCAGTGCTGCACATACTGTGCATGTGTCACAACGGTTTCATACCCAGTAGCTTCACTGCCCTGAACCCCCTCATGCCCCACCTGCTCCCCCCTCCCAAATCCCAGCCTTGGTGCCGGCCGATCTCCTTGCCGTCCCCACCATGCTGCCTTTTCCAGGACATGCCATGGACAGACTCTCACAGCTCGTAGCCTCTCCCTGCCGGCTCCCTTCCCTCCATCACGTGCATCCCAGCTCCTCCAGGTCTCCTCGGGGCTCGAGAGCCGGCTTCTGTTTGGTGCCGGGTAACACTCCTCCACCTGGAGGGACCACCACGGATTCATCCGTCATCTGCTAAGGACATGTTAGTTACTCCGGAGTTCGGGGGATTACAGAGAGAGAGGTACTGTTAACATCTGTGTGCAGGTTTTTGTGCATCCGTGAGCTCTCGGCTCCTGCGGTAAATGCCAAGCAGCTTCATGGCTGGATCGGATGGTGAGTGCCCAGTTTTGTAAGAAACCAACCAGCCGTCTTCTGCATTCCCGGCACCGTGGATGGGAGCTCCCGTGGCTCGGCGTCTTGGCCAGCACCTGCTGGTGTCGGGGTCCTGGCTAGATTTAGTTTTCTGCATGGGGCCGTCCTGTGGCTCCAGAGCCGTCTGTTGAAGATGCTGTCTTTGCTCCCTTGTGTTGCCTTTGTTCCTTTGTCAGAGATCAGTGACTGTATTTGTGAGGGTCTCAGGCTTCTTTCTGGTGTCCTTTCACCTTGAACACAAGTGTCGTGAGAAGGAGGACCTGGCTGTTGGGACTTAGGCTGCAACAGAGCGGTGGCCTCTCTCTTATTGGGACATAACAGTAGGGTTCTTACCAGGGTGCTGTGGACCCAGGTCGGGAGTCTATGAGCTGTCCAGCCAGGCATCTTTATCTTTATTCATAAGTAGCTGGGAATGGTTCTTGCTATAACTCTTGAAAATCATCAGTTACTTTTTACTTTGCCTCATGGGTTCTCCTGGTTCTTAGCTCAGCCTGATCCCGCAGCTTCCCTTGCTGGAGCAGAGGAAGTTTCCAGAGGTTGTGAGCTGGTCTCCTGGTGTCCCTCCTGCAGGCTTATGGGGATGAGGAGGACTGGCTGGGAGGAATGTGGGAAGTGGCCAGAAACGGGAAGAGGAGGGGGAGGCATTGGGAAGGGCGGAGGGGAGCAGCGGAGGCATCCCGGGTTACTCCCATTCCTGTTCGTGGTAGCGGCAGCTTCAGTGCCTTGCTTTACACAGACTCAGGCAGTCTCAGTGGGGCTGCAGCTCCGGGACCAAAAACACACCAGGATCCGAGCAGGGAAACAGCTGGGAAAGTGCTAAGTAGGCCTAAAGTGGGAAGCTTTAGGAGAGAGCCCTCGGGGACCCTGGGGCAGGCCCCGCAGCATGGGCAGGACAGAGGCCAGTAGGGGAGAGGCAGGGGGAGCTCAGAGGCCACTCCCCAAGGCCAGGAGGCCCCTGCCACTGTGCCTCGCTGCTCCTCTGGAGACAGAGCAGAAACTGGATGGCCATCCCTGAGAAAAATGGCACAGCACTCACACACCACCTGGAAGACATCCAAACCCAGAACCAGCTCCTGTTTGACCTTGACCCCTCCCTCCCCCATGCTGCTGGCAGAGGCTCCATCAGGCTTTGGTTTGGAGCTTTGCCTACCCCCAGACGCATCTCAGCGCCTAGCTGTCCTGGAGCTAGTCTTGGCCACCTGTGCCCAAGGGCTCTTTCTTGGGATGGTGGGGCAGCACTGGCCTGGATGGCCCCCTGGCTCCTCCTCCCCAGGTGAGGGGCACACACTCCCCCAACCCCAAGATGGCCTTTCCTTGTCTCTGTGCACTGACGACGGCTCCCACACGCCACTCCTGTCCAATTACTGCTTGCATGCTCCTGCACACGGCCTGCTATCCTGGGTCGGCCTCGGCCCCTGCTTTTGTCGCTGCGTCCTCATCCTCTGCACCCAGTCTCAGTCCAGATCCTGGCCTGGGGAGCCCCACTCTTGGGGAAGCCTGGAAGCCAGTAAGCCACGGGGAATGTCGCTCCCAATCCTGCTAACAGCGGAGCGCCAGCCCCGGGGTCACAGAATGTTCTGGTCTGGGGAGGCCTGGGGAGGCCAGAGGAAGTAGGAGGCAGCAGGAGGAGGGAGTTCCTGGGGGTCGGACCCTAAGAGAGGCCCCTGCGGATGGTTGCTGACTTTGTTTATTCTGCTTTTCTTTTTGCTGGTGTCTGTAGCTGGTAGATACAGAAGGGAGCCCATGACCCATGTGAGAGAGAAACGTGCAAGACCTTGAAATGCTGTCTGTAGCATCAAAAGTGATTCCATTCCATTTATTTTGAATCTAGAATATGGAATTCTGCGTCTTTGAAAACTGATATCCTAAGAATGATATTAATTAAAATATCTAGGTAAGTAGCAAAATCCACATTCTGAAACGTGGCACATAGTGGATTTTGGAAAATTGTGAAATGAAAGTAGGTTCATTATGATACCATCCAAGGGATTTGCTATTTTGAAACAAATTAAGAAATATTTTTCAATTCCTCAGTTTCCTTTTTCATATGAACACATCAGTAGATGGAACCCACAGAGACAAAAGCTCTTTGGGGCTCTCAGTAATTTGTAAGAGGGTGCAGGCATCCTGAAACCATGGCGTTTGAGGACCGGTGCCCCGGGGACACTTGCCAGTCAGTGGGGTAAACTTTCCGGAGAGAGTCACTTCCAACCCGGCAGTGTTGGTGGGCGCCTAATAATTACCTTTCTGATTGAATACGATGAGAAAGTGCTGGAAAAATACCATAGACTATGTGTGCTCATTTAAAAGTAGCATAGGTTTTAGCGCAGGGTCACAGCAAGACTGCACCAGTGGCCTAAGCCCCGGAGACTACTGCGTCCCTGGCTGGCTGGTGCACGCACCGCCCCTCTGGAGCTCTGGGTTCCTTCTGTTCTCCTCCTCCACCTGCTGGACCTGACCCTGAAGGACAAGAGAGCGTCACACCCTTGCTCCAGTGTCATGGCCCCGCTGTGTTCCCATGTCTGCCATGCCATGTGGGTCAGGCGGGTCACAGGACGGCCCCTGCAGCAGGGAGGCCACCCATGTTGCAGTGAGCCATTCGGCCACGTGTGCATACACAGTTCCACAGTAGAGGTGAAGAGAGAACAGTCCTGGGGCGCCTGGGTGACTCAGTCAGTTAAGCGTCTGCCTTCAGCTCAGGTCATGATCCCAAGGTTCTGGGATCGAGTCCCACCTCGGGCTCTCTGCCCAGGAGGGAGCCTGCTTCCTCCTCTTTCTCTTCCCCTACTTGTGTTCCCTCTCTCACTGTCTCTCTGTCAAATAAATAAATAAAATCTTCCAAAAAAAAAAAAAAAGATCCCCCAAATACCTATATTTAATATATTCCCATTTTTGTGTAAAAATTTCAGCACCCCTCAAGTAAACCTGTATGTTTTAAAGTGCACATATGTTTATATATAAATATCTAGAACAAATTCAAAGGAAACACCCCCCACTCATAGTTACTGCAGCGGGGGTGGGGGGGGCAGGTAAGGGAAATCTGGGGACCGTCCAGGACATTTTAGTTTTATCTTCTTGTACTTCGATTTTTTATTAAGGGAATAGGAACATATTTTGCTTGCTAAAAATAATCCCTTGGGAGAAAAAAATTATTTTTCTGAATTCTTTGAATAAGAGTGAAGTAAGGCCTGGCCCCAGAAGGCGGCGTCTGTGTTCTGTGGCCCAGTCAGCAAAAGGCTCCTCACCCATAGCGCAGGGAGCATTCTACGTCCCATGAATGGCTCTGTGCTTCTTCTAGTACAATGAGAGGAAGTTTTAAAATAGATTGTAAAAAAAACCTGGAAACTCCTAAAAAGGCCAGGGCAAAGGCCCCAGGATTTCAGTCCCTCTGCAAAGAGAGCTTTACTCGTGACCCTGTGGAAACAATGCTGAGCAACGTGGCATCCCTCTCTGCCCCAGATCATGAGGAAAGGAGGCTCTCAGCGACCCGAGACCCTGGCCTGGCAGCTGGGGGCCAGGGGCGGTCCCCTCTCCAGCACTGCTGGGGGGCCCAGGGCTGGGGAGCTCAGGGAGGCCTTGGGAACAAAGGGACAGACACAGAGCGCCCCCTGCTGACTATCCTGCTGAGATTTCCTGTGGTTTCCAGGCAAAGTGAGTGTTCAGAGCTAAGTGGCCACCATGTTCCTACCAGAGTCAGGAGCCTTCGAGTTCCGCACGGTCACCTGTTCTGTCCTCGTGCTTCTTTCTCAGCTTTGTGAAGATGCCTTATCACTTGTCCGGTGTCGTTTCCCAGATTTACCCGGGACACTGTGTGCGGCTGCCACTCATTTATTTTCATGGCGCGTGCACACACACACACACACACACACACACACGCTCTCTCATACACACTCCCCCGAGCCGTAGAAGGAATGGTGGGAGCTGCTCTTGGGGACACCCTGCACCCATCTCCGTCTCGGGCTGTGCGCATGACGGGGTTTCCCGGGGTCTGTCCACGGTGGAATGGCTGGTCCGTGGCAGTACGTGTCCATCTTTGCAAGTAACGGCCCGTGCTGTTTTTCATATCTGTATTTGTATTGACTGGAAATAGCAGGTCTCTGGAGCAGGGACAGATTGGATTACTGATTACTGATCTATGACAAGCACACTGTTCCCGGTGCTCAGTCCTTGCCTCTGGCCCATTGCAGGGACAGTCATGTCAGGGATCACCCTGCACACCAGCATGGTACTGGAGGCAAGAAGCCCTGTAAATGGGAATTGGGGCACTTATACACAGGTTGTACCCTCTTCTTTCCTCCCTTGAGAGGGGAGAGAATCCCTGGCTCTTTAAGCAAGTATCCTTTGAGACAGAGGGGTGAACCCTGGGTTTCCCCTCCTACCCTTTGCAGTGTAGATAAATGTCTCTGGGAGTGGAGGCTTGATAGGTTCTCCCTAGACGTATTCCAGCCCCACCTCTGAAATGTGAGGACTTACCCTTGGCAGGTAAATTTCTCCTGGAGTTTACCGTGCCTGTTCCCCTATAACCCAATCACCAGTCCAAGACCGGGAGACTGTGGGTTCAGGTCCCATGCCTCAGTTTCCCGACAGTCCCTCACCACTACTGTGAGTGCCTAGACTGACGCTGCATGTCTTCGCCAACACTCGGCCTGGCCAGGCTTCTTGAGTTTTCACCGGTCTAGCAGTGAGACGTGAGAGTGCACCATGGCTTTGCTCCTGGAGAGGCATATTCCTCATTGTTGAGGCACCTGCTTAAGCTGATGCCCACTTTTCTCTTGGGTTGTCTCTTCTGCTTGACCTGTCAGAATTCTAGATCCTGGCTGTTGACCCTGTGCTGATGGCATTGCATGTACACAGTTCATGGCTTGTGTTATTCATTTGCTTTGTGGGGTCTCCATGAACAGAAGTTCTTTTTTTTTTTTTAAGATTTTATTTATTTATTTGACAGATAGATCACAAGTAGGCAGAGAGGCAGGCAAAGAGAGGAAGGGAAGCAGGCTCCTTGCTGAGCAGAGAGCCTGATGTGGGGCTCAATCCCAGGACCCCGGGATCATGACCTGAGCCTAAGGCAGAGGCTTTAACGCACTGAGCCACCCAGGCGCCCCTGAACAGAAGTTCTTGACCTTCATGTCAACCATCTTGTCAGTCTTTTCCTTCTGATTTGCAGTGTTGATATAACACATTCATCATTAACCTGAGGTCAGGAAGATTCTCCCTCTCCCTTTTCTTTTCTTTTTTAAAAGATTTTATTTATTTACTTGAGAGAGAGAGAGAGAGACCACAAGTGGGGTGAAGGTCAGAGGGAGAAGCTGGCTCCTCACTGAGTAGGGAGCCCGATGTGGGGCTTGATCCCAGGACCCTGGGATTATGACCTGAGCTGAAGGCAGATGCTTAACCAACCGACTGAGCCACCCAGGTGCCCTCTTTGTTTTTTTGTTTTTTTTTTAAATTTTTTAATTTTTCTTAAAAATGTTTGCAGTGATCTTTATGAGTGGAATAAGGTGATTGGCAAATTAATTTTTTCTCTCTTGGGATGACTTTGGAGCTGCTGCTCTTGTTAGAGCACAAAATTCATTCTGCCATGTGGCTCAGCTGTGCCCCTGTGCATCACGTGTTCACATGTGTGTGCGTATGCTTCTCAGGGCTCTACTCCCCACCGTCCACACCTCCAATGATACTTTCCTTTTACATTTGCAGCTCAGTAATGAGTCTTCATATCTGATATGCTGGATCTCCTTACCTTATCTTGGCTATGCTGAGCCTTGCTCTTTTATGTAGATTTTCACAGTAAGTTTGTAAATTGTCCAAAAATGCTACCAACATTTTTGTTGCAGTTGTACTTTCATCTGTAGACTGATTTGGGAGAACTGAAATGTTTAGAATATTCAGTCTTCCTATCCATGAAAATGGTATTTCTCTCCATTTATTTTAGCTTTGTTTTCTTTGTAAAAATTTATGACTTCCTTTATAAGTATCTTTAATTAGATTTACTTTTAGAGCCTCCCTTCTGCAATCAGCTCCTGGATGTTGGTGTCTGTGTCCCCTACCCCTGGCCAGCTGGGTTGTCACCAGGCTCTGCCCCCAGGGGCACTGGGAGTGGACAGAAGGGAGGGGGAGGGCCCTGTCCCTCCCTGTCTGCTCTCTCCTTTTTGCCACGGCAACACTTCTCACCTCAGTGAGTGGGCAGTTCTTCCCCCTGTAGACCCTTAGCTCAGTTTTGGGCTCCCCCTCCTCCCTGGGGGCTATCTCCTGGCCCCTCAGACACCAGCATGGCCCCATCTCTTCCCAGGTCTTGGTCCTCATTTGGCCACTGAGTTTATATCTCTCCTTCCCTCTTGGTGTCCTTGTCCCAGTCCCAGGATATAGCCACCTCCCACGGTGGCTGTCTTCAGACCTCTTAGGGCCTCTGTTTGCCTTCCCGTGTCTCTGGTGCCTGGTTCACTGTTCTTTCCAGGGGGTTCTCCCTGTGAAAACCACTGGAGTGGGCTTGCTTTCTGACTAGACGCTGTCTCACACACCCGGAGCAGTATATCAGCTGGAAGTCTTACTTCTTAAATTCTCTACGTTCCCGCATTTTAGAAAAACCTCCAGATGATCTGGTCTCTGTTTTGAGCTAAGGTCTTCTTTGTTAGCATCCGTTTTTTCAGGAAGTGCTGACTGAGCACCTATTGTGTGCTGGGATCTGCGGGAGGGGTGGGGGCATGACGTGAGCAAGACAGGCACAGCTTGGCCCCCCCGTGACTGATGACCTTCCGTCGAGACTCTCAGCGTTCGGAGTTTCTGGTTCTAATTGTAACTAAGAAGTGACAGGCCAGTCCCCGCTGGGTGACTGTGAGCGGGCGCCTCTCTGGCCTCCATGTTCTGCTGTGAGATTGAGGGGGTTGGACTGGCTGCTTTGGGTCACGGCCTGTGGTGACATGAGCCCCTGACGCAGTGGTTCCATGGGATAGTTCAGCACCAGTGCCGAGTGGTGGAGGGCCGTGGGGTTCTGCCCTCTCCCTGTTTCCACCCTGGAGAGAACGACACTTCTCAGGCTCCCTGAGAGGCCCCTTGCTCATGGTCTGAGGTGATGGGAGCCAGGTGGGTTGTTTCTCCCACATCCTACGTGGGGGCAGGTGCACGGGAGGGCCCTCCGGTTCTTCTGGAAGCCCGGCTGCATGCCCCAGCCTCGGCTCCATCTCCGGCGTGGCTGCCAGTGGTCAGGCGGTGCTCCCCATGCCTGGAGCTGGGGCGAGACGGAGTCTACCGCCGATGCTGGACCACAGCCATGGCCATGTGACCGTGATAACATGCTCCGTCTGTCTGTCTCCTCCCCATGTTCAAGCCCACAGTGTCAGCCACCTACATTCACTCCTGTTGGTGGCTGGGGGTTCTGGCGTGTTTCAGTGCTGCATGGCCAGCCCAGCCCAGTGACACTGTGTTCTTCTCACGAAGCTGTGTGCTTGTTACCCCTCCCTGCAAATAAAAATGCAGAATCGCAAACACACGATTTGTGCAACGGGGTCATCTTGTGCATGTTCAGAGCCCTCTTTGGCTTCAGAACTGACTAAGAGCATTTCCCATAGTGCGACTTCGGCTGCAGCAAAGGCATTTAATTTGGATGGCTGCCTGGCTTCCCTTGGCTCAGAGCGACGGGCTCCCTGTTGCTGGGCGCTTAGGTCTCTGGACAGGTTGTCCTCTGTCTTTCTCCCAGCACTGTGCTGGGCCGTAGGTGTTCAGAAGACCGAGGGCCCTGCTTCTGGAGGAGTTTGTGCTAATGGGTGGGGAGGAAAAGAATGCAGCCTCTGAGGGGGACCCCATGGAGGGGACCCCAGGACAGCCCCTAAGGCAGCACAGTTTGAGGTAGCCTCTTAAAACAGGTGGCCTGGGGTGGAGGTCAGAAGGGCAGAGACCCAGGCACCTGGAAGAGTCTGGACAGCAGGGACCCAGCCTCACCTACTGTGTGGAAGGGTCCCAGCGAAGGGAGTGCCCTGCATCCCTGCACAGGAAGCCTGCCAGCATGGGTCCTCTTTGAACTCTTTTTGGGATATTAGCATTTGATGAGCGTAGTGGGATGTTCTGTTACCAGTTCTCAGCACCCCTGTGCTGCTGGGGGCGGCCAGGGTGCATCTGGGACAGGGACCCTGGGCTGCCCCTGCCTTTTCTTCAAGCCTACAGATTTTCCTGTTCCTGAGACAGTTCCTTCCTCTGTCTTTCTCCGTTCCCTCTCCCTGTCCCTCCCTCTCCCCTTTCCCCTTCCCTCCCTCTCCTGCTCTCTTTCCCTCCCTCTTCCCTCTCCCCTCCCTCCCCAGACAGACCCCTTTGCTGTCCCTGCTTCTGGCCTTTGCTCCGTTGGGTTCTTTCTGCTCACAGCTGCACACAGGTTGCCCTTCCCTCAGCTTGCCCACTAGGTCAGCTGACTTTGCTCAGATCCCCTGCTGGTTTCCAGCACGGCCTTGCCCATGCATCCCCCTGCTGCGTTCAGCCTCATCTCCACTCCTGTCAGTCTGGTCCCTTCTAGCCGTCCTGGCATGTCCTGGCATGCGTCTTCTGCCTGGTGCTGGGCTTGTGGTCTGCCTCTTAGCCTCCAGGGGCCTCTGGTTTCCTCCAGAGTGTAAAGTGTTCAAGGAGCCCGCAGCTGCCCTGGGGCCATCTCTGGGTAGCCCCTCAGGAGGGCCGATGGATGGATTGGGAGTCTGGAAAGCTGCCCCAGGTCCGGCTCGGGAAGCAACTGCCAAGAGCCCCGTGGCGCTGAGAAAACCGAGGCAGGTGCTCTTGGCACCTACATTCCTTCTTAATAAAAGTCGAGGGACTAAAAATTATGTGCTTGTTGCTTTGGTTCAGGCCGAGTGGCTGGTGGGGCAGAGGTGAGAAGTCAGGTTCTGGGTGTGAGTACAAAGGCGGGGTTGCGGGGGGCAGTAGTGGGTGCGAGGAAGCCGGGGGAGGCTGGGAGGAAGCAGGAGGCTGTGCTCAGTGGGTGAGGACTGTCCTCCCTTGGAGGCCCCTGTAGCATGAGGTCCCGGGCGGGGGCGGCGGGGAAGAAGGGTGGGTGAAGGGAAGGCTGTCACGTTGCTGAGGGCACCTGGAGTCCGTGTCGGGAAGGTCGGGGGACGGCAGTCCTGGGGGTGCGTTCTTCCCCCAGGCAACCTCGTGGCCTGGGCACAGGTGCCTCCCGGGCAGCAAAGAGGGATGGTGGCATCAAGGGTGTGTGTGAGGCTCATGGGGTGTTGAGACCCAGCCCGCCGAGCTCTCCCAGGCAGGGGCGCAAGCCTGGGGTGCCCTAGGGTCTTAGGCAGGAGGAAAGCTGACAGCAGTTGGAGAGCCTCACAGTCTTTAGAAAACATGCGAACTTCCTTTCTGCCTGAAATGGGTCACTTGGGATTTCAAGTACCCAGGAAATCAGAGATTTTCAGCTGTGATGCTTTTTATATTTAAAATGTGCTGCCTTATTTGTTGGACCCAAATCGCATTTGGGGAAGTGTCCAGCATAATGACAGGGAATTAATTCTGGTCATTTCCCAGAGAAAGAACAAGATGTTTTAATGGCCTGTGATTTCATGCACCTGAATCGGTTTGGTCTTCAGACACCAGCTGAATGTCTAAGGAGTCCTTAGTTTCCAAAAATGCCTATAAAATGATGTAAAAGCATAATCTCTACATTAATAGTTGTTTCTCTCCCCACACAGTTTATTTTTCCCCAAATATCCTCATGTTTTTTTCATTTGCTCTTGGCAGCAGCCTCTGGAGGCTGGGGGGGGTGGGACCCCTGCGTGTGCTTATGGGGCGGTAATGGGGTGTGAGGCTGGGGTTGTCCTCAGGCTGCAGCGCTTCAGTGGTGGGGCAAATATGTGGACGTCCTGGGGTGACTTTTGTTTTCAACTTTGGATTTTTATTGTGGTGACACTTGCAGAGCATGACATTGACCCCGGGCAACGTGCCAGTCTTGCCCTCCTCTGCTCCCTGGCGCCCTCTTCTCTCCAGGGTAGCGCACCTGGCGGAGCTCAGCATCTCTTTCCAGGAAGATAATGTGATTTGCTTTTTCTTTGTGTTTAGGGCTCAAAATTTGGGCGGGCCATCGGACTCACTCAGACTTCTCAACGCACCTCTGCCCGGAGATCGTTTGGAAGATCCAAGAGATTTAGTATCACGCGCTCTCTTGATGACCTTGAGGTATGTGATTTCAGTTTTTCTCTTTCCTTCATCAGACTTTTTATGTTGAAGTGAACATCAGTCGTGCAGATACATCTGAATCTTTCTGAATCCTACCCCGATCCTTCTCCCCTTCCCTCCCTCTCCCCTGGTACCTGATCTGTGGGTAGGCAGGCTTTGACCGCATGTCTGGGCCTTTTCTGGCCCCTCAAGTGTCTGCAGAGCACATGGGGGGCTTCACGCTGTCTTCCGTGTGGCCAGCGGGGCTGTAAAGGCCTTACAGATGCGAGCTGATCTCACCCCTCATGGGGATCCTGGGGAAGGGCCTCTCATGGCTCCTTCTTCAAAGATCAGGTGTTGATTCACAGATCGAGTTGCTTGCTTTTATCCAGAGTCCTTACAAAAGTGAGTGGTCTTGACTTTGAGAGCAGTTGTAGGTCCACAGAAGGGTGCAGCGGAAGACACAGAGCCCCCGCGCTCCTGGCTCGCATGGGTGTAGGCCATGGGACACAGACAGGCCAGTGTGGAGGCGTCCTTGTTAGGCTCGCAGTATGTATGAGCAGCCACTCTCTGGGCCGTGCATTTGCCGGCTGTGGACAGGCGTGTAATGTCACATGCAGGTTTCACCACCCCGACAACCCTGTGCCCTGCCTGATAACCCTCCCTTCTCCCCCGAATCCTTCCTTGGCAGCACCCGATCCTCCCGGGGATCAGTGTGTGTTCTAGTACTTGACACGGAGTCTTACCCTGCCCCCTTGCACACGCTGCCTGGCACTTTCCAGGCCGACCCTCATGGCCTCGGTCTGGTGTGCTGGTTGAAACACAGTATCTTGCTGTCAGTGTGCTGGGGTCCCCCCAATCTGCTGCCCGTGGACAGCCAGTGGGAAGCAGGAAACCCTCTCCTCTGTGTGGAGCCTGGGTACACGCTCTCGCGAGGGCTCCTTGAGCCCGTGTGGAGGTTGTGTGGGGGGCTTGGCCATGGAGGGCTGGGTGATAGGTGGCTAGATGCCATTGGCCATGGCCACTCCCACGCAGGCTCTAGTCACCCCTCCTCTCTGGCACCTGGTGCCGTCAGACTTGAATTTTCCATTCCAGTGGAAGGGCACCTTGGTTTACTCTGCATTTTGCTGATGACGAGCTAGGCTGAGTGGCCCACTGTGGGCTCTCTGGCACTGTTCGAAATTAGCGGCGTATTCATATTCTTTTTCTGTTTTTAAAAAAGATTTTATAGTATTTCTTTATATATTAATCTGAATATGGGTCCTTTGTCAAATAAATGTTTTGAAAAAATCTTTATGGCTTATTTCCACCTTTGTTTATGGTGTCATTTGTTACACATATATTTAATTACAGTAAACTGTTGCAGCACAAAGTTCCTGCTGTTAGTGCCCAGCTCTGTGGTGGTACGCACAGCCATGTTGTTGTGCGGCCATTCCCCACCCTCCGTCCCCAGCACTCTTCCTCTTGCAACACGGAAACTGTCCCCATGGGGCACAGATTCCTCATCCCCTGCCTCCATTCCCCAGTGCCCACTGCCACACTTTTTGTCTCTGGTTTTGATGACCCCAGGTCCCTCGTATAAGGGCAATCAGACAGGATCTGGCTTATCTCACCGGGCACAGTGTTGTCCAAGTTCATCCACAGTGTAGCACATGTCAGAACGTCCATTTCGTCCATTGTATGGGTAAGCCACGTTGTGTCCATCTTTCCATCTGACAGCGGACGCCTAGGTTCCTTCCGCCTTTTGTCTGCCGTGGAGAACCCTGCTGCGAACACAGTTGTGCAAATATCTGTTTGGTTCTGTTTTAAAAACTAACTACATAAGGTAATTTCTTACAGCCTGAATAACAATAAACTGAAACAAACCAACTTTGGTTGTTTCTTGCTTAAAATAGCAGGGTAATTTGTGTTTTCATGCAAAACTGCAATCATTGACTGTTCGAGCTGGAAGGGGCCGTTGAAAGTATCTTGTTTTCTGGGCTGGATGTGGGTGGGGGTGGGGTGTCAGAGTCGGAGCGTGGGCCTGGAAGCTGGAGCTGGGCTGGTGGTGGGGTCTCTCGCCGGTGGTCTCGTGGTGAGTAGGGGGCGGTTCTGGTTAGTAATGCTCAGCACCCACGCTCTCGTGGAAGAAGCAGAGGCGCATGCCACACTTGTGCTCGGGCGAGGCCGGGCCTGCTGGCTGGGACCCCCAGAGCAGTGCTGCTGCCACTGGAAGGGGGGTTCTCGATGGAGCCTACCTTCTCAGGTTAGGCGGCTTGCCAGGTGTCTTCTCTGCATGTTTCTGGAAGGGGCGTGGAGGGGGTCTGAGCCTCCGTGAGGTGACGAGGTCGCGTCAGCCAGGCTCGTGGTGGCAGCCTGTGCTCTGACCTCCATGTCCCTGATGTGGTCCCGGCCTCCGCAGCCGCATGCTTTTTGCTCATATCTCCTCGCCCACGAGGAAGTGCTGGGGCTTCTCACGCCATGCCACCTGCATGGGTGCCGTGGTCTGTGCTCCTTTTTTTTTTTTCTAAAGATTTTATTTATTTATTGTCAGAGAGAGAGTGCAGAGCGAGAGTGAGCACAGGCAGACAGAGTGGAAGGCAGAGTCAGGGAGAAGCAGGCTCCCTGCGGAACAAGGAGCCCAATGTGGGACTCGATCCCAGGATGCTGGGATCATGACCTGAGCCGAAGGCAGCTGCTTAACCAACTGAGCCACCCAGATGTCCCTGTGCTCTTGATCAAGGGCATGCCGGCCGCTTGTATCTTTTCTCTCTGACCTTCAGACCAGCTCCACAAGGAGCTTGACATGGTCTCTGTGGTACAGGTGGGGAGACTGAGGTGTGGGATCAATAGCATTTTCCAGGCCATGCCGAGCTGCATGCTGTGGTCTTTTTGCCACATCTGGGACCTCTCACTTTTGTTAAACTGGTACCTTAGAGACATAAGATCAAATCTTTGCTATTTTTTTTCCTGTCTGAGGATTTGAAAATGTAGACGCTACATGTAACTTTCATGAACCCTTGTCACTGGTTAGCCTCTTTCCGAGGGCAACTCCTGGAGCACATTGTCTGTCCGTCCTTCCCTTTGTTCCTCTTCAGCAGGTGTCCTAGGCATCCTCTAGGACTGTCCCCAGATTCTTGGCCTTCACTCCCTTGTCTGGTCCCCTCCCCAGAGGCACTGGCTTTCACATCAACCTTCATTTGGTGCTTAATCATCCTGGGTGTCTTAGAACATTCTCTCCATGTTGCTCCTGATAGAGGCCTCTACATCCCCTTGACCACCACCAGCCTGGCCCCTCGGCATGAGTCTGATCTATAGTCCACTCCCTGAGGCCCCTGGGACACCAGCACCTGGGGTCAGGTTCCCTGGAGGTAGAGTCAGACAGAGAGCTACTTAAGCTGGGGGCCAGTGAGGAGGAGTGAGGAGGGCCATATAACATGGTGGGTCAATCAAATGAATGGTGACTGAATAAAACGAGGTGCCCAGGATAGCGATTTTAAATGAATTCAGTATTCCAATTAAAAAGAAAAATGGTCAAAAAAAAAAAAAAAAGGCAAAAGAAAAAATGGTCAGCCTGCATGAAAAATCTGATTATACTCTTACTAAAGATGCGTGTCAAACTGGAGGGTACAGAAAGTGAACAGAAGAATGGGAAAGGAGTCACCGTGCCATGCCAATCAGAAGAACATGGCAGGGCATCTGGGGACGTAGTTGGTCAGGTATCTGCCTTCGGCTCACATCAGGATCCTGGGGTCCTGAGACCGAGTCCCGCATTGGGTTCCCTCCTCAACGGGGGTCTACTTTTCCCTCTGCCTCTGCCCCTCCTCCCTCCCTCAAATAAATAAAATCTAGAAAAAAGGAAGAACAGTAGCATAGCTCTGTTGTCAGAGTTGGCTTTTAGGCAAGAAGCCTTCCTAAAGGTAAAAAGGGAGCTTTCACAACAATAAGAGCAGTAAGAAGTTACATTCTGTTTTTTTTTTTTTTTTTTAAAGACTTCACTCATTCATTTGAGGGGGGCGGGGCATGCGTCCAAGCAGGGGGAGAGGCAGAAGCAGACTTCCCAGTGAGATGGGAGCCTGACATGGGGCTCGATCCCAGGACCCAGAGATCATGACCCAAGCCGAATGCAGACACTCAACTATCTGAGCCCCCCAAGGTGCCCAAAAGGTTACAGTCTAAATCTGGTTCATTCAGATTCATGCATTCAGTAGCTTGGTCTCAACGTATCTGAAGCTAAAAGAGAGAGAAGCAGGAGAAGTGGACTTACGGATGTAGCAGGAGATTTTTAACACTTCCTGCTCTGTGACTGGTGGATTGAGCAGGAAAAGGTCTGGAAGAGAGGGGATCCCAATAGCAAGACTCCTAGCTTGGCCTTCGGGACCCCACGCGGGACTGCCCCTGATGGGCACGTTCTCCCCACTCCCTCGTGGAGCGTGTAGGAATGTTGGCTACGTGCTGGACCATAAAGTGAGTCTCGGCAGCTGTGGAGGACTCTTTACAGGGTCTGTCCACTGCCATAGCAGGCCGGCTGGACTCCTGCGACAAGAAGGCGGTGCTCGCACACCCGTGAGTACGTGTTCCACCATGAGCTCCGTAGTTGAAAGGAGAATCACTGCGGAGTCAAGCGATGATGCTGAAATGTGTGCATCTGAACCGTGGTGCACAGCTGCCCCGGTGCCTGGAGTGGGTGCTCATGGTGCTATGGTGCAGGCACCAGAGGGGACAGAACGTGGAAGGTCGTCTTGAGGCTAGAGAGAGAGAGAGCAGTGAGACCCACCCAGAGGAACTGGAGGCTGGGCAGGGAGGGAGGCAGAAGGAATTAATGAAACAGAGAATGAACAGACTGAACCAGCAAGGGAATCCCTGAAGGTGGGCTTCCTTCCCAATTCGTTGGACGAGGCCTCCAAAACCTTGGCCCCCAAAGCTGATGAGGACCCAAGAGGAGAGGGGCGGGGTGGGGGCGGGGCTGTCCAGTGGTTAGCAGAGGTGGAAGGACGCCACGCCCTTGACAGAAGCACAGCCCAGCAGGTTACGTTCATTCCAGGGACGTGATTTTTTTCCACACCTGAAAATCAGTATAATGGACCACATTAACAGAGGAAAGTAGAATTGTTTATCATTGCAGCAGAAGCAGGAAAAGCATTTGGGAAAAGCCAGTATCCATTCGTGGTAAAAACAAAACCAAAGAAAACAAAACAAAACTTAACAAAACAGGATTTTTTTTTTTTAAAGATTTTATTTATTTATTTGACAGAGAGAAATCACAAGTAGTCGGAGAGGCAGGCAGAGAGAGAGAGAGAGGGAAGCAGGCTCCCTGCTGAGCAGAGAGCCCGACGCGGGACTCGATCCCAGGACCCTGAGATCATGACCTGAGCCGAAGGCAGCGGCTTAACCCACTGAGCCACCCAGGTGCCCAACAAAACAGGATTTAAAGAGAACTTCCTTAATCTGACAATGATATAAAAACCCCAAAAAGCAGCATATGTAAATTTTTCCCCTGAGGTCCCGAGCAAGAGGAAGATATATGCTCTTACTGTTCTGTTCAAATGTTTATCGCCAGTCTTAGCATATGAAGAAAGTAAAAACAGTAAAAATTTTAAAACCACAAAGGAAAGATGAAAATGTTCTTATTTTCACATCATATGATTAGGACATCAAAAATCTAAAAGAATCAATGGAATCATTATTAAAATTAATGAATGCTTGGCAAAATGCTAGATATTCTGTCCATATACTATAGTCAACTGTGGGTACACTTAGAAAATAGCATATAGATTTAATGCAATTTTAATCAAAATCCCAGTGCTAGATATTCTGTCCATATACTATAGTCAACTGTGGGTACACTTAGAAAATAGCATATAGATTTAATGCAATTTTAATCAAAATCCCAACAGGTGTTTTGTCAAACTTAAGAAGATGATTTTAAACTTGGCATAGAAATGCAAAGGGCCAAGAGTAGCCAGGATATTCTTGAAGAAGAGTAGGTAGGAGGACTTCCGCTGTTTGCTGCCAAAACTCATTACGAAGTGAGAGCAGTTCAGGACTGTGTAAGTGTTGGTATATGGAGGGAAAGACAGACAGTGGACTAGAAGAGCATGCCCAGAAATAGACTACCCAGCGCAGGCATACATGTGCAGAGCAGGACCGAGTGTGCTCTTTTCAGTCGGTGGTGCTGGAATAAGGAGACATGCATGTGGGAAAAAGAAAGAAAGGGGTGCCGGAGCAGAAGCAGCCTGCCTGTCCCCCTGGCCATGGGAAGGATGGGAAAGCTGTGATGTCTTCATGTCTCGGATGCCCCGTGGCTGCCCTGGGAGTGCTGGTGAATATCCCAGAAAGAAGGCAGACACCAAGGATTCTATTTCTGTACATGAGTAGAGAGGCCAGACTGATCTGCGGCCCATGACTCTGTGTTGGGTGTGTTGGGCTGGCACATGGCCTTTCCTTATGGCCTGGGCGGGGCTACATGGGTGGCCCTTCGTGATGTATCTTTGAACCGCATGTTCTCATTGGGGGCTTCTTTCTGGGTTTGTAGTCCAGCTTCCAGAAAACATGCTTGGCCTGAGCCTTACAGCCCTGCTGACTGCTGGGGTGGGCAGTGGTCCCCGGCTGGGGTTCTGCAGGTGAGCCCAAGGGAGGAAGAAGATGGGACAGAGGGGACAGGATGTATGGAGTGGGGGGGATGGAGGGGCCTGCCCTCAGCAGGAGACAAGCTGCTGACAGATGGTGGGAACTGGGGAAGGGCCTTGGGGAGGGGGGTCAGGGGAGGAGACAGTTGCTGTAGACATGTCAGAGGTGAGATCTTGCGTGTTTTCAAAAGGTGCCCATTTTGGTCATGACCTTGGCAGATGGTCACCTGGGAGGGAGTGACCCGAGAGACCGGTCAGGAAGAATGTGACCAGCCCTGTGGGCCCAGCGTGGACCGCGGGGCATCTCTGCCCCGTAGGTGTTTAGTCAGGCAGAGATTGGGGCATGAGCCATGGTCTTGATGTTTGTGAGAGGGTCCAAAGGTGCCGAGAGCCCAGAAGAGGGGCCCCAGGGGCTGGGGTGCTGAACTGAACACACAGGCTTATGAGGGAGCCATGCCCCGAGACCAGCACAGGAGGCCCAAGTCTCTAGAGGTCCTCCGCCCAGTGTCCCCAGTGTCGCCGTGGTAGGCTGCTGGCCATGGGGAGAAAGAAGCAGTTCACTGTGTGCGCAGCTGGACTGGTCCCCGGTGGTCCCTGCGCAGAGCGGGGAGCAGGTGCAGTGGGGAGTAGGGGTGGGGATTCACGAGTGCAGGCCAGTGGGGGCTTCTTGCCTTAGCTGTTTGGACCAACGTGCCAGGAAGTCCTCCATGGTGCAGCATGTGTGAGACTGCGTGCGTGACTGGTATGTGTGTGGGGTCAGCACACACTGTTGGAAAGGGGGAGTGACAGCTGTCACGGGTGGGGGTTGGAAATGGCCCGTGAGCCCCCCGGGCAAAAGGGAATGGGGAGAAGGTGGCCCTGGGACCTTCGGTGCCTCTGATGTGGCACAGTTGTGGCAGGAAGGCTCTTGGACTGAGCTGGGGGGTGCCCGCGCTTGGCCAGGGCCCAGAGAGGGGGTCGAGTGTCACTAGGTTGCACAAAGGTCCCTGGACCTGGGGACACAGTGGGAGGCCTCTGGTGCTGGGGACATCCTGGAAGGAGGCATGGCAGGCCATGGTATGTTTGTGGTTGAGAGGTGGCAGGGGGGAACCGGAATAGGTTTGTGACCAGAGTTGCTAAGTATAAGGGAGGCTTTAGAGTAAGTGGACAACAGGGAGCCGAGGGAGACAGTGATGTTTGTGTTGAATGTGGAGAAACTCGGGGCTGTGTGTCCAAGGCCTGGGTCCATGCAGCTGTGTGTGGAAGGTCCTCGGGCAGAGCAGGGGCAAAGCAGGAGGGACAGGGAGGGACAGGACGCAAACCTTGCCCGCGGCAGCTGGAAGCCACTGCTCAAGCTCACCAGAGGCGTTCCCTGCCTTTAGGAGCTCCTGGGGCGTCCGGAGGCTCAACGGAAGCTGTGAAGTTTTTAAATGACCAGGGGCCACCACCACCCACCAGACTGGAGAACAGGTAGGGTGGGAGAGAAGCCGCTGGGAGAGCCCAGAGAGCCAGGGGATCTGGGGCTGGGCAGAGAGGTGGTGGCAAGGGCCAGAGTCAGGCCAGAGGCTTGTCTTTCGAATAAAGCTTTATTGGCACACGGTCTCTCCATTCATAGGCTGTGCTGTTGTCATAGAGGCCCAGCTGGTATGACTATGGCCCACAGACCTGGAAGTGTTTGCTTTCTGGCCCTCCTCAGAGCAAGCTTGCTGCCCTCCAGTTAAAGCCACATCGCTGAGCTGGCTTTGGCCCTGGGAGGGGGAGAGGACCTGGCCGTTCTGCTCCCTTTCCACAGGGCCCTCTGGGGAGTGCCCAGCCCACAGGTCCTGCTGCCCCTTGAACGTCTCTGGCTCTAACCAGCATCCCATGGGGAGCTCCCCATTGCTCCTTCTGGCTCTCTCTGGTTCTGCGCCCCCACTGGGTCCTCCCTATGCATGGGGATCTAGAGCGCTGTGCCCAGAGGAAGTTTGCAGGGGAGACCGCCCAGGTGTGGTCTGCAGGGACTAGCAGTTTGGGGGCTGGACAGCAGAGGGCGCTGAGGTCACGCATTTCCTTCCAACCTGTCCAGACCTGGGGGTGGGGTATGCCTGCACTTGAGGGGCTGCTCCTCAGATTCATCTCCCTCTGCCACGCTGGAACCTTGAGTAGAGTGTGTGTTTTCCAGAAGACCTGGGTAGTCCTTACAGGTCCAGGGCATTAAGGGGAAGGTACTCCTCCTCCTCCCCAGACTGGCATGGGGCAGGGAGCAGGAACCCATGAGAGGCGCCTGGGGAGGTGGGAGGCTACTGGGAGGGCTCCTGCCAGAATACAGGAGGGGCTCTCAGCAGGATTTCCTAGGTGGCTGCAGAGTGTCCTGTCTGCCCAGCGTGCCTGTGTTCCCGCTGGAATGTCGTCTGCTCCCCTCTCATCTGTGTGCTCTGGCCCAAAGACCCTCCCCTGACTTGCTCCCAGAGCTGCTCTGACCCTGTCCCCACAGGGCCTCTGCTGCCACTCCCAGGTGCTTACGCTTCCCAGCTCTGGACTGAGCCCTGGGCGGGTGTGGGGAGGAGGGAACAAAGAAAGGGCCTCTGGGCTCTCTCCAGCCCTGTTTTGCAGCCCTAGGTGCTTGGTACCTGCTTCCTGTTGTCTGGCGTAGCTCCCCATTGAAGGCCCCTAGCTTAGCTGCTAGGTAGCTCACTGGTCAGGCAAGCCTGACCTGCCTGGGTCTGGGGGGAGGGGAGGCAAGGACCCCCAGCCAAGCCGGCACTCTCCCCGCTCCCCCTCTGTGCAGCTCTGTGCCCTGCAGTGCCTACCACGACACCCTGCCACCCCTGCCAGACTTTGCTTGCACCCAGACCCACACCTGGTTTTATTAGGCGCTGGTCTTTGTGGGCCCAGGTCTGAGTTCAGTCCTTACCTGGCCCTGAGCCGGCATACCCATCCGAATAGGGAGGGTGGGACAGTGAGTGTGTCTGGTGTCCTGGACACTTGCCCTCAGCAGGTGCTGGGACTCTGGGACATGTGGATGGCCTGGGAGTCCCTCCCTCCTCTGCAGGTGAGCCAGGCTCTGGGAGCTGAGGCTGCCATCCAGCTGAGGGGGTCTGTCGCCAGATTCTTGCCCCATCCCTTCCCTCTCCTTGCCCTGCAGTCAGCAGAGAATGGCAGGTGGACAGCCGGAGGGGAGACACAGAAAGCCCCCAGGGGACACAGGGATTCTGAGAGATCCCGCATGTGGAGCTGGGTAGGGGCAGGCTGCTGTTCGGGCCACACGTGACAGACCACACAGACGAGATGAACTTGCACTTCCTCTGCTGGGATGTGGGCATTTCTGTCTGAAGTGATTAAAATAAAAACAAGCTTGGGTCCTGGGTGGTAGTGTGGACAGCCCAGCGCCTGGGGGCCGGGTTTTCTCAGGGTCCCAGCCAGAGGTCCCTTGGGTACCTACCATGCAGTCTGGTTCTGTCCCTGGTCCCTGGTGGTCCTCCAGGGTCTGGCAGGCCTTCAGGGCTGGAGGCCCACTGTCCCCTCCCCAAACCTACAAATTAGTACAGGCGTGTCGCATATAGGGAGGGAAAATAACTAGTGTCACAGAGTCACCACCCAAGAAAACTGCCAGAGTGTGTCCTCGGAAGGTGTGTGCATGCGTGTTGGAGGGTGAAGTTGGAGGGGAGGAGTGTCAGGATTGGGGAAGGGAGGGTGACGTGTGTCCTGTTCGTTTGCCTGCTGGGCCTGGCCAGATCCTGTCTCAGCCTTGCCAGTCTGTGGTCAGTACCACACAGCACCCTGCGCGCCGCTTCCCTCTCTCGCCGCCTCCCCGGGGGTAGGAGCTGGGCTTGTGTGCTTCCTCTGCCAGACTTGGTTTATTCCCCGAAAAGGGGACTTGTTCGTGTGCTCCGGGGAGCCTGTCTGTAAGTGGCGGCCCCCACTTTCCTTCATACTGCCAACTGTCCTGTTGGAGAAAGACGAATCCTGGAAAATGGGGGGGGGGCATGGAACTTAAAGTTGAGGCCCTAGCAAGGGCGGTGGCTCTAGGCCTGGCGGATCATCCACAGAAGCCCGGACACCCCGGAGGGCTGGAAGGAGCTCTCTGGGCTGAGGCTTGTTTCATTATGCCCCAGCCTACCTGGAGCGCAGGGGGCAGGAGGGAGGCGGGGCTGCCTGGTGCATCCCTGCCCACCTCTGGGTGGGGGGGGTGGGCGTGCTGTAGGCTGCTGCTCCCATCCTCTCTCACCGCTCTCTCCCACCTCTCCCAGCGGGTCCTAGCCCTCTGTGCAGCCTTCTCCCATCCCCCAGCCTGTCCCACAGCCCTGGGCGGTGCTCCCCCTCCTGGCCCTCTTCTTGCTTGGCCCCCTCCCAGCGTTTCCTGCACTCAGGAGTGGCGGTGTGGATGGTCATGATGGCTTCTGCCCCTTCCTCGCTCTTGCCTTGATGTCAGTTCATACTTTGGTTGCAGGTGGATCTCTTGAGAAAAGCAGTCTGAGGCAGCGTGAGCTCATGCCTGTGTTTTGTAAGATTTTCACCTCTCAGGCAGATCCCATGCTCTGTTTCGCGGACTCCCCTCGCTGAGTGCTTACTCTGGGAATGCTCGTGTTTCTCCCACAGAAAAGCAAAAGTTGGCGTGGTCAGGGCGGTCAGCTGAGGGCCCGACTCCTAACCCAAGGGCCACTCTCCCAGCCCCTTGAGCCTGTGGGCATTGCCTTTTGCAGTCTGGGGCAGGATGCTCCCTGACGTCTGCAGCCTCCTAATCCTCCATGGTGGGGGAGGGGGTGCTGAGCCCTGGAGCCCATGAAGATGGGACCCTGACACGTACCACGTGGTGCAAAGAAGCCCTTTGGGAAGAGCGGTCTGCCCCTGGGTCTCCAGCAAGTCAACAGGCCGTTTTACTATGACACCTAGGTTCTAGACTCAGTTTCCCATTTCTTCGTCCTCTGTCCACTGGGATCTGCCGTGGTTCCTTCACTTGCAGCCTGTGGAAGGCAGACGAGGCAGATCGTAGGACACAGACGCGTGAGACGAGTTGTAGGAACCCGGCCGAATGCGCAGGTTGGCATCACAGAGACTCGTGCATATGGAGGCTTTTAATAGACTCGTCAGCAGCTGTGATTAAGGCTGTGAACTGCGCCACGCCGCTAGAGAAACCAATTCTGTGCAGCTGCTGTGCCGACGGAGTGTTACCCCATCAACTGAAGTTCTAGTCTTCCGATTCGGTAGAGGAAATACTTGAAAAATGATCTCACAGCGTGACTTATGTAAACGGCTTTTTTTTTTTTGGTACATGAGACAATTGAGATAGAGTCTGAATCCCGGGCAAACCACAGCTTCCTGCAGTGTCCTGTTGCCATGGGTTACGGAGGGAGCAGAATGGAACTTCAGCTGAAATGTCTTTAAACTTCCCTGACGTGCACGGGCACGCTGCCGCAGGGACCGGTGTAGGGTAGATCGGCTCGACCGGTGTGGGGCGGAGGTGTTCCCGTCTTAAGATGAATTTGGGGAAAGGGCTGTCAAAGGAAGCGCACTTGCTAAATGAGCAGCAGGTAAGATCTTCCAGCTGTCTCTTGTCATTGAACAGATTTTCTATAAGGAAGCTTGGCAGCTCCGTGACTGCTTTGATTTTAAACCGTTCAGTGAATGGGGGATTTTAGGTGTTGGCTTTGAAAACCCTACTGATGCCTGCATCGCGGAGCCCCCGGAGCAAGACTGGGCCGGGAGGGAGGGTCGGCAGCAGCTGGTTGGGGGGGCACCAGCCCAGCCTCCCTGGCTCCCAGCAGCGGCTTGCCTCGTGGGTCAGCCCTCCAGAGAGCATCTGTGCCTTTTTCGTCCTTAACCGTCGTAATGTGAATAGATTTGAAAGATGAGTGAGCTCATTGTGTTGAAGTGTTAAATTTCAACGGGATGACAAAAATCTCTCATAGTCTTTAAATCACTGTTTTATATCTAATATTGTAAAACGTTACAAGTTGATGCTGCTCTGTACACACACACGGAGGATTCCCGGCATAGGGATCATTCTCCGAGCTTTTATATGAAGTTGAACTTACTATGAAACGTCTTTAAAAAAGGTTTGAGATTTTAAAAAGAATGTTTATTTTCCTCTCGCAGCTGTGTTATGTTTCCATAAAGGTAAAAAGAAATTATTTACGGGAGAGTGTCACGAATGACAGGATACCGATATTAAATCTGTTCTTTTCTGAGAGTGGTTTCATCTTGGTATTTTCCTGGTGTTGAACTGGAACCTCTGGTTTCCAGTTAGAAGGGACAGGTTTGGGTGTGAGGTGCAGGGGGAAGGAACTGCCCCCTTCCCTTTACATGGAAAATAGGAATAGATTAGATGGAGAGGTCACGAATGATCCTGACACAGGGTGTGCAGATTTTAATGTATTTTAAAAATATTCAGGATGTAGTTTGCAAAACCCAGGGACTACTAACGCTTACTCTAGAGGGTGGAGAGGCGCCTTTGATGTTTACGGGCGTGGGTGTACCCGCCTCTGGCTGCCTCACGTTCCGGTTTGCCCCACTCCTCGTCCTGGACAGAAGAGTGAATTTTGGATATATCGTGTCCTTCGTGGACCAATTAGCCAGCTAGTTATTTGTACATAAGTGTGGGCTGCATTTTTAGTTCAGTGGTATATAAAGGCAAGTTTTAGAAGATGTGGGTTTTTATTCTGAGTCAACAAAAAAAGGTCACTAAAAATCTGTTTGCGCTTGACTGTATAAAAGATTTGGATCCCTTCTGAATTTTTTGCAAATGCTCGAATTCGCAAATAGGTTGTTGGCATGGGGGTGTGCAGATCTGGTGGCAGCGTTTTATTAGTAAGTGGCTGTCCATGAGCAGCTCACTCCCCTCTGGGGTCCAGGTGGTACCAGAAGGTCATGGGGTGAGTGGTAGGTGCTGCAGGGGGTGGGGTGGGGCGTGGGAAAGCGGGCAGAAAGATGGTCCTCATGGGGGGCTAACCCCGCGGACACATGGTGCAAGGGGGAGTAAGATTGGGGGCCCATGTGGGAAGGCTGGGTCCACACCTTGCCGGCTCTGCCATCGGGAGCCAAGTGCTTCTCCCTCGGAGCCTTGGCTTGGTGGTGGGGAAGTGGGGGGGGGCCCCAGTTGGCTAGGTGGCCGTCTGTGGTGCGTGTGTGTGTGTGCTCAGCGGACGCTGTTCAGCAAGACTGCGTGTCTTGCAAGCGTCTTTTATCTGAAGCTGGAGAGCCTTTCTGTCTTGGTAGGGATGCTTTCCTTTCCCACAGTTGTCCTGGGGAGCACAAAGGAGAGCCGTGGCTGCCGCGCCAGAAACAGCGAGAGGCTCTCACTGGCCTGATGAACAGACCACAGTTTCTCCATCTTTTAAGATGTGAAGTTGAGCGGAAGTAGACTGGAAACACGCATATGCACCCCTTTGTCCAAACAAAGCAGTCGTGGCCCTCCAGCCACATGGGACGGTGTCAGCCCAGAGGGGCCGAGGTGCTGTGGGGGTGGGGGGGGGGACACCAAACCCACAGCCTGAAAGGACTGTGATTGTCACAAGAAGAAAGCGGCAGCAAGCGTCCTGTATGTACCTCTCGACCTGCGGCTGCTGTGGCACTTGGTGGGGGGCCAGGCCTGGGGGTGCACGGCCCCTACCCCGCCTCCCACCATCCTGCTTGGGTGCCCACCAGGCCAGCACCCCGTAAACGGCAGACCCTGCTGGCAGAGGCCCAGCCCAGCTTGTCCTCTGGGGAGGCGCAGGCTGGGTGGGGAAGAAGGCAGAGCCGGCCACACGGTCCAGCTCCAGTCACAGGCCCTTGGGGGCCGGGGGGATGGGGAAGCTGAGAGCCGGGTTAGGTGTCCCTGGGGGCAGGCCGTGTGGGCTGCCTAGCAGCCCAGCTGGCCATGGGTTGGGAGCGAATATGTCAGGCGTGCCCTTCTGTAGGCCAACGCGCCTCCTGCCCGGCTGGTTCCGAACCTCTGGGAGGAGCAGGGTGGGCTGCACAGAATTCTTTTGCATTCGGCTGAGTTTCTCTTTTTATTTTTTTTAGCTCAGATGAATGGACTTCTCTGCACTGCTCATCTCCCCTATCGGCCTGTCCCACTCCCGGTACTGCTCCAGCGCCGAGCAGAGCTGGGGTGGAGGGTTGTGGGCCTGTGTCCAGTGGGCTGGCCCTGCGCGGCTGGCGGTCCGTCAGTCTGCGTACTTGGCCCCAGATCGCTTTTGGCCCTAAACCCGCTGGGGGAGGGGCCTCGGGTCTGCTGGGGGCGGCCATGCTCATCCCACAGAATGCACTGCTTGCAGACACATTCTGCTCTCCCTGTTGGAGGCTCTGCTCCTGGCTGTCTGTATAAGAAGACCCCCCAGTCTGTTTGTGAAAGATTTCAGTTTCCGTCTGCACATCTGCCCCTTTCCTTTAGTGAGAAGCAGGCCCCCTGGCTCTGGCCGCTCTCCCTCCATGGTATTTGCTCAAGTCGGTCCTGTCTTCTGCTCCCCCAGTCCTGTGGTGCGACCGGCATGGGGGCTTCTTTCTCCCTGACTCCCCAAGGGGCGTCTGGCGCACTGTGCTTTCACCCTTTCATCTTTTCATCCTTTCACTTGCCCTCCACCCCCGAATGACTTGGCTGTCAGTGTTTGTCATCCCCCCAGGAAAGAAAGGCCAGATTTCCTAAAACCGCAGGATGTCTGGGTGCCCTGGCATTGGAGCAGCTTTCCTGGGGGCCCCCCGTTCCCTCAGGCCCCCTCCCTGGCTTCTCTCCTCCAGGTGCTATCACTTTGAGGCTGCCCTTCTCAGCCTGCTTCTATCCTGGGGACTCCTGACTCCAGTCCATATCCATTCCCAGCTCCCTCTGGATGTGCCGGAGTGGGTGGGAAATAGTGGCCAAGTCGGACTTGGGCTTCTCCCTCGGTCTCCCCTACCCCTCAGTCAGGCCTTCCCTCAAGCCCTCCGTGTCCACAGGCTCATGGATTCAGCCCTCCAAATCTGTCCCTGTGTTCTTCCTTCCTCGTCCCCACCTTGCTCTCTTGCCTGCAGCCCTGGGCACTGCTCACTCCACTCCGCCCTGCATTAGCCAGTCTCCCGCGACACCCCATGGGGATGCCTTCGTGTGCCCTGCTCTGTGCTGTGCTCTCTCCCATGGCGCCTGACTTGCCCAGGCAGCAGAGATCTGACATTTTTGGATTCATCTCCAGACACCCAGCAGAAGCACCTGTGCGCGGGGCTGCCCGGTCTGGGGGCTGGGGAGACGGCTTTGTTGCAGCGCGCCCCCCCTTTCCTTGCACACACGTGTGCAGAGGCATTGACGAGGGGAAGCAAACCACTGACACGTCTTGGCCTTTATGAGAAAGTGTATCCCTGGGGTTGGGCTTGCACTTCATACAAGAGTGGAGCTTGGATTCCGGCCCCCTGCATGTCCCTGCATGTCCCATTCCTGCAGGAGCTCCTCCGCGACAGGGTCTGTCTCAGAGCGAGACTCAGTGGAGCATCCCAGGAAGGGACGTCCCAGCGCTCACTGCTGTCTTACTGGGATGTGAAGTTGTGGGTGTCATTCCAGACCTTCTGCCGCTTCCCACCTCGTGTCCTTCTTGAGTTGGGCCAGCTGGTAAGGAAATGGGATTGGCAGTCTTTATGTCAAGGTCAGAGGATTTGGGGGTGAAGTCGGATGTACACACCAAGTTCCTCGCATTAGTGTGGAGCCCGTGTGCCACTCACCAGGATGTTTGCAAAGTGTGTCATCTCAGGCTTCCCTGAGGGTGTGCCAGGAACACTCACTCTTACGTTCTTGGGGAAATGCTGTCATCCATCGTAGGTTTGGGCTGCTTGGGTCTCTTCTGATTTTACTGAAGGATGAAGAGGTCTTTGGGAGGCAGGTGCAGACACGCACGCGTGCTTTAGGGAGAGAAGCCCGGGTTCGATTCTGAGCTTGGGCTCTGCCCACATCTGACCCAAGGCCCTCTATTGCCCCGTCCCCTCTCCCCCTCGGGCTGCACCCAGTGTGGTGTGCTGTGCTCTGATGGGTCCCCCCTGGCCCACATCACGCGGCACTGGACACACCCAGAGTGCCTTCATCCTGTGTCATTTGCCCCATGTCCTCCCTCACGGAAATCCTTTATTGTGCACATCCTAGTTTGGACCTTAGAAATATATGCCCCTTCCCTGCCTCCACGGGAGCCTTCCCTCCAGGTGTCTCTTTAGCTGGGCCTGCTGGAAAGTGGTTGTGTGGAGTGTGCATGTGCTTGTGACTCACGTGCATGAACATGGAGAGAGCCGGGGCTGGGATAGATCACTGGCAGCCCAGTGTGGGGACGGCCTCTGGGAGGTCTATAGGGGGTCACTCCTGTGCCCCGCCACTGAGAGACCTGGGAGCTGACCAGCAAGGGCAGACATCAAGGCTGTGGTGGGCCCACCTCAGGGGCCTGGCAAGTAAGGCTTCCCTGAGAAGGCACAGCCAGGTGGGTGGACCAGCCAGGTGAGACCGCAGGGGGGAGTGGGGAATGGGGGTGAGGGCACGGGAAGGGCTGGGTCCTCAGAGTCCTGGAACTATACTCGGCAGGAGGAGACAGTGGTTATGTCAGGACCTTGCACACGTGACACACACAGCACGGATCCCGGAAAGTACTTGGTATTTTCCTTGCACGTTTTTCTATTCATCTTACTTCATGGTTGACAAATGTGGCTCATGGCCTTTGAATTGATTTTGTAACTCCTTTGGGGGTCATGGTTGGGCGTGAAGTCCCCTGGGCCCGCGGAGCCCAAGTCAGGTTACAGCCCCCACAACAGGCCCTACACGGGCCCACTCTCTTCCGCATTCAGTCCAATGAGGAATCATCTAAAACGTAAACAATCAAGTGTGGGTTTGTTTTTTTTTTTTACGATTTTATTTATTTGAGAGAGAGGGAGACAGAAGGAGAGAGCACACAAGCAAGGGGAGCTGCAGGCAGAGGGAGAAGCAGGCTCCCCGCAGAGCAGGGAGCTCAACCCAGGGCTCTATCCCAGGACCCTGGGATCATGACTGGAGACAAAGACAGATGCTTAACCGACTGAGCCCCCCAGTGCCCCAATGATGAAGTTTTTAAAAAGTCACGTAAACATGTATTAAGGCTTTTTCATCATTTGTGTTATTTCTATTCTTTTTGTATTCAGAACGTTTGATACATTTGGGCAACGTCCAGCCTTTGGTCTTTTATTTAGGACTCAGATGGGGCTGATTAATACTTTGTATGTCCAAGGTAGGAAATTCTGTCAGTGTCTCAAAATTGAAAATTGGTATTATATACGACTATATGCCAAGTAATTTGGTGATGATCTAGCTTAATCCATGCCCTTGTCTAGTGTTACAGACAGGTCCAGCCTTGAGAAATGCTAGCTTCTCATATACTTTCCTTCATATTAATGATTGGAAACTTTCACACTGTTAATTCAAAGTAAAATATCCACAGAATTTGTCCAGGGTTCCTGCTGGGAACAAGTCGGATTACCACTGAACTGTCCAGTTTAAGAGGCTGACCTGAGGAATGGAGATGGTTTGAACTTAAATTGCGTATCTACCATACTTTGTAAGTTTCTTTCAAACAAATATGTTATGTCAGTGTAAATTCCAGTCCTGCAAGCATATGTTCTAGAACACTCTCGAGCTGTTTCGTTATGGTAAGCAGAGGGAGATGATCACTTACTGGGACCTTTGTCACTGGCGGCTTGTTTTTGCAGTTCTGCGGCTTTAGTAAGTGTAACTTGCACATACGGACTACAGAAAGAGCCCACCAGTATAGACTGATGAAAACGAGTTATGATCCAGATTGTCCTGGACATCAACATAAACATCAGGGGCATTAAGTTGTAATTTGTAACGATGTGTGTAGTAGTCCTGTGGTCTCCCTGTGCTGAGACCTTGGGAATGCCTGACTTTAAGTCATGCTGAGCAGCGGGCCTGCCCCCTGAGGGATGCTCTGTGGTAAGTATCGGTTCCGAAGCTTTGCCATTTTGGACCACGCCCTCCCATCAGCTGGGCTGTGCTAAAAAAAAATTACAGACCAGGCTTTAAAAGGGTAACTTGGGTCAGAATCAGGCATGTCATCGATCCTGAGGCAAACAAATGATTTGGGGGTTCCCCCTCGTTTCCACCTCCCCGTTGTTGTCAGGTTGTCTGTCTGCGCCTCCTCCCCACTCCTCGCTGAGCACCAAACACTGGCTGCAGTACAGCCCACTATGCACCCCCCAACCCCATGCTCCCCGCAGGGAGCCTCCCGGCCCTGCCCTGCCAGCCCCTGCTGGTTGGGGGGGACCACATCATCTCTTCAGGCCTCCTCTTGGAGCAACGGCCCCTGATCGGTGCTGCTCAGCCTGCTCCCATGTCCATCTCAGGGGCCAGGGAGCTGGGGTGCTGAGCAGATATCAGCTGACATCCGCCTCTGTGCGCCTGTAAAGGACAGTAAATATGGGACAGTAAACAGAGGAATCAGGTTCTGGTTCCTAGTAATTATACACTAGTTACTTGCAGATTAAGTAAGCTAGTTAGGAAAAGCCATCATCTGTTTCTCCAAAAATATGTGAACTTGTAGAGGACAGTGGTTTTTTGTCTGGAATATATATATATATATATATATATATATATATATATATATATATATATTTCCCCCCCCCCCAAAGATTTCATGTATTTATTTGGGAGAGGGGCAGGGAGCAGGAAGCTTGATGCGGGCCTCAATCCCAGGACCCCGAGATCATGACCCAAGCCAAGAGGTGACTCAACCGACTGAGCTCCCCAGGCTCCCTGTGTCTGGGTAATACTGAAGCATGTCTCCCTAGAACTCCAGCTGGCCTATGAGCATCACTAGGGCAGTAGGTCCAGAGCAGAAGGTGGTGGCCACGAGTGAGGCCAGAAGTCTAGCCTCCTCATGACCCCTCTCACACTGTGGTCGGTGTGCTAGGAGCAGTCCTCATGTGAGCTTGAGAAGATGTGGGGTTGCAGGGGGACATCTGTGACCTCTGAGCCCTGACTGGCCCTTCCGGGAAGAGCCTTAGCACAAAGAGCCCATTAACCCACAACTTTCCAGATGCCTAGAACTTTCCTTGGCACTTTAAAGATTGATTGATTGATTTGGGGGGAGGGCAGAGGCAGAGGGGGAGAGAGGATCTCCGGCAGACTCCCAGCTGAGCACGGAGCCCAATGCAAGGCTTGATCTTACAACCCGGAGATCACGACCTGAGCTGAAACTCAAAGTTGGAATTGAACTGACTGCGCCCCCCCCCAGGAGCCCCGAACATTCCTTAGCATTTTAAGTTTGGGAGGTGCTCTTTGGGCTCAGCTTCCCAAACTGGGGCAAGGGAAGGGAAGGCACATTTGAGGCTGTGGCTGAGAGATCTTGAGTGCCCCTTGGAACATGGTGAACAGCGGAGGCACCCGGAATGCTGGGGCTCCTCTTCCGGAGGACGTGCTTGGGGCGTCCTGGGGATGGTCTGTGGTCGGTGAGCTCTTGCCCCTGCAAAGGACAGCCCCAGCTGTCCTTCCTGAAAGAGTCCTCTGGCCTGTGTCTGGGCCTTGTGCCACTCCTCCCCCTGTTCGCTGCCGGCCCTTCTGGTCTCTGACTGGCCACAAGAGTGACCATTCTCAGGGCTGTCTTCCAGATCCCAGACTCTCCTCCACAGCCTCCCCCGGGCTCGCCCCTTTCCCCAGCATCTGATCTCAGCATCCTTCACTGTCAGACACCTCGTGGAGGACTGTGTTTCCTGGAGGCCCCCTCATCTCCTCTTGTGTAGGTTCCAGCTTCCACTGATGAGTTCAGAGCTCAGGGGCATTCTCCATCAGAACTTTCCAGTGCCCAAGGGTCTCTTGTCCTTTCTGCTGGCTCTTTTCTCCTGGTGGGCTTTTCTCTTGGGTCCCGGGGCGGTGGGGTAGGGGGGTCAGTTTGAATTGTGAGCTCACGTTTGGGCGGGCTCACTTTTGGAACTCCAGCCAGGCCTCCAATGGGCTGCTTTCCTCCCAGAAGGATTAGGGAGCTGGGCATCTTTGTCCAAGAGCCCCGGGGCATGTGGCTCACGCTCTGCACCTGACCCCCGGCCCAGCCCCTTCCTGCCTCATCCACGTGGCTTCCCCGCTGCCCCTCCACGGCACCTCCCTTTCACCCCCACCTTTTCCCATCTCTTTCGGCTTCAGGGACACGCCTCTGTCCTGGATCGTGGTTTTGGTTCATTTTGGGGGTGGGCGTAGAGAGATTTTTAGTGCATTTGTTCCATCTGCTGACATCTGAGAATGTCGTTTTCACCATCATTGCGACACGATGTTGACCATGGCCTTCTGATTGGTGAAGTTTGCATTTCATGATTAATTTCTCAGATGTTATTATTGACAGTATTTCTGATTCTGTGTGTGGCCTTGTGGATTTTCTTCGCATAATCTCCAGGGAATACTGTGCCTTTAATGCTACTGAGTTTATAACGTGACTGTGGGTGATTTACTGTGAGGACGGGAGGGACAGCTTCCCACACGGCACTCGTCAGCCTGGGAAGGAGACTACCCTGTGCTTCCGGAGGGAAGTTTAGACCCCCAGTGGCTGAGGGCTGATGGCCTGGTGCTGGCTGGCTGCGGTCCACACTTGGCTGCCTGTCTGGCAAGATGGAAGTGTGAAGACTGGACACGCACCAGTGTGTGTGTTTGCTGTTGGGAACGGCTTGATAAAGTGCCAGGGTTCAGTTTTAGAGCAGTTCTGCCCCCTGGACTCAGGATGGTTTGAAATCACGAGGAGCCCCGATCCCAAAACTGTCAGAGTACAGGCCTGTTGGAGCACAGGCCCTTTCCCTGGGGCAGAAGGTCATCCCTTAGTCAGGCCTCTAGCCTTGCAGGTTTAAGTCCCACAAGGTGAGGGGCTCCAAATGCGAGAGGGTCCCCCATCTTCCAAGTAGACTGGGAGGCGAGGTTTAGGGGGGCCTGGTGTTAGGAATGGTCTGTCAGCCGGGCCTTTGGGCAGACCGTCCTCATGTCGTGCACTCTGGTGTCACCTGCCTCCACAGAAAGGACATGGGTCTTTCTCCAGGCCAGAGTGCCAGGGATTCTGTGGCCACAACTGAGCCCTGGGGGGCTTTGGTCACCACCGGGAAATGTGTAGCTGCTAGGATTGGTTGTGTGCATGGTGATGGCCGGAGGGCAACTTGGGGAGGCCCCAGAGCCCGTATCTCAGCACATGTGCCCTTGGGGATCGGTCCTCACATCATCCTGGGGAGCTGTGGTGCCAGGACGCCCAGTGAGGTGGCAAGCTATCCCTGCAGGCTCCTGTGTCCTTCTCTCGTTGGCTCTTTCCAGCCTCCTGTGTCTGTGCACCCAGGTCCTCTCCTTCCTTAGCCGCCCCCCCCCCCCCACCACTGGCCCCGCGGCCTGTGCGGCGTCTTGCAGTCATCTTCCTCAGATGGGCCTTTTATTAGTCCCTCTGTCTGTCCTCCCAGGTCCTCCCTCGTGGCCTCCTGCCGCCTGCTGGCCTGTTCTCCTCTTGCACAACTTGTTCCTTCTTGCCCTGGTGCCTTTGAGGCAACCGCCCTTCCCTGCTTCACTCCCACCCTGTCCAGGCTCCCTACTGGCAGGCGGGCTGTGGGCTGACCCCCGAGGGGCTCTCCCCTGCACCTGTCCCCAGCACCCTGCGATGGGGCCTGGATCCCCACACAGGTGGAGGCAATTGAGCAGCCTGGCACAGGGTGGGCCTGAGTACAGTGTGCAGGGGCCCTGTGTCCTCAGTACCCCATGTACCCCACATGCTGCCTGCACTGCCGTGGGCTCCTGAGCCTGCCTTCCCTGAGGTGTTCTAATGGTGTCAAACGTGCTGGGATTTGTTCTCTTCCCATGAAAGTGGTGATGACTCGCACAGAGCCCTGGGTCCCTGGCCCGCCCGGCTTGGGCGGGGTTCGCTCAGGAAGTGGGAGCACGGCACTCGGCGTACAGAGGTGCCGCGTGTCCTCCGGAGCCCTTGCCTGGAGTTGGGGCCCCCCGCACTCGCATGACGGACCTACTGCTTCCCGACTTGTCATGAGGCTTCATTAACTCATGTCTCTCTCTCTTTTCTTTCAGTCTGCAACTGTATCTGATGGTGGTAAGTCCCAATTTCTGATGTCTATTTTTTATTATTTTTAATGAAGTGTTCAAATTGTGGAAGTGTGTTTGCCATTGGTTGACCCAGAAGAGATGTTTGCCTTGCCTCTCCCTGTCCCCTGGGGGAGGGTTGCTGTTGGGGCTGAGGTGGGGGGAGCTTCTGCAGTGGCTCCCAGCGGGCCAGGATGCGAGTTCTGGAAGCCGTTCACTGCAGAGACATGTTAGGAGCCCAGCCCCGAGCCGGCCTCGGCGGCAGCATGTCCCATCCCACACCTGTCCTGACGAGTCCAAACATGCTGGCTTGCTAACCAGCAGGCGAAGATTACAAAGCTCTGGCCGAATTTGAGCAATTCTGGAAACTTGGGTGAGACTCAGGTGCTATGGAAGGGCCCAGCGGGTGATTTGAGGCCCCAGGGTAAGAGGAGGAGGTAAGAGGTAAGAATGAGAGGAAGCCTCCTTCCTGCCTCTAAGTAGTGTCGCGCGTAGGGACTCCTTTTCTGGGAGCGACCCAGCACGGAGCGGCCACAGATGTCCTCTTGGCCTGGAAATTGCTCTGACGGAACCTCGTTCTTTTAGCTCAGTGCTGGTTCCCAGGTTCTTATGATACTCAGGAAAGTCCTTACACTCTCAATTTCCCTTTTGTTTTCCACATGTTTTAATTAATATATTCTTCTGTCTTTTGAGAATCGAATGTTCTAGTGTATCAAAAGATATGAGCCCTGTGTTCTCATGTCTGCCGACAGCAGGTCTGAGGGCCGGCAGTGGTGGCGGCCAGAGCGGGACAGGTCTGGGGTTCAAGGGTGCCTGGGGACCCAAAGGGAAAAAGAAACTCAGTGTGGTGTTCTCGACACTGTCTTTTGGCACAACCACTGGCTTTGGTGGCGGGCCCTGGACGGGGCTGCTGGCACAGCGGGTGGCTCGGCTCAAGCCTGCAGCCCTGCTCCCTAGTGCTCGTGGGGTGCCTGCAGAGCACCTCTTGAATTACAGACATGCTGATCCCTGAGGCTGGGGCCATGGATCGGGAAGGTTGTGTTTGGGGATTGATTTATTCTAATAAAAGGAATTACGTTCCGTATTTCACATACAGTGATAATTATGCCATTTAATCAGCCTTCAGCTGGGAGTGGGAACGATTTCCTTAATGAAAAGAAATAGAACCAGTAACCAAATCCAGGAAAAAAAGCAAGTGGTTTCTATAACATTCTGTTTATGCTTACCGTTTCTTTCCTGGTAGAAGACATGCATTTCTGCAGGGGATTTATAAATGTGAGAAGTTCAATTTCAACATAAATATTAAGCCTAATCCCCATGACAGTTTTGTTCGATCAGGAGTGGGTGCAGGAGTCCCAGAGGTTGGGAATCTCGTCCTCTCGGGGTGTGTACAAAGCCAAGCCCCTTGAGTGTGGGGAGCCCCAGACTCATGGTCCTGTGTGTCCTTCCTGAGGAAAAGGCACCCCGCTGGTGGCAGGCAGGGCCCCTCCCCTGCAAGGCCTTCCGCCCTTGCAGACCTGGGTGCCTCAGGGCACCTTCCAGGCCCTTCTCTGTGCAGGGCAGGAAGGGAAGGGCTCACTATTCCATGAGTACGCCCTGGACCTCAGGAGCTGCTTCAGACAGCTTGTGTGTGTTTTATTTTATTTTTTAAATGCTTTTTAAATTTTTCCACCTTTGATTTCTCTTCTGATTTGTAAGAAGAACAAGTTTCTCATTGAATTTGCACGCTAGGTCTAGGAGGAATAGATTATATTCTGCCATCTTTGCAGGTGAGCGCACTGAGCCAGAGAGAGGCTACGCTGATCATAGTCACAGAGAAACCAAGTTAGTGGCTGGAATTCGGGGATTCTGACCCTGAGGTCGGCCTGAGCACAGAACCTGCGGGGGGAACGCGGCCACCAAGTCTCGTGGCTCCCATCTTCCCGCCCCATCTCGCCCCAGGTCTAGCCCCAGCCCCCCTTCTAGTCCCTGACCCTGCTTCCTGGGGACACTTCCCCAGCAGCAGACAGGGACCTGCCAAGTGGACCCAGGCAGAGGCTTGCAGTAGGTTTCCCCATGGGGATGTTTGGGGTGCTGTGCTGGCCGGGAGAGTCAGGTTCGCTGAGGGGCCTGGGAGCTCCAAGCAGCACACCTGCTCCGGGAGGAAGGCAGGGCCCCAGGAGCCAATTCACAGGTGGGGGAGGTCTCCACATGGACATCCTGCGTGGCCTTGGTGAGGTGGCCATCACCCACCCACTCAGAGACACCGTCAGTAACCACTGTCTTCTGTTTCACGTAGTGTCCCTTTATCTCACAGCCCCTCACCATCTAGTGTGGCTTTGTTTTAGGGAAGTGGACAAGGCTGGTTTTGTGATCCTTGTCAACTTGAGGAGTATTTCCACTTTCTCACAAGGAGAGGCCTCATCGACGGCTCCCCGCCGCCAGAGACCCTTGTGCAGGCAGGGTTGGAGGTCGGCCCCTGTGGAGGGCAAGCCAGGACTGGGGAAGGGGAGGAGGGGCGAAGCCCAGGGGCAGCTTCTGCCTCAAGGAAAGGAAGAACATTCTAGCATCACAGAGAGTCTTAAAAATGGAGCTGTCACCCTGTGGGAAGTTATTCAAAACTTGCTCTGAGTGGCCGCCCACAGCTGAAAGCCAGAAGTGCCGAGGTGGGGCGGTGAGAGGGGCCGGCCCGACTCTCAGTCTGGGCTTGGAGTGGGGCGGCTTTCTTGTAATAAAAGCTTCTTCCTGTATTTGAGTTCTCTCCTTTTTTTACCCCGTACCAAGCAGCTTTGCCAGGATTCCCCTCCCACCCAACTCCTACGTCCCCAAAAGGTTAGGCTGCTTTCTGCCATTCCTAGATGTGCCTTTTGAAGCTGAGAAGTGAGGCGCGAGGGGGAACGTTTGTTCCCCCAACCCCAGGCGCATGCGGTGGGCACGGCCATGGACACAGTCCCCGCAGGGGCCACACGACACCTCCGCCCAGCTGTCTGTGAACGCCACCTCACCCGTCTGGCTCTCGGCTCTCCCCCGACACTGCTCCCAGAGCCTCTCTGTCCCCTGGGGGGCCTGTCCACACCGCCTGCCTCCCGCAGTCCCTTCCCCGAAACTACCAGCCCTCTGTGGCCTGCTCCCCTACCAACACCCAGCTGGGCCTGCTGGAGCTTGCCTGCGCCTTGCCGGGCACCATCCCCCTGCCCTGGTCTCATGTGCCCCTCAGGCCCCATCCCTGTCCTGCGGCAGCTCCTCTGAGGGATCTGTGCCTGCCACCAGCCTTCCTCTGAGTGTTGGCCTGGCTCCATCTGTGCCCAGCACTGCCGACGTGGCTGTCATCCCCATTATCTGTCTGTATGGCTGCGTTGTCTACCTGTCCACCTGCTGGCAGGTGGCCTCCCTGCGGTGGCTTTGGTGCCCTGCATAGCAGGCAGTACTCAGGGTGGCCGCTGGATGAATGACTGAATGAAGGCGTTCACAGGACGCGCAGGCAGAGCCTTGGCTGGGATAGTGGCTTTCAAAGGTTTTAGTCGTTGGTGGAACTCTCTAGAACACAAGCAGGCAAGCCCCGCAGAACCGCATTTGGTAGAGCACAAAAGCAGTCTGGTTGAGTCATGGTGCTGGGGCTGCAGCCCAAGCCTTCTTCCAGGTGGCCGGCCCATGGGGGGGTCACATGTGGCCAGTCTCCTGTCTTCCTCCAGAAGCTGCCACCCATCGCCTCTCACTAAGAGACACACATATATTTTTTAAGATTTTATTTATTTATCTGACAGACAGAGGTCACAAGTAGGCAGAGAGAGAGAGGAGGAAGCAGGCTCCCCGCGGAGTGGAGAACCCGATTCGGGACTCAATCCCAGGACCCTGGGATCATGACCTAAACCTAAGGCAGAGGCTTAACCCACTGAGCTACCCAGGCACCCAGAGACACATATTTTTGAAGTCCGTTATGAACTCTGTGCCATAAACGAAGAGCAGTCCTTTCTACTAGTTTTGATTATTGTTTTAACATCAAAACGGGAACATTTTTTAAGTCGGCAATAATACCAGATAAAAGACGCATGGGATTTTTAATTCTTGTTTGTTCTCTGAATGTACATGGGCTTTGATTTTAAGCCTCCTCTCGCCTGTTTTTATGTCTGCTCTTTCCAAGGACGTGCACAGTCTGGGGAGCCGTAGGGCAGTGGAGAGATGGCCGGTGCATCCCCAGGCTGGTGGGTTAGGAGGGAAGGGGCAGCTGAGTTGTCCCGTGTGGCCGGAGCCATGGGGGCCTTGCTGGGCTTCATCGAGCCAGGCTTGACTTTGCAAACTCTGGGGCGGTGCCTCTCCTACTTCTGTCCTTAGCACTCCGTCACGGGGAGATGGGGAAGTGTCCCTTGCTCTTTAGTTCCTGTGTAACTGGGAGCTAAAAAGCTGTGCTCATAAGTTGGGATCATTTAGTAATTGTGGTCAGAGTAGAGGGTGACGATATGTCATGTTAGCAAGCCACTAAGATGACACATGTCACGGACCTTGGGCCTCAGGAAAGGCGCCGTCCAGAAACAAGGCCGTGTGTTCTTGGCCACATTGGTAGCTGGCCATGCACACTCTGGCCCGTCCCCACTCCTAGTACCCATATTCTGCACGCAGGCTCTTTGTGTTTCTTTTTACAATTATTTTCATTTTCCCCAGCTTTACTGAGGCAGAGAGGACAAATAAAAATTGTATGTGTTTAAGGTATGCGACACGGTGATTTGATACACATATACAATGTGAAATGATCACCGCAATCAAGGTATTTAACATGCCCATCACCTTGCATGGTTACTTGTGGGGAGGTGTGGATGAGGACCTTAACATTGACTCTCTTAGCAGATCACAAGTGCACAGGACAGGTTTGTGAAGTGTGGTCACCATTTGGACCCGAGGTCCTCAGAGCCCAGTCATCTTATAACTGAAACTCCGTGAAGCTCAACCACATCTTCTCCGTCCCCCTTGCGCCACCCCTGCTAACCACCTCCTGCCTTTTGCCTTTGTGGACTTAGACTCCAGGTGCCCTTGAACTTCACGCTTAGACACAGGGGTTTTTTCCCCAATAAATACAGGACAGTCCTGGAAATACATTGTCCTTAGGATTTTCTTTTCTCTGGCCTACTTTATTGTAAGATACAACCTATGATACTGTGACAACCGACTATGTGTGGGTCAGCTGTGTGTGTCATCTGCAAGTCTCCTAGTCAACAGGAGACTGATACAACCTATGATACTGTGACAACCGACTATGTGTGGGTCAGCTGTGTGTGTCATCTGCAAGTCTCCTAGTCAACAGGAGACTTTCCGCAGTGAAGTTTCGAAAGAGAACACAGATTTCGGGTTTGTGACTGTGTGGGGAATGAGTCAGGTCACCCTAAGCCCTGTGCTGTTCAAGCATCCGCTATATTTTAGATCCCACACGCGAGGGAGAACGCATAGTACCTGTCTGTGTCTGGCTTATTTCATGTAGCATATTGTCCTCTGGGTCCATGCATTGTGTCCCGAAGGAGACAAGAATTCCTTCTTGAAGACTGAACGGATAATTCTCCCCTGAATGGATATATCATAATTTCTTCATCCCTTCACCTGTCGACCAACACCACGCCTCAACTGTTGTGAACACAGGGGTGCAGATCTCTCTTGGATGTCCTGATTTCAGTCCCTTCGGACATATACCCAGAGGTGGGGTTGCTGAGTCACAGGGAAGCTCTATTTTTATTTCCTGAGGAACCTCCCTACTGGTTCCATAGTGGCCACACTCACTTACCTTCCCACCAACAGGGCACAAGGGTCCCTTTCCTCCACGTCCTGGCCAACACCTGTTATTTCTTGTCTCTTGGATAAGGGTCATCCTGATGGTGAGGTGATTCCTCACTGTGGTTTTGACTTGCATTTCCCTGATGTTGAGGGATGTTGAGGATCTTCCCTATTGGCCATCTGCATGTTGGTTTCAGTTCAGGTTGTAATCTCGTAGGTCGTGGGATCTAGTCTTACGTCAGGCTCCCTGGTCAGTGAGGAGTCTGCTTGATATTCTCTCCCTCTGCCCCTCTTGCTCATGCTTTCTCTCTCTCTCAAATAAATAATCCTTAAAAAAAAAAGTCGACCCATATCCAGCCACTCTGAAATAGGGGAGCACCACATCAGGTGTTTCTGTGGAGAGCCGCTGAGGCAGGGGGATGGCAGGTCGAAGCCATGCTACCTGACGTCCCAGGTCACCCATGCAGATTTGGGTCCCCCACATGTGCTGCTCGGTGGAGAGGACCGGGCCGGGGTCCCTCAGGCTGCTTGGTGGCTCGGACACCCAAGAGAGACCTGGCCAGCAGCCTCCACATTCTCCTCCTGGGTTCCTACCCGTCCTGGGCTCATGGCCACAAGAGTACACGTCACCCGTGGAACGTGCAGTCTGGTGTCAGACCCAGAGCCCATGCTGCGAGCTTCCGTTCTATGTGGAGTGGAGGAGAGAAGGCTCGCCATCCACCCTTTCACAGGCTTCTCTGTCTCTTCTTTTTCACTTAGACTTGCTAGCGGCTTTCTCAGAGTCTACAGGTGCTTTGTTCCTCATGTTTCTGCTTCTTCAAGAAGTCAGTCTGTTCTTATCATACTCTGCACAACTTGGTGGCAAAAGTCTTTTATTCAAGTCATGAGATTTTCAGACCTATCTTGTCTCTTTTTATCTCTTTTTTGGTGCTATAATAGTATTGCTCTTGTCCTCAGTTTGTTTTGTCAGCCGTGTGCTCTCCCCGTTCCCTCCTAGAATATGAAGAATTTTAACCTTCTTTACGCTAGGTTTCCTTTCAGACCAGACTTTGTGTTTGTCTTTTGCATGTTATACACCTTCTTTCCTCTCTCCATCCATCCATCTACCCATCCATTTACCTCTCTATTCGTTCACCTTCCCATCTACATAGGTCAGCAGTTGCCATGACCCCAATCACTTTCTGGTACATTGTCCAGCCTAGGGAGACCTCAGCGCTGAGCCCCTGCGAGATCGTTGGGGCCAGCTGGGGATGTACCCACAAAAGTTTATCCCTGCTCTCCCCGGCTTCCCCATTAGCCTGCCTTACTGAGAATGTCAGGGTTCTGCTGAGTCCCCTCCTTCCCTAGGACAATGGCTGTGGACTCGGGTGGGTCAGACAGAGAACCTGCAGAAACGTTTTTGTTTTTAACTTTTCTTTGGCTTTTTTCCTCCCTCCTTTTTTTCTTTCTCCTGTTATGGCACCACAAGACAGCCTCCTCCTGTGGTTGCTTTTGTGAAGTCTGAGGCGGGTTTGTGGTCTGCCCAGCCATCCCTCTACCCGCCTGCTGTCGCGTGGGGACAGGAAGCCTGTGAGCCCACTTCATGTGCCCGCACTTACTTGGGATGCTGCCATGTGCGGGCCTGTCTTGTTTCTAAATGGAACTTTTAGTAGGAAACGAAAGAGGAAAGTAGGTTGCTGTAGACGAGGGCTTTACAAATCCCCCCTTTTTGCCTGATCCTCTGGGCACCAGGCACCTGAAGTACTTCAGGGAATGAGTTCTAAGTATTTGTAAACACTAGGCAGACTGTATCTATCCCAGGGCCCCGAGATCATGACCTGAGCTGAAGCAGATGCTTAACTGACTGAGCCACCCAGAGGCCCCTATTCATAATTATTTCTATTGCGAATTTTTTTTTTTTTTTGAGCAAACAGAAGTTTAAAGTAATAAAGCCATTGAGCACTTACATACCTTCTAGAAGTTACAAATGTTAACGTTTGGGAGTATTTGCTTTCGACTCTTTTCCTAAAGCATTAAAATCATGGTTGAGGTCCCATTTGTACCCCTCCTGTGTCTTTTCCTCATCCTCCCTCCAGAGGCCCTATCTGGAAGCAGGTATATATCCTTCCTACTCCAAGGGAATTAATTACTTTGTTTCTTGGCAGGGGGAAGCCTCTCTTACAAAACTGTAGTGTAAAAAGAGTGGAGCGTATAAACAATTTCTGTAAGTCATGTGTTCCATCAGGGAAGTGGTTATAGCTTCTGGGCAGCTTAAGTTCTGCCTCTTGATCTGGGAGCTGACCTAGAAGCTGGCTCCAAGGGTGTGTTCACTTGTGGAAATCCAGCTACACACTTGTTGCTTATGCGTGTTTTGGTCTTTGTTCTACATTCATAAAGGATCTACTGAAAGAATATTGTTTTAAATGTGGGAGGTTTTCTAACCAAAAGACTTACAGAATGGTCTAGAAAATTTTCATAGATTCATGCTCAGATTATTCATAAAGTTGCTGAGGAAAAGCATCTTATAGACTGGGTTGAAAACTTGATTGGCCAGAATAATTCTGAGGGAAGATTTAAAAGTAGACCCTGAGGTCGAGGATGACTCAGGGCTTTTCCAAGGGCTGTCTTCGAGTAGTTTTTGTGCAACTTAGGAAAAATTTCCCTGTCCCCAAGCAAGATGAACTCTAAGAAGATCAAATGTATGCCTCCGGGAGTGCCATTTAGAAGGCTTTTGAGATTTTCTTGTTATTGCTGGTGTTCAGCAGTTTAACTCTAGTAAGTCTTGATTTGGTTTTGCTGGGTACATGCCTCCGAGGATCAGGTATTTTCTCCTTTAATTACAAGAATGTTGGCCACTCAGGCTTTTCCTACTGCCCTGGAGATATGCTCATTTTTAGTTTTTCTTTTTCTCTCCTACGCTTCATGGCTCATAGATCCCTTAGCCCTGTCTTTAAGTTCACTGATCTCTTCTTCCACAGTGTCTGATATGCGTTCATGCCATCCTGTGACCTACTCGCTTCCAGGGCTGTGTCTTTGTCTCAGCAGGGCCTCTGAGGCTCCTCTAGCCCTTTGCCTTTCTCCTCACTGAGTCCCTGCCTTCCTTACACCTGTGATCATGTTTGAGGCATCTCTGCCTGTCTTCAAGCCCTTGGCTACTAACACGCCATCACTGTCATTTGTGAGTCTGTCCAGTTGACTGGTTATGGGCATTTTTCTGCATCTTCACATGTGTAGAGATTTTCAGCCGGTGCTAGATTTTGTTGTCTTCCTTTGAAGAGCACATAGGTCGTTAAGCTGCTTATGGGTTGGCTTGATCCCTGTGAGGCTTGTTTTTAGGCTTTTTTAGGGCAAGTCTAGGGTAGCTTTTACTATAGGCTGGTTTAGCCACACTACTTGAGCCTAACACATGTGGGGTCTCCTTTGAGGGACATGTGTCCAACTAGAACTGCCTGGAAATCTGTGTGAACTGTGGGGGGCAGGTCAGCCTGCAGCTCACTGGCTGCTCTTTGCCTAGGCTCATGGGGTTTCACCCTGTGCCCACATGAGCCAGAACTCAGCAACAGGCCCCAGGGTCTCCTGTGAGCTCCCCACAGCTCTTTTCCCACTCGCTCTTGTCGCCCCGCAGATTCCAGCCACCTGGGCTTCCCTGAGTCTGGTCTCTGTTCAGCACGATGAGAGAGCTGTCACCTACGCAGCTCCTCTTTCCCTGTGCTGCCCTTTGTGGGCACCTGCTGGCTGGGTGCTGGGCAATCTCAGGACTCCGCTCACTGGTCTCTTTTCCATCATGAATCAGAGTCTTACAGTGACTATGGTCCAGTTTTTGAGGACTGTTGTTGGTCTCTTTTGCCTAGTTTTCCATAATATGTGGTGAGATGGGAAGTCTGGTCCCCATTACTCCATCATGGCCAGACACAGAATTCTTGTGATACAGTTTTTTTCACTATAATTGGGAGGGTATGGTCTCTCAAATTCTAAACAAAACTCAAGCCATGACGCTTTCTTGCACAAAGGACTTCCGTGAATTCCCATTACCTGTAGGATAAAAGCTGCCCTCACAACCCAGAAAGAGTGGGTTCTCATCCCCCACCCCAAGCCCTGTCCCTGATATATCCAGTCCTGGGTCAGTATTGGCATTTGAAACAGCCAGTGAATGAGCGACACCGAAGTCTGGAACCCAGTAAGCTTGGGATACCTTCACAGTCCTATGATATCCTGGTAGAATTTGTTGAGGCCACCAGAGTGAACTAGTGAAATGAATGAGGAACTCTTGCCCTGACTCTACCAGACGGGTCTCCTATGGCCGTCATAACTAGGCTCTGCCTCTCCCTTGGGGGAGAGCCCATGTCTCTGGCATGACCCAGTCCTCTCTAGGAACGAGAGCAGGGGACCTCAGGAGGGATTCCTGGCTCATGGAGCACCATACGGAGAAACACTGGGGGCCCGAATGCCTTTCCTCGGGCGGGCCAGGAGGGACTCTCCTAGGTGCTTCCCATGCTTGAAGCCATGTAGTCCTCCCTGCGAGCATGTGGCTCCCAGTTTGCAGGTCACCAGCCTCTTGGGCAGTCAGAGGGTCAGAGCGTCTGAGCCTCTCGGTCTGGCGGCTGTGCACCTGTGCGCCCACTAAGCAGCAGGTGGACAGGAGGCCCGTCACGGGTTGTCCTGCAGCTTCAGCTCAGGCGTGTCAGCACGTTGCTACCACCGGAAACAAATCTGTGTCCCCCTCACTTATCCCAGTTCTTGGGGGTGAAAAGCTCTTACGCATGTTTGTAGTGTTGCTGAGTCTGATTGTTCTGATCTAATGTCCTCTTTCCCCAGCTTTACAAAGGCAGCCCTTTGAGTTAGTTCCCATCCCTCCAGCTCCAGCTCACGGACCCAGCAGTGAGGGATCTGTCAGAACTCACTGTGGAGACCTGGCTGCAATCTGGAAGGAAGGGGTCGGCCCCAGGTTGAGTTTGGCTAGGCTCCCCTGCGTCTGTCCCACTGGTGGCTGGGAGGAGGCGAGGGACCAGAGCCCCTGCCCAACACACAGTATGCCCTCAGCCCCCTTTGCGGGCTTTGCTCACATGTGGCCTCTCCATTCTCAGACCCGGGCTCTTTCCGGGCATACCTCTGTTCGCTCCAGCAGACTGTGTGCCGGTCACCATCCCCACTGCTGGGGAAAGGCAGGAGCGCAGCTGCTCAGTTATCTGCCCCTCTCCCTGCTGACACAGCTGCTTGGAACATGCATGGGACAGTCCTCACTTAGGACACCTCCCCGTTTTTGTTCCTAAAGACAAGTTTCAAAACTCAACTTTGGCTGATTTGAATATAGAAATGGTCGATAACAACTACAGAAAGGAATGTCAAATTATTCTAATTAGAATAGTTAGTTTCATTATACAAAGTTACATTTTACATTATAAGATACTAATTTGGAGAGGCTACTCTTTTTTCTTTTCTCATGTTTCATGATAATATTCCATCCAGATCCCTCCGATGTGTTTTTGTCACACCTTCTCTTCAAGCCATGAAAACTTTTCCTTGGAGAGTAAGCCACACACTGTAAGTCTGCACACCAGCGGCAAGAGGCCTGAGGGCTGTCCACAGTACGAGCGTACCATGTTACCAGCTCCCGGAAGCCCCTTGTCCCCCTTTCCAGTCCCAGACCCCAAAGCAGACCAGTAGCCTGATGGCTGACACCATCACTCCATTTGCCTATTTTTGACCTAGAACACAATGCACTCATGCCACACGTCCTCCTCCGCGTCCAGCTGCTATTGTTTACTCGAGGCTTGTGGGTTCTAGGTTTTATATGTGTTGTGCATATCAGTAAACGTTCATTCTCACGGCCACGGCCACGAGTCCATGGGATTGCTGCTGACATTTTCCCGAGTTCTGACCTCTGGCCATCGCTGGTGGTGTGCTGTCACAGGCCCGTGTGGGATTTGAGGTGGCCGTCCGTGAACACTTCTGCTGTGACAGGCTGGCGCGCAGTGCAGGCATATACAATGTAGTAAACACAGTGTTCTGGAACAGTTCCACCATGTGTACGTCAACCAGCACTTGTGGAGTCATATCCTCGCCGCACTTGACTTTGTCTGTTTGCATCTTAGCCTCAAGGAGGGAATATGGGTATCGGGTCATGGTTTGTGTTTGTGGTTCCCTGGTGACCCATGAGCTGAGCACCTTCCATGGTTTTGGCTGCTTGGATATCCTCTTTGGGAAGTGCCTGTGCAAGAGTTTTGCTCATTTTTCTATCAGATCACCAGTCTTCCCTTACTGATTTGTAGAAAATTTAAAGAAGTTTTGTCTTGACTTTATGTGCACAGGAAGCCCCTTTGTGGCTTACCTGTTCATTCTGCTGGTGGTATCTTCCACTGACCAAAGCGTTTCATCTTACAGTCATCCAGTTTGTCATTTTTCTGTTCTGGCGATGCTTTTTATGTCCTTTTGGAGCGGGCCTTGCCTGTGCCGTGACCATGAAGGTAAAACCATTGTTTTAATGTTTCCCACTGAAATCTCAGATCCCCTGGAAGCGGTTTCTTGGGCACAGTGTGAGTCAGGGGATGAGACTTGTCTGTCCCGTCTTTGGTCCAGCTGGCCTGGCCCCAGGTGTTGCATTGCGGATCCTCTCCCTCTTTATCAGGTAATCATATCTTTGTGGGTCTGTTTCTGGCCTCTGTCTTTTGTTCCATTGGCCTCTTTGTCTGTCATTGGGTCGACACTTTGTGCCATAATTACTCTTACTCTTGGTGCATTGTGAGATCTGCGGTGTGTTCTCAGCCTTGTGTGCCTTCAGGATCGCTCCTGCTCTTCCCGGCCCCAGGCATTTGCCCATGCATCTCAGAGCCAGCGTGTGCATCCCTGGCCTCGCTCCAGTCATCTTTGCTTCTGTTTCAGCTGGGCGAGACATAGCACTTCGGAGTGATGCTTCCTCTGCAAATGTTAGTTTAAAGCCACAAACAGCCATTGACATTAAGACTGCTGGGTTTAAAAATTTGTTTTGTAACCATGCATTTGTGATCTCTGATATGTAGCTACTTACTGCCTTGCTCTATAAAAGTCTTGAGGTCATTCCCAGGAATAAAAACTAAATCTGGCTTGGTTTATTTGTCTTGTAACGAACTATTTCTTTTGAGCTGACTGATCTCCGTAAATATCTAAAACCAGGATTAACTGAGATGATTTCAGGCTAATGCGTCACCCTTGGATAGATTCCATTGTCCAAAAGAAGCTGAGGGAGAAGCCTGCAATGTCTGAGGCTTTTTGAGGATTTGGATATAAGGTGAGCCATCACATCAGAGAGAAGCCACTGGAAAGGCCACACTTGCCTGTGGGTAATTGGTGGACCGTGGCCAGATGTGATACCATTTCGGGTGGTAGAGGTTTGGGGCTTGACCCAGCCAGAGGGCAGCATGGCCCGGCAAAGCTGAACCTGGAACATGAATTGAGTTTAGCCCTAGTAAGGGTATGGGGAGACAGGGGGAGTCAGGTGAAGCCAAGAAGGAGCAGCTAGGGGCAGCGGGGAAGCTGAGAGAGAATGCCCATGTCTGTAGGGGAATTGTGGAGCGAGGAGACAGTGTCCCCAGCCGACTTCTGCATTTTTGCTTTGGCGCCTAGAGGGGGGACAATCATGGCATTTGCAGGGAGAGGAAGGAATAGGATGGGAAGAAATGGACAACGGGACAGTAGCAAATGTTCTGTTGTGGACCTGGGATTTTTGAGATGCTCACTCAATGTCCAAGGGGAGATGTTGTGTAGACATTTGGATAAACAGATACAGAATGCAGAAAGTCCAGGAGTCACCCGTGCATCAGTGGAGTTGAATGCCTGGATAAACTTGTAGAGTTAGAGATGGAGCAGAAAAGGCACGTTGCAAACCTTCGGGGTGAGTGGGGGGCTGGAGTTTGAGAGGCAGCGGGGCACACAGTGAGGTCACATTCCATCTCTGCCCCCGGCGGTGTGGCTCAGCGCTCCCATCTGCACAGTGGGGGCCCGGGACCGAGCTCAAAGAGTTCTCAGGAGAATTAAGGGGGTGAGTGTACACAGTGAGTGAGCCGTTCCTGGCCCGTAATCACTGGCTGTGGCAACCTGGCTGCTGCTGTTAGTGTCGCTGTTGTTGCTCTGATCGCATTTCAGTATAACTGAAGGCAAGAAGCAGCTATGGCCGCCCAGGGAAACTCCTAGGAGAAGGAGCCTAGGACAGTTCCTGAAGGTGGTTTCTGGATGGATGGGGAGAAAAAAGCCTCAAATGGTACAAAATCCCCACCAAGACTGTTGCAAGTCCAATTTTAAAACAAACGATGCTGGCAGATTGAAATATGTAAATGAAAGAAGACATGACAGACAGATACTAAGAAAGAAAAACTGGTATGAGAATATGGATCTCAGACGAAATAACTCAAAGTGAAAAAAAAAAAAAAAAGTAAGGAGAGAAGTTCTGTGTACCAAAAATAGAGCATCTTATTTATAAAGGAAATTTAGACGGGACCACCATATGCATGGATGTGTTCTCCTGGGGAGAGATTGTGGTGGACCTTTCTCGGAAGTAAGAGATCAAGCTGGTAAATAAATGGAAAAATAAACTCTAACAAGTATATATAGAACTTTATACCCAAAAGAGACTCTCCTTTTTCCCAGAAGTGTGTGAAATATTCACCCAAGTTGAGTATATCCTATACCACAGTTGGATTGTTATAGATTTTAAAAATCTTGGGGCACCTGGGTGGCTCAGTGGGTTAAAGCCTCTGCCTTCAGCTCAGGTCATGATCTCAGAGTCCTGGGATTGAGCCCCACATCAGGCTCTCTGCTCTGCGGAGAGCTTGCTTCCTCCTCTCTCTCTCTGCCTGCTCTCTGCCTACTTGTGATCTCTGTCTGTCAAATAAATAAATAAAAATCTTAAAAAAAAAAAAGTTAAAAAAAATAAAAAAATAAAAATCTTTGGAGCGCACAGAGCACATCTGCTGACAGCCGTGTAATTAAATAGATGCCAATCACAAAAAAGACAACAAAAAATAATCCACTGGAAATTTCGGAGCTACACTTCTAAATAATCTGTGGGTCAAGGAGAAAATTAAACTGGAAATTACAATACAATTTAGAACTTCTTCCCAATCTTAGTGCTGCATGTTAACACCATGGGGTGTAACCAAAGTGGTTTTCAGAGAAAATTTCATAGCATTAAATGTATATATTATAAAAACGAGAGGTTAGAAAATGCAGGAGCTAACCTTTCAACATAAGAAGGTAGGAAAGCAGAACAGAAAAATAAGTGCAAATTAAGATAAAGGAAGTAATAAAGCAGAAACTAACGAACCATTTATTCATTTAGCAATTATATTTTGAGCTCCTCCTTTCTCCTGCTTTCTTCTAAAAACTGTTTTAGGCACTGGGGATACATTTGCAAACAAAACCGGGTCCCTGTCTTTATGGGCCATAGGAACAGACTGTGGTATGTTACTGGAGTAAAAGGGTAAAACCATACAATTATCACAATAGAGGCTAAATGAGTATCTGATAGAATTGCCCGCTCTGATTTTTTTAAAAGTTATATTGATGGTTAAACATTAGAAGCATTCTCATTAGAGCTAGGAATAAGGCAAGGATATTCCCTGTCTCAGCAACTATGTAACAGTGTATTGGGAATTCTGGCCAGCAGTGTAAGGCAAGAAAAAGAAATAAGTTTAAAAAGCTTGGAGAGGGGGCGCCTGGGTGGCTCAATGGGTTAAAACCTCTGCCTTTGGAGCAGGTCATGATCTCAGGGTCCTGGGATCGAGCCCCGCATAGGGCTCTGCTCAGCAGGGAGCCTCCTTCCCCCTCTATCTCTCTCTGCCTGCCTCTCTGCCTACTTGTGATCTCTGTCAAATAAATAAATAAAATCTTAAAAAAAAAAAAAAGCTTGGAGAGGAGGAAACCAAATTATCATTATTCTTGAATGATATTAGTATCGAAATAAAAACCCCAAAGCACGTCAGTCACATGACCAGGATTTTCAGAACTAATGGAATTCGGAAAGATAAAAATTAGTTTTCTCATTATACCTAAACAATACACATTGTTTCTGTGGGAACATATTTTTGTTGGTAAAGGCATTAAGAAATATCTGGAAAGGTCAACACCAAATTAATAAGATGGGTTTTCTCAGGAGAGGGAAGATAGGGCAGGGATTTTAGGTAATGATAAATAGAGATCTTAGATTTAGGTTTAGATATTTTTGAAGGAGAAAATATTTCATGAATTGTGAGTTAAAACCGCAAGTTACATATAATAGGAAGTTATTTGCCTTTTAGCCTGTCCCCTGTAAGGAGGGGGAGTTCCCAGCCGAGAAGACTGGGGCTCTCATTCAGCCAGGCAGTGGGACTCCAGAACCCACAGGACAGGGCTCGCTGCAGAGAAGACCTTCAACAGATACTATCAAATCAATGAGAGCCCAAGATGGCCCATTGACCTCCCATCCATCTTAAATGTCCCCACCCAGTCTGAGGAAGAAACAGTAGAGAATGGGCTCCCCAAATAGCCGATCCCTGCTCATCTGCTCATCCCGTAGAAGAGTCAGCCTGGCAATTACCCACGGCCAGCCTGCGAGGTGGGCAACCCAGGCTCTAGTAACACTGCTGGAGGGACGCTCTGCTGGCCGAGGTCCCAGGAGCCTTACCGCCTCCTGCCGCTGGAGGAGGAGCGGGGCGGGGTGGGGGTGGGGTGGCTGAAGGCCCCCAGGGAACATGGACTCAGCATGGGGACCAGATTTTTGGAACCCGGTTTTGGACAAGGAACTTTTTAAACGTGATTGTTTTCTTTGGAATCTGTAGAAGAGACACAGATACTCCTTGTGTTTAGTTTTCTGTCGTACCATCTTCACTGAAACTCTGTGACTCCATCACTGCCCCCAGAAAGCCCTGGCTTATGGCTGCACTGGGTTTACCTGTAAACCCGGTCTCTTCCTTTCTCCCGTGATGATCTTTCTTGCACTCGCAGGAGTGGTCCCAGTGCTGTCTCTGGGGGAGGACGTTCCTGCTGCAAGCATCCTTTAGGGTTGCATGTGTGCAATCCTTTTCCTTCCTTGGGGGCCAGTGCTTCGGCCCCTAGGCCTGTTGGGGAAAGTGCCCCTGCCCTGTCTCCCCCTGCTCTGTGGCGGTGGAGGCCAAGGGCCCATCGCTGTGCCTTTGGCCTTCTGTGTGGGTGGCCCTGCCTCGGCTGTGGGGAGGGTTTAGCGGCATTTTGTGTCTTCCTCATGGAGCTCGAATTTGAGGTCCTTGGGCTTGTGCATTGGGCAGCGGCTGCAGCTGGGAGAGCCATGCTCCCTGTGTGGCCTTTGGCACCAGGATAAAAGAGCGCTGCCTTCATACAGGATACGTGTTTTTTTCCAGTGGAATGAAATTAATTAATTTCACAGAGAATTAACTAGTAAGTGAATCAGGCACATTTGTTTAGGTTCAAACCAGCGTAATAAATGAATTTGATGGCGGCTCATCTTTGAAAAATGTCCCGCGTCCCCTTTTCAGAGTCCTGGAGGCTCCCTGTGGTCGGATACCACCTTCAGCCTGCCAGCCACTTGTGGTCGTTAGTGGATGGCTCTGAGACCAGAATCCTGCAAATTCAGTGTGACAAGTGATAAGATGCACCCGTCTCCGCTTGTCGCCTCACACTTCCCACACTGACCCTTTTCGGTTACTGTTCTGCCCACTCACGTGGCCTCGGGAGCTCCCGCAGCATTTTCGCCCATCTGCTTGGCATTTCACTCTCCAGGACTTGTGTCATTTCAGACGTGGAGAGTGGGTCTCGCTGCTCGCTTCCAGAACAGTGAGAAATGAGACTTGGAGTTCCAACTGCAGAAAGGCTTGGAATGTCAAGTTCCCCTGTTTGGGCCCATGTGTGTTTGTGCCCCCGGGCCTCCCTGTGAATTGCAGCGTGTCTTTACCTTCCCTGCAGAGCTGTGTCTTCTGGCCGTGGGGGCACCAGGGGCCTCACTATGGAACAGGTGCCCGGGGGCACGGCGCCGTCCCTGGTCACAGTCACGCAGGTGCCAGGAAGTTCTCTGACCCTGGCAACTTCATGTATAAGTTGGGTGATTGTATGAGAGCAAGAGTTTCCAGACATGTCTTGAGGAAGGGCTTGTAGGGCTCCAGAATTGTGCTCTGATGATCAGTGGGGCTCCGTACATCCCTGCTGGCCCACTTGGTCCCATCTGTGCCCTCTTCCACCCCCAGCCACACCGGCCTGCTCAGAAGCATTCCATATATGATTTCTCGGGGAGTGGGGGATGGCCTTGCTGCTTTAAATTTGTTGGTAACTAGGGAATGAAGTGAATACTCTTCAGTCCAGAGGGTGACTGCTTTGGGGATAAGGGGACAGACAGTCTTGGATACATGGCTGATGGGGGCAAAGCTGGGGTGGGAAGAGAAGGCGGTGGGATGCAGCCCCCCCCCCATTCTGCCACATTTTGGTGCAGAGCTTGGACAGACGAGTTCCAGATTCTAAAATCAGATCTGCTCTTCCAGGCTGAAGGTAGGCTAATAGAATGTAGCTTCTTTATTTAGCAGGATGGCCACTCCTCCCATGCTTTTTCAGTGTTTAGTTACATAGTTTGAATTCCTTTATTCATGTTCTAGCCCCAGACCCTGCAAATGTCAGTTTCTGCCCTAATAGGAAAATTGAGGCACAGAGGTCTCTGCGCCCACTCACTGCCCACAGACGGCACCACCATCCTGGGGCCTGAGTCTCCACCTGGGCTCTTCCTCCAGCTGAATTTCACCATCGTAGTAACCCAGTGGCAGGCATCCTCAAGACCTTCTTGGCTTAAAGAGAGGACAGGTTCGCTCATTGAGTTAGTTCAGGCTTGAAAAGGTGGATGAAAGGTGATTTTGAAACTCAGCCAGTTGTTCACCAAAGACCGTGCATTTGACTCTGTGTTTCTTTTATCTGAGAAAAAGAACTAGACAGAAAGATTGACCGCAGGTAGTAAGTTTGGTTTTCTTGGTGGTATGAGTTAGCCCTTCTGACATGATCTTGTAGAGGGTCCAGGTGTATTCTGGGCTTGAGTAAATGAGTGACTACGACCCAGGACAGTGGGAGCCCAGCTTTCCACAGCTGGGGAGGGAGTCCTAGGAAAGCAGAATGTGCTTGGGCTTGGGTCGGAGTTGGAGGTGTCAGTGTGAACTCATGGTTCTAGTAGATGTGTGGACACACGTGGAAATGCCTGTGTGGCTCTGTGCGTGCATGCATCTCATTCCTAGCTCTGTCCACTGGAAAGTTCTGGAAGTACCATGGCAGTAAGTACCCCTCATGTGCAGAGCTTGGTGCCCGAACCACTCTTCAGTGAAAGGAACCATTTGCCCCTGACGCCCAGCCTCACTTGTGGGTCTGGAGCAAGGAAAGCGCACTTGAAAATCGGGATACACTCAGTGTGCGTGCAGGCTTCCCAGAAGGACACAGGGGCCAGTGCCAAGGGAGGCAGAGCAGACAGAAAAGAGGAGGAGAAAACACCGCAGATATGTATGGATTGTAAGCTATGGAATAAAATAAAAGTCCACCGAGGGTCTGCTCTTCTAAATAAAGGACTTTGTAAAAATGGGGAAGAAAGGAAAGCTCTGCCTTACAGTGGACTATGGACCAAAAGTGGAGGAGGGTGGTGGCCGTGAGCCAGGTGGGGGACCAGATGCTCCCATCACCGCCCTCTGCTCCCCAGGAGACAGTCCTGTGGTGGGGAGAGCAGGTGCCCCACCAAGAAATCACCGGGGTTGCAGTGAACTGGCATTCTGTGCTTCTAAGGACAGGTGCCGAGAAAGTCACACATGACTTCCTGAGGATTCCCGCCAAATCGTGAGGAAGCCTCAGACAGCTCAGAGGGGCAGTCTAGAAAATAACAGCCAGGATAGAAGTCTGGAAACAAAGGTTGGGAGTTTTTAGAGAGACAGGACAGCTCTGGGGTCCTGAATTTAGTCCTGGGCTGAGCTGGGTAAAGAGCTGGAAAGGACCTTGTTGATGACTTTGGAATACAGACTGCTGCTTTCCCCAGGTTTGGTCACTGTGCTGTGTTGGTGGAGGAGAGTGTCCTTGTTCTTTGGAAATGCACACTGAAGTATTTAGGGGCAAAGAAGGGCACCATCTCCAAATAAAGCTCCAGCAGCTTGGGATGTGTGTGTGCATGCGTGCACACGTGTCTGTGTGTGGATAAGTGGATGGGAGGGAGGGGGAGAGACGGGATGATCTAGCAAATAGGGCAGTGTAGGTAGAGGTCTGGCGAATCTGGGTAGAGGGTGTGCGGGAGTTCCTTTTACTATTCTTGTCACCTTACTGCAAGTTTGAAAGTATATGAAAGGGGCAGGTGTTTGCACACACCTGCTGGTTCAGCCCCCACCTCCCTCCAACCCCGTGCATCCCTGTCTGGCCCAGCTGCACCGAGGGCTCTTGCTCTTGGAGCCCGCCACACCAGCTCTGGCTCCCGAGACGCTGGCCCTCCACCTGCTCTGGCCTCGTGCACTTGGGGACCCGTGGCCCGGAAACCCTGGAGCCGGGACGGAGCAGAGCCCTCTCCTATGCTCTGCTGCCTCCTTGGCGAGTGGCGGTGGGGTGTCTTCCTGTGCTTCAGAAATGTGAGGCCAGAAAGGACGTTGATGGAGAGGCAGGACCAGCAGGGACCCCGCTTTATCTCTCTGTCCTCCCCGAACTGTCAGGAGCCGCTGAACACATGCTCAGGAGAACCGCTCATGCGGCCGTGCGCCCACATCCGAGTGGAGCCCGCGGACCGGACCTCAGCTGAAGCCGATCCTGCCCCTGCAGGTTTTGTGAATAAAGCATCCCTGCTTCTGCTGAAGATGCGCTGCTTTCTGACCCAACTCCGTACTTATTCCTGAGCACCCTGTGGTTTGGGGTGAACTCTCTGTTCTCATTTTGAAAAGATAGGCCTTTAATGGGGCTTAGAAAACTTCTCAGATACAGCAGGAAATCCAAGTTCAAAGCCTCACAGTTATCACAAAAAGCTGTGAGTATTTATTCTTTTCTGCTTCCAGCGCGTTTCACGGAAAGCGCACTGTGGCGGGCTGGCAGCCTGCGTGAAGCCTCCCCTGTGGGCACGGGTGCCTCCAGCCGGCGCGCCCGCTTCTGCAGCAGAGCTCTGCTCTGCCCAACTAAATAATTCAGGTTCCATGAGCAGCCGCAGGCTAAAGGTCTGGCCGTGAATTATGCATGTGGCTTCTGGGATGCTTTGTGTTGGCTACACTATTGGTTTCCTCTGCGCACACCGAAGGGGGAGCATTGCCTTTGTCGGCCCTGCCCAGCAAACCCGGTCGCTGGGGAGTGTGCTAACCGGCCTCCTTGGGGATCGTGAGCTGGGAACAATGTCTCTGTGTGTGGCCCAAGCCTTTGCCCAGGGCCCTGGGGGCTGTGCCGGCTGACCCTGGTATGGACTCGGAGGGGTGGTTTGCGGTGAATGGTTGGAAGTATTTGGTTAAGTGGCATCACAGTGGCTCTTATCAGCTCTACCCAGGTAAAGTCCCTTGTGGTCTGCACGCCTTGTCATGCTTGTCGGGGGCTGGCTGACCTGAGCAGCTACAGGTATGTTTGTTGGGAGGCTCAGGTGGCTGGGGGCAAGTGGCCCAGGACTCTGACCTTGAGTTGTGATTTGCATACTTCAGGGATGTGAGCTCAGGGTTTGGACGGGGTGTTCTGGTGAGATAATGGGCTCAAGCTGTGTGGTGTGGAATTAGCTATAAAATCATAATCCCAAGGCATTGTCGATACATGTATAACCTATAATGTGCACGGTTATCGGGCCAGTGTAAAGAGGGTGGCTTTCCCAGTTTTCAGCACATCTCAAGTGGATTTTATAAACTTTCTCACCAGGAAAGCATTTCTTTGACTCAAACAAAAAAGAAACCAAGCCACAGGGAATGTTCTCTAGTCTGAGGCTCTAACATGGCAGATCTGCTATTTTCTCCTTGCTTGGAGCAAGAAAGAGGCTCGGGCAGTGGCGTGGACTTGTGAGCCCTTCTCATTTCCTTGTCCTGCCTGGCCCTAGTCATTAGGATCACCCTTTTCTCAAAGGGGCACTCTTTTCCGTGCTGGGGAACAAGTTCAGAGTGAGTCTGAAGGTGGAGTTAGGAAATTCAGGCTTTGGTGGTGCATCTTGAGAGCAGGGTGCCGGGCCCCCTGTGGTGAGGACATGTGCAGGGCGCTGGGATTTGAAGCCCGCTCGAGCAGCACCCACTCCCTCCCCCTCCCAGGGTGCTGGCACCCACCACATGCCTTCAGTCAAAGTTGCTAGGAGACCCTCTGGTGATGGACAAGCTTACGCAGCCAGCAGTGGTCTCTGGTTTCCCTACTTCTAAGACTGCGTGTTCCTCAAGGTCTGGGCTTTGTGAGGGAGATGGCGGAATGTGTGGCCTGCCTCGCCGGGCTCAGGGAGCGGCTCTTTCGGGGTCCTTGCGTCCCCTGCTCCCTCTCCAAGCTCCACTAGCGCTGGAGTTGAGGCCCGGCGGGCGTTCTCGTGGTTTCAATGAGAAACAAAACAGAAAGAAACAAAAGGAGACCGTGGGAAGGAGCCTCAGCTTTTCCTCCCGCGGGATGCAGGGCGCCTGGTGGCAAGATGACCCTCCCTGACTCCGGTGGCGGGGGTGGGGGGATTGGGCCATGAGAGCCAGCCCCTGGCCCGCCTGGCTCGCAGGCCTGCAGAAGGAGAGGGTATGCAAACCATGGGGGCAGGGAGACTCTTCCCTACATGCCTACATGCCTACATGTGCCTGTGTGTGTGTGCACCTCAGCCTGCCTCCTGCCCAACAGTCCGTGCCCGCCACCCTGAGGGAGCACCAGGGTCATGGTAGGGCATGCATGCGGGGTTAGGCACCAGGAGTGTCCTAACTTAATTTTAAAGCTCCTTTCTCCACTGGGCTTTTGAAGTATCAGCTGTTGAGCTGTGAGTCTTAAAAAAAAAAAAAATTGGTATTTGCAGGTTTCATAAAAATGAGTTCCGTCAACAGATGGGTCACTTTTCACTTCCCTTGTTCAGCCGCGTCTTCCCTTGTCCAGGCTCAGGCCGCGGCCCACAGCACCTGCCCGGCCCAGGGCGGGGTGCCAGGCTCCCCTCCTCGCTGCTGCCCTGCGTGGCCTGGGAGCGAGGAGGGCAGGTGTTCCAGATCTGCTGGCCACTTTGCTGGAATCCAGACACAGGAAATCAGAAAGCACCTCCACGCATGATGGGGTTCAGCTGCTCTGTCTGCAGTCCGTGGCCAGTCTTCTGGCGTGCTCCCCTGCCCTCACAGCCCCCATCTACCTGCCCCCTCCTGCAGGCCACCTTGTCCCTCAGCCAGGCCAATGGACCTGTGAAGGAGTGTCTTCTTGACCTTCCTTTGTTCTTCACTGCCTCCCAGGGTGCAGTCTGTGTGTCATTTGCCCCTATGCCCAGACACACTAGCTCTGAGCCATGCCTCAGGGCCTTTACACATCTGGCCACTCACTGAAGGCTCTTTGAGGTCCTCTGAGCCCAGTTACCTTTTGTCCACCCCTCAGTTCTCAGTTCAGCCTTCGTTGGCTCCAGGAAAGAAAGGCCAGAGGAAGAATGTTTTGGTGCTCATACTTAACAATGTGTTTTGAAAGTTATTTTGTGAGGATCACCTCATTTATCAACATAAAATATAGCAGGAAAGTGCCTGCTAATTGCAAAGTTATCCTGCTAGGAAGGTACAAAATAGCATGTCTATATCACCTTTAGCTCATGGAGGTGAGACTGAACATAGCGACACACGGCTCGAAGCCATCTCAAGCCCCCATGCAATGACAGCCATGCCATCCTTTCCAGTTGTCTTTGGTTTCTGCATCTCTTTCATTGGTGACGTGCAAGTGCGCTTAAGTGTAAAGAAAATCAGTCCTTCCTCTGTGGAGTAGTAGATCGTGTGGATTCCCCCAGACTTTGTCTTTTGACCCAGCTTATAGTGTCTTTAAACTTTTATTTCATTTTCATTTTTCATCAAGGTCCAGACAACAGGTGACGTTACGTGGGCTGAAGGTGTACAGTGCGATGCCTTGGTGTTCGTATATATAGTGAGGACGGTTGCCGTGGATGTCTGGTTAATGTCTATCACACACAGTCACACGCTTTCCTTCTTAGGATGGGGACTTGTAAGATCTCTCTTCGCCAGTCGTCCCTGCAGCACGGTGCTGTGAGTTGTGCTCCCCGCGTGCCAAGACCTGTTTGTCTTGTAACTGGAAGCCCGTACCTTTGACCCCGAGCTCCCCTCCCCGCACCACTCCCCGCCTGCCCCACCAGCACCGCCCACAGAGTTTGGTGCCGTCTGTCCCTTCATCCGTCTTGTCGTCTTGTCTCTCATGGCTCTGGACTGGCGTCTTTCCTTCCAGAGTTTCTCTGATTTGAGATTCTTGCCTTGAAACCTCTGGTTCAGCATGCCCCAAGGATCCCGACTTGATCCCCTCTCCAGTGGTTTTCCAGTTGTCCCCGCACTGTGTGGCCTTCTGTCGCAGCCGTAAGTCCACAACTGCCGTGTGGCGCCAGGTGGGGCTGACCCCGCCCCCTGGCTCTGGTTTGCTTTGTTTTCCCAGCATTTCACGTTTAGTCTCCCACGTGAACTTTCACACTCCGCTCGTCTGGTTCTAATAAAACCTCTGTTGGGAAATCTGGGGGGAGGATTAACATCTGTGGGGCCCTGCCCCTCATTGCTGTGGCTACTGGACACAAATCAGAGGGCGCGGGGGTGCCTGTGAGCAGGAAATGGGCATCTGTCACTTGGGGTGCTTCTGCGCGTGGGGATTGTGGAACAGAGCAATGCCAAGTGGTCTGTCTGGGTGACGGCGGAGTTGTTGAGTTCCCTGGGGGCTGGGCTCAGACCCCTGGCAGCTGGCTGTGCTGTGCTCAGCGTTGAGCCATGGGGCGTCCATGCCGTGTGGTGAGCTTGGCATCTTGATGACAAACTCGGCCAGGGCCTCCCCTGTGGTCCTTGGTGAGTGACACCGGCAGATTCTACCAGGAGACTTTCGTCTCAAAAGTAACATGTACTGCACTGTGAGTTCTGCTGGGCCGCCAAGAAGAATGAAAAGTGTCCTTCTCTCATCTTGTTTCATCTCCTGAATCTTATTTAAATTTTTGTCTATAGCAGTGTAAGTTACTAGGTTACTCTTTGACTTTCTGTTTTTCTTTTCTTTTCCAATCTAAATGCTTTTTGAGCTTTGAATGATTCCTGCCCAAGTGGCTTCTGGTTCCCACATGGGGCCCCTTTGACCGGATTCCTGCCTCTGCTTTTTTAGCCCTCTGTTCTTGGGGCTAGCAGGGCTGTGCCGTGGCCTCCTGCCGGCCCTCCGGGGCCCTGGTTGTGGCATGGCGGCCACAGGCTGGTCCTCTGCCTACTGCTCTCTCCGTGCAGCCATGGGTGGGCATCAGCCTAAAGGGTAGGAGGGCCTCAAGCTGCCTTGCTGGTCGCCACTTTCCCCACGGCTGGCCCCTCATCACTAAGTAGAAGATGCATTTTCGGCTGGCCTAGAGCTGGGGCCAACAAACTAGTCCCCTGGGCTCCTTCCTGCCACCAGCCCTGATGGCTGACTGTGCGTGGTAGGACAGGAGCATGGGATGTAGCCAACGAACCCTGTTTCATTAGTTAGCTTTGCTCCTCCAAGCCTCACACCCATGTGGGTTAGGGGTGTCCTCTGTGGTTGGCAGGCCGTGGCTTGGCCTTGGGTCTCCATGGTGTTAGGACCCGTGGAGGGGACAGCCCTGTGTAAGATGGTGGGATGTGCTGTCTGTATTGAAGAGGATACATGCATGGCAGAATATGTGTCCGGTCCAGCTCCTGGCCAGTCTGGGCCCTTCCCTTGGGTTTCGCTCACCAGGCCTGCCCATGTGGGGACCAAGAGCCCCCATACACTGCTCACATGAGATGGGAGACGGTGACACAGGGCTCCCGGAGCACCTCCTCTTCCCTTTGTGAAGAGAGTGGGTTATTCAGGAACTCGCCTAAAAGACAAAGGAACGCATGCTCTTTGGGGCTCTTTTGTAGATGCCCGGAGCCAGCCTCCTGTGGCACATGTCGTGTTTTCCGCTCTGGACTGGCCTTTGATGAGTTGTCACAACACGTGTGGTTAGATAGACGTCTGGACGTTATGCCACGCTTGCACATCAGGACCGTGCCTGTGCAGAATAGGGCGCATGTGTGAGCGTGTGCTTTCCTACAGCAGATGTTCCCTCCTGACACCGAGCGGCGTCCTGGGTCTTGGACACCCCATCTGGGCCCCTTTGCCTCTGCTCACCCCATGGGGATCACCCGGGAGTGCTGTTGTGTATGCAGCATGCCCTCAGCCGTGGACCTGTGGCGTGTGGCTGTGTTTGCCCCTCTCCTGGATCCGCGCCCCGTTCCATGTCCCTAGAACGGCGCCAGGCATGTTGTAGGCACTCAGCGCGTGGTGTCGGCTGAGCGCGGGCTTTAGAGAAGGCAGGTCGGGGAGAGCCTCCCCCGAAGGCTGGCTGAGCCCTGCTGGGCAGGCGTGGCGGACACGCGTGCAGGTGAGGTGTGTGCTGGTCCCACAGAACTGACTGGCACCGACCTGAAGGACTGCGTGAGCAACCACAGTCTGAGCAGCAATGCCAGCCTCCCCAGCGTGCAGAGCTGCCGGCGCCTGCGTGAGAGGAGAGCCGCCAGCTGGGCCGTGTCCTTCGAGCGCCTTCTGCAGGACCCTCTTGGAGTTCGCTACTTCTCTGTGAGTAGAGGGGTGTGGTGGGGCCCAGGGGTCCATGAGGACCCTTGGCCTGGGCTCCTCCAGCAGGACCTGGGACTCAGACCCCATGACGCCTACTGCAGGGAGGTCACCCCTGTCCACCGGCTCTGCACACTCAAGGCCAAGGGGCTGGAGGGGGCACCCTGTGCCCAGCCTGGCCTTGGCTGTGTGCCAGGGAGCTCCCCGCAGCAAGGGGCACGGGAGCTTCTTAGAAATGCTTGGAGGCCGCATGTGGCTAGCCCATCTAGGGGGAAGGGGCTCTCTGCCCTTGAGGAAGCCACTGGGAGCGCGCCTGCGGTCCTTAAAGTGTGCAGTGTTTCGGTCCGGGGCACGTGGCTTCAGGTAATTTGGGGAGAGGTGCTCCTTCTCTCATCACAGAGCCCTGATGTCTGTGAAAAGCAGGCACAAGGAGGAAGCCGGAGCACAGCAACAGCTCGGGGGTGGCAGGGGGGCAGATGCCGCAGCCACTACCTGCTCGTGTGTGAGGGCTCACGGATGGTGTCTTTCTTAGGATTTCCTGAGGAAGGAGTTCAGTGAAGAAAACATTTTATTCTGGCAGGCCTGTGAATACTTTAACCATGTGCCTGCACACGATAAAAAAGAGGTGAGTGTGTTTATGCCCAGAGCGTCAGATGGTGTCACCGTGGCCTAGCATCAAGTGTTCTCATACGATTTCGAAATGCTGCTTTTTCAGAATAAGGTTTTTTGTGTATATGATATTCAATCTTGCCTGAACATGGTATGTGTAAACACCCTTCCCATGAATTGTTTCCCAGCATGCATGCTGCTGCTCGGCGTGTTGAAAGGGGAGCTTAAATTCCCATGCAGAAGAGCCCCTCACCATGTCCATTTGTATGGCCTTGCTGCCTGCGCCACCTGCACCGGTTGCGGAGCCCCCGTGGGCACGGGTCCCGGTGCATGCTGCAGCCCACGCGAGGCTGTCCGTGGTCCTCCACCTGCCACCGGTGGGGCCTCTTACCCACTTGCCAAGCCTGGTGCTACGCACACTGAGCTCCCCCTCTGCTGAGGCCGCAGGCATGAGGCCCTGCACATGGATGGTGCCCCCGGACACCCCCCAGGCCGCAGCACCTGAGTCTCTGAATAGTTACGGAGCCCCTGAAAGAATTCAGGGAGGAGCCTATTTGGTGAAAAGTTTTGTACTGGCTTGGACTTTTATCTATTAATTTATTCACGAAGGAACTATTCAGGGGGCCTCAAGAAAACGCATCTCCAGTGCCTGGACCCACGTCTGGCATTTGGAACATGGAGGGACGGCAGCAGCACGCATGCATGTGGCGGGGAGGGGCTGGGCCTGCACATCCCACTCACATGCATGTCCTTCAGCTCTCCTACAGGGCCCGCGAGATCTTCAGCAAGTTTCTGTGCAGCAAAGCCACCACCCCCGTCAACATTGACAGCCAGGCCCAGCTTGCGGACGACATCCTCAGTGCGCCTCACCCTGACATGTTTAAGGAGCAGCAGCTCCAGGTGACTGTGCCTAAGTTTCCTACGGGGACTCATCCCAGGGCTCTCTCCGGGACGGGGGGGAAGGGAGATCGCGCTCGTGAGCCAGCTACCAGATGGGGCAGAGAGGTGACAGTGGGCGTGTTGTGGCTGGAAGAAGCCCCAGAAGCCCTGGGTCCCCCACCAGGCTCTTGGAGAGCGGGCTGCTGGGGAGGGCCCTGTCTTCGGTGACCTCTCTCTTGCCTCTCCTGCGTCAGCCGTTGTGTGATGTCACAGATATATGGAGTTGTTCAATCCTAGGGCATTGCTGTGATTAAAAGGGTACATGGGACCTAATCTGTTTTAGAGCCTGTGTCCCACTGGCCCCCTCAGGGATGATGTCTGCTGCTCAGTCCCATGAATTAACGTGGGGAAAACGGAGGGAAGTCCTTCCAAGGTTCTCAAGTCCTGCTGGTCTGTAGTTACTCTGGGTCTCATTCTTATTTAACAAAGTAGAGCTTCTCTGGGCCTGCGCGTTAGCTAGCTAGCTACTTCGGGAGCTGAACCGTGCCGCATGTGCCCTGCAGATCTTCAACCTGATGAAGTTCGACAGCTACACCCGCTTTCTCAAGTCCCAGCTGTACCAGGAGTGCATCCTGGCCGAGGTAGAAGGCCGCTCACTCCCTGATGCGCAGCAGGTCCCCAGCAGCCCAGCCTCCAAGCACAGTGTCAGCTCTGAGCACTCTAGTGTGTCCACGCCGAAAAAGGTGCCTGCGCCCTGGCCATGTCCTCTCAGAGAGGGGAGCTGCCCTGTGGGGAGCAAAAGCAGAGGCCACTGGGACGCAGCCCCCACTGGGACACAACCCCCTGCCAGGATGCAACCCCCCATCCCCTGCCAGGACACGACCCTCCTGGGATGCAGCCCCTCCTCCCCGGGATGTACCCTGTGCCCATGGCTGGGGGTGGGGGTTCTGGCCAGTGGCAGAGCTGCCCTGTGGCCGCTGGAGGGCTGAGCTGTCCCACAGATAGCTTTATAGCTCTCCTCCACTTCCTTCCACTCTTCGTGTAACGATGAAATTATGTCATGTTAACATCTCCATTGAATGGCAGCTGAGCGGAAAATCAAAATCCGGACGATCCCTGAACGAAGAGCTGGGGGATGAGGACAGTGAGAAGAAGCGGAAAGGAGCATTCTTCTCTTGGTCCAGGACCAGGAGCACTGGGCGGTCCCAGAAGAAGAAGGAGCATGGTGACCACGCAAATGGTTCGTGGTGTGCCGATGGGTATCCGGGAGGTAGACCACTGGCGCGCAGATAGAGTGGTGGGGCCGGGCCAGGAGGGTGCCTCTGGAGTGCTCAGAGCACAGCGCTGTGTCCTGGTGTGGCCCTTTGGGGGTGGGCCAGCAAGAGTGAACCAGGGCAGCAATAGTGCCTTTTGAAAAAGGGGTGAGGGTGCACGACAGCGCAATCCTCCTCAGGCCAGGGCATCCTGCCGGGGTGGGCCTCCCATCCGGTCCTCTTCTGGCCTTTTATAGGAAACTGGGAGGAGAAGAGAAATGGCAGTGTCCTAGCTGTGCACCCGGACCACCTCTCGGTTTCCTGGCGAGGCTTTTTTCTAGGTGTGCATAGGGCTACATGAGCCTTTGGCATTTCTTGTTACTGTAAATCTGAAAGGCCATTTATTAAAAGGGATTTTATCCCTTTGTTTCTTTCTTGTGCATAGCTCAGAAGATGGGGTGAGAGGGACAGGCTTGTCCTGGAAGGTGGGTCAGAGACAATGCGAGCGCTTTCGGGATAAGGTAGAGAAAGATAGCAGTTGACACCGGGCATGAAAAAGCATGAAGCAGAAAAGCCTTTTCTCCTTGAGGAATTCTTGGGAAAGGGATTATTTTTCAGGAAATAACCCATAGGCTCCAGGCCCCAAGTTTGGGGCATTTATGGAGACACCACTAGCAGGGAACACCTGAGGATGAGAGGTGGTGGCAGCTCCCGGGATGGGGCCTGTGCTGTGCCATGTGGTTTGGATCAAATACGTTTGATCTCGTCCTCAGAGCAGCCGGCGAACTCAAGTCTTCTTGTGCCCATTGTACGGATGGTCATGCCATGGGTGTTACTACAAACATTCCTTCTAAAGGCCAGGCAGACAGACTCGCAGAACTCAATCAGTGGGAGACCGCTGTGGGGGCGGGAGCGCTTGTCAGATGGGGCCAGGGACCCCTGAGTACCTGGGAGACGGGAATGGGGGGCCGGCGGCTCAGAAGGTCAGTGGGACCCAGGGCTGCTGTGTTCTTATGCTTTGGCCTGCAGCCTCAAGGCGTGGCTCGACTAGGGAGAAGGTCCTGTGTTCTCAGAGGGCCGCCCTGGGTCAGTTTTCGTGATCTTTAGTTTAGCCAAAGACAGCAGGGCATTCGGGTGATAGTAGCGATTGGCATGCTTGTGGGCTCACTTGAGGACTTTGTAGGAAGATGTGAGTTAAACCGTGAGTGGGCAGAGCTGCCTAACCTGCTGGGTGTTTTTATCTGTGCCCAGAAGCCACTTGTTGAAGTAAAAATCCCAGATTAAATGAGGGGAAGGGAGGTCCTGCAGCAGGAGCATGGACTTGTGTTTCTGACCTGCTGCTGGCTGCCGCTGGGGGTCTGGGGGCCGAGTGTGGCCAAGGGCAGAGCAGAGCCGTCTAGCTGTGTCCTGGGGGCATGCCAGACTGTCGGAAAGGGGAGGCTGTGCCTCCAAAAGGCTTCTCCATGTCCTTCGTCTGCTCAGCCTGAAGGGTGGGGTTGGGAGAGGTGACAGTAAGTGGGGAAAAGTGACAAAAAGTGCTGTTTGGTTTTCTGAGTCCCCGTGTTTCCCCTTCAAGAGCCCCCGCACGCCAACGGAGGCCTGGGCCGCCGTGAGTCACAGGGCTCCGTGTCCTCCACAGGGAGCCTGGACTTGGTAAGTCATGCCTCCCCTGTCCCCAGGGTCACAGCTGATAAGTGATCCCCGCCTCCGTGTTCAGTCACAAAGCCCCACAAACGGGTGTGTTGGACGTGGGTGCCTGGGCTTGGGTTGGGGCCCTTGCCAGCCTTGGGCTCCTGGTCGCGTGGGTACCTGTGTGGCAGACGGGGGTGGGGGGCTGATCCTTGTGTGCTGATTTCTAGACTTAACTGTGGATGCCCTTTTGCTCTCATTTGTGTTTGTCTCCCAGTTTGAATATTTCACTAAGGCAAACCTTCCTGTGTTTGTGCTCCTGTAGTGGGGGGCGTGGCCACAGCAGGGGCTCCGCCTCCCCTTGCACCCAGCCCACGCAGCCCAGTGTCTCATTAGGGGCGGGCTGGCTGTCAGCTCTTGTCTGATACCAGGTTTGGAAACCCTTACGGCTGCCAACATCCCAGTCACTTGTCACTGTCAAATGACAATGTAGCATATTATTACTTCTGCAGTTACACTGTGTAACAGTTAAAGCTGGAGGGGTTTACCCACCTGTCCGTTCGCTGTTGCTGCCCGCCAGATACCCTAGAACCTTGGCTTGAAACAAACACCCTTTATTCCTGCGTCCATGTCCGTGGGAAGGGAATGGTTGGGCCTGTTTTATCATCGGCCTACCACCTACAAGCTACATTTTCCGGAATGCAGCTGGGGCAGCAGAGAGTTCCAGACTGTCAGGAGGAGATAGTTGCTGGGGGGCGGGGGGGGGAGGTAGCACCTGCCAGGGCAGGTCGCACATGGGAAGGACATCTGCGGGGGCCTGTCTGCAGCAGGGAGACACTGGTGTAACTCAAAGACCCCAGGAGATGTCACGGAGAGACCCAGGGGTCTGCCACACACTGGGTCCATGCTCTGCCCATCAGGGGCCCTTGCATTAGAGTGTGTCCTGGTGCTGGACAGAGTGCTAAGTAGTGATGTCCTGTGCCTCTGACTTAGTGAATGATGCAGACGGTCCCAAAACCCTCTGCCTGTGCAGCAATCCAGGGCCCTGCCTCCCCCTGCCCACACACCCCTACCCTGTGGCTGTGTCCCACGCTGGGCCCTTGGTGAACCTGGGCCACATCCTCACCCAGGCAGAGGTGTAGAGTTCCTCTGGGCGGAAGGAGCACCAGAGGCCTCAGCCTGGCCCTGGCACTGGCAGGGTGGGCCCTCTGCCAGCAGCTAAAGGAGGATCGTGGCCCATGCCCGCCCCACCCCACCCTGCCCACACCGGCCGGCTGGAGCCCTTCTCTGGGCGCCCTGCACACCTGCCCATAACACTTGTCTCCCGGCTCCCTAGTCGGAGGCCTGCAGGACCTCCGGGCCAGAGCGGGACAAGGCCGCCAAGCACTGCTGTATCCAGCTCCCGGATGGGACGTCCTGCGTGGTGGCTGTCAAGGCAGGGCTGTCCATCAAAGAGGTCCTGGCTGGGCTCTGCGAGCGACACGGCATCAATGGGGCTGCTGTGGACCTCTTCCTGGTGGGCGGGGACAAGGTAGGGGGCTGCGTGGACCCTCAGGGCCCTTCTCCTGGGGGATGCTGCCCAGGGGCGGGGGAGAACAGTGGGTCTATTTGTTTGGTCCACTAAATCTGCCCAGTCCCCTGAGGCTGTGGCTGGGTGAGGCCCTTTGGCTGATGGCTTTGCCTCCGGAGCCTAGCCGCCCTGCCTGGAGCCCTCGGCATGTTAGCCTTCTCTTGTCTACACGAGGCCTCCATGGGGTGGCTGGTTTAGAAGCTGCGGTTTTCCGGCGCCGCTGTACCTCCCCGTGCAGTCTGGGAGCAGGTCAAGGGCACTGCTTGCCCCCACTCTGACCTGGTTTCTGTTCTCTCCATGCATCGCAAAGCCTCTGGTGCTGCATCAAGACAGTAGCATCTTGGAGTCTCGGGACCTGCGGCTAGAGAAGCGCACTTTGTTTCGGTACGAAAATGCCCCAGCTGTATCCTGAGGGCTCCAGGGCCACGCAGCTGTGTCTGGGGACATCCCCATGAGCCCTGCATGCGGGGCTGGGAAAGGAAGGCTGGTGCCCCCTTCATGAGCAGGGTGGTGGGTTGACAGCGGCTGCATGCAGCCCCCAGGGACCCATGGGGTCAAGGGGCCACTCTCCATCCTGTGTCACAGCTGCTGTGGGGCCACACTCAGGGGTACGTGGGCAGGACGGCAGAGTGCTGGCCATCCACCCGTGGGGGTGGGCATCTTTGCCGGCTATGACACCCAACTGGAAACCTTCCAGAAGCCCCACCCCTGTCCCTGTGGCTTCCTTCTTCTGCCAAAGATGCTCCACAGCCACAACCTGGCGCCGACCCGGGGACCCCATGGAGCTGCCACGCTGTGGTGCCCTCTGGGAGGAGCAACTCAGTATGCATGTGCAACAGCTCTGTTCGTGTGTCCCCCCCTCCACCCAGGCTCGATCTGGTTCCAATTAATCGGTCCGTGGGGCTCAAGGCCAAGCCCACCAAGCCCGTCACAGAAGTTCTGCGGCCTGTGGTGGCCAAGTATGGCCTGCACCTGAACGAGCTGGTGGCCAGGCTGGTGAGTGACCCAGGGGCCCGAAGCTGTGCTCCCTGTGCAGACAGGCCTGTGGGACCTCGATGTTTCACGGACAGGGGCAAGCCAGAGCAAGGGCCACGAGGCCCTGGTGGGAAGGTGTCCCAGTAAGTGGAGGTCCTTGTGGCTTGTTTGTCCCTGCTCACTCCCAGTGGGCTCTGGGTGATCATGGAGGTGTGGCTTTGATCCAGGGACTCCAAAAAGAGAAACACACCCCTAGAGATCCCTGGAGTCCCCCTGCCATTTGCAGGTGTGCTCCGCTGGCTGAGTGCTGGGGGCACTGATGCATCCTGCGTGCGAGTGGCTGCCAGACTTCTGCTGGCAGCCTCGTGGGAGCGCTCTCCTTGACATGGCCCAAGTCCCGTCTGCACCTCTAGATTGAAAACCTTGTCATTTCAAGCAGGGCCCCTGGGGTATGAATAAGGTGAGTGGGTGGGAGCAGACCGTGCTTTGGGACAAAGACACCAGTGTGAACCAGGGCAGAGTACCCTGTCCCTGTGAGCAGAGGGTGTTTGCAGGAGACGTCCTGGGACCTGAGACCTGGCCTATGCTGAAAGCCCTGTGTTCTGCTGCAAAACGTGGCGATTAACGACAGTGTTCGTCCTGCATTTCTTCTTCAGAGATAAACTTTATCAGAGCTATGATTTCAAGTACTTCTAGGATTTTTTTTTTTTTTTTTTTTTGAGAGAGAGTACAGGTGCGAGGGGAGTGAGAGAGAGAGAATCTTCAGCAGACTCCCACACAGAGCCCGATCCCATGACCTGAGATCATGACCTGAGCCGAAATTAAGAGTGGGATGCTTGGACTGAGCCACATAGGTGCCCCACCAGTATTTTAGGATTTTAATTTCACACAGACACCCTGAGGGTAACCAGAAGCCCCTTCCCCAGCTCAGCAGGGAGGCCCACTGGCCAAGGCCAGGCTGTGCTGGTCAGGGAGGGGCATGGCTGAGGCATCCTGCTTTTACTCTGTTGTGATTCTTAGCTAGTGCTCCACCCCTCGGGTCTCAGTCTTCCTCTCTGTAAACTGGGGTGAGTCTTAGGAGCACACCCCTGGGCTTGTTCCTGGATAAGCTGTGTTCTGGCTGCTGAGACCATCACCTGAAAGAGCGGGTCCGCTGCCTTGGGGCTCTGGCCACAGAGAATTCTTGTGGAGCAGGTCGTGGCAGATGTGGCTTCTTTGGTGAATGGTGCCTACCTACGTCGGGAAGGTGGAAAGCAGGGCAGCCCTGTGGGCTGGCGCTCCATTTCCTCATGGGCGGTGTTGGGAGCTGGAGGTCACTCCCCAGTAGGACATCGGTCACTTTTAGCGTTCTCTCGACTAACGGAACTCAGGGACCCGAACTCCAAGTTCAGGGTCTTTTGTCTGTGTAGTTGGCCAAGGGGAGGGGGCATTCCGCTTTCATCTCTTACCCTCTGGTGAGGGGCCAGGGACTGGTTTACAGTGAGCAGACTCATTGCAGCTCAAAGCTTGGCCCTGTGGACTGAGAGGTCTGCAGTGTTCCCAAGGCTTCCTTCCCCCCGGGTCTCAGATCCCTGTCCCTGTGGGCCAGCCAGTACTCAGAAGCTGGGTGGCCAGCCCTGGGGAGGTCCCGCGCGTGTTGGCTGGGCACCTGTGGAGTGCCCTCTGAGGCAGCCCTCCGAGGTGACAGGATCTGGGGTCCCCTGGTGTGTGACTCCATCATACCTGGGATGGTCTTCCTGTGAGCAGCTATTTCAGAGAGTTCCGACCAGGGTGAGTGACTCAATGCTCCCTCTCTGCCCCTAGAGTGGAGAGAAGGAGCCCCTGGACCTTGGCGCCCCCATATCAAGTCTGGACGGGCAGCGGGTCATCTTGGAGGAGAAGGAGCCCTCCAGAGGAAAAGGTAAGCAAGGCCCCGAGGCTTCCCCTTGTCCCCCTAGCCTGCTAGGGTCCCCTTTGTGCACCTCCTGGAAGCCCCCAGCGCTGCTATCTGGGTGGTCTCATTTAGGGTCTTATGGGGCCTCATGATCCCCTAGCCAGGCATCTGAGGGGCCCAGCCCACCCCAGTCCAGGCCCGTCTGTGGGCCGGAGGCAGGGGACCAGGAGCATGAGGGCCTTGCTGGGGATCAGCCCACCTGCTGATGAGCAGGGTGTGTCCTCTTGGCTATAAGAAGGGGCAACAGTCCTGCTCGACACCCCCACCCCCCGCCATAGAATTGTGCTAAGGTTCCAACGCTCCCTGTGTCCAGGGCCTTAGCCAGAGACTGCTGCCTCTTGGTGCTTTGCATGAGGGACACAGGCCCAGCAGAGATGAGGTGGAGGGCTAGCGCCGTCCACGCCCCCGTTGCTGCTCGTGTGCAGGGAATTAGGAGGTTTATGGAGCCCTTTCCCTCCTGCTAACTCTGCTGCGAAAGGCCTGACCTGGGGATCCTGGGGTACCTGGGCCGGTGCCTGACCTTGGGACCAGCAGTCAGTCCCCCATGCTTTGCCCTGATGCTCCTCCTCAGAACGTCCAGCCCCCTTCAAGGCGGAGAGTGATAGACAGCATGCCTCCTGGAGAGGGCTTTCTGGAACCGCCTACTGAGAACCCGAGCAAGGAGATACTCTGCAAGGAGCTGCCAGGGGCCACTGGGGCAGCTTCTTCCCTTTCCTGGGCTTCCACCCAGTGAGGGCTGGCTCTGCTCTGCAGTGTAGCTGGGCACGCTTATCTCTGTCCCCTTGGAGGCCCTCCATGCTCCTACTCCTCTCCCGCCTGGCTGCAGAGAGGAGACACCTTCCTGGGCCCACCCTTGGTTCTAGAGAATACTGTGCTCATTCTGGGGCCTGGTACCTGGCCCTTGTCGGGTGAGCTGTGGAGCAGGACGGGGCCCTCCCTCAGGGTCTGGCAAGGTCAGACCTTCTGGTCTGCCTGTGCGCAAGGGAAGGTGATGGGGGCGCTGCAGGCAGGAGCCCCCATGGGCTTATAAAGCTGGAACAGGCAGGAGCACTAACATTAGAGCTCCAGGCCAGAGGAGTGGTCTTTGTCCCTCTGGTGCCAGCAGAGGCCAGCCCACCGTCCTGATGTGAGGCAACAGCCGTATTTGAAAACGTCATCAGCGTGAGACTCTTCTGCTTTCTAAAGAATGTTCATACAGTACCTGAAATGAGCTTTCCTTTCACCATGCCTCCCCTCGACTGCAGGGGACCGCCGTGCCTCCCACGTGTCTTCAGACGAGGCGCATCTCCTACCCCAGATACGACAGGGGGAAAGGGTGGTCTTTGTTCCTTAGTCCTGCACCTAGGGGTTTGGCCTCTGTGTGCATATTTGATACGGGATGTTTCATACTTGGGCCTTCTCTACAGCTTCTCTACAGCTCAAAAGCAATAGAAATAGAATTACATTTGAACATTCAGGAGAATTTGCAATTTGTGGAAATCATAAGGCATGTTTCATTGTGTTTGGTATCCACAGAGAAACAGAAAAGTACACCAACCAGACAGAATACAGCTGTAAATTCCAGTTCCAGAAATCACTCGGCTACGGTAATTCCCCCCTGCCTTCGTCTGCACGGGTCCCTTGCTGGTGGGTGGTGCAGCTCCGGGGCAGGCCGAGCCCCTCACGCTCCTCCATTGGCCTCCCGTTGTGCCCATTGGCCATGTGCTCGGGGGCCGGCCCTGCACCCCTGTTCCCCATCTGGTGCCCGGCTTCCCCTAACCGTGGGCTGGCTGTTCCTCTGCATTGGGGGAGGGGGATGCCTTACACTCACACTCTTGTTCTTGTGACTTTTATAGCTGTGATTGGTTTTCCTGCAAGGCACGTAAAGTGTGTGTCCCTGTGGCCTATATTTCGGGGGGTGCTTTTTGTCTCTAACTGATGGATTGTGTGTTGTCATGTGTCCAACGTGTAAGCAGAACTCTGACTTTCCTTCTAATGCAGGGAGAGGAGAGAACACTAGGCAAGTCTAATTCTATTAAAATAAAAGGAGAAAATGGAAAAAATGCTAGGGATCCCCGGCTTTCAAAGAGAGAAGAATCTATTGCAAAGATTGGGAAAAAAAAATATCAGAAAATTAATTTGGACGAAGCAGAGGGTATGTGTGCTTTCTACAACTTCCGCGTTTTCTAGTGAATTGCAATGTCAGTTTCCTAGGGCCGTTGTTAGGAGCTCCTCTGAGCCATTAACATCAGAAGGATGCCTTCCCCATCCCAGTGAGCGTGCCCTCGTCCCGGGTCAGTCTGTGGCTGCCGTACACTCTTCCCAGTTGTCAGACTGAGAATTGGGTCCTTAAGGGACAGGGAGTGCCCTCGAGGGGGGCAGCAAGTGGTTCCCAAGGGTCTGTGTGCGGCTTCCCCTTCCCCAGCTCCTGCAAGGCCTTGGTAGTGTCAGAGTCACTAGCATGGGGGGAGGGGTTGCCAGGTAGAAGGCGGAGGCCAAGAGGGCCCTGGACTTGCTGGCCAGATGCTCTGCCCTCCCTGGGCCTGCAGAGGAGAGGGAGGGTGGCCTCAGAGACCCAAGGAGAGGTGATCACTTATGGAAACTTCTTTTTCTTCTGAAAGCTTCTAATGGCAGAATCAAAACTAACAACTGTTACTGGGACCTGCATTGCGATCCAGAGAGCAGTCCCTAGGCTGGGGGGCCCACAGTTAGCTCTCCATGAAAGCCAACCCAAGCCCATTCACCACCCTCTTGGCTATCACCAGCCACCAAGGAGGCAGAAGTAAGACACAAGCCTGCTCCCGGCTGAGAGCTACTAAGATTTGAGATTTTAAAGTCCTTGTCATTCTTCAAAATTAAGAATGTCCTTTAAATGCTAGAGAAAGTTCAGCTTAGACTCCTTCTCCTTTGAATAGTAACCCCCCAGTTACAGCTGGCAGACAGCCCAGGTAAGGGGACAGGAGCTCAGGGGAGCCATCGAGAGGCTGGAGGCAGAGGTGGGAGAGAGAGTGGGGGCCCCTCTTCGGAGACCATGGGCTTCGCTCGTGCCTCAGGTGGCCTCCCTGTCAGCATCACGAGGGAGCCAGGACATGGGTAAAGGGCTTCCCCCAGGTACTTAGAGAACCTGGGCTGGAGTCTGGGTGCTGAACACACCTCTCGAGCCGTCCTCACACAGCCGGGTCTGCTTGGGGGTTTCAGTCTGTTCAAGTCTGAACTTGACCCCACTGAGTTCTCTGCCGGGGCCTTTCCTGCAGCTCTGGGGGCAGAGAGGGTGCCAGACGGAGGTGCCTGGCTGGCCCGAGCCTACACTTTCCAGGGCCATGGGACAGCCCACAATGCGAGCTTCCTAGAAGGTGAACTTTTTGTGGTTGTGATACAGGCCTGGGTGTGGAATTCTCTAAAGCTTGATCTGTGCGGGGCTTTTTTCCGCTAGAGTTTTTTGAGCTCATTTCCAAAGCTCAGAGCAACAGAGCCGACGACCAGCGTGGGCTGCTGAGGAAGGAGGACCTGGTGCTGCCTGAGTTCCTGCGCTTACCTCCCGGCCCCGTGGAGCGGACCCTGCCCTCACCCACCGCTGCCAAGAGCTTCGGCAAGAGAAGCTTGACCAGCAACGGCAAGGACAAGGCTCCCTGGCCCTCCACCACGAGCCCCGCTGCGAGCCCCGCCACAAGCCCCGCCACAAGTCCCACGACGAGCCCCACGACGAGCCCCAGCTCGGCTGGCAGTCCGCCATTCAGTGCTCCCCAGACCCCCTCACCCCACTCCCAGGAAGCTGAGGCTGGGGGCGTCCAGACCATGGAGGGCGAGCACGTGGCTGACCTGACGCTCACAGGGGAGGGGGACATCAGCAGCCCCAACAGCACTTTACTGCCGCCCACCCCCACCCCGCGGGACTCGGCTGGACCTCCGAGACCAGGTACCTCCGAGTTTGACCCCCCTGCACACCTTTGACTCTCTGCTCCTCCACTATCCACCTGGTGTTTCCACTCTGTTTCCAGTAAAAACAGAAACAGCTATGGTAAGTCCCCTCTGCCTAGAACCCTCTCTCCAACGAGGTTCCAACAGGACCTTTGCTGTCCTGCTTGCTGGGGGCCACCTCTGCCTTTTCCAAGAGGAGCGCCTCTGCGTGTGGCCAGCACGGGTCACTGAGGGGCTCAGGGTGAGTGTGCCAGGCCCCGGCGATGCTCTGGGACGGGACGTGCGTGTGGGCTGTGTCCGTGCCTGCACAGAGAGCAGCACTCACCTGCCAACCCCTCACTCGCTCCTGCATCCAGGACCGCCTCCCAGCAAGGCCCAGGGAGTTTCTGAAAATGTATGTGCTATTCTTGAAATCTGGATAGCTAGTATTTTTTGTGTTGTAGTCTCAAGACTGAAAAAAAAAATAGCATTTGTCTTGAGCAAACCCAGAAAGCCCCGTGTGATTTGGTGAGGAGAGCACATGCTCTCTGACCCCGGGTCATCCGTGGAGAGGGCTGCACACTCCTGCCTGACCCCGGCAGACCACAGGAGGGTCTGGCCCCATGTGGACCGGGCCGTGGCTCAGTTCCCAGGGTGTCACAGGAAGTCCCTGGGGGCTCCCTGGCCTGGAATAGGCTTAGACGTTTCTTCAGACGGATGCGCGGATTCGTGGGTGTGGAACCGAGCGGTCCGGCCGCCCGAGAGCTACAGATGCCCAGGCTCGAAGCGGGGATCCCGGCCTTCCAGGAGCAGTTCTGTCCTGCTCCGATCCCCAACGTGTGTGCCTGTGTCCCCACCCCCACCCCCGTGCCCCATCTCTGGGCTGTGGACACTTTGCCGGAGCCGCTGGTGGCTGTCCTTTCTCCTTTCTGTGCTTGGTGATGCGCGGACCTTGGCACCACTCTTGTGGTCTGCCGTCGGGGGACACCAGTGCCTCCCTTGGCTCGGCCTGGCCCAGGATGCCGATGGTAGTCGAGTGTGCCCCAGGACCAGGGGCCAGGGAAGCACTGTCGCGGTGTGTTCTGTACCTAAGTCCACGTCTGGGCACTCTGGGGACATAAGCCACGTGGGCAGGGCCTCTGGGCGCCTTCCCGCCGAGACTGCGCACGGACACCGAACTGGGAGGAGCCGTGGTCCTGCCACGCGCCGCACTCTTGCACGCCTGCCTGCGGCCGACTTTCCTTTCTGCTCTCATTTGTAGATACCTGTGTGCAGGTTCCCCCGTGTTCCGGGTCTGTGTTCTTCCGAGAGTAATAAACTCTGGATCTTGTCATCGGACTGGTTGAAAGCGCTCTTCTTTCTCTTTTGAAAATTCCTTCCTGCTTTCCATGGGTTTGCCTTAGTGTAGTGGCTTTTAAAGATCCTGAGCCCTACACTCGTAGGCATCCCTGAGTGTCTCACACACACCCATGGACATGGACATGGGGAGCAGTTTGGGGGGCCGTTTGCACGACCCTGGGAGCAGGAATGGGGAGATGTAGCGCCGTACTTGGGCCACGCGGGAGCCTAACGGGTAGGGCCTCCTCTCCCTGAGCGCACTGATAGCCCCCATCCGTGGTCAGGTGCCCCCTGTCTCTCTCTGCTGCCCCGTCCAGGGGAGGAGAGTCTGGGCGTTGGGTGGTGGTTAGGCTGCATGACTGAGCTCAGTGGCCAGTTGCTCCTGACCTAGATCCTGTGGGGCTGGTCAGCCCCAGGTACCAGGGTGTCTGGCCCCCGCTGTTCACCCCCGGGGGCTATCTGCACACAGAGTGACCACCAGCATGGGATGTGCAGCCACCCTGCACTTGTCCCTCAGGATGACTCAACGGCCATGCGCTGGCATCTCTGACCCATCGGGGTGGAGGGCAGTGGCTCCTGTGTTCCCCATACTGTGGCTGGCTCCTCCTGGCTGGACGAGTCCCACGGCCAGCACATGCACCCCAGCCCCCTGGCTCACAGCGGTCCCAAGACAGAGGGACTCTGGCCATGGGCTGGGGAGTGGGTGGGCCCAGAGGAGTTAGACAAGGTCCGGCACCCACCTGTATCTTCTGGAGCTGACAAGCCCACCTGCTGGGAAGGGCCTTGGTCTTGAGCTCCCTCCTGCGCAACCAGCTCGTGCCCAGCTTGGCGAGGGCCAGCAGCCTGGAGGCCTCGGACTTAGGCTCCTCATGGGCTCTCTGTGTGGAAGAACCACTGGCCCCCAAGCCTTGTGTCCGGTACCTCCACGTTGCAACAAAAGGGAGGCGACCCCGAGATTCCTATGTCGAGTGGGGGAAGAGCATCGGTCACAGCCATGGGAGGCACTGAGCACCGAATTGTATTTCTCACAGTTTAGAAGGCAGGTCTCAGCACAGCGATTCTCACCGGTTCTTGCAGGTGCTGGGAAATATTTCTTAGCGACACAGTGGTCACCATGGATCAGTTCAGGGTGAAGAATGCAGTGTGTTGATGGCCTGGGGCCCCCGGGCTCCACAGCTCATGGCCACATACGGGCCAGACAACTAGTTGGGCAGCTGCCAACAACGGGCCCCCAGATGATAGGGTGTCCTCCTGAGGATCATGGCACCCGCCCTGGTCCATGTCCCTGGCGCTCACGTACTAAGAGGCTGTCAGTGCCCTGTGTGGCCAGAGGACAGAGGAATTGGGCAAGATGAGTGGCCCAAGAAGCTTGTCCAGTGCAGAGGGCCCCATCCATAGCTAGGCTCCCCCAAGAAATGAACCCTATGGTTGCTTTGATCTTGATTCCCAGCTGCTTTCTTCATTGTTATTTATAGGACTTCTAGAGATACCCTGGGAATTTGGGGGCACCCTCTGGCATTTCCAGTCCTGGGAAGGAGCCCCAGGGAGGTGCATGTCCTCGGGTCCAGTAGGACCAGAGACCGATGCCGAGAGTGTGGCCCACACTCAAGGTGGTGCTGGTCTCTCCCCACTGGGTGAGAAGACACCCGTGTCCACGCACTCAGAGAGCAGCTGGGAATGACATCCTGATGGCACATGCTCCCAAGGGAGCAGGCATCTCTGTTGAGCTCTTTGGCCAGGGTGTCTGGGCAGCTGAGGAGCCGCCTTCAGTGTGGACCGGTGGCCCTAGCAGCCCCTGCCTTAGCCAACCCCAACAGTCAGATGGTGTCTGACCCAAGACTGAGGGTCACTCCTGAGTAAAGGGCCAGTGGCCAGGAAGCCGAGGGTACAGGGCCTGACCATGTGGGATTTGGGAGCAGTCTTTGCAAGGAGACATCCAGAGCCCTTCCCCAAAGGTCTGGGTTTGGAGAAATCTCACTTCAGCTGGCTCTCTGTCTGAGCAACAGGGGGCCCCATGCCCCACCCCTCCCCAGGCAGGCGTGGGAAGAGCCCAGCTTCCCTCACTGCTGTCTGGCCATACCGGGTGTTAGGGGAATGGGTCAGGGTCCTAGCTGAGCCCCTCCTAGCCTTAGGAGACAAGGCCCCTGGGAACCCCAGCAGCCAGCTGCCCTTAATAACTGGGGGGCCCTTCAGTGACCACGTGGGCACAGCTACACCCTTCCCAGGAAGGGGTGCCTGCACAGCCCTTCTGGCCCGGGGTCTGTGGGTGCCCAGACGCAGAGGTTGCTGCTCCTTGGCTGGGGCAGAAGCTATCTCCACTTGGAGACCTTGTCTAGTGGGCAGTGTCCAGGGTCCCCAAAGGCACACCCAGTTCCCAGACTGGTGGCTTTCCAGAACCCACTGCTTACTTCCTCACAGCTACCTGTAGCTCTTGGTCTCCTCACATATGGCCCACCCAGCAGGGGTTGTGGGGGCCTAATGATGTAGTTTCCATGGGAACGGAACTGGAGAGTTAACCAGAGGCCACGGCCTTGATCTTGGCAGTGAAGGTAGCCAGACCACATGTCCTTGGTGTGGCTGCTGTCCCAGGAGCCTCTCTACACCTGGCTTCTCAGTGGTCAGCCCCCCTCCCCCATGCCAGCCACAGCCTTGGTGTCACCCCCGCTCAGCCCAGATGACGTGGCCGCCCGGTCTTACTGTGGCCGTGTCCATGACCGTAGCCGCAGGGAGGCCTCCGGGGAACGCCATGCAGGTGTCGCCAGCCCTGGGCCCCACCTCCTGTCCCCATGTCCTTCCCCACATCTGCAGCAGTCCTTTCAGATGTCCTCTCTCCAGCAGAGGTCCGGCCCGTCCATCTGGGGGACTGAGGGATCTCCACACTGAGCACCCCTGCCGTCTGGGGGCAGAGAGCCCTGCCCTCCCCAGTACAAACCATGGCACGCACAGGGGTGGCTGGCTTCCTCGGGGACACGTCGGCGTGCTAGGGGCCTTCCGCCAACCTCAGGACTGAAAGGTGTTGAAGGGCATCCCTGGCCGGGGTCTTGCCAGAAACCCCCTTAACAGCAGAGCACGTTCTAGCGTTCCGGCCCTGCTCTGGCTGGAATGGACCCTTAGCAGATCTTCTCTGGCTAGATGCCTGGCTGGAAGCCTCCACAGGCTTCCAGGCAGCTGACGGTACGGGCCCAGCCCCCTCCACAGCCTCCCAGCACTGACTAGGACAACTCCACTCTCCTGGCGGCGAGAGTCAACAGCCCTGGGTCTCTTGCTGCACAGCCATGCTCCATGCCCTGCCATCCCTGTCTTGGTCTGCTCTCCCCGGCTTCGGGTCTGAGTGGAAACCCCAGGCTCACATGGTCCACAGTGTGACCTACACCCCTTCCCCCGCCATCCCCTGCCGAGGTTCCTGCCTGCTGCCCCTCCCTCAGGCCACCAGCTCCATGCCTGCACCCCTGTGGCCCTGACACTGCCCCGCCCCCGCACCCCCCTTCCCTGCGCGCTGCCATTTCCCCGGCTCTGAGTTGGTGCTCAGTACAGATTTACTGAATGAAGGATTTGCTGAATGAGGAGCTTTAATCCAGTAACCCCTCCCCTGCCGTGTCCAGACAGAGTTCAGTAGGCCTGGGGCACCAAGAGGAGGGGTCACCTGTGCATTTCATGGGCTGGAACCTGGGCTTTTGTTGGGGCTGTCCCTGCTTTTTCCCATGGGGACCAGGTCAGCCTCTGTGAAAGTGGGCGGAATGGGGTCCCCAGGGCCAACAAGGTCTTGGGAGGGCCTGGAAGGGCCAGTCCCCCCACTGTTTTCCAATTCAGCAGTGCCCGCCTCTCCGTGTGCTGTGAAAGCAGCTCAGGGGCATCTGGGAGGCTTCACAGAGAGGATATCAGGATGACTGGGGGAGCACATGGGACCCAGCCTCACAGATGATGCCCTGCACCAGGGGCTGAAGTCACGGCAAAGCCCCTGGAGGCCGGGGCGCGTTTCTCTGGGTTAGGAAGGGCTGTGGGACAGGCAGCAGGAGCTGGCTCCTGAAGGAGAGCTTGGCCCCTGGACCAGGTCCCACCAGTGTAGCCCTGTACCATGCTGTCCCCGAGAGCAGGGTCCTGTTCTGTGTCACCTTCTCCCGACGTGGTGGTGGCCAGAGTGGAGCTGGCAGTCAGCACAGAGAATGCTTATGGACAAAGGAAGGGGTGGCCTGGGGACGGACGGACCACAGACAGCTGGTGAGGGGCTCCGGAGTGCGGTTCTGCCCCGGGATGATCAGGGCACAGGGTCTGCGGTGGCCCTGGAAAAGGAAGGGTCAGTGGAGCCGCCTGAGTGGGGAGGAGACAAAGGTCTCCTATCTGGGTGGGTGAGGGACCCGGGACAGAGGCTGGCTGTCCCTGGAGAGCAACCAGCTGGGGAGCACTGATGAGAGCTCTGGGAAGCTGGGTGGGAACAGTGCTGGGGCAGGCCCTGGCCTGGGGTTGGTGACACATGCCTGTTGCATAGGGCTGGGCCCCGCCACTGAGTCACAGGCCTGGGGCTGCCACTTACTCGGGAGAGCGAGTCTGAGCAGAGCAGGCAGGAAGGGCCCAGACTGTAGCCACCCTCCCTGTGACACTCACATCTTTGGCCCCTGGACTGACCTACTGCCCTGTCCTCAGAAGCTGTCATTCCTCCCCATCCCACTGAGCTGCCTAGGGGTCGGGAGGCCGGGGGGAGTGCCATGGCCAAGGCCAGATGGCTCCCTGCAGCTCTGTCTTCCCGGAGCTCTGTCTGGGGCTGGGCGGAGAGAAGGCTGGGCTCCTGAGCCCAGGTGGGGTCACATGCTATTTAAGGAGGCTGAACCCTGCCTCTCTGCTTGTCCCAAGTCCCAGGCAAAGGCCAGCCCCACTCCATCGTGTCTGGGCCCCACAGCCTGGCATTTGGGGTTACGGGGACCCCGTGACAATGGGGTCGGGTGGAGCCCAGCCAGACCTAGCAGAGTGGCTGTTGAACATCTAGAGGCCCATGCTTTTTTGCCCTCTCAGACCCCTGGAGGGCAGCCTCTTCAGAACTATGATGACCCCGCTGGCCAGGTGCCCGATGCTGACATGCAGGGAGGCCCAGGTGAACGGCCCTCCTGCTGCCCCCTTGACTTGCTACTGAGAGTTTGGGCTGGATGCCATCGGAGAGCATACCCGCCTCTGCCTGCAGGCTCGGACTTGCCCCAGGGAGGCCACATGGAGGTGCCTCCAGAGGCGTGGGGAGTGGTGGGGTCAGGGGACTTTCGGGGCCACAGAGCAGCTGGGGAGCCCAGACTCCTGCCCTCTGTGGTCCTCCCTGCTTGTGCTTCTATGCCTGGGTACCAGGAAGGGAGCCATCTTCCCCTCCACCAGCAAGGCTGGGGAAACTGAGGCCCAGGGACAGGTGGTCAGTGGAGCAGGACCCGGGGTCCCTAGGGGCTGTGCTCCTCCAGCCTGTCCTCTATGGGCTCAGAGCTGTCCCTGCCCCCCAGGGGCCCTTGAGGGTCCTCGGCCTCAGGATCACCAAGGACATGGCTACAGACAGGACAGAGCTCACGCCCAGCCTTGGTCTGACTAGGGCACCAGAGTCCTGCCTGTGGAACCCACCCTGGAGTGAGCCAGGTAGCTCAGGAGGCGGGCTGAGGCTGATGGTGAGGCCAAGCCTACCTCGAGCTGATTCCTGGAGACTCCATTCGGAAGACATATTTCTGCCCTCTGGAGGCCCTGCTTGGAGACAGGACAGGGCAGTGACCCGCCCCAGGGTCTAGAAGCTTCTGAGGCAGTTTCAGGCAGCCTGGGACTCCAGGTCAGGGGGTCAGAGGAGTAAAGGGAGGGGAGCTTGGAGCTGGATGGCCTGTGAGGGGGCAGGCAGCAGTGCGTGTGACGGAAGGGATGGCGTTGAGGGGCACAACAGGGAGGAGAGGCAGGGAAAGACTCAGAGTTTGTGAAGGTGAAGATACGGCCCCAAGGCAACCATCAGGAGGACAAGTAGGTGGCCAGGACGGGAGGGCTCAGGTGGCGGTGGGGCCATGAGGGTCTGGGGGCTCGCTGAACAGGAGCTGCAGGTGGGCGCCCTGAAAACAGCTGGGTCGAGGGGCAGCCAAGGTCACAGATGACCCGTGTCTGTGTGATGGGGTGGGGCGCAGTCTCCTGTTGGGGGAGCTCGCCCAGGGCAGGGCAGACGGGTGACAGTCTCTCTTTTCTCCTTGTGACAGGAGGCGGGGCCAGAGGCAGCCAGGGCCTCCCGGTCAACACCATCATCGACGTGGACCGCGTTGCGGGCCTGGCCCCCGGGCTGGGCGGCAGTGTCCCCGGGGTACGGGTGTGCCCCCAGAGGTCACGGACCAGTGGGGCCCTGACATCAGACCTCCCTAGCCTGAGTCCCTTCCCAGGTGCTCCTGCCAAGCCCAAGGCCAGCCCACATCACGCGACCTTCGTCTGAGGCTGCCTGAAGCCATGCCTCAGCAGCCGTCCCCCCACCCCCACATCAGCACCACCCCAGCTAGACACACGTGGACTCCCATGATCTGAGGAGACCACCCCAAGCCCTCCTGAGAGCCTTGAAGGGGCCTCCTTGGCCACCCTGCCTTCGGGAGCCAAACCAGGAGGTGCAGGGCAGCCCGGCCTCGGACACTCGCTCCCTCAGATTCTGTCCTCTCCAGCCCCTCAGCCTCCAGCCCTTCCTCAATAAATCAACTTTGGGGACCCCCCGAGTGTGAGCCTCGTACTGGGTGCTGGGGTCGCAGGCCTGCCCACAGGGAGTGTCTCAGGAGAGGGATAGAGGTGGTGACAACTCCCGGTGTTGAGGTCAAGGCTGGGTGGAGAGTGGAGCCAGCCTGACGGTGCTGGAGGCCGCGGCGGCTCACATGGGTCACAAGTCAGTGCAGGGCCCCGGGGGATGCCGGAGGGGGCAGGGCTCTGCCTGGAGACCCACAAGTCACGCCATGCCCTATGCTCCCCTGCCTGGGCTCTGGGGGCCCCAAGCCTGCTCTTGGCCTAATCTAGAGGGTCTGTCCGTCCGTCTGTCTGTCCGTCCATGGAGGGGGCCCTCACTGAGGTCCTGGGTGGTGTCAGGCCCCAGAGAGCAGCTGGAGCCTGGTCAGGAGGGCCTGTGGCCGGCCAGGTGGGGGCAGGACCGCTGGGGACTGTGGGCTGAGACAGCTCCAGTCACCCACCCAGGTCGCCCTAGTGGAACCCCCACATGGAGCAGCTGAGCGCTGAGGGACCCGTACCCTTCCCGCTATAGAGTTGCCGGAAGGGCCCAACCTGTGAATGTCTGGCCAGGCCAGGGAGGTTCTGAATCTTCTAGGGAGCAGGGCTGTGGAAGGGGCCGTGGGAGGTGTCAGAAGGAAGGGGGACCATCCCCCAATGTGCCAAGCTCTCGCTGTGTCCCCACAGGCTCCACGCTCTCCCCCGATGCTCCTGCCCTTGCCCCGTCCCCGCACCCAATGTACTCCCCCGTCTGACACTCCTGCCCCCCACCATCCCCACACCCACCGTGCTCCCCTGCCTGACACTCCTGCCCCCATCCCTGAACCCACCACCCACCCAACTGGATGCCCCTCTCCACCTTCCTCCTCTTGCATGGATGGCAAAACGGCGGCCCAGAGAGCATGGTTTGGGGGTGCACAATGATGCCAGGCTGATCCCTTGAGGAAAGGGCAGCTAGCTCCTGCCCTGGCCCCTGTGGGCCGCTGAGCTGACTCATGGGGAACCTGTGCTCAGAAATGGCAGAGGAGGTTCCCCTAGCAGCTGTGCCTGTGACACACTCATTGTACGGCCCATGGGGTGCAGCAATGTCCGCATCCCAGGTCCCAGATGGAGAGAGCAAGGTGCATGCAGACCTGGGCAGGACCCCAAGCCAGGTCTCTGTGGCCCTTGGTGACCCTGGATGCCTGGCAAGAGCTCTTCTGGGGCCCACCAAGCCAGGGCTCAGGATAAGGTGTGGGAGCCTTGGCCAGAGATGGGGACAGCACCAATTATCCAAGCTGTGAGGAAGCTAGTTCACTAGTTCACTAGTTCACAAAGGGACAGCGGCCAGTCCCGTGGAGAGGTGGGGGCTGGGAGTCCAAGCCCCCACGGGCTGTGTGTCCTGCCAGACTTCCTGGAGGAGGCATCGCAGCTGAGACCTGAGGACCTGTCGGGTCCAGGGCCAATGTGGCTCATGCCAGAGGGGACAGCTGGGCCAGGCAGGGTGAACTGGGCAGCAGATGGGGGGACATGTGGGCCCAGTGCTGGAGGCAGCCAGGGTTAATCATTTCCAAGTGGCCTTGACCCCAACCCAACCTGCTCGCCGCTTCCACCTCCCGCCGCTCCTTGTGCCAGCCCAGGAGGAGCCATGGAGCTGTGGGCCTGGGGTCGCAGCCTTTGCCCCTCGCTGGGAATGGCCCTGTTCCTGCTGCTGCTGCTGCTGGGGTTTCATGGGGCTCAGCCCCAGGCTAGCAGGGTGAGCACTGACCCCGTGGCATGGGGACCGTGGGCTCCCCGTGCCCACTCTGGGTCCTGGGGCTGGGGCTGGGGAGGGCTGGGGAGGGCTGTGGAGTGGGTAAGGGGCCCAATGTGCTGCAAGCTGGCTTTCTGGCCTCCAGCAGGCAAGGTGGGTATGCTGGGCTGGCCTGGGGGAGAGGAGGCCTGGGGATCTGAACTGCTGGGCCCCCACCGGGGGACATGAGGGCCACTCCCCTCTCTTTGGGCTGCTTTTGGGTCCCATTGTTTGGGGGGTGGGTAAAGGGAACCTCCGAGGGCCTTGTGACTGCTTTTGTCCATCCCCCAGAACAGATCCCCAGAATCTGAGGCTGGAAGGCAGGGGTGCCCAGCCTGGGCAGACACCCAGCCTGCCCTAACCCAGCGGACTCGGCAGGAGGGGAGGGGGACAGCCAGTGGCCAGGTTCCCCTTGGTTTCTACTCTAAGGCCTGAGGGCCCAGTATGGAAACTAAGGTTGGGGACAGCGATGAGCCCAGCCACCGGGGGGCTGAATGTGAGGGGGGCCACCTCCTACTGACACCATCACAGCCCTCTTGGCTCCTCCTAGAACCTGACAGAACCCCCAGAACCTAACACCACAGTGAGCTCTGGGACCCCCATGATCCCTGTAACCTTGGTGACCCCTGTGAGCCCAGCCACGAGTGCTCAGGGACCCGGTGGTACGGGGCTCACCCCCCCACCCAGAGCAGCTCCCTCCAGCAGCAGCCCTGGGGGCCCAGGTGGGTCAGGAGAGCTTCCCGGAGGCGGTGGGCTACACCTGGGCGGGTGGGTTGGGAGGCTGGCAGGCGGCTGCTGGGGAGCAGGGTGTACGACATGGGGCAGAAGGTGCCCAGCGGGAGCCCCCTGACCGCCCTCCGCTCACCCTGCAGTGCTCACAGAGGACGGGCGGCCCTGCAGGTTCCCCTTCCGCTATGGCGGCCGCATGCTCCACTCCTGCACGTCGGAGGGCAGCGCGCACAGGCGATGGTGGGTCCCAGGCAGGGCGAGGTCCACCAGCAGCGACCGCCAGCCTCCCCTCTTCCGGATCCCCACGGCCCCTATCCACTCTGGAGACCCCCCTGCCCTCTGCCCTCCCTCCCCAAGCCCAAGCCCCAGACCCAGCAGGGAAGGAAGGCATGGGTGTGACTGGGGCGAGTTACCAGCAGCCGGCAGGGCATCCTGCCAGAGGCAGGCTGTGGGAGGCCTCGGAGCCGGGACCCACCTGTGTCCTCACCCCCAGGTGTGCCACCACTCACAACTATGACCGCGACAGGGCCTGGGGCTACTGTGCCCAGACCTCAGTGCCCAGGGAGGACCCAGGTGGGTGCTGGCGGGGGGTGGGGGGGGTGGGGAAGGGCATGTGCTGGGGGAGGGGGGCTGTCCAGGCTGGGGTTGGGGGTAGTCTAAGGGAGTACTAGGGTCAGCCCGCTGATGGGGGTGGGAGCCAAGGGGACAGAGCTGACCTGGGACAGGGAGTCCTGCTTGGAGTGCAGAAGAGAACTTTGGGCTTGACCCCACTACACCCCAGGGGGGCTGCAGGAGTGCAGAGGGTGGAACCCCTCCCAGGCAGGACCCTGCCCTGTCCAGGAGCCACAGGGCTGCCTTGGTCATTGCTGGGAGTAAGGCGCCCCCTGGTGGTCATGCTGGGCGCTGTGGCTGCACAGGTGGAATCCTGGGCAGAGATGAGGGCCCCTAGGGTCTGCAGGGTGCCGGGGGTGCTGACAGCCCCACCTGCAAGGATCCCAGGGCACACAGGAGGGGACTGTGCTGACTGATGGGGGCTGGGCTTCCAGTGTCCTGGTACAGAGCCAGAGGCCTGCTTGCCCAGGGTCTGAGCATGGCATGGGGGTGGGGGGGGGGGGCGGCTGCTGGGACAACAGGGAAGGTCTGCACCCCTTCTTAGGACTCCTGCACCCCAAATAACCCAAGGAACCCAGAGGGGAAGCATGAAGGCAGCAAGCCCAGTGAAGGCACTGAAGGCCTTGGAGAACAGAGAGGGTCTGGGGGAGATACCCCAGTGGGCCGGGTTCTCCCACACCTGCTCCCTACTCCTCCTGCCTGTCCCCAGCTGCCCCGGATCCCTGTGCCTCCAGCCCGTGCCTCAATGGGGGCTCATGCTCCAACACCCAGGACCCCGAGTCCTACCACTGCACCTGCCCCATGGCTTTCACAGGCAAGGACTGTGGCACAGGTGTGCACACCAGGTCCTGGGAAGATGGGTGGGGGAGGGGCCTGCCTGAGGGCAGCGGCCTGAGGGCAGCGGCCTGAGGGCAGCGGCCTGAGGGCACTCTGCAACCCCCCCCCCCAAGAAAAATGCTTTGACGAGACGCGCTATGAACACCTGGAGGTGGGCGACCGCTGGGCCCGAGTGAGCCAGGGCCAGGTGGAGCAGTGTGAGTGCACTGAGGGCCAGATCCGCTGCGAGGGCACCCGCCACACAGGTACGCCGTGGCCGAGGTGGCGGGCTGGCCCAGGGTCCCCCAGCCACAGGCCCCAGTGGGACAGCCCCGACCCTGCCCTCCCGAGGTGGGCACCCTCAAGGCCTGAGGCTGAGCTCCTGAGCCCTCCCCGCAGCTTGCCTGAGCAGCCCGTGCCTGAATGGTGGCACTTGCCACCTGATCGTGGCCACCGGGACCACTGTGTGCTCCTGCCCCCCGGGCCATGCCGGGCGGCTCTGCAACATTGGTGAGTGGGTCAGCCTCCTGGCCCTGTGCCCTGCGGCCCCCGGAGCCCAGGCTCACCACCCACCATGCCGCCCACAGTGCCCAGCCAGCGCTGCTTTGTGGGGAACGGCACTGAGTACAGAGGTGTGGCCAGCACCGCAGCCTCGGGCCTCAGCTGCCTGGCCTGGAACTCGGACCTGCTCTACCAGGAGCTGCACGTGGACTCCGTGGGCGCTGCAGCCCTGCTTGGCCTAGGCCCCCATGCCTACTGCCGGTCAGCAATGGGGCCCCAGACCATCTGCACAATCAGCCCAATGCTGTTGTTAGGGGAGTGGGGGGGAGGTCCGTCAGGAGTTCCCTCACAGGGTTCTCCCAGGTCCCCTGGCCCCGGGCCCACCCGCCTCTCCATGCACCCCAGGAACCCGGACAAGGACGAGAGGCCCTGGTGCTACGTGGTGAACGGCAGCGCCCTCTCCTGGGAGTACTGCCGCCTGGTGGCCTGTGGTGCGTGAATGGGCTGCAGGCGGCTCGAGAACCCTGCTCCCACAGGAGTCATGACCATTTTTCCCGCGTCTCTCCCCTCTTTGGAGCACCACTGCCCCCTCGGGAGATGGGGAAACTGAGGTTCCCTGGAGCAGGGCTCATTTGAGGCCATGCGTCTGCCAGGCACAGGGGGTCTGAGCAGGCCAGCCAGTCTCCAGGTCCTCCGGGCGGCTCCCACCCAGCCTGAGCCGAGCTGAGGGCTCCCAGACACAGGAAAGGGCCGGTCAGGGGTGAATAATGGGGTGGGAGGGCCAGTAGCCTCCCCTGGAGCCAGACCCTGGGAGGGGGCAGCTCCGGGAGGCCAGCCTGCCCTCTGGCCCCCATGCCCCTGGGGCCACCCAGCCGGCCTGGGCTCTGAGGTCCCAGGCTGCTGAGAGGGACAGGAAGCCCTGCCAGACGTGCCATACCACTTTGCTTCCCACAAAGCCTGGTGACTGATTGGGTCTTGTTCTTCCCATTGTACAGAAGAGGAAACTGAGGCTCAGAGAGTAGATTGTGTGCCTGTGAGGGCAGAGCTGTCTGGGGTGGGGCGGGGGGGGTGGTGAGGACAGCAGCCAGGACCCACTCTGGGCGGGGATGTGTAGAAGGAGCCCCAGCAGTGTGACCCGGTGACCTGTGCTCCCAGAATCCCTCACCAGAACTCCGCTCCGGACCCCTGAGGTCATGCTGAGACAGGCTGAGCCTGCCCCAGTGGGACGCCAGGCCTGTGGCAAGAGGCACAAGAAGAGGAGCTTCCTCCGGCCACGCATCATCGGGGGCTCGTCGTCCCTGCCGGGCTCCCACCCCTGGCTGGCCGCCATCTACATCGGGAACAGCTTCTGTGCAGGCAGTCTCGTCCACACGTGCTGGGTGGTGTCCGCGGCCCACTGCTTCTCCAGCAGGTGAGTGGCTCTGCCCATGCCCCTCACTGTGTGTTTCAGCCCATCCACTTGCCTTCCCCCAACTTGGCCACACACCCACCATCCATTCCACACCTTCGCGTCCACCATCTGTCAGCCTCCCACCCACCCATCTGCCACACACATGTCCCCACGTGTCCCCACAACCCATATAACCCCAATCTTTGGTCTCTCATTTTCTCGTGGCCCAAGGACCCCAGGTGGGGGTGGGGAAGACCTCCGTGTTCAGCCTCGCCCCTGCTCAGGGTCACTGCCCAGTCCTGCCCGGACAGTCATGCACTGGGTGGGGTAGTGGGGCGGGGGGAGTTGGGGATGCTGGGCATATTATGGGCAGGCCCTCCTCAGAGAAGATCCTGCCCCCCCATCCCTGACTGTGCGGGGGGGGGGGCACCTTTCCCCACCCCTCAGCAGGGACTCTTAGGCCCTGCCCACTCCATGAGCTGGGAAGGCAGACTTGGGCTGGCAGCTAAGGGAGTGGGGGTCAGGGATGCAAGGCCCACCTCTACACACCCAGAGGAGCCTGCCAGTTCAGAGCAGGGAAGGCCAGCCCCTCTTGGGCTTCACCCAGTGTGATGGGAACAAGGTTCCCCATCTGGGTGTCCAGACTAGGAGGCTCCCCAGGGGGGTCCAGTTGGAGAGGATGGCATCCCAGGGATCAGGGCCTGGGGGTTTGGCAGTGTGAGTCTGGCCTTGAGCCTCCATTGGTCACCCAGGGACTAAGGCATGGGTGGGGGCCAGTGGGTGCAAGGCCTGCCCTATGTGGAGCCTTGACAGGCAGCAGGCTTCCCACTGGGCCCGGGAAGTAGGGTCTCTGAGGCTTCTCCAGTATGAATGAGATTGGGTGGGGGTTTAAGAGGCCGGGGGAGGGGAGCAAGCACCCATTCTTCACATCCAGGAAAGGGTTGGGGTTGAGGCAGGGGCGCTGGAGGTGAACAGGTGGACTCTGGGTGGCTCCCCAGGAGGGGCATGCTCCTTTGGCAAAGAAGCAAAAGGGGCAAAGGACAGAACTAGGGGCCCAGAGCCGGTGGACATCCACCCTGCCCGGCTGCACACTCAGCCCTTCAGCCAACCCAGTCCTCCCATCCCTGGAGGCCTGCATTCACTGGCCGACCACCCCAAGAGCATACCTTTTCCCCCCGAAGTGAGACCTATGGATCACCAGCTCTGGCCCTGGACTTGGGTTTCTGACTCTGCCCTGAGGCCAGGCACCAAGCCCCACTGTGTGCCGAGCTGGTGCCTGCCCAGGGCGTGGGAGCCCATTTTCCAGAAGGACCTAAGGCCTGGGAGGGCCCAGGGGCCAAGGTCCCACAGGGGCCTGGAGCTGGAGTCCAATGAAGGAGGGTCAGGCCTGGGTGGGAGTTATCCCCTTCATCAGGAGCTGGGAAAACAGAGGCCCGGAGAGGGAACGGGGGGACTGAACTGGGGGCCCAGGGCCTGTGCCCAGCAGGAACGAAGGGCTATATCGGGGAGACCCAAGCTACATAGGAGCTGGATCGGGCCACCAGGCCTCCACCCACTCAGGCCCCAATCAGCATAGACCCCACCTTGCAGGAAACCCTTAGAGTCACTAAAGGGGATGCATTAGAGATAGCACTGCCCAAGGTCGTGTGTGGCCACAGCCCACCATTCCCCTGCTCCCTGCTCAGGCCTCTCCCCTGGGCTGCCTGGGACCTGCCCAGCGTCGCCCTTGGGAAGACCTCCAGGATGCTTGAGCCGCAGCGGGTGGCGGGGAGGAGCCGAGGAGGGGAACTTGAGGGAAGGGATCTGGGGCGGGGCCTAAGGGGCCTGAGAGGCGGGGCTTGAAGGGAGGAGCCTGTGGGGAGGGGCTTGAGGGGCGGTGCCCGAGGGGAGGGCTTCTGGGAAGGAGCCGGTGGGGAGAGACCCAAGGGGCGGGGGCGGGCCTGGGTCGTGCTGCCACCAGACGCCCTGCACAGCCCCCACAGGGAAAGTGTCTTAGTGGTCCTAGGCCAACACTTCTTCAACCAAACAACGGACGTAACACAGACGTTTGGCATTGAGAAGTATATCCCGTACCCTATGTACTCGGTGTTCAACCCCAGTGACCATGACTTGGGTAAGGCTTGGGACATGCTGGGGTGCACCAGGGCCATGGATGTGTGTGTGTGTTGCACACCCCAGGCCAGAGTCAGGAGAGGGGCAGGGGTGGGTAGGCATCAGGCCCACCTGGGGAGAGGGAAAGGGAGGGAAGGGGCAGGAAAAGAGACAGAGGGGGAAGGGAGGGAGTAGGGGGAGGGGAGGGCAGCAAGGGAACTCTGTATGGCAGAGTGGCCTTGGCCTGGTGGGAGGAAAACCTGGCAGGCCAGCCTTGCTGAGCCCTGGGCCGGCCCCCCTGCTCCTCGGCCCCTGCAAGGACCCCCACGTCGCAGGCTGCCCTCTGGTCTCTCTCTCTCTTGGCCAGTCTTGATCCGGTTGAAGAAAAAGGGAGACCGCTGTGCCGTCCGCTCCCAGTTTGTCCAGCCTATCTGCCTGCCTGAGCCTAGCAGCCCCTTCTCCGCTGGACACAAGTGCCAGATTGCAGGCTGGGGCCACCAGGACGAGAGTGAGTGGGGGGGGTGGGGGCACCGTGCCCCAGGGAGTGGTGGCTAGCCCCAGGGAGCCTTGCCCAGCCTGAGAGCACCCTATTCGTAGATGTGAGTGGCTACTCCAGCTCCCTGCGGGAGGCACTGGTCCCTCTGGTTGCAGACCACAAGTGCAGCAGCCCGGAGGTGTACGGGGCCGACATCAGCCCCAACATGCTGTGTGCTGGCTACTTCGACTGCAAGTCTGACGCCTGCCAGGTGAGCCAGGGCTCAGCCCCAGATCTCAAGACTGCCTGCCCCCTGCTAGCATTTATCAAGGGCTCCACAAGCACCATCTTCTTTAGGCTGCAAGATGGAGGAGCTGCTTTACTTCCCATTTGATAGGTGCGGAAACTGAGGCCCAGAGAGGCCCTGCCACTCTTCCCAGGTCACACAACTCAGAAGTGGCAAGGGGGGTTTGACACTGGACCACATGAATACAACAAGCCCTTCTGGGGGAAGTCAAGGCGGGCTTTTCAGAGGCAGGGGCATTGGCACTTGTTTTGAAGGGTGAATAGGAGTTTGGCAGAGGGCTGTTATTTCAAGTGGGGAGATTAGCCCAGAACACAGGGACCACCTGGTCCACATAGGGTGTGTGCTGGTGGGTGGTTTGGGGAGCCAAGCTCAGATGCACGTTCCTGATCATGGAGTTGAGAGGAATCCATGGCAGAGTTTAGGAACTGGAATGACTAGTCAGATGCTGTCACAGTAGCCCTGGAATGAGGAGACTTTGTGTCTAGGGGGCCGGGGGAAGGTGGGATAGTTCCTTCACTTGGAAATACCTTTGTCTTCTGTCCCCGGAGCTGTCAGGAAGTCTGCGTTGGGAGCTCCTGGGGAGTCCTCCCCAAAGGGACATCGGAGACTCTTCAGGGACGTTTTCGGGGTTGGGGTGAGGGAGGCGGAGCAGGAGTGGGTGGTGGGGTGTTTCACGACTGCTGAGGAGCTGAGCTGGTGCCTGGCTCTGACCAGCAGCCCTGCCGCAGGGGGACTCGGGTGGACCCCTGGCCTGTGAGAAGAATGGTGTGGCCTACCTGTATGGCGTCATCAGTTGGGGCGACGGCTGTGGGAGGCTTAATAAGCCTGGCGTCTACACCCGCGTGGCCAAGTACGTGGACTGGATCAAAGACCGGATATGGCCCCCTAAGCGGCCTGCGGATCCCTCCTGAGACAGCCCCCGCCTCAGGGTTGGGCATCCCACCTCTGCGCTGTTCCCAGACTCCTAACAATAAATATGCTTCCAAGAACCAGGTGCACAGGGCGCATGCCTCTGCACCCCACCCTCCTCAGCCTTCCCCAGGCAGCTCCCCATCTTTGCTTTCTCAGTGGAGAAGGGAGCCTGCAGCCCCAGGGAGGGGTCTGGCCCCAAGGCCCAGGGGGTCAGGGCAGGGCACCTAGCGTCCTTCTCCTAGCCTACCCACCTCAGGCCACCCCCAGGCAGCAGGGGCTGGAGCCCACACATGCTGGTTGCCCCAGGGCAGCGCACAGAACTTGAAGATTAAAGACAGGTAGTTTGGAACTACATACCGGCCCTCATTCTGCTTGGAGAAGGCGCCCTATATGAGGCTGTCCCTTAGCACTGTTTCCTAGGGCGAAGGCCAGAGACCCCCCCCCCTTGCAAAGAAACCAGCAGGCCCGCGTGTCAGGGAGTGGAGGGCAGTGGGGCACTTCTGGGCTGGAGCTCCTGGAGCCAGGAGGCTGCTGCCAGTGGGCCAGCACAGCTGGGGGAAGGAATCACAGATGCCTGGAAGAGCTCCCATTCCAGGAAGAGGGAAGCAGCACCTGCAAAGGCCCTGAGGTAGTGGGGTGGGGCTTATCTGAATCAAAATAAGGAAGTGAGGCTAGAGACCTGAGAAGGCAGGGATGGGTGGTGGCTGCTGGCTGCAGTGGGGTACTGGGTTTGTCCCAGGGGTCCCTGATGGGGCTTCAGCAGGGTGGACAGGGGATGGCCTGGGAGTGTGGGGCCGGGCAGAGCTGTGCTGTAGACAGACCCCCTGCCCCCAGTGCCCAGGAGCAGTGCCTCGGGGGCTGGGAGCCCTGGTCTCAGGGAGAGGGCCGAGATGGCCCCACATTCGGTCATCCATGCCCACACCCACCCATCCCACTCTGGGAGGGGGACCCTCCTCCCAGAGCTGCTCAGAGGATGGGGGTCCTTGGCGCAGTCCCCACACACCTCTCCTGCTCCTCGACCCCAAAGCCACCTCCTCTCCTGTCACCTCCACAGGCTCCACCTTAGACCAGGTCTTCCTGCCTCTGTCTGAGGTGACAGACCAGGACTTTCTCTAGGTCACTAGGTCACTGCCCCCCCCAACCTTGGAGCTTCCCCCAATCCCTGGGGCAGACCCTACCTACCTCCAGCCTGCTTCTGCCCCACACTGCTCCCCTACTCTGTGCTCTGGCCTCCCTCTGCCCATGCTCCTGCTGTTCCCATGCTTCTAGAATGTTCTCTCTCATACTGCCCTCCCCACTTCACCCAGCAGAACTCAGGCCACAACTGGACACTGTCCCACGAGGCCAGTCCCTCTCCCGGCCGTTCTCCCCACTGGCACAGACGTCATGGGCTTTGCCCGCCTTGGCTGTCTGGGCCACACCCCGAAACCAGACCGATGCCACGGGAACCAGGGCAGTTTTGCCTTCCTCCTGTGATGGGGAGTCCAGCGCTCAGCCACTTGTGGACCCGGGTTCCCTGGCTGCATCTGTTCCCCGTATCAAGAGAGGAAGAGCAACCCGGAACTGCCTTCACTGGGGGTTCCTGCACGAAGCTCTTAGGGGGAGGGTCCCCCTCTCAGAGGACAGAGCCTGGTCCTGGGAAGGCCCAGGCAGGTGTGCAGGGCCGCTCTCTGCATGGTGGGACTCGGAGCCCTAGGGCTGCCTGAAACACTCTGCTGGAGCCCCACCACGTGGGTCCCACCCCAGGCCACTGAGGCCGGCGCTGTGGCTTCAAGAGCACTGGGAATGCGGGGCCTCCAGTGGCCTGGGATTGGCTCTGCACACCCTGCATCGCCCCCTAATTCTTCTCCCCTGTGGGTGTTGAGTGCGGGTCTGTTAAAGTGGCGACTCCCGATGGGAGACAGTGTTGCGTGGCGCCGAGCCGGCCGGCCTGCAGTGAGCCGCGTGGAGTCCATGCGAGTCTGGCATCTTCCAGCCGCCCCTCCAGGTCGCTGTCCATTCTCTGCCTTCTGCGCCCAGAGCTCTGGTGCCCCAGGAGGCTGATCTCCACGGATGGCATGGCTCCTGTGCCCGCTGGGTTTTTGAGGACACTGGGGAGCCCCCCAGCAGGTCAGAGGAGGGAGGAGAATGACACTAGGATATTGACTTCCCTGGCTACCCCGTTTGGGGGTCACCTCCATGTTACAGGGTGAACCATGTCCTCCTAAAATTCAAAGTTTGAAGTCCCAGCCCCAGGACCTCAGAATGGGATCTCATCTGGAGGGAGGGTCGTTACAGAAGTGATCAAGTTCCTGTGAAGCCGGGAGTGCGGGTCGGGACCCAAGAGGACTGCATCCCTAGTAGGAGGGGAAATGTGGACACAGTCAGGCACACGGAAGTGCCACAGGGGACAGTGGCCATCTGAAAGCCAGGGACCTTCTGTTTCATGGTCCAGGGACCTCCCCCTCGTGCCTACAAGCAGTATCCACTCCTCCTGTCTAGCCCCGCCCCCCCACCTCTGGTGACTCCCTTCCAAGACCACCGCTCTGAATTATCCTGATAGCTGTGGCCTGGTGGGCCCCAGAGTGACCCCCACCCACTGAACTTTTTACAAGCTTTTTACCATCTGCTTGTATTTTGTTTAGGATTTCACATCAGGCTTGTGAGTGAGATTGGCCTTCCTTGCTGTCTTCAGACGACTCGCAGAATCAGTTTCAGAGTGTGCCTTCTTTATTATTCCCCAAGGACTCCGGATAAGGCTGGAATGATCTCTCTCTGAAAGTTGGGGGACTCCTCTATGAAATGCCCCGGGCCCCATATTTCCTTTGCAGGATGACATTTTCCTATGGTTCAGTATGTTAATCATTACCAGCCTCAGGGAAAATTCTGTTTCTTCTTGAGCCAGTCACAGAGTTTGCACTTTTATGAATTGAGTGTCTGAACTTCGGCAGTGGGCCACAGAGCTGTTGGCATTCCCCGGTCCCTGAATCTCAGACGTGCCCGCGTCCTTCCTTTCTGTCGGCTGCTGGAAGGTTCTCCATGGCCGCCGGGCCTGCTGCTGAACGTCTGCTTTACTCCAGTGGATCTTTCTTAAAACCCTTTTCCCCTCTGGCAGCTTTTCCAATCCCCTTCCCTGCGACAGGCCGTGGGGTCCCCGTGACAGGTGCCGACGTGGGTTCCCTCTCTCCCCCGCCCTGCCTGCTGTCTGTGAGGCTTTTGGTTGGTTCTTCTGGGCTTGGCTGGCTTCTCCCTTAGCTGGAGGCATCAGTGGATCTTGGGCTGTCCCACTCCTGGGGCCAATGGGCTCTTGGCTGGGACCATGTGGGGACAAGGCCATGTGTGGCTTCTCACCCTGCGGGTTAGCATAGGCTTGTTCATGTGAGGGGCTCTCAGAGTGTCTGTGAGCATTCCCACTGTGCCTCCTTTGTCAAAGCCTGCAGCTGGCCAGTAGAGTGGCAGACTCGGTCTCCATGGACGGGGTATATGGCCTCATTTCCAGGGGTGAGGCTGTGGGGGCATCATTGCCACCATCTTTTCAAGGGATCACCCCCATTCTCTGTTGACTTGGGCTGCCCCGCTGGGGAGGAGACAACAGAAATTTATTTTCCCACCATTCTGGAGGCTGAAGGCCAAGATCAAGACTCAGCAGCACTGGTTTCTGGTGAGGCCTCCCTCCCAGACCGCAGAGGGCTGCCTTTGCGCTGTGTCCTCACAGACTCCTGTGTGCATGCGCCCGGAGAGGGGAGAGATGGCTTTGTGTTCCCCCCTACTGGTGAGGCTGAAGTCCTGTGGGATTGGGACGCCCCCTCTTGACCTCACTTAGCCTGACTTGCCTCCTTATAGACCCTATCTCCAAATACAGCCACATGGAAAGGTGGGGGCTTCAACCCATGGGTCTGGGGGACACGACTTAGCTCGTGGGATGTATGTGAGGGCTGGGCCTGGGAGTGGCGCTCGTACCCTCTGCCCGTGCACCCCTGGCCAGGCCTCCTCCCTGCAACCCCCCCAAGCAGGGGGTGCCGTGAAATATGAGTGAGCAAGGGGGTGGGGGGGGACACGGGGCAGGTGCTATGTGTTTGTCCCCAGCCACACTGAGCTCCTGGAGGCCCAAGATGAGACGCCAGGCCTGGTCCTGACGATCCCTGTGTTTGTGACCCACGGCCATTTTCAGAGACACTCACACGCACAGTCGCATGTGGGGGCCCATCATCATAATGAGGCCAGAAGAGGAAACTGAGACCAGAATGTCACGTGATGGTTTGGGTTCACCAGGTGGTGAGTGGAGGGGGGCAGGGGGCCGGGGGGAGCCTCAAGCGGCAGGCACTGTGTCTGTACAGCCAGTGATGGGATGACGGTGCCTCGTGGCCACAGATTCTGGCAGCAGCGGTGGCATCCCAGGCCACGATGTCCGGCAGCGGGGCCCCAGGCTGTGTGGTCCGCCTGCGGTGCAGCTGTCGTTCATGGCCGTGGGCTGCTGGGTGGGCGCCAGCCGTGTCCCATGGCTGCCAAGCCCAGCTGTGTGGCGGTGTGGGGCCGGGGTGGCATCCGGTCTCGGGAACAGGGCTGTGCATCCCTACTGCCCAGCCTCCCCAAACTCCCACGGACTCTGCGGCCTCTCCTGGGTTCGACTGGAGGCCTGACGTGCTTCCAACAAATTCCTTCCTCCTTCCATGGCCAGAGTCCTTTTCTGCCACTTGCAACCAGCAGCTCTGGCCATAACCACTGGGACAACGGTCCCTGTGCCCCTGGGGGGCTGGAACAGAACACTGGAGGCTGGGTGGCTGAGAAGCAGACATTTGTCTCTCACAGTCCTGGAGGCCAGAACGATCTGGGTGCGGGCATGCTGGCTTCCTGAGTGTGGACAGGCACCTCCCAGGGGCAGGGGGTGGGGGGTGGCGCTCATGTGGCTGAGAGAGTGCGTCTCTCTGTGTCACTTCTTACAAGGACACTGTAAGGGCATGACACACCTTCCTCAGCTCACAATGAGCTTACATTGAAAATGTCATGAGTCCAAAATGTATGGAACACACTTAAGCGCCCGAACGCACAGCTCAGTGGGGCCAGGTGGCCACACGCTTGGGACACCCACGTTAGCCTGCAGGTGAGCAGGACTGCCTGGCATGAGGCCTGTTCTAGAACACAGTGTCGGCCGTCTCCTGGGTCTCCCTGGAAAAGACCAGCAGTGGGAATCTATAGGATGGTTTCTACTGGATGGGCATGGTTTCCCCACCATCCTAAGGTTGAAAAATCCTCTATGGAACAGTCTGTCACTGGGTCCCACGGGCTCTGCTCTCCTGATCTAACCACACCCCAAAGGCCCCACCTCCCAGCTCCATCCCTCTGGGGGTTGGTCTCAATGCATGAATCTGGGGTCCACAGTGGGAGCTGAGAGGCAGAGAGGCCCAAGTTCTGGGGGGAAGAGGCTCTCCCACCATTTAGCAGCCCGGTGGAGGGAGGGGACGCGCCTCGGCCACATTTTCTGGGGCTAGCGGGGGAGCAGGTGCAGCTGCTGGGCGTGGCAGGACCTGGGTCAGGGCCAACTGGGGAATGCAGCAGGGGCGGCCCCTCCCTGCAGGAACGTCTGAGTGCCAGGCGCCCGGGCGCAGCGGATGTGTCTCTGGCCTCAGCCCCCGGCCGCCATCCGGCTCCAGGCCGGCTGTCCTGCGCCAGCCCCTGGGGGCCTGAGCTGCATGGGGGCATGAATGGGGCTCTGTGGCTGGGCAACTGCTCTGCCAAAGGCAGCACAGGTGATGTGGGGATGGGGGAGGTGGTGGCAGTGGGAGAAACAGAGCTCTTTCTGGGCCTGGCATAACCCTGCATCGGAGTCCAGCCTGTGGCCCACCAGGGACCCACACTGTCAGGTCCCCAGGGACTATTGGGTAGAGGGTGTGCCCTGAGGGGGTGAACCAGCGGCCTTCTGCACCTGCACCCAGCAGGATGGCTGCTCCTTGGGGATCCCAAACCCCCTGCCCTCCCCCCTGCCTGCTGCTCTGAGTATTACACCTAAAGGGCCTGGATGGGGTAAAGACACATTAAAGCCCCACACACTCCAGCCTTCCTGCCCTGTAGGTGCTGAGTTCCTGGAACAGTGTTTACTCCTTCCCTCTTCACCCTGCTGGATCATAAGCCCCTCAAGGTTGGGAACGGGAAGGAGGGCACACTACTAGGATACTGCCCCCCAGCTCTGCTGGTGCCCCCTTGTTGGATACTCCTGAAGCCGTAGATGTTGGAAGCCATCTTGGAAATGGGGGTAGATGTCCAAGGGGTACACCTGCCAGAGCCCCCAGACCACCTGGGCTCTGGAAGGACCATGGTCAGCCGGATTCGAGCTAGAGGATCTGGGATGGAAAATACAGATGCTCAGAGCCCCCCACCTCCTGCTGTGAAGGGGGCTCCCTGTGGGTCTTCCAAAGAGCCTCACAGCACCTCTCCAGAGGGGATGGCTCTTAGCTGGTGTCAGTGTCAGGGAGACCAGACACACTGACCTGGGATGGGGTGGGGGTGGTCGTGGTCCCATCCACCGGGCCTCAGCAACCTGCACTGGGATCCATGCTGCAAGGGGACACGAACGGACTCCCTCCCCACTACCCTGCAGAGGAGGGGGCTGGAGGGCTGGGGTGGGCGGCGGTGAGGTAGCAACCTGGCCAGGGTCTTCCAGGGTCAGGAGATGGTCAGGGTGTCTGGGGACAGCTCTGGGATGGGGGGAGGGGCAGGGGCCCAAGGGTGAAGCCGGGTTGGTTGAAGACACACTTGGAACGAGTCTCCGGGTGGTCAGGGTTTCCTTTGCTTTGGGATGAGAACCCCCCTCCCCGCCCCCGGGAGCCCCTCGGAGCCCCAGGCTGCGGGTGCAGGTGGCCCCAGGTGCCCCGCCCGCGCCCCGCCCCCGCCGGCCCGCCTACCGCCGGCTGCGCAGCGCCCTCCCCGAGCTATTTTGAAAGTGACCCTGGGCTGCGCGGCCGCGGGGCGGCGGGGAGAGGCGCGGCGGGCGCGACGGGAACCATGACAGAAGATGACCGAGGCGGCGCTGGTGGAGGGCCAGGTCAAGCTGCGGGACGGCAAGAAGGTCGGGGCGCGCGGCGGGCGCGGGGCGGGCGCGGGGCGCGGCGGCCGCTTACGCTCCCTCTGTCCCCGCAGTGGAAGACTAGGTGGCTGGTGCTGCGCAAGCCGTCGCCGGTGGCAGGTGAGCGGGCGCGGGGCGCGGGGCACGGGCTGGCGGCGGGCGGCGGGCGGCGGGCGGCGGGCGGCAGGCGGCAGGCACCCCGGCCTCCAGAGCCTAGTCCTCCCGGAGCGCGGCCAGCTCGCCCGAAATAGCCGGCGGCGCCGGCCGGGCGGTAACCGGAGAGCGGAGCGCGCCGCCTTGGGGCCTGCTCCTGCCGGGACCCTCCCGTACCCCAGCTACCCGGGACGGCCGGCCGGGGCTGGGGCTGGGCGGTGGGGGCCCGCGGGGCAAGGCGGGCGGGTCGCAGGGGTCAGGAGCGCCCGGGCAGAGGGTGCTCTCCCCTTCTCCTGCGGGCGGGGGGAGCACCCCTGGGGAGGCGCCACCCCTGTGCGCCTGGGGGAATTGAGTGGTGCCCCTGAATCTGAATCCCGAGGGGACCCTTCAGGAGCGTCTACCCAGGGGGCCCTTCCCACCTTGGGTGGCGAGAACAGAGGCTGGGCCCCCAGGTAAGAACAGGGGTGCTTCTGCTGGGGAGAAGAGGCAAGACTAGGTTGTTGGGGGTGGGGGGAGTGACTGAGACTACCCAGCCCCCCTCAGTTGGGTCAGCACCCCCGGGAGGAGGCCAGCCCTCAAGCCCGGACAGAAACATTTGGCCTCAGTGAGACATCCTCTTGCATTTGGGGGGCTCAGAGCTCCCGGCCTGCAGCTGTTTCAGGAGACAGGTGTCCTGGCATTGGCCCAGGCACCCCTGGGTCTGTGTGGGGTGCTGGGCGTGTGACTGCCTACTGCCTCACACATGTGGGGCTGCCAGAATACCTTCCAGGGCGCCCAGGTGTCTGTCATTTCCCAGGAAGGATTGGGTGGGGGGTGCCCTCCCTGCTCTCTCTCCTAGGTTCCCTCATTCCCTGGACCGCGCCTGCTCACGGTTGCCATCCAAGGGCCTACTTTTGGCCGGGGACACACTTGGTGCGTTCCCAGGCCTCAGCTTCCCCTTCCAAGGGGGCCCCTATCTCCCCAGATGGCTTGCTCAGCCACCCAGTTCTTCCTGTCCAGACCCTGCACCTGGTGCCCCAGGGGCCCGTATCCAGGGTCAGGGCTGACCGACAAGGTGTGGGGCCTGGGAGACTGAGTGGACCCTGGAAGGCGGGATTGCAGAGGCACTGGTCAGAGCGAGGGCAGGGGGCAGCGGCACAGCCCCCAGTACCACTGAGGAGCCTTGGACCAGCTGTGGCTGGAGGCAGGGGCTGGCTGCAGGTTTGGGGGTGGGATGGACTGAAGAGTAGCCCCAGAGGTGGTCTTTGTCCCCCCTTCAGCCCTGGGGGGGTGGATTTTCTCTCAGTATCAGAGAGAGCTATCTGACCGGTGAGCTCCCTGCTGGACCCCGGGAGCACCTGCCCGCAGAGGGAGGGCCTTTCTGCACTGTGGGGAGTTTGCAGGTGTCCCTGGGATCCAGAATCTGGACCTCTAGGCCCCGGTGGTCATGGAGCCTTTCCTGAGCCTTCCTGTGTGTGCAGGAGCAATAGGAAAGGCAGGTTCCGTGCAGAGAGCACCGTAGGAGTAGGAACCTGGGGGGAAGCCCTCAGCAGAGGAACCAGGACTCGGTTTGAGGGTGTTTGTTGCAAGAGCGAGGCAGGACACTCCAGGCAGGGCCTTGCATGAGAACCTGGGTGGTGGAAGGGATGGAGGCCAATGCGAGGTAGGCTCCTGCCCCTCTGAGCCCACCTACCATCTCTCGTCCCTAGACCCAGAGTCTCACCCCGCCCCTCCTGCCCCCAGTCCTGGGGCACAAGGACCCGCCTCGCCATTCTTAGGCAGCCTGGTGGGGGCTGTGAGCCCAGCTGGTCTCCAACACCAGGGGTCGTGCAGGAGCGGGGCCTTGGCATGGGCCCCATGCGGCTGTCAGCCTCTCTAAGGAGGGCGTATTCCAAGAGAGCCAGGCACCAGGTGGAGGTGGTGGGGAGAGGCTGTGTCCCATGGGAATGGGCATGACGTCCCAGTCCCAGGCTGGGCAGGGAGCCAGAGGATGGAGTGTGAGCAGTGGCCAGCCTTTCTGTCCTCGTGGAGACCTCGAGGACATGCGGGGGGTGGGGCTGGGGGTTGGAGCCCCCAGGCTCAGATCTCGGTTTTGCTCACATGCACTGTGTGACCCACACCGGTCTCCGTCAGGCTCGTGCCATGGCACCTGCTGAGGGTGGATGGCAGCCTAGCAGGCAGAGGGCTGAGCCCCCACGGCCTGTGTGCCCCCACTGATGCCTGTGTTCTCGGGGTGGCCTGTCCTCGTGAGCCACACAGCCCTACACCTGTCCCCCGTGAACAGTGTGAATGTGTTTCCTTCCTGAGTCAGATCCTGAACAGGGCTGGGCCGGCGCTGTGTAACGCCTCCCGGCTTCAGCCTGGTTAGCAGCCCCTGTCCCCAGCTGCTGCCTCCAGGCTGCCCCTACCCAGCAGAGTCCCCTTGGGCTCTAGTGGCTCAGCTGAAGGCACTGTGCCAAGGTCACTGACAGGAGGACTGACTCCAGCCGCTGATGCTCCTGCTGCGTCCATCCGCGTGGGTGTGGATCTCTGTCTCCATCCTGCTACAGCCTCTCCCCAGGCCCAAGGCCGGAGGTGTGCCTCTCCCCGGCCTGCCCTCCCCCAGGCTCTCAGCCCCTGGCTGCTAGCGGCTTTGAGGGCTCATGACCCCATGGTTATTTTTACATCTGCACACTCTCATGTCCAGCCGCCTGCGTTTGTGCACGGTGTCCGATGGGCCTCTGCGCTCACGTGTCTGGAGAAACCAGCACAAGCCCCTCCCCACATGCCCCGGCCCCCACCCCCCAATCTGGGCTTCTAGGCCTTGGTAGTCATGGAGCCTTTCCTGAGCCTTCCCATGTGTGCAGGAGCAGTAGGAAAGGCAGGCCCTGTGTGGAGAGCACCACAGGAGTAGGAACCTGGCGGGAGCCCCCAGTAGAGGAACCAGGACTAGGTTCCTCTAGGAACATAGGTTCCCCCCCCCACCCCCTGTCCTTGTGTTGCCAGCACTTTCATCCCTCTGCCACATCTGCCCTGCTGGGAAGTCCTCCCCACCCCAGCCCCCCAGCCTGGCTGTCGCCATGGTGATCACACGGCCTGGCCCAGCCTAGAGCACCTCTTGCCTGACCAGCCTCTGCTCTGCCCCAGGCTCACCAGGCCCCTGACCTGGCACCGCATGCCACTCTTCCCCTCCCTCTCCTGCCCGCAAGCCCTTTGGGTTCCTGCCCCTGAGCCTTCACTCTGGCTGTTGCCTCCAGCACAGCACTGATCCCGGTGGGGCTGCGTGCTGGCGTCTGGCGTCACTTAGAAGTTTTCTGCATTATGTCCTTTGGGAGGGTCTCAGCCCTGCACTCAGGCCCCCGCAGCCCCTGTCATCTCTTTGACCATCTCCCCTCCTGGGGGTCAGCTCTGGGGGGTCTGGGCTGCCCCCCTGGTCCCTTGGCTGCTCACGAGGGGGATGATGGGGCAAGGGGCTTCAGAGTGGGAGGCATGGGGGCTCTGAGGGATCCCAGCAGGGGGTCTTCATGGGAACCTGTTGGACTGCCCTCGATCACAGCAGGGCACAGTTGCTGCAGGGCAGGGTGAGCTCAAGGGAGATCCTGGCCCAAGGCCCCCTGCTGGGGGGCTCTGTGCCTGCTGGTGGAGGGCATTTGCTGGGGGTTAGGGCTGTTAGCACCTGGCCTAGGCAGAGCAGTGTCCATTTCTCAGATGTAAAGCAGACTGAGCCTGAGTCTGTGGTCATAGATGTGATTGGGACAGGGCCAGCCAGTCTCCCACCATGGCACCTGTGCCCTTGGAGGGGCTCAGCAGCCACGGCAGTGGGGTGGGGTGTGTGCATGTATGTGTGCAGATATGTGGGTAAGCACACATGTGTGTGTCTTTGCTGGTGAGTGTGTGTGTGTGTACCTGTCAGTCGTTGTTGCCTTGGTTTACCTTGTTGTCACCATGAGCCCCTCTTTCCCCTGCCTCGGGCCTCCAGCTGCCCAGGCCCAGACCCTCTGTGGGCCCTGTGGATGGTCCCGCGTCCTGTCTCTCAGGCCACAGTGCAGCCTGGCCACCCTCTGGTGCCCTCTGGCCATGAGCTGGGCCCACACGGCCACATGGATGGGAGCCCAATAGGGGCCATTGGAGCAGGGGTGTCCGGTGCCCTTCCTGAGCTGCCGGCCAGGAGCCCTCACCAAGTGACCAGTCTTGTTGGTGAGGGGTGAGGCCATAGGGTGTCCGGTGGAGCTGTCCCTCTGGGGCAGGCTTCAGCATGCTGGCCCGTGTGTGTGCAGGGGTGCTGTGGCCCGGGAGGGGTGGATACGGTCTCTCCTGGGCTGGCCCTGCTCTGTCTCACTTCCTTCTGGTGCCTGTCGGTGAAGCTGGTTGGTGGTGAAGAGCGCTCCCAGGGAAGAGGTTTTTAAAATATGATCCATTTATTGCCCCAGGGGACACGGAGGGGAAGGGGCGGGAGCAGCTGCAGTCCCAGGGCGCCCCCCCGGGGCCTCACACTTGCTGCGCCCAACCTGGCCCCCTCCCCACCACCCCTTTCCCACCTGTGCTGCTGGGGCTTGGGGGCTCTTAGTGCGAGGTGGATGCCAGCTGCTTTAGCCGAAACCGGGCGGTGACCTGGGTCAGCTTCTCCCACCCCCAACTCTGGGCAGAAGGTGGGAGAGCGACACAGCCACCTCCTTCAGCCTGTTTGCAAGCAGGGACTTGGAGGATGTGCTAGTGTCCTGGGGCTGCAGAGATCTGACAAAGCCGGAATCCAAACAGATGGAACAGGTGCGTGAGGAGGGCCTCAGGGACGGATGCCGGCTCTCACCACGTGAGGGCGCTGTGGTGGCGGTGGCAGACTCCGCTCTAGGCTGAGACTCTGCAAAGTACCATCCCTCGCCAAATCTGGCCCTCTGCTTGTTTCTGCAATACAGTTTTATTGGAGCGTAGCTGTTCACTCACACGCTACTTTAGCTGCTTTCACAGTTAGGTCTCTGGGCCAGACGCTGCATGGTCCATGAGGCCAGAAGCAGTTCCCGTCTGGCTCTTTACAGAAAGCTGCATTGACCCTGCTTGTGGCTGTATTCCTGGGAGCATGACTCCTAGAACAAAGGAGGTGACAGTCTCACCCATCTGACAGATGGTTCCATGCTGTCCCTGTGCTTGAGCAGACGATGGCCTGCCAGCAAGAACCCACCTTCAGGGCTGCTGGGAGGGAGGACGGCTGGGGACGGCAGATAGACAAGGCACCGACTTCTACACAGACGACCCGCTGTGCCGGATCCCAGAGCCTACTGGGGGGAGGGAGCGGCAAGGGTGGTCGCCGTGTCCCAGCATGCGCGGGCGGCCTTGCCTGGTGCTCCCTCCTGAGGCTGGCCGTCCTGTAGCCCACAGAGGCTCGCTGTCCTGTAGGCGGGCCCTTCTCACGGCTCTCTCAGTGCCCAGACCTCTGGTGACACAGTTCCGGGGCATCTCCATCACAGAGCCAGAGCCAGGGGGGCAGGCCCAGCTGTGGAGTGTTCTGGGCCAACCTCTGCCCTGGGGGCCGGTGCACCATGCGAGACATTGCCCTGGAGCCTCTGTGTGGCTTGCTGGGGGCCATACCTCGAGCCTGAGACTCTCCCTCTGCAGGGGACGCAGGGGCGCATGGGGGCTCAGGGGCGGTGCCGCTGATGGCCTGTGCTACATGTCTTGCCCTGCTCCTGCAGACTGCCTGCTGATGCTGGTCTACAAGGACAAGGCGGAGCGAGCCAAGGGCCTCCGGGAGCGCAGCAGCCTGACGCTGGAGGACATCTGTGGGCTGGAGCCCGGCCTGCCCTACGAGGGCCTGGCCCACACCCTGGCCATCCTCTGCCTGTCCCAGGCCGTCATGCTGGGCTTCGAGAGCCGCGAGGCCATGTGCGCCTGGGACGCCCGCATCCGCTATGCGCTGGGCGAGGGTGAGTGGGGCCGGGGCGACACACACGGGGCGAGGACGGGGACCCTCACGCGCAGACTGCCAGAGCCGTGACGAGTGTGCCGAGCGCCTCCCTTGCCAGGGTCTGTGCCTTGGGCTTGCGGTCTGGGAGGGGATTTGGGGAGCAGCGGGGGCCGCGGGGTCGTCCAAGCTCCCTGACTCGTTCCTGTTACTTAGAACACGGCCCTTCCCCCGAGGGGCCTCTATCCCAGCACAGTGACTGTCCTCATGCTCCCCTTGGCTGCCGCTCCCCCCAAGCCTGGAGCCAGCGTACCAGGGGGAGTGAGGCCACAGAGACCCCGTCCCACTGCGCCGCCCACCAGGGGTGTGGTGCCTTCTGCGCCTGAGCCGGGGAGTCAAGGAGGGCCGGTGCAGGGGAGGCTGGGCTGGGTGCAGAGGTGGGGGGCCCCTGGTGAGCTGGGGGAGGAGGAGGGGCCTCATGGCAGATGCCAAGGAACACAGCCATCAAGATCAATGACGCTTTAACACGGTTTTTAAAACCCTCAGGATCAACGAACATAGCCTGTGATGAGCAGAACACTGACACTGACCCTGCCGCGATCCTGCCCTGCCTTCCCCTGCCCTCCTGACCCACCCCTGCAACCTTGACCAGCCTTGTCTTTATTTAGCCATTTGATACCCCATTCATCACGGACTTGTGCATTAATTTTAATTAGTTTTAATAAAAAATCATTATAATATCTCTGGCCTCAGCCACTGCGTGTTTGGGGGCTGAGCCAGGGGCTGCCCGGGGCTTGCTGGGGTCGAGTCGGCCTTATTAGGACAGGGAGGGTGGCCTCTGGACCAGGACTGCGTCTAGGAGCAGGAGGGCACTGGCTGGGCTGGGGTGAGGGGCAGCCGGGCCTCTGCTAGCGGTGACGCCCTCTTGCTCCTCCCTGCCCCCAGTGCATAGGTTTCATGTGGCGGTGGCGCCGGGCACCAAGCTGGAGAGCGGCCCTGCCACCCTTCACCTCTGCAATGATGTTCTCGTGCTGGCCAGGGACGTCCCCCCAGCGGTCATGGGCCAATGGAAGCTGTCCGACCTCCGGCGCTACGGGGCCGTGCCCAACGGGTTCATCTTTGAAGGCGGGACCAGGTGTGGGTACTGTAAGTACGTGGGGCCCTGAAACCTGCGGCTTGGAGCCGTGCGCCTCCCCCCGAACCCTCCCCGTCCCCAGCTGCGTGCATCTTGCTGGCATCCTGGGGACATGGCAGGCGAGGGTTCTGTGTCTCCAGACCTGGTGCTCAGTGAGGCCAGACCCTGTCTGGCCCTGGCTGCTGAGGGTAGGAGGAGGGGCACCCAGCTCCCTGGAGCCAGGCTGGCCCATCGCAATGCTTGGCCCTGGGTCTGGTCACGGAGCCCCAGGGCGTTTATGTTTGGACTTAATGAAAAGAGAAAAAGGGGAAATGAATGAGCATGTCCATTGAGGACATGCCGAGAACACATTTTTGGAGTGAGGATTCCTCGTGGCCACACCAGCTCCCGTGGTCCTTGAGCCCCAACAGCAGGGGCATGGGGGGAGGACAGGTGCCCTGAGGTGCAGGTGAGGCTGAGGGCCAGCCCCCCACACTGGAGTCCACAGTGGTGCCCTGGTGAGGAATGTGTTCCCAAAGTGTGCCTGGGGGCTGGAGCGGGCGGGAGCCGGCGGGAGTAGCAGAACCCGGTCCTTCTCCCATGGGGAGCTCGGCCCCTGTGGGGACGCCCATTGCTTGCCAAGTATGGCTGTGTGCACGGCATTGGGGGCAGGAGCCCCCTGCCCTCTGGCTGGAGGAGCCCAGGCCCACAGATGCTGGCTGCCCAGGGCTGGCATTGCAGCCCAGTGGCCTCCCAGTGACCTGTCCCATGCCCGGGACGACCTCAGTCAGGGTGTTGGGTTGGAGGGCTTTGGGTGGGAGCTATACACCTTTATCTGGGACCCCTTCCAGATGGGATCACAGCCCCCTCCCTTGTGTGAGGAGGCCCTGGAGGCTCTGAGCAGCAGGCCATCTCTCCCCACCTGTGCCCCTTCCATCTAGGGACACTGATACCCCAACTGACAGTCTCTCCCCAGCGGGAGGCCTATCACAGGTGGGTCCACAGGACTCTGGGACTTTGGTCCTGCCCAGAACTCCCCAGCAGAGGGACGGCGTTGGAGGGAGCGTGTTCGTGCTGGCTGGCTGGGTCCCTCCTTCTGCAAAGAGTGGGCAGGGTGGGACAGGCAGACGGGGACCACGTGCCAGTGGGTCCTGCCATGGGAGCCAGCCCTGGGGGGCAGCCTGTGGGGCCCTGCCTCCAAGGACCTAAGTCATATGCAGGTGAGGCTCCTGCTCAAGGCAGTGAGACATCTGAATTTTTTGATGGGTTGGGTCCTGGGCTTGGGGGAGGGGAAATGTCTGACGATGCAAAGGCAGACCGCGGGGGTGGGGTAGTGAGGTGCAGGGGGTTTGTGGGGCTGTGGTCTCCAGCTGTGGGGTGGGTGAACCAGGCCCTAGGGTGTCTGAGTTCTGAGCACAGCTTCCCCGGGGGTATGTGTGGTGAGACACCAGCCAGAGACCCCTCCTGCCAGATGTGCCCTCAGGCCCCCAAATTCTGGTATATTTGGTGGGGTCAGCACTCTGGGGTCCAGAGCAGAGGAGGAGAAGGGCACCCAACCGTGTGGGTGGTTGGAACTGGGCCACTGGGCAGTGGGTCCGGGGCAGCCCTCCCTCCACCAGATCCCATCCACGTGGGGGCCCTGGAGGAGGGAGAGTGGGGTGCAGACTGCCCAGGGGCAGTGCTGACGTGTGCGCCCAGGGAGGCCAGTCAGGGGACCCCTTGCCCCGGAGACCCTCAGATTTGCTGGGCGTGATGTAATAGGGTGTCAGATTGAAAATTCTGCCTCGGCATGTGGGGGCCCTCCCTGCCTGTGAATGATGGTGGGGATTCGGTGTGGCTGCTGTGAGGGTCGCTGTGACCTCCAGGGCTGCCGGGAGCCCAGAGGGAGCCCCCGTGGGGCCTTCCTGGGGCTGCTCCCTGGCGAGCCGGCACCCCGACAGGATGCTGACCTGGGATTCAGTACCCCCTGCGGCTCCGAGCTCTCCGGGGTGGGGGGGCAGCCGACCAAGAAGAATACCTGTGGGGTTGGTTCTGCAGGGCTCCATTGTTCAGAGACAAGTTTGCCAGGGCTCTGCCTGCATATGCTGGGTCAGAGGCCGTCACGTGGGGCCGCCGTGCCCCTGCCCATGTGGTCAGACCGCCGCCATCCAGCACCAGGGCCTCCCTGCAGGGATGTCAGAGTCTTGGGGCTGCTGTAGCCAGTGACCACAGACTGGGGCCTTAGAACAAGGAAAATGGATTCCTTCACAGTCACATCCACAGTCAAGGTGGATAAGGGGGCTGCCGGGGGGCTTCTCCTGCCTCTTCTAGCCCCTGGTGGCCCCTGGCAGCCATGGCCTTGTGGCCGCCCACTCCAGTCTCTCTGCTGTCACACAGCCATCTCCTGTATCTTCTCTGTGGGACACCAGTTGTGGGATTTAGGACCAGGCGATAACCCAGGATCACGTCTCATTTCAGTTGGTAAAAGACCATTGTTTCAGGGAAGGTCACAGTCCCAGGTTTGGAGTGTGACCTGTCCTTTGGGGACCACACTGTTCAGTCAACAACATGGGTCACCTTGTCTGTGAAGGTTTTAGAATTTGGATCCTGATGGGCCTGTGGCCCTGGGAGTGTTTGATCTGGAGGATGGAGAGCTGGGTTGGAATCGTTGGAAGGGCCTGGCCAGTCTGGGGCCTAAGAAATTAGCCTACACTGGGGCCTACAGTCTCAGCCCAACCCCTAGGCCCCCAGAACCACACCGTGTGGTGCTTGAGCACAGATGATTCTTCAGAGAGCAGGAAATGGTCCCCGGCCCCCTTTGCCCACCCCGAGTGTCAGGAGGCAGAGGCTCCGGGCTCTGACAGGTGTGGGCGTCAGGGTGGGGTATGACCAGGATTATTTGGCCGAGGCCCCTCTGGGCTCTCTGGGCGGGGCCCGGTATGTGGGGTTGTCGTGTGGTTCTGGGTCCCTCCCGGGTGGGCATTTCCTCTTTGTGGCCTCCATGTGGACGGTGGCCCGTTCAGAGTCAGATGGGAGTGGGCTTGTTAGCTGGGAGTCCAGGGTCTCCCAGGGTGGACTTGATTCTCTGTCTCTGGGTTGGTGGCAGCCCAGTGTGTATGGTTAGGGCTTTGGGGCAGGAACAGAGGATGCGACAAGGGGGGCCTGCCCAGAGCCCAGGGAGGGCAGGCCATGGGGAGGGTTGTGCGAGCTGAGCCTAAGGGTGAATGGAAGTTTTTTGGAGGGGGCCCAGAGGAGGTCTCTGTCCCTTGCATTAACGGGTTGTCCTGTCAAGGGCATTTCAAGGGCATTTCCACATCCACATAAGCCAGCTGTATTTACAAGTGATCAGGGTCCTTGGATGCTGAGGACGTAAGCAGGGGCCAGAAAGGTCCCTGAGCCTGTGGGGGAGGTGCATCGTGATTAGTCACTCTCAGAAATGCACCACCCCCCAGCCCAGATATCCTGCATGCTGGACCCTCCCCCACTCACTGTGCCCGGCTCTTCGGGGCACTATCCATGGCTTCAGCCTCTTGGAGCATGGTGGGCATTTCTAAGTGACCTCTTTTTTTTTTTTTTTAAAGAATGTATCTTTTAGGGGCATCTGGGTGGCTCAGTGGGTTAAAGCCTCTGCCTTCAGCTCAGGTCATGATCCCAGGGTCCTGGGATCGAGCTCCACATCGGGCTCTCTGCTTGGCAGGGAGTCTGGTTCCTCCTCTCCCTCTACCTGCCTCTCTACCTGTGCCTACTTGTGATCTCTGTCTGTCAAATAAATAAAATCTTATAAAAAATAAAAAGAATGTACCTTTTAATGTTTTATTGAAATTCAAATTTTTTTTTTAAAGATTTTATTTATTGAGAGAGAGTGGACGCACAAGCAGGGGGAAGGGCAGAGGGAGAGGGAGAAGCAGGCTTCCGCTGAGCAGGGAGCCTGACATGGAGCTCGATCCCAGGACCCCGGGATCGTGATCTGAGCCGAAGGCAGACGTGTCACTGACTGAGCCCTCCAGGTGCTCCTCAGTTTAGTTGTAAATGACTATTCAAGTGAGTTAGCCAGGAGGAACTCTCTTGCTGTGTGCTTTGAACACTTGCATTGTCCAGCTCTGCTAAGTCTGCTGGCGGGTGGACGTTGTGGTCCGCACACTGGGCGATCTGGATGGAGCTGGCTAAAGCCCTGAGCACAGCAGTGTGTGTCCAGCATGGACAGGTGACCTTCACAGTGTGTGCAGGAACCCCGCTAGGGGTGGGGGGCGGCAGATGGAAGGCTCAGGTTACGGAAAGCCTGTTTGGAGTCACAGGGAGCCATCGAAGGGCCTTGAGCGGGAGCATGCCACCCACATGTCTGTGTAGGGCGATGACTTTGGCCCTAGGCTTCAGATGGGATTGAGGTGGGGGGCCTGCAGGGGACTGTGAGAAAGCTCTGGGGGTGGTCTGAGGCCGAGTCAGTGGCATGTTTGGGTGGGAGGTCACTGGGAACTTCAGGAATGTTTACGGGGTGGTTGAAATGGAGAGAAAGGGACTGCCAGCCCCCGGGTGGGCCGGCGAAGGAGGAGTGCTTGCTGGGGCAAGGGTCCCAGGAGGGTGGAGCCCCTGCCCTGACCAGGCCTGCTGCTGTGCTTTGCCCGAGGGAGGCATCCAGCCCGTGCAAAGGCTTGGCAGCGGTTCCCTTCCCCTCAGCTGCACGTTAAGGGACACTTATGTTTGGGGTCATTTGACAGGGACGGTTCCAGGTTTCTAAGAGGAGATGCAGTCTGCTCTCTGGGTCCAGACCACCAGGTACATTACAGATGGTTTGTGATCGATCGCACCCCTCTGCTGGGAATTTCCCACATTGGGATTGGGAGTAGGCCTGGAATCTGTTGGCCCCTTGGACCTCATTAGGGGTTGGCGTCCCAGGCTGGTCCTGGGGTGCCTGAGTGTCCACAATGATGCCCTGGGCTTCTCCCCTGGGAGGGCTTCACTCTACTCTGTTTCCTTCTGGGCAAAAAGGCCCAAGGGGAAGGCACCGTGTCTCCTGGCCCTTGGGGACAGGCAGTGTGGCTTCCTGTGGGGGGCAGCCTCCTCCCCCATCGCCAAACACAAGATGTTCGGTCCTTGGACACAGAGTCCCACTCAAGACCGTCAGCTGGCCCTTGAGGAGAGGCAGAGAAATGTAAGATTGTGGGTCTGCCCTGAGGAGCCTCTTGCCTGAGCAGGGAGCGCCCAGGTGCCCAGTGTGCCCATCGGGTGATGGCGGCATGGCTACCTGAGAGGAAGGTGACTCACTGAGGAGTGGGCTTCAGGGAGCTGGAGAGGAGGAGCATCCCCTCCTCAGGGATGGAGCTCCCCTCCAGCAGCATTCCTACACCCTGCCCAGGGTGGGCTGCATTGTGCCACGGTGCCTGCAAGAGGACACAAGAATTACTTACTTTGCATTCACTGTGGCAAAATAGACACACACAGAATTTACCATGTTAACTGCGGTCAAGAGGCATTAAGTGCGCTCAGTGTCATGCAGCTGCCCCGCTGCCCTGTCTAGGCTGGCTGACACTCTGTCCCCCGTGGACACTAACCCGTCTGTCCCCTCCCCGGACCCCGACACCCACCATCTACTTTTTGTGTCTGGATCTGACTCCTGTATGGGGCTCGCGGAAGTGGGATCGCATGGTCCCTGTGTCTTCATGGCTGGCTCATTTCATGGAGCACAGCGTCCCTCAGGCTCATCCGTGCGGTAGCAGGTGTCAGGATGTCCTTCTTGCTCGAGGCTGAGCTCCGGTGCACTGGGCAGATAGATGGACCACTTCGTTTATCCGTCCCTCCATCTGTGGTTGCTACTGTGGTTGTTGGGGGCGCAGGCCTCTGCTCGGTGCCTGTTCTCAGTTCCTTTGGGCACACACGGGACGGGGGCTTGCTGGGTCTGCCTTTGATGTTTTGAGGACCCTCCACACTATTTTTCACGCCGACCCCTCCCACAGCGCACTGGGGTCCGGTTTCCCCACATTCCTGCCAACACCTGTTGTGTTCTGTGGTTTTGTTTTCAATCAGTCTTCCTGGAGGGTAAGACCATCAGAGGAGATAAAAAACTTGATTTTGAATGAATGTGTTTTTTTAAACTTTGGTCCTGTCTCTCAAAATAAGGGGAGAGAGAAATGAAATTCTGCTCAGCAGATGTTTGCCTCTGTTAGGGAGCCCTGTGCAAAATGATATCAGAGGGTCCCGGTCAGCTGCATTCTGAACAGAAATCTAACACAAGGCAGGTTGGTGCTGCCCGGGCAGAGTTTTCTAGAACCTTCTCCGCACGGAAGTCCTCCAGATGCTTCCAGGCACTTTCTCCCCAACGGGACTTCACCGTGTGCTCTTGGTCTCCATGGAGCTGGGACACCAAACTCAGGCAGAGCTCAGGGCCCTGGGGGTTATCTGGACTAACTGCCGCCCACGGAACTTGGCACATCCCATATTTGATTGGAAGAGTGTTTCTTTCTCGGGGTCGTGACTCCTTCCGTGTGATGTGACATCCTTCACGTTGGAGATATTGTCCTAGGAACTGACTGCACTTAAAAAGCCCGTGAGATTTGCCGGCGGCCCCCAAGACCCCAGCAGGTGCTGGCTTCCCGCTCAGCACAGTCTTTCTCCTCCCCATCCTGTTTGCCTGTGTCAGTGATCACAGGGCAAGAAATACCCTAAACTGGGCAGCTGTGTCTTTGCTGTGACTCTGTGGGTCAGGGATCTCTGCTCCATGGGGTGGACGGATCATTCAGGCTGTGGCATTGGTGGGTGGCCTGGCTGGGAGGCGCAGGATGGCCTCAGGCACGGACCCTGCCTGGGGCTGGGGCTTCATGGACAGGGATGGGGGAGCTGCAGGGGCTGTCTTCACAGTGACTGCATGGCAAAGCATACCCAAGTGCCAGGAACATTTTCTTGGGGGAAGGTCCACTCCTCCGGCTTCCCTCTTTCCGCCATACTGAGTGCTGGGCGTCCCCTGGGCAGCTGGCCCTGGGTGAGACACTGGGGTCCTAATGTTTCTGAAGTGGTCCTCGTGTATACGACATGGGGCCTGGATACCAGAACAGCATGCAGATGAGGGCACAAGCCAAGCAGAGGACCACAGGGTGTGATCTAGAGGAGGGGCTCCCTCCAAGCAGCACGGAGGGGATGATCAGGGCTCAGGGGTCCGGAACAGTGACGTCAGGTGAGCAAAGGCTCGATAAGTGAAGGAACATTACAGGTGGCCAAGGGGTGTTGATGGATGGGAGTGGCCGCCTCCTTGGGGGAAGGCTCAGGTGGGCTGGTGTACTTCGGGAGCTCCCGGGGTCCCCAGGGCCTAGGCTGGGGGAGTAGAGCCCACAGAGGCCAGCCAGCAATCAGCGGGCTGTGTGTCCCGGAGGCCTTCCCTCGAGGCTCGGGCAGCCCAGCCCTCAGAGCCATGTGCCGTCCCCAGGGAACCTCTGTGGTCAGCTCACTGGCGTGTGTGGGGGCGGCCGCCATGGCCCCAGGCCTCGCTGGCTGCGTCTTGGGAAGCGTGATGCTCAGCAGACGCCTGGTGGAATGCCGTCAGCTCCCCTCCCTTAGTAATGTGGTTTTTTATAGTCGGGGGACTGGTTGTGCCGTGGCCTCTGGCAGCTGACCATCTTGGGATTAGAGGCCCGGCCCTTTGTGCGAGCTGGCAGGCCGGCCCCCTCCTTGGGGTGGGGCAGCAGCCAGGCGGGACTCTGTGGGCCGGCCTTCTCCTCGACTGCCCTCCAGCCCGGGCCCAGGCACAGCTCACAGGAGACAAGCCGCGGCTCGGAGGCCCGTCCATCTGGCTGGAAGCTCTTTGGTGCCTGGATGTTTCCAGATGGTCCGCTGGCCAGGCTGGAGTCCCTCTTGGCCCTCTCCAGGCCTCAGTGTACTCATCTCTAAGTGGGCTTGTCACCTGCTTTCAGGGGGCTTTGAAACAATGGAGCTCCAGCAAGCAGAGGGAGCTGGAGCACCCCAATCCCTGGCGGGGGGCATTGCCTCGTGTGGGGGGCTGGCCTGAGTCCCCAGGATCCCGGGAAGACTGGTGGTGACCGTGGCCGGCAGCCAAGTTTTAACTAGGAAACGTTCCCCTTCCCTCTGCTGTCCGCCTGCAGGGGCGCTCTGGGACCTGGCCTTCCGGAACAAACATGCCTTTCTTTGGGCGACGGGTGGAGGGCAGGGTGCAGAGGGATTCTTGTGTGGTGACAGCAGCTGCGTGTCCAGTCCCATGTGGCTTGGTGTCCCCATTCACTGGGCGGGTAGTGAGGGATTTCATTCACGCTGGCGGGGCCGCAGCCGGGCTGTGCTGACTCACGCGGCCTGCCCTCTGCTGGCTGGGGCCCCTGTGGGCAGGACCTCGACCTCCACCCAGGCACACGTGGGCCCGGGTCCCCCCTGAAAACACACCCAGGAGGAGGTCCGTGCAGAGGGCATGGTGTATCGCTGACCATGGCAGAGCCGGCTGCCTCGTGTGTGGGGCAGGCCCACCTCACGCAGACTCTGACCCTCAGAGCAGCCCCGGGTCAGGAGACCAGGTTGGGGGGCAGCTATTGAGGTCAGGGGGCACCTCTTGAGGTCAGGGTCCCCCGGCTGCTTTCTGGCATGTGACCCCCACTCTAGGGCAGCCTGTCCCTTGCCCCTCTGATAAGCCAGGACACCCTCACAGGCATCTTCCTGTGGCCATGTCCTCCCGGGGCACCCCCAGCGCTCGGTCCTGGCCGGTGGACCCAGGACTCGGGACCAGAAGGATGGGATGCGCTCTCCTGGCACTGTCCTGGAATGCAGCATGGTGGCCACAGCTGGGCTGGGGCACACAGGCCCGGGGTGGCCAGGCGTGCGCCCTGGCTGCCCGGACAAGATGTGTGGGCCTGGAGGAGGACGGAGTGGGGCTTACGAGGGCCGGGTGGGGGCTCATCGGGTGCCCAGGGCACACTCCCCGCCACCCCCACTCCTGTGTGTGTGGTCCCCGCCTTCTGCATCCTGGTGTCCTCGGTGGCCCATCCTGCAGGGGTCCCTACCCACCCGTGTGGGACCAGGCGACACCAGGGTCTGTCTTCCCTCTGTAGGGGCCGGAGTGTTCTTCCTGTCCTCTGCCGAGGGTGAACAGATCAGCTTCCTGTTCGACTGCATTGTCCGTGGCATCTCCCCAACCAAGGGGCCCTTTGGGCTGCGGCCGGTCCTCCCAGGTGTGTGTGGGAGCATGGCTGGCGGGTGGGGTCTCAAGGATGGGTGGGGTCTCACCGGCGGGTGGGAGTGAGGTTGCCCTGAGCTCGCCTGCTCTTACCTACCCCCTTCCCAAGGTGTGGCTGGGGCACGTTCTCCAGGAGCCCTGGGCCAGGATGGAGCTGGATGCCGGAGGGTCAGGCTAGTCCAGGCATGTGGGGCTGCGAGCAGGGCTAGACCCCTGAGGTCCCGGCCCCTTTCTCCCACTGGAGGAAGGTCTGCCCTCCCCTCAGGGACAGTCCTGGGGGGACAAAGGCTGATTCTCATCACCTCCTTTGACTGAGGCCCACGGGGTGGGTGGTACCTGGGATTGCTTGTCACCTTGTCCAGGTGGGAGAGATCATGGCCTGTGGCCACGCGATCAATGAGCTCACATCTGTGGCCTCCTTGCATGGGCATCACAGTATGGGCCATTCAGGCCACCTGGGGAGGACAGAGGGGAGCGACCAGCCAGGTTCCCCTCCCCCCGCACGCCCCTGGGACAGGCTGGGAAGGAGGAGGCTACCACGACCAGAGCCTGCGGTCTGGACTCTGCGAGACAGTATGGCGGCGCCCTCTGCTGGCGCCCTCCTGCCTTGCAGACACAAGCGGGGCGTAGACAGCCGGGTGTGGGCGGGACCGTGAGACCAGTTGTGTGGACAGGTGTGGACAGGCCTGGCTGGCATTGCGTCTAGGCTCTGAGCTCATCCTGAGATGTGGCCTCCACTGGGTTAGGGTCATGCTCCAGGCCTTCTGGGATCTTGCGTTCACCCCCTGCTCAGTCGGATCCGCGTGGACACCAAGGGCGGGAGAGGCAGGCCACCCTACGCAGAGGGTTGGGAGGGGAGAAGGGAGAGTTCCGAGGTCTGCCCTGCCCTGAGCACAGCCCCTTGCACTCCCGTCTTGGTCCCACCACGGTCGGGGTGCACTCTCTCTGCACCCTCACTTTGCAGATGTGGACAAAAGCTCAGGGCATTCGTCCAGCGCCGGCGTCTCGCTGCCCCGTCTACTGCCGGAGGGGAAGTGGTCAGGAGGACACGCCCACGTCCCCACCCTGGACCTCACCTGCCGGCTTTGGGGCACAGGACATGGGCTGGTGGCCGTGGCCGAGGGGCCTGGAGGGGGCAGGCGCCCTGAGATTGGTGTCCTGTGGCTGGGGTGCAGGCGTGGGGAGGAGCTGGGACTCCTGGGGGGGGTCCCCCGTGGCCCTGCAGTGGCCTCGAAGCACGCTCAGCACACGTGTGGCCCCGGAGGTGCGGGACTCTGAGGCCGGGGGTCCGGGGTCGGGAACTGAGGCCACGTCTCTGCTGACTGTCCTCTTTGCCGCAGACCCGAGCCCCGGGGGACCCGCCACCGCTGAGGAGCGCGTAGCCCAGGAGGCCCTGGAAGCCCTGAAGCTGGAGAAGCGACTCAGCCTCCTCTCCCACGGGGTCAGGCCCGGCAGCAGCGGAGGTAGGCGGCCTGGGCTGGAGCGGGCGGGGGCGGGGCCGCGGAGGGGGCGGGGCCACCACCGTGGGGAAGGCCTGGGCTCCTGTGCTTTTGCGCATTCGTTCCCTCTCTGTCTACTCATTCGTTCGTTCTCCCCTCTGCTCACTCATTCATTCATTCCCCTCTGCTCACTCATTCATTCCTTGGCCTTTGCTCACTCATTCTCCTTCTGCTCATTCGTCCTCCCTGCTCACTCACACCTTCATTCATTGCCTACCCCGGCTCTCTCATTCCGCCCTCCCCACAACTCATTCGTCCCGTCGTCCCCTCACGGGTGATGTTGCTGGCCTTGGCCCTGACCGGAGGCACAGTGCTTCTAGACAGCGGGGAGGGCTGGTGTGAATTTTTGCTGCCCATGCCTCTTGTGGTCGAGCTTTACTGTTCGTGCCCAGCTGACAGGTCCCTTCTTGGCAGCCTGCGACTCTCAATTTGCTGCAAAACAGATAGAAGGGGTTGTGGCCATGTGAGGGACGCGGCTGGGGATGGGGGTGGGGAGCTGCCCTGTGGGGCCTGTCTGTCCTCTCTGACTGCTGCCAGTCTCCGGGGGTGCACTGGGAGCACGGTGGCCTGCCCCTAGAACAGGGAGCCTCGATTTGCATCAAGCGGCAACCTTCCGGGGGCTCACTTCTGGTTCCCAGAGGGCAGTGGCCAAGGAGGCTGGAGGGAGAGCATGGATTCCCAAGGGGGCTGGAGGTGTGAAGGACTGGTATTCGACAAGGAGCTGGAACTCCCGCTGCCAGCTTGTGCACCAGCCTCCAGGCAGTGGGGAAGCTTGGGTAGGGGGCAGGGTGGGCCCTTGGCTGATGTCGCCCCCAGCCCCCCCGAACCTGCTCCTGACCCCCAGAGCAGCACCCACACCCCCAACCTCCCTGCACTCTGTCTCAGGGGATGACCGCAGCCTGTCCAGCTCATCCTCGGAGGCCAGCCACTCAGACGTCAGTGCCGGCAGCCGACTCACAGCATGGCCAGAGCCATCCCTGTCCTCGGCCAGCACGTCGCAGGAGGGCCCGGGGCTGGCGGCTGCCCAGGTGTCTGGAGAGGCTGCGCCGGGCATCTCCAGGCAGCCCCCTAAGCCACTGCGGCCCCGGCAGCTGCAGGAAGTTGGCCGCCAGAGCTCCTCGGACAGTGGCATAGCCACAGGCAGCCACTCCTCCTACTCAGGCAGCTTCTCGTCCTGTGCCGGCAGCAGCCTGGATGTGTGGCGCACGGGGGACGAGTTTGGCTCCTTGCTCAGCCTGCCGCCAGTGGCTGGGGTGCCTGAGCCCAGCCTGTGCGCCTGCCCGCCAGGGACAGCTGAGTACCAAGTGCCTACGGCCCAGCGGCACCATTATGACACACCGCGCAGCCTGCGCCAGGCCCCCAGGGACCAGAGCCCGGCCGCGCAGGGTGGCCCCGACGACCCTGGGGCTGGGGACTCGGGGGGCCAGATGTCCACGGGGTGTCCCTCCAGCTGGCTGGGCACGAGGCGGCGGGGACAAGCAACGGAGGCCCCGGGCTGTGAGGCCCCTGGCGAGGGCTGGGAAGCAGGCAGCCCCCATGCTGGGCACCCTCCGGCTTTCTTTTCCACCTGTCCGGTCTGTGGAGGACTCAAGGTAAACTCCCCTCCCTGAGAGCCGCAGCCTAGGCCCGTTGCTGCGGGGGCTGCGTTCTGTCCCTCCTGGCAGAGTGAAGGGGAGGCGGTACCCTTTGTGTTGTCGTGAAGCCTGAGACTGTGGGCATGGTGGCGGCACGGTGGGGAGGGCCTGGAGGAAGGGGTGACACCCCCAGAGCCTGCCCTCTGGGGAGCGGAGCCTGCAGAGTGGGCTCCCGGGACTTGGAGAGGCCCAGTGGCCTGCAGCTGCAAATGCGTTCTGGAAAGTGGGACGCTCCTGTTGGCGCCGGCTGGGCGCTCCTGGCATCCCAAAGCCCGCGCGAGGAGCAGGTGCTGGAGACACAGGCAGCACTGTGTCCTGGCCGACTTGTGCCACACCCTGGGAGTGAGTGGGGTTGGGAGGCCCCTCACTGGCCATGGCCGCCTCCCTGTCCTGTTCACTGCCTACCCAGGGGATGGCCGTGCTTGACCTCTTGGATCCGTGCCCTCTGTTGTGCATAGGCGTGCTGCATGGGACGTGTGGCACAAGGCATGCAGGACGAGATTTGCCTGTCTGCCCCATGTGTCCTCTGGGAAGCAGTACCACAGGGGCCCATCTTACAGGGGAGGAAACTGAGGCTCAGGGGTTACAGGGACTTGTCGGATCTGGGTCTCCTGGCATGCGGACTGTCATGGCTCACCCACCAGCCTGTTCTCACACCTGCAGGCTTCCGGGCCAGGGGCAGGCGGGGAGGGCCTGGCTGCAGCCCCCGCCGAGCAGGGAGCAAGGTGGTGATGTCCTTGCAGTGGCCAGCCCACGGTGTCAGCTTGCCAGGAAGCCCCACGAAGGCTCCGGGACCCGCAGCTCACTCCCCCGCCCACCTTCCTGGCTGAGGCTCATGGTGGGGACCAGAGGAGGCCAGGGTTCCCAGGGCCCATTCATGTGCATTTGGAGGGCATGTGGGCGACCCAGGGGTGCAGCAGCTTCTGGCACCCTCCATGATCTGTCTGCATGGGGTGCAGCTGCCTGGCCTGGTTTTGTCCCTTCGTTCCGCGGCTTTGTGCCTATGCAGTTCTGGACGCGGGCAGCACCGTCCTGCACTGTCTGCCTTCAGACCCCGGCTGGGGGGCAAGCCGCTCATCTGTAAAGATTTGGCTTTGTACCTTTACTGTCGGCTGAAGACCTTTGTTGCTCTCTGACGTTTTTAAAAACCTGACACTGTTTGTAATACATTCTTAGACTGGAAATAAACTGTTCTTTTCTTACCGTCTTGTCCTTTTCCATTTGCCAGCCCCTCCCCCTCCCACCCAAGCCCTCTCAGTGGGGCCTTTGACTGTCTCTGAAATCTGGGGGCCCAGGCCTCCAGCCTATGGGTTTTGGGGGCAGCCTGGGGCCTCTCCTGGGTAGGCTGCTTTCAGCCAGAGTGCCCTGGAAGCCTGAGAAAGGAGAGGCAGCGCCTGGCGACCGACAGGGCCTGTGTGTGTGATGCGTGTGCACTCACGTGTGATGTGTGCATGCGTGAGCATTCATTTGCATGTATGTGTGCTGTGCACAGGGTGTGTAACGTGTGTGCATGTGTCTGTAGTGTGTACACAGGCTACATACATTTGCATATATGTGCGTGCACGGTGTTCAGGTGCAGGTCTGATGTGGAATGTGTGTGCATGTGATGCATGCACAGGAATGTGCATCTGTGCACACGCATGTGTTTGTATGCGGCGTGTGTGCATCGCACATGTGGCGTCGGTGTGCATGAATGCATGCGTGTGTGCCTGTGCATGTGTGGCGTGTGTGTGCCTGTGCACATGTGTGCTCTACCTCGTGCGTGCACTGTGTGTGGCATGTCCCCCTGTTCAGTGGACCACGGCGAGGTCCCTGATGGTCACTTGGACTCAGGCAGGGGGCTCCCTTTGTCCAAGTGACGCCAGGGGGCATCCTGCTCTGAGCCTGGAGCCCTCAGGCCCTCCCATCTCCCCCCTTTGGGTGGCAGAGCTCCCACCTCACGTTTCCTGCACATCCCAGGGGCCACGCCCCCCCCGTCCCACCCATTTTCACCCTTGTCCATCACCCTGCTGGAGGAGCCAGCTCTGCACTGCCCCCAGAGTTGGGAGCTCTTGAGTGGGGTTCTTGTGCCCTGCAGTGTGAGGAAAGCCAGGCTTCGGGGGCTGAGCCGCACCCGCCCTGCCAGCTGGGTGGCCTTGGACAAGTTACTACACATCTTTGAGCCTCCGTTTCCTCCTGCTTAGATGGGGACAGCAGTCCCTATCTCTCTGGGCACACGGAGAGGGTCTAACGAGGTGGCAGAGGCACGCAGGCGGTAGATGTCTATTCACAGGAGCCGTCATCAGACTCGCTCTTGTCACCTCCGCCCCGAGGCACCCCAGCCAGTCTGGCTGCCAAGGAAATAAGACTGTGAGCTGCCAGGGCCACGAGATGGGGGCGGGGGTGGCAGCTGCTGCTGCTGCTGGGGTCCCATGTTGTCTGGGCTCAGTCCTGCTGCACTCACAGGGGTTCCCGGCCTCAGACAGCCTGGGAGGGTGGCAGGCGTCTTCGACCAGAGCCTGCTGAGGCCCCAGAGTCTGCTTTGCCCTCTCCCCACCGTAAGAAGCGAGGGGGTGCTGGCCAGTGCCGGGCATCCTGTGGACCCCTGCCCCTGGTGGGCATCCTGGCTGTGGACTCCGTCTCCTCAACTGAGGTGGACCCCTGGCTCTTCAGGGAAAGTCCGTCTGGGGGTGAGGCAGTGGGGACGGGCTGTGGCCTGCCTGGGACTCCGGCACAGCTGGAGCTGGTCTTGGCTGGAGGTGTGGCAGTGCCACTGGGCTGGTCGGGGTTGGGCTATCGTGTGAAGTCCTCAGCCAGAGGAGGGAAGGAGCCACAGGAATGGCCACTGACTGGCGTGGCCCTCTGGGGGCGTTGGTGGCCAAGGCATCTTGTGGGATGGAGTGACTCCGGAGGAGGAGGGCCCGGCCCTCCACAGCTGCCCCTGCACTCCAGCATAGCCCTGGGAATGGGGTCTGGGGCCCAGGGGCCTTGCCTGGTGGGGCTGAGTGCCCCTGGAATGGTTAGACCCGTGCTGGGAGTCCTCTCTCCTCGTCCCCCCAGAGCATGTGCAACCCACTTCCCCAGAACTGGGGGTCAGGGGTCCTGGCCCCCAGCAAGGGCCTAGGGTAGATCTGAATCCCACTGGTGCTCAGTGCTGGGTTTGAGGCTGCGCCTGCTGGACTGGCCCCCAGAAGCAGATGCAGCCTGGGGGGGGCCGCGGGTGGTGAGGAATGGATCTGTGGCTCCTGGTGGGCACTGGCCTCCTGACACAGGGTCAGAGGTCAGACACCCACTGCCGAAGTCCCAGACCCTCAAAAGGGCTCCTTAGCACTAGATGACGGTGAGACCGGCTCAGCGTGCCCAGGACTGTCCCTTGAGCCTGGCCCTAGGGCCAGGGTTGGGGTGCTCTGACTCGAGTCTGTGGCATCCAGCTAGGTTCCCCGGAGCGGGCTTGGGGTTTCTGCAGCCCCAGCCCTGTTCCCAGTTCTCCACGAGGTGCTACCACTGAGCTGGGATCCCCACACTGAGGGCGGATGCCAGGTCCTCTCCCCTCACTTGCCCTGGGCCCATCCCTCGAGGGCTTTAGGAGGTGAGGCCCAAGCTCAGTGACCATGCCAGCCATGGGCCACTGTCCCTCCCCCTGGTCAGACCCTGCCCTCAGCCCTGAGGCCACCAGGACCCCTCCCTCTGCTCATCCCTCCACATGTGCCATCAGGCACCACGAAGAGGCTGTTCTGAGTTCAGGGGACTCATCTGGTCCCTCTGGCCTCTGTGGGCCCCTCCATGGGCGCTGCTGGGGGAGGGGTTGTGGGGCCCCAGGAGTTCCTTCTTCAGCCTCTGTGCTCCTGGGGGCCACACCCCCTGCCATGCAACTGCAGACAGAGGCCAGGGGCTAGAGCTGCCAAGCCCTCTCCCCAGAATGGGGCAAACAGGGGTCAGGGCTGGTGGGCCAGCTGGAGTCCTGGGACATGTGGGTAAGAGGCACCTGGGAGATGAGGTGTTTGGGCCCCCAGTGATCCTGGGGCCAGCATCCTGGTCGACAAGCTGGGGCGGGGGGAGCGGGAGCCGAATGGACAGACTGATGCATGTTCTCTTTGGTCTAGGGAGCAGTGGCCTCACCTCCCCGCCTTCTGATGATGCATTCAGGTGGGTCTCAGCTCTAGGACCAACTCCGCTGGGGCCTTGGGACAAAGGAAGTAGGGGGACGTAGTGGCTGCCTTCATGGCCCAGTGGGAAGTTCTCTACCACTCAAGCCGGCAGGTGCTAGGGGACAGTGGGAGGCAGTGGACAGAGGGTGACACGGGCAGTGAGGGGGGAAAGTGCGCAGCCCCCGCCAGAGTGGGGCAGGCCCAGGCAGGGAGTGGAGGACAAGTGTGGCCAGCTTGCCCAGAGGGGTATGTGGATGGAGTGGTTAGGGTGGGGCTGCCTTGGAGCCTCAGCCTTCAGGAGGAAGCCATGTCCTTGGGGTGAGGGGTCCCTGTGATGGGCAGGGAGTGAGGGGAAAGCTTGGGGTCTCCAAGGCCCAGTTAGAAGGTGAGGGCTGGGCAGAAGCTTGCTGTCACCAGGGGAAGGTCTGGAAGGTGCGGTTGGCGGTGGGGAGCTGGAGGTCAGGGGTCAGCTCTGTGCCTTATCTTCTTGGTGGAGCCTCTGGGCTGGGGATGGGGATGTCCTAAGGAGCTCAGATTCTCCATCTTTCTTTAGAGATCTGACACCTGTTGGGGCCAGACCCTGCAGGCTGACTCTGAGTGGACCTTTGGGGGCAGGAGTGGGTGGGCAGGGCTGGTGGCAAGCAGGGTCCACAGGAATGGCCCACACCAACTGGCCTTGGGGTTCCCTGGGTTGGGATAGGGCCCCGAGGACCACCCCTGACAATGCTATTCTCTGATACTCAATTCCAGACGGTCCTGGACACGTCCTCCTGCTGTCCACCCACCTCCCCGTAGGGTGCTGGGGATGTCTTTGACCTTGACATGTGGGGGTGGGGCATCAGGACCTGCTGGGGGATACAGCCCTTCCTACTGAGGTCAGGGGCTGGGGGATGTGGGGCCCAAGCCTGGTGGGACAGAGCAGCTTTCCTGTGTGGCCAAGGGCAGTGCCAGGCATTGGGCCGTCCAGAACCCTCTGCCCCTCTCCTGCCTCCTCCTCCCTTCCAACCGACAACTGTGGACTGGGCAAGATGTGGGTCCAACCTAAAACTAGCTGCTATGTCTTGGGGACGTGTCCACGTGACTTTGGGGCCAAGGCCCCCTCCTCGGCTTTGAGAGGCTTCTGTGCAGAGGCCTGGCTTCCTTCCTGGTCTCCCCTCAGACCCCGTTTCAGCCCCTGCAGAGTTCCACCCAGGTCTCTACTCTCACCCACTATTCCATCTTGTCTTCTATCCCTTGGCACACGCCTCCTTCTCCAGGCAGCCTGCCAGGGTCTTCCCTGGCCTCGCTGGTCTAGGTGCTCTCCTGAGTGCTTCACCTCGTGGGAAGAGGATTTGCACCTGCCCCTCTGTGTGCCAGGGTCCCCTCCAGGCCAATCGAGAGAGAGTCCCACACTGTTGGGGCAAGCTGGAGCGCTGTGGGTCCTCCTCATCTGGGAACAGTCCTGGCTCTGAGTCTCTGGGACGTGCAGGCCTCCCCTCGCATCTGGGGGGCCTCGGGCATCCGTGTTCCATATTTTATATCAGTAAAGTGAGCATGGCCTCCTGAGGGGGTCCCATCGTGCAGGGACCATGCATTGCAAGGAGGTGGGGATTGTCGCTCAGTACCACCAGGCAGGGAGGGGACAGGAATCTTGTGACTTGCTTTGGTTCATGGAGTCAGGTGGGGGCACCTACATGGCCGGACCCCATATGGCTCTGTGGGCTGGTGTCTGTTCCTCCCTGAGCTCAGGGCTCCTGGGGCCTCCCCGTCCCTGCTGGGAGCAAGCCCGAAGTCCTGTGCCTCCCACCCCTGGCCTTGCTGGAGCAGCTAAAGGGCACGAGGGTGACAGGCACCCAAGCAGGTGTGGACCTTCAGAGGGCACCTTGGGGCAGCAAGTGTCGTGTGAGGGGACAGGGCACTGTGCGAGATGGTGGCTGCCCACTGAAGTCCCCAGCTCTGGCCTTGGCTCTGTCGACCTGTGAGCAGGCCACTCAGGGATGACAGAATGACATTTGCTACTAGGAAATTGGGGATGTCCCTGGGGCCATCCTGGAGGAGGTGTCCCTGTGGATGGAGGTGTGGACCTGCAGGGGGGGGCTTTCTGTGGAGGCTCACTTATCCAGAGAGGGTCCCTAAAGCCTTGAGCCGGGGTGGGGGTGAGTGGTGATACGGGGGGACAGCCATCAGTGTTGAGGACGGGCGGCAGGGGCTGAAGTGAGAGCAGTGTGTTCACTGGACTGCAGCAGGCCACAGGGCATCCATGGGAGCAGCTCAGCCGTGATCTGACCACTATGCCAGGAGAGGAGTACCCCCTTCTAGAAGCTCCTGGTGAGGGGAAGCTCAGGAACTCAGAAAGGGCAGGGCTGGGCCGGCAGAACCCGAGAGCCAGGGGCCTTGGATGGGGTGCCGGAGGGGGTGGGCACGGAGCTCTCTGCCCCCAGAGACTCACTGACTTCCCCCCACAGGAGCCCCAGGGTCCGAGAGACCGTGCAGCGAGGCGCCCCCCTATGTGAACGTCCCCGTCAGCCCCTCCCCCAAAGCGCAGCTGCAGTACCTGGGCCTGGAGCTCCAGGGGGCCAGCGCCGGGATCCGAGGTGGGTCCCCATGTTGGGGATGCAGGCCTTGGCAGTGGAGAGGGACTCCTCCTTCCAGGACCCCCACCGGTCCAGATTCTTACTGAGCTGTGTCCCTGAGGGTGTGGCCCCACCTTCCTCCCAGCTCAGCAACACCCCTACCAAGCTCCAGTCCTGGGTCCCATCCCCTCTTCCAGGCCAAGGCCTCTGCAGGGAGGGCAGGGGGGGCGCTGGCGGGGGCTGTGCGGGGGTGCGGGGGCCGGCCAACCAGCTCATCTGGGCTACTTTCAGGGGCTGGTGCATCCCGCTACGCGCAGATTGACATTGTGGCCACTGAGGCGGCCCACAGGGCAGGGGCCCGGCACGCACAGACCCGGGAGGAGAGGCTGCCAGAGCTGGACCAGAGAAGGAAGGGGACCCCAAGGTGAGGACAGCGCCCCCGCTGGGACGGGGCAGCTCAGCCAGCTGGCCTCGCTGTGGCTGCCCACAGCCCAGAGCACCAGGGGGCCCTGAGGGGACCGGAGAGCAGCACGCACAGCTCTGGGATGCAAAGCGCCCTCCCCTTCCCTGGATGTCGTGGCCTCCAGACTCAGGCCAAGACTGCCGTTGGGAACACACAGCCCCTAACCACAGCAGGGCCAGACCAGGCCCCATCCCTGCCAAGCGTCCTGTAGCTGCCTCCCTCTGTCCCACACCCGGGTCACTGCTGCCTTGGGCCTGGGGACTGTGCCATCCGTGAGCCCTGGGGGTAGCGGGACTGTCCCCCTTCAGCCCGGTCAGGCTGCTGGTACGGCCCGCACATGCGTTTACTGGACTGTGTTGCTTCTTAGGACCCATTATTGTTAGACCTGTAAATAGTTAAAAATTGTTAACGTTCTATTTTTAACATGCACATTATTTTCCTGAAGGATGAGGTGCTTTCTCTTCCTTGGGCTGTAGCTTAGCCTGACCCGGATGTGGTTCTGTTGTCATGACACAGCACAGGCGCTCAGGGCCCCGGTTATCCCCGCCTTGGCAGGTCTGGGTAGGGTTTCCATGTTTCCTCCCAACAGTGCCTATAGCCTTGGGGAAGCTGTGTGGCATTTTCACAACTCTGTGAGCAGGAGGGAATGCTCATGGCTCCAGTGGCCGAGGGGAGTCTGGGTGCTGGGAAGTTTCCAGAGTTGGCAGTGGGGCTTCCTGATATTCCTCCCTTGTCATGAAAGGGAAGCATCAGACTGGGCCTTCTGACCCTGGTCTCAGAGAGGAGATGAGGCTCTGATCTGCCTGGCTGGGGTCTCCATCCACAGCCTACTCAGAGACATTCCTCCCTTCTTCCCGCCCTTCTCCCTCCCATCCATCCAGCATCCACCATCCACCCACTGTCCATTTGCCATCCATCCATCCCTCTATTCACCCACCATCCATTAATCCACTTCCATCATCCATCCATCCACCTACCATGCAACACCCACCATCCATCACCACCATCCCTCCACCCATGAACCATCCATCCACCTTCCATCATCCATCCCCCATCCAACAACCACCCATCCCCCATCCACCATGCATCTCGCACCCGTCAATCAATTCATCACCCACTCACCATCCATCCATCCATCCACTACTCACCATCCATTCCCGATCCATCCATCCATATCCCTCTCCCACCCCACTCTGACCCACTAAGGACCCCGTGAGTCCAACAGTAGTGTAATCGGCTGACACTCAGGTTCTCCTCCTCAGCTGAGACCTCTCAGGTCGACGGGTTTCAGAACATCAGCACCTTTCTCCTTGCCTCATCTTCTGAGCTGACATCTGACTGCTGGGGAAGCTTGCGAGTCAAGGCAGAGGGAAATAGGCTCTGCCGTGAGCCTCTGGGATGCAAAGGCCTCAGGGTTGAACCTATAAGCAAGTCAGATTCTAACCCTCAAATGCCCCCATTAGCTTGCCCTGGACAAGATTCTGTGGGAGTCAGACTTCCTTTTTAAATTCCAAGGGGGGGAGCAAGGCATGGGGTTCACATCCCAGTCCAAGGTTCCAGTAGTGCCGGGCTGCCCTCTGGGGGAGAGGGGGCTCAGGCATCCATGCACACCAGCTCTGGGATAGGCAGCTTGGAGTTCTGGCCTTACCAGTGACCCTGAGTAGCTGCAATCTGGGGTCTCTTGTTTTCAAAATGAAATAAGGCTGCTGTAAGGGCCTTATTCTGTAAGGCTGGAACAGGGAAATGGATCTATCAAGGAATAGCTCCCCGGGGGCCTCAGCCAGGCCTGGCCCAGCCCCCACATACACTATGGTGCTTTGGCAGGGTGGGGGGCTGCGGAGGGTGACCCCCTCTGGCCCAGGAGGCCTCCGGGGCTGCTGGGCTCGGCCTGCTATGTCAGTCACACAAGCAGAGCAGGGCGGGACAGCCACCTGTCCTTCCTTCAGAGCCGCGAAGGCAGGCACAGTGCTCTGTGCCTGGAGCCCCACTCTGGGACCAGGTGGGCTGAGCTGTTGCAGCTGCCCTAAGGCAACAGTCACGTGGCTTCATGTGGAGGTTTTAGGGACCCTGTGTAACTGAACCCAAGTTCCACCTGCCCGATGGTGCTGCAGAGACATCTAGAGTTGGTAACAGAAAGGGGTTTATCCAAGAGGCATGGAGGGGGAGACAGGGTGGGGGGGAAGGGGGGCTGAGGGGGAAGAGGTGGGGGGTAATCCTCACGGCCACTTCCCCAAAGTGGGGGCGCCAGGCAAACATGATGGTGATGGAGAAGCTCTGGGTGATGAGTTGCTGCCACGTGGGTGAGGCCCAGCGGTCATCAGTCCCACTAACACTTTGGTTCCCAGTCCTGCCCAGGCCTGGACCTGTGCCTGGGAAGGGCTCCTCACCTCTGCAGAGACGTGAGAGGTGGCCTGGCCAGGACCCCTGCAGCCTGGCTCATGCCCTTGGGGGTCCTCCTTGGGCGGGCAGTGCTGCACACACTGCCGGAGGTCTAGGGCCCTCAGATACAGGCTTGGATCGAGTGACTTCATTCTGGAATGTCAGCGCTACACGATTCCCCCGCCACACCATGCAGGGGCCCCATCCAGAGCCATCCTGAGTGCTGAAGCCCGTCCTCTCTCCTCTTGCCATACTTGGAGCCGGGTCTCTGCCTCCATTGCCGTTAAACCTTGAAGTTCCTACTTTCATCTCTTGCTGGAACATTTTGTTCTATGAAATTGCTCTTCACTTACGGGGGCTTTTCTTGGACATTCTGACGTCTCCTCTCTGGCCTCTCCTGGGTCCTGCTCCGAGCATGGAGCACCCGCTTGCCCTTTGAGTTCATGTATGGTTTCCCCTCTTTTTCTTGTGGTTCCTTGTGAGATTTCCTCCCCTTGCTTATCTGAGTCTTTGGGCGGGTGGTTTACTTCTGCCATCAAAAGCTCATTCCCAAGCTCGTCCCGGCTTCTTATGGTGTCCCGTTGTTGCTCGGATGCACTTTTGTCTTTGAGGGGTTTCTTAGTTTTGCTTAAAAACAGAAAGCCACAGGTCACCACCGACCACAAGCAGAGGGCACTTGCAGTCGCAGACATTCCTTCCAGCCCTTCGGAGGCAACGCCCACCCTGCCAGGGGACCACTGTTTTCACCACCATTCCTAGCAGCTCATTCTGTCTCTTTGATAGCTGACTTCTTTGGCTCAGAACGTTTCCGAGATTCTCCAACAATGTAGGTAACTGCACGCATTCCATGACATGAACACACTGAATGTTTTGTCTCTCTGTGGGTGAACATGTAGCTTGTTTCTGATTTTGAATGAGATAGTTGAACACGAATTGAACAGTTTTCTTGTGCTGGGCCTTTTTTTTTTTTTTTTTTTTTTAAGATTTTATTTATTTATTTATTTGACGCAGAAAGAGGGACAGCAAGAGAGGGAGGACAAGCAGGGGGAGCGGGAGAGGGAGAAGCAGGCTTCCCGAGGGGCAGGGAGCCCGATGTGGGACTCGATCCCAGGATCCCAAGATCATGACCTGAGCCAAAGGCAGATGTTTAATGACTGAGCCACCCAGGCGCCTCTTGTGCTGGGCCTCTTGTGGACACACGCCCTCCAGTCCCTTGGAAACTCAGGTGATCGGAGGAGGAACTGCAGGGCCCACGCCAATGTTCACAAAAAAGAAACTGCCGACGTTTTGCACAGCGGTTTCGCCATTTTGCACCTTCTACCAGCAACGGGAGTATTCTAGTGCACACTCATTGTAGTAATTTGCATTTTTCTGAGGACTGATGATGGCCATTTGGATGTCTTCTTCAGTGAAAGACCTGTTTGATTCCTCTGTCCATGAAAACACCGGGCTGGAGAACTTTGGGTCTGAGCCTTGTCTCAGCATGTCTGAGCATGGCCTCTCCTTGTTCTCCGGTTGTCTGATTTCCTTTCTTAATGATAACATCTTGATGAGAAGTTTCTGATTCTGAAGAGGTGCAATTTCTTTGTTCCTTTATCATTGACGGCTGGAGGCTTTTGTGGCCTGTTTTAGATGTCTCTGTCTACTCTCCGGTCAGAGATGCTCTCCTGTTTTAGAAGCTTTACAATTTTAGCTTTCCCATGTAGGCCTATGAATCACTGTAAATGATTTTTTGCATGTGGTGTGAGGTCCACTTTCCCTCCAAACCTAACAAGTTGCTCCACTCCATTTACCTAAGAGAATCTCTCTCCTCAAACTAGGGGTTTCTAGGTCTTTTCTCCAGACTTTAGAAGTTTTATTTGGTTCTTCGACTCTGTGAGGTGATTCTGAGGCTTCCTGTTTTTGGAAATCATTTTGAGTTTGTCCTTTGTTCTGTGAATGGAGCGGGACTGCTCTGTCAAGTTACGGTTGTCACCAGTCACTCTGATCTCTCGAGTCTTCAAGGGGCTATCTGAGCTGTGACCCCTGAGTTCTCACTCCCGGGGCCTTGCTGTCTTCTGTGCTTGGTTTTGGTCAAGTCAGTGTTTGTGAATGCTTATGTTCGGGTTTGTTTGAGAAGGACAGCAGACAGTTGTTTTCCAGAGATGGGTCTTTAGCTCATGTCCGTCTAGAGGCCCTGGAGGGTTAGACCACTGTTCATGGCCCAAGGCCCAAGACCGAGTCACAGGGCCTGGCCCTCATCTCCACCCTCTCTGCACAGAAGCCAGCCTGCCTCCCTTTTCCTGGGGTGGCAGAAGGGGTCCAGATTCATACGGAGGTTCTCCCTTTAGACCCCCACGTTATATGAGCCCGTGGCCCTGAACCCAGGGTGCCTGGATGGCCATGTTCCTGGGCAACTGTGGTCCATCCCACCTCGGTCACACCTTGGCAGGCAATCAGATTTCCACTGCTCCTCAGAAGAGGGGCTTTATCTGCAGCGCGGGGGCTCCCTTCAGTGAGTTAGAGCCCCCAACCCAAGCCTGCCAGGCCTGAAGTCGGAAAGCCCCTGGTTCTTTCCTGTCAAGCACTTCTGCGGTTCAGCATTTTCCCCAAAAGCTCCCCCACCACATCCTTGAAGTCTGGCGTGTGGTACTTCTGCTACCATTCAATTAAAAGTATTTTCTAACTTCTAGTGTCATTTCTTCTTTGGTTCATGTATATTTTTAAAGTTCCTGAATATACTTTTTAAAAAAAATTTTGAGAGTGAGCAAGCGAGCGAGTACACGAGCCAGGGGAGGGGGAGAGGGAGAAGCAGACCCTCTGCTGAGTGAGGACCCCCCTCTCCCCACCACCACCAGGATCATGACCTGAGCTGAAGGCTAGCACTTAATGGACTGAGCCCCCCAGGCGCCCCTAAACTTCCTCAATGTACGTAGTTTAACTGTCTTTCTGTTACAGAGTCCCTGCTTGGCTGCAATAAGGTTAAAGAACTTGATTTGTGTCAATTGACTTTGCTGCTGAGTTACTGGGATTTGCTTTGTGTCCTGAGCCAATCAGCTTTTAAAATATTCCATATGTATTAAGAACATATTTTCCTCTAAAGGGCATGAAGAGGATCATGCTTGTTGGCTGTTAGTCCATCCATCTGTGTTCATCAGGGACCTGAGCCTCTGTGGAGAGAAGCTGGCACAGGGGCGGCAAATTAAACAGAAATGAGAGAGAAAGGAAGCAGAGAGAGTAAAAGCCAATGAAAGAAAGCTAGCAAACAACAGAGGAAATCCTTGAAGTTGAAGCTGGTTTTGGGGGAAAAGTTTTAAAACTTGATGGAGCCTTAGCTAGACTGACTGGGGGTGGGGAAGGGGAACAGGAGTTACTGAGACAGGGAACAAAAAGGGGGCAACGCCACAGATCCAACAAACATTAAGGGAATAACTTTGCACCAATTGTTTTAACAACTCAGATGAGATTCCTTGATAGACACATAAAGACACAAGAAGTATTAGACAATCCAAACAGCCTTGTAACTAGTATTAGAAACAGAAAAGTTAATATAAAACTCTAGCACGAGAAAAGCTTTGGGCCTAGATGGCTCCCATGAGAGCCACTGCACATGAAGAAAGAAAGAAGGCCGAGTACACACACACCACAGCAGAGCCTAGGAAGGGGGGCTCCCCGCTCCTCTTAGTCTGATGTGATACCAAACGTGACAGAAGGCCTGTGATGAGAGCAAGAAGCACAGGCCAGTATCCCTCAGGTGGAGACAAGCAAACGTCCATCAGCAAATTGGATCCGGCTATGCCAAGGTAGGACCATCATCATGGCCAGCGGGGACCGTCCAGGAATACAGGTTATTTTAGCATTCGAAAATCAGTGAGGTTCACCACAGTAACTCAGTCAAGAAGCCAACCTTTCTGATCATCTCAGTAGATGCATGAAAAGCACATGACAGCTTTCAACTCTTGTTCATGAAAACTAGCAAGCTAGGAGTCCCCATGATCTATAAAAGCATTCATACAGCTCCACAGGCCATGAACTACTTAACCGGCAGGCTAAATGTGTCCTGTGAAGATCAGAAGAGAGGGGTGGCCCCTCTGCCCCAGCCACTCAACACTGGGCTAGACAAGCTGGTGAGTGTGCACAGAGAAGGCATGGTGCTCAAGGGAGAAGCAAGACTGCCGTCTGACAGACACAAGTGAACACAAGCAAGTGTGCAGATATGCTGGGATCTGGGCCACAGGATAGAAGGTCATCACAGGAAAACCACCCCGTGAAGAAATGAAAACGTACTACCGCCAACAGCAGAAAACACCAAACATCTAGGAATAAATCTTGTGGAAACATTCAGGGTCTATGTCGAGAGAGATGCAAGACAGGCTGAGTAAATGGGTTTGGAACAGAAAGGTTCGTGAGACCTGATACTAAGACGTCCATTCTCCCCAAAGTGATCAAAACTCAAGGTGTCAAAATTCTAGTCATTTTTAAAAAAAAAACACGAAGCTGATTCTAAGGTGTATATGGAAACACAAAACACCTGTAATGAATCTTTAAAAAGAGGAAAATGTGCCCAACTCCAAGCTCTAGTAGAAAGCTACTGTAACCAAGACCCCGAGAGCCTGAGGATGGACAGTCTAGAAACAGAGCCACACCCGCATGCACACTTGATCTCTGACAAAGGCACCGAACCAACAGAGGAAAACATCTGTGTGAAGAATGGTGCCAATGTTTCCAAATAAGTTAACAAGTGGTCATCGGTGGGCAACCAGAATTCACTGCAAGGTCCAGGCACCAGAAGACCCTCCAGCAATGAGCGGAGTACACTGCTGTACAAAGCCCACAGACACGGAGTGGAAAAGAAGAGACATGCCTACACGTCGTCCTGGTCTGGTCCCTCGTGTGGAAAATACACAGACAGGCGAAAGCAAGCAGTGGTGAGCAAGCACAGCGGCTGCCCAGTGGGTAAGCAGCTGGTTCCAGGGACTACCACCCAGGCATGTGGAGCTGTGAGTGCATATGGAGCATGGCTCTGCACACCTGGGCTCTGCATGCGCTCCCTCCCCACCTCTCACAGTCATCCCCTGCCCCGAGATGAGCAACTCTGCAACCGGACCTGGAACGAGCACAGTTCATGTCGATGACCACAGACTGAAGACAGAGGAACGCGTGCCACCCTGTGGGTCAGTGGCAGGCGCAGGCCCTAGTCCTCCACAAAACCAGTTGGGACCACACTCTGCGCCAGGGCGGCCACGCTGTGGGACCATCCCCGGCACTCCTGGGAGCCACAAGTGTGTGCGCGCGCGCGCGCGCGCATGCACAGGTGCACACAGGACCCTTCACCACAGCCCTCCCAGCTGTGCTCTCAACCCAAATCACAGACAACTGGACAACCTTGCACATTCCTACTACAGAACACTGCATGGCCCTGAAGAGGTGACACGAGTTTCCATGGGACATTGTGGCCAAATCATGACAGAGTGGCTAGAAGCAGATGCCCCACCCCAACACACACAGCCAGGGGCTGTCATTTCAGGTCCATCCAACAAGATCCGATCTGGCTCCATCAGGAACGTGGGTCTGTTGGGGTCTGTTGACATGGTGTGAATGCTTCCAACAGACCGCGGGGCCGGAACCACACTTGTCCTTCTCAGTCTTGGAGGCTGGATGTGATCGCAGTGCAGGCAGAGCCTGCCTGGCACAGGCTGCCTCCTGGTTTGTGGACACTTGCACCTGCAGGGAGGGCCTGGGAGCTCTCTGGGGCCTTGAGGACACTGATCCTATCTGAGGGCTCCATCCCCATGATCTCATTACCCAAAGGTCCCAGTGGGAACACTGGCACCATGGGAACTGGGTTCCAGTACCTGGACTTTGTGGGGACACAAGCTCAGTGGTTGGCTGCAGGAGGGGAATGTGGAGGTATCCTAGGACGTGGGTCATCTCTGTTGACCTGCGGGTTGGCTCCAGAACACTTTTGCGGGCGGGCTGAGCCACAGGCATTTGGTGCCCTTTTATGAATCCGCCCTACTTCACAGCAATTTCTCAGAATCTCAGTGTGGCCACTGGCCCCCTGCGTGGGGGGCCGCCCCCATACCTGCTGCCTCCAGGGGCAGAGACAATGACAAATCCCAGAGACCTAGGTGGTTCTCCAGCATGTCTGAAGGCCAAGGGCTCCCTCTAGTCGTCAGTTCCTGAGATGGTAAATGGAGTCAAGCGTCCCGTCCTGTTGGTCTCCCTGTCCTGGGCCCGACCTCCTCCCAGGCCCTGCACCCCACACAGGGGCACTCAGAGAACAGGAGCGTGTGCCCCAGAGCTTGGAGCCCCCAGGAAGCTCTGCAGAAGCCCGATAGTAAGCCCTTCTCTAGTCCTGGGCCACCTTCTGAGCAGCCCATCACCCTGCCCTGCTAATTAGGCCTGGCCATAAGGGACACAACAACCAGGCTGGTGGCAGGCATGATGTGGAGGCCTAGGGCGAGGCTCTGGTGCTGGAGAGGACAGCAGCAAGGCCTGCCCTGAGCCCAGTGGCCCACAGAGGAGGGACCACATCCCTGCTTGGTCTCACTGCATCCCGACACATGGGGTCTTGCCACGCCTCCTCGTGGACTTGATTCTTAGAATAGCAGCTCATGGGATAGCTGTGTCTGGAGGGTCCCAACACCTGAGGCTGAGACGGGGTCACTGCAGAGTACGGTGCTGGGATCAAGCCTCTTCCAAGTTCAGACCTGGGAACTGTATCAGACTGCCACATGAACTACCTGCAGTGAAGTCAGGGGAGGGTCCCCATGGAGCTGTCCCACCTCAGTGCCCGGGCCTGGTCTCTGAGGTGGGAAGGGAGACGCCAGCAGGGTCAGTATGAGCCCCCAGCAGGCCTGGGCCAGAGGTCACCCCTCCCTTCCAAATTCAATCCACCCTGCTCTCGGGGGTCAAACCAGGGGGACTGTGGCCCTGGGAGGCCCTCGACCCCATGCATGTCACACTCACACAGCAAAGACACAGGGGGTTGAGGGGGTGGAAGAGGAGCAAGATGCAGATGCAGAGACCCCACCAAGGGACAGGTCACATCACAGACAACTGACACCGTGTGACATGTTGTTTTTAAAGAGTACTTGCAGCTACAGATTCACACGAGTCTGATACATGGCTCATCAGGCACCCAGGGAATCAGAAGCAGTCCTTCTGCGTGAGGGATGTCTGGCCGGGCCCCACATGCCATGTCCAAGGTCCTGTCTTGTGTCCAGCGCCACCGCAGGTCCCTGGGCCATGCTCAGGCAGATGCCCAGCACCCCGCCTCTTCCCGCCGGTGCCTCCTGCAGCCTTCAGAGTTCATTGTGGCGAGCTCTGGAGATGCGGCCTGACAGATCCTGTAAATGCTTCTTCACCTGAAAACAACAGCCCAGCGTCAGCCCAGCGTCCACCTGCCCAACATCACTAGATACGCGGTCTTAGAAGGGACCTGAACGCCTTGCTTTTCTTGATCGGCAAGTCTGCTGTCCAGAAAGAGGAAATCAACCACGAAAGCCGCTTCTCGCAACTAGACCACTACTACCCGCTAAAAACACTGCACAGGGCAGGTGACGTGGACACAAAGGAGAGATGTTTTCCACCCCAGCCCCTCAGAGAGGCAGAGAACAGAGAAGTCACCTGGCTGGGCCCCTCCAGGAACCGCCCAGCGCCCCAGCCTCATAGAGCCGAGGGTGCCATACACGTGCATTTCTGCCACGGTAATGAGGCAGAGACCACCCTGTGCCTGTCCCTGCCCATCACAGCTGGACTCCCCCTCTGCAGGTTCCTGCCCCACAGCGGCACTTTGGAGCCGACCTCCCACGTGGGGTGCTTGCCTCCTCCCCGACAGGCAGCCAGGTGGGCCTGGATGGACCCCGCAGCCCTCCCCTGGGTCAAGACCCCCTTGGCTCACTAAAGTTTCACGTGTTTGGATGACTGGTCTATCCCTGTGGCTCCAGAGTGAGATGCACAAGGGGATCTCTCCTCCCTTGCTCTCTCTAGAGATGACCCATCTCATCTGCTTCCAGACTGTACTGTGAGTCCTTCGGCCACTCCAAGCGTCCGTGCTGCCCTGCTGCTTCTTTCTCCCATGGAGGCCAACCACGTTTCTATGCCTGGATGGGCACCTGCTTTGTGGGTCACCGCGAAAAGCCTCACCAGCCCTGGAGTGACCCCATCCTGCTCAAGCCACTTGCTGCTGCCCTGGGACGGTCCCCATTCCCACAAGAGAAAACACGGCCTGTACACACACCTCACAGGATTCTCAGGGGACTGTCCTCCCAGGCACACGCAGGCGTACCAAAGCCACTGCCTCACATGCACACCCTGTGCAGGGTCACTAGGCCAAGGGAACAAGCCAGGGACACAGGTGTCCCACAGCTCTACATGACCACCTGCCGCCAGCAGGGGAAGATCAGCACACATGCGGGGCCAGGGGACACCCCAAGGCACACACACCTTGTAGCCCAGCTCCTTGGTCTTCTCCTCCAGCATGGCATACTTCTCCTTGTTGCGGCTCACATGCTCTGGGTCCCCGAAGCTCTCCACGTGTTTCAGTTTCTGGTGAGAGATTTCCAGCTGCTTCTGATAGTGGTTGTGCTTCTCGATTTTGGCTTCAAAGTGCTTAAGCTCCTCCTAGAATGTTTAAACAGGTGAATATCCCCCCAGTGGACTCTTCGTGCTGCTCTGGGGTCCCCAGTCGACCTCCCCACCACCTCAGGACCCGGGAGGCCACGCCACACCTGGGGCTGGGTGCCAGAGCTCAGTGCGGGAAGCCAGGCGCTGCCTCCTCTGAGGGCACACACCCCGAGCCCCTCAACGTGCCCCCTGCCTGAGATAGCTCCAGGTGCTGTCCCTGCTGCTCCCTGACAACGCACATGGACACAGAGAGAGCACCCCAACCCACTAGAGATGCCATCACGTGTGGACAGCCTTCATGGGGCCCCTGCCCATGTCTGGCACCCGGGCCTGCCACCGCCCCTTGGTGAACCTGATCCCCTCTCGCCCTGAGCCCACGTCCAGCCTGACACTAGACTGGGACTTCAGCCACAACCACACTGCTCTGTCCTCTCCGCTGTCCCCATGGCCTTGTGTCTCACCAGCTGCAGCCACCACCTCACGGCGGCTCTGTGGCACGGCCCTTTATGCCCCGCCCCACCACCTGCTCGGTGCTCTTGGGTTGGTCTTGCTGGCCGGCGCCCGACAGCCCGGTCTTGGCTGAACAGTGACCTCGTCCAGACTGCCAGTGGGCCTAAGTGGGCTGCTTGGAGACCACAAGGGCTGACAACATGCGTCCCTGTGAACTGGGCTGAGCTCCTGGCAGAGGCTGACACAGGGACCTCTGCTGGACAGTCACCGATGTCCCTGCTGTGGCTCCCTTGTCAGGGAGCAGTGTCCTGCCTCTCCTGCCTGCCAGTGATCCCTCAGAGGCCCCTGTCCCCACCACTACACAGCTATCCCCTTTCCTACCCTCTCTCCCTGCCCCTGTGACCGTGGGCCCTGTGGTACGTGCGCGCAGCAGTGGCCTCCAGGACCCACATGGCAGAATGACCTCTCCCTCCACAGGCCCCAGCTGGAACCCCCATGGCAGGCTCCTCCAGCCAAGAGGGGCCTCTTGCCCACACCATTCTGACCTGACCCACTGGCTGTAGCGGCCTGGTTATAGCACAACCCCCAGGAGGCGACACTCCAGCAACTCAAAGGCCCTTCCCTCCAGGGCCGCTATAGAACCCCATGCAGGCTCTGTTCTCAACCTGTGTGCTTCTACCCCAGCTGTCCGTCCTCACACCCACCATATCGAAGCTGAGCAAACGGCCTCGGGGCCAGACCCTCAATCCACCAGAGCCAGCACCATCCACAGAGATGTGGGCACGGTGGTGCCCCACAGCCGCCAACCAGCATGGCAAAGGGACGCAGGACATAAGGGAAAAGGCCCAGGAACACGCTGGTCTGCCACTCACACCATGGTTCAGAATGTTTTCCACATTAGTACAAAGTGCGACAACAGGTGTTGCCAAACAACGCAAGGTGGCGTCATCGGCACCTTCCTTACCCGGAAGGACTCCAGCTCCTTCTCAGTGAAGTTGGAAGACTTGGCTAGGTCCCACAGATCTATCACTCGGGGCTCCTCGAACTCTGGCAGAAAAGCAAAAGCAGTTCTGGTGATTGTGTGGCGGCTCCTGTGACGCCCAGGGGCTGATGATACCACGAGTGTGAGCGTCTGGACACACATACACAGGGACATGCTGTGTGCTTGCACGCACACGTGTTGAGTGTCCAGTGCCGTCTGGAAGCAAATGGAGGGCTGTTCTCATGCATGCTCAGTCCACGGCTCCAGGCATCACTGGAACCTGGCCTTGGCGACACTCTCGCTGGCCTGCACCTTTGAAAGGGAGGGGCCCAGTGGCAGAGCCCCTCGCTGGGGGAGGGGTGCTGGGAACCAGGAGCTGTCAGGGTTCCTTGGGGCCTCTGGGCCAGGACTGTGTCAATCTACCCACAGTTCCGGGTTAAGGTTTAAGCCACTGCTTGTCCTTCTGGCTCCAAAGCGAAGCAAAGCACATGGAAAGGACCTGTTGATGGCTAGCAGAGCAGACGCTGTGACGGTGCCCACCTGGGCCACTCACCCCTCCTCCCTCCCCAGAGGAGACCGGGGAGCAGGCTGGTCAGAGCTGCCCCCACCCCGCAGGCATGCCGTCAGGTGCTGTACCCCCTCCTTCCACTGACCCCTTCCTGCCTAGGGACCTCAAGAGGCTCATAGAGAATGATCTGGAAGAATATGGTAGACCACGGGGACAGACAGGAGCTGGCTGGGTGCGGGCTGGGAGGGGCAGGGGCAGCGGTCAGCCCCCACTCCAGGTCTCCTGACCTGCTGCGTCCCTAGCAGGAGAAGCACCCGCTGAGCTCCCGCTCTGCACACTCAGGCTGGAGACCATGTGAGCACGCAGGAAGCCTGAGAAGGGGGGCAGCCTTGCGCAGTGTTCCCCAATACCTTCACGGGCCTTGGGCGGGAGCAGGACAGATAGCGGCCCACCATGGGGGGCCTGGACCCTGTCACAGATGGCATGGGACACACGGCGATGATGCCTGAGCGCAGGGAGCATGCCATGCACTCACCGGTCTCGGTGCCGTAGCCCTGGTGGCTGACTTTGCGCAGGCGGTCGTAGGCCTGGTTGATGCCCCGCAGCCGGTCCTTGAGCTCCGCGTGTTTGCTGTGCAGCATGTCTTCCTTGACGTGGCTCACGTCCAACGGGCTGATGACATTTTCTTGGATTTCTGCACGAGATCGGCGCCAAGAGGGGCGGCCGTGAGCTGATGCTGGGGACCCCGCCTGCTGCAGCAGAAATGCCCCAAGCCGACACCTGTGACCCCATGCCCCCATGCCCAGCTTGCTGACGTCCCCGGGGGTGACACAACATGCTGGGGTGGCATCTGTGTCTGCGGGGAAGGGCAGCCACGGCAACCCATGACCCATGTCCCGCGTCTGACCAACATGCTCATGCTGTCAGAGGTTCCCCGATGAGCCCAATGGGGGAGTCCCACCCATGGACCGGGTGCACAGGGAGGGAGGGCACCCCCCCCCAGGGCCGCCTGCAGGAGGGCGGGGCAGGGATACCTTCGGTCCTGCTCAGCGTCTCCAGCAGGACGTTGTATTCGCGCACTTTCTCCTTGTGGTGTTGGAACTCCCGCCACAGCTTGGTCAGCTCCTCGCTGGAGAACTTCCCAGATGTCTTTGCCTGGGGGAAGCGAACACACTGGGAGCCAGCCCACGCCCTGGGGTGACCCCTCTAGGCCACACGCCAGGACTCCATGAGGGTTGCTGCTGAGCTCTCCTCATATTGGGCAGGACCCTCGCTCCTGTATTCTTGCTTGATGACCCTGCAACTACAGGGTGAAGTAGGACCTGTCACCAGGCTCCACGGAGAGGTGACAGCCATCAAAGAGTGGGAGCTGCAGGATCCCCAAGGAGGTGGGGCGGGATAGCGTCCCCTCCTGGGGGGGGACCTCAGGCCAGTCTCCACGTGGTCATCCACCTGCCCTGCGGGGCTTTGTGGTGAACGCAGGCCTGGGGCTCAGCCCGGTGGCCACGGGGGCCCCCTCCACAATAGACCCGCCCTCCCTGCTGCTGCAGCCTCTCCCCTTGGACCAAGGACGATGGGCTGGTGAGCAAATTCTGATTCTAATTCAGTGCGGTCCAGGCAGAACCTGCACAGGAGCTGGGAGATTAAGAGCCGTGGAGCGAGTGGCTCACTGTGGCCATATCAAGCCACTGTCTGCCCGCACCCACCCAGACTTTGTACCCCATCGGAGCCCAGCCTCCATACACCTGCCCCATGAGCACGCCTTTCTAAACCAGACAGCATATAGGCTCTGACTCCAAAACCAAGTGGACACCATACAACACGTGGCCCATGGGCTGCCATAAGCCTTGCCGTTTACAGATCGTCCAGCCCATTCTGGTCCTTTGAAGCTCTGACAGCACCCCGCCACACACAATTCCTTCTCCGAGTGGGCAAGCGTCCCCCTGGCAAGGCAGTGAAGCCCCACAGGAGGGGCCCCAACCACAGAAAAGCAGCCTTGTGGTTCCAAGAAGAAAACCCCACCCCTCAAGATCCCCCTAGAAACAGGCTCCTAAGCAGAAGCAGCCTCTAGCAGCCCCCTTAAGCCTCAACGCTTAGGGTACAGGTCTTGGGGCCCAAAGGAAGCGCCTAGGGTACCTTGTGCCACAGCTTCTCCAGCCTGGGGTCCTCCAGGCTGTCCTCCTCGGCGGGGTCACTGAGGGAGTTGCTGCTCACGGCCCGGGCATCCTTTCTCCCATCCAGGCCGTACTTGGCCAGGATCACTAGGAGAGACACAGGAGGCATTACTCCAATCCCGGCCACGCCTGCCGGACCCCCCAGTCTGCACTGCACGCACACGAAGAGTCCCAGTGAGGGGGAACAGGAAGGGCGGAGGGACAGCGAGGTCATCGGGCTCGGCCTGGCCCCAGTCTTCCATGTCTGCTGCCACACGGGACCCCTCCGAGGGCAAATCACACACCTCTCAGGGTGCATTCACCAGCCTGGAAGGCTGAAGGTTCTAGATTCCAGCTGTTGGGGTTCAGCGTGAACTGGAGCCAGAGACAAACACTCCAGTGGAAGGGGCCCCACAAGCACAAGCCTAGCTTTGCTGCTCTCACTGAGGATGCTGGGCCCGGCACAAGGGCAGCTGGCCCGGACAGCAGAGTAGATAGAGCACGACCCATCCTGAGACAGAGGCCTCTGTCAAAACTGGCCCGGACACGGCGGACCCGATGCAGTTTGCTCCCCACGGGGCTGGTGCATAGCAGGGGCATGGCCCTGCTTACACCTGGGTCCTCTCTTTCAGGTCTCGGTCCCGGTCTGACCACCACACTGCACTCTGTGGTCCCCTCAGTGTGGCTCAGCCTTGTCAATGGTCCTGGGGTGGGGGGAGCTGAGATGGGGAGGGCAGGGGCCACATCCTGGAGACAGCCAGCTGCCCAGTGAGGGACGAATGCTCAAGAGGAGTGGCCCTCCAGCTTCCCAGTCTCCAGAGTCTTCTGCCACATGACCCTGGCCCAGGAAGCAGAAAACAGATGGCTCCACTCGGAACCCAGACTTAGACATTGGGCTGGAAGGCAGGCCTGGGAGGACATGGGCTGGTGGCGGGAGTCCAGGGAGGGAGACGGGAGCTGGCTGACCTCTCTACACCTTCGTGCTCCTCCCGGCCTTGGCCCTGGGCCATCCACTGGGGACTGGTTCTCTCCAGAAAGGAGGACATACCAAGGATTCCAGGTCTTTCCAGAGCCTTCTTTCCTCAGGGGTAACTCCAGGTCAGGCTCCTGTCCTGGCCCTCTGGAGTAGCCCCCAAGCATTCCGGCTGGGAGCAATGATCCCGCATCTCCATGTACCTGACCCTTCTGCTACCCCGTCCTGTTTGTCATGTGTCTCATCACATTCTAGAACAAGGCCGTATGAGACAGCAATAGACCTACGTCTTCACCCAGAAGCAGGTCCACAACGTGGCCTGAAGACCTTGGAGGTATCTCGTGAGGTCTAACGTTGAGGGACGAAGGGTGGCTGGGGCAATGTCAGCAGCTGAGTCAGAGAACCCAGGGTTAACCCTGCTGTGCTCAATCATGGACAATCACTCACCCTCACTCAGCATCCACTGTCTGTCTGAGCCTGGAGACAAGTGCCTCCCAGAGGCCTGTGTGGATGTACAGCATTTGGGCTCAGGATCACAGACGACGCTCATTCCACGTGATGCCACGTCTGAGGAAGCCCTTGTCTGGCTCTGTGAGCATGCGGGACGGTGGCTGGGCTACAAGGCAGACTCCAGGACCAGCCACACCTGGAGCCAGCTAGTCATGGCTACTCCAGTCCCACTGTGGGGGGGGGCTCTGCAGGGAGCTACAGCAGGCTTGGATGGATGAGGGTGTGCTTGCATCCCCAGGCAGGGGGATGGCAGGCCGGGAAGCCAGCAGGCAGGTCGGGGACATAACTTCTGCCCTTTGCTCTTCGCTACAGGATGATGGCAAGTGCAGTCAATGTGGGAGTGGCCCCGAGACTGACTGACGTGGAGGGTATGAGGGCGCCTTGGCATGAGCTCGAGCTTCTGCCCTGCACCTGGTGTGTGCCACAGGCAGGTGCAGAAGGGGGCTTGAGAGGCCTCTCCATCCTGAGGATGCATGTCTTTTGCATCCTGGGAGGTTGGGCAGACTAACTGTTCTGTCTTGAATACCCACAGTAACAAGCAGCTCACTACTTCCCATCTCAATACATTCCACTCTGTTAGAAAGTTATTTCATTACAGATGGTGTGAGATCTGCTTTCCCATGAATTTACAGACCCTGGGAACATCTCCACTGTCTCCTCCAGAGGACCACAGGCAGCGGGGTGGCCCCGGCTCCCCCTTCTGGGCCCAGCAGCTGCAGGGCCCTGAGCGCTGTGTGTTCTACATGCGGGTACCCCTGTTCTGACTTGCCTCCATTGGCCAAGGGCCTCCCCAAATGGCCTGGCCACCGTGGCCACGGCTGGCAGCTCCTCAGAAGTGAGCCATGGCACAGGCAGCAGCTGGGCAGCCCCACTCGACTCCTGCCACAAACCACGATGCATCCACTGCGGGGCCACAGGGCCGAGCACGCGTCCCCCCTACCGCACTGAATAGAGAAGAAAGCTACCGCTGAGGTTGCGCGTGAGCTTGGCCTGCTTCTCTCCACCTTCGTCCAGGCCCTCAGCCTTTAGCTTCTTCCAGGCGAATTCGTCCCTTTCTTGCATCTTCAGATCCGCATGGAGCTCGGACAGCTTCACGGGGGAAAGCTGAAGCTAGGATTGAGAGCAGACAATGCTGACAAGACGAGTCAACAGCACCACCCAGGAGATGGAGAACCCAACGGAGGGGTGACTAGGAGATGAGCAGGGGGACGCAGGGTCCCGGCAGGTAAAAACTCACACGTGTTCCCGGGAGAGCCCTTGGTGGCCTGCCCTGCTGCAAGGTTGCGGGGAGCCCGCTCTCGAGCCTCGCTGGAAGAGCTCCTCGGCCGGGCATGGTCTAGAAATGCCACGTCTGCGAGGTGTTGCCCGCCAACAGTGGCCTGAGCCTGGCTGCCAGCCCCTCTCTCTGAGCCCACCTAAGGCCACAGGAACGGCTCCTACACCGGGACATCCCCCCAGCCACCCGGACCCCAGTGACACTCGTGGGGCCCCGGGTATTGGAGTGTGAGGACGGAGGGACGTGAATGCTGAGCATGGGAGGAAACCATCACCTTCTCCTTGTGTCACGTAAGGACAATAAAAAATAAATCACCATGATCAGAGGACAGTGGACTAAATTATGGCAAACTTCCACATTAAGAAAAGATCAGTCTGTGAACCTGCCTGACAGATGCCCCACCCACAAGGGACTGGCTAATGACACAATGACAAAAGGCTCTAAGTGTAGCGCGAGCGGGCGCGCGCACACACACACACACACACACCCCCCCTCCCACTGCCTTCAGGCCGGAAAGAGACCTGCACTTGTCTTTGGTGGCCTGAGGCCCAGAGTGGCCAAGAGACTGGGCCCTGCTCCTGCCTTTCCTGCTGACTGCTGTCAGCTCAGCCCAGACCAATAGGAGTGCTTCAAGCTGGTCCCTCAGACCAGAACATTCCATCAGTCTTCATGTGGCTGGACCTGCTGGCGCTCCCCCGGCACCCAGAGATACCACGGCGGGCTGCTGGACAAGCTACAAGACAGAGCAGCCCCCTGCCACCCACACAGGCTGGGGAGACTGCGGCCAACGTGCTTTTTCAGCTACAAGGGTCATAGTGGTGACCCTACCTAGCTCCAGCTAGGCCTTTCAGAAGATGCCCAGAAAACGTGGGCCCCGTCCTTCATCAGCTTGAAAACTAGCCAGGGAAAGTTCCTCAGGAGTAAAAAGATGGCACCAAATAAACAGCAGGGCTTAGGGCAGGAAACTCTCCTAAGGCTTCTAAAAGTTTCTTCGACCTTGCTCCATGGGGCTGCTCCCTCCTTTGCTGGCTCTCTGGCTCTCCCGGGGCAGGCGTTTGTCTCACAGTGTTCCAGCTCCTATTCCCTCTCCAGAGCCCCAAACCCTTCCTTTCGAAGACTCCTGCGTGACCCCACCCAGAAGCCTTAGACTCGTCAAGGGGCACCCAGGCTGACACAGTCCCACCTGTCCTCCCAGGCTGTGTCCTAGGCCCCACTGTTGCCTGGATGCCCCCCGTGGGCACTCTCAGGAGAACACCAGGACTCTGGGGAAGCTGGTGCCACAGCCTCACCTGACCTGTGAGATCCCCGGGGCAGAAGAACTGGACAGTGGTTTGGGGCATGTGGATTTTCCAGGAAGGGCAGAAAGGGCACTGGGTGGTGAGCAGCTGAAGGGCAGGCCCTCAGTCTGCCCAGGACACCAAGGCATCCAAGGGATCTATCCTCTGTAAGCCTAGGGCCTGTCTGCACTGAGAGCCACAGCCAGGGCCTAGGAGGGCCTGGCTCCCAGCTCTCCCCTCTCTGGTTAGTGCGACACTGCACTGGCCCCTGTGTCCCTCTTGGGGACTGAGTATTCTCTGCCTGCCAGCTAGTTCCACCATGAGGGGACAGATCTGAGGACCTCAAGGCAACGTTCCCACTCACCTCTTACTTTCTTAGCTGTCCACCTCCCCAGGGCCTTGGCTGGAGATCAACATGACAGCCAGTCAGGAGCCCCGGAGCTGCAGACTCGGCCCACTGTGTGATGCTGTTGAGTCGCTGCTTCTCACATCTGAAGCCCCTGGGGGTCTAGTTACCCGGGGCCTCTCTCAAACATCAGCCCTTTCGCTGAAATGCAGATACCGGTGGGCTCAGCACAGATGCCACCTGCAGTGGCAACACCCGGACACAGGGGCAGTCAGGTCCCATCGAGAAAGAGGCAAAGACAGCTCCGGGCAAACACTCAGCGCTCCCTCTCTGGACTCCTTCAATCTCTTCCAGTTAAACGTTAATGCCTCACAGGAAACGGACTAGTCAGTAGAACTCAAATGCAGAGCAGAGTCTGTTCATTATTAAACAGTCACTAAAGCATCAAGAATGAAGAGACAAGCAAACACACAGGAAGAAAGCCTCCTCCAAAACAAGGGCCATGTTCACGGCCCACACGTGGCGATGGTTTCCCAGGTGGATGCTTCCCGTCAAGTTCACCAAGATGAACGTACTAACTGCACACAGTTTTTTATACGTCAATTGTATCTCAGCAAAGTGGTGAAACAGTCACTGGGAACCAGGCTCCACTCAATCCTCTGCCTCAGCCACGGCTCTGCACTCAGGCAGAGCGACTGTGCGCACAGTTTCAGGAGGCTGGCCCCTAGGTGGATACTGGGGAGCTCCCTGGGAGACCGTGAGGTCGAGGCCTCTACATGGGAGCAGTCTTACCTGTACGCGACAAGGCAGCACCAAGGACAGAACAGGACAGGACCCCGACCTGCCCCTCCTAAGTCCTACCCGCAGTAAAGGAACAAGGCCCACAGAGAACAAGGGAAACACAGTCTCCCCTCCTCTTCCGGCCCTCCCACCTCCCAGGACAACACCTCAACACATTCTAATCACAAGGTCAGGAGAGGAACCCGACAGGAGCTTGGAGCTCAAAGAACTGGGTGTGTGAGCTCTGTGCAGTGGAGCTCTGTGAGCCGGCTCAGGACATGTCTCCAGCCCTGTCCTGTGTCCCCCACCGTAACACCAGAACACGAGGCAGGGCACAGCGGCCAAGGACCATCAGTGTGCATGTGGGTGTCACCCCAGAGGCTCTGCTTCACTTAACTCCCAAAGCTCTGAGAACAGCCCTTGCTCCCCTGCTGCTCAGCAGCCTTGCGACACTGACGATGTCACGATGTCACAAGACCCACAGGACCAGGCAGAAGGAGCCCTGGTTCCCGTTTGGCCTACAGCTCTCCGAAGCACTTCTATCAAAGAGGAACCAAATGATGTCACAGAAAGTCAAGACACCAAGTGGAAGAACTCCACAGGACTTCCCGGGTCTCCGCTGGGGTCTCACAAGACCAGGAGTGAGTTTCAGAGCCTTCTCAAAGGACCCCCAACCCTAACCATGGCATCTGCATACCAAGGCAAGAATCATGGGGCCAGCGTGAGCAGTGGCCCCCGAGTAGAGGAGACCCAAGCCCCTCGGGTCCCCAGAACGAGAGACAGAAAAGCACCAGGCCCTGCAAAGCCCCAGGACTAAAGGAGACCCAAGCCTCATCGCCCTGCAGGTAGAAGACGCCCGACCCCGCAGCATGTCTCTCGCCCGCCCCGGGTCCGGGGAGACAGAGGATGTCCAGCCCCCGCTGGCCCCCGTGGCCCCAGGAGACAGGAGACACCCCGGCCCCGGGGTCACAGGAGACAGAGGATGCCCCGGAGCCCCGCTACCCAGGGGACATCCCCGGGCCCCACCAGCCCCGGGGTCACAGGACACACGGGACGCCCGCCCTGCCCCCACCCCTCGCGGTCACAGGAGACGGGGACGCCCCGGCCCGCGGGGTCACGGGAGGCCCCGGCCGCCGCTCACCCGCTGGGCCTTCTCCCACAGCTGGTTGAGCTTCTCCATGCGGAACTCCCCGCCGGGGGAGTTCGGGGGCTCGCGCTTCGGCAGCAACTCGGGCTCATTCTTCTCCCGCGAGTATTTGCCGCCGTGACCCGCCGCCGGCCAGGGCCCGAGCAGCAACAGCAGTACCAGGAGCAGCAGCAGCAGCACCAGCAGCTGTGGCTGCGGGAGCCCGCGCGACCCCGCTCCTAGCCTCGGCGTCGCCATCTTTATCCTTCGGCCGCCGAGACCCCGCGCCTCAGGCCGAAGGGGCCGGTCCCCACCGCGCGTCGGCCCCGCCTCTCCGCGCGGCCTCCTGGGAGTTGTAGTCCCTCTCCGCGCTGGTCGTCCGAGCGAAGCCGGTGGGGGACTACGAGGCCCGCGAAGCCCTGCGGAGGCACGTGAGCGTTTCCAAGGCAACCACGCCGCGGCCTCGTGCGCGGAGTGCGCTGGGGCTACCCTCTTTGGGGTTGAGAGGTTGAGTGAAGACCCCTCCCGGACTCCGGGATGGTCGGAGAGGGAAGAATAAACAGTTCCGGAACCCCGACGATCCTCAGATGGTTCCGGTGTCACCGGCAGTGATGGGAGCCTTTATGGTCCCTGTGGGTTGCGGGCAGGTGGCTCCTGCTAGGCACTCCTTCCCTTGACGGGGGAAACAAACTGAGTGCCCGCGGTTCCAGGAGTCTCGGCTTTCTCACTCCCGCCCCGCGGAAGCTTTTCCGGGGACTGAGGTGGGGCTGCACCCTTATGGTGTCTTTGAACCACGTCTCTACACTTCCTCTCCACACTCTGTTTCCATATTAGAGATACTTGTGCATCTGCCTCGTTCCCGCCCTGTTGAATTTTGGTAAATCAGCTAAATTCAACCCAGGGGCCCAATGTTGGGTGGGATTAGGCATGCCCTGGAGCGAGCTGTAGATCGCTGCCCTCAGGGGGCTTGGTAGATGGTTCAGTGAGGTCACCGACTGGGGGCTTTGGGGCAGGAGAAGAGACGGGGTGAACCCACCTGTTAAGAGTGACCTGAAAGGCTTCGCAGGGTGGTGGGTTGTGCCGGGAAGGGAGGCCTTGGGATAGGAGCGACATTGAGGACAAAGGATGGGGCTGGAGAGTACTTGGGCCTCTTGGACTGAAGCAGTAGTTCCTTTAAAATTGTTCCCTGTGCATAAAGTGCCTGGACTGGAGGAGGGCCCTACTCTCTTTCCTGCCGGACCCCAGGATCTTGAGAGCTCTTCTTTCATGTTTGTCTGGTTGTTTAGTCTTTTCAGGCAAAGATTAACTTCAGTCTCTGAAGTGGCCTGGCTGTTAGTATTTAATGAAGTGGGAAACAAAGGCAAAAGAAAAACTCAATTTCTTTACTATCTACAACCCGCTGACAAGTCCTTGCAACAGGCAGAGTGACATTCCTGTAGGAGCTCAGCGGCCTTGATATTGATACTCTGCTGAGGGTAAAAGGCAACCTTAACCTGACCCCCAGGATCCTGTTAATCTGCCTTAACATAAAAATTCCTTTGGAAACTTCCTTTATCTCTGTCTCCTAAGGTACTGGCAACCATCCCCAATCGCAATGCCCACGCCCACCTGATACACATCTGTACGGTCTTGTGACTAAGGTTTTATTAGATGGTGATAAGTGACCTTTTCTCAACAGCAGCTAGCACCCTCAAGGTCCTAGAAACCTTGCTTCCAAAATTCCTTAGACACTTAGACGCTTTCCCTAATCCTCTCCCAATTTGAAAGTATATAATGGGCCTCCTAACCCCAGTGTGGCTCTTCCTCCCCTAGGGTCCTGTCTCTTTGCTTTATTAAAACCACCTTTTTGCACCAAAGATGGCTCAAGAATTCCTTCTTGGCCATTGGCTTTGAACCCTAACATCTTTACTACATCATTTAATGCGCCTGTCCTATTTGTTACCTAATAAGTGCATAAAGACCCCAAGAGGATAGATGTTTATTTTCTTCCCTGTTCAAGACTGACCAACAGGTAGTTGTCCTCTGGGTCGTGATATGGGGACTGGGCTGCCCCATCTTCAACACAGGACTTTCAAGATCGCTTCCCACTGGCACAGGGGGAGAGAGTGTTGAGGATCTCACAGGGGAGGTGGTTAGAGAGCCAGGCCTATCACTTTTGCTCATGTTCTACTGCCTAGAAGCAATTCTATTAATGTGGTTTAGGAGGTGAGGTTTGGTGGGTCTGGAGCTCATGACCGAGAGAGAATTCTTAAGATGTCTTTGGTGCAAATTGGTGGTGGTATTAAGGCATGGGGACAGGACCCCTGGGCAGAAAGAGTGGCCATGCTGGAGTTGTGAGGGGTAGCTGATTATATACATGGGAATTAGGGGAGGTAAGGAAAAAGGAGGTTTCAAAAGGATTTTCATATGTTAAAGACTCACAGGATACTGGAGGCCTAGCTATTGTTGAGGCTGTTTTCCCCTCTAGTAAAACGATGATATTAAGTGGGAGCTTCCTGGAAGAATAACACACATGTCCCACCCCAGAGGTGGGGGGTTGTTTCAGGGTCAGCTTCTGCTTTGTCCTCAGCTAGCCTTCTGCTCCCGTGTCAAACACAGACACAGCAATCCATAACAAAGTATTAGCAAATAGAATTCTGTGATATGTAAATAAGCTTGGCTTCATATTTGAAATGGATTGATAAATTTTCTTTATTAATAGAATAAAAGAGAAAGAAGAACACACATCATTCACAAATAAGTCTAGTTGAAGCGCTTGACAAATCCAACACCCATTTGTGATAGAAATCATTCAGCCAGCTGGCACTAGAAGGGGACTTTTGCAACTGAATAAGGGTCATCTACACAAAATGTAGAACTCATCCTACTTAACTGGGAAATGTTGAGCACTTGAAAGAATGCAAGGATGTCCACCACAGTCGTCAATATTCAGCACACTACCTTGTGCCCAGTAGAACAGCCAAAATTAGGTTCACAATGTCATATGTTGGAAAAAATATAAAGCCATTAAAATGCTACCACTTTGCTGGTGGGAGTGTAAAATACTCGACTACTTGGTGAGACCCTTTGTCAGTTTCTTATGCAATTCAGGAAACACTTACTCTATGACCCAATCCAGTGGGTTCAATTCTATGAACCTGTAGCTAGGGCACAGGGGTATACGAGCACCTGGCTCTGGGGGATCCCAAGCAGACCAGGTTTGGCCACTTGCTGGTGAAACAGGAAAGGGATTTATTTCAGTGAGGCCGCCATCTGGGAAGCAGACTAACATCTCAGACTATCTCTAAAGGGTAGAGAATATGTCCAGGTTTATATGAAGAAAATGTGGGACCAAGGCTGGTGGGTCCATGCAGGTGGGCAGTGAAGGTCAGGTTGATCATTGTCTCGGGGCCAATGGTGGGGTGGGGGGCGGTTCTTGCTTGCTCAGGGCAGCTGCTATTGCTTGAGAGCTAGTTTCAGTTCCAATCACAGATGCTTCCCCACTCCCCATCCACTCCCCAGTCTTTTGCCAGAGCTGAGCTGAAAAGAAGAATGTATCAGGAGGTATAGGCGGAGGTCAGAGTGGAGGTGGTAGACATCCTCTTTCAAACCCAGCGATTCCACTCTAGGTTTCCCAAGGTAAATTAAAGCATGTATCTGTAAAAAGACTGTACAAGAATGTTCTGGCAGGGGCGCCTGGGTGGCTCAGTGGGTTAAAGCCTCTGCCTTTGGCTCGGGTCATGGTCCCAGGGTCCTGGGATCGAGCCCCACATCAGGCTCTCTGCTCGGCAGGGAGCCTGCTTCTCCGTCTCTCTCTGCCTGCCTCTCTCCCTACTTGTGATCTCTGTCTGTCAAATAAATAAATAACATTTTAGGGGCACCTGGGTGGCTCAGAGGGTTAAGCCTCTGCCTTCAGCTCAGGTCATGATCTCAGAGTCTTGGGATGGAAAGTCTTGGGATTGAGCCCACATCGGGCTCTCTGCTCAGCAGGGAGCCTGCTTCCTCCTCCTCTCTCTGCCTGCCTCTCTGCCTACTTGTGATCTCTGTCTATCAAATAAATAAATAAAATCTTAAAAAAAAAACAAAAAACATTAAAAAAAAAAGAATATTCTGGCAGCTTCGTCATAGTAGACGAAATTTTAAACAACTCAAGTGCCCAACAATTGGAAAATTAGTAACAAATTGTGGTATATGCCTACAAAGGAATGCTACTCAGCAAAAAGAAAAAAAAAACAACAACAAAAAATGAATGGCTACACGCAGTGTGGAGAAGTCTTATTGCTATGAGCAGTTTAGTAAACCAAAACCAAAAGAGAACAGTATCTGTATGGCTGCATTTTCTGAAGTTCAAGGTCAGACAAAAAGTCTCTGATGCTAGGTATCAGAACCTTAGCTGCCTACGGTGGAATGGTGGTCGGGGAGTTGGTGATTAACTAAAAGGAAGCATGAGAGAACTTTCTGGAGTGAAGAAAATGTTTGATATTTTTATTGAAATATGGGTTGGGGGGGTGTATGTATTTGTGAAAGATCATTCATTACATTGTGTGTTTAAGATCTGTGATTTCATTGTGTGTAAAGTTTATCTTAAGATAAAACACACACATGTGCACACATGCACACGGGAGGTTGAATCACCCTGAACGTTAACTGTAGGGACTCCCAGTCTTCTTTCCTTGTTCTGCTCTGAACACTGAGAGCTGGGTTCTCAGCCGCCAGACAAGAGATTAGAAGAAACATCTCAGCTGAATCAGACCATCTCAGTACTAAAGAACCATGATGTTCTTAGCAGGAGTAACTCAACAAGGGCCCACCAAGATCACTGTACAGTGAGGCCTTATGTCAACAAACACCATGCGAGTGGGCAGGACTTCCAACAGCTCTTAAATGCCCTTCCTTTATCAAGCACAGTCAGCTAAGGATTCTTTTTTTTTTTTTTTTAAGATTTTATTTATTTGACAGAGATCATAAGTAGGCAGAGAGGCAGGCAGGTGGGAGGGGGGCAGGCTCCCCACTGAGCAGAGAGCCAGATGTGGGGCTCAATCCAGGACCCTGGGATCATGACCTGAGCCGAAGGCAGAGGCTTCTACCTACTGAGCTACCCAGGTGGCCCTCAGCTATGGATTCTTAAAAATGTAAGGGCAGCTCTTAATGTGGAAGAGAGAGAAAGAGACACACACACACACACACACACACACACACACACACACACAGACTCAAGCAAATAGGCAATAACGAAAAAGCAACTAGGAGAAGAAAAAAACCGTGCAGCGAGCAAAAAAGGGTAAAAATGACTGTTTTTAATCTCATAGAAAGAAAGTGTTACATTCATAGAATATACATATACATGCACACACATAAGTATAGAATTACATACAATATATGATATTATAGAAGGAAAATAAGTATAATTCAGGGAACAAAAGGAGTTATTGGAAACTACAAACATGATAGCAGGTATGAAAACCCAGGTGGAATAAAAAGCAAATAATATTGAGGAAATTTCTGATAAAGCAGTTTGAAGCAATGAAAAGATAGGAAAAGGATAGACAAGGAAAAAACTAGATTTCCAATTTAGGAGACCTATTGTTTGAATAACAGGAGTTTCAGAAAGAAAGGACAAAAAAATGAGGCATGATAGAACTATCAAAGAAGGAAGACAAATTTCCAAATCCAAAGGACAGAAGTTGCCAGATTGAAAGGACCTGTCCCCTGACACCCACAGTGGGAAAAAGTAGACCCATACTGAAGCAGATTGGTGTGACGTTTCAGGACACTGGACGCAAAAACCAAGAGTTGATAATTGTTTGAGGAGAAAAATCAGCAAACAGCGCATAAAATACCTACAGACGTTTCAATACCAATCCTTGCAGTGAGACCTCAAAATGCCAAAGGATATTGGCCTTCAACCTAGAATTCTATACCTAGTCAAACTACCAAGAAAGTATGCAAGTACCCAATGCGACTCTCTTAGAGCTATTCCAGACATGCAAATGCTCCGCCAAAGTCAGAACATAAAGCAAGAAGAGGAAGACAAGGATATGAGGCCCAACTGAGGGTGCATTTGGGAGGGATGGAAAGGAGCCTCCACCCCAAGAGGAGGATGAAGGGGGGATGACCAGATGCAGAGGGAAATGAGGTCCCATTGGAGCAGCATGACTCAAGAGAAAGGTCAAATGCCGTCATTGCTATTCCTGCACAGGTTTAGATCTATAGATGGACTGGCCAGGTGGCCCAGCCCAAATTCTCAGCTGGACTTGGCTCCACCATGTGTTCCCCAGTCCCTGCTCTTCTGCCTGTGTCCTGAGGCCTGGGACACAGATGTAATCTGTTTCACCTCGTGTAAGTGTGTTGTTCCATGCTGCTCCTGAGGCTGTGGGTGGGTCTTAGTGGGCTCACGTAGAGACAGTCCAGGTGGCCCATCCTCCAAGAACTGATACCTGTTGGGTTGTCTGGTACCTGGTCCTCAATAGAGCCCCTGCAGTGCCCCTGTGGTAACAAACCTGTTTCTCCCTTGCTCCCTGGTGTCTCCAGAGAGAGCTCTTAAAACTCACAGGGAAAGAGAAGCCACGGTAGAGCCAAAGCCTTCTCCTGCAAACCTCCATGTTATAGTGGCAAAGCCACCCTTTTCTTACCAGCCCTGTTGGCACACACTGTCCACGTTCCAGAGAGAAGAGACAGCGGACACTGGGAGCAGACACAGTTGGTGAAACTGTCAGGAAAAGCAAAGGGATGAATAGAAGTTGGGATGGTGGTTTTCTGGGCTGGGGGAAGGGAGGGCGTGGTGGAGGTGGACGCAGATCTCCCTCTCACCGGCTGTGTTGTGCTCCTTAACCTGGGGGCGGGGGCGTGCACAGGTGTACATCCTGTCATTGACCTTCAAGCTGTGCAGACACATTTGCCACATTCCTCTATGTACGTTACCTTTATCAAAATGAGAAATCTCTGTTTTGATGAGTGAATGCACTCGGTCCAGGGCCTGGCACACATCAGGGTCCCTCATCTCCTGAACACTGATTTTAGCAACTGCGGGCTTCTTCCTCCCCAACTCAGTTCACCATACCATGCCTGGCTCTGCCCATGAGGGACGCTGAGGACCCCACGTGGAGTAGAGGTCCCTGCCTGCCTGGGGTGAGGGTGTGTGAGAGATGAACATGGGGCCAGAGAGCCTGGAGGGAGGACCCACAGCATTCAGGAGGATGGACCACAAAGCTTTCCTGTGCTCGTGGAAGAGGCCACGTTCAGACTGTGTCACCTATCAAAGGAAGGGGCAGCTTGCAGGCAGGATATCTCTCTTAGCAAAACAAATTGTGGGCCTCCAGGAGGGGCCTCCAGGAGGGGCCTGGGGTAAGTCCACCCTCAGCTGGCTCCCAGCAGGCATGAATGACGTCTCTGGGCAAAACCCACGACCTTCACCGCTTCCTACCACCACCTGCTGCTACAGACTTTATTTATTTATTTATTTTTTTAAGATTTTATTTATTTATCAGAGAGAGAGGGGAGAGAGCGAGCACAGGCAGACAGAATGGCAGGCAGAGGCAGAGGGAGAAGCAGGCTCCCCGCCGAGCAAGGAACCCGATGTGGGACTCGATCCCAGGACGCTGGGATCATGACCTGAGCTGAAGGCAGCTGCTTAACCAGCTGAGCCACCCAGGCGTCCCTGCTACAGACTTTAGAACAAATCTGGGTATGCTCCTTCTCCCTTGGTCAAGTTTAAGTCTCCAGGCCACTCTTGGCCTATAGCTTGTATAATCCCTTCTCTGAGCCCTTCTCCCACCCCCCCCAACCCCCCTCAAACCCTTCCCCAGTGTCCTCTTGAACCCATAACCAGCCATGAGCAACATCTCCTCTTCCTAAACCCTTTGTCTGAATGTGCCCTTGACCTTGCTCTAACTGAAAACAGGTGCTTGCTGGTCCTTCAAAAACAACATCCCTCTCTCTAACACTTCTCCCTTTCTAGTCCTTGGTGATTTCCATCTCCAGGTGGGTGACCCGCCCACAGCCCCAGCCTGCTGTCCCCTGAGGACTTAGACCTCCTACCTAGGCCAGCCACTGACTCTCATGGCCACACACCAGGCATTGTGACCCATGGCTATAGATTCTCCTTGCTCCCTGAACAGTCTCAGGCACCCACTCCGCAGTCACCACCTTGTCTCTGTCCTGCTGACTTCATCCATGCCCTGCCTCAAAGCTACAAGTGCTGGAACTTAAGCCTGCCAGTCTTACCAACCATTGACCTCCCGCATGTTTACTGCTCATCATCTCCCTTGTCCTCCCTCTTCCCCGCCAGCCGTCATGGTGGGCATCCAACATGGTGGGCAGCAACTTCCAATTCCTCACGTCTTTTCTTCCTTGGACCAATGTCCCCCAGTGGTCCCCCAGGGACATGGTCTGCAGGCTGGCCACTATCTGCAACTTTGTCTTGTGTTTATGTGCAACTTCCCTCTGGACTGTGTGCTCTGGGAGCAGGAACTCTGTTTCCTGCATCTCTGTCTTCTGTTGCTCAGAGTTGGTACTCAGTGAAAGTTTGTGGAAACAATGGATGGTTGGATGGGTGGGTGGATGGAAGGGTGGGTAGGTGGTGGATGATGGATGGATGGATGGATGGATGGATAGGTGAAGGATGACTGATGAATTCCTCCCTTGTTCCCGGTCTGGTCCTAGAATATGCCATCTTTTCTCAAAAACTGGGTGCCACAAAGTCCCTGGTGATGATGGGAGAAAGGACTGGATGATGAGTATCTCATGCCCACTTCAAATCCAGAAGAGGCCTACGAGAGACTCCAGTGGGATCCATCTCTGAAGGAGGCTGGGGTTGAAGGCTGGGAGTGAAAAGGCAGCTCTGAGCCTCCTTTCCCAGGCTTCCCTGCCCCCAGAATTTCTGCCTGCTCAGGCATCATGGTCCCATGGAGATGCGGGCTGGCCCAGAGAGTCCTTCCCCAGGCGTGTTGCAGTGGAGGGGACGTGGGGACTCCTGCCCCGTGTTCCCAGGGCCTCTGCTCCGCTGTCCTTTGCTTTCCCTGGAGCATCACATGCTGGCCACGCCAGGAAGCACCCCACCTGGGTCCCTCGATGTCGCTCAGCTGCTCACCCCACACAAGGACAATTAACTTGTCTGCTCCAAACACCTACTTGAAAATCTGACATGAAACTCCCACCAGGCTTAAACTTGGCGCAGAACAGCCATTGCTGCAAACACGCTTTAAAGAAATTGACGTTTTTTTAAGAGTTCATCCTCCTCCATGCTACAGCCTCCCCCAGGGAGACACGCACGGAGGTCCTTTTGTGCCGGTCTGGCTTTGCGATGCTGTGGCATCTGCTGAAATGGCTGTGGGCCAAGCCCCACACCTCGTGCCGCTCGGTCTCTGGTGGAGCCTGTGCTCGGTGCCTGGGTTCTGCCACTAGGGGACCAGGGGCTTTATGGAGCAGCCTACGCCCAAGGCCCTGTCACAGTGAGCTGTGGAATTTGGGGAAGGGGCTTCGTCTCACCAATGGCGGTGGGAGGGATGTGTCCCAGGGGAAGGAAGCTCACAACCCTTCCTGGGACTGATCTCAGGTCCGCAAAACAACACTGGTGGCCCCCGTGACTCCCTCCCCAGCCAAAGCCCTGCCTTCCCCTTCACAGTAATCAGCATTTGCTATTCTAATTTTTATTGGGATTATTCCCTGCCCTTATTTGTGGTCTTACAATCTTGATACCACCCCTAAACAATGAGACTGTGTTTGCACTTTCTATAAATGGAATCGTGCTGTGTGTATTCTTGGTAGCTTTGTCCCTGTCCATCAAAGTCATGGGGAGACTCATCCACATTCTGAGTAGCTCTGGATCCTGCACTCTTGTGGCCATAGTATGTTATTGTGTCACAGGAATATCCCGCACTTCCTGTTTCCAGTCTGCTGGCCATCTGGTTTGCTCCTGACCTCTAGCGATGGTCGAAGTGCTGCTAAGAGCAGGTGTCGATAAGCTTGCCTTCTTCAGAGTATTTTCACAATGCGGTGTCACGTGGTTTCCAGATCTTCAGCTTCAGTAGATGAGTCAACAGTCTTTCCCAAGGTGGTCAAAGTCATCCACATGCCCGTGAGCAAAGTGGGTACAACTGATGACCCAAGCTGCTTCCCGCCCTTGATGTCTCATGCTGTCCCCACCCAGGGGTTTGGCCCCAGCCTTTCACTGCAGACTCTGCTTGCATTTCCCACCTTGATGCAAGGTGTGTGCCTCCTCAACCTGGTCAGGATTTCCTCTTTGGAAAGTTTCAGTCCAAGGTCTCTTGCTTGTTTTTCTCCTAGTGCTTTTGCCTTTTCCCATTGATTTATCGAAGCTCTTTATATATTGTAGACACTAGCATTTCATCAGCTTAATGTGTTGAAAGTTCTTCTCCTACACCATGGCTTGGTTCTACTCACTCAACAGTGCGTTTTTATATGCAAACAGTTAAATATACTTGAAGTTATCAATAGTTTCCTTCATCAGTGTTTTTTGTGTTTTTCTTAAGAAACCCTTCCCTACTTCAAGATCACAAATATATTCCTGTATGTTATCTTCTAAATGTTCAGCCTTTCATGGCCAAGTCCTAAATCCAGCAGGAATTGAATTTTGAGGATGGTGTTTGGTGGGAACACAGTTTCTAGCTTCCCCTCTCATAAGTAGACTGTTGTCCCAGTGTCATTTATTGCGGTGCCTGTTAGGCTGTGCGACCATAACCTGAAATCTGGCGTCCCAATAGGCAAGGATGGGTTTCTGGGCTTTTCATTGTGCCCTACCTGCTTACTGGTCTTTGCTGCAGCAACCCCACACCGTCTACACTGTAAGGGTTCAAGATGTGCCCTGCAGGTAGTCCCACCTTTCTCTTTGTATTTGAGCTGTTCTCTTGTCTTGCAAATGTCACCTTCAAGGAGGCCCCTGTTGGCCACCTGCTAGTTCTACAAACAGCATCCCCCCAGCACTCCCAGCAGCTCAGCTGACCCTCACCCTGCCTTGCTCTTCACTTTCCCCAGTCTTTACCACCTTGTGCTGCGTAAGCCGCGCGTGTTCCTCGTGGGTCTCCCTGCTGGAGGGAAAGCCGTGCAAGGCGGGGTCTTGGCTGATTTTGTTCTCTGATGTAACCAAAGTCCTTGTAAGTGTTTCTTGCATTGGATTTGTATTTCCATATAGACCTTAGAATCAGTATTTTGAGTGCCACAAAATTTAACTGGAATCTGGATGGAAATTTCGTTGGTTCTATCAATTAATTTAGAGGGACTTAGTGGGTCTGGGGGCACCTGGAGTGAGCCTTCTACACCACCAACATGATGTCTCCATTTATTCAGATTCCTTTAATGTCTCCGGTAACGTTTTGTAAGTTTCCTGATAGTGGTCTCACGCGTTATTCCTAGATTTTTTATATTTTCGGGGCTGTTATAATGTCTGTGTGCGAAATTTCATTTTTCTAGCATTGTTGCTAACATACAGAAATAAAGTGGAATCCTGCACACAGATTTTGGGTCCACCACATTCATTGGCGTCATTTCTCCATAGACTCTTTTTTTTTTTAGAAATCAATAATTTTATTGGGTTCCACATGCAACAAAATAACCTTTCAGCAGGTTAACCAGGGAATTTGGAATCTATAAAGAGAACACCATCGGCATAATGCAAAAATACTGTTATCATTTCAAAGAGCATAGGATGACAGGGGGTCCACTCAAGAAATTTTATTCTGTCTCCTTGAAAGGAAGAGTTTTAAAATAGTCAAAGATGATTTGCAGGCATTTTATATCTTTCCCTTTTCTTTATATTAGTCACCCATTAGAACATTAGTAACATTTCCCCTCCCTCTCTTAGATTCACTCTTTTAAAACACACCCATACCCTTTCCTCACTGATTAAAATAATATAGATCTTAATTAACCAATTCACGCTCAACTCCTATAAGTTTTCAGCTGGACTAATGAGGAGGCATGGTAGAATTTCACACATCTACACAGCATAAAGAAATTTCTAAATAATAATCGGCAGGCCAGGTGGGAGGAAGATCTTCCTTCTCTAATGAAATGACAAGGTTTGGGCAGTCATCTATGTGGAAAGCTGCTCTGGCCCTTTAGAGTGATTTAAGATTTTTGATTTTTGATTTTTTCTTATTTTTTTTTAAAAGATTTTATTTATTTACTTGACAGACAGAGATCACAAGCAGGCAGAGAGGCAGGCAGAGAGAGAAAGAAGGAAGCAGGCAGGCACCCTGCTGAACAAAGAGCCCGATGCGGGGCTCGATCCCAGGACTCTGGGATCATGACCTCGCCAAAGGCAAAGGCTTTGACCCACTGAGCCACCCAGGCAACCCAGATTTTTAAAAAATAATTTCCTTCTTGGCAGGTTAGAACTTTGTCTGTGAGATTTAACCAGAAACAATTTTCTCCATAGACTCTTCAGGCACCCTTGTGCGCAGAGCCATGCCCTATGTGAACAAAGACGGTTTTGTTTCACTGAGCCGTTGGCCACCTCCGGGCTAACACTGCCAAGCTGCCGGGCTGCCGGGCTGCTCTGTCTCCTGTTAGGCCGACAGGGAGAGCTTTCAACATTTCCCCACGAACTTGGATTGCCGCTCTATGTTTTTTTGGTGGATAGCCTTTATCAGATGAACAGCGTTCCCTTGTCTCGCTAAGCAGCAGGAACAGAGTTTGTGTTTTACTGAATGCTGCTTCTGTGTCTCCGGAGACTGTCACAGAGGTTATGTGTTTCAAGGCATGAATGTGTGGACCTTCCTGGGTGCCTGAGGGTCCTTGTGGTCAGGGATGGGGAGCACGGTTCCTCCCGAGAAGGGAGGAGCTGGAGGAGTGAAGACCCCCAGCTCCCCTCCTCCTGACCCGCCTCCTTATGCAGTGCCCACACCCCAAGTTGACATTTCCCAAATCAGTGTCACCCTGGGGCCGGGTACCAGAGAGCTGGGGACAGCCCCATGCCCAAAGCCTGCCTAGCCAATCTGAAGCAGTTTCCCTGCCCTTCCTTTCCCCGGGAAACCCCGGTGGAGGCCTCCGCGTCCTTCCCGTGGCCCCAAGCCTGGTGTTCCCACTGTGGCCCGTGGGGAGTGTGGCCTCTCTGGTCTAGGGAGCTGTGAGTACAGCCGAGCTCATCTGTCAGTGACAGGGACCTCCGTGGCATCACTCAGTCACCAGAGCACAGGTCGGCCCTTTGGTGTCATGACCCAGAGGTGCAGGGCAAGGGCAGATATGGGAGAGAAGGCAACCTGTGAGCCCAGCCTGCCGAGTGTGCCGGTGGTAGAGGCAACGAGTGAGAACCATGTGGAGCTGAGCCCATGCTGCGCTATTCCCACTGTTCCGCTGTTCCTGAAGCCCCTGGAGCACAGGTGGACATGGGACACTCAGTGCCCATCCACACCTGGTCAGAACGGAAATGCCGTCAAGACTGTGTGGACCCCAGTCCCACATGTGCATCTGCCATCATTTCTTCCTTTAAAAGTTGGACCTTCTGTGAGTGAGCTGATCACACCTCTGCTGTTCAGGCACACAAGCAGGTTCGGGGTCAAACGCAGCAAGTCCGGTCTGGGGCTGTGTTCTGAGCGTCCAAACCCTACAGGAGAAGAAGCAAGTTTCCACTAGCCGCACTCTGAGAAAGGCAGCTACATTCCTCCTTCTGTTCCTTCGGTGGAACATGACATAACGCTGTCATACACAAAGATGACAAAAATTATGTGGCCGAGAGCCGCAGGCCCAAGTATTTACAGGTGGGACTGTGGGCTGGTGAATGAACGCGTGTTTCCCCCAACACTTTGTATTATGAGTGTGTGCTCACCAGAGTTTTAAAACTTGCAAGCTGTCTTTTTTTTTTTTTAATTTTAAAAAAATTTTATTTAGTTATTTGACAGAGAGAGAGAGAGAGAGCACAAGCTGGCGGAGCAGTAGGAAGAGGGAGAGGGAGAAGCAGGCTCCCTGCTGAGTAAGGAGCCTGATGCAGGGCTCTATCCCAGGACTCTGAGATCATGACCTGAGCTGAAGGCAGTTGCTTAACCAACTGAGCCACCCAGGTGCCCCTAAAACTTGCAGGGTGTCTTAATTATTTTCTCACTCTGAATCCACATCCACATTCATGCCCGGTTTTGATTCTGTAAGTTTGCCTCCTTCTCTCTAGTGGTAACCCCAGAATGCACAGCTCACAGCCCCTCTGTGCTGGCCACTGCCTGCTGGGCGGTGCGGGGTGGGGGGCACTGGGGAGCAGTGGTCCTTTTTGAGCTCAGGAGGCCTCTGGGTCATGCTGGAATGGGAACGGTGCAGCGCCTGGTGGCTGATGGGCCCCCTAGAGTCCTGCCTAGAGGAGGCGGCCACCTTCAGTGCTCAGCTGGCACGGGGCATCCGGAAAGCCCTCCACCCAGGGGAGCCCTCTGCCCCTGTCAACATGAGGCGGGCAGTTCCTGTTCATAGCCCGTTCCTTCCCTCCTTCCCTCTCCTCTCTCTCCCTCCCTTCCGGGGGGAGCCCTTGTGAAGTGTCCGCACGGTGTTGGACCAGGGCTGTAAGGAGACAGATTGGACCAGAGCTGTGCTGGGGATGCCTCGGTGCAGAAGGAGTCTGCAGGGTGGTGACGAGGATAGTCGGGCTTCTGATGGCTATGACTCAGCTGGGGCCGTTTTGCGCAAGGGGACAGTTGGCAATGCCCGCAGATAAGTTGGTTATCACATTTGGGAGGGAACCGTGCTACAGACATCGAGGGGTGGACCCCACTCAGTGTCCTGTAGGAGCACAGGGCTGGGAAGCCCTGGTGTAGAGGGGAGGTGATGCGGGCACTGGGGTGGTGGAGACCCAGAGGCGCCCAGGCCATCCACACAGTCTGCTGGTTCCTGAAGCAGTTGGCACTCCCCGGGGCGGGGGGTGGGGGAACAGTGCAGCAGGGGGCAAGACTTCTTGCTCCCATTTCCCAGGTAGGAGGGCTGTGTCCCCCTCTGCAGCCAGGCTGGCCAGCACCTGGGCTCTGGGTTTGCACCCTTATTGGGATTCTAAATGGGGACGTTTAGAGTCCCCTGTTACAGGGAGTTTCTACCTTCCTGAACCATTCTTACTGTGTGCTCCCAGTGTCTGAGAACTAAGAAGGAAAGGTACTTCCTCCCATTTCACAGATGGAGAAAATGGGCCGGGGCGGGAGGGCTGTCCTCCCACCACCACCCGGCCCACGGCCCTGTGCTGCTCTGGTGTCTGGGATCCGGGTCCTGGTGCCCTCTGAGCCTGGCCCCGGGGAGCCCTACTCAGGACCCCTGACAAGGCGGAGCTGCTTGCCGCTCTCAGAACATATTACTTAGCTAACTGGAAAGAAAATTACCCTAATGAGGCCTCAGGGCCTTTTTACATCTTCCCGGGGTGCTGTGATTGAGCGAACACCTTGGCTGCGGGGGAGGCGCAGAGCTGTGGCTGTGGGTAGGGGAGCAGAACGGGCCTGCGGCAGAAGTCAGCCCCCCACGCCCACCCCCTTCCACCGGGGCCCACAGCACACTCGTGTCAGGGCTGATGCTCTAACCTTCCGGGCCTGGCCCCCCAGGTGGGGTGGGTGTCCCAGCTGCTGCATGGCCCTGGGGCACCGGGCGGGATGGGTTGCAAGCCTGAGCAAGTGTGGGCTCTGCTCCCTGAGGCTTTCATCCGGTCTGCCCAGCTTGGGCCCCAACTTAACCTCTCTGAGCCCGGTGGGGGTCTGGGATCTCCTCCTATCAGTGCTACAGCAGGCGGGGGTCCTGAGGGGTGGGGTAGCTCTGGGCAGGCTGGGTGGACCAGTCAGAGTTGCTCCGGGACAGGGAGGGAGCAAGATGAGACAACCTGCGGCGCCTGGCTGGGTGGAGGCCCAGGGCGTCACCGGGACCCCTCCCCAGGTGGGGACCCTGCCTATTCTGGGCTGTGACCTTTCAGCGACCTGGGAGAAGACCCAGCTGGGGAGGAAGGCCAGAGGGGCGGAGGGCAGTGGTTTGGGCAAGTCAGGGCAGCCAGGGCAGCCCCATGCTGTGGGGACCAGGGGCTCGTGTGCTTGTTGCCCAGGCTCCCTTGTGGCGGGGGGTTCGGAGGTGGCTGCTGGAGCCCCATGCTGGGAGCCAGACAAGGCAGGCATACATGGCTCTGTGAACTAGTGATGCACACACGTCTGCAGGGGATGGGTTTGCCCTTCCCGCCGTTCACTGTGAAAGGTCTCAAACGGTCTCAAAGCCGATAGTGAGCAGGGACACTTGGTGGCTTGTGAATAGCCACCGCCGGACAGCAGCAAACACTGCTGGTCAGGCTTCTCCCCTGAGAGCTGGCTGAGTCCTGGGAACCGCCCTGTGCTCCACCTCTCAGCCCTGGCCAGGCCTCATCGCTGCAGGGCTGCCTCTGGGGTCCACTTGACCGCCCTCCTTCCCCAGATGGAAAAGCTGAGCAAAACCCAGGAAGCTGGCGACTTCTGGGTGTACCTCAAAGCAGAGGCTAGTAGGTGACCTGGCTCCTGCATCTCCTCTCCACGGCTCCTGTGGCCAAGGATTCCCAGGGTCGCAGAAATGGCAGCAGGCCTGGGGACCACGGGATTACTGAAGGAACTTGCACAGTTCCCTGTGTGCCATGAGCGATATGCGTGGGGGGCCCACTGTAGTCTTGGAACCTGAAACCCACCACTGCTCAGCAAACCCCAGGGCCCTTCTCTGTCTCTCCTCCAAGGAACAAGGGGCTACACCAGGCCTTCAAACCCTCAGCTGAGAAATCCAGTTTGTGGGCAGAGGACCCTGAACTTGTGTGTGTGCGTGTGGTGGCGGGGGGGGGGGGGGTCTTTCCATGCTGGGGTCCTGAGGGGGTCCCAGTCCCTTCAGCTCCTGTGCCCCACCACCGCCCTGCCCCGAAGCCTTGTGTCTGGGACATTACTCAGGAGGGGTCTGTCTGGCCTAGAAGGGGGTTCCTGCTGTTACAGAGTATCCCTCTCTGTTGCTTCCACTGTCCTCCCACAGGGCAAGCCCCAGGAGAGGCCTCCAGCTCAGGCTCCTGTGCTCGGGGGGGTTGTCTGTCTGCATGTGGGGGCTGGGGGAGGTGCCCAGCCAGTGTCTCCTGATCCCCTCCGTCCTCTGCTCTCAGGCTCTCTCTCTGTCCTCGGAATGTGCTGCCGCTGATCATCCTGCCGTCCTTTGGCAGGCTCCTGTCTTAGCGTGGCGCCATCCAGGGGCCAGATGCACGGTCTCCATGTTTCCCGGGGCCTCGGTTTGCTCCTGCTGTGTTCCTGGGCCTCGCGTGGGTGCGTGCCATTTCTGTTCCGCCTCGGAAGGCCGGAGCTCATTCTCGGTAGTTACTCCAAGGAGCGCGTGTTGGCGCCAGACTCCCTGAATGCCGTCCTCTCCAGAGCAGTCTCGTGGCCTCTGCGCTGGCCGCAGTGAGCCTGGCTAGGAAGCCCTTGGCTCGCACTTTCTTTCCCGAGGACAGCCCTGGTGTCCTGGGGCTGCTGTGGCGGACAGCTGCAGGCCATCCTTGGCCTCTTCCGCTGTGCAGCCCTGACCCTCCCGTCTCTGCGTCTGTCATCACGGGCCTTTCTCCTGTGTCTGCATCTTTCCCTTCTTCTAAGGACACTGTCCATAGAAGATCCAACACTGTCATGTTGGATCAGGACTGGCCATAATCGCACATGACCACGACTTAACCCCACTCCGGCTGTGAAAACCTTATTTCCAAAAGCGTTATGTTCCCAGGTCTGGACGGCTGGGACTTCAATATATATTTTGGGGGGATACAATTCAACCTGTAAGACCCCCATTAGAAAAGCCCCCCGTAATTAACCTTGCTCTCTTGCTTTTCTGTAACCGCTTAGCTTTGGCTTATAACTGTAGCTTCTGTTAAAATTTTAAGGACAAGCAGCCGGCTGCAGGCTGGGAGATAACCAGAACCCAAGGACATTCCGGAGAGATGGGCCTCACAAGGCCAAATTCCTGTCGTTTGAACAATACGCCCACCCTTCCTCCCCACCTCAAAGGATGTTTGCCCAAGATAAGTTACATACCAGAGAACCGACCCCCAGCTACGAGCACAGGATTACGCAGGCTTAACCCCACCCTGACTTCCCTTTCCCGCGCGGGCTCTCCCAAAACCAATCAATAGGCACCAGGTATGCTTTACATTCAACTTAACCAATAACTATGCTTCTGCTTCTGTACGTACGCTTTTGCCTCCCCAAACCCCATAAAAAGGCCCTGAACAAAGGCCAGGCGCGCAAGTCCTCTCTAGACTTGTCCGCCCGCCGGTACCTGCGTCCCAATAAACCTCTTGCTGTTTGCATCCAGTGGCAGTGTTGGATTCTTGGGTAAGGGGATCCGCGGGTCTTTCATTTGGAGGTCCCACCGAGATCATCGGACTCCTGCCCAAGGATCCAACGGACTCCCACCGGGAGGTAAGATAGCTGGCCAGCCCTCTTCTGCTTCTGTTCTGTTTCTGTTTCTGTTTCTGTTTCTGTTCTGTTTTATGTTCTCGTTTCGGCTCCTGTCTCCTATCTTGTACGGCCGTGGTCCGCCTATACGCTCGTATAGGACTGTACCTCTACGCGTAGGGGCTCTGTATCTGTAGGCAGCTTGAGAAGGAGCTGACGAGCTCGGACTTCTCCCCTGCCGACCCTGGAGGACGCTCCAGGGTGTCGAGGGGCCCAATTTTTTGGGGCTCCTCATCTGTCCGAGGGTTAAAACCGTCTGTCCGTTCCAGAGGAACCCCTCGGCCCTGGACGGAATCTGTCCACTGAGAGGAGGTCTCGAGACTCCTTCTGTAGGCCAGTGGAATCTGTACGGTGCACCGCAAGGTTTTTGTCTTTGCCGGCTCGTTAATTGTTTTATGTGTCTTTCACATTGCGCCTTGATTAAGATCACATTCTGCTTATGGGAGGGTGTCTAACCCGTTTGAATCTGAGGAGTGCCTGATTGTATGAATGTGTTCGTGCGGCTCCACGGCTTCGGCTACGGAGTCTGAGTGGGCTGCACCCTGATTCTCGCGGAACGTCATACGGCATAACGGTCATCTACTCCTTGGAGTAGCCTGGTCCGGGGTTTAGCTCCACCTCGCGGCCATCTGAAACCTGAAACTCCTCCCCTGTCACCCTGGGGGACGGCCCAAGGATCATAGGGGCCCGGTTCTTTGGGGCCCCACAAGTATCCGAGGGATACGTCCATCTGTGGGCCGCAGAGGAAACTCGTAGTTCCACGCGGCCGTCTGAAACCATCCTGTTGGTGTTACGCCGAAATCGCGCAGCGTCCTTTTTGTTATTTGTTCTGTGTGTCCTACTCATTGTCTTTGGTGTTATTTTTAACTCTGAGATGGGGCAAACATTCACCACCCCTCTAAGCCTCACTCTAGGTCACTGGAAAGATGTTCAGAACCGAGCCAACAACTTATCGGTGGAAGTCAAAAGAAGAAAATGGCAGACTCTCTGCACCTCTGAATGGCCCACCTTCAAGGCTGAATGGCCCACAGAGGGGACCTTTAACATTAATGTTATTTTGCAGGTCAAAGAGCGAGTCCTCGATCAGGGACCCCAGACTAAGGGGCTTTTGCGGAATGTGTTTGCCCAAATGAGTCAGATAGTAAACTTTCTCCTGACATATTCGATGATAATTACGTAAATAAGCCTTCTAGTAAACCCAGGTTGCTGGGCCATCCCTAACAAAGGGGATTCTGGCTTTATTCTCTCTGTTACTCCTAATAGATGTGGGGGCTTCTCCCTCACTCACTTCCCGGGTTAATGGCTATAACTGGAGCCAACTGGGGTTGGTCTAACTCGAGACAGAGACTATAAGGAATATTCCCAAGCAGCTGCCGAAACTCTTTGTTTCGGGGAAGTTTCCCTGTGTTCTCTGGCCTGACTTGGACTGCCTAACCCCTCCCCCCTGGCTAATGGGAAAGCATGGCGTCTGCTCCTCTATTGGGGCTTATGAGCTCTGAAACCGGGAATCCCTTCTCTGCCTCCTGGCAGCACTTTGTTTCCTGTTTTCCCCTTCTGTTTCTGCACCAAGGTGCGTGCAGCCTGCATGACTAGCCTCTAGATCATGCACCACAGCTCCTTCTCTTTCCACTGTCAAGGAGCAAGAAGAGCAGCCCCTGGACCTAACACTCCCCACTCCAGATCTTCCCACGCATGTCTCAGGTAAACATTCAAAGTGGAGTGGGCCCACTAAATCACTATTGGAACTAAGTTAAGTTTGTTGGTTTAATTAAGATAAGACCTGCCTTTAAAGTTATCAGCAGTAAATGTGAAACTTCAAATTTACTGAAGGTCAGATAAGCTTGTGTTACTTGTTAAAATTTGTTAGCAAAGAAATAACTAAACTGATGGTTAATTGTCTGTCTCAAAGTTTTAATGGGTAATTTCTGAAGTAGCTTTCAAAGTCTTTGGTAACCTGAAAGTTTTAAAGTTTTGCTTGGATGACAAATGGAATTGAATTGTGGACATCTAGGTCTTAACCAAGCAGGATAAAATGCTAGGTCGTTAATTACTGGATGGAGGTTTGTGCTTTTGACTTCTTACTGCAAAGAAACTAAGAGAATTTAAATCTGCTGGTAAACTTGTTTTCCACTTAACTGATTCATAAATTCGCCACCTGAAGAATTCTGTTGTAACAGTTCACAATTGGTTAATACTTAGTCTTCACTAGAGATTAAGGTGTTTCTAAGAATACAAAGTTCTGCTTAGTGTAACTAAGACTGATGGAAATAAAGGGAAACTCTGTATGTAGGAAAGTAGGAAAAATGTAAGAAAGATTTAAGAAATGGGAATACATTTTGTTGAAGGTAAAGGAAGGTAATTTTGTCCTAAATGAGATGGTTGTTTGGAAGGAAATGGCTTGGGACAAAACCTGAATGCAAAGGAAAGTTGTAGAAGGTTTGTGAAGGGAAATCTTCAGAAAAGGAATTTTAGCTATGGTCCAGAATGGACTAAGATCGAAATGAATGGGTTTTAAAGGTACATTGGTACAACACTGAAATTGTCTCTGTTCAAAAGGACAATGTTTTCTTAGATCAATTGATCTGCTGTTAAGAAAATGTAAATGGTTTTCTCTTTGCCTTCCCAGAAAAACCAGTTTCTATGTTTTGTTTTATCAGGTGTTTAACATCCCTAATTATATTTAGGCGTGTGCTTTAAAACTTCATAAGATTTTAGCAAATGTTGACAAGACTTAAATTGTAAATCTCTTTAACTCAGGCTTTTCCTTGATACGTGAATTTGCTCATGAAGTACTACTGAACCAGTGATAAACCTTGGGTTACATTTGGGAAAATGCTATAACTATTCTAGAGATTCTATGCACTTCCTAAAGTTTTAATGTTTTGAGAGATCATCGCTTGATATTGTAATTATGGGAATGTTATGTGTCACAGAAATTGTAACCTGATTTTCTTGCAGCTAAATTGTAAATTCCTGTGTCTTTTTAACTCTAACCATATCCATTCTGAGTTTTTGTCATTTTAATTGTTTTAATTCTCTTGTAAAATGAGTTTTATCTTCAAGGAGAGTCCTATAAAGGACTTTCAGGACAAATACAGATATTTGATGTACTTGAAAATCCTAAAACTGAAATGGGTAAGAATTTCCAAAACTGACTAAAGCTGCATTCACCAGAATTAGTAACATGGGACTGAATGAACTAAAAGATTATAGTGTTGTGTCTCTTAATGTTTTGTCTTATTTTAAACATTGCCGGTTCTCTCTAATGGTTGCTCTTCCAGACTAGGGATACTTTTTCTTAAGTTATCTGTAACTTATAGAGATGTATAAGTGCTCATTTGTAAAAGTGCTCAAGGCATTCAAATTTTCTCTCTATATGAACCCTCTGAAACCAAAGGTCTCAGTAAGCATTCTTCCATGGCAATCAGTCATTTGCATAAGTTCAATAAGAATCTGTTCTCCTTGTAACAGGACACCATTGGAAACTGGTTATTTTACCAAGGCTTTGACTGGGATGTCATATTTGAAAAGACTCAGATATGACCAGACAGTTTAAAGGAACTAAGGTTGACTTTATGAAACCTGGAGCCATAAAGCCCCTTGGGACTGTTGGCCTGATACCTTGCTTACAGAGTTCCCAGCAGCCTCACCAGGTGAGTAAAGAATGTCACTCCTTGGTAGGTGCAATCTCAGAAAAGGAATTCGCCCAAATCGACAGGTATTGCAGGCATGACTGATGGCAAGTACAGGGCTTGGCTTCTGGCCCGGAGAGGCTACTAAAAGTTCAACCTAGAGATTCCTTATAAAAAGTTCCAGCAAAGCAGATGCTAAAAGATCTATTGATCACACTCAACGGTTCTTGCTGAGCTTATCTAAATAACTTGTCCAGATTTAAGATGCATCTGTTAAAAATGTGAATGACAGTTTACTGATGACAATAGTTTTCATAAAAAAAAAAAAAATAAGAAAAGCTAGGTGTGCCATAGTGCTCACTAGCACTTTGCAATTGCCAAAGCCTAAGAATAAACATTAACACTGACTCCAAATATGCTTTCCTGGTACTACATGCCCATGGAGCTATTTGGAAGGAAAGGGGATTACTACCAAGCCATAACTCCCCAATCCAATATGGGCCTAAGTTACAAAACCTTCCTTATCGCTATACTAAGGATAATATATATCAAATCTGAGATACATATCTGTGGCTTACACCCACGATTGGACGGCTCAGTCAGAAGGCAGTTTTATGCTGGGAACAAAGAAATCATATGTATAATACTTGGGCAAATAACGCACGATATCTGGGATGGCTATCACTAGAAACGTGTTCCCAAGTAATAGTACTCCAGGCTACTGACTGGTTTGCTACTGACTGGGCAAGGCGACCTGGCATTAGATGGCCAGCTCCAAACGGAACCCACTGGATATGTGGAACCAACCTGTGGCCCTGGCTTCCTCCAGGGTAGATAGGTCGCTGTACTTTAGGATTTGCCTGAATTCATGGGTGCATTACTAAAACCATTGCAACCCCAGCTAATCTCCCCAACTTGAAACAAAGATGGACACGATCTGTTTTTAAAAGGTATGATCACTTAGCATCCATTTTTGTTCCATCTGCGGGACTAGAGGATGTCATGTGGCATGTAGAAGCCCTTAATAAATATACTACAAAGGCACTCAATGACTCACTGAACAGCATCTCCCTACTTAATACCGAAGTCTCACAAATACTCAAGACAGTCCTACAGAATAGGATGGCCTTAGATGTCCTGACAGCAGCACAGGGTGGCACATGTGCAATTATCAAGACAGAATGTTGTGTGTACATTCCAGACTATCATAAAAATGTCACAGGACTAATAAAAGACATGAATGCCCAGATTAAGGCTCTACAAGATCCTTCTTTCTCTTTTAGTGATTGGTTAAGTTCCTGGCTTGGAGGAGGGCTATGGCCAAATCTCCTTTTCAGGCTTCTCATTCTTACCGCCTTATTAATCTGAATATGTTGCTTTGTTCCATGTTTCTCTACTTGGTGCCGAGACTCCATTGCTACAATGACTACACCACGGCAGACGATCCTTGTCGTGCGCGAGGACGCCTCTTCACTGTCAGCGCTGGATTCAGCTGCCTCCACCTTTCGTAACTCCCTTATACGTTCCTACCCTGACCAATATTGACCTGAGCAGGTAGGGACAGCTCTACGCCCCTATTCAGCAGGAAGAAGTTACAGAAGATGAGACCTTCCACCTTCAACCACCTTAAAGATTTAAGGGTCAAAATTGTTCAGGGGGGAATGATGAGGGAGCAGGAGGCTGGCTGAGGACAAAGCAAAAGCTGGCGCCGTGCACCCCCTCTTCACCCGCTCCCCTCCATATGTGTAGCATTCCTCAGGCACCCCTGATCGCCATAAAACGATAAATAGTTAACTTACAGGGATCGCAATCCTGCAGAACAGGAATCTCCCTTGCTCTACAAGATGTCCTAGAGACCTAAACAAGGAGGTTACCTTATCAATAGCACAAATTTCCAGAGGCAAATAACTCTTGGTTCCTGAAGCCCTAATGTCCCCCTCCCACCATAAACTGGAGGAGACTGGAGTGGTAACAGAAACTCTAGACAAATTAAAAGAAAGGCTGAATAAGCGTAAAAGGGAATTTGAATCCCAACAATCTTGGTATGAAGGGATTTGGAACCACTCACCTTGGTTAACCTCCCTGATAACCTCCTTAATAGGACCCTTAATGCTCTTAATATTAATTCTAACTTTTGGGCCATGTATCGTTAACAGGTTGACCCAATTTATGAAAGACAGACTGTCACTCATCCAAGCCATGGTATTAACTCAGCAATATCAATCAGTTAAGCTAACTGACCCATTGGGTAAATAAACCTAATGGATATAAGATTCTATCCATAAACAAGAAAAAGGGGGGAATGTAAGACCCCCATTAGAAAAGCCCCCCGTAATTAACCTTGCTCTCTTGCTTTTCTGTAACCGCTTAGCTTTGGCTTATAACTGTAGCTTCTGTTAAAATTTTAAGGACAAGCAGCCGGCTGCAGGCTGGGAGATAACCAGAACCCAAGGACATTCCGGAGAGATGGGCCTCACAAGGCCAAATTCCTGTCGTTTGAACAATACGCCCACCCTTCCTCCCCACCTCAAAGGATGTTTGCCCAAGATAAGTTACATACCAGAGAACCGACCCCCAGCTACGAGCACAGGATTACGCAGGCTTAACCCCACCCTGACTTCCCTTTCCCGCGCGGGCTCTCCCAAAACCAATCAATAGGCACCAGGTATGCTTTACATTCAACTTAACCAATAACTATGCTTCTGCTTCTGTACGTACGCTTTTGCCTCCCCAAACCCCATAAAAAGGCCCTGAACAAAGGCCAGGCGCGCAAGTCCTCTCTAGACTTGTCCGCCCGCCGGTACCTGCGTCCCAATAAACCTCTTGCTGTTTGCATCCAGTGGCAGTGTTGGATTCTTGGGTAAGGGGATCCGCGGGTCTTTCAAACCCACTAGGACCTTCCGTGCCCTACTTTCATTTCTTCTGGCATCGGTGTTACCGTGGAGACGTCTGATTTCCACCTGGGTTTCTGTTCTTTATAGGATTCCTGGCCTTCTTATCTGGCTGCCCCAAGGGTTGTTTCTTTACCACAGAAATCCAGGAATTGTGTCAGCGAGCACCAGCTCTACACTCCAGCGGTTATTTCTTACCGAACTGGAACATTCCAGCGCCCAACCAGAGAAGTCCTGACATGACGGAATGCCTCGAGCGCCATGTCCAATGCAGGCCCTACCCTGCCCACAGTCACGGGCAGAACACGCACGGCCCCACGTGTGACCACGCACCCCCCTGCCTGCTCTCCTGCGTATGCCCCTTGGACTCTCCCTAGAACATTCCAGGGTCCATCTTGCGGGCTCAGAGTTTGGGCATTAGGGCTCAAGCCCATTCCCCCTCCCCAGGCTGTGGCACCTGTAATTTTTCCCTCATCTTGTCTGAGCCCTCATGTCTTCAGTCACTGGCTTGCTTGCTTGCTTCCTTCCTTCCTTCCTTCCTACCTTTTCCTTTTTTTAAAAAAGATTTTATTTATTTATTTGAGAGAGAGAGGATGAGAGAGGGGAGGGTCAGAGAGAGAAGCAGACTCCCCGCTGAGCAGGGTGCCAGACCATGACCTGAGTGGAAGGCAGTCGCATAACCAACTGAGCCACACAGGTGCCTGTCATGTGCCCTTGTACGTCTTCCTTTAACTTAGGAAACCTTCTTGTGTAGTAGTTTACACATTTGTTCTGATCAGTCACAATTTGGGTGATCATGTGGCCTTTGGTGTTCAAACTCCCCTCCCTGATCCAAAAAAAGAGCACACCCTTCTCCACTTTGCAAAGCAGTGCTGTCTCCATCAGGATGCGGAAAGCTCACCAGACAAGTGTTGCCCTGAGCCAATGACACTCATGGTGGAATATTCCAGCATGACTTGGAGCTCGGAAGGGAGACCGTGGCAGAGCTCCTCTGAGATGTGGAGGGCACGCTCATTTTGTTGCTCGTATCTGAACAGGATGCTTTTCCCCAGATGCGTGGAAAGTTCTTGCACAGCCGTGTGCCTGTGGTGCCTGGGAGGACTGGCTGAGATGGTGCGGGAGTTCCTTCTCGGGCGGCGCTCCCGTCTCGGAGCTGCACTGTGCTCCTCCTCGGGTCCATGGTCTTGGGAGGCAGTTGGCGGCGTGCTGGTCCACGACAGCTGGCCCTGTGTGTCTGTTCGCGCCGCTTCCGTGTGACTCTATTTGTGTGCTGTTCTAGAACAGGCTGCGCCGGACGGTGAGAGAAGTCAGGATAGAGCTTGTCTCGAGGGGGTGGGGCAGCAGGGAGAGTGAGGAGGACCCCGAGGGAGCATGGCGGGTGGTGGTGGTGGTGGTGGGGGGGGATGTCATGTTTTGTACCTTCATGGGATCTGCATTTGTCAAACTCTTTTAGTGATTTCTCCATGTCCTGTTAGGGGTTGGATCTTGTGCGCCCCCCACCCCACCCCGCCCCGCCAAATTCCTATGTTGAAGTCTTAACCCCCAGCACCTCAGAATATGTCATTACTTGGAAATACGGTCTTTTCTAATGGAATGAGCTGGATGTTACCGAAGCAGGGTGGGCCCTGCTCCAGTCTGACTGGTGTCCTTACAAACAGGGAGCATTTGGACACAGACACACACAGGAAGAATGCCTTGGGAAGATGAACGCCGAGATTCAAGGTCATGCGTCTACCAGCCAGGAAGACCCGGGATGCTGGCAAACCCCCAGAAGCCAGGAGAGGCTCTGAGCAGGCTCCCCGCATGACCTCCCAAGAAGTCAGTCCTGCTGACACTTTGACCTTGAGGCCCTGCCTCCGGACGGCTGTTCAAACCCTCTGTGCTTCATAACCACAGCCCCGGAAAACTGGCGCGGTCACTGTGAGCTCTACAAAGTGCTGAACCCAGGGAGTGATATGTGATACGCGTGCTGAATCGTTTAGAGGTGATCTCTATTGGTATCTACAGCTTCGGTGGATGTGTGGCCAGAAATAAGGGGGGATTGCTGGGAGGAGAGAGGGATGGATGAATGGACAGAGATGGGATACAGCAGGTTTAAGAACTGGTGAGGGTTTGGGTGGGGGACCTGTTGGTGTTCACAGAGTGATTCCACTCTTCTGCATGCTAGAGGATGTTTGTGATCAAACACTGAATACACTAGGTGTTTAGACATGTCTTTTTTGTTTTAAGTAGGCTCCCTGCCCATTGTGGGGCTCAAAGAGTCCCATGCTCCTCTGACCGAGTCGGCTAGGAGCCCTCAGGTGTCTTTGAATAACCAAGTAAAATGACAACTATCTGAGGATAGAGGCTCTTTTTCTCAGTCAGTGCTGCCATGCCTGAGGAAGACACCAGAGTGGGCAAGAGACAGGTCCCTGGGGCAGAGCCAGAGGAAGGCATGCTCTTCTGCCCTGTGCTTTTCCGAATGCCTTCCCCCTATCCTCAATGGCTGGAGCTCCAGCAGCCATCTTGGACCATGAGGTGGCTTTGGGGATGGAGACCATACACTGAAGATGGGGAGACCAGATGGCACAAGTCTGGGTCCCAGAGGTCACTGTGGAGCTGCCAATCCACCCTGAATCAGTTACCTTCAGACTTATTTACTTAGGAAAGAAGTAAGTTTCTATCTTGTTTACGCCCCTTTGGTTGTGATTGGTCTCAGATGCTGCCAAACTAAACCGTAATGGATATTCTCTTATTACTATTCCCCATAACCTCGACTGCTCTTCTGTGGAGGGACAAACTGAGGCTCAGGAAGGCCCGTGCTCAAGGTCACACAGCTGGAAAGGGCCAATGAGCCCACGCCTGTGTGCTTCAGAGTCTCCGCCTGGCATTATGTGGACCTCCGGGCCTGGCGCCGCGGGATGGCTTTCTTTGGGCTACTTGAAGTCCAGTCCGTCTGACAAGCCACACCAAGCCACTGGGGTCTGGCTAGAGGGGCTGCATGGCCCAGAGACAGAGCACCCACTCAGGATTCACACTGTCCTCCCCACCAGCTGTCCGGGCGTCTTATGGGAATTACTTCCCTCTCCTTCCCATGTTTGGACAGATTGAGAACTAAGACATGGGTGCCAGACCGATGGAGGACGAGACAGCTTTATTACTGATAAGGTTAGAGCAGCCCCACATGGGGTCAGGGGAAGTGGACCTAGGGCAGGCGGTCTGTAGAGAGGGCTCAGGGTCTGAGTGAGGGCCACGGGGTCAGTCCTCCTTCCTGGAGCCATGACATGCCCACGAACTACCTCTCGGTGCATCAGGAAGGGTGAGGTGCCCTCTCTGCGGACCCAGGTGGGGAGGCCGGGAGGGAGAGCAAGCCATTCCCATAGTGCGGTGAGGGCCCCCGAGTCCCTGAGCTCCTGAGCTTCAGGCCCCACCAGCGAAGAGAGAAGGGCCCTGCCAGCTTCGCCTGAATGCTGAGAGGGCATCACCCACGGCCACCTTGGTGGAAAGCAGGAGGGTGCAGACTCCCAGCATGCCCCTCCCCCTCCTTGCCACCTTCCCAGGCTTCAGTGTGACTTGGCAGGTCGGCCACGGGGAGCAAATGACACCTTGCTGGGGAGGATCCATGCCAGTGGCATATGGGAGCCATGGCTCCCTTGTGGATTCCTGGGTCTTGGGAGGGCCGCTCTGTGATTTCTGGGAATGCCGCGTGGAGGGATGGCTGTTGGAGGCAAGGGGCTCTTCCTCGTGGCAAAATTATGGCTGTGTGGCTCTCTGGCCTCAGCGGGTGATGGAGGACGAAGCCTCTTAGCCGCCCCTGCTCTGTGCCCATCACTCTGTCTCCATTGTCATTTGGGAGGCCACCACATGCCATCCGCCTGGGCACACTGCACGTGTGGGCTCTGGGTCTTGCTCGGAGAAGCCCCTCCTCTTTCCTGTCCTTCTAATTCATGGCGGCACTCCAGACACATTTTTGTTGTTGTGTGACGTCTCCAGCTTTCTGGTTCATTCATTCCTGTGTGTCGCGGGCTTGCTTTGTACCAGGCCTGAGCTGGGCTCCGGGGACGTGGACAGTCGTGGGACAGGCATGAGGGCCGTATGTGAGGGCTGAGAGCACATGGAGAAGAGCCCTCATTAGGAGGCGGTCACAAGACCCCTTTGGCTTCCCAGGGGTGCGGCAGAAATGAACATTGTCAGCTCTGCCAATGGTCACATGGAGAGGGAATCCCTCGCACACCTCGGGTCAGAGTCGGTACGGGGAAAATCTGTTGAGGGTACTCTGGCCACTTTCCAGGTGGCTTTCCTGACCATTCCCAGAGGCCCTTGCAGCTCGGGGCATCCAGGCATGGTTTTGGGCAGAAGGGGAAAGAGCAGACACCTGGTGCCTGCAGAGTTTGGCTTTTCCAGAGGGCAGCTTCCTCATCCCTGCACAGCTCTGCAGGGACCACAGTGGGGCCGGTGCGCCCACCTTTGTAGGAGCAAGGTGGGGAGCACGGTGGGGCTGAAGAGGCCAGGGGAGGCCAGTCAGGTTGGGACCAGGGACCCACTGGGCATTTCCAGCAGATTGTATACAGAAAAAGCAGTATTTTCTTTTATTTTATGCCTAAAAACCTAAACTATTTTTTTGAACAATTTTGGATTTATATAAAAATCGGGAAGATAACAGCGAGCTTTGTCATATGCTGATTTCCCTGTTATTGCCTAATGTTAGGACAGAATATTTCTCACAATCGCGGACCGATATTGATGCATTATTATTAGCAGAAGTCCGGAGTTTTTTTTATAAATTTCCTTTGTTTTTTTCCCAATGTCCTTTCTGCCCAGGATCCTATCCAGGACACACACCTCTAGCTACTGCTCCTCAGTCTCCTCCTGGCTGTGAAGGTGCATTCTTTCCCTTTCGATAAGTTCCCTGGACTGCAGGTGCAGAAGGCGTTTGTGGCCCTGGGGGCTGGTGTTCTGGGGTCTGGGGTTCCTGGTATCCAACACTGAGTCAGCCCCGGAGGAGCCCAGCTCCTCCTCAGTTTGCCTCTTTTGCATGTGTTTTGCATGTTGTTTGCATGTGTTTCACATGTGTTTTGCATGCCATTTACATGTGTTTTGCATATTGTTTCTGCGTGTTTGTGTGTGTGTGTGTGTGTGTGTGTGTGTGTGTGTGTGTGTGTGTGTTTCCATGTGAGATCATGCATTTCCCAGTTCTCTCTGCTGGCGGATAGAGGAACCTGGAAGTGGGGACCCCTCTGTTTGCCTGGTGACCCCAGCCCTCTCCCACTTGCCCTCCTGGGCTCCCACAGCCTATCTGTCTGTGCTGCTGCCCCGTCCCCTCCCCGTACTGATAAAGTATCGAGGCAGGAGCTGGACGGGGACGGGTGTGGGGACCACGGGTGGCAGTCTCGGCAAATCTCCCCTCTTTCTTTGATGTGCCTCCCCATCTGCTCTGGATTTGGATTTATTTTATTTGTCGTCAGCCTTCCTTCCTCAGGGTCCATGTCTTTAAAATGTTCAGTCTCTTTGGTGATTCCTGCTCCCTGTTCGAACTCTGCTCGGACCCCACCCCCGAGTTCCCTTCGTGACTCCCGTGAGCCCTCGGCCGCTGCTGTGCTACTTGGGGATCCCGTGGGTCTCCTCTCCTAGCAAGGAGGTGCTGCGGCTTGTTGGGGGTCTCTGTCCCCCTGGCCGCCTGTGGGCAGGGGCTGGCTGGTGTGACAGCAGCGCCCTCATCCGGATGGAGGCAGGATGAACTCCGAGGTCTGGAACCACGTGGGGATCCCACTCCCTTACCAGGGTCCCCTGGGAGAGGTGGAAGGAGAATTCTGTGGGTCACTTTTTAATACGGTTTTGACTTTGGAATCATGTGTAGGAGTCTCATCGTCAGAAAACAGAACTAAATCGACAAGGATAACAAACTCTAAAATGGAATCCCAACAGAGTGGGTAACCTGAATTCACTGACAACACAATGGTGACAGGGAGAAGGGGGTGGAGGATCAGAAATTGGTGGCGGCTTGTTTGGACACGGTTCTCTAACTGTGGAGCGACCTTGGACTGCCCTGTCCGGGCTGGGTGCTGCTGGAGGTCACAGGGCTGAGTGACAAGCGTGAAGCCACCTCATGTGTCTTTGGGGTTAATGGCCGGAGAAGCCAGAGCGTGACCTTGGGGACCAGGTCCATGAGTGCAGAGCAGGGCAGGAGAAGGCGGCGGCAGGGGTGGGCGGGGAGGAGCTTGTGTCCGAACACAAAGCCACAAAGCTGCAGAAAACTCACCATCCCGAGGAGGTTATCCATTCTGTGGCTTTGAGCCGGGAAAGGACCTGGAAACCATGCTGCCCAAGGCCTCCCAGGTCAAGGCCGAGCCCTGTGGGTGAGGCCGGGGTGCATGGGGTGCCCAGGGGAACGCTCATGCCAGACCCGGGCCTGGAGGAGCTCGCAGCATCCTGGGCGCTGGGTAGTGCAGGAGGCCTCAGAGACAGATGGGTACATGTCCCCAGACACAAAAGCCAGTCCACAGGGCTCCCAATGGCCAGATTTGGGCAATACTATGATGACCATCAGGTGAAAAGTGTGCACAAACGCACCAAGATTCTATCAGGATCTGCCAATGAGATACCTGCCCCATCCCCTCTCTTCCACCTGCCATTCCCACAGCCCGGCTGATGCCCGCTCAGCGCCTTCACCCCGAAATGGGGGTGTGAACACTCACCGTGCCATCTGTTCCCCAGCCTAGAAAGCGAGGTGACAAACAGTAGTGTGTTTGTGGTTACAATGTGGGATTCTGAATCCCCAGCAAATGTGAGCCCCTGAACTCACACCATGTGTGGAGCTCGAAGCCTGGCGTTCTGCCTAGAGATGGGGAGCAGTGTGGTCTTCACCGACTGTTTCCTGATGGAGGGCAGCTGATTCGCAGAGGGGCTGCCTGCAGAATGGGGGCCTTGTGGGCCCTGTTGCCTCCATCCTTAGGGCTCAGGGCACAGGAGGGACGTCTGCCCTCAGAAGGGTTCATGTCGTGGGGAGAGTTTATACACAAACACGTGGCGGGGCATGGGATGCCCCGTGGACCTGAACCACTGTGGGGAATGAGACATCTACACACTTGGGAGAGTGGCGGGTGGGGTTCCAGAAGCGCACCTGGGCCCCTGAGGCTGCTTTTCCCACTTCGGGGGGTGCAGCAAGCCCATCTGCCCCAGGCTCCAGGAGCCTCTGCCCCAGCCTCTGGGGGCCTCGCTACGCTCCCATGAAATGACTTCATGAAGATCGTGGGCACACAGGCCTTACTGGATTGGGCGTGATGTCCGGACCTGTTTGAGTGGCACATGTACCCCATGCACTGGGAGCCAGACCTGTGGCCAGGGGCTCCATTTCATGGGTGATGGTACCTTACCACATCCAAAGCCCTACCCTGACCCCGGCCTGGCTGCCTGGCCCAGGACCCCCCAGGACAGGAGATGCGGTCACAGGAGGGGCCTGTGGCTCAGAGAGGGACCCCTGGGTCTGGCCTGCACTTCTGGGCCCAGCACAGGGCAGTCCCTGCTGCTGCCCATGGCTCCGGCGGAGGAAGCGGTGTGGGGCCCTTCCCACACACATCCTGCCCCAGCAGTCCGCGGTGCCCAGCTTGCCCGCAGGAAGAGTGGGGGCAAAGAGGACGGGCTGCCAGGGCCCGGACCACCCCCAGGCAGTCCTAGCTGGGGACCCGCTTTTTAATGGCTGTGTACTGGGCTTCTAAATGCCCCCGGCGGGGAAGCACCTGCTGCTGGGGAAACCTCTCTTTGGGGACAGAGTCCTTTCCTGCCCTGTAGGAAAATGTCAGGGTTGAGGCTGTTTATCCCCAACCAAAGGGGGACAAGTAGGGAACATGGCCAAGTCCTGGTGGTTGGGCTGGGAAGCAGGAGAAGGTGGTTGGGGAGAAGGAGCCTGAAGAGGAAGAGGAGGAGAAGAGGTGGGGGTAGGGGGGAGGATGGAGGAGCTAGGAGGGGGAAAGGGGAGGGGGAGGAAGGTGGGAAGAGGAGGGGAAGAGGAGGAGTTGGGGGAAGAAGGGGGATTGCCCTTCAGCCTCAGCCTTGCCCTGTCCTGGCTGTGGGACACGGGGCAGGCCCTGGAGACTCAGTTTCCCCGTCTGTAACCCAAGCCTCCCTCTCTCGTTGGCTCATGCAGGGCCCGCTGTGGGGGTTCTCTATCCTTGAGGCCCAAGCAGGCGGGGAGGAGGGCTCAGGTTCAGGCTGACTCACTCCTCCCGTTTGGACAGCAGCTCCCAGGACGGACTCTTGATTTACAGCTGAAAGGGCAGAAGAGGCACGGAAGTGTGTAAGCCGCAGAGTCTCTGAGTCTGGCGGGGGACAGACCCAGGGCCTTCAGAATAGCTTTTGGGATGGGCCACAGGGTCAGCAGATGCCTGTCCACGGTGGGGCCTACTCTTCTGGCTTCTCAGCCCACCGTCCACAGCCCTGCCTTCCCCAGAGCTCTCCCCAGACAGGTGGGTGGCCGTGGGGGTCCCTGGCTGACACTGAGAATCCTGAAGCTGGAGTGGGGAGGGGGTCCCTGCACACCGACCGGGAGACATTCTAGGCCTTTCCCAGTCCTGCGGGAAGCAGATGCCCCAGGCTGGGGGGGCTGTCGTCTGGGGTCAGACCACGTCCTTCGTGCCTCCTGCTCTGGGCACCAGGAGGCAGACCTGTGAGGGCAGGGTCTAGCTGCCACCCCGTTCCCTGGTCCTGAGGCCGGGAGATGGTGATACACCCCGTCCTGCAGTCTCCCCCAGCTGCCTGTCCCTTAAGTGGGGCCTTCATGGAGAGCCTGCCGTGCCTGGCGTGGCCGAGGGGCCCCTGGACACGGGTCTGCAGGGGCTCTGCGGGGAGGGCTGGGTGGCCGCTGGATGGGAGTCCAGGGCAGCCTCTGGACCCCCGGGGCTCTATTCCTCCAGGATGCTCCACTGTGGTCCTAGGGTCACCTAAGTGGGACCCCCTCTCTCTGCTGGAGAACACGCAGTCCCAGGAGCCGAGCAGAGGGAGATCCTGGTCGAGAAAAGCTGGGCTGGAGGCTTGGCTCTGAAAAGGGGCCCCTCCTGTGTCATCATCTGGTCACTGTGGATCCCCCTCAGCAGTGCCCATGGCAGGGAGCAGGCCAGAGCCACCTCTGGGGCTACTGGACCCAACAAGGGGCCTCCCCCGTTCCCCCTGGAGCTTCCTGCCCCAATCGTGGGCAGAGAGACAATGAGAAGCAGAGGCCGGGAGAGGAGGTCACAGGCTCCAAACTCAGGCAGATGTAGGGGTGTCAGGCAGTACAAGGAGTTGCCCGACCTGTCCATCCTGCCCTGGGAGCCCCTCCTACTCCGGGTATGACCTGGGAACACAGGCCTTCGCCAGCGGGGCCCCTGCAGCCTAGATTTGATCCACCCTTCCGACCTAAAGGCTGTTTTCTGGCACCATGCGCTTCTCCCAGCTCTTTTCTTGACTGGCACCTCCTCCAGGAAGCCCTCCCTGACCACACAGCTAAAGTGGCCTTACTCCTTGACAAAACAGCAGCTGCCTAGTGCTCTGGTTCCTGTCAGAATGATCCAGAATCCTGGAATCCAGTGAGAGTGTCAGAGTCATGGAAACTCAGAGCTGGGGGGCAACTTACAGAACTTGCTGTCCCCGGGACTCTCCAACATGTCTGCCAGGTGGTTGACTGGCTTTAACTTGCACACTCTCAGGGGCTGGGAGCTCACCACCTCACGGGCTCCTCAGTCAGAAGTCTCTTTTCCTGTGGTTCCCCTGAGGCTCCCGCTATGATCGTCAGTCCCACAGTTGAATCTGCCCTCTTGCCTGATTATTATCATTATCCGCCTCTCTTTTGTGTCCCCTGGGTCTCCAACTCCCCCTGAGACGGGAGCCTGTGCAGGCAAAACTGCCTCGAGGGACCAACATCGGTCTATTTGTGGCAGGAAAGGTTAGTTGGCTCTTGGGAAATGTCAGGGGATAAGTCAGAGCTGGCCAGCGTCGAGGCCCAGGGGCGCTCTGTCACTTTATGGGTCCCCTCCTTAATCAGTGGAGGAGAAAAACAAGCATCGAAGTGTTCTCCATGGCAACCATCTGCGGAGCAGAATGTTCTCTCCCTGTCTGAGCTTGTCCCAAGAGGATGGGCTGGCAGAAGCTGCTGACCCTGGCCCCACATGGCAAGGGCTGTGTCCTGGGTGTGACTCCCAGGCATCCAGGCTTGGGCTGGAGGACAAAGCTGGGCATAGCTAATGAAGACCATCTTCTCCATGATGCCATAGGGCAGATGGGGAAACAGCCCAGGGAGGGGCAGGCACTCACTCCAAGTCAGAAAGCAACTTTGGGAAGGAGTTAGCACTAGGATCCAGAACCTCTGAGCATGGTCAGAGGGGTACTAGTCTATTCTAGAAACTTCTTTATGCACTACTTCAGCATCCGCCTACCTAGCCATCTACCCCTCTACTCTCCCACCCACCCATTCATCTATCCATCCATCCACCCATCCACCTATCCATGTATCCACCCATCCACCTATCCATACATCCACCTATCCATCCCTCCACCCATCCGTCTATCCATCCATCAACCTATCCATCCATCTATCCATCCATCATCCATCTATCCATCCATGTACACACCCACCCAACCATCCATCTATCCATCTATTCACCCATCCATCCATCCATCCACCCATCCACCTATCCATCCATCTATCCATCCATCCACCCATCCATCCATCTATCTATCCATCCATCCATCCATCCATCCATCCACCCACACAACCATCCATCTATCCATCTATTCACCCATCCATCCATCTATCCATCCACCTATCCATCCATCTATCCATCCATCCACCCATCCATCCATCTATCTATCCATCCATCCATCCATCCATCCACCCACACAACCATCCATCTATCCATCTATTCACCCATCCATCCATCCATCTATCCATCCATCATCCATCTATCCATCCATGTACACACCCACCCAACCATCCATCTATCTATCTATTCACCCATCCATCTATCCATCCATCCACCCATCCACCTATCCATCCCTCTATCCATCCACCTATCCATCCATCTATCCATCCATCCACCCATCCATCCATCTATCTATCCATCCATCCATCCATCCATCCACCCACACAACCATCCATCTATCCATCTATTCATCCATCCATCCATCCATCCATCCATCCATCCATTCATACACTCATCCATCCATCCATCCAACCATCCATCCATCCCTTCATCTATCTATCCATCCATCTACTCACCCACCCACCATCCATCTATCCACACATCCATCATCCATTCATCTATCTACCCACCCACCCACCCACCCACCCATCCAACCATCCATCCTTCTACCCATCCATCTACCCACCCATCCATCCATCCATCTAGTCACCCATCCATCCATCTATCTATTCACTGGAAGCTATTCCCTAGGGGATGGACCCTGGGGCAGCAGGGAACATCCTCAAATGCCCTTCCATGATCATGCCCTTCACTCACCCCCAAGGCCCAGCAGGAGCCATGTCTGGGCTTCAGGGACTGCTCAGGGATGCTGTGCTGGCCTGGGAAGCCATGCCGGATGGCACGGTCCCCCTAGCCTCTCCTGGAACATACCACACAGACCACTGGTGGAGAAGGAGCCCGTGTCAGCCCCTGTGTGCACGACACTGGCCTGTCTGTCTTGTCTCATGATGCAGCAGCAACTTGTGCCTCGTCCCAGTGAGCCAGCCCTCCTCTCTGACTGCCTGTGTCCCGCGGGTGCTGGGACCCCTGTCTGCTCCATGTTTGCCTGAAATCCTCTGTCCAGCCCACCCCTTCCTGAGGGACACCAGTCATTGTGGCATCAGAAGCTCCTGCTGACCGTCCACGGGCCCATGTGCCCACAGCTGATCCCATGCCTGGAGTCGCCAGGCTCTTCTGCCCACCTTCAAGCCACCTACTTAGGATGGTCCCCAGGATGTCCCCTGGGTCATTGGAGCCTGCTTCTGGTATGTGCTTAGTGGATGGGAAGGAATGATGGGGGCGGTTAGGAGGGAAGGGTGTGTCGTAGACATGCAAGATCAGAGCTGTGAACACCAGCGACACCACCACCAGCGCTGGCTGCTTCCTAGAAGGTCCCCCCACCAACCCCCAGCTGTGGAACCATGAGCCTGACTTTTGTGAACCTCATTTCCCACCTTTTAGTTACAGTTTCATCCCCTAAACACATGCCATGTACTGTTCTCCAACTGGTTGGGAATTTGGAATACAGAGGCTCACCCTGGGGACGCCTCAACCGGCTTGGTCATGAGGGGATGTGCGCCGCTAGGCACACCTGTGCCAGGCTCTCTTGCTAATCCGTGGCATGCCTACACCACGCTTGAAAACAGCATGGCCGTGCACACTTCCCAAGTCCTCCTTGGGCGCCGTATGGGGGGCAAACACTCATTTACAGAAATCACCCTGCAGGAAATCAGCTGTGTCCATGCTGGGCACACCTGCCATGCCTCTGGTCTTCTGAATTGCAGGCAGCACCGGAAGGGACCGTCTCCACATCCCTGACAACCGCTGGCTCTGACAGATCCTCTCATCTTTGAGAACCTAGTGATTGCTATTTGCATTTCCTTAGGTGCTAATGAGGTCTGCGTCTTTGCCTGTGTTTCCTGGCCATGTGATTTTCCTTTCCTGTGAAGCACGTGTTCAAGTCTTTTGTCCATTAAAAAAGAATTTGTTTTGATCTTTTCCTCCCTGAGGAAGAGTTCTTCCGTGTATTTCCTAAGCGAGCCGCAGCCAGACATCTGTGCCTCAAACTTCTTCCCATTGTGCGTTATCTTTTCATTTCTGTGTGCTGTTTGGTGAACGGAAAGAAGTACGAAATTTTCATGCAATTAATTCCTTTCTCTTTACAGTTTGCGCCGTTTGTGTCTTGCTTAAGAAATTTCTCCCTACCCTTAAGTCATATGGCTCCCCCCACCTTACGCCTTTCCGAACGATCTGTGGATTTATCGTTCATAGTGAAGTCTTTAATCCAACTGGCATTGATCTTTGTGGACAGTGCGAAGCTGGAGTCTGAGCATTATTTTTGTCTGTGGATAATCAGGTCTCCAAACTGACTGCAACAACAGCAAAAAAAAACCTGTCCCATCTCCATCGAGCTCCTGCTTTCTCCTAGCAGCAGGCACCTGTCCTTCACCGCCTCCAGGAAATCCTGGCATCTGTAAGGGAAGGTCCTTCTACCCGGTCATTCCTCAAAAGTATCTTGACTGCTTCGTGATTCCAGGGAGATTGCTTGTCTTTGTCACCTGAGTCGCTGACTGCGACAGTGGTGCACGGTTCTGGGGATTGGGACAAGGGTGCCATGTCGCGTGTCCGACAGCACTGCATGCACAGAGAATTCTGCTCCCCCAGCCCCCGATCCCTGTGGATCTGTCTTCCACGGCCATAATGCTGGATGCAGGATGTCATGCAAATGTGATCATGGGTCATCTGGCCTGTGGGGGCTGGCGTCCTGTGTGTTTAAGGGTTAGTCCGTTATTTGCTCCTTATCTTATTATTATATTTATGTTATCTTACTTTGGGGGACACGAGTGAAGCAGCATAGGGAACCAGGAGGCATTGGGAGGTGTCTAGGGAATGGCCTCCTTCCTCAGAATGTGGGGGAACCTCACTCCATGTGGCCCAGGGCACCATGAACCAGGGAGCTGTGTGCCCACGATGGCCCCTCTGTGCCTGTCTGCTCAGATGGGAATGCCCAAGACGATGAGGATAAAGGTGACGTGGCACACCCTAGCACGAGACGGCCCATGCATCCGCCTATTCACTTCCCACAAGAACGTGGGCTGCTGACCAATTATGGCCATTGTTTTGGGAACATGGATGTGGTGGAGCAGTTTGTCCACGGCCCCGTGGGTCTGCAGTGAAGCCTGGATTTGCACCCAGCTCTGGATGGGCCCGGCGCCCTGCAGTGCCCTGACCTCTGCACCTTTGGCCCCTGCCTCAGTTTCAGCTCTGGGTGAAATGGAGGGACCTGCCCTGTCGGCACCACGTGTCCCCGGTCGGGTATCCCAGCTCAGAAACAAGGGGCGGTGAGTTTTCTACGGGTTCGGGACAGCCAAGCCGTCACGTCCACCTGGCTAGACCCTTATATCTTTGGAGACAACCAGGGTCTCATTCCCACAGGGCTGCTGCTGCTGAGTGCGCCTTGTCTCCTGGTCACATATGGGGGGAGAGAGGACCAAATTCAAGACATGGCAGAGACACGGGTCTGAGGGAAGCTACCCAGAAAATGCAGAACCCTTTGGAAAGAAGGAACCTTCAGCCCCCAGGGCGTCTCGGGTCCCCTCCATGGGGCAGAAAACCAGACCCTGACTCCCGTGTTCCTCAGAAGGGCAGCTTCTGAGAAGAGTGTGACTGGCCAGCCCAGGGATGAGCTGGGAGGTGCCAGTGGAATTAGAAGGAGAGCCCAAGCACTTTCGGCTTTTGCTGACCTTTGGCCCTGAGCAACGTCTTAGGTCAGAGACTCTTCCAGGGAAAAAGGGAAGGGACAAACATGGAAGCAAGTAAGCAGAGGAGGAGCCTGCCAGAATTTGACATTGAAGAGGAACCATGTCGCCTGCCAGCAAGTGTTCCCATTCTAAAGCCCCCGAGCAGCCTAGAAAACCTCAGCGGCTCTGGAGCTGCGCCAGGGGGGGTCCCCGTCCCGCCCCCATGCTGCCCTCCCTGTATTTGGAGGGGGCTCTGCCGCAGGTGGCTTGTCGCTGTTTTGGAGCGAGCTCTCATGGCACACACTGCACGCAGGGGATCCTGAGGATCGGTTCACCTTCTCTTGCAAACTCCACTGACTGTTCCCACCTGCAAATGGTGGGTTTTAGCTCAAACTCGGTCTGCTTGTGTTCAGCGCCATTTCCAGGACATTTTAGTAGGAAGTTTCCGCTCTATTCTGTGCTGTGTGTCCACTGGTTCTGTGTATATTTTTCTCGCCCCTTTTGCCTCCTTTTAGTTTCTCTCCCCCCCAGCTTATATTTGAGAATCTTCAAGCCAACAGGAATACGGCCCTGAGTACCTGAACGCCCCCCGCCCCCGTTAGACTCACCACCTGTCCATATTTTGCCATCTATGTACACCTATGCCCACGCATGTACATATGCAAATAACCAAGCACATATGTCTAGACGTGTGTATGTATGTGCCCAGTTGCTTTCCAAAGTGCATTCCAGAAATTTCCACGCCCACGCCCTCCTGTGGTGTACAGGTGTTCTTGGCATTGCCTATCCTTGCCAGCACTTGATATTAGCATAGTTTGGAACTTTTGCCAGCCTGGTGGGTGTGGAGTGGTCTTTTGTGGTTTTCGTTTGGCTTCCCCTAGCGATGCTCGAGGGAGAGCGTCTGGCTCCCTCTTCCATGAAGACCCATCTGCTAGCTTGCTGCCAGCCCTCCCTGCTCCACGGTGGTGGCAGGCCTGCCTCCAGCTGCCAGTCCCTTTCCTAGTTTTTAGGGTTTGCATTCCTGTGTTCTGGGAAGCAAGATACAGATTTCAGAATTGGACACCAAGCTTATTTACTGATTTAAGGCTGTAAGGGAGGTCCTAGGAAGACACCCTGTAGAGCTGCATAGCATTCAAGGATGCTTCGGGTGGTGAGCCAGGTCAAGCCAGCAAATCTGTTGGCTTTTACAACAGACCAGCCTGCAGGGGTTGCTTCAGGTGAGGTGCACTCCCGCAATTCCAGATGTCAGCAAGGACGCTCCTTAACCCACCCTGTGCCACTTCTGCAGGGTTAGCTCATCCTAGAACTGGCTCCCCGTGTGTTCTCAAGCTGTTTGCTGACAACTCCCAAAGCGTCTTCATTCCCTCCCTCTGTAACGACTGGGTCCATCCTATGTGGCCCTCGACTCCTTCTCTGAGCTCGAAGGAAGGATAGAATGATCAGATTAGGGAGACGTAAGCTTCTTGCAAACCTCATGAATGAAACAGAAGAGCTGACTATCAGACGCGTGGCTGCTGGGGCTCAAGCAGCAAAGAGTCATGGCAGTCATGGCCTGGAGTGCTGGGGACCGCCTGCAGAGCAGCCCCTTCGGCATCTGGGCGTGTGCCGGCACACCCAATGGCCAAGCCTCCCGGACATCTGATCTGTGGAGAGTCACAACACCTTTTTACCTGGGCCCAGTAACTATGGACAGACTGTCCCACGTGCTCTCTCTCTCCCTTCATCCTCCGAGTGCTGCTGGGCGTTCCAGGTGGGCTGCAGACGTGGTGACACCTTAGCCCTCGTGTTCCCACCGGCCTCTGTTCGAGAGATGACGTTCCCTGCACAACCACAGTTCCATTACCCCGCCTGAGAAAAGTAACAATCAATTTTCCAGCAGCCCCTAATTGCCTGTCCCAGTGACAAGCATCCGGAGTGTTTCCCGGTTTCTTTTGTGGCTGGTAGTTTGAACCAAGATCGAGCCCCGTGTCACTGGGCTATCTCTTTCGTAGCTTCGATCTAGAGGAGTTCTTTCCTGATGACGTTTCAGGCTCAAGCTCCTCTCGTCGGCTCCTTGCCCAGAGTCTATGCACGGAGCCCTTGCTGAGTCGTCCCAGAGCCGAAGGCACGACGGGCTCTCTGGCGTCTCTCATGAGAACCCCACTCCAGCAGGGGCCTCGGATGCCCGCCCTCATGACCCAGCCACGTCCCAAAGGCCCCCGACCTAGTGCCGCCATCGTTGGGAGCTAAGATCCGCGCGGGAACGTTGGAGGGACGAATACCCAAACTGGAGCACATTCTTTCCAGTGGGAAGCGAGAAGCTTTTCTTATTTCCTGTCCTACAGGCAACGCTTTTATTTTCTTCTGGCTGCTTCTAAGATTTTACCTTTCTCTCTGGTTTTCAGCATAAAGGGTCTTGGCGGCAGTGGCGATGCTGGCGTGCGTGTTCTGTTCAGGGTTTGCCGAACCTCGTGGATCCATGGGTGGGTATTTTTCTTCGTATTTGGAAAAACTTGGGGCACTCTTTCTTCAAGTCCGTATTCTTTCCTGCTAGTGTCTTTCCCTCCTCTCTTGCCAGAACCCCAGTGACGGGCTCAGTACTAATGCCGGCAATGGTTCCACCCGACGATGTCTCCCTGTGGAAAGGAAGCTCTGGGTTTCAGTCCTTTTCTTTGCTTTTCCTTCAGATTTCATGATTTCCATCTGAAGTTCACTAACCCTTTCTTCTGCAGCCTCAACTGCTGTGACGCTCACGGATGAAACTTTCATTCCCGACATTGTCTGCCGGAGGGAGTGCCCCTGAGGTCTTCCGCCCTTGCCCCCCCCCGCAATGGTGTGTCATGTTGTCCTGACTCTTCATGTCCCATTGTGTGTAGCCCCAACGTGAGGTACCCTCTTGTGCTGAGTCTGGACTATTGTGCTGGGTCTTTCTTGACGGGCCAGCTTGGTTCTTCGGGGGCTTGGTTTTAAGCTTTGCTGGGGGGCACGGGGCTGGGTGGGGAGGGTCTGGCGGGAGTGCCTAGCACTGGGGGCTGAAGGGAACACTGGGTACTTGGCATGGCCGCCCAGCCTGGCTGCTGGGGACGAGAGTGGCTCCTGGCACCAGTTGGCCTTCAAACCCTCATTTCAGCCCTCAGGCCCCGGCCTTGCAGTGCCATGCTTGTGCATGGGCAGCTGGGTGTTGAGAAGACATCAGGAAACCCCGTGTATGTTCTGAGACTCCTCCCTGGTTGGTCCTCTGCCCCTCGGATTCTAGCTGCCTCAGCCTCCCAGACTCTGAGGGAGCTTGGTGGGACCACCATGCTGGTTTGGGCCCCATGTCCCCGTACCGTCTCTAGGCAGAAAGTGGGGAGAACATGGAGATCCTTTCACGTCCTTCGTGGTGCACAGTCCTGCCTTGCCTGTCGTTGAGTGTCTGCATACAGCCGTGTCCTCGGCCTGTCCTGTCTTGCACGCACATGTGACAGAGGCTTGTCCCGTCTAGCCACGCTGTGGCGGCAGCAGCAGAAAATCACACAGACAGGTGCCTGATCTGCCTTTCACAGAAGGTGAGTCACACCATAGGCACACTCTGCTAGGACACCGAGGTTGGCCTTGATCCTTCCTGTGGCTGCTTCTGGCCTGGCTGTGGAGGGGGGCTCTCGGCTGACCCAGCCAGGCCCTGTGGAAGGATGGTGGGCACGTTGTGGTTGTTCACCTGTCCTAATACTGTCCTGTGGTGAGTCCTGGAGCACCCACAGCCCCAGCTTGTAGAGGCCTGTCTTCAGGGTGGGGTGGAGATCGCTGGGTCCAAAGGTCACTGTCTCTGCTGGCTGTCATGGGGCACTCTGTTTCCTGGGGGCAGAGGGCAGGGTCACCTGGGTGTCCACACATCTGCCCAGAGGGCACGTGGAGGAAAAGGGACAGTAGGAAGTTGTAGTTGGTGTTTCTACTGTGGGAGGCCCAACCCATTTCTTAGGACTGTCCGCATTTCAATTTTTGTGCCCTTTCTTTTTATTCTTTTTTTTTTTGTTCTGTCGGATTTTGATCTTTTCCCCCCCATTATTAGGCACTCTTTATTTATACGTTAGGGCTGGCCTTCGGCGGAGAGTCTGACCACCTGCCCCGCCCCGTCTCCGAACACCCTGTTCCTTCTGACTCTGTTTACGCCTATCCACGGAAAACACTCCCTTTCCCACTCCCATCAGATCTGTACTTCTGGTCGGAGGGTCTGGGAGGCTGGGGCCCACTGGTGGCCGGCTCCTGCGTGGCATGGCTGGGACTCAAACCGGGGCTCTGGTTCCCTGGGTCTCAGCTTGTCCTCCATTTCACCCTGCTGATGCAGACTCGGCAGCACCATGAAGCTCGGCGGGGGGCGGTCACGTCAGGGTCCTTTCCTGAGAGAGGTCACAGGGCCAGACAGAAGCCGTCTGCCAGCAAGGCTGGGGCCCCCCAGCCAGCCCCGGTGTGACAGCAGGGTCATGGGATGGGGCACTGCGGACCAACCGCTCAGAGGGAGGCCTTTACCCCGGGGGGTGAGAGAAGCTGAGGTCCAGCGAGGCCTCAGCTTCCAGAAGGGGGACCAGGGTTTTAGGGTCTGACTGGGTCAGTCTGGGCCGTGTGTGGCCAGCTCCCTGGGCTGTGCCAGAAACCCTTCTGAGAACTGCTCCTCGACCCTGAGGGCTCTTCTCTCTAAGTGTCACAGAAGGTGGTGAGGGCCACGCTCCTTCTCACGGAGCCCTAGCTCAGGACCCAGGGGGAGGGGGTTGCCAGGGAAACCGCAGAGATGCTTTGGGGGACATGGGCTTCTGGCACTTGCCATGGGAGTGCAGTGGCTGCCGGGGAGGTCTGAGCTGCCCATGTGTGTACGTGGGGTCACGTGCGTGTGAGTGGGGGTGCCCCGGAACATGTGCTGGCATTGGGGTGTGGGTGAGCACGGCGGGCCCTCCCATGTGTGCCGAGGGTGGCCCAGGTGGAAGGGTCTCCTCTCCGCGTGGTCAGGACATGGGGAGGCAGGGAGGGCCTTATACATGGTGAAGCCTGGACAGCAGGACCCTCCCGGCTGGCAGCAGCTGCCGGGGCTTCGGCCCTGGGACGTCTCTGTGTCTAGCTCCTGTCCCGTGGGAATGCATGGGAACGCGTGGGAATGTGGTGGGACCTGACACTGCCCCGGGGGGGCGGCCCTGAGAGTGGCCAGGTTGGTTCTCAGACATCAGGGCCCCTCCTTATGCAGCAAGGGCCCTGGCCCAGCCGCGTGCTATGAGGGTCGGATTTGGAAGCAGCCCCAAGGCCCCAGCCCGCTGCCCACCAGTCAGCAGCCTCGGGATGTGCTCTGAAGGATTGAGCTGGGGGCGAATCACGCTTTGTAGGGACCCTCCACCCCCACTCCGGCTTTGTACAGGAAGGGGCAGCAGGGCAGGGAGGAGGCAGTGGGGGTTGGAGCTGGGTGGACGGTCGGGGTGGCCAGGGAAAGCAGCATGGGTGGGGGTCTCACAGCCTCAGCCTTATAGAGGCTCCTCTTTGCTTTCGAGTCTGGGATGTGGAGGGCGGCAGGTGCCTGTGGGCTTGCTGGCTGACTGTGGGCCAGCGAGGACCCCATTTGGTCCTTGCTGTCCTCGTGGTGAATTCACATTGGTGGGTCTCCGGCTCGACCTTGGCCTTCCAGTGTTGACAGCCCCTGCCTGGGGCCTCTCCCGCCTAGAGTCCACTCCTGTTGGCCTGTCGGGGCCGGCCCCTCCTTCCTGTCCTTGGGTGAGCAGACAGGGGGATGCTAGCTCCCTGGGAAGGACTTAGACCTCCCTCTCCTGAGCTCCCACCTGAGGCACAGGGGCTGTTGTCTCTCTCCCCCTTTGTTTCCGCTCCTCATCTGGGAACAGCGACAACCTTCTAGGGCCTTTTCTGATCCTCGTCTGTGTCTATGGGTCTTGGCATGGGGGCAAGGTGTACAGGGAAGGTGGGCAGCGACTTTTTCTCAGAGAAACAAGTGACTGGCTGGAATTGCTGCCCGCTGACCATGACCTTTTTGGGGTCTCTGGGGCTGGTGCCTCTGTCCTTGCTCATCTTCCTTCGAGACCCGGCCCAGGGGCCACCTCCTCTAGGAGGCCTTCCAGACCCGTCCCTGTGGCCCCATCCCCTGCCCCTCTGGGTGTCCCTCTCCACCCTGTGAGCAGCCCCCTGGGCTCCAGTGCCTGGTGGAGAGGGGTCCTTGGGGCCTCCTCTGTATCTGTGGTTTGTCTCTGGGAGGTGTGTCCTTCCTTCCTGCCCCCTCCCGCGCACCTCCCCCTAAGAGCCCAGACAGAGCTTTGGGGGCGTCTGTGGGGGAGACCGCTCACAGACAAGCTGGGCCAAGAAAAGAAACAGGCATTTTTTTTTTTTAAATTTTTGCACCTTCTTAAAAGAAAACAACAGCATCAAAAAGTTAAAAATAAACTATTTTTACTTTAAAAGGGCAAAAACAGCCCAAACAAACACAGAGCTAATGAAAAGATCTTGGCTGAACGTACCAAAGGCTTACTCATAGTCTCTCAGTGACGGACATCATTCAGCTCAGGACAAATCCAGCAGAGCTGGCCGCGAAGTGCCAGTCTTACTGTGCGCTGAGGGCTGAAAGAAGGCCCAGACAGGCACACAGTTCAGTGCAGAATGGGTCGAATGAGCCAGTGGCAGGGTGTCTGTCACTGGGAGGCTTTTGCCAGAGAGGGGGCATCTCCCCAAGCAGAGGGGTCGGGGACAGAAAGGCAGGGAAGGCTTCCTGGAGGAGGCAGCCATGCCTGGAGGAGGTATGCCTTTGAAAGGCATTCCAGGCAAAGGAACATCTTGGAGAGGGAGTCAGCATGGTGTGCACGTGGGGGGCCTGTGCAGGTGCAGTGGCTAAGAGGGGCACTTAAATGCTGGGGACCCCTGGGTTCAAATCCACTCCATCCGCCAGGGGGACTCCAGGCAAGCCACAAACCTCTTGGCTCAGTCTGCTCATCCACAAAATGTGGGCAATAAAGGCACCTGTGTGGCTGGGCTCAGGGCACAGGAGTGGCCCTGATCAAGAGCAGGCTTTCTGGCTGAGGGCTGTGCAGCCTGGCACGGGCTGATGGGCTGTGGCCACTGGGGGTCGCTGGTCAGCAGGGTGTTGCCCGCTCCTTCCCTGCCTGCACAGGGAGTTCTAAGTCATTCCTGCCAGTGCCTGCGAGTGGGTTGTAAGCCTACATTTGACCAGATTGTCTGCTATCTCATTTGACTCTCATTTTATCCTGGGAAATAAGTGGGGTTTCCAGAAGTGGGAATTGCTGCTCAGAGAGTCTGAGGTACTTTCCCAAGGGCACGCAGCCGAAGGACAGAGTATGTGCCCTGGGTTGTCCCTTTGTCTTCTGTCATATCTGAAGTCTCTGCTCAGAGGACTGGGGCCCAGGTCAGGAGGAGGCGGTGGGGACAGAAGACCCAGAGCTTTGAAGGGAGAAGAGGAACTTGGATCAAAAGCCAACGTTTGGTGTCGAAGCCAGAAAGTATATAAATCAGGACCTTAGAGAGCAGTGACATTGGGTGCACTGGAGGGACATTTGAGTCCATTCATCCATCTGTCCATCCATCCTTGCATCCATCTATCCATCTATCCATCCATCCATCCCTCATCTGTGCTTTCCTCTACTCCTCATTTATCCACTCACCTGTCCATTCATCCATCCATCCATCTTTACCCCATCCATCCATCCATCCATCCATCCATCCATCCTTCTGTCCATCCATTCATCCATCCAGCCAGCCAGCCATCCACCCATCTGTCCACCCCTCATTCATCCAACCACCCATCTGTCCATCCATCCATCCATCCATCCATCCATCCTTCTGTCCATCTGTTCATTCAGCCAGCCAGCCAGCCATCTGTACGTCCATCCATCCATCCATCCATCCATCCATCCATCCATCCATCCAGTGCCCCCAGCCATCCACCCATCTACCCATCTGTCCATTCATCCATTCTTCCATCTGTCTGTCCGACTATCCAGGGACTACCCTGTCCCTTCACCTTGTGCCCGCCTTCTAGTGGGCGCCAAGGATGTCACTCCTGCTGCTCATCAGGGATGTGCTTTGGAAACAGTGGCCCCCTTTGGCTTTGCCCACTTACCTCAACCCCCTTGTAGGACCTTGGAACTCCTGCAAGGGGCAGGGACAAGAAGGGCTGGCAGGGGACCCTAGAGGACCCGCAGGGGGACAAGTGTGGTTATAGGAAAGAGCAGAGCAGTTGGAGCCCCACGTGGGCCTCAAGAGCTATGGGGGGACCGAGGTCTGGGGACCCAGCGGGATGGACACTGAGGTGGGCAGTGCTTGAGATAGGGCCGGAGCTCTGGCTTGCTGACTAGACCCTGGCTGACTGGCCTGTCCGGGGAGATGGTCCGGGAGAGCCCGACACCGGGGCAAAGCTGGCCAGGCTCCCTGGAGAGGGGGCGTCGGTGAGGGAGCACCAGGGCTGTCCTGGGAGAAGGGGTTCCAGAGGCCAGTCCATCTGAATCGGCTGCCATGGTGGGGGTGGGCAAGTTTGGATGACAGAGGACACATGGATGTCCTCTTTGGGGGGCTCTGGGTCAGGTGAAGGCAAGGGTCTCGGTGGGCAGCTGAAAAGTGCCCAGAGAGGGCAGGGGGGCACGGCTCACCATCTACCACTCCAAAAGTCCGCTCCTCCACACCACCCCTGACCCAGAAGGCCTAAAGCAGGGTGAGAACAGGCTGCCTGGGCCCTCTGCGCAGGGAGGAGTGTCTCCAAGCCCTGGGGAACAAACAGCATGTGAGGCTTTATGAGCCTAGCAGTGGTTCCATAACCCCATAGGGATAGGAGGGGACGCCCAGACAGGGTGGAGGTGGGAAGGGCCGCCCAGAGCACCTCACCTGCCTGCCTCAGGCCTTCATCAGCTGGGGGTCTGTGGAGCAGGGCTGATGGGCTCAGGGGCCCCCCAGGACTCTAACTCCGCCCCCTGTCTGTAAGCACGGACATTCTGAAGGGCCAAAGGTTAGGATGGCAGCAGGTGGACTTGGGGAGATGTAATTCAGCCATAGCAGCCACCCTGCATGGGTGGGCCCCTCTGACTCTAGCTTCTGCCGTGTCTCCAGCCTCTCTCATACCCAACATTAAGCCGAGGCCAGGACAAGCCCCCTCCCACCATGCCCCCATTTGCCCTGACTCTCAAGAGCCCAGCCCTCAAGATCCCTGCCTGAGGCCTGGTCTGACCCACCCCTGCTGGCTACCGTCTGCCCCAGGGCCTGGCAGTCTCCACTGGCCCGTCCTGTGCCCGTCTGCCGGGCTCTTGAAGCTCAGCGGCTAGCAGAGGGCCCGGTGCCAGCCTGGGCAGCTAGGCAGGCTGTGTGCCATCTCTCTAGGTCACGGGCAGATGACATCTTTGCTTCCCAGTCTGGGACACAGAGCGGCACATGCAGGGTGACAGGCCTGGCAGGAAACCTCCCTGAAATGCCTGGACGGGACAGGATGGCATGGCTCTGAAGGCTGGGGTGGGGCCAGCCCCTGAGGACAGAAATACCTGATGGGCGTGTGCCCGGGAGATGCCTTGTCAGGCTCGGCTACCCCTGTGCTTCCCTCCAGCTGTTCTTGACCCCCGACTCTGTCCACTGCACCCTCCCCCCTACAACCACCACCAAGTCTGAGGACTGGCCTGGGACAAGCCCTGCAGGGTCCTCAGCCTGGGTCTGAGCAGGGGGCGGGGCTTAGCTGCACTTGTTCAGTAAGTGAGGGAGGGAGGGAACAAGTGAGTGATTGAGTGAATGAAAGAGTGAGTGTGAGTGACTGAAGGAGTGTAAGTGAGTGTGATAGAGGGAGTGAGTGTGAATGAGTGTGAGCAAGGGGTGAGTGTGTGAATGAATGTGAAAGTGAGTGTGAGCGAGTGTGGGAGTGAGTGTGGGTGACTGAACGAGTGTGAGGGAGTGTGAGTGAGGGAGTGAGTGTGAATGAGTGTGAGTGCATGGATGAACACAAGAGTGAGTGTGAGCAAGTGTGAGGGTGAGTGTGAGGGTTAAAGCATGAGTGAGTGTGAGAATGAGTGTGATGGAAGGAGTGAATGAATGCATGAATGAGTGTGAGTGAGTGTGAGAGAGTGTGAGTGAGGGAGTGAGTGTGAGTGAAGGGTGAGTGTGTGAATGAGTGTGAGTGAGTGTAAGAATGAGTGTGAATGAGGGAGTGAATGTGTGAATGAGTGTGAGTGTAAGTGAGGGTGTGAATGAATGAATGAATGTGAGGGAGTGTGAGAGAGTGTGAGTGAGGAGGGAGTGAGGTCCAGGAACTAAGCGCTGGGGATGGGGTGGGGTACATGAGTTCAGTGGGTCCTGGGGAGGGTCGCTGGCCACTGCCGGCCACTGTGAGTTGCCCCTGACCTAACTTGTACTGGGGTATAGCCCCTGGGGGGGTCAGGGTCCCTGCTCAAGGGAGGTCAGCCTGGGGGGGCACTGGCGTGGCTGCCGTGTGGCCAGCACTGCTCCTGTCCCTGCAGAGGGGCATGGGGAGGGAGCTGCGAGTGTCAGTCCCTGCGTGTGCATGAAGGTGCATGTGCCTGCGGGCACAGAGGAAAGGCCATATGGTTGTCAGTCACTTTCACTCTGGGCCAGACCCTGCTGGGCCCTCCTGCGACTTACCTAATTGCCCTCCCAGCCTGGCCCATGGGCTCCCAGCTGCCCCTCACCCTCCCTGGCACGTGGCCATGCTTCCCCCTGGGCAGGGGTGCTTCTGCCTCGGGGCCTTTGCACTGGCTGTATGGACACAATTCCCAGTGGCCCTGCACCCTTGCTGTCTGCCTGCAGGCCCCCCCCCATCTCCCATGACTTACTGACCCCACCTCCTGCCACATTTCTGGAATGAAGAAATGGTCTGTGTAAAGTAAGATTGCGTTTATAGTGGAAAAATGCAGCGTGGCTGCCTGGAGGCTGAGCCGGGCTGAGAACCCAGGTTTCTCCCCGCCAAGGTGATTCCTGGAGGGCTGCCCGGAGGCAGCGATCCGGTGTGTCCAGAGGGAAGGAGGCACCTGCGGCGGTTTCCAGAGCCTGGGTGATGAGGGGTGGGGGTTCTGGGACAGGAAGAGCAGAACCCGGCTGGGCTAGCAGCCTCGGGCTCCCGGGCTGGGTCCCAGAGGCAGGCGGGAGCCACGGAGGGCTGTAGGCAGCACGATGATGTGGTCAAACCCTCCCTGGAGAAGAGGGGCTCCTGGGGGGGAATGCAGAGGGGCAGGACGGGGCAGGCCCAGTGCAGGCCGAGGCAGCGGAGTTGGCGGCTGAACGCGTGTGCAGATGGTGAGACACTCACTGGGGGGGAGGCCGTGACAGAGGCCATCTGACCGCGCTGGACATGGGAGAGTAAGGAGGGTGTCCTCCATCTGTGCAGGCATCAGGCCAGGCCCGGACCCAGGCCCCTGGCATGCTCCCCTTCCTTCCTGCCAAGGGACATGGGCATGTGTTCCCAAGGAGAGGAGGTGGAGAGCTCTGTGCCACATCCCCCGAACCTGCACCCTGCTCCGTGTGTGTGTGTGTGTGTGTGTGCGTGTGCACTCACATGTGTATGTGTGTGAGGCTGGCAGAGGCAGGAGGGATGAGCAAGAAGAGGGGGAGAAGCCCATGTCTGGGCCCTACCCATAGATCATGCAGGTAGTGAGCTCACTGCTTAGGGAGGGATGTAGCCTGTCCCCAAGTCTCTGCTTCTCTCCTCTTTTACTCCCCTCTCCTCCAGGGAGGTGGGTGGGGGCACTCTGCAGAGTTCTGGTCTGAAAAGCCCCTGGTGGCCTCTCCCTCCCCTCGGCCACCCTCTGCCCCTCATCTGTGCAGGTACAGGGGACTTGTCCTGGGGTGCCCGTGCTGTAAGGTCACTGAGCAGGGCTAGTTTTGGGGGACAGCCAGGCACTCCCTGTGTTTCTGACCCTGCCCTTTGTGGGGATGACCAAGCTGAGCAGGAGCAGGGGTACCCCTCTCTCACTGCCCCGCTTCAGGCCAGGCTGGCCTGGGCTACCACACGGACACCCATTTGCCCTCTGCCATGGTACCCAGATGACATGGACAGGTAGGGGTGCACCCCAGCCCTCCAGTGCAGCCAAACCCTAAACTCCCAGGTTTTGAAGATGGGAGCGGAGAGATCTTTCTGCTCGGGGGTCAGGGGGTCCCAAGGCTGGGGGAAGATGTGTGGGGAAACTGAGGCTGGGCAGGGAGGGGTCCCTGTAGAGAGCCCTTCTTGAGAATGCCCGGCAAGAGCCCCCGTCAGAACCCTGGGCCTGTCTGATCTGGGGAGGACGGTGAGGAGGACAGGTGGGGAGGACAGGACAGGGCTGGAAGGAGGGACTAGGCTTTGCCCCACCACCCTGGGTTCTGGGGGAGATGGGCAGTGGAGTGGCTCAGTGGGTGTGCTCAGGGACCCAGGGACCCAGCTGTGCAGACGCCCACAGACCCCGGAGCCCCAGGGCCATGTGTGTGTGCCCCACGTGCTGCTCCCAGCAGGCAGAACGCAGACTGGGGCCCTGGGGAAGATGTGGCCCCACCTGGCCTGTGCCATGCGTGGGGTGGTTGTGGTTGAGTTTATTTCAAGGGCCGTGCACTGGGGGGCACTGGCTGGGGGAGCAGTTTTGGAGGAGGTGTCCCCACAGGCGGCCTGTGCTTGTGGAGGATCTGGAGTGGACAGTGGGCCAGCCTGGCCCCTGACATAGGGGGGCTCTGTCTCCCTCCCGTGGTCTTTCTAGCTTGAAGAAGCTGGGAGTGCCACACAGAAGCAGGTGTTGACAGTGGATGCTGGACAGTGATGGGGCTCAGAAGTCCCAGGAGTTCGTGTGTGGTGTGGGCACGGGCAGGTTCAGTGGAGCAAGGGGAGGTTGACCTGCGGGTTTCCGTGGCGACCAGTTGGCCATCTTAGCAGACCCTCGGGCCCCCAGAAGGTGGTCCCAGCCCCCAGCCGGCAGGACAGTCTCCAGGCCCCAGAGGTGCTGGTCCCCTGGAGGGGAAGGCACCTGAGCGAGGATGGAGCAGCAGACAGACTCCATAGCCAGCCACACCCAGGATCCTGTAGCCTCTGGGGGACTGGCCAGGCAGGCCCTGTGGGAGGGCTGAAACTGCCTCAGTCTCCTGGGGTGACAGGTCCGTCGAGAACCATGCGCACACATATCAAATACCACACACAGCCACACAATGGGAACACACACAGCACACACAGTATCACTCGGCGACAGGGCCCAGGGCTGGAGTGGGGCAGCTGAGCTCCCCACCCCATGGCCTCTGTACCCCTCGTCTCCTGCCCCCCGGTTTCACAGCCAGAAACCAGGGCTCATCCCTGAGCACGAGCTGGCCTTCCCCCGGCATCCAGCAGTCTCCAGGGCCCGAGCATTTGCTTTCTGAATGTCTCTGTCCTCCCCCCTCCCCCACACGGCCCGAAGCCAGGACACAGTCCCCTGTTCCCTGGATGGTGGCCCACAGCAGCCCCCACCATCCCCACCCCGGCAGCTCCTGTGCTTGCCCAACGGCTCCCTGGACCAGGTCCGCATTTCTCAGGCTGGCAGGCAAACGGCACGCACTTGGCTTGCATCCAAGCCCTTTGCCAGAGACCGTCTCCCCACTGAAGGAGGACGGCGCCTCTGGGGCCCTGGTGGGTCTGAGCTACTGGACCAGTGTTACCCGCAGGCGGTAGCCTGTGCCGGCTCTGGGGCCTCCAGACACAGCAAGGCTTTCCGCCGTTCCTCCCGTGCCTGTGTCATCACCAGGATAAGTCACGTGTCCCAGCGGGGCTGCTGGGCCGTGGGGGATGAGCTTGTGTGGAGTAGACTCAACCCTAGGGGCTCACCTAGAGCCAGCCTCCCAGCGGAGCCTGCATGGACCTACCAACATCAGGGAGGACTTTCACTCCAGAGGACATTTCTAGCTATTTGTCATGTGGCAAGAGCTGACAGCCACTGGGCCTTGTGGGACCTCAGCACCCCCCCCCTCCGCTTCACCTTCCACAAACAGCCTGACCATCGGGGCCACTGCTCAGGTGCCCACAGCCCCCATGTGTCCAGAAACCTCCAGGACCACCTCCAGCTCCGCACCTCACCCACACTTCCCCAGCCTGTGGTCAGCACCCCAGCCATTGGGAGTTTTGGAAGCCGACCCTCTGGTGATCGTGGTTACTTGGGACTCAGGCAGGGGCTGGTGAGGGGGGAACCAAGGGAGGGCCTGCGGCTGTGGGATTTACCGCGAGGAGTAGGGAGCAGAAGTGCATGGCTGCTCTGAGAAGGCAGCCTGTTCCCGGGCCTGGCCTGGTCCTCAGGATCCAGGCCCCGGGGGCACACTCGGGTCTCAGGTCGCTGGTCTGGAAACGGGGATGCTGGTGTGAAATCGAGGGGACAGGGTTCTACGGTCCCTGCACACAGAAGGTCATCAGGGGACGCTAGCTCTGTCCTCTTGGGTCATTCCGCTCCTGACTGTCCTTTGAAATCGGGTCTCTGTACCAAACTGCAAAGGACCAGCTGGTTTTGAATCATTGCCTGGCACCACAGTACCCGCCCCTCACCACCTCGTCGCCTGCTCTTGGCAAAGGGTCACAGCCCAGCCAAAGCCTTGCTCTGCCTCCTGGACACTCCGGCCCCCCCCCTTCTGGGACCTGTTCACCCCAAGCTCCAGCCCAGCCTCTGCCTCCAGTGGGAGGCTCCTCACTGCCCACTGGACTCTTGCTAGTGTTCCTGGGAGTCCTCTGCTCCGAGGGAAGAGCAGACCGTCTGCTAGCAGGTCCTAGGGGTCCCTGAGGCAGCCAGGACTCCAAGCACAGAGGCGAGAGGGTGGAAAGCACAGAGGCGAGAGGGTCGGGTCTTGGGCTTCCTGCTGGGGAGGAGACAACAAACAGCTGTGAACAGTCAGTCCCTGCTGTCTGGGTGAGTGAGGGAGAGCGGTGACCGCGCCGAGGAGGGGAGGCAGGGCTAGAAGGCACAGACCTGTCTACACGGCCAGCCGGGGTGCTGGAAATGGGCACTCGTCACCTTGCTGCAGCCTCACTCATCATGGCCACGGCCAAGGCCACAGCCACGGCCACACCTCCTGTGTCTTTGTATTTCCTCTTTCCTGTGACCGGGCCAGTCATCAAGGCAAACAGAGCCACCCTGGGGGAGGGCTGTCCCCTGAGGTCTGTCTCCTCCCGCCTACTCGGACCCAAGGGCTGGCAAGTCTTCAGGAGCCCTGAGGCAGGAGCCAGCAGCGCTCACCTGGGTCAGATCTAGCCTGAGGATGCAGCTGGCCTCCTCTTACTCACCTGGGGCTCCCCTGGGTCAGGCCGGCCTCACAGTGATGCTGGTGCCCTCCCACACACCTGAGAACTTTCCCGGTGGGGTCCTCAGGGTTGCATGGAGAGTATCTGCTCATGGAAAGGGCCCAAGGGCCGCCAGGGAGGGAGTCACAGCCAGGACCTCTTGGCGACCTTTGTCGCAGGCACTACGTGGATTCTTTGGCTGGTCATCTAATATCCCCTTCCTGCCTACTTTGCTCCCTCAAACGTCACCTGCCGTGGAATCTCATTTACGATGTGTGTGGGTCTTGCCCTCCCCTCTTTCCTCTCCGGGCCACCATCTTCCTCCCGCCATTGTTGGCTGATCCGAAGTACCACAGACGGGGGTCTAAACAGCAGAAATGTATCCTCCCCGGTTCCGAGGCTGGAGGTCCGGGATCCAGCTCTCTGGTCTCTCTGGAGGCCTTCCTGCTGGGCTGTAGAAGACCGTCTCTCCCTGTGTCCTCACGGGGTCATCCCTTCATGCCCGTCTATGTCCCAATCACCTCCTCCTATAAGGACACCTGTCAGATTGGACGAGCTCGCACCTTATGACCATGTGTTGCCTCAGTCACCGACATAACGGACCCCTGTCCACACACGGTGACGCTCTGAGCTCCTGGGGGTTTGTGGAGACACAGCTCAGCCCATTGCAGCTGGACAAAGCTTCTTGGGTCCCAGAAGAAGACAGAAGCAGGCTGAGGGGCATGGAAGGGACAGCATGACTGTTGCCCCCAAAAGTGGTGCCACCCAGTACAGGGACACTGGTGTCCAGTCTGGGCTGTGGGGGCCGCTGAGCGGCACTTCTCAATGGTCTCCCCAGCTTGAGTAACTCACCAGCAAGTGGCTGGTGGCCAGAGCCCCCCTTTCTTTGAGCATTCAACCTCCTGAGTGGGGAGTCACTGGGCCTGGGCAAGGGCCACCGGCCAGACACCTTTTTAACCAGAAGCATTTCTCCAAATTCCCCAGCTAAATGCCAAGCGTTGTTTCTCTTCTCTTACGTTTAAAAACCTCATTAACTGCTGACGCTATGGACTCAGGCCTGATGACAGCTCTGGCTCCGTCCCCGGGGTCTGGCTAAATGGTATCCTCGTATTTATTTCATTTCAAACAGAGCTTTATTTGATGTCCTTCTTACTCTAAAACCTTAACACGTCGCAGTGGGTGCCCCCCCTGCCCCATCTAAACTCCCTTTATTTGCAGGTGCCTCTCATCACGGTAAGAAAACAAGAGTGGTAGGGCGCCTGGGTGGCTCAGTGGGTTAAAGCCTCTGCCTTTGGCTCAGGTCATGGTCCCAGGGTCCTGGGATCACGCCCTGCATCGGGGAGCCTGCTTCCTCCTCTCTCTCTCTGCCTGCCTCTCTGCCTACCTGTGATCTCTGTCAAATGAATAAATAAACCCTTAAAAAAAAAAAACAAGAGTGGTGTAAATTTTGCATGTTGAATCCTTACTGAGGTTTACTTTGCGTCTAAACGAGCAGGTGTCTAAGCAAGCAGGTGTCTAAGCGAGCATGTGTCTCCCGCGCCTCCTGCTCGCCGGCCAGCCCCCTCGCAGCTCCCGCTACTGCAGACCCAATCCCCTCTCCCTGTAGGGATGATCATTTTCTTTTCTTTTTTTGGCGGGGGCTTGATGGCCGTGTTGGTGTGCTCCCAGATGGCCGCGGCCAGTCTCCGTCTGTATCTGCACACTTGAACGTCAGGTGGCCGCCGTGGTAAGGCGAGCTCTGTGGCCCCGAATTCAGGGTGACTGTGTTCATGCTTCTGCTCCAGCCTTCGTCCTGCTCACTCCAGTCCTTTCCTCCTCTTCCACCCCCGGCCCCGTGGTTCTCTTCCATTTTGTGCTCTCTCGTAAGTACACATGGAAGCATTGTTGGGTTTTCTTCATAATCAGGAATCCATCGTGTTTTCATAATCCTGACGGGTTTGGCTGCGATTCCTCACGTTCCCCTGCTTTCCTGGCCGGGCCAGAGCTCCGATCTTTGTCTCGCGTATCTCAGGTTCCCTCGTCAAAATCCTCTGTAATGACTCAGAAGGCAGATCATGGTTTTGACTCTAGCACTTTCTTTCTCAAGCAGTACTGACCTTGTGTTGATCTAACCATATGAATCTAAGTGGAGCCTCAGAACGGGCTCTTGGACGAGGAGGGAGGCCTCCCACCTGTGCTGAGTTCTGTCTCCGGGCTCCCTTACTGCCCTGGGCCCTGCCGACCTCCTGCCTCTTGCTTTCACCTCTGAATGGCCCCAAGATTTGCAAATGCGCCCAGTCGGCATCCTGTGCTGCCAAACCCTGTGCACTGACCGCTCGCCGCTAGCCGGTCATGTTCCTGAAGCTCCCGCTAGGGTCTCGGTTTTATTTTAATTCGCGTCTGCTGAAGACTTTCTCCCTTTTCTTCTTATTTTTATCTGGTGCTGACATTCCCGTTTTCTGTCACGACAACCTGTTGTCATCGTGTCATTCAAAACAGGGACCTCGTGTCTTCGGGGAGTCCCGGTCAAGCAGCTGGCTAATCCACCCCCGGTGGATTAGAAAGCACTCCCGGGGCCAATGGGGGTTACACGGTGGTCTTCTGGCATCTTCAGTTTCATGGGGGAATGTGAGTATGACTCAGCCGCAGTCTGCTGCACGATCACCGGTTTATCTTTCTCTTGGGAGCTTTTCACACACCTTGATCTTCCTGAAATTGGAATGTTTAGTACTATGCTGCCCTCTGGTATTGTTCTTTCTGCATTATTTTCTACCTGCAGTTTCAATTTCTGGAGCCGGAGAGTTTGCTTCAATCAGTGTGGGCTGTGGTGTGGGCCTCTTGCTTTCCCTTCTCCTTCCGGAGCACTTGCCGACCGGGACGCCAGGCCGCCCTGCTCCCGGGGCTCCCCGTGTGTCGGTGCTCCCCTGCAGAGAGCTTCCGCTTCATTGCCGTCTTGCACGTGGTTCTAGAAGTTTCCCCCTGCTTCTCTCCGGCATCAGGCCTGCCCTGCTGCTGACTTCTGACCTTGAAGACTTGATCACAGCTGTTGTGTTACTTCTTAGCCATAGCGGGATTATCTAGATTTCTGTTCTGCGTTATGTTGCCTTGAGCTCCAGGGGAGAAAGCAAGTTTCAGCCCTGAGACTGAGGGTAAAGAGGGCACGGTGGCGATCTTGTCCTGATCCGCCTTCCGCATGGGCCGTGCCTATGATGCCACCCGCTGCTGGACGTCACACAGGAGCCTTCCCCAGAGGGCGAGCACCCAGGACAGAGGGTCAGCCTGCTTCGGGCATGCTCCAAGCCCCTCTCTTCCTCTCTGCTGTCCTCCAAATCCAGGCCTCTTTCTCAAGGATCTGGAGCAATTGTCTGAGGGTGGGGTCCCACCTGCGAAGGGCACGGAGCAGTGCCCAGCTCGTTCTAAGCCTGCGATACGCCCCAGCCATTCTCACTGTTAGTGCAAAAATCCATTCATCAAAGTGTGATGCTCATTATAGACACACGGGCATTGTTCTGGGTGGTTCTGCGTTCCCCCTAATTCATGTGTCGGTCTTAGCCCCCAGGACCACAGAATGTGACCTTACTTGGATATAGGGTCATTACAGATGTCACCAGTTAAGATGAAGCCCTTAAGGAGGCCCGAGGAGGGCCGTGATGACTGGTGTCCTTGTAAGAGGGGACATCTGGACCCAGGCGCAGGGAAAAGGCTCGGGGAAGACAGAGGCAGAGATGGAATGAAGTGTCTATAAGCCAAGGAACCCCAAGGACTCCATCAGATCCCCAGCAGCGGGTGGAATTGGTGGGGAGAGGCTGGAACAGTTGCAGCCTCACCAACAGCTTGATGCGAGGCTTCCGGTGTCTGGAGCCAAGAGGCAGGGAGTTTCTGTTTTCTCTGCTGCCCGCTCTACGGTCTCTGCTTTCAGTGGCCCCGGCGGATGGAGGCACACAGGTGCACCTGCACGGAATTCACACCATCAGCCAACTGTGTAAACTGGACACAACTGTGCAGCAAGAATCCTGCCCAGGGCCAGAGGAAGAACGTCACCTGTCCCCAGAGGGCCCCTTCCGGTCCCTACGGCCCCCACACCAGGGGGTGCAGGGTCAGGTCTGCCTGCGTGGGGTTGCGCAGCGCGTGTCTGAGGGCTGGTGTGGGCTGTGTGCACGGGGCTGTCCCTTGCGCTGTGGTTTACCTGTGACTTTCCAACACGGGTACGGGGAGCATTTCCAATGGGGGCTGGGCACCCCTGCGTGCCTCGTGTGTGCCTGGGAGCAGCCCGTGGGATCTCAGGGGATGCATGGCTGCCCTCAGTGGCTGCCCCAGCCCCATGGCCACGGCAATGGCGTGGGCTCTGCCACCACATCCTAGCCACAACTCGGTCTTTTCTGTCTCCGTTGTGCTCGTCCGGGCCTGTGGCAGTGAGTCACGCGATGGTTTTAATGGGTATTTTCTGATGATTAATGATGTTGAACACAGTTTTCTATATTTATCGGCTGTTTAAATTTCCTCTTTTGGGAAATGCCTGTTCAAATTTTTTGTCCATTTTTCTGTGGCCTTGTCAGCCTTGTCTTACTGATTTACGTGATCTCTTGATCTATTTTGGCTGCGAGGCCTGTGTCGGATTCTGAATTGCAGGAATCCTAGTGGTGTCTTTTGACTGGAAATGTTCACACAGTCCCATTAACCAAGGTTCTCTGTGGTTAATATTTAAGAAACCTTTGTTTACGCTAAGGGGATGAAGATGTTTACTTGTGTCTTCCTATGAAAGTTTTATTTATTTTTTTTTTAAAAGATTTTATTTATTTATTTGACAGAGAGAGATCACAAGTAGGCAGAGAAGCAGGCAGAGAGAGAGGAAGGGAAGCAGGCTCCCTGCTGAGCAGAGAGCCCGATGCGGGACTCCATCCCAGGACCCTGAGATCATGACCTGAGCCGAAGGCAGCGGCTTAACACACTGAGCCACCCAGGCACCCCGAAAGTTTTATTGTTTTACACTTTGCATTCAGATCTCCAGTGTACCTGTAATTTACTTCTGTGCGTGGTGTGAGGTTGGGCTCAAGATCCTTTCTTTTCCATCTGGGTATCCAATTGACCCAGCATTATTTACTGAAGGATGATTCCCTCCTCGCTCCCCATGTGCACTATGGTGTTGCTTTGTTGTGAATCAGGGGACCACACAGATGGGGGTTAGTTCTGGAGTCTCTCTGTGCCATCCTTCCAGTCCTTCTGTCCTTAATGCCAATGCCACCCATCCTTGCTACTTGTTACGGGTGCTCCTGGCTCCGTGCTCCTTGATGGATTAGACAGTCCACATGAGCTTTTCCTTTGTTTCAGTTTCAAAGGCTTATGCCATCTTGGTAGAATTCTGCTCTGACTGGCTGTGTGCTTTGGCCTGTCAGTCTCATTTTGACCTCTTTGACACAGAGGGCAAGGACTCTCCTGCACACTTGCCAGAATTAGATGACATGTCTTGGGGGCAGTGTTGGTACCCAGGAAGCATGTGCGATGTGTGCTCTGGTTGCAACTGTGGCCACAAGTGTGCAGACTCTAGCCTGGCCACCTGGCTCAAATCCCAGTGCCCCTAACTGGAAGGCGTCACTTTGGGAGAACGACAGTGGGAGCCTCTGTTTCCTTGCTGTGGGGTTACTGCACACCTCTCAAGGTTGCATCACGTGGTGCTTCCCAGCTTCGAGTTCCAGTGGGTGTGCACCAGTAATGCTAAGCTCTGTGCACCCCTCTGGGGCACACAGGTGAGGCTATCTGGTCTGGGCCAGCACCTGTCCTATGCACTTTTCCTACGTACCTCTATGCACCTGAGCCAGCACCTGGCCTAGGCACTCATCTATGCACCTGTGCCTCACCTGAGGCATCATAGCAGGCCAGCATTCAGCTGGAAGGGCTGAGTCCATACGTGTGAGGGCTTCACCACTATGTGGCTTGTGTGGTCACTTAGTAGACATAGCCTTCTAGAACCTTCTTCATGTTGATCGTAGCACCCTGGTGTCTCTAAGCTGGATTCCCAACCCCCAACTATTTTTTTTTTTATTGTGATGAAGTACACATAACATAAAAATTGCCATCTTAACCATTTTAAGTATACATACCCTTCAGTGGTTTTTTTTTTTTTTTAAGATTTTATTTATTTATTTATTTACTTAGAAAGAATGAGAGAGAGAACATGAGAGGAGAGGTCAGTGGGAGAAGCAAACTCCCTGCTGAGCAGGGAGCCTGATGTGGGACTCGATCCCGGGACTCCAGGATCATGACCTGAGCCAAAGGCAGTTGCTTAACCAACGGAGCCACCCAAGCGCCCCCAACTTTCAGTGGTTTTTAAACCCCCCCCACCCCCACCCGTCCTCTCCCGAGCTCTTTCCATCCTCCCAACCTGAAACTGTCCATTCAACTCTAAGTCCCCGTCCTCCCCCTCCCTAGACCCTGGCTCCCACCATCCTGCTTCTGTCTCTGGGATCAGACTCCTCTCGGGACCTCGTAGAAATGGAATCGGGCTCTATTTGTCACTACATTTCTGGCTTATTTCACTGGTGTAATGCGGTCCAGGTTCATCCCTGTAGTGGGCAGGCGGAGGCAGGATTTCCTTCCTTTCTGAGGCTGAGTAATAGCCTGCTGGGTGGACGGACGGCATTTGCTCACCCATCCGCTCATCCCCCTCTGAGCTTCGGAGCTCTAAGCCCATCCGGGATTTATAGCTGCAGAGCTCATTAACCACATGGTGACTCTTGGAAAATCCCTTCTTCTGTCTCATGGGGTAAATCTATTTCAGAGGAAGGGTTTTACTTGAAGCCCTTGATCCTTTGTCCTTCTGCTGGAGCTGCTTTTTTTATAAGCTCAGTGCCTCTATTCCTGGGATTCCCCGTGGAGCCACTCTCCACTTCTGCTTCTGCTTCCAGCCTGGGCACCCCCTCAGTCAGCCGGGTCTCTCCTGTCCCCAGCTCTGACTCAGGCCGCCTCCTCCCCTGTCCCCTGGGCACTTCCCCGCTGTGGCCAGGGGGACTCCGTCATGACCCCTCAGGGGACAAGCGGTTGGAGTGAGAGAAGACGTCATGTCCCAGAGGTCTGTGTGAGCTTACATCGTCCTACAGCTGGGCACCCTGCTGGCCAGCAGAGACGGGCACAGGGCTAGAGACAAGCTGGGGAAAGGGCAGGGCTCAAGCCAGCCTCTGGGCCCCTTGTCCCCTGAGTCCCCTTCCCTTCATGCCCACCACCCAGGCCTGCCCTATGTGGCCCCCATCCTCGCCCTCCACATACTTTTCAAAGCTGGAAACCCAGTGTGGGGAGGAGTCTGATTCCAGGAGGCTCCTGGAATGTGGGCACGCAGCTGACTTTACGTGTCCGGGCCAGGTGCATCCCCAGGCTGTCGTAGGCCTACTTACAGCCCCACCGGGAGGCTGACCTCTCTGTTTCTCCAGGTCTGGCTTCTGGCCCGTTTGCCCTGCCCCCAGCCTATCTTCCTATTATTGGTCTATCGTAAGTAGGAGAGTGTGCTCGCTGCACCTGCTTGGACTGGGCTCTTATTCACAGGTGCTCGGGCCGAAAGAGGGAAACTTCCAACTGCGGGGAGGGGCTGGAGGAGCGGGGCCCTGGAACTGTGAGCAGGGCTCCAGACCTGGGTGCCTGGGCCCTCCCTTATCTCCCTGTTGGCTTCCTTCTCTCTTGTCATAACCAGCCTCCTCCAAAGGACACTTGGGGCCTGGCTAGTTCTTCTTTGTGGGGGAGGCCTGTGCCCTGTAGGGGGCTTGGCAGCATCCCTGGCCTCCCCCGATGCCAATGCCTGGAGCACCTCTCTTCCTGCTATGACCGCCAAACACACCTGCAGACATGGCCAAATGTCCCAGGGTCACATTGCGGAACCACGGCTCCAAGGGGGAAAAGCCAGGCTCCAGGAGAAGGTGGGGTCTCTGGGACCACTGCTGTGTGTCCTCAGTCTGTGACAGCGGTACGTGGTGATCCATGTTGAGCCGCTTGCAGGAAAAGATGCTTCCTTCGCTCCCAAATTCATACTTGCTCCTCTGCCCACGAGGAGAGGTCGCTTCTCCTTCCTGCGCCCCAAGATCAAAGTTGAGAGAAGGGATGTATTGGCTCACCTTTCGTCCAAAGCTCAATGTGACTAGGGGGCATGCACAGTTGTGTGCATGAATGTGCATGTGCATGTGCATGGATCATACACGCATGTGAGCACACACACCCGTGTGGCTATGTGTGTATGTCTGCCAACGTGTGACTCCTTGTGCCTGTGTATCATGTGCAAATGCATGCCGCTAGGCACGCTCGCACATGCACAGAACCATGTGTGCACGTGTGTTCATGTGTGTGCACACACATGTATGGACACACATGCTGGTGCACTTGTGTGCACACTTGCACACACGTCCGTTCGTGTGTGCACGCATGTGTTCATGCATGTGCTCCACACACGTGCACATACAGTGCACACACGCTCACATGTGTGACCAGTCATGCCCGTGCATGCATGTGACGTGGATGTGTGCGCACCCAGCCTGCATGTGGGAGTGTGTGTGCTTGTGCCCACGTGTGCATGCGTGTGCACATGACTGCACGTAGGTGTGCATGTACACACATTACGGGGAAAGAAAGGTTCCAGGGGAGAGCGCCGCCGCCACCGTCTGCTGCAGTTGGCTCGCAGGCCACGTGGTGCGGACCATGCTCGTCCCTGGCCCTGCCCCTCCTGGCCCCCTCGTGAGGCCTGCCTGGTGGCCGCACCCGACTCTTGGGTGTGGCCTCAGCATTCTGCAGCTCCATAAGGCCCCACACCTGTGGTGGGTGAGTTCACCCAGGACACAGGTGATCCCAGATCCGTGTCTCCGTGTGACCTACGTCTCTAATTAGGCTCTGGGCTGAGTCTCCCCAGCACCCCCACAGGGAGGACTTGGCGCCTACAGCCCAGCCGGCCATCCCCACGTCCCCAGACCTGTACCCGCTGTCATCCCAGCATCAGTCGCTGGAACCCTGCTCCCAGGAGGCCCTTGCTCCCTCTCTAACCCCACACCTAGGCCACTAGCAAGTCCTATGGCCACAATCCCACCATTCCCTGCATCTTCCCCTCGCACCACTGGTCAGGCTGACGTCCTCTCATGTGTGGCTGACTGCGATATCTGGAATGACCATGGTCCTTTGTTGGCCCTTGCTGTCCTGAGAGCTGGCCTCCACGCAGAAGCTTTTCAAAGGTAAGACGGACCATGTCGCTTGTGGCCACTGTTAGAAAAGTCAAAGGAGCCACTGTCTCCTTGAACCATTGGGTGCATCCTGGTCTGAACCCTCACACGTGCTATTCCTTCCATGTGGAATGCTCTTCCACGTGTCATGTCTTCCTCCCAGACACCACACCCGTGTCTCCTTAGATGTCATGCGTCCTCAGAGAGGCCTTATGAACTACTCTGCTGAGACAGGTGCTCAACACCCTCCGGGCCTTGTGACGCCCCACTTCCCGTCAGCACTGATCAGCACAGAGTGAGTCCCGCCTCCTCGCTGTGTGCCGTACCCCCCAACGGAGGCGAGGACCCCCTGTGGTACAACCAGCACTCAGGACAGTGCCTGGTAATGGGGTGCGTGATGATACATGTGAATGGAGAAATGTTTGTTGGATGACCGAGTGTACGGATTTCTCCGTGGGGGAACCTATGAGTGGGGGATGGAAGGAGAGTCGCAGGAGGAGAAGGACGGTTCAGAGGGAATGGGGTGGACGGGGATGGAGAGTGGGTGGATGCATGACCAGGGTTCCCGGGGTCCGCCTAGGCTGTCAGATGTGCGGGAAGATGTGAGGATGGAGCGGATGGATGATTTGGCGGGTGGTTGGAAGATAGACTGATGGTGGGTGCTGGGGGGGTGAATGGTGATGGCTGGTGGCTGGGTGCATGGAGGGGAGGGTGGGACCATGGCAGGACCATGGTAGGGGCGCCAGGCTCACCACGTGGGAGCACATTGAGGAGTGGGTAGTTGTATGGGATGAGAGAGGAGGGGCTGGAGGGGTTGCTGGTTGGATGGAGGGGTGGGGCCGTGTTGGTGGTCGAGTGGATGAGTGGGTAGGTACACTGGGATTGGGATTGGGCGGGGACTGGTGAACCCTCGCTCAGGTGTATGGAGGACTGGGTCAGTGGCTGGGTGGGTGGATGGTTGGTGTACAGTTTGACGAAAGGACCTGGGGGAAAGGGCGCTGTGTGCAAGGGCTGTATTGGCTGGGTGGTTTAGGAGCAGGACTGGTGGACGTTGGGGTGGACGGATAGACTGATGGTCAGATGGGTGGGTGAGGGTGTGGGGGCTGCCATGGGGCAAGCCTGCCCCAAGTACCCATTACCCACTCAGATGCCCTCCTGGTTTTTCAGGTCAGGACGTTGAGGCTGCTGGAGGGAGGGACCTGGGAGTCCTTGCAGGGCTAGAGCAGCATCGGGCCCCAGCCCTGGGACCAATGTCTCCCTCTCACGATACTTCCTGTGGGGCCTGGCAGATCACCCATGCCCCAGCCATGAATGGGAACACCTATGAGGCCCATGCTTGCCACACTTGAACATGTGCCGACTGCCAGCAGGATACGGCTGAACGGCTTAGCTCTAGTGTGACACGTGCCTCATGTCCCACCTCTCCTTTGTGCCTCTGGGCTCCACCAGGCAGGGGAAGATCATGTCCTTGATGCTGTGGGCTGGTACCAACATGGGGGCCCTAGGACCTTTGCACATGCCTTTCTTTGGCTTGAAAAATGTCTCTTTTTCTCCCATCCCTCAGCTTCGGCACCCCCTCCTCCAGGAAGCCCTCCTGATTTGCACTCCACACAGTCTGGGTTGTTTTGACACCTTTCCTACTCCAGGAAGGGGGAGGATCCTGGTCCCCATGGCAGCAAGGAGGAGGCTTTCAACAGACGCTCATGCTGACTCTCTGTGGGTGATGTCAGGACTGTTTTCTCACTTGGCCCTCCCTGCAAGGGAGGCACCAGTTACCTCACTTTACAGTTGGGGAAACTGAAGCTCAGGTAGGGGGTGTGACAACAGGCCTGTGGGAGAAGCAACTGCTCCCACCGCGTGAACACCATCTGGCATGATCTTCCTGACTTTGTCTGCGCCCGTGATGGGGATGGTGAGGCTGGGAGCTGGGACCCGTCCTGGGTTGCAGGACACATGGGAGGAGGCTGGGGCCCTTGGCTCCAGAGTCCAGTTTCGATATAAGGTCTCCTAGTGCCTGCCTGGTTCCACAGGCCCCCTCGCCGTGGGAGCTGGGCTGGAGGGGGCCCTGGGGCTGGGGTGGGGCCCTCTGGGCACGCGCCCTCCAGCACGGCGCCAGCCTGTCCACCCACCACTCTCAGAAGTACACTAGGCAGCTCTGCCCGGAACCCAGAAAGAGAACTGGGTCATGGCAAAGAATGAATTATTCCCCAGGAGGAAGTTTTAAAATGCATGAGCCTCGTGCTGCGGAGGGAGAGCTGTGATTGAGAGTGGAGGTGGCTTCGAGACCTGGCCCTTTCTGGGGGCCTTGACAATGGGGGCTGGGGGTCGGACCTGGGGGTTGAGCTCACTGAAGCCCATCCTCCAGGCCCTGCACCAGGGCGCAGGAGGAACCAGATGTGGCCCCAGCCCAAGGAGCCCCCATTCTGTTGACAGAGACTCAGACACGGGCAGCGGGAGTTGGGGGAGTCAGAGCTTTGAGAGAACCCTCATGGGGCTGTGGGGAGAGGGGAAGGTAGGGGAGGGCCAGGGAGCAGCCCACACAGGAGAGGGTTTGTCCTGGGTCATTGGAGGTGGTTAGGGGAGAGAAGGGAGGGCGTCTGAGGTGACAGGAGCCAGGTGGGTCAAGGCATGGGAGCCTGGGATGCCTGGCAGTGGCCAGAGCTGTGAGGACCCCATGCAGGATGGAGGAATGAACATGGGGGTAAGCGGGGCAAGTCAGGACCTCACCTGATGGCAGGTGGCCTGAAAGGTGGGTTAAGAACTCCTATATATTCTTTAAGGCCCTGACCATGTGCCCCAACTCCTCCTGAAGGTCTGATGTTTCCGGACCTAAGACGGCTCGTCTGAGAATTGGGCTTCTATGGATTGGCCGAGGCATATGAGAAGGTGCCAGCCCAGCGCTGGACTCACTGAGGGCTCCTAGGCCCCAGGATCCCCCAGCTCTGCCAACGCCCTGCGTTGCAAGAGTCCTTGCCACCAGCCTCTGTAGGGACGGTGTCACCAGCCCAGGACGAGTTTCTAGCACAGCAGTTCTCAGAGCTGAGCGAGCCCCCGAGCCTCAGATGCAGAAGATGCAGCCAGCGTCCCTATTCTCTGGGGTTGGCCACTGGGGGCCCCGTGGCTGTGGGCTTGGTGCTGCCCTGGGGGAGGGTCCCGGTTGTGGGAGGATGGGCGTGGGTGGGTCAGGGGTGGGTCTTTTCAGGCAGGGAAAGGATGGCAGCTCTCCCACGGAGCCCGAAGCCCCCAGCCCTGGAAGGGGAGGCCGGGACTGCAGCGTCCAGTCTGTAGTAGATGGGGCAAGACCTGCCATGACACAGGGGACGCCGGCCTTGGCTCCTTGGGGGGACAGGTTTGATGCCGTTGCCTTCCAAGTCAGACCTGGACAGCTAACCTGAGACCACCCCGAGTAGGAAGGTGGGGCGAGCTGGCCTCTCTTGGCTTTGTCTTCCCCGCTGTCCAGGGCACACAGGGAAGACCCCTCCACTATAGAGGTGCCCAAGCCTCCCCGAGGGCCTCCATTCCCCCCAGAGCACAGAGGCTCCTGAACAATGAAGGGAGGGGAGCCTGGGGGTTGAAGGTAAGGCCCCAGGAGCAGGGTCTGGCTCCTCAGCCAGATGCTGAGACACCACCCCCCCGGCCCTGTCCCCATCTGTCCATACAGACTCGACTGCAGGGGAGGTGGTGATGCGGCCAGGGGCCACATGGGTGTGTAGGGTGGTCTGGGGAGAGCTGGGGCCGAGGCAGGGTGGTGGCCAGGTGGGAAGAGGGTCCGCCGTGGGAGGCCAGTAACCAAGGAGGGCCTGGGTCCTGGGTCATAGCCTGACAGTGGCCCCCTCTGGGGAAGGCCACGGTTTATCCAGGACAGAGCCTTGAAGACAGAGGACGTGCTGGACTTTCCCTGAGGCCGGTGACGTTGGCTTGGGGAGAAGGGACCAGCCGGGGTCAGAGTCACGTGACTGCGGCCTGTGCTGCCACGCCCATGCATCCTCGTGGATGGCCCCGCAGCGGCACTCTGAGCTTTGCTTCCCTGGGCTCTGGCCCATAGCAAGGGCCGCATCGCCAGCCCCCTGTCCAGCCCCCACCTTCAAGGCCACAACGCCCTGATGAGTGAATCAGCCCGAGCCTGGAACCCAAGAAAACCCTTTCTTGGTCTGGCAGTTCGATCCTTAGGCAGTCTGGGGGCATTTTCTTCTTGGAGAGCCCTCCTTCTGGGACAGAGTGTCTCCCCTCACCCCTCGCCAGAGCAGCAGAAAGCAGGCCTCCTCCCTTTCCTGCTCTCCAGAGCCTCTCTCCACCCCTGCCAGTCTACCTGAAACTCTCCACTGGAGGAGGGAAGGAGGAAGAGGGAGAGGGAGGGAGAGAAGCGGAGGGGATGGAGGGGGTGGGGAGAAGGAAGGACAGGCCCTTGCCTCCCAACCTCCCAACACCCTGTCCCTCCCAGTGCGAACTGTGTCCAGGGCCCCTGCTCCAGGCTTTCAGGTCTGGCTGGGCCAAGGGGAAGGTTTCTGTGGCTCTGAGTCCATTCTGGGCTCTGTGGACTGTGCAGAGAAAAGGTGACGGGGTCGGCCTCCACTCCTGTGGCCTGTGCTCCAGGAGTAGCCGGTGGAACAGGGTCTGTCCCCTGTGTTCATGCCCGCCTGGAGCCTCAGTATGTGACCTTATTTGGAAATAGGGTCCTGTGGCTGTGATTAGCTAAGATAAGATACGTGAGTACCACAGGCCGAATCCCTGTGGCCAGTGTCCTTACGGGAAAAGGATCCAACACACATTGGCAGAGACGGGCAGGGAGCACGTGGCCACCAGCCCTGGAGCCCTGGGAGCCACCATATGCAGCAGGAGGCAGCAGGGAGCCTCCCCAAAGCCTGAGTACACCGAGGTCCCCTCCGGGGCCCTGGACTTCTCCACAGGCCATTTGTCCATGCCCTGGCCCACGCCCCGGCGCGCCTCTGCTTCTCTCCACAGGGCCCTTTTCGCGCACCCATGTCTCATGTCTTCTGCGAGTTTCCCTGCCGGATGGTGATTTATCGTCGCCAGGGCGACGGGTTCCTTTCCTGGTGGGGTCCTCCTCCCTCTGTTTTGTACCAGTCACTGGCATGCAGCTAAGGTTTGTAGACCTCTGTGTCCTTTCAACTTCTAGAAGTACCTCTCTACAACCAGTGCAGGCTCCTCCTTCCCTCCATGGCCCCATCCCCTGTCCTCTCTCCATGCTCAGAGGTGACCCACGACCCAGAACAGGTGTTCCCGGGTACCACTGCAGTGAGGCAAATTACAGACGGCCCCACAATGCCCAGCTGTCCCCACCCGTGACTTTCCTGGTGGGGCTGGAAGCTCTGGTCCTGGGGCTCGGGTGTGGCTGTGACTCCTGTCCACTGAGGCTGCTGCCCTCTGAGGCCTGGCTGGGCTGGATGTCCTGGTGAGCTGCTGTGTCAGGGGGAACTCTGCTGGGCTGCTGACCGGTGCCCCTGCACATGGCCTCTCGGGGATGGTGATACACCTGTGCTGGGGGCTCCCCCTGGCGTGGCTCTGCAAGTCCTCCAGTGGTTTCTCTATCTGTGGTCCCCAGGGCAGCTTGCCTGGAGCCAGGGAGCAGCCCCCACTGGAGGTCTGTGTCCTGGAGCTCAGGGTTCCCCCAAGGCATCAGTGGTGGGGACACTCAGGTCCACAACCGCATGCCCCTAGGGAGAACTCCTGGCTGCGCTGAGATGGGGCTGGGTCATGACCGTCATCTTTCTAGAGGTGCTGATGCTCTTGGTCTGAATCTTCCTGAAAACCCCTCATGGATCTTGCCATGGTGGGTTTTGCCATCTCAAACATTCTGAAGTCAGAAGGCCTATAGCCCAGAGTTCTGAAGGGACCAATGGGGTCCCCACTGAAGAAGCAGGGTCTCAGATCTGCTACCCTGGCCCTTCCCACACTCCCCTCGGGAGCCTGGGACCCTCAGGAGGACACGGGGGACCCAGCTCTGGCCAAAGGAGCAGGTGACCTCAAGGCCATATCTGAGCTCCCCAATCAGAACGGCCAGGAGGGGGTTGGGCAGACAGTCCCCAGCTGCACCATTCTGGCAAGGCCCCCATGGCTTGACCCTTGAGGTGCTGGAGCCCAGACGTGTCCGTCCCACCCAGAACCCCTGCCACAGGGAGAGCCCCGTCTGACCCACAGGTGGTCCCAAGTCTTCCTACCCAGGCCACCTTCAGCCCCCTTTGTCTATTACAGATGTCACTCCTCACCTTCCTGCGCCCCTGAGTTACCTCAGTGTCTGCTTCCTGAGGACCGCCCCCCTCCCTTCCATGGTAGGAATAGAGCCACACCGCAGGCCTTGGGACCACCTTTCAGGCAGAGGGTCCCCTCCTCAGGACTGGGATCCCCCCCTCAGGATAGGACTCTCCTGCAGGATTAAGACCCCCTAACAGTATTAGAACCCCTCACTGGACAAAAACCTCCCTCGGGACTAGGACCTCCAAAAGACAGGGTCTGTCTAGTCCCCGCTGCTTCTTGGCTAGGACACAGTGGGTGCTCAGGGAGAGGTAAACTGAGCACCAACTTAACTTTTTGCTCCTGGGCTTTTAGGGTTCTGGGTTCCTGGGTGCCATCCCCGAAATTCTTACTGAATTCCCAAGCCCCGTCAGGCTGCTTGGGGCTGGGGGGGAGCCTCTTAAAGACAAATAACAGCAGGGTGCCTGGGTGGCTCAATTGGTGAAACGCCTGCCTTCAGCTCAGGTCATGATCCCAGGGTCCTGGGATGGAGTTCCGAATTGGGAATCCCTGCTCAGTCGGGAGTCTGCTTTTCCCTCTCCCTCTGATGCTCCCCTCCTGTTCTCTCTCTCTCTGTCTCTGTCAAATAAATAAATAAATTCTTAAAAAGTAAACCCTAAAAGTCCAATAACAGCTATCCAGGCAGGTGGGGGTCCAGACGGGGTTGGGGGTGGTCCAGGCAGGTGGGGGTAGAGATATCACAGACCATTTCTAAAAAGCTGACCCAAGCAGACAGAACATCAAGTCCCGGGAGGGCTTGAATGACACTGCTGACCACTATGGCCCTGTTGACATCATAGGTGTGCAGCCGGCAGTGAGACCCTCCCCAGCCTGGGGCACGGTCTCGGTCCTACAGTGAGTCCCTGTGATTTCCAAGGATGGAGTGACTTAAAGGAGATGTGCTCTGGTCACAGAGGGGTTAGATTAAAAATCAATCAGTGTCACAGGATGATATCTGGAAGGTCCCCAAGATCTGGAAACCAATGCACCTCCACGTCACCCTTGAGTGGAAGAAGGAACAGAAGGGAATTCAGAATGTATGCTGGACCACACGATGCAAATTCATGGGACTGAACACAGGCCGTGTCGGGAGGGAGCTTCCCAGCGTGGCGATGCCTAGTTAGCGGCAAAGACAAGTCTCCAGACGGTGACCTCAGCCTCTCCTTCAGGAACCAGGAGAGAAGAAGGAAAGTGAACTGGACCAAAGGCAACCCGAAGTGATGAATGGAGGTCAGAGCGGAGGCCAGTGGGGACAGGCAGCCCCCGACCAGTCTGGGACACCAGCCGGCTGACCAGGGAGGGTAGGTGAGACCGGCGGACCTCCAGCCAGAGCGACGCCGGGACCCTTCCCGGGGATGACCACCTGCCGGGGGAGGAAGGCCAGCGCCTCGCAGACTCCGTGCCATTAGCAAGACTGTAGGGGAACATTCTAGTCGCCTCTAGGCCAGGAAACTGGACAAGACGTAGAGGAAGTGGGCATATTCCGCAAGAGATGCCAACGACCAGAACTTCCTCAAGAATCTGCTGATAGCCCTGACAGGCATACCTCTAGCCATGAGATGGAATTCATAGCTAGAAGCCTTTCCAGGAAGGAAACTCCAGGCCTGGAGGGCATCACTGGGATATTCTAGCAAACACTGAGGGAAGCAAGGGGACCAGCTCTAGATACACTCTTCCAGAAAGTGGGGTGGAGGGGAAGCACGTGGCATCTCTTCCCTGTTCCTGCTGCTCTGCGTGGGGCAGGCTGGGTCAGGCCCAGATGTTTGGGTGGGCCTGAGGAGGGCAGACCCTGACCCGTGTGTTTGCTGGGGAGCCGGTAGGTCAGGGTGCTCGTGGGCACACCTGCTGTTCTGCAGGTGCACGCTTAGCGCGGTGTCCCCGGGGGCAGAGGAGCCAATTCTGGCCCCGCTACGGGCCCCCTGCACGCTCTTTGTGTCGTTGCATTGAAACTCTCAGCCACCACACAATTCTTGTGATTTTCAAGATGAAGAAACAGGTCAGAGAGGTGCACAGATCTCGGATCTCGCTGGGGAGGAGGAGAACCAAGCCTCCAGCGGGTCTGTCTGAAGCCTTCCGGATAGGTGTGCGTGGGTAAGAGAGCAGGAGGATGGGGAGGGGGAGGTGGGGGAGGAAGAGAGAGAAGAGGGGGGAGGCGGGAGGGGGAGGGATATGCGAGGGCAGGGGAAGCTCAGCGCTGCCAGTCATGGGTTGCAGCACCCAGGCAGGAACTGGGCCAAGTGGGGAAAGATTTTTGAGGACACCACAGCAGTCAGGATTCCACACCTTCTACCAGGAAGCCCCAGATGCCTGCCCCTGGCCTTTGGGTCTGGGGAAGCCCCATAGCCGGGGGCTCCCTGCTCTGACCTGGTCCTCCCCCGACCCCCAGGCTCCCTGCCTACCCCATCTGCACACCTGGGGGCTCCAGGTGGCCACAGGTACAAGTCCTGAGTCCTGGAATGGCAAGTGCCCTTATTTACGGTCCCGATGTGGCCTGGCTCAGGAGCACACTCCTCAGGATTCTGAAGGTTTGTGCCGTCTCCCGGTTTTCGCTTCTTGCTTCTGATGGTTGTCTTCACATTGCTGTCCTTTTCAGGGACCGTGTGTGTCTTCTTGCTGGAAGCATCTGTCCCTGTTCTGCCAGAGCACGACGGTGAGCCAGGTGCGGGCCCCATCCCTCGGGTGCCGGCCTCCCAGGGTCATAGGGTTGGGTCTGTTCCCTGGGCCGAGGCTCTTCCTGCCCCTCCCCAAGGCTGCCTCCCAGGCCCCAGCTCTCTGGGTGCTGTGGACAGACAAGATTGTTTCTCAGGATTTTTCCCTGCTGGGCTCTCCCTTCTGGTGTCTCCTCTGTTCTTCTGGCTTCTGCTCTGTTCTCTCTCCTCTCTCTGGTGACTTTTCTCCAAAATGTGTTCCTCTCCCCTGTCTGTCTTCTGGACAGTCTTGGCAAGGACTCAAGTGTTTGTGGCCCAGCCATCCTCCAAGACAGGAATCCTGGTGGGCGGACGCACGACCGCCTCCAGCTCCAGGCTCCCCGCGGTGCTCCCCCAGCCCTCCCCGCCCCTCACCCCTAGCCCCACACTGGCCCCTGAGAGGGATCCTCTCCCCATCTGGAAGGCATGTCTCCCAACGCTCACGCTCAGCCCTGGTCCTCTGGCTTTAGCACCGTGAGTGTTCTGGAAGCTTCCCAGCCGAGACCACGGGTTCTGTTCTTGAGCTCCAGACCCACACAGCCAGCTTCTGGAGGGGTCTCCCCGGAATCACAGCTGCACATGAACCAGATGAGATGGCTCCCACACGCCTTGTGTCAGTTCCCTGACCAAGACCGCCATCACACCCGAAATGACCCCAGAGTCCTGCTCAGGCACACGCCACCCATCCTCAGGGCTATGCGCTCTTCTCCCACAGGAACCACATTCCATCCTCGCCTTCTGTGTCCTCCGCCTCTGTCCTGGTCCAAGCCGTGGTCCCCTGTTGGATGGGCAGGGGGACGGAGGACCGGCGTCTCCTCCAGCTAATCCTATTAACTTAGAACTAAGCCAGCCCTTGCTCCCCACTGCTTTAGGGTGAAGTGTGAAATCCTCTACGCGCTGAGGAGGTCAGGGGCACATGGCTCCTGACGCCTTCCCTCCCGCAGGTGGCACCCAGCCGTCCAGCTGCAGGGTACTCTCCACCTTGGGGCTTCTCCGGGCTCCCTTCCCAGGAATGCGGGGCTCCTAGCTAAGGCACACATGTCTCCTCACCCTGAAGCTCCTGGTCCTGGAGACTCGGCTTAGGGCTGGTGTCCTAGGCGAGGTCAGCCCTGCTCTCCTGTGACGCGTCTCTTCCCAGCAGGTGTGGCTGGTGTGGCAGGGACCTCCTGGACAATTTTGGGACCTCCTTCAGCCTCTCATGCCCTAGGACCAGCAACAGGTCAGTCCTCACAACGATGCTGACTGAGGGCTCAGAGCTGGTTAACTCCTGGCCCACCTTGGGTCAGACCCAGGGTCCCCACCCCATACGGCATTCAACACCTGCTTGTGGGATGAGTACTATGGCAAGTGTGGGCCCAGAAAGGAGGGCGAGGTCACATCCTGCAGGAGGGGTCAGGGCCTCATCTGAATGGGAGGCCACTGGCGGACAAATCCAGTCCCTGAGCCCGGTGGGAGTGGGTGGACCTCGGGCAGGTGGGACTGGGAATGTGCTTTGGGAGAGACACTGATGGTGTCCCTGAGAGGACATCTAGGAGGCTGGTGTGAGGGGGAGGTGGGCTGCCTGAGAAGGCCTAGGGGGATCCCAAAGACCTAACCCCTGCGAGCTGGGAATGTGGCCTTATTTGGCAGAGTTTTTGTAGATGTAATCGATTAACTGAGGCATGGGGGACAGAAACGCTGGGTTATCCAGGTGCGCCTTAAATCCCGTGACAAGTGTCCTCACAGGAAAGAAAAGGAGGAACACACACTCAGAGGAGAAGGCTCACAGAAGAGGCTACTTGACCGCAGTGGCAGAGATGGAATGGTGTGGCCAGGGCCCAGGAGCTGGGGGAGGTAGCAGGAACCCTCCCCTGGGGCCTGTGGGGCGCACGGCCCGGCCACACTCTGATTTCCCACGTTCAGACTCTGGACTGTGAGATAGTCAGTGTTTGAAGTCCCCCTGTGTGTGGGACTTGGTTACGGTGGCCCCTGGACCCTTGTCCAGTGTCGGCCCCCCAGGAGTTGGATGTGTCCAGGACACAAGTGCAGGATGGGCGTGGGGGTGGGTCCTGGGTGGGTCCTCATGTCCTCCTGCAGAGTTTGTCCATTGCCCTCTCTCACCCTCAGGGGAGCAGGTGGTTTTCTGGGGCTCCTGAGGGGTGGGGGGCTTGGGGTCCCCCATGTGGGAGCCTTCCCCTCGGTGGTGATGAGGTCCTGGACAGCAGCATTTCCTGAAGCCTTCAGATAGGGGAAACTGTGGTTCATCGGGGCAGGACTCATCCAGACGCTTCTGAGGGGCCTCCACAGACCAGGAGGTTAGTTAGGTCCTTGGGAACCAGGACCTTTCTCCCCAGAAGGAGCGAGAGCGGGCTCCCAGAACTCAAGACTCCCCTTCTCTGGTAATGCCGAGCCTGTGGTGTCCCAGAGTCAGAGCAGCGCCTAAGGCAATTGGTGAATGAGCAGATACGTGAATGAACTGATGGAGGAGCAGAGGCCCGGAAAGGTGATGTACATGGCAAGTTCCCGCAGCCCCGCCCCCTGCACCCGCCCCTGGAAAGCCCCGCCCTTGCATTAACCCCGAAGCCCCGCCCCCTGCACCTGCTCTCCTAAAGCCCTACCCCCTACACCTGGCCCTAACCCTGGAGCCTGGAGTCCGGAGTGTGTGCGGCTGGTCCCGGACAGCTTGGGGCAAACAACGCCTCTTGTCCCCTCCCAGCCCTGGCCCCGCGGCCTGCAGCCGAGGTGCCTGGTGTCGGGGCTCTGGCGGTGGCGTGGCCCCTCCGAAAGGCGTGACTCACGCTGGCCTGGGGACCAATGCCAGCGAATGACTCAGCCCACCGAGCGCACAGCTGCTGTCATTCTCACCCGTTCTATTTAGAGACTGTGTCCTTTCGTTTCTGTAGTAATTTGGGGCCTCTTTTTACTAGGACTTTCAACTCGCTTGTGAATTTTACACTTGTTGGAACTTGGGGGCTTGAAAGTGTGTGTAAGGCACAAGGCTGAATTCAAAGTGTGTGGAGCAAAAGTGGGGGGGACAGGCCATGATCCCCATGCTGCCTGTCCCCCACCTGCTGGGCCACACCTGGGTGGGGACAGGGTCATCCCCAGAAGCAGGAAGCTGACTTGGGCCCTGACCAGAGAGGCTTTATTTCCCCAAACAGATGCAATTCTGATGAACACAGCATGCCCTAACTCCTTGTCTATGAACACGAGGAAGGATCTTTCTAGAAAGGCCTTTCGGGTGTTAAGGCCTTTTGAGTGAAGGCCTTTTTTTTTTTTTTTTTAAAGATTTTATTTATTTATTTGACAGACAGAGATCACAAGCAGGCAGACAGGCAGACAGAGAGAGGGAGAGGAGGAAGCAGGCTCCCTGCAGAGCAGAGAGCCCGATGCGAGACTGGATCCCAGGACCCTGAGATCATGACCTGAGCCGAAGGCAGCGGCTCAACCCACTGAGCCACCCAGGCGCCCCGAGTGAAGGCCTTTTGAATGCCTTTCGTGTGAAGGTTTACCTATGGCCTGTCCAAGATTTGGCTTCACCGCTGCTTGGAGCCGTCCAGGTATGGGGAGCTAACTCACTGCTGGGCAGCTCTAATACTTCGGAGGGTCTCTGTGCTGAGCAGGTCCAGGTGACACACTCAGCAGATGTCTGCTTCTCCTGCCCCGTTACTGTCCTTTGGAGACTGGAGACCCATGAGTCACTGCGGCCTGGGTCAGTCACAGTCAGCCCAGGGCACTCTGGGTGGTGTGCTCGGATCCCACCATCTGCCAAGGGATGTAGAGGCACAAGGCCGGCATCCTGGCCAGGCCCTCTGCTGACCACGCTGAACACGGCTGTGGCCAAGATGGGACCATGGGGCTCCTCTTCCATCTCTTTCACTGTCTCCCCTAGGCCATGACGGGGATAGAGTTGCGCAGATCACTGTAGGCCAGCCAGGGCCATTGCAGAGGGCCTTCCGCAGAGGGGAAGGCACAGGGGTCCAGGCTCCCGGGGCATCTCAACTGCCAGCCCTCTCAGAGCACCACATCCCAGGCTGAGCTGTCAGCTGGCAAGGACCCCGCCCCTGGACTGTCCACTTGGCTCAAATCTGAGCTCTGGCCATGTGTTCCTGCTGGCTGTCCCGCCACAATGGACGTGGGGGCTGAGCCTCTGGCCTGGTGTGGGGGGCTCTGGTCCCATCCCACAGGAAGCCACACTGTTAGGATGCTTTGGCACCAGACTGAGGCCCTGACTCCTCTGAGACCCCTAGCCTGTGAGGTGGTTCCCATTCCAGGTGGTGACAGAGGCTCAGAAGGGCAAGCGGATCCTGGGCTTTCCTGTCCTGCCCTGTGGAGACCTGGAGCTTTGGCGGTGGCGTGGTCCCCTGGGAGCCAGAGGCCAGGGTGTCTGTGACAGTCCATCTCAGTGGACTGTCTCAGTGGACTCAGTGGGCAGCCTGTGGGTGCTTGGCCTGGGGCCCCATGGGGTTGGCGCTCTGGCCGTTGGGAAACCAGGCTACTCTAGCCATGAGTTAAATAGAGGTCAAGTCTGTCCAGCTGCTGACCGCAGAGGCATGGACACAGGCTGGGGTCTGAGTCCCATTCCCAGCAGGGGGCGCTGTGTAACCGTGGCTTCAGGCCTTGGCTTCCCCGCCTGTAGAATGGGATCCATCGTCATTGTTTGCTGACATGTGTGTGGAGAGGCCCTTCACAGGGCTGACACTCAAGGCCTCTTAGCCTGCCTCAGCTGGGCTCTCTGCCAGACGATGCCGCTGACGGCCCCTGAGCATGGAGACCCTCGCTTGCAGTGAATAAAACACCACGGACCCTCCCCCAACCCAGGCCGGTGCACACTATGGGGAAACGTCAGGGCTGAGGGCACTCTCAGACCACAGGAGAATGCCTCCAACTCCACTTGCAATGAAGGGGGTCAGCTGGGCACTGGGAGCTGGGAGCGAACCCCGAGAAGGGCCCACATGCTGGGGGAGGCAGGCAGGTCGCGGGGAGGAGGACCATTGAGGTGTTGTGGAGCCCACGGAACACAGGGCAATTGAGAGGGAGGGGGGCACAGCTCCTCAAAAGTGAGATAGTGAGACTCCCATCTCCAGGAGTATTCAAGAAGAGTCTAGCTGTCCTCTGGTGCTGGGACACTTCCTGCCTTTGTGTGGTAGGCATGCTGCGGTTAGTGCCATGGGTTGCATGGCGGCCTCCCCTAGAGCACTTTCACGTTCCAGGCCCAGAACCAGTGAACGGAGCCTTACTTAGAACAGAAGTCTGCTAAGGGCCTTGAGATGAGATTGGCCTGGAGTGCCCAGGGGGAGGGGCGGGGTGTGTGTCCCTAGATGCAAGGACTGTGTCCCTGTGACAAAGGAGAGGAGAACACAGAGCCAGGAGGAGGCCCCAGTCCAGGAGCGGCCAGAGCTCCAGGAGCTGAAAGAGGTGGGAAGGAACCTCGGGAGGCGGCCCAGCCCTCCTGACATCATCAGCCCCTGGCCCTAGGACACTCACCCAGTGGCCTTGGGGAGCCTCCCTGAGCCAGGGGACCCTGGACCCTCATTGTCCTGTGGCTGCGAGTGGGGAGGAGTCCTCCTCTCGGGTAGGGAGCTCTATGGGAGGGGCAGAACGATTCTAGAACATTCCTGAGGGTGGCAATTTGTCATCCCTGGTTAAATATAGTTCATCGATCAGAGCCAGGCTCCTGGGTCCGGGCGCTATCGGTCAGTCAGAGGACACTGCCCAGCTCGCCCTCTGCCGTGTCTGCACAAACCCCTCCCTGTGCTACTAGGGGAGGAGAGAGGATTGCTTGTGGGTAAATGGGTGGCAGGTCCTTTGCAGGAAACTTCAGCCTAATTGCTTTTGAAAAATGACTCTGCGTGGTATTATGTTTCGCAAGACATCAAATGATGTGGAAAATTCATTATAAGTACCAGGAGACGCTGCTTGCCTCGAGGGCCAAGCCGGGTTAGAGTGGGCCTGGGCTCCGTCCCCTGTGCTGTCCCCACTTGGGAACCTCAGGCAGGGGCCTCTCCTCCCTGGATGGTCCGGGCAGCCCAGGGGGCCAGTCTTGGGATCGACCACCTGCACAACCTCTCCAGGCCAGCCTATGCCCAGGGCAGCTGGAGCAGGCTACGGAGGGCCAGTCCCCCCCCCAACCCCCTGAATGAAGCCAGCTGTCCAAAGACAAGAAACGGGAGATGAAATGCCCCAGGGCTTTTTCCGGGCCTCCAGTCTGGCATCTCCCAACGTTTCTGTCATGCTGCTAAGGGGGACATCTAAGAGGGACCAGACGCTGGATGCCTGGCTGTGGGGACACAGAGGGGTGGAAGGGAGTCTGAGGTCCTCTCTGAGCCTCAGTCTCCCCTCCAGTGCACAGAGGGCTTGGGCTCCATCCGTGAGCCCTGCCTAGCTGCCCCCCACCCATTTTGGGGTTCCTGCGGTCTAAGAAGCAAGTGACAGAGCCAGCCTGGGGCTGGGGTCCTTCGTGTCTTGCTACCTGGTGGGAAGCTCTGCTGAATTGCCATTGCCCTTAGGGTCCCTCGCTTCTCCAACAGGCTCCCTTCCTGCACCCCCAGCCTCACACATCCACAAGGAAGCTAGTTTCTTCTGTGCTCTGCCCAGGAGCTCAGCCCAGGACCCTGGAGTCTACTGCGATCCCTCCCTGCCCCTAGCTCCACCCCTGACCATCAGCCCATCTCTAGCTGGACTTCACCAGCAGACACATCTGTTTCATACCTCCTTGGCCATCAGCTTGGACCCAGCCACCTTCACTACTTCCCAGACTTTTCCTGTGGTCTGCACATGGTCCTCTGGCTCTGACTCTGCCAGTGGGAGCACACCCGTATTGACCCCTGATAGGGGATCAAACCCTGAGTAAGTGTTGTGACCTTTTAGATCTCACCCTGGCCACCTGGCAGGGGCTCCCAAATCTCCTTTTGAGGAAGGAGCATCCGTGGTTCCATGGACAGCTCATGGTTGAGCTCACCTGCCACAGGGCCTTTGCATGTGTAAGTCCTTCCCCATCTAACCAAAGCTGTGTGATGTCTTTCCTGTGACCCCTAAACGGAATGCCCCTGCGGGTGAGCTCCGCGCCCTCCCACCCCCGCACCTGCCATTGCCTCCGGGTAAGCTGTTGACAGTGCTGACTGCTTGTACGTAAGGCTTTCTGTTTTGGAGACTGGGGAGCCTGCCTCCTGCTTGTTGCTGGGTTTCTGACAACTGGCAGGATGTCTGCAGACCAAGATGGTCTTTACAAACCCTTGATGGGGAAGTGGAATGTGTGGGTGAATGAACGAAGGAGCCCCGGGCTTGAGGAGGTCTGGAGGAGGTCTAGCTCAGACCCTGCAGTTGACCGTTGGGGAAACTGAGACCCAGAGTGGGAGGAGGAGGAGGCAAACGGGAACGACCTTGTGTGAGGCTCCTATCACTTAGGGACAGGGCTTACTGCTCCCCCTTCCCAGGAGAGAAACACATCCCCGTGTTTAGCTGACTCCCAGCCCAGGCCTCCAGCAGCTCTGGAGGCCCAGGTCTTCCCCCTAAGGCCCAGCAGGTCAGCAGGGGACGATCTGAGCTGCCAGGGAGGAGTCAACACAGCCAGACCCTGCCTCCAGGAAAATGGAGGGCAGATTCTGAGGGTTTTCCTTGGCTGAAGTCCCCCACCGAAGCTGCCCACCATCAGATACCGGTGTGGCCCTGATCCGTGTCGCCCGTGGCTCTGGAATGTTCCTCCCACCGGTTACGTTGCTGCTCTGAGCAGCAGCTGTCCTTGAGTGCCAGGACTCTGCCCCGATAGAGGAAGGACCCTCCTGTGGACTCGGGACAGGTCCCACTGATGTGGAGACAGCTGTCTGGGCAGGCTGAGAGCTGCGGGTCACCTGTGGGGGGTTCTTGTTCTGAGTGGGAGGCTGGAAGCTGCAAGCCTGAGCTGGGGAACGGGGTCTCCTGGCAAATGTGTGCACGGGGACAAGGCAGAAGCAGAGCAGGGGTCCTTGGGGGACGGCTCAGCTCCCTGCGGCAGCAGCTCCAAACCAATGAAGCTATAGAGCCACTACTCCCCACACTTGGAGCCCCTTCAGAGCTTTCGTCACCATCTTCTCTGGGAGCCCCAGTCCCATGCCACGCCCTGGCAGACCCACTGAAGGAGGAGAGAGCAGAGCAAAGGGTGACTCATGCCTGCCCCAAGGGCTACTCGGAGGCCCCCCTTTGGGTGGGCCCTGCCTCCACCTTGTGGTCTCGCAGACGTGGTCTTGTTCTGTTGCTCCCCTTAAATGTGCTTCTCGGGGCTGTGCGCCATGTGTGCAGTGAGGGGAGCAAAGGCATGTTTCTGGGAAAGCCCCCTTAGCCCCTGTGGCCCATGATCTGGGGACGCCGGTCCCAGGGCTGCCGGTCCCAGGGCTCACTCCCAGACCCCGGCCTCAGACCCCACAGGGAGCTCCGTGGCTGGCAAAGCTTGTCTCTGTGGGCCAGGCCTCCTTTCCTGCCGGGACTGGGCTTGGGTGAGGCAGGACAGGCTTCCAGGCTGGTCCTGCGCTTGCATGACCTTGGAAGTGGGTCCCTCCCTAGATTTTGTGCCCTGGGTCCATCTCCTGCCACACCTTTTCCTAGGCCTGCTTTCTTGGTCCCCCTTCCCTCCCTCCCTCCCTCCATCTCACTCCATCCCCCATCCCCCATCCCTCCCTCCATCTGCCATCTGTGCATCCACCCATCTGTCCACACAATCAGTAAATACTTCATCTCACCTACTAATAAGCCCCTCTGGGGCTTGCACAGGGGGTCCAAGTATGGCTGGGACTGTGGTCCTGCGAGAGAGGTGCCCAGGGCGCTGATGCTCACCCCTAGAGGAGGGTCTCTAAGCGGGAATTTCAGACACTGTGTTGCAGGCACTGTGAGTGGGGCCTCATTCACACCACCTGCGTCCTGTTGCCAGTATGGACGGCATCGATGTCTCCATACTAGGTGTCTACAGACCTTATCTGTAAAGGGTGGGATAATAAATATTTTAGGGCCAGAGGTCCGGTCTGTCTCTGCCTGGCTCTGTCTCTGTAGTGCACCTGCAGCCGTGGACAATACATAAATGGATGGGTAGGGCCGTGTTTCAATAAAACTTTATTTACCAGCAGAGGTGAGGGCCGGACACAGGGCACCACAGAGCCCTATCAGTAAGAAGGATGTCTGAGTCCATGTGGGCTGCTGTAACAAAACCCCACCCACTGGGCACTTTCTAAACAGCAGGAAGCGATCACTCACCATGCTAGGGGGGGCCAAGACCAAGGCCCCCTTCCAGGTTCCTAGCTGGGGCATCTTCTGAGGGTGGGAGGGTGAGGTTCTCTGAGGTCAGTTTTCTAAGGGCACCGATTCCATTCGGGGGGGGGGGTGTTCCCCCGCATGACATAAGCACCTCCCAGAGTCGTTTCCTAGTCTTTGGGGGTTAGGGTTTAATGCTTGCATTTTGAGGGAGGACAGACATTCAGACCGGAGCAAATGGCAGACAGTGGCTCATCCCAAGTGTCCCAAAGTGCAGCACATGGCACCATGGGCCAACATGGGCAGAACCCAGGCTCCACCGGGGTCTTCGTGGGACCCGCGGTATAGCAGGACCTTAGCCTCCTGATGCTCTAGGTTGCTCAGGACCTGCTGTAGGAGCCTGGTCCCTCCAAGGCTGTAGGGAGCTTCAACGAGCCAGAAGGGTCTCCTGCTATGGCTGGGATCACACTGGGCTCCCTGGGAACCTCTGTGGGTGCAGAGCTCAGCCTGGGGCTTGGTGGATGTGACTCAGGACTCCTACTAGGGTTAGTCCCCTGATAGGATGGAGACTTCCTAGGTCTATCCCCCGAGCCCTTCAGACTAGGGACCTTGGAGGCACACCCCAGGAGTCTGCCTGCCACCCAGGAGGAAACAGTGCCATTTGGAGCTGCGCAGAACCCTCAGAATGGGAGAAACCCACATGACTCCCTGAGGCCACCCCCCACCTTTGGTGGCCATCCCTGGCCACAAACTCAGAGCGCTTCCTGACCACTGTCCTCGACTCAGCCCCCCAGGGATCCCGCCTCAGTGCTGGCAGATCGGGCCTGCCATGCCTCTAGGCCCTAACTCTAAGACCAGGTTGGGTTTTCAGGCTTCTGTCACCAGAGGCCTGGCCCCGAAGCCCTCCAGACTGGGGATGCCTGAGCCACACCCCAGGACTCTGCCTTCCATGCAGGAGGAAATTGTGCTTGCTGTTCAGAGCTGTGCAAAACCCTCAGAGTGGGAGAAACCTGCATGACGGCCCTGAGACCACCCCCCACCTTCAGCGTCCCACCGGGCCGCCAACATGGAGGCTGATGCCCAGCCAGAACCCCTCCCTCAACTCTGCCCCCAAAAATCTCTCCTGCGCGTGGGCCCTCAAGGGAGTCGCGTGGGCCCGGCCTGTGTTCCTGATGGCCGCAACACGCACCTAGTGACCACGGGCGACAGCGCGGCCCAAATCGCCGCCCCAAACTGGCCAATTCTCATAAGATTTCTGCCCAAATAGATATCGATATCGATGTCTCGCGTCTGGCGGTGCAGGCCTGGGTCATGACAATACTGGGCAACGTCCCAGCCCCCATGGATTAGCATTCTTGGCGAGACCCCTGAGAAGCCCACAGGGCTTGTGCCCAAGGAGGTTCCCTAGTCCTCTCCAGGGACCGTGGATGCTGGTCCCCCGGGAGCACTGTCCTCTCAGGCAGCGGGGGGCCAGGTCTGGCGTGCTGGGGCATGCTTGCCCGTGCTCTCTGCGTGTGCGTGCTAGGAGCCCCTGGTGTTTGTCAGTGCCTGGGCTCAGGCCATGCTGAGGCCTGGTGTCAACCCCCCACAGCATCTCAGCTGATGCTTCGACAAGCCCTTGAGGATGGCACTACCATGGCCCCATTTGTCAGATGAGCAAAGCGAGGCCCCAAGGGCAGCGCCCGTGCCTGGAGGCAGGAAGACAAGCTCCGAAGGGAGGAGAGAGATCCAAGCAGGAAAGGGTCTCACTGCTCCTTCCCAGGGGTGGCTGGAGTGGGTCGGGGGCGTCTCCGCTTCTGCCCAAAGCTTCACGTCAGGCTCCCCTTCGTGGCTAATTCCCTGATGCACCTCCCCCGGGGTCTGAAACATAGTCTTCCTAGGCTGGTGACAGAAGCCCTCAACACTCTAGTGAGAATAAGTTCACTTTTCTTCCTGAGAGCAGAGATCCAGAATGAAATGCTGGGGTCTGAGCCCGTCAGCCTCTGGCTCGACGGTGGGGATCCTGAGGTCCCGAGATGGGAGGGCATGCCCCGAGAGATCTCTGATGCCAGCCTGCCAATGCCTCCTGGCTTTCTGCAAGTGTTTTTCAAAATTGTTAAAAACAACATACTCTTAATTCCATGTCAGCACCAAGTATGCGTGCCTTGGCGCCCAGAGAGGGGCCATGCGTCATCAACTCCCAAGTGGTGACAGAGAGCTGTGGCTCAGAATAGGCCCGAGTCAGGCCCTGCCCCGAAGGCTGCCAGCCCCGCCCTGGGTCCCTGGAGAGTGCAGCCCATCCAACCCTGCCCACAGGTACAGGCAAACATGTGCACACATGCGCAGACACACACACACACGGGCAGGTGCACACACATGCACATGCTCTCAGGCCCCATCTACCTCTCTCTGTCTTCCCTCTGAGCTCCTTGTCTAGCAAGGAGCTGGCCCCCAGCAGAGATGGTTTGGCTTCCCCACCCCCCACAGCGGGGCCTGGCCCAGGGAATTCTGGAGGGCCCATGTGTCTTGGTCCCCACCCTTCAGAGCAACTCTTCCCCCCGACTGTCCTGTAGCCCCCTCATGTCTGCTCCAGGACCCCAGTGAAGTGGGCACTGCCCAGCCCAAGCCAAGGGCCAGGGTGCCCGCCTCCGTCCCCCAGGACCTGCCGTCACTGCGACACCCTGAGCCTCACATCACCAGGGGCCCCAGCCTGGCTGATCTGTGACCCTCCTGCTCCCCAGCTATCATGCCCACCGTGGCACCGGGAGCCCCTCCAGAGCTCACATTCTGGTTTCCATCTCTCTACGGGAACGCCCTCCTGTCCTTCCCCTCGGCTGCTCCATTCCAGCCTGGACCTGGAGCCTGGGGAGCCGCATAACCCTCGAGCTTCCCTTTCTGCATCATCCGTGCTCTGAAGTCAGCGGATTGGAGGGTCACACAGCCCGTGTCTGTCCCCACACAGACATGCACACGTAGACAGCTGCAGGTGTGCCCAGGCTGGGCTGTGCACACGTGCCTGTGTGTTCAGACTGCATATTTTGGGGAATTGATCTCAGCCACCATTCCTTCCCCCTTCCCGATTCCCTGGGCAGGTTGTGAGCAGTGCCTTGCGCCTTCACAAGACTGAGCATCCTTTCCAGACCAGGGGGCTCGCTGAGGCCACAGGAAAACCTGGCCAAGCCGCCGAGTCTCTTCCTCAGCTCCAGGAACCCTGGGCTGTTTGCCAATCCTGGAGCCCTCTCTGGCCTTGGGGTGGGCCGGGGTCTCCCCCTGCCCCAGGGCCCAGTGGCTCCTGCCTTCTCTTGCGGTGGATGTGCTGACCCATGGGGCTCCCTGCTGTGCTCCACCTCGGCCAGCCCCTTCCCAGCAACCCCCCCCCCCACTTCAGGTCCCTGCTCTGGGGGTGCTTGGGTCTGGTCGGATGGCTCATTCTGCTCCCCTTCCCAGCTGCCCACCTCTACTTGTCCTGCCCCAGGTCCCATCACATGTGCCGCCTGCCCAAAAGTCCGGCCACTCACCGGGAGGCCACACCAACTCCCGGGTACCCCTCCTTCCTGAGGACTCCCTCCAGAGTCACTTGTCCAGCAATAGCTCAGACCTGCCTGGAGATGAGCGAACCCCCCAGAGCTCTTGCCCAGTTGGTCGGCTGAGGCTCCAGGGGCTTCTCCAGAGAGGCCGGTCCATGCTGTTTTTTCCCACGAGCCCAGCCAGGGCCTCTGTTGACAACGCGAGGAAAGCACGTGTTTGCTAGTGTGGGCATTTCACGTTTTGGATATTTTGGGTGCTTCACTAGCCTTTTCCCCATATTTGGCCTTTTTATCCTGAATGTTTCTCTTTCATTTGCTGCCCCTGTTCCAACTCAGATCTCTCCACGGTTGGGATTTCGCCATGTGTATGTGAATGAGCAGCAGATTCGAGCTGGGCAGAGGGGCCACGGGAGCAGGGCTGTGGCACAGCCCAGGGTCCCCCTTACTTCCGGCCAGCCGGGGCTGGAGTCTCGGAGGGAGTGCTGAGTGGGACCTGCCTGTACTGAGGGGTCAGGTGGGGTCCAAGTTAACCTTGTGGACAGGGGCTGTCCACAGTGTCCTGGGTGTGCTGATAGCCTCTTCCCCATGTTATTTCAGTCTGTTCCCCAACGTCCCTCTGGAGGGTCTTATTCTCTCTTTCTTCTCGAGAAGGAAACTGAGGCAGGTCTCGGCCATCCAGCAGAACTAGACGAGCCCGTACAAAGCCGTCTGCTGATCGGGTGACCTGTGCGCAGCCAGCGCGGGGCCAAGGGTGGGGTGAGGTGTGGGCTCTGGCCAGGGGGCAGGGGGCCACACCTGCACCCAGGGCACTGCGCCCCAGCGTCTCTGTGCATGTCTGCCTCTGCCAGAAGGAGAGTTTTAAAATACTCTGGTTGGAAATGAGCTCATTTGCTGTTTTGTGCGTTCCTAAGTATAACGGGTTGAACTGGGGCTCCCAGAAAGATACGTCCAAGGCCTAAGCCCCAGAATGTTTGGATGTGATCTTAGTTGTACAGGGGGTGTCTGCAGACGTCATTAAGCTAAGACGAGGTCATAAAAAGTGTGGAGGTCATCAGACAGATAGTCTTTCTTCGTCGGTCACACAGACCAAGAAGAGGGCCACGGAGCCGACGTAAGGCCCCTCCGCTGCAGCCTCGGGAGGGGGCCCTGTCCCGCCTTGAGCTTGGCCTTCTGGCCTTGGGAACTGTGAGAGAGTCCGTCCCCATGTCCTAAGCCCCAGGTCGGTGGCTTCTGTATGCCGCAGCCCCAGCAGACGGAGACTCAGCCCCGGGGGGCTGGCATGCTCAGGCGGTGTGAGCTCCCAGCCAACACTAGCCACAGGACATGCGGCAGGGCGTGGACCTCCTCCTTCTTGTCTGGAATGGACTGGGGTGCTCGCAGCCCCTGCGCGGGGGGTGCTTATTCCAGGATCACACGAGTTCGTATGTGCAAAGTGTTGAGAACCGTGGCTGCTACTTGGTGAGTGCCCTTCCTGCTTGTTCAATAAATGGAACATGGGAGCACCGTGCCCGGAGGCCCCTGCAGCCCCACAGCATTAGTAAGCACCTGCAGATTGGAACCGGGGGAGGGGAGACTAAAGGGAGGAGCAGGGTTGGGGGGCAGGAGTGCGGAGGGCTCAGGAGGGGCCGTTGGGCATCACGGGCCACAGCACAACTTCCTCCCTATTTGGAATTATTTCCTTTGGCCCGGATGCCTGAAGGCACAGAGAGGGGTCAAAGTCACGCACAATTTTCCGGGTCCTGCTGTAATAGGACACAGGGGTCCAGCCAGGGGATACCCTCCGCACCTCGTCCTTGCCAGCTTGGTTCCACTCAGCGGGTGAAGGTGAGGCCCATCTTCTCCTTGGGTCTCAGGCATGCTGGTGTCCTCTCTGGGCTTCATGGTGATCTGTGTCTGAGCAAAGGAGCAGGTGGGGGGCTCAGCAGGCCATGGCTCAGCCCTCCTGGGATAGCGCTTCCCTGGCCTGGCCTCATGGCTGGAAAGAACTCCAACTTTCCCCATCCCCCGCCCCCACCCCGCCTCATAAATTCAGTTATTTCTTGGCATACAAAAGGTTTAATTTTATGTGGTCAAATCCATCCATCTTCTCATTCGGGCCTCATTTCATTCCTTTTAAGCTTTGGAAAGGCTCCCCGGGACCAGGGAGCTGGGACCTAGGCTTACCCTGTGCTGTGGAAGACTTTGGGGGTCCAGTGCAGGGGTCCCTATAGAGAGCCTCCTGGCCCCCTTTCTCTCCCAGGGTAGAAGGGCAGCCTTGCTCCCTGCCCCCCAGGTCCTAGCTCCCTGCTCAGCCCCAGGCCTATGTCCAAGCCTCCCTGTTCCTGGGGTTTATAACACAGGGACGGCTCCCTGGAGAACCCCACCCTCCCAGGCCGGCCTGGCATCCCCAGGCCCCAGCCCAGCACAGGCCCACAGTCCTGGTGTGGCCAGCCAGGCTCCTGTGGGTACTCACTGGGCCGTGGTCCCCTCTAGCCCGGCTGTGTTACTAGCGCTGGAATGTGAGTTCAGTCCGTGGGACAGAGGACTGGCTGCAGTCCTGCAGGACTCTGCCCTGCGATCCGGATTCCAGGCCTGAGAGAGGGGCACGACCTTCCACCCCCAACCCCACTCCCAGAGTCTTGGAACAAACTGCTCACTACAGGGGCCACGGGCATGAGCTCACCCGTCCCTGCAGTCCCCGTTTTCCCGCTTCCTCCTCCTCCCCTTTCCTCCTCTCCTCCCCTCCCCCCTTCTCTCTCTCCCTCTCCCACTCCTATTCCCCTCCCTCTCCTCCCTCCCCCTCCCTCTCCTCCCTCCTCCTCCCTGACTGTCTTTCCTGGAGTCTTCCATTAGTTGCCAACTGTCACTGACACAATTAACACAAACTCAGCAGCTTAAAACAGCACAACCTTGTGCTCTCCCATACTGTGTGAAGAGGGCTTCGCCAGGACCCCTGTCCCCTCTCCATCCCCTGCCTGCCCTGGGGCAGGGGGGTGCAGCAGGCAGTTGGGCAGGTGACAAGACAGAGAGGGGCAGGAGACACTGACCAGGTGGGTAAGCCCGACAGGTGGTACCCTAAGGTGCAGCCCCCTGCCTGCCCGTGTGGCCACCGAGGGAGGTGGAGCAGGAGGTGCAGTGCTGGGTGCTCCGAGGCAGGGGCAGCGACAGACCCCAGGTTGGCTGGCTGAGCCCTCTGTGGAGGGCTCTGGTTGGGGCGGGTGCAGACCGAGGTGTGTGGTGCCGTCTAGAGATGGCTGCGGGTGACCGCTGAAGGCTGTAGGCAGGTGGGAGGCAGGGTCTGTCTACTTTGTGTGGTTGCAAATCCCTTGGACACAGTGTGGGGGGTTGGGGAGCTGAGATGGGACTCTGTCGGGACCTCACAGCCCTCCCACGGGCCTTCTCAGGGGGTCACTTCCTCTAGGAAGTCTGCCCTGGTCTCCCTGGCTGGGTGGGGCCCCTCTCATGCTCCTGGGCCAGCATCACCGCATGGCCATTGTCTGACTCTGGGTAGTCTTCTCCTCTGGTTCGGGAGCTCCCGGAGGCTGAGGGTGGGTGTGGGGCCTGGCTCAGTGCAGAGCTGAGCCTGGAAGCTGGTCTGACTGGAAGCTGGAGGAGGTAGGCGGGACCCAAGGAAGCAGAGAAGGGAGCTGGCAAAGGACAGAAGGAGGGGTGCTGCCCTGCTGCCTGGGAGGACACCTGCAACTGGGAGCCACGAGCGTCCTGGGTCGGGGGAGCTCTGCAGTGCAGAGGGCCACATGCACATGCACGCACACGCGCGCACACGCACACACACGCACGAGGGTGGGTGACACAGTGCCCCCGTCTCCTGGCGGAGAGAAGGGCTTGCTCTCCTCATCTCACCCCGAGTTTCTGCTCAAGTCCACACCCCCTCTCGCTTCCCCTGCAATGGGGGTCTTCAGGGAAGGGGACCATCGTGTCTCTGATCTGGTGAGAATAGAAGATCTGCTCATGCCACAGCAAGGCCTGGGGGTCCCTAGTGGAGCCCCCCGGGCAGGAGACCACCAGCCAGGACGACCTCTATCTGTGGTGCCCTTTGGGGAATAGGGTCCTCTTTGGGGAACTCGGGGAGTTCCCACAGGGAAGGGAGGGAGGCAGAGGGCCCCGAGACATCCTAGGGGGCCTGGGGTCAAGGAAGGAAGGTCTCAAAGAAATGGGACATTTGAGACACTTTCTGGGGAACAAAGGTGGAGAGAAAGAACTCCCCTGACGACGGGTCAGAGCAGCCCCAGACCAACCTTGCCTGTGGTGACCCCAACAGCGTCTGCTCCCTCAGCCTCGGGCTCCCCAGTGGACTGCAGGGGGAGGTCAGCAGGTTGGTGGCTGGAGCCCTGTTGCTGACGTGGGAGCGGGGAAGGCCGTGTCACAGACCAGAGCTGGCCTCAGAAGATCCCGGAATCTGTCTGGTTGTTCCTCATGACAGAGTATGTGAGATCAGGGTAGGAGGGCTGCCCTGGGGTCCTGTGCAGAGCAAGGGTCAACAAGAGCAACAGTCACCCGATGTCCCACTCCTCAGAATCTACGGTGACTCGGTCCTGGAGGGGGGCAGGAAACCTGGCAGCACCTCCCCTGAGGGTTATTCTGGGAGGGATTGTGTACACACAATACCCACCAAACATGGCCCCTTCCTTCCCCACCCCTAGCTGCTGCCCTTGCTCAGAGTACCCCGACCTTTGTGGCTTCTAACAGCCTCATCCAGGGCAAGGTTCTGTACAAATAGAGACTAGAAAGGGGATTTGCAAACTTGGGGGAACAAGTTTCTTGAAGTTACTGAAAGTGATGTTGGAGAATGTTCCAGATCCCACACAGGGAGGGCCCCATCAGGGTGGTGGACAGGTCAGCAGCTGCCAAACCTCGAGGGTCACATAGCCTGTCAGCTCAGGGCAGGAAGCATGTGGTGGGTCATGTTTGGGGGTGGGGGCCTTGCTTCAAGCCACTGGGGCCTCAGGCAGGTGCCCTGTTCAAGGGCAGAAGACTCGGGGGGAGCCCCCCCAGCACACCCTCCACCATCCTCTGATCATCTGTTAAGTTAAAGGTAGGCTGGGGTTGGAACCCATGTCCAGGTGGTGGAAGGGGTTGGCTGGAGGTGGGGGGGAGAGTTGGCCACAACTGGCCCCGCCCACAGGCTGGGGGACAGCAGCAACAGGAGGGGCCCTGGGGCAAAGGCTGGTGGGAGTGTTGTGGCACCAATGGGGGGGGGCATGCTCCATGGTTGAGCCTGGGAGGTGGACCCAGGAACAGCAGGGACACCTACCCCACCTTGCCGTCCTGCAGCTCAACCAGAGAACTTAGCTCCCCGCGCCAGCACTCGAGCCCTTTTCTGTCCGTTTCAAGAAGCAGTACTTCGAGGTCATGGTAACCTTGAGCTTGTCAAATACAGGGGAAAGCACCCAGGTTTCAGGCTGCAGCTTCACCTGAAGGAGGAAGTCGCAGCCCAGCTGGGGCCATCGTCCTGGGTGGGCGAGGCAGGGGCTGTTACAAGGGTCAGGTGTGCTGTGTGCACAGCCCAGCTGTCCCCGTCTTGATCCAGGTGACGATGGCAGAAAGCTAGTGGTCTCTGCTTGGATCCCTCTGTTGCTGCAACTTCCCTTGCAATTATTTTCGGGGTTTGGGGGTTGCTCCCAGGGAGGCGTTGGGCTCTGGGGTTGGGGACCACACATAACAGTCACCCTGAGACGAAACCACCCTTGCGTGTCCTGTGGGTCAGCTTTACGGTGCCCATAGCTGGGCCCTCAGAACTCAGCTCTGGAGAGAGAACACCTTGTTTCCAGCTGAGTACTGTCTTCTCATTGCAGCAGGAGACGGAAAGCTTCTACGTGTGCTTTGGGGGTGTGTGTGTGTGTGTGCATGCATGTTGGGCCCCCGTGCTGCTCGGGCTGGTTCCTGAGTGGTCTGGACTGACTCATGTGGCCTCCAGGGAATGGGGTGGGAGGCATAATCCCCGAGGGAGAAGGGAGAACAACGATGCTGGCTGACAGGAATAAGAGGGGTCTCGTGACTTGAGGTCCAGGGAGACCAGGAGCATCCCCCAAAAGCAAACCCGTCCTGAGGATGGGGCCTGGGCAGGTGGAGCCACAGCAACAACTGGGTGATGGATGCTGGGCAGCTTCAGGAGCTACGGAGAGGCCCAGGGCTGCAAGGGGGGGGCCTCGTGGGGCCAAGTGCTGCAGCCGATGGGACATGTTGCTGGCCGGGGTAGCGTCTAGGCTCCGGGGAAGGGCAGGATTCACACGCTCACACACACAGGTGGCCACGTGGACAGAGCTGTGTCCTCAGGCTCTGGGTGAGGGCTGGCCCCCGTCACACCACTTCGGCTGCTTTCACACTTGGCTGCCAAGGCCACGGGCTACAGGGACAGTGTCAGCAGGTGTGAATGTGTCCTGAGCAGTCACAGGGAAGAATGGAAGAATGGAAGGTACCAGGACCCACTCAGCTAGAGCGGGACTCCGTGATGGGCAAAGCAGAAGAAAGGGACAAGGCAGCTGTTGGAAACAGACAGATGATGTCATGGCCAGTGTGGCTGGAACCGGGCAGGAGAGCAGCAGGGCTGCCTGGTGGGTGGCGGTGGGGGGGGCGGGGAGTTCCCCAGCCCCAGTGGGGAAGGTGGGCCTGACCCAAGCGGGGCACAACCCTACAGCCCAGGAAGGAGACAATTTTGGTGGAAACCAAAGTAAACAGATTCCCAAACAAAAGCTCCTAGGAAGTGATAATGAAGCCCCAGAGCTGGGTCTTTGAAATATTTTGCTAAACGAACAAGTCTCTCTCTCTCTTTTTTTTTTTTTTTTTAAGATTTTTTAATTTATTTGACAGAGAGAAAGTTCACAAGTAGGCAGAGAGGCAGAGAGAAAGAGTGGGAAGCAGGCTCCCCTCCAAGCAGAGAGCCCGATGCGGGCCTTGATCCCAGGACCCTGAGATCATGACCTGAGCCGAAGGCAGACGGTTAACCCACTGAGCCACCCAAGTGCCCTGAATGAGTCTCTTGAAAACATGATCAGAGAGTGAGCCAGCCCGACAGGGTCCCGTGTGCACCTGACACTCTTGCCTTCCCTCCTCGGGGGTGCTGAGCCATCGATGGGGCACCCGGTGGAGACAGAGAAGAGCAGGAACAGATCAGTCTGGAGAGGAGGACCCCATTGGAGAGGCCACAGGGGACAAGTCCCTTCTGCCAAGGCTCCGTACCCCATACTTCCCTGGGGCTGGAGGGGTTCACAAACATCAACCTCCACCCAGGAAATCCTGGGCCAGATCAACGGCCTCAGACCACAGAAAACATGGGCACCTGTGCCTATTCTCTGTAAAAGACGGGTGAAGGTGAGTAGCAGCTGGGGTGAGGGGGGAGCACGCTGGGCCCTGAGGGACACCCCCTCGGCCCTGGAGCCTGGGGATGACTGGGGATGATTGGGTCCTTGCCCCCCTATAAGGGGTGACACCATGGTGTCCACAGGCCATGCTTGGGAGGGCCCCACTTGGGGGGGGTCCATGCTGGGGTGGGGCATGCTCAGGGGGCCATGATTAAGCAGGGGCTAACTCAGGAGGCCATTCTCAGGGTGGGGGCCCTACTTGGCTTCATGCTCTGCTGTCCCCATCTCGAAACTGCGAGCAATGTCTGAACAAGGACCCTGCGTTTTCATTGATAAGGATGTCTGGCTGGTCCTTCCGCACATATAGGAGGCGTGGGCCACAAGGCTCTTCTAGAGTGAGATGCAGAGTGCCTGGCGCCTGGCTCCTGGGCCACAATGGAGTTCCTGTCCCCATCTTGGACGTCCCTGGACCCAGCAGACCTGGCTTGGTTGTCCCCTGCAGAGGCATCCCAGAGGGGCCAGCGGTCACTGGGCTGTCCTCCCCTAGGACAGCTACCTCCCGTCTCTCTGGGTGGGTCTGTCCTGGGGGCCAGCAGCTGCCAGGGGTCAGGGACTGGTTCCACTCCTCCCTGGTCCCTCCTGGTGGATGTGAAGGCGATGCTTGGAGCTGCCTCCTTCCCATGGATGGAGGGGCCGGAGTGGGTGCGGGTGAGGGGAAAGCCCGCGGGTTTCCACGGGGTGTGCGCTGTGTGGAGGATGTGGACGGGGTTGCGGGAGGAGCTGAGGCCCTGGCTCGGGCCCTGGGGACCCCTGGTGCTGCAGGAGGAGCCCTGCCAGGAGTCAGCCCCTCTGCAGACAGGCGCTGCTTGAAGCTGCCAGCACGCTCTCTCATCTCACTGGCATGTAGGGCTCTTACCGGCTTGTGGCACGCCCGGGGCCCAGGGGTCTGCTGTCAGGATCATTACTGGAAGTCCAGCTTTCCTGTGAGCATTCCTTATTACCCGAGAGTCAAAGCCACATGAAGAGAAATGAAAAGACTCCACTGTCTGCCAAACACGCCCACCAGGGGTCAGGGGGGCCATCAACCCTCATCAGGGCCTCTTTGAGCAGACAGGCGTGGAGAGCGGATAAAACCCACTCAGCAAACCACTGTGAGCATGGGCTTCTCCAGTAGGTTTAGGGGAGAAAGGGGAAATTCAGGATTAAAGTCAACAGCATTGTTTTTAGGCGACTGTCTTAGATCCCCGGGCAACCCAGTGTCTGGCTTGCCTGCTCATCTATTCATCTCCCCACTTCTGTCCGTCCATCCATCCATCCATCCATCCACCTCCCACATGCATGCATCCATCCATCCTCTCCACCCCCACATCCATTCATCCATCATCCCCCACCCCCACACAACCATCCATCCGCTCTCTACCCCCCACACAACCATCCATCCACCCCCCACCCCCACATCCATCCATCCATCCATCCATCCCCACCCCCCACATCCATCCATTCATCCTCCCCACATCCATCCATCAAACCCCACCCCCACGACCATCCATCCATCCATCCTCTCCACCCCCACATCCATTCATCCATCATCCCCCACCCCCCACACAACCATCCATCCGCTCTCTACCCCCCACACAACCATCCATCCGCTCTCTACCCCCCACACAACCATCCATCCATCCATCCATCCATTCTCCCGATATCTATCCATCCATCACCCCCACCTCCACATCCATCCATCATCCCCCACATCCCTCCATCATCCATCCTCCCACATCCATCCCCACCCCCACAAACCATATATGTCTTCTAGACACACAGCCTTGCTGGATGCCTGGCACACAGAATATGGGCTGGGTCCCAGGAGCTGGCGGCTGTTGTGAGACAGGCTGAGGATTTTCTGGTGGGACAGGATGCAGCTCCAGGGCTGTGGGTGATCAGAGAGGTACCCTATCCAGCAGGAGATGCAGGACAGGGAAGACTTCTCAGAAAGGGAATGTCCATGCTAGGTCCTGCTGGTCTGGGGAGGAGGGGACCATGTCAGGGCGCAGCCAATAGAGGAGAGCAAGGGACCCCCTGAGTGATGGGCCAGGGCCGGGCCCAGCTGCTGAGTACAGGGACCCCAGCATCCTGTGTGTCTGGTGCAGGAAGAGGAAGGAGGCCCAGCTGGCCGGGGGAGGGGCAGCTGGCAGAGCTCACAGCTGCCCATGATGGGGGCACTGGGGAACATGGGGCAATCAGGTCAAGTTTAGAAGGGCCATGCCAGAGAGCCACTAGGTGTAAGACAGAGGCCAGCAAACCTTCCGTGGACAGGGCCAGGGAGCTTTCTTTGCACTTGTCATCCATGCCCTTGTGGGAGAGCAGCCACAGACAGCGTGCGGACACCCTGTGCCGTGAAACTTGACTTTGAGAAGCAGGTGTAAGGCCCAATTTGGCCTGACTCAGAGGTAGAATAAAAGAAAGCACGTTCGACAGACTAGTCCCAATTCTGGATGCCCCTACAGGGAAAAACCTACAGAAAACACAACTTTCTGGGACGTACACAACATAGGTGCATGGTGCTTCCGGAACAGCCGTCTGGGCACTGGAACGGGGACAGCCTGGGGCTGCCAGGGGACAAGCGGCTGCCAGAACAAGAGGGGTTCTGTCCAGGGCCTGTGCAGGGCGGGCCGGGGCAGGGTGTTGAGATGAGGGCAGCTAATGGGCTCACGCACCTGACCGCGACATGTTGGACTCACACCAGAGTCCCTTTGGGCCGTCTGCTGGTGACAGAGGCTGACGGCTGGGAAGTGGGTGGCCGGCCGGTCCCTCAGGGCAGGGCTCCTCTCCTCCCACCAGGAGCGCAGATGGGTTATTGGTCTGGGAGTGGGAGAGGCAGGAAGGCGCCCTTGCTCTGGGACAAGAGCTTGCCATGGACCTGTGGCGTGGCCCTGGGAGGCCATAGCCTGCTTGGCTCCACAGCTGTCTGCACCATCCATTTCAAAGGGGAGCTGCTTCATTGTCCAACTTCCTGGCAGCTGCTACCAACGCGTGGGGGCCAGATTGGCTAATTATCCTGGTGGCCGCGATGTTGGTGAAGCCACGCCCATGTGGGCGACGTACACCGAACGGGGCCTCCGTGCGCCATGTGCACACAGGAACCGTGCGGAGCCCTGGCTCTCGGGGTAAGGGTCCATCTTCAAGGCAGGAGACCGTCAAGGAGATGGCCCCCTGCCTGCAGGGAGGGGGCAAGAGCAAGTTCTGGTTCCAGAGAATTCTCTTTGACCTGTCAGGGCACTGAGCAGTGTGGGTGGCACCGGCTAGCATCACCGCTATCCTCGTGTCCCCTGCCTGTTCTGGAAGGTAACACCCCGACCACCATCCAGGCGAGGGGGATCGACACTAGAATGGGCCTCAGGTGCCACCTTCGGCCTCTGGCCACTGCACACGGACTGTTGATTGACCAGGAATGCAAATGCCTTCTGGTTCATTTCGCCCTTGGTGTGAGCTCGAGCAATTCCCTATTTCAGATGAACAGTTTAAGAAAAAGAAAATGACTAAGTGTGCACTTTATGTAACAGCCATTAAGATAATTTGGTGCTCTGTTTTGATTCAGGGTACAATATTCCCTTAAAAAAAAGAGACATTCTCTGCTTTCTTGAGAATTCCAAAGGCTGGGAATTAAATCTCTTCCCCAATAAAAATGAGAAGCCTGGTCTCGCATCTAAACATTACAGCTTCTCTGCAGCCGAGAACAGGCTTTCCAAATACACAGGAGCCTCATCAAACAGACTCGATGTCATGAGCACGCCTGATGCTTGTCGAGTGCTTAGTAATTGCTGGGCATCGGGGCTTCCTGAGGTCACAGAGGCTACTGTGACCCCGCCCTTTACAGGTGAGGACAGTGAGGCACAGGGGGTACCACTCAGGTCATAGGTGACGCCATCGGGGTAGCATCCCTAGGCACCTGTGGGCACCTCCCCTAGCTGGGGAGCCCAGGAGAGGTTGGGCCCCCCGGAGGTGCTCCCTGCAGGTGATGGGGGAGGGGAGATGCGCCAGCATACCGCAGGACCAGCTGTTTTCTGGAGGGAAGCCACTCCACACTGTCCTATGTCACATGCCACCTTTGAAACATGCAACCTTGACCACCCCCATGGAACCCCCCCCCCCCCAGCCCAAGATCTCCCACTGCCTGGCATTGGCCCTGCTCTCTAGCAAGGTATTCAGGGAGCACTGATGGGTCCGGCCTGTCCACCTCTCCAGCTCCTCACTGTGCTCACTGGAAGCCCTGGTGACCTGCCCCATGCATGGAGGTCTTGCCCTCTTACCTGGCCCCCTGCATGCCTGGAAGAGGCCCCTGTCCTCCCCCTCCCTCTCCCCGCTACCTTCCTCTGTCTCAGCTCTGCCTCCCTCCAACTGAGGCCTCCTGGGGGCAGGACCACTTCCCTTCCCTTCCACCATGCCCCAGGGCCCAGTGCCACCTGCCCAAGGGCACTAGCTCCTGCTTCCTGGACCTCCCAGCTCCTGTACCCACAGGCCAGAATCCTCCTCAGGGAGAAGGGCTCACCACCCTGTGTGACATGGGCCGGATCAGAGACATCAGAGACGACGGGCTCGTTTCTGGGCTCTCGGATGGACTCACCTGTCTACTCCCTCCCGGTGCCAGGACCTCACTTTCCGGACCATGTCACTTTGTAGCTTGCTTTCCTGCTTCGTTCTTTCTCAAGATGAACTTGGTTGTTCCGGGCCCCTTGCCTTTCCATGGGAATCATCAAGTATCTAGCACTTACTAATTTCGCAAAGTTTGTTAATTTCTACAGAGAAGTTGGTGGCATCCTGCTGGGGATTGTGCTGTGTCCCCACAGCGGGGCTGGGGGAGGCTGCCGCTCTGCTTTCCACGGTCTTCTATGAGGTTAGCTCAGGGCCTCCCCTCACTCACCCTCAGGAGTCACGGGGTCCCTCCTGATCCAGGGCCAGCCTGCCCTCTAGGAGCCAGATGCCAGGATGAGGCCCCCAGGGCAGTTCAGGAGACAAGGCTGGCTGCCAGGCCAGGGTCCAGGCCCTGGGGGACGAGGGTTCGTTGCCACCTCACTCTCTCCCGAGTATATAAATGACAACTCATCCTGGGAGACTACAAACTGCCTGAATTCCTCTAAATATTTACAAGGGGCTTATACTGCTGAACAACGAGAGTGGAAATTCCAGTCTGAATTTCCCCAGATACCCAAACATCGATCACAAATGCACCTCACCGAGCTCTTCCAATTCAGTTAAAATCACAGAGTTCACCTGTCTCCTTATTGCTTTAAATTCTTCAAAAAAGCGGACAAAGCGCGGGTCATAGCATGAACGCGCTGGTGTTGGCTCTTCTCTGTCCTCCAAGTCCCTCTCCTGTCTCCCGGGAGCCACTGTCCTTGGGTTGCATCCCGGAGTTACAGAGGACCTGCTCTGTGTCTGTGCAGGGCAACATGAGGTCTGTATATGTGGACACTGTGGCAGGGACTGGCCTGTCCCCTAAGTGGCAACCCCGGATGCAGGCCGAGCTTTCTTTCACTGCTGAGGTGGTACTTGCCTCAGTGTCCTCCGGGCCCACTTGGCTTCTCCCCCGCGTCGGGTTTTCCCTGATGCGTGTGTCCTTTTGCTTTTGCTTTGCTGGGGTTCCCGACCTCCTATCCTGTCACTGCGCCTGGACAGGCCACAGGGACCTGAAGGGTGCTGATGGGTCCATTAACTTGGTTTCCTGCAGACACTTTGTCTTAGGAAAACAAACACAGATCCACTTTACCAACAGTTATAAACTTAATAGAACAAATGACCCAGGAATATGACATTTCTCCTTTTCCAGAACGGATAAACATGGACCATAGCCCACAATGTCCTTTTACACTGCTTCATAGCTGTGGAAAGTGTAGAGGCTCCAGCACAGACTCTAAACACAGCCGCTCAAGGAGTCTACACGTTTGGCTCTCTCAAGCCCTGCATCCACAGTCGTGGTCACTCAGGCACCCAGGTCCCTCCAGATCGTATCTTCCTGGTAGAAGCCAGGTTAGCAGGTGGGCATGGGGAGCCTTCCCTGGGCTCATGCCCGAGCCCTGCCCGCAGTGCCCTGGGTTCAGGCGAAGATGTAGAGACGAGAAGGCGGGAACAAGAAGGGACTTTCTTTCCACCAGCAGGAGGGAGTTGGGCCAGGGAGCTCCAGGCAGCCTACCTGGAGGAGGTGTGCAGGGAGAGTCTCGAGTTCTTCACGACAGGCACGTTTCCTAGGGTGTGCGTGTGTGCATGTGTGTGTGCCTTGCTTTCGGGAGAGGACACAGAGAGCAGGAGAAAAGTCATGAGCTCCAGCACGAGGCAGCATTCCTTCCCTGGGAAATGGAAATCACCACGACATGGCCGGAGGGCGTGGGGACAATCAGACTTCATCCTCCGGCTCTGTGTCACACAGCTGCTGTTATTATTGAATTGTTACAATTTGTGCTGCCGATGCTGATTTACAGATGAGGATGTTTTGGAGAGGAGAGCACAGGGACTGCTGCTGGGCTGGGCTGGGCTGGCCTGGGGTCCTGGGGAACCACTGTTCCGACCCCCGGAGGACAGTCCCGACCCCACTGCGAGAAGAGGAGCTCCAGGGTCCTGAGCTTCTCTGGGAAGAAAGGCCAGACGCTAGCCCCCCCAACCCACCCCCCAGAGATGCAGAGGTGGGGAGTAGCATGGGATGGGGTCACTCTGTGTCCTTCCAATCCCTCTCCAGACCCAGGACTCTGGGGCTCTAAGCTTTGGGGTATGACAATAGGCTCATTGAATTTTACTCTGTGTACAGAGTGATTAAATTTTTATGTTCCTAATCATCCGGCATCTGCTCAGCGGCTTCTTTGTACCTTGCTGCTCAGCTCACCTGCCAACTTCTTAACCCTTCAGTGCTGGTGAGCCCTCTGCCCGCCCACGTGCCCTCTCCTGGGGACGGCAGCCCGGCTGTGTGTAGAGCCAGAGGTGAGCGGTCAGACTGGCCCAGAGGGCGATTGGGGATCTGCCTCCCTGAGCTGCCCCTCTCCAGAGCTGCTGTGGCCTCTAGTTCCCTCCTGTAAAATTGTCAACGACGGTGTCTGGGCCTCAGGGCTGAGGTCAGAAAAACTACAACATATCTATGCGTAGTTGTGCTCAGCTCACGTTTTCTGGAAGGAGACTTGGGACAAGGCCTGGGGCTGAGGTTCTGGGCAGGGCTGGGCCGCCCATGGAGACCCAGAAGGACAGAGATGGCCTGGTTTGAGGAGTGAGAGGTTCTGGGGGTTAATGGGAGGGGGTGGTCCACTGTTCACCCTGAAACATAAGCAGACACAGAATCCCTAGGAAAGCCACAGCCTCGGGGCTGCGGGGCTGGCGAGGGGACGAGCTGTGTTGGGAATGCTGCTCTGGGCACGGCCTCTGGTTTTAACTTTTTCTGGCTTCGTATAAGCTAATGTTTCCTGGGTACTTACTGGGAGGCAGGTGTGCCCAGGACTGTGAATCCTTGTCATCCCCATTTTACAGGTGGGGAAACTGAGGCTGATGGAGCTTGTGGAATGGGCCTAGGTCAGCGTACAAGTGGGGGTATGCAGAATGGGGCCATGTCTGTCCCTCACCAGTCCTGAGGGGACACCCCTGCTGGCCTGGGATCCCCTGTTTGAAGGTTCCAGCTGGGCTCCCAGGAAGCAATGGTTCAAAGATGCTATGGGTGAAGGGGTTAGGGAGAGGAGAGGGGAGGGCAGGGAGGAGGGAAGGGGAGGAGGGAAGGGGAGGAAAGGAGGAGGGCAGGAAGTGAGGGAGGAGGAGAGTGTCGGGGGGAGGGGAGGGAGGGGGGAGGAGGGCAGGAAGTGAGGGAGGAGGAGAGTGTCGGGGGAGGGGAGGGAGTGGGGGAGGAGGCAGGAAGCGAGGGAGGGAGGAGGAGAGGAGGGAAGGGAGGATGGGAGGTGGGGGTGGGGTGGGTAGAGCCACCGGCAGAGGAGGTGAGCACAGAGAATTCTCCTCCCAGAGAGGCTTCAGTGTGGTTCTGGGAAGGGTCTCCCCCACAGCCCTCAGGCTCCTAGGACCACTGCTCAAAGCCTCTGGCTGTGTCCTGCCAAGTGGAAGAATTCCAAGTTCTGGGCCCCATGAGGAGAGAAGGGCCAGAGGTCCTCCCCGAGGCCTCGCGCTCGGACACAGCAGCTCTTGGGGTTCCTTGGTCTCCTGTCACCAGGCTTGGCCGAGGGCGGCCCTGGGTCTCCGGAGGTCTCCGCAGGGTTCCGGGCAGGAGGAGGCTGCAGGGACACATCTGGTATGGGGCTGGTCTGTACCTGAAAGAGGGCAGGGGGCCGCTTGTCCCGCTCTGGGCTGTGAGGCTCCCCCTGTGTTTGTGGTCCTGAGATTTCCATGGGCCCCTGGGAGGGGACAGGATGGACAGTGATGGCCTGAAGCTGTCCCCCAGCCCCTCCGGAGTCCCAACTCCAGGGAATAATTTGACAATGGCAACAACTCTGGCTTATGAAACCCCTGGGCCAGGTTTCTCAGGCGCTTCATTTCCAGGTTCCCTGGAAGGAGGAGGCCGGCCCCTCGCTCCAGCCACCCGAGGGTCCCCTGTGGCCCAGGCCCAGTCCCCCTCCCGCCCCACATCCACAGGCCTTCCTCCCCAGGCGCTCAAACATGCACCTATTTGCAAGGCCCGGTTTCCTCAAACCCGAGGACAGGAGGCTGCTGCGGTCCAGCTGACTTGATTCTGGGCAGATGCATAATGTATGAGCTGCGGGACCAGAGCAGCTCAGCCTCGACCTGACTGATGACAATTAAAGTGAATCTTGGCACTTTTCCTTGTAAATCAGGATCTCCGGCGGTTCTGGCCCAGCTGTTGGCTCGCAATGGAGGGACCACGATCTGTCCAGAGACAGCAGCACTGGGTGGGAGCTGTGGGAGTTGGTTGGGCCTCAGCAGGAGGCATGGACCCTCTGTCAGATTTACAGCGCTGCTTGCATCCTGGGAGAGATCCCAGAGCCATTGGGATGTTTGGACTGAGGCGGGGGAGCTGCTGTCCTTGCTTGGGCTGGCTGGTCTGCTCCTTTAGTCTGTGTGTTCCGGGAACAAGGCAGGGAGTGGGTGGTGATGGGGGCGGGGAGTGGGTGGTGATGGGGCCCCTGTCCGTTTGCACCCTCCCTGTTTGCACGCCCTGTTTGCACTCCCTCCCCAATACTTTAGCTGCACAGAGCGCTGGGGGCCTGTGGGACTATTTTCTGGGACTATTTTCTCTCTTGTTGTCCGGCCTCTGCTTCTCCCTGCCGTCCACACCCTGGGAGTTTTTAGAGGGTCTCTATCTCCAATGTCTTATAGGCTCAGCCCACTAACCAGCTTCGTTTAAAAAAAAAAAAAAAAAATTAAGGACTCTCATCTTCCCACCCTTCTGGAAAACTCTGCCGCGGAGCTCTGAGGCTGGGTCCAGGTTCTTTTCTCACCCGCCCTGCTTCTGGTTCTGAAAGAGCTTACCACATAACCAGCAGCCATGGCTCCACGCCTTTCGTGCCCCCTCAGCCTTCCTGTCTCTGCTTCGGCCAGAGCTCCTCCGTTTTGTTCTATGCGCCCTGGTGCTACCTGCCGACAGGGACGTTGCTGGGTTCCTAAGCCACGGTCTTGATTTCCAGAGCTCAGGCCTGCACAGGGCACTGGGAGCTCCACTCAGCCCATTGTGTGAGGCCAGCCCCTGTCATTGCGGGCAGAACGATGGTCCCCCAAAGATACACACATGCCCTGATCCCTGGGATTTGTGAATGTGTGAATATGGCCTTATTTGGCAAGAGGGTCTTTGCAGATGTGATTAAGAATCTTTAGATGAGGAAGGACCCTGGACTATCCGCGGGGGCCCTAAATCCAATGGCAAGTCAGGAGGAGTTTTCTTATAGGAGAAAGCCAGAGGGAAGGTTGAGGCATACAGGGGAAGCCCACACAAGAGAAGAAGCCATGTGACCACAGGGGCAGCCCACCCACACCTTGATTTTGGGCATCAGGCCTCCAAGCTGTGGTGTTTCGAGTCACTCGGTGTGATGATCTGTCACGATGGCCCCAGACACTGATCTAGTCATCCTGACCCAGAATAATGGAAGGTGCTCCTCTGGGGAGCCGGCTGCTCAGAGTCGAGGGGCCCTGGGCCTGGGACCCCAGGCACTCGGCCTTCGGGGCTTCTCCCCCAACCTAAAGCCACAGCCACAATACCAGTCTCTCATTAGAGAGCATCTGTCAAGAAACAGGCTGTCTGATCGCCCCTGGGCCCACTTATACACTCCTTTGTGCTCTAACATAATTTTACAGACAAGCCAAATGGATCTCAGAGTCACAAATGCAAGGGGAACTGAAAAAGCATCCAAACTTCAAACAATATTAAGGTTCTATTAGATACCGTTTGCCAGCAAAGGTGCTGAGGTTTTGCCCTTGGCAGGGTGACCCCTGGTTCCAGAGCCTTCCAGGCAACCTGGGTGCGGGTCACAGAATGAGTGGGGCAAGATGAAATCCCCCGGGGGGTCCATCTTCTTACTGGGGATATCTTGGACACCAGAGACGTGTTCCCATGGGGTCTGAAGTGTTGAGTGACCCGCCAGCAGACTGGACGTCTTAGATAAGGTGGACAGATTCCCAGAACCTAGAACCTCCCAGAACTAAATCATAAAGAAACAGAAAATCCAAAGAGACTCACAACTCATAAGGAGACTGAATCAGTAGTCAAAAACCTCCCGACAGAGAAAAGTCCCGGCCCCCATGTCTTCACTGGTGAATGCCACCAAACATTTAAAGAATTCCTCTCAAACTTTTCTAAAACAACTGAAGAGGAGGGAATGTTTCCTCAATCATTCTAGGAGGTCCGCATTTCCTGACACCAAAGCCAGAGACACTAGAGGAAAACTCAAGCCCAACATCCCTTATGAGCATTGAGGCAAAAATCCTCGACAAAATACTGGCAAACAGAATTCAGGAGCATATTAAAAGGACTAGACACCACGACCAAGTGGGTTTAATTCCAGAATAGAAGGACAGTTTATACATGTAAACTGATCGATATAATATGCCACATCAACAGAATGAAGGGGAAAAACCCATGTGATCACATCCATTGATGCAGAGAGAGCACTCGACAAAATAAAACACCCTTTCATGCTAAAAACACTCGACAAACTGGGAACAGAAGAGAACTTCCTCCATGTAACAGAAGTATGTATGAAACCCCACAGGAAGCAGTGTGCAAATCGGAACTACCATGAGATTCCACCTCACACCCCTCAGGATCGTTATTATTGAAGAAAACATAAACTAACCAGTGTTGGTGAGGATGTGGAGAAATTAGAACCCTGTGCAGGGTTGGTGGGGACAGAAAATGGTGCAGCCGCCGCGGAAAATAGAATGGAAGTCCCTCGCAAAATTAAAAATAGAACTACCCTCTGACCCAGCAATTCCACAGCTGGGTATGTACCCCAAAGAACTGAAAGCAGGGTCTCCAAGAAGTGTTTGCACTCCCATGTTCACTGTAGCATGATTCAGAGCAGCTAAGACAGGAAAGCACCCAAGTGTCTGTCAACCAATGAATGGAGAAGCAAAACAGGGTCCATCCACAGAATGGAATGTTCCTCAGCCTTAAACAGGAAGGGGACTCTGACACTGGCCACCACATGGAGGAACCTAGAGGACACTGTGCTCAGTGGAGGAAGCCAGACACCAAGGCCAAATACTGATGATTCCACTAACATGAGGTCCCTCGAGGAGGCAGACCTATGGAGACAGAAGGTAGATGGTGGGAACCAGGGGCCAGGGTTGGGGGAACGAGGAGGAACAGGAAGTTAGTGTTTGATAGATGTAAGAGTTTCAGATTCACAAGACAAAGAGTTCAGGGGATAGAATGTGGGGACAGCATAACAATGTGAATGTGCATAATACCACTTAACAATACACTTGAAAATAGGTAATACCGTAAATTTTATGTTAGGTGTATTTTATACAATAAAAAAAGTTGAAAAAAAAAGTTTAGCAAAAACAAAGAGGTTGGACTCACTTCAGTGTAACTACATATTTTAAAAAAAGATTTAATTTATTTATTTGGTGAAGCAAGAGAGGAAACACACAAGCAGGAAGTTTGGGAGAGGGAGAAGCAGACTTCCCGCCGAGCAGGGGACCCAACGCGGGGCTGGATCCCTGGACCCTGGGATCATGACCTGAGTTGAAGGCAGAAGCCTAACGACTCAGTCACCCAGAAGCCCAATAACTACATGTTTTTAATTTCAGACGGTGTCGATCGGCTCCTCCTTATACAAGAGGAGGAGATTTGCTCTGCTGCATTTGCTCCCCTTTTCCTGCCCAGCATGTCTTAATGTTTATTGGTTATATATATTTTTTACTTTGTCAAGATTCCTCTGTTCTGGAACCATAATGCCCCTGTTATTTGGCTCTGTAACTAAAAAAAGTTGAATGCTCACGGCTTCCATTCCAGATTTTTCTTGGAGTAGTCTTTGGATTGGCTAGATGTGGGAAGATTATCTGAATGTTTTTTTTACCCCAAGTTGAGCTCATGGGTGCAGTATCCCACAAGCTCCTCTGCGTCCGTAACTGTCCCTCCGGCGCCTTCCTCTGTGACACGGTCTCCAGCTGCACTGAGGACATCCTTGTCTCCAACACGGGGCACCTGGATTCCCGTTGGTAGCACTGTCCTTTCAGCCACTTCCTCCCTGGAGCCTGATGGGCAGCGTGGGCCACGCTCCTGCACGTCTGCAGGTGGTTGGGACTGTGCACTGAGCCAGAGCCCCGCCCCCGGGCCTCTCCCTCCCACAGAAGCTGGAACCCTCACACTCTCTAAGCCCAGAGGCCCTTGGACAGGGAGCAAGTGCTTTGCAAATGGGTTATTCGTGACCCAGAGACATGCCAACCTCACCTCCCACCTTGGTTTCTGCCCTGTGTGTAGTGGAAGTGAGCGAAAGGCCTGTCCCTTGGCCTCCTGTTTGTGGCAGGTGCTGCATTCCTCGGGCTCCATCCCAGTGGCTCTGCAGCCTTTCTGTCTCGGTCAGGCCAGGGCATCCTGATAACGGGTTGAGTGTCAGGCCAGTGGTGTCCAGATAACAGGGTGAGCGTCAGGCCAGAGACATCCATGGATGGGAGCCTCTGGTTTCTTTCAGGGTAACGGAGTTCCTTGGTCATACAGAGTGGAACACCGCGGCAGGGAAGAAGGCTCTCTGCCGGGCCACAGAGCATGGTGCGGTGGGAAGTGGTGACTCTGAGGAGATGCCTGACCCTAGATACACAGCTGTCCCCTTTGGGGTATTTGAGGCAGAGGACAGGCGTCAGTTGGTTCACAGAGCTACTGAGGAGCTTCCCCACGGATCCCTTTGTTTGGGAAGGGCCTACGGTGGTCCTCTGTCCAGCATGGTGCCCCAGGATCCGTGCCATGCTCGAGGGCCACTGTGGGCCTCAGATAGGTCATTGGCAGCAGTGCTGGTGGTCAGAGGGGCTGTGGCAAGGGGAGCCCAGGGGCCTGGCATACTGTTGTCTGTCCCTTTGGCCATGCCCTAGAGTCCACACTCGGGGCTGCTGGGCCAGAGCCGAATCCCCATCCACACGAGGGGAAGCTGGTTACCAAGAACCCCCCATGGGCTGCCACGTGGAACACAGATCCTGCATGCTGGTCTGGCTCTCTGGGGTGCTACACTCCCTTCTCCAGACCTGTCTTGCCTCGTCTCCTAATGGCCCTTTACACGGTGCCCGGTGGCCACCCTTCACCAGCCCCAGCCCAAATTCACAGGAGCTGGTCCCAGGCCACCCTTCCTTTCTCAATGGATGACTCGTACGTGCACTCAGATAATGGGCTCAGGAGATGGGGCTGCACTGCACTTGTGACTGTGCGCACTGCGGAAGCCATGTGAAGCCCTGTCCTCAGCCAGGGACGCTGTAGATGCACCGGGGCCAGGGTGAAGAAGTGATGGAGGACAGGACAGAGATCAGCGAGGTCAGCTGGAGGTCAGTTAGCAGCAGAGTCAATGCACAGATGGGCGAGTGTTACTTGTAATATGCACACACACACACACACACACGTGCACGCTCGCACTCATACTCTAAAACAGGCAAACCTTCAGCCAGTTAAAACAAGAAAAAACAAGTTATAAAGTAGCAAAGGGAGAGGAATCGCAAAAACAAACACAAAGAGGCTATATGCAAATAATCTGAAAATTCTGGTGAAGTGGACAGTCGCTGGGGAAACACAGATCACCAAAAGCCTCCCAAGACGGCAATCTGAATCCACCCGGAAGACGCTCTGAGAGGGCCAGGATGGCAGTGTTCCAGGGATTTTTTTCAAACAACTGATAATGACAACGGCCCACACATTTTTCCAGAGCAGAGGAAAAGATGGGAAACTGCCCAGTTATTTTTCATGATGCTCGGCTCGCAGGGAAGTACGTACACACGGCACACACGCAGACTCTGGAACGAGCCCCCTCCTAAAGTGACACATACGGTTCCAAGTTCAAAAGTCCAGCAAATGCGGTTCAGCGTCGCTGTGCAAGGAAGGACTAACTCACCGTGACCCAGGGAGCTTATCCTAGATATTGAGAGATTGTACCTCCAGAAAAACGAGAACCCCATAAAGGAAAACAGAGGACAATTTTCTGAGATTCATTCATGCGGATATTTATCCCCAAATAGCTTCTGAGCGCCCATCAACCGCTACATTCCATGAGTTCCTGGGCATCCAGCGGGGGATAAACACGTTTATGTGTTCATTAATTCAGTCCAATGGAAGCTTAGCGAGCTAGAAGGAGAAGGAGAGCTCCTTCCCATGATCCAGAACCTATGTCTCAAACAGCAACCAAATTCAAAGTGTCTCTGAGCCCCAGACATTTTCTCCAAAACCAGGAGCTGGGTAGAGCTGACACCTCGGGAAACCGTGTCCTTGGCCCCGAATCACGGAGTTCCTGACACCACAGAGCCGTGCAGAGAGTAGCCCTGAATTATATGATGGGTTTATCCCCAAAATGATTCATTTGAGGAAATAATTTTCAGCCCCCAAGCTTGACAAGCCTCCGAGGCGGGGCGTGAAAACCGCTGTGTTTATGGGTGTGGGGAGAAGTCTGCCCTCAGTCCCCTGGGCACCCAGCAATGCTGGGGTTTCCTTCCCCCAAACCTGGCTAATCCTATCACATGTGCGGGTGAAGAGGGGCGCGCCTCACTGGTTAAGGAGAGGCCCTTGGAGGTTCAGACAGAGGGGGGACAGCTCCACACCTCTCAGAACGGGTTCCCTGGCTCTTGGGAGAGGCCAGGGGCTTGCGGTGGTTTGGAAATTTAGCCCCATTTGGGGCTCAGCCTATGGACTATAGGAGGAGACAGAGATGTGGAAGTTGGTGGGGGGGGGGGCCCTGCACTTCGGTCTGTCTCCAAGAGCTTGAAACATCACTCTGGGGTGGCTCTGCCCGGTCCCGGGAACACTGACGTGCCTGCCACCCCGCGGGACAGCGTCCGGCGGGGGCTATGAAACCCCACAAATACTGCCGTCTCCTCGGTGTCTGCGGGCTGAGTGTTTTCCAGGGGAGGAGCCATCAGTTTTTTCAGTAACTCGGAGGGTTCCTGGGACCGAAGACATGCTGAAGTCAGGGCAGGAGGGACGGTGGGCGGGAGCATAGGTCGGAGAGGAGGTATGTACAGGTGCTGCCTGGAGGAGGAGGCATAGGGCAGGTGATGAAGCAGGGGAGGGGTGGGAAGCTGCCCTGCAGATGTGGGAACCCCACTGCTTGCGGAAGGGGCATTCTCAAGATGCAGGCTACCCATGGAGCTCGGGGCCAGGAGCCCAGCTCTGGGGGAGCCCTGCATCCCTAGGGGATCCTCCAGGCACCCCCTTCCTGAGGTCTGCCTTTCCTGCAGGACTCGCATGCTCTAAAAGATGAGTACATGTGGGTGGGTTCCAGAGCACATCCCGCCCTTGAACCTGCCTCCCTGCCCCGGTCTTTACATACCTAGTTGTAGGTGGCGGTTGGCAGAGCTTTCCCTGGTCCACTGGCCCGTTGCCGCTCATCCCTCAAAGCCACACTGTTCCATCTCTTCCTGCATTCTTGATGCCTCCCTTGGGCTCAAGTCCAGGCAGCAGAGGTGCAGGGGGGAAGCCCCTGTCAAGCCTGGGCCCTGGTGGGACGTGCTAAGCAGGCAGGAGAACTCACCACGCTCTCCCGTCCAGAGCTGCTGGGATGCGGCTGGTTTGGGGGCTGCGTCCATCTGGCTGACCCACGCCCCGAAGGCTATGGTCTGAGGAATGGTAAGACGAGGCCCGGAGGGGCTGGTAGGTGGAGCCCAGGAAAGCGGGGTCCAACTATCAGATGAACAGATGAACTATCAGATGGCATTGGATTTGGGTTGGGGAGGCTAAGTGTTACCTGCGTGTAGGTTGTCCTTAAAGCCACAGCCGTCACGCTGGCTGATGCCAACCCGGGCCCCACCACGTGCCTGGCACTTCCTACGGGTCTCCTCCTTTGGTCCTCGGGACAACCCCGTGGAGAAGCTACCGTCGTCACCCCTATTTTACACTCCAGGACACCAAGGCAGAGTGTGAGGTGACCAAGGTTCCCTTCTGGAGTCCTGCCCCTGCAGGCTTTGTGCGTGACCACTCTGCTTCAGGCACCAGACCAGCGCAGAGAGGTGGACCCCCGCGTCCTCCGAAGGGGCAGTTGTAGCACAGAACGAAGGCGGCTTGAGCCCCGGGCCCACCGGTCACCTGGCGAGGCTCCTGGGGCTGTGGCTGTGTCTGTCCCTTTGGATCTGCAGTGCTCACGGCTGGATCCCCTGCTCCTGCCCCGAAGGTTAAATAATTCTTAGGGGCTTTTCCGACTTCATTGTGGGGAAAACAGAGCTCCCACAGGCAAGGCGATCCACCGGGTGCTGCCAGATGGAGGCCCTGCCCTTCCTTCTCGAGGTGACACAGTGGCTGGGACTTAAGCTGATTGCTCCTCAGGATCATAAAGGAGCAGGTGTTTCCAAGCCACTTGAACAATAATGGGATTGTTTAGTAATGTGAGTAATTTGCATGCTGCCTCCGGGATGAGTAATCTGCCTGCCTCCATCACCAGGGCCCTGGCCCCTGGCCCTTGGTGGCATGTATCCCCCTCGCCCCTTTCCTGAGCACCCCCCCACCCCCCACAGAGTTTGCTCTGCAGAAAGCCCTTTTTTTTAGCTAGGCGCACTGGGACGGAGCATCTTGATTCTGCCTGTTCTTACCTCCAAAATGATGATCCCGCCTTCGAAACTCTGCGATGGTAAAGGAGGAAATGGCCCATGAGGCTTCCAGGACAGAGTAGCTGCTCAGGGAAGGTTGTTGGGAAGGAGAGACACCTGCCCTGAGGTGTGGGATTTGGGGGAGTTGGGGTGCAGACGCTTTCCTGCTGCTAGTGGTATGTTACTTTCATTCTGTCCAGCAGAGCCCAAGCCCCTCTGCTGGCCGCTGCCACCTTCCCTATTGTCGGAGGTCATACCTTTTACTACCTGACTGGTCTCGGATGGGGCTGGTACCTCTCAGACGTGAGCTCATAACGAGTAAATGTTTACTGGCTGTTTGTGTTTCCCCTTCTGTGGAATCCCTGTTTTGGTTTTTACCCACTTTCCTTTGGTGTTGCCTTTATTTTCTTGTTGATCTGTGAGAGCTTTTTGTATATTCTGGCTATTAACCCTTTGCAGACTTCCGTGCATTGCAGTCAGTGAGTGGCTTTGCCTTTTCCCTTCTTTACTGTGTCTTGTTTTGATTTGACCTTAGTCACCCTCTGCATCAAAATGTTAGGTCCCCTGTGTTTACTTCTAGGTGTATCAGTATGTCAGTATGTGTGTGTGTGTTTGTGTGTGTTTATTTTATTTTAATTTTTAGAGATTTTATTGATTTATTTGACACACAGAGACAGAAATCACAAATAGCCAGAGAGGCAGGCAGAGAGAGAGGGGGAAGCAGGCTCTCTGCAGAGAGCCTGATGCAGGACTCGATCCCAGGACCCTGAGATCATGACCTGAGCTGAAGGCAGAGGCTTAACCCACTGAGCCACCCAGGCGCCCTGTGTGTTTGTTTAAACAAGGAAAATATATGCTGGATTTGGATGAACAGAATTTGTCACCTTACTGGAGCGAAATGGATAAAACATCTCACTATGGTTAGTCACTGTGGCTCATCATTAGAGCCTTTCCCACCCTGAGGATGTAAAAATGGGTTTCCTTCATTCTCTTTAGGTTTTCAAGTTTACCTTTCACATGTAAGTCTTGAAATTGCCTAGATCCAGGTTTGTGTGTGTCTGTTGCGAAGAGGCAACCAGTCTTTTTTCTGCACACATGACCACCGCCATGTATGAAGGGAGACTGTGCTCCCTACCTAGACTGGCAAACCGCCAGTCCACAGACATTTCTGCACACAGCTGGATACCTCCCAGGGGCTCTCATTTCTTCCATCAAAACTGCCTTCTTTTATTTATTTATTTTTTTTTAAAAGATTTTATTTTTTATTTGACAGACAGAGATTACAAGTAGGCAGAGAGGCAGGCAGAGAGAGAGGAGGAAGCAGGCTCCCTGCGGAGCAGAGAGCCCCATGTGGGGCTCGATCCCAGGACCCTGGGATCACGACCTGAGCCGAAGGCAGAGGCTTTAACCCACTGAGCCACCCAGGCGCCCCAAAACCGCCTTTTTTAAAAATATTATAGCATTAGGATGCTCATTTGGTGAAGTGTCTGCCTTGGGCTCAGGTCAGATCCCAGGGTTCTGGGATCAAGTCCCGAGTCGGGCTCCCTGCTCAGTGCGGGGGCGCGGGGGGCGGGGAGCTTTTCCCTTTCCCTCTGCTGCTCTCTCTGCTTGTGCTCTCTCTCTTTCTCTGACAAATACAAAAAAAGACTGTAACATTAGACAAAGGCTTGTGATCTGGCCAGGCAAGTCCTTCTAACTTGTTCTTTATTCACTCACTGATAAAATCAGCAAATATTTACTGAGCCTCTTCTAAGCTGCTGGCCTGGTCCTCCACTTTGGGACCTCAATTGGTGAGTCAAACAAATAAGACCCCTGTTCTGGCAGAGGAAGACAGACACCCCCCCTCCCCAAATCAGAATAGATGAGAAAATGGCATGGTATTTACAGAGCATTCCGTTCTACAGAAACACGGAGGTAGGTGTGGTGAGGAGTGGGGGTGAACATTGCAGTCTTTTGGTTTCTATCTTATCGACTCCGTGAGGGGTCATTTACATACAAGAAAATGGGTGAGTGTGTACACCAGTGTGAGCACGGCCACACTCAGTCCGGGAAGCATTTTGGTACCCCCCAGACCTTCCGTCTGTCTCCACCTTAAGCATAGACTGCCCGCAGTCCAGCATCGTTTCTCCCGAGTTTGGGGAGCTACCCTGGGAGCTCTTCTGTGCCCACTCTTCTTCTGCTGAGCATGCTTTTAGGGTCCCTCTCAGCTTGTCTCATGGCTGAGCAGGAGCCTGTACACAGATATGCTACATTGGTGGCCGCGCACTGGTTGACTGACACCTGGGCTGTGTCTGGTATTTCACTGTTTGCATGGATGTCTTACTGTGGGTGTGGGCTGGATTATGTGGTAGCATTGTACTCACCTTTCTGAGAAACTAGAGACTATCTTCCAACGAAATGGCACTACTTTACGTTCTTACAATCAGTGTTCGTGCGTTCCAGTAGCTTCACATCTCCGGAACGCATGGCGTGGTTAGTCTGTTATTTTGGACATTGCAGAGGCTGTGTAGTCGTATCTCATTATGGTCTGAAAGGTCTGAATTCCTATTTCTTTGACTAATAATGCTGAGCACCATTTCAAGTGCTTATTATCCATTCACATATTTCCTCAGTTATGTTTCTATTCAAATCTCACTTACCTTTAATTTTTCTGCTTGTTTTCCTGTCACCGAGTGGCATTTTTATTGAGTTGGATTTCTTTATATATTCTGAGCACAAGTCCTTTGTCAGATATATGCATTGCAAACTTTTTTTTGGTGGGGGGGCTTTTGGTATGCCTTTTGCTTTCTTAATGGTATTTTTCAAAGATCAGAGGTTTTATTATTTTGATGAGGCCCATTTAATTTTGTCTTCCATGGTTTGCGTTTTATATGTTCTATCGAATAAATCTTTGTTTAACAAAAATGTTATAAAGATTTTCTCCTATGTAATATTCTGAAAATCTTACAGCTTAGCTCTTACATTTAGGTCTATGATGCATCACGTTAAATTTGTACATGGTATAAAGTAAGAGGTAAACATCCCTCTTTTCCATATAGATAGACAGTTGTCCGAGCACTTTCTTTTGGGGAAAGACTATCTTTTCCTCCATTGAATAACCTTAGTACTTCACCTGAAAATCAATTGAGGGGTGCCTGGCCATTTCAGTCAGTGGAATATGCAACTCTAGATCTCGGGGTTGAGGGGTTAAGCCCCATGTTGGGCCTAGAGCTTACTTAATAAAATCAATTGACCACATATATATAGATTTATTTCTGGACACTCTATCCTGTTCTATTGACCTATATGTTTATCATCACAAAGAAACCATATTGTCTTGATTACTGTACTTTTATAATGTTTGGAAATCAGGTACAGTGAGCCTTTCAAATTTGTCACTTTTTGTCAACATGATTTTAACCTTTGTAAGTCCTTTGCATTTCAACATAATTTTTATAATCAGGTTTCAGCATCTTCTTCTTCTTTTTTTAAAGCCAGGGATTGCATTGAAGCTGCAGATGAATTTGAGGAAATAACTGACATTTTAATAAATTTGTCTTCTGATCTATGAACATGGTTTATTTTCCCACTTAGGTAGGTCTAAAGTTTCTCTCAGCAATAATTTGTAGTTTTCAACATATGAACCCTACACACATTTGTTAAATTCATCCTTGAGTATTTCATTTTTTAATACTATTGTTAAAAGTGTTTTAAAAATTCAATTTTTAAATGGCTAATTATAGAACTATCATAGTTTTTATATACATATTTGTCAGTTCTGCATGCTTTTTTGGGTTATGCACTTCTTAGGATTTCCTCTGTGGACAGTCATGTTGTCTATGAAAGAAGAGTGTTTTATTAATCTTTCCAATATACATGCATTGATTTTGTTAGCTTTATTGCACTGGTTAGAATCTCTGATGATGAATGTGACATTTTTGCTTTGACCCCAGCCTTGGAAGAAAGCATTCAGCCTTCCACCATGAAATATGATATAATCTATATGTTTTTCACAATGCATCTTGTCAGATCCCTACCTATTCTTAGTTTGATAAGAGATCCTGAATTTTGTCATATACATTGCTTTCCTGCATCTATTGAGATGATCTTATCATTTTTTCTTTAGTGTATTGATGTGGTAAATTATATGAAATGATATTCAAATGTTGAACTAACCTTGCATTCTTGGAATAAATATACTTAGTCATGAAGTTTTGCTATATATATATTTCATTTACCCTGGATTTTATATGCTAATATTTTGTTAAGAATTTATGTCCACGAGGGATGCTAGTTTGCAGTTTTCTTTTCTTGTAGTGTCTTTGCCTGGTTTTGGTACCAGGTATCACAAAATAAATTGTGAGGTATTATTCATATCAATTGAACTCACAGATATTGGGTTATAATACAGTAGTACTTTATTTTTAGCTAAAAAATTTTCCCATTTTGGCCATTAGGAACTCTTTCAGTTGGCTCCCGTGTCCTTTTGGTTTAATCCCTTCTCTGTGTGTGTGTGTGTGCATGTGTATTTTAGCACTTACTACTTTCTGGCATTCAGAGCTCCAGAATCATCTTGTGTATTTTCTGCCTCAGTCCTAGAATCAGCCATGCTTCTGAGGAGCCCTTGTTCCTTTCAGTGGAGAACAGTATTAGAATTCAAAAATAGGAGTGCCTGGGTGGCTCAGTTTGTTGTGTCTGACTCCTGATAACAGCTCAGGTCTTGATCTCAGGGTTGTGACTTCAAGCCCCATGTTGGGCTCCCTGCTGGGTGTGAAGCCTATTTTAAAAACAAAAAACAAAAAACAAAATCGAGAATGGGGCACCAAGGAGATATATATGTTTATATCAACCCATATATATACACATATCTATAAATATTTCTGTATATAGCCATTTTTATCTACAGTAAACTGAAATACTGATGCCTGCAATGCATAGGGACCATAGGTTCCCTCATAGAGACCATTCTAGCCTCCTCTCCTTGTTTATCTCTAACTTCCCATGCCAACAGAGAGAAACCTGGTTCCTACCATCTGCCACCCACTATGTAATTGTTCAATTCCAATAAACACATCTCAATTAGTTTTGATAACTTATGTCTTTAAATTTTTATTTATTCCTTTAAAGCTGTTGAATTCATTGACATAATGTTGTTCATAGTGCTCCCTTATTATAGGGTCTGTAGTAATGTCTCTTCTATCACTCCTAAGATTGGTAATTTACATCTTCTCCTATTTCTTGATCAAGTGCAACTATAGATAAGATGGAGAGCTGGATTTGACCAGAGTTGGGGTTCTGGTAGCTGAGTACAGTAAAATGAGAGAAGGATAAGAGAGTGGAGGATAAGTGTGCACATGTGTGCATGCACAAAGGAGGTTACGGTGATATACCTTGCAAATTCAGCTGAACAATGAGGGAATGAGGGCATGAAGGGGTGGGGCCGGTGAGACAATGAGGTAATGGGTTGTGAATCCCAGGGTGATCATGTTCTTGGGGTGGAGCTACTAGCTGTGTGAGACAGAAAGACACAAGGCTGTCAGTACAGGGGGATACTTGAATTGAGATCCTGGAGGGTCTGTATTTAATGGAAATGCAAAGTCTAGGGCATGTCCATAAGGGAGATGTTGGAGGGATGCATGGCCATATCAGCAGAGGAGGAGGGCAAGAAGACAAGTGTGCAGCTGGACCTGACCTACCATCTCCACTCTGGGTGCTGTTCACAGAGATGCCCTGGACAGCCCACTGTGGGGAGTAGAAAGTACGGGGTCTGCCATGGTTTGGATCTTGGCCACTTGCCAGCAGGGCGCCCTTGGGTGGGCTACATAATTTACTTGATAATCTGAACTTTAGCTTCTTTCTCTGTAAATTGGGATAATAATGCCTACCACGTAGAGTTCTAGGTCATAGTAAATGAAGTAAGATAGCTTTTGCGGTGCCTGGCACAGAGTAAGGACTCAGCAGAATTGAGTCTTCCATTCACAATAATTAAAATTTCTCTGATGTATTTCCTTCTCCTTCCTTTTTATGTCCATTATGAAAATTTTCATAGAGACCTGTGGTCCCACTAGTACCCTGCATGTCCTTGTACTGCGCTTTCCCCTCCCTGCTCTGTTCTTAGCATGAGGCAGGCATTCAATGAAAAGGTTTGCAGCCATTGAACTCACACTTTTTGATGTTGGAGGTTTGCATTAAAGTGTGTGTTTGTTTCCTGGGGCTATTGGAACAAAGCACCACACACTGGGTAGCTAAAACAAAACAAAGGTACTCTCTCTCAGCTCTGGAGAACAGAAGTCTGAACTCAGGTTTCTCAGAGGGGCTAAGCTCCCGCTGTGGCTCAGGGCAGGGTCCTTCCTTGCTTCTTTCTGATGTCTGGTGGCTTTTGGGGATTCTTGGCGCTCCTGAGCTTACAGCTGGGTCACCCAGTCTCTGCCATGGTCTTCACATGGGGTCCTCCTGCCACATCTCTGTCTTTGTGTCCTGATCTCCTCTTCTCGTAAGGAAGATGGTGATGCTGGACTGGGGTCCACCCTACGCAAGTCTGACCTCATCTCACCTGCTATGACCCTGTTCTCAAATAAGGTCATCTTTGGAGGTATCAGAGGTTAGAACTTCACTCTGTCTTTTTCTGGGTGTTAGAAGTCAACCCCTAGGGGCACTTGGGTGGCTCAGTGGGTTAAGCCGCTGCCTTTGGCTCGGGTCATGATCTTGGGGTCCTGGGATCGAGTCCCGCATCGGGCTCTCTGCTCAGCGGGGAGCCTGCTTCTCTCTCTCTCTCTGCCTGCCTCTCCATCTACTTGTGATCTCTCGCTCTGTCAAATAAATAAATAAATAAAATTAAAAAAAAAAAAAGAAGTCAACCCCTAACAGTATTCCACCAGGTATAAGAATAAAATAGGAGGGGAGGTGGGAACAGATGAACTAAGATAATCAAAATGTTGGTAATTATGGAAGCTGGGGGCGGCTACCTGGGAGTTCATTACATGATTCTTTTTCTTTGTGTATATGTCTGAAAAATTCCATAATAAGAAGACTTTAAAAAAAATCAAGCTTGTAATGAATATTTAATAAACTGGAAAATCTTGACTGCAAAAGATAATATACAAAACTCTATCTGCTAGAAAAGCTGATAGCAAAGAAATGGTCCCAAATTGTTCATGGCAGTTTCTCTGAGGAATATGGGGGCTTGTTGTTTTCTTCCTTTTCCTTTGAACTTCTCTATATTTTTCCAAAATTCCCACACTGGGAATAGGTTATTTGTATAATCATAAAATAATTTTATTTGAAAGAAGCCAAACCACCCCTCCACCCATCTGTTCATACACTCGTCCAACAAACAGATGTTCCTGAGCTCTGCCTCTTGCCCTGCCGGGCTTGTCCCTGCCAGGAGAAATGTGCAGCCCCTTGCCCCAGGCAGCCTGAGGTCCTGGCCTCGGGACCCAGTTGCACCTGCACGGTGACAGCCCGAGTCTGCCAAATCTCCGTGAGTCACAGTGGATTTAAATGACTGCTGTGGGAGGCTGGAGAAAACGGAGCCCTCTTTAGAATCTTTGAAATTATTAATGATTTCGATAAAAACCAAGGCAAGGGCTGTCCACATGCTGGGAGTATGATGAGTAGGCCAGAGACTGGGGCTTGTTAATGGGGGGGGGGGTGGATGCTGAAGCTAAATGGGGAGGGGTGCGGGAGTACAGCAAACAGTGTGCAACCCTTCTTCCTCTGGCTGGAGGGGATGGCGGGTGTGAGGGGCTGGTCGGCCCTGCAGGGAATGGTGGATGGTCGGGGAGAAGGGAGAGAGGGTTAGGGGTGGCTGAGCCGGCCCTGGGCTTGAGTCTGGAGGGCTCCTACCTGACAGGAGGCTTCAGACAGCAGCCCCCAGCTCATGTGGCTGGGCAGGATGGGGGGGGTTATGGGGGGGAGGGTGTGGGAGGGCTGGGCTCCCAGCCTGGTCTCGCACCCAGGTGGGAAGGCCAGTAGCTAGCACCTGTGCATGGCCAGCCTGACCTAGCTCCTGTTTTCCCTTCTGGGAAACGGAGTGATGATGCCTAAGTCCATTGTGAGGATGAGGAGGTCGTGTTTGCTGCTCAGGCCTGCCGCAGTGCTTGGGGAAGATGAAGGTGATGGTGAAGAAGATCACCACGAAGTCAGCAGTGAAGCTGAAGGTCAGCGTGGCAGAGAAAACCATGGAGGGGGGAGGGGGAAGGGGAGGAAGGGGGAGGAGGAAGGGGAAGGGGCAAGAGAGGGGAGAGGAGGAAGGGGGGAGGGGGAAGCGAAGGAGCAGGAAGAGGAGGAGGGGGAGGGGAAGGGGATTTGGAGAGGAAGGGGAGGAGAGGGAAGGGGGGGAGAAGAAGGGGAAGAGGAGGACAAAGGGGAGGAGGGAAGAGGTGGAAGGATAGGAAGTGGAAGAGGGGGAGGAGAGGAGACAGGAAGAGGGGAAGGAGTGGGAAGGGGAGGCGGGAAGAGAAGGAGGAGGAGGGGGGAGGGGAAGAGGTGGAGGGGATAGGGAGAGGAGATGGTCCCCTGGGCAGTAACACTCTGAGCCCAACCTGGCCTTCTGGGTCTGTAGCTCCCAGGGAGGGGGCTGGGGAGCCCAGCATGCCTGCAGGCAGACAGGCAGTGGCCCACACTAGGTTTGGGTGGGGGGTTGCTTAAGACCCCTCATGGGAGGTGCTGCTCCTTGAAGACCAGGCAGACTGGTGAGGGCCAGCTGAATGTTGATTGGGTTGAGTTAAAATGAATTGAACTAGATTAGGGTTTCTATTGGGTTGGATTGGGACTGCATTGAGACAGAATGCCCTGTACTCCATTAAATTTGGTTAAATCCGCCTAAGCTGGCTTGGATGGAACTCCCCGAGCTGGGAGCCTCCGATTTGCTCAGATGGGAATCTCGAACGTAAGCACCTTACAGCCTTGGTGTCCCTCTGTCCCCGCTGCAGCTCTGGGCCAGTTAGCACTGGTGACCTCTCCATGCAACTGCACCACTGCCCCCCACCCCCCAACACCCTCTTCCACCCTTAGGGTAACTTGGGGGTCATGGACTCCCACCGTGTGGCCACCTGGAAGCATATGTGGGTGTGGGGTGTGTAAGTGTTCCCGTGCGTGTTTGTGGGGACAGAGGTGAGTGCACCCGCCCCCATCTGCATGCAGGCTGGAGCTGGGAGACCCTTCTTTTTGGGAAGACTAGCAGGTGGCGGGGACTCTGCTTTTAGGGGGTGAATCATGGTTTCTCTCTCCACAGCCCATCTTCTATTTACCCAGGGCTGGGGATCCTTCAGAAAACTCTTCCAAAGGGTTGATCCCCAAAGTGTCATCAGGGCTTCTGATCCTCCCTAGGGGAGTCCCCAGAGGGGTCTCTCTGAGTCCCACCCCTGTGTGTTGCAGGAACCTCCGCACAGTCAGCCTCTGCTTGGATCCCCCCATAGATGGGAAGCTCATTGCTTTTCAGAGCTAAATCTTCTTTCTGGTCACTTTCCTGCTCTGGCTCTGGTTCGGCTCACAGGCTCCCATGGAAGTCCCCTGCAGGTCTCTGTCAGACCCTGCGGGGAGCCGGGGCTGTGTCCACAGGGTATGCCCTTGGGGCTCAGGACATCCCAGCTCTGCCTCTAAGGGAAGTGTTCTGGCTGCCCCGCCCCCGTCTGGGTCTGAGAGGCTGCGGCCCCTCCCCTAACTTCTCCTGCAGCCCATTTCCTCCTTGAAAAATGGGGTTTGGAGAAAGTCAAGCTCACAGGCCCCCCCAACTACCCCCCTCCCACCCAGGTCTTCTAGGAGGAAGCAGACTGGGCAAGCTGATCACTTGGTGCCCAGTAGGCTTGGTAAGCCCCAGGGTGAGGTCGAGGCTCCCTGATGCTGCTGGGGGTCGCCCCTTTCTATACCAACCTCCCCCCCCCCCCCAGAGTCGTGAGACTCCAGCCTGGCTCCTCCCTCAGTGGGCAGACGGGGCCGGGGCCATGTCCACACACAGCCAGCAGCTCTGATTCTGAGGCCTGCCCTTCCTGAACCTGGGGGCCTAGGTGGGTCAGCACTCGGCTGTACCCTGGGCCCAGCCCCCTTCCTTCCACCACCTCTGCCTGCAGTCTTCCAGGTTGCCATAGAAACAGGAAAGCTTCTGCAGTTTTCATCCTTGGCAATCTAGGCCCCTCCTCCCCTTGAGGAGTTCCACGTGGGTCCCCTTTGGTGGGAGGGAGACAGCATGGCGCTGGGCACGGGCCACATTGGGGCTCTCCCACCTCCTTCCACAAAACGCCCCCTGCTGAGCCCCCAGCACTGGCCAGAAGCCCAGAAGTACATGAAGAGGCAGACCCAGAGAGGGAGAGCCACCAGCTCAAGGCCACACAGCTCCCAAGGGGCAGGGTGGAGTTTGGCTCTAGGGCTGATCCTCTAGGCAGGCCTAGGTCCCCCAAGATCAAGACTCAGGAGCCCCTGGGGAAGTGAGGGCTCCCTACTACACAAAGTTCCAGGATGCTCGGTGTTGTGGGTGGGGGACATGTCTTTGCGAGCGGGACCCCTACTGCCTTGGCTGCATGACTCTGGGTGGGTCCCTGCAACCCAGGATCACCCCACTCACAAAATGAAAGCAAGACTGCCTGTGGGAAGGGTCAGCTCCATTGTGTGGCCTGGGTTCCCAGCCAGCACAGTGCTTGTCGATTCCCAGGAGGCTGTCCTCCCTACCCCCTCTTCCTCCCTACCTCTAGCAGCAACAGTGCTCCCATCTCCCCTGGGAGGGTAACCCTGTTCCCAGGCTGTCCATTCCAAGCCTACGTGCTGGGGTCCTCAGCAAAGAGGCTCTGGGAGGCCAGCACAGGCCCTGTCCCTAGGTCCGGGGAGAAGTCCTGGGCTCTCGCTGCAGTTGGAAAGCCCTGCTGCCCCCCAGGGCCGGACTTGCCTGACCAGAGACATGTGTACCTCTAAAGGCAATGGCCAGCAGGTGTCCCAGTGCCATGAGACAAGGGCTTGGGAGCCGTCCACAGTGGGGTCATTTTGGAACGAAGTCTCTAATGGTGGAGGAGCACAGAGGGCTTCCGGACAGAAGGGGACAGGTGGGTTTGGTATCCCAGGAGCAAGGCTGGAGCCAGGGGAGGAGCGGGGTCCAGGGGGCACCTGACTCCTGGCTCAAGTCCCTCTCAGCCTGTGCCAGGTGTCCAGGGTCCTCAGACAGGGGGAAGAGACAGACTGGCAGGCACAGAAGATGTTTGTGTGGTGAGGCTGCTGGGTGTGACCCCATGATGGTGGATACGGGACTTTCCTTAAAGCCCCAGAATGGGAGCCGCAGGGACAGAACCCAGCAGCCAACCACGGGCTTTGGCTAAACTTACTGTACCCATCTTGGCCCTCCAACGGTAACAAATGCTCCCACGTCAGATGGTAGCAATCAGAGGGGTACACGCAACCTTGGGACTTTCTGAACAAGTTTTCTGTCCACTTAAAACTGCTCTAAGCGAGAATGTCTATTCCGGGGACCAGGGTGAGAGGGAAGGAGGCGGCTGACCCTAGTGCCTGTCTCGGCTTCCAAGGTCCACTTCAGCTTGTGCTCATCCAAGAGCAGTGCAAGTCTGTCCACAGCCAGATGGGAGCAGCTGCCTTCCAGAACATTCCAGCCTGAGCTCAGAGCTGGAAGGCCTCCAGTGGCCCTGTCTGCCCACCCCCAAGCCAGAAGAGGGGAAGGGAACTTGAGGGTTCGGTTCATTGAGGTAGGGGTGTCTACAGCCCAAGAGGGGCGAGGCCAGGGTGGGAGCTCCAGAGAGAGCCCCCCTCTTCTGCAGAGATGTTGGGGGACCTGGCCTGGTCCTCACTGCTGGTCTTCAGCCAAGGCCAAGGAGGAAGGCCCCTGTGACAGCCCCGGGGGGCAGGCCAGCCTGAGCTCCGGGCAAGGGTACCCAGGCACCCTGTTGCCAGCAGGCAGGACCATGGAGAGTATGTCCAGCCATCAGAAGCCCCAGTTGCTCTTATGTTCCTGGGACCCCGTGGAGGAAAGGAGCCCCCTTCGTGTGACCTTGGGAAGGCAGCGAGACCTCGGGTTTCTTTACAAGCACGGAGGCCCTCCCTGGAAGAAGCGGGCTATGTTTCTCACCAATCTGCCACTCTTTGTCCATCGTTTCTCCCTCCCCTGTAATTATCCGGTCAGTGGGGGAAATGTAAACCTCGGCAAGGAGACGGCCTCCCAGGAGGTGGCCTTGTGTCTTTCCTCCGTGGCTTCATGGGCAGCTGGCATGGTGGACAGGTGTCTTGTTTTCAGCACAGGGGATCCCACATCCCAGAACCCCCTAGTCCCAGGTGAGTAGGGAAAGTTGGTCACTCTTTACACATATTCCTGCTTGTCTGGGGCTTTCCAGGGGCAGCTGGCAGGCCACACACTCCGGGGTCTACCTCCCCGACCCCTTGCGTACCCCACACAGCGTGAGACACCCCCCCTTCCCCAGGCCTTGGGCTTCTGCTCAGCCCCTTCCCTGGGGAAACCCATCTGGACCCAACACCCAAGTTCTGTGCATGAAGTCCCAGACCCGAACATTCCGCTGACAGCCTGGATCATCTGCCCAGCTGGGCAGCAAATCCATTCCCTCAGTTTCCCCATCCGTACAACAGGGATTGGCCTTGATCCACTGGAAGGCCACTGTAGGACACACGACATGCTTAGCTACAGTGCTCGTCCTCTATCAGATTATCAATAAATACCCACCCTTATTGTCGGCCAGTAACTAAAATGTCCCTGAGCCTCTATGGCCACTTAGGAAGATGGTAGTTGGAATCTGGAATCCGCACTTTCTAGACTAGCAGCTGCGGCACAGAGTGGGGAAGGAACTTGTCAGAAGGTCCAGACCTGTTAGGGCTAGTTGCGCTCCAGACCCTGGGCCACGGGTTGGCCGGCCTCCACACCCCGGGGCCCCTCACGTGGGTGGTGGTCAGGCAGACTCATCCTGGATGGTCATTTGGGGCAAATCAAAATCCCAGCACGATCCCACATCTAAGCTCCGAGAAGCATCTCTCCTCTCATGGACCTGATTAGAGAGACAGGCGGGAGCATGTTGCAACCAGATGGAATTCATTCTCCTGGGCAGCAGCTGAGCCGTCTGTGTGCTATGGAGCTTTTAAGAGGGGCACTCTGCTTTGGAGAAAATGGTTATTCCCCTCCCCCTTTTCCCGACAGACTCTAAATGCTCCTCTGAGCAGGCGTCCTGGGGTGGTGGGTGCTGACACTCTCCCTTGATGCCCATCTTCCCTCACAGGTGAAGACCCCCAGCCAAGATGAGCAGTTAAACTGTGCCCACTGGGTGGGGGGAGGGCGACCCGTCCTCCTCCAGCCTTGTAAGGAGAGTCTGTGCCGTTAATAGTGCTCTCACCCCGGGCGGTTCCCCTCCCTCCAGGGACATCTGGCAATATCTGGCGACATGTTGGGTTGTCATGACTTGGGGCTAGGGAAGGTGGGTGGCCTCTAGCAAGTGGGACAAGAGCTGCCACTGGTCACCCCACAGTGTGCAGAATGCCCCCCTCCCCAGCTGAAGGATCGGCCCCCGGTGTCACTTACTAGTGCCAGGCCTAGGAGGCATGTTCTAGAACACCAGCTCTCTCGACTGCCTGGTGGATGGTGGTGCACCCAGCATCTGTGCGCCTGGCCTGAGCTGGCACAGGAGCTGCGACAGGGTGATTTGAATGGGACAGTGGGTTTAAAAGGGGCCTGGCTCCCCAAAGCAGTGGGCAGGGCAGGAAGACCCCCAGAAGAGTGATGCAGCCCCTCCTGGAGTGGAAGGCTGGAGGTGGGAAGGGGTGAGAGGGGCAGGTGGCTCCCCAGCCTGCCAGGACCTCCCTCTGGCCTCATGCAGAAGAGGCTCAGGGCCCGCAGCCCAGGGGTGAGGGAGCAGGGCAGGAAGCCTGGGGGTGTTGGCCCGGCCGGCCCCCGTCCTACTGGTGGTTCCTGATTTGTGGAGTTGCTACTTGCTACGATGTATCGAAGCCCAAATCAATGCTCTGGTCACTAGAGCGGCCACTGGCCAGCGTGCAGTGTGTTAAAAACTGGAGGACCCTGGCACATGGCAGCAGCTGGGTGGCCAGGCCGAGGGGACGCTCTGTCTCCCGTTCCAGCTCCTGCGGTAAACGGTGCCTTTTTCAGAGGCTCCTCAGTGACCTGTTTTCCACATCTTTTTGCTTTGGGTTGACGTTGTCCCTGTTAGCATGGCCCCAGGCACTGCGGAGGTGCTGTCCAGCGTCCTGAGCACGAGCCGCCATGGAGGCATCTGGCGGGAACCACAAGAGCTGTTTCTGCACAGCTCCGGGGCTTAATGAACCAACAATGTATGTCAAATAAGCCGTTGTTCAGAAGAAGCACATGTAAAACAAGGCCATGTGCTGATTGCTGCTGAACATTTGACCGGTGCTGGGCAGGGATGTCACCCCGTGCCTCCCGGTGACCGCTGACTGTTGGGGACGTTACCCCGTGCCTCCTGGTGACCAGCAATTATTAGGGACATCACCCCGTGTCTCCCGATGACTGGCGACTGTTGGGGAATGTCAGCCCATGTCTCCCGGTGACCAGCAACTGTTGGGGGCGTCACCCCGTGCCTCCTGGTGACCGGCGACTGTTGGAAACGTCACCGTGTGCCTCCCAGTAGTGACCAGCAACTGCTGGGGATGTCACCTCGTGCCTCCCGGTGACTGGTGGTGGGCAAGGACGTCACCCCGCATCTCCCGGTGACCAGCAACTGTTGGGGAAGTCACCTTGCGTCTCCTGGTGACCAGCAGCCAGCGGGGACATCACCCCGCATTTCCCAGTAATTGGCGACTGTGGGGAAGTCACTCTGTGTCTCCCGGTGGCCGGTAGCCAGTGGGAAGCAGCAGTCGCTGACTCAGTGTGTATGAAGACCACAGAAAAAACCACCACCCGTAACAAGAAGAGAATCAGGGTACTTCTCATTTCCTGGGACATGGGGGACTCTGGCCACAGAGCCCGGCACGTCCTATACTCCCTGCGCCTTGGCCCCATGGCCAACTGGGTGGGTCCCTCTCAGCTGCCCTACACACACCCCTGCAGCTCCCCACTGCCCCCTGCTCTGTCTCAAGTTTCCTCCTTCCTGGAGCTTCCTCATCCCCTCCCAGGAGTGGAGAGAGGATCGGGAGGGAGGCTCCAGGAGAGGCCATGCTGCCCATACCCGGAGGGGAGACTTCCAGCCTCTGGAACGCAGTAGAACGCCCCGCTAGTTCACACCATCTGTGGCACCTTGTGGTGGCAGCCCACTCCCACAGAGACCACGATTCCTGTTTATACGTGATTCTACATCAGAGGAGCCCACAGAGACGGGAAGCATGTCGGTGGTTGCTGGGGACTGAGCGAGAGCTGTGGGGTCTTCTTGGGGTCAGGACGTCGGAACACATTTTGGAATGAGGGGCGGCAGTCCCACTGGTGGGTGTACTAAGTGCTACTGAGTTGTCCACTTCAACAAAGGAATGGACGAACCATCCTGCACCTGGCTCGGCCAGACCCCCACCAGGCTGCCCCCGGCTAGCAGGGAGGGCTTGCAGGTGACCCCGGGCAGGGGCTGCTCTCTACACTGGACACGTGAGCCCCACACTGGGCCCGTCCAGGCACAGAGTCAGGGATCTGCTGGATGACAGGCCCTGGGTTGAAGGCCCACCATGGGCCATGACTGGACTGATCAGGAGGGAAGATAATACTTTGGAAAAAAAGTCTTTTCTTTTTTTTCTTTCTCCCCCCCCCCCCCAAAAGAAAGGAGAGAAACCTGTGGTTTGCAAATCTGCTGACCCAGCAGGAGGCTTAAACTCAATCATCCCACCATCAGGAAGAGGCCTGGGCCAAGGATGGAAAACACCCAGAGGCAGATTCCAGCCTGCTGTGGAGAGAAAGTGGGTCAGGGGCAGAACTGTCCTGCGCAGGGGTATTTGGGAAGATGGCGGGCGCCAGCCGCAGGAGCCGGGGGCAGAGACGTGTCCCCAGTCCTGAGAGAGGTATCTACGTGGCTAAGGGACCAAGGCCTCACTCTTGATGTCCATGCCGCACAGGCATTCAGGTCCCTCTACGTTGAGGGGACCTGCCGAGGGATGATTCAATCCCATCCTGCCCTTAGCTCCCTCACCCGGTGAACACATGCTTCCCCTGGGGCTCAGACAGCGGCAAGCACGGTCCAGGGCCTTGGCACACCAGCGGCCCCAGCCGCCCGGAGCTAGCTGGGGGGCTGTTCTTGTCTACAGCCATGGCCACAACCATCCAGAGCTAGCTGGGAGGGTGTTCTTGTCTATACCAGCGGCCCGAGACCACTGTGCTCCCACAAGTCTTGGGGACCCCTTGCTCATCCTTGGTGCCTTGATTCCCAGAGGCATCCTGCTCCTGGGAACATGGCTTGTCTGGGTGTTGAAACCCTTGCAGAGCCCACGAGGGGTACAGACAACCTCCCCATCAATACGGAGTCTACAGGCTCTGCTGACCTGGGGGGAGCTTTTCTCCCTCCGCTCTGTAGCCTTCTCCCAGCCTCTCCTCCGTCCTTGTTTGGGGCTATCAACTGTGCATCCCCAGAGCTCCCTGCCACCAGCTCCCATGGAAACACCATGGACCCACTTCTCCATCCCCACCCCCAGCACTGACCACAGCCTGGAGCTCAGACCCACATCCTCCCGCCTCCCGGACATTCCCCAGAGGCTCAGCGGGGTCCCCGATCCTGTCTGTTCTCTTCTTTGCTCTTCATTCCGTGGGGCCGGGGAGGGTATCCGAAGTCTCCAGTACCCAAACTCTAGAACTAACCATGGTGTGGCTTCCAGAAGAGGATTGGAGGTTGCGGTAGAGGCCAGAGCCAAGGAGGAGGGAAGCATGGCCCTCCATTTCTGGGGGATGGGATGGGGAGGTTCTGGATGGTGGGCAGAGAGCCAGCGGAGAGCTGAGGTTGGGGATGTGACAGTCAGGTCCATCGGCTCTGGTCCGGCCAGGGGAAGTTCCTGCTTATGGTCCAGGGCCCGGTGTAGAGTGGGCGCCCTCCACATGTGGGCTGTGACCAGTGCTGGCTGGCCCCAAAGAGGGAGGCCCTCGGGACACACTCGCAACACTGATGCTGCTGTTACTACTACTATTAGTATTATTATTTGAGAGAGCATGCCGAAGTTGGAGCTCTCTCCGCCGGCCCCCAGGCCCCCGTGGTACTGTCTCCTTCTGCTGCCGCCCGCCCACACTCGGGGCTCTGGTTGGCCGTGTATTCACTCCATCTGCTCTGTGCTGCGTGGAGGGGATTTTTAAAGTGATCCCTGCAAGGCAGCAGGCCCCTGGGGAGCTGGCAGCTCTCCTGCCTCTCCCCTCCCTCCCTCTGAGATACAGCCTGACTCCAGGGGCTGGGGGCTGGGGAAGGGGGAGAGCCCAGCCAAGGGAGCAGCCTGGCCATCTAGGCCCAGAAACTCATTTCCTCTGAAAGCCATCACCGAGGCGAGAGCTGGGTCGGGGTTGGGCAAGGAGGCCCGGCTGTGTGTGGCCCCTGCCAAGCCTGGATGGGCTCTGGGGCAAGTCCTTTGCCCCTTGGCGGGATGCGGTTTTCTCTCCTCTGCAGTGGGAACCATGGTATGTCTGTCTGTGCTGCGGACTGGGCAAACGGACTGACCTACACTGAAGGGAATGAGGTCCACAGGGTTCCATGCAAGGAGGGACCATCGTGCCAGCCCCTGCCAGGCACCCTCCACCTTTGGCCCAAAGATTCCACCCCCAGCTACTCACTGCACCGGTCCCTGCGCCCTCCTGCAGAGACTCAGATCAGGATGGCACCCCAGAGCCTCTAACCTGGGCTCTCAGCCCTGGCTGGAAGGGAGCTTCTAGTGCTTTCTATGTGCTCCAGCATGACGATCCAAGGGGCTGGGGAGCCAGGGCCTTGACACTGGTAGGGAACTGTACCAGGCCAAGGACCTCCGTCAGGCTGGCGGCAGCCCTCTCTCTGACCCTCCTTGGGCCCACGTTCCTGATGGCTAAAGGGCCACACACTGGCCTTCTCCACTCTCACTTGTTCTTGGTGCCCAGCCAGTCCCATAACACGGATGCCACGGTCTCTCCCCTCCGGCTTTTGCTTATTGTTCTGAAGAATAAGAAAAGCATCTACCCCCCATCTGCAGCCCAGATACCATTCTATCCTCTGACCCACCCATCTGTCCACCTACCTGTCCTTCCATCCCTCCCCCTACCCATCCATCCCACCCCCACTCAGTCATTTACCTCCCATCTACCCACTCTCACCCACCCCTTATCCCCCATCTGATCGTCCACCCTCCACCCCCTTCACCCACCCGCCCACCCATCCACCTGATCACCCAACCCCCATCTACCCACCCTCTCACCCATCCCCCCACCCACCCCCCACCCAGTCATCCGTCCATCTATAGTGCATCCATTCATTTCTTCGCCCACGTGCATCCCTGTCCAATCACGCAGCTAAATAACACCCCTGAGGCTCCCACAAATCCACCGCCATCTACTCATCTGTCCACTCACCTATCTTTCCGCCCACCCGCCCGTCCGCCCACCCCTCCATGCACAGAAGATGCCTTGAACGCTCACCTGTTCCACCCCAGACCCATGTGGACCCCAAGAGCTCAGGCCCGTTTGCAGGCTCATCTCATTCCCATGTTCAAGGGCAAAGGCCAAGATCCGAGCATCAGACCTGCTCGTTCTGTAGTGTGCTTTCGGGACCCTGATCCATACCGAGATACTGACAGAATGACCCTCTCTGTGTGTATGCAGTGGTATTCCCAGTGGAGCCAGGCTCTTACAATCAGCTGTGGGGGCGGGGGACCCTCGTGGCAGTCACTGAATTCTAGAATGCAAATGGAATTTCTCATGGAGAGAGCCCGAAGTGGGCTGTTGGCACATACCAGCCATCGCCACTCTCGTCTTAGGGGTTCCTTCTGTGATATTTACGCAGCAGGGGCGTTGAGGCGCCGGGAGTGATGAAGCAGCCGGAACAGTAGAGTCCCACCCACGGCCACCGTGTGGACTATGGGGGAGGGGTGCTTTCCTGTGGACCAGCTGACCACCCTCAGTCCAGGCAGCAGGGTTCGACAAGGCTGCTTCGCGCTAACAGGGTCCAGAGAGAGGAGTGTGGAAAGGAGGCTCCTTTCCTAGCATGTCCCAGGTTTGTATTCACTTTGTGGGGTGCAGGAGGTGAGAGGGGCAGTCTCTGGTAGGGAGGGGCAGCCAAGAGCTGCTTGCTGCCTGTGTGGTGGCTCTAGGGAGGGGAGTGGGAAGGGGAAGGCAAAGGGACGCAGCCTCATGGACTCCCCAGGCCCCGGAGCAGGGGGATCGAACCTCCAGGCAGATGGGGGGAAACAGAAATGGGATGTCTGCGGTCACGGTCAGGATGCCACGCCCTAGACACCCCAGAGTGGCCAAGGAGTGGAGGACTCAAGCTTGACCCCCAGTGCCAGTGCCTCCTCCGAGGGGAGGAGACCCAGAGGCACCCAGCCATCTTGACCTGAATTTCTACTCAACCAAGTTCTCCACCTCAGGGTTTGCATAATCATTATTTCCCAAACTAATTACACAACTTCATGCTGATTCCCGGGGCTCCTTGGGGCTGTCTGTGGTACCCCCTTCCCGGGAATGCTGGGGAAAGAGCCACAGCCAGGCGGTGGGAGACAAAGGGAGCAGTCCAGTCTTAAATCTCCACTCTGCTGCTTCTAAGCTGTGTGACCTTGGGCATGTGGCTAAACTTCTCTGAGTCCCGTTTTCCTCCACTCTAAGACTGGGATCCTAACGGTACCCACCCCACTGTGGGAGGCACACTGGTGGGGGAGAGAGTGCTCAATGCCCCAGCAGCATTCCTGCAAGGAGGTCCCCTGAGGGTTCACCCCCCAAACTCCGCTGCCAAAGGAAACCTGTGTGTCCAGCTCTCTTGTAATATTTGCGCGCTGGACAGGGCTTGGAGACTTACTTTTTTTTTTTTTTTCTTTTTTGCATGAGAAGTCCTAAATCTTAGGTAATATAATAAAGATAATGATATAGATGAGTTTTGAGTCATCGACAGAACAGGCAGAGAGTGAGCATTTTTCCCAGGGACCCGCCTCACGGAGGAAATTAAGACAGCAGCTTGATGATTTAATTTCTTATTTACAGAGCCAACTTCAGTGCTTAGGAAGCCCTGTGTGGCTGTAGCCTTGGCATGCAAGACAATCAGGGTGCTGGCTGAGCAAGGGAGCCCGGGGCATCCACAGGTGTCCCCAGGAGCTGGGTAGAGGGCTGGGGAGCCACGGGCTGCCAGCACTCCTGCTGCCCTAGCCCGAGAGTCAGGGGCAAACCACATGGCAGGGCTACCCCAGTTGTCAGTTGGCCCACATATCCTCGGGGACCCTTGTCCTGACCACTTCAGTCCCCTTTGTGCTTCTCACCCCACTTATAGCTCAGGATATTCTGGCCCCTGGACTGTTGGCCACAAGCATCTTCTTGCTCTTAGGGTCCACCCAGGACACATTCAAAGTCAGGCCACCGTGAAGGGTTCAAAACCCTTTGTGAATGATGCCAACTCGCCCCACAGGGCCTACTGCATAGCAGGTACCATTCCAGAAGCTTTCATATGGATGAGCTCATTCCCTGTTCAGAGGAGTTGCCACAGCCAGTGAGACAACAATGATTCCCAGGCTGTGGATGGCAGAGCTGGAACCTGGCGCCCACCCTTGGGGAGATGACTGGGACCCCCCGTGGACACCCAGGGGCCAGGAGGACAGAGTCTTTGTGGGTGCCTCCTACGGCCTTTCCTGTGTGTTCAGCCACCATGGGGCAGAGGCCACTGGCAGGAATGAGCATGTCTGCCAGTCTCTAGCTGCTTGTTGTCCAGTGGCAGCCAGTGCAGGAACACATCAGTCGCAAGCAGCTTTCCTTGTCTTGCTTCCCTTTCTCCTTCCCTCACTGTTCTGGCCTTGTGCTTCTCATATGAAGTGGCAGTGACTTAACCCTTGCCTCAGGCTCTGCTTTCTCAGGGACCTGGCTGAGACAGGCAGTCTCACACCCTACATTCCTCAGCCTGTCTGTGTGTTTTCTCACTCATCACAAGCCTCATGTCCCTTCTACCAAAATTTGTCCCTTGAACTGGAAGATGGCAGAATAAACAGGCTTTGAGGTAGTTCTTTCTCTGAGTCGTGAGCCCTATTCCTGTATTTATTCCTTTCTTCACAGAGGATGATGGTTCGGGTATTCTGGGAAGGAGACACCCAGACAGAGTTGTAAGTGGAGATATTCAGTGTGGTGATGCTTCTGGAAGGGCAAAAGGGCAGGCTTGGTCAGGGAGACACCTGCACATGGGAGGGAGAAGGCCTCAGATGGCAGTACAGCTCTGGGAAGTCCTGGGCTGGTCCCTGGTTACTCCAGAGTCAAGGATGCTCAGAGGAACCCGAGTTGCCAGGTGGTGGCAAGCCTTGCTCCTTGCCATCCTCTATCATTGCTGGGGATGATGGGTAGGCGTGTGGCCTTAGGCTCAGAAGCTGAGGCAAATCCCATAGGCAGTCTGTGCAGGTGGCTAGTAGCTGTCTACACAGGTGGACTTTTGAGTGGCCCTGCTCCTCCACCACAGCCCATAAATGCAGACCATCCATGTGCCCCACACTAGGGGCACCCACAGGCATCCAACATATCCCCAGCCCAGTGGGGCACCCAGGGAACAGGGAGCCGATTCTGGGACCAGTGCCATGACTTGGACTAGAAACAAAGTCGGTCAAGACTATGGAATCTTCTGTTTTTAGGGGGCTTCTGTCATTTACTCCCCTCTGACAAGCCCACCTCGCCCCACTGATGCTCTTCTTGGCTCCTCCCTTCACCCCACTCCAGCACCATCTTTGGGGGTCTCGCAGAGGCCTAGGTTTCCATGGGGGTCAACCACGGGTGCAGTGTGGGGTGGTGAGGCCACACTGAGGCACATAGGGGAGGTCCCGTCTCAGTGGGCTCTCTCTTCCAGCTAAGTCATTACTGGCAAAGAGTGAGCAGGAGGCACATCGGTGGGACCTCAAGTGTAAAACGGGCATCAGAGGTCCTATTATCCGACATACCAGGATGATGATGATGGTGGCTTCCCTACTCCCAGTTTTACATGGGGGATCAGAGGCTCAGAGATGGGCATGTCTGGGGCATGGGGCCTGGGTTTCCAGGCCTGCCGCAGCTCCCACTTGGGATCGCTGGCCCGGACTTCCGGTGCTGACTCTCAGTGGCAGAGCCGCCAGGGTGACCGGAGAAGCTTCCAGGTCTTTTCAGGACCCCAGTTTGTGTGGGGCTCTTCCACATCCCCAGGGTTCCTGTCAGGGTCCTTGGGAGAGGTGACTCCTGTTGCAGATGGGGAGAGCTCTCCAGCTTGTCAGCACCTCCTCAAATGCTTCTCTAACAGCTCTGTCACATGTCCCATCAGAAGCCTCCTTCAGAGTGATTTGACATTTTGAGAGAAGGATGAAGAAAGTGAACCGTGGAGAAGCACTTGGCTATGGAAGTAATCACTGTCTTCCCACAGTGGGTCCGTGGGTGCTGTTTTCCTGCGCAGGTTTTGGGGCTCTCGTGGAGAGCCAGGCCCTCCCCTGCAGGCAGGCATAGGCATGAGCTACTGGATCTGAACACTATTCCTTCTGGTGAGAAACAGGGTAGGAGCAGAGACTCTGGTCGGGCAAAGGAGAATAGCCATCCCTGCCCTCTGCTCTTGTAATGAATTGACTTATTGGATCATTGTCTGCTCCCTCTCTACCCCTTGAGGTCAGCACCATGGGGCAGGGATCTGTTAGGCTGGCTTGTTCTATTTCCCCAGAACTTGGACAGGGTCTGGTCACAGCAGGATCAAGATCTATTTGTTCAATGGATAAGTGGATGGATGGATGGACGGATGGAGGGAATGTGAATGAATGGATGGGTGGGTAGATGGATGTGATGAAGTCTTAGAATATAAGTGAGGTTCAGTGGGGTGAGGTCTGGACCCAATGACTAGGGAAGAATTCTTGGGACATCTTTGGTGCAAAATGATGGTTTCTTAAAGCCCGGGGACAAGACCCGTGGGCAGAAAGAGCTGCTGTTCTGGGGCTGTGAGGAGTGGTCCATTATAAGCTTGCAAGTTGGGAGCGGATCAGGGAAGGTGTGAGTCTCTAAGGAATTTTAGAAGCAAGGTTTCTAGGACCTTGAGGGGCTAGCTATTGTTGGGAAAAAGGTATTCATTACTGGTAATAGCCCTTCAGATGTATATCAGTGAGCCATATGCTTGGGAATGATTATCTTGAAGGGTTCAGAGATAAAGGAAGTTTCCAAAGGAATTGTTAAAGTAGACCTACAGGATCCTGGTTGGGGGTAGGGGTTGGTCAGGCTAGGATTGCCCTTTGCCCTTAACAAAGCCTTAAGGTGGAGGTAATTGAGCCCCTAGAGGAAAGTCACTTTGCCTGTTTCAAGGGCTTGTCAGTGGGTAAGGAAATTTAATAATTTTTTTTCTTCTGCCTCTGTTTCCCACATCAGATGAATGGATGGGTGGATGGTTGGATGGGTGGATGAGTGGGTGAATGGGTGGGTGGATGGATGGGTGGGGGGGTAGGTAAACAGGTGGGTGAATGGGTTGATGGTGGATATCATGTTCCCTCTCCCCAAAGTGCCAGGCTTGGCATTGGTACTTTCCCTCTTAATACCTGGCCCAGCTGTTGGAAGCAGTGGCATTATTTGGCCCTCCGTGTCCTGGGTGAAGGAAGTGAGGCTGGAGGTGAGTTTGATGAGAATTATGGCACTGCTGCCCCAAACCTGCTCTGTGTGAAGATACCCAGGAACTTGTCTGTCTCATCGTGCTCATCCTGGGGGACCACGAGAACTGGATGGCTGGGGGCAGGGCTCTGGCTGGTTTCCATGGTCTCAGCCAGGCCTGACTCACTTGCATGTCCTCCTTCCCTCCTGGGTGGGGTCCTGGGTCCTGGTGAGCCTTGGGCTGGTGTCTTCATAGCCCCTGAGAGGCTAAGACTGGGAAATCTCGTGGTCAGCTATGTGGTCGAGAACTAGCCCTTCCCTCTTCTGCTACCCATGTGGGTGGGTGTCAGGGAGAGGAGACAGAAGCCAGCCTGCCCCCTTGGCTCTCGCCAACCAACAAGAGAGGGAAAAATGATGTGGGGGCAGTGCTCCTCTCCCCACACCATGCTCCTCTCCACGACCCAGCCACCTGCTGCACACCCACACACATTGCCCAGGGACTCCTATACAGTCGCCCAAACCCAGAAGGCCCGCCCTGACCCTGAGTGCAGATGAGGTCTGTCCTCCCTGCTGTCCCTAGCTGGGGCAGACCCTGTGGGAGCACTTGCTGAGGGTCTGCTGAGGACCCTGAGGCCACACCTGAAGCCAGTCTCCCAGTTGTGTGCACCTGGCAGCTAGGCCTGGCAGCTGGGCCTCCTTGTTCCAAACTGTGGCCTCTGCCCAGCTTCGATGGTCAGTTTGAAATGTCGGCTGGGCCTAGCCATAGTCCCCAGTTCCTTGATCAAACCCCCACTGAGGTGCTGCTGTGAAGGTAGGTGGTAACTGTGGTTCACTGTCACAACCTTCAACTGATTGGACAAGTCCCCTCCACTGGGGAGAGTGAGCCGCTTCCCTCAGTCCACTGGTTCAAGCACTAATCTCACCCAGAAACATGCCTGGACATACCCAGAGTCATGTGTGACCCTGTGGCCCAGTCAAGCTGACACATGAAACCCACCATTAGCTTATAGACACAGTTGAAACCATTGCCACAGCCTTGGGCCTCCCTCCCTGGCCCTGTCTTGTCCTTTTGCCTTATTGAGCCTCAGTTTCCCTCGTGACACAGTGATGAAAGGCTGTGTCCCCAGCGTGTGGGCTTGGCACCCCTGGCTCTCTCCCAGCAATGAGAAGGGCAGTGGCTGCTCTGATGGTAAAGTGACTCTGAGGCCCAGAGACAGTAAGTGTTCCCCAAGATCACACAGCAGGTCCTGACAGCACTGGTCCCATGATCTGGACTGGGAGAGGTGCTGATGCACAGCTTGTCGTCCGCACCCTGGGCTCCAGCCCAGGGTGATGGCCTTGTCATCATCGGGCTCCTATCCTGCAGGGCAGGGCACTTAGCAGCTGGCCAAGCACTGATTTATAACTTCTCAACGGCCCCTCACAGCACCTGGGGAGGCAGCATGACCCCATTTCACAGATGGGAGACTGAGGAGCGCACAGTGGAAGGGGTTCATCCAGAGCCACGGCAACTCATGGAGATGGGACTAGGCCCAAGGGGGTCATCATTCAGTCCTACTCTTTCCCCTGGGGGCCCCCCTCAGCCCTTCCTGCCTTCCTGTGGGGAAGGGGTGGGTCTGGGAATCTGATCAGACACACCCATGTGTGCATGCCTGTCTGCACGGTGTGTGCATGACAGTGAGTTTTTTGTGTGTGAGTGCACTCGTGTATGAGTGTGTACATATATGTGAGTGTGTGCATATATGTGAGTGTGTGCATGTGTGCGTGTGGGTGTGTGCACGTGAGTAGTGCATGCATGTGAGCATGTATGTGTGTGAGTGTGTGTGCATGTGTGAGTAGTAGGGATAGAACCACCCTGGAGCCATGAGCCCACCTTGAACTCACAGTTGGTTATTTTGACCCCGACTTGAACTCCACACTTTCCAGTTCACTAGTGTTGGTTTAAAAAAAAGTTTCCTGACTTAGAACAAAAACAAGCCAACAAACAAACTTGAAAGGACTCAGGAAAGGCTCAGGGCAGCCTTGGCCAGCACGCGGCTGCAGACAATCAGAAACAAATGGTCTGTGTGTCTCTTGAATTACACATGGAATTCAGACGGAAAGTTGGAGAGAAGTCTTGAGGGGAAGGTGAGGGGTGTGTGCTGGGTACCTGCTTTTTTGCCTTGGGGGGCTGCCCTTCCTCGGAACCGATGGGGCTTTCTCTGTTTTGGCTCCTGAGTCTGGAGCAGTGGGGAGGAGCCGGTCAGAGCGCCAGGAGGCCACCCTCTCTGGGAACCTAGCTGCCAGCCGACTCCCACCCCCAGCCACCAGTAGCCCTAAGAAGCAGTGTCACCGTCCCTCCTGGACACATGGTGATTGCCACTCAGGAGGTAAAGGAGCCTGCTTTAGTGAAGTCAGAAATGGCAGAGCGGGGTCAGACCTAGGATGGCCGGCCCCAACACTGGAGTCTGGTCCCACATGCCACTGGGCCCCCTCCAACTCTGTCCCCATTATTCAGGTCCCACCAGACATCCTTCTCCTGAGCTGCTTGGACCTACCCTTCTGTAGGGAGTCCTTACACGGTCTGTTCCCTCTGACTGGAATTCCCTCTGCTGTGCCCCTCCCCTTAGCTGAGCTCTCTCTCTTTTTTAAAGTAGACTCCACACCCAGCATAGAGCCCAATGCAGGGCTTGAACTCATGACCCTGAGATCAAGACTCGAGCTGAGATCAAGAGTCAGACGCTTAACTGACTGAGCCACCCAGGCACCCCTTAGCTGAGCTCTCTTGAAAGCAGAGCCTGAGGCAAGGATTAAGAACCAATGCTTTACTTGGGAGGTCTGATCTCAAGGCAACAAGAGGGAGGAAGATGGGAAGGGAGGCCAGGAAGGACAGGGAGCAGTGCCAGGCAACGCTACATCCATTGCTACGAGTTGGTGCTCCAGCTAGCTCCATCCAGGCTGGGAGCCCTGAGAGGGCAGGTGAGGGTCCCAGTTTGCTCAGTGGCACGATCCCCACTCTCAGTGAGTGGACAGTAACTATGAATTGAGTGAATGAACACCTGGGTGTCAGGGATTCTGAGATAAAGCCCGAGCACGGCCCTCCCCCACTCAGAGGGTTTGTGCTCTCCGAGCGTGCTGATTTGGGACAAGAGCCGGCACTGAAGGCCATGTGACATCCTGGGGTTCATGTGGCAGGACCACAAAGCCCACACGCACACGCACACTCGCACGCAGAGTGGAGGCAGCATCCTGGGGCTGAGTCTGTGGATGAGAGCTGATGGCCCCATCTGTTTTATGGCCAGGTTATAACCATGAAGAAACCTGCTCTGTCTGGAAAATGAGAACAGTAGCGTGCCTGAGAGGGCAAAGCTCTTCCTGCCCTCACAGGCAGCCTGCCCCACTGTCCCCCAGTAGCTCTCTTGGGAGAGAAGGGTAATGTCCCTGTACCCCAGTCTCCACAGGGCTGCTCACATGGTGTTGTTCTCCCAGCCACTTGGTTTTGAACAACCCGAGGCTGGGGAACAGCTGGGGCATCAGGATGGCCCGGGAAGGTGTGAGTCAGGCTGTGGCCTCTGGAGGCTCTGCTAGGTAACCTCAGTATGAAGGAAGCAGGTGCATTTGACAGGGAGGCAAGGGCGTTTCTGGCAAAGCCGCATCCTTGGGGGGCAGGCCTGAAGACCTTGTGAGAAGTGACACCTTTAGTGCTGATGTGGGGGGACCCTGGGTGCATCTCTGGGAGGAGACCCCACTGGGCCCCCGGGCTGGGGGCAGACTTGGGGCTGCTCTCCAACCCCTGAGCAGTATGTCGGTGGGGCATGAGGGGGACCTGACCTCTGCCTGACCCTGCCACCGTCCCATGAATGCACATGCTTCAAAGCAACCCCGGGGGGTACGGTGGGGTGCTGCCCCTGCCCTCTTGCTGCAGAACGCTGTGTTTGGTCTTGGCTCCCCCAGAACGGAACGGGGCAGGTGGGTGTGTCTGAGTGAATGTAAGACAGACCCTCTGACCCGCATGCCACACAGGGGCCCCGCTGGCCAGCCTGGCCCCACGTGGTGTCCCTAACAGGGATGGGTTTAAATCCGGAGAGTACAGGGATGAAAATGCATCATAGGCCTCTGGGGACATTTCTGAGGTCCTGCATGCCAGGCCTCACCCTGAGCAGCCCCCTGGGATGGGGGTGGAGGTCCCAGAGCCTACCCCATGGAGGGGCTTCTGCTTTCCACTGTCCCTTGCCTTTAGCTGGGCCCCAAGGGCATGCAGCTCAGGCCCTGCGCCAGTCTGCTGTTCTCCTGAATGAAGGTGCAAGGGCAGTGGACGAATGGATGAGGGCCCTCCTGCCTTTGGCTCACCCCACCCCCAGGCCTGAGGAAATGTTCTGGTCAGTCAAGGCTGAAGAGCCCCCATCGGACCAGCCGGCCCCTTTGTGGGGGGGGGGTGCTGGGAGCCAGCAGGCAGGGGATGGAGTCCTTTATTGGGCCCCTCCATGCCTCATGGGGTCCTTATGAGGGTTTGGTACAGGGACACTGGCTGGGCATGGAATGAGGGCCACTCGAGGGTCACCATCACCACTGTGCCCCTCCCCCCTGCCTGCCTCAGTTCACCCACATGCCAACGGTACAGAGCAAGGGGACCCAGTCCAACCCTTCCTTCCCCTGAGTCTCGATCTCCTCTCTGGCCTCGGGTAGGACAGAGCATCTTTGGGTCCCATGGATGCCTGTGGTGTCCCAGGCTTTGGGATCATCTTGACAGGGTTTAACTCCCCCAAGTGGGCCTCTGGCTCCCAGCACTGAGAGAAGTTTCCCCGTACAGCCTGAAGTCAGGTCTCCCTTTGGCTGTGTCAGGCACACCTGTGCTCCCTTCCTCCCTCTTAACGGGGCCTGGATGTGAGGGGCTGCTGTCGTGGGGGGGGGGGGCAAAGGGACAGAGCATTTTGGCCTCCTGGGAAGCACCTGCTGTGTGCCTGCTGCTGTTGGGGTCCCGATGGGAGTCACCAAACTGTGGGGCCACTGTTCCGAATGGGAGGTGCTGAAAGGCTGGGGGCATGCTGAGGCCCCTCGTCCAGCCTGGGGTCAGGGGAGACCTCCCAAAGCGATATCAGAACCTGGTCTTAAGGCAAAGTTGAAATTTGCCTAAGGAGCAGGGGAAGGATGGGGGGTGGGGGAGGGGAGGACTGAGAAGAGGAGGAGGCTTACAGATGGGGGAGCAGCATGAACAATGGCTTAGATGTCCTTGCTCCACAGTAAAACTATGAATACTGGCTTAAAAAAATGCAGATCCCTGGGCCCACCCTGATCAGGCACCAGGATCAGAATTGTTAGAATAGGGCCTGGGAACCTGCATTTTTGGCAAACTTGGCAGGTTTTCACTGAAATTACCACAAATAGCTCAAATGTCACAGGTGGTCACTCCCAATGCGTTATTCCTGAGCAACTCAGGTGAAGGGGTCATCTGGGCTCGCACGGAGCTGTTCCAGCTGTGCCCACTGCTCATGGCCTTCCCCGTCTGGGGCCCCTCACTGCTTATGGGGCAAGGCTTTGACCAGCTCAGGGTGGTGGCCTGGGAAGGGCTGTGGCATCTCTCTCCCAGGCACATGTCGAATAGTCCTGAGGGCCCAGAGTGGGCCCACACTGCCTGCCTGGTTTACCCTACCTAACCCTAGTGTGTGCCCAGGGCCCTGGCTGGATGTAGAGTGAGTCTCAGTTAGGGTTAACCCTAACTCTAACCCTTGTCCTCTCAGGGGCCCTGGGCTTGGGTCCAGACCCCGCCATTCAGGGCAGACTCCCCTGGGAGCTCTGGCCCTGGTGTGAACAGGATCCTGGTGGACCCACCCCCCACTATGGGGACTTGTCCAACCACCCAGTACCTTCCCAGACTGGGGTCAGCTCCCCTGCCTTTGTAAGGCACTTCCCTCCCTCTGTGGGCATCTGCTCAGAAGATGTGGGGATGACACTGGCAGAGTTGGGGGTACCTGGTGGGTGTTGGCCACATTCTTAGAGAGCCTGCCATGTCTGCTTTGTTCTCGGACTGTGGTCTCACTGCACAGGGAGACCAGATACTCTCGGGACATCCCATTGTCTGGAGCTCTATGGTGACCCCCAATTCAGGCTGGGAATCTCTAGGGCCTTGGGAAGTCATATGGCAACCTTGGAGGAGCTCCTTGGCAGGGACAGGGTTCTGCAGCCCAGCTGGGGCCCTCGGATTCCCACAGTGTGGGTGAACTCTGGGCACAGTTTGCTATCTCTGGCTGACGCACACTGTGGCCACACAGCCCAGGCCTTAGCAGGAGCTCAGACAGGGGCGTGCCAGCTGGACACTGGCAGAGAGCTTCTGGGAAGCAATATTGCCATTTTCTGCATCCTGAGTGGGGAGCAGCCTCTGTCTCTGACCAGCAGAGACCAGGCTGCCGGGGACCCCTGAGTCAGTGTTTCTCCCTTTTTTGGGCAGCGATCAGGAAGCGTTTCTGAAAAATCCATTTTTAAAGCAATTTGCACAATTGTTTTCCAGTTCCGAGGTTGGGAAGGATTCCACAGGAGGAGAGCGGAACTGCAGAACAATAGTCCCTTAAGTGCATCACCCATGGTCCGGATCCGTCCTGGTCAGGGGCCTCGGGTGTCCTACCACCCCACCCGGGCCTCCTGCCACCTGTGGGCCTCCTTGTCCCCACCCCTGCCCGGCCTCAGCTGTGGTCCCTCTGTCTGCACCCTCTAAGGCCTCTGGCTCCAGCAGTCACCTCCCCGCTCCAGGCAGGGACCGCACTCCTTCCCTGGACTCTTGTTCGGAGGCTCAGGTCTGGCAGGACTGGAGGGGGGGTGTTGAGTGCTGGCCTGTGACGGTGGGCTGGCCAGGACTCTCTGGGTCTGGGGGCGCCCCTGCTCCCACCCTGTCTCAGACAGAAGCCACACGATGGAGGAAAAGACGCTCCCGCCCGCTTCTACATCTGTACGCTCCCTTGTGTCCTCTACTTTAAGATTCCATTTTATTGAAACAATAGGCTAAGTGCATACAAAGCCAGATCGCTCTTCGAGGTTTATCATAAGCCCTCATCTCTATGCCTCCCCCTCCCTGGAAGCAAAGCCCTCCAGCTTCCCATCTGGTTTGGTTTGGGTCTGGTTTTATCAGTTGGTGTGTTTCTCCCTGTTTCCAAACGACATGCTCACCCTGCAGCATTTGAGGTTCAATTTCGAACACCGCCCCTTGACGTCCTCAGTGACAGGTGCGTGCTGAGCTCTCTCTGGGCCCCACGCCCCTTCCCACTCATCCCCCCACGCAGTGTGATCGCTGCGATCACATCTTGGATTATGTTCCTCTTCAATATTTATCAATATGTCAACGTAGGAGTGAATCTTTTCCATTGAGTTTAATCAATAAATCAATTCTCCAGTCAGATCAGGGCTGTGTCTCCTTCAATACGTCCCTCCCTCCATGGTGAGCTATGGTCATTCTTGAGCAAGACATTCTGCACTTTCCCATGTGTTAAGCCCCGCGTTCTGTGTGCTGAGCGCTTTGGGTCCCATTGCCAAGTTTTCCCCGAGCTTCTCAACAAAGTGGCGGGAGCACTCACTGATCCTCCTTGGTACTCCCTGCAGTGGTGCTGCTCCGGCCCAGTTTTCCAGGACACGCCATCTCCCTCCAGCTCTCTGTGGCTCGGCACCCACCTGGGAAACCTCTCTGTCCCCCTATGACCCCTGCATCCTAGAGCCTGGGCCTTCCTCTTTGCTGTCTCCCTCCCTCGTGGGGTGCATGGCCTTCAGGATGTCCTGGCTGAGGGTCCATGGACAGTGCCCTTCTGTGGGCTCTGCATAGCCAGAGAGCTGGGTATAGAATTTGAGGTGGGCATGCCCGCCTGACCCTGGGCACTCCATCCTCCCCCTGCTCCCAAGGTGACAACGGACAAATCCGAATTCCTTCTGATGTCCTGCAATCCTGGTTGGTGACTTATTTCCATTGTCTCCTGGGAACCGAGCTCCCAGAGTGTTGAAATTTCATAGTGATGTGCTGGGTGGCTCTTCTCTGTGCCTTGTGCTAGATGCTTGAGGCCCCTCGGAATCTGGCACACGGCCTTCCCCTGGACGTGCGGGGGTCTCCGTCTCTGGGTCCACGGGCGGGGCGTGCGCCTCTCCACCTTCTCTCCTGTTCTCCTTCCACACGGGGCCCTCTCCTCCACCACTTAGCTTCTAAGTCGCTCTGACTCCCCGCCACCCTCTCCACTGCTGTGCTCAGTGCGGAGCTCTTTCTGACGCCGAGAAGCTGGACATGCTGAAATGTGCTTCCCTGGAGCATTTGGTACGTGCCTTTGGGTTCTTTTTTTCCCAGGAATACTGTGGGATTTCAGGCGATGGGGCAGCCCTGGACCCACGGCCAGGTGTGGCGGTCCCTAGAGGGACAGCAGGCGGAGGACAGCCCCATCTGCTCCTGGAAGGGGATCCGTAGGCGCGTGGGGACCGGCCTCTAGAAGGATGCTGATTGCGAAGCTTCTGGTGATTCTTATTTCCTGGTGGCGAGCCTGGGGGTGACTTCCACTCCCTTCTGTTTATTTTTCTGCATGATCTGAATGTTTTCCTGCAAACATGTGCTGCCTTTTTAAAAGCCATTTTCATCTTGGAGGAAGAAAAATCACGCACTTGAATAAACCCCTAACTGCTTAAAAGCCTGGGCTGGCTCCCCACAGCTCAGCAAGCGCAACCTGACAAAGCATCCAGAGACTTCCCAAAGGGCACTCCCCTTCCTCCTGGCGCCAACCCCACCCTGCACCTGCTTGTCCCAGATTCACTGGGCCCCTGCTCCCTCTCTTCCTGGCAGTGCCTGGGTGGGGGGCACTGGCTGCCAGCGCTGCCCTGGGCCTTCCCCACCACAGACTCACTTGAACTGCATGACTGGGGGATGGGGGGGGGCACTCACCCATACTTGCCATCATGGTTAAGGATGTGGGCATATGGCTTGTCCTCTGGTCTTTTTAATGGGCTCTGAACAGGACCATGAGCGTGGATGGCTCACGGGGGATTTCTCTGCTGACACACACACGCAGGAGGCCCAGCAGGTGCTCGGGACTTAGTACTCGGGGAAGAGGCTTGTGAGCAAGGAGAGAGTCAAGTTTACGCGCAAGCAAGGGAAGCAAGCTGTGCGCGAGCATTACAGTTTCTCTTCTGGGTGAGAGACAGAAGCGGTCTGGAGGAGAAGAGCAGTTCAGCCCAAATAAATGCAAAAAGAACCAAAACCAAAACCAAAAAAACCCCCCAAAACCAAAACGGTTTATAGAGGGGTTAGGAAGGCTTTTATTTATCTGGGAAATTGGTGCTTTCCTTAACAAGTCAGAAAAGGGTTGCTCTGGAAGGCGGGACTAATTGTTCAGACCTCGGATTTTAATGGGTGTGTGTGTGTATAAATAGTCACCCCATTGTTCAAAGTAACGTTTAAATACAAGGAAGGAACCAATTTAATGTTTGCTTTCCTCCCCCTCCCCCTTTAGAGATAAGCTGGTTAATTGGGAGTTAATTTGTTTCGGGATTACTCAAGCCTCTTCTGTTCCAGCCCTGGGGGTAAAAGGTCTCGCTTCCAAGCCCGTAAAATTTCCACGCACAGCAGGGAGAGCTCCAGGATGGAGGGACAGCAAATGCCATTAGGAGCTGGATTTTATTTTATTTTCCTTCTTCGGGTTGAACTATCTGGGTCTCCTCCGTGTGTTTAAAAGCCATGAGGAGGGAGGGCTCTTCGGGTTGAACTATCTGGGTCTCCTCCGTGTGTTTAAAAGCCATGAGGAGGGAGGGCTTGGCCTGGGGGCTCTTGCGGCTGAGAAGGAGACCCAGGGGCTGTCAGCGGGGGAGGGAACTGAGAGAGGTCTCTTTCCAGGCTGGCCTAGAGGGAAGGTTCCGGGGCCTTCGGGGGCCAGTTATCAGCTAGCCCCGGGGCAGCCTCATCCTCAGGGCCTACCTCCTGGGGTGAATCCTAGGGCCCCAGGACAGAGGCAGGGGTGGGCCTGAAGGATTCTGAGGGGCCGGGCCTGCAGGCTCGCATCCATCTGGTCTGTGCCACCCTTCTGGGGGCCAGGCAGGGACCCAGGACACAGCCGAGGGGTGGGGCCAAAATGAAGTGTTCCTTCTAAAGGGGCAAACAGCCCATCTCTCTTCATCTCCAAGGCTGACAACTTGGAATGTGCTCTGGGCACAGGGCTCTGAGGAGGAGGAGGAGGCTGGTGTCATGGGACAAACAGCCGTGCCCCACCGGTGTGTGTGGGGGGTGCGGGGTGAGTCAGATGCAAGGCCTTCTGCTGCCCGGGCTGCTGTTTCTCAAAGCCTGTGGTTGATCCCAGGGCCCTGCCCTGAACCAAATGAAGGAGGGGGGCCTGGGAATCTGCATCCCACAGTGCCCTGGTGGGCGCGCCCAAGTCCAGGGACTGACATCCTGCAACATCACTCGAACGACGGATGTGTGGACTGATGCCTTCCCACAGTGGAGTGATGCCCTAAATGGCGGGAGGCCACCACTGGCCCACTTGAGGCCCGTCCTAGGGCAGGTGGCATGAGGAGGCCTTTCTGCAGGCCTGCTTTTCTGTCGTAAGCAGAGGGCCTGTGGGAAGGAAAGGCTGGGAGAGGACTGTCCTTCCAGGTGGAGGAAACAGCACAGGCAAAGGCCCTGTGGCAGGGGGCTGGGTGGAGAGTCAGGTGGGATCTGATGGAGGGTCAGGTGAGATGATAGGGTGGAAAATTGGTGGGGGTTTAGGGAGAATCAAGGGCTGTCTGTTTGGGTTGCAACCCATGCTCCCCATGGGGAGATAACAGGGGCTGAGTTCTCAAAAAATGAAGTCTTTAGGTAAGAGATGGGCCCTGAGGGAGGAGGTTCAGGAGAGCCCGAGTCTGGGAGTACCTCCCACCCTGTCTTGGCAGAGTTGGGGATGATCATTTTTCCCCTGGGCACACTGGACAGCAGGTGCAAAGAGTAGTATCCCGGGCCTCGCCAGGGTGGGCTGGTCAGGACCGGCCCACCCTCTGTGCGTGTTTCCCTTGCCTGGCCAACCCTTGCTGGATCTAAGGCCCAGAACAAGGGCCACCTTGCCTCAGTTAGCTCTGGTCACAACAGAGCTGTGTAAGGAAACATCACAGCACACTGGCTTACAACAGAAAACATTTTGTTCTTGCAAGTGAGTCTGCAGTTAGCTAGGGTTTGAAGGCTCGGAGCAGAGGAGAGCTGGGTCTAGGTGCAGATGTGGGCTCACCTCAGCTCTGAGTCCGTGTGTCCCTCTTTCCAGGAGCAGCGGACCACCCAGGCACGTCCTTCTCATCGTGGAGGTTGGAAGCTCCCAGACAAGCAGAATCATGCCCTGTTTCTTAAGGCTTAGGCTCCGAATGCCCCTGGTGTCCTTTCCACCCATCCTCCACCAGCCAGAGCAAGTCCATGGCCAGGCCCAGCATCACTGTGGTGCCCATGGGGGGATGGAGGGGTCTTTGCCATAATCTGATGTTTCACCTGCCTCCTCTATAAAGTTTCCCTGGATCCCCAAGAGACAGACAGCCACCCCCTTGGCATCCCAGGCACCCCCCCTTCATCCCAGCCTTACAAGCCTGCGGTCTGGGTCTGTCACTGCGCACATGGAGCTCCCAAGCTCCCCAAGGGCACTGTGACCCTCCCTGTCTGCACAGAGGAATGAAAGTAGGAGGGAGAGAGACAGAGCCACAGGCAGAGAGGAATAGAAACCAGAAGATGATGAGAAGTCTGGCTCCAGGGGCTGGGGGAGGGGTGCATTTCAAGAGCGTGGGGAGTGGAGCCGAGGACCTGCACTTCTGGGCTCTTCTGTTGCTGCCCCCGACTGTGGAGGCTGCTTGGCCCAAAGAGCCCCATGCAGGTGCCTGTATGCCCTGGCGTTGGGAAACATGGGCTCTGCACACTCGCCCTTTCCCCGTCTGGCGATCTGGCGATTGGAGAGCTGGCGATGGGAGAGCGTTCATTCTCTCTCCCGCTCTTCCTTCCTCTCTTATCCTCAGGCTCCCTGACTCCACCCACGAGGTGTGGGAGGTGGGCCCAGAGAAGGGGAGCAGGCACCGGGAGCACCCACGGTGTCCTGGGAGCACCTGTGGAACGGAGCTGAGCCACCCCAGGCTCTGCACACAAAGGGGCTTGCTTTTGTCATGAAAAATGTGAGCCTGGATCTCAACACCTCCGAACGCCTTTAAAAGGAGTAATTGCTTGACTGCAATTATTTTAGGAGGTTTAACTAAGCCACATGGGTGATTTTAAGAATCCTTCTGGAGCTTAAAATTCCGCCCACGGCCTCCAAGAGTGGGGGCCCTGAGGGGTGCCCAGAGACCCACGTCTGCGAGGCTCCGGGGACACTTGGCTCTGTGGCGCCCCAAGAGGGGGTCTTAGAGGGGCTTCTGGCAATGAAGTCAGCTCCACCCAGGGAGGCAGAAGGGTTTAGTTGTCAAGGAAACGGCCTCGATGCACTTGGAGGGAGCTGGGCACCTCCTGGCCCAGAGTGGGCCGGCCTGAGGGGCGAGGGGTGCTGTGCTGTTGGGAGAGCAAAGACAAGGAGGGGGTGGGGAGGACAAGGGGATTTTTCTTGGTGACAAGGGCTTTCCTGAGCCTCTGAATCCTCTCTGATCAAAGGGGGCAAGAACCTTCCTTACCGGGTTCTTGCAGGGAGTCAGTAAGAAAGTGCACAGGCAATGCTGGACCAGGACTGGCAGAGAACGCACCTCCTCCCCAGATGCCCGCTTGACTCTCTGGTTCTGGGAGCAGCTCACCTTCTGAATCAGGGGTGACGTGGGAAACCCCAGCCTCGAGCTTCTGGAGACGCTCCCGACATGCGCCCCAAACAAGGCAGAGCAGGATGCAAACTCGAACCTGCCCCAACCACCTGGGGACCTGCCCCTGCCCCTGACCCCAGTGTGGGCAGACACTTCAAGCAGATGCTGGGTGACGATTTACCCGAGAATCTACCCGAAGCAGTGCAACACAATTTTCGCACGTGGCAGGAGGAGAGGAGTGCTGAGTTCGGTGGTCAGGGGGAGGGGACACGGTGTGCCTCGAGGGAACAGCCTATACTCCATAGCTGAGCCCGTGTTTAGAGGAGGACTCTGAGGCATGATTGCAGAAAGCATTTGCCCGAGGCCTCTCAGAAGCGGGAGGCCAGAACGGTGGGGCCTGGCTCAGACCAGGCCTTTTCCAGTGTTGAGACCTCATGCTGGCTCGTGTCCCTCCTGGCAAGAACAGCACCGAGCACCTCCGCCCAACCTGCCAACAAACCCCATTGCATGCTCTGAAAGAAAGCTTGGCCCAGCAGGCGGTCCCTGCCTGGGGACCCGGAAGGCGGGGCTGTGGGCCAGGAGGGTCATCACGCAGGGCAGGTGCCCTTCCACTAGCCTGCAGAAGGTGGCAGGACCATGCCACCGTCTGGCTCCTTGAGAGCTTGACAGGCTGCTTCTGCACGGCACCCATACCCTCCCAGTCTTTTTGACCCTCCTACCCAGGAGCTCGGCAGGAGGGAATACAGTGACTGGAGAGGTGGCCTCTGACACCGGCCTGTGCCGAACACCTCACGGCTCCTCCCTGTTCTACCGAGAATGTTGGAGCCATGTTCCACCAAGGTCACTGGACTGGCTCCATGCCGGGGCCGCCAAGTTCAGGGGCCCACAACCCTCATCGGCTCACTGTCCGCCTCGCCCAGAGTGGCATCCGCTGGCCCTCTCCCCACGTCCCTGTCCCCTGGCCAGAATTCTTCCTCATGGTGGATGTGGCCAGCTGAACCGTCCCCCACTGCGGCTGGGGAGATTGGAGTGAGTCGGGCTCAGGGCCGCGTTTGAGCAGCACTGGGCCTGTGGCAGTCCCTTCCTAAGACCCTCTCCTATGGGTCCCTCTGATGAGAAAGAGTGCTGTTCTTTCGCTCCTTGAACCAGAGACCCTGCGGAGATCAGTCCAGGCTTAGGCCCCCAGACGGTGATCAGGGGTTGCTGTCCTTGACCTGCTCGGAGGGCAGAGTCCAGGACAGTCATTAAAAAAGACCTGTGGGCAGGTCATATTGACCAGTGCAAACTGCTTTGTCATTTATGGTGTCATTTAAGTCAACACCCACCCAGCTGGTGTGGCTGTCTCCTCTTTCTTCTGAGGGAAGAAAGTCATGATGCCACAGGAATGCTTCCCTCCCCACAGCAACACGACTCAGCTGGGTTTCCTCCTCGGCCACCGTGAACCCCTGCTCACGGGGACCCCGCACAGAGCCGGCTCCTGGTGCCATCCAGCTCCCGCCAGCACATGACCTCAGGCCAGACAGTCCCAACCATAATGAGTCCTCTGGCCTCAGCGCCCCCATCTTCTCTCCGTCCACTGGGAAGGAGGATCTTCGGGGGTCAATAACGTCACAATCCGCTGAGACCTCAGCCTCTGGCCACAGATGCTTGTGGGTGGTCACCGTCTAGGGAAGGACCCTGGGACCCCAGCAGGAGGGCCCCACCGCCTGCCCATGTGCGGATCACCAGTGCCTCCAGAGCCAGCAGGGGAGCACAGCAGGAGGCTGTCCCCCTTGTCCATAAGACAGCTGGAGACTAGACATTTTGAGCTCCCATGTGGTCGGGACAGTCTGGCTGGTTTCCGGGACCACTGACCCTGGCATCTGCCCTTCTCACCAGGTAACGGGAATTTGCCCAAATGCTCTCGCCAAGCACAGTGACTTTGCCGGTTCATTTGCTGCTTGGGCCGCACTGATGAAGGCACAGCGCCCGGCACCAGCAGGAGGGTCTGTCCTCTCCACTTGGGTCCCAGCCACGAGACGCCTGCCCCTGCTGCATCCACGGGCTTCCCCCCACCTGCTCACTATGGGTGGGATGCGGGTGGTTTCTGTGTTCTTTGCTTTTTCTTATGTTTTCCCAATTTTGTACAATGCAACTAACTGGCTTATTTTTAAAATCAGAAAAGAAAAAATGCAAGATGAGGGGTTCTTCCCTCATGGTGACGGAAACTAACCACGTTCCTGACAGCCCTTTGGGGATGGCCTCCTGTCCCAGTTGGGGTGGGGACACACACAATGTGCGGGTCCAGAGGCAGGCTGCCTCTATCTCTCAGCACACGGAGATGAGCGGGAAGGCCCGGACCTTCCTTCCAGTGGGTTACAGCACAAGAATTGCTGCTTCCTCTGTGATGCCTGGCGACCCGGAACCTTGGCACCCAGTACACACACCGGGCACATGCTGCTCTCAGACCCCTCCCACAGCCTTGCTCTCTTCCTGGTCTCCCCGGTCTGGTCTGCTGCTCAGAACGGACTGTGACATCCTGCCTCTGGATTTTCCCAGGCATGGTGTCCACGCTCTCATAGGGTTCCCCTTGCTCCCCAGAGGAAAGCCCTGAGCTCGGAGGGGAACAGTGACCTTCCCAAGTCCTTACAGCATCAGAGCCCTGAGACAAGGGCTGGGGCTCAGGAAAACAAGGGAAAAGTTTCTGACCCTTCCTCACCCGGCCGAAAAGAAACCCCACCTGGGCAGAAGCCCTTTCCCTCTTAGCTGCTCAGAGAACTTTGCTTTCTGCCCTGCCTGTTGGCCTGCAGGGCTGTTTGTACACATGTGTATCCCCCACTAGACTGAGCTTCTCCAGGGCAGGACTGCACCTGCCTCCCCTCTGCGTGGATGGAGCCCCGACTGTGCTTACCTATCCAGTCCGTCCATCCCTCTGCCATTCACCTGGGGCCCCGGGCCAGAATGGGAGCCACAGGGTAGACCCACAGTGTGTTTCACCCTACCAGGTATCAAGCCCCTGGGGTGGTCCAGAGGGTCATGGGGTCTACCTGGGATGCCTCAGAAGCAGGCAAAGCAGCATTGTCACTCCCATGAAGAAGGCCACATGGCTCACTTTTTCACTCTCATCCCTCCATCCTTCCATCCATCCATCCTTCTGTCCATCCATCATCCAGCAGCCACCCATCCATCACTGACTAGCAGTTACTGGCCACACCCTGTGTCAACGATTAATGAACAAACCATAGGCTCTGCTCTCTCCAGAGGTCTCGGAACCTCAGAACCATCTATGGCTCCCCAGTTGTTTGGCACTCCTTGTTCTCCATTGGCTGATTGTGGAGAAAGCTTGTTGTTTGTTGGTGGATCCTATCCCTTGCGTTTCGGTAGCTACTTAACTTAATCTAAAGCTGTGGCCTTGGTGGAACTGATTTCAAGGGAGAAGGAAATAATATTCCATTAAAGTCACTGATAAATTGATCGTCCAATTTCCGTGAGATCTCAGAAGTGGGGATGCTAACGACCACGCGGACTGAGTTTCCGTCCTTGGGCTGCTCAAGGTCTGTGTCAGCCCCGGGCTGAAAGCTGCTGCAAGCGCTGGGGTGTTGGGGAGAACGGGGCAGACAATGAATATTTGAAGCTCTGGGATTCCCAGGGCACAGATTTGGCTCCCAGAGTGCTTCTCACTGTGTTCCTCCCCATAGAGCACGGAGTTCAGCCCCTGATGCCCGACAGCGTGGGTCCTACCTGCAGATCTGACGCTCTGAGCCCACCCCCTCCCCGATGCTGAGGCTCCCCGAGGAGCAGCACGCATAACCCCTCTTCCCATCAAGACACACATGGGAGAGGCAGGTGGGTCCTCGTTCTTTGGGTTCTCAACTCACCCTACGCTCTGCTCCCAGCTCCTGGTTCCCTGTGCTCCGGAGGGGGCCACTCACAGGGCGGCCACCCCCAGGGCAGACCCTCTCCTGTCCCCTGAGGGCATCCACCGTCCTAGCTTCCCAGGACTTGGGGAGGACTCAGTCCTGCTCACATGGCTGTCTGCACCTGCACTGGGGACACGGACGAACTGCCACCGAGTGTGAGACAGTGATGGTGGGGAAGGCTGGGGGACACTGGAAATCCCTCTCTCTCTGCTTATTTTGTTAGGACTAAAGCTGCTCTAGAAAATCATAACTACGTACCTAATAACACACAAATGTTCCCAGCATGACCCTGTGTTGTCTCCTGTGTCCCCTGGACCCTGGCGTTTTCCTCTGCAGCCACGCAGCAGGGAGGAACTAGGCCAGCCACCCCCGGCCCCCTGACCCGGGGGGCATCCACAGCACAGTGCAGGATCGGGGTCAGGCTGGGACTACTGTGGATGTGGAGGAGCCGGAGTAAACCCGTTCCAGGTTCACTGCATTCCCTGGGGACCTGGGCTCATCCCTGTGACACCCCGATCCTGGCAGGACAGCGTGGGCCTCCGTATGGGACCAGCGGTCAGGAGCAGACCAGCCTCCGTGGGAGTGTGTCCTTGGTTCAAAGGCTGGCCTGACCGGCCGCCTGCCTGGCCCGTCACCCCATAGGAGGTCCGGGTGTCCTGTCCCTCAGGAAGAGCGCGTGCAGGGATGCGGGTCTTCAGCCTGGAGCTGCTCCTATCTAGTCTTAACACATAGTTCTGGGTGCTCTGTCCTGGAGGCCGGGGGTCCCCGACACTATCTGCACGAGGCTGCGGCTTCCTACCACCAGCGCCCCCCTGTTCGCTCCCCTCCCTGGGATTCCGCACAACTCCCCTGGAACGGTGTCCCGGACTGAGTCTGGTTTCCTTGAATGATGGGGACCCATGGGCTCCTTCCGCCTGCCTGAGCCGTGGTGGGGACCTGCCCTCACCCCTTCAGTCGCCCTAGCAGTTAGCCTCCATTGCTGGCGTGGCCGGTGGCTGAGCCGCGTGCGCTGGGGGACCGGGAGCAGACGGACGCTGTGTGCCTCCCAGACAAGAGGAGCTGGTTCTGTTTCCAAGGAAACTTCTGCGCTTCTCCAGACATCAATGGGCTGTTCTTCATCAGCCTGTCTCCTCCTGGGCTTGCTGAGGACAGAGGCAGCAACGCAGGAAGCGAACAAGCATGTTCTGGAGCCTGGATGCCCACCCTCAGTCTGATGGAGCTGCTCCTTCGAGGGGACTGTGTCCCGACGCCGAGTCGCCCTGCTGTGCTGGCTGGGCTGCCTGCTCCTGGACACCCCGCAGGAGCTGGGGCCTTCAACAACAGCGCAACCGGCAGTTCCCCATTGGCTAACACGGAAGGGAGCATGACCCAAAAGGAGGACCACCCTTCGCTGGCTCTGGCCCTTCCCTGCTGCGTGTCTTCGGGCAAGTTTATGAACCTCTCCGAGCCTCTGCTCCTCATCTGTGACACTGGGATGATCATAGTGTCTCCCTCAGAGAGGTGGCTTCAAGGGCAAGTAAGTTATTGGGTGTACACAGCAGCCCCCGGTTTAGAAGGAGTTCTCAGTGAATATCAGCTGGAAGAGATGTTCACCACCTGTGGGAAGGGGGAGAGTGGTGGCTTCCAGAGGGCTCACTGGGTGCACAGCGCCCAGCAGGTGGGGTCAGTGGTCTGTGAAGGAGGGACACCTGCCCTGCCGGGAGGACACCTGCTCTTCAAGGAGGCTCCCTCCACGGGATGGGATGAACAGGCAGAGAGGACGCTAAACTCTGGGGATGACAGGCTTGGCATCCTGAGTGGTCCGGAACGGAGCTCCAGGGAGTAGGGACCCTCCTTGAGCCGGGGCTGGCTGGTGGGCACCGTCCTGGGGATGGTGGGACTGAAGCCGAGGCCAGCACAGCCTGACTCCTAGGGCCCCTGTCTGCCTGCGGGCTTAGATCTGGCTCAGCACAAGGCAGGGACCATGGGGACGCCGCTGGCCCCAGAGATCAGGGTCAGAAATTTCACAGATCAAGCACCTCATAGGACTCTGGAGAGATTTCTCCAAGTAATGAGATGTACATGGGAGCCCGGATCAGAGGCAGGGATGGCCACCAGCGGAGGTCAGCACCGCCTCTCCCAGGCCTAAGGAGGGCACAAGGGTCAGATGTTATCCTCCTGCAAGTGTCAGCACCATCCCAATGTCCCGGACCCCAGACATGGCCAAGCTGTTCTGCTCACAGCCTATGGGGCTTGAAGAAACACCCATATCCACATGAAATCTGTTGCATTCTCAGCCATGCGGACTGGGGTCTGGAAGCAAGCCAACCAGCAGAGACTTGAGCCCAGGGTGCACTGTGTGGGCGCAGATCCGGGCCCCGGCTCCCAGCGACTTCCTCACACATCAGATGGCACTTTAAGGACTAGGCAGGACAAGGAATCTGACCTTAAGACTGTGGTCCTTGGCCGTGTCCACACCTGGGGTCTCAGGGCTCTGACCCACGGGTGGCCACGTCTGTTGTTTATCTGCCCTGTACCTGGTTTGCTCGGCACCCTCCGAGGGTTCCAGGGACCCCAAAATCCTGATAATCACAGCAGGGCATAGCGTGCTGTTGGGGAAGGTGGGGAGAACCGTGATCAGAGGTCGGGAGACTTCACCCAGTCATCTGTGTGACACTTGGCTGAACCCTCTGGCACTCAGCAGAAGCCAAGCAGAAGGAGAGAGGTCGGTGCGCCCAGGTGTTTAGTGGAATGAAACTGATTTACTAGAATGTCAGGCCCCAGGAGGCCCAGAGCTGACAGAAGCCGCAGGCCAGGGCCAGCACCCTGGAGACTCCTAGTCCCAGAGAGGATGAGGCCCAGCATGGCCAGGCAGACAGCAGGTGGCTGGGCAGAGGGGGAGCAGGACGGACTGGGGGTTCAGGAGGGGCAGGGCTGGCACAGGGAGACCGCAGCCTGCATCCCCTGAGTGGTGGGCCCAGCCATCGGTTTTGGGGTGGGGTTCGACTTGGGAGTGTGGGACATGTGGTGAAGCTCTGACCTTCACAGCTAGTCCTGTGACCCCACCCCGACTCCTCCTCGCCCCAAGCCTGGCTTGGCTTGGAAAAGCATGAGGATCCATGGAGGTTTAGACGGTTGGGCACATAAACACTGTTGAGGGCTGGCCCTGCATGTGTGAAGGGGCCATCCCCTTTCCGCAGCCCTGGGACTTCCAAGGAGACTTCTGGAGACCGCAGGGCAAGTGGGCTTGCTCCTTCCTTTGCTCTAAGTCTATCACACAGGAGGGCTCCATGACATTGCCATTCCTGCCTCAGAGCGGTTGCTTCTGGGTCATAACCCTCTTCCTGCAAGCTGCCTTTTCCAGAGACCTCTCTGCTGTGGGGACTTTTGTGCCATCCTGGGCCATCCTCCTCCCTGTGGATCCGGCTCGGATCTGGGCTCCCACCTCCTGGGTGGCCCACAGACTTAAGGGGTGGCTGCCCCACTGGGGCTGAGGTGTGTGAACAGGTCTGGCCTCTAATAAAGCCGCTTGCCATGTTTCCTTAGAAGCCCAGAGGCACAACCAATGATACTGCTCCTTCCAGGGAGCCCTCCCAGATCCCAGGCAGGTGAGACACGGTGCCTTCTGTGGGTCCATATCATGTACCATTTGACTGTTTTTCCACTGGGCGGAGAACCCCTCTAGGATGGGGTCCCAGACCTTGGCCCAGGTGGGCTCTGCCAGACCCCTAGTCTTCAGGCTCACTCAAGCTTTAGCAAAGAGACCTCTCCTTAGCCCAGTCCTTGGGCTTATAAGGTCTCAGGATCTTGACTGGCCTGGCAGGGAGAGTGGGACTCTGAGACCTGCTCTCTGGACTGCACAGAAGCTCTTCCCCAGGGAAGAGCTGCAGCCCCCGGCCTGGTGGTGTTTGTGGTGAAAGCCCACGACCCTGGGTGCCTTCCAGGTCAGGGACATCTTGTCCTGAAGCCCAGCAGCAACAGGGCCAGAATGGCAATGTGATTCCTCCCGCCCGTGGGCTCTTTCCCCAAACAGCCTTTCCATGGGGGGCCGGGGTGGGAAGGTCTCCCAATTTCCCAAGCGAATCAGAGGTAAAGCAGGTCGTGGCCACCATTAGCACAGGACAGAAGCCAGTTCTGCTTGTAATTAGCCACTCTGCCCGCAAATTGGGTGACCCGCCACTTGTGAACTTGACCCCCACTAATGATCAACATGCCACCTGCACACGGGATGATGCGGTCAGCACTAGCCACCCGGGTGGCACACAAAGCATGGTGGGTGTGAGCATCTCACGTCTGAGTCCCAGCTCGGGTCCGTGTGCCCAGCAAGGTTTCCTGCTCCTGGGGCCTCGTTACTTCTCCCAGGTCATCGAGAAAACAGATCCTATCCGTACTTGTAAATCTGCTCCAGGCACAGAAGCCAATTCTCAAAAACCTCTGCATACGCATTGTGGTTCCAGAAGCTCTGTGCCCCGGGGCCTGCCCTGCATGGGGGAGCAGAGGGAGAGCCCTGGCCTGTGGCCCCGTGGTGCTGCATCAGCCAGAAGGGTGTCTGGGAGCTCCTCACCTTGGAGTTGAGGAGGCCGGAGCAAGACTCAACCGGGAAGCCCCTGGAAGTTGAATAACACTGCCCGGCTTTCCTCTCCTGTGGCCGCTGGGATAGATGGTCCAAACCTAGCGGCTTTGACAGTGGACATGTATCATGTCACAGTTCTGTGGGTCACGAGTTCTGTGCACGTGGCTGCTTCCCATGTGGCTGGTTGCATGCTCAAGGACAAAGTAAAGGTGTGGGCCAACTTATGCTCTGCAGGGGTGGAATCCAGTTCCAAACTCCGTAGGTTGCAAAACTGAAACTGAGTTCAGTTTCTTGGGTTTGTCTTGGTTAATTTTATGTGTCAACCTAGTTAGGCCACAGCACACAAATATTTAGCCAAACACTTTTCTAGATGTTGCTGTGAAGGTGTTTTTAAAACAAGATTAATATTTGCACTTGTGGACTTTGAGTAAAGCAGATTATCTTCTATAATGTGGGTGGGCCTTGCACAATCAGTTGAGGGTCTAAGGAGAAAATATGAGGTGGAGGAAATTCTGCCTCCAGACTCCAGTTGCAACACCAGCTCGCTCCTTCCTGGTCTCCAACCTGCTGGTCTACCCTGAAGATTTCAGACTTGTCAGCCCCACAATCATGTGAGTCAATCCCTCAAAATAACTCTCTCCGCCTCTGTACGCACACATCCCATTGGTCTGTTATACATGGCTGCGGAACTGAGTCCCCACCCCTTGCTGACTTCCAGCCAGGGCTCGCCGGACATCTGAAGGTGGCCTGAACTCGTCACGCTGCCCCTCCACTTTCCCACCAGCAATGGCAGGGGGATGGCAGGGGGGTGGCCAGCTTTGGTCATGGGCCACCCTTGGACCTGGAGCGGGGTCAGTCTAGTGGAGTACAATCAGAGAGCAGAACGGGGTGTGTTCCCCATGGAACAGAAAGGTGAGGGGACTGGTGAGGGCTGACAGGCAGGGGGCTCACACCCGCGAGATGATCCCTAGGGTGTGAAGAAGAGACTGTCTTCAGTGAGTCAAAGGAAACTTGCAGTGAATAGTGAAGCATCCCGGGCATTAGTCCCATGGGATTCAGGGATGCCCAGATCCTAGGGCTGTGCAGGGGGCATTGCTGGCTCCGGAGAGAAGGCTACGGTCATAGCCGAGGCACAGGGCAGCCCCAGAGAAACCGCAGCCTACACGGGCCCTACAGGGAAAGTCCTCATCTCTCCTGTCACTGCACTCTCTCTGGGGGCTTCGCTGGCCAGACCCAGTGAGAAGCCGAGGACAAGGGGGGTCCCTTGCAGCAGCCACCATGTCCGGGGCCGGGGCGGGGGGCAGGTGGTGAGCAGGATCTGGAGGGGCAGAGAATAACGGGCTCACAGCTCAGCCCTTGCTCACCAACCTGCAGCTGTCAGTTTAACGAGAAACGTTCACAGCCCGTGTGAAAGAAACCATAAAACACTCCTGCGAGGCCCACAGAGACCCAAAATAGGGAGGTCAGGACATTCCAACATCATCAAGATGTCAGTTCTTTCTAATTTAGGGTATAAGTTTAATGTGATCCTAATAAAAATTCCAGCGAACATTTTTCTATGGAGCTTAGCGTTGACACTGAAGTTCATATGGAAAAATAAACATGCCAGACCAGCTAAGGAAACTTTGAAGGGGAAGCACTGTGTGCGGTGGGGGACTGGCCCCTGAGGACAGCTAAGGCTCTGCAGGGAGTGGGCCTCCAGTGGCAGGATGGGGGGCTGGCCTGGGGATGGGGACGTCCTGCAGTGAGAACGGTGTGCGCCAGTTGGCACTAGACTCAAAGGCAACAAAATAAAAAAGCAAACAGGCAGGACTGTATCCTGCCCAGCTCAGGGCATCATCCACAAAATGCAAAGACGACCTAGGGACGTAGAAAGACCACTTGTAGGCGTATATGGGATCATGGGTGTCTAAAATATGCTAAGAGCTCACAGCTCAGTAGCCAGAAAGGCAGGAAGAGGGATCGCTCGTGACAGAATGGACGGAGGGGGTGTGAGGGTGAGCTGGCACCGCAGAACCTGTCACCCCGTGATCGGCAGCATTGACTCAGCTGATCTGGCTGACTGGGGGGGGGGTGTCCTGATCCCCCCTCACGGCTCTATGTGTGTCCCTCCCAAGGCTGTACGTTTGGCTGGAGAGGCCGCCGCTCCCCGATAGAAGAGGACCGTTATATGAGTAGCTCTGCTCCCCTGCTAGGACCGCCAACCAAGCTCTCAAGGTCCTTTTATAGGAGGACGTAGGTTCATCAAGCTTCCAAGACTGCTGACACAGCCCAGTGAGGTGCTGCAGGTGGCATTCTGCCTTCAAAAAGAAGAAAAGAAAAGGACAGAAGAACAAAACAGACATTTCTCCAAAGGAGACATCCAGAGAGCTAACAGACCCATGAAGAGATAGACGCTCAACATCCCTCATCACCAGGGAAACGCAAATCAGAACCACAGGGAGACACGCCCTCACACTTGTCAAGATGGCAGCGGTCAGAAAGGTGAGAGTAGGGGCTGGTCTGGATGTGGAGGAAAGGGGACCCCCGAGGACTGCTGGGGGCACATGAGATGGTGCCGACCTTCTGCACAACAGGATGGAGGCTCCCCAAAACATTGAAGACAGAACTTCCCTCCACTCCAGCCATCCTGAGGGAGGGTACCTCTCTAAAGGGAATGAGGACAGGATGTCCATGCAGGACCTGCAGCGCCATGCTCGCTCATGCCAGCCTGGACTGAGGAGCAATCCCGGTGTGCACCCGGCAGAGGAGGGGGGCCGATCCATGGTGCAGGTGCACAGCTGAGTGGTCCCTGCCGGGAGGAAGAGGACAACCAGGCCGTTTCGCATGACTGGATGGACCGGGGCGGTGAGGGTGCGGTTCTCCTGAGCTACGTAGGCCAGGTGGAGAGTGACTATTCCTGCGCGGCGTCCCTTCTGTGTGGAAACCGAAACAAGCCAAACTCCTAGGCACACAGTGCAGAGGGTGGTGGCTGGCACTGGGGCCAGCGGCTGGGCAAAGGGCACCAACACTCACCTGTAGGATGGATAAGGTCTGAGGACCTCGTGTGGGGTGTGACAACCACAGGTGACACCACTGTGTTGTAGAATTGAAATCTACTAAGAAAGTGGAGCTTAAATCTCACCCAAAAGAAAGATAAATATGAGATAAATACGTGAGGGGACAGATGGGTCACTTAAGTCGGTGGGAAATCTTTCCACGGTGCGTCCCTTCATGGGACATCACGATGTCCGCTCAAAGCATCTTGCGGTTTTGTTTACCGGTGGATGTGCGGCGCATTCAGGAGGGCAGTGCAGTGAGCAAACTGTGCACATGTGCATGGGCCCTGCAGGCACGGCCCCAAGGCAGGGTCTCGCAGGGTTGAGGGGGCTCGCCAGGCAGTGGGGGTGCTCTCAGAGTATATTCTCGAGTGACAAACTCCAAGCACAGCACGGGCACAGTGTGCTGCCTTGTGTCAACGAGCAAACAGGAGTAAGAAAACAGGCACTTGCCTGCCTGTCTTTGAATGAAGACACACAGGAAAGCGATCAGGTGAGCTCAGTGCCTTTCCTGCAGTGCTGGCTTTGGGAAGCGTGGCCACATTCTGCATATTCAACCCAACTCAATGCAATTCAGTTAACAGGGGTGAGGCAGGGGAGGAACAAAGCCAAATGCAAACCGGAAAACAATACACTCACTGGACTCTATTCCACATAAAGAGCGGCCAGGGGTAAGAACGAGCTCAAGTATCCTGAGAGCTCAGTACTTACCAGCATAGGCTCTGTCCTGCACACAGTCTGAGGGCAGAGGTGGGGGAAAGTGAACACACTTCCTGAATACCGTGTAGTGGCATTGTTCTTTCCTCTCGCAGTAAAATGGACAAAGCAACTCTGAAGACACTGTGGTGTATTACAGGATTGCACACAGGAGATGATGTGTCCATGTTGTTGGAAGTCGGGAGGCAAGCATGGGACAGGCAGGACAGGAAGAGCCCCTGTGGAAAGGGACCGAACTAGAGTTCTCCGTGTGAAGTCATGATTTCCGAGATGTGCACGTGTGGGACTTTGCCTTTGTGTGTCTGTGTGTGTGCATCACCTCATGTGTGCATATATACACAGTTCCTAGGTTGGTCTGCCAAGGCCTGGCAGACCCTGTGGTGTGATCTGGGCTCCCAGAGCTTGGTTTCTAATCCATTTCCCACTGAAAGGAACACAGGGCTTCTTGGAGAAATGACTGATTCTAGGACTGGGCAGGAAAAGCACAAAATGAGCCTGGAACATCTTATGATGCCAGGAATTAAGGAGGTGCTAAAAAAAAAAGAAAGTGTGTGTGTCACAAAGACTCAGGAGCCAACTTCGTGAGGCTGCCCTCGCCAGAGTGCAGAATGATCTGAGCACAAGAATAATGAAGTGGGCTGTAGGTGCTCCTGCTGATGGTGGAGGGTGGATAGGTGGGTAGGTAGATAGATGGTAGATTGATAGATGGTATGTACATACATGGGTGGACAGATGGATGGTTGGTAAATGGTTGAGTAGATGGATGGATGGTGGTTGGATGGTTGAATGGATGGATGGGTGGTGGATGAACGAATGGATAGATAGATGGTAGATGGTAGTGGATGGATGAATGGACAGATGGTAGATGAATGGATAGATAGATAGATGGTGGATAGAAGGATAGATGGATGGATGATGGATAGTTGGATGAATGGTTGGGTGGATGGTGGATGGATGGATGGATGATGGATGGATGGATGGATGATGGATGGATGGATGGTGGATGGATGGGTGGATGGATGGTTGGATGATGGATGGTTGGATGGGTGGGTGGAAGGATGCATGGATGGATGGGTGGATGGGTGGTTGGATGATGGGTGGATGGATAGGCAGATGGATGCATGGATGGATGGGTGGATGGGTGGTTGGATGGATGATTGGATGATGGATGGGTGGGTGGGTGGTGGATGGATGGGTAGGTGGTTGGCAGAGGAGTTGGGAGACATGTGGCTGTAGTAGGGTAATAGAAGCCAACTGTTTAAAATGGGGGAGTGCTAGGTTTGAAAAAATCAACACTTTGCAGCTAAAGATTGGGTCAGCAAGAATCATTAATGGAGCTAAATCTAGGGGGAAATTTTGTTGAGAAGGAGACTATTTCCATGGTCTTAATGTGTCTCTCCCAGACTGTTCATCAGTTGCAAGGAAATGAAGGGTAATTACACAGCAGACAACTCAGACAATTCCTTGACCAGCTCATCAAAAATAACACCACCAGTGAGAGGCCTCTTGGGCTCTGGATGAGGAACCTGGAGAAAGATACATCATCTGTGTGTCCCTGCAGCTGAGAAAGTATGCGCCGAATCTAATCATGAGGGAACAGCCAAAAACCTAAAGCAAGCACTCTTCTATTAAGAAAAGCACCGTATTCTTCAAAAATGTCAGTGACATAAACGACAAAAAAAAAAAAAAAAAAAAAGACTATGGGAATGTTTCAGATGAAAGGAAGCCAAAGAGACCAGATGAATGAACACCTGACCCTAGAGTGGTCCTGGACTGGATAGGAAGGGTAAAAAGGGGCTGTCGGGGCAGCTGGCAGGATGGGACTGCGGGTGCTGGACCGCGAACAGGTGTCCCTTCTCTGTGGTTCAGTACAATCGGCCACAGCCCTGTCTTCGAGGGCGAAGGGCCATGATGCAGGCAGCTTGGTCTGAGTTAGTTCAGAAAAATCACACCCCTCCCATAGGGAGGGAGATGGTGCGGGGTGGGGGGCACGGGGGAGGGAGGAAGGAGAGAAAGGGAGGGAGGAGGAGGGAGAGGAGAAGGGAGGGGGAGGGAGAGGAGGAGGGAGGATGAGGAAGAAGAGGGGGGAGGAGGGGAGGAGGAGGGAGAAGACGAGGGAAGAGGGAGGAGGCAGGGAAGACAGAGAGCAAATGATAAATGGGGTAAAATGCCAGCGATAATTGAACACAGGTAAAAGGTATATGGTGTTCTCTGTACTATTTTTGTTCTTGTAACTTTTCTGCACTTCAAAATTATTTCCAAATGAAATGTTAACAGAAGAAAAAAAAAAGCAACAACCTTCTCTCCCACCGAGTGTGAGTGGGGCGTGGGCTAGCACACGCGTGTAAATCTGTGCTGTTTGCAGCTGGCCCGTGCCCCTGCCCAGCACCCGCCCCCCTGCCCCGTGAGAATTACACAGCATGCATAGCGAGGACGGTCATCAGCTGCTCTAACAACGAACCCCCCGGGCCCGGGACTTCCTCTACAGAGCGTTTACCAGACCTTGTTCGGACTGCACAACGGTCCTCACATATACACATAAAGGGTCAGATTTGGGTTATACAAATTATGCCTTAATGCAGTTGTCAAACAGTTTGAAAAGGCGGGGGGCTGGTTATACTATGTATTTTGCTGAGGTAAAGACGCCATGGAATCAGAAGATTTCAGGCTTTGGGAATTTCTCAAATTGTGGTCCGTCCCCAGGGGATCCCAATCAGGTTGAGGTCTGGCTGTTCCCACACACCTGGGCTGGACCTCAGAGCACGTGCCCAGCGTGGCACTTCTGAGAGGTGTGGGGGGCTGCTCATGTCTGGTGTTTCCAGGCGGTCCCACTGAGAAAGAGGAGTCAGCAAGCAGGGGGCCCTCCCAGCTGGGTGCTTGCCCTGCAGGCCATGAACCCCGAGCATCCCTGGTGGAGGCTGTCATGGGGTAGTCCGTACACACCTGTGCAGGAGAGGAGACCAGGCAGGGAGGTAGCCAAGCCAGGACCCCAAATCCTGCACAGAGGTACTGCCATGCCCACCTGCACAGTAAATGAAGGGGACATACCTGTGACCTCACACCTTCCACCAGCAAAGATAGCTTTTTCATGGAGAACCCCAACTTTGGAAGACGTTCATGGACCAAATAGTACTTTCCAGGTGGCCGGCAACAATGGTCAAAATGAATGTGCTTTCCTTTTTAGAGAATGTCACCCAGGACCGAGGTGCGGGGCAGTGTCCTCGGAAATGGGGTGCAACCTGAGAAGAGGCCCCCCGCGCCCTGTCACTCAGTGCACATTCATGGGAGCTGAACTCTTTGCAGATATGCTCCAGGTGGGAGCCAGCCTTCAGGGAACACGTGTGCACACATGTGCATAAACACATACACACACACACACACACACACACACACACACACACTGACCCTGTCAGGGGCAGCCAGCTGACAGGTGGCCTCTGAACAGCACCTGGGAAGCAATAAGTTCCCCTCAAACCCAGCTCCTGGCCATCGGGCTGCTGAGAGACAGGGTTTCCACTGGGGCTCTGGGTGCTGGGTCCCAGCCCTGGACCACCACCGGGGCACTGGGCGGAGATCCTGTGGGCCCTCCCAGACCATACACAGCAGCAAATGCAGAAGCACAAAGGGAAAGGCGTCACGAAGCCTCCAGACCCAGACAGCTCTGGATGACATGTGCTCCTTGCTGCTATGAGCCCCCGGGAGAGCCCCGAGGACATTTCCCAGGGCTGGTGGTGGCCGAGGCCTGGCTCTTCTTGGTCTTCCCAGGCAGTGTTGACGGAGCTCCTTATGTGTGTCAGGCACGGTGCCAGACCCCAGCCACCCTCCCCTGTGGGTGTCTGCAGCGGCCTGAGGAGGGGTAGCCGTGGTCTGAATGTGTCCCCCCAGCTCACGTGTTGAAGTCCTGGCCCCCTGTGTGATGGTGGGAAGAGGTGGGCCCTCCAGGAGGGGCTTGTGTTGTGAGGTGGACTCCCATGGTTGGAGCCAGGGCCTTGTGAAAGAGCCCCTGAGAGCCCCCTGCCCTCCAGTCTGGGACAGACTCAGTGAGAAGGTGCTAGAACCTGGAAGAGGGTCCTCACGGCATGTGACCTCAGCACGCGGACACCTTGATCTTGGGCATCCAGTTTCAGAATGGTCTGTGGTCGGGAAGGACTGAGGGACTGTGACCAGAGCCAGTCACAGATGACCCACGAGGGCACGGGCAGTTCAGATGACCGCTCACAGTCCCTCAGGCATCACATGGAGGCAACATCATCTGGAGCTGTGGGCAGCACGGCCGCGGATGTAACCGCCAGTGTATCCAGGATGCAGAAGGCTGTGACCCTGCCTCCCGCTAGGGTTTGGGCTGGAGAAGGAGCCGGCAGGTCCGGCCAGACCCTCTGGGGTTCCTGTCAGCCTCTGGCTCTGATCGGGTGCCTACATGGCTTTGCACCATCGTTTCTCCCATACAGGGCGGGTGAGAGGGACCATCTCTGGGTGGGTGGGGGGGTGTCTGTGAATATGAGATCATGCAGGTGAAAGGTTGGGGCCTCAGTGGGTCCTCCAAAACCTGACTCCCCCAGGACCCTGCACGACGGTCCCAGCAGGATGTCAAGGTTCCCCAGCTCCCTGCCCTGTTAATTGAATAAATATTCATCTGTGTTGAAAATGCCAGTTCAGTGGTTTCCATGGATACCCACTCCTAATGGCTTAATTAGACAAGGGCTCGGGTTTTCAAGGCCAGCAGGCACCCCGGCACTGATGTGAGTGCCCGCACCCCGCAGGCCGGTCCCTGTGAACTTCCCGCTGGAGACAGCAGACAGAGGGGGCCCTGTGGGTCCCCCCCATGTGGCTGAGCCCCAGCCCGGCACGCTGTCACCAGGACCTAGGGCCTGCTCTGTGCTGCCTCCCTTTCCCCATGGCTGGTTTCCCTGGGCACCCTGTGTGTCACATGCTGGCAGTGTGGGGTCCGGAGACCAGGTACCCTGTGGCCATGGCCCGGCTGTCCTCTAGAGCCGTGCTGCATGGGTGTAGGTGGCGCCTGTCTCACCCTGATCCTTCCCTGGGAGCTAGCTGAAAGACTTTGGAGCATGCCACCCACTCCTGTTCTGACCTTTCTCCTTGACCTGCCCTTGCTTCTCAGGCTGGCTGGTTTCAGACTCTCTGCTTATCTCCCAGCTGACTCTAGAATGCTCAATGCGCCTTTGACGTTCAGGGAAAGTTGCCAAGAACGTGATGGTCAGGGTCAGGAGGCTGCGGGGAAAGCACGGGGGCATCCCCAAGAACGCGGGCCCAGGGAAGCATCGGGTCTGAACAAGCCCATGGGTCTGCCCACCTATGTCCAAGGAGCAGGAATGGGTCACACCTCTCTGACCTGTAAACTTCACCTGTGTACTTGTCCTTGGCAGCATCCAACCAGAGACCCGCTGGGAATGGTGTGCACCTGGGGAGCTGAAGGGCCGAGCAGAGAAGACAGAAGTGTGCTGAGTGGCCCACAGAACTTCTGGCTCTTGACCTAAGTCTGCCCTGGACCTGGAGACACCGGGGCCTCTGTCCCTCGGGGAATGAGAGATGCAACCTCTCCCAGAAATCTCGGGAGTGGCGGGGGTGCTCCAGCCACAGGGCTCAGCATGGCTGCAGGTGAAGCCTGGGGCACCTAGAAGCAGGCACCAAGGGCTGGGCGGTAAACCCAAATTCTCCACCAACTGGAGTGCAGATGTGGAGAGAAAGCGGCCCCAATCCTGGATCCAGGGGGTGCTGGCCTTCCTCCTAGAGTCCAGTGCGTGGACCGTGTTTGCTTAGATGGCATGAGGCTCGAGGCCAGGAGGCAGCGGTGCCCACGGAATCCTCTATGGGGGAGCGCGTCTCTGCAGAATTTCCAACGGAGCTAAAGGGACAAAGAAGAGCTGTTGGAACAGGCTCAGGATCTGAGCGGGGACTCTGGTGGCTGGGGTTCACCTCCTTGGTCTCAGCGAATCCTCACAGGGACCCATACAGTGGGGTGTTCAAAGCAGGTGCAGTGTGGCTGATGGGGGAGGGGTGAGAGCTGGCCCCCTGTCACTGGGAAGCCTGGAAGCGCCCTTTGTGGCCACATCACAGCCCTTGTATTTTGCTGCAAGCTTCCCTGGCCTAGGCGAGTACAGGGTCAGGAGCAGGGGTCACTGGGAGGAGGTGGCTGTGTGTGCAGAGGGAGGGCGGCAGGACCCCACAGGGAGACCAGCGATGGGACAGCTGGGGCAGCGCTGGATCTGGAAACCTGAGCATAGGGTAGGGTCCTCCCCCTCCCCACCCCGCCCCAGGGCTCCCGGGGCTCCTTGCTGGCTCTCTCATCACTCGCTCACTGCATTTCTCTTGGTCCATCTGAAGGGTTCCACTGGAGGCTGAGCCTGGGAGGCTGCAGGTGAAACCTTTGGTCTCTGCGCGGAGGAGCCCTAAGCTCGTGGACGGGTACTCAGGAGAATGAGGGATGAGGCTCCATCCCCATTAGGGGATCTTGGCAGCCTTCGGTGTCTTCCAGGAGGGCTTCCTGGTAGAGGTAGCTGAGCTGGTCTGAACAGGATCCCTATGGACCATCAGGGAGGCTGGAGGGGAAGCCTAGCCGGGTGTGGCTCTGGGCAGCTCCTACCGGTCACCAGTGCAGGGTAAGGGTGGGAACCACTGGCCAGGCCATCATTGGGGGAGGAGGGTGACGCCCAGGTGTGCAGCTTGGGGCCCAGTGTTTCTCTTCCCACCTGGGCTTGCAGCCCTGGGGACCAGCCTGCAGGGGCGGGGCTGCAGCATGTCGCCCCCTCCTGGACACCAGCTCACTCTGCAACCACGCTGAGAGATGATGCTTTCAGTTTCCAAAATGCACCTGGTTTCCCTCTTAAGCAGCTTGAGCATCAGCTGCCTAATCTATGAAGTTCTGGAGCAAAGGGCAAGGCTGCCAGACTCCCAGGCGCCCCCCACCCCTGCCGCGGGGCTTCCTGTTATTCTCGGCTGTTCTGGAACTGAAAAGTGTGCTTCCTTGGTGAGAAAAAGGAGGTCTTTGCTTCCTCCCGGGATTCGTGTCCTTTTTCTGCTGTGATTGAGACAGTGTCTGCAAGGAGGCCTCTCGTTACTCCTCCTTCCCAGACACGGAACCATAACAAGTCCTGTCCACACACGCTTTCTGAGACAGTCCAGCACGGTGTCCCAGGGCAGCAACGCCCAACACCGCTATAAGGATATCTGAGTGCACTCCCAGCACTGAGGCTCTCTGCTCGTGACCTCTGGTCATGACTCCCACTCTGAGCGGGTCTCTGTGCCCCGGGGCTCCTTCGGGACAAAAGCTCATAATCTAAGCTCACCTAGAGCACCTGCCTGATGAAGACTCCTAGAGCTGGGATGGTCCTACCCACGGCACTTGGTTCGGTTGGGGCCCTGGGCAAGGGTTCCAGAGCACCAGATGAAGGTGAAAGTCAGTTTAGATGCTGGAAGGAGAGGGACACGTAGACAAACAGGTGACCAGGAGTGGTCAGCACAGCAAGTGGTTTAACCTTCACCATCCAGACCCTGACACCATGCTGACCCACCTAACCCCTCCCCACCCCCGCCCTGATCCTGACCCCAACCTGACCCCCTCCCAACCATCACCCTGACCTCACTCTGACCCCATCTTTACCCCCTACACCCTAACCCTGACCCTGACCCTAATCCCACCCTGACCCCATCCCAACCCTTACTCTGACCCCCACTCTGACCCAAATCCTAATATTAAATTGACACTAGACCTAATCTTGATCCAAACTACTTCTCAAATATTGACTCTACCCCCAAATGTACCGCAACTCACTGCAACACAAATTCTGTTTATAAAGAAAAACAACACAAGTCCCAACTAAAATCCAATTGATCTCTCTCTCACTGGGACCCTCCACCCCAAGTAAATCCTGACCCCAACCTTAATCTCAACCCCACCCAGACCCCAGCAGAGCAGAGGTGGGCTCGCTGTGCCCGTTGAGCTCTAGGCTGGCCAGCGCTCTGGCACCCTGGGCAGTTTCAGTCGCCTGCCACTGATGGATCCTCAGGTCCCAGCCCCCATGCAGGCACTCCAAAGGTCACCTGGTGAACGCAGGCAGGGACATCCATGATGGGCTGGCGTGCACCCTCACTCAACACCACACACTTAGGGAGGCCTTGTCCTGTCCCAAGCAAATCTGATTCTCCGATATGCTAGATGAGGTTCTAGGGGAACCCGGCATTTCCAGGAGGGGACTCCTGCGTGCTGCTCTGGGCCGGGCTCTGTGGGGGCTATGGTCTCAGACTGTGGAGGTCTGTGACTGGGTTGTCTCACTGTCCCTGTGAGCCCCAGACGGGGCTCGGGACCTGCTGACTGGCCCACCAAGCTGCGGTGGGGGGCCCCAGAGCCTAATCCCAGCACTGGAGCACGGCATTAGCTTCTGTCTTCACACGTCCTTCTCCACGTGTCTCTTCTTACAAGGATACCAGCCACATTGAATCAGAGCCCACCCCGGTGGAGGATAACCTCAGTGAACCAGAGGAAGTCTGCCAGGGCCCTATTTCCAAATAAGGTCACCCTCACAGGCCCTGGGGGGTGAGCATATAGACATACCTTTTGGGGAATACAAGTCAAACAGTGGCAACCACACAGCTTTCTTCCTGTTTTAATTAGATGCTGTCAACAAGCAATTACTATATTTCACATGAAAATCAAGATCTTTGTCCTGCTCCTGTATAAGACCTTGCAGGATGGGACCCTGTCCCATCCATGGGCCCACCCCAGCCCAGCCCCATCCCAGCGCTCCTCTGGACCAGCCCTGTGAACAATGGACTTTGGGACCTCCATCTGGTCCAGTGGTTCTCAGCTGAGTGATGATGACCCCAGGGGACACCCGTCAATATCTGAGGACAACTTTGGTCATCATAGCTAAGGGCTGGGGAGGAGCGTGCTCCTAGCACTAGTCAGAAGAGTCGAGGGATGTTACCAGACATGCTGCAATTCACAGGACAGTACCCAAAACAAAGGGGTCCCAGCCCCAGGTTGGAAACCCTCCCTGCATTTATCTGGGCATGTGGCTGTCCTGTTAAAGACTACATTTCCCAGCCTCCCTTGCACTAGGTAAGGCCACGTGACCATGTTCTGACCAATGGGATGTCAGCATCCTGTCCTGCTAGTCAGGTCCAGCTGGGACTTGGGGCAGGGCGGGGCGGGGGAGTGGGGATCACCCCCATCCATTCTGGCTGCCTTGTTTCAGGATGATTTGTTACTGCAGCATCGTTGGTCCCCTGTTCCCCCAATCCTAAATCCCAGATCGACCCCCTTCCCTCCTTAGACAAACTTCTGGTTTCCATCAGAGCCCTTCTAGGAAGGGAAATCTCAAGAATGAAACATAGCAGATCCTGTGGCCCGGGCTCACAGTGTCCAGGTTCCAACACAAACATTCCAGCACTCCTGCCAGGGGCACACGCTGCTGGGCCTGCCTTTCTGCCTTCCAGAAATACTCGGGAATCGGGTCGTCATAGGAAGCTGGGGGAACTTCACAGGGTAAGGTTGCCTGTGAGCAATCTTCACTTATTTTCCCAAACAAAGCCAAACAAAATGGGAAAAAAAAAATTCCTTAACTCTCTCCCACTCTGCAGCCTTGTACCTGCTACCAGAGTCAGAGATTGTGCCGCGAACTTGCTTTCATTTAATGAATCATTTCCTCCAGACTTGTTTCCCGAATTCTACATGGGGCCACAGTGATAGAGGGAGCAGGGAGACAGGCTTCATGATGGGGGGGCCCTGGGCGAGCCACGGGATGCCACGCTCACTCATACATCGTTCATCGTGCATTCATGCCCCAAACACCTACGTTCTCTTTATTCATTCCCTCTTGTTGCTGGAACCAACAATCAGTAGCTTATAAGGGCACACACTCCTTATCTTACAGTTAGTTCTGCAGGCCGAAGTTTAAAAATGGGTTGGCAGGGCTGGCTCCTCCTTGAGGCTCCAGGGGTGAACCTGTTTCTTGGTTCTTTTCCACCTTCTAGAGAGGTCTAGAAGGTGCCCGAGCTCGTGGCCTCTTCCTCTTGTCACCTGCCGTCTGCTTCTGATATCACATCTGCTCTAACTCTGACCCCCTTGTCTCTCTCCTTCATTCCTCATTCCTCCATTTAGGATCCACTTTGGGATAGTACCCCATCTCATGGTCCTCAACTGAACACCACATGCAGGTCCCCGTTGGGGGCAGTTAGGGCTCAGAGGGGTGTGTATTTTGTCTGTAACAGATGACAGTGATGCTTGAGGCAGCAGGCGGCTGTGGGCATGATCAGCCCCAAGCTCCAGAACCTCCTCTCCAAGAACTCAGACAGCAAGGCCACTTAGCATGCTCTCCATAGGAAGCCTGGCTTAGGGTGGCCCACGGGTGGGTACACTTGGAGACTCCAGAACAAAGCACGAAGGACCCTGGTTCCTCCCCCTCTGGTCACCATCCCCATGTCCTGCTCCTCGGGTCCCAAGAACTGCCCGCTCTGGGCCTCGCACCCTTGCACCTGCATGACCCAACAAGAAGAAAGGCAGTTGACTTTCATGTTCATTTCATGCTCATTATCATGGAGATGATATTGGCTGGGACTGGCCGTGTAGCCTCTCCTCCAGCCGCTGGGGAAGGGAGATGGGCCCATTGTAATAGGCTTAGCGGGATTGTAATAGGCTAAGTCCTATGTAATAGCCCATTGTAATAAGCTTAGTCCCTCAAAGCTGGGACGGAGGGGGGGGTCTCCCTTTCCTGGGCCAATTGATATTCCTCCACCAGAACAAACCGGGTACACGGGTGTATTAGCTATCAAGGCTGTGTAAGAAATTACACAAATGGACCGGCTGAAAGTGACACACGTTTATTATCCCACAGTTTCTGGGGGCCAGGAGTCTAGGTGCAGGTTGGCTAGGTCCCCTGCTTGGGGTCTGAAGGCCGAGATGAAGGTGTCAGCCGAGGCTGAGCTTTCCGAAGCCCGTGGCCACTCCAAGCACACACAGCTATTGGTACAGTCCAGTTCCCAGATCTGTGGTCTTTGTTTTATGGTTGCTGTTTTCCAGGGACCATTCTCAGCCACCAAAGACCCTTTTAGATCAGATCTTTGGACCCCTCTTTCATGAAATTGCTTCATCTCGGAGGTCCACAGAACATATCTGATACTTTCAAAGGGCTCACCCGATTAGGTCAGGCCCACCCAGGATAATCTCCTTTAATTAATTCATAGTCAACTTATGAGGGGCCTAACTAAGGCAATGACTCTCCATCATAGTCACAATCAGGAACAGGGTATCATTCCAGGGCTTGGGTCAATGGGGGCTCTGCGGGCCAGGAGGCAGTGTTGGGGGCTGGGTACACCGCATGCCTGCACCCCCCCACCCCCGGCCGGAACGCACTCCTCCTCAACTTTCTTGTTGGACAGGCTGCTACCTTCTCATTCTCCAGTCTCAGCTGAGTCCCTACTTCTTCCAGAAAGTCCTCACTGAGCACTCCTCCTCAACTTTCTTGTTGGACAGGCTGCTACCTTCTCATTCTCCAGTCTCAGCTGAGTCCCTACTTCTTCCAGAAAGTCCTCACTGAGCCCCCAGGTGGTCAGAAGTCCCCTCAGGCCCTGCCACTTGCTTCTTCCCTCTTCTGGTGCCTGACAGGTAGTCACTGCCTGTGCCTTGTCCCCTGTGCTGGGCCTGAGGAACGCCATGCTCTCCATAGCTGACAGGTGCCATCCACACCTGGCTTGATGTAGGTGCCCAGGAGACACCTGCTGGACAGATGCCAAATCTTCTGGGGGTGACGTAAGGGGCTGGACCTAAAATCTGCCCCTGAGGGAGGGGGAGAGGGGAGGGTCCCCTGGTGGGTGGACAGACCTGTGGACAGGGTCACTCTAAGCCACAAAGCCTCTACTTTCAGGCCTCGGCTTGGCAGTCATTGCCAAGAAAGCCCTTCCGAGGTCACCCCTCCCACGGAAGCCAGTTCCTGGGACAGATGCCAGACAAAAGCCAGTGGGTGCCCACAGCATCATGGCGGGATGGAGGGGAGCCACTTCCTCCCGGGCCCCTGGGCTTCAATGTGCTCTCCTGCAGCATGGGACCATCACATAGCAAATATGCAGCAAAGCCCCCAAAGAGGGTGAACTGGGCCCACCACCCGTGGACTGTTCAGGACAGACCCTACCTGGGGGAGACGCCCTTTGACAGAGCCTACCATGGGCAGAGGGCCTGGGCATAATTGCTGAGGGCCAGAGGGTAGCCAGGGTGGGCTCTGGATCCGGAATTTTCACAGCAGTCCTGCAGGGGGGTGGGCCCCAGGAGCCCGGGGCTGGGGTGAGTGCTTCTTCCAGATGCTCAGGTGTGCAATCAAGAGAGGGGAGAGCAGATGCTCTAGGCCCAGGGAGACACGGACATGGCTTGACCCCTTTGGGGAGCAGGCCCTGGGCTCAGAGAGCCCCACAGACATTGCTCCCCAGAGCCTGCACATCCCTGTTATTGCCTTCTACAAGCTGGGGAGGCTTTGAAGGGAAGGTTGGCTTCTCAAGGTCATGTGGGGACACCTGGTGAGCCCAACTGTAGAGTCCAGACTGGAGGGGAGGCCGAGGAGGGCCTTGAATGCCAAGCTCAGGCACTTGGGCAGCAGCAAGCCGGACAGGGAGGACCCCGTTAAGCCTGGAGCCAGGCGGGGAGGGAGGAGTGCGACACAGAGGCAGGCCAGGAGCAGGAAGTCACGGGAGGGGGCTGCAGCAGCCAGGGTGGGCAGGGATGGGGGCGAGCCTGAGCTCCAGCAGGCCCCAGGCTTAGCGAGGTACACAGCCAGTGCTTAAGGAGACGTGCTGACCCACTGCTTTCCTCTATTACACTCATTGCAAATCAAAGATGGTCCCTGGAGCAGGTCTCCCTCCAGAGGGGACTTCTGCCAGCTCTGTAAGAACTCAGCTGTGCCAAATCCATCAATGTGATCAATATTGCAATGGATTTGGTCTGCGGGTTAGTGCATGGAGAGCCAGGCCCCGGGCCAGCAGAACCAGGCCACGTTCTAACAAGACAAAGCGGTTCTGGAATTCTTCAGGGAGGGGCACGCGGAGAAGCGAGCCTCATTTTTCCCTGCCTGTCTTTAAAAATGAAATTTCAAATAAACATGGCCTGAGGGGTGTGTGTTAATCCTCAGCTCAGCTGGAAGGAGGAAACAAGTCCTCTTGGTTTGGAGACTAAGAAGCCAGGCCACTATGGCCACACCTGTTAGAGAAGTGGAAGGGGGTCCTCTCCCTGCCTCTAGGCCCTTCCCTCCCGTGCTGGCCCCCCGCAGACACAGGAGACCAGCTGCAACAACCACTGCCGTGGACCTCACAGCTGAGTGGGGGCAGAGCTGGCACGGACCTTGAAACTATCCAGTCCAATATCCCCACCTTACAGATGGGAAAACTGAGGCCCTGGGAGGCCGAGCAGCAAGGAGATGAAGAGCAGGAGCTCATATCTATCCAGCATCAGCAACCCCCACAGAAAGGAGACAGAAAAGGGCCGCTGGGTGGGGGGCCCAGGGGTCTGGCACTAGCAGCCCCTGGGGTGGGGGGCGGGGAATCAGCCCCCGGCGAGGGCCCCCGCGTTCTGCCAGGCACCTCTGGCGCCAAGCACACAGGAGGAGTCCAGCCTGGCCAAGGAACTCAACGGACGTCAGGACCTTCGCCAGACTCCTGACTACACCCTTCACCCCCCACCCTGTGCCAGCTTTGATTGAGCCCCTACTCTGAGCATAGCTGGGCCCCACACTGGGCAGTGTGAGAGACACGCCTGCTCTCAGGAGCCCGCAGTGGAGAGGGACGGGGTTCAAGGGGTCCTGCCCTTGATGGGCACACAGGAGGCCAGCATCGGAAGGGGCTCCTAGCCTGAAAGATGGAGGAGGGCTGCTGGGGCATCTCGGGCAACGCATTCGGAAGGAAGGGAAGATCCCTGGGGACAGCGAGACCAAGGGTTGCCAACCTGGAGAAGAGCACGGCCAAGGCCCTGAGTCCATGGCAGGCGGGGACAAACGGGCTTGCCGCCTGGAGGGAGTGGGCTGAAGAGCCATCTGAGTGAGTTGGGTGGACGTGAGCAGGCTGAGGCTGTGGAACCCAACCCGAAACCGGGAAGAGCTACCCGCAACGGGGCGGCCAAATCCATCCTCCACGCAGCCTGGGAGGGGGAGCGAGGACACAGACAGCTCTGCGCATGCGCAGCTCCTGGGGGCGGAAATGAGCACATGCGCATGCGCGTATGTTGATCTATGCGAATGCACGCGTGTATGCAAGTGGCTGTGTGCAGCCCTGTGTGTGCATGTGCGTATATGGACATGCGTGGGTAGGATGCATATATATGCACACATGAAGTGCACACACATTTATGCACATGTGTGTATAGAACACACGTGCATTCTATGTGGGTGTATGGATATTTGCCTACCAACATGTGTGTGGATGTGTGTGCATGTACGTTTGTGTGCAGCATGTAAATACACAAGTGTGCTCACGGATACCTGCTTGTGGAAGCACGCATGTGCGTGTGTGTGCACATGGCTATGCACACGAATGTCCTGTACAATTTACACAGCTGTGTGTGTGCATGTGTATGCAGCATGCATGGATATGCGTTGGTGTGTACGTGGCTACACCAGCGTAGGCGTGCCCACAAATGTGTGCCTGTGATTGTGTGTACGCACTCACACATGGGTATGCGTGTGCACATCTGTGTGTATGCACTCATACCCCGCGTGCAGGGAAGCAGTTCAGGGAGATAAACTTCCATCCACCAAGACAGAGGCTGCTTGTGGAGCACAAGAAGGACGACATGCCAGGTGTGAACCCAGATTCCATCTCAGCACCCAGGGCCTAGGACCCAGTGTCCCGTGGCTGTATGGCCCTGGCTGGACTGACCCTTCCCTCCCAGTCCCACTCATCACGGGTGGGAGCAAGGGCAACTAGGCCTTGGCAGCCCCAAGATGCTTCCCAGCTATGTGATTTTCCTTCTAAGAGGTCCCACAGCTCTCCCCAGCACCCTCACCCCCACCCCCTCTACCAACGCAGCCTGAATCCTTACGACACCCTCTCTGTCATCCTCCGGGTCCTGCCAAGCCCAGGCCTGCCCACCAGCAACTCACAGGGACAGGCGGCCTTCCAGGCACATGCTGTTTTGCTTGTTACAGGATAATCAGGAGCCGTTTGTCAAGCCTCATTGTCAATGTCTGGGGTAAGAGGCCTCTCCAGCTCCTGGTTGAGCAGCCGCAGTCCCTGGGGCCTCCCTCCCTCACACACAGGCAGGTCTCAGTTCGGTGCAGCCCCAAAGCCCAGCCAAGGGCTTAACCCAGAGGATTCTTTAGGGGACCCAGCTCTCCTCTCTCCTCCCAGGCCCTGACCCACAGGAGAGGCGCTTCTCCTGCCTCCTCCTGGGTTATACCAGGGAGATGCTGCTGGCAATCCTGAGGTCAAAAGGCCAGCCGGGCGTCCCCATGGGCCTGAGTCACTGGGCTGGCCAGGCACTCCGGATGTCCCCAGCCTGGCCTGGAGAGCCTCTTCCTGGGCTGTGGGAAGTCCTGCCTGCTTCAGGCCCCAGGTGCTCTGTGTCCTTGTTCCTCCAAATTTTTCGTGCTCGGCTGCCCTTGAATATGAATATGTGAGATGTCTAGGGCAGCCAGGACCCTGGGTGTCCCAACACCCCCAGGGATCCCCCAAATTGCTCCTCACAAGATAAGAACCCCAATGGTCTGCAGGAGGCCCAAGTGACTGGTCAGCTGCTGGAGAGGGAGCTCCCCCTAACCTACATCTGACCCCTCCCATTTCCTTTTTTTGGCTCCTCCAGGGCAAAGCCCCTTCCCTAACCCCAGGGAGCACAATCCACAGGGACTTCTCACTTCCTAATGACTTTTCCTCTGTTCTCCAAATGCACCTCCTCCAGGAAGCCTTCCTTGACAACTCCACTCCCAGCCTAGGAATGAGCTCCAGGGCACTGAGGGCATTCACTTCAGCAAGGCAGTGTGGGGCACCCACCATCCCAGAGGGCAAAACGTCTGGTACAGACAAGGAGAGGTGCATGCCAACTGCTGAGGATGCGAACATATGCGGGACCTCCCTACAAGGTGCTCCAGGCCTCCCAGACCAGGGGGCCCTTCCACCTTCCACAGGGATACTGGCTCCTACCTTCCCTGGGCCATGTGCCTCTCACATGTAGTCATGGATTTGCTGCCAAAAAGCACCTAAAAGCCCAGGGCTGGCTCTGGTCTTCCTCAGGCAGCCCCACCCTCCAGAATTTCTGATTGCTGGCCTCACCCTGGCCTAACCCCTCCTGCTCCCTGTAAGGGTGCTAAGGAGTATGCTGGGGCTCCCAGTGGGCATCTCTGTTAAGATGTCAGCACTCTCCTACATAAGACCCTTTGAGCCTCGGGGCTCAGAGAAAAGAGATGCAGCCCCAAAGTCACGCACATTTCTAGACACCACTAAGGGGGATGCTCCAATCCTTCCCCATGACACCTTCGTAGAACCCACAGGCGTCCCACCCCGTGACCCACAGCCGCAGGAATGACCCCTATCCTCCCATCTGAGGCTGCAGGGAGAGCTGCTGGCCTGCCTGAACGCTTTTCTGGACTGCTGGGAGGAAAGGCCCTCCCCCCTTCCTACCAAGAAATGCCAGGCCTGGGATCTCCAACCTCCTCCCCAGGGTCTGTCTCCCACCAACCTTGAGCTGCCTGGAGGTGGGAACCAGCGCTCGCGCGCGACGGGGAAACGGCAATGCGCATTCATTGAATGAATGCAGAGAGACACAAGGCTGGGGTAAGCTGAGGGTAAGGGAGGTACCCCAACAGCTTGCCCCTAAGCCCGCAGGAATGAGGCACCCACGCAAACCCGCCCGTCATCCGGGAAATTCATTCTGGGTGTTTGTCAGGGGCGGTGATTTTGAACATCCCCCCACCCTTTAAAAGCAGGGCCCCGGAGCACGAGAATTAAAAACTTCAATAATTGCCAACATGGATGCAGCGCCTGGGAGCCTGCCCAGGCCTTCCACTGGCACCGCCGTCATGATTCATGCTCCAGCAGCGCCTGGAAGTGGGCAGAGAAGGCAGCTGAGGCCGGAGGCAGGGACGTGGATCTGCCCGGTTAACACCGACCAGAGATGGACCAGAGATCGGAGCCCGATCCCCACTCGGCAGGACCCCTCCGCACCCAGGCGGCGTCGCGTCCTCCGCCAGGCTGCGAGTCGCAGGCTCTCCAATCAGGCCGCGGACCCCGAGCCGACCGGTGCTGCGCGCGAGTGTGCGCGCCCGCGTGTGCGTGCGCGTGTGCCCGGGGGAGGCTCGGAGGCTCTTGTCTTAGAAAGAGCAGGTTTCTGGAACTCACCGCCCAGGCCGGCCGGTACTCAACCCCGTCCCGAAGACTGCAATCGGCCCTGGAGGGGGCGCCCTCGCCGTGCGCGCGCCCCTTGCGCCACCGCCCCGGACTCCTCCCCAGCGCCGCGCGGGCAGGTTCGCCGAGGCGGCCGCGGGCTCCGGCTCCCGGGCCAGCTCCCCCCAGGGCCGGCGGCGCTGGCCTGCCCGCCAGGCCGCCCCCGCCCGCCCGCGCCCCGCCCCGCGCGTCCGCCCCGCTGCGCAACTCTACCCAAGTTGGAAGCCGAAGCCGGGCGGCTGCACTCGCGCCGAGCGCACCGCGGCGGCGGCGGCGAAGGAGGAGGCGGCGGCGGCGGTGGCAGCGGCGGCGGCGCAGCTAAGGCTAGCGAGGCAGGCGAGGCGGAGCCCGCACGGCCGAACGCGGACCGCGGGGGGCGCCCGCGCCCGGAGCAGCAGGAGGAAGACGCGCGGCGGCGCCGGCGCCCTGCCCGGGAAAGTAAAGTTGGAGCCCGAGGCTGCGCGCCGGCGCTGGGGCCCGGAGGAGCGGCGGCCCGCGCCCCGGTGCGCCCAGCCCTAGCCGGCCGGATGGGAGGCGGAGCGCCCGGGCCGCCGCCGCCGCCGCCGCCTGCAGCCTGCGCCCCGGCCGGGCGCCGGGGCCGCGGGGCCGCTCGGGCACGCCCGCTCGGGCGCCGCATCACCGTGGGCTCGCGGCCCGGGCGCTCCCCGTGAGCGGGGCCGAGGGCGGGGCCGCGCGAGGACCCCGGGACCTGCCCCCCTCCCCCCCGCCGCCGCGTCGCCGCTCGCTCCGGGAGCCTCCTGCTCTGCACTTACGCGCGCGGCAGCTGCGGGGAGCCCGGCAGCCACGCTCTCCGGCGCGCCGCTCGCCCGCGGAGCCACCACGGCCGAGGGCCGGCTGCGGGGCGCCGCGGTCCCAGGCGGGCGCGCCCCGGGAACAGGCGGCAATGCGGGCGCCGGCCCGGGCTGGGGGGCGCCCGAGCTGCCGCGGCTGCGCCCCGGCTCCAGGCGGGACCGCGTAGCTCGCGGGAGGACCATGGCGTCCCCGGCGCTGGCGGCGGCGCTGGCGGCGGCGGCGGCGGCGGCGGGCCCCAACGCGAGCGGCGCCGGCGAGGGGGGCAGCGGCGGGGACGCCAACGCCTCGGGCGCCGCTCCGGGGGCCGCCTGGGGGCCGCCCCCGGGCCAGTACTCAGCGGGCGCCGTGGCGGGGCTGGCTGCTGTGGTGGGCTTTCTCATCGTCTTCACCGTGGTGGGCAACGTGCTGGTGGTGATCGCCGTGCTGACCAGTCGGGCGCTGCGTGCGCCACAGAACCTCTTCCTGGTGTCGCTGGCCTCGGCCGACATCCTGGTGGCCACGCTGGTCATGCCTTTCTCACTGGCCAACGAGCTCATGGCCTACTGGTACTTCGGGCAAGTGTGGTGCGGCGTGTACCTGGCACTGGACGTGCTCTTCTGCACCTCGTCCATCGTGCACCTGTGCGCCATCAGCCTGGACCGCTACTGGTCGGTGACGCAGGCCGTCGAGTACAACCTGAAGCGCACACCGCGCCGTGTCAAGGCGACCATCGTGGCCGTGTGGCTCATCTCGGCCGTCATCTCCTTCCCACCGCTCGTCTCGCTCTACCGCCAGCCCGACAGTGCCGCCTACCCGCAGTGCGGCCTCAACGACGAGACATGGTACATCCTGTCGTCCTGCATCGGCTCCTTCTTCGCGCCCTGCCTCATTATGGGCCTGGTCTACGCGCGCATCTACCGCGTGGCCAAGCTGCGCACGCGCACGCTCAGCGAGAAGCGCGCGCCCACGGGCCCCGACGGGGCGTCCCCAACCACTGAGAATGGGCTGGGTGCTGCGGCGGGCGCGGGCGAGAACGGGCACTGCGCGCCCCCGCGCCGCCCGTGCGCGGACGTGGATCCGGAGGACAGCAGCGCGGCGGCGGAGCGGCGGCGGCGCCGGGGTGCGCTGCGGCGGGGCGGGCGGCGGCGCGCTGCCGGGGAAGGGGGCGCGGGCGGCGCGGGCGGCGCCGACGTGGCGGCGCCTGGGCCGGGGCCAGGGGCGAGCGATTCGGGCGCGCTGGCTGCCGCTAGGTCCCCGGGTCCCGGCGGGCGCCTCTCGCGCGCCAGCTCTCGCTCCGTCGAGTTCTTTTTGTCGCGCCGCCGCCGGGCGCGCAGCAGCGTTTGCCGCCGCAAGGTGGCCCAGGCGCGCGAGAAGCGCTTCACCTTCGTGCTGGCGGTGGTCATGGGCGTGTTCGTGCTCTGCTGGTTCCCCTTCTTCTTCAGCTACAGCCTGTACGGCATATGCCGCGAGGCCTGCCAGGTGCCCGACCCGCTCTTCAAGTTCTTTTTCTGGATCGGCTACTGCAACAGCTCGCTCAACCCGGTCATCTACACCGTCTTTAACCAGGACTTCCGCCGTTCCTTTAAGCACATCCTCTTCCGACGGAGGAGAAGGGGCTTCAGGCAGTGAGCCCGGCGCCGGCCTCGAGCAGACCCTGGACAGCTCCAGGCGGCGCCTTGGGAAGGCATATCCGCACGCCACCCCAACCTCGCCAGGAGAAAGCGGGGGCAGCAGCTTCCCCCAGACCCAGGGATGGATTGACCTCTGGGACATAGGGGAGGGTACCACAGGGCAGGAGTGTGGGCTAAGGGACGGCAGGGACCCCGGGGAGGGGGGGAGGAGAGAGGGGCAACCCCTCTGCCTTTCCATCTCAGCAAAGGGCTGCTTTTGGGCCTTCGACCCGGATCTGGCCCTGGGGGCCCCTGCAGAGGTGCGGCTGTGAGGTCAGAGTCTCAGACAACAGAAGTGAATGCAACCTCCCTAAGGGGCAAGAAAGGAGCCCGCCCCCCCAACACACACCGCTACCCAGATCCACCTCTGAGCAAGGGCTGACTTCCCCAGGACCGTGGGGGCGGCTGTCTTGGGGGAGGAAAGAGGCAGTGACAATCTTTGGTTATTGAAAGTATTTAAATGTTTGCCAAAAACGACAGCCAAAACAACCAAACTATTTTCTAAATAAACCTTTGTAATCTAAGTGTTGGGAGAAGCTGTCAGTCCTTAAGCCACCAGCAGGGGTGGGGAGAGGTATCTTCCAGAACTCACCCTCCTGATCTCCCCCAGGCGATGGAAGAAGGACAGTCTTGGTCTTCAGATTCCAACATCCCCTCTTGCAGGAGAAGTGAGGTGGTTTGTTGTTGTTGTTGTTGTGATACTAATGGTAAAATTCTTGTGCTGTAGTTGGCGCAGAGGCAAAAGAAACCAAGACTCCCCCCACCCCGCCCCTCAGATTTGGTCCCAGTTTAGATCCAAGAACCTCATCCCCATCCCTGACCCCCATCCAGTTCCTGGGCTGGGAGACCCTCCCAAGTGGAGGGAGGCAGGGCTCCCTGATCCAAGTCTCTTAATTTTGCCTGCTCCCCCCACCAGTAACTTTGGGTCAGTCCCCTACTCCTGAACACTTCGTGGGTTTGTCACTTTGGAGGAGGTAGGGTGGGTGAGCGCTGCCCAGAAGGGGGCCCCACCCACAGATGGGGTGAGGTGGAGGCGAAGACGAGTCCCCAGATCTTTATTCCATACCAGAGACCTTTAGCAGTTTCTTATTGTTTTTTGAACATCAAGGCTCAAAAGCAATGGAACCATCTGCATTGGCCGGGGAGGTGGCTGGACCCTGCTTATTTTTCCTAACCCCCCACCCATGCAGTCAAGCCTTGCCCTCTTGTTCAGCCCTCCCCCATGCCCCAGCGTGTCTGTGCTCACTCCACTCGGAGGCTTGAGGAGGAGTGGCTAGAAGAAGCCAGCATGAAGTGGAGTGAAGCCGTCCTCTCCCCAGACTCTTCCAGCCCCCATCACAGCCTAAAGACTCCTGGTTGGTGGGGGCTCATTCTGCTGACCCCTGCTGTGACCGTCCTATCCTCCTGACACTCTGTCTCGGGCTCCCCATGGCCTTCGCTATGTACCCCTCCCTGGCCGGCCCACCTGCCAGCCAAGCCTTCTCTTGGATCCCCACCCATCTGTCCTTGACCTGGGGTGGCCATGGGTGTGTCCCCAGGATGGCTGAGCCCCAGGTCCTGCCTTTCATTCCCAAGTAACTGTCCCCTGAAATAGGAGCCAGGGCGGGCCCCTTCCCTGGTCTAATGTGTGGGGGCTGTCCCTTGGAGAACCTTCCTCTGCAGCTGCCCCACCCATCACCCCAAAATATGGGTACTCAGGATGCCCTGCCTGGGAAGAAAGCCCCAGGACCATGCCCACACTGGCTCATGTGAAAGCACTCACAACTGCTATGTTTAGGCTCAGGGGGAGGTGGAGAAGCTGAGACAGAGAGCATGGGGTGGGGGGTGGGAATGGCTAGTCAAGGCTGAGTGGGGGCATCCCTGACCCACTCCCGGGCAGGGGCCCACCGGGGTGTCCATGTCAGAGAACCAGCTCTGTTGCAGGATTGCTGAGCTGGCTTGGGCAGACCTGTGCCCTCCCTGGGCCACAGCACCCCTTCTGTGAAGTTGGGGGATGGTTGTTGGAAGCTCAGGCCCCACTGGCTGGGCAATCTGAGGTCCCACTTGCCAATGGAATCGGGGGGACCCCCTGAAAAGGGATCTTCCTTTGGAGACCGCATGGCTGGCCCTGGTGCTCCCACTGAGCGGCAGGGTCCCTGCAGTGCCGTGGGGCACTGACACCCCCACACAGGGCTTCTGGGGGATGCACCCTGAGTCTGCCACAGGAGCAAGCAGAGTGGAATACGGCCCACAGAAGAACATCAGCACAGCCTGCTCCGCTCGGTCCCTAATTGCGAGAGCTGCACCTTCCAGGGCTGTCTCCGGGCCCTCCGGCGCCTGGTGCTTAATACCCCATTCATCGAGCAGATGTTCCCCACTCGCTGGTGATTGCTGCCTGGAGAGGCCATCTTTTCAGCTGGATAAACAGAGCTGGAACCTGGCTTCTCACCCTGACCTGCTGCAGGGACACGGGCCAGCTGGCTGGCTTGGAGTCTCGCTGTCTCCATCAGCACGGTGCAGTCTCAGCGCGGAGCAGCGGGGAAGCTGCTGGCTCCGTAAAGGCCCGGAGACTGTCTTTGGGGGGAGCTCTGTACCGCAGGGAGTGGGGGGCCCATACTCTGGCCAGTCTGCTGTGCCCTATTCCTTCACACACAGGCATCTGCACATCTCCCCCAGGCTCACTATTGACCCCATTCTGTGGCTGAGGACACTGAGCCCTGGATCCCACAGGTGTGAGGGGGTGGGGCATGCCAGGAACCCTGAAACATCCAGCTCCAGAGCCCAGGCCCCGAGTACCTGGCTCCGGAGTCCTCTGACCTCGGGTGTTCCCTGGGCTTTGCCTCTGGAGAAGCATTTCAAACGGCCTCCTTTCTGCCCAACGCTTCCTGGGCTCTGGGGAGATCTCAGACAGAATAAAGAAGCATCCCCAAAAAGATCAAGGAGGGCCAGGCCCCAAGTGGGGAGTTCGGCCGGAACGCCGATCCAAGCCCCAGCCCAGCCCCTTTGCGGTTCTTAGGAGACATACATTTGTTTAAATTAATTCTTGAATTTTAATTCAATTGCTGAGCTCGTAGAAAAGGGGAAAAAGGATAATCCAAATAATCCATTACTGCTCAGTATGGAATTAAAAAAAAAAAAAATCACTCGGAGCAGGCAGAATGGATACTTGAGGAAAGCAGCTCCGCTCTCTGCTCTGCCCCCGGCTCCGGGGGTGGGGCTGCGGGGTGGGAGGGAACACGTTGCCGCGCCGCTTGCTGGCGAGGAAGCAGTCCTTCCCGGCGGCGGTGCTGGCAGCCGGCTGCTTTTACCACATCCCTCGGCAGGACTCAAATATTCCAGCGCAGCCTCGGATCAAAACACACAAGCCTGCAGGCCCGTCAGGAGTCTGGCTGGGCACTCGTGGCCAAGCTGATCGCTGTGTCCCCACCAACTGCCAGATCCCCACATGCAAGGGAGAGGCAGGAGGCTGCCGGGCTGAGGATGCCCTGTGCCCTGCTAGGGTGCCCACAGGCCCCACAGCCCCGTGTGGGACCCACAGGCATCTGGCCACGTGTCGGCCTGTGGCTCTCTGTGGGCAGGGATGGGCAATCCTGCCGCACGCCAGGGGGCATCTGCAGGGTGCTGTGTAGACGTGGGAGAGGGGCTCCCAGGGAAGGGAGAGGGTGAGTCCCAGGATGGTAGAAGTCCAGATCCTCCGAATTGAGGAGCAGGTAAGAGTTTCCCACCTGGAGGATCCTGTATCCCTGCTCTGGGTCTGCCACGAGTGTCTGGAGGGGCTCTAGGTGCCTCCCCCATTCCTAAGGGCCATCCTCCCTTTTGAGCAACTGGGCTGTCCAGGGCATCCCAGGCTGGTGGGGTGGAGAAGCAGGGTGAGGGGTTTGGGTGGTTAGAAGTGTCTGGTTTGCCCAAGAGGGACCCCAACAGGCACGGTGGGTCCTTTTGCTGCATGACCCTGACCTGACTTCCCAGCATCCTTTCCTGGCAGGCCTGGGGCTGGGGGTGCAGGGCCATGCTCTGAAGTCTGTGTGGGCAGCAGAGCTGACCGCCAGCGTGGGGCCAAGAGAGAGCCCTGGGGACCAAAATCGTGCCTCTTTCTTGCCAAGAGGATTTGTGACTGCTCCCAGTGAAAGCCTGGGGTACAATGGGATTATTATTGTCAAGATAAGGATCGCTGTGCGGGGAGGAGGGGAAAGCTGGTCCAGAAAGCCCCGTGTAAGGGCATCTTGCTCTCCTGGGCGAGCACAGAATGTGGCCCGAGATGCCGGGCAGTGATGGAGAGAGGGGAAACAAGACAGGCAAAGCCGGAGACCTGCAGGGCGGCTATGGAAGCCTGCCCAAGCCTGGGCTGGGTTCCACCCCCCAGGCCTCCCTGATCCTGAGGGGTGTCCTCTAGAGGGGGGCTTGCAGGACCAGGGAGATCCCTGGAGGGGCCCTTGAGCCACGGTCTCTGTTGGGCAGGGGGTGCAGCTGGACTTCACATGAGCTATTTCTTAGGTATTCCCGGGCCAGGCCCTAGCTGGCGGGGGAATAGGAGGACCAGGAGGTTGGTAAGACTGTGGACCCAACAGTCACTGGGCAGGGACGGACCTAATGGCTGACATGGGGGCCTACACATCTGGCTCCAGAAAGAGGCTTTGGGGCTGCAAAGCTCAGCAGGTGCTGGCCCCCCAGGGCCCAGGACAAGCCCACACTGCCATTGGCTCACAGGCTGTCAGCTCCTCTACCCCTGCCAGCTCATCCCTTCGATTGGCCTCTCCTGTGCCTTTATTAATTTATGCTGCACCCTCCGCCAGGAGCACCTTTCCCGTCTTTGCCCAAGCGCCCCTCATGGCCCCCTCACAACACTGACCGGGCTTCAGGTCCAGAAAGCCTTCCAGAGCTGCAGGTCTCCAGGACTGGGCCAGGCGCTGCTCCCTCGTCCCAACGTGGGAGGTGGCGCAGGGAGGCTCTGAACATGGGGACCATGTACCGTCCTGGCCAGGGGGCATCGGGAAGGGCTGTCCTTCCTCACCCACGAAGACACGCGACCGGATTCATCCCCGATTCCCGACCCCGAGGGCTTCCAGGGCATGCCCCAGGGGTCCGGATGCTGTGTCCCAGGCCATCCAGGACATCCTGTGGGGGGGACACCCCACAACCGGCTCTCACAGCAAAAGGCAGGCGCTCCAGGCTGGGCGCTGGGGCTCTGGGGGATTTTCCACTGCACGTGCACCCCGGCTGCTGAAGCCACATGTTCGAACATTAGTGGGCGGGTCCCCCCCCACCCGCCCGCCCCGCACTTAATTAGTTCCTAGCTGACTGCAGCACCCACGGAAGCAAAAGAACCTCGAGCAGCCGTCCTAGAGCTCTGGGTGGAAGGTCCCTGAAGGGTGCCCTGTTCGAGACTCCCCTCCCCACTTCACGGGGAGCCCCAGAGAGGGGAGTCATTAAGGAACATAATGAAAAGGAACACACAGGAGCGTGGGCCCCACAGCCGGTGTCTGCCACCAGCCCTCTGCGTGCCAGCTCCCTCTGCTTCTCATGCTTCTGCCAAGAAGGGAAGGACAGTCCCATTTTACAGACCAGCAAACTGAGCTCCAGAGAGGGAATGAATGAAGGGACGCTCCCTCAGAGCCACACTGAGTCCCCATGGGCCACCCATAACACTGAGGTTCATTAGCCTCATGTTCCTGGGAGCAAGCAGGCTCCAGGCGTGGGAGGGACCCTCCAGAACCCTGTGTCGTGTACGTGGAGGGGGGTGGCTTCCCTTTGTGCTGGTCTCCGCTCCTTCCCCACCATGAGCAACCCTGAGACAAAACGTTCAGCGGCTGAGGTTGGACCGGGTCCAGGAGTCACACATTTCTCCTGTTGCTTCATCATTTTTTATGTCATCCACACGGTAAAAGCCCAGCCGCTCCACGAAACAACGGAGTCCTGGTCCCTGCACCGTACCAACGATGACAGCCTGTTTGTATTTTGTCGTCCTAGAAACGATTCTGAATGCCGGAGCCTCTGCTCAGGGTCACCCCACCCAGGATCTAGATAGCCAAAATATTTGTGACAACGGTTCCCTTATCCGTTTCCTGGAGTGCCCTGCTGTCACAAATCGAATTTAAACAAAATGAGCCCTCTTTCAATTGGTTCAAATGAAGCTGTCACTCACAGTGGAAGGGTGGCCACGACCTCGCGCAGGAGGCCAAGCCAGGAAGCCTTCCTGCAGGATGCCGTTCCACCATGGCCTGGGTCCTGCCCACCCAGGTCCTGCCTACCTGGCCCTGGCGGCCTGGTGGGTTTTGCCCACGGCTCGGCGCCCCTGCGACCAGCCAGCCCCAAGTGTCCAGTGACGGTGTCGGAGGGGCCTGGAGTGGCCGGAAATGACCACCTGTCAGCGAAGCCCAGGCACCTTAGGGCCCGCCGCTTCCGGGGTCTGGTCAGTTCACACCCACGCCTTTGTGGGGACCCCCATGGCATGATGGGGGCATGGCCTCAAGGGAACCCCTGTGTCAGCAGGCCTGGGGAGGGGGTGTCTGGGTCACTAAGGCGTTCAGTGTACTACCTAGTTCCCTGCTGATTTTCCAGAGAATCAGAAAAGCCACATCAGGGAGTCCAAGTTGGGCTTGCGGGGGCAATCGGCCTGCCCTGGGGCCCCTGCATGTGGGGGCATGAGGCCCCAACAGGAAGACTGGGAGAAGAGTGCAGGCTTCCTTGAGGCGGGAAGAGACACACAGGGCCCACAGCCCAGCCCTCCCCCTTCCATACCTCTGGTGGCAGAGAGCTCACTACCCGCTGAGATGGTCCGGTCCTTGTAAGCACTGCCCTGACCTTTCCATACTATGCAGGAGACTTCTGCCCTCCTGAACTTTCAACCCCAGATATCAGGATCAGCGTCCACAGCCACTGTCAAGGCCGGCACAGAGCTGGTCAAACTGTCGTACATTCTTCCCTCTCCTCTGCTTTCCTTAACCATGCATGAGCCCACGCTCCACCTGGCCCTGGCCTTGGAGAGTGGGAATGAAGCGCAGGACTCACCCCCTATAAAGGCCCTGGGGAGCACACAGCCTGCAGGGAGACCCGGAGAGGTCATGACCCTGAGTGGAGCCAGCTTGGCTGTCAGAGGGGCTCTCACTGCTGACCAGTGGGGGTGGACAGTGAGGCCTGAGAAACCCTAACCTGGGGTCACCTGGTGTCAGGGACGGGGTCACCTGGTGTCAGGGATGGGGTTACCTGCCGTCAGGCCCCTGCCTCATGAAGTTGTCACGATTCTTTGTGACTTCTGCCAGGTGCTAGGACACAGTGGGAGAAAGGAAGGCTGCAGGCGCTGAGCAGCAGCATGACTTTCCCGCCTTCCTGGGTCCTCGTGTCCTTTTCTCTAAGATGGGAACAGTGGCGTTGGGCCACTGGAGCGGACTCCAGAGCCATGGCCGTGTTCAGGGACCAGAGGCTGACTAGCTGCAGGAGATGGGGCCCAGGCCTGTTGCATCACTGGTGGTCTCTGGGAGTCCGTTTCCCCTCCTCATGGGCCCAGGGTCCTGAGATGCTTCAGCGCTCCCAGATGGCCCTCACCTTTCTGGAACCTTCCCTTGTCCCTGCAGACTCCACTCGCACCACACAACACACAGCGGAGACCACGGTGAAGAAGATGGAGAGGTGGCAGTGCCTTGAGCCCTGGGCACAGCCTCCAAGTGTCCCCCCACACTGGGCTCCAGGCCCATGGGACCCCACTGTCACGCCACCAAGAACATTACCAAGGCTCTTTGAAAGCGGCAGAGAATCTGGGTCTGCCACTTGCCCAGCAGTGCTGTGTCTCAAAAGGCCCGTTCCGTGCGGGGCTTGCAGTCTGGCAGCTGCGGGGGCTGGCCAAGTTCATTCTCTGGTGGCTGGTTCAGCCCACGGTGCTGCTTGCTCGGTCAGGAAGTGGTCACTGAACACGCCCTCACGTGGCATGCGGGGCACCCACACTGCCGATGAGACCCCATGATGGTGTGATGCAACTGTCTCCATCACTGCTATTCAGACAAAATAGCACACACTGGCAATTCTTCAAACAACGTGTTGAGAGCCCGCAGCCTACTGGAGTTAGCCGGCCCCTGCCCACGTGGCACCTGTGGTCTCGTGGGGGTCAGGCCACGGAGTCACATAAGCAAATAGAGCATCACAGACCATGGGCTGCTGTGTGGGGGTGACCTGCCGCTGGGGGGAGGGCTGGGGCCAGAGGGGGTGGGCTAAAGGTGAGCTGCCCCCGCCAGGCTCGTCAATTCGGGACACAATGTCATCTTCACGTGGGGCAGCTGGGAGGGTGTGCCTGGGGCTAGCTCATTGTCCCGGGGCCACAGCCTGGGGCTTGCACAGTGGAAATGCATGTCTTCCCGTCCTAGAGCCTGGGAGTCAGGGATCCAGGCACAGGCAGAGCTGGTCCCTTCAGAGGCCTGTCTCTTTGCTGGCTAGACTCCATCTTCTCCCCGTGGCCTCACGTGGTCGTCCCTCCATGTGTCTGTGCATCTGTGTCCTGACCCCCTCCTCCTATAAGGACACTGGTCAGACTGGATAAAACCCATATGACCTCATTTTACTTGGGTCACCTCTTTAAAGGTCCTCTCCAAATACAGTCACACTGAGGTCCTGGGTGGGGCAGGGGGGTGGATCACAACTTCAACACAGGAATTGAAGGGAGGTCGGCCCATGGTGTGCCGTGAGTCCCTTTTCTGGCCCCCCACACGGCTGTGTGATGCAAGCAAGTTCACCCCCTCTTGACTTGCTTTTCCAGTCGTAGCTCCAGGCCTGGTACAAGCCCTCCTGGGACTAGGGTGATTCTCAGACGCTCAGTGAACACTCAGTGGAGGGAGCCCGCCGGCCACCAGGCTTGCAGATGGCAGGAGAGCCTGGCCGCTGAGCTCAGCCCCGCGGGTTCTGGAAAAGCACCCTGGCCAGGTTGTTCAGAGCTGGGCTACGGGTCTTCCAGGCCAACCTGATCTCCTGTGAGATTAGTCATTTGCTGTTGTGATGAAAAACTACCAGTCTGTCCACGAGGGGCTGCGGGAGATGGGCACCCTGATGGGGGGCTCGAGGCCTGCCCAGTGGGAAGAAGAGGGGCCATTTCCGGGCCCCAGCTGCTGGCCTTACCTACGAAAGGGCTGGATTCCTGCTGGGTCCCCACATGGGGTGAGGGTAACCCCAGGAACCTGGAAGCAGAGCCTGGGATGACGGCCTGTCCTCAGGGCTGGGGTGCAGGTCCTGGCTGTCACCGCCCTGCTGTGTGACCTCAGCCCCTCTCTTTGTCTCTCTGAACCAATCTCCCCCACAGCTGGGTGTCTAGCTCCTCCCACACGTGCACAGCCTGTACTCCACGCCCCCTGTGCAGACCTCACCACGACCTGTCCCCACAGACTTGCCCAGGCACCAAACAGGCAGAGAAGTCCCCCGGGGCATGCTAACACTGAACCTGGGGTTTGACCCACGACCCCAGGAACCCCAATGGCGGGGACTGGCGTCCTGAAGCAGCACATCCTTGTCCCCTGGTTCCGCAGACCTCCCAGCAGGGCTGCGGATGTTGGGGAGGCCCGTGGCTGTCCCACAGGTCTGTACCCCTGGGGTCACACACTTCCTGATGCTCTGGGCAGGAGCTCAGCCAAAGCACAGAGTTCCTGGGGAGCTTCTATGAACTCAGGCTCCAGGGAGAGCTCAGGAAGGAGGAGCCTAGTGATCCATTCCCTCCAGCGTGCCGGGATCTCAGGCCTATTCTGGGCCCAGCTCCGGGCAGTGGTGACCTTGTAACCAGCTGCTCGCTCAAAAGCAGGACTTGGGTTCTGCTATGCATCCGGGCTGCGGGTGGGGACCAGCGGGAGGAGACTCCATTCACACCAGCTTCAGACTGGGGTGGCGTGGGGCTGGCACACCAGGGTCAGAGGTGACGTCAGCAGCTCTGTCTCTTTCCAGTTCCCCTTCTATTTGCCTGCTTTCTCCTGAGAGACCCTGCCTCCTTACCTAAGGTGGCGGGATGGCTGTCTGCAGCCTCGGCATGATGCCCCCTGCCCCCCAGCTCAGCAATCCCAGGGAGCAGGAGTCAGCTCAAGTCCCATGCACAGCCTGGAAGGAGGAGGGGACTAAGGGTGGGATTGGGCAGGATTTGATCAGCACAGCCAGGGGCTCTGGCCAGGAGGGTGAAGGACAGCCTGCAGAGGTCAGTCAGCCCCATGGGGGCCCTGCTTTGCCCACTGGGTCCCAGGAGCACCATGGCCTCTGGGTTTCTATAGGCTGGCTCCTTACAGGGCCTGCGCTGCTGTTGCATCCAGAAGTCCTTGCCCTGCTGTCCCTCCCAGAGCCCCAGGCACTGCACGCAAGTGGGGCTTTGCATCCCTGGGAGGATTATGAGCCGAAAGGCCCGGCCTGCCTTGGCTTCATCTCTGCACTTGCTTCTGCCAGAAGAAGAGCGGTGGGTCCCTGCTCAGGGCTGTCCTCTCCTGGAGGGACCTCCCCCCGGTCTGGGCTCCTTGCTCCTCTCGGATGCTTTTCTTCATCACTGGAGCCGAGGCTCTGCCTGATTCTAGGCCAGGGGCTGACACAGCTGGACTCTGGGCTCCCAGCCCCATGGCCTGCTGGAGGCCTGCTCCGTCCCCCGCCTGAGAACCTCAGGGACCTGAGCCCCCCGCCCCCCCAGCTGGGCTGCCAACACCCAGAGACAAAGTCCGAATGCCCGGCTCAGACAATGGGCGTGGTTCCCAGTGCCAGCATCCTGGCAGTGCCCCAGGCTGCGGCGGGCTCCTTCTGCTGTGCTCCCACCGCAGACTGCCTGGGCGAGCTGGCCCGCCGACTGTCCCCCGTCCCCGGAGCACCACCCTGCCCACTGTGCTGCTCAGACATGCACAGTCTCCTTCTCTGGGGAGAATATACAAACGCTTCCTCCCGCAGAACGGTAAACCTGTCGTCCCTAATGAACAGCTTTCATTTAGACTCGGGGAAGAAGGTGTGCGCCGGGGACGGTCTCTGCCGGCGGCCCTGTTGCAGGATCTCATGCTTGGCGTTCACGGCTCCTTTGGGGCCCTCGGCGCCCAGCACAGCACTTTTTCTTATTGTGGTAAGAAACACATGACATAAAATTCACCATCTTCACCATTTTGAGGCGCATGTCTCAGTGGTATTAAGCACAGTCATATTCTTGGGCAAACATCACCCTCCATCCCCAGAACTCATTCATCTTGGAAACCTGCAAGTCTGTCCCCGTAAACACCAGCTCTCCTCTCCCTATCTGCCCCCACTGCCCCAGCCCCTGGCACCCACCATGGCAGTTTCTGTCTTTATGATTTTGGCTACTCTAAGCCAGCAAATGACTTTTTGTTGTTGTTTTGAGCCAAGAAAGAGAGTTGAAAGAAGCCAAGATTGGTGCTGACCCTAAGTCCTAGCCATTCCTACAAGGTCCCCACCAGAGGGTTCTCAGGACACTCTTGCATGCCCCCCATGACGGGGTGCTCACTACTTTCCGGTGTAGCCCCCTGCCAAGACTCTGGTGGAGAAGGACAGTCTGAGGTTCAGGCCTCTGAGCTCCTGTCCCCACCATTCCCGATCAAGCATGAGTTTACTGAACATCTATTACATGCCAGGCTGGGGCGGGCTGCCACCAGCTCGATGGAGGGGCTGCTCTGCTGGGGAGCAGACCCCCCCCATGCCAGCTGGAGGGCTCTGCACCTGCTGCAGTGAGCGGGGGAGCAGTGCCGATGGGGGCTTGAGTGATGGCTGCTGGGAGGGGCAGTGCCTCAGGCGGGGCTTGATCTCATCCCCGCCTGATGCCTGGCTGCTGGTCAGTGCATCTTTTCTGGTGGCTCACGGAAATCAGCATCTCAGACGGGCCAGAGGGGCTCAGGGCAGCCCTCCTGCCCTCAGCAAAGGAAGGATGGGGCTAGGGAGGAGGGGGCCTGGCACAGCCAGGACACGGGCCTGAGCCCCTGTGGGTATGTCCAGGGCGCCGCTGAGCGCTGGGCCCACCTGCCAGACCGTGAAACGGCACACTCAGCCCAGGCAGGGATGAGTAGTTCTCCCGGCCTCCCGGCTGTGTTCAATGTGTTCATGTTCAATGTGGCCCCAGGGCAGCCCCTCCAGGCAGCCCGGCCTGTGCCCTGGAAGGATGCGGCCGAGGAGCAGACCGGGAAGAGCAGGGGGTCTAGAAGGCTGCCCGGCAGCTCCTTCCCGGGTGGACGGACGAGGGGTGAGTGAGGGAGACTTCGGAACCCCAACCCAGTGGGTGCCAGTCTCCGTCCAGACCTTCCCACACTGGCCCACCCTCAGCCCCCTCTCCTCATCTCCAGCAGCCTCTTCTCATCACTGGGGTCCAGCATCCTGAGCCGCCCTCACTCCGGGGAGGTTAAGGCCCCGCCGAGAGCACACAGAGTCTTGATAGGGAGCTGAGTAATCCTAACTCTAACCCTCCATACAGTACCGCAGAGCTCATCCTGTTCACTCACGGACCCCGGTGGGGCCTGAGGGCCGAGGGACAGGCACGCTGGAGCAGGGGCAGCAGAGTCTGGGACAGCCCAGGCTAGAATGCTGGCCTGCAGGGCCCCAGGCGGGTTCGAGAGAGGGCAGTGACACTCCTCTTGGGCGCCCCTGAAGCAGCCACAGAAACGAGCAGAAAAAGCCTTTTTGTTGCCTTTCCAGCCCAGACAAAATCAATACTTTCTGGAAACATGAGAACAGCTGACCTTTGGATTTCTAGCAACCCTTCAAACTCAAGTTTGGTTTGGGGCCTGTCTGGAGGTGCTGGCCCCAACTCCGGGGTCCAGCGGGGGATGAGACCAGCTCCATGCACACCTGCAAGCCGCCGGCGCCCCTCGCTCCAGGATCCCAGAAGGCTGCACAGCCGGCCTGCTCTGTCTGCGAGCCATGTTGTATTTTCAAGGCTTTAGCTATGTCTCGGCTCCTCCTTCCTGGCTAGACAACCTCCAGACCTTCTCTAGACCAGCTACAGCCACAGAGCATCACAGGCGTTATGGAAAGGAAACTGAGGCCCGGTTCCCCCTTGCCTCCTCCATCAGCCCCTGCCCCAGCTTCCTGCCTTGGCTGGAACGTGGGTCACCGTGGAGCTGAGTGGTGTTGACGAGCGCTAGGGCACCCAATTTTGTAATTGAGTGATGTCCTACAATGTTTCAGGCCATGCCAGCCACTGGGAGCCAGTTGCCCTGGGAACTCAGTGTCCCCACAAGGGCCACACAACACAGACACACAGAGCAGGGCCCCAGGGAGGCCAGGCCAGGGGCTGGGACATGAGCGTGGGAAAACCCCATACGTCCAGCGGCCCGCTGGCTCTAGCTCTGTGGGAGGGCCCTGCATGAGCGCCTGGGTAGCTAGAGACTGGTTCTCGGTTTTACTATATTTTATGTGGAGCTCGAACTCATGACCTTGAGATCGAAAGTCTCACGCTGGGGGCTCTGCCAAGGCTGTCGAGAAAAGGCAGCATTTGGCCTCAATTCTGGAAAACGTGTGAGCTGTCTGTGGAATATATGTTCCCAGAGGGAACAGTTCAGAGGAGTGCTGGGCGTGACCCTCCTGCTCCGGACCGGCAGGCCAGTGTGATGGGTGTGGGGAGGGCATGGGGGTCAAGCCCCAAGCCTGGCCCTTCATCCCTGGGTCCTGGGGGGCCCTAGTGGCACCTGGCCAGCAGCTGTTGGGGCCAGAGGATTGAGACCGAGAGGAGGAGCCGGGAGGTGGGAGGAGGAGCTGGGAAACCGCCCAGGTCTGTGACGTGTTGGGAGCCATGTCAGGGAACTGGGGCTTCCTCCAGAGGGACACGTGACCCATGGGACAGGGGAGGGAGGTGAGATGTGCATTTTAGATGGACCACCAGCGTCCCATGGGGTGGATGGAGAGGCAAGGCTGGGGACAGGGCGGGTCACCAAGAGGGGGCCTGGGGGAAGGGGGCAGGGATGGCACATGGGAAGTGAAAACGGGGTTTGCTCAGTGCCACCCCATATGCTTGAGATAAAGTAAGGTGCTGGTTGTGTCCTCGAGGCGCCCAGCCCCATCCCTCCTGGCTGGTGGCCTTCTCAGGGTGACTCAGCAGGAGGAGCCTCCATGAGCAGAGCTGGAAGCCAGGCCTGGGCCCCACCTGCCACTTAGGCACATGCATGTCGTGGCCCCAGTACAGAGCCGGGCCCCAGTACAGAGCCTTAGGTGGGACTCCCCCAAAGCAGCCCAGGAGGCGAGGGCTTACTGAGTGTGCCCCAGAAGTGCAGGTGAGGAGGGAGCAGAGGCAGTGATGGGGCTGGGCTCCTGCGTCTCCTGGGGAGCCCGGGAGAGCTTGTCTGCCAGCACCTATAGCCAGGGGCCTCAGGGAGCACCGTGGGGGACGCTTGGGGGGATTCACTGGGGGGACATGGCCATGAGGGACATGCCATGGAGTACACACTGTGGGGGACACGTTGTTCCTTCCCACCCCAGCAGGCTTGGCTCCCTTCCCTGCCTGGCTCCCGGACACATGCTCCCCAACTTGCCAGCCCCTGGTGGTGGGGTTCCTGCTCTGCTGAGACCTTCGCTATAGCGACGGTCCTGCCTATCTCTCTCTGAATGATCACCAGATGCCCATCCTCCATCTCCTGGGTGTCCAGCCAGCACCCCTGACAGATTAGGTCCCAAACCTACCTCTTGGTTCCCTCAAACAACCACTGTGTCCCTCCCATGGCACCCCCTGCCCCCCACGCACCAAGTCTTAGCATCTTTCTCACCCTTTTTCTCCACCACCAGCCTGGTTCTGATGTGACTTGAAGGGACAGTGGGAGGCTTTGCCAGTGGGTCGGGCATGGGGTTCAAGAGCAGCATGGACAAGGAGTCTTCTGGGAGAAGTGCTAGCAGGTGGGGGTGCCATGGAGGGGGGAGGAGGAGGGGGCAGGGGAGAGTGCGGGAAGGGCGGGCACTCATGCGTGGGAACTGTTGGCAGAGGGACAGCACTAGAGGAGGAGGGCTGGGTGAGGGTCCTGGGGACCAAGCCCCGTGTGCAAATGAGGGCAGCTGCTCCGTCTCGGGAGTTCCGCCTGAAGGACACACAGAGCACCGTTAAGTCAGCACCGTTAAGTCAGCGGCCACACAAATGTGTTGACAAGTTGACCCTTACGGGGTCAGCTCCCTAAGGCTGACGGACAAGGTGTGCTCATCGTTTCCTGCGGAGGGGTCCCAGACCCTGGCTGGAAGGCCAGAAGACTTCCCACCACCTCTGAAGCACCTGCTTGGTGCACCCCAAACATGCTGGCCAATTACAGGGATGAGGAGAGAAGGAGAGTGAGGTGGCTTAGGGTCCACTGCCGTCCAGCCACTCGCCCGCTTGACCTCAGGGACTCGGAATAAGCCTTTCTGAGAAGCACCGCAGGTCCCGAGTGGCCCTGCTTCTGCAGCACCGAGCCCAGTTTTATGTGGGCTGGGATGCAGCCACTTCTTTCTCGGGTGTCCTGTCCCTCGGTTTCAAGTGGGAATGAGACCCTATGGCAGGTGCAGGTTGGAGGTTCGGCTACTAGAACAGATGGGGCCTCAGTGTGCGGCATGTCTAAATGGGCTGTGGGAGGTGGGACACGTGTGCGCGGGAGTGGGGGGGGCATCGAGTGTGCCCAAGGGGCATGTGTGTGGGTGTGAGGACACATTTTGACGCGTACGTGTAACTAAAGCACTTCTTCAGGTGATCTGTCCAGAGACATGCTGCAGGCTGCACTGAAGTGTCTCCCTTCTCAAAAAGACCAAAACAAGCAATGCTTGTCTCCAGCAGACTGCAGAGAGCTTGCTCGGGCAGATCGGGGCCCTGATCGCTGCAGGAATCCCATTAAGTTCCCCAGCATAACGAGTGGAGCTTCCCCTCCACCAGCAACCGCGGGCTCTCCTGGCTTTCCCTGAGTTTCAGACTCGAGGGGGGCGTCCACGGGCACACGTCGGGGGGCTCTGCACTGGCCTCCCTGTTCCCTGTCCCCACTCCCTCCCTCTCTCTCCCAGATCTTCCTCCTCAGCTCTTGTGTTTTGAAATTTTCGGGTTTGGTTTGGGTTGGGTGTACAGATCGGCCCCTCTCCTGAGATAAGCTGGGCCTTCTGGGGGTGAACAGACTTGTAGAAAACCGTTACCTCCATCCCTAAGCTTTCACAGCAATGACAACAGGTTACAATGAAGGCCATGCAGCTGTGACAGGAGAGGACTGGGGCCAGGGGTGTGGAGTAGGTCTCCCGTCTCACACTGAGGAATGGGAGGCTACATTTGGGGTCTGTGGGAAAGATGCCCGCCATCGGCTAGCGATGTCTGCCAAGGGCAGGAGTAAAAAGTAGAAGATCAGCACTATGGGTCTGCAAGGCTATGCCGGGCATCGTGGGCTTGGCTGTGGGGGGTAGGGGTGCTCTGGTGACAGGTGACATCCCAGAGTCTTCACTGTTACTAGGTCCCTCCTCTGTCCTGTGCCTCCGTGCTTTAGCGTACAGCTCACGCCACCTGCAATGCCATCCCTCACGCGGGTGGTCACAGCCTCCCCTATGCTGTCCCGGGCAGATGTCAGCACCCTGGTCTCCCACGGCACTGTTGCCCTGGGTCTGCCCCACACCCTGCTGGCCAAGGTCCTGTTGGTACGCCTGGTGCCCAGTGCCCTGCCAGGAGTCTGGCGCCAAGCAGAGGCTGAGTTGGTGGCTTAAATGGAACTGAACCCAGTGTTCGCAGACCCCTCTGCCCCCACAAGCAAGGCAGAAGTGTTCTGGGCTGGATTCAGCCTGGAAGCAGGAGAAGGGTCTCTGTACTGTCCCCACCAAGCCACACAGACCTTTAGCTCTTTAGGGACTGAGAGAGAGCTTGGCTTGTCTCCAAGTCTACACCGGTTCCTTTCACCCCATATTAGCCTCTCCAGGGTTGGCAACAGGTCCTTTTTGCCCCAACCTTGTCGTGCCTTGTGCCTGGCAGAGCTGAACAGTTCCCCTTCCTGGACACCATCTGTAGGTTCACAGGCAGCACTCAGTACATATTCCAGTCCAGGGAGCTCATCTGTGCAACACTGACCAAAAAGTAGCCAATGTGTTGCATGCAACCTCAGCCAGCCACCTCCAGTGGGAGCAGAGAAGTCCTCTGGGGACAGTCGCAGTTAGCCACATAGGGAGCACTGTGACAGCCCTTGATTGCCCTATCTCTTCCAAGCCAAGTGAAAGGGACTTTTTTCTTTTCTGCAGGGAGGTGTGCCTGGATGGAGAGGAGACTGGCTTTGCATTCCCCAGCTCACCGTGCATCAAGAGTATGCCTGGGAGAGCTGGACCAAGTTATCACAAATTGCTGGGTTATTTCAAACCATTTTAAAAAATGATGTCAGACAAAGTAGATTTCAGAGGAAGAATGTTAACAGGGATGAAAAGAGGTATCATGATTATAGATAATTTCATAATGATTTAGGGGCTTATTCAGCAGGAAAACCTTACAGTCCTAAGTGTGTAGGTGCCTAATAACAATGGTTGAAAATAAACAAAGCAAAAACTGATAGAACTAAATGGAGAAACAGAAAATCCGTCAAATGATCTGAGATTTCAACACCCCCTTTCTCAATCATGGGTAGAACAAGTACACAGAAAATCAGCAGACATGCAGAAGCCTTGGACAACACTAACAACCAACTAGACCAGACTGGCACTCACAGACATTCTATGCAGCAACAAGAGAACACATGTTCTCCTCAAGTATCAGAGAACAATGACCATGAGAGACCATAGTCTGGATCATTAAACAAGTGACAGTACTTTAAAATTATACGAAGTATGCCCTCTGACCACAGTGGACTTGGACAAGACAAAAACAGAAAAACATCTGAAACATCTCCAAATGTTTGGAAGCCAAATCATACACTTCTAAATAACTCATGGATTGAAGAAAAAAAAAATTAAGTAGGAAACCTAGAAGGTATTTTGAATGAAATGAAAAGAAAAACACCATATTAAAACATGTGGGATATTGCTAAAACAGTGATTGGAGATGGAAAAAATTTTTTTAAAGATTTTATTTATCTATTTGACAGAGAGAGAGAGAGATCACAGTAGGCAGAGAGGCAGGGGGAAGCAGGCTCCCTGCCGATCAGAAAGCCTGATATGGGGCTTGACCCCAAGACCCCGAGATCATGACCTGAGCCGAAGGCAGTGGCCTAACCCACTAAGCCACCCAGATGCCCCTGGATATGGAAATTTATACATTCATGTCTAGACAAGAAAAGAGGAACAGTCTCCAGTCAATGATCTCAGATCTTGCCTTATGAAACTAGGAAAAGAAGAGCAAATTAAACCCAGATTGGAAAATCAATAGTGAAGAGCAGAGCAAAAATCAACCAAACAAAAAGGGAATATCGGCAGAGAAAACAGAGAAAAATCACTAAGACCAAACGGGTTCTTTGCAAAGATCAATAAAATTGATAAGCTTCCAGTGGATTGATCAGGAGAAAAGGTGAGAAACAGATTGCCAATATCAGAAAGGAAATAGGTGAGGCACTATGGATTCTGCAGATGTTGAAAGGATAAGGGAGTTTTAAGAACAATATTACTTTTGACTTCTACACGAAATGGGCAAAGTCATGAAAAAACACAAACTGCCAAAGCTCACTCTAGAAGAAATAGAGAGCCTGAGTAGTTCTTTTCCCGTTAAAGAATTTGGTTTTGTAGTTAAACACCTTCTCACACAAAAAAACTGCAGGCGCAGATAGCTTCAATAATGTTTGAATTGTACCAAACATGAAAGAAAGAAAGAAAGAATAAAAGAGGAAAGAACACTTCTCAACACTTTGAGGCCAATATTACCCTGATACCAAAATCAGACAAAAGCAGTACAAGAAAACAACTATAGATCAATATATCTCAGTAACATAGCTATAAAAATGCTCTACCAACATTTTAACGAATTGAATCCAGTGATATATAAATAGTATAACACGTCACGACCACATGGGTTTTATTTCAGGAATACCAGTTTGGTTTAACACACACAAAAGTCAACCAATACAAATCATTCTATTAATAGACTATGAAAGGAAAAACACATGATCATCTTAATATATGTAGAATAGGCGTTTGACAAAATCCAACATCATTTTGCTAATTTAAAAAAAAACCTCTCAGTAAATCAGGGATTGGGGGATTTCCTCAACCCAGGGAAGAGCATCTGTGAAAAGCCTAAGCTAACCTCATGCTCATTGGTAGAAGACTGAGTTCTTCCCCCTACGAGTAGGAACAGGGCACCGGTGAAACTTCACTACTGGAAATTTTTAATGTGCTATGGTTTAATTGCTGCAACTGCCGTTGTTGTTCAGAACAAAAAAACAACAACCCCATGAAGTCTTCTCTCTTCCTGCCCACCTTCTGCAGCTGCCCTTTACATCCAGCTCTGGCTTCAGGCCTGGTGACCTTCCTCAGCTCCCCAGATCCCCAGCTTGCTTCAGAAGAACTGCATCTCACTCTGGGCTCTTCTATTAAATCAATCCATCATTTCTAGATATTTCAAAGTTGCTTCTGCAACTAGGTTGTAAGTTCTTTAAAGGGAGTGCTATAGACAGGTGGCCAATAATTACTAATTTTGCAATTCCTCAGGATGCAATGAACCTGTAGGCAGACTACCTCTAGCCTGTGACAGCAGCAGGTCATGGTCATGCTCCTGGGTTTTGAGATGCATGAAGAATCCTGAGGGTGGCATGTAAGGGCCACTGGGTGGGGACAGGAGGGTGGGAGTGGGGATGGGGAGGATCATGGACTGTCGATGGCCAGAGTGTGAAGGAAAGTCCTGGCAGAGGCTCAGAGTAGGAGGCATCTCCCACTGGGGGGCTTGGGTGGCACTTCTTGAAGGAGCAGTGTTCACACTGACCTACAAGCATCTTGTGGGAAGGATACTCTGAGAGGAAGGGACTGTAAGTATAGAACACAGATAGAAAAGCATGGCCAAGGCTGGTCCTGCCCTAGAGTGGAGGAGCAGAGGGTCACTCGCCAGGGCTGTCCAACCCTGAAGATGAGCAGCGTCCTTCACCAAGGACGCCAACGTCATGTGGAAGAGCCTGCTGGCTGTTTGTCTTGTTGTTCGAATACTCACTGCCCACTCATCCCTCCCACTCCATTGAACTTGGGAGCAGAGATGTGGCTTACCCTGGCCAGCGAGAGGTAGGTGGAAGTAATGTGTCCCACCTGGGAGCAGAAGCTCAAGGCTGCCCATGGGGCTCTTTCCCTCAGTAACACACGGAATGGCAACTGCCACCAGCCTGGGTGCTGACAGACCAGAGGTGTAGCTTGAGCAGGAGAAAATCTTCTATGATTACCGGCCCCTAGGGTGGGATTGTTCATCACCGCAGCAGAGCTGGGCCCAAGCAGACTGAGCCACAGGCTATAGGCACACAGCTGTCTGTGCTATGTCTCCATGGGTATGGGTGGGCACCATGAGACCCTTCTTGTACATAAAGCCCAAAGTAAGTTCTACTCACAAAACCTTGCTATTCTCTATCAAGATCTCTGCCTTAATCCACCAAGTGGGGCGCCTGGGTGGCTCAGTGGGTTAAGCCGCTACCTTCGGCTCAGGTCATGATCTCAGGGTCCTGGGATCGAGTCCCGCATCGGGTTCTCTGCTCCGCGGGGAGCCTGCTTCCTCCTCTCTCTCTCTCTGCCTGCCTCTCTGCCTACTTGTGATCTCTCTGTGTCAAATGAATAAATAAAATCTTAAAAAAAAAAAAATCCACCAAGTAGGTCACCTCTGTCCAGGGACCCCTCTGCAAACTGACTTTCCAAACTGGAGTTCCATAGAACATTCTTTAGGATATCACAGGTGTGCCATGAAACACATATCTACGTTCAGTAATTAGGATAATTTTGGGTGAAACCCAATAGGAGCGAGGAACGGAGTGGGAATGAATGCACCACGGGTGCAGCTCGGAGGTAGATGGACTTTGAAGGGAGGGATGCTCCATGGGAACAGGAGACCAGGGGCACCTCTCCTTGGATGCTCAGGGCCAAGGAGGTCAGGATCAGCCTTGGAGGAGAAGTCTGGCAGCCTGCTCATTGGGACCCGTTCTTGCCTCTGGGTGCCAGTCCAGCTTGTGATGCCCAGAACCAGAGCCTTTTGGGCTCAGAGGACTGGCTTGTTCCCTTGCTCTTGGCAAGTGGCTCGGGCACCATCTAATTGGATCTGTGAATTTGGTGTGGCTGTTTACAGAAAGCTTTTAGTCCCCAGGACAGGGTGGAAATTGGATTTCAGGCTCCTGGCTTGGAGATGCTCCCTGATTCCTGACTCTCATCCTGCCTATGTGTGGGGGACTCAGGCAGCTGCCTTCATTCGGGGCGGATTATAAATCAGGCATCCATTTAATACCCACCTCTGCCAGACGGATGCCAGGGGCTCTAGTGGCCCAGTGCTTTTTGTCTCTAGACAAGTCTGTTTTGCTTCCATGAGCCGGGGTGGGGCTCTGCATTTGCCAGAGCCTGGTGGTCCTCCAAGAATTTTCCCCGATACAATCACTAGATCCAGGCTGTGCACAGAGGTCTGTGGGACACTGTGGCAGGGTCATCTGGGGGCTGAGCTACCAGATGGGACCCTTGGAGGAATGACGATGGTTTCACGGATTACCCAACATTTGTCTCTATCCAAATGTGTAATGGCCACTAGATAGTCTGTTGTGGAAAAGATGCTTTAAATGTGTCAGCTAGAACTTTGGAGACTGTTGGAACTCCATTTGAGACTCTTGGGTTGCTATTGTTTGTCTGATCTCTTTTCTCCTACTCTAAGCTGAGAAGCTGCCTCCTTCAGGAAGCCCTCAGTGGTTTATCTCTCTTCTCCAACCCGTCACCATCTGGGTCACTCACTGACTCAGACTCAGCTGTCCAGGGATGCCTTTCTCTTCTCCACTTGTGAATCTGCTGAGGGTCACAGGTACCCCACGTGGACCTCCTCCCTATCTCTCTGGAAACCCTCCCCAAGTCAAGAAAGGAAGAGAGGTGGCGTGCAAGGAGTTCAGGGGCTTTAACAAATGGGGAAAGAAGAACCGGATTCTACTAATTGCCTGACGCCTGCGCTCTCCAACTTGCTCTAGAAGCTTCCAGCAGGGTATGGACTATTAGCCCACTTGGGAAGAGAGGCTACTGAGGCCCAGGAGGGAAAACATTCAGCCAAAGCCATTGAGCAGCTGCAAAAGGATGAGACCCTGCTCCAAGGACCTCCCAGAGCCTCTGATCTGCTCCCGCTGGATCGCCACTGCCCCGTTCCCTGGGTGCCCCTGTACAGAGGACCAGCTGCCAGTGGCTGTGGCCCCCGTCCCAGGCCCAAGTATGAAGTGAGCAGGGACGCCGATTAGGGGAAGGATCATGGAAGGGGGGAACCAGACCCCAAACCTGCATGGGGGAGGGGGCTCACCTCACCCCGACTCGCTAAGACACAGACATTTACACACACGGGCACAGGGTGCTGCCAGAATGAGCTGTACTTTGTGAGCAGAACTCCAAATGATCGAATCAGGCGTCAGGTCCCCTTCCCGCCCTGACCTCAGGCTTCTGTGCAGAGCTGTGCTGGGGCAGGAGCCAGGAGGGGCCAAGGTGGTCACTGTGCTGCAGGGCAAGCACATTAGGGAATACCAGGGGCCAGGCCCGGCTGATCGCTGCTCAGATTCAGCTGCGAGGGGCTGGGCGCTCAGAGGTGGATGGGATTGCAGGAATGGCCACGTGGTGTCCCAGCAGGGTTCTTCATGTTTCACGCCAGCAAGGAGAGGCCCCACTGAGAGTGGCTTCAGAGCATTTGTGCAGTCAGCCACTCCTTCATCTGTTCCGCGGTTCCTCACCCTTGCCACGCCTGCCCTGTGGGGACACTGGTGGGGTCTGGCCCACAGCAGCTCCCGGCTGCCTCACCCCAGTGGAGCAGCTCAGGACATATCGCAGCCACCATGCTGAGGGGTCCTGGCAGTCGGTCCCTATGACCCTGGAGTGGTGCCTGACGATGCTAGTCCTGAATTGTGGAATGTGAGGTCAATGGACAGGAGACTCCAGAAGCACATACACACACAGCCAAGATCAGAAACACATGTTTCAAAAAGTGGAGCGGGGGTGGTTAGACCACGGGTCACTTCTTTCCTGCATTTCCTCCCTCCAGTAGGACACGGCCGCTCCAGCAGGAGGAAGTATTTCCCGGGAGGCGGGGAAGCCTTGGGTGGGACTGAGCTGCAGGCTCGGGGGACCCTTCCTCCCGGGGGAGAACCTCCCTTGGATTAGGAACACCAACCCCATCAGGGCTTCCTAGGCTCGTGGGAACAGAGGGACAGGAGAGCTGGGAGCTACTCTCATGGGGAAGGACCAGAGCTGTGGGTGACTCCAGAAGCCCATCGGGAGTGGGGCAGGACTCACGGAGGAGGGAAATGCCCCCGGAGCAGCCGACCGCTCAGGACAGTGGCAGGGCAGCTAGAGCCTGCTGGCAGCTGGAGGACAGAGCCCTGGGGAGGGGAGGCTCTCCCCATCCCATCCTGGTGACCCCCGAAACTTCAGTTCAGCCTGCCTGCAGGGAGACATGGGATAAAGATGGGGATTGGTATCAGGAGAAGGCCATGAGCTGTGGAAGCAGGTGTGGGCAGCTCCTTTGGGCCAAACTTCCTTCCTGAGTAGGAGCCTGTGGTGGTGGAAAGGCCAGAAGCAGGACACAGGGCCAGAGGGCCAGTCTCCTGCGACGGGGGTGGCCTCCTGGCCCAGGGACCCCTTGCCAAAAGCCTCGCTTGTGCATGGAACATGCAGGCACTAGTTTCCAGGGGGTTCGCAGATGAAAGAGCCATCAGGAATCAGACGCCTGCCTCCTGACACCGCGCACAGAGGGTGAATAATGTGTCATTCTCTCTCAGGAGGTGACAACTCCAAGCTGCGGTTTAATAATTACCACACGTGACTTTGTTGCATCCTTAGCAGGATCCCACGGACCGCTTACTTCATCACGTGGGATTTTCAGTGGGACAAGGAAAGGTTGGCGCCAGCGGGGCACAGGCCCGGGGCCCGCCGGAGGGGTCCTCCGAGGGGCCCAGTGCCCGGGGCTGGTCCCCCAGACAGTCGTGCATCACTGCTCATCACTCTTAACACTCTACAGAGACGAGGAGACGGGCCCAGCGAGATTGAGTCCCCCCGCCCAAGAACGCACAGCAAAAATGGTCTTCAGAGGATTCAGCCTCAAGACTGTCTCACCCCAAACCCTGCGTTCAGTCTTTGAATTCTGATTTAGCTGAACGAGCGGGGAGTGTCAGGGGGATGGCACTCCCTCCCACCGGGCTGGAGACCGAGCTCGGCACCTGGGCTCTGGAGGCCAGACACCAAGACCCTGTCGGGCCGCTGCGTTCCTGGCTGAACAGTGGAATGCGCCCAATTTGGCAGAAAGAGTACAGGACGGCAAGTCCAGTTTCCGTGTCGGGTGATGGGTGACGGCCCCTCAGAGGCCCCGTGCGACATCAGGAAAGGCTGGTACTCGAAGGAAGGACGTGTTCGTTGTTTCTCTGAAGTTTAGCCGGGCCTCCCTTAGCTCAGTCGGGCAACCCTGGCAGGAGCAGCAGCACACAGAGTGGCTGCGGGTAAAGGTGCAGTGTCCTCGTGGCTCTGCGTCCCCGGCTGGTGCTGTGCGTGTGCCCGCCCCATCCACAGGCTGCCGATGGGGACAGAGAGCCTCTTGCTTGCACATCCCCTCTCTTCTCACCCCCGGACCCCCTGGGAGGGCCCTTTCTGGGTCCTTCTCATCCTGCACTTCTGCAGAGGTGCCCTGGCAGGAGGAGGGCTGCTCCCTGACATCCCACAGCAGGAGGCGGGCACCCTTTGTGCCCCAGAGCTGGGGCCTCGGGGACAGGCAGCCTGGCAGGCCTGTGAGTCCTGGATCGTGGTGCGTTCCTGGAGCTGTGGTTTTCTGGGGTCTCACGCCTTGGGGAAGCTCCCCTCCCCCACGAGCTGGGCCTACGGGTGCGTCTTGGAGGTGCACCTGCGGCTTTGTGCTTCACATAAAACACAGCTCTCACGGGGCGGGGGGCGGTGGGTACTCTAGAGCCAGGGAAACCAATAGAAACGGCAGCAAGTGGGGGGCTTTCCAGCACTTAACTCCACAAATAGACACCCACGGGCAGCTGTGGAGTTGATGGCAGCTCCCTTGCACCCCTTGCGCTCCCCTCCCCGAGGCACCCACACAGCCCCCTCCCCCAGCCGACTGCAGTTCCGGGAGCAGGGGGACAGGGAGGCCTCCTGCCTCTCCCTCTCCTCTCCCAGAGGCCGGCCTGCTGTAGCCGCTCCGTGAACCGGGAGATTCTGTCTCCCCCTGGACTTGCGTTGTCTTTCTGGGGAAGAGCAGGGACATGTCATGAGCACTGACTCAGAAGGGACCAGCCAAGGCCCCTGTCGACCCCATAACACCCGTTCTGGGAGCCGTCACCTCAAGGCCCGGCAGCTCAGCTCTCCTCTCCTTTTTGTTGGTTTATCGTAGTCACTCCTTGGGTGCAGACCCTGTCCCGAGCTGGCACACAACCACAGACGGTCCCCGCAGCCTCTGCCCCCTGTGCCCGTGGGTGCTGCGTGGCGTGGTGCGTCTGGTCACGCAGGCGTTGGGCACGAACGTGCTCCACGTGGCCTCTGCAAGGCTGAATTTGGAAGCCCACTCGGCTTCCCGGGGCTCCTGTCTGGGCTCTAGGGACTCTGGCTGAGGACGCGGAGCCTGGACCCACGGCAGCCCCCCTCCCAGTGTCCTGCCTGCCAGCCACAGCTCCGGGGCCCACCCAGCAGGGCGAGGCTGGGAATATGGCCCCGGTCATGCCTGGCCTGGGGAGCCAGTAATGGCCCTGGGTGGCAGGGCCAGACTCCCGGGGGCAGGTGGGGGGGTTTCTTCCCAGGAGCCGCCCATCCCACCCTAAGACTGGGAGGTGCAGTGGAGTGGGAAGACCTGAGTTCAAGAGTGTGTGCTCAGGGCTCCTTCTGGGCTAACGATGGCTGCGATGATGACACAGAACAGAAAGAGAGCCTGGTAACTGCAGGTCTCCCGGAGGCTGGAGCTGTCCATGGGCCCCCACATGTGCTCTTGGGGAGCCTCCGGGGCGTTAACCACTCTTGGCAGAGCTCTAGGCCTGTGTCCCCTCATCTGAGGGTGGCCCTGTGGAGGTGCCCAGCAAGGCATGTGTTCTCCCCTAGCTCCCCTACTCAGCAGGGTGTGATGCTGGGACCAGGGTACAGAGTAAACAGCAGGGGCCCCAGGCCCTGTGCTCAGAGGGGCCCCCCTTTGGGGCTCCATGCTCTGAAGTCGCTGTCCTGAAACTTCTGAGAATTTGACCTTCAAGTCTGCCTGAATGTGAAGTCCAAGGGGCCGTGGAGCTCATGGGATCTTGGCCCACAAGGTCCTGCCTCCCATCACCTCCAGACCCAGAAAGGATTCTCAGGGATGGGTTCTGGGCTGCTCAGTCCTCCACCCTGCCCCATGGCCCTCCCCCATCCCTCCTAGCACAGCCCAGGGGGACTGGCTCTCTGGAGGCAGGGGGCATGGCTCTGGGGTCTGCTCTCACCCCAATAGCCCTGTGCCTGTTTGTGAGACACACCGACCAGCACATATGACTGCTCAAGACAGAGGAGAAGGATTTCTTTGTGACTTTTGAGCGAGAAGCCCTGTGCAGGGAGACGGGTGTGGCTCGGTCCCTGTGGCGCTCCCTTCATTTTGCATCCCATTGCTCTCCTGGGAGGCATCCTTGGAGTGCCCCTCTCAGGCCTGCTCCTGGGAACCCCAGCCTAAGACAGCCTCCCACCACCACCAGGCATGTCCCCTGCGGGGCCTCCCCTGAGATGCTGCGGCAGCCCCATCCTGTCCCCACTTACCTCCCTCTGCCCCCTACCCCCCACCGTGGCCAGCTGACTCCAGCCCATTGCTCTGTATGCACTTGGACGACACCTGCTCTGGGAAGTTCTGGAGCCTCTCCTGGTCTGGCCAGACCTTACACCTGCTCCATGTTCTCCTGGCCTTCATGGGAGAGCTTCCTTTTCCCCTCTCCTGAGAAACACGCTCCCTTGTGTATGTACTCAACTGTGTCTCCCCCCAGTGCATATGCTGAGATCCTTCCCCAGCACCCCAGAATGTGGCTCTATGGAAACGCAGGGCCTTTAAAGATGTAAATAGGGCAAACTGAGGTCACTGGGGTGGACCCAATCTGATAGGTCCTTGTAGGACGAGGGGATCAGTACACAGACATACAGAAGATGACCACACAAGGACACAGGGAGGAGGAAAGGGCATCCACAGGCCATGGAGGGAGGGCTCAAGGAAACCAACCTGCTCATGCCTGAATGTTGGACCCCCCAGCACCCAGAAGCTGAGGAGCTATGTTTCTGTTGTTTAAGCCACTACTCTGTTATTTCTCGTGATGGTCGAGTTGACCAGGGCAGTTGGGCAATTTGGCTTCTCCTCCCCAGGCAGAGCCCCAGGGAACTGTTACTGTGGGGGCTGGCGTTGGTGCTTGCTCGCGATCCTCCCATGAGAACCCCCTCCTACTTTCTATCACTGTCCGCAGGACCCACTTGGCCAACCGAATGTGGGAATAGGGACTTTGCCAGGGTTCCCAACCTGGGGCATGAGAAGCCGTGCGCCTTGCCATGTGGGTGTCTTAGGGCACTCCTTCTGGGAACCCAGCACCACTTAAGAAAGCCCCAGCCACATGCAGAAGCCACAAAGAGGCTCTGTGGTCAATAGCCCCAGCTGAACTCCCAGCCAGCTGCCAGCATTGGCCACCAGCCACGGGAGTGGCCAACCTGGACCTCCAGCTGTTGAGCCTGTTGAGCCTTCAGGAGACAGCAGCCCACCAAATATCCTACAATGACCATTGACGAGACGCAAGGGAGAACCTCCCAGCTGAGCTCCATTAGACCACAGAACCACAGAACACAGTGATACATTGTTGTTTTAAGCCACTGAATTTTGGGATTTGTTGTAACAGCAGAAGATGCAGTAGATAACCAGAATAGCTTATGAGATCCTGGCTCTGCCCCTGGGGCCACTCTGTACACTGTAACAGTTTTCTAGGACTCTGTGGGCAGTGCCCAGATCCACAGAGCTCTTTCCCTTGGGGAAACAGCCCCAATTCCTACATGCCCTCCTCCAAGGATCCAGCTTCAGGTCCCCTCTCCAACCTATTCATTGCTAATCCTTACCCAAATGGACCCACAGCAAGCTTCCATATTACAAAGAATGGTGCCATTAGCCCAGGATGCAGCAAAACAATCACCTCCTTTATTCCAAATATCCTACTCCTGTTAATGTGACCAAAGATTCAATTTTCTTTTAATTAACCTTACGCTATCATCAGCTCAAACGAAGCCTATATCATTCATACTCTGTAGATCCCCTCTAATGGGTGGGCTCCAGGGCAGTTTCCGAATTTTGGGGGGACACCAGGAGACCCGCTGATCCCTCACATGTACAGGTCATCAGCAAAGACTTCCAGGAGCCCCAGGAACTGGGGCAGAACATTCTCCTCTGCCAGCAGGGAGGCACTAATGAGTGAGTAGGAGGACAGGAGAATTATGTTTTTAAAAATCCCACCCCCCCCCAAATAAAATCCATGCAACCAGGGACAAAGCAATTTGTCACACATATGTGATATATTTTTTAAAATACTTTCAGGTTTTAAAAAAAATTCACTGATTTTCTGTCACCCACCAAAAAAAAAAAAAAAAACCCACAGAGGAAAAAATACATATTCCATCACTTAAAAATTCAAAATATCTTCTTTCCCAGGGTTTGAATCAGCCCTCCCCGACTCAGATGTGGGTTTTCCGAGAATGTCTCCTTCACGTGACTATTCTTCCACCTGAGGAATAAAATGTCAGTCACACGCTATTTAGAGAACAAAAGATTCTGTGAAACACGCCAAGGAAGCTCCGTGCACCGTCAGCGTTGGGGGGACAAAACCTTGCAGCCGTGGCATGTGGGAGGTCCCCTGCTCGCGGTTCCTGGCACCGAGAGGTCACCCGCTAAGCGGATTGACCCCTCGGCCCCCGCAGACACCAACAGGTCTTTGCAAGTTCGAGAAAAAGGAAAGAAGGCTGTTTATCCCAAAGATCTGGGCTCGCCACCCCCCGTGATGGCTTCATTTCATTTGGGAATCACCGAACCTCCAGCCACTCAGTCAAACAAAGAGAGGACATGTTTTTACAGGGAAAAGCATGTGGGTTTAATCTCAGAGTTTTAAGACATGGAGGTTCAGAGCGGATTTAAGCGGGTTTAGCAGAAGCCGCGTTCCGTGTGAGGACCGTGAGTGTGACCGCAAGTGGCGTCCCTCGGTGCTCTAACGCGTTATGTAAGCACGTTTATATAAATGTTTTCCTGGGTTGGATAAACAGTGCTTTTCTGTTTAAATTTAATCTGGGTCCTTGAGAATTAATTTTTCTGATCTTTTTGTAACCCACGAGATTTGTCCTTGATGAAAATTGCAAACATGAAATGAAATGTCACTGAGCTCATTTGTCCCCAGGACTGGCTGGCAGCCTTGGACATGGAGGGGAGCCCGGAAGGTGTCTGTGGGCCCCCAACAGGCAGATGAAGCCCACAGGTGTTTATGGAGCGTAGACCAAGGGCTGCAGGCAGGCAATCGCAGGGAGGCATGAACAAGGGAAGAGAGGAAGGAGCAGAAGGTCGAATCTAGTGGGACCTCAGACATGGATGGGGCTGACACTTAAACTTTGGGTTTGACCATGAGAGAGGCGAGAGCATCTTGGGACATGCCAAGCAGAGGAGCGATGCCTTTCTGTCTAGTGTTTCAGAGGGACCCTCTGAAGGTGGCTGAGGAGGACCGAGACAGGGAGACTGGGGGCACAGTGGTGCTGGTTCAGAGCCACGGACGGGGGAAGCGGAGGCTGTGGGCTCTAGCTCGGGGTGGAAGGCAGAGCTTGTAGGACGTCCCCAGAGTCTGGCAGTGGTGACAGAGCGCAGACTCAGGGCTGGCCCCCGATGTGGAGGGGCCATCGACTGAGGTGGGATGACTGGAAGGAGCAGGTTCTGATCAGGAATTATGAGGTCTGAGTGGTTTAGGTGATGGTTATGAGCTCACGACGTGAGCGTGGCCTGTGCGATCACCCAGCGCGGGGAGAGCCCAGCCTCCTGGGACTGGCTGCTATGCACAGGCCAAGCAGGTGTGGGACCTGCACGCATGGATGAACCAGATGGGGGAATCAGAAGCCCTGGGCTTTCTGCCTGGGGGCAAGGCAGACATCTCAACCTCTTCTGACCTCTGTTTCCCCAGCTGGACATGGGATAAAATGGGTGGCTTGGGTCTCACACATGTGTGAGAGTCACAATGAGTCAACCTGTGTCAGAGCGTGCTTGGGCCTGGCAGACAAAGCACAGGGGCCGAGGGCTGAAAGCAGGGATATGCCAGAGGCCAGCAGGCCTACTGGGGGCTGAGCTGGTGCCCAGGACTTGTCCCTGGGGCTGTGGTCACCAGGAGCCCTGGAGAGTGTCCAACGGGGGAATAACAAAGCTAGCAGGAGGTCACTCTTCACACCTGGCATGCACCACATGCCCAGCTCACAGCAAGTCAGGGTAATGCATCCACTGCTCTGATGTGCCTTGGCCCCGCCCACCCCTTGTCCCTGTCCTGGCCACCATCTCTTGCATGTTTTGCTCGTGAACTTTTACAGGGACCTGGGGGCATCATTGTTTCATGCGACCCTCACACTGCGGGTCATGAAGCACAGGTAGGACACTGAAAGGATCTGAACTGATCTGTAATGGAGGCTCAGAGAGTTTAAGTAACTTTCCCAGGGTCACACAGTAAGCAAATATGACAACAGTGTATGAATGTGGATCAGCACCCGATTCTTCTTGGACAGAAGGACCCCTGGGAGGCAGAATGGGTCTGGGTGGCAGCACTGACTTGGGAGCCAATGGCCACCACCCTGGGCAAGTGTCCTCTCCTCAGCCGTGCACAGGGGTTGAGGCAGACTTTCCAGGGAGCCGTGGAGCTCAGAAAATCCTGCCATGGAGCTTGGCACTCAGTGGTGTGGCCCCTCCCACTGGCACAGACACTCCCCCAACCTTGCCCATTCCTTCCTGGGCTCAGTCTTGGCTCCCGACTCTGGGACCAAAGTTTGTTGCTTATGCTGGAAGATGCGGTCATGGTGGCCTGTGCCCCTGGGGTCACTGTGAATGGAGCATGACAAGCAGGTGCTCCGGGGCCTGTGTGAACTGACTCCTGACACAACGGAGACCAAGGACAAAGCCTCTGGGGCAGGACCAAGTCAGTGCTCACTGCTCTCCCCGGGGTGCCATCCCTGCCCTCCCACAGTGCCTCCTCCAGGAGGCCTCCCTGATTGTCCCCAGCCCCCCTGGGGGTGGGTACCTGGGAGGCACTCATTCCAGGCTCTGGGATGTTGCCAAGTTAGGGTATGGCCCCTGGCCTAGGTGGTCTTCCCTGCCCGGTGATGGAGGAGCCCTGAGCTCACTCCCTTCTTGGCCCCATCTGCAGTGCCTGCTCCATGCCCCATGAGGCCCGGGCAGCGGGCTGGCTCTCAGGCCCAACCTGAGAGGCAGAGGCAGGAGATGCAGGGTCCTGTCCCAGCTCTGTGGTTTTGCTGTGGCAGCCCTGGTAGGAATCCAGTCCTTTGGAGACTCTGCTGCCCCATCAGGAAGGTGGAGAGGTGGGTGACCACGCTCTGGGGGTCTGGGGGGAGGTGCCTCTCACAGGGTTTATCATGTCAGAGAGGGCCTGGAGGATGCAGAATTGGTGGCCACAGGGCCAAGAGCTGTCCAGGCCAGAGGAAGGGCATTTCCAGGGACTGACAGCCCAGCTATCACGGCCACGTGGGTGTAGAGAGGCGAAGGGGGGATGCGCTGTGAAGACCAGTGGGTTCTCTGCCAAAGCGCTTGGGAATTCTGTTCTGACAGTGACCATGAGCATTCAGAGGTTTTCAGGAAGTGGAAACCCCTGATTTATTGGGGAATGAACGTCTATTTAATTTTTTTGAGTCTGAGCCCAAACCATCATTGTTAAAAACACCAGGTTGGACAGGCTTTCCTCAAAGACACACTGCGGGGAGCCTCTGTGTCCGTGGGCGAGCCTGGACTCCATGATGTCCCCCTCCCGGGCAGGGGGCCTCGGACAGACGTGCCCAGAGTCCACTCAGAAGGGCTGCTTCAGGCAATGAGCGGAGTTCGCCAAGACACTCAGGGCCAGCCGGGATCAACCCAGAGAAAGGGCTCTCCCCCTACAAGGTGTGCCCCTCCCTGAGGCTCAGCTCCACGGGCGTTCACTTGCTGGGGTTCAGCGGCTGCCCTCTGCCAGGCCTGAGCTCCATGCCCCCGGGGACCCTGCCCTGACTTCCAAACCACGGCCCGTCTTGGGGGACCCACGCGGCCCATTTTCAGGTCTCTGTGGTAACCCTAAGGCATGCTTTTGGCCTGTCCCATTTGGGGGATGGGAAAGCTGAGGCCAGGTGGCTGGCTCCCGTGTTTCAGCTGCCTCTGGACCCTACACGAGGCTGCAGGGTCCTGTGCCTTCACACACACGGGACCTGGCTGAGGGGTGTGCTGCACTGAATCGTCCCACGGGTGGCCACGTCCCGATGCCTAAACCCTGGGCCTGGGTCAGCTCACGTGGCAAGAGGCTGAAGGTGTGATCGAGGACATTGACATCTGGAGGTCACTGCGGCTGACCCGTGGGGGACCCAGGTACTCACAGGGTGCTTGGGAGAGGTAGGCGGGGGTGGAGTCAGAGGGGAAGGGCTGGTGTGACCAGAGCGGAGGCCAGGGTTGTGCAGAGAAGGGGCTGCGAGCCTCCAGAAGCCAGAGAAGGCAGGAGCTGGATCCTCCCTAGATCCTTCCCACAGGGAAGAACCAGCCCTACCGATGCCTGAATTTTCGATTTCTGACCTTACAATGGTTAGTGGTTAAATTTTTGTTCTATGCCTGACTTCTGGCGCAGCTGAGAACGCAGACCTTGTGCCCGACAGCTGTGGTTCAAATCCCCGCTCTGCCATGTCCAGTGGGCTGACGCTGGGGACATCTCTGAACCCTGACATGCCTCCGTCTCCTTATCTGTACTTTGGTCTCTTCTCTCGTACCCGCCTCTTCCCCGCTGCACCGTGCTGGCTCCTATGCCAGCCCACTTCCCGTCACCAGCCCCCGGGGGGGCTGCCCAGTGTCAGTGAACACATAAGACGTCCATGCTGGCTTCCCTGGAGGAAGGCCGCCGGCAGAAGAGGCACCCGCTCCATGGAGGCCAGGTCTGTTTCCCTTCCTCTGCTGTCCAGCTGTCCCTCTGTACTTCCTGCAGCACGCTCCCTGCAGCCCTGGCCTGGACCCTGTCGCCTTCCCCGGTGTTCCGGGGGCACAGCCTGATTCTGCCTTGGAGCCTGTGCCCGAGCGGGGAGCTGTCCGGGAAGCGGAGGTCCTGACCACGGGGCCCCACCTTGTCACACCCACCCCACTGTAGCAGGTGTTACAGAAATGGACTGACTGGGGTGGGGGGTGGGGGGAGTGTGGCCTTTGTCCTGCAGGCAGTGGGATGGCCTCTGGTCAGCAAGGACAGGTAGGTACTGTGGCATGCCCATCCCTCGGTCTGGTGCAGGTTTGCTGACACCATGGAGCCGAGTTCCCAGGAGCAGTGAGGGGCGCGGATGGGGGCATCCTGGCATCCACCAGCCCCCGGGCCTCCAGCACACACCCCCGAGCCTGCTGGTTCTGCACTGATGCCTTTATTCTCCATGCAGCTCTGCAGCGCTCGGACCAGCCTTGTCCCCTTTCACTGGGGAGGAGCAGGGCACACAGCCTCCATTTCTGTGGGGACCAGTGCCCATATTCACTGCAAGTCTGCTTGGCCTCATCTGCACCAGCGCCAGCTGGTGCCCTCTGGCCCTGCCCCAGGAAGGGCGCACGGGGCTCCAGGCAGTGGCCACACTTCCCCCAAGAGTCAATCCCCTCAGGAGACCTCCATGCTGGTGGCAGGATGGGCAGCGTGGGAGAGAAGCCCCATGCGTCCTTGTCCGCACAGGCCCTCCTCAGCTGTGTGGCTGGTCACGTGGGGGGTGCAGCCCAGGGAGCCCCAGCGCCATCTCTGCCCACAGGCCTGGGGACAGAGCTGGTCACATGCCTGGCATCACAGCCTCCCGCGGGCCCAGGAGGCAAGGAGGAATGAGTGTTGCCAGTGCATGATTCTCGGCCTCACATTCTCGCAGCTTCTCTCCAGGTTGGTAGAGGGGGCTCAGGGGATGTTCGCTCCAGCCTGAACAGCAGGGCAGGACTGAAACCCCATTTTAGGACACCTGCACCCTGGCCCTCCAGGACAGCATAGCTGGGAGACCCCTCAGGAGCATCTATTCCCACCCAATCCCTCACAGACGGGGAAACTGAGGCTCAGAGAGATCAGGTGTCGAGGCAGAGTTCTGCTGGCAGGGGGCGGGGGCACATGGGGTTCCTTTAGCAACATCTGCCAATGGACAAATGAGTAAATAGATGGCAGGACAGGGATGATGACACCCCACCCCCCCCCGCAGAAGACCTTCTTTACCCCCTACTCCCCTTCCTGACATCTCCATGCACACCTGGCCTTTTTGCTGGTCTCAAGGCTCTCTGGGGGCACAGTGTCCTCCCATGGGGGGTGGGGGGCTGGGGGACCCCTGCCAGGACTGGAGGGTCTTTGAGATAATTGACCCCTCATCCCTTTGGGCTGGACTGACCCCAGAAGATTTCTGCGGAGTAAGAGAAGGGCCTTTAGGGCTCTGCTGCTCCAGGCCTGTGTCAGGGGCCCTGGGTTTGAGGCTCCAGCATAAAACCACAGCATAGGCACACCCAGGGCTGGTCAGGCTTGGGGTGGGAACGTGCACCCCTCCCAGGAGCAGCCGCTCCTCTGCCTGGCCCATGACGCCCCTGTGCCTGCCTTTCCGGGAAGTGGGTCTTCTGATGTTTTTTCCAAGGGACCCAGAAATCTAAACTTCCTAGACATAAAATGACTCTACTCTTAAATGTTGTCACCTAATTGGGAAAAAACTGAGAACACTTTGAAGGTCAACAGTGTGTCCCTCACAACACTGTCTGGTGAGGGTGATCTCACCTGTGGTGTAGAGACTTGGGATGGTGGCACCTGGAACCCATTCGGGACCCCATGGTGGCTGCCCGGGATTGGGAGGGACCGCTGCTCTCCCGTCCTACACCAGAGAAACCCCCTACCCTCCCAGGAAACAGAACACGATGGATCCCCTGTCTTAGTCAGCTGGGGCTGCCATAAGGAAATCCCAGACTGGGGGGCTGATTTCTCACTGTTCTGGAGCCCAGGTTGGGACTCCCACCTGCTGTGCCCTCTGCATGGCCCACGGCAGAGAAAGCATCCCCTGCGCCAGCCCCACATGCTTCGTGCCCTGTGCCTGCCTCAGCCCCGTGCCCCTGCTGACTGTCTACTGGATCCCATTCCCATCTTGACCTCTGAAAATTCCAGCCTTCTCCAAGGCTCACCAGTTTGCCGCAGAAACCCGGACCCCAATCCCGTCCCTGCAGCCTGTGGTCCGAACCACACTCGCCTCCTCTGAGGATGTCACTACTCACGGGAAGCCGGACATGTCGGAAGCAGGCAGGAAGAACCTTTATTCTTTCTCATCCCCCCGACACACGAACGCCAATGCGCGCTCATGAGCGGGCACACACGCTGGTGCCCACAGACATGCACGCATGCGGGGTCGGCACACACCCACACACATGCCCACACGCCCCCTGGGTCCTGCCCTGGCCAGGCCGGCGAGCTCCCTGGCACATGTCAACCCTCTCCCCATGCTGACTCGGGGGTGCCAGTCCCTCCTAGCACCCAGGCCGTCCATCCGCGTGGGTCCAAGATAAAACCTGGATGCCTCTGGCCCAGCCAGTGTCCCCTAGATGCACGCGTCATCCGGGGAAGGGCTTAGCTCCCCTCTGTGGGCTCGGCGGTGGCTTGTCTCTGAAGGGCTGTGTGCCCCAGGCTGGGAGCTTCGTGCAGGGGTGGGGAGGGGGGATCAGACTGGAAAAGGCCTTGCCAATATGCGTGTCCCTCAGCTCCCGTTTCTGGCTGTCCACCCCCAGCTGCCCTTGCCCTGCCCTTCCAGGGGGTTTCCTCAGAGGGGACCCTTCAGGGCCCCCCGTCTGGGTCTTCTGCAGAGTCCTCATGTGGCCCCCAGGAGCCCGCACCCTGGAGACTTCTCACCCCCCCATCAGGGTTTCTTGGGGCTGGTTTCTCCTTCCTCCTCCGGTCCTGCTTGCTGCACCCCTCCCTGGATTCTGACCTGGGTGCCTTCTGCTTGTTCCCCTCCCTGCCTTTCCATGGTGTGTACAAGTCCTCTCATGGAGCCCTCACTCGGGGACAGGCTTTGCCATCCGTCCTGCACCCAGTGCCCGCCTCCAGCCTGGGTCTCGCTCCTGGGTCCCCGAGGCGGTACCCACCCACCTCTGATGTCACCACTGGATGGTCTGACTCGGGCTCCAAGTTGCCATGCCCCGGGATGCCCTGACTTTTCTCCCCATCTGCTCCCCTGCCGCCCTCCCACCACGAGCGCAGACCCCTTACAGGTACACCCCTCCGCCCCTGCCCGTGTCCACTCACAGCAGAACCTGCTAGAGTCCTGAAGCCCAAAGGTGCCCAGAGGTCATGCATGGTCCTCATGGGTCCCATCCTGCTCCAAGAGCCGTCGCCTGGCCTGGTTGGCCCGAGGGGCCGCCTGACAGCTCTCTCTGCCACCACCTTGACCCCGAAGCCTGTGCCAACAGAGCCTCCAGAGGGTCCCGTGAAAGCCCAAGTTGGTCACACCCCATTTCTGATCAGGCGCTCCCACATTCCCACCCCTCAGACACCACTTCCTGGGGCCTCCAGGTCTGCACGAGGCCTGACCCCTTGCCGTCTTAGGGCTCATCGGCTCCTGCCCACCAGCTCTTGGCTCCCCCTTCTACAGGCCCGACCCACCCTGCCTCGGGGCCTTGGCACCTGTCTCTCCCTCTGCCAGCAACGCTCCTCCCGAGGCGATGGCAGGCCCACTGTCCTCACCGACTCCCGGTGGCACCTGGATTTTAAGATGTTCAATCCAAATACTGGAAACCCTTCCCCAGCATTTCATTTTCCCTTTCTTGCCTTTTCTCCCTTGTTCTTAGCACAAATCCTTGAGCGATTTCAATCTTGCTTTTGCCGGCTTTAGTCATAGAAGGAAAACGCCATGCAGATAGGAATTCTTGTTGAGCACGGTTGATCCCCCACCCTGAGAACGGGGCCTGGAGCAGCTGGGGCTCACAGTCATTATCTATCGAATGAACAAGGAAATTAATTAATAAATGCATTCTGTCCTCCCAGCAGACATCCGGCTACCTGAGCCTACCGGGCTGGCTGGGCGGTGCAGAGGGCCTCTGGGAGATAGTCCTGGCAGATCCAGCATGCGGGTCCTCCTGGCCAAGGGGCCAGCCATGGGGACCACCCTATGGACCTTGCAGCCCAGATCACCCACCAGTGCCACCACGTGGCCTCCGTCAAAGGCCCTGGGAACAGAAGAACCAGCCCGCAGCTCCATCCGAATTCCTGACCCATGGAGCCAGGAACTAAAACCAAACGGCTCTTGTCCGGCATCCCCAGGTCTGTGATGTCTTAGATAGGTCACTTGCCCCCAGTTTCCTGTGAATGTGGCATGAAGTCCCACGTGTTCCTGGCCCACAGCAGCAGGAGCTCATCATGTCATGCCTCTGGGGGCTGGAAGTCCAAACGCGGGGATCAGCAGGGCTGCACTCCTTCCAGGGGCTCGAAGGAAAAATCCTTCCGGCCTTGTCCACCTTTCTGAGGCTTCAGGCCTTCCCGGGCTCATGGCCACAACAGGCCAGCCTCTCCTCTGTCCTCATGTGGCCTCCTCCTCTGTGGGTCTGTCCTCACCTTACCAAGACATCAGTGATGGGGGACCAGGGCCCACCCAAAATCCTTATCTTTACTAATTCCATCTGCAAAGGCCGTGCTTGTCCCATTTCCATGTTGAGGCCACATTCTGAGCTTCGAGGTGGGCATGAATTTTGGAGGACACTGTGCACCCCAGCTCAGGAGCCTCTGATTCTCTCATGTCCTGGGAGGCTAGCCTGGCATCCCCTTGCGCTCCAGGTATCGGACTGGGGGCACCTGTCCAAGTGGGGTGCCCCACGGCCACGTGAGACACACTGATCCCTGAGGGGTTCAGGAATGCCAGGTTGGCTCGGCTCCACCGCGTGGGGTTTAAGCCACATGGTGACCTCACTTCACCCCTGCTCTGGGGCCCGGCAGCACCTGAGGAAATGTGCCACCATGACGCAGGAGCCCTTGGCACGGACTCGGCTGTGCTCATCCAGGACCAGCTGGACCAGTCCCTGGGCACCCAAGGGTGCAGAGCAGGGCCAGCCTCAGCTCCCTGGAGCCAGGCTCAGCCACAGGGCCAGCAGTGAGGTGCCCACACTCCCCGGTTGGCACCTGCTCACTCTCCTTCAGCTCTAGGAAGATTGTGGTGCATGGAGCCACTGGGCAGTGTGCCAAAAGGAAGGGACACCGTGTGCAGGGCTGCTTGGGAAGCTGATGGCAGGCCTGATTCTTGCTCCATGGGGAGGCTGCCCTGCTGACCCCGAGAGGCTCTTCTGGAAGGCAGACGGTCAGGCTGGGCACTGGCTCTGGTGCCTGATTTCACGGAGCAGACCTGGGGATCTTGTAGCAAACTCTGCTGGGGGTTTCTGTCAGAGACCTGAGCACTGTGTGGGGGTCAGACACCCAGAGAACCCGCCCTGTGGGGGGGTCCCCCAGCTTCGGGGGAGCTGCACCCCAGGATGGCCATCTGCATTCTTACCTGCTGAGAGTGTTACCGAGGACAGCGAATGTCAGAAGAGGGTATGGAGGAGGCCCAGAAGAGGGCTGGGTGCCACCCCAGGCCCTGCCCCCCAACCCAGCTCCCTGCCTAGGCACCTGCTTGCTCCACGAGTGTGCTAGTGGGTTCTGGGTCTGGCCTCCTGTGTGGGGCTCTGCAGGCTAATGTGATGCCCGGGGAAGGGGGTGTGCTTTTGGGCCACTTCCTACTCCACAGCCAGCCCAGTGAGCTGATGTCCCAGTTCACCCTGTTCCCAGGAGAGCATCTGTGGTCCATCACCCAACCACTAGTGTCCGTGCGGGACCCAGAAGCCTGGCTTCGGAAAGGCCTTTACACTCAATGCTGAAAATCCTCGGACAGCTTCTTGGACAACTGGCTGTCTAGGTCCTTCTTGAATGCTTCCAGAGACAGGGAACTCACTATCACCCAAGGCAAACCAACCAGCTGCTCTGGCACCTTGAAGGCATTGGGGCCTGGTTCTCTCTCAGCCTGTCCTCCACCTCTGTTAGCCTCGGTTTCCCCATCTGTGTCGGAAGCAATGGGGACCTGTTCCCATTGTGAGAGCACCAGCACGCTGGGGACCTCGAGGGGCCAGCCAGTCAAAGCATGGGGTCAGGGGTTTCTGGGGTCCTGGAGGCAAGTTGTCACTCCCATCTGATACAGTCAGCAGGGTTGAAGGAGGAACAACCAGGCTCAGGGAGCAGAGGAGGAGGGAGAGCTCAGGGACACTGGGAGGTGCTTGTGAAAACACAGATTCCAGGGCCCCCTCCCACAGGCTCTGGCAAGGAGAACCTGGGAGGGCCCAGGGACCGGCATTTCAACCAGGGTGCATGGAATTGTCTGCAGCTGCTTGGGGGAACCTGTGCTAATGCAACACATTTGCTTCCTGGGGGGTGGGGGCCTATGGGGGTCATGGACCGCACAGCTCCTCAGCCGCGGGAACCCAGAACATTCCAAAGGGAAGAGCAGCCTCACAGGGCCCCTGAGTCATACCAGCAGGGGAAATTTGGAGGCAGAGTTGTGACCACCACGAAGCATATGCGGGCACACATGCTTACATGACATGTGTGCACATGCACAATGTTTGCGCATATACACATGTGCAGCAGGCCCTCACACGCAGGACATTCACACAGGCACATGCGAGTACACACACACCTGTGGGCACAGGCGCAGGGGACCTGAAGGCTGAGCTTGAGGCCAGCAAGGGTCAGAAAGCTGGGACACAGGGGAGGCCCAAGGTGGCATGGAGACCAGGAGGCATGCCGGGTGTGGGAGGAGCAGGGAGCAGGGGAGGCTCAGCAGGCTTAGTCTAGAAGTCCAGGATACAGGGGATGCCCAGGGCGGGTCCATTCCTCCTTCTACCTTCCTCCACCCCTCGCTTCCTTTGTGTCTTTAATCCCCAGGTGGAGCCTGGAGGAAGAGGCTGGCTCTTGGGGTTTTCTGCTCAGCTTGTCAGCATCCTCCACTCTCTTCTCCCCTCAGGCCCTGTTCTAGGCACAGCTTTTCCTCCAGGACCCAGGGACAGCCCCTTCTGTCCTAATCCTCTCAGAGAAAGGGCAGAGTGGCTGACCGCCAGCCAGCCTCAGAGACAGGGCGAGGTGGACGCACCAGCTCCCGGCTCAGTGTAGTCACCGAGGAGCCAGCTAGAGGAGGTCTTGTCCCTTCTGCTTTTAAGAATGAGGAACCTGGGGCACAGAGAGGTTGAGGCACTTTCTACAGTTACACAGGGGTGAGCAGGGGGTCGGCAGCCCCACGCAGCCTCATTAATGCCAGGGGGAGGGGGGAGATGTTGCAGATGCAGCCACAGAAGCAGAGGGCCCAAGCGGAGGGGCCGTGGCCCTGACGCCCGCCAGCCTGGACTCAGGGAGGCCGTGCGAAGGCTGCCTTGTTCCGGAAGGAGCCGTTCTGACGGATTAGCCCGCCGCGAGAAACGAAATTAGTGCCACATCGAATAAGGAAGTCGCTTCGGAAAGAGGAAGCTCCATCCTCCGATTTTAAGTACTGGATAGTCAGTGGGGAGGGAGGTCTCAGCACCTGCACCGTGTCCGGGACCAAATATTGAAGGAGGACCTGGGTGTTCTCCATGGACAGAGGCTTTCCCCTGCCCTTGACCCTGGCCAGCGCCACAGGCACCCTGGGCTCTTTGGTGCTCAGAGGAGAACGGTGAAGGGTGGGGCAGTCGTATCACGTGTGTGTGTGTGTGCACGTATGCGTGTATGCACATGTGTGCATGTGTGTGTGCACATGCACACACCCCCAAATGCAATGGCAGCCCTGAAGCAGTCGGTTTTCTCCTCCTCAACACCATGCAAATGCCACCTCCTCCAGGGAGTCTTCCCAGACCCATTCCTCTGGGCCCCTCCATCTCTCTCATCTGCAGTATCTTGGACAACGTGGTCATGAGGCTGGGCCAGCTCTGATGGGCTCTGAGTCTCCCCCGTTGCCTGGGTCTACAGGGATAGGTGCTCAGGGACCCGGGCCTGATGCTGGAGCTGGGGGTCATGCACATTCTCCAGGGAAGAACTCCAGGGGGTGACCTGACCCACGGGCGGGCAGTGGCACAGGATCCAAGCACGAGAGCTAGTCAGTGAGCTCCACAAGGACCTTGGCCCTAGGCCTTGGTGGCCTAGGCATGGCCTCTTGCCTGGGACAGATGGTAACCCCAGGAACCAGCAGAATTTGGCACACATGCCCTGCAGAGAAACAGCCTCGAGGCACAGTCTGGATCCTTCTCTAGCCAGAGGGGCGTCTGAGATATTTCCAGGTGTGGGTCTCTCGCTGCCCACCACCTCTTTGAGCTACTCATTCCAATCATCTCTTTCTCTGCCGACCTGTTGACAGCGACTTCCTCAGACACCCAGCTCCTCCCTGTACCCCCATGTCAGCCCCCAGTCCTGCTGGGCCCGTCCCCGACCACGGCCCCTCTCCAGAGGCTCCACTCCTCCCCATGGCCCTGCCCCCACCAGCGCTGGGGAGGGGGAGGGGCTCTCTGTCCCTCTCCCAATGACTTCTCCAGCCAGCAGCCAAAGGGCTTCTTCCAAGTTGCCCAGACCAGACATCCACCCTGCTCCCTGGGGCTCCTGTGCGTCGTCCCAGCTCCTGGACTGGGCTGAGGGAGGCCAGACTTCTGGCTCCTCAATCTCAAGGCCAGGCCCCATGGCACAGGTTTGCTGAGCTAGAGTCAGGAGCTGTTAGGTCACACAGATGCCCCTGGATATTTAGTTCCAGGCCCTGGACCCAGCCTCAGTCCCTCCCTTGCTAACCCTGCACCCTGCCCCCTCCCACCTCTGTGGCCAACACCCACCAAAAAACAGGAAGTCTCCTGAAACATGGGCTCATAGCCAGGGGCAAGCTGCCTGATGTGGCCAGGAGTCAAGGTGAGGGTGGGGCTCTCCTTTCTGCTCCCAGCCTGAATGCACCCTCTCCTAAAATACCTCCTGACCCCGTGGGGCTTGACTGTATCTGCCAATTCCAGTGCCCCTCCCATCTGGCTGGGAGAGGGTATGGGACTGAACAGCCATGGGCCACCAAGGGCAGTTGAAGGGCCATCTTGCTCCCCACAGAACCAGAGTGTTAGGATTTGGGTCTGGGGGCTTCCTGCCACATGGAGAGTGCCTGTCTGCACGAGGCAGGCTAGAGGCTGGCTCCCTCACAGGAGTGGAGTTGATGGGGATGGGGGGGAGGGGAGGAGAGAGAGACAGAGAGGGGGCTAGGGAGAGCGGGGACAGTTGTGCCCAGACTGCAGGACACCCAGAGCCCTGGGCCCAGCAATGTGCTCCTCCTGCATCCCGGGGGCACTGTTCGAGGAGGCCGGCTGTGGCAACAGGGCATTGGGCCTTTCTGAATCCCCACGTGAAGGCAGAGCTCACTGGGTACAAGGACCCCTACATCGCTCAACCCTCAAGTGGGTGAGGACCAACACCCACGACCCTGCAGCAGGGTGGCCGGAGAGGTCTTAGACAGAAGGACAGACAGACAGATGGGCAGGGGCAGGGAAGGACAGTAGCTGCAGTGGCAAGGTCCCCCCAACCCCCAAAGGCAGTAGATGAGGGCAGGAACCCTGGGGGTGGGGCTCCCCTCCAGGACAGCCCCTGGCAGCAGAAGTGGCAGTTCCTGCACCCATGAGCTGCCCCTTATTGGGCCTGTGGGGCCTTTTATGACTGTCAGCAGAGCTAAGTTCATTCGCCCAGTGAGCCGGGCGCACCGTTGCATGTGGGGCTGTGCGCCCCCCCGGGGGGACCGCTCTTTCTGGGTTCCCTGGAAGGCCGACCCCATGGTCCAGCTTCCTACTGCTGAATGAAACCCCCACAGACATAGCTGCTCCAAACCACACACATGCTTTGTCTCCATGAGCTGGCCCCGTGTTTCCCAGCCCTTCAGATGGCAGGCCAGGTGTGCACTGGCCATGTTCTCTCCCCTGAGACTCGCCTGGGGAGGTGTCTCCCTGCTCACCTGTTAGAGACAGCTAACGGGGGTGGGGAAGTGTGGCAGACTCATTTCCTGTGCCTCCAGACCTGCTCCTTTGGCCAACTCCTCACAATGTCTGCATGCATTGTTGGGCCAGAGAGGTGTCCCCAGAACGATGACCTAAGGTGACCAGGGAGTGATGCTCATCTCCATGGCCGTGTGTTCCTAGAAGCACGCTGCAGGTCTCACTCACACGTGGGGCCATGCCCACCAGCAGGCAGGATACGACCCCATGCATGGTCACATTTTCCTGCTAAAGCTTTAGGACTGTGCTGTCCCAGGGCCACACGTGAGGGGAAGGTGGGGAGGTGGCCAGGTGAGGCCAAGAAGGACAGAAAACAAACCTAAGGGTTATGTCGGCAAGCTGGCCATGGCTGGTTGCTTGGCCATGCAGGACTTCCCTGGCAGAGGGTGGCCAGTTTCCCGCCTCTCACTGCACAGTGTTTGTCCCATGGGGGACACTTGGAGGAGGTGCAACTTGGCCAGTCGTGGGCACAGAGCAGCTGACCTTCCCTGGTCAGTGGACGCTCCAGTCTACACCCCGAGAGAACCCGACACCCCCAGTGACATCAGGGTGTGTGCACAGCGCAGCAGCCGGGGAGCTCTCCAATGGGGGCAGGTCCCCAGGGACGCTGGCATCAGGTGGGTTCTGATCCAGGTATCCACCTTAGCTGCTTGCTGTGGAAGCCCCTCCCGGTGCCCTGGGAGGATACAGCTGGGCTGCACCTGCTGACCACACCCCCTTCTTTTCACAGCCGTGTGCGTAGCCGGCTCCCATGAGCTCACGGCGCCTGACAGGCTTCCGGCGCAACGTGGAGTGTGGCCCTGGTGGGGCTGCTGGAACCATGCGACGCCCGCCCCCCCCACAGCCCTGATACACCCCAGGCCGGTCTGGGTCACGTCACCTGGGGAGGCTCCTCTGTGACCGGGTTGGACTGTCCTGGTCCAAACTCGCGTTGCCCGAAGTTCCTAACTGACTCAGAAGGTGCAGCTCAGAAACTGCACATTCACCACCATTCTCGTCTTATGCCGCCTACTTTGCCCAGACGGGGGCTTATTTTGAGGCAAACCCCACATGTCATGTCTTTTCATCCACAAATAATTCAGGATGTCTTACTTAAAAGACAAGAACAAAATGTCGGGGCACCCGGAGGGCTCGGTGGGTTAGGCGTCTGTCTTTGGCTCTGGTTGTGATCCCCGGGTCCTGGGATTGAGTCCTCCATTAGGCTCCCTGCTCAGTGGGGAGTCTGCTTCTCCCTCTCCCACTCCTCTTGCTTGTGTTCCCTCTCTCAAATAAATAAATAAAACCTTTAAAAAAAAAAAAAAGAATGAAATGTCAATGCCATTTTAACCGCTGATTTTTTAAAGAGTTCTGAATGGCCAGATATTGAAATGACCATTTTGTCTTTTGTTTGGGGTGGGGGTCAGTTTTACGGTTTGTTTGAACCAGGATGTAAGTAAAGTCCATAGGCTAACAATGAAATCGATGCGCCCTCCGAGTGTCCCGCCGCCATCCATGGCACATTTTTGTCAAACTTTTTATTGAACGGGACTCTGTGAACACTTACATGCCAGTCAGCACACAGGACACCCCTTGCCCCAGAGGCCTCTGCATGGCCCTTTACTAAACAACCAGGTGCACTTAAAAACATCTTCAGGTTTTAAAAAATCATGCTGAAATACATGCAGTCAAGGTCCCCCCTCTCAGTGTCCTCAGTGCATTCCCATGTCACCACCCTGGTCTCCGAACTCTGCCCCCAGGGTACCCTGACCCCCATTCCCTCCCTGGCCCCGACATCCTCCATTGGCCTTCTGCCTCTAGGATTGGACTCCTCTAGGGACCTCTTCTAAGTGGGATCACCAGTGTCTGTCCTTCCATGACCCGCTCATCTCACTGAGCATAATGTCCTACCAGGGTCAGGGTCATCTACGTGGTGGCCTGTGTCAGAACATCCCACTGGTTTACGGCTAGGCCATGGATAAATATATACCACGTTGTTCTTCTCTGATCGTCTGTAGGCAGACGCATGCATGTGGGTTGCCCCCCCTTTGGGCGGCTGTGGACACAGGGGTGCATACATCTCGTGGAAACTCTATTTTCCATCCTTTGGGGAACACAACCAGATGTGGAATGGCTGGGCCGTGGGGTTGTAGTTTTTTGAGGACCCTCCGTACTGTTTGCTGTGGTGTCGGCACCATTGCCCTTGGCTCTCAGAGCCAGTTTGTGACAGGGTCAGGGTCAGTGCCAGGTGGGCAGACCCCAGCCTCGCCTTCGTCTGCCTTCTTGGGTCTCTGTGGGAGAGTACAAACTGGGTGTCCTGCAGCGGGAGCAGAGAGCTGGGAAGCTCTGGGAAGACTCTCTAGCTAGAGTCACCCAGAAACACGGTGTGCAGCCCCTGGGGATGTGAGGTTGAGAGGGGCAGGCAGCATGGGTGGGCGCCACAGGAGGGAAGAAGGAAAGAGGGTGTTTTCAGGTCAGGAAGCGACTTGACACATAACAGTGCCCCAAACCTTATCGAAGCAAGCCCTGTGTCCTGTTGGGCGCTGAACTGGGACCTTCCGGGGTGGGTCTGCTGTTCCCAGGCTAACAAGAGACTTGCCCCATCTGGCAGGAAGGAACTCGTGGGAATTAAGGTACAGCCCTTCAGAGCCAACGCTGGGGCAGGCAACATGATAGGGAAAAGAAGCCGGGAGATGCCCACAGTTGTGGCAGTGTGAGCAGGTGGGCGGGGACGTCCTGCTCTTGGACAAGTTCAGGTCTCGCCCCGGGGCTCAGCAGGCGGTGGCCATGGCGAGGGTCAGGGCTGGAAAGGAAGGTCAGTGCAGGTGGGGGACCAGGATGAGGCAGACTCCCCCCAAGTACAGCATGTGTATTGAGATCTTAAGTCCAAAGGGGCTGGACAGTTGGGTGCACTTCTCTGCAGCCCCTGGAGCATGCCAAGGGCTCTCCGGGCTTCTGGAGAAAGGCAGGGTGCCCGGAGGAACACATGGGGCTCCGCGTATCCGCAACAGTGGACACCGAGTGGAGCATCGCAGGACCAAGACCCAAGGTTTGCAGAGCCTTTGTGCAGCCTGACTTTGTGAATGACCTGGTGATTAAAGGCAGTGGTAGCTGCCCACCATCTATCCTGGGGTCACTCTGGGTGACGGATCTGAAGGAGCGCTCTCCTGGAATAGGCCGTTTCCCAGTTTGTGGGGTGCAGGCCTTTGTTTCCTTCTAGGTCTGCAGGTGTCCGGGAAGGAAAGGCCCATCTCCCCAGGATCACCGCACAGGCTTGGGAACACCTTAGGCACGGTTCGGGCTCAGGAGGCATGCGCGCTCTGCCCAGAACAGCAGAGCCGCACCAAGCGCATCTGAGCTCCATGTTCCCCACTTGTCTCTTATCGTTGGCAGAGCTGGGCACTCCCGGGAGAGAATTTGGGGTATTCTTGGTTGTCCCCATAATGGAATTTCAACTGGCAGTCAGAGGCCAGGGTGCAAGGAAGGAGGGTGGCCTATGATGTGTGGGACAGCCCCCCCTTAACGAAGCAGAGTCCCCCACCCCACAAAGCTTCTTAAATACCTCAGGGTATTTCCGGTGGGTGGAAATCCTCCCGATGGACATCTGAACCTCAAAACCAACTTTACTTATAAACAAACATAGAATTTGTTTATAGTTTTAATAGGAGTAGAATTTTCTGGGAAGGCCACCATTGTGTAAAACAAGGAAAGCTTGAACTTGCTTAATTTGGCACTTTACAAGGAGCTGAGCCCCATTTTAGCCAAAATACAGCTCGGTCCCCCGTGTCCACCCTGGCACGGGCACTTGTGTCTCAGACATACTTGTTCGGTCTACAACACGTCTCCGCCAGCGTCTGTATGCCGACATGCAGAGTTCTTAAACTTGCAAGTCCCTTTCTTCTCATCTCTCCTTTGGGTTATATTCAGGGCATAATGGAGGCTTTCACAACTTATATGTGCGACAGGTTAAACCATTTCTTTCCTTTGGGGATCGACATCTAATCTAGAAGAGAAAAGAGAAGAAAGCATGAACATAATGTTTAAATCAATAGCATTGAATACAGTACCATTTCCTGGGTACATCCCCACACTACCCTTGTCCTCATGGACCCCTGCAAACCCAAGCCACGGCACCCTTGTTTGCAAACAAGAACACCAGAGCGGACAAGGGAGGTTGGAAAGCAGGGATCCCCAGGGCACTGACCCTTAAGACACATGCGTGATGCAAGGTGAACCTACGCAGGGCAGAGATCAGAGCGGACGGCATCCCTCCCCTACCTCCCGCTGCCCTGCTGAGTGAGAGGAACTGATGGTGAGATCACGCCAAAACGGAAAGGGTCCAACATTCCTTGAAATCCCGCAGCCCTGGAAAAATAAGTATCCTAGCTGATGGTGCCCTCCCCTAGCAACTCTATCAACCTCACCAGATTCAATGCTCTCTGACCCTCCTCGGCCATAGCCCTTCCAGCCCCTTCTGCAGACAGACAGCTGCCCCAGCCCCAGAATGTCCCCAGCCAGCTTTTGGGACAAACGTTATTTTCCACAGGAGTCCTCATATGATTTTCTTCCTGTTTTATATCACACATTTATTATGTCAATTTGATCATCACCATAAAATCATTTGGGAACAACTTGACAATAGAAGTCAGCAGAAGAAATTCATGAATAATGAATCATCCCAAAATGAAGTACAGCAACACTTTGCTATTTTCCTCTAATGGTATTTGTCTTGTGAAAATAGGTTAGCTGAATTTGCAAGGCAAGGATACACACACGAGTCATTGGTACTTGTCAGAGGGGCCCTGGAGACGTGAGCAAGCAGCAGCCCCACTAGGCACACTCTCCCGCTTTATAGCTCTGTTTTTTGGTGCATGCAATTTCAGGATTGCTACATCTGCTTGGGGAGGGGTCACGTCATTATGTCCTGTCCCTCCCTGTCCCTGGTTCTTGTTCTGTTCTTGTCCTTGTTCTGGAGTCTGCTTTCCCTGACATCAACATCATGTGGGCAAAATTGTGTGAAGGTGACACATACACTCCTGCTTTCTTCCGACCCAAGTCTACAAGGTGCATCTCTCTTCCTTTGTTGAATTTCAGCCTAATTTTCATTCTATGGGAAGTGAGTTTCTTGCACACCACGGCACATCCTGGGGCCATGTTTTCTGTCCATGCGCTGGTCTTTGTCATTCCATTTGTGTATTTAGACCGTTTGCGTTTAGTGTAATTGTAAAGACGTTAGGGCTGCTGTATTATTTTTCATTTTGTGTGTTTTCTTGTTTTTTTTTTTCCTTTCTCCGTTTTATTCTCCCTACTTGACTTTAGGGTTGCTTGCATATTTATTTTGTGCGTGGCTTATCTGTAGCATTTAGTGTTTTTGAAAGTGTCTCCTTGCATGGGATTTTAGATGGTTGTTCTCTTATTACATCATATACATTCCCTATCACAGGCCACTGCTGTCACCATTTTACCTGCTTTGGTGAAGTATAAGCACAGTACCCCTATTTCAGCCTGTTCACTGCCCCCCATTTATGATATAATTGCCTTCAATGTCTCCTCTGCATCCTCTGAGAATCACATCAGTGTTTACTTTGCTTCAGCTGTCAAACATCATTTTAAAAATTCAAGAACAGAAGGAAGGTCTGTCGTGTTTACACATACATACCTTGCTTATCATGTTCCTCTTTCCTTCCTGATGTTCCAAGGTCCTTGATTTTATAATTTTCCATCTGTTTAGAGAATTTCCTTTATGAACTCTATTAGAGTAGATTTGCCCATAACAGACACCCATAGTTTTCCTTCATCTCAGAATGTCTTGCCTGCCCCTTAAGTCCTACAGAGTATTTTTTTTTCTGGGTCTAGAATTCTGAGTTAATGATTCTTTTCCATCAGCATCATTTTTTTATGAGAAATTTGCTATCTTTCAAATTATTTTCCCCCTGTAGTAAGCTATCCTTTTTCTCTGGTTGCTTTTAAGATTTTTTCCCCCTTTGCCTTTAATTTTCAGAAGTTTGATGATGATGTGACTTGGTATGCATTTACTTGGACTCCTGTTTGGGGTTCACTTTTCTTGAACCTGGGAGTTTATGTTTTTGCTAAGTTTGGGAGTAGAGTCTCATCAGGGAGGCTGTGCCCTTCACGACCATCGTGACTGTCTCCCCCATCCTTGGCTCCTATAGGACATGCAGAGCTCAGCAGGGATCTCTGGCTACAGTCCCCCTACCTCTTGAGGCTAAGAGGTGGTGGTGTCAGGCATGAGGCAGAGGACAGCCCTAAACCCTGGATAGCACCCCAACAGCCACAGGTGCAGAAGAGTGACAGGCAGGCCATCCAGTTGGGGATGGGATCCCACTGCCTGGGCTGTGCCATCAAAGCACGTCTGCCTGTCTTTCTCTGGCCATGCCTGTGTTGTCCCTCCACCAGCCTCCAAAGAGGGAAATGAGAGCCGAGAAATCCCTGACTGAGCTGGAGGCCACTGGCATACTCAGCAAATGTTCAGGGAAGGAGTGATTGTGTGCATGAATGAATAGGGAGAAGCAAGCAGACAGACAAGCCAATAAAAGTAGAACCTAGGAAAGAGGAGCCTCAGGAAATAGGAGACAGAGGCACATCAGGGATTCTAACCCTTGAGGGCTGGCACATGGCAGGTGTCCAGTGACCATTTACTGAGCAATCTGGAAATCTGGAGCATTGACCTTGGATTATCAGCTCAGTGACAATGGGTTCCCCCTCCCCGCTTCACCACATACTATGTTGGCCACGTCACATCCCTGCCCTGGGCCTCTCAAGGGGAGGATGATACATGCTTGTTCACTGTGAGCATAAAACAGCCACGTAGCTGAAACATTTAGGACAGAGCTGAGCCCCCAGCAGGAACAGCATGACATGTACCACCTTGACGGTGGTACAACCTCCCATGTAACATAGGGCAAGCTCATTCTAGAGATGAGGAAACCGAGTCTCAGAGAGGCTAAGCCACCCATCTGAGGTCACACAGGTATAAACATTGGCCGAGCACCTGCTATGTGCCAGGCCCCATGCTGGGGCTGGTGTCGCAAGCGTGAACCAGGATGTCTCCCCCAGGAGTGCTTTCCTGCACCTGTCAATCCCTCCAGCGAGGTGGTCAAGGAACCAGCCCTCAGGGGTAATATGTGCCCAACAGTGGACCTGGGCATTGCGAATGGTGGCTCACATGACCCTCTACAGTCCCTCTGTGGTTGGAATGTGCCAGAATTTGCTCATCATTCAGCCTGTTTGCAGATGCCCACTGCTTGGGCCTGCTGTCCACTGGGGCAGCATGTGAGTGGAAAGAGACCTGAGTGGGACCAATGCTCATCTCCTGATGACAAACAGACTTGGAACTCTGCCATCACAAGAGCCCCTGGGAACCCCAACCCCTGGGTCTTTTGTGCCCACCGCTGGGGGAAGGCTTCCTGCTTCTGTGCTCTAACCTCACTCCATGGGGAGCTGGTGACTCCTGCAATGCTCAGAAATTGGCCCAATTAGCTGGATCTCTGCTCAGCAAACTCCATAGAAGTTCTACATCAATTTGAAGTCTGCAGACTGAATCCAACGGGGTGCCTGTAACTTAGTTGACTGAGGAAGAAAATATCCATCAGCGCCTCCTCAGCCCTAATAGGATGTACACAGACCTTCTCCAGTGAGTTATCTGGAACGGAAATGTGGTGCAGGAAAATGCCTTCTGCACTCCGGGGAGGAGCAGACACACAGGCAGCTGGGATGAAGTTTGCACAACGGAAAAGAGAGGAGAGGAGCCCTTACTGGTGCTAAACGTGGGTCAGATTGTTCTAAAACTAGCTGGAGTGCTCCCAACGTAACTGGCACTCCTGGGGGCTCTCCTCGGGTCCAGCATGGCATGTGTTCCTTTAATTCAAAGAAAAGGAGATTCCAGCTGATGCGAGGGCCCCTGGCTGGAGGATGAGAGCAGAGGCACAGGACACCTGCCGGCGAGAGGGTCTTTCTGGAGGCCGGGCCCTTGCACAGCCTCTCATGATGTCTGTTGTGCAGAACCCCCTGTGCTGCAGGATTCTGTTATGGCGGCCCTAGCAGACCAGAATACTGCCTCAGCTGAGCACCTGCTGTATGCATGGGCTGCACTGCTTACTCTGGGCATGTGACTCTGCCCCCTTCCAGGCAGTGGGGACTCTATTCTTCCCTCTTTACCTAAGAAGACAGAGGCTGAGGGAGGGAGGCCAGACCAGCTCGGCGCAGGATTACACAGTCCGTACGAGCAGGGCTGGGACACGCACAAGGGGTGTGACTTGGAGTCCTGCTTTTCCTGGACCCTGAACACTGGGACCTCTAGCGTGCAACTGGGAGACAAGAGGAGGGTACCATTTCTATGGCTGTAACCAGGACCCCCAAGGAACAGTGGCTGAAACCATCCCAGGCAAAGGCTCTTCCCTGAGAAGTAATGACGTGCTCGTTGTTGGGAACAGGGTTTGCTGTGGGAACAGATAACGACAGGAAGAGGGGTGTTGTACCTGGGGCATTGGGCTAGTGAGGCTAAGGGAAATGTGGAGGAAGAGTGGTCTCAGCAAGGAGGGAAGGCTAGGGGAGTCACAGGGCTGGGGGGCGAGGGCAGTGGAGCAGAGACTCTGGGAGGAAAGATCGGCAGCCCTGAGGTTGCCCCCCATCCAGCGCGGCAACATGGGACTCTTGCTGTTCCCCTGTAGGCAAGGGGAACCATCCTTATGTGGCTCTGTTCCCTCCTTGGCCTCGGACTGGTACCCTCAACCCCCAGCAGGTCCCCCGGGATTGTGAAGACTCCAGGAGGTGCCAACAGTATAGCTGGGTCTCACCCCCTGACCCTGTGATTTGCGTCCAACGTCACCCAGCGGGTGTGTGGCCATCCCTCGCTGCGCTGCTGCTCAGCATAAGGGTAAAGCCGGTCTCCAGTCTGTCCATCAGCCTCGCTCTGGCGGAGCGGAGAGACCTGGCCAGTTATTGCTGAGACGCCACAGGGCAGCGCATCCTGGAGTCGTGCTTCCAAGCCAGGCCTGAGTTAATGAAACAAACAAAATAAAAACCAAAATAGAAATATGTGCACAGCTGGGAATCAGAGCCGCCCCGCTAACTAGGGGCGCATGCACAGCGGGGAATCAGAGACGCCCAGTTACCCAAGGGCCGCGTGCACAGCCGGGAATTAGAGATGTCCCACTACCTGGGGGTGCATGCATGGTTGGGAATCAGAGTCACCCCGTTACCGGGGTCGTATGCAGGGCAGGAATCAGAGATGCCCCGTTTCCCGGGGGCCGCACGCACGGCCGGGAATCAGAGACGCCCCATCACTGGGGGCCCTGAAGCTACTGTGGAATCTTCCAGGCTTGCACATCCTCAGCTCTGTACCTGCAGGTCTGCATTTTAATCATGTATAATTACAGGCGGGCTGGCTGCTGCCCCGGCACAGGGAGGGAGGAGAAAGTGATTACCGGCTTTTATTCCCTTCCTCCTACAAACTACTTCCCTGCGTTGGCTGCCAGAGCCAAGGGGCCCTCTGTGAGTATCTGGCCCAGCCTCCTGTTACAGATGGGGAAACTGAGACCTCTCCCTCGACAGTAGGTGAGGGCAGGAGAGGTGCAGGTGCGGAAGTCAGCCTGGGGGGTTGAAATCAGACCTGGTGTGACCTTGACCTAGCCACTTCATCTCTTGCTGCCCAGATGGTGAATAAGCACGATGACCTCCCAGTCCCGGGGTTGAGATTAGAATCGATAGACATCTCCAGCGCCCCACGCTCTGTCCCATGGGTGCTCCTGGCTTCTACTGCACCCCTTCCCCTGTCAGGGAGCCTCAGGTCCTGACTACCCCCAGTGGGGCAGTCATGCCCCCTCCCTGGCCCAGAGTCCTGAGTCCCTCTGCAAAGAGAGTTTTCCAAGTAGGCAGCTGCCACTACCCAGGAAAGGAGCTGGGAAGCCTGAGCCGAGACCCGGCTGAAGCTGCCCATCGAGGAATGTGCCACGCCACCAAACCCTGCCAACCACGGGGGCCAGGACAGGGAGGCAGCAAACCTTCCCCAGGCACAGCGTGTGGATGGGGGAGAGCAGAAGTACTCAGTTGGGCAGCTCTCCCTTGGGGTCCCTCACGACCTTGCAGTCCCACGGGGCTGTGGTCAGCTGCAGGCTTGCCCCAGCCAGATGCCTGTGACGTCTCAGTCACTGCGCTGGCGGCTGGGCGGTGGGCAGGACTGTCTACTGGAGTGTCTATACTGGAAGGACGGAACGGCCCAGAAAGGACCATTTTGGGTGTGTTCCCAGAGGCTGAGACTGCTCTGTAGACTTCCCTGGACCCAGGCTGGGAGCCCCGTTGCATCAGGGCAGACCGGAAGCCAGCTCTGGTTCATGGGGGAGGAAATCAGACCCCAACTGTCAATGAGGGGAGAGCCTGGACCTTCAGAGCTGCCCTCGGAGGCTGTGGCCGTGTTCCAGGAGGGAGGTGCTGACGGGAGCCAGGGAAGTGGAATAGGCAGCAAGATGGGCTTGGGGTCTGGATTCGCAGTTGTCCCCCTTTATCTGTGGGGGAGACGACCAAGACCCCCAGTGGATTCCTGAAACCACAGACGGTACCAGATCCTATCCACACTGTGTGGTTTCCTCTACAGGCTTCCCTAATCCATAAATTGGATACCGGAAGAGATTAACCGGCAATAACTAGCACTAAACTAGAACGAGAGTAATGATGCAGTGCAGTGAAAGTTGGGGAAAGGTGGTCTCTCTCAGGCTGTCTTACTGCCCTGCACTCTTCCTTCTTCTTGCGATGGTGTGAGATGATAAAGGGCCCACATGAGATGTAGAGCAGAGTGACACAGACATGGGATGTAGCGTCAGGCTGACCTTCTGGCCACACTTCAGGAGGAGGAGCACCAGCTTCTGGATGACACTGATGGTGGGAAACAGGAACCACAGAAAACAAGACCACAGGTCAGGTGGGACCACTGTGTTTTGAAGACAAATCCAACGGACTGTGCTGATGACCAGTGTGTGACCCATGAGGTCCTGAGGCCCAACTGTCACCACATCTATCTGGCCAGTCCCCGGCACCCAGCCAGGCATGCGTGGAGTGAGGGACAGGGAGAGTCTGCCCTGTCCCTACACAAGGGTGGTCCTCGGGAAGGTTGTTCACTCGTGGGATAGACAGCCAGGCCCAGGGCTGGCACTCAGGGGAGCTCTTGGGGGCCGTGTGTCCCTCCTCCGGGACTGGGCAGCCACCCCCTCAGTTAACCACTCCACATTTGTGGGTAAAAAGGGGAAGATACGAAATCATGGTCAAGGAAAGGGCTTTTCATGCCTGCTCTCCACCCACACATGGGGACTTGTCCCTACTTGGGGACCTCTGCAGCCTGCCTGTCTGTGGTAGGCTCTGGGGGCTCAGGTCTCAGCTGCTGTCTCCAGCTCAGCCTGATAAACTGAGGCAACCCAGAGCCCCACTCATACTAGGAGCTCACAGCTGTCAGCTCAGTGAGTGGATCCCAGTGCCTCGCCCACACCCTGTGCCCCCTTGGTGCCCAGGCAGAGGGGTCCCCGAACCCAGACTGCAGCAGAGTGGGGGCGGCTGAGAGCCTCCCTTGCTTACAAGGGCAGGGTGTGGCTGCACCCTGATGGCAGGCCGTGAGGCTGGGGCTAGGCTGGACCACTGCCCGGTACCCCCAGCACCTCTGGTCTGAGCGCCTGACTCTTGTCTCCACAATGGTGCTTGTGCCCGGGAGGCACCCGGGAGCAGGGCAAGAGAGGCTCAGGGGCTCTGGGGACCCTGGCCTGTGACAGCCAGCCCTTTCCTGCGTCTGTCCCCTTTGTGCTTCCTCTGCCTCGGTCTCCTCTCCCTCCTTGCCTGCAGGGATGCTAATGGAGCTGCTCATGGGAAGCCCCCTGTTCCCGTGGGTGCCATCCCTGCCCGGCACAACCCACATGGACTGGGAGGAGAAAAGGGGGGGCAGTGGGTGAGTGGGTGAACTCAAAGCCGCCAGGAGGCACAGGGGCCTCTCTCCAGCCCCGACCGAATCCCCAACACGTTCCTGCAGCCCCTATCCACCCAGGCCTGGTGTGGCCTCCAAGGACGGGGCACACATGAGGGCAGAGGGGCCGCACATGCAAACAAGATATACTCGGGAAAGGCTGTGGGGAAAGCGGCAACCTGGAGGGCTTCCTGGATGTGACAGTCTTTGGCCAGAGTTGAAGGGCTGGAAGAGCCGAGGGAAGAGCCCATGCACAGGCATGAAGGGCAAGGCTAGGGGTCCAGGGAACCATGAAAGAGCTGGGGTAGACCCCAGACGACAGAGAACATGGCGGGTGCCCCCCACTGGGGGGCATAGGCACAGAGTCGAGGGTCCAGAGCTGGACAAGGCATGGGTCCCACAAAGCCTAAAGCGGGGGCCTCCTCGACCCCTATGGTCTGGGTGGGCTCCCCAATACCGGGAAGCCTAGCTCATTTCCCCTCCCCCGCTCTCCATCTTCCGTTCCGTTGGTGACGCTGAGGTGGCACCGATTTAACAAATTAATCCCCCAAATTACAGAATCGATACCTAATTACAGGCACAGGCCGTTCCTGGAGCCCTGTGAGCTGGGACCTGCGGCCACTGTCGGCTCGGCGAGACACCTGGTTCAGGAGGGGACACGGCCAGATCTGTCTATAGTGGCCGCCATGGCGTGGGCTTGCGCAGCCACACACTGTGGAGGATGCAGGGGTGAGGCCTGGGCGTGCAGAGCTGGCCTGCTCCAGGCTGTGCATGCCCTGCCCCCCCGCAGGTGCCCTGATGCAGTCCCATCTGCAGGCACGGGCCCCTTATCCCCTTCCCCTTTGGGGACAGTTGTGACCCAGCTTGGCAGGATCACTCTGAGGTCCCAGCCTGGCCAGGGCCTCTCTAGGCTCTGAAACTACTTGGGGACCAGCTGCCTTGTGATGGAGGGAGCTCAGAGGAAGACCCCTAGCCTAGGCCCTCCTGGGGGATGTCGTCTCTGGGGAGTGGTGGGTGGGGCCCCGCAGGCCTCAGGATGTGCCCCTCCAAGTGGAGCGAATCCATCTGGATGGCCCCCTGCCGGGCTCCCAGGACTGAGTCAGGGAAGCCCTTCAGCCTCCCGCAGCTGCTGGTGGCTGACACAGGGCTGGGGAGGCCTGGGGCCCCTCTCTTTGGCCTGGGGGCCCCTCCACCAGAGCTCCCAGCGGAGATGGGGAGAGGTCCAGAGGCAGGCAGGGGCTTCTGCCATGATCCAGAAGAGAGCCCAAGGCGGCTTGGTCTGGTGGGCATCGTCGGGCCGGAGAGGGGCCCCAGCAGGACTCAGTGAGTGCTTGGATTCTGCAGGTGAGGAAGGGGGGCTGAGGAGGGTGCTGGGGGGATCACAGGGCAGAGCAGTCACCTGGCTGACCCTCAGATGAGAGAGTGGAGGCTGGAGGGACAGCAGAAGGCCCGGACTTCAGAGGGAGCGCCTCTCAGAGGGGCTCCGCCCACCTTGGGGACTGGGTCCAGCAGCCCAGGCGGCACTGCTCCCCAGTGTACCCTGGCTGGGGGCACCAAGAGGGAGCCGGAGCTTCCCATCCAAGCTGCCAGAGTGACGGCACACGGCCTGAGGCCCCTCCTGTCAGGAGCAGAAAGGCCACTAGCAGGTGAGGGTGTCCATGACGCACTGCTGCCAGAGCTCTGGGGGTCCACTGCCCTGGCTGGCAGAGTCAGTGGGTAGGGGGGCCGCCCGGGACGGTGCCCTCTGGTGATGGCGTGTAAAGGAGACTGGGTGGTCACCCGGACGTGCCTGGGGTCAGGATCATGTGTCCGCCGTCCAGCAGGATTCCGGCGGTGTTCAGCAGCTCCCTCCATCTCCTCAGCGGGCATTCCCTGCATGGCGTCCCACACCCCCGTGAGGCCTGCACAGACCCCCAGACACACACGCATGCCCACCCTCCTGCCCCTCACCCACAACGTGTTCTGCACCTCCACGCCCCCCACTGCCCATCCCTGCAAAGATGGGCCTCTCCCGTCTGACAGCCGCAGGACAAGAATGGCCCCGGCTCAGTCCTGTCACCGTCTGTTGCTGCCTGGAGGATCATGGGCCACAGGTGGACAGACCCAGGATGGACCGGAGCTGGGCGGGGAGGCCGGGCTGCCGGACTCAGGGGCCACAAACAGCCCCAGTTTCCTCCTGGGACACGGGACGCAAGGCCCAGGGCCCATCGCCACATTTGTGACAGGCTCAGGGGAGACCCCGACTGGGAACAGACCTGCTGCCCAGCAGCCCAGTGGGTTGGATCACGGACCACAGCTGGCAAAATCACAGGAAAAAGAGACCCAGATTCCACCCCACTGCAGACCTAGAGCTTTAAACTCAAAACCTCACCCGGGCAAGGGTAGGGCACTAGCCAGCTACACCCCTCTTCCAGCAATGGGGATGTAGGGTGAGGAGGGATGAGAGTCCAAGTGATACTCTGGACCCTTCCCCCTGCCCTTGAGTCCCAGGCCTGGGGACAGGGTCATCCCGGGCCCCTCATGTCCCCACGGACATGTGCTCAGAGGGGGATACCGCTGGTGGCTGCTGGCAGGGGACTTGCTGCCTCCCTGACCGTTGGCACCCCATCACAGAGGAGGAAACTGAGGCCCTGGCAACCAGCTCCTGACCAGGCCATGACCACGGTCTGAGACTGCCATCCATGCCCTCCTCCTGCTCCCCACCGAGGCTCGGCCCGGTTCTACTCCTGCCCGATCTGGGGTTTGATCCGCTCGCTATTGTCTGGGAGAGGAAAACAGGGTCGAGTCTCATTTCCTGCCCATTGTGGGAGGACGCACGCCCTTCGCCAGCCCAGGGACGGCCTCGCGCTCCCCTCTCCAGGTTTCTGGATATGAAACTGCCACTGTCTGGGCTGGAAATACACCAGTGAGAACATTTCCTCCAATGAGGCCAACACTGGAGAGCAGCCCGGGCTGTGCTGTCTGTGGGCCCAGGGCAGCCAAAGCCATGGGGAGCCAGGCCCCGACCCCAGCGCACCCTGTACCCTGCAGATAGGAACCTGCATGCCGCCAGTTCTGAACACCGCCCCTCCACGGATGCCGGGCACATGGTGTGACGCCCCTGGCACCCAGGTCCCCAGAGCCTCACCCTCTAGCTTGTCACCAGGGCCAGATTTTGTTGGGTGTTCCCCATTCCCCTACCAGGCCCTTTGGGAAGGATAGCTAGGCTATCTCCATTTTGGGGTGGGTGGCCACTAATCTGGGCACTGAGATGAGAGTACCAGCTACTGGGGGCTTTGGGAGTATTTCCCTGCTCCTGGGGAGGCCGGGAAAGGTAGTCTTCCTCACTAGGTGTGGCCATGTCTGCTGTGACCTCTGGAGCAATGGCAGCCTCCTTGTAGCCATGAGGGGGTGCATCTGAGGCCTGAGCGGCAAGCTGGGCAGGACCCGGGTCTCCGAGCTCTTTCTGTGCCACTTGAGGCTGCCACCCTCCTGACCTCCCGTTGAGGGAGCTTGGATGCCATCTGTCATTTACACCGTTTCAAGATGGGGTTTCTGCTCTTGGCTGCCAGAAGCATTCCGACATCCTCATGCTCCTTCCCCATAAATGGGGATAACAATCCCCCCAAATATTTCCTTCCCAAATAAAATAAAACCCAGAGCTTCCCAGCTGGACAGTGGCACGAGACACATCCCTCCATCTGTCCACCTGTCTGTCACAAGGGTATCTGTGCCTCTTTCTCACCATCCACGCATCTTCATCTGTTACCAGCATCCTTTGTGTCCAAGTGTCTAACTGTATGTGAGTCTCTCTGTGCACCACAGCTGGTCCTCTCCTGCCCCACCACTGTGCTCCCTTCCCCGCTGTCCTGCTTGGCTCTGCTGCAGCCTGGCCCCCAGGTCACCCTCTTGATGCCTCCCTCCCTGGAAGGCCAGCTGGGAGGCTGGCTCTTGGAGGGCCCACCCCAGCACCCTTGTGTGGCTGTGGGCTAGGCTCTGCTGGAGACGCTGGCCTCACTGTGTCCCCTGCAGCCAGGCGTCTGGGCTCTGGAACAGATGGGCGCCCTTGCCTTCTGGGGTGCAGTCTCTGCCATAGTGTTCGGGGATCAGGAAGCTTCTCGGGGGTAAGACTGGGGTCCAGACTGAAGAACGGGAGTGTTGCTGAGTGGTGGTTCCCCGCCCCCCAAAAAGTCGTCCGCACCCTGAACCCAGAACTCGCGAGCAGGACCTTGTGTGGAAGTAGGGGCTTTGCAGGTGGGATTAAGGAGGGGCCCTCCTGGGTTCTCAGGCAGACTCTATGTCCAGCGTCACATGTCCTTACGAGAGAGGACAAAAAGGCACAAAGAGGCCACATGATGGTAGAAGTAGAGGTCCCCGGATGTGACCATGAGCCCAGGGATGCTGGCCCACTAGCAAACGTCCTGTTGGCTCTTACCACCTGGGTGGGTGATGTATGGGGCCAGTAGAGCCCTGGAGGGGGTCGAGGGGTGAGATAAGAGGAGGGGACAGGAGGCTGGGTCTGCCCCCTGCCACTCCTGGAGCAGCCCCTTGTGTCCCTCAGGCCCTCGGGTCACTTTGGGAAGCCTACCTCCTGAAAGAGCAGGGCCATGCCCAGGGAAGAACATGGTGGCTTCCAAGGGCTGTGCCCTGTGGTCTGGCTCACCTCCCCGGGGGGCACAGTGGGTCAGCCTTCCTGCCACCCACCCTCTGAAGCGGCCATCAGGCCATGGGCTGCAGGGGGCAGTCACGTCCCACCCAGGATACCGGCGGCATCGATCTTCCCCAAATTGAACAAGACAGAGAACACGCCAGGCCCGTCGACCTTTATAAACGGCCAGTAATTCAATGATCCCACATCCCGTTGCCCCGAGAGCGGCTGCTGATGCAATTAGTGGGAATTGGGGGCGCAATGGAGGAGGCTGGGGCCAGCAGGAGCCCTGCTCTGGCGGCTGGGAGGCTGGAGGACAGCCTCCCACAGGCCTCCCTGCCTCCTCCTAGCCTGGCCGCATCCATCCGGAAGGTGGGACTTGCCCAGTTCCAAGTGGAATTGTCACCCCCACCCCAACTTGCTCCAGACAAAATCCTGATCTAAAAGACCCCTCCATGTGACCACAGACCCTGGGGACCCTCTGCTCATGGAAAATGGCCAGGTGCCACAGAAGCTGGGGACAGTGTTCTGGGTCCCACTGGCCGTGCACTGGGAGGGGAACTGTGGAGAGAGATTCCCTGTCTAAGGGACACCCCTGGCCCTCCTCCACGTCCCTTGATCAGGCTCCCTTCACAAGCCCAAACCCACCCACTTCCCACCATCCCTACGGCCACCCCGCCGCCTGGCCACCATGGTGGTGACCAGACATGCCGTGACCAGTGCTATGGTTTGTCCTTGATCCCCCCCTCCCCCACCTGGTTGCTGTTCTTGCATGACCACATCCATGGCTCTGCCAAGGGCCTTGTGGGCAGGCACAGCCTCTCCCGCAGCTTCCCCCAGGCTGGACTCTCCCACGGCTCTGCCTTCTCACTATTCACCTGCCGAACTCCTCTTCATCCTTCAACACCCACCCCAGGTTGTCCCCTTACAGGTGGGTGAGGTTGTTTTCACAAAGCCCCCAGGGCACCAGGCCCCTTGGGTGATACCTGGTCCCAACAGGCAGCCTTCCTGGTGGTGAGCTCAGGACTGGCCTGCTGGACATGGGCAAGTGAAGCTGTCCTCCTGGGTTGACCCTCAGGGGGTGCTTGAGCCCCCCACGAGTGATGAGGCCAGAGAAGGTCAGACATGGCTCCTCATCTCTGCAAGGGTCCACAGCTGTAGAACAAACAGCTCCTACTCCCCAGGAGAGCCATGTTCCCACCAGCCCTAAGGGCCCCCAGGGGAGCGGCTCACCCTCAGCCTCCGTGAGAGGTGGGCAGGGAGCCCCGAGATGCTTGTCTCGTGCAGGAAAGGAGTGTGGGCCCACGGGACCCGGGTGGGGGTACCAGCTCAGGGGGGTCCTGCCGTCCCTCACCTCTCTGCTGTGTGACCCAGGGCTGGCCACTCAGCCCCTCTAGGTCTCCACGGTTTCCCCTGAAAGAAGCTGAAATCCAGCTGGCCTCCCCGAAGGAGGTGGTATGTCGAAGAGGTGAGGAGGCCGCACCTGCCCCAGGGCCCCTGGCAATCTCATTTCTGCGCTGAGTCAGGTGAATGGGGTGCGACCCCCACCCCTCCCAGGGCTGGCACCCACACCCCTCTCCTCTGAGTTTCCACTTCCTGGTCTCCCTTTGTTTCTCCCTTTGTTTCCTTGTCTGTGGAATTGGAGCCACGTGGGGTATAAGTCAGACTGCCCCGAGGGGCCATGCCCCTCCCATTGAAAGGGGCCCGGTACACCGGGGGCCTGCATGGCCAGGAGGGGGCTGTTCCCCTTTCCAGAGTGTGTGTTCTGCGGTTTATCCGACCTCACTCAAGCCAGGCGTGGGCTCCCAGCTGCGTACCGAGCCCTGCTGTACCCTACCTTTGCCGCCTCCCCCGTCCCGATCAGCTCAGGCAGCCCCAGTCCAGCAGAACAGGCCAGGCCCACGTTCTGGGGTCCTCCCTGCTCCCAGGGGGCCCTTGAGACAGCCTCCGGCAGGGGAACAATGGCCCTCTGCGATCCCTATGCTGATGTCGGGGAGGACCCTAGGGTTCCCAGTCCCCCCACCCACGGCCCAGAGCACCCCTCACCAGGAGGGCTTTGCAGGCTCAGGGTCCCCACCTCCCGCCCCAGGCAGTCTGGCCCAGCTCGGGAAAAGCCCCCTCCCCTTCCCCAGCCTTCATCCCCCAGAGCTTCCCTGCCTTGCCCCAGACAAGAAAGGGGAGCAACTTTCCACCGTATCTGCATTTCCCCTGGGGAACGAGGTCCTCAAGCTTGTGGCAGGAGACCCCAGGCAGAATGTCCAGGTCCCCCATCCTGGGTGCCGTCCTCTGGGTCCAGTCTGGACACTAGAGAATGAGCCCCATGTTCCGGAGGTGGTGGTCTGCCCCAGCGGGCTCTCCTGAAGGATACTGGGCCCACGCAGGCACTAACAGCCAGCTCTCCTCCTGTCCCACCCAGCCCGACCACAGCCACCCCCCTGCCCACGGCCCAGCAGCACTGCATGGGCACCTTCTCCTGAAGCAGCAAGGCCACTGCCACTGTGGCCAGTAGGCTGGTTTGGGCCACTCTGGAAGGTGTGCCAGCTGGCCAGATGGAGACAGGCTGGGAGGTAACCCTCGTGGGCGAAGCAACGGGACACCTGCCGCCCAGTCAGAGTCCCTGGCACGCAGAGAGAGGGCTGGGCAGGGCCCAGAGCGCCAGGGGATTCCCAGGAGCAGTGGCAGCTGGGCCACTGCAGCGATGGGGTGCCGGGCTGAGTGTCCCCGGGCAGGTGACAAGCACACACCTGCCCATGGCTTCTGCCCCAGGGTTCTGGGCCCCAAGGTCCAAGGGGCAGCTCTCTGGAGAGCCTAAGGATAGGCCTGAAGATGGGCCTAACTCAGAGCCTTCCTGGCAGCTGGGAAGGACCTCCAGGTCAGCCCCTCTTCCAGCCTCATTTGATTTCCCCCAAGGACAGAGAGCTCACTGCCAACATGGAGACAGGCAGGGAGGAGGTGCTCCACCATGGCCCAGGGAGTCAAGAGGGGAGCAGGAGGAGAAAAGCAGGCGTGTGGGGCCACGAGCCTATGGGGACGGGCATAGGAGGCATGGGAGACATGGGGGGCCCCGTCAGCTCCATCAGTTCAGGTCACCTGCTACCCACTATGGGGGTTTCCTGGGGCTGCCAACTAAGTGCCACTTCTGGGGACTGAGCCCAGTGGGGACATGCTCGCCCTCAGTTCTGGAGGCCAGGAGGCCCAGACCAAGGTGGGCAGAATGCTCCCGGGATTGGGGGGGAAGCTCCTCCAGGCCCTCCCTCGCCCTCCTCCCACCCAAGGCCCTGCACTCGGGACATGCTCCAGCCCATGGTAGCTGCTGACCGGACACTCTGGGTGCTGAAGAGAGAATGTACAAGGCTCCTGCAATACATTCTGGGACTTTCTGCTGGAAAGGAGGGCCCTGGTGTTGCTCCAAAGCTGGGAAAGGAGCTGAGAATGTGTCCAGTGTGTGTTGGAACGGCCATTCTCAAAAACACAAAAGGTAGGGGCACCCGGGCGAGGCAGTCGGATAAGTGTCCGACTCTGAGTTTTGGCTCAGGTTGTGATCTCAGGGTCATGAGATCGAGTCCTGCGTCGGGCTCTACGCACAGCTTGGAGTCTGCTTGAGATTCTCTCTGTCCCCACCCCAAAATAAACAAACAAATCTAAAAAGAAAAGAAAATATTGGCGAGGATGTGGGGGGATTGCACGCTTGGGCGCCGTGGGTGGGAGTGTAAAATGGTGCAGCTGCTGTGGGCACCAGTATGGCGTTTCCCTGAAAACTTATCAGGGAGCTGCCTTGGGCTTCCGTAAACTTTCTTTAGGGCATATCCCCAAAGAAATGGAGTCAGGATTGCAGATGGATGTCTGCATTCTTCTGTTTGCTGTAGCGTTTTCACAATAGCTGGGACATATAAGGAACCCCAGAGTCACCAACAGGTCGGAGGCATAAACGAACAGGTATATCAGGCAAGATGGAAATCCCGCCTTTGCAACAAGGCGGACAGAGTTGGGGGATCGTGCGAGGGGCAGTAAGTCAGCACAAGTAGAGACACAGGGCCTGACCTCCCCTATCTGTGGAACCTAGACATCCTCCAGCTCCCAGAAGCAGAGAGTGCGTTGCTGGTTGTCAGGGGGCCGGGGAGGGGCTCAGGGAGATGTCGGTCCAGGTAGGCTGACGCCAAGCAGTCAGTATGGGCAGTCATGTACCCTGTCGTCCACTTGACCACCACTGAGTGTGGCTCTTCAGTGTGGTTGCCGCAGAAAGGGAAAGAAAAGCAAAATGGAGACTTTGCTGGGGCTCGTGTCCCCCAGCTTCACAGCGGCCCCGTCACGGTGTGTGTGCACAACAGAACAGCTCACCGCACACCGCAAGATCCAGCACTTTGATCTGTCGGTTGGACCTCAGTAAGGCTGGAAAAACCTAAACTGGTTTCAAAGTTTCTGTTCTGTTTTCTGAGTCAGCCACGGAACTCTGCCTTGGACCACGATGCCCGAGGGCATGGGGCGGTGGTGAGCGCCCCAGAATCTGTTAGTGGGGTTGGTCTCCTGTTAAATGCTCATACTATGACCGCTCACAGATGTTTTAGCCTCTGCTTTCCAGGCTAAAACAAACCAGAGGGAGCCACGGAAACTCCAGGAGGTGTAATAAGCCCGTCCATGACCTTGATCATGGTGACATCTCGTGGGTGCTTACATGTGTCCACACGTGGCCCTTTGTGCATCAGCTCCATCTCGGTAATGCTGTCTGCAAACAACTGGGCACCCTGGCCTGAGCCTGCCCGTGTCCTCACCTGTTTAAACAGACCCCAGGCATCTCCAGGGCTCCAGGCTCTGTGCCACACGCTGGGTGGAGAGGACGGGGCCATCCCGCCCTCCAGGAGCCCTGGACTGGGTCCAGTCCATTTCCACCTTCCCAGTGTCTTCCACATGTATGCCCCTATGTGACCTCCTTGAGGTTTCCTGCAAAAAAGCGCAACAGCTTCAAATGTCTTCATTGAAGTAGGCATTGTTAATGCCCTTCAGCTGCTCTCCAAAGCGATAGATAATTCTGCTATCACCGTCATGGCCATCACTTGTTACCAGCAGGGTCGGGCTCCTGCATTTCGCTGAGGACAGTGGCCCAACCCCCCAGACTGGTTTCCCAGACGGGCCCCCGAACATCTCCCATGTGCCAGGCTCATGGTGTGCAGAATCCCCAGGCCATCATTGGAGCCCACAGACTCTGGGGTCTATCCAACTGCCTCTGTCCAGGCTGCGACCCAATTCCCAATGAGATCCAGGTCCTTGGTCCTGCTCCCCCTTTCCTGGGGGTCCCCAGACATGCCCCTGGGGGACCCTGCCGGGTGTGCATCTCACTACAAGCAGGATCCTGGCACAGAGGAGCAGAGGTAGCATAACCCCCAAGAGCCGGGACCCTACATGCCCCCTTGGGCACTGATCTGCCAGATCGTCCCCCTCCCACTTCAGCCCTGCTGCAGGCCCTGGGGCTCTGGGATGCCACAGCTCAAAGGTTATTCTGGAACCTTTGAGTTTCCTCCTGGAGGGACCCCCTCCCACCTCATCTCTGGCTCCACAGCTGCTCTGAGACATGGGTCTGGGGCGTGGGGGTTGGAGCTGCTGAGGGACCATTACTGCGCAAGGGAAGGGGAAGGAGGGTCCCACACGATCTGGGGGTTTGGGGCCTCTGAGGAGGAGCCTGCCTTCCAGGCTAAGTGTGACGGCTCTAAGCCCCAGCCAGGTCCTTAGCACCTACGCCATCGGGTAGCGGATTCAGTGAGGGGACCTACACGGGTGGAGGGTTCCATGATGCCCTGGAGATAGCATGAGTCGGGGGCTCGCTCCAGGAGCGGAAGGAGGAGGTAAGGAAGGGCCCGGATCAAGGATTCAGGCCAGGGCTTCCGGGGAGACCCTGAAGCTCACGCAGGGACACGGGGGAGCCCGTCCACCAAGAACACGGGAACCAAGTGGGTCCGGACCCCAGCGTGGACTTGCAGAGCACTGCTATACGACCCCCAGAGTTTTCAAAGTCATAAAACATTCAAGCAATCAATGCAGGGAAAATATCGCAGACTTCGTTAGCAGTGCCCTGACCCATTTTCATGATATTAACTTTTTAATTAAAATTGACTGCCAAGACTTTCCAATGGAACCAAGTTTCACTTCTTAAAATAAACGGCATGCACATGGGATTCTAACCGGATAAGCTTTCCTGGGACCCGGAGGTTGGGTGGCGGCAGGACGTGGGGGTCTGGGGTGGGGAGGAGGGTTGCTGCAGGACAGGAGGCCCTGTGGCTGTCACCTGTGGGGGTCTGGGGTGGGGAGGAGGGTTGCTGCAGGACAGGAGGCCCTGTGGCTGTCACCCTGTCCTCACAGGTGTGGCAGGGGAGGGGGGTAATCCTTCCCTCCCCTTATCTATCCTGGGTGTGTGCTCAGTGCTGATCTCACTGAGACATGCCTTCTCTCAAGAACCATCAGTGGCTCCCCATTGTTCAGGATGAATCCCCAGCTCCATAGCACGGCTCTGCCCCTCATGAGTTGTGTGACCCTGCCTCTGTTCACCTGCCCTGTGCCTCAGTTTCCTCCTCTGCAAACTGGGACTAATGACCAGTCCTGACCTCAGAGCACTGGCTGAGAATCAGGGGAGCTTGTCTGTGGGGGCTCTGCTGGTGCCTGAGGCAGGATGGGGGTCATATCTGGGGCAGCTCACCGTCCTAGCCCCCCGTGCCCCACGTGCATCTCACACCATCACCTACGGACCCCCAAAGGCACCCTGTGCCCCACCCCTGCTCTGCAATTCTCCCTGCGGCCCCAGCCTTGAGCCCACCCTCGTGGGTCACACTTCTCTGAAGACTGCCTGCACCCTCGCCTTAGCTGGGGGCTCAACCTCATCTCCGGTCCACCATGTCCTCGGCGGCCACCCCACACCCCATGCCCTACAGCCGACAGTCCTGTGACCCTGCGGGGCACCCCTGGGCCCGGATCATCACGGACCCCAGCTCTGGCCAAACATAACACAGAGCAGCCGGGGGAGAAGGGAGAGGAGAAAGAGAGACAGAGAGACAGAGACACACAGAGAGACCCAGAGATGCAGAGAGACAGAGACATGCTGAGAGACACAGAGATGTACAGATACAGAGAGGCACTGAGTCAGAGACAGAGACACGCAGAGAGACATAAAGATGTAGAGAGACAGAGACAGAGACATGCAGAGAGACCCAGAGATACAGAGAGACAGAGACACAGAGATGCAGAGAGTGAGAGAAAGAGTCAGAGACAGAGACACTGAGAGAGACACAAAGATGCAGAAAGACAGAGACAGAGATAAACAGAGATGCAGAGATAGAGACCCAGAGATACAGAGAGACATGCAGACACAGGGATGCTGTGAGAGTTACAGGGACTGACAGAAACACACATGCAGAGACACACCATGAGACAGAGATGGGGAGACGCAGGCAGACACGGAGACAGGCAAAGACAGAGCGCTGGGGACGCACGGCAGCTGGTGAGGGACAGACTTGGATCGGAGGTGAAAGGCGTGCCAGAGGCCGGGAAAGCACGTGCCCATGGGGACTGCCAGCGCTGGGAGCCCTTGGCACTTTCTGCAGCCTACACTGTCTACACGGAGCCAGGGCCCACAGCCTAGGGGAGGTCAGGCCCAGGCCCTGGGAGGTGGGGTGGGGGGCGGCAGGAAGCGACCCCAGGGAGGTCGCTGTCACTTCAGGTTACGGCTCTGTCGGGGGACAGGGGGCTGAGGGCATGCTGAGGGTGTGTGGGGCTGACTGCTGGGTTGACCGTTGGTGGGAAAACCCCCTCCCCGGGCCCCCGTCATCCGTGCCCTGGGGGGAGGGCCCCCCATCCATCCCAGGGGCAGAGAAGGCTGCTCCCCCCCCACAGCTGCACAAATGGTGGGCAGGGAGGAATTACAGCTCCCGTTTACTGGTGAGGAAATGGGCATAGAGGTCCCAGGTACAGTTACCTGAGCTTGGAGCCCCGCCTGGTAAGCTTCCAGGCATCGACAGCCCCTGCTCTGTGGGCAGGGGCGCAGGCAGGCTGTGTCTGCGGAGAGCTCCCCCACAGAGGCAGCGATATGTTTGGGGAAAGAGGCACCTTTCCTAATCTGCACAAATGGCTCCAAAGGCTGGGACTCCAAGGAGGCAGAGGCCAAAGCTAGGGCTACTAGGGAGGACTTCCTGGAGGAGGCAGCAGCTCTGAGTCTTATTCTTCGGGTTATAATCCAATAGTACCTTATTGATTTTCCTGCTCGAACTGCCATAGCTTTGGCCCCCAGGAGCTCTTGCCATCTTGTGTGGCTTTGATGTGCCCCCATCTACATGGCTGGGGTCTTCGGCTTTGGCTTCATGGGGTTCTAGCATGTCCTTCCTTTCTGGCCTAAAAGATGCTCCAGGCTCCTCGTTTCCCTGCCCCAGTCCTAGAATCCTCCGTTTCTCCAGGGACCCCCGGTTCCTTTTCTTGGAGAGTTGCACATTTGAAACCAAGAGCTGGGTCCATGGGAATTACACTTTAACACGACCCGGCTCACTTAGCACAGGACTGGTCACGACCCATGGGGCCACGTCCCTGCCTCGTCAGATCCCAGATGCCCTGTGAATTCCTGGGCAAAGGAACTCGACTCCAAGGGGAGCCACCAGGGACTCTTTGGAGGTCTTGGGGGTGAGAAGCGCCCCCTACCGGATGTCTGGATGTGAGAGGAGGGCCTCAAGCTGGTGCCTGGAGCCAACGGGATGCCCAGAGCTGCCCTGAATGGGCCGACCTCCAGCGAGTTGTTCCTCTGCCTCCGGCCTGGAGGAACTGGGAGGAGCAGAGTCTGCCCTGGGCACCCAGCCGGGTCGCTGCTTGCCCTCCTGCCCGGCGGCCCACAGCCCCGCTCAGGGATCCTGCTCACCCCCAAACCAAGGGTTGTTGGTGTGTGAGGAGCAGCAGCAGATGGAGGAGTGGCTGGCCAGAGCCAGGGAGCATGGGGAGCAGGGTGTCAGCCAGGCCACAGCGCTTCTGTGAGGCAAGAGCTCCCCCAGCCAGGCACACAGCCGGAGGATGCCCATGAGCTGCCCAGAGCTCAGAAAATCTACATAAACACAAGTCAGATTAACGGAAGGGCTGGAGGAAGGTGCGAGGGGACTTCCTGGGAGCAGGACAGGAGGACTGGAGAGCAGAAAATGAGATGGAAAGAGTAGACACTTGAGTCTCAATGGGGATACAGCCAGTGGCAGGCGCTTCCAGAGGAGAACCGCTAAACAGAGCTGAGCAGTTTCCTGGGAATAAGTCCTGGTGTGGGATGGAAGCTTCCAGATCAAGGGCCCACCTGGTCCATTGCGCCAGGATGAGGGGAGAGTTTGTTGCCACGGCACCACCAAGGGCACACATCTCAGGGTGTCCCCAGCCCCCGGACACTGTGGGCGGCCTCCTACATTGTCCAGCCTCTGCTGGGCCGTCCGTAGGTGGGCTCAGGGGTCAGAGGTCAGGGCTCCTGGAAAGTGACCGCAGCTTTGTGACAACAAAAGCAGCCAGGCGCCCGGGATACAGCAAAGGAGGAAACGCTGGCTCAATGCCTCCACTGTTGGTGTGGGGACCCAGGAACCAGACCTCCCAAGTCACGCTCCTGGCAAGGGGGGAGAGGTCATAAACAAAGGGGCACAGGTTGCACTTCCTGCCGTGGCTCAGCCACGTGTAACATTTCCATGGTCACAGTCCCCCAGCGCAGGGGTGGACGGGGGCTGTGGGGGCCTCCATGGGCTACCGGCTGGCACTTGCTGACCCGCTCAGGAAGTCGTTGTCCAGGATGGTCGCCATGGAGTGGGGAGATGAGGTCTCTTGCCACGGAGCAGAATGGGTGGAGACTTGGGGGCTGTTTGGCTGCAGGCCACGTGGAGAGGAGGCCCAGGGGCTGGTGACGGTCCTAGTCGGGGGCGCATGCCTCCAGGGCTTCAGGAACAATGGACGGAGTGGCGGGTGTGGATGCTCATCCTCCAGAAGCCAGGAGCCAGGCACTGCTGATACCCCAGCTTCCCGGTGGGAGAATGGCGGGTGAGCACGGCTTCCCGGGGCCCCCTGGCCTGTGGGGGCTGCTGCTCCCAGTCAGGTTCTGCTCGGCCCCACCGACCCCCGCTTTGCTAACAACAGTATCGGAGAATCCGCTAGAGGCCACACCCTGAGGGAGACACCCCCCCCCACCCGCTCAGCAGACCCCTGCAGGGCATGTGTGTTGTCATTTCCTCATTTTACAGATAGGGACACTAAGGAGCCCGAGGGTCCTAGGTCTGAAGAGACCCCAGCTCCCTGGGCTGTGCGGTCACTGCCTCCGTGGAGCCTGAAGGGGGACTGGACGCCTGAGCCTCCAGGGGAGGGTCCCCCAGAAGCGCCATCCCCTCCTCCTGGGCCTTGGCCTCAAGGAGATGAGATGCTGTGGGGAACCCCCACATCTAGAAGCTTCCACCAAGTCGTGGGGAGGGCCCGTGGGGCGGATGCTCCAGCCTGGACTCCACTGGGACCCCTCCCAGCCCTGGCCGGCCTGGGCCACACGCCCCCAGGCCCCACAGGCGTTCTCCCCATGAATCTGCAGACTCACGCCGCCACCCCCGTGGTGGGGCCTGGCTTCCTTCTCTGGGGTTGTCAGCGTTCAGTAAATCAGCGTGGCCCGTGGTGCCGGAAGGGGAGCTTAGGCCGCCACCTGCTGGACGCTCCCGGGAGAGGCGGCCCTGCGCCTACCCGCCCTGGGGCAGGGAGTGGAGGGCTTCTGGAAGGGCCGAGCTGGGCAGCATTCAACCAGACCCGGGCTTGGGTTCCCGCTGTGCGACTCAGGCAGGTTACTCCGGGTCTCTGGGCCTCATTTCCTTTATCTGTAAAACGGGGCCAATAAAGTGCACACCGGAGTGCCAGCAGCCGTTACCAGGATGCCCGCCGAGGACGTGGGCCTGGGAGCGGGACACAGGGAGGCTCCACAGTGAGGCCGCCGTTGTCCCGCCCCGGCAGGGACCCTCCGAGGCCGGACATCTGTTTCTCACCCCAAACTTTCAGCTGAACCTAGAGATGGCACCAAAGGCACTCTGGGTCAGGCCAAGCGTCGCCAGTGTGGGTTTCAGGTTTGTGGCAGGACAAGCGGGCCCTTCGACTGTGCAGGGAGGAAGGCAGTCGCCGCGAGGGATGCCATGGTCAGAAGCCTGCCACACCCTCTACCTCATTTCCTTACACTCTGGACGCTGCCAGGTGACCATGTCCTAGGTACAGAAATGACCCAGTGGCGCTCTGCTCCCTGAGCTCCAAGGGTGTCAGGGGCCGCAGAGGAGCCCAGGAGGAGCCCATGTCACAGACGGGGAGCCCACTGAGGCCCCCAGGACCCCGGGTCTGCAGAGACCACACAGGGGGAGGGGGGCTGAGCGGTGCACCTGCTCTCCCAGCAGCGTGGCGGCCCTAGGACCTTCTGGTCCCCGTGCAAGAACAGGAGCCTATGGGTTGACACGTGCTCTTGGTCCCAATTAGGTGATGGCCTCAGGATACAGACGTGTCACCTGTCTCTGCCTATCCCTGTGTGCCTTCTCCTGGGCTGCTTTGGGTCGGCTACACCTCAAGAAGCTGGTTGGAAACAGGGTGAGATAAATCTTCCCAGTTGTCAGGGACGTTCCCCACCGACCAGAATTTAGCCACTGGTCTTGGGCCATGAACACACGCCATGCCCATTTGCTCTTTCTAGAATGTTCGCAGCCCAAGGGCTGTGGTTTGAGGACAGACCTCCCGGCTATGCTCTCAGCAGACGGAGCCCTGGGGTCACCAGGGCGGGGGGTCTGAGACTCCAACTCCGGGAGCCCCACCACCTCCTGGCAAATCTTCCTTAGAGGGTCACTGGGGTCTGAGCCTCTGTGGCCCCCTTGGCCCCCCTCCCCGTGTCCTGCACAGACAGCCAGACCGCCCCCTCACCAGGGGCTCCCCCAGAGACCACATCTGGTCCAGCCCAGGGCTCCGCACTCGGTGGGCACACAGTATACTTTGCCCAAGAGAATGAATGAAGGAGGAGAGGGAGGAAGTCAGGAAGGGGGGAGGGAAGGAAGGAAGGGAGTATCGGAGCACCCCAGTGGCAAGTGGTACTCAGAGTGTATCCTGGAAGTGGGGGAGGGGAGGCAGAGCAGCAGGTGAAGCAGGGGCTGTGGAGCCTGGAGTGGGGGCTCCGGAAAGATGGGTTCACGTCCCTAGCCCACGCCTGTGACAGGGCCTGACAATGGTCTTTGTGAATGAGGTTAAGAATCCCAAGACCAGGAGGTGATCCTGGATTAACCTACATGTAGCGACAAGTGTCCTCATGAGAAAGGACACAGAGGAGGGGCCACGGGAAGGAGGCCATGGAAGGGCAGAGGGGAGGTGGGGGAGGCAACCACCAGCCCAGGAGTGCCTGGAGCCCAGGGGCTGGGAGAGGGGGGTCCAAGAATCACCCAGAAGGATGGAGGGACCAGCTTCTTGAGGGCAGGTCTGGGAAAGGCACTTGCCACACACAGGGGCCAGGAGTCAGGACACCTGCCCTGGGTAGAGGCTCTGGGGAAGGGGGTCCGCCCTACCATTCAGAGTCCCTCCCAGGCTCTCATCCATCAGGCTACTTTGGGCTCCTTGAGAAGTCTTGTTCAACTGCTCCAGCCTGCTCCCCGCTGAGCTTGTGGGGACCAGGGGATGGCGGGGGATGCGGTGGGCCATGTGGGGTCGAGGCAGTTGCAGAGGCCTGGGAGGCCAGCAAGGAGGAGTTGGTGTGGTCGGGGAGAGACCCCAGGGTGACAGCAGGTCTTGAGGGACCTGGTGGGATGGAGGGTGCGGCTGCCCACCCAGCCTGGGGTAGCCAACCTTGGGGGACGAGGCTGTCTGTGAAAACGGGGGGCTCCCAGGTAGCCCTGCCGGCCCTATCCTGAGGCTGAGTAGGGTGAGGGGCTGCAGGAGTCTGGCTGGGGGCTGTCCTTCATCTGTCTGTGTGGACCAAAGACAGAATCCAGACTCTGGAAAGCCAGGGACCCCCACTGGGGCCAGCATCTCCAGGAGCCCCAAGAAAAGGGGCCTTTGAACTCAGGAGGAGCCGCAGTCCTTGTACATGTCCCAACAGATGTGGTCACACTGAGACCTCGACATACATGACAACTTGCCAGGGCTCACCTGTCTAGCTGGGCAGGGCTGGGCCACATCACTTTACCCCCAGGCCAGGCCCCTGGACAAGGGGAGGTTAGAGGAGTTGCCCCATGTACCCTAGTCCTGTCCCCATGTGCCCCGGGGCTCCCCTTCCACTGCCCTAGGATTTTTACTTCTTAACCTACTCCTAGGATTTTTACTGACCCTGCGTCCACTTTGGACCTGGACACTGTGGGGACCACCCCCCCCCCCCAACAGCAAGCCTAGATAATCCTTAAGAATCAGGCTCTTTCTCACTGGTATCCACCAGTTCATTCGCTGAATCACTCAGCATGCGGGCTTTGTTCGGGATTCCTGGGACTGAGCAGGGTACCACCAAAAATCTTGTCTTCCTCGTACTTATACACAGACAGGAGGCCAGTGGAATATGTAAACATTCTAGACCTCTAGACTAGACTAGATGTGCACGGGAGGCAGGTGGGCAGGTAGGAAGATACAGAGGGGTACATGTGACTTAGCCCACCTTTTGGGAAAGGTGATTGGAGCAGATCGACGTGATCAAGAGGAACCCTGGTAAATATCAGGAGAAAGAGCATTCCAGCCAAGGGCACAGCAGGTGCAAAGGTCCTGAGGCAGGATGAAGTTTGGGGATTGAGATAGACAGCCTTCAGACTCCCACCTGGAACCTGGGAATGGCTTGGTTACATGGCAAAGGGCCAGGAAGGTGGCTGATAGAAATAAGGCCACTGACCAGCTGTCCTTAAAACACAAAGGTGATCCTGGATAACCAGTTGGGCCCAATGCAATTGGGAGGATCCTTAGAATCAGAGGCAGAAGGTAGAGAGGCCAGGGGTAGGCCCTGCTGACTTTTAAGATGGAGGCAGAGGGGTGCCTGGGTGGCTCAGCTGCTAAGCATCTGCCTGCGGCTCAGGTCAGGTCATGATCCCAGGGTCCTGGGATGGAGCCCTGCATGGAGCTCCTGGCTCAGTGGAAGCCTGCTTCTCCCTCTCCCTCTCTCATTCCCCCTGCTTGTGTTCTCTCTCTCGCTGTCTCTCTCTGTGTCAAATGAATAAATAAAATCTTTAATTTAAAAAAAAAAAGGGTGCCTGGGTGGCTCAGTGGGTTAAGCCGCTGCCTTCGGCTCAGGTCATGATCTCAGGTTCCTGGGATCGAGTCCCGCATCGGGCTCTGTGCTCAGCAGGGAGCCTGCTTCCTCCTCTCTCTCTCTGCCTGCCTCTCTGCCTACTTGTGATCTCTCTCTGTCGAATAAATAAATAAAAAAAATCTTAAAAAAAAAAAAAAAAGATGGAGGCAGAGTCCCTGAACCAGGGAGCTGGAGGGGTGGACACCCCCAGAACCTCAGGAGGGACTCAGCTCTGCCCACACCTTGATTTCAGCCCAGTGAGTTCCTGGCAAACTTTCTGACCTCCAGAGTGTCAAGATCAGACACTTGCGTGGTCTGGGGGGTTGGTCACACAGCCCCCAGAAACCAGCAGGCTGCTCTCAAGAGCCAGAAAGAATACCACTGTTCCCTTCATCTCCTGGGGCCTCAGCTTTCCCATCCAGAAAGACAAAGGTGTGCACCCATTCCTAGGGGTCAGCAGCTAGCCAAAGAATGCCATCAGCGGTGTGGACGGCACTTGCCACGTGCTCCAACTCCCTCCCCGGCCTCCCCTGTGCTCTAGCCTCACGCACCCAGCTGACGCCTTCACGTGGGTGCGTGGGTGTGTCTGCGGAGCTTCCCGAGCACCGTGTGCACTAGAGCCGGTCTTCTCTCCAAAAGGGCAGCTCCAGGCCCTGGGTCAGTCTCAGCTCCAGCCAATCTCTCAGAAAACCCCAATGGGGCCACCAAGACCGATCTTGCCCACCCCACTGGGCACCTCGCAGCCTCTCCTTCACATATTCTCCATGTTTCCACCCATAATCCAGTGGGGCCACCTTGCAGCTCTCTGCCCACACTTCCCGGTGGCCTTGGCGATGCCATGCGTCTCTACCCTCTGAGGGTCTCTGCTCAAAGCTACCTGGTTGCTCTGGTCTCTCACTCTTCCCCAACACCCAAGCTTTTCTACCCCAGGGCCTTTGTACCTGCTGTGGTCTCTGCCCAGGAACTTTTCTCACAGGTATCCGACAGACTCTCTCCTGCAGAAACCACTTCATCTGATGGTCTTCCCTGACCACCTTACTGACCTAACGCTCTCTCTGAGGGGGTCTTGGAGCCTGCCCCCCATGGGTATGCGGTCACGTCCATCTCCCCAGAGGCTGGTTCACGCCTGCTGGACCCCATTGACCCTAAGCACCTGGGACAGTAGGTGCTCACCAAGCCTTTATTGGACAGAGAGAACAAAAGCCCCAGTGGGAAGAAGGAACAAGGGGGTTGACAGCCCTGACTGCCTGTCTCTGCTTCCTGGGAGCCCAGCCAAGCTGTGCCTGCCCCTCACGAGGGCCTGGGGCCCTCTGCATGCCAGCCCAAGGATCAGCCTCCTGTGTCCATCCCTGCGCTGTTCTGGGGGACCACAGTGCATGCCCTCTGGGGACAGTGTAGAAAGTGCAGAGGCCGTGGGAACACGGCCGAGGCCCCGTCCTGGCTTGCTGCTTATCTACAAGCTGTGTGACTTCAGCAAGTCTCCGTACCTCTCTGATGGTTCCTGTCCAAAGGGACAGGCCATGTTCCCTGCCCTCCTGGGGAAGTGCCCTGGGATGCTCAGTCCCAGACTCGGCACTCAGGGCACCCAAAGCTCTGGGCCCGAGTGGTCTGTCCATCATGCCCTCCTCCCCTTGGTGGGAGGGACTGTGTCTCAAGGCAGGGGCCTTCAAGCACCCCTCAGCTGAGAACAAGCCTCAGTCTCCCTACCTGTGAGGCAATGGCTGTGGCCCCACAGAGCAGCATGTGATCATTAGTCAGCGGTTAAGCATTCGCTAGTGGGATGTTTCAGCAGTGACAGACATGTCACGGCACTATCTGGGGCTGCTCCGAAGCCCGTAGATAACACACAGGAGACCACAGAACCATCCCTTTATACCCTAAAAGCGCTGGGCCTCTTACTCAGTGCAGGACCATAAGGAGACGCAGGTAAAAGTGAATTTCAGACAAACGACTGATCTGCAGCATTGGCCTGTTGCGTGCCCCGCCTGGTGGTCGTCACTGGTGCAGACCCCACGCAGCCCAGAAATCCCATCTGGGAGTGTGGCACTGGTGCGGATCCCCCGAGATGTCTCAGATGTAACAACACCCCCACCACCAGATGCCCAAGGCTTCCTGCCAGACTGTGGTCTGAGAGGTGGCCACTAGGTGGCACCATTGTCCTGCAGGTGCAGGTCCTTGGCGCCCCTGCAGCCTGCATCTCATGGGGGAACCAGACCCACTGGGCATCTTCTCTGGGCCTCAGGTCTGGGGAGAGCATGGGGGTGCAGCAGGCGGCAGGTGAGCTCCAGGCTCTTGCACAGCACACCCTCCCTCACCCCGTAGGTGGAGCCCACCAGTACAGGCCCCTCTCCCCAGCCCACCAGGTCCTGGGGCGGGGGAACCCCAGGTGCTGAGAAGGCAGAGAAGAGCCATCTGCACCCCACCCCACCCCACCCAGAGGAACTGCAGCCTCTTCGAGTCCTGTCCCCTCCCTGTCTGTCCAGCTTCTCTCTCCCTCTCTGCTTGTGCCCCTCCGAGGCTGCGTGTGTGTGTGTGTGTGTGTGTGTGTGTGTGTCCGAGACTCTGTCTCTCCCTCCTTGCAGCTTCCTTGTGCCTGCAGTATGGCATTGGCCCTGAGCCTCGGAGCCTCCCGCCCCTGAGGAGGGGGGCTGCTATGTGTCCCTGGAGGGGAGAGTGGAGCCCAGCCCAGAGCCCTTCGCACACAGCCAGTGCCCTGCAGAGGCTCCCAGGTGGGACTGGGCTGGGTCTGGCGGGCGTTGGAACACAGCAGGGGCCGGAGGTCAGGGGGCTGTGGGAAGGACCCCAACTCCACCAGAAGCTTCTAGAACAGTTCAGGCTAGCACAGGTGTTCTCTGACCCTGCTGTGCCCCAGCAAGCCCTTTCATGTTCTAGCCAGTTTGATGGGCAAATGCAAGCCAGGAACTGTGCCCACACACAGGTATGGCCCCTGTCGGCTCTGAGCCCTGAGGTTGTAGGAAGAGCACTGGCTCAGCCTGGTGACAGGCTGATGGTGGCATGACCCCCCTCCCCAGCTGCTTCCCAGGCTCCATCCCTGAAAAGTGCGGGAAACAGGACTGGTCAGAGGCATTTTCCAGCAAGCCCACGGGTGGGATGCATCCCTTGGCCCTCTCTCGGCATGCACTGGACCTCTGCCCAGGTCCTGAGGACAGGCAGGAGGGCTCCAAGTGCCACTGACCCCACCCCACCCCCCAGTCTCTGACGCACCCTTCAGGGCATCCCCTGGATGGCTGCTTCCCACCACAGCACCCACATATGAGGGTTCCGAGGGCTCTGGCCGCCCAGCTCCCCCACCTGCAGGAAGGGCCAGAAGACCTCTGTGTGTGGGCCTGGTTGCCCTCCAGCCAGCTGGCCTCAGCCAGAACCCCCATGGCCCTAAGCACCTGTGCAAATCACCACATTAACCACCCATTTCCTTAATGGAGTGTCAGCCCTGGAGACTTGGAGGCGGCATGAATAATGCAGGCCAAGCTGCCGTCACCAAACCAGGAAACGCTGCTGTGATTTTCATCTTTCCCTGAAAGTGCCCAGAAGGGGAGGGGGGCTTGGGCTGGTCCCAGGCATGTGGGTGACAGGCACACTGGAGCTCCTGCCTTCCAGGAGGGACCCCTGCCCCTTTATACCCTGGCCACAGGTGTCGGGATCCCAGGAGCTCAGAGAACCCCGGCCTGTGTTCTGAGCTTGACGGAGACCCCGTGGAGGCAGCTTCTCCCCAGCTGCCTGCCAATGCCTGCACCGGGCCCACACTGGAGGATCACAGTCTCGGTGGAAAAACATAGCAGGCCAGGGGAGGCTAAGGGGCAGCACGGGGGCTGGGGGTCCATGGCTGGGGTCTGGGCTGGAGGGACAGAGCAAACTCAGTCGGCTTATGGGATGGGGCAGGCTGGCCTCCATCCCAAGAGCTCTAGGCATCCCTGTGGGCCTGTGGCCTTGACCATGGAGTCAGCTCATGGACCTGAGCCTCTGCAGTCTGGCCGCCGGGTGTGTCCCAACCAGGACCATGTGGGCAGCCAGGAGGAAGTCCCACAGGGAAGCTACAACACCTCAACAGCTCCGCACACTGTTTCCAGGTGCTCCCCCACCCCCCGCAGCCTGCCCCCCGGCTCAGTGCTCCTCCATCTCACATGTCTATATCCCCCACTGCAGGATCCTAGCTTCTTCCTCCTGGGACAGCCCAGGCTTGGGGGGCATTTACTATCAGCTTCCCTGGCTGGGCTTCTGCCCTGGGCTGCATCTCCATCACTCCCACAGTGTCCCCACCACAGTGTCCCCGGGGCCCCCAAGGCCTGGCCTGCAGCAGGTGCAGGTGAAACCCACATCCGGGTCGTGACCACTCGTGAGCCACTGGTTCAGGCTCATTGTGCACCCTCCTCAAGCCTTGCCCCAGAGCTCCGGCAGCCACTGGGAGGTTCTGCCCCGACACAGGAAGACCCCTTGCAGCAGAGGCGTGGCTTCTGGCCACGGCCCCAACTCGACTCCTCTCCTTGCCCCTGATACCCTGGAGAGGATGGCAGAAGTCCAGCTCCGATCGTCCGGGACCCCAGCTGGGCAGGTGCGGCGCTAAGCTCTGCCTGTTTCCGCTCTCCCAGCCCTACACCCGCGTGAGGCCGGCATGCTCTCCGCATCCTACAGGTGCAGGAAACTGAGGCCCAGCCAGTCGGGGTGGCGGGCCTGAAGTCACACGGCCAGGAAGCAGCTGTGCTGGGATTTGAACCCCAGTCCCAGGTGCTGGGCGCAGACCCTGGGGCTGTCCTGCCTCCTGATTCTTGGATCCTCCAGGGCTCTCAGTCTTCTCCCTTTGCTGGACAAGCCTCCAGGGGATGCCGAGCAGGTGAGGTCTGGTCTCCATCAAACTCTACATGAAAACGATTCTTCCCAGACATCTAAGCCCAGAGGCTGTTCTGTTACCAACAATGGCTGCTGCAGGGAGGCCCGTGGTACAGCCCGCTCCCATGGCCTGCTCCTGAGACACCAGGGCATGTGGAAAGGGGTTATGGGGGGGTGGGGGAGGAGGTGACACAACCTGGAGTCAGCCAGGGGCACCGTCACAGAGATGCACAGGACAGGCCAGCCTCAGACAGCTCAAGGGACACCACACGGAGCCCCCAGATGGGCTCAGGACCCCCCACATCTGGGGTTCTATACTGGAGGCTGTCCATAGGCAGGAGGCCCAGAAGCTCCCCACCCCTGGGTTTTCCAGTTTGGGGTTCGATCCCTGGGCACCTCTCCCTGCAGCCCTGGAGCCTGGCTGGCTGAGATCGGGGTGGTGGACGGGCCCAAGACGGTGGCGCCCAAGACGGATCTGCCCCCATCCCAGGGTCTGGCCGTTCCTGGGGGCACCATCCCTCTAACCTGCATACCCGCCCTCCTCCTGACCCATGACACCGGAGGAGACCCTGCTTCCACATCCCGTCACATGCTGAGGTCCTAGGGGTTGAGAAATCAGCATAGGGATTTGGGGGGGGGACACAATTCAGCCCATCACGCAGGGGCCCATCGCCCCCCACGGCCAACTGATAGGAAAATGTTCCTGTGCCTGGCGTGAGTGGCAGGCAAAGCGTGGATTTCCCCCAGCAACCACCATCAGCTCAGGGGAGGGGCCCCCAAGCTGCACTCTGAGTGTGTTGGGAACGAAGGTCTTGGCGGGAAAGGTTGGTAAATTCTGTGTGGTAAACGATAGATTTCTTTTAGGGGGAAAACAAGCAAGAGAATGGAGGTGGAGCCAGCGAGTGGCTTTCAAGTCCTGCCTCCTTCATATACCGCAAGGTCAGCAAACCGCTGAAACCCCCAGTAAGCTGAGAAGTGTGCTCAGAAATAGAAAAAAAATGATTTTTTTATGGCATTTACTGCTCAGACCTATCCATTCAGCTAAGGAAACGATACCCCACTAGGCATGCGATTGGCCTTGGGTCTCCCCATGGCATTTGGTCTTGTCTAGAGTTACATTTGCACGGGTCACGGCCAGGCACTTGGCAAAGCCTCAGCAAACCCCCGTCACGGGAGCACGTGTATGAATGAATGAATAAATGAATGAATGTGGGTGTTCCAGGTGTAGGCTCTATGCGAGAGCCTCCGTGTCATTAATTCCCGGGAACCAGAATGTTCCAACGCTTGGACAGCTCCATCAGGAAGTGCCACAGGCATGGCTGGCAGAAGCATTTGATGTCACCGCTCTGCTGACTCCAGGAGTGGCTTGTGTGGAAACTGGAGCAGGCCAGAGGGAGGTGAGGGGTAGATACCATAGTGTCCCATCACCGGAGGAAAGAAGATTCGGAGGACGGGGTCACTGCCTTCACCCATTGGGAGGGCTGCCGTGGGGAGGAGGGGCTCCAGCTGGTCAGGTGGGGCTCTGTCTTGGGGACACAGCTAGAACTAGTGAGTGGGAGCCCTAGGAAGGCAGATTAACAGAGCTATCCAAGTCTAGAAATGGAGTCCTAGAAAGGTAGTGAGTTCACTGTCTCCAGAGGTGTGTAAGATGGGACGTCTTACAGGGGCAGATAACAGAGTTGTTCAAGTATGGAAAGGGTGCCATCAAGAGCGAGTGAGATCCCTGTCCCCAGAGGTTTGCAAGCCGGGGCTGCTCAGCGGTGAGCTGGGAAGGCTGTGGAAGTCACCAATGGGCACAAATATGGACTGGGGGCCACATAAAGCTTGCGCCAAGTGGTAGGAGGCTGAGAGGGGTTGCTATGAAGCTTTCCCTGAGCCCCATGTGTAGGTCACAATGTGACCTCTGGAGACTCGCAGTCACCGCTCCGAAGCTGGGGGGCCCCACTTTCTCCACTTTCTCCATCTCATAGAAGAGAAAGCTGAGTCCCTGAGAGAGCCAGTGCGAGGCCTGCCGGAGAGCCCTCTCTTCAGCCTCCTGCCTGCAGGTCAGAGAGTCCAGGCGGGAACCCCTGGGCTGAAGACCCCGGGCTCCCCAACCAGGCCTGAGGGCCACCCCCACAGCAGCGGGAGCTCAGCAAGGAGGAGGAGGAGGAAGAAGAAGAGGAGGAGGAGGAGGAGGAGGAGGAGGAGGAGGAGGAGGAGGAGGAGGGCTGGCAGTGGCCGGTCTCTCCTAGCCAAGGTGTTAGAAGAATCCCAGGAATGATGATTGCTTCAGCCTGCAGGGCCGGGCAGGGTGGCCAAGGTCGGCCTGCCTGCCCCGCACCAGAGCCCCAGCTCCCCAAAGCTGCCTCCCGCTGCCGAGCGCCCAGCTCTGGGCTTGTGATTAACCGCCAGCCTCCGCCCGCTGGCGGTGAGATCATGGGGCCATATCCACCGTCCTGTCAGCTCCTCCAGTGTAATGGGGAACAGATGCTCCCCGAGGGGCCCACGGGGGTAGGGCCTCCCGCAGGGGCTGGCAAGGCCCCCAGGATCCAGCCAGGGACTCCCATCTCTAAGTAGTGCCATCACTTACCCGAACCTTCTGTGTATGGCCCAGCACTCTGCTGGGCCCCGCGGACTAGAGGAGGCACTGGGTGCTGGGAGGGACCCCGGGATGCTGACTACACCATCCGGGGCTTGGAGACACCGGGCGGCGGGGCAGAGCTGAGCTCGGGTCTCTGGGGTCCATGCACAGACCCCCAGGCCGGGTCCTGATGTTCCCCCATGCAGGCACCCAAGAACGCATCTGGCCGGGTCCCCACCCTGGCTGGTGTGCCAGAGGAACCAAAAAGCGGGCGGGTGTCTCTGGTCCGGGCGGTGGCTGTCCTTCCTTCTCCGTGACAGCGATAGCCATCCCTCGTCATTCATTGGACGCACAGACTGCAGCCCCAGAAAGGCAAAGTGAGCCTCCCCCAGGGTTGGGACTCCCCCGCAGCCACAGAATCTGATTTCCCAGTTCAAATCTTCCAACACAAACGCGCCACCCACCGGCTTCCGCACCAGTCTCGTCCCAGGTTGGCTGGGCTCACACCCTCTGGAGGCCCCAGCGGAGGGCCTGTCCTGGACTCTCCCCTTCGGGTGGCACCAACCTTCCCCGGCTGGTGCCACATGCCTTGTGTCCACCTCCTCCTTCCAGTGGCTCTAACGTCCCCTCCGGCTCTCTCCCCTGCGGTCCCTGACCATGTGCAGAGCACCCCTGCCGGAACCCAGCACTGTCTCTCCCCTTGAGGTCCCTCACTTCATCCCACCCACAAAAATTTGTAGGGATTAGAACGTGGATGACTTTTGGGGGGGTGGGAGGTGGCATTTCTTGGGTGACAAGCCCAGGTCAGGGCCATCCCCACGGTGTGCCGGGTGGAAGGTACTTGGGCAACATTGGAGTGTGACCCTGGCAGGCCCACGTGGTCACCACACCCCGCTGCACGGCCACGGCCCGCCGTCCACACTCCACTGCCACCCACAAGGTCACTGCTCTCTGGAAGGTGACATGAGGTTACAACGATCCCTGATCTGGAGCCCCTGATGCCCTGTAATGGAGGAGCACCGGGTCGCTGGGGGGAGTGATACCTTCGCGCCGGTGGCCAGGTGGACCCAGGGGGCCAAGCGGAGCTTCCGTTAGTTGTCCAAAGATACAGTAGTGACCACGGCCGCTGCTGGTGCATGACCGGAGCAGCCGCACCCCGCTTCCCACGGACGGGCCCCCCTCAACCACGGGCATGAACCACAGCCAGTCCAGGTGCCCCTCGGAAGCCCCTGCTGGGGGCAAACACGAAATTAGGAATGCCACATCGGAACAAAGGTGAATTCTTTCTGCTCCAAAGTAAAAAGAATCACAAAACACTCCCCATTAAAAAAAAAAACACCTGACAAATGCCACAGACACAAAAACATCTGGAAACAATAACATTTGATTTTTATTCTGGGCCGGACAACATTAATGACACTTTAACCCGCATGTTTCATGTTGGGTTCTCTGCGGCTTCGCGCGTGACAAGCCCGTAGCAGCATCGTGGGCATGAAGACTAGAGCAGTGAGCCTGGCTCCCTGCCATCCACGGCCGCTTTGGCTGGGCTTTGACCGGCGTGGCTGGACGGAGGCCCCCATCCGTCCTGCTCTATGCTCATCTCACAGCCCCTTGTGGATAATACCGCGGAAGGGTGAGAAGCTTTGCCAGAATGGTCGCACAGTCAGCTCAGGGGCTCCCTCGGGTGCCCCGTGCCAGGTGCCCGGCTGGTGCCTGCGGGCCGGCTCAGGATACGCAACGCAGTGCGGGTGCTGGCCTGGGGTTCCTCGTGGTGGGGCTGCCTCTGCTTGCCTCTGATGCTCACTCCGGCCCCATCCTCCATGGGCTGCTCGGCTCCATAAGAGGGAAATTTACGGTGGACAGCAAGGCCCCTTTGATGTCCATCCAAACCGGGAATCTGCAATTTCTCACTGGTTTGACTGAACCGCTCCAAACCGTCCGTGCGAATTACAGTCCAACCCACACCTTCGAGCTTCATCACCTTTAGATGAAGCCTCTGTTCTCTCGATGGCCTACAGGGGCCTGTTCCCGCTGCTTGAGCCCTCGCCTTCCAGTCCCCGTGGGCTCATGGCACCTCACTGGCTGCGTCCCTGAGGACAGTTGCTTGGGGAGTCTGGGTGGCTTGGGCTGGCAGGACCAGGAGCTCTCACGATACCTTCCACGGTGAGGAATGCCATGGCCCGGCTCCCTCCACGGTGTCCTGTCCAGTGTCTAGTGTGGTGAGGCTGTCCCTGGGGGCAACAGGAAGGGGCCTGACCATCTAGGTTGGGGGCCCCTGTCTTCCGCTGCCCCAGGTGCCAGGATGCACATGGAGAGCTCAGGGTCCCTGGTTCCTGGCAGGCGGTAGGAGGGTTTCTGCTGCAGAAGACCTGGGGCCTCTGTGACCCTCTGTGTCCTGGTGGGGGGGGGGGCAGTGGAGACAGTGTGAGAGGGGAAAGCCCCTGGGAGGATGAAGGAATGTGGGTTTGAGAGCAAACAGGTGTGGGTTCTAAGCACAGCCTGTTACTACCTGGCTGGCTGAGCTGGGCAGGTAACAGGATTTCCCCATCCCTGACGCCCTCCGCGGGAACGAAGCTCTGAGCACGTGCCTGGGGGTTGGGAACCAGGAAGGAAAAGGGCCAGTGGGTGGTAGGGTTGCCTGACAGTGTAGGCCTGCACGGATGCCCCTCTGCCTGCTGTGGGCCGCATTCCTCCTGGCTGCACACCCCGCTTCGCCCAGCATCGCTGGAGGCTGCTTCAGGCTGCAGTCCTGCTAGGCCCTCACCAGCACTGCCAAGGCTCCTTGCCAGTGCCTGTGGCGAGCCCGCCCCAGGCTCTCGCCTGCCTCCACCCAGCCCACCCCAGACACTGGACGCCGTGTCTTGTCCTGTTGTTTTTCCACGGACCGAAGCCTGGGCCTGTTGCAGGGTTTAGCTGTGGGTTCCCTGCACCACTGGCCCCCGCGGTGGGGAACTGTGGTCTGGGGAGGGGGTCACCGCGCGTTCCCTGAGAGCTCCACACCGTCCCAGCACACAGCTGGGCTCCCAGCACGCGTAGGACTGGCGGAAAGAGAGCAGACGAGGTGCCCAGGGCCTTGGTTGTCGACTGTGGTCGGCCACGGTGCCTCCTGGCAGGGTCCATGCCCTGAGCCCCCCAGGTCGTGCGCATCTTAGCGCTTGGGCAAAGGGCCCTGCACAGGTGTGGTCAGTCGAGAGGTGCATCAGGGGCCCTCAGGAGGGGGAAGCAGGAGGTGGAGGGGGGAGGCCTAAGAGCAGAAGGACAGGTTGAGGGTGGGGGGCAGAAGAGGGGACACGGGCCTGAGAACACGGGGAGTCTCCTGAAACTAGGAATCAGCCAGTAAGGGGAGCCTCCAGGGGGACCCAGCACACTGGGATTTGGGGACTCCCTGCTCCAGGCTGTAGGCAACCTCACCTGCGTGGCTTCCAGCCAGTGCGTGTGCACTCATTTGTCACCACGGCCGCGGGAAACAAAGACATGGGCTGGCACCTGCCTTCAGCACCGTGTCCTGCCTCTGGGGTTCTCGCCCGGTCGGGGGGGTCCAGATCTGTTCTGCTGAGAGGTCCCACAACCCCAAGACCATCCTTTTGAGCAGGAAAGAGCTGAGACCGTGTGAGCACCAGCCCCACACTAGTCAGGAACATGACAGAAGTGTCCTTGTGGCCCCATCTGTGAAGCACAGAGCCCTGCTTTACAGGCGGGGAAACTGAGGTCCAGCAGGGTGTGGCGGGGAGTCCTGGAGAGGCCCAGCAGTGAGAGCAGGCATCCACAGGGGCTGGGGGCTCAGGGGGACACAGACCCCAGACTGACCCTTGGGGCAGGGTAGGTATGAGCCCAGTCCCTGCCCCTGTTCCTCCAGCCTCTCCTCCCCTTCTATCCCCTACAAGGACAGAACATTCCACTCACAGCGAGACAGCTCAGATGGGCTCAGCTATCTGCTGACCATCTCCCCACAGCTGAAGACATGTGAGGGCCCAGCCCTCAGCACTGCCTCCAGGCGGGGCAGGTGCAGAAGCCCCCCAGGGGAGCCGCCCACAAAGGCCCAGGCCCCGCCGGGAGCCATGACGGCAAGCGGCAGGTACTGCCTGAAATAGCCAATCTACAAACATTACTCAGAAGGGTCTGGGGACCTGCTCACGGCCTGCCGCTCGGAAGCAAGAGGGGGCCCATGGATGTGCAGCATCTCTGGTCCTGGCAGAGTCTGGACGGGGTGAAGATGGGTTTGAATGTGGCCCTAAGGCCCTGGGAGCATTGGCGAGTTTGCCAAAGAGAAACGGAGTAAAGAGTGACTTTAGCTAGCGCCCCCTGGCTGCAGAGGGGACAGAGGGAGGCTGCCCTGGGTGCCTTGCTCACAGGCGGTTTCCTGGGACACCAACCCCCCGCCCCATGCCTTGTGCCAGGCCAGGTGCTGAGGCTACACGGGGCCAGCAGGCCTCCTCCTGGACCCAGAGCCTTAGTGCCTCATGGCAGAGGTGGGGGGGACGCTGAGCAAAAATCCACACAAACAATGTGGAACTGCAAACGGGATGCAGGAAGGCTTCCTGGAGGTGGTGAGTACCGTGTGGAGATCTGAGGATGGGCAAGCCTAGAAGTTGGGGAGAGTCACAAGGAGGACAGCAGTAAATACGGAAGGAGACCCCACAGAAGATGAGAGCAGCAGGCAGGTGGGGCAGGAGGGCAGACGGCCCATCTCCCTTCTGAGCTGTCCTCCTGATGTTAGGCCACCCGCACGCTGCACTTCGACAGGCGTGAAATATTTAAAGCAGAACAGGGGAGAAGCAGAGAAGAAAGGAGGATGAAAGAAAGGGAAGCAGGTGCATTTGGGAAGGAGACACCGCCCTGAGGCTGCAGAAGCTGGACATGATCGCGGCTTGGAGCCAAGGCTTGGAGCCTACGTGCCCGTGGGCATCTCTCCTAAGGCCACAGGGAGAGGTCATGGTGGGGCGTGAACCTGCCCAGTTCCTGCATGTTCCTTTCGAGCACAGTATCTGGCCCGGAACAGAGGGATGTGGGATATGGGACTTCCTAGCCGCCAGCCCTCCAGCGTTCAGGGTGGGACCAGGTCCTGGATCCTTACCCCAACCTCCTTTCAGCACCAGACAGAAGGAAAGCAGCACAGCAGGGACATGTGGCAGACCCTCAGAGCTTCAGAGAGCCCAGCGTGGCTGTGACCCCACCTGAGGATGGAGGCCTCAAACACACCGGCAGCACCTACTGGCTGGCAGGCACGTGGGCACAAGATGGGCCCTCCCGACTGGGCAGCATCCACCCAGTGCAGGGCTGTTCTTGTCCCAGCCCCACTGGAGCTCCCTGCCAGAAAGAACGGTGCCAGCCCACCTGACACCTTGGGGAGGGGCAGGTGGCAGAGATCTACGAGGGCAGGGCCCAGAGGGAACCGTGCAGGGTGGAGGATGGGGGGGTGCTCTGCACCCAGAGATAAGGGCCTGATCCGAGGACCACCCAGAGTCTCATTTCTGTGGTTCCCACAGCCTTGAGTGTCAGAATCAGGGTCCAAAGGCAAACCCCATGCACCTGTCCCTGACGTGGCCAGCCGCAGAAGTCCTGGCACACAGCACTCTCCCCCAGGCACCATATGTGGCAAAAACAAGTGGTGGTTATAACCGTCCAGGCATTCCGTGCTCTTTCTCTAAAGAAGTGGCCAGCACCTGTGAGATACACACCCGGACAAACACTGTGTGCGGAAGCCCTTGGTCGCCGGGGGCAAAGCTCTCCTCCTCGTGCCTGCATGATCCGGTCCACGGCACGGCGGCCCAAGGTTTCATGCCTCGTCCTCTCTCCAGCTGTGTGCCCTCCAGCAAGTCACACACCCCCTCTCTGAGCCTTGATTTCTTTGTCGATCAAATGTGGGTCATGACCGAATGTACCCTTAGAGGCTGCCCTAAGGATGACATGAGCATATGCAGGTAGAGTGTGGAGCACACACCAAGAGTCAGATTCATGTAGTGGAAATGCCATTAGCTGTGAGCAGCTCACCAGCTGCTTCCTCTCCGCCAGGCACTCTGCCTCTCTGGCCACAGCAACCTGTCACCTCTGTCCATTGTACAGGAGCTGAAGCTCAAAAGTTGTCATGACGGGTACTTGAACGCATATTTCTACATATGTAAAATGTTCCCAGCAGCAGTCTTCCCAGGAACTGAGAGGTGGGAGCAGCCCAAGGGTCCGTGGATAGATGGAAGACGAGCAGAAAGTGTCCCATCCACATGACAGAAAGTTATTCAGTCTAAGAGGGAAGGAGGTCCTGTCACCTGCTGTCACACGGGTGACCCTAGAAGACACTCAGCTTATGGGAACAAGCCAGCCACAAAAAAGACAAATGCTGGATGATTTTACTCACAAGACGTCCCTAGAGTCAAAGTCATAGAGACAGGCAGTAGATGGTGGTCGCCGGGGGCTGGGGATAGAAAGAAATCTCTGGAAGGATGGTGTGATGCTTTCCCACTTGCTCCCACTCAGTTGTACACTTTTTTTTTTTTTTAAAGATTTTATTTATTTATTTGACAGACAGAGATCACAAGTAGGCAGAGAGGCAGGCAGAGAGTGAGAGAGAGGAGGAAGCAGGCTCCCTGCGGAGCAGAGAGCCCGATGTGGGGCTCGATCCCAGGACCTGGGATCATGACCCGAGCCGAAGGCAGAGGCTTTAACCCACTGAGCCACCCAGGCGCCCCTCAGTTGTACACTTTTAAGAAGAGTTAAAATGATACACTCAACATTATGGTATTTTGCTACAGTTTTAAGAAGTTTATGTGGTTTTCCAAGGTCACCCAGCTCCTGAGCTGCAAAGCCAGGAGGACTCAAACCCAGCGCCCCCCTTGGAGAACCCTACCTTCACTTCCCACACCCACCTGCACCCCCGTCTTGGGCATACTGGCACTCAGATTGCTGGCCCCACCTTGGGCTTCCCTGAGTCTCCTATCCACCTAGCTATAAAAAGATACTTCCCCACTCTCGGGGCCCAGGAGAGAAGAGGCCATCCTGTGGACTGGGTCCTCTAGACCCAGGGACCCCACTGATATGAGAGAAGAGCTCACCCACCTGGGCAGAGGTCCCCAGACAGAGCAGAAACCAGAGTCTCTCCAGGAGGGAGACATCCACAGCCCTTTTTTCTCTGCCCAGGGAACACTGGAGCATACCTGAGCAGATTCTAGCAAAGCAGCAGGCGTGAGTCCTCCAGGTCATGGCCATGCACCCAGGAGTGTGAATGGCTATGTGAGCTGTACACGCCTCCAGGAGGCAGATCTCAGGAAAGAAGGCACAGAGACAGGAAAATTACCTCTACCCATGGTTAGGCAAAGAAGTAAATTCACAGCTGGTGCTCCCACCCAAGGTCTCCACCATTTAAGACATCCCCACCTGCATAATCTTTGATGATGAAGGGTGGATAAGATAGGTGTGGTCTGACCTCCTGGAGCCCAGGGTCCAGCCACAACCAAGCAAGTGGCCCCTTCCCTGCCACCCAAGGACTCTGCTCACAGTGCTGACCACCATGTCCCAGCTGGCTTAACCCAGCAGGGCTCCTCCTTCTGTGATTCTATCTCCCTGAGTACTTTGCAGTTTGGGGTTAATCTACAATGCTTTTGCTGTATGACTCCGGGGTTGGAGGGGCCCAGGGTTTCAGTCATCGTGATTTTCAAGATAGGTACAAAAGAAAGCAGAAATGGAAAATTTCTTCGGAAAATGCTGGTAAAACATGTCTTGAGCACAGATACTTTCTTCTTGACCCTCAAACTGCCATTTCTATCTTTCAAGAGGTAAACATGGAGATGCCACATGACCCAGCAATTCTGCTCCCAGGTATAAACCCCAAAGAATCAAAATCAGGTGTTTGAACAAGTAATTACCCATGAATAGTCATTGCAGCAATATTCACAATAACCAAAGTGTGGGCTGTGAAGCCCAGGGGATGAATGGGTACAGAGTGACATCAGCAAGATGGCAGAGTAGAAGATACCAGCCTTCATCCTCGCACAGAAACTAACAGTCAGACAGCTATCTGTTCATAGAAACAGCCCTGTTAGGAACCTAGGGCAACACAGCCAAGAATGGAGACTAACCTCACAGAAAGGATCCCTGGGGGACTGGCTCTGCTGAGATGTCTGGAGCCTGCTAGGAGCAAAGAGGAAGGGTGAGTCTATCTCTATCAGCCCCGTGGCAGGTGCCAAAAGGAATTAACAACTACCTGGTGCAGACTCCCTGGAGAAGTTATTTTAGGGGCCAATTCCGAATACTCAGATACCGTAAGGGTGGTTTATAAATCATTTAGCTCTAATATAAAAGTTAAGAAGAAAGAATCCTTAAAATTATTGTAGCTACGATAATTAACTAATGGATACACTGTATAAAAAGATATAAATTGGGACATCACAAACAATCTGGAGGCGCATGGGTGGCTTAAGTTGGTTAAGCATATGCCTTCGGCTCAGGACACGATCCTGGCAGGACACGATCCCAGGATCCTGGGATCAAGCCTCGCATCAGGCTCCCTGCTCAGCGGGAAGTCTGCTCCTCCCTCTCCCTCTGGTACTCCTCCTGTTTCTGCTCTATCCCCCAGCCCTTTATCTCAAATAAATAAATACAATCTTCCAAAAAAAAAAAAACATAAACTGTATGCAGGAGAAGTCAAAGGGTGGAGTTTTTGTTACCTTATCAAAGAGAAGTTGTTTTCAGCTTAAAATAGAACATGAAACAGTAAATTTAACTACAAGCACAACCTGTACTAAATATGCAAACGAGAAAGAGAAAAGACTCCAAGTATCCCACAAATCATCAAGTCACAAAGCAAGACAGCAAGAAGGAAGGAACAAGGAACAAAGGAAGTACAAAATAGCCAGGAAACACCTAACAGGATTGCAACAGTAAGTCCTTATGCATCAATTGTTATTTTAAACGTAAATGGACTAAATTCTATCAGAAGAATGTGGAAAAATAATAAGAACAAACTACTTGGGCCCCTGGGTGGCTCTGTTGGTTAAGCAACTGCCTTGTGCTCAGGTCATGATCCTGGAGTCTCGGGATCAAGTCCCACATCGGGATTCCTGCTCAGCAGATAGTCTGCGTCTCCTGCTGACCTCTCCGCTCATGTTCTCTCTCTCTCTCATTCTCTCTCTCACTCTCTCTCTCTCTCAAATAAATAAATATTTAAAAAATATAAGAACAAACTACTTGCCTATGAGGATTCACTTCAGTTTTAAGGACATACACAGGCTGAAAGTGAAGGGATGGGGTAAGAAACTACAGATCAGTGGAAGCCAAAGTATGCAGGGTGGCTAGACTTAAACCAAACAAAGTACATGTTAGTCAAGAACTGTGGGGCACCTGGGTGGCTCAGTGGGTTAAGCCTCTGCCTTCAGCTCAGGTCATAATCTTAGGGTCCTGGGATCGAGTCCCGCATTGGGCTCTCTGCTCAGCAGGGAGTCTGCTCCCCACCCTCCCCATCTCTCTCTGCCTGCCTCTCTGCCTACTTGTGATCCCTCTCTCTCTGTCAAATAAATAAATAAAATCTTAAAAAATAAAAACTGTACCAAGAGACCAAGAAGGTCATTACATAAAAATAAAGTGATTAATTCATCAGGAGGTTATAATGATTATAAATATATATGCACCCAACATAAGAGCACCTAAATACATTGAACAAATATTAACAGAGATGAAGGCAGAAATGGGCAACAACATGATATTTTTAGGGTACTTCCAGACCCTCCTTTCAACAATGGATAGGTCATCCAGATAGGAAATCAATAAGTAAAAATTGCATGTGAACTGTATTTTAAACCAGATGGACCTAACAGACACACACAGGACATTCCATCCAACAGCATTAGAATACATGTTTTTCAAGCGCACAAGGAACATTCTCCAGGATAGATCATAGATGAGGTCACTAAACCAGTCTTTTTTTTTTTTTTTAAGATTTTATTTATTTATTTGACACACAGAGAGAGATCATAAGTAGACTGAGAGGCAGGAAGGGGGGGCGGGAAGCAGGGCCCCCGTGGAGCAGAGAGCCCCATGCAGGGCTCGATCCCAGGTCCCTGAGATCATGACCTGAGCCGAAGGCAGAGGCCTAACCCACTGAGCCACCCAGGTGCCCCCACAAAACAAGTCTTAACAAATTTAAGAAGATTGAAACCATACCAAGAGGTTTTCACAACCACAATGGTGTGATCAATAACAGGAGGAAGGCTGTAGGATTCACAAATATGTAGAAATTAAAAAACATACTCTAGAACGTTAATGGGAAAACATCAAAAGGGAAGTAAAAAATATTTTAAGACAAACAAAAATGAAAACACACGGGGCACCTGGGTGGCTCAGTGAGTTAAAGCCTCTGCCTTCGGCTCAGGTCATGATCTCAGGATCCTGGGATGGAGCCCCACATCGAGCTCTCTGCTCAGTGGGAAGCCTGCTTCCCCCCTCCTCTGCCTGCCTCTCTGTCTAGTTGTGATCTCTCTCTCTGTGTCAAATAAATAAAATATTTTAAAAATACCATATCAAAATATATGGGATGCAGGAAGAGCTGTTGTAAGAGGAAAGTTTATAGTCATAAACATCTACATTTGGAACAAAGAAAGATCTTAAATAAACAACCTAACTGTATACATCAAAGAACCAGGAAAAAAAGGACAGACCAAGCCCAAAGTTAGCAGAAGGAAGGAAACAAAGATTAGAACAGAAATAAATGAAATAGAGCCTAAAAAATAATAGAAAAGACTAACAGAGCTAAGAGCTGGTTTTTCAGATGGACCAAATTGACAAAGCTTTAGTTAGAGTAATGAAGGGGAAAGAGATATCTCAGATACATAAAATCAGAAATGAAGGAGATATGACAACACATGTGCAGAAATACAAAGAAGAATAAGAGTTTATGAGAAACACTTACATGCCATGAAATTGAGCAACCTACAGGAAATGGATGAATTTCTAGAAATATGCAACATAACAAGACTGAACCATGAAGAAATTGAACATCTGAGCAGATCAATTACTAGTAAAGGCACTGACTGAATCTGCAATGAAAAAACTGGAACAGAGCAAAGCCCACAACCACATGGCTTCCCTAGTGAATTCTACCAAACATTTAAGAATTTATGCCAATCCTTATCAAACAATTCCAAAAATTTGTGTCAGTATGACACAAATAAACTTATGTAAATAAACATGATGGACTGCATTAACAGTTAGTAAAGGATAAAAATTATCATCTCAATAGATGCAGAAAATATTTTTTTTAAGATTTTATTTATTTATTTGACAGACAGAGATCACAAGTAGGCAGAGAGGTAGAGGAGGAAGCAGGCTCCCCAATGAGCAGAGAGCCTGATGTGGGGCTCCATCCCAGGACTCTGAGATCATGACCTGAGCTGAAGGCAGAGGCTTAACCCACTGAGTCACCCATGTGCCCCCAGAAAATTGTTTGACAAAACTCAACATCTTTTCATGATAAAAACTCTCAATAAATTAGGTATAGAAAGAACATACCTCAACATAATGAAGGCCATATGGGAGAAGCCAACAGCTGACATCACATTCCATGGTGGATTCTTCTGGGATCAGGAACAAGACAAAGGTGTCCACTCTCACCACTTGTATTCAACACAGCACTGAGAGTTGTAGCAGAGGATTCAGGCAAAAAGAAGAAATGAAGATCTTCTAAATCAGAGAGGGAGAAGTAAAATTGTCTGTTTACAGAAGACATGATATGATATAGAGCCCTTGAATACTCCACTTTGGTTAGAACTAACCAACGAATTCAGCCAAGTTGTATGATATAAAACCAGCATGCAAAACCCAGCTGCACTTCTCCACACTAACAACGAGCTATCTAAAAGAGGAATTAAGAAAGCAACCCTGGGGCACTGGGATGGCTCAGTCAGTTAAGCACCTGACTTTAGCACCAGTCATGATCTCAGGGTCTTGGGATAGAGCCCTGTATGGGGCTCTCTGCTCAGTGGCAAGTCTGCTTCTCCCTCTCCCTCTGTGATCTCTCTCACTTTAATTCTTCTCAAATGATAAATAAAATCTTAAAAAAGAGAAAACAATCCTATCAAAAACAATTAAAAAAAACCCTTAGGAATAACTTTAACCAAGGAAGTGAAAACTCTGTACATTGAAGATGGTAAGACATTGATGAAAGAACTTGAAGTAAACACAAATAATGGAACAGTATACCATGTTCATGGATGAGATGAACTAATGTTGTTAAACTGTCCACTCTACGCAAAGCAATCTATAGATTCAATGCCATTTCTATCAAAATTCCAATGGCATTCTTCACAGAAATAGAAAAAAAAATCTAAAAATCATATGGAACCACAAAAAAACTCTGAAGAACCAAAGCATCTTGAGAAAGAGGAACAAAGCTGGAGGCATCATATGTCCTGATGTCAAACTATATCACAAAGAAAAGTAATATGATACGTTATGAAACAGTATGGTGCTGGCATAAAAATAGATACACAGGGTGCCTGGGTGGCTCAGTTGGTTAAGCTGCCAACTCTTGATTTTGACTTAGGTCATGATTTCAGGTCCTGGGATCAATTCTCACGTTGGGCTCCATGCTCAGCAGGGAGTCTGCTTCAGGATTCTCTCTCTCCCTCTGCCCATCCCCCTGCTTGCTCTCTCTCTCTCTCTCTCTCCCTCTAAAAATAATAAATAAATCTTTTTAAAAAATAACAGATACACAGGCCACCAAAACAGAACAAGAGCCCAGAAATAAACCCACACATATATGATCGATAAATCTATGACAAAGATGCCAAGAACACGCAATGGAAGAAGACAGTCTCTTCAATAAGTGGTATTGGGAAAACTGTATTTCCCCATGGAGAAGACTGAAGCTGAACCTGTATCTTACACCACTTACAAAAATTAAGGTGGAATGCATTAAAGACTTAAATATAAGCCCTGAAACCATCAAACTCTTAGAAGAAGGGGCGCCTGGGTGGCTCAGTGGGTTAAAGCCTCTGCCTTCAGCTAAGGTCATGATCCCAGGGTCCTGGGATCCAGCCTCGCATCAGGCTCTCTGCTCGGTGGGGAGCCTGCTTCCCCCGTCTCTCAGCCTGCCTCTCTGCCTACTTGTGATCTCTCTCTCTGTCAAATAAATAAATAAAATATTTTTTTAAAAAACCCTCTTAGAAGAAAACACAGGCAAAGTCTCCCTGATGTGGGTTTTGGCAGAGATTTCTTGGATGCGAACCCAAGAGCACGAGCAACAAAAGTAAAAATCAACAAGTGGGACTACCTAAAAGCTTTACATAGTAAAAGACACAGTCAAGAAGATGAAAGGCAACCTATGGAGTGGGAGAAAACATTTCCAAATCGTACATCTGATATGGGATTAATATCTAAAATATATAAGGAAGTCAATAGTTCAATAACAAAACCCCCGTCTCCAAATAATCCAATTTTTAAAAATTAAATTTATTTATTTTCAGCATAACAGTATTCATTATTTTTTCACCACACTCAGTGCTCCATGCAATCGGTGCCCTCCACAATACCCACCACCTGGTACCCCAACCTCCCACCCCGCCGCCACTTCAAATCTCTCCTTTCATACAACACCAAATAATCCAATGTTTAAAAAACGGGCAAAGGACCCGCACAGACATTTTCCCAAAGATGTGCAGGGGACCACCTAGCACGTGGAAAGGTCCTCAACATTACTCAACATCAGGAAAATGCAAATCAAATCCAGATGAAATACAACCTCCCACCTGTTGGAATGGCTGTGATCTGAAAGACAAGTGTTGGGGAGGATGTGGAGAAAAGGGACTCTGCACTGTTGGTGGAAGTATGAAGTCGTATGCCCACCGGGATGGAGGCTCCTGGGGCAATTAGAAATGAAGCTTCCATGTAGTACTTTAATCCTACTTCTGGGCGTGTACCTGATGGGGATGAAATCAGCATCTCCAAGATGCTTGTTGCAGTGTTAACAACTTAGCACAGACCCAGCTTCTTCACGTGGTGTTCGCCTGTGTGTGTGTGTGTGTGTGTGTCCCCCATGTTCCCCTTTTGACAAGGACACCTGTCATTTTGGCTCAGTATGCTCCATTATGGTCTCCTTTTAACTAAGGACATCTGCAAAGACCCTATTTCCAAATAAGATCACATGGTGAGGTTTGAGGGTGAGGACTTCAATCTATGCATTCTGGGGACACACAATTCAACCCAAGATATTTCCTTCCAGGACAAAGGGCTCCTTGAGCCCTGTGAATAGGGGAACAATTTTCCCCAGCCACCAGTACCAAGAGGCAAAGCCTATCCACAACGTGTTGCTGCAGGAAACCACCCTAACTGTGGAGGCGTGAGACTGTGGTCATTTACCAGCTCATGGTTCTGTGGCTCAGCTGTGTAGTTCTGCTGTAGGCTCCCTAGGCTTGCTGGTGCAATGCGCTCAGCCTGGGGCTGGGTGGAGGCTGGCTTGGGGCTGGACAAGGGTTGGGGGCCCAGGATGGCGCAGGACAGCCTCCTGTGCAGGGCAAGTGTGATGCTAAAAGTGGCTGCAGCTAGGTCTCTTCTGTGGCTTCTCACCGCTGGAGGGCTAGCTAGGGTTCCCTCATGCGTCAGCGAAAAGGACCCCTCAGAAGGGACAAGACCTCAGCACTCCTACAGGGTCCTCGCTCCATCTCTGTGAGTCCAAGCCAGGGGCCAGGCCAGATTCAAGAGGACAGCTCCTCCTCCAGGTGGGGGAGAGGCAGGCCAGCTTTGGAAAGGAAGTGTTTTCCAGGGTGGCAGGACAGGGTGGGCTGATGATTTCCCATCCTGCCACGCAGAACCCATACCACAGTTCCACCCCAAGGGGTGAGGTGGCTGTGCTGTGAAGGTCAGCTGGCCAGCACTCAGTCCCGCACAAGACCCGCCCCAGCCCTGGTCGGCATCCCCAGTCCTGTCTGCACCCCGGGGCCCCATCTTCATCCCCAGTCCCATCTGCACCCCCAGCCTCTGTCTGCACCCCCAGTCCTCATCTTCACCCCAGTCCTGTCTGTACCCCGAGCCCGTCTGTACCCCAGCCCCCGCCTGCACCCCCTGCCCCAGTCTGCACCCCCAGCCCTCCTCTGTACCCCCAACCCCCGTTTGCACCCTCAGCCCTGGTCTGCAGCCCTGGCCCCCATCTGCATCGCCGGCTGGGGCCAGCAGGCACTGGGCTCCTAGGACTGCAGGACTGTTGTGGGGTTGCACAGATGCTACTTGTGGGTCCCCTCGCCCTGCCAGGGCCTGTCAGCAACAAGCCCTTCTCTCTGCCTTTCATCTGCAAGGACTGGGTCCCAGCTGGCCCAGGCCAGCCCCCTAGGAACACAGCCCCATAGCCCGCTCCCACGGGTTGCTCTGACCCCAAGCTGGCTTCTCGGATGTGACCTCAATGCCCTTCTCTAATTTGTAAAGCAAACTCCGGGGAGGGTGGGGAGGAGGGGTGCGGATAAGGACTCTTCACGGGCCGCTGGGTCCTCTCGGCTCCGTTCAGGACGGATTAGGTAGCCATCCATCAGCGGCCCCTGCCAGGGGCCTGAAGGAAAGAAAGCTGGGGAGCTGGGCAGGGAGCCCGCCCCTCCCTCAGACCCTCGAAGCCCCTGCTGGGAGGTCACTGGGCGGGGCAGGGACCCCGGGCTGGCTGAGGGCCAGCCCAGCCTTGGCAGGCACTGCTCCCGCCTGGCCCCTTGGCTCTATGACTGGGCACCGCTCCTCACTGATCCTGAAGCCCGGGGACAATGCAGATTTCTCTCCCTGGGGCCATTTGTTTCTGAATGGCCTCGACTGGTCCCCTGGGGAGGCGAGGCCCCTCCCCAGCAGCCTCTGGAGGGAGGGGCCCTTAGTACCGAATGGCTTCGGGAACAAGCTTCGGGTCTGAATCTGCCCTCAGGTGTGAGAAAGAGCTGTCAGGCTGCTTCGCCCAGCCCTGCCTCCCCCTCCCTCCCTTCTCTGGCCCGGGCTCCCACGGTGTGCATCCTGGAGCCCCAGATTGTCAGATCCTCAGGCACGGGGAGGCAGGGAGCCGTGGGGGAGTCACCTGTTGGGCACCGAACACGGTCATGACCACCGCACCCTCCCAAGCTCACACAGCCCTCCTAACAACCAGGAGTGCAGACATTACCAGCCCAAGACGGGAAAGGAGTGGAAGCTGGAGAAGCCGAATGCTTGCAGCCCGACACTGTGGGAGGGGAGTGGGCCCCAGCCCATGGCTTCTCTGTGAGGCAGCCACAGTCACGGGTGCCCATGACGCTGTGTGAGGACGAACTCCAAGCGGCCACGCAGCCTCGCCGGCCCCTGGTTCTCTAGTGTGTGCTGGCAGCGGCTGGGGGCTGGGCCCGGAGACCGTGTTCAGTAACTTGGCGGGTGAGCTAAGAGGGTGGACGGGTGAATAAATGGGTCCATCGGGGTGCTGTGCAAGCTTCCGAAGAAGAAGAACGGGAGTGGCTAAGGTCCATGGGAAGGAGAGGAGCCTTGGGGAAGACAGGACTTCCAACAGGGGTCTCAGGACAACAGCCTTTGTGCTCCCGTGGGGCTCCCATGACCTTAAAAGAGATAGGTCCGTGTCCTAAGCCCCGGGATCTGTGAATGGGACCTCATCAGAAATGTGGGGGATTTCCACATGAGGTCGTCCGGTAGTAAGGTGGGCCCTGTCCCTGTTGGCTGGTGTCCTTGTATGAAGGAAGAAAGGGAAATCAGACACAAAGACACATGGGGCGTGGAGCGGGGGTGCGCGTGAGGACGGAGGGGAGATGCGCCCAGGGGCACCAGAAGCCCCCAGAGCTGGCAGCCAGGGAATGATCCTGTCACCCCTTGACGTGGGAATCCTCCGGGCCTCCAGGCAGGGAGAAGGTGCCTAGTTTGCAGTAATCTGCGACAAAGCTCCACCACCACCCCCAGGGCCCTTGCCGGGCCAGCGGTGGGAGGGAGCCCCAGGTGCGGGGGCACAAAGGGGAGTGCAGTCCTCCCCGAGCAGCTCGGGTGGAGAAACTTCCAGAGGCGTGTCCAGGTGAGATGCTGCCCACAGAGGATACCACGGGGAGGACTGAGGGGTGGGAGCCCTGCACGGTGGGGAGCGGGAAGTGGGGGGTGGGTATGTGCGAGCCACAGAGGGTCAACCAGGCAGAGCCCAGGTCACTCGGTGGGCCGCAGACCGGTCTGGCCCCAATTCCCACAGTTCCGGAGGCTGGCCGGCCCAGATCGGGGTGCGCTGACCGGTTCCTGGAGAAAGCCTGCTCACACAGGGCCTGGGGGTTCTTCTTAGGAGGACGCTAATCTCCCTGTGGGGGCTCCACCCTCCTGACTCTGTCCCCTCCGAGGGGCCCCGCCTCCCAATACCCTCCCACTGGGGGTTAGGCTGCAACACAGGAATTTGGGAGACACACAGTTTGTATAAGGCCCTCTAAGTAACTGTGGCCTTGCTGTCCCCCAAGGTGTGCTCTGGGACCATTAGTTCCTAGGAATGTGATGGTCACTCATTGTCCCTCAGCCCTGAACTCCTCCCTTTCACAATCAGCTCCCGGACGCTGCTGTCCATGTCCCCTAACCCCGGTCAGCTGGGTCCCCACCAGGTTCTGCCCCCAGGTGTGCTGGGGGGTAGCCAGAGGGGAGGAGGATTGTCCTGCCCCTCCCTTTCTGCTCCCCCCATGTTGCCACAGCCACGCTCCTCACCCCTGTGAGCAGGCAGTTCTACCTCCTGTAGCCCCTGAGCTCGGTCCCCGCCCCGCCCCCCTCCACCCCCGCCTCCGTGGGCCGACTCCTGGCCTCTCAGACACCGGTGTGGCCATACCCTCTCCCAGGTCTGGGTCCTGAGTTTAAATATCCCTTCCACCTCTTTGTGCCCTTGTCCCAGCCCAGAGGTGCAGCCGCTTCCCACAGTGGCTGTCTCCAGACCTCTTAGCGCCTCTGTTTGCCTTCCCGGATCTCTGAGGCCAGGTTCACTGTTCTTTCCAGGGCTTCTCCCTGTGAAAACCACTTGAGTGTCTGCTCTGAGGGGACCCTGCCTGAGGGCAGTGATGAGAACAGGGAGTCTCTGTGGCCCAGTGTTTGGGAAGTGCAGGCCCCTACCCTCCGGGATCCCACGCGCAGGGTCTGTCCTGGGGTGCTGGAGGCTCTGTCTGAGGCCCCATCTCGGGGGCACGGGTGACGTCTCTGAGCCCCAGGCAGGGGGATGAGGTCTGGCTGTGGTCAGACGGGCCTCCCCTTCCTCTCATTTCTGAGCGGGAGTGGACAGGGCGAGATTTCCTAGAGACGATGCTTTTGGTAAGAGGCAATTGCTTCTCTTTCAGCTGGCGAGCTTCAAGCTTCGGAGAAGCTGGGCTCACCCACACCTTTCCCTGCAGACTTCCCAGAGACAAACCTTGGGCTCTCGGTTGGCCCCAGACAAGGGACAAGTGCCCGTTGGCCCCAGAAGAGCCAGGCCCTCTCCACCCCAGACTGGCAACGCTCACTACCGGCTTAGTGAGTAAAATTCAAAGAGAGACAGGACAGGACCGGGGTCCATCCCCCCTACCAGGGTTCACTTGTCACCCTCCAAAACTGAGCCCTTAGACACCAGGTTTCAAGGGCCCTTGATGACAAAGATGCCAACAGCTCTCAAGGGGTCTGTTCCTCGCAGTTCAGTGGCTCTGGAGGCAGGGCGAGAGCAGATATTTTTAAAAAATATTTAAAAAATGATAAACAGTACCCACATGTCTGTTTCCTCAAAAAAAAAAATAACGTATGAAAATAAAATCACTTGGCGCACACACGATCTTTACGCAGGGAACAGGCTTTACCTCCCTCGAAAGATACTTTCTCTTAAATAACATTAACACATTTCCAGACGGGGAAAATTTACCTCTGTTAGCTTTAGACGAATAATATGCTAATCTCAAATCTAGAGCCAAAACCAGGCTTGACAACAATATGGAGGCTATTTTTTTTCTGGGTTTCCTCCCACGTTTGATCAGCAGATGCAAACTCAAGTGCTTTGAGCTCCTAAGGGGTGCTGGAAAGTGCCAGAATCTAATTAAAACCACGGGTTGGGACGACGTGGATTGGGGTGAACATTCTCCTTCTGGCTCCCTACCGTCCAACCTGCCTGCCTCCGGCAACGCCGGCCACCTTCTCATAGTCACTTCCTCTGGAGGCTTAATGCCAGGTCCACTCTGGTCATCCCAACTTGTCCGGCATGCCCCCTCTTCCCTTCATCGCTGCGGGATGTGCAGGTGCCTGGGGGAGGAGGCACATGGATCCTAGGGGACAAAGACTAGGACCGAATGGAGCAGGGAAGGCGGACTTGGCTGAAGGGAGCGAAGAGTCTCGGGGCACAGAGGAACTGGGAAGCTCTGAGAGATAGTGGCTTTTAGGGTGGCGAGTGGGGCAGGTGTGGCAGAGAGATGGTACCCATCTCGGACCTGCCAGAAAGAAAGACTTGGAGCAGGGGAGGCGGGCCCAATGGGGAAGTTTTGGTGCCATTTGCTGGGCGACCTTCGGAAAATCTCTTCATCTCTCTGGTGTTAGCCTCTGCTTCTCTTCAGTGAAGATGGTGAGTCGCCCCACAGGCCAACCGAGGTGTCTCAGGGCCGTGACTTCCACGAAGGGTGGCCCCTGCTTCCTGGTTAGCCGCCTTTCCAGAAACCAGATGAAGATTGGCACACCCCCCCAGGCGCGCAGTCAAGATTCTTGGGAGGAGGAAGGGGACAGGAGGACACGTGTGTAGCTTTTTGCTGGGAATTTGGAGCTGTTTGGAAATTGCTCCCGGAGATTCCAAACCCTTCTGGGTGAACGATCCCAAAAACTGCTCAGTTGAAAAAAACCAGACTCCTTAGGTGGGGGCGGTGGGGGGGGGCGTTAAACCCCTCTAGGTTTCCCTGGTAACCTCCATTTGCAGGCAGTATGGGAAGTGATCTCATGGAGGACCCAGCGATTCTGGAGACATCTTCCCCAGTGGAGACCCCCAGGAGAAGTTTAACAGCTCTGCCAAGTTCTCTTTACATCGGCCCTGTTCCGTCAGCCTTGCTCAGAACGTGCGTGTGCTTTTCAGTGAATTGAACGGGGCGGTGTTGATTTGTTTTTCCCGGACTTATTTCCATTTAAATCAGCTGCCCTTCGGAGCCCCTCATCTTGCATAATGCAGGAGCTTTTGAAGTGAAATCAATCCGCTCGAAGGAAATGGATTTGTATTCGCATCTTCTGGGGCAGGCTCTCTACCCAACGCCTCTGAGCTCTCCAGCTTTCAAGCTCTCGGGGTGTCCAGTCCCTGACTGTGCGAGGGTGCGTGTGCACACGTGTGCAGAGGCTGGGCACCAGAAGGCAGCCGGTGTCCTGATTCAAATCCACTGTTTCCTGCGGCTGTGTAGCCTTCATGAGTTCCCTAACCTCTCGGTGCCTCCGTTTCCGGATTAGTAAACAAACTAGGAGGGTTACACTTTATTGCACCTGGTTGTTGAGAGAACACAGCAGGTTTGCAGCAGCAACTCCCTTGGCTCTCACCTCCCTGCGTGCAGTGGGGAAAGGATGCTTCTCTTGGTGTCATGGGTCATCCCATGGGTCCCCAAGACTTTCTAAAGCCAGGTAGGGTCCAAAGCCAAAGGTCAGGGACAGAGCCCTGTGTCAGGGTGGGTCAGGCTCCGTCCAGGCTGGGGCCCGGCTTTTTTTTTTTTTTAAGATTTTATTTATTTATTTGACAGAGATCACAAGTAGGCAGAGAGGCAGGCAGAGAGAGAGAGGAGGAAGCAGGCTCCCCGCTGAGCAGAGAGCCTGATGCGAGATTGGATCCCAGGACTCTGGGATCATGACCTGAGCCTAAGGCAGAGGCTTTAACCCACTGAGGCACTCAGGCGCCCTGGCTTCTTGTCCCATCAATCCTCCTGCCGCCCAGCTGGGGGCCAGGGAAGCAGTGTCAGAGTCTATGTGCAAGTGGGGGACTCAGCTTTTTGGGAAGCTCCTGGAGGATGGGAGGGGGCATTGGGTGGGACCCTGGACTCTAGGACGCAGGAATACTGAGCTGGGAAAGCACCCAAGCCCTGTCAGTGATGACACACAGCCACCAAAGTCGCCAAAGCTCCTGGAACCGCCAGGAGCCCAAAAGCCTCTCCAGCATCCACATCCTTCGGGGGAGGTGTGGGGTATGGAACTGTTGAGAAGGCTCACCCCGCACTTACGCCCTCTCCCTGGAGGGGACTCGGAAAATATGTCCAGGGTAATGCCTGCTTCACCCTGTGGCTCCGGCACCCCTGCTCTCACTCAAGTTGGAGAGATAAGCCGACAGTCCCACCCAGCCTCCCTCCCTTCTACATATTGGGAAACTGAGGCCCGAAGGGGCCATCTTACCCCGGTTGCCCCTGCAGAGCTGGAGCTGGCTTTGGGTCCCTTCCTTGCCTGTGTGCAGCGCGGCCCCCAGACCAGAGAAGAGAAGTCCCTTCTGGCCAGAGCAGGAGCTGGGAGCTCTGGGGACTGGGGGACAGGTGCAGGCAGGGCAGGGGCAGGGCACGCAGGGTGGGGTGGGGCGGGGTGGGGCGGGGCTCGTCTGGGCACGTTCGGGTCTCAGCCTCTTCCAGGCTTTTTCCCCCGCTTTGAGGCAGGTCCTCACAGAGAGAAGGAACTGATCTCCTGCCCTGTGCGTATGCGTAGAGGCTGCCTGGGCGCCCTGCAGGGTTCCCCGGGGCCACGATGTCAGGCCTGAGAACAACCAGTGCCCAGCACCAGCACCTGCGAGAGTGGACTCCAGGGTGTGTTACCCAGCATCTCCATGCCCCGTTCCTGGCCCTGAAAGACCGCAAACAGGATCTTGAGGCTAAAAAAGGGGAAAGTCCCTGTGAGGCTGCCCGGGGAGTGCCTGCTTCCCTCCGGTGCCCCCTCCCAGCACACCATCCCTGGAAGTCACATCACTTCTGTCCTCGCCCAGAGCCCCAAACTCCTAGCTCAGGAGAGACGCACCCAGAAGCACACAGTGTGGTGGGCTGGTCCGAAAGTTTGTGTAATCATAGCGCTCCCATTTGAAAAACAGAGGAACTTAGAGCAATGTTTGTTTTTTTACTTAAAAAAAAAATAACAGAGCATATGTGCTGGTAAACAGCTGGCTGGGCCTCCCAGCACCTGGGGAGGGACCCTGGCTGTGGATAGCCCCTGGATCTTACGCCTGCAGGCCCCCCAACCCCCCGCTCCACGTTCACAGTGATTCTGCCTTTGAATCTGGCTTGCCAGACCCCAGCGCAGGCGCCCTCAGGTCTCTGTGCAGACAGGCTGGGCCTGGAGCTGCCCGGTGCACCAGGGCTGGCCTGGCTTACTGCTCTGGGCTCCCAGCCTCACCCAGAACCCCCACCCCTCGTTGTCGCATGCTGGGTTCTCCCTTAAGCCCACACTTACCAGTCTGTGCTTAGCTGCACCTCCCCTCTGGGACGGGTGACCTAGCCTCAGCCCCCGATGGAGAGACCCTGTGGCTGCTTGGCAGGGGACACATGCCCGTGGGTGGCCTCCAAGCTGTAGGGACTGCTGCGGCGGGGTGGGGGGGGGGACAGATGGGGGCTTCTGGAGGGGCTTTGGGAAGGCCTGGGACACTCTGTAAGTGCCCCACCCCATCCCTGTCCTGGCCCAGCTGCTGTTCCTCTAGGCTCCAGTGTGGCCACCGGGGAGTGGGGGGGTGGGGGGAGATTGTCTTGTGGGGACCACCCACTGCCTTGCAGAGGCCCCAGAATGGCCGATGGTGTTGTTTTTGGTGCAGGGTGGGGGTGGGGAGGCTTGGGAGAGGCCCAGGCAGACTCAGGCTGGAGGCAGGGCTGGTTTCTGGGGCTCATGGGCTCTGCTTCATGCAGAAGGGCCCTTCCTCCCATCACCATTTTGAAAGTCATGACGCTTATTCATTTGCATTTGCATTTTTCCACAGAATTGTGTGGCCACAGCACAGGGGACCTCGGTTCCCAGGGAGATGCCGAGCTGGAGATGTTTCCCGTGGCCTGGGGCTCAGCTGGGCCTCCTACCCGGTGCCTGTGCCTCCATTGGACCTAGAAGGGCAGAGGGGACAGTCTCTGTCATTCATGGCCCCACCTCCAGTCCACAGGCAGCCCCTGGTGCGGGGTCAAGGCTGGGCGGGAAGGTTAAACAAGCAGACAGCGAGGAGGGGTAGGGGCTGCGCCTGGAGAGTCCCAGCCTTCCCAGCTCCCAGGGAGCCGGTGGCCCCACTGGGGCCTGCCGGGGGAGGGGAGGTCATCCACCTGGAAGCCCAGGGTAGGCTGCCTGCTCCGTGGGGCCCAGGGGTGATGAGCACAAAGTAGTGAGTGCGGAGCTGCGAGAGTGAGCGCAGGGCCCAAACTGGCCTCAGTAGGAGGCGGCAGCCTGGGGAATCCAGGAGGGGTGGCAGAGGACAAAGGCCTGAGGGCCCCTGAGGACCCCGTCCAGACACTGGCTCTGTGGGAGATGGTGACCTAGTTTGGGGAATTTCAAACCCCTGGGAGATGCTGGAGCGCTGAGTGTTGAGTTCACAGCCCTGACCCGAGGGCAGGAGTGGGGCACAGGGAGGTTAATGTGGGTCTTTGTTCTTGCTGCTGATGCTGCGTGGCCCACCACAGGGACGATGTCTACTGCGGGTGGCCGGAAGTGTGTTGGATGAGGACAGCACTGGTTCAGCGGGGTCACGGCTGCCTGGGAGCCAGAGGGCGCCACGGGCACTGGGGCTGCCCAGGACCTGGACTTGGAGGTGGCCTTTGGGGCACCTGCCCACCTTGCTCTGGTTCTGCTTAGAGGCAACACACTCTGCCCCACTCTAAAGATAGTATCACTCCCTGGGGTCCACTCAGGGAAACTGAAGCACTCGTATCCTCTCCTCCCCTCTTCTAAGACTCAGTTTCTCTGTCTGGGATACAGGCACCTAAGGCAGCTCCTAGAGGCATGGCGAGGAGGACTCAGCATGGCCACAGGGTGGGCGGGCAGAGGAAAGGGGCGAGATCGCTAACACAGGGTGCCACGCCAGCGGCCCTGCTCTCCAACAAAGGCCCAGGACCCGGTGGGAGCACCCATTCCTGGGACAGGAAGGGCGGGAATCCTGCTCTCCAGGCCATGGGAGGCTGCTTGGGGGCTCAAGCTTCTGGCAGCCAGTGTGTCACTCAAGGATACCAGTCATCCAGGGCTGGGGAGGAGGGTAGGCAATGGGACCACGGGACCCTGAGACCAGCCGCCTATGTCCACCACTGTGCGCGGCCCTAGAGAACAGCATCTGAGGCCCAGAGTTGCCGGGAAAGGGGCGGTTGTGGGAATCCGGGAGCTGATGGGGGAGTCAGCCCCGCTCATGTAGTTCCCTGGAGCGGTTTCTTCCTAAATGCTTAACATTCCTCGTGCACCCTGGTCCTGGGCCCTCCCTTCCTGTTTTATGCCCAGGCGATGGGCTGGCACTGGCGGCTTCAAGGGATGGTCCCTAAGCCCCACCCCGGGTGAACGGCTTCAGGACCGGTACTGGGTGCCTGAGGAACTTGCCACAGGGGTGCGTGCCTGCTGCCCCATTTGTGTCTGGTCGGAAAACTCCCAGGTGCCCCAGGCTCCCCTGTACTAGAAGAATTGGAGGAGGCATTTTCCGGGGTTGCTCAGTGGTGCCTGCCATGGCCCGGGTCTTGAGTCCCCAGCTCTCCAGCCTCTATGAGTGGGGCGTGTCTGGGGACAGGTCTGTGACTGTGCCACTGCCCCACTGGAGAAGCTGTTGTGAACGGACCAGCACCTCCTGCAGGTGCCTGTGTACGAGGGGTGACCCTGTGCTCCATATGCCCAGCTTCAGTCTTGACCTCAGTGAAATGGGACGAACAGCCCTGCCTGGGCCATGACTCTGGTGGCCTTGGGTGCGCAGGGGCTCACTGGGTTTCTCCCACTCCCCCACTGCCCCCCACAATCCCAGGATGGCCTGGACCAAAACAGGGACCCTGACTCTGCAGACCCTCCTGGTTTGCTCTCCCCGCCAGGGCCCCTGCCCCAGACACCCAGGACCCTCCTGAAGAGCACCTCCAAGGAGACAAGGCATGGGCCAGAAAGGAAGAGTTAGGAGAACTTGGGGTCCTTAAGGGAGTCCTGCCTGGAGGAGGTGGTGTGCTGTACTCCTAGGGTTGGTCCCTGAGACTGAGTATTCCCTCCCACCATTCCTTCTCCCGCACGGTTTTCCCCAGGTTCCCTCTGTTTCCCACTAAGGACACTGGTGGTCTTAAAAAAGCTGGCCTCCTACTGGGATGCAAAAATGTTTGACCATCTTCCTTGTGCCCAGCAAGGTTCTGAACCCTGAGGCCAGGCAGGGAACTAAAGAGGGGCTGAGTGAGGTTGGGGAGGGAGGACAGAGGCTTTTGAGCAGAGATCCCTCGTGTCACTCTGGGGGTTATGCAGAGATGGAGGCACTGGAGCCGAGAGGGGACAGGATTTAATGTCACCGCACCCAGATGGTGGGGAAGGAAGAGGCTGATGTGAATGCCAGGCTCTAGGAGGCAGGCTGAAAGGCTGCCCGCAAGAGGTAGGTGCAGCAGCCCCAGCCCAGGCCCTGATCAGCACCCACACCCCTGCCTAGAGGGAGGTGCGGGGTGGCCGGGCCCTGCCTCTGACCACAGCTCCCCTGGGTCCGCATAGGCACCGGACTCCCGAAGCAGCCTGTGCAGTCAGCATCATTGTCTCCATTCTCCGGATGAGCAAACAGGCTCAAGTCGGTCAGCAAAATAGCCTTAACCACAGTGGAAGGAGGTGAGCCTGATCTGGGGTCCACTACAGAGGTCAAAACAATTGGGACACACCTCACAATCCAGGAGACAGCTGACACTGGAGACACCGAATCACACTGAGGTTAGGTTCCATCCACTGATGCAGCAAATTTCAAGTGAGGCAAACTTGAGTCTTCCCCAGGCTGGGCTGGGCTGGGCGCCTGGGGGCAGGGAGGGCTGAGGCCCCAGAGGATCCAACCCCTTGCCTTACACCCCCGCACTTCCCAGGGGGTGGGGTTTGCAGGAGAGGTTTGGGGCTGGGAGCGCTACCAGGCCTGGGGTCAGAACCCCAATGACCCGCTCACAGTGTTGGGGGCTCACCTGGGTTTGGTCCTTTGCCTGCCCCCCCACCCCCATCCTGTGTTGGTGGATGTTAGCCTTGGGAAGGCCCTGTCCCCTTGGCCTCTGCAGCTTCCCCTTTCCCACACTGGGACGGTCCCCCAGGGAATGGCACTTGGTGATGAAGTTTAGGGAGATGAGCCCACTAGTTTTGGAAACTATCAGGAGGGTGGCCTCAGAGACCCCTGGGGCAAATCCCAAGGCTGCCAGCTTCAGTGGGTGGCCCTGGGTGAGCGCACACCCCCCAGGCCCTCTGCTTCCCCCTGGCAAAGCCTGGGACAACTGGGTCTGGCCCCAGGACTTACCTGCCAGCTGCATGTACCGGTCCTGGGTACTGAGTTCCCTTTTCACTTAGTGCTGGCAGACTCTTGGGTCCCAAGCACAGCTAGAGTCCCAGCACCTCAGGCAAGGAGGAAGAAGAGAGGGAGGGAGGGTGCAAGGGAGGAACTGGGGGAGCGCCTCCGCGATGAGCTAGACCCAATAGAGACACTTCAATGAGAGCTGAGTTCAGTGGGGCCCAGAGCTGGGTGTTCACCGCCTCCCCTCCTCCCCCGCTTCCTCCCTGCTCTAGGGCACAGAACTCAGAAGTCCAAGAGGCAGGGAAGAGTGTGTATCTGAGAAGCAAGAAGCAGGCTTGGAGAGCCCTGAGAGGCAAGGCAGAGGCAGCAGAGTTTACAGGAATTTGATGAGCTGCAGTTGTTCCCTGGGTGGGACAGAGCTGGGCTCAGGGCAAGGATAGGGCAAGGATGGGGCGAGAAGGAGGTGGGCCCTTGGGGAGCGCAGGGACCCACCCCCCCCCACCGCTGCTGGCTTTGACTTTATTTCTGAATATATATTCTGTCTGTTTGTTTACCACTACTCTGTAAGCTGTTGCCCAGAGATACGAAGCAGAACTCCCAGGAGCAGGGGGCTGCATTTCATTCCTGGCCCTGGAACCTGCCACTCCCCAGCGCCCCCCCCCTCACTTCAAGGTGAGTGTGTGGCTCTCAGATCCTTTCAGCTCTGTGCATCCACTGTGGGGAGCCCTTGATCAGCTCCTCTCTGGGGCTGCCCGGAACCAAGGGGGCAGGAGGGATCTCGCATCCGACCAGCTCCTCCTTTGCTTTCTGGAGAGGCTCTTGGTGTGGGTCATTTTGCATTGGCGCAACCAGGAGAAGGCTCAGAGGAAGGCTGCAGGATGCCTGGTGTACCTCCCCAGCCCCCAGCACTCCTCTCCCCCTTCCCCTCCTGTCCCCAGTCCCTGGGGACCACGCAGCTCATTCCCTCTTGGTGCCTGGGGCTCCTCCTGCATTACTGGGGATACAAAGCATTTCTGGGGGCACATCCTTTGGGAACAACTGCCTCTTGCTGGCATCTGGAGGCATTAAAGGAGGAAGGGGGAAAGGCTTCCCTTCAAGACATCCCAGGAGGAGCCCCTCCCCCAGGTGGAAGCCCCACCCATCAGCTGGGAGACCAGAGGGAGCGGCCCCCAGATTGGGGGGAGGTGGGGGGTGTCTGATCTCCTTTCCTGTCTGGGAATTACATAGGGTGTCACCGGCCCAGGTCAGCCTACAGCTGTCCACTGGGAAGTGAGTGGCTGCTTCCTGGCTGGGAGTGGGGGCAGTGTGCTGCCATGCTTGCTGGCAGATCACCCCCTTGCCCTCCCTGACCCATTTTCTGCTCATGTATAGGGATGGGTGGTAGGGGACACTCATGCCTGTTCTTTCTGAGCCTCCTCCAGCCCCTGTCTCTCAGCTGCCATTTCATTAAGTGATGTCCTTCCCTGTGTGCTGGGGGGAAGAGGGGAAGGAGTGGAGTTCAGGAAACAGGTGCTCCAGGGGCCCAGCAAACTGCTTTCTGTTGGTTGGGTCGGTGGAAAAACATTTCCGTTTTCTGCAGTTTCTTGCTTTAGGAAGAGTAAATGCAAAGTGAGTGGATTTCCACCAAAATATCTACAAGAGCTGACTGGGCACCCCACCCGCCCGCACTGGCCTCCTACATTGTTGTGGCCTCAGAAACAGCCACCAGAAGAGAGAAGCCTGGCCATCCCTGGGTTCTGAGGCTGCCGGCCTTGAACTTGAAGGAAGAGGCTAGAGGGGCCTCCTCCTTCCCCCTGCCTGTGTGGGACCACGAAGCATGGGCCAGAAGGACACTGGGGCCTCGGGACCCCTCCTGCACCCCGTGCTTCTCTGTGGAGCCCCATTCAGGTATACTAGATCATGACAAGCGTCCACCGCCCACCCTGCCTTCCTCTTCTGACTCTGACAGCGGGGCTCTTTCCTGGGACCAGAGGAGGGTCTCCACGCCCAGCTGCATCCTGCTGGTAGTTGTCTGACAAATGACAGAGTGGGTGAAGTGGCTGAATTTCTCCATGCCCGAGTCCTCTGTCTGTGGAACGAGGGTGAAGCAGGTCCCCGCCGGGGCGCCGAATGAGCCGCAGGGACCACCCCGACCGCTCCCCTCGGTGGGGGCTCTGGCTCACCAGTCTGCCTGAGCAATGACTGTGGGGCGAGGGTCAGGCTGTGGATGCAGAATTCTTCTAGACACCGTCTAGCAAGCATTTTGGGGAATGGGAGGGAGGCATGTTTACCCCCCCACTTTCACCCCATGGAAACCCCCAAAGCTAGGGCCTTATTTTTAAGGCACTGTGATTGTTCTTGGAATGGTGTGGGGTGTAGGGATGCAGGGAGGTCTTAAGGGGGAAGAAGCTCTTTGCACACCTGTGCCCCAGAAGGGTGTTTCCTCCGGCAGTTCCACGAGTTCCCTCAAGGTGGTGCTCTTGCGACGGGACGGCGCAACAAGGCCCGCAAGGCCCCTGCGTGTCTTCTGCATTTTGAGCTTTCAGGGTAAATCAGCCTTAGGTGGATCATCTCCCGGGTGCAGCCGTCTAAGGAAGTGGAATTCCAGCAAAAGCTGGTTTATATGTAGCTTCATGTCCAAGAACCTGTTTTATTTTAGCCCATCCTCCGTGGGCCCGAGGATGTGATGTAAGGGAATTTGGACCCTCCGTGTTTCTGGACACACTGATTCAGACTTCCTAGCCAGCGGACTCCGCACACTGCTGTCTCCAGGCCCTGAGCTGGTGGGGGCCCTGGGGCCTGGGAGCCAGGACCCACCTTGCGAACTACTGTCCTGGTTTTCCCGGCACGGTGACAAGGGACAGCCGGTCGTGCCTCTCACCCTGTGACCCCTGCAGACCCTTCCTCCTGGGATACCCCAATGGGCTGGTGAGTCCACACAGAAATTTCACTGATCACGAACAGTCGTGATCACCCTTGGGGGCTGGGTGCAGGGACTAGGGAGCAGAGGACAGCGTGGTGGGGGTGGAGTGCGGTTTCTGACTTGCTGGCTTGCCGTCAGTTGGGCTCGGCTGGGAGGCTTCTGCCACGTCCCTTCAGGCATGCAGTGTTCAGGGAAGCCTCCGTGACCTGACACTCTTCGATGGCACAGGTTTGGGGGTGTTGTGTGAGGTCACGTGACCAGCAGGTCGGATTTGAGGGGCCTGGGAGCCCAGTGATCCAGATGCCGCTTCCCCAGGCCCCACCAACCTGGTCCACCTGCACCTGTGCAGTGCACCCAGCCATCTCCAGGGGGCTCTGGCCAGCCTCAGTGGGCTCACCCCAGGGAGGGAGTGTGGGGAGAAGGGGGCAGAGGAGGAAGCCATGGGTCAGGGCAGGCCTGCTCTGGATAGCACCCCAGGGTGAAGCTGGATGTGCGTGCGAACCCAGCCACATTGCACACTGACTTGGATGCACTGATGATGGGGTTCTTGTCCAGGAAGGGGGCGTATCACTCTGCACACAGCTCAAAACCCCCTCAGTCACAGCTCCTCCACAGAGGTGCTCATCATGGGCAGCCTGGCTCCAGCCTTGAAGGTAGGCCCCAGCCTGGAGCTGGCCTCTTGCTCACCTGAGGCTCACAGGCTTCGCTGAGTCCCCTTCTCACTGCAAATCCTTACAATGTAAGGAAAGGGGATGGTAGGAGCAGGAAAATAATGGAGCAAGCGATCTTGTGTGATAGTGAGTTCCCTGTTCGGAGAGATATGCAGGCAGCAGGTAGATGGTCCCTGTTAGGAGGTTTTTACACTGAGCCACTGTTTGGAGCCCTCCCTCTGAATTCATTTCTGAGGATGATTTCCAGGCTTCCAGGTGTGGCTTCAAACTCGCTTTCTGTAGCCTCTGGGCTGGCCTCGCCTGGGCTGGGAGAGCACATGGCCAATGAGCCCAGGAAGCAGAGAGGAACCTGGGCCTGAGCTGCTTAGCTGGAGGCTGATGTGGACTTAGGCGCATGGGCTAGGCAATGTCCCCCACAGATATCAGGTCTTAGTCCCTGAGAACATACAGATGTGACCTTGGGTGGGAAAAGGGTATTTGTACATGCGATTAATTAAGGATTAACTGAGATTATCCAGGATTACCCGAGTGGACCCTAAATGCAATTATATGCGTGTTAATATGTGGGACCCACCGAAAGCCTCACTGGTTTGGGAGGACCAGCTCTGAGTCGTGGGTGCGGCCAAGGGCTGACTGCCTCTCCCTACTCAGTGCTGAGCCTGGGGCCAGGGGCTGGCTGGGTTTTCATCGCCGTGCAGTGTGCAAACTGATAATAATGTCATTGACTCAGGTTTGAGGGAGCAGGCAAGGGGGTGGTGGATGGCCTGTGTTCACAGGGGCACACCTGGAGGGGGGACAAGACTTGACTCTCATCAGTGTACATGAGCTGTGTGTGCTCCGCTGGACTCCGAAGGCAGTGCTCCCTTTCCAAGGCGAAGCTGCCCGTCCACCCACAATGGGGCCGGACCCGGGCGATGAAGGAGAGGGGGGCAGTGGGCGGTCACAGCAACCTCTGCAGAAGTCCTGCAACTTAGATACCATTTGACCCCCGTTAGTCTGGCAGAAACAAGGAAAAGGAGCCCGTGCTGCCTGTTGGCACAGGCATGGAGGAGACGCAGCCCACGCAGCACTGCTGGGAGGGTGAGGCAAGGTGGAGAAGCGTGTCAGAGCCATACGCACACCCTCCTGGGCCCATCCCTTGTTCTCCAGGGTTCCCATCCAGAGACACAGAAGGAGCAGTGCCTGTGGGCACGGCGACACGTGTCCCCATAAGAGGACACAAGTCCAGCACTCTGTGGTCATCACAACCTGGAGACCACAGAAGCCACAGAGAGGGGCATGCTGGGACACTGTGGCCCATCTGCCATGGAGACGACGCAGCCACCCGGCACATGCCTGGGCTGAGCTGGGAGCCTGTGTTCCCGGGATGGTACCTGCCCAGTGTGGTGACTCCAGAGACCCTGAGGCCTCAGCCATGCAGCCGTGCACACATGTGTGTCTGTAGCCTGTGTGGGACAAAGTGAGTCTGGGGAGAATGGGTGAAGGTGTATGTTAGCCTGGCACCAGGGATCTCCAGGGGGATGAGACAGGGTGGGCAGGCACTGATGGGGCCTCTGGCAGAGGGCACAGGAGCCCAGGCTGTGCAAGTGTGAGAGGGGCACGCACAGGGTGCCCATCTGTGTGCACATGGGCTATCTGTGGGGGTGGGCACAACTGTGTGATCATGTGTGGGTGGGGTGGCTTGTGCTCCTGTGTGTGGAGGTGTGCAGGGCTGTGGGCCAGTGTGAGAGTGTAGGGGACAGATGTGCCTATGGGTGTGTGTACGTGTGTGTGGGGAGGCCCTTGTTTGTGATGGTGGGGGGCGTATGGGGGATGGGAGTGTGTGTGTGTGTGTGGGTATGCTATTTTGTGTGTGTGTGTGTGTGTGTGCATGTGGGGGTGGGGATACATGTGTGCTTATGTGTTGTGTGCGTGGGTGTGAGTGTGTGAGGGGGTTGGGGTGTGTGTGCACACGTGTGTCAGGGGTGTGTGCACATGTGTTGTGTGCATGTGTGTGAGGGGATTGGAGTACATGTGTGCCATGGGGAAGTGTGTGAGTGTGGGCATGGGTGTGTCTGTGCCTGGCCCAGGGCTGCCTGGGGAGGAGTGGGAGGGGCTGCAGCGGCAGTTGGGGGGGCACAGGGTCTCAGGGTGTCAGGTTTCCAGATGGCCCATATTATCTCCTTTACATCATCACGTATTTTTCACATTGCAGCTTCTCTGTGCTAAGCATGTATGATTTGTATGATATAAATGCTCTTTTGTGGGGAGTAAAAGGTTGGGGTGACGGTAGGGGCTCTGAATGGCCAGAGGAGCCAGGCTTGCACCCCATAGGGGTGAGTGTGGCCCATGGCAGCCTCCAGAACCCAGGTCCCCTTGCCAGCCTTGGGGGACTCCCTCAGTCCCTACACCCTCTGTGCCCAGCCCACCCCTGGGGGGCTGACTGGGGGGCCCCAGCCTCTAGCCCTTCTGTCAGAGCACCCTCGCTTTGGGACTTTTCCCCATTTCTTTTTTTGTAATTCAGTAAAGCTTGTACCTGCCGCAAATCTCAAATGACACCAAAGTGAACGCTGCGTAACAGCCCTAACAGCCGCTGTCCTGTCCTCATCTCTGAGGAGGGAGCAGCCCACTGGCCCGTGTTCCTTGGCCTGTGTTCCTTCCTGCGGAATTCCTTGTCTTGCAGCTCTGGAGACCAGAAGCCCCAGACCAAGGTGCCTCAGGGCTGCACTCCCCTGAAGGCTCCAGGTGGGACCCAACAGTTAGCTCTAGTCCTGGGAAGACCGGTGGACTAGGGGCTGCCATCCTGCCCATGCTGTCTCTGCCTGTCCCCATGTATCTGTCTCTTCTCAGACTGTCTTTTCTAGGAGCACACAGGTTCAGCTACTCCAGTGTGACCTGAGCTTAACTGATGACGTTTTCAATGACTCTGTCTCCAAAGCAGATCCCACTCTGAGCTACTGGGAGTTAGGACCTCAACCTAGGAATTTTGGGGGGATATAGTTTGGCCCATAACAGAGTGTGTGCTAACGAGTGTGCGGGAACACATCTTTGAACAGTACTTACGGGTGTGCATGGACCGGTGTGTACCTGCCCCCTCCATTTACACACAGGCTATGCCCTCCTGCTGCCTTCCCCCAGCTGATGCCCATTCCAGATCCCTGGGGGAGGACTGGGAATCAGGAGCACCCCTCCCGTCCCCAGCACAGATGACGAGGCGGTCCTGAGTCACAATATCAGACTCCATTTTGGTCTGCATGCAGGTCTCAGGTTTTTCCATTGCAGTCAGTTATCTCAGTGTCCTCTGCCCCTTGGTCTTTGTGGGGGGAGTGGGGGGAGGTTCGGGGGACATTGTGAGTGGTGAAGCCCCAGACAGGGTCTGCCCAGAGCTGATCCGGGAAGTGCTCTCGAGCATGAATGGTGAGGAGCATGGCTGGTGAAGAGTGGGGCTTCCTCCTGCCCCTGCCCCCAGTGCCTGCCCCCCCCAACAGGGTAACTGAGCAGTCCTGAAGACATTCCTGAGCCGGAAGTTGGCGTGGGCACCCTGAGGGGCATGGGGTGGCAGGGCACAAGCATGCCTGCCAGGCCACAGGCATCCATCCCAGGACCAAAAAGGGGGGAGTCCGCCTGGTCAGACTGTGGGGTTCCCGTGCAGGTTGGTTGAGGTTTCCAGAAACTTCCCTCCAGCTCCTGGGAAGAGGTTCCCTCCGCTGTGGCCACAGCCCTTTGTTCCAGCCCCATGTCTTCAAATCACTTCCAATCAGGGTCACGGGCAGCCCAAGCTGTCCCAAGGTTCCTGGTGGTGTGGATAACTCAGCACAAACCTCTGCTCCACTGTGGGAACCCAAGCCTGCTTCCCCCTCAGATGCTCTTCAGATGAGCTCCAGACAACCCTGCCTCCCCCACCCCAGCCTTAGTGACCACAACAGCGTGTCTTTACTGAGGCTGGAAACAGCAGCATTCAGCAAAGTGTGACTATGGACACAGAGCCCACGTCCCAGGAGGAAGATTTTGTCGTCACCCTTCAGAAAGGTCACAAGATCGTCTGCCCAGGGAGCGTCTCCTTAGCTCACCGTCTCCCCATTCCTGTCCCCATCCCTGGGGGGCCTTATGTGCACATCCAAAGGTCCAAAGGAGGAAGTGGTCGCCAGTGAGTCTCAGTGCTGCTCCGGGGCTGGCTGGGACCCACATTCACACATTACCCTCTAAACGGAAATGCGCTGAAAAAAGAAAGCCGGATGGATGGTTAAAGGGGCGGGGAGATGGGCAGATGCGGCAAAGTAAGGAGAGCAACAATGTGTAAGGGAAGAATCCAGACGGTGGACATTCGGGTGTTCTCTGGACAATTCTTCCAGCATGTGCATGTTTAAAGGTTTCACAATAAAATGTCAGAGAGAAAATACATCCCTTCATGAGTGAGAGTTCTTGGCAAGGTCTAAGGTCTGCTGGGCAGGGGGAGGGGCACAGGGATCAGGTGGGTGCTTCCTCCAAGAGGTGACGGACAGGACACAGCCACCAAGCCCAGGGTAGGGGTGAGCAGAGGCAGAGAAACCAGCTCCAGCCCAGGGCCGGTGTTCCTGGCAAGGCTCTTGGAGGTGGAGTGGCCTTCTTGGCAAAACTCTCTTCCAGGGGGAGGCTTTGTTCAGGGCGCTGACCGTGCAGGAGGGGACAGGGGTTGACCGGGGTTGACGCATCCTTTCATCCATCTGCCTCCCCCACAGACTCAGGGCTGTAAGTGGGAAGGGCTGGGCCCTTCCAGGGTGCTTCCGTGGGGAGAGGGCATCTTCAGGGCTGGCTGGAGAGAAGTCACCCAGGCTGCGGGAGGGTAGCGGGGGTGACGTGCACAGGCGCCCTGCAGAGCAGCCCCCAATGGCCACTGCTCCAGTGCGGAGGACGCCACCTTACTCCTCCCACCCTCTTTCGCTCCACCCCTGCCCTGCCCTTCCCCTGCGGCACCCCGCCTCTCTCCTCCTCCTTGGCCCTCCCACCTCCCCAGGAGTGGAACTCTGGGAACCATCCCCTTGACACATTATGAAAATTAGCCTCCTCTTTCCAGTATTTAAAAGGGAGGCTCTCACAAGGAGGGATGCAGCTAGACCCTTAAAAAAAAAGGCAGCCCAAATAATTTTCAGACGTTTGGCCTTTTTTAAAGCAAACATTTTTAATATACACCCAAGACTTGCCTGCACCATGATCTCCACTTGGCCCAGACCAGCCCCTCGTGGTAGGCAGCACGGGCTGGACTGGCTTTTCAGGGTAGGTTCCCTGGGCGGGGTGGGGGGGGCGTGACTGGCCCAAGAACACCTTGGAATCAGCAGCTGAGCTGAGTGCCTGATTGCCTCTGGACAGCTTCAAGGACACTTCATGCTGGCTGTGATGTGGGGAGCAGACTGTCTGATCGGCCACTAAGGGTGTCCCGGGCTCTCCCCTCATCCTGGCTCTGGCCTGTGCACCAGCTCACGGATACCAAGACAGGCTGGACCCTCCTTTGTGCTCTGCCAACTCCCATCCACCTGCCCCTGCCATCCCTTCCAGGTGACTCCCCCTAAGACTCAGCTTTAACCCTCTTCTGGTCAAACAGCCTTTAGTGGCTCCCCATTGCTTTGCAAACTAAGAGCTCTATTCTCCAGCTCTCCGTGCACAGGCCTTCTTGACTGATCCCAGCTCTCTCCTCCCCTTCATCTCCCTGCCTCTGGGGGCACAGCCACCTTAGCCGCTGAGCGACCAGAGAATCAGTGCTTAAAGCAACCTGATTTCCCAAACACGTGTCAGTTACAGCGTCACTGATGAACGATGAACGTCCGATAAAACCAAGTGCTCATGAGGATGTACAGACATGGGCACTGAGGGAGCTGTTCTGAACAATCTTTTGATATTGCTGAGCAATGGTGGGTCTCTCTAGACCCTTTAACCCAGGGGTGCCCTTCTGGACACATGCGCCCCTAGAGAGCTCTCAGAAATTCTGGCAAGGGTGTTCTTGCCAGCGACATGGACAATAGCAGAAGTGGGCTGCAAACTGAATGTCTCTAATGGGGCAGCGCGCGCTCCATGTGGCGTGTGCCTGTCTCTTCCTGACCAACTACAGAAGATTACCCAACCCACCATCTGAGGACCCTCTTACTGAGAGATGGGGTCCCGGCCCCTTCGCTGTGAGCCCTGAAGAGCTTTGGGACTACTGCAGTCCACAGAGCACAGAGGAGCCGATGCTCTGAATTCCCAGGTCAGGCTCTGCAGTGCCTCTCCCTCCGGAGAGGGAGGTTTTATTCTGGAAACCCAAGCTGTGTGGGAGCCAGGTCACAGGGAGAGGACCCATGTAGGGCTTCCTCAGCAGACTCCAGCCCCAGCCCTCGGATAAATGAGCCATCGCCATCTGGCCCTCAGATGAGTCCAGACTTCATCCCCTATCCCCAAGTTCAAGTCTTCCACTGGAGACAAGCTAGCCCCAAACTGCAGACCCCACAGACACTAACAGATCACTGTTTTTCGTCACTAAGTTTTGGGAAAACCTGTGACATGGCCATAGTAACTGGAACAATGGCATATGTGGCTGTTGGGTTAGAACATAGTGATTTAAAACTGAGCGCAGAGAAATCTCAAATTTACGCTTTAAGGTAAAAAGAAAATAAGAGGTAGGGGAGGTTTGGAATGTAAATTAATGTGTAAGAGCTCATATGCAGGGCAGCATGGGGGTGAGCTAAGGACAAATGGGATTGTCGTCAGAGATGAAGGGAGCAAGAGTAAGACAAAATTTGAATTTAAAGGTGGACATTCCCCATGTTGGGTGTAGAGATTATTTAAACATAAGAATGAATACATAAAAGCGGACATTCCCTAAAATTTTTATTTTTATTTTTTAAAGATTTTATTTATTTATTTGACAGACAGAGATCACAAGTAGGCAGAGAGGCAGGCAGAGAGAGAGAGAGGAGGAGGAGGAAGCAAGCTTCCAGCTGAGCAGAGAGCCCGATGTGCGGCTCGATCCCAGGACCCTGGGATCATGACCGGAGCCAAAGGCAGAGGCTTTAACCCACTGAGCCACCCATGCGTCCCCCTAAAATTATTTTAAAAAGGAAAAGCTTATTAAGACCAAACACAACAGGTGGTGGCCGGCCACAGTCTGCTGGCTCCCTATCCAAGCTGCTGGGATGATTCCCACCAACACTTCTTCGAGTTAAGGGGCATCTGTGGTGACTGGCCCCAAGCTCTGCAGTTGGGACTTGGGTAATGAGGCTGGGTCTCTGCTCACTGTCCAGCCGAGAAGAGCACTGGGTGTCCTCTGGGACCATTTGCTGGGACTCTGTGGGGTCCGTCTCCCCCCCCCCCCCACCACAAGGGAAGGAAAGAGCTGGAGCTCGTAAGAAAGGACAAGAGTAGACAGAGAAGGAAGGAAGGGCAGCTGTGGGGGTGCCTCACGGAAGCAGAGATGCAGAGAGGGGACTACCGGGAGTCCCTCTGCACGGTGCTTACCGGTGACCAGAAGACTGCGCTCTGGACCACTTAGTGCCAGAAACCCTGCTCAGGTCAGGGCCCCCACGGGGCAGTGTCAGTGTGGAGAGAGTGCCGGGACAGGAGAATGTCCTGGGGTTGAGAACATAGAGCCCCTCGGAGCTACCCGCCAGGCGGAAGGCGCAAAGCCTCCACGGCGGTGATCCCGGCCTCCGCCTCTGCTCTGCCCGCAATCCTGTCTAGGAACCCGCCTCTCTGCCCACCTCGACGCAGGGCTGCCCTTTGGCTGCGGGGCTCTGGCTCAGGGACCCGCGCAGCACACAGAGGCGGGAGGCCTGGGCGAGCACCGTGCGGCTCCCTCTCCTCCCTAAGGGACCCGGTGCCACAGCGGCAACCATCTGGCCGCTCTTGGAGGACCGCGCAGTGCGTTCGCGCTCCGCCGTTGCAGTCGTGGCGAACCGGTGCCGGCGGTGGAGGAGCGCCCCCCGCAACCCCGGGCTGGCGGGGGAGAAGGCCTCGGGCTCCACCGCTTGTGTTCAGCCTACCCCTCGCCTCCCACCGCGACCTTCCTCCGTCCCCGGCTCGGCAGAGGCAGTGGGGCGACCCTGGCGAGCCCGGGTGCCTGAGTCCGTCTCCCGGGAGCACCCAGCCTCCCTCGCAAGAGCCTGCGTGGCTGGGTGCTTAGTACCAGAGGTTCATAGGAGAAAAAGCCCAGATCAGAGCCCCCCCACCCCACCCCAGCCCTGGCGCCCAGGGCCACACAGCCTGAGAGCAGAGAGAATCAAAACCCAGACTCCCCAGAAAGCCCCCACTCTCAAGGTGCTTGGAAATAATGGGAATAAACTGGGCACAAGAAGAATGCTGAAGGTGGCCCCAAGACAACTTGCCTAAAATCGGTGGTTATCTGGAAGACACCCATCCTCACAGTCATTGTTTTCTTATCTGGGTCCCTCTCTGGCCTCAGTTTCCTCCCAACTATCCGAAGTGTCCCCCAATTAGACTGTGTGATTAGCCCAGGGTAGCATTTATCAAAGGACTGAGGCTCCCATTCTTTCCCTGGGCTTATCCCCTTCTGGCTCTCCCCTGCCGGAGTTTCTCTTACCCTGGCTGCCCCCAGGGAACAATACTTGAGAGACCCCAACTCTTCCCTAAGACCCCAGCTCTTGTCACTTTTGCTCAGTATCCTTATCTACACAAAGTGGGAAGAGCCCTCATCCCAGTGTCTGCCTCCAGGCTGGGGTGAGTTCCTGTCTTTGACTGTCTTTGCCCCTTCAGGGGCGGTATGTGAGGACCAGAGAAGATGGGCACAGCACCTGCTTGTCGAGGCTGCTGAAATGCACACCCCATGTGGGTCCCAGCTCCCGAGCTCCGGGGGGAAAGCTGGTTGGAGGCAGGCATGCCAGGAAATGCCCTGGGGACGTGCAGCATCTAAGAGCCTGGCCAGCTTCACCTTGTCCTGGCCTGATCTCTGGGCCTCACCCCTCGGCTCCTGAATCCGACTCCGGGGACGTGGTGCCCACTCTAGACCCAGAGCTCAAGAGTTACAGGCCTGCTAGAGCCACTTACCATCTGGGGCAGTCTCTCCTCTCCTCGCCTCCCTCTGTTTTCCCCTCTGGAAAATGGGGTTGATGCTTCTCTGGGTGGCTGATCGGAAACTTGAAACTATCCAGGCCTGCAGCCCTCCCGGAGAAGGCAGGCAGCACTCGGTTGGACTGGGGGCCCGTGGCTGGCACTGGGGGTCAGGACAGATCTCGCTGAGATAACCCGCGTTAGATGAAGCCCGCTCCACCCGCGCCATAGGGCTGCGAGCCTGGTCACAAGGTTACTCCTGAGCGGACACAGCTCCAAGGGTGAGGGCTGGGCCGGAATGCACTCTTGTCCCGCGCTCCCTGCTGCAGAAAGGGGAGGAGACTCCCCACGGGTTCACATCCAGAAACGGAGTCTCAGTGAGGGATGGGGCCTGCCCCCAACAGCTCCGCGGCCAGGGGCAGTGGCCCACGCTCCCCGACTAAGTCCCGGGCCTCCCGGGGAGCCGGTCGCTGGGGAGCCACTCTCACTGTGCGGGCCTTCGGGCGCCAGGAGCGGGGGTTGGGGCGAACATGGCCTTACGTTCTGGGGCTGAGCCTGGGAACTAGAGAGTTCTACGGCACCACATTCAGCGTGGAAAGCATATTTTATTAAATGTAAATATTGAAATATGCCACAGCTTTGCAGCCACAGTCTTGAAACAAATAGCTGTGGCCCAGCCTCTGACGCTTTCCTGGAAGTCCCGGGGTCTTCACGCTCCCCGTGCACACGCACATCCACACGCCCACCCACGCGAGCGCACACCCACGTGCACACACGTACATACCACACTCGCGAGCGCGCGCACAGTTACTCACGCTCGGTCCTACACTCTCCCCGCGGCGAAGCGATTACGGCCCCCGCCGGACGGTGATTGGCCCGCCCGCCTTCCTCGGGCCCCGCGGCCAATGGGCGGCCGCCCGGCCAAGGCCCCGCCCCATCCCCCCGCCCCCGGCCCGGGCGGCGGGGGCCCCGGGAATGGATCATGCGGGGCCGACCTCGCAGCGACCACGGCCCCGGTCTTCCCGCCGCCCGCCCTTGGCCGCGCGCCCGCCCGCGCGTCCGGCCCCGGGCGGCGTCTTTCGGGTCGCGGCCGCGCTCCGGGCGCGCCGCGGCATCCTCGGGCTGCGCCGGCGACGAGCCCGGCCCGCGCCGCCCCGCCCCTGCCGGCCCCTCCCCCGCCCCTCCCCGCCCCCAGCGGGCCGGCCCGGGCGGCGACCAGAGCGGCGACGTGAAAGGCGAGCGAGGCGGCTGTCCGGCCGGCTGTCGGCACGCACCCGCTCCCGGCCCAGCCCAGCCCCGCGCCGAGGCCGCCGCCCGCTCGGCGGGGCCCGACGCCAGCGTTCCCGGCGGCCGCTCCAGGGCCGGCCCGCGCGTGCGCCCGGGAGCCGCGCGCCACAGTCCCCGGCGGGGGCCCGGGACCCCTGAGCAGCGCGCAGAGCCCGACGGGCCCGCGGCCGCGATGCCAGACGAGCTGACGGAGCCCGGGCGCGCCACGCCGGCCCGCGCCTCCTCCTTCCTCATCGAGAACCTGCTGGCGGCCGAGGCCAAGGGCGCCAGGCGCGCGGCCCAGGGCGGCGGCGGCCGCGAGGACGAGGAGGAGGACGACGACGACCCGGAGGACGAGGACGCGGAGCAGGCGCGGCGGCGGCGGCTGCAGCGGCGGCGGCAGCTGCGTGCGGGCGCGGGGCCCGGCGGGGAGGCGCGGGCGCGGGCGCTGCTAGGGCCGGGCGCACTGGGCCTCGGTCCCCGGCCGCCCCCCGGCCCCGGGCCGCCCTACGCGCTGGGCTGCGGCGCAGCGACGCGCTGGTACCCTCCGGCGCACGGCGGCTACGGCGGCGGCCTCAGTCCGGACAGTGAGTGGGGGCGCCGGGAGGCGTGGGCGGCCGGGGACAGTGCTCGTGGGCTTTGGGTCCGTCGGAGGCCTTTCGGGGCCGCCCTCCTCCTCGCGTGTAGCGGGGCGGGTTTGGAGGCCCGCTCCTCGGGACGGGGTCACCACACGGCTTCGGCGTCACCCCTGGTCTGCCAGGCTCTGCGGGTCCGAGGGAGGCTGGAGAGCCAGAGGAGAGGAGCCCGGGGACCACGGGCTGCTGAAGCCCAGCGAGGGAAGGGGCATGGAAAAAGACAGGGAAAGACGGAGAGCAGAGAGAGGGTGGGAGAAGAGGGAGAGAGGAAGAAGGAGAGGGCTGTGCGGAGAGAGGAAAGGAGAAGAGGCAGACACAGCAGCCCCGCGGGTGATGGTGAGAAGACCGGGAGGTAAGGGCAGAAGAAGTGAAGACAAAGTAGAGTCCCACCCGGAAGACCCGGAAGCCTGAAGGGGCTGGAGTAGAGGGAGCAACTGTTGGGGGGCTGGATAATGGAGGGGGGAGCGTCTGTGCCCCCAAAACCCCATTTCTTGAGAGTTGCAGACTGGGGCTGGGGCCTCCGAGGCCTCCCTCTTGGTCCTCCTGGGCAAGAAGGGAGCCGTTCTGAAGCCCCCAGACCCACCCCTCTCTCTTCCTTTTCTGCCCCTCCCCCTCCCTTGCCTTTGTTCCTTGCTGAGGGCTCAGATGCTGGAAGTGGGGGTTCTCAGCCCCAGAGCTGCTCACCCCTCTTGCCCTGAGTTCTGCTCGCTCTGCCCGGGCTCACCGAACCCCTTGGGGACCTGCCCTTTGGAGGAAAACCCCTGGGAAGAACACCAGGAAGTCATTGGAACGCTGGCCCCCAGGCCTGGCCATTACCCACCGCCCCACCAACACACATACTGTAAAGCCAGTGTGAGGACTATTCCAGGTTCTTGCTCCAAAATCCGTTAATGTGTGCTGGGGGGTAGGTGGCCAGACCCCTGTCGATAAATTCCCCACCTAGATTGGGAGTGATCCTTCTGCTAAGGGATCCACTTCCCAGAACCCATACCCAGAAAAGTCTGGGGTTTCCACCCCTTTCACGTACACTGGATCAGGGCTCTAGCGTTTCCCTGAAATCAAGTGACCACATTTCGTGCCCCCCCCCAGGAATGTTTCTGAGAAGGTCTGGCAGGGTGAGCTGTGATCCCCACCTTGCCCCAGGTTCCCCTGCCCCCCGCCCCGCCCCGCCAACTCCTGAAGATGGGGCTTCTTATTTCGTGCAATGCGGGTTAGGGTCCAGGTTTGCCACCGAAGCTGGCAGGCCTGGAGTGGTGTCTTGGGGTAGTGCATGGGCCTCTGTGAGTCTGGGCGCTTAGGGTGCTGTGAAGAGACACGCTTCTCCTGTCTGGTAGCACATAGGCCGGACTGGACCAGACTCCCCATCAGGCACCCAGAAGGCTCACACCACCCAGGGTTGGACAGGGGCACACACACGACTCCACACACCCCCAGGGGCCCGAGCCACACGTACAAGCTGAGCTTTGTGGGCACACCTTGTAAACACTGATGTTGCCGGCAGGCCCTGGCTTCCGAGGGCAGGGGCTGCAGGGGCCAACCTCCACTTAGACCTACCAAGGCTTGGCACGGGGTGGGGGGGAAGGTGGAGGGACTCAAACCAAGGGGAGGCTGAAGGGCATGCTGACCCTGACTGGCCTGCACCCCGCACTCTGGGGGGGGGGTGCAGGAATATGGATGTGCACCTGGCAGCCTCCTTCACCTGGAGGCACCATCCCCATCCTGTGCCAGTCCTGGGGGGCATCTCCTTACTGTTGGGAGATCAGGTGGAGCCCGGCATTTGGAGCACAAGCTCGGGAACCCTTGGAGGCCCTTCTTTAACCCCAAGCCCCCAGGCTCAGCCAAGGCTGCAAGAACGGTGGGGATGCCCTGCAGATGCTGTGTTTCTGCGGATTCCCGTTTGTACTTGTGCTGGGGAGAATGGACAGGCAGGCCTCTGTGGGCGTCTGGGTGAGGGGTGCAGGAAGTGGAGAGGGAGTGGGGATCCCAGTGCCACCTGGAGTTTTGTTTGGGGACTGTTTGCATGCATTTATTCTCCTTCCCAGGGCTATTTCTGTGCAAGCGGGACTTTTTGCATCTGTCCGCATAGGCAGGTGGCTAGGGAGGGACACTGCAGGTCTTCGTTTCTGTGTTTGGGGGGCTTGGCATAGGGCTGGGTGCTGGGAGTCAGGGTGCCCTTGTTTGTATCTCAGATGTCAGTCTTTACTCCGGGGCCCTGTGCCGCCTACGATTCTTCGTCGTGTTCTTCCTCATGTTTCAGTGCGGAATCTCTGGTTTCGAGAATCTCTTTTCTGTGTTTCTGTTTGCATTTCTGTTTCTTTTCTTTCCTCTCTCCCCTCTCGTCCCCTGGTGTGTATGTGCAGCCCTGAGCCAGGCTGTGTTGCCAGCCTGCTGGTTTGTAGTACTGCTCACGTCCTCTCGCCTCTCCCTTTCTCCATCCCTGGGTGAGCTCTCCAGGCAGCAGCGCGGGGATACGCGGGGACCAGTTTTGTTGGCAGCTGTGGGAGAGGCCGCGGTTTGGGGGAGCGGCCAGCCACAGTGATTGGGTCTGGGGATCAGCCCCAGAACCAACCGTGTGTCCCTCTCTCCCCTGCAGCCAGCGACCGGGACTCACCGGAGACCGGCGAGGAGATGGGCCGAGCGGAGGGTGCCTGGCAGCGGGCCCCCGGGCCTGGAGCCGTGCAGCGAGAGGCGGCGGAGCTAGCGGCGCGGGGCCCAGCGGCCGGCTCGGAAGAGGCGGCCGAGCTGGCCGAGGCCCCCGCGGCGGCGGGCGAGGCGCGCGGCGGAGTCGGCGTAGCTGGCGGTCGCAAGAAGAAGACGCGCACGGTCTTCTCGCGCAGCCAGGTCTTCCAGCTCGAGTCCACTTTCGACCTGAAGCGCTACCTGAGCAGCGCGGAGCGCGCCGGCCTCGCTGCCTCCCTGCAGCTCACCGAGACGCAGGTCAAGATCTGGTTCCAGAACCGTCGCAACAAGTGGAAACGGCAGCTGGCCGCAGAGCTGGAAGCGGCCAGCCTGTCCCCGCCGGGCGCGCAGCGCCTCGTCCGTGTGCCGGTGCTCTACCACGAGAGCCCTCCGGCCGCAGCCGCCCCCGGCCCCCCGGCTGCCGCGCTGCCCTTCCCGCTAGCTCCCGCCGCGCCCGCGCCGCCACCGCCGCTGCTTGGCTTCTCCGGGGCCCTCGCCTACCCGCTGGCCGCCTTCCCGGCAGCTGCCTCCGTGCCCTTCCTGCGGGCGCAGATGCCCGGCCTGGTGTGAGCCCCTACCCGCTGGGCCCACTGCCTGGGTCCGCTGGGGACCTCTGGGGCAGCCCAGGGAGCGCGCTGGGGGAGGGCCCCTCTGCGCCAGATCGCAGGCTGCACAGCAGACCGGAACCCTGTCTTAAACTCGTCCAGAATGTAACAGAGATGTCGTCCACCGCGGCACCCAGACAGGCTGGACCTGTGGCAGGGAAGAGGACATCCAGGAGAGACACTGTGCCCTGCGGCCGGCAGCTCTGGCAGGACAGTCCTCCACTGAGGAGCAAGTTCAGCCACCTCCCACTGCCCCACTGCGGCCAGCCAATGCCCAGGCCCACTCCACCAAGGCCAAGAGGCTGTCCAAGGTGCTTCAAGGTGACTGCTCCCCAGCACGGCCCCCACCCCACATACATGTCCCTTCCCAGGACTGCGCAGGACCCCGACAGCAGGAAGCCTCCAGAGGACTGTGACCAGCCTCAAGGCCTTGGCAGTGGGCCCTGCGGAGGGAGACTCCCAGGGCAAGTGCCCCTGCACAGGGGAAGGGGTGAAGACTGGCCAGTGGCCCCAGTGTCAGAGTGTCCCTTCCACAGATAGGGCCAGGCTGGGGCTTCTCTCCTGGGCCATGGCCTCCAGTTCTTCTGGTGAAGACTTTTTTAAAAAAACGAATCTACTTATTTGCGTACGGAATAAAAGGGACGTTTTCTGGACTGTTTCTGCTGCTTTGTGATCATTGGGGCGGGGCCCCTCCTCTGCTAGCAGGCCACCGTGGGTCCTGTCCATCTGTCAGTCCATCCTTACTTCCTGGAGCTCTTTCTGTGCTGACCAAGGACTGGTGGCAAGGTGGAAAGGGCAGGCAGGAGTCCGGGTCTGGGGACTTCTTGCTCTAGCCCCCATATCCCGGGAGGCCCAGCTGGTCCTCTGGGGGACTTTGCCGCAGGGAAGGTAAAGGGTTGGGGGAGAGAAGGGGGCTCTGTGGCCTGTGTCCCACCAGGGAGGGTAAAGGGTTGGTGGGGAGGAGGGGGCCATGTGGCCTGTGTCCCACCATTCTGGGACCTCCACGAAATCTAAATACCATGAGTCAGGTGGAGGTGGAGCCCATTGCCTCTGGCACAAGGGGCTGTTGGCTGTGGCTGTGTCTGTGTGGGTCCCTCCATCCACAGCCCCTTTGTTGATGGCCATCTCTAACCGTATGGGTTTTTCTTTTGGCCCAAACAAAACATGGACACTCCTAGCAAGGTCAGGTGGGGAATGGTGCTCTCCAGCCTCTCCTCAGTCCCTGGGCCATCTACAATCTCTGGCAAGCTCCAAGGGGGGATCCAGGTCGGTGGGCAAAGCCCCAGCTCAGGGCCTGAGTTTGTGGGCTCAGAACAAAAGCTTATTCCAGTAGTCTGGATTACATGATGGCCATTCAGGCTCTGTCCACCCCAAGATAGGCTGTTACAAGGTGACTACAGGGTCCCCTGCAAAGGGGGAGAGATGAAGGACCCTCTGTGGGTATGCTTCTCCAGTTGGGGAGAGAGGTCATTTGGGGCTAGAAATTTGGGTCCCTTCTAACAGAATTGAGCCCCCCCCTGGAAACCTGTGTCTGTCCCTCAGCTTTTCTGGCTCTTGGGCTGAGATGTAGTGACCGGCCATACCAGGGGCTCCGTGCTCTCAGAGGTGGCGCCAGACAGCCCAGGAAAAGGTGCCAAGGGGGTCTACACTGTGCTGGTGGTCCATCTGTCTGTCTGCCCCTGCCATCCAGCTCCTGTATCTGGAACATCCCCAGCCCGAGGGCCAGCCAGCTCCCAGTGCCCAGAGGCCAGGCCTGGAAAGTGGGGCCTCCTGGAGGAGGTGAGCCCATGGCTTGGGAGGTCCTTGGCCTCTAAGTCCTTGCCTTCTGGCTTATGGTTCCCTCTGCATAAGAGAGATTTCCAGGCTCCCTCCCCCCACACCTAGCCCCTAACCCCACAGGTGCATTCCCTTGTGGCCACCTTGGCCTTCCTTGGGCCCTTCAGGGGCCAGCTGTCCTCCTCTTTGGGCTGGTGGGGGAGCTGCCCCACACTGCTTTTCTCCAAACTAGGTTTTACTGAACTTTGGGAGGGACTTCTGATCTGCTTCAATTAAATGAATTTCCTGCTAGTTATTTTCCAAGGGTGTGGCTCCTGGTCAGTAGCCAAGCGGGACATGGGGGTGCCCAGGAGGCCCCTCCAAGGGCAGCACCAGCCCATCTTTCCCTCTCTGCTCCCTCCCACTCTCCCCACCCTGTTGTAGGTAGACCTCAACCCTCAACGTTCCTGCTCCTGCCTCGGGCCCCACCTGGGGCCCTTCCCCTCTGTTCTTCTGGTGCTTTCCTGGTGGGCTCAGGCAGGCAGCAGTCCTCCAAAGGATGCCAGCCCACCTGGGCTGAGGCCTCCGGGGCCAGCGTGGGTCTTGCTGGATGCTGTCGTCCCCTCTGCCCCCTTTCTTTCATGCCACGCGTGTTTGGGAGCTCTGGGGAACACCCTCTCCAGGGTACAGAGAAGAAATGGTTTTTGAGAACAGTTAGGGTCACGGGGACTCAGACGGTACAGTGAAAGCCCGGGTCAGAGAGATTATCACTAGGAGACAATCATTTTATTTAACTGTTTATGGCTGATGTGGGTACAGTCAGTCCCCAGGTAGCCTGGTGACCCTGCTGACCACAACTCCCCACTGAGCTGGTGTGGCCAGGGTCCCAAGGTGGGTCACCCTAGGCAGTGCGGGGTGCTGCTGCTTGTGGGGGGCCACAGGTGTGGAAGAAGGGGAAGGAGAGTGCACGTGCTGAGTCTAGGAAATCTGTTCTGTCTCCTGGGAAGCCAGCCAGCCCAGGGACCGTCACCCTCACTGGCCACCCAGCCTGTCTGTCACCGCATCAAGGGAGGAAGGGTCTGTAGCTGCAAATTCGGGTTGGATTTGGACGAAGGGCTGTCTTTCACTGGAGTAGTGAAAAGTTGATCTGTAGAGAGGCTTTCTTGCCTGTGGGCTCTGAGGTCTGTGGATGGAGGCAGCCAAGAGGTAGAAAGAAGGGCTGTATCGGCTGTGAGGGAACAGCTGGGGTCCAGGAGTCTAACTTCAGAGTCCAGACCTGGGTTACGCCAGCTGGGCTCTGGAAAGCTGGCTTCCCTCACCCCCCATTCTGAGCCAGCACACTGGGTGTCCCGGCAGGGGTGCCACAAAGCAGAACAAAGCACAACTCACAGCCCAGGAAACCCTAGAGGGCGCGCAGGTCCAGGCTGGGGATGCGCTGGCCCCAAGCTCCAGCAACATCCATCACCAGGAACCCAGGGCTCAGCGACCCTGCTCCTGGCAGATGATGAATGTCTTCGATCACTTTCCACCACACCTGCCCTGCCTCCTCTAGAACCCACCAACCTCACCTCCTCCTTCCGTGAGGTCCAATTCCCGCTACAGTGGACTGGTGGACTGTGCTGGGGCTGCTGGTTGCAGAGTCCTTGAGCTTAGGCAGGGCTGAGGGGCTCTGGAAACCTGGGGCAGGCCCACCTCAGCCCAGGCTCAGCCCCACTCCCCTCAGTGACTTTGAGCAAATCCCTCCTCCCCTCCAGGCCTCAGTTTCCCCATGATACACCTATGTGAAGATGGTGGTCTATAACCTGTAAGTGCTTCCCCTTCTCTGATCTGAGCAAGGTGGCAAGGTTCCTGGGGCCAGGGCCATAGGGACACCCTCGCAGTGATGTGCAAACACGGGGTGGGAGGGGGAGCAACCACACACCGCACAGTACCCTGCTCAGTCCCCTTCCCCGGGCTGACTTTCCACCAACTCCGCCCTGAAAAAAACTTGGAGAAGCAGTCCCCTCCCAGAGCTTGTCCCCAGGACCTCAGAAGGTGAAACTCATCCTCACAGTGTTGGGAAAGGCCACCAGGGGCTTGGGTCCCTCCTTCGGCCAAGGGTGAATGGGGAGTTGATATCTGGGAAGGATTCCCAGCCAGGTTCCTGCTCCATGTAGGAGCATACCCGCTCTCCAAGCGGATGAAGCAGATGAGCTCACCCTGTTCCTCCCCAGAGAGTTGCCCTGCCTGAGCCGCATGGCCTTGGCCATGCCAGGCCCCAGGCTAGGAGCACAGGCAGCACCCTCATCCAGAGCCCTGGTGCAGGAGTGAAAACCCTGAAAACCGTCCTTCTGGTTGGTGGCTCCCCACCCGCTCCACTTTGAGCGGGGAGCACCTGGTCTTCGTGCCCTCCAGCCCACCCAGGGCCTCCAACTGAGGTGCCTGTTGGAGGAAAAGCACTGCCCACGGACCCTTCTCAGCAGGCGTGGGTTACAGGTGGTCTGTGGCCTCTGTCCTCCTCCTGCCAAGTCTGGCCTGGCTGTGGGGGAGAGGCTGTCCCAGAGCTAGGCTCCCCAGAAGGCAAACACACCTGGGTTCACTGAGGGGGCCGGGAGCTGGTCAGATGGGCACCAGGAAGGAGGCAGAGGGAACCAGATGGGCTTCTGTCTCTTTCTCTTATGTCTGCCGGCATCTCCCCACCAAGCATCCTTAGTGGCCTTCTGGTCCCATCCAGCAATTCTTGGGGGGAACTGAAGCTCCAAGAGGGGCAGAGACTCTGGGGAAGGGACTCAGCCATGAGGTCCTGCAACTTTCTTGCTTTCACCTTGTGCTAAGAGTTCAGCGGCCCATTCTGGGGGCCTCACACTGGGGTTCCTCCCCACTGCAAATGCGCCTGCCCAGTGTCCTGACCTTCTTTTCCACCCTTCTGAAGCATCTGGATCCTTGCCTTTGGCTCCTTTGCCCTTCCAGTGGCCAGCACCCACATCTATCCAGCTGCCTGCCTATGGGGGGATGTAGCTGGGGTCCCACTGGGAAGTGGGGTCCGGTCTCCTCCAATTCATTATCCAGAAGCATTGCCGGACTGACCCAAGCCAGGTCCCCAAGGTGGCTCGCACCCCGCCCCCCAAGGCTGTCTGTCCTTTCAGGCAGAGGGAGGGGCTGGCCCCTCACAGGTGGACTGACTTGGGGTTTACCCTGCAGGGACAGTGCTGAGCTCTAAATCAGGACCCGCATGTGAGACAAAGGCTCAAAGGAAAATCAAGAACCCCGAGGGCTAACAGTGCTTCCAGGCCCTTGGACCGGAGTGCGCCCTAGCGGGAAGCCGTTGCCGCTGGTTCCCGGAGAGGCTGCTGGCCTCAGATTTTATTGTTGTTGTTGTTTTTTTAATTATAAAAACAATCGTGTTTATTATTGTTTATCTGCGAATTGCAGTAAAAGGGACACCAAGGGATAGTGTCTGTGTGCCTGCCATCGAAAGTCCGCGGCTTCTGGGTGTTAGGCAGGACTGCGGATTTTATTGGCAAGGTGATTTACAGCTGTGTGGTTAATTTAAAGTTCTTACCCGTTAAAGTTGTATTTATGCATTTACTAGCGAAATGATGTGATGGCTGCCTCTGCTTAACGATATTGCAACAGAACGAACAAATGAATTAAATAGTAGATGCGAAAACCGGAACAGATGGCACTGGGTTGGTCAGGAGTTGCTGATGATTAAACGGGGGGTGGGGACCCCAGGGTTCATTTTAAGGCTTCCTTTACTTTGTTTTATATTTGAGACCTTCCGAGATAAAGGTACTTTAAAGAGCGACTGCCCGGGAATATCCGAGGGATATGCTCCTAGCGACCAATTCTCTCGTCCTGCGTCTGCTTCCGTGGCTGGCCGTTTCCCTCCGATCGGGGGCCGACCTCGGTCCCCTTACACCCGGCTCTCTTTCTCCCCCTGCTTGCGCCCAACCAGCACTTGAAACCCCCTGCCCTCGAACTCCACAGTTTTCTTTCAGTCTCCAACCTTCCTCTTCCTCCGCCCCCCCACGAGTCCGGGGAGCCCCTCCGGCTCCCCACCCGCGCGCGCAATCGCCTCCGCCGCGAGGCCCCTGAGCCTCGCGGTGGACGATGCAGGCCGGCAGAATAGCTGGCGCCGCCCCCGGACCGCACTCTTCGGCTGCCTGTGCAGGCCGGCCCGACCCCGCCGCGGATTTGGGAGACAAAGCCCGGCAGCGGCCTGTCCGGTCCGCGTTCGTGTCGTGGGATCCTTGGCGCTTCCCTGGAGCACTCGGCATCCCTGCGATGGGATCTCAGCGCCCCGGACTCTGGCCGAAGTTGAGTTGGGCGGCCCATGTTTGGCCAGGAGACCCCCATGTGCTGTGGGCTCCATCCCGAGAGAGACCAGCCCGAAAGGCGAGCCTCATTCCCTGATGAGGGCGTCGGCAACTGGGGGTGTGAGGGCCCAGGCGTGAGGCCCGGGGAGAGGCCGGTGGGGAGCCGGCGACGTGCGTACAGGGCCTCGGGAGATGCAGAAACCCCAGCCCCGAATTACCGGTCTCCCCGGGGTCTCGACAACCCCCTGGAGGGGCCGTCCAGAGGAAGCTCCTGACCCGCGCGACCTCCGCGGTGCCTCCCGGACTCCTCCTGCCCGGCTGCGCGTGAACCTCCTCGCTCAGATTCTCTGATTCAGTCGGTCTCTGCCTCCGCGTCTCTCTCCGTCCTTTCTCAGCTCTCCGCCCTCCAGCGCCCAGGATCCCGCCCGTGCGTCGGTCCCCGCCGACTGCGGGCCCCTCTTTGTTCCATTTCCCCCTCTTCGGGACGTCATTCCACCCCCCTTCGGATCTGCCTTGGTGGGAGGCGAGGAGGCCGGGACCTCCGTTCAAGGTTTTATTTCTTTTCGGAGGCGTCTCCTCGACTTAGGTGGCTGGAGGCGCGCACTCTGCGGCGCCCGGTTTCCGAGGCCTGCGTTGCCCGGGTCGGGATGCGGGGAGTCGGCGTAGCGGATTCGCTTCAGGCCCCCGCGCCGACCCCCTTGGGGCTCTGCCGCCGGCCTCGTCCCTTCTGCGGGCCTGAGTGTCCCTCGGGTCTGCCCGAGCTCGAAGGAGAGAAACTGGCGGTGGCGCCAGCTCCAAGGCTCCCGGGACCTGCGGACGCCCGGCCTCCTACCCTTCCCTGGCCGCGTGGCAGCGCAAGGCCGCGGCGGCGCAAGGCCAAGGCCGCTGCACACCCTGGCGGCCCGCGGTCCTCCCGGGCGTCCCGCCCCCTCCCCGCACTCCTTCCGGCCCCGCCCCTACCCTGCCCGCCGGCGCCCGCGCCCCCTCCCGTCCCCCCGCCTCGCTTACCTGGCGTCTCGGTGGCGTCTCGGAGTCTGGCTCGGCCTTTGGGCCCCTCCCCTAGGTTCTCACCTCGTCCCTTCCCGCTCCCCGCTCCCCTCTCTTCCGTCCGTTCCTGTCACTCTCCGACCCCGCACTGCGGATCAGTCCGGATTCAGCGCCTCCAGCCGGAGAAGGGCCACGGGCTCAAGCTAAGGGCAGGGCCTGGGGCCAGGGAGAAGGGAGGTGCGTGAGCCCGCCTGGGTCCTGGAAGGCTTCTGGGAGGAGGCGGTGTTAAACCCGAAGGCCGGAGAGGAGTGGAGCTCGGGATGTGCGCAGGTGGAGAGCTGGCTGCTGGCAACTACACCCCAGTCAGCTGTCTGGTTCTCGGGTCTGGCCTCCTTTTCCATTCTTCCCTCCCGGAAGGATGAGGCCCAGAGTTAAGATCGCCGGACCCTGTGCCGCCTTCAACCGCGTCTTAGTGGATTTGGGAAACTCACTTCACTTTTCTGCGATCAGCTCGCCTGTCTGTGGCACTTTCGGGATGTTCAGCCCCCTTGGTTTGGGGCGCAGAGAGAGTCAAGTGACCCCAGCCTCCATTCACAGTCGTGCCCTCACTGGTTCTCCAGGACAGCTACATTGTGTGCACCTAAGGGTGCCCGCAAACCCTCTCCTGCGGGCAGGCGTATGCATGTGCAACAGCCCTCCACGAACCATTTGCACCCTAACCCCAGAAGCATCATTAGCCCTGTCATCGGTTCTGCCAGGGTCCAAGCCCCCACTTTCCAAGACACATAAATCCTCCAATCTTGGCCTGGTGGCCAGCAGAGACCCAGCATGTACAAACGCCTGTGCCCCCCACTCCCACCCTGGGCAACGGAGGCTCTAGTCCCAGGAATTCCGTATCCACAAGCCGCTCAAAGCCATGAGCTGCAGGGCCCTGCTCCACCCACTGCAGAATGGTGGAGATCCCCTGCCGCTGGGCCGGGGGCTAAGGTGAGGGCGAAGGGGGGCGGCAAGAACAGCCATCGCTGTGGGTCTAGACCCTCCAGCCCCTCTCCCTCAACCTTCCTCAAGCCTCCCCTTCTTCCAGGAGCACTTTCTTCCCCTACAGGGGTCTCCCACATGGGGAATGTCTCAGAGGTGGGATCTCTATACCCCAGAGCGCCGGAACTGCATTGTGCCTTCCTTGGAGTGTTCTGAAGCCTTCTAGAATGGCTGGGGTCTGAGGGAGGAGCCCCAAGCCCGCAGAGACCTGTGTGTTGGATTACTGGAAGGCAGGCTGGGTTGGCTTGGGGCTGGGGGTGATGGCATGGATGGCAGGGTGCTGCCCCCATTGATTCGTGGACTCAAAGTGTTTCTGTAGATGGGCGCCGCTGAAAAATACTCCATTCTCCTGGGGACAGGTGACAGCCCCAGCCCCACCTCCCCCTAAAGGGACCCTTGCCAATCTGTCTCACCTCCTGCTCACGTTTTACAGATAAACCTCCTGTGGCCCCAAGAAAGTCAGAGACAGTCTTCTCTGAAGCCAGGAGCCAGCTCTCCTCTTGTTCGTCTGCTTCTGAACAGAGCCGGCTTTAGTCCAGCGCCAGGAGGCAGGCCCCATCCCATGCCCAGCCAGGTGCCCTGGGACCAACAGGGGCCATTGCAACCCCCTCATCCCCCCAGTGAGAAGAAGAGGGACCCAGAGGGCCCCCCCGCGGGACCCTGGCCTTTGAGGAGGCCCCATCTGCTTGGTGTCCTGTTTGAGCTCCCCAAGATCCCCCACCCGGTTCCTGCGGACTTCCTAGGATCTCTCCTCCGAAAGTCTGATTTCCCTGCAGGGCCTGGGCGGGGAACACCAGGGACACGACCCCAGGACCACCCCCCACCCCGCGACCATCAGCCTGTGACCAGGGCGTGGGGTGTGTCTGTGTGTGACCGTGCCCACCTCTCCAGGCCGCTGCGAGGGAGGCCAGACCCTGCCGACCAGAAGCGGTGCGCTCAGGCTGTGGGGGCGGGAGCCGGGTCTCTGTCCCCTTCCCGGGCTCTTGGGGTCTCCAGCGGGGGCGCGGGCCTCAGTGAGGGCACTGGGCGCAGCGCAGCCACAGGTCCCGGTTCCTTCCGCCGAGGGTGGTCCGGCCCCGGCTCGCCCCGGCTCTGCTTCCCCGCATCCCTGCATCTCCCCGGTTCTCAGCTCGGCTTCCCGCCTCCCCTTCCTGGAGCCGCTCTCGGGGCTCCAGATCCGCGCGGAATCGCGGCGTCAGCACATCCGAGCCCCGCTCACTGGGGTCCGAGTTTGTTTCTTAAATCGCGCGAATCCATTTCCCCCCAGTGGGCGGAGCGGTCGGCAGTGCGGCCCCCACCTCCACCCGCCGCGACCCCGAGGCCGGCATTGATCCCGCGTCTGTGCGCAGCACATTAGCCCTAATGGTTTCGCTGATGATTCAACTTCTTTTTCGTTAAAAGCCGCCCCGGATCCTCATCCCTCCTCCGCCCGCCCCTCTCCGGGCCTTGCAGCCCCGGCGCGCCCGCAGCCCCGCGCTTTTGGGACCCGCGGGCCAGTCGCGACGCAGCTCCGGGGACCGGCCCGGCCGCCGCGCTGCGGGTGTAGACGCCACGGGCAGGGCGCGCTCCGGAAGGAAGGCGCAGGCTCGCTCAGGGGAGGGTCTGCGACCATTTGGGGCCCCCCTCAGGGACCCTGGGCTCCCCCGCGCGGAAAATGCTGAACGGTGACGGAGCCGTCCTTCGCGGAACCTCGGGCGATTCAGAAGCTGGCGGAGCCCGGCAGCCCCGCTGAAGGGCTGCCGGCGCCGCGGGGACCTGGCGCCGCGCTCCAGGGCGGCGGCAGCGCGAGCACAGAGTGGCCCCGGGAAGCCGCGGGCACCCGAACCCGTCTATGTCCCCGGGTCCCCTCCGCGGCCTCCTCCCCGGGGAGGGTCCCTTCGGGTTCGCAGGGAAACTCAGTTCGTTGTAGAAAATTCAGAAAATACAGGAAAAAGGAAAAAAAAAAATGAGGCACCACAAATCTGACTACCCGCATAGCCAGAATTTTCCATAATTCGGTTTCCCACCATTATTTATTATTTTTAGAAAGGGCAGTGCAGGACTTGAGGCAGAATTCCAACGTTTAACCATGTACTCGTGTGCGGACTCCCTGGGCCCTTAAACATGGAGATACACTTCCTTACGGAGAAAAGCTCACATCTTAAGAGTACAATATGATGAGTTTTAACAAATGTACACACCCGTGGCCATATCCTGAAAACGGTTTTTTTTTTTTTAAGAGAGGAAAATGTCTGATAAGTGTCTAGAGGATTTAATTGAGAGATCTAGTGTACCTTTCCCCTCCCCCCTCCTCTTCCCTCTTGTTACTGTTATTGTTAAAATTTGCCAACATTTATGCATGCACACGATTTAAAATGTCCTCTGCTTCCAAGAAAGGAATAAAAAGCACAACCAGAAACGATTCTCCACCCCAGCCCCAGCAGCAGACGTGGCTTTCCTCGTGGCTAGCAGCTAGCTCCGTGGGCTCCCACCTGCCTGTGCTGCTACAGAGTCTGCTTGGGCTGCCTCTTGATTTCATTTTAGATGTTTTGCTTTGTTTTGTTTTTCAGTGATTCTATCAAGAGCCTGTGACCGGTCTGGAGATGGGAAGTCGGCTTGCTCTCGAGCCTAGCTGTGGTCACGCCATCTGGCACTCACTATCCTTCCGTCTCCCTTCTCAAAGTGCTGTCCTCTGGCACTGGGTGCTGAGCCGGGGACCCCAGCTCACTGGGCTCTCTTCCCAAAAACATCCTTCCCCACTGGGTGTGAGCTGCGATGGCATTCTCTGCCCACCCGGACACAAATTCTCCCCTTTGTTTTCTCTGTCCCTCTGGGAAAGCTGGGGGAGTGGGAGGTAGGTGTAAACACCCAGAGACCCCATGTACTCTGGTGGGGGTGGGGGATGGGGGAGGGTGGGACAGGGCCTGGGACTTCAAACAAGACCCTCCTGGTTCCAGCTCAGCTTGGATACCTCTGTCAGAGGCCATGGCTTCCCAAGCCCCTGTGAGAGGCCTCACTGTGGGAGGCCTCACTCCCAGCCTCCCACATTCTCCAGGCCCTCCCACTTTTGCCAGTCTTCCTCTGTGACTTCTGGGACCCGGTCCACTTGGGTTCACACCCTTGGTTTTAGCAAGTGGGTCCTCTGATCAGTCCAGAGCAGTACTCTGTGTCTCAGGAAGACGAAGTCCACCAGTTTAAATGTTAACGCTTTCCCTCGGGTCCAGACTCTGAATTTCAAAGGGTCCTGCTGGATTATAGCCCCTGGATGGAGTCCTCTGGGATCCTGGGAAATCTCTTTTAAGGAGAGGACCAGGGGGACTCAGTGCCAGGTAGAGAGGACTTTTTTTTTTTTTTAAAGATTTTATTTATTTATTTGACAGAGAGAGAGTGATCACAAGTAGGCAGAGAGGCAGGCAGAGAGAGAGGGGGAAGCAGATTCCCTGCTGAGCAGAGAGCCCATGCAGGGCTGGATCCCAGGACCCTGAGGACCCTGAGATCATGACCTAAGCCGAAGGCAGAGGATTAACCCACTGAGCCACCCAGGCACCCCAGAGGACATTTTTTATCTCTACCAGGACTCTTTTAACTGGGGGTTCACTGTGCAGTGAGCCTGCCTAGACCCCTACCTCAACCTGCCCCCTCTCAGCTAAGAGACCCCTTCCCCACCCCCAACAGCCCCCCAGTCCAGGTCCTCCCATCACCCCATTGCTTTGGTTGCTGCTGTTTCTCATCTGACTCCTTTCTAAGGAGCTCTCTGGGGGCACAAATCAGACCCTGCCATCTCCCCCACCCCTCCAGCCTCTCAGAGGCTGTTCTTGGTGTGTGCTTCCTCATCAGTGACCCTGTAATTATTAGAGTGAGTAAGACTGAGTTTAATCCCCACACCAACCATGCGCTGTGGACCAAGGCCTTCCCTTATCCAGTTACCTGGGGCAATGAATCCAAGTCCGTGAAGCCCATCTCACAGTACTTGTTCTTGATGTGGCCATGAGCCCGCGGAGCCTGGCTGGTCCATCTCTGCTGAACATCTGAGCCAAGGGGCTCTGCGTGGCCGGGAAAGCCCACGCTGGGGTGTGAGTGACCTCCCAGCCCCTCACCCAGTGGCCACCTGTGCCTCTACAGTGACTCCTGGTCCCACATGTGTGTGTCCTCTGCAAAGTGAAACCACCGGGAAAAAAAAAAGAAAGCCAGGGTTCTTCACCGGCTAGGAGAACTTGGTTTTGATGCTTCTATACTCATAGATGTATTTCAGGTGCAAAATACATTTCTTGCGATGATTATATCTACAAGGAGAGTTTGCAGGCTGCTGGCTCATGCCGAAATCTTTTTTTTTTTTTTACCTTATATTCTAGGTTTTTTAACTTGGCAGGAGAATTTTTCTTGGGTATCATATTAGGGTTCTCCAGAGAAACAGAAGTGGTTATATATACACATAGAAAGAGAGAGCCAGTCAGGGAGAGGGAAGATTTATTTCCAGAAAATGGCTCACATGCTCTGGGGGGCTGGCAGGTCCCCAATCTTTCAAGCAGGCTGGCCGGAGGGCCCTTGGGGCAGGTCTGTATGGGGCAGCGTCCAGGAGAATTCCTCCTATTCTGCAAAGCTCAGCCTTTGCTTGGAAGGCCTTCCACTGTTGGGCAAAGCCCACCCCCATTATGGGAGTCATCTGCTTTGGCTCACAGTCCACTGGTCTAAATGTTAATGCCATCTAAGAAAACCCCATCCTGGGAACATCTGGGCCAGGGCGAGTTCAGGGCAACGAGCAGCCCAGCTGACACGTAATATCAACCATATCAGGTGCTCAGGCCTATGTGTGGATTTGAACATTCTCCCTCTACATCGAAAAACAAAAGGACATCCTGCCCTGGGATTTCCATGGGCACTGGAGTCGTTAAACACGAATTAGAGGGGCCTCTATGAGCCTCGGGCTCTCCCATCCACTCAGGCCTCCCCAGGTGCAGGCCCCATTTGGGAGCTGGCCCCTGGGGCCCTGGGACAAGCCCAGCCAGCGGCTGCCACCCCTCAGGGCTGGGATCCAGCACGTCTCACCCCAAAGAACCGGTCAAAGCTGGGTCAGCGCCCAGAGAGGCGCTGTTCCCCTAGGGCCGTTGGGCTGTGGCTCCCACATCGTCCAGGTGGTGGCAGTGGAGGGGGTGGGAGCCAGGAGATTGGCTTACGGCACACACCTGTGTTCATCTCTGGGCGATTAAAGATGTAAATGCAGAATAAAAAAGCATAAAAAGACTGAACATACTTTCATTTCTCCCCCAGTTCCAGGGGAGGGGAGGCACGGGGCTCTCCCCCTCTGCCTTCAGCAGGTGGGTCCTCTGAGCAACATCGGCCACTCACCTAGAGACCACATTTCCCAGCTTCCCTTACAGCTCTTGGCCTGGTCACACTGGGGTTCTGACCCATGACAGGAGGAGCCTTGCCATGTGTGGCTCCAGGTCTTTCTTTTTGCAAGAAGCTTGTGGTCCTCAGGGCTCTTGTCTCCCCTTCCTCGCTGCCCTGGAGGAGTCAGGCAAAGACATGCTGCTTACAGCAGGGCAGAGCCTCAGATAGAGAGAGCTGGGTCTGTTCAGAGCTGCCCCACCCTGGACCATTCACCAGCTTGCATTTTCATGAGAGAGAAAAAAAACTCTGTGTTGTGGAAGCCACTGTGACTTGGTTTCTATTCAGGTAATGGAGTCAGTATCCTTCCTAACACAAGAGGCCTTTCTAAGCTGGGCCAGTCAGTGCCTGTGTTTGGCTGCTGTGGACAGAGCACTGACCACAGCACCGTGAAATGAGTTTGGAGATGGGCAGCCCAGGGCTTGGGTGGTGCTCCACAGAGGCACCAGGGACCCAGGGCTGCCTCATTCTGCCTTTCTTTCCTGCCATCCCCATGGATGGGTTCCATCCTCCAGGTTGCAAGATGGGTGCTGAAGCTCTGGCCTTCATATCTCTATTTCATTCAGGAAGGGCAAGATGCAAAGGGGCCTCCTCCCACCTTTTAGGGCTGTCCCAAAGGACTCTTTCCCTGATTTCTGCCTTCATCTCTTTGGCCACTCCTGACTTTCAGATTCGGCTGATCCTGACTTTCAGAGACAGTTTTGTTCCTGAAGTGGAATGGGGATGGGTTCTAGGTGGCACGTAGGAGGCCGCAGATGGGGCTGTGAACTGTGGCCATGAATCCTCAACAAGACCAGGACTTTTCAGAGATCTTCAGCAGGAACCCATCTCCCCAATTCTCCTCCCGATGGCTGCCCAGTTAGCAGCTCTGTGGAGCCCAGCTAGTGGGCGTGGGGATGTGCCGTCCCCCCCACCCAGGACCCAGTGTTCTAGTATGCCAAGAGGTGTGCAGCTTCCTGCGAGGCTGGGTGGTCCCAGGCAGGAGCCTGGCTGCGCTTGGACAGACCGAGGAAGGGGGGTTCCTGGCGCTCCTGCAATCCAGCTGCGCAGCTTCAGGCAAGGCCCTTGACCTCTCTGAGCTGCCACAGCCTTTCTTAACTCTTGCTGCTCCGGCGGCTGAGAGCATCCCAGGTGTGCATCTGGTGTCAGCACCCTCTTATCACGTGGGGCCTGGCAGGGGCCCAGGGAACACACCGTAGCCATGTGGCTGGCCTTGTTACTGCTGCCTGTGGACCAAGCCCATGGAGCCAAGCCTCAGACAAGGGGCCTGGGCCTCAGGTGGTTCGGGCCCATCACACTCCTCCCCAAAGCCCTGCTCCCTGGAGGTCTGTCCTTTGGCGGGAGAACTGTCTGTAACTTTTATCACAAGTTGCCACTCAGTCGGCTTAACCCGCGGCCTGCTACCCCAAATAATGCAAGGGATGGCCCAAGGAAGGCAGGGTCGGTACTGGGTCTGCTCTTCTCGGCCGTAGCCCCTCAGAGTCAGGAGGGGGGTCCCAGGGACATCTCCCATAGCAGCTACCGCTCAGTATCTGGTGGCAGTGGGCACCTGGCCTGAGAACCAGCTTTATGTAAAGACCCCGTGTGCCTCCAAGACCTTCAGGGACACCAGCTTCCTGTCTGTGCCACCCTGAGACCAGGCATGGGTTCGAGAGCCTGCCCAACTTGGGGTCAGACCCGCTGGGCTGGCCTTGGGGACCCAGGGGAGGAATGTGCATGGAGAATTATTAGCCCCGCATGCCAGTGGTGTCCACCTTGCAGAGAAACAGAGTGCTCCTTGGCCATGGGGAGTGGGGTTCAGCCTCTGTTTTTCAGTGGAGAAGTGGAGGCCCAGAGAGGCCCAGAGACTTACCCAAGGGCACCCAGCCACCAGCAGCTGAGATGGCCGTGAGTCTCAGGAGTCCTCTTGCCCATCTAGGTAGTTTACTCCAAGGCCCAGAGGCCTCAGTGATCCATGCACAGACCTCAGGAGGTCTCTAAACCGCCTGGACTGCACCAAAGCCGTGTGTGCCTGCCTGGGCTGCAGAGGGTGCCCAGACTATGTCAGACCCCCTCAAGATGCCCCCAAAGGTTATGGAGAGTGAAAACCCCGGGCATCGGGTGCTCTCTGTGCCTCCCTCCCAGCTGTCCTGCAGGGCTCCTCACCTGCACGGGAGTCCCGTCGTCCCACTTCTGAGCACTGCTGATGGCCCCCATGCCTGGATCGGGAGGCGGGGGCCCCATGCTTCTGTCCTGCAGGCAACGGGTGCCCAAGGCCATTTCTGATGGACCGGCAGGACATTCAGCCGCTTTGACAAGGATGCCTGGGAATTGGAGCCAGCCGGCATGGACGTGCAGGGAGACATCCACTGACTTCTGGGGGTTGGGAGGACTCTGGGACACCCTCTGGGAAAGGAAGCCTGTGGTTCATGTCTTTTGTTCTGCCATCTGGACCCAGACCCAGACACTCTCCAGACCCTGCCTGTCCTTCCACATTGTGAGGGGGGCACCCAGGATCGGGGCAGATTTGCAGGGATCTAGGTTCCCCGCACCGTGAGGCTGTCCCCTTGGCCCATGGCTGAGTGGCTACAGCCCTTAGCTGCTGTGTTTGCAAACGGAAATGCCACCCAGACTCCCAGGGGTCCGCAGAGCGCCTTTCGCACACAGGATGCAGAGATGGGCTTGAGGGTTCCTGGACTTGCTGAGGAGATGGATGAGCCCAGAGGCTGAGGCCCCTTCCTGGGAAACAGTGCACCTTCCTGGGGTATCCACCCTGTGGGGGTGCTGTGCTGGGTATCAAGGCTCCCAAAGACTATGGAGCTGCAGGCCCTGGTCTGGACACATCAGCGTAGCAGGAGAGACGCAGATGAAGGGGCACAGATGATGGAACAGGACTGGTGAGTATGGCTCTAGGCTTAGACCTGGGCAAGAGGGGGCACCAACACCAAGGCTGAGTGGAAATTACCCAGCCTGAAGGCAGTGGCTGCCAGAATGTTGCAGACAGGGTGAGTCCGAGTGCTGTCAGCTATGGCTGGAGGTGGCAGGTCCTGGAATCCAGGGAATCGGCTGGAGGATTGGGGCCAGGCCTGCAGGAAAGCACAGCTTTGACCACTGCCTGGGAGTCTGGACTTTGTCCCAAGGGCCCTAGTCCAGGGAGGGTCCTATGTAGGGGTCTCCCCTTTCATCCTGCCCCAGCCAGGAAGGGCGGGTGAGTGGAGGGAAAGAGGTGGGGAGAGGAGCTGGGGAGCAAGACAAAACCGTCGGGGTTGCTGAGCCAGAAATGGGCCTGGCGAGAATTGAGCTGGGCGCTCCAAGAGGACCAGAGCTCATAACTGCCTTGTCAGTGTCCTGGGGCAACCAGAGCAAGCATCCCGCACCGGGGCTGAAGGCCACTGCAGTGTACTCTTGCAGGCGGGAGGCCAGAAGTCCGACCTCAAGGTAAGGGGAGGGCAACGTTCCCTCCAAAGTCTCCAGGTGTGTGGGGGGCTCCTTCTTTGCCTCTGCCGGCTTCCAGTATTTGCAGAATCCTTGGCTCGCCTCGTGTGATGGTCCTCCCCGTGTCTCAACATCCTTCTGTGCATGTGAGTCTCTGGGCCCGCTTTCCCCTTCTCATAAGGATATGATCTTATTGGTTCAAAGTCCATCCTAAGAATCTCATTGTGCCTGATCACCCCTCTCTCCAGATAAGGTCACATTCGCACGTCCTGGGGCTTTGGACTCCTGTGTAGGAATTGGGAGGGACACAGTTTGGCCCATAAGAGCTCCCCATGTGCTCATGAGCCCCGTGTGCTCATCAGCCCTATGGCTTCAGCACAGTGATGGTTATCCCCATATCACAGGCAGGGAAATTGAGGTCCTGGAGTGCTGCAAAAAGCCCTAATACTGTGTCCTGGCTGCCTTGTCAGGAGCTCGGGGGGTAATCTGACTGGGGTCAGATGTCCCATTTGTGTGTGGGTGTCTTGCTTGGTTCTGCGGCTGCAGACCAGAGTCCCTGGGGGGCAGATCTGAAATACAGGGGCTTTGAGTGGCTCCAAGCCCTTGGCCCCTCTAAGTATGTCTGGAGCAAGTGCCAAGTTCTGGGCCTAGCTACATCTATACCATGCTGTGTGACTCCAGGAAACCTACTTGCCCTTTCTGGCCCTCGACTCCCTTATTTGTAAAGCAAGGGCGTTGAATTAGGCCATTCCAAGGACTCTCCCCAGAGGGGTCAAAATCAATCATAAAATCTCCACCAACTTTTCATTTCCGTTTTTATCAAAATATCATAGGCTTTAAGGCCTAATGCTGTCCGGTAGAAAATGTGATGAGAGCCACATACAGGATTTAAACTTCCCACTAGCTACGATAAAGAAGGAAAAGGAAACAGGTACAAATAAGTAAATAATACCTTCATCCCGTGTATCCAAGATTGATATCATTTCAGCACATGGGGCGATACAAACATATGGGAAGCTTTACATTTTGGGTCCCGTCTTTGAAATACGGTATCTCTCTTGCACTCCTGCCTCCCTTGGGAGGTTTTCACTGGAAACACTCCATCTGTTCTGCGTTGGTGGATCTCTGACTGTCCCCTTGACAAGGCAGGTTCCCAGGCCTGGGTTGTTCCAAACGCATGAATGGCCACGCTAGTGGCTCAGTGATGTCTGGAATGGGAGCCGAACATCAGTTTGTAGATTTAAAATTCAGTTCCTGGGTTGCACAAGCTGAGCTGTGTCTGCCCTGTCATAGGAGGCTGGGCTTGCAGGGGGGTGGGGTGGGGGGAGGGTCCTGGCTGCCCTCCTGTGGACCTTGCCGTAAATCCTGGATTATAGGGGCCTCTGATTCCTAGGTTGAATTTGAGTCAAGCCCTTCTGTGGCCGCCCGCCCCTTCTCTGAAGCCCGTTTCCTCCACGCTTGTGTCCCCTTCTGAATGCTGGTCCTTTATCATTGTGTCCAGAAAGGCTTTGTGGAGCGCTGACTGAATACATTCTGTAACAAGGAACAGGTAGAGATAGGGCAGGACCCAGAGTTCCTGATTCAAATTCAGGGGCTTCCAGCTCTTCGGTTTCCACTTCTGCACCCCAGGAGCCCCCCTTACTGACCAGCACTGCCACACATTCAGCACCTGTGGCTGGTGCTCCTTCGGTCCCACCCTGGCTCTTGGAGCAGGGGCTGGGCAGGGTGAGCACCTCCCAGCAAGGGTGGCTTGGCAGTTCCTGTCTGCTGGTGGCGTCCTGTTGGAGAAGCACTGGCTATAGGCACAGATGTGGCTTCAGCTGGACGGGATTTCCAACACCACATTCCCAGAGGCCTCCGGTTCATCATGGCATAAATGGGGGATTCTCAAGTCACGTATGCTATGGTCAGGTATTATCACAAGACAAGTGGAGCTTGAGCTCAAAACTCACAATCCCCGAGATCAAGGGTTGTACATTCCACTGCCTGAGCCAGCCAGGCATCCCACAGTGTTTTCTTTCATTGTGGAACTTCTCAGAGCCTTTGATGGGGCCATTGCATTGTGATGAGATAGGGCACGGGATCCCCATTTGGAGGGCCCTGGGCCTGGGCCTGGTACTTTGGAGGTAGGACCAAGGTCACACTCACCCTGTGGCCCCACGTCACTTTCGCATACAGCAGACCCCTGGTTGGACCTGGACACCAGGCAGTGACCACTGCTCAGAGAAGGAGCTGAAGAGAAGAGCTGAAACCATGATATGCTGGAACTCAGAGGTGCTTCCAATCAGAAGATCAAGGAGGACTGCCTGTCGGTGACGTCCGAATTGAGTCTGAAGGGTGAGCCTACAAATAACAGGTGAACGGGCGGGGAAGGGATTTCTGGCACCTGCAAGGGGACGTCAAAGGCTCCGAGAGAGTTCTGTGTGTGGACTGATGCCTGGCGTGGGGCGAGGCTCGTGGGCAGGACAGCGTGAAGGATGCATGGTACCCCTGTCCACACTTCACCCTGTGTGACTCAGTGCTGTCCAGAGGGGATTCCTGTACCCCTGCACTGCAGATCCTGAAACCCAGTCCCCAAACCCAGCCTGGACCTCCTGCCTCAGTCTTGGGGTGGCAACCTCTGTGTTGATGAGTTCACTGAGGCTAGGAGGCCCCTGGCATTTGAGAACCCCTTCTGCAGGGCCGAGATCCAGTTTTGAGCCCCTGGTGCCTGTCAGTGGAGCATCAAGGGTGAGCTAACTCCCTGCGTGGCCACAATGAGTGCCCGTAGTGTCTGATTTCTCTCCCGGCAAGGCTGCACCTCTCAGACACAGCCTGGGCAGGCGGGTGACTTGTCTGGGCCAATGCAGAGTGAACGGAAGCAAGCAACAAAGGTCCCTGGACCAAGAACCAGTCTCTCTTCCCTCTCGTGGGATGCAAGGAAGCTGTAAGCACATGGGAGGGTGCGGCTACAACATGGTGGTGTCTCTGTCAGCCCGGGTCCCAGGGTGACTGTGTCAAGTGCATCCCTGCAGGACATGTGTGATGTGAGCAGGAAATAAACCTTAATTTTGTTGACCCACCTCAGACTGTTATTGCATGTAATTTAGCCTGTTTTGATGAGTATGCAGCCATCCATTCAAATGTGGGGAGCCTGCTCCAGTGAGCCCATGTAAAAATGTGTGTGAACACTCATTCTAAGCCATAAAAACAGCTTGCATCCCCCTCCCTCTTTTCGTTTTTCTCTTTTCCTCTCTCTCTTCCTCTAGGGTAGCAGCTAGCCTACAGAGCATGCTTGTGAAAATTACAAAAAACCTTGTTCTCTGGACAGATGCAGTTCTGGGCTGCTTAGTTTGGTGAGCAGTGAGCAGAGATAAAGCTGGATTTTAGCTTTGGCCACTCCCTTGGCCAGGCACTTTTGAGCAGTGCACAACCTATGCAACAGTACAGGGATGCTCAACCATTCATCTATCCCCTGAGTGTTGACTGAGCATCAGGCCTTGGGCTGTGCTCTGAAGATGCAGAGAGAGTAGGATGCTATGTGTGTCCTGAAGGAGCTCACGATAGACAAAGTCAACAGGCTGTAGAATGACCCTCAGTGTGGTCGGTGAAGGGAGGCTCTGACCAGAGAGGCACAAGTGCTGTGGAGACAGTGAGGGAAGTTCTTGACAAGGATGGGGGGTGGTGGTGAAGCAGAGAACATGGGAGAAGCATAGGTTTGATGAGGTGAGAGGGAGAGGAAGTTTGTTCTGCTTTGGACACGTGGAACCCCTGGAGGATAGATGGAAATGATGGCATGGGGCTGGGAGTAGAAAAACATGGAACTTTCTGAACGTTTTTTTTTCCTGCTATACTATGCTAAGCAGGATTTGCTGCTGCTGGGGGACAGTCTTTAGGATTCCAGGGGTGGCAAGTACGCTAAGATTGGGCCATAAGACATTCCTCTGCACTTCTCTCCCCATCTGCTGTGCCCATCTGTCCTGGGTATCAGAACTCTGGAAGGAAACACTGCATCAAATGGCCGGCTCAGGACCCTTGGGGAGTAGGGAGCCCGCCAGCCTGGGGCTCAAGGGTAAGGAGGCCTTTCAGCAGCACAGAATCACGTTGACCCCTTATTTCCCATTTGGGAACATTTCCTGGGTGATTCTTTCTTAAAACAACAGTGTTATTGAGGTATGACTCACATATAAAATCCTTCCATTTTAAAACGTAAAATTCCTTGGTTTTTACTGTTTCAGTCTTATGCAGCTCTTGCCATTGTCTGATTTTAGAGCAAGTTCATCACGCCTGATGGAGACCCTGCACTCATCAGCAGCCCTCCTCCAGCCCCTCCCCACGACCCTGGCATCCGCTGATCCGTGTCTCCAAATAATATTCTGTTGTATAGATAGAGGCACCATTTTGCTTGTCCATTTACCATTTATGGACTGAAGGGCTGTTTCTACTTTTTGGCTATTGTGAATCATGCCGCTAGGGACGCTCATGTCCAAGCTTTTGCGTGGACTGGTGTTCTCAGTTCTCTTGGGTAAGGCACCTGGGCGTTGGATTGCTGCGTTGTACAGCAATTCCCTGACTTTGAGGAACTGTTCAACTATGCAGCTGGAAAATAGTTGCACCATTTTATTTAATACAGGGTGTGACAGCCCTTGTTCCCCCACATCCTCAACAACACTTGTTATTGTTTGCCTTTTTTAAAAAGTCAATTTATTTATTTATTTTTTTAGTAATCTCTACCCCCAACATGGAGCTCGAACTCATGACCTTGTCTTTGAGAGTTGCATTCTCCATCGATTGGGCTCTCCATCTCGCCCATGATTTGTCATTTTCATTCTTATCACCTAGTGGGTATGAAGAGGATCTTGGGGTTTTGACTTGATTTTCCCCAATGATTAATGATGTTGAGCATCTTTTCTGTTTTTGTCAGTCATTTGTGTGTCTTCTTTGGAAAAATGACTATTCAAATCCTTTGACTATGTTTTCACTGGGTTATTTGTCTTTTTATTCTTTTTTTTTTTTTAAAGATGTTATTTATGTGTTTGACAGACAGAGATCACAAGTAGGCAGAGAGGCAGGCAGAGAGAGTGGGGAAAGAAGGATCCCCGAGGAGTAGAGAGCCCGATGCGGGGCTCGATCCCATGACCCTGGGATCATGACCTGAGCAGAAGGCAGAGGCTTAACCCACTGAGCCACCGAGGCGCCCCTGTCTCTTTATTCTTGAATTGTAAGAGTTTCTTATATATTCTGCATATAGGTCTCTCAGAAAACACATGCTTTGTAAGTATTTTCTCCCATTCTTTGTGCTGTCTTGGTAATTTGATGAGGGAGCCCTTTGAGGCAAACGCACTAAATTTTCTTGAAGTTATTGGGGAAGAGTCTTACATCTAAGCTAATAAAATGTAATGGGAACTACCATATGCTATAGTAATATATGTACTGATTCACGGCAGCCTCATACCTGCCCATGAGGTCAAGACTGTCTTTGTCTCCAAGTTACAGTTGGGGAAATAGAGGCATAGAAAGAACAAGAAAGGGGTTTAACGTCATGCAGCTAGTACACACAGAAGCAGGATTTAAACCCGGCAGCTGAGTCCAGAGTAGAGGCTTTTAACCACTGCATGGTGGACACACTGTACTGTAGTCTTTACCATGGTGGGGAGGGCCATCACCATCATCATCACTCTCACTATCATTATCATCCTCACCACCACTATATTCATCTCCCTCATCTCATTACCCCATCACCACCATTGTCCTCATCTCAACCCTCATTGCTGTCACCTTCACCATCACCACCAACACCACCATCATCATCACCACCATCACCGTCATCACCACCACCATTACCACCATCCTCACATTATCACCATCATTATTATCACCACAGTCACCATCACCACCACCGTCATCATCATCACCATCACCACCACCATCACCACCACCATCTTCATCACCATCATCACCACCATCATCACCATCAGCACCACCACAACCACCACCACCATCACCATCACCACCACCATCAGCATCATCACCATCACCACTGTTAGCATCATCACCTCATCAGCACCATCATCCTCATCTTAACCCTCATTACTGTCACCATCACCCTCACCACCACCACCATCACTATCATCATCACCATCATCATTGTTATCATTGTCATGGTCCCTGGACAATCTACTGAACTCCTTGTTTGGAGCCAAGAAGGGAGCCCTGTGTATCTATCACCTTCTTCATTAATCTCAACTATGTGCAAGTATCCTGAGACCGAGAGAGGAGCAGTCTCTTTGGGTACTCATAGCACCCCTGGAAACTTGTCTCGAGCCCGCTGAATTCTGACCTTTGCTCTGAGTCCAGTGTGCTCACCTGTCTTACAGAGGTGTGGATGGAGGACCAGGTGTCAGAGCAAGGGAAGCGAAGGTGACTAGAGTCAAGTCCTAGCTAAAGTCGAGAGCTGGTTGAATGGTCCCCAGACTGTGGCCTCTAGGATGAGATGTCAGGAGAGAGAGGAGGGTGGAAGCTGGGCTCCCAGGCGTGAAACCATCCTGGACGAGGGCAAGGGCTGTGGAGGACCGTGACCGACCCTATCAATTAGTGCAATTAGCCGTCAGGATGGAGGCTCTGGTGCTAATTGCCTGGTGGCCAGCAGAGGTGCTCAGTGATGGATTAGCAGACTGCTACAGCCACTACAGGGGTGGCCTTCACCTCCCAGGGTCAAGGCCAAGTGCTCCAAGGATGCCTCTTCTCCCCAGGGTGGCCCAGTATCCGCAGCTGTGTGCCGCCCCTCCCCTTTGCCCCTGTCTACACCCTGGGACGGAGAAAGCTGGCTCCCGGCCACCTGGCCACAGCCCAGGGCAGGCAAAGGTCTCAGTCACAAAAAGCCTGAGGTTCCTCAGCCGGGGCTTGGGGAGATTTTCCCCCTGCCAAGACCTCTCTGCTTGCAAGTGGGCTGAGCTCTGGGTATTTAAGCCTTGTCTCTCTAGGAAGCACTGGGTCAGGCAAGATCCCCAGGAAAGATGTCCCCTCTCTGCACCTCTATAGATGGAGGATTACTTGCTCACCTTGTCTCTGCCAGGGATAAAAAGGGGTGAAAAGATCCTTGGGTGTGGCCTGCCACCCAGAGCAGCTCAGCCATTGGTGGGATCTGACCCCTGGTTCCAGCCCACCGGATGTGTCCCTGTCTTTGTGCAGACCTCACTCACCTGGCTGGGTCCCGGGGAAGGCAGATGGGGCTGGTCCCTAGGGCTGGAAGCTGGGCCAGGCACTGGATTTTCTGAGGGCAATGGGAAGCCAGGTGTTTAATAGTCCAAGGGGAGACTGTGAAAAGGGCTTGGAAGGGAGGGGGAGAAGCCGGGTGGGAGGGTGAGTCCTAAGTCTGGCCTTGGGGTTGTTGGGGGGATGGGAAGAAGAGAGGTGTTTAAACCTGAGATGGGGGTATGGTTAGCTCCAAGGACTGACCTGAAGGAAATGAGCTTCTTCAATAACCCTAAGTTAGAGCTACAGGACCTCTCCTCCAGGAAGCCTCCCGGCTCTGCCTTAGCTTGTCTCTGGGGCCTCATCACCTCACCTTCCCTGTCCCTGTTCCAGAGAGTCCAGTGGCCTATCTCACTGGCCACTCCCCCAGTCATTGGTACCAGACCTCCTCTCCGTTTCCCCTGGCCCCCAAGCAAGGCCAGACTCCCCCCGCGCCCCACTCTGCGTGTCTCCCTGGGTACAGTGTGGCTCCGCGAGCAAACCCAGCCTGAACAGAGTGGAGCGGGGCTGGCCAGAGTTCTAGTGTGCACACAGCTCAGCCTCAGCCACGATGTCCCGCCTCACGCAGCAGCTCAGGGTTTTTAAAAAATTTAATGAATAGAATTGACTTTTAAACCAGTTTTTGGTTTATTGAAAACAGCAGAAAAGTACGGAGAGTTCCCCAATGATTCTGCTCTCCGTCTTTCCATAGTTTCCCTGACTGTCAACACCCTGCTTTGATGAGATACATTGTTATTGACTAAGCTCCGCTGTGTACATGTGGGGTCACTCTCGGTGCTGTGCCTGCCGTGGCTTTGGACACACCTGTCACGACAGGGGGTCACCCTGACAATATCACAGCCAGTAGCTTCGCTGCCCTGAACCCCCTCATGCCCCACCTGCTCCTGACCTCAGCCCTGGCGCCGGCCGATCTCCTTGCCGTCCCCACCGTGCTGCCTTTTCCAGGATGTGCCGTGGATGGACTCACACAGCTCGCAGCCTCTCCCTGCCGGCTCCCTTCCCTCCATCACTTGCATCCCAGCTCCTCCAGGTCTCCTCGGAGCTCAAGAGCCGGCTTCTGTTTAGAGCCCAGTAACACTCCTCCGCCTGAGGGACCACCACGGATTCATCAGTCACCTGTTAAGGAGACCTGTTAGTTACTTTGGAGTTTGAGGGATTACAGAGAGAGATGCTGTTAACATCTGTGTGCAGGTTTTTGTGCACCGGTGAGCTCTCGGCTCCTGCGGTAAATGCCGAGCAGCTTCATGGCTGGATCGGATGGTGAGTGCCCAGTTTTATAAGAAACTGACCAGCCGTCTTCTGCATTCCTGCCACCGTGGACGGGAGCTCCCGTGGCTTGGTGTCCTGGCCAGCACCCGCTGGTGTCAGTGTCCTGGGAGGTGCCGTGCTCACAGGTGTGCGGTGGGTCTCATTGCTTGAATTGGCAGTTCCCCATAACTGTGAACTTGGGTACCTTTCATTGGCTTATTTGCCCCCTGTGTACCTTCTCTGGAGAGCTGTCTACTTGGGCCTTTGGTCGATTTTCAACTGGACTGCTATTGACTTTTAGTAATTCTTTGTATTCATTGTCTTACTGAGGTCTCTCGCAGAGAGAAACTTGTGCTTTTAATGTGGTCCTGTTTACCAGTTTCTTCTTTCATGGATAGAGACTTTGGTGCATCAGAGGTTGCTCCCCACTGCGTTCCCGTCTGGGGCTTGTAGAGTGCTGATATGATCCACTCCCAGTGTATTTTCATGAGGGTGTGAGCTCTGCATCTCGATTCAGGTTCTGCTTGTGGAAGGTCCACACACAGGATTTGAAAAACACATCCTTCCATGTGCCTCTCTGTGCATCCTCTGCCGGAGCCTGTACGGAGCCAGCTCGGGGTCCGGGCTCTGGCCTGTGTTGAACACACTGGCCAGGCACCGCTCTGGGTACCCTGGCATACACAGCCAGAGTCCCTGGAGGGGATGCCAAGGCTCAAGAGGCCAGGTAGCTTGTCCCCGGGGGGGCCCAGGTCAGACCCTGGGCTGTTCATTCTTGGTCAGGCCACCGTGACCTCTCTGCAGAACTGGAAGGCCAGTCCTTGTGCCTCAGTGGGGAAAAGACTCGAGAACCCCTGGATGGTGCCGAGGTGAGGCAGAACCCCTGCAGAGAGTGGGAGTGAGAGAGCTCTCTTGGTCATGTTAGAGCAGTCAGGGAGGGCTCTCTGGAGGAGGTGAGAGTTTGGCTTGGTCTTGGATTTGGAGCAGGTCTGAAACTGGTCCAGAGAGTGCAAGGTAGGGTGAGCTATGTGGGGTCAACCTCAGCATCCTCCCGGCCCCTCATCCACCCCCCACTGCCTCTGTCCCGCTGATTCCAGCATCGACACCATCCTGACCACCTGTGTCTTCTCCCTGCGGTGGCATCCAGTTCCTGCCTTCATCCTCTCCACCCTCCCTGGTGATGCCCTTGCTGCTGGTTCCAGGACAGGACTTTGAGAAGCCAGACAGCAGCACCCAGTCCTGGGCTCTGGACAGCTTGCACATATTCTGAACTGTTGCTTTTGAGGAAAGCTCTAATTTCTCTCTCTGGCTTCATAATGAACTGGCTGTGTGACTTTGGGAAAGTCGCTGACACTCTCTGGTCTGCAGTTTCTAGATAGGAGCATGGAGAGGCTTTGCTCAACCATAAAAATTCTACAATCTGAAAGGGTTGGACAGCTTCTGGTTCCCCAGCTTTCCTGATCCCACCAGACAACATTCACCACGCCCGCAGGTCTAGGAAGTACTGTGCCCACTTTACCAGGGAGGAAACTGAGTCTCAGAGGGTGCGGTCCCCTGCAAGAAACATCTCCCAGCTCCTTGGCAGTGGAGGCCAGCTCAAAGCCTGGTCTGCTTCCTGCAAAGCCCTCGGCCTTGTCTGGATGGAGCCGACTCGCATGTTACCTCGGGGAATAAAATAAAACTTTCTCATAATGAGGGATGAAACGTGCAGAGGGCTTGGATTTCTAAATCCAGGGAACAATCATCACTTCGGCCCAGGCATTTGTGGTCTCTCCTGGTTTCCTCCAAAGCGGTTTTTGCAAGTGGATGAGAAAGCCGGGCACTGTGTATGCAGGGAGGTGAGTCTGGAAACAATGAAATCAGCATTCTCATAATTAGCTCTTAAATTGTCCCCCTACAGAAGTGCCCCACAGCTCCCGCCTCATCGAGCTGCTTGAACATTCTTACTTACACAAATCTGAACAATTTTTGACAAGATTTTTGAGTTTTGTCAGATGTGAATTGTTAAGATTTAATTGAAAAAATGAACAGAACGCAGCCACTATTTCAAAGGGAGTGACCCAGAACCAATTAGAATTTAGTAACAATTGACTATTCAGCACTGAAATCCGTGTTGGGACAGTCAGATTAAAGCCATTTTAATTCCACCTCCCCACCGCCCGCCCCCCACCCCGGCCCCCGATTCCCGAACTCAAAATATCATTAGTGGGAGATTTCCCTGAATTTTCTTCCGATCAATTTCTCCGGTTTTGGAGATGAAGTTCAGTGGGCAGGGGCGTGTGGGGGAAGAAGCTGGCGGGGTTATCTCCCGGGCTGAGATGATCCCCAATATAGGTTACCATCTTGAAAAAACAGGTCAGACCAAGCAACATTCCTTGTCAAATTGCTGTTGACAGCCCAAACAGGAGACGGGCAAGGGCTACAAAAGGGGCCTTTCATCTGAAGACAACACAGCGAATAATTGGTCATTCTCTCCTTCTCAGCTGGGGGAAAATTCCCAAACAAAGCCAGGGTTTCCTGCGGCAACTTCTTAATCCTTTCTGGCAGATGCTCTCAGGGAAGTGTCAGCTGAGAAAACCGGGCCGGTGTGGCAGGCATGGTGCCCAGCGCGTAGTAGGTGCTTAGTAAATGTGCTGGGTGCAGGGGGGGGGGTGGGTGTACGCGAGAGGACAACACTGGGAGTCAGGGGCGTGTGGCCCACCTGCTCTGTCGGCGGGACTGTGACCGTGAGGGGTCGCTTTTCTGGTCTGGGCCATCTCTGTGAACTGTGAGTCCTACGTGAGCTCCAGAATCTTCCCATCTGCTCCCGGGCTTTCTGGCTTCTTCTCTGACACCCTCCTCATTTGGCTTGGGGTCGCAGTCACCTTCTCTGTCCGGCTCCTGACAACTGCTCCCACTTACAGAGCTCAGGACAGATGCGATGTGGCTTCATCTAACACTCCTGAGGGTCCTGGAGGGGAACCAAGGCTGGGAAGGCCCACAGCAGGGCTGGCTGAGTGGGGCCTGGAGTTTGCTCGCCCCATGGTGTGTTCCCCCTGAGCTTGGGACACCTGCTGCCTGTTCACCAGTGTGGCATCCTGCAGTTTCCAGAAGGAGGCCCTCCCGTCCCGGCCCTCCTCTGTCTGCCCCCAGTGGGACTGGAAGAACCGAAGTCCAGGACTCCAGGCCCGTTCTGCTCCTGGCTTTTGCAGGATGAGAACAAGGCTGTCCTGTTGCTGCTGTACTGGTGTCCCTATTATTTGTAAGGTCACTCCAAGAAGATGTCCTGGGACTGGCAACATCTAAGCTCATCTTCCCACCGCCATGACCACTTCTATCCCCAAAATCTTGTTTGGATATATTTCGTTTCATTTCCAGAAATTGGGTGAGACCCCAGATAGCATTGTGAGGGATCAAACAGAAATAGCCCCCAAGGTTTAGATTACAAAGGTGTCCTTTTAGGATAGCTGCGTCCCCAGAAGCCGAGATAAGCACTTAGTCCCAGGAAACATGGCCGGGGAGGTGAAGAAGGGACAGGGTGCTGATGAGTGCCGTGAGAGACAGGACACAGGGCAGGGCCTTTCCTGGGGGAACTTTCTCCACTCCTGGCCACATGGCGTGGGGGCCGCTGCTGGCTGGGTGGGGGTTATGGCCCTCTAGCTCTTTGGGCCACAGTTGGGCAGAGTCAAGAGCACTGACTCTCGGAGAGACTCCCTGGGCGAAGGGATGTGACCATGGGCGGTAGGCAGTCAGGGACACTGAGGCAGCTTCTGCAGGGGTGCTCTGGGTCTGCCGAGTGTGGGAACACGGGCCCAGTCCACCCCTCAGGCTGAGAGGAGCGGCAGGAAGCAGGTCTGTCACCAGTGGCTGTGTGGCTTTGGACGGATCATTATACCTCTCTGAGCATGGGTTTCGCCACCTCTGTGTGGGGAGAAAGAGTCCTCACTCTCAGGGTTGCTGTGAGGCCATGGTCATTGCAGTGGCCCCTAGTGCCTCCTCCTAGAAAGGGGACGCGTGCTGTCGCTGGACCAGGTTTAGAGCTGGGTCAGGCCCTGCACCCCCCCGAGGGGCAGCTCACAGACCCGTTGGGCTGCCTTGAGGTGGTTCAGAGATTGGGGCTGTTGTGTTGTGTCTGGAGGCTCCCAGAATGCGGAGGGAGGCCATGGCAGGCCCCAGGTCCTGTCACTAGGGGAGGAGACTTCTGAATCAGGGAGCACCATGGCAGGGGAGAGGGGATGTGCACACACTGTGGCCCTGAGGACTGTAGGGGAGACACCTGTTCCATCTGTTGGGATAGAAGCCTGCTGCTCTGTGAGGTAGTGAGCTCCCCATTCCAGGAGGTATGTGAGAGGCTGAGCACTGGTGTTGAGTTGTCTCAGTCATGTGTGGGAGCCCGGAGCCCTGGATGGTGGGGATGGTCGATGGGGAGGGGTAGGGGTGACTCTGAAGGTCTTTTCCACCCCAGAGAGTCTAGAATATTCCATTTGTCTGTTAGGGGCCAAGCACCGCAAACGTGCTCCTCATTTCATGCATTGTGTCCGTGACTGCTCGAGGCTCCCAGATCGAGTCCAGCCGGCGGGCCTGGTCTGAATTAGTGGGGTGTTTGGGGGGGGATTCTGACTTCAGCCTGAATGATCTGCCGGGGGGTGACCTGCAGCCTCGATGGGAGAGAAGCTGCGAGCCGGCGGAGCCCCGGGCCTCAGACTGGATGAAAAGCAGAGGGGTCTCTCCGGCTGGGGCCAAGGTGGGGATGCCCAGGGGACCGGAAGCATCCAGCCAGGTGACCACTCAGGCTTGTGGGGTGCCCTGGGCATGAAGGCTACAGCATGAGCCCATGGGGTGAGGGCGGGCCCTGAGCAAACCCAGCTTGGCCAGTCATCTGTGTGCTTCATGCCTGGCTTTGGCTGGGGCGCAGCTGAGCACCTGGGGCTGGGGCTGGGAGGCCTGGCTGAGCTTCTCTGCCCTCTCTGTGCAGCACTGAGGCTCCCGGCTCTCCCGCCCTCTCTGGGGGACGCTGTCTGGGATGAGGGGCCAGAACATGGCCACAGCTCACTTGCGGCTCCTCCAAGCTCAGTTTGACTGTCAGTTTGACTAGAGCCAAGGCCTCAAGGCGCCGGGACCTCCCACCATCCTCAGCAGCCCCTCTTAGCCAGACAGGTGACCCAAGTAAGGCATGGGGTGCCAGGCCCAGGGACCTAGAGGTGAGCCAGGCCGACGTGGCCCTGATTCCCAGTGTCAAGCCAATGACGGCCTTGTTCCTCTGTTCACGCAGCCGACAGGGTGCCCCTTCTGCGTGGGGCTCCGAGTCTGGCTTGGGACGCAACCCCAATCCCTAGAACTGATGAAGCCCCACAGTTGGGGGGTGGCGTGCCAGGGTCCTGGCTCCTGCGTCACCTGTGGTGTGCCCACGTGCTGTGTCACCTGTGTCGGCTGTAACGGCAGGATGTGCCAATGACACTTTTTAAAAAAAAATCCGACACTAGACGAGGAACATCTTTATAGATCACCATAAATCCATAGGAGGATTTCAGACAGGCTAATGGCTGGTCTTTGAAGCCCTCTGTGCCCAGTGCTGGGCCACGGGCTAGACAAGCACAGGAGACCTCGTGCACTTGTCCTGGAGGGTGCCCAGAGGACGGGCACTCCAAGCCTGAGGGCCAAGCCTCCTGAGCTCCCTCTGGGCCACCCAGCTTTCCTTCCCCTATTTACAGAATTCAGATGAAGGAGCCCAACACGGGAATCTGTAGACAGACTGTGTGTCCCACCTGGAGCCCGGCGGGGATGCCGGCGGGGGGCGGCTGGCACTCGCAGACACCTGCTCAGAGAAAGCACGAGAATGCTTCAGGCTCCAATGCAGCCTCTGCCACAAGCTTGCTGAGGGGCCTGAATGCCAGTCATTAAGCCCCCTGCCTCAGTTTACCTTTGTTTTAAAATGAAGAGCTTCAGAAGATCTTTGTAAGAGCCTTGCCCCGGGGGTTTTCGAGGGCATTAAATGTGCTTTTTAGAAGAATGCCCATCACAGTTATTTACCGAGTTTAATTTAGGTGGAGGAAGCTGAGCGGCGCAGAAGTGGCGCTTGGCTCCTGGGTCTCCTGGCTTCCAGACTCCAGGCCCGGCCCTGGAGAGCCAGCAGCCTGCTGGGGCCCGGTTCCAGGGCGGCGAATCGGTGGATTCCCAGCCCACCAAAGCCTCTCCCGTCTTCCACAAGGATCCAGCTCGCCTGTCTCCTTGGGGCTGGCAGGGAGCGGGTGGAGAAGAAAGGCTTGAAACCGTATCCTCCGTCAGCTTGGGGTCAGGGGATCAGACCCCCACGTTTTCTCCACCGTCAAAACCCCCGTAGGATTTCGTTGAAGTTCAGTTTCACATCATGTGGCTGCACATTTGGAACTTTTTAAACGGAAATTGTAGAAAAAATGAAAAGTATTTTCGTCTCGGAACACAATACCTTCCTGGCAGGGAGCCACGGGGGGAAAGCTCCGCGCTGGAGAAAAAAGTGGTCATAATTGTCAATCTGGATTAATCCGGGCGTTCTTCCGTTTAACCTCGTGTGGGGCTGAGCGGGCTAATCAGGGCGCAGAAGACAGTCTTTTGTAACTGTACCGAGGCTTCGGTCTAACACATGAGCTAATTTTCCGATCACATTTCCTTAATTATAAGCTCGGTTTAATGGAGCCCTGGACGAGACAGAACCGTAAGGAAACGGTGAGCGGCCCGGGCAGAGCGTGCCAAGGATCTGCGGCGGAAATGCCAGGGCTTATCCTCAGTGGCTTAGCGGGTGATAGGTCTCTGCGGACCCAGCGGCAGGGGAAGAATTCAGTTAGCAGCTGGGGAGGGAGGGGGCTGGGACGGCCCTGGCTCCATCATTCCTGGACCTTCTGTGAGGGAGGCGGCTGGTATCCCCTCAGCACAGATCCCACAGAACAGGCACGCAGACATAATGGAGCTAGGTCTTCTGGCAGAAACAGCTTCTGCCCCACCTGGCCCGGCCTGCACCTGCAGGGTGGATGACGTCCTGCCGGCCCTGCCTTCTGGGCTGAGGGGGCAGGAGGGGTAAAGGGGTAAAGGGTCCCTTGCCTGGCCTGATGCCAGGCATGGAACTGGTAGAGGCCCTGCCTTGATGACAGCCCCACTCCAATCCAGGCCCCCCAACCCCATTTTCTCTCCCTGTGCCCTCTTTCCCCCAGACTGTCACCCTCCTGGCCACCAGCCCTCTAGTTGCAGACCTGGGGCCAGACCCTGTATTCCCCATGTGGCTACCAGGCCCGTGGTCTCCCCCAGGGGCCCTTGCAGACTCTGGCCCACTGGAAGGCCAGAAACAGGCACCAGAGGCAGAGGATTGAGTCCCGAGCAGGGGACCAGCCCTGAGGGCCGGACAGTCTTGCTATGTGACCCAGTGCCTCGCCTTCAAGTGAGAGAGACTGGACAAGGGGACCCCTGCAGGCCTGCCCCTTGCTCACCCTCTTCCCAGGCTGGGAGCTGTGCTCCGTCCACACCGCAGTAGCCTCCAGCAGAGCTGGCCCGTCATGCTGGGCTTAGAGTGTCTTAGGGAAGCTCTGAGTGGCCCTGGGTAAGGGCAGCCATGGTTGGCATTCTCCAGTCAGCAAGTGCTTCCTTCCCTGGCTGAGGCCGATGGCACTAGCCTTGGTATCCGACAGTACCTGATGTATGTGCAGGTTGCAGAACCAAGCGGGCCGGGGGGCGACCCCTTCATTTTACCAGCTTTCCGACGGACCCTGTTTAGCAGAAGTCTCTGGTCCATCCCCATGTCCCCCTCCTCCACCGTGTTCTAGGCACTGGGCCATGAAAACGGAGTGGGCATCAGTCTTGTGCTCGGAGACCACAGAGTCTGCTGGTCAGCTGGTTGCAGCACAAAAGCTTGGTGCATCCAGGAGGCTTCCTGGAGGTGACGTTGCTTCAGACATTGTAAAGTTTAATAAGAGTTTGCTATAGGGACAAGGTCCTGGGAGTGGTGGAAACAGAACAGGAATACCAAGCTGGTGTGGCCTCAGGGACCACTGGGAATGCAGCCAGAAGTGTGTCTGCAGAGGTCTGCCGGGATCTTGAATCCCCAGTTCAGAAAGGAGAATTTGTCCAGCAGGCAATGGATGCCTGTGCCGGATTTTGTGCGGTGGAGGAAGCCAAGTGGATGTCAGGTGGGACGCTCGAGAGCAGCAGGTGGAAGGAGGCCTGGGGGTGAGTCCGGGACACGTGACCAGAGAGGAGGTCTTTGAGGATCTAGGCACCGGGATGGCGGGGTCACAGGGGGCATGGAGGAGTGGACGGGCAGGAGGGGTCATTCTGGGGAACTTGAGACCTGTTGGGTGGGCAGCAAGGGTGACCTCCGTATTCCTGGTCTGGGTGACCTGATGAATTCGGCATGGAGGCTGCAGGAACAAGTCAAAGGGACTGTCAGAAATGCTCCGGGTCCTGAAGTGGATTACCAAACCCAAAACTTTGCAGAGTTCTGCAAAAATGAGAATGCACATTCTGACGTCCTCCTGGGCGCACAAGCCATTTGGTTGCTTCTGGAAACCCGTCAGATGTTTGCAGCCAAAGCCCCTGCTCCCCAGGGCCCTCAGTGTCCCTGCATCCCTGCAGCACCCCTCACCAGTCTAGGGAGAGCTCTGTAAATTGGGGACCAGGTCTCCACTCCACCTACTTCCCCCAAACCGTGCCCGGCAGGGCTGCTGAAGACAGTGATTAATGAACAGCTCTGTCCTCAAAGCTCTCTGGGTGAGCACAGGGGCGCTCATCTCTGCAGACCAACCGGCCAGAACATGAAAGGTGGACCCTTGATGTTTCCTTTTCATCTCAGCTCCCAAGCTCAGATTTCCAAACCTGTGCCCACCGCTGTTCTGTGTCTGGCCCAGGAACGGCGGTCACCCACTGTCTCTGTTCCCTTCCCACGCGAGTGCCCCGAGCGTCAGGAGCCAGATGCTCAAGAACAGTCAGCAGGAAGGAGGCAGCCTGACACCACGCCTGTCCCCCCTAGAACCTACACACGCTTTTTGAGGTTTCTATTTTTGTCTTACTTGCTCTATTTCACTGAGTGTGTTGTCTCGTTTTGTGTTCAGTCACTTTGGAAAGAGGGAATAAATCCAAAATAGCCACATCAGTAAGGTCAGCGTTCTTGTGGTGACTCTTTCTCCTTAGATTAGGACGTAGACTCCCCTCCTCCCCATGGAGCTCTGAAGCGGGCAGGATGTCCTCAGTCTACAGAGCTGTATGTGTGCACCCCCCCATCCTTCCTGTCGCTTCCTCCTTCAGTTCCTCTTCTCTCTCCATCACCTTGCTCGGAGACTGCTCCTCCCAATGCCCATCCCTGACTGCAAGCGCTGGATGTGGATGATGGGGGCCAAAATGAGCCACCTTCTCTCCCCTTCTCCAGCTCCATCTCCTGCTTTGCCATGGGACTTTGCAGCTCCTGCCCTCTGCTGGTGGAGTCCAGATTCCCACCACTCAGCCAGGAGGCCAGGACTTGTTTGGGCCAACTGGATAGGTTTAAGTGGTTAAGATTTCCCTTTATGATTTGCATTTTTGGGGGGTTCTGTATTTAAAGAGTCCTCCCTACTCTGGGGTCATAAAGGTGTTATTTGATATTTTCTTCTTAAAGGTTTATGGTTCTCTTCACATTTGTGTCTTTTATCTATCAGAGACCAACCTTTGTATATGGTGTGAGGTAGGGATTTGATCTCTTCTCCGTGTGGCAAGTTCTCCATCACAGTCAGCAGCTCCGTGGAATGACCTGTCCTTACTTTGCTGGTTTGTGTTTCTGCCTCTTTCAGGTTTCTGTACATTATTTCTGAGCTTCCTGGTTTGTCTTGTCTGTGTGTCTCAACTTGACCTATTCCCACACTTTTGTGTTTACTATAAATGCAAGGTAACTCATTGCGATGTTTTATTTCCTAAAACTTTTGAAGTTAGGGGCATCTGGGTGGCTCATTTGGTTGAGTGTCTACCTTCAGTTCAGGTCATGACCACAGGGTCTTGGATCATGCTCTCCGTTGGGCTCCCTGCTCAGCAGGGAGCCTACTTCTCACCCTCCCTCTGTCTCTCCCTCTGGCTCGTGCATTCGCTCTCTTTCTCTATCAAATAAATAAATAAAATCTTTAAAGAAAAAATTTTGAAGTTATTTTAGCCAATTTCTCCTCCATTATCCTTTTATCCAAACTATTCAAGTCTCATGGGAACACATTTGCTAGAATTTTTTGTTCATAGTTCATTGATTCTATAGGCTAATTTAGAGTTGGTATCTTTATGGTATGAGTCTTCATATCCATTAATATGATATATTTCATAACTTTTCAAGAAACATCTTGTACAGTTCTAAAGATTATAGTTTTAGTTGCTTAAAATTGGGATCTTTTCTCAATTTTTTGAATTGGTTATTAATGGCATCTAGGAATTCCATTGATTTGGTATCCAGCAATCATGCTGATTATTAGTTATATCTGTATAATTATTTGTACTACTTATACTACTACTTTGTCCATATCCTGGACTTCCTATGTGGACAGAGTATTTCCCAATGTTTGCCTCTTGATTTTTTTTCCTGTACTATTGTATTGTCTAGATCCATCAGACAATTTTGAACATAAGTGACAATGAGGATGTCCAAGCCTTAACCCTGACTTTGATTAGGATACTTGGGAAATGTAATGACTAAGTATAATGTTTTCTCTATTTTTTGATAAATAGTTTTAATCAAGTGTGATAGAATCTATAAACTGCCCCTTTTTACCCACTTGCCCCTTAGTTTTCCCTTCTAGTAATACACCCTTGGGCTTTAGCAGGGCACAGATGAAAACTGTATTTCTCAGTCTTGGTGTGGCCATGGGACTGAATGTCATCAATGGATCTTGGAAGAAGTAATGTGATGATTCCATATCATGTTCCCTCTTTCTTTTTCTGTGGAAGTGATGATGGTGATGGATTTGATGATGGTGATGGTAATCCACTTTGACCAAGCAGGTGAGGACAGCATGTTAGGGTGTGTGAACACTGAGATGGGAGGAGCCAGTGTTCCTGGGTGAGCTCAGGAAGGAGAGCCACCTGCCTGGCCAGGACCCCTGCTTTCCTTGCATTGTGACACATCACACAAACAAACTCCCATCTGGTCCCAATACCGTTTGGAACTTCTGGCTCAGTAGTTTAGCCTATATCTTGTCTAAATTTATCCAAATAAAGAAATTTTATTCTGTTCATGGTTTGTCTAGAATTTTGAAAATGAGATCATCAGTGGAGATGGAGCTGCACCGGGTGTTGGTTTGGCTTCTGGAAAGATGCCACCTTTCTCTTTCTATCTCTTATGCGCCATTGCTTGCTAGCACGCTTTTGAACTGAGAACCCTCCTTGTGTTTACGAGACACATTAAAAGGAGCTGTAGTCATCTGAGTACACCTCTAGATTTGATTTGCCAGTCTTTCCCTTAAGATTTTTTTTTCGTTTATATAGTTTTAAGAATATTTATTTATTTATTTGAGAGAGAGAGAGAGAGAGAAAGAAAGGGAAAGAGATATTGTGTGGGTTCATGAGTGGGAGGAGGGACAGAGGGAGAGAATCTCAAGCAGACTCCCTCTTGAACGTGGAGCCCGATGCAGGGCTTGATCTCACGACCCTGCGATCACGACCTGAGCTGAATCCAAGAGTTGGATGCTTAATGGGCAGAGCCACCCAGGTGTCCCTGCATCTATATTTTTAATGGATATTGATGTAATATTTTCTTTTCATGAAATGTCATTTAGCTTTAAGCTGTAGATCATATTAACCTCATGAAATGAGTGAATATCTCATTTCCCCCAATTCTATGAAGCAGAGTGCACAAAATGAAGATTGTCTGTTCCTGGAAGGTCTGGTAAGTCTTGATGTAATCTGATCTAGGCCTGTGGCTGCCTTGGCTTTGGAGGTGTGTGTTTCTGCTAATCAGTTCATGTCTGCGTGGGTTATCTGTGTGCTCTTGTCTGCTGTTTCACCTTGAGCTGATTTTGGTGGTTGATTTTTCTTCACGGTGACTGTGCATTGAGCTTGCATGGAAGAATTGTTGGCACAAAGTTGATCACATTACTCTTTCACAGTTTCTAAGCCTGCCCTGTACTCTGTGAAATTTGTGGAGGCGTATTTTTGGACCTGTAGGTGATTGAGGTTGTAAGCATCTTATGTGTGTTGGAAAGAGCATCTGAGCTCTCCTGCAGAAGAGGGTGTCACTGTGGAGTCTGTTTTTCATCATATCCATTCCTGGGAAGCACAAGGCACTTTTATACCTTATGTGTGGTTCCTAGCAGCCCTGGGAGGACAGCCAGGCAGAGAGTATATATGACTTATTTTACAAGGGAAGGGAAGGAAAGGTGAGTGCCCGAAGTCACACAACTCTGATGTGACAGGTACCTGGGGAGGAATGTAACTCGTTCTGCCTGGGGTTCTGTGGGGTCCCCCATATAGTAGCTGGAAGGAACAGTGTGTCATGGTGTGGAACAGCATGAGACAGCATGGGGGCTTTGTCTGAGCTTGAACATTGGGTTCTGGGACCTGATGGAGGCAGGAAGTAACAGCGATTTGTCACCCACTGCCTATCCTCATGTATGTGAACCCTAGGCCCTCCACCGTGTCTAGGTTACACCTCTTCTAGCCCCCTCCCTTTAGGGAAGCTGTACCCTTTTCCATCGAAGGTCCCAGTCAGTCCCACTTGGCCTGTCTCAGGTCCTCCCATTTCTTTTCCTAGAATCTTGGAAATGTTCACCTGTTATCACTCCCCCCACATTCCATGGTTTCCTGCCCCAGGGTCTCTGCTCCAGTGTCCTGCAGGGATCTGAGCATTCCTGAAGCCCTTTTACATGGATGATCACTGGCCCATGCCTTGGTCTTGCTCCTGGCTCCTGTGTTTGTCCTGCTCTCCCCACCTTCTTCTGGACCACCCTTTGTCTTCTCACTGGCTCCCTGGCCTCCAACCCAGAGGGCTGTTTCTAACACATCTGGCCTTCCCCTCCCTGGTTCATCCCCCTTGGTGCTTCCCCACTGCTCTGTTCAGACCCAACCTCTCACCGCTGGGAGGCCTGCATGCAGTCACGACAAATGATTTGTCATCTCACCAGCCCCTGTGCCAAAAAATGATTGTCCTTGCTGCTTCATGCCTGGAGTTCCTTCCCCCTTCTCTGATGTCTGGCTACTGCTACCCACCCTTGGAGACGTGACTTCAGGTCACCTCCTCTGAGCAGCCTTCCTTGGTGTCCAGGTGGGGTGAGGGTCACTCTGCCTTCCCATAGCACCTGGGACCGCCCTTGGTCCTGGCTTTCATGGCTCAGATGGTGTGGTCACTGCTGTGTCCCTAATCCTTGGGAACAGTCCCTGCTTTAAATCTCAGACCCATCTCCCATCATGGCTCTAGCTTCCAGACCGGCTGTCTGTGCCTGCTGACCCTTGGCTGTCGTCTCACATGAGGCTGGGCAAGCACTCCAGATGGGGCAGGAAATGACATCACCTTTCGTCTCTTTCCCGGATGGAGGGCTCCTGCCTGCTGACCAAGGTCAAGGCCCCTTCCAACGGCCCTTCATTAGTGAGTGGGCATCTTGCTGAGTCAGCCGGGACCTCTTCACAGCCCCTGTTCAGGGTCACTAGGTCCCTGGAGAATGTGGCCGAGGGCGGCCAGCCAACAACAGGGGCCATTGTACTTGTCTACTGCGGGTGGGGTTGGATCAGGCCCATCTGGACAGGGCAGGGGCCATGACCTCAGCTACTCTGGAGAGGACCTGCTAAGACTCCAGGCTCAGCCAGGCCAGAGAGGGGGCCTACAGATGGCGTTGCCCAGAGCCACACAGGGCCCTCCAGGGAACAGTTTTGGGGTCCGAGGGAGCAACTCCATCCCTTCCAACCCTCCTTGCTACCCTCAGGCCCCCATAAGGGAATTTTCTACAGCAGCTCTCAGGAGGAAGGAGCATGTCTCCGCTAATGGGGGTCTCGTGCCTTCCACAAGGGCCCCTCGACTGGAACACTGAGCTCAGCCTGCCATGATTTCTCCCTCCAGACCCTACCTTTCCAGGCTCACCCATCTCCCCTCCATCCCAAGTCCCTGTGGGTTCCCGCTCCCAGCACTTGCTAAGCACTCTCAGAGCCAAGTCTGCACAGGTCCCCATGTTAGCTTGGTGGCTGGCACTGTCCCCGGGGAGGTGCAGGACCGGGCCCTGGAGCCACTCACTCAGGATCACCCAGGACATGGGTGCTGGTGCCAGCAGCAGGAGCAACTCCACTTCCTGAGCACCCTTCCCACCCCGCCTGCAACCCGCGGAACTGATGCACTTCTGAGTCTTCAGGGGCTTGGAGGCCGCTGTCCTTGTCACAGATGCCGCCATGCTGGCTTCACATACTTTCTCTGTTTCAGGAAATAAAACTTTACAGACATAGCTGAGGTCCCCTCTCCCTCCCCGTACTCCCCTCTTCAAGGTCACCCCCACCCTACAGATGCAGGTCAAATGCTTTGGCTGTATATGGAAAGGTGTGTGTGGTGTGGACAGTGGGGGTCCTTGGTTTGGGTGTTTAAGACGTTAGCTCTCCTGCTTCTGGCCGTCTCCCAGGGCCCTGTTCCCTGCTCTGCCTGTACCCCAGGCCTGGGCTCGCCGCTCTGACCGAGGTCCATGCGCCCCCACGGCCAGACCTTTACCCAGGCTGTCCCTGCCCCAGATCACCTGCCTGGGAGCCCCCAGTCTGTAAGGTGGCAGGAGCATCGGCTCTGGGTCAAAGAGATTGTCAGGGTTACCTTGCCAGGTCCCTGCATCACCTGAGGATGAGCTTCCCTTCCCAGAGGTCCAGGGCTCGGCTCCCAACTCTGGTCTTTCCCAGGACGTTCTGATCATTGGGAGGTTGGGGATCCCCTGTCTGCAGAAACTCTGGGTGCGGCGCTCCACCGTCCTGGCCAGGGACCGTCCTCCTTGTGTGACCTCCTGTGGGCGTAGAGGCTCACTTCCTCATCCCGGGAAGGGAAGCTAGGCCCAGGTGACCTAGGCGAACCCATCAGCCTCTGGCCATGTCAGAGACTATGCCCATGCCCCCCCCGCACACACGTGCAGGGAAAGCTACCCAGTCCCGCCACCCAGATCCAACAATCCACACGGGAAGCCCGGATTTCCGGCTCAAATGAGTTAAGAGATGTCTGGGGCTCTGGCTGCTCCGGAAAAGCCACTAATTAATATGTCTCTTGTCTTGGTGCCCCAGACCCCTGTCCCATCACTGATCAGGTTACAGCGAGTGACAGCTCACGGCGAGTGACAGCTCGAAGGTGCTGCTTCTGGGGGGCTGGGGGTGAGTAGGGAGAACAGATTGCTCTGTGACCTGGGTCTGCCTTGCTGTGCCTCTGGGGACAGGCCTGGGGCAGGCAGGGTAGCTGGAGGCCCCCGCAGCACGGACATCTGCCTGGAGGGAGCTCTCATGTGAATTGGCCAGGCCCCGGTGCACACGGCAGGTCTGCCTTATGTATTGGCTAGGCACCCGCTGGCCAGCGGCCATCACTCGGCAGTGGGGATTGTCTAGTGACTCTAGGGGTCAGCAGGTTGAGGCTGTCTTTCCGTCCTCTTCTGAAATCCGCAGGCCTACTGTGCACCCTGTCCTGTGCTGCGCAGCTGGGACTGGGCACGCGGGTGGCATGGTCCCTGAGCTGGACTGCACTCCTGCGTGGGGGTAGGTGACTCACCCCCCACACTGTATCCAGTAAGAAATAACCCCCAAAAGGCATAATCATGCGCCCAGGAAAGACCTCAACCCCTGGGCAGGCCAACCAATGTAGCTGGACAGACTGGGTTCAAATCCACACTTCTCTGCCTGCCATGTAGACGGCCACTTCACCTTTCTGAGTCATGGCTCCTGGTCTATGAGGTGAGGGTTGTCACACTGCCATGAAGGGCTGCCATGAGCATGAGCAGAGAGAGTGTGGGAGGGAAGGACCAAAAGTGTCCCGGTGTTAGTCTTCAGCATGTCCCCCTCAGAACCTTTCCTCCACCACCCATATGGGGGCTGGTTTCCTTGCATAGATGGGAAACTGAGCCTCAGAGACCTCGAATTGGGTGGCCAAAGTCACAGTGGAGATGGGGGCGGGGCCTCTGGGAGCCGCTGGGTCTGCAGGCTCAGCAAACCCTCGCTGGACCCAGAAAGGCAGGCCAAGTCACCCCATTCTTCACGTATAGGGTCAGATGGCACAAAGAGGACACCTTGCCTGTGCACGGTTCATGGCCAGTGCAGGACGGGGCAGGGGTGATATGGAGGCCTGGCTGACCCCAATGCTCTCCATTCACGCATTCAACCCAAATCCAGTCCTGAGCCAGATGCTGGCATGAGCTGTTCCAACAAGGGTGAGTTGGGGAGGTGACAAGGCAGACTCTACTCACAGAGATGAGGTGGGAGGTGACCAAGTAGGAGTGGGTGGGCTTTGGTGTTGGGGGATGGGAGGGGTGAAGGGGTTGGCCCGAGACTAGCTTCCCAGCCTGGGAAGTGCCCTGGAGCTTCAGATGCTGAGTGTGTGACGCCAAGGCGAGCAGATAGGCGGGATGGGGCCAGGACCAGGACCCGGGAGGTCACCTTGGAAGAGGAGGGGAGTGGGAACTGGAGATCTGGAGCAGCAGGAAGATGGTGGGGGTGGGATGGGAGGTGTGCCTGAGGAGTGAGTGCTGAAGAGTGGGTGATAAAAGTGGTGACGCTTCCATCAAGGGTGAGGACAAAAGGAATAAGTGCCTCCATCAAGGAGAAGGGCTGCTACCTAGGACCAGGGGCCCTTCTGTGTGACCCAGGCTCCTCTCAGCCTGGAGGTTGCAGAGTCACCCCATCTTGTGTATAATGGAGGCTCAGGGTCCAGACGTGAGTATCAGTGAGTGAGAAGGAATGTGAATCACCTCTCTGAGCATCCCTTCTGCCACTTTTTGTTGGATTCAAGCAAGCTCCAAGCCTGTCCAGATTCTGGGAGAGACGTAGGTCTCCACCTCTCTATCTGAGAGGCCTCAATGAGTTTGTGAACGTGTTTTGAAGCCCCTCTCTGTCCTCTGACCTTGAATTATTTATGTTCCTCCCATGTGCAAATCCCACTCACCTCCTTCCACAACCCCCTGTCTCCCCTGTCATGGGTTCAGAGCCAGGGTCTCATGGAATTCATCCCAGGTGTGGGAGAGGCCTCACCTTGTGGTTCTGGCTCCCTTTCCATCTGAAGGCTAAATTAAAGAGACAATCACCTGTAACCTCCAACAGGAGGCATTCAAACAGTTTGGTACCCGGAGCCCAGGGAGGCCACGGCTCAGAGCACTTCTAAAGACCTGTCCCACTCATCTTCGCTGGGAGTTATTCTCCATGGCTGTTGGCTCCCCTCTGGGTGGTCCCCTGTCACCAGAAGAAGTGTTTGCAATTAGGTGACCTTACCAGCCTGCTTCTTGCCTGTAGTAGTTTAGGGTGCAAGGGCTTCTTGGGGTTTTCTTGCCAGCTCCATCCCTCATCATCCAAGCTGCTGTGTTTCAAAGGTGAAATCCTCTTTCAGACCTTGTGGGTTTCCTATAGTGGTTACTGACATTCAGTCTGTTATACCGGAGAAACAGCCACCACACATTCCTGTAAGAGCAGCTCTTCTGTCTTAAGATTCTTGAAGACTGTTCAAGCAAGAGGGTCAAGGGACACCTAGTAAGTTCTAAAAAGGGTTTTTGTCTGTGAGCATCTCCTTTAGATCTTTCTGAGCACTTAACAAAAGATCTTGCAACCCCATTCTGGATTTGATCTCTCTAAAGCCATTTTATTTTATATTTTAAAAAAGATTTTATTTATTTATTTATTTGACAGAGATGACAAGTAGGCAGAGAAGCAGGCAGAGAGAGAGAGAGGAGGAAGCAGGCTCCTTGCTGAGCAGAGAGCCGGACATGGGGCTCAATCCCAGAACCCTGGGACTATGACCCGAGCCGAAGGCAGAGGCCTTAACCCACTGAGCCATCCAGGTGCCCCTCTAATGCCATTTTAAAACTTAATGCATTTTAAAATTTGAAGACATTTTCACATGTGGACAGGCTGGGAATGAGAAATTCTTTTTTCAAATTCAGCAAGTCCTGGCTCCTTTACGTTTTCTCTAAATTTCTCTTAAAAATTGAACAGCTGGCCAGTCAGCTCTCATCTCTCTCCTCTTACATTTTAATCATAGACAGCAGAAGAAGAGAGGTGGTACTTTTGATGTTTTTCCTGGAAATCTTCATTAGACCAAGGGTCAGCAAATTATAGCCCAGGAGCCAAATCCAGCCGGCTGCCTGTTTTGTAAACAGAGTGTTATTGGAATGCAGCTACGCCTGTCTTTTCATGCCTTGTTGGCGGATGCTACAGACCTGCAGACCGGAGGAGTGGCAGCAGACACGTCTGGTCCTCAGTGCCTTACATATTTACCACGTGACCCCTACAGATTCTGGCAGCTAGATCACTGGGTTACTGGATGCCTTGTTTATTCTTCTTGTTGCTGGTGGCAGCTGCTTTCCTTGGGTCACTGCAGAGCACAGCTCCTTCTTCTACCCCAGAGCATTTTATCACTCTTTCTTTGGCTTCATGGGCAGTCTCTAGAAGGCCTCTTTACTTCCTGCTCCAGCCAGGACCAGACCTAATGCTCTGGATTTGTTAGGGCATCCAATCTCTGTCCTGTTCCCACATAAGAAACCACCCCAAAAGTAGGGGCACAAAACAATCTTTTTGGAAAGAGCCAGTGCAGGTGGCCCGTCTTCTTCTCCACCAAGTTGAGGGCTTCTGTCTTGAGGATCTGAATGACTCAGTGGCTGGGGGCTGGGATTCTCTGAAGACTTGTGGCTCCTGTGGTTGCTGCCTGGGCTGCAAAGACCAGGGCTGTTGACCAGAGCGCTCAGGCCTGGTCTCTCCACATAGCTGTGCTTTCTCCCAGTGTGGCTGCTGCAGGGAATGGAACATTCTTCATGCAGGTTAGGGCTCTTGGCACGTGCGTTCTGGTGAACAAAGTGGGAGTATCATCATCACACAGCCAGATTCAAGGTACCTGTGTGTGTGTGTGTATGTGCGTGCACACGTGTGTGGGTGTGTGGTCTATGACTCTGCCTCTTGATGCCAGGAGGTCCAAGAATTCACAGACAGATTTAAAGTTGTCTGTGAAAGCTGTTTAAAGCCCGATTCCCTTGTCTGTAAAATTCAGATGGTAATTCCTACCTTGTGAGCACAGTGCCTGGGGCTCAGTATATGCTCTGTGACTATTGGCTGTTATCCGTGTGATCATCCCAACATATGGTGGCAACACGTACCCATATTTGGTGTCTGTCACCGGGCCTGTCTGGCTTAAATGGGACCACATGCTCAAAGAGGTTGAAGCCACAGGAAACTGCTTTCCTGTATCCTTGCCGCACACCTGGCATGCACCAGGACTGATGAGAGCTGTCCCTGGGGGGTTGCTGCTCTTGTCTCCCCATCTTATTATGAGAGAGGTGCTGGCGGGTCTGCAGGCAGGATGGAACCCCGAGGAGTGGAGCCAGGCACACGTGCCCCATCCCGAGCCTGCTGGTGACTCATTCAGCTGCTCATCACCTGTGCATTCCAGTCTGTTCTCTGGAGGCCTACAACGTGCCAGGTCTCTCGTGCTGGGTGAGCAGACCAGCCAGGCCTTGTCCACATGGGGCTTCCCTTCTGGGGTTTTCACAGTAGATCATACCATTGCTTTGGGCTCTCTGTCCACCTTCCTGGAAGCCAGCCAGCCAGCCAAGCTGCTGCTGTGCTAACGTGTGTCCGTAGCCGTCCAGGAGACCCTATCTACTTCCTACCCACTGACTGTGGCTCAGGGGCAGATGGGCTTGAGCAGCAGTTTGGAAAGCTTTCCAGGCTTTTCTCTAGCCTTCTGGCCCTTTTTACCCACTGCCAGAAAAGCATGGCCCAAACTGGGCTTGTTGGTTCAGCCTGTCCCTGGAAAGTGTCCTCCCAGCTGAGCCACTGAGAATAAGTCAGCGTTCGAGCGTTCACAGCTTCAAACTGTGAAATCCGGGAGGTGGTTGTTACCAGTCAAAGCTGACAGATACAGTCTGGCTGACAATCCTGGGCATCCATTGACAGGTGCATGGTTAATGGTGAGTCAACATTGACCTAGAATCAGAGTTGCACATGGTCAGCAAACCAGTATTTCATACCATCAAAGAGTCAAATGACACTTCAGCTGTCACAACCCAAAGCAGGTGAGCAGAACCCAACCTGTTCTCCTCAATTCTCCAGTCTGCTCTGTTATTTCATTTTTCTCACCCCCTGCCACATAACTTTTCCAAAAGAGGAATTAGAGGGCTTATAGCATGAGGCATATTAAACAAACACAATAAAATCCAATTAGAAGCCACAATACTAGCATAAAAGAGAATGCCCTTATTATATTGTAAAGGACCAATGCTGCTGAGATACTTAAGCTTTTCTGGACTTTTGAGCTTCCTGGTGGCCAAGGAGAAAATGAATCGTGATCAAGTTTGCAATCTTTACCATGGGAATGGGGCAAGTATAGGACTTCCTTCCAAAGCTCTGTCAAGCAGCCAGTTGTAAAACGGTATTTTCCCTGGGGGTTGCTGTCTGACCGGGGCGGAGTGGTGGAATGAGGCGACAAACCATAGTCTTCGGTAGTGTGGTTGCTTTGTGTTCCACCCGCGGCCAATGTGAGGTTGGGCTTCAAAGCCAGCTACTTACATCTCCAAGCTCAAGTGGAAACAAGCCCTGGGATTATCTCTCCATTTGGGGTCAAAAGGCATGAATTTCAGCGGCAAAATGGTCCACGCTGCAATCTTTGTTTTCTGCATGAGCTGATAAACTCTGAGGCCAGGCCCACGGGGCCTCCCGCCGCATTGCCCATGAGCTTCGGTAAATCTTTTGACAGGAGTCATTGTCTGGGGCAGTGCCCCAAACGACTTCTCTAAACGGAGTTATTCATTTGGCTCTAATGGGAGGCCGGGCTGCCAGGCCCTGCTGATGGCCGCGATTTCACATTGAAGACCCATCTTGTCAGGGTATTTGTAGCCTGAATGTTGGCCGCTGGCGCAGCCAGCATTTGGGGTGCAGGCGGCGGGGTGGGGGTGGGCTGGCTCTTCTTAGGTCTGGGATATGCACTGAGGGCCTAGGCTTCCTGAAGAGGAAGGCAGACAGCAGAGCTGCTGTGGCTCCCCCCCACCCTCCCAGGAAAGGCTGCAACCAAGGCAGACCCGTGCTCTTTCTGAGTCAGGCAGATGCAGGTGGGGGCTCATCTGCTGAGCATGACTTGAGGACCCTGATTTCACCCCTTTGGTCTTAGCATTCTTGTATGTAACATGAGATTGAGATCACCTGCCCCACGGGGGCCCTGGCAGGGGTAAGGGGCACGACCGGTAGGGTTCTATCCCGGCACCGGGCACACAGCCAGGCCCATGGAGGCAGCCAGTAAAGGCTTGTCCCGCGGATAACTATGGGGAGCACACAGCTGCGAAGAGCCTGGCGTGGCTCCAGACCCCTGCGCTCTATCTCCACATGCTGGGTGGACGTATCATGCAGATTGACACTGGCTCGGGGCTTGAGGGGACAACAGCAGGGGGGGGGCACCCCCATCTCTGTCCCTGGAGATGCCGCGCCTCCAGGGCACTCCCCTGTAGGTCATCTCTGGATCAGTCTCACCTGTTTTGGGTCTCACCTGCTTTGGGAACATGCGATTGCCCTCCCATTCTTTGCCAGGTGCTGTTGGTGGGGGGACCTGCTTGTTTCTCTGCGTGGCGCAATGCAGTCCTGCTCACTGCCATTCGTGTTCCATTGGGCATGTAAACCACACTCTGGCTCTTGCACACCCACCTGTGCCAGGCTTCATGCCTGCCCTCCCAGCCCACCCTTCCCTCTGCTGACTCCCAGGTAGTGTCCCGAGGGGAGGCTGTAGGCAGCCAAGACCCCCACCCTGGTTCCCTTGGGACTACCCACGTGTTAGCCACGAAAGTCCTGCGTCCTGGCAAACCCCTTGGTCCCAAGCAAACCCAGATGAGCAGCCCCTCTAGAACAGTGGACGTTGTCTCCCTAGAGGCCGAGTGTGCATTCAGAGTGGGAGTGACACCGGGAGGACATGGGGAAGGGCTGCGTGTCAGGGAGGACATGGTCCAGGCGAGACTCCTGTGTGGATGCGTGGTCCTCCCAGCCCCCAGGCAAGGTCCACTGTCCCTGCAGGGCCTGGTTGCTCACCTGGGGGTGTGTTCCCTGCCCTACCCGGCCCTTCATGGTCCATGTGATGATAACAGGTCCCTGCCCCGCAGGTGTCCCAGGTGTGGCTGAGCCCTCTCGCCTGGGCTCACGGTTGGCACCTGCCTGGAGGCCTGGCTCCAGCTCCCATCTATATGGGTCAGGGGCGAGCAGACTACAGCTCCCAGGCCAAACCCCACCCGATGTCTGTTTTGTGCACCTGGCCTCTCGAGAATGGTTTTCTGTTTTTCAAAGGTTGAAAAGAGAAAAAGCAAAAGAAGAAAGTTTTGTGGCTTGAAAATTTTAGATGAAATATCAGTTTCTGTGTCTACAAATAAAGTTTTATTGGAACACAGACATGCCCCTTCACTCAGCCACTGTCTCTGGCAACTTTCCTGACGCAAGGGTGGAGGGAGGCTGTGTGGCCCTAGAGAGAAGAATGCTGGCTCTCTGGCCCTTTGCCCATGGTTTGCCAACTCCAGCTTGGTGCGTCATGGAAATAATAGTTTTGCTAATTATAGCTTTAAAAAAAATGGAATGCTTCACAGATTTGCATGGGTAGGGGCCATGCTAATTTTTTCTGTATGGTTCCAATTTTAGCATGTATGCTGCCAAAGTGAATGCTAGTGCTTCTTTTTTTTAAAAAAAACCTATAAAATTGGCAACTCTAAAAACATGTTTTGTGTGTTTTAAAAAATTGTGATGAAACACATTTAGCACAGTCTTTATTGTTGAGTCATCTGTGTGGGCATCATTCAGTGACATTAGATGTGTTCCTGGTATGCACCCACCACTGCCATTTTTATCCAAACCTTTCTCATCACCCCTGTAATGGTGGATTTTATGTGTCAGTGTGACTGAGCTGGGGGTGCCCAGATGTATGATTTGATTCTGGGAGCTTCTGGGGGGGGTGACTTTTGGATGAGTCAACATTTGAGTTAGTAGAGTGTGTAAAACATTGTTTTCTCCATGTGGGTGAGCCACATCTCATCAGTCGAGGACCTGAACATAACAAAAGACTGACCCTTCCCAAGGCGAGGGAACTCTTCTGCCTGGTGGCATTTAAAGTGGGACATGGGGTCTTTCTGGTTCTACTGCAGCTCCTGGTCTTCGGGTTCCAACTGGGACATTAGCTCTGTAGACTGGGTTTGCCAGCTTCTGTGATCCCGTTTGGAAATTCCTTACAGTAAATATCTATATCTGCTTCTCTCCAGAGCTTACGTATCTATCTTTAGTCTCAATATCTCCCATCGGTTCTGCTTCCCCGGAGAACCCTGTCCAGCCCAGCACCCCCCCCATAAATTCTGCCCCACTGACTGTACCTTCCCCCAACGCTGCCCCGAAATGAGCTCTGTTCTTTGGCTGATTTTCTCTTGGCTCATTCAGGGGAGAAGCAATCTGACATTCATTTGGAGAATTCTGAAGTCCAGCTTTTAACTCCAAAGGATGCTGTTTTATAAGGTCTCTTCGTTTCAAGGAAGCTCCCGTTCTCACAAAAGCGGTGTGAGCACGTTCCTGTGAGTCCATAGGGCCGGCTCTGGAGAGTGAGTTTCAAGCTGACATTGACCTTTTCTGGCCTCACTCATGCAAGCAGCTTCCCGCTTGGCTGCACGGCAGAGAGGGACTCGTGGGTCCTCCTGTCCCAGGGTGGGCAGGGTCCAGGATTCGGGACTCAGGTGTTTGCCAAAATGCAGGACTTTCAAAGCTAAAACATGGGCAGTCCCAGAGAAGCCGGGGTGATGTGGTGTTAGGCACCCTACGTGCCACCCACAGACTCCCCCTGCACCCCGACCTGTGCAGTCAGCTGGGGGAGGGATGTGCCCGGAGGGGAGGCGTCAAGCCTGGCCCAGCTAGGTACCCAAGCCTCTCTCACACTCCAGGTCACGGTATGCAGGGACCCAAGCCTGCCTTGGCCTGCGGCCCAGCACCTCACCACCACAGGACCTCCCCTGAATTCCAAACATCGTCCCTGCTCATGCTTGGCCGGACCTTACAGCAGGGTAGGCTGGACGGCATGCTGTCTCTGTCCAGCACCGAGGGTGTGACTGGGCCATGGAGCCAGTTGGGAGTTCTGGGGTAGCAACCTCAGTGGAAGGAGGCTGGGGTGGGGGCATCTGCAAACCAGGGGTTAGCTCTGAGGCCGAGTGGTTGGGGGCCCTGTGGTGCTCCTACACTCCCATTCATGGCACACTGCTGGGGCCCTTGGTTCTGTCCTTCATGGGCCTGGGAGCCACTTGAGGGCATGCCAGCGTTAGTTTCCAAAGTGTCCCATGTCCCACACGGGGGTGTGCATGGGTGGGGGAAGGAGTGAGGAAACCGGAGTGAAGGCCAGTGCCCCAGGAACCTGAGAGAACAAAGTCCACATCTAGAACAGGGGGCCATTGTGGGGTTTGGCCAGACTGCGGTGGGAACACCCCTAATTGTTCTGAGAAACCCGGAAGGCTTCCTGAAGGAAGTGGGAGCAAAATCGGGGGCGGGTCTCCGCGGGAAGTGCCCAGGCTCCGGTGACTCTCTCTGTCCCCATGTCTGTTGGGAGGCCTTGCCTGGGGGAAGTTTAACAGGACTAGGGCTGGGGCCCATCCAGTCAGGAGAGCTGGACCTCCTGCCAACCATGGGACGGACTTGGTGGAGACGTGGTGGCGTCACCGACTTAGGGAAGGCAAGAAGGTATGAACAGGCGGCCAAGAATGTGTCTCCTTGCTCCAAACACCATCCTGTGGGTTTATGGCGGGGGCTGTTTGCCCAAACCAGCTGAGGAAGGAAGCCTAATGAGTTTGCAAAGCTGCCGCTGGCCCAGCCCTGGGGGACGGTCAAGGGTCTCATGGAGGACATTACTGCAGGAGGAGCGTGGGGTCTTGGTTGCCCGGCTCTGTCTTCTGGGACATCCCCTGCGAGGTGACAGGTGCCCTCCTGTACGTCCACATGTATGTGCTGATGTAGCTGCTGCTAGGGCCCCGTTTCCTGCTTTCTGCTTTATAGGCGAGGAAACCGGGACCCAGAGAAGTGAGGTGTTTAAGGCTGCAGACGGCGTGGTGGGCTGGGCCTGGGGCTGGGTGCTCTGTGTCTATGAGCCGTGTCCCCTTTGGCCCCTGGGCCATGAGTGTGACCGAGCTTCACGCTCAGGTGGTCTGTTCTAAGTGTTTGTGTTGTTAATTCTGAGCCCGCCCGAGCAGCTGTGTGTGGATCTTTTCATGAGCCATTCTGGAGACCCATGGTACCAGGAGGCCACTTTTCCTAAAACATCGGACCTGCCCACAAATCCTCTACAGAGCTCTTCCTGGCCGCTGGCTCCCCGTGGACCCTCAGGCCCTGCTTCCCAGGCTAGTGGTGGCCACCCCGGTGCCCTTGACGGCATGTGGAGCATTGACCTGGAATGTCAATGTCACTAGTTTGCCAGCCCAAGATGGCGTTTCATTGTCATCTATTTGAATGTCCCTGGTTGTTGAAGGGAATCATTTTTCCATAGGCTTATGGGCCATTCCTTTTGCCCCTCTGGTGAAACAGCAATTTGTATCTTTTACCTATGTTTTTTATTATTGATTTGTAGGAACTCTATAGATTTGCTGCACAAAATCTTTTTTTTTTTTTTTTTAAGATTTTATTTATTTATTTATTTGACACAGAGAGAGAGACAGAGAGCGAGGGAACACAAGCAGGGGGAGTGGGAGAGGGAGAAGCAGGCTTCCCGTGGAGCAAGGAGCCTGATGCGGGGCTCGATCCCAGGACCGTGAGATCTTGATCTGAGCTGAAAGCAGACGCTTAATGACTGAGCCCCCCAGGGGCCCCAGCTGCATAAACTCTTCATCCATCACGAGAGCTGCCAGTACTTTCTCCCAGATTGTGGATTGACATCCGTGTTCTCTATGCTGTCTTTGATGAGGACGTATTTTTTTACATACTCTTCTGGCTGTCCTTTGGAGGTGCTCCCAGGGTTGGCCAGAGGCTCCGTCTTTCTCTCTCGATGTCCTGGCTTTGGACAATCTCAGGGGGTCCATGGCTTCAAGTGGCTGTTGTGGGTGGAATTTTGTCCCCAAAGAGACGTGTTTATATTCCAGCGCTAGTACCTGTGGTTGTGGTGTGATTTGGAAATAGGGTTTTGCTGATGTCACTGAGTGTACACATAGATGAGGTCACACTGGTAGATGTGAACGTGAAACCCAGCACCTCAGGTCCTTGCAAGAGGAGGAGAGACAGACAGACACACACCAGGAGAATGAGGTATGAGGACTCTGGGAGGGTGCCCTGTACTGACGCAGGCAGAGACGGGCTAATGTGTCTACGAGCCAGGGATCTCCAAGGGAGCCACCAAATGCCCAGAAGCCAGGAGAGGCAGAGGTGGGTCTCCTTCCCAGCCACAGAAGAAACCAGCCCTGTGACACCTTGGTTTCCCTTGCAGCCTCCAGAACTGGGAGAGAATAACTATTGTTTGAGCTGTTTGGCCTGTAACCATCCCCCTTTTCCGGGGACTCTGCTATAGTGACGGTCAGCATGTGCACAACTCCAAAAGGGACCGCAGACTCAGAGCCCCTTGGAGGGTGCAAACCATCCCAGCCTCAGCTCGGGGCCTCGAGGGCTTCTCAGACGGGGCACGCAAGGCTCTCCTGGCCCTTTCCTGGAGCACGGGACCCTTCACCCCGGGCTCATGGCTCTGCACATCTTGAGAAATGAGGCCACCGTGGAGGACGACTCTGCTGGGGCCGAACGGCATCCCTGGAGGAACCGAAGAGGCTGGCTGCTTTCTGCTCCTAGAGGAGCCGGGCTGGCAGAGGCTGGAGGGAGACAGCAGGGCTGGCCTGGTGGGAGGTGCTGAGCCCACCTGGGTCTGTTCACGGGGAGACTCCCTGCACTCAGGCCCTGCCCTGGCAGCTGGGGTGGGGACAGAAGGTCTGTGGCCCTTCCCCCCAACCTTTTCCCAGACACCTGGAGACTCAGATCTGAAGCTGGCCCAGATCCACCTGGGTGCAGCCTTCTGGGCCCACCCCCAGGTCAGCAAAACCAGCAGGGGGGCGAGAGTATAAGTCTTCAAGTTAGATACTCTATCATTGGCAGGAGGTGGAGACGGCCACACATTCTGTATTTATTGAGCACCTACTAAGCCCTAGTCTCCAGGATGCACAAGACACTGAGATGTGGCCCCAGCTCTAAAGCAGTCCCAGTTTCATGGTGGAGGCAGGCGGGTGGACCCCAGAGGTGGCCCATGCAGGGAGGAAAGGATGCAGGGGTGGTGGGAACCCAGAGGAGGCCCCCTGCCCACTGGGTGGCTGAGGTGACTTCCGGGCTGGGTTTTGTAAAAGGGACAGGGATTGATAGAGCAGAGGAAGGGAGTAGACAGGTCTCTAGGGGCAGAGGGAGGAGCTTCTGCAAAGTCTGGACAGTGGGTGACAGCAGACACCTTGAACTGAAGTGGGGAACTCAGTCATTCGAGTGTGTGTCTGTGTGTGTGCGTGCACGCATGCACATGTGTACACGCACATGCATGTGTGAGTGTGTGCACGTGCAAGAGCATCATGTGCATGCATGTGTGGGAGCATGCGTGTACATGCATGCACACATGTGTGACAGTGCTCATGTGCACATGTGAATATGTACACCATGCACATACATGTGTGTGCATGTGTAGGAGTGTGTGAGTATATGCGTGTGCACGCATGTGCATGTCTGAGACGTATGTGTGCACGTGTATGTGTGCACACATGTGCGCGTGCACATGTGAGAACATGTGTGCACATACACACGTGTGCATGTGTAGACACATGTGTACTTGTGTAGAAGTTCGTGTGTGCATGTGCACATGTGTGTGCATATGTGTGTGTTGTGTGCATGCAGTCAGTGGTTCCTGATGCATTTGGGAAGCAGGGTTCCCTTATGAAGGACCTTATGTACTAAGCTTAAGAATTTTAAGAATTCCCAAAAAACTGACAAAATTACAACCATTCATTTCCATGCTATGTGGCTCAGGGCAAACCTTCGCCCTTGCCCTGGGCCACGAGTTTCCCCTCTGGGCCCGGAACCAAGGCTGGGCCCCTGAAGCTCCAAGGCCCTACATGTCCAGCCCCTGGCCTGCAGGAGCAGGGATGGGAACCTGGCGGCAGCTGCTGCCCGGAAGCTTCTGAGGCCCAACCCCATGGAGGAGCGGCTGTCCGTCCTCCAGCACGCTGACGGTCAGCCCCGTGTGGCCAGAGCAGGGCGACAGGCCTGTTAGAACACCAATAGCAACCTCGCCTTTTAGTTCTGCAATTGGAGAGGGCAGCAGGGACTGGGGCCTCCCCAGGGACCTTGGTGACATTGATCCACCGGTGGCAAATGTCAGTGATCCAGGGTGAGGGGACTCAGCTGCCAGGCGGTCCGTCGGAAGAAGACGCAACAGCGGCACTTTGGAAAGGGTGGGAATAACCGGCCCCTGTGCAGAGCCAGAAATCTCAGCGTTTTCTCATTCCAGAGTTTCACATTGGACCAGGTACATACAAAAAGTGACTGATTTCCATGCTTTGTAATGCATAGAGCCTGCTGAGATGACCTGGGCTCCGAGCTAGGAGGCTGCTGCTCCAGTGCGAAGTTGAAGTTCGGGGTAGGAGATTGGCTGTGGGCAGCAGGTTGGGCAGGGAGCTGGCTGCAGCTTTGGGCTCCTCCTTTCTTCCTGCAGCCCCAGCCCCCACCTTCCCTCGAAACTGACTGTAGCCCTAGCCCCTGACAGCAGCCCCAGTCCCTGGATCACCCTGCTCCTGATGGCAGCATTAGCACCCCCCCTCCCCTGGAACTTGACTAGAGCCCCAGCCCCTGACGGCAGCCCCAGCCCCTGGATTTCCCCACTTCTGATGGCAGCCCCAGCTCCTGGATCGCCCTGTTCCTGATGGCAGCCCCAGCCCCTGCCTCCCTTGGAAGCTGACTATAGTCCCAGCCCCTGACTGCAGCCCCAATCCCTGGATCGCAGCCCAGACCACTGGCTCCCCAGAGTGCCAGAGAGTGGCCCTCTCCAGCCCTCCCAAATCTCTCTTCATCTCTGAATAAGGTATAGTCCTGATAGTGTGTGACAGCAAAGTTCAAATGGTGGGAATCCTGAACCCGAACCACCAGTCACTCAGCACCTGTGCTGGGGCATTCCAAGTTTCCGGAGGAAGCCACCCATCTTCGGGCACTTCTCTCTCTCTCCCAGCTCAGGCCCCAGGTTTGACCCTGTTGCAGGGACAGACAGTGAGGACAGACAGTCCTGGAGCCCTGGTTCCTCTGTTCCCACACTTTCATCAGAAGATGGGGTCTTGGGTGGAGGTCCTCAGATCCCAGGCTTAGGACATAGAGGGACCCAGGAAGAGAGAAGCGAGGGCCCCTCCATGGGGCTGACTGGCGAGTCTCATTGCATATGACCCCAGGTCATCATCTGTGACAAGGGGGTGAGTGTCAGTCCCGGGAAGGTGTGTGTGGCGCTGATGAAATGCCCCAGGGTCCAGCAGAGCTGAGTCTCCCTCCCCTTGTCCCAGCTTCTTGCTCTGCACCTGCCCCGCCTCCCTGGCCTTGTCCACCAGCCACGGTCGACTTCCTTCTGATGATCCCAGGCCCCTCGCACCCAGAAACCCACACCCCCTCAGGCTCTCTTCCGGGGAGCTGGGTGCCTTCCCCTGACCAAGTGCTCTGGTGTTTCTCTATTGTGTGTGGGGCTAAATACACTTAACAGAAAATTTGCCTTGTTAGCCCTATTTTTGTGTACGATTCAAGGGCAACACCTAACTCACAGGGTTGGGCAACCCTCTGTTTCCAAAAAGCTTGTGCCACTGAGGTCCTCGACCTTGACCTTGTGAAGGAGGATGAGGATGCTTGTGGCTCACTGGCTCAGACCCCGGATTGGAGGAGGCATCTGTGCCTTGACCTGCCCTTCCCTGGTGGGTCCTTGGCTGTGCAGACGGCATGGCGGCCTGCGGACCCCCATGTGTCCTGGACCCCACAGAAGTGTGATCGGGGCTGGTCTGGTTCTTCTCCCAGGACCTGGAGAACAGCCATGGCAACCACGCCTGGTTGTCCCCAGGACTTCGTTCTTCCCGTCCCAGCCACAGAACTTCCGGCTTGTAGCCGGTCACCGGCCAGTCCGATACACGGGCCACTGTGTAGCTGGGTGTGGCGTGGGACCTGGTTCCGCGGGTGAGATGGCAGTGGTGGGGCAGGGGCCACCTCCAACATGGAGGAGAGGTAGGCTGTCTCAGAAAGCATGCAGAGGAGGCAGCCAGGGACTGGGGACGTGCCGGAGGTGGGGCCGCCCCAGGGATGGAGTTCACACACATGCTTCTGTGTTCACTGAAAGCCTCTGGAGCTGATTGCGCCAGCAGCAGCCCATCTGTGCCTCGCCTGCCGCCCATCATCAGGTTTTATCCCATGAGCCGGGACCTCCTCCAGGGGCAATGGTCCTGATTTTCCTCTGTTCCTGCCGCCCCAGCCTGGAGGCTGGTGGGCACGTATTTGGTGGGTGATGAAGGCCCTGGGTCGGGTTTGGGTCAGGTGTCCACCTCCAGATGTCCTCTCGCGTGGTCTCAGGGCAGGTGGCTGCTGATGCGAGGGGAGTCGCCGCCTTGTGTGGGGCGGGAACCCGGCCGCCATCTCCCCAGGCCAACCAAAGCAGGTGCCGCGGCCCACCCAGCTGGCCCTTGCTGTGTTCATGCGGGGGCGACACACAAGGGATGCAAGAGCAGATGTGAGGAACTCCGTGACTGTGACACCACGTGGCGGGGTCTCCATGATGGCCGCGGAGGCCCTGGGAGCTGCAGCTCCATGTGGGTCCAGATCTTGGGTAGTCACACCTGCAAAGACCCTATTTCCAAATAAGGCCACGTTCTGAGGTTCTGAGTGGACATGATCTGGGGGATCCCGTTCACACCACCTGTCTCCCCATAGGTGATGGCTGTGTTCTGGAAAACCCTCCTTGGGATGAAGCCATGGGCAGGCACCCACATTCCAGGCTGGACTCTCCCTCCCGGCCTGGGGCCTTTCTGCCCAGGTCATGACCACTGTTCCCTGGTGTGCGTGAATTTCTTGACAAGCCTTCCTGGGACCCCCAGGGGCTTTGTTGGGGTCTAGAGCTGGGAAGTTCCATCCTCATGATCACCCTACATCCTAACTCTTGCCCCAAACCTCTGTCATGGCAGCAACACGATTTTCCAAATGAGGGAATGTGATAGAAACACTAGAGTTTGTACAATGCACAGGGTCTAGAACTCGAGTTTCTCCCTGTCGGCAGGAAATGGCCACATAGGCTTTTGGGGGACGGCTCTGGGACAGAAGCAAGGTCCTGTGGGGCCCCTGACGCCTGCCAGCCCTCTCACAGCCCTTCCTTCACAGCCCAGGAGAGCTTAGGTCGCATGCTGAGGCCACACCGGTGGGACCTGGCTTCGGGTGCCCCTCAGTCCCCTCCCCAGCTGCACCCACCATGGGGGCCCCCATGACAGTTCTTGAACAATGCTCATGATCTTTGATGTTGCCCTGCATCTCGGGGGCTGTGCCATGAAGGGTCAGGGGTAGAAAGGGAAGGGCCAGGCAGGGGTGATGAACTCTCAGAGTCTTTGAATTCTCGCCTGCAAGACAGGGGACAGAGATCTGGGCAGGAAAAGATGCACAACAGACGTGCCCTCCTCTGTAGAGCCTGGTGCCAGGTGTTGCAGCCCGAGGCCTGGAGGTGCTCCCTGAGCAAGACGCGGAAGGATGGCCCATGCGCTCTTGGCTGGTTCACACGGCACCCCCCGGGGCTCCTGAGGCCGGCACTGGATTCTGTGCAGAAGGGTGGGCTCTGGGCGGCACGCCGGCCTCTGTCCTCAGGCTGGTAGAGCTGTCCCTGTGTCCCCCGCTGACCCCAACAGGGTGCAGGCCTCCTGAGCAGTCCCTCCTCAGGATCGATAGCCAAGCTGATCAGCCGGCAATGTGACACTAATGGACGTGGAATTAAAACGTGAAGGCACATGTTAATCTGGACGGCCGTGGGGGCCTGGGCGGGGCAGGCAGGGGTGTGGGCGGGTGGCCCTTAATGGAGCCGTATTGACCAGGACACAGAGACCGCAGCCCGGCTTGGATGTCACTCGACAGCCCAGGAACTGGGGGGTTATGGATTTCAGTGTTTTATAGGTTTGGGTTTTTAAAAAAGTGACCTTTCTTTCTCCCCCAGATCAATAGAGTCTTTTTAGCTGTGTGTGTTCACTGATAGGCCATCAGTTCGGCCTCCAGGGAGGTTTGTAAATAACGGTGTTGGAAATATTAATATCTGATTGTCGCAAGGCCTCGGTGACACAGAGAGGGGCATGGCCCGGCCCTCGACCGCTTCCCCAAGCCTCTCACACGAGGAGCGATGAGCAGATGTGCCCTGGGCTGGCCTCTTCCTTGGATGAAGCTTGAAGTCTCTGAAAAGCCCACAGGTATCCTGTTTCTGTGGATTGCAGGTGGGGGCATTGACCTTCCTTCCTGCTGAAGGGCACGTGAAAGTTTGCACGGCCACCCCAGGAGGGAGGGGCTCCATTTCAAAGAGAAGGAAACTGAGGCTCAGGGATGTCCAGCCACGTGAGCAAGGCCACGAAGTGGGCAGATCCCAGCCCCTGCTGAAGGGCTCACTGCTGCACAGTCCATGTCTACAGAGAGGCCAGAATGACCAGCGCCCCTCATGGGCCAGGTTGAGAAACTCTCGACTTGGTGCACTTAGTGTCTGGCCAAGGTGGGGACAGACCCAAAGTGCCCTGCCCAAATACCCGCCCGCAAGGGCCTCCTTTGTCTCCCTGTCCTCGATGTACCTCTCCCATTACTCTGGAGGCAGTGACCAAAGCGAGGGCAATTCCTCCATGCAGCTCTCCTGGGCTGCATCCAAGCTGCCGCCCTGCCCTGCACGGAGCCTGGGTCTTGCCTCTGGGGGTCCTGCCCCAGACCTTCTTTCCTCTCCTCTTGCATGATCACATGGCCCAGGACCCAGCAGGGTCCTCCCCTCTGCCCATGTCTGTGCTGGTCACTGCCTCCCAGCACGACATGAAAACCGCAACAAAGCTCGGTGGGCAGTGGCCCCTGGGCTGGCTGGCCTTGGTCACACTCGCCCAGAGCCCAGCCCTCTCCGGGTCCCAAGTCTTTCCCCTGTCCCTGCCGTGGTCACTCTGCTCTTGTCAAGCCTCGGCACACGGTCTGACCCCCCTCAGAGCAACTTCGGCCAGCCTCCACCCGCTCTGCTCGTCAGGAGGACAGTGGCCCGGACAGGGGCCTGTTGGGGGCGGGTCCATGCCTGCAGCTCTTAGACTATGGCCACCCCAAGCCTGGGGCCCTCACTGTCCCTTCTGCAGGCCCTGCAGCACAGGCTCCCCACCCCACCCCCTTTGCAGCAGACTCTTCTCCTGACTGTGCCTTGGGCTCCCGCCCTCTTCAAGGCCAAGTTCTACCTCTGGAGTCCATTGTGGCCTCTGTGGGCAGCCAATCCCGACTGCCCTCCTCACACACACCTCCGACCTGCCTGTGAACCCCACCTGAGCTCTGCTCCCCAGTCACTCCCCAGTTAATTCTGGTCAAACGCAGAGATGAATTAATGAGCCCAAGCAGCCGGTGTGAGCTCCCTTCTGACCCCTTCATGGGACACCCCGCTTTTCAGAGGGCAGGCATGCCTCTCTTGGCTCAGGCAGTGATGGGCTTACTTCATGGTTCATGCCTTTGTCCAGGCATTTCTGCACATGGGGCGGTGATGTCAGGGAGGACCAGGGATAGCAGGTCCAGGCCAGGGCGCTGTGGGGTGGTCACTGAAATCCTCAAATGGATGATGACCGCCTGCTCCCCCAGGCCGAGCCCTCTGAGCACCTCCCTCCCTGGTCAGAAGTGTCAGAGGCAAACCGACAGAGGGGAGCAGTCACTGGGGTCTCCTAACTGGGCCCCTAGCAGGACGCAGCTGGCCGAACCCTGGCCGAAGGGGCATGGGGACGGTGGAGAAAGGGGATGGGAGGTGACCTGGGTCAGGCTCCACGCGGGGCCAGCCTCATCGAGCTTGGCCACCTCCCTGACCTGCGTGCATCGTAGGTGGACAGGGCGGGGGGCCCGGCTCCTCGAGTGCCTGGTGTAGAGCCTCAGATCGGACAGCATCTGGAACCGCGGCTGTGCCCCTCCGCGCAGATCCCCAGTGCTGGCGAGCCCACTCTGGAGCTGTCTCCCTCTGTGCTGAGGGCTCTGGGAGCTCCTTTCCGTGGCCACCCTGGGATTGCCCTCTACCCCCGAGGGCAGCTACCCCCACCGGCAGCGAAGTGAGCGAGAACATGTTCGACACTGAATAATTAATTTTCGTTCTGCAATAAAAATGTTGTCTATTGATTTACAACCCCTCCCGGCAATAAAGCTTTTCGATGGAAACCTGATTCTTAATTATCATCCCCAGGCCTGCCAGGAGGCGTGTCCAGCTGCCGTGGGAGCAGCTCAACTGTTCCCAGGCGTTTCGGGGCCCTGGGCCAGCTGCTGCTCCAGCCGCCCAGCTCTGTCCTTCCCCGGTGACTGTGCCGCCCCCTTGGCAGGTGCCCTCCACCCTCCAGCCTACAGGACCCAGCCTGGGCAGGAAGCAGGTCAGTGGGTGAACACCATAGCATGCCTCGGGGGGCAGGGACCACCCCAGGCAATCAGAGGAGCCGTTGTCGCCTATAGGGTGGATGGGGAATGTGAGGCCAGGGTGACAGCCAGGCCACTCCAGCCCAGGTGGAGCCAGCTTCCTACCACGGTGGCTGACTCTGGAGCCTGGCCCTAGCTCCGTCCTCGGCAAGGGAGACATAGGCTGCTGACAAGGGGGAGACAGCTGCAGTCATCCCCCATAGGTCTGGACCCAGAACATCCATTCCTGGCATCCTGTCCACCCCATCTTTCCCCTGCATAGCCTCTGGGCTCTGCCCTGAGTTAGGGTCCTCACACTTGAGTGGCCCCACCAGTGTGGCCCCACCGCCACTGGCAGGATCCAAGCTAATTCTGGTCCCCAGGTCTCCTGCTGGGGTCCCTGTAGGATTTCTGCCAACTGAGATCCCACATGATGCTCTTTTCTGCAGCTGGGTGACGTTCTATCACAGTAAAGCACAACAAGGTGACCTTCCCAAGAAGGGGTCTGGAAACGCACAGGTGAGGACCCGGTGCGTAGATTTCTTTCTCGAACCCCTTCCTCTCATCCACTGTTTCCCCCAGGATTTGTGGATGCCGTCCAGTCATTTCTCCCGACTCTGTGCTGGTCTGCCTTCTGAGCCTTGGGCCCCAGGAGCTCAGTGCACATCGCTGGGCTACATGTCCTGTCCGCAGAGCCACCTCTGTGGCAGATCCTGTTTGTGGTGGAGACCCAGGCGGTTGGTTAGTGGCTTCGGGCTGACCGAGTCCGAGGGGCTGGACCGGCAGCCGGCACCAGAGCCTGGCCTCTCACTGCACTCAGCAAACAGAATGAACGCATCATAAACACGAGGAGGACAGGCCTGTTGGGGAAGTGGGGAGTTTGGGCGCCCCTGTGCCATTTGATGCAGAGGCACCCCTGAGCCCCAGCACAGACGGGGCCATGCTGGGCTGGGAGAGGCCCACACGTGAGATGTGGTTGCTCCTGGAGGTCACTGGGATGCACAGAGATGGCCACTCATCACCTCGGGAGCTGTAAGGGTCATAGGCCCCGAGGCAGGACCTGAGACAGGCTGCAGCGGCAACAGTAGAAGATTCTGGATGAGTCACTGCCCCACTGGCTCTCCTTCCTGTCTGCTCCTGAGGGGTTTGGAGGCTTCCACTACTAACTCTGGCTTCCCCTGACAAACTGGGTTTCTTTGAGATGGAGATACCCTTGACCCGGCGGTGGAAGTCCCTTCCCGAGACATACACCCCGTGGGCTCTGTCCACTGAGCGTGCATTGCTACTGCTGCAGCGACACAGCACCAGGGCACCTGGTCAGTATGACATCACCAAAGGGGTCATGAGCCTCCTACCGCAGGGTCCACATCTCCCACATCACCAGGGCTGGTGCTTTGCAAGGAGGTGCTCAGTGAACGCTTGTGCTGGGAGATGCTCGGTGAATGCTTGCACTCAGGGGTTACCCGGTGAAAGCTTAGGGCAGGAATGAATGCATCAGTGAATGACTGAGTTCCCACTGGCACGTCACCCATCCATCAGGCCCCCGCACTGTCCTCTGGACCTCTCTTCCTCCATCCCTCTTGGCCACTCCCTTTCACCTCTCTGGTCCATCACATCTATGTGGGGACCAGTCGGCAGCAGTCTCTGGGGCCTCACAGATCATATGGAAGCGTTGCAGGCCAGGTAGTGACCGAGGACTGGCCACTGATGTGATGCTAACAGCAGAGCCTGGATTCCAGGGACTCAGACTTAAGGACCGAAAGGCAGCACTTTCTAGAATCGGTCCCGCCTTTTCCTGGACAAGTAAATGGAGGGAAGGCAGGCTGGGGGGAGATCAGGTGTTTCGTGTTGGACATATTCAGCGGGTGATGCCGCCAGATCCCCATCTTCATGTGGGGTCCACGGATGAGTGGGTGAACTTGGCCCAAGGTGTCAGAGTAGGGTCCAGGGAAACTAAGAATATGCACTGGCCAGAGCCGCGGTAGGGGTGAAGCTCTCTTGGGGTGGGTCCCAGGGAGAGAGAGGGGAGGGGAGGAGGGGAGGGACAGAGGGTGGAGCCACCTCAGGTGGGGTGGATCAGGGGGCACTGCTGGTCACCCTCACGCGGGTTCTGTGGCATGCTTGCAGGGTGGGGCGGGAAGTCAGGCAGAAAGGGGACAATTCAGGAGATGGGGTTTTGGGGGGCGTCTGCTGGAGCCAAGGGATGGAGCAGTGGGCCAAGCTGCCTGCAGTGGGCAACGCAGGGAGGGTCGGATGCAGCTGGCAGGTGCCCTCTGCCTGGTCCTCAACCCTGCCCCCACCAGGCATGTCACATGCTGACATGAAGGTTGTGGACGGCGATGCTGGCGGTCCCCTCCTGTCCCCACCCTGGGCCCAGCAGACTCAGGAGAGGGCAGTGGGATGGCTGATTCCAAGGCCCTCCCTCCCCACTGCCTTGCCTCCCTTTCCCTCTGGTTTGGCCGAAGGCCCTGCTCTGCCTCAGGACCTTGGCATTCTCTGCATTCCCTTTTGATCTTGAGCCTCCACCTGCTCCCCAAGTTGTCCATACAACATGAGACTCTATGGCCCACCCTAGAGGGCATGTGGCCATGGCCTGCAGGGCAGCGTGGGGCTGGCACACAGTAGGAGTGCAATCACCACCCGCCCCCCCTCCCCTCACAGCCCTGCCCCGCAGCGGGTTCTCAAGTCATCCACGTCTCCTGAAACACGCCTGGCGTAACCTGACCTGTCTACTTTCTGACCATTTAGCAAATGACTTGTATTCACCTTTGCCTGGTGCTCATGCTGGGAGAGGGGCCTAATGGGGGCAATTATAGGATTTTCATCACCCTTGGTGAAGCCTAGGTGGGACCTTCAGCGGCTGCTGACCCCCTGCCTTGCTCAGCGGGGGAGCTGTCTGGCCCCCGGGTGTCAGCACACAAGAGGGGAGAGTCACACACTGCGCTGAAGCCCAGCACACTCATCCCATGGTGCCCCTGGTTCAGGAGGCAGGACCCCCACAGTGGGCCCTGGCAGCCTGTTCTAACTTCCTGCCTGGTGGGGCTGGGCCATGTACCAGGTCCTGTCCTGGGTGCGGGGGCTGGGGACTGCATGCATGGAAGGGAGCCAGGGATGGCACCCCTCCAGTGTTGCCACCTGTGTGTTCCCAACGCCACTGTCACAAGCAACGGTACAGAGAGGGCCGTCCCCCAGACCCCAGGCTCTCAGCCAATCACCATTCCCACTTCCCTGTGAGCACCACTAAGCAGAGAGGACTGTTCCCACGCGGGCTTGGGGCACTGAAGCAGGAGGGGTGACTGGCCACTTCCCAGGACCCCAAGCACTGTGTTTGTGGCCGGCTGGGGCAGTCACAAGCAAGCTCTCACATCTACTCACCCTTCCAGGTGAGAGGAGGAGCCCCATGCAGGATAAAGAGGGAGGGATGAGGGATAAGGGCTGGGGCTGGCAAGACCCCTTCCTGGCTGGAGGCTGGGGGCTTGTGGTTCTCTGTAGATGGGGCAAACTTGGCCCCTCTCCTGCCAGCTAGAAGCTCCCCTGATCTGAGTGCTCCCCTGGGCTGAGTGCTCCTCTGGACAGAGTCGTCCCCTGGGCCAGAGTGGTCCCCTGGGCCAGAATGCTTCCCTGGGCAACGTGCTCCCCTGGGCAGAGTGCTTCCCTGGGCTGAATGCTCCCTTGAGCTGAGTACCCGCTGGGCCAGAGTGTTCCCTTGGGCTGAGTACTCCCCTGGGCTGAGTGCTCCCCTGGGCCAGAGTGTTCCCGTGGGCCAGAATGCTCCCCTGGGCTGAATGCTCCCCTGGGCAGAGTGCTCCCCTGGGCAGAGTGCTACCCTGAGCTGAGTACCCACCGGGCAGAGTGTTCCCCTGGCCTGAGTGCTCCCCTGGGCTGAGTACCCTCTTGGGCAGAGTGCTCCCCTAGGCCAGCAGTATCCCTGCGGCTTCCCATCACCTAACTTTCAGGAGTACTCCTCCTAACAGGGGTTGCCACCATCCCAGAGTCATGAGGTACACTGCCCGAGTGCTATGGAATGGCAGGCCCAGGACCATCCCTGGCCCCAGCACACAGGAGACACTCGGTAAGCAGCTTCTGAGGTCTGCACTTGGCAGCAGGGAGAGCATGCCTGCTCATCCCTGCAAGTCTCCACCAGCTGCATCCAGCCAGCAGCTGCAGGGGTGCTCTGGGTGCTTCTCAGACCAGCCTCCAGGGGCCAGAGGGCTGGGGAAGGGAGGCGAGGGCTCTGAGGGGCCTGTAGGGGCCATGGCATGGGTGACCACTCATGGGCTCTTAGGGAGGGAACAAGCGTGCCTGTGAGAAGCTGGGAGCCAACAGCCCTGGTCTTGGGGAGCCTGTACCATGTGGTGGGTCCAGCAGCTGGGGACAGGTGGGAAGAGGGGTCCATCCTGGAGGAGGGGATGGATTTCATCAGGCGGGCCCAGCTCAGTCAAGACCCAGAGAAGTGAATGGATGGGACTGGCCCCCTGGGGCCTGGAAACAAGGAGAGGGGAAGGGACCAGCCCTGCTGGCTGTGAGGGAGCCCTGAGCTTCGTCCCTAGTGCCTGACAGACACCATGATGGGCTGAGATGTGGGTCCCAGCCCTGCCCAGGCTCCCTGCCTCCATTGCCATTGGGAGAATGGGTGAACGTGGCTGCTGGCAGGGCCCTCCTGCTGGAAACTGAGGTTCAAGGGTTGGAGGGAAGTGTCTGGGGTCACAGAGAGCCGTGCTGGGGCTCACACCATGCTAGGTCATTTCCCTGGAGGATCTCACAGCAACTTCACACCTACTCTTGCCTGGGGGATTAGGGTCCACTTAGCAGACAGACAAAGGGAGGGATGAAACAATGACCAAGGGTCATGCTGAGGTCCTGTGGCCAGGTGGTGGGGAGCTGGGGAATGAACCAGGGGTCTGCCCCAGAACGTCCACCTCACGTGTCCCAGGCGGGCACCAGAGACTGGTGCAAGCACTGGGAGACAGTGATGGACTGGCCGGGGCAGGGACAGGGGCACCAGCTGGGGGGTTCCCAGGAGAATCACAAATGCTCTAAGACTCAGAAGGGTAGAGATGATGGCGGTCTGGGCTGCCTCCCTTGGAGCTGGTAGGGACCCCGCCGCCTCTGCCAGGCAGCACGGCTCATGGAGGTCTCCTGGCCTGGAGGGGCTCCCTTCAGGAGAGGAGGGAGGGGGTCTCCGCGAGAGCCCAGAGAAGTGCTCCACTCTGGGTCTGCAGAGGACGGAGGAAGAGAGGTGCCTCCAGAGGCCACGCCAATGAATGGATGAACAATCATAAAGTGCTTTGCCTCCCAGTGCAGACCCTGGGGGGAGGGATTCGACAAAGGAAGGGGGTGCGTCGCATCCCTTCCCTGTGTCCCCCTCTGTAGGCCTGCTCCCACTCCTGACCCCAGTGCTTGTCACAAGTGCCCCAATGTGCGGCCATGGATGCTATAGGCTGGGCTCCCAGATGACCAGCTGGTGTCCAGCTCCCCGTCCCAGCGTCCTGAGGCTGCTTCCGGCTTGGTTCCTAACAGGGGCTGTGAGGTTTGCCTGCTAAAGGGAAGGAGGGCGGGGTGGAGGGACCCACACCTGGAGCTTCACCTTGCCGGTGCCCGCAGGGGAGGGGTTTGCGGACCAATGCATGGTCAGAAGCAGCACCCATGAGGCCTGTCGTGGGTCTGTGGACACTGTGCATCCCATGCAGGACAGGCCAGCCATACGGGGCACGCTCATGGTGGGGCAAACAAAGGCAGAGAGGGGTGCTCCCATGAACGGTGCCGGGGTTTTCTGCTCTCAGGAGCCCCTTGGTGCCCCGGGAGGGCTGAGAGGAGTTAAGTGACTTGCCCGCAATCCCCAGGGCCGCCCTGGCAAGGGCCAGCCGTGGCTCCCAGGCCTGTTTCCAGAGCTCACTCACGGATGGATCCGTCTCCAAGGGATGGTAATGAAGTCATGCTGGTGTGACACGGCTCTTGTCGCCTGAGAGTGTCTAAGTGCTTTATGAACAATTAATCGGCTCCGGCCCACTCCAGGGGCTGAGCACAATAACCCAGAGGGCCCCAGCGCCAGGAGCTGGCACTTCCAAACCACAGGGGCCAGGCTTTCCGGATACAAAAGCTTCGAGCCACAGCAGTTTGGAAGAATAGGCACAAAGGGGCGGGAATCACAGGGGAAGAGAGGTGTGTGCCTAACAGGTCTGGGAATCCTACACAAAAAGTCCTCCCGCCCTCCACCTGGTCTTTCAGCACCCCTGGGTCCTCGCTTACCCACCCCCCCCAGCCCTTTGGGGGGGGGAATGGACGAAACAACGTAGATCCCGCACCTGGCATAGGCCATGCACAATGGTATACAGCAGGTGCTCAAGAAATAGTAACTACTGTGGAACAGTGATGTAAGATCCTGAAGTCACAGACTCAGAACCCTGGGCGGTCTCCCTCCGTAGGTGACTGCCCATCAGTTTATGTCTGAGCTTGACCTGGACAGAGCCCTGTGAGTCACTGCTCTTCCCCGCGGGAACTGTGCACACAATAGGCTTTTAATCCATGTTGGTAGAATGCCCAAATTTCAGATTCATGGACTCATGAGCTCCTGGGGGAGAACAGACCTTCTTGGAGGCCACGCAGGTGGGGCGATGCCCAGTTGTGCACTTGCTTGCGTGCTTCCCCTGACCAGGAGCTCACTACCTGTCAGAGCTGTTATGGCCTTCATGCCTTCCAGCTCCCTACATCCCATAACCACTGGCTAAACACAGTTCTGGATGTTTATAGATGTGTGTTTATGGCTGTGTGCCGGACACACCTGAGATGAGGAAGCCAAGAAAGAAGGAGGTCCCGGGACAGGCTCACCGCTGGGAAGTCGTGCAGGAGCCAAAACCCAAACGGCAAGACCTCACACGGCTTCCCTATCTGCAAACCACACAGCAGGAGGAACATTCTGGATCAAATGGCAGGAAGGTTTCAGAGCTCCATCCTCACTGCTCCCAGATGATGACAGCAGCTCACATGGCCTTGCTTCCCGGTGTGGTTCGCCCGCTCTGGCCCACAGCCCCTGCACCTCTGCATCCAGGAGTCCATCCCATGGGGCTCTGTCACCTGCTACCAGCCTGTCTCCACCACCTGCCGTGAGCACCGTGTGACAGGATCCCCCTCCCCCTCTGTCTCCAGTGTCCCTCACAGGCTCCCTCCCCAACTGGGTGCTCAGTACATTCTTGCCTAAAGAAGAAGAGAGCTCCCAAGTTACAAACCTCACTCCTCCTACATCTAGATAACTGGGACCCAGGAGCAAAGGGGGCAGCCCAGGAGAGAGCCCTCCATTCCCCACTGGCTGCTCTGCCCTCGACACCACACCCTGTACTCCTTGAAGACAAGTTTGAGCTTTTCCTGGAGTCTCCACCAGAGCGTGGGAAGGGGCATATGCCCCAGGCCTCCCACTCTGTTTGGTGCCTACTGTGTACTCACCCCTTGTCTGCGGAGGAAGTCGCTGGGAGCATGGCTAACCTCTGCGGACACCCCGGTCACTGCCTGGCTCGATTGCCTTATGTACCTCAATTTCCCTGAGCTCAGAGCAGCCCTGTCATTCGTTGTTCCCATCTTGCAGATGAGGAAACTGAGGCACAGAGAGGTTAGGCCACGCCCAGACTCACAGGGCTACTGGGTCCCACCTAGGCTTTCAACCCCACACTCTGGCTAGAAAGCCCCTGTTCTTGACCTCTGTGTTCTCACTCCCTCCCTTGCTCCCTCCCTGCGTCCGCCTGGGAAGCCTGAGGACCTTCTCCAGTTTATGAATCTGGCTCTTCTTTCAAAGATGAAATTATCTCGTGCAATTCTAAAGATGAGTATTTGGGGGAAAAAAATCACAAAACAGGGTGGAGAAACAGACCCAATGATTCTCTAGTTGATGGAAAACCTATTTCCAGCAGCCTAATAACAGGTCAAAAAGCCTTCAAAATTTGGAATTAAAACTTGCCTTCTGGCAACATCTGCCCTCTGCTCTGTGCAGCCCACACTTTGGCAAAGTGGCACCCCTGCCTTCAGCCGCGGCCGGGCCAGGCTGGCAGGAGCAGGTGGCGGTGCAGCAGCTGGCAGTGGCTTCCAGATGAGGGGCTGGTTGGGGCTCCCCGGCCACACACCAGCCCAGGGGTCGGGGTTGTCCCATGTACGGCACTGGAGGGGAGGATACATGGATATCAAGTGAGGTGTTGCGTGCCTAGTACACGGCAGGTCTTCGGACAGACTCAGAAGGATGTCTAGAGGCTTTCGTGTCATTCTGTGCCGGGCGCACGCAGGACGCTCAGGACCGTCACTAGGATACACAGCCTGCAGGGAGGGGCTGGCGACCCACAGAGGAAGAGCAGGATGGTCCGAAAGGTCCCAGGAGAACCTCAAGCCCTCCAGAGGTCAGAGGAGGAGAAAGATTCCGGAGGAGAAGGGTGAGGGCCAGGCCTGGGGAGAGCAAACGGATGCACACGGTGCTGGGAGACTAGGCTTGCTTGGCCGCCGTGGCACAAGGCTGTTTACACAGTGTTGGCTCCCAGGCCCAAGATCATGGTGTGGGCAGGGCCAGCTTCCTCTAAGGCCTCCCCTTGGCTTGTATGTGTCTGGCCTGCACACTCTTCTCGCAGAACCCCTGCCCGGCGTCGCGACCCGGCCTAGCCTGGAGAGGTGCCTAGAACTCACTGGCCTGGCTCCCTCATTTTACGTCCTGAGAGGACCCCCTGTTCCTCCCCGTGACTGGAATGGCATTTTCCAGTCACGGAACACGATATGCAGAATATAAGCTAACACGAGCATACCTGTGTCTGACGATGGCCGGGAGAGCCACGACCCAGTGGTCTCCCCAACCTGTGGCGCTTTCGACCTCTGGACTCCTTGACTATCCTCCTGACCCAGTTCCCCTGTGACCCCCACTGGGGTCCCACTTCCGAGCCAAGGGTCTCCCTTAACCTGGAATCGGGGGTTCCCAGCCCACCTGGTGGGTAGCACAGACCGACGGGGCGGGGTGTCAGCGTGCGGCTGAGCCCCAGAGCCAGGCCAGGGCAGAGGGGTGTGGGGCACTTGTACCCATCATCAGCCTGGGCATGCCGCCACGGCAAGCTGTGCAGGAAGGCAGAAACACCGGGCATGGTCTGGCTGGAGTTGGAGTGCCGGGGGGTGTTTAGGGTCCCCTGTTTGGCAATGTGGGGCCTGGAGACAGGCGCTGGGAGGAGGCCGTGGTGGTCCCAGTCCTGGTCTTGTGCCTCTGGCTGCTGACTTCCTGCATCATAGTTTGGGTGTAGATGCGGGGACCCCAGCCCGTCTGGCATGATGGATCTGTCCATCCCTGATGCCTCCATCAGGTGCCTGACGTTCTGAGCCGGGGACAGAGAAGGGAGCAGGGACAGGGATGCAAGACCACGCCTGGAATCAGGGAGGAGGGCTGATTCATCCTGTCATTCCGCCGACCAAGACCTACTGATGCCTCTTGTGTCCAGATGCCTTCCTCGGTGGCCCCGGACATGGCTGTGAACGCAGAGGCGCTGCCCTGGGGGAGCTGGCCTGCAGGGGAGGGGACAATCAGGAAACCCGCAAGAGTTGCCTAGCCTGCTGTGTGGCGTGTGAAATATACGCAGGCAGGGGGGACGTGAAGGGGGTGGGGGGGCGGGGGGTGCATCGTGAGGGTATGGTGGGAGGTGAGGAGTGGGTGTAGGGGTGAGGGGGTGCGTGCAGGAGCTGACGTTGACAGCCCTTGGGTTCAAGTAAGGGCTTTGGGATTTATTCTGAGCAGAAAGAGAAACCAGGAAGCATGAGCAGGAGTAAAGCGTGACCAGCTCTGTGTGACGAGGCCACGTCGAGTGTGGTGGGATCTCAAGCACGAAGGACTGAGAGGATTTGACAAGATTTACAAGTGGCTTTAGCAACGGCTCTGATTTACTGTACTAATATTCCAGGGGCCGTTTAAGTGCTTGGGAAGGTCTCCGAGTTTGGTCTATAGGAATGCCCCAAAGGGCATTTGGAATTCTTGGAAGACCAGTAAAGCAACCTAGAAATACTAACTTACAAATGCAATTTGAAAAATCTAATTAACGTGTTTGTGGGGTGGGCTACTTGTTCATGTGGGCTCAGTGTGCCCGCTTTGAGGGACTCAGATACTAATTAGGAGACACATGAAAGCTCTCTTTGCTATTCAGCAAGCCAGCTTTGTAGGAAATGTAATGAGGTTTTCACCAGTTTGGAGGGTGATGGCTTTTTGAATATATGACTTCAATGTGAACTTTAATAAGTTCCAGATTAATCAAAACCCCAAGAAATGGTAAATGACCGTCCTACCAGTAAAGTCCTCCACCTCAGGCTCTCCGGGGCCCCAGGGATAGACGCAGCGGCGGTGCCGGGCGGGTGGGCTGGTCCCGGGCTGGACTCCGCAGGTTCCGTAGAAGGGTGTGGGCGCCGCGAAGGGAAGGCTGGCTGGGAGAGAGAAGAGGTGGGAACAGCAGCGCAAGAGACCTGAGGGGCGGGGGCAGCGTGCCAGTGTGCGGCGAGGAGCAGCTGGCAGGTATGAGGACGGACTGGATCCTTCGGGGAGGAGGGAGCCAGAGCTGAGGCCTGGGTGTGGCCTTGAGCCCATGGGCCTGGCTTCAAATATCACTCTATCCCTCTGGGCCGTGTTCGGGCAGGTCCCTGGCCTCTGGGCCAGGGCTCCTCCTCCGCCATGCTTCCCTGCTGTCCTCTGGGCTGGGAGGGCCAAGGGCAGGGACCACAGCTGTCTTGAGCCCTGCTGCATCCATCCCCAGCACCCGTCACCTGTAGGGGCTGACTGAATGGGTCAATGAACCCAACAGGCAGAGGAAGACCCGCCCTGCACGGCTGCCCAGTGTGAACAGACAAGTGGTGGCCAGCACCATGACGCCCGGCGTGGGACACACTCCACACTCTCTCCTCCTCTTCTCTGGTCAAGGGAGTTCCCCTGTGATCAGCCGGGCATCACGGGCAAACTGGACAGGCAACTGCTGCCATGTGGCCAAGCACATCCTGGCCTGGGTGTTGGTGGGGTGGGGGCAGGTAGGCGGGGGGCTCCTGCTCCCCGGGCCTTGCTGCACCTCTGGGGCCCGAGTAGCTCAGGCTCGCCGTGCCCACCTCTCTTCCTGATGGCCTCTTTGGCAAGCGGCCGGAAATGACAGTGGGGCCCGTTGCTCACTGGAGACCAGCCTCCCTGTGCTGAAGAGCACAGCTGCGGGATGACTGCTGTCACTGGTGAAAAGTGATGGCTCGGGCAGCCTTGTCATGCATGCTGTTAGGTCAGGTCTGACCTGCCTCGGATAGTCCTGTGCCACTCTGGGCCAGGACAGACATGATGCCAGGTGACCAAGTGGCCATGGGACTGCGGGAGAGCTCGTTGTGCGTGAGGCTCTGAGTCCGGGCTCACACACACAGCCAATCATCAGTAAATAGTCGTTTCACTGTAACCATGGTCACATCAGCTCTGTCTGGTCCTTCTGGCCACATGTGGGAAACTCTTCTCTAGAGCAGGACACAACTGTCTCATCTCGGGCCCAGCCTGACTCACCTGGACAGTTGACCTAGATGTCATCGAGGACTGTGTCCCATTGGGGCAGAATGACGGAATGGCAACATGGCAGCGTGGGGCTGGGTGTGTCCTCTGGGTCCTCTGAGCAACTGGACCCCTTACTGAAGAGTGGAACGGACAGCCCGGGACTTGTTCAGGCGGCCCTCCCGCAGAGGGGCCCAGAGATGCTGTCGCCTTCCCCAAGCTTCTCCTGCTCCGCACCGCTGATATCCGAGGGTGGGAGCTCCTTCATGGCAGGGGTGGTTCTGTGTGTTCTAGGACGTCGAGCAGCACCCCAGGCTCTGTCCATCAAATGCCAGGAGTAACCCCAGCCGTGACAACCAGGAATGGGTCCAGCATTGCCCAGTGTCCCCAGGGACGGTCGCCCGGCATGAGAACCACTGCTCTGAGGAATGCATGAACTGGGGGTGGGTCCAGAAATGAGATTCTGGGTGAGGTGGGCTCACGCATCCTCTCCCTTCTAGGGAAAGAGGGAGACAGCCCATTTTATGGGGGACTCCAGGCCCAGCTGGAGGGTGGTGGTGGAGGTGGGAAGGCAGAAATCAACACTAACACAGGGCAGCTTTCTAGAAAGGATGAATGCAAAGGAGATACTTAGCTCCTTCGTGGGTGTTCCGCCTGAGACAGGTGTCTCCCTGAGACAGGTGTTCCGCCTGAGACAGGTGTCTCCCTGAGACAGGTGTTCAGCCTGAGACAGGAAGACCCACCCTGCACGGGCATGGCCAGCAGAGACTTTGGTGCCAGCTTATTTGAAGTCTGAGTGGCAACCCAGCGAGTCCGAATGGCCCACAGACCCCAGCAGACCCCAGCCTCTTGGCCTTGGATTTAAAAAGGCGAGAATTCCCAGACGGGGCGGATCGATCTCATTTCCTTGAGAGCACATTATCTTCACACGGCCTCGTGTTAATGCGCACGGGCTAATTTCCCTCATCCCAGCTGTGGACCCCAGTACCCGAGCCCTCCACTCTAGCCTGTGGGAAGGAGCTCATCTAGGGAAGAGGCCACGTCTCTGGAGGGGACTGGTCACGTCTCCAAAGTGCTCAGAAGTGTTCAATTGCTCCCCGAGGACTCTGGCTTCCCTCCTAAGTGTCACAGGACCCCACAGGACCCCCGTCATGTCAGCAACAAGTCTGCCAAATGCCCGCAGCTGAGCACTGAGGTCCTCAGCTTCCGGAATGTCAGGCAGCCCCTCAACCCCGGCGTGGAGAGGAGGCTGCCTGGTGTGCAGGTCTGGAAGGCTGTGGGCTTCACAGGCCACGGCCCCGGCTCAGAACACCCCCACTGCGCTAAACGATCCTAGGGTCAGACCAGGGCCCTTGGCCTCAGCTCCTACCACCGCTTCCTCATCCACACGGGCCTCCGGGCTGCACCCTGAACCTCCACACACTTCATTTTCCACCCGGGGACTTGGTCCTCTCCCCACCACTGTCTGGAACATTCCACCCAGGACCTGAAGTGTCTGGCTACTTGTCATTGTTCTATCACCGGCAGGCCTTCTGTGACCACCCCCCCTACTCCTCGCCACACGAGAGCATGAGGCCACCTGAGTGGCCCTGGGCTCCATGCAGGGCCTGGAGAAGGACAGCTATTGTATTTTCTTTGTCTTGTACAATTATGACAAAAAGGTGGACAGTTTTACGTGTTGAATTCATATAACGCTGCCAGTAACATTTCCTCCGCATTCAAGAGAAATCCGAGCGTAGGACACTTGAGAAGGAATGTGAACATTTTCCTCCTGTGTTTTGTGCCTAAGCTGGCTGTGAGGCACTGTTGAAGGGGTCCCTGGACACCTCCTTGCACTGCGGATCACAATAAGGAGTCACCCACCCAGCTCACCGTCCCGAGTGAAACTGTGCTTCTACTCTCTTGAGCTGCAGGATGGGCTGTGGTGGCCACCCCAAGGCACATCCCTGCAGTGCCATCATCTGTGCCTCTACGCCCGCCCCACCCCCACAGGGCGACGAGTGTGTCTGGGGACCCGTGTCACCCCCCAAACCCATGTCGCTTCAGGCCCTGGGCAGCATGCTGGCAGGGTCTACACTCAGGGCTTGGGTAGTGTTGCTGGTGTGGACTGGCACCGACTCTCCCAACCCAAGGGGGACTCTAGAGTCTGTTCTGAACGGGTGGGGTGCATGCCCAGTATCTGCACACACAGGGGTTGGGGCTTTTGGGTGAACTCGGCGGGCTGGGCCACAGATGGGCAGGAGACTGGCCTGGCCAGCCGCATCTAGTGGGCACATCGCATCATGAGGGAGAAGCTCAGAGGATTGGCTGGGGCCCCAGAAGGCCGAGGGGTGGGCTCTAAAGGGAGGTGGGAGCAGAGGCAACCGTTAATCACCAGATGTGGCCCAATTAATGGGGTCGGGAAGGGGCCATGGAGGGTCTCTGGGGAGGGCTGCAGCTGGGTCTGAGCTGGGCAAGTCTGGTCCTCCCGGTATGCTGGCCCCGGCCTTGGACTGGCTGGCAGGTCTGTGCAGAGGTTTGCTCCAGGACCCTGCTCGTGGAGGCTTCCCTCCTTTGGTCCACCTGCCCATGTCCCTCCTATCCGGGGAGGCTGCAAGCCTGGGTTACTGCCTGGAGGGAAAGGCACACTTGTAGGAATTGTGGAGCAGCTCGTGGAGCAGGACCAGCGGCAGAGTGAGTCTGATCCCTGCAGAGCCTCACTTGCTCTGGACCAGAATGGATAGATGTGGCTTTCAGGGCCAGGGTAGGAAGGAGCAGGCCCTGGCCAGACTGGAACCAGGGCCTTCCCTGCCTCAGCCGACCTCAGGGGCCCTTCTGGCCCTTCTGGCCCTTCCAGATGGCTGTGGGGCTAGCCACAACGTCGTGCCCTGATGGCCCAAATCCACAGAAAACAGAGGCCTTCGGTCTCTCCACAGCTGTAGAGAAAAGGCCAGAGCAAGCTTCTGACTAGCCTATCCAGGTCACGTGTCCTTTCTGGCCAGGTGTGTGGGAAGCATGGTTGGTGGGGTCCCCAGAGGGACAGTTTGAGAGGGACAGGTCTCCAAGGCGAGTGGGGACATCACCACCAAGAAGTGGAGAGCGAGGCGTGGACAACCCAGAGGACGATGCCCTTTGCAGAAGTTCAGGCTGGGCCAGAGCAGGGGCCATGAGAGTGGGCTGCGGCAAAGGGAGTCAGAAACCAGGCAGAGAGAGCAAGAGGGGACATGCGCCCCACCTGGCTCTCTGCGGGGTGGCTCTGGGCACAGAACCGCCCCCTCCACGTCCTCTTCTCATTCCTGACCCTCCATCAGAAGATGTTCTGGTGTTAGGGTAAGCCAGAAAGACGCAAACCAGAAATTACGTTTAAAATCTTGTGAAATTATGCTTAACTTGCACACAGCAAAACTGGCTCTTTTTTGCCTGAAGCTGTAGTTTCAAAAAATGCGTGCAAAAAATACATGCAAAACAGAACAGCTCCCTTGCATCACCCCCAAACCCCGCTCCCCAGACCCAAGTTCCCCTCCCTGACCCTTCACCCAGGGCAGGTGCAGTCTTTTCTCTCTCCCTACCGTCCTCCTTACGCAGAACGTCCTATAAATGGGACCACACGCCAGCTGGCTTTGATCCGGCTTCCCTGGCTGGCCGTCATGCCTCTGAGATTCAGCCCTGTCATATTTGTGAATTAATAGTTCATTGCTCTGCTGAGTCTATGGGACTGTATGGAAGCATCAGAGTCTGCAAGTTCAGCCTTCACAGGAGGGCGATTTGGGTGGTTCTACGTTTTCTTTCTTTCTTTCTTCTTCTTTTTTTTTTTAAAGATTTATTTGTTTATTTATGTATTTGAGAGACAGACAGTGAGAGAGAGCATGAGAGGGGAGAAGGTCAGAGGGAGAAGCAGACTCCCCGTGGAGCTGGGAACCCAATGCGGGACTTGATCCCAGGACTCTGGGATCATGACCTGAGCGGAAGGCAGACGCTTAACCAACTGAGCCACCCAGGCGCCCTGGGGTGGTTCTAGTTTTGAGCAATGATGGGGCACACAGGGAACATGGGGCTTTCACTGCCCTTGAGGGAGTGCCTGGGGCCGTGATTGTTTGGGCCCTATGGCAAATGTGTATTGAATTTAGAAGAAATGGCCAAACTGTTTCCGAACATTCCCACCTGCAGTGTCTAAGAGTTCTGGTTCCTCTTTACCCTTGCCAGCACTTGGTATCGTCAGCATCCTAAATTTTAGTGACCCTGATCCTTGTGGAGTGGTGACATCATCTTGGGGACTTTAATGTGTGTTCCCTAATGCGTAACACCGAGGGTGTATTTGTGGGCGGATCGGCTACCCACACATCTTGGTCAAGCGTCTGTTTAACTCTTACTGAACTTTGAGAGCTCCCTACATGATCTAGATACACGTCTTTTAGCAGCTATGTGATTTGCAAATAACTTCTTCCAGGCTGTGGTTTGTCTTTCACTCTTTAAATAATATATCTTGCAAAGTGAATTTTGAAACATTTTGATATGGCCAAATTTAGTATTTGTTTTTTCCTGTTACGGATCGTTCTTTTATTGATGTAGCTGAGAAAACTTCACCATCCAAGGTCATGAATATTTTCTTCTACAAGTTTTATAGTTTTCCATTTTACGTTTGGGCTCATAATGCATTTTGAGTTAATTTTTTATAAGGCGTAGGTATGGAGGGTGTCTCATTGTACTGTGTGTGACTGTCAGGTCGCTCTGGCAAAACATGAGTGTGTGGCTCTGTTTCTGGACCTTCTATTCTGTCCCACTGATCTATGTGTCTCTCTTTTGGCCAATATCCCGTGGGCTTGATTGCTCTAGTTTTACAGTAAGTCTTGAAATTAGGTTTTGTGCCTACTCCAACTTCTTCCTTCCCTGTCACTTTTTCCCATTCACTTTTTACCAGGAGACAATGTTAAGTTTACCAAAGAGTTACAAGACCAGTGGCTAGACGAGACAGTTCCCCTAAGCCCATCACCCACTTCTCCTAACGTAAGCATCTTACATAAGCAGGCACAGAGATCTAGATCCAGGCTTTCATGTCCGGACAACACTTTTATTAAACTACGGATGTCTTTCTGATTTCACGGTTTTCCTCCCAGGTTCTCATTTATTTCTAGACTCTAATCTGTGCTCCCACAGGGCATTTAGCTCTCCTGTCCCCTTAATCTCCTTCACTCTGGAGACGGTCCTCAGACCCTCCTTGTCTTTTCTGAGTTAAGCCTCGAAAAGTGCCAGCCACTGAGCTCGTGGACTGTCCCTTAGTGTGGGCTCTTTGGCACTTTCCCCGTGAAACCGCCGCGTGTCTGCATGATCAGGAAGAAAGCCGCAGAGCACGTTCACCCTCCAGGGCTCCCACCAGGGACTGGGTCTCGCACTGCATCACCCTGATGTTGGCTTTGATCACTTGGTTGAGGTGGCACCTGTGGGTTTCTCTTGTGTCATGAAGAGTATCTTGGAAGAGATACTTTGAGGTTATGCAAGTATCTTCTACCTCCAGAACTTTTGCCCACCAACGTCAGCGCTCAGCAAATTTGCCTACAACCATGTTTACTGTGGTATTCCTAGGGTAATGGTCCTTTTTTCCTTACTCCTAGGTTTATTATTTAGAATTCTTCTGTAAGGAAGAGGGGCCGCTTCTCTGTGTGGGTTTGTTTCTAATGTCGGTATGGGTTCAAGGATGTTTATCTTATTCTTTGGGTCCTAATCCAAAAGTATCTCATCTATTTTGTTGTTTTAATTATTCTAGCTTTGACTACTAGATGCTCTTCCAATGAACCCCTCTGGTACTCATCTCTTTCTTTAAAAGCAATTCCATAATTTACAGAGTTCCGGAGATGTTCTAGACACACCTGAGTCTTTCCCCTGCATTTTCTCATAGGCTTTACTGAGTTGTTGATCTAAAATTGTTCCTCTTTAAAAAAAAAAGTGATTTGTTTTCTTCTTGTTCACTTTTGAGCACTTCCGGTTTGATCATGTGTGTTCTGAATACGGCACCTGGTCAGAACCATGATTTGCCAATATTTTCTCCCAGAGTATAGCTTTTCTTTTTATACTCTTAACAATGTTTTGTTCTCTTTTGTTTTGTTTCTCAGGGCAGAAGTTTCAAAGTTTGATAAAATTCAACTTACCCACTTGTTTTCTTTTGGGCGGGGACTCATATAATGGGTGTTCAGTAGGAAAAATGGCTAGTCCAAGGTCACACAATTTTCTTCTGGACTTTCTCCTGGAAGTTTTATAGTCTTATGCATTTTTTTTTTAATTTGACAGACAGAGATCACAGGTAGACAGAGAGTCAGGCAGAGAAAGAGGGGGAAGGAGGCTCCCCGCTGAGCAGAGACGCCCGACGCGGGGTTTGATCCCAGGACCCTGGGATCATGACCTGAGCCGAAGGCAGAGGCTTTAACCCATTGAGCCACCCAAGCGCCCCTATAGTCTTATGCCTTTTACGAATGTGCTGAGTTGATTTTGTTCTAAGGTATTAGGTTGGGGGTTAATTAGTAATTAATTACATATGGGTGCATAATTTTTCTAGTGCCATTTGTTGAAAAGATGGTCCTTTCTCTCCTTAATTGCTTTGCACCCTTGTCAAAACTGATTTGACTATGTATCTGAGAGTCTATTCTCAGGCTCTGTTCTCCGTTCCGATGATCTTTGTGTCTGTTCTTCCACTGACACCACACCGTCTTGATCACTGACACTGTGTAGCAAGTCCTAAAGTCAAGAAATCTGGGTCTTCCAGCTTTGTTCTTCTTTTTCAAGTGTGTAGTGTCTGTATTACTTCTTTTGCCTTTCCGTGTGCATTTCTGATTCAGCACGTGTATGTCTTCTTTAAAAACCTCATTATGAGTTCTGTTGGGATTGCATTAAATCTGGGGATGAAAATGGGTAGAAGTGATGTCTTAATATTCAGCCTCCCAAGCTGTAGATTGTCCCCTGATTTAGGTCCTGTTTGATTTCTTTCACTAGCATTTTTAGTTTTCAGCATGCAGACTGGGCCCATTTAAAATTTTATACCTAGTAGCACCTGGGTGGCTCGGTCAGTTTAGTGTCTGCCTTCAGCTCAGGTCATGATCTTGGGGTCCTGGGATCAAGCCCCGCATTGGGCTCCTCGCTCAGCAGGGAGTCTGCTTCTCCCTCTCCCTCTGCTGCTCCCCCTGCTTGTGCTCTCTTGCTGTCTTTCTGTCTCTTTGTCTCTCCATCAAATAAATAAATAAGATCTTTAAAAAATTTTGTACCTAAATATTTCATTTTTGGTGCTATCCTTTGTGAATTTGTTTTAAATTTCAAATTCCAATTTGTCATCACTCATATAGAAAAATGCATTTGATTTTCGCTTGTCGGTCATTAGTCTTCTGACTTTCCTATACTCATTTATTAGTTATAGAGCCTTTTGGTAGATTCTTTGGACTTTTTTACATAGAAATTATGTTATCTGTGAATGGAAAGAGATATGTTTCTTCTTTTCTTCACACATTTTCAAAAGATTTTTATTTATTTATTTATTTATTTGACACACAGAGAGAGATCACAAGTAGGCAGAGAGAGAGAGAGGGGGAAGCAGGCTCCTTGCTGAGCAGAAGCTTAACCCACTGAGCCACCCAGGCACCCCTATATTTCTTCTTTTCTTATTCCTTGTATTTCTTTTTCTTGCTGTGTTGCACCAGCCAGCACCTCAAACACAGTGTTGAATGGGAGTGTTGACAGAGGGACACTCTCACCTTGTTCCTGATCTTATGGGGAGGTGATTCTTTTATTCTTTTATCCTCAAGAAGTGTTAGTGTCAAGGCTCTTCTGTAGACGAAGAGATTCTCTCCTATTTCTAGTTTGCTGAGGGAGGATGTATTTCATCACGAACAGATTTTGAATTTTGTCAAATGTCATGAAATAGTTTTTTGAGCTAATTATACATCTTTTCTTCCATGTGTTAACATGACTCAGTTCATTGATTAAAAAGTTTTAACCATCTTTGTATTTCTGGGCTATAGCTTGGTCATGAAAGATTATTTATACATGGACTCAATTTGCTAATATTTTATTGAGGGTTTACACACTTATATTAATGACAAATACTAGTCTACAGTTTTCTCGTAATGTCTTTGTCTGCTTTGATGTTTGGATATTCCTGGCTTCATAAAATAAATTGGGAAATGTTTCTCTCCTATTCTATTGAGTAAGGGAGACTACCTTAAATCACCATTATTTCTTCCTTAAACATTTGGTAGAATTATTCACTGAAGCCACCTAGTACTGGACTTTACTTTTTTGGTAAGTTTTTAAACAATAAATCCATTTTTAAAAATAGATATTGTATTGTAGTGAAATAGATGATCTATTTCTTGCTGGGCAACCTCTGATAGTTTGTCATTTCATTTAAATCATGGAATTTATGGTCACAAAGCTGTTGTTAGTAGCCCTTATCATCTTTCTAATATCTGTGGGGTCTCTAGCATTAGCCACTCTCTTCTTGCTGATGTTAGTAATTTCTGTCCTGTTTTTCCATTTTTACATTTGTGCTAAAGGTTTGTTAATTCATCAATCTTTACAAATAACTCAGCTTTTGTTTTTATTGGTTATTTCTACTGTTTTTGGTTTCAATTATTTCTTCTCTGATGTATATGCTTTCATTCTTTCTCCTTGCTTTGAATTTATTTTGCTCTTCTGTTTCTAGTTTCTTAAAGTGGAAGCTTAAATTATTGATTTGAGACCTTTCATTTTCTCTAATGTAAGCCTACTTAACATGATGAATTTTCCTCTAAGCACTGTGTTAGCTGTACCCCACAAATGTTGACAAGTTTTATGTTGATAAATTTTATTTTCACATTCATTCACTTTAAAATATTGTTGGATTTTCCTTGGCATTTCCTATTTTACCTATAGTTGTCACAATTATTTTCTTTGGTTTCTAAGTATTTATCTTTTTCCTGGTACTTTTCTGTTACAGAATTCTAGTTTACTGTTATGGTTCAAGATAAAAATATTTCTACTCGGAGATTTTCTGAGTTTTGTTTTATGATCTGGATGTATTCTCCTATTGTTGGGTGGAATATTCCACATGTATCATCTGATCTAAGATCCACTTTATTCTTACTGATTTTCTTTTTTTTTTTTTCTGTCCCTTACTCTGTCCAAATAGAGTTGACACCACCAATGATAATTGTGGACAAGTCTATTTCTCCTTTCAGTTCCATCAGTTTTTGGCTTCTATATTTTGTTTTGTTTTGTCTTTTTATTTTTGCATCTTCATTTTGAATCTCTGTTGTTAGATGCACACTCATTTAAGACAGTTATGATTTCTTGAAGAAATGATTCCTTTATGATTATACAACATCCCTCTTTATTGGTGATGACACTCCTTTTTCTAAAGTCTACTTGTCTGGTATTAACATAGTTACACCAGCTTTTTTCTTGCTTAGTGTTTTTTCAAAAATGTATCATTAATGAGCCAGAGTACCTTCAAATAATACTGCATCACTTCCCATGTGGTGTGAGTGCCTTACAACTGTGTATTTCCAATCTCTCTCCTCACCTTTCATGTGATTGTTATGTACCTTTACTTTTACATTTGTAAGACACTCACTACTATGAGTTTTGCTTTAGATGGCGTATCTTTTAGATCAATTCAAAGTTGGAGGAATGAGCATTTCGCTGTCACTGGCTCCTGTGGCACTCTTCACTTTCCTATATGAATCTGAGTTTCAGCCTAATATCAGGGGTTTTCACCTGAAGAACTTCTTTAACATTTCCATAGGTTTGTTCAAAATGTCATTCCTCGGGGTGCATGGGTGGCTCAGTCATTAAGCATCTGCTTTTGGCTCAGGTCCTAATCTTGAGGTCCTGGGATCAAGCCCTGGGTTGGGCTCCCTACTCAGCAGAGTCTGCTTCTCCCTCTCCCTTTCCCTCTCCCTCTGCTGCTCCTTCTGCTTGTGCTCTCACTCTAATAAATATAACCTTAAAAAAAGAGTCTTGCCTCAAATTTGCTCACTTGAGAATATTGTTGTTTTTCCTTTGTTTTGGCAAAGACACTTTTATCTGGGCTGACAGCTTTTTCTCTCCTAACACTTTGAAGATCCACTCCATTGTCTCTGTTCTCATGGGGTTCCTGGTGAGAATTCTGCTGTGAATTGTGTCTTTATTCTTTTGTATACAAACCTTCTTTCCCCCCTCTGGCTGGCTTTAATATTTTCTCTTGGTCTTTGGTTTTCAGCAGTTGGAATACAATCCACCTAGATGTGGTTTTGTTTGTTCATTTGTTTGGGTTTTACTATTTGTGGTTGCTGGTGTTTTCGGAGGTTCTATTCTCTGTCTTTTTTAAAACTTTCATTTTTAGAGCAGTCTTGAGAGGGAGGTACAGAAATTCCCCATATACGCCCTGCCTCATATGTGCTTAACCTCCCCAACTATCAACATCACTCACCAGAGGGGGATATTTGTCACTAAGCATATACCTCACTGACACATCTTAACCACCTGAAGTCTGTAGTTTACCTTCGGGATCTCTCTTGCCTTGCATATTTCGTGGGTTTGGACAACTGTGTAAAGGCACGTATCCACCATTACAGTGTCACACAGAGTAACTTCACTGCCCTAAACCCCCTGTATGCTCCACCTCCTCACCCCTCCCCACCTTTTTGGAGCTTTTTGGATCTACATGTTGGTGTCTGTCATTCACTGCAGTATATTCTTGGCTGTCATTTCGTAAACATTTCTTCTGCTCCCTCTTTCTTCTGGGATTCCAATTATGCATGTGTTGTAATTTGGTATCATCTCACAATTCTTGTGATGCTCTGTTCTGCTTTGTTTTCATTCTTTCATTTGTTACCAGCGTAGTTAACTTTTTTGATGTATCTTCAAACTGGGTGATTCTTTGCTTAACTGTGTAGTAGCCACTGATCAGCCCACTGAAGACGTTATTGCTCTCTCTTTGCATATTTTTCTTTATGGGCTTTCCCATTTGATTCTTCCTTAGAGTTTCCACCTCTCAACTGGAATAACTGATGATGCATGTTGTCTCCCTTTTCCATTAGAGATTTCAACACATTACTCACAGTTATTCCATCTTCCCTGTCAGACAACCCAACATGTGCATCATATCTGAGTCTGCTTCTGATGTTGGCTTTGTCTCCTCCTAGAGTGTCTTGTTTTTCTTGTCCTTTTGTATGTCTCAGAATCATTTGTGAAAAGCCATACAGCTTCTGTGAGCATGCCTCCTTTTTTCCTACACCTGTAGAGTGTGGGGTTTAAGTTAGTACAGTTATGGGTTGGGTTGCTTTGAGATTTGTGCTGTTGTGATTACTCTGAAGTGCTTCCAACTGCTATAGAGACAAGCTCTGATTAGCAACGTGTGTCTGGTTCTGAATTTCAGGACTTCCTTTTGCACTGTGCCTCAGAGAGGTCCTCTGTGCCCTTCCTTTCCCTTCCCTCTCCAGACTTTGATCTGCTTACTTATGGTTCAGATCTTGTTGGCATGCCCGCAGGAGGTGGTAGGTGTTTGCTCAATGCTGCCCAGAGTCAACCTCAATATTAGGTCCATGTGGTGTCCTTTGTTCTCTGTTCTTCTACCTGTCTCCCCACTGTAGACGTGGGCTCAACCCTTAATGCTACCCCTCCCCCAGGACTAAGGTGTCCTCCCCCCATTTTTTCTTAGTGTTGGTGGATGCCTTGTCCTGGTTCCATGGTGACTCAGGGAGGAGGACCTGGTGGTATTTCTTGCCCTTCCATCCGCCATTCTTTCCATTCCTCAGGTCCAAACCACCGAGATGTGCACATCTTTGGGCTTCCTCCAGACTTTTCTTTGAGTGCCTGGTAGGGTTTGCAAGAAGATGGGGACTCCTCCAAATTCTAGAGCCCCCTGGGGTTTGCACTGCACTTCCTACACCTGCTGTTGCCAGCTTGTCTCTTATTCCTACTGCTCTTCGTACTGATGTTCACCCGTGTCTTCCCTGGGGAAGTGTGTGCTCACATCACCTCTCCCTACGGACACAATTTCACCTTAGGTTTTGACACAGTTGGTTGCTTGGCGGCCTCAGCTCTTTGGTGGATATGGGGAAAAACTGTAATTTGAGATCAGCCTGGCTCCTTTTTGGGGTAGAAATGGGAGCAATGCTCCTTCTCTGTATATCCTGAAGTAGACACAGGAGTCCAGGACTGTGCTGTTTTCTTGCTTTTTTAGACACCACATATTTTTTTTTGTTGAAAGCAAACAGGAGAGGAAAACCATTTTCATGTCACAAAAATGGGCACAGCTTTCCTTCTAATAGACAAATAATGTGGAGCTTTGAGTTAACTGGTCTGGAACTGGGCTCGGATGGAGGCTTCTTGTTGCCATGGTTACCTTCAGTGCCCTGTAGTCTTTAAATTCTTCTCCCACAAGCTTGGTATTTTGTTTTGTTTCTTTGAGGTGGGGATTGGGGGGTGCATTTCTGGGCTGGTCTGCCAGAAGGTTTTGTTGTTGCTTTTTTTAATGGCTGACCCATCCTTAACTATTGGTCTTCCCTGTGCATTGGGCTTCAAAGAGGGGCACACTCTTGTCCATCCCCAGAAGTATCCTGCTGCTACTTGCTATTTGATGCCCGTGAGCCTGGCACTGGGGGACAGTGGGGACAGTCTCTTTTGTTCTGATACACCCCCATCCTGGGCAGGTGTAAGGGCTCACATCTCATCTTTTTCTGCAGTTGCTTTTTTCTCCTTAGATTTCAGGACAGCTGGTTGCTTTGCAACTTCTGCTCTTCAGTTCATCCAAGAGAACTTGTCCATGTTCAGTCTGTTAGGCTTTGGTTCAGTCTCTGCTAGATCGCTGGCTCCCTGCCTCTCAGATGGAAGAAGTAAGGCAGCCACTCTTGAAAGCATCTGCTTGGACGTAGCACATGTCTTGTCTGCTCATGTTCCACTAGCCAATGCTCATTAGACACATGGCAAGGGGTGACTGGAACCTGTACCCACAGGATGGCACAACAAGGCATGTATAGGGAGCAGCGATGTCCCCAGACTCTACATGTGACTCCCCGGGGAGGGAAGAAATGACCCAGAAACCACATTCTCCAGCAAATTGTTCTCCACACTCATCACTGCCCTGTGAGGACTCATCACAGTGGATTCAGGTGGTGGTGCCCGTTCTTGCTGAGGGACAGCTGGGTGGTCCCAGTTTGGAAGCACTGTGAGTGGTGTTGCGCTCCAGTGTGGGCCTCTCTGGGCTGCACAACTGGGATGGCATTGCTGGGCTGAGGACTCGCCAGCATCAGGAGATAATGCTAGACTGTCTCCCTCAGGGCTGGACCATGTCAGCACCGACACAGACCTGTCATCCTCACCAAAAATTAGTAGCATCGAGGGAAGGAAGAGGAAGAACAAGGCCCCTGTGATCTGGCTTCACAGTGCCCCATGGTGCCAACACTCAGACACACCTTCTGTTTGTGATTGAGAAGCCCTGGGTCCCCCAGCTGCCCGCGGCTCCCACGTGTGTGTGCGAGGTGGGTTAGGATAGATGTGAGATGGTACCCCTGTCTGGAGAGGGAGTGAAGCGAAGGTCCTCTGTCCTCTGAGTGGAGCCAAAGGGCAGCACATTGTGGGTCTGGAACAGAGAATCACTAAGCTCTTCTGAGCACAGATGGCTGTGGCTTGGGGAGTGTGATGCTGTGATTATGCCCCTTTTTGGGGTGAGGAAAGCAAGCTTTAGGGAGGTTTAGGGTTCACTCAAAGGGACTTGGCCAGGACAAGCCCATTCTGAAGCTCCGGCCTCCCCTGCTTTCCCTTTGTCCACGGCTGCGTGGGAGGCAGCGGCAGGTGGGGAGAGTGCTGGGTTCCCCTGCCCCTGCAGGGCAGGGGGGCACCACCGCCCTTAATCTGTCTCGGGGAGATGACCCGTACGTGGAATCTGTCGGGCAACCCAGGGCTCTCCAGCTTAAGGATGCCCAATTTCACTCCGGGTCAATCATCCCCCAGGCTGCCCGAGGCTTTGGGGCCCGATGAACAGACGCCTGCTCTCTTCCCACGGACTGACTCATCTGGAAGCTTCCATCTGGGCTGCCGGCTGGGCTGACTCCATGAGGCCACGTGCCACGATGTCGCAGGATCCCTTGCGCCCCCTGCAAGGTCTGTACCACTCACGGAACACGCCCCAGCCCTCTGCTTCCTGCAGATAATGAGGCTCTTGTCACGCAGGGGCGGAGATAACCTGTCCCGAGCCAGGGACTCCCTGTGCTGACCGCCCCGGTGGTTCCGCGGCGGCCGGGATAGGGATTTCTCCTGCCTCTTACATGACCGCGGGGCCTGTTCCTTGCGCCTGTCTGGTCGCGTCACGTCATGGAGCTTTCTTGGGGCAGCCGGCCGGCTCTGAGCGCAGCTGCTGCCCAGGCCTCCCGGCGGAGGTGCCGGCCCTGGCCCCATTGGGGCAGAGTGGCAGGGCCCCGCGGCGCATCCGTGGAAGACAGGCATTCACCCAAGTTGTGTCCAGAAAGAGGGGCGGCAGGGCTGATTGGCCTCAAGGGCTCCTCAGTCTCTGGAGGCAAACACGGGGTGGGGGCTGAGGGTCCACGCAACCGTGAGAGTGACAGCGTGTGTGAGATGTGTGCACAGAAAGGCCTGTATGTGTTTGAGACGCAGAGAGATTCTCACGAGAGCCTTGGCGACCCCACCGGGGCCCCAACGCGTGAACCACTGAGAAGGAGGCGTGTGGCACTCATGGCCACACCCAGGGCTACTCCACATGGTCTCACACACATGGGGGCAGGGGCGAGACGCACACACGCTCGGGTTTCCTATTTCCAAATTACTAGACGTAATGGATATTTTATTACTTAAGATCTTCAGACGTGGGTTGGAATGTCTTCCGCCCCAAAGCCCTTCCTTGGCTCCTGAAACACAAAATCAAAACTCTGCTCGTCCCAGGGGTTGTCTTACCCATGACCTTTCCCCTCCCGAACCTCATGCAGATTAAGGGGCCACTTTTCTAAGCCTCCATTTCTCCATCTGTCTGCCTTCCTTGCTCAGCGGCCAGAGTAAGGGCGGTGACGCGCCCAGCACCTGAATGCAGGTTTCCTTTCCTCTTTCTGCACCCCTGTCCTCTCCTCACCAACGCCCTCCATGTCTGTGTTCCACTTGGCATCAGACCCTGCACCTTGCGGCCAACAGACACACAATTCGGAGTTGCCGCGTGCGGGACAGCAGGCCTCTCTTTTCCGGAAGGCGCGAGGTTTCGACAACAGCTCCACCCATATTGTGACAGACGCACAGAGACTGAGAGTGGGTGTTGAGGAATTCGCCCAGCAAAGGAGTTCTGAGCCCAGGACGTGGGGCTGGGCTGGGCCGGGGGCAGGAGTCCTGCTTCCCATGACTCCTTTTGCTCTGCTGCTCAGGCCCATGGGCTGTACGTGTAATCTGAAGCATTTGGTAGCGATCTAATTAAATGTTAACACATCATTAAAGTGATTTGCAATAAGCACAGTTAACAGTTTGATAATTCCGGCCCCGGCTGACTCCATGCTGAAAACAATCGCTCCCGATCAGCCGTAGGCTGCTGACATCCTCTGCACGTTGAGGGACACACGTACGGGCTGCCACCCAGGACCTTCTGTGAGCTGAGCCCTGGTGTGGGTACCGGGGGCCACAGAAGGGTTGTATGTGGACACGGGGAGCTGTGGTGGGATGGGGGGGGTGCCCTGGATTTCCAGGGCACATTTTAACCTGCTGGGCGGTAGCCAGTGGGCCTCGTGCAGGATTAAGGAAGCACTTCTCTGCCCGGGTTAAGGCTCTGTAATGAAGGTGGCCTCTGGTTGAAGGCTGTGAATCACTCACTGTTTGTTAATGGGATTAATTGCTTTGGAATTAAGTCTGCATTTCTGTACACCTGGGGATGTGGATAGAGGAATGGGAGTCATCTCTGTCTGAAGAGCAACAGTGGCTTGGGGGCAGGGCACAGCTGGCTGGGAGGAGTGAAGCATGTTCGCTCAGGGGAGCTGACCGCTCAGAAAACACAACACGGTCTCGGGGCAACGCTCTGCAGGGTGGGGGCAGAGCGGTAGTTCTCACAGACCCAAAGGATCCTATGGATCATTGGGGACCATTGGAGCTGGTGGTCCCAACTCATCCGGGAAACTGAGGCATGGCCGGAGGTGAGACATTGGTGCTAGGTGGCGGGGACTAGAGCCCAGAAGCCCCGTGTCTAGGGGGAAGGTCTAGGCCATGGGTCAGGAGGGCTGGGCTGCTCTGTACCTCGACACCCTCATCCGTGAGAACTTAGTCTTGGGGCCTGAAGAAAGAGCTGCATTAAGCCCAGGGCATCAAGTTCGTGCCGAGGGCCTGGCACATGGCTCCTGCCTCGTCCCTTGTCCTGTGACCAGGCCTTGCTGCCAAACTCCAAGTGCCTGGCAATGAGGCAAAAGCTTGCATCCAACCAGGCTGTGTCTTTCAGTGGCTGGGATGCTGGTGAGCTGGTCATTCACTGAGCACCACACTGTGCCAGGCTCTGGAATGACAGGGGCATCGATGACACCTTGCTGGCTACTTTCTGCTCTCACCTCCTGCTCCTTGCTCTGACTCAGCTACAGAAATCGTGGGGGAGAATTGTCTGTGTTGCAGACTCTCTAAGATTCCCCTGATCAGGCCAGGTGCCCCTGTCCTGTTTTCCCCAGTCCCAGACCTCTCTTATGCCTCCCCAATCTTTACATGTTGAATACATGTCTCCTCTCTAGCTATAAGCCAGAGTGGACTGCTTCCTTTGGTCCTGGGGCAGATTCCTTATCTGGACAGTGGTGTGATAATGCCTCCTGCCTCGTGGAGATCTTTTCGGGATGAAATAACACAGTGCACGAGAAGCCCACAGCACACCTGTCCAGTGCCTGGTAATCTTGGCCTCGTCATTCTAACTGTATTACTTCTCAGCCTTCTACTGTTAGCACGGAGTGCAGCTGCCAGGAGCTTGCCTGAGACCTGCCCCAGGCAGCCAGTGGCAACAAATGGACACTTGTGGCTCCTTCTCTTGACAGGTTCCCTCATGAGGACAGTGGCTGATGTGGAAAGAGTGGTGGGGAGCAGAGCAGAGGGTGACAGAAGGCTGTGTGGAGGGTGAGCTCACATGATCCGGGCCTCAAGTCATGAAGCAGAGCACATGTATGTGTGGGGCTGGGAGGCAGCCAGGGATGGGACATGCCAGGCAAAGTCAACAGTACATGTGAAGACACAGACACAGGCTCTGCACCTTCTGGTGTGTCTGCAAATAATGTCCAAGGAGAGTAGCATCTGAGACAAGACTTAGAGGTGGATAAAGACCATCATGGCGTGAATCTGAGATCTTGGCTAGGGAGGAGTAAATTTGTCAAAAGTGGGACATACAGCACGTGAAGTGTTTTATCTTATCTAACAATCTTATACTTTTACTTAGACTATTTATTCCATTTATGTTTAATATAAGTATTGATACAGTTGGATTATAACATCATCTGAATTTGTTTTCCATTTGTCCCTTCTTTTCTCTTTTCTTGCCTTCTTTGAATTAATCTTTTTTTCTTTCTTTTTTACAATTACTATCCCATTTCCATCTACTAACTTAGCATTTGTGGTGACCTAGAGGTTAAAACACACTCTTGATGATTGAATAGAAACCATGTCTTTCACCACTGCCTGATGATCTGAGAACCCTAGAGCACTTCAAGTGCATTGATTCTTCCCATCTTTTGTATTATCATGGTCCTGTCCTTGATTTATACATACAATTTAAACCCCATATTGTATCATTACTGTTGTTCTGAACAGCTGACATTCACCTGCATCTATGAACATGTTTGCCTTTCTTCACTCTTCATTCTTGCCTGCTTTCATGTGCTTCAGACAGATGGTTTTCCCTTTGCCAACAGTGTCCTTCTTGCTAATTTTTTTAATGTCAGCAACAGAGAAAGCAACTGTTTTCATTTGTCTAAACATGCATTTGACACTTACTGTAAAGGATATTCTGTCTGGGTACAGAATCCAAGCTGGGCAGGTGATTTTCACCAGTGCTCTGAGAGGTCCATTCTGCTGTCTCCCAGCCCACATGCCCCTTTAGGATTTGTTCATAATTGTTACCCTGAAGGTGACATGTGTGACATCTCATTTCGCCTCCAGATGTTTTTCAGATTTTCTCTCTGTTTTTTTTTGCAATTTTACTTTGATGTGCCCAAGTGTACTGCTTTTTTTGTATTGGGGTTTGCTGTTGTTTTAAATCTCTCCCCCTTGGGGTTGCTGGGAGAGTCTTTTGAATTTGTGGGTTTATTTCTTTAAATTATTTTGGAAGATTCTAGGTCACTATTTCTTCCACATTTCTTCTGCCCCATATTCTCTCTCTTTTCTTTTGCTGGGATTCCAGTTACAAATAGATTAGATATTTGTAAGGTGTCCTGTGTGCCCTTTGTGCTCTTCTTTGCAGTTTCATCCTTACTTTCTTCTGTGTGCTAGAATTTACTTATTCTTTCTTGACCTTCCATTTTATAAATCCCACCTTCTGCTGTGTCTACCCTGCTATGAAATCTACCTATTGAGTTACTAATTTGAGATTTTTTTATCTCTAGATTTTTCATTTACGTTTTATAGATTCAAATTTTCTGTTGAAATTCTCTTTTTTAAAAAAGGGATTTGCTTCCCAATTTCCTCTTTTCAAGCATATAGTAGTTACTGTTGTTTAAAGTGCTCTCCCCCTAACTCCAGAACTTGGGTAAACAGTGGGGTGTTTTTTTTCCTGTTTCTATTGTCTATTTCATCCCTCTTGGCTTTTTTTCACATGTTTTTCTCTCTTGGTATCTTAATAGTTTTTCATTTACTGGCAGATATTGCATATGCAAATTCTAGTGGCTCCAGGTGACTTTATTTCCCACTTGAGAGTTCCTCATTTCCTCTGTTTGGCAGACAGAGTGTGGGGCTTATCCCTTAAGGGAGAGGTGTGTGTGAATCTGAGCATCAGGTCCAGTAAGGCTTTGTCTCCCTCTGGCTCCGCTCCTCCAGAGAAGCCCTCCAGATCTTCAGCAGAGAGCTCACTGTGCTCCCTGACTCTCATCCGGTGCATCTTTGTCTCCTTGCCACATAAGCCTGAAAACAATTCCATTCTACTCTATGGATCCTAGCTTTTGAACCTCCCTCCCCAACCACCAGGCAGTGTCAGAAGCTGGTAAAATCTTGAGAAGGAAGTGGTCCATGTTTTGAACCCCCCAAACCTCCAATTTTATCACTCCAGCAAGACACAAGAAGCTCTCATGGGTTCTCTGGTTGTCCTCCTCCCAGGAGGACTTTCTTCCCGGGACAGAACCATATGCTCAGTTTCCTACCCTGGTCTCAAATCAGCGATGCCCCTGGGGAAAGCAGTCATAAGTGGTTAGCTCACGTTCTTCAGCCTTCTGAAAAGTGCATGGTTTTGTCCTGGGAGGGTGCCTTCTTCTCCACAAGTTTCTCTGCCCTGTGCAGAGAGTGTGACATGCAAACTTACATCAATTTGGGGGCACTGTTGTGTTCATTTACATGATTTATACACTTTCACAAGAATTATGTGGTTTCATCTTCCTGGCGATGTTGGGAATACTCTCCTGTGAAGGTTGCCCCCTTACCTCCCCAGAGCTACCTACACGAAGTCCCCCTTTCTCAGGATGGCTCTCCCAGGGACCCACTTAAACATTCACTCCCCCAACATTCCTCACCCCCCTTGCCTTTCTATTCTCCATGGCTTGTCACAGTCTGATGCAGAATTTATATCACCAATTCTTTGTGTTGTGTTCGCCCACCCCAGGAAATAAAAGTTCCACAGGGCGGAGATTGTTATTGGTCTCATTCATTGTTGAATACTGTGCTCAGATCAGGACCACGCATGTAATATGTGCTCAATAAAGATTTGTTGAATGAGTGAGTAGTGGGAATCCTGTTTAACAGGTGGGAAAACCAGGGACAACAGCACATGATTTAAATAAATAAGGTCCTAGTTCACCAGGGTTCGGACAGCACATCTGGGGAGAAACAGCTCAGCCCAGCACACATATTTGCTTGCTTCACTGCCCATGGGGCACCAGCCAGTGCATCAAGGACTCCAAGAAAATGAGGCTGCTGAGGGCCTGATGCACGGACAGGTCATAGATAAGAGCTGGTGGGGTGACAAGCCTCCCCCTTGGGGACAGTTGGACCCCATATAGGAATTCATTAAAGTTCCAGCATGGGGTGGCAGAGTCTGGAAGCATGAATGGGAATTACCTGGGCACTGGATGGGAGGGGTAAGCCCCAGGAGCCTGCACACCTCTACCAGGGGGAAAGTGTGTGTGGGTGGCAGCAGGGGATTTGGGTGCGTGTGGGGGGACTGGGACCTAGAGAGGCTGGACCCCAGAGGCTGGCAGGGGTCAGATCTCTGTGGTGGTCACATGCCCGGCTCCTCCCCAGGCCAAGGAAGCTGCCCCTCCAAAGAGTCCAGATCAGGGGATAAGTCGGCACCTTTGAAGAGAACTCCACTACGCATGGAGGGTGGTGCCAGCCCAGGGGGTGGGCGGAGGGACGGGCCTCGGTGTGGGAGCAGGTATTGATCTGCTGTGGCTGGGGCAGGAGGGGGCCCAGTTGATGGATGAAGCACTCGGGTCCCTCGGCACGCAGGCCCAGCGCACCCACATTAGGCCACTGGCGCCAAAATGGTCTAGAAAGCCCATCCCAGACGGCGGCATGCGGCGTGCCTTGAAACAGCAATTACAGAGACGGTCATTAATTAAATAAGACCTGCTTTCTGCAGCCACAGGCAGGAAGACAGGCTGCTCATTCATCTGTTTACCCACTCGCGTTTCCTGCGCACGGAGGGTGCGGGAGCTGTCAGCAGACAGGGTCCCGCAGCCATGTGGCCCCTCGGAGCCGCCGCTGCTCAGAGCCGGGCTCTCCCCCTGAGGCGGGGTGGGCTGCACCCCTTTGTAGGATGGCTATGTGCATGAGCGAGGTTCACACAGGTGAAGTACCCTCCCCACGCTGATCCACTTGCCCGTGGCAGACGTGCAAAGACTAAGGCGCCTCCCAGCCCACCCAGAGTGTCCCCAAACATGTGCCTCTCAGCCCTGCCATGCTCAGAGCCCAGGACAAGGCACGAGGAGTCGCCTTGGACTCTGCCGGTGAAGGAGGTACAAGGGAAAGTGACACAGGTGCCTCCAAGTCCCCCATTTCTGTGGAACTCACATGTGCTGGCTGGGTCCTCTCTGGCCCCCTGGCCCAGACCTGGCCTCCCACCCGCAGCCTCGGCCCTTCCTCTGTGAACTCCAGGCATCACGGGAGCCTTTCCCCGCAGGTTCACCTCTCTGCGGGGAGGGTCCCCACAGACGTGTTCAAGGTGTTTCTCTGCCCCTTAGTCTCTAGGCGGTGCCCTCCTGGCCCTTTCTGGCTTTTCCTACCTCATCCTGCCTCTAAGTGCTGGTCTGGGGGTCATGGTCACCTGCTTCTAAGTGCTGGTCCAAGGGACATAGTCACCTGCCTCTAAATGCTGGTCTGGGGGTCACGGTCACCTGCCCCTTCCTCTATAAACACTTTTCTATGACTTCCTTCTCTTCTCCCTCCTTCCTTTATGCCTAGGATGGCTAGAAATGCTTAGGAATTTTTAAAATTGCTTTTATAAAACTCTTTGTCTATCTCTACTTTTTTTTATTTTTTTTTTAAATAGCTTGGAAACCATGATAAGTATTTGAAAACTTGGAACAACAAAGGGACATTAGGTCCCGCGTTCAGCAGCAGTAGGTGAATAGACCCAACGCAGCCTTGGAGAATTCGCCCCAGGAGCCAGTAGCGTGCCCGTCCGGGCCGGAACCCATCTGCTAGCAAACGTGACTGCTTTGACATAACAGCAAACACAAAAGGAAACAGTTACATAGTATCTTTTATCTGAGTGGCTCAGAGATACTTTGGAACATCTGATCATCCACAGAAATCTGAGAGAAGACGATCATTGCCCTAAGAATTGATTCAGATAATCGGCAAGTGGGCGAAAGCAAGGATCTCTGAAGGCCTGTAGTGGAAACCGTGCATCTGGGAGCTAAGGGCGGGGGCAAGATGCCCCCTGCTTCAGCATCTCGGATACCAGGGTCTGGCTTCTGCCTTGATGTGGACCTCAGCTCCCTGAGCTTCTCACCATGAAGCCTCTCTTCTGACATGATTTCAGCTCCATCCGGGAGCCGTCCCTGGATGGAGCGCTGAAGTGGTCAGCACGGGAGGCGTGCAGCAGGAATGAACATGTCCGTAGCTCACCCTGCATGGGTATCTGCGTGCCTGGCAGGTGGTGGGCCCGGGGTTCAGTGGAGAGCAAGGGAGCATGGCTTGGGCAGAGCTGTGCTGTTGGAAGGAGAAAAGCAGCAATGAGCAAGCAAAAACACACACTGGCCAATGTGCTCCCAGGTGTGGCAGGCACGTGAAAAGGCCCTGAGGTTGGACCCGCGGCCACAGGTAGGACTCAGAGCCCAGGCCTCCTAATGCAACTTCCAAGGCCCAGTGCCCTGCAGCTGCCATCCTCTGGCACCATGGGCATGCTGGCTGCTCCTGGGCCCAGGTGAGAATGACAGGCAGGTGGGTGGTGCCTGGAAGGTGGGGGCGCAGCCCCATCACATTCGAGCATCACTTATTCCTCCTTGCTTACACCTTCCTGTGTTTTCATCCCCCTCTGTGTCCTATCTGGTTTTTATCAGCTGTGAAGTAGGGTAAGACACCCCAGGACCATCAGGAAAAGGCGAGCTCCCTGCCCAGTGCAGAGTGCCTAGCAGCCCAGCCCCAGTGTGTACTGAATGTGTGCGGCTTTTAGCCCCCAGCCAGGATGTGTGGGGACCCAGAGCTCACAGAAGGCCTGGCAGCCCACGCCCCGACTGCATGCAGGCCGATGGGAGCGCCTGTTCTCCTTCCTTAGCAGGTAGGCAGTGTGATTGGGGGGACCCCGACAAGGACCTCTGTGGGCTCACACCTGGTGAGCTGAGCCCTGATTGGCCCCCACCCCGAATGCCATTACGGCAATTAGGGGCTGAGCGCTCATTTAGCCAGCTGAATGAAATTACAGCGTTGGGTTGGGGTGGACCAGGGGAACGTCTTGCCACCCTGGAACCCCAAATCATCTGGCCCTAGCATAAATCCAGTCAGAGGGGCACTGGTGTTTGAACTGCAGCCGGAGAGGCCCGATGGCCTCAGACTGAGGCAGGGGATGGCAGGGAAGGTGTTGGTGGGCCACACGTCTCGTGTCCAAGGGAACGGCCTTGGAGCACCCTAGATACCTAGTGGCACACTAGGTGTGTCCACTGCTTGCCTGACCTCACAGGCATCTGCAAGGCCCCAGGCTGGGCTTCCGGTGCTCACCACGTGGGCTCCACCTCCGTAGCAAATGTGTATAGGCTAGAGGCTCAAACAACAGAAACCTACCTTTTCCCCCTTCCGGAGGCTAGAGGTCAGGGATCCAGGCACGGGCAGGTTGGCTCCCCGGAGGCCTCCCTGCTGGGCATGTAGACGACCATCTCTCCTTGTGTCCTCACGTGCTCAGTACTCTGTGCCCATCTGAGTCCTGATCTCTTGTAAGGACACCGGTCAGACTGGACCACGACCAGCCCCGTGACCTCATCCTACCTTATTCACCAACATCAAGGGCCCCTGTTCATGCACGGACACATTTGGAAGTACTAGGGGTTTCAACCTATGAATTTTGGGGTGGGGGGACATAATTTAGCTCATAAGACCCATCGTACTGGACCCCATCCCCACAACTAACAAATAGTGGATGTGGGGTTTGGACTCAGGCCTTTGGCCCAGGATCCTGGATTCCTTCCAGACCGGCCCAGAGTCGTAGGGCCAAGATAGCCCCGTGTGCTGGTTCCTGCACTGTAAGCTGCTCTCGGAGACTCCTGGGTATCTTGGAGATGCTGCCCGATCCTCAGGGAACACTGGACCGGGAGTCTCTCTTGCTCCTGTCTGTACCATCATGTTTGCAGGACTGATGTGATGGGGAAGAAAGGACGCGCCATGGTCTCCCAGGACAGGAGAGGAACCGGGGACCCCCTACTGAGGTGCCAGCAGGGCTGCTTGTCTGCCCACCAGGCTCAGGACCCCCCCGATTTTCTGGGGTCCTCTGTCCACAGAGACATTCCTTCCCTGGGAAGCATGGTAAACTCTTTCTGGAAATGTTCCTGGAATTGCCCTCAGGTGGCTTCAGGAAGCATTTCCCAGCACGTCTGTCACAGGGGGAGAAATATGCAAATGTCCACACACCCGACCCTGGGGCCCCGGGCAGCACCAGGAAATCACCTCTTTAGGAAAGGACATAATTATGTACAGCTCTTCTGGGCTGCAGGCTTTGCTCTGCTCTGAACTTTCTGCAGTGTGTGTCTAGACACAGGGTAAGACACTGGACAAGACAAATTCATTAGCTGGCCTGAATAATAGATAGGTTTGGGAAGCAAACTCACGGCAAGGTGTTCCCTCACGGTCTCTGCACATATGGATTTTCCTTTAAGAGCCAGAACAGAAATGAATAACAGGCTGATTGTCCTTAATGACGCGGGCGTGTCAGACAGCCCCTCATTAAGGAAAGCATGCCTTTCTCCCCCCGGACGGATTTGCTGGTTAAGTTCTTCGAAGTAGCCCATCATGCTGGTAGGAGAGAATCACTCAGATTGTGGACCACAGGGGCTCTGTTTGGGGGGACTGTCTTTGGGGCAGGGTCACAGAATTCACCCTGCCGATCAGCAGGTCCTAACAAGCGCCTTGGGAAGGAGCCCTCTCTTTTAACGGGATGGCTGACCTTCTGCTCTAGAAGGAGACATTCATTCCCCCGACAGAAGGCAGAGAGATCTGGTATGAGGAACCCACCCCCACTTAATGCAGACGATGCCAGTTGTCTCTGTGTCTGGGTGTCTGTGTGTTTCCGGACCCCACGCCGGGGGTCTCTGTTGCCCCAGGGACGGTTCCTGCACACGCCTATGGCTCTCTGCTTGGACACCTGCCCCTTCTGCCCATGTGCTCTTGCTGGCCTTGGTGGTGAATTCCGCACCTTGCAGGGCAGGCTGGCAAAATGCCAGAGGATTCATTCATTCCCTGGGAGCAGCCTGTCCTCCGCGGTGGGTGGAGTAAATGCCCCATGTCCGGCAGTCCTGGGTGGTCCTGTGTGTCCCTCCCAGGTCACCAGCAAGACCTAGTCCGTGTCCAGGGCAGTGATTCCCTCCTTGACACGCCTTCCTGGGACCCCTCCCTTCCCAGCCTCAATGGTGTGCGCTCACAGTAGACTTCTTGGGATCACCTCCCAGAGAAAGTCCTGGCCCCTCCATACGCAGCAACGTTGAGTCCGGTGAGCAGAGACCCAGTCAGGATGCTGCTGGGTAGCTAGGGGAACATAGCCTTTCTGCCTCCCCCATAGGGGTGGAGGCCTTCAGTGGGACCACGGGAGGCCCCGAGAGCCGCGGCGCGGTTCCCGTCGGTGGCAGGGAAGACTGCTGCAGCCCCGTGTCCCGCGGGCGTGCAGGCAACATTTTGTTCTGTTGGATCTCTAGCTCATGGGACGGCGCCCTGGCCACAGAGGGCCATGGCTGTTCCCAGGCCACCAATCCAAGTGTTAGTCCCACCTAGAAACACGGTCGCAGACACACCTGCAATCATATTTGACCAAAATGTCTGGGCACCCCCCAGCCCAGCCAAGTTGATGCATAAAAGTAACCATGACAATAGCCTTCTAGGAGTTGTTGCATCAAGGCCAGGAACCAATGTTAATCCTTGGGCCCCCGAGGTCACCATGGTCCAGCGGTTGGAGTGGGGACATGGAGAGCTCATGGGATAGAGGGTGTCAGGGTCCAGTCCCTCTGCCAGAAGGTCCAGTGGGACTGAGGGCACATCCGGTGGTGAATTTGCCAGTTCCAGGAGGGAGAGCAAGAGTAGACATAGCAGAGCTGCCAGAATCCCATGACACAGGACGGGTGAGCCTCAGGGACATGGGGCTCCCATGAAAGAAGCCAACCTCAGCTCAGCCCCCTTTAACCAGCATCCCTCCCAGTGTGTACTGGGACCGTACTGCGACCAGCTCTTCATTTAGGTTAGCAATCTGAATTTCCCACTGCCATGCAGCCTGAGCTATTCTTGCGGTCCAGGGACAAGGACATGGTATGCCCGCTGCCGCACGGCCTTCCCCCTGCCCAGGGTCCTGGGAGTCTCGCTCAGCCTGGCTGCCTCCAGCAGGTGCGTCAGTGCTCCTCCATCAGGCATGGCTTCGCCCAGGTGAGCTATTTGCATGCTCCTGGCGCAGAGACCAGGGTCAGCCGCACCAAACCGGGTGAGGCTCTCCCTGTTCCCAAGCCTCAGTGCCTTCATCTGAAACAGGCTCAGAAGACCCACCTCTTGGGCTTGGCTGAGGGTTGAGAAAATGTATGTGAGGCTCATGAGGGTTGAGAAAATGTACGTGAGGCTCATGAAGGATGGCCCCCCCCCCACTCCACACATGCTGAAGGCCCTGAGGTGGTCCCCCGGGATCTCCTCTCTGGGCTCCAGGTAAACGGTCCAGCGCAGCCCTAACGTTCCCTCCAGCGACTGGCTGCCCAGAGCAGGCATAAAGTTAAGAGATAATTTTTATAAAGCTGGCTGGGATGGGGGGCGGCTCACCATTGTTAAGGAATCATTAAAGCAAATGGTTCATAGACATAACACACATTGAATAATGCAGGTAGATCCCAGCATCCAAACATCGACAATGTGATTTTAGTGAAAAAAGGAAGTCATAGCCAAGGTCAAGTGAGGTCAGGGACCGGTGGGGCTCCGGCATGACTAGGAGTGGCAAAGGGTCCCTGACGTCCTGCCTCTTGTGTGAACGGTCCATATCTGTCCCCACCGTCTTAGCAGCCAGAGCAACGGTGACGAAGGATCCCGTTCTGGCGCGTGATTTGGGGAAGGCTTTTCCGGGAGAAGGATACCTCTTCCTGGTCCCCAGGGTAGCCGATCCAGGGAAGGGGCACAGGTTGGGGGGGGTGCTCAAGGTTGGGCATGGTGCGCTAGCTATGAGCTCAGAGCTTGGCTGTATCTCTGGGCCTGGAGCCCTAGGACCTGCTCACCCTCACACCCAGTGGGGAGCTAGGTCCCTATCAATGTCTTCCTTTTAGGGACAGGCAGGATTATGCCATGTGGACCTACTGTGTGTTGCCTTCTCCCCATTCACAGCCTTTCGCCTCCAGGCCAGCCCTCTCTCCTGAAGGTCAGACTCATGGGTGTTCACGACTATGATGAGCTGGACATGGTTCATCCCCTCAATTTCCTGTGTGGAAGTCCTAGTTCCCAGCCCCTCAGATGGGACTGTACTTGGAGGTCAGATCTTGAAAGAGGTGATCAGGGGCACCGGAGTGGCTCAGTGGGTTAAGTCTCTGCCTTTGGCTCAGGTCATGATCTCAGGATCCTGGGATCAAATCCTGCATCAGGCTCTCTGCTCAGCAGGGATCCTGCTTCCCCCTCTCTCTCTGCCTGCCTCTCTGCCTACTTGTGGTCTCTGTCAAATAAATTAATAAAAAATCTTAAAAAAAAAAGAAAAGAAAGAGGTGATCAAGGCAAAATGAGGTCAGTAGGGTCCTGGTCCATTATGACGGGTGTCCTTATAAAAAGAGGACATCAGGACGCAGACATGCACAGAGAGACAAGCTGTGAGGACATGCTGGAGGCGGGATGGGGGTGGGGAGGATGGTGCTGACACACAGGGCGGGAAGAACTTGGGAGAACCAACGAGCCCAGGCCTGGGTCCCAGACCCCCAGCCTTCCCGAAGCTGAAGAGTGTCTTGTTTAGGAGGCTGGTCTGGGGCTTTGCTGTGGTGGCCGAGCTGGCCGGGTACCTGACTGCGAGGTGCATGTCCCCACCTGGCTGGGCGGCCTGGGTGTGTAACAGCATCTCAGCCCAGCAGCTCTAACTCCAGATGATCAACACCTGCCTGGATGACCATCCCCAAAGCCTCTGCTGACCTTTCCTTGCTCCAGCCCTGAAGGCTGGTGACACTCTTGTCCTTCTCTAGGCTGTCATTAAATCCTGCTAACTCCACCTTCCCATCCCTCACAGATCTGCCGGCTTGTCACGCTGGTCCAGAGGCCCACTGTGTCCTGACGGACAGTCCCCAACTCAGTGCCCCAGAGGGCAGCCTTATTGTCTCCTTAAAGCTGCAAAACGTGAGTAGGTTTTGGCTGGAGGATCAGTGGCCTTCCCTGTGCAAACCCTCCTATTGGGGTGAATGTCCCTGGCTGTGGTCTCTAGCAGCCACACCACCTAGCCCCCCATGCCACTCTGCTCTAGACCCCTGGCCCTGGTGCAGCCCTGGAAGTCTTTGCACTGGCTGGAGCACTCTGGGAAGGCTTTTCTAGAACTTTCTGTATGGCTCCCCACCGCCATTGCGTCTTCCTGAAACGTCCCCCTCTCGAGGAGGCCTCCACTGGCTGCCATGTCAAAACTGCAGCCGGTCTCCTGTCCTGCTCTGGCCCTTTCGAGGTGTCACCCCCAACACTTAAGTTTCTCCCCTGCTCCCAGCCACTGTGAATGGACACCTGGCCTTGGCTGTGTTTCTATTTACTGTCTCCCCATTCCCTCCACCCCAGAGATACAGGGATGTGGTCCACTCTGCTCATAGACCCCCCTCAAGGCGGGGGCTAAGCACCCTCTTCAGAGAAAAGAAAGAAGACTTCATCCCAGCACACAGCTAGCCAGTGTAAGGAATTTCTTACATTCCAGCTCTGCCCGGGGCCTTCCCTGCACTTGTTTAATCCCATGATTCTCCCGGGGGCCAGTGTGTTTTCACGCCCTTCACAGACCAGGAAATTAATACCCAGAGGGGTGAAACCTCTTACCCGAGGCCACACGGTGGTCCAGGGAAGGGACGGTCAACTCCCTGCTCTGCCCACCATGGGGGCATGGAGCACACCCTGGAGCTCAGGTGGATGCAGCAGGCTCTCCCCAGCTCGCAGACAATTCTGAACCAGGGCAAGCCCTAGGGACCACTCGCAAGGCAGGTGCTAGGAGATGTTTGCTGGCTGCCTGCCCATCTATACCCCAACTTGTACCCATATCCTTCTGGCCAACCCCTCTCCTCCCCGGGGCGTGATGCATCTCCTCCAGGAAGCCCTCTGTGCTTACCACCCCCACCAGGTCCCCATGAAGGCCCCTCCTCTGAGCTCCAGTTTGAGGGTATGACCCGCACCCTCCATGCTCCTTCAGCTCCCACCCCGTGGGCCACCAACTGGCAGGAAAGGTGGCCCCATGAGTGGTGGGCCCTAAGCCCGCCTTCTTGAGCAGGGATAGCTCTCTGGAGGTGGCCGGGGGCATCAAGCCAGCAGCTGACTTTCTGTGACTTGTTGTGTAGGAGACACCCGCATTCACGCTCCTCTGTGAACGTCCTCATGGGCGGCGTCCGTCCGTTGGCCGAGCAGCCCATGGCAGCAGGAAGGGTCCAGCCTCGTGGCCTCATTACTTCCAGGAAGTGGCTAAGCAGGCTCTTGGGCCCAACTCCTGGCTCCTGAAAGGCAAGGCTGCTGGGACAGGGCCCTGGGCCTCCGGCTGTTCAGCTCCATCTGTACGACCCCATCCCAGCCCAGAGTGGGCAACAGGGTGTCGTGGCTTAAACTGGGTCCCCAAAGAAGGTATCCATGTCTTCATCCCGCAGCCATGGCGGCCACCTTGTTTGGAAAACAGGGGCTTGCCGATGAGCTTAGTTAAGGTGGGGTCGTACCAGATCAGGGTGAATCTGATGACGTGTCTGTCCCCGTAAGAAGACAAGAGGACACACGGACACACAGAGAAGAAGGCCAGATGACAGCAGAGGGGAGATCAGGTGACAGCTGGGGAGGGGAGACAGGGGCTGAGCCCTGGATGGCTCCAACCCTGATGACACCTGGCTTTCAGACTTCTGTCTCCCTACGGGAGAGCCTGTCCGTCGCCTCCAACCACCCGGTGTGTGGGTGTTTGTCCTAGAAGGGCAGCAGGCTCAACCATGTCGGGACTCCTGGCTCTTCTCTGTGAAAAGTAAGAGAAGAAATGTAGGAATCTCCTGCGGTCATTCATTCGTGCAACGAACAGTAACGGAACACTAATTGACCAGAAATTTTTTTAAACTTTGGATCAAGAAAGGGACCACACATACGTGTGCGCTCACACACACCTTGCACGTATGTGCGTGCACACACAGCTCTCACGCATGCATGCGCGTACACACCTTGCACGCGTGCACATTCCTCTCCTGTACATGCGCACGCACAACACCCACCTCTCTCACACATGCATGCACGCACACCTCTCACGCGTGCACACACACTCCTCTCATTCATGTGCGCACACACAAGCACACCTTTCTCACGCATGCGCACACACACACCTCTCTCTACCCATTGGAGACCCTGTTGCGAGGGGCGGATTGCGCATGAATCCAAGTCCCTGCAAACGAGGTACAGCAAGGCTCACCCCCTAGTCCCCCTTACAGTCCCTGGAGGCTAGGAACACGGAGCTGCTCTTGGGCTCCTGCCCTGCGTATGCCTCCGTGCGGTCCGCACACCAGCCTCCCAAGGCTGGCTGTCTTTGAGGTTTTACTTTGACAAATTTCAGACTTAAGGAGAGTTGCAACGAAAGTACAAAGAATTCCTGTACACATTTCATTCAGATTCCCCAAATGTTATCACTTGCCATACTGGCTTTATCAGCCCGCTCCTCCTACTCTCCCTCCCTCTGTGCACACTCTCACACACTCACAATGCATGCACACACATACAGGTGTGCACACACATTCACACGCACACCGGCACACATGCATGCTCACACACATGCATGCACGCTCACACAGTGCTAACACACATGTGCACACACAATGCTCACAACACACATATACACATGCACATCCACACGCATGCACGCACACACGCTCACACACGTGCTCACACAGATACATACAAGCATGCACACACACAATGCTCACACAATACACATATGCACACTCACACAATACACATGCATACACTCACGCACACAATGCCCACACACGTGCACGTACATGCATGCATGCACACGCACACACATGCACATGCAGGGGTCATGCACATGCTCACACAATGCACACATACATGTACGCACACGTGTGCTCACACGGACACACACAACGCTCGCACAATAAAAACATGCATGCACACATGCCTGCACACACTTCTCCCAGGATTCTCCTGTGTGCAGTCACCATGCTACAGGAGAGACCGTGGGGAGAGGGGGCAGACCTGGGCGGCTTCCCCAGGAGCCCCTGCAAGGGGCTACGCCACCATCCAGGGCCCCTGTCTCCAGACCTCCAAGCCTGGGGGAGTCCGTGGCTGAAGCCGGGACACCCCAGGCAGACAGCAGAGCTGTCATGGCTCACAGCCCCAGCGCCACCCCCGCTCCCGCCCCCCACCAGCCTGGGTCCTGCTCCTTCCCGGGCTGAGACAGTAACAGAATGGGACAGTGGCAGGAGCAGCCTGTTGTGAGGCCCGAGCTCTGCTCTTCATCCTTCAACCGTGTTAATCCTCTTATACACCCTGCGGTGTAGACTGACTTCAAAGAGGAGCACGTGGGGCCTCAGGGACGCCAGTGACTTCCCAAGTCACTTCGTTTGGGGACAGGCCGCCCAGCCTTACGTCCGGCTGGTGACCGCTATGCTGACTGGCCCACGGTGTCCCCCGGCTGGGCCTGCCAACCACCTCTTCCCAATCCTGCACCCTGAGAGGCTCGGGGGACACGTCGGAAGGGGACACAGAACCCAGAGGCCCCAGGCCCGGGTCATCATTAGTGAGCATGAGCAGGGCGGGGATGCCTCTGGCACTGGGCATGCCTGACAGGTTGGGGGTTGCAGGGACCCCCCTCACATCCTGGGTCAGTGCCAAGCTGTCCATCCACACTGCCTCGCCCTACTTCATGCCAGTGAGCTCATAAGTTCCATTTTTTAAATCAAGAAAAGTCACCAAAATAAAACAGCCAAGAAGGGAAGATGGGATGGGTGGAGATGGCATGGGGAGGGCTGTTCAGGGTACCATTGAGTCTCCCCCCATGTCTCTGAGCACACCTGGAGGGTGCCTGTGTCCCAGAGGCCGGCGGGCAGCATGGGGACACTGGCTGGAGCCTGGCACCCTGGGCTGGGAGGAGGGGCCCTCCTGAAGTTTTCCTGTCTGGTCTGTGTCCCAAGGGGCTGGTATCGGGGTACACCTGTGTGTTGGGGTGTGGGGGGGTTTTGCGGTGCTGTGGGGGATGGGTCACAGGGAACCAAGCTCCTGCTCAGCCCCTGGCCTGGCCTCTCCCACGTCTGCCCTGGGGCTGGGGATGAGAGGTGGCTTTGAAAGGGAAGTGGTGGCCAGCCGAAGCTGTGGGGGAGGGCAGGGGTCCTGGGAACACTTAGGCCCTTATCGCTGATCAAAGCCTGGAGGTGCCGCCCGACAGGGGAGGTGTGGCCCCACCTGGCTCTCATTAGGGCGGCAGCCTGGTTCCAGCCGGGGTCTGCTCTTGCTCACAGGCCCTCCCAGACAGACAGACCTCCACAGGGCAGCCCTTCTACCGCACCTGGCGGCTGCACCAGCAGGCCGAGCTCGGGGCACTCGGGCAGTGGGGAGGACAGCCCGCCGCCGCTCTCCCTGCTCAGGCCTTGGCATGCGCTTCCTTCCCCTCTTCCCTCTTCCCATCCTTGGGGTCTGTTCCCTGTCCCCTCCAGTGGACAAGTGGACATCTGCCTGCACTGTGAGGCTGCTATCAAGTTTCACTTCTATGTGCTTCTGGAAGCCTGGGGATGGTGGGGCATCCCCTCCTCATGCTGCCCACAGATAAGGCTCCCATGGATCAGACCCTTCATCTGGGTGCCAGCCCCTGCACCTGCTCCTCTGGGAGTACGGGGCTTCAGACCCTGCTGGCCTGTGGGATGATTCACACCAGCCCTCCTGTTTCTGCCCATCTCCTCTACAGCCCGAGCCAGCCACCCCAGCCAGCTTATACACCCTCCTGCCCAGTGCAGGGTCCCCTCTGGCTATGAGTCTATGAGCGAGGATCCTGCTGTCCAGCTCATCTGCCCAGCTGGGGCAGCGGGTGCTCACCTAGGACAGGGGTTCCAGACCCGCCCTAAGCCCTCTGCCCCAGGCCCTGCCTGTAGGTCACTCTTTGGGACCCTGGTGGGGTCATGGCAGCTCGGGGCAGGGGGAGCATGGCACAGGGACTCAGGAGACTGTGACTCGGGTCTTGGCTTTGTTCATTCACCTCCCTGGTCTCTGCCCACTCTTCTAGAACGATCCGCTGGTGGTCCTGCCCCTTTTGCTCCTCAGAGCCTGGATGTATATGTGGGACCCAAGCGACAGCTGCCCTCTTCTCCCATTGGGGTGTTAGCCCGTGACTCCAGCTGTTCCCAGGGGTTCTCCCAGCCTCAGCATGCTTTCCGGAATGTTCTCTAGGGTAAGCTCCAGTGAAGCGGGTGGGTGAGATGTGCCTGGCGTTCGAGTGCCAGCTGGACCTCTGAGTGACCGAGGGCCAGTGGCTGGACCTCTCTGGGCTTGGGATCGTCTGCGCATTCGGTAGGGGTCGTGGCTGGAGGCAGGCTGCTGACTGCAGGGCTCTGTGTGTGAGTAGAAATGGCTGGGGTTCCCTTAGTGGGGAATCTGAGTCTGAGGAACAGGCTTGTGTCAAAGAAGACGCCCCCTGGGACTGTGGAGGGGCCTGGGGTGGGAGTCACTCGGCTCCTGGACGCACACCTTCCTGCATCTCTCCCCCCTCCCTGGGCCCTCAGTCCACTTTGCCCGCCCCTTGGGTCTCCCGGCTCCAGGCTCAGCCCACGGGGTAGCCCCCTTCTGCCATCTCTCGGCTCCCAGTGCCCTATATGCCTTATGCCACCTTTGCCCACACCCCTGCCTGGGTACCCCCCAGGCTGGAGACCCACAAGCCTGTCCCCATGGGGCGGCTGGAGGCACTCCAACCCTTCCATCCACACCTGTCCCCTCCCACTGCCTCCTTCCACTAGGCCTAGGGACCCTGTGGCATAGTGTGCCCTGAGGCCGTGCTCCCCACACCTGCTCTCTGTTCCTGTCCCTCCTCCCTTCTCCTCACCTGCTCTCTCTGCCTCCTCCTCCCCCTCTGGCTCTCTCCAGAATATTCTAGAACAACTACAAAACCCCCATATAGGTTTGGCCTCAGATCCTCCCTCAAAAGAACCTCTCCTGGAGATTGCTTACAGCCTAATTCCTACAAGAAAGGAGGTTTGGGGTGACCCCTTCGGATGGACCCACTAGCTCTGACCCCCAGAGGGATGTCCCAGGGAGAGGAGGACGGACCAAACCTCCCCTGTGTGTTCCAGGCCCCCCTCTTCTGTGTGTGGGACAGCATTCACAGGGAGGACCACCTCAAAGGGGGAAACCGAGGTACAGATGGGCATCTCAGGGCGTGCCCCCACCTTGCTTTTCATATGACCTGTGTGGAAGTTTCAGGTGGTAACTACACCTTTTGAAGGTCGGATTTACTTTAGCATTGCCGGGCAGCCCCCTTCCAGGCTCAGCGGTCCCCCAGAGTGGCCACCCAGGGCAGGCCAGGCCCATGTCTCAGGGTACTGGTGGTATATGGGAAGTTGGAGGGGGGTGGGCTCTGCAGCTTACAGCCCTGGGACCCAGGCAGGCACTCTCCATACTTGCCGTGGCCCAATCCTTGTCTTCCTGTGAAGTGGGAGGCATTGCACTGTGCCCAGCTGGTGAGTTTGCCAGCAAGAAAACGGTGGGTGAGTGGGATGGGGGACTGGCCCAAGCTCGGGACAGGTGGGCCTTGGCTCAGTGTCCTTATCCGAACGCTGATCTGATGGTGGGGGTCCCGCTGGTCCCGCAGGCTGTCTCCTTTCTCCAGCTCCCATCTGTCTGTCCCCTTCCGGCCCGAGCTGTCTTTCAGGGTACCCCTCTGCATGGCGACTGTCTCTCAACACTCCTCATCTGAGTCCTTCCCGCGGCATAGGCTCATTGTGGGCACAACAGGAGGGAAAGCTTCAAGGTCAAGTGTGGGCCCAGCATCGATAAAGGGGGGAAAGGTGGGTGGGCGCAGCTGAGCCCCATCCCTGGCGAGGATCAGGACACGGGGGCGCCATGATCCGGGCTGAGGCTTGCCAGGCTGGGCTCTTGTTTCCAGCAAGTGATCAAGAGGATACTCTTGCCACTATCCGGGCTGCAGTGGGCTCCACTCATTGCCCTCAGTCTCTCTCTATGATGCCTGACTAATCGTCACCCTCGGTGACAGCTGAGGAAATGCTGACATAATCCCGTAACCCCGTGCGTCCCTGGCTGTGCTGTGGATGCCCTCAGGGGGGCAGGGGGCAGCCGAGAACACACATGCACCAAGAGGAGACCCTCCGCCCCTTTCCTACCGCCCCCCTTACATGTGCAGTGGACGCGGGAAGACAAGAAGCACCAACCATTGGCCTCCATTTCTATAGAAGGTGCATTTCCATGTTTCCATCCAGACAGTTTTCGACACAGTTTTTCACGAGGCCACCACTGCGTGGCCCGCACTGCGGGGCCCCTTTCAAGCATTCCTCCTACTGTTTAAGTAAACTGCCCCCCAGACGTACTCTCGAGTGGCCAGTGGTGTTCTGGCGAGGATGCTTTGAAATAACGAAGGCCCTTCCCGTCGTTGTCCCGCACACGAGGAACATCTTAACGAAGCAGGTTGTTTCTATGTTCTAGATGACATTCTTAGGTTTTTTTTTCCTTGTACAATTTTATTTATTTATTTGACAGACAGAGATCACAAGTAGGCAGAGAGGCAGTGGGTGGTGGTGGGGGGAAGCAGGCTTCCCGCTGAGCAGAGAGCCCAATGCAGGGCTTGATCCCAGGACCCTGAGATCATGATCTGAGTCAAAGGCAGATGCTCAACCCACTGAGCCACCCAGGCGCCCCCCAGATGACATTCTTCAACCGGGATCCTGCAGGGGGGCCAGGGATCGGTATGACGACCCCGAGAAAATGGGAGATAAACCGCACATTCAAAACCATGCCAATAAAATAAAATAGATAACATGGGCAATGGACCAAGTCATATTTTTTGTAGAAAAGTCAGCAAACAGTCCCAAAGGACAGTTATCGTGTGCTGGGAAGGATGGAAGACACCAGCGCTTTCAGACTCCTCTCCTTTGGGACTCTGGGTCTTGAGGTCTGGAGCCGGAGCCGTTCCCGGCACCGAGTGCTACCACCACGGGCAGCAGCTACAGCCACGGAGGCGCGGCGCTCAGCCCCTCGCACACGGGGCTTGTCAAGAAATTGGAACAAATGTTTGGTATTAGAGGGGTTTAAGTTATGGGGGAATTTCATATGTTATGATTTATGCATCCGTCATTCCAATCACCTTAAATAAGAAAAATGTTGGTTTTCAATTGCCACCGAGAAGTATCTGGTCTCCTTTAGATGAAGATTAACCGCGTGCAGTGACGTCTCGGCTTTGCAGGCAAAGCTCACACTTTCCTTATTATGTAACTGATAATTCGGACAAGATTTAATCAAACAATCCATTTCTAATACCCATTTGGTATTAGATTTCTGTTTCGAATTTGCCTCGATTCGTGCAATATCCACAGAGACTGTCTTCTGGTGAGTGTTTTTAAGTTCTGCATTTTCGACTTACACACAAGAGATAATCCAATAAGGGAAGTGAAAGCAGTAAACGCTGGTACAGTTACCAGGGTTTGTCTTCCAGGAAAAGAGATAGAAAGATCTGTTATAAACAAATAAGAAATTTATTAAATATACTTGTTCTATATTTAGGTAGTTAGTAATATATTATTATATTTTGTGTGCTGGTAGATTTGAGTCCAAAAAGTTCTGCTTTTTAAAAATAAATCCGCTCATTTCCCCAGATTTTATGAAACCAAACCTATCTCTATTTAGACACATAATAGCGTTTGCGGCCGAAAAATAACTGTATTTGACTATTTCGTAGGTTCGGTAATTATCGACGTGCCTCCACTTTGGGCCAGAACCTGGTTAGACACCAGTCCTCCAACTCAGACGAAGCAGGTGTGGATCTGGGTGCTGCGGGTGGGCCAGCACAGGGGCCACAGAGCAGGCTCGCTCCAGCCAGACGCGGATGGTGGTGGAGGCGCTGGTGGCCCTCTGCTCCGTGCGGTGGGACTGGCGGACTCTGGGGTCCAGAGCAGGACAGGCTGGGCTGGCTCCTGGGGAGGAGGAGGAATTTATCAGGGGTAATCAAGTCTCAACGGCAGAGAAGCTCTGAGCCTCTTTCCCGGGCCCCACTGCTCGAGCCTTAGTTTTGAAGAGTCCACATTTCTATCCACGCATTCAGTAACAGTTTGCCCAGAGTCTGCTGTGCGCGAGCACAGGTCCCGGAGTTCTGGGTGGGGGTGAAGAGCTCTGCGGGAAAGCCTATGGCATTTAAGGGGAGGGGAGTGTTTCTAGTGTGATGTAATCATCAACCTGCTTTCTAATCAGCAGGTTTTAATCATCAACCTGCTTTTTAAGTCATTTTGAATCCGTGGCGTTAATCATGCATTCCCTGATTTCTTCTCGGTTCTCTCCACCCGTTCAAAACGATTTGTCGAGCTGTAGGTATCAGTACACACACAGACCTGCTTCAAATCACTATCATTTCCTGACAAGTCTGTATGTCTAGACGCAGCCTCTGGGCTTGAATTTCAAGGTGGGAGCCTTGGGGAAAGTCCTTTTTGGAAATCTCCTGGTGACAAAGACAGACAAATTTTTATGGATAGCGAATATTCAGCCCAGGTTCTGGAATATCCGGCCCGTATGCAGTCTGGCCCTAGTTCTCTGAGAGATGGAGGAGCATCTCTGCGTATTTTAAAGTTTCTTTGTTCTTGTTTTTGTTTTTTCCTCACAGAAACCGGAGCCACTGAAATAATCATATCTTGGCCCAATTGGGTGCAGAGACAGCATAAAAGACATTCCTGCACCTCCTCCAGCCACGTCCCCTCCAAGAAACTCAGGACCACCTATTTCAGCACAGGGGGCGGATCGTGTATTTAGGTTTCTATCCCTTTCTGCCTGACCCCGCTGGAGCATCTGTGGCCAGCTCTCTGTGCCCATGCCCATTTACAGGCATTATGTTCAAAAGTTTTCATTCCCTAATTTGTTTTGACCTGGAGACCAGCTGGAATGAATTTTCAAGTTATTCAGGGACACAGTTTCTCAAGTGTCGGGGTTCACACATTGCCAGCTTTAATGAGGACACTAATCCTTCCTGGTTTATGGACCCATCCTATTGATTTGGGAAGAAGCCTGCATGTGGGGCTTTTTTTTTTTTTTTTTGTCCCCAACAGAGACCAGAGAAGGTAGGGTGAGTAGGGGAAAGTATGGACACAGGGGAAGGCAGCGGGTCACCGTGGAGGGCATTGATCTTGGGATTTTAAGTACAGACCAGCAGCTGCCAACTCTGCCACTTTGGGTGATCATTTGGTCTGTTCAAGTCTTCATTTACTCATCTAAGCATGGGAAAAAATATTATACGCATCATTATATCTTACAGGAGTCTCATGATGTTTTAGTGAGATGATAAACACCAAAGTTCTATGAAAACACTACTACAAGTGGGACGGATGATCATTCACTAATTATCACCCATACTTACTTGACCTATTGAATACCTATTATGTGCCACTGTGCTTAGGAGTTGGACAATGGTACAGCCAGCGTGTGGCTCCGGAGAGAAGGAACACAGAGGAGGATTTTATACCTCCCTCTCAGTAACTGGTCAAACTCACAGACAAAAATCCAGTAAGACAAAGAAGGTCTGAACACTATCACCACCTTGTCCTCACTCACACTTACAAAACCATACACCCAACACCTATAGGATGCATCTTCTTTTCTACTGCACGTAGGATGTTTACTGAGTTCAACCATGTCTGAGAGAAAAGATAAGTCTCCATAAGTCTCAGAAGATTGGAGTTTCACAGAGTATGTTCTCTGACCATAGCAGAATTAAATAAGAAATAAAAAAATAAGATATTTAGAAAATCCCCAGATATCTGGAAATTAACAGTCTTCTAAATAACCCATGGATCAAGGAATAAGTCACCAGGAAGATTAGGAAATATTTTAGCACAAAAAATCGTGGAACCTAACATCTCAGAATTTGTGAGATTATAGCTAAAAATAGTTGAAGTGGAAGATATTTCCTTAAATATCTCAATTAAGCAGGAAAAAAATGGTTTAAAACCAATAATTTATGTTTATATTAAGAAGCCAAAGAAGAAGAAAAAGAAGAGGAGGAAAGGGAGGAGGAGGGGGAGGAGGAGAAATAGGAGAAGAAGGTAAGTGCAAAATAACAGAACAAAGAAATATCAAAGATAAGAACAGAAATGATAAAATAAAAATTAAACAAAAGCAATACAGCAAAAATTTGTTCTTTAAAACAATTAAATAATTTAATAAACTCCAAGAAAGGCCAATGAAGAAAAATAAAAAGAGAAGACAAAACTTACCAATGTAGAAAATGAAGATAAGATATCCCTGCAGATCCCAAAGTCACTAAAAAGGTAATAGGCAAATATAAACAACCAGAGTGAGAAGGTAGAAAGAAACTTTTGGTGGTGTACATGTGGTGGTGGTTTCATAGACATATGCTTATGTCCAAATTCACCAAATGTATATATTAATTATGTACAGCTTTTTGTCTGTCAAAAATTTTTAAAATAGAATAAAGCAAAAAACCCCCACAACCATATGCCATTAAATTTGGTAACTTAGATAAATGGACAGGTTTCTTGAGAACCATTTTATCAAACTGACTCAAAAAGAGATAGAAAGTCTGAATAGCTCTATAACTATCAAAAAATTCAGTTTGTTGCCACACACCTTCCAACAATCAAAACTCCAGGTCCAGCTGGCTTATCAAACTCAGAAGAAAGAAATAAGACCAAAATATCACAAAATCTTCTAGAAAACAGAAGAGAAGGAAGGAATGCTTAAACTCCTTTTTTTTTTTTTTGGAGCCTAGAATTGCCCTGATACCAAAACCAAACAACAGAATTACAAAAAAAGAAAGCCAGACCAATATCTTTCATAAACATAAACCAGAATGTATCTTTCATAGAACAGTATCTTTTATGATATTCAGCAAAATATTAGCAGATATGAATTTAACTCTATAAACGATGACCAGTGGGATTTAGTTCAGGAATGCAAGGTTGAATAAGATTTGAAAGTCAATCAAAGTAATCTCTGTATTAGCAGAATAAGGAGAAAATCACATGATCATTTTAACAGAGGCAGCAAAATAATGATGTAGGATCCATTCTTCAAAACTCATCCCTTATAAGAACTCTCAGCAAACTAAGATGGGAAGAGATCTTCCTCAGTTGTGAGAAGGGCTTGCATGAAAACCTACAAACAACATCGTCCTTGGTGAGTGACCGGAAGCACCCCTGAGGCTGGGAGCAAGAGAGGATGTTTACTCCACCACTCCAGTCCGTGCTTGTACAAGAGGGTCTAGCCAACTCAGTAAGGTCAGAAAGAGAAGCAAAAATAAGGAAACAAAAGGCATTCATATTGTAAGGGAAGACATAAACTCTCTTTATTTGCAGCAGCATGCTTGTCTACATAGGAAATCATAAGAAATTTTCAAAAAATCTGTTCAACTTTATGAGTAAATTCTACAAAATTGCAAGATACAATGTCAACGTATAAAAATCAACAATATTTCTTTAAACTAGCAATGGCTTGGAAGTTGAATCTTTTTCAGAATTGGAAATCAAAACAAAATAAGTGTAAATACCATTTGGAAAAATATAAAAATAGACATAAATTTTATGAAAAAGTTTGTTAGAACACTACACAAAAACTCAAAACATTTCTTTCCTTTTTTTTTTTTTAAGATTTATTTGCTTATTTTAGAGGGGGGAAGGGCAGAGGGAGAGAGCATCCTTAGGCAGACTCCCTGCTGAGCATGGAGCCAGATGTGGGCCTTGATCCCAGGACTCTGAGATCAAGACCTGAGCCAAAGTCAAGAGTCGGGCATCCAAACATTTCTGAGTGACATTAAAGAAGAGCTACATAGATTTTAAGAGACACATACCATATTCATGGATTGGAACATTCAGTTTGTTAAGATGTCTCTTTCCCCTTTATTGGTCTGTAGCAGGGACTGCCAAACTATGGCTTTCAGGCTGGCTGCCTGTTTTCGCAGGTAACGTTTTATTTGAAAACAGTCATGCCCATTAGTTTATATATTGTCTGTGGGGCTACATGACTCATGGCCATGCCTAGTGCCAAGCAGAGCAGGGGCTCTGCAAATACCCTCTCACTCACCATCAGTAGTAAATTCTAACTGGCACTGATTACTGCAGCCCAGTGACAACTGAATTAAATCTCTGAGTTGGGAGGAGAGTTAGGAAGTCAGTGAGTCCTGGTCTGCTCCCCATGGGTCACTGTGTACCAGCAGCCTGCCAGCTCATGCCTGTTTCCTCTTCTGTAAAATAGAGATGACAATGATAAAAGTGTGTTTCACCGGGCTGTTGTGAGTGTCACATTGATTACTCTTGTGAAGTCTCCCGTTGTCCTGAGCCACGACTGAACTTGGCAACAGACATTCTTCCATTTTAGGCATTTCTGGGGTCAATGTGTTTTTACTTGTGTCTCCCAGGGCTGACCTGAGTGAGGTCCACATGCCAGGCCTGGGCCTGGGTTCATCGTTGGGGCTGGGAGGGTGGAGAGTGGCCTTGGGGGTCTGTGTCTGGGGACTCTTCCTCGTGGGGGTCAGGCAGCGAGCCAGCCTCAGGAACTCCTGCATGTGTGTCCTGGGGCTGCCTTTATAGATCGCTGACTGGGGGGCTTCAAACGACAGACAGCATCTCCTGCAGCACTGGACACCAGAGTCTAAATCAAGGGGTCGGTGGGGCCATGCTGCCCCTAGAGGCTTCAGGGAGGGTCCTTCCTGCTCCTTCCAGCATCTGGGAGTCGAGGTTGGGTGGGGCTCATGGCCGTTGCCCGCCAGCCTTGGCCTCCCCTCCACATGGCCTTCCCCCATCTCCCTGTGCCTCTTATAAGGACATCAGTCACTGGACTCACACCCTGATCCTGTCCTTCCCTCCACCACATGGGCAAGACCTTACTTCCAAACAAGGTCACAGTCAGAGGCTCCGGGTGGACATGAACGGGGGACACGACTCACTATAGCTCTTAACACTCGAAGCTGCCACCCAAACATTCCCCCACTGCCCCGTCACCTCCTCAGAGCTCGAGGGCCTGGCCTGCTGCTACCTGGGACAGCCAAGTCCTGTCTGCCAGATGCCACACCCGTCCTGGGGTTCAGCCCTAGCCATGTCATTTCCTGTGAGGTGGAACTTTCTGGACATACTGACAACTGGGAGTGTGCAGAGACGGTGGAGTTGGGGTGATGGGGGCAACGCCACTTCTGTCCATGCCCAGGGCTGGGTGTGGAGTATGTTGTCAGCAAACCCCAATCCCAGAGGCCTGGGGATTGTCAGGGAGTGGGTGGGGGAAGGGGAACATGGCCTTGGAACAGAGATCTTCCCTGCACAGGGGCGCTGGGCAGGGTCAGGCCAACGGGGTCCCAGCACCCCCTCTGCCTCTGGGCTCTGTTCTTCTGCAGGAGTGTTCCCTTTAGCTTGGCTGCATGACCAAATGTCGCAGCCTGGGGCTTACGGCAGCCATGTGTCTTCTCACTGCCATGGGGTCTGAAGGCCCAAGACCGAGGGGTCCGCAGGCTGGGCTCCAGGGAGGTCCTCCCTCTGCCTGGTTGGCAGACGGACACCATCCTGCTGTGCGTTCACATGGCAGAGACAGGCAGAGATCTCTGGTGCCTGTTCCGGTAAGACCAGCCCTCTGTGGGATCGGGGCTCTCCCTTACGACCGCATCACCGCCATCACCTCCTTTAGGCCCCATCCCCAAATACCATACCACTGGGGTTGGGGTTTCCACCTGCTGGGGCATGATCAGGGGGTAGACTCTGAGGTCTGAGAGAGTCCTTTGCAGGAACTGGGGGGGTGGGTGGGTGAAAAGCTGTCAGGACGGGCACCCCTGTTTCTTAAGGCGCTGGGGCATCTGGGCCCCTCCGCCCACCAGGAAGTCTCTTCGTTCCTCTTTCCTTTCCCACAGCCGTCCCTCGGGTCCCAGCTGGCATCCGTGGGGACAGGTGGGTCCCTCCACGCCCTCCTTGGGCTGGTGGCTGCCTGCTCCCAGGGTGAGTCCTCATGGAAGCTTCTGTTGAGGGCCACAGACCCGGTCGGACCCTTACTCCAGGCTCTCATCGAATCCTGACACCACCCAGCGGGAGAAGCACTGCTGTCCCCATTGAGCAGCCACAGAAACCGAGGCTTGGTGGAGGGGGAGAGAAGGCCGCCCTCCACTCTGTGACTCCTGTGACTCCCATGACTCCATGCTCCCCACACCTCCTCCTTGGTTTGAAGCCAGATCCCTCCCCATGGTGGCTGTGCGGATCCGGAATTTCCTGGCGGGGCTGGTCTGCATCTCTAAGTCACCACCGGGAGCAGGCCAGTGGGCTCAGCCTTGGCTGGCAGGGAGGTGGGGAGGTCTTTGGTGCTCAGCAACCCCCACCCCCCAGCATGAGATCCTCTTCAGCACTTGGCAAAATCGCTTGCTTGCTGCCCCAGAAGAGAGGAGGACCCCTGTGTGGCCAGGGTATGGCCCCTTAGCCCATGGGCACCGTTAGGCCTCACTGCCTGGTACTGGCTTTGAAGGACACAGTTCTGTCCCGAGGCACTGACCCCAATGGCAGCCAGGCCGTCCCGGACCTGTCATCAGTAATCGAGGGTAAATTAATATTTACTGAGCAGAGTCCCCGGCGGAGGGCTGGGCTTGAGAAACTGGGGGCTGTGCGGGCCGAGGACCTGGGGCCCCCCTCCCCGCTTTCAACTTGAGGACCTGGGTACCCTCTCCCAGCTTTCAACTCAGGGCAGACCCTGAGCTGAAACCCGATCCGCAGCTAATTGCCGGGGCCAGCCTTTCTCAGAACTCGCCTGCCCCGACTTCTGCTCCAAGTGCTTCTCCTGCCCTCTCAGCTTCTCCTTGGCTGCAGCCCTGAACATCAAAGGGAGGCAGAGAAGCCTCTTCACACCCAGTCTCCCTCAGATGGCCCCCCACCGCAGCACCCCTGTGCAGGGCCCTAGTGGAAAGGGGCTTCTAGGTATTGCCAGTGTGCTGCTCCCTCCCTGCTTTCCCACCCCCCCCCCCCCGGCCTACTTTCTTCTGTCCAGGAGACAGAAGCTCAGAGAGGTTAAACAAGTGGCCCAAGTTCACACAGCGGCCTATGTGGCAGCGCTGGCTTTGTAAACTGGACTGTAGGAGTGTCCCAGGCCCGCCGTGACAGAACACTGCAAGTGGGGGATGGAAGGCAACAGAAACGTGCTCACTCACAGCCTGGAGGCCAGAGTCTGACATCCAGGCGTCGGCAGGGCCCTCCCTGTCCCTCTGAGACTCGGTGGGCTCCTTCCCCATTTGCCCACGATCCTGGGCATTCCCGGGCTCGGCCACATCTCTGCCTCCACTGGCATGCGCCCTTCTCCCTGAGCAGACCTATGTCTGAACCGCCGCCTTCTCGTAAGGACACCTGTCATTGGATTAGGGCCCTCCTGCCCATCTTAATGTCATGACTTCTGCAAAGACCCGTTTCCATGTAAGGTCACACCTGCAGGTGCCCGAGTGACATCCTGAACTCCCCTGCATCTCCAGCTTCCTGGGAAAGCCACCTGAACTGTGTGGACGTTCTGAGAAGGGGTAACGGTGAGGCTAGCTGAGCAGAGAGGATGATGGACGGGAGCCTCTTGCTCACAGCCCTGGGGAGCCACCTCAGGGTGCCTCACCACCAGCAGGGGCCTGCCCTTGCCCGAGACTGTGGCTGAGATGGAAACAGTGGGTGACCCCTGACATGGTCTGTTAGGGCCCCCTCCCTGCAGTCTGCTCCACAAACTGGGGGCAAGGTGGGTGGCATTGGACCCTTTGAGCCACGGTGTCACAGGCCAGGGGTTAAGTGGTCGCCCCCAGGCACGGAAGTCCTCGGGGGAGGGCCGGACAGGAACAGGGGTCACCTGACCCCAGGCCCAGAGCTCTTTCCAAAAGCAAATTTGGCAGAAAGCTGACTGATCCGGGAAATTGTTTCAGAAGCCACTGGACACCTCTGTGTTGGCCCAGAATCTGCTAGGTGAATTTGAGGGAGTCGACACCCCTGGCTTGTGGGAGGGCTGGAGCGGAAGCTGGGGTGGGGGCACGGAGGGAGCCGGCGCTGGAGCTGAGGACGCGTTTGTGGCCCAAGCAGGGGGAGCACAGAGAGGATAGCACTTGAACGAGCAGAGTTGTCCGGCGAGAGGAACCCTTGGAAAGTGATGAGTACCCATCCCTGGAGACACTCAGGACACTGAGATCCCATGAGGTCCCTTCCAGTCCCGATGGCTGGCGGCCCTGTGCAAGCTGGTTGGGTTGAAGAGGGCCTGGCTGGGTGAGCCAGAGGAGGAGCCCAGTCCTCCATGGGGGCCTCTCTCCCAGGGCACAGAGGGATGGACCCTGAGCCCCAAGCCAGTTCTCCCTGGCACTCCCAGTGCGTGTACGTCAGTGCTGTGCCGAGCAGACCCCGTGACGGCGGGGCTCTGTGCCTGAGATCACACCTCCAGGTCCAGAAGGAGGAAAGAAGGCCAGAGGATCCCCTCCTGTACCAGCCCCAAGCCTAGCTCCCCGGGGGCAGCTCCCACAGACAGAACCGGGCCCTCTGTTCCCTGCGCCGGCATGGGACCTCCTGCGAGACGGGCCAAGCTGGCATCTGCCCTGGACCCCCCCACGCCCACCCTGTCATTCTCAGGACAACTGTCTCACCACATGAGCACACTGAGGCCGCCTGATGACCAGACCTGAGAGCCCCCATGGGGAACTGAGGGAGTCAGCGTCCTGGTCCAGCTGCTTCCTGGGACTCTGTCTGGGATATTCTGTGATTGTCATTCATTAAAGAAATGAACTTGAGCATTATGGGGCAAAGAAAACAATTGGACCCCAAGGAGATCACGTGCTGAGGCAGAGGGATTGGCAGAGAGGGGTGGGTCTGGGTTTTCTGATGCTCTTCGGGGCAGTTCGGAGCACCAGTCCCAGCAGGGGCTCCAGGCTGGTTTCTGGGGCCGATGGGTGGTCTCTGGAACCTGTCGTGTGGGTATCTGCCTCTCCCTGCCCCTTCATGGCCAGCAGACACACTCTCTCACCAGCTCCTGGGCTGCGGGCCAGCACTGCACCCTGCTCACAGAGGAAGAGCTATCTGCTCGGGCGAGGCCGTGGGTATTCTCCCATTCGGTGAGTCCTCCCTTGCTTCCTCACCTGCCCTGGTCACCAGTGCAGCCAGACCCCTACTGGGGTGGCTCTGCTGTGGCCTCAGGAGACCCCCGAGGAGTGCTGCCCCTCGCACTGGCCCACAGCCCAGGTTAATTAAGTTCATACTTCACCCCAGAAGCCACTGACCGCACACCCACCCCACCCCCCCGCCCACCGAGCAATGTATTGCTGAGACTCTGCCGAGAGTAACGGTGCCACTCTGTCCACAGGGCCTGAGGCTTCCTTGAGACACAGCTCCAAATGCCCCTTCTTCCAGGAAGACCCCTGCTTACTCCCAGGTCAAGGGAGCTCCTCTCCTCTTAGGACACACAGCCCGTGATCTCGCCTCCTCCAACACCTGCTCTCGGCCACCTGGCTTCAGCCCCACACAGCCACACCTATGCTCCAGTCCTGAAAATAGCTGAGGGCAGGCGTGGGTGGTGGTGGTGGTGCTGCCACTGCCTTGTTCTTGGTTGGTCTTCATCCTCAGGGAGCAACTGCCAAGTGCAGTCTCCTTGGAAGCATGTCTCCCCATGCTGGTGATCCCAGAGTATCCACCAGTCTCAGCTCCCGGAAGATTCCATGCTGTCCTCTCTCTGCCTGGCTTCTGCCTGGGTCTTCCCCAAGGCATTTCTTGTTCCCCCTTGCCCCCAACCCTGGAGACGCTTTCTGGTCCCTTGGCTGTCACGGCCAGCTACCTGCGGCCCCGCTCTCTCCTGACACCTGAGCTGGACCTACGGCCCCAGCTTCTAGACCTTGGAATGTCTTGGTTCTGCTCAGAGTTAACAGCAGACATTGGCTATGTCCCTGTCTATCACCCACAGTGGCCGGAGCACAGCCCATGTTCCAGGAGAGGATTTTGGGGCTGTAGAAGGCAAGGTCACTGATGTAAATTTAGCAGCAGGACAGGAGGTGGGATGGCAGGCTGGGGGCTGCCTCCTTCGCACCATCAAGGAATGACCTTGAATGACCTTGAAGACCCTCCTTCCCTCCTGGGGCTTTGATTTCCTCCCCACAGAAAGGAGGACCTGGGGTCAGAGGCCAGGCCCCCAGCACAGGCCCCGAGGATGCTGGCACGCCCGAGGGGGAGCCTGGGACAGCAGGGCTGCGGAGGAACAAAGGCACAGGGTCTCTGACTGCCCATCCAGGAAGGTTTGACTCCGTAACTGTTCTCTCCACCCTCCCCTAGGAAAGGACAAAGCAAATGAACCAACAGGGGATGGAATGAGCAAAACTAGAACACTAGACACAGGATCTCACGGATGCTCTCAACCAACGTCTGAGTGCGTTCCGTGGCTGTCGGCTGCCGGCACGAGGTGGTCTTTGGAGCCCTGGACCCCACCTGGTGGTAGTAACTGAAATGGTTTACCTGGCAGAGGGCAGCTCCTCTGCCTGTGGACCTACTCCCAGCACCCCCAGCTTCCCCAGCTGCTCCTCCCCCAAGGCACCCCCTGCTCCCGCAGCTGCCCCTCCCTCCAGGCACCCCCTGCTCCCCCAGCTGCCCCTCCCTGGGCTAGCCCCCCACACCCCCACCTATCATTTGTTCTCTGACTACTCTAGATCTCTGTCCTAAGTGGAGCCACAGAGTGTCTGTCCTTCTGTGTCTCGCGTATTTCACTCAACACAGTGTCCCGCAGACCCTCCCTGGTGTCGCAAGTGGCAGAATGTCCTTTGTCAGACTGAATAATACTCCAGTTATCTGGGGGGACTGCATTGTCTGTTCACTCATCTGTCGATGGACGCTGGGTTAATTGCATGTCTTGGCTGCTATGAACTCTGCCTCTGGGAACACGGGTGTGCAAGCATCTCTCCGAGACCCAACTTTCCATTATACTGGGACTCTACCCAGACTTGGAATTGCTGGGTCATGTGGCAATTCTATTTTTAATTTTTGGAGGAACAGCCATGCTGCTTTCCCCAGCAGCTGCATCACCTTCCATTCCCATGGAGAACGTTCAGGAACTGTCATTTCTGGAAATAGGGAGCACATCTAGAGGCTTGTGCCGGAAGTGGGGCGCTGGATTTGTGCCCAGACCCTCCCCATTCTGATGCCTATGGGCCCTGGGCACCTCCATTGTCCCTCCCCCAAACCTGGGGTTGCCGGCTTCCCACGGAGCTGTCTGCAGTGTGGGGTTTCCCGGTCCAGAAGAAGAGGTGGGAGGGGCAGGTGCTAGAGGCTCAGGGTGAGGGGAGAGTGAGGAGGGGCCCTAATGCTCACAGGCACCAGTGTCCTACCATCCCTTCCTTCTTCCTCCCTCCCTCCTTTTCTTTCTTTCTTTCATTCTTTCCTTCCTTCCTTCCGTCCTTCCTTCCCTCCTCCATCCTCCCCTCCGTTCCCCCCCCCTCCTTCTCTCCCTCCTCCCTTCCATCCCTACCTCCCTCTCCCTCTCTCTTTTGGGGAGTAAAATTCCAACATTCTTCAAAACTGTCTGACCTGGAGTCCAGCAGGAGCTCTCTGAAGTGGGATTTCCTGCCTCCCCTCCCTTGCAACCCCAGAACACCCCCACCTCGTCCCCCTGCATTAGGACAGGCAGTTCTGAGGCCTGGGTTATTGATAAGCTAACTTCTTAATCCTCCCCCTTCTTGAAGTTCTAGAATGGGGGTGAAAGCCTGAGGGCATCTGGGGACTTTGGGAGGAGCCCATCCTTCCCTTCCCACCTGGTGAGGGATTCTCTCTCTCTCTCTGTGTCTTCCAGGCACACACATCACTGCTTCTTTCAAGGCAATTATTGTAAGGAAAACTCTGTCTGTGAGACATGATGCCACGGTGAGTGTGATTGGGCTACACTGGGCGAGATCACGTTGGACTCCCGCTTGCCTCCCCTCTCCCAGGTCGCAGGCACATCAAGGTGCTGGGGGACCCCTCCTGACCGCAGCCAGGCTCCCCGCCACAGAGGGGAGCCTGGGAACGCAGGGGCTCCGCTTGCGGAGGTGAAAGCCCACGTGTCTCGAACTCGCCTCCCCCACCCGCAGCTCGGCCCAGCCCGTCTCCTGCTCAGAAGGAGGAATTCGATCAAATGTTAATCCTCTCCACATGTAGAATATTCCAGATAGCCCCGAGCTCATAGTGCCTTTTGAACTTGTGAACAGAAATTGATTCAAGGTGACGAATTTGTAATCAGCTTATGATTGATGGGCCGCGTTTCCAGAAAGGCAGCTCCGTGTCCCTTCCTCCTTCCAGGGAAGCAAATGTGTTCCACTTTACGTGCCCCCGTCTCAGGACCCGGAGGACCAGGAGAAAGAAAATAAAGTCAACTGCAATATTTAACTTGTATTAGAACAGATGCCACTTAATTAGGGGATCAGGGGGAAGGAAGTGCCAAAATAGAGCTTTTGGGTTCTCCCCCGCCCCGTCTGGACAGAGGGCAGATCGGATGTTAAACTATTAGTGTGATTAGGTGAATAATGACTTTGGACCTAATTTCACGGGATTGGAAAGAGAGCAGGACAGGCTGAAAACAGAAACATCTGTTTGAATATTCTAATTTCAAAGGGTAATCGCCTTGCGCCCGCCCTCACCCCTTTCTCTTCTTGTCTTCCTTCCTTTTCTTTCTTTTCTTGGTTTTAATCTCAAGGGCCTTGAAGTGACGCGCAGAGTTCAGCCCTTGCACAGTTCAGCTGGAAGGTTCTCAGGGCAGACGCACGGGGAGGCGCCCAGGAGAGGGGCAGAGGAGAGCCGGGGGGCTGGGCCACGGGGGGTCGCCGGAACGTGCCCCGGGTTGGGGTGACTTTGAGCCTCTGCGGAGGCCTCAGACCTCCATGCCCGGCATGGTTTGCAGACCGCTGGGGGGGTTCACTGGCCTCTTAAACCGGCGGCACCATTTCTACCCATGCTTCCTGCAGCCCGTGGCTGCTCTTCCCGTCTCCCCCAGAGCTGCTGGGAAAACGGCTCCCGAAACCCAACCCCAACCCAAAAAAGCAAACCTTGACTTGCAGCATCTGCTGGTGTCTTTGATGTGAAGACCTCTCCAAGGCCAGTTTAGGGCAAGCCCATGTTGTCCCAGAGCTGAAGGCACTGGGATAAGACCAGCATGTTGGGCGCCTGCCTGCTGCTCCCAGGCCCTCTCTCGCACGGCTGCCACTGGTCTTTGTTGTGCTGTCCACAACCTGGAACATCCTTCCGGGAACTCCCCCAGGTTGAGAAGTGTCTTCTAGCTCCTCAAGGGTCAGGCTCTGGGTCCAGGCCGTGTTGGGGCCTCCTCCGGGTGGAGCTGTGCCTCCTTCATCCCTGCCTACAAACCTGGAGCCACACGCGCCCCCCTCGCCCCCGCCGGGGTAGCACATCCTCATTTCCGTGCCCCCTCCATCTACACTGCCTACGCAATGATCTTACTCCCCTCTTTCCCCATCCTGACTCACTCACCAGCCGTGTTTGAGTGACTGCTCTGTGCTGGACCTGGCCCTAGAGTGGATGCAGAGACATCCCAGGACCCCAGGAGCCTCAATGGGGGATAGCAGGAAGGGGTTTTCCTGGGCCTTGAGTAGTAAGTGGGGATAGCTGAGGATCCTTGGGAAAAGTAAGATTATGGGGACCTAATCCTGGCTAGACCAGCATGGATGGCAGAGCAGGGAGACCGCGTGCTCCATGCAGAGGTGGGGCTTTTGCAAAGGCCCTGGGGTGAGCTCAGACCCTTAAGAAAATAAAAAGATACTTGCTGACCTTCTAGAAGCTAGAGGTGGGGCTTGTGCAAAGGCCCTGGGGTGAGCTCAGACCCTTAAGAAAATAAAAAGATACTTGCTGACCTTCTAGAAACTTCTGACTCTCCCCACCTTAAAGTCTTGCCTGGAACAGAAAGAACATCCACCTATCTGCAGGCCCGCTGAATTCAGATCCTTAATGGGGCAGGCAAAGGGCAAGGTTGGCAGAGGGTGCAGTGGGCAGCTAGATGTTGCCATCAGAACAACACAGAGACCCCAAGGGGCTTACAGAGATAGGTGACAGGGGATCTTTGACACTTTATATCAAGGCTTATTTTTGCAAAGATCACAGATACATGGTACAGAATTCCCAAGGGCAACAGGGAGGAAGAGGCTTCTTCCTCCCCCAGGTGCAGCCACCCCCCTCCAGTTCCCTCAAGGTTGGCCTCGAACTCCCCTCCTCGGGTCTCTGTCTGGAGACAGATTGCTCATGTCAGAGCACATGTGTGTAACCGCGCCCTCTCTGTGTTCCTCTGGTCCCATACCTTGCTCTTCCGCCCTCACTCACCGTGCGAGTGTGTATATGTGTATGTACACACAGCTTCTTGTTGTGCACACATGTGTCCAGGCACCCCCGCAGGACAGGGTGCAGGCCCCCAGGGGACTGAACTGACCATGGTCAGACCCTAGGGGCTGGGGACACAAGCCAGCTCACCCCCTGAGTCTCTGCTCCCTGGCAGCAGGTATGAATGGAAGCTATGTCCCAGGCCCTGCTTTGGCCTGGGGTGGGGGTGGGTAAGAGCAGAAGAAACACAAGACCACGTGCGGCTGCTTGGGGTGGTGGTGGGGGCTGCCAGAGGGGCTTCTGGGGGAGAGACAGTTGACTGGCGAGCACAACCCCTATCAGCCATGTAAAGTGCCTCCTGGGCTCATGGACCCTCCGTGTTCCCAGGATGGAATGGGCCTGCAGATAGGGCAGGGGTCTTTCTGTGCCCGAGCCCCTCCTCCGGCTCACTCTCCTCCCATGCTTGACACAGACCCATGTACACCTAGTGCCTTCTTCACCCCAGACCTGACGTGCTTCTCCCAAGCTCGCCCTGCTCTGTGCCAGGCTTGGTGCCAAGCAAGGCGAGGCTGGAGGGCTTCTGGAGATGCTCTTTAGGCCCAGGAAGCACCAAGGTGGATGCTCTTTCTGTTCCAGGCAGGACTTTCAAGTGGGGAGAGGCAGAATTTTCTAGAAGGTCAGGAAGCATCTTAAAAAAAAAAAGATTTTATTTATTTATGTATTTGAGAGCGAAAGAGAGACAGTGAGAAAGGGAGTGTGGGATGGGAGGGGAGGAGGGAGGGAGAATTTCAAGCAGACGCCCTGCTGAGTGTGAAGCCTGACACGGGGCTCGAACTTACAACCCTGAGATCCCAACCTGAAATGAATTCAAGAGTCAGATGCTCACCCAACTGAGCGCCTGCGGCACCCCTGGAAGGTCAGCAAGTATTACATAAGCCCCTGCAATGTGCCCATAGCAGAGATGGACCCTGAACAGAGATGAGCAGAAATTGCAGTCTCCACCCACCAGGGCAGAGCCTTCCAGGGCAGGAGCTGGTGAACAGGAGGCCGAGAGGCCACTGTGGTGGATGGACCCAGGGAAGCAGGGGCCACAAGTGGGGCCCTGAAAAGTCACTTCTCCTCCCTGTGGCCTCAGGGCAGCAGCAGAGGGACCTCTGACCTCTCCAGCTGTGGGATGGGGACACCGTGAAAGCGTGCTTGCAGGGGAATGGAGGCGTGGGATGAGAGATGCCCTGTTCCAGCTCAGTGGGCCAGTGCTCGTGAGCTCCCAGAGATGAGGCCCTTGAGGACACGTGGAGTGGGAGACAGAGAGAAGAAAGACGCATCAGAATGAGTTATGAGCACCCCCGACAAACCAAGAATGGTGTCTAAGTGCCCCAGGACTGCCTTTTCAATCATTTGCAAACTGTTTTATTTTGGTTTTTTTTAGATTTATCTATTAGAGAACACACAGCGGAGGGTGGGGGAGGGGCAGAGAAAGAGAATCCCAAACAGACTCTGCACTGTGTAGAGAGCCTGATACAGGGCTCAGTCTCAGGACCCATGAGATCATGACCAGAGCTGAAACCAAGAGTTGGACATTTAACCCACTGTGCCACCCAGGCGCCCCAAAAACTTTGTTTTTTAAACAAAAGGACAGGTGCAGCCCCTTTAGGCAACATAGTTTCCATGGGAACCAGGAATTGGCTCCTGGGGGAATACGCAAGCGAAATGAAGGACGGTCTACAGAGAGACGTGTACAAAAGTGATCCCAAGAGCACTGTTCACAGGAGCCAAGAAGTAGCAGGAGTCCAGACGCCCACCAGTGATGCATGGGCACGCAGACTGGCCCACACCACCAAATATTACCCACCCACGAAGAGGAACGGGGTACGAGTATTTGCTACCTTGTGCTCAGTGAAAGAAACCAGTCACAAAAAGCCATACTGTGTGATTTACACACGCAAAGTGCCCAGAACGGGAAATACTAGAGAGGGAGCAGATCAACAGCTGTTAGGGTAGGAGGGCAGGAGAACGGAGAGGTAATAGCTATAGGGTAGGGGTTTCTTTTTGAGGTGCATGCCCTGCAGGAGGCCACCTCCTGCCCCACGGTGCCCCCTTGCCTAGCTTCAGTCCAGTGAGAGTTGTGGTCTGGGCACTTGGGTGTCTCTCCAGGACCGTGGTGCTGACCGACTCCACAACCCAGAGCTGGGCCCCAGTCCCGACCCAATGCTACGACCAGCACATTCTGGGAGAGTGAAGAAGCAAGTGAATGTGGGGAAGCCAGGGTGTCTCACTATCCCCCACCCAAACCGGGAGGTTGCTAACAACACAAGGGACTCTGGTTCAGCTGTGGATGAGCAGGACCTTGCTGAGAAACCAGGTGTGTGGTCATCTGTGGAGTAAGAGGGGCACTCGACCAGGAATGCCAGAGAAGGTTTTGGCTAGCCGCAATCCCAGAGGGCTTTCTGGCAGAGGAGGCATTTGACCTGAGCCCCTGGTGAAGCAGATCAGGGGACAGTCCAAGTTACCACCCTAATAAGAGGAAACAGTGAGAAGACATGTGCCTCTGGGAAGGTCATTTGCCCCCTCACCTCTCCAGATGGCCATCTGTCTGTGGCCACTTCCTGCCCCCTCAGAGGGAGGCTCTGAGAGATGCTGAGAGTATGGCTCTGCTCAGTGGGAAGGGCACAAGTCTAGGGGGACATCACATGGGCTTCTCTGCCCACCCTGCCCCGGGGTTGTAGCTGATTCTGCTAGGCATTGATTTTTTTCTTTTTTCAGTTGGATTGTACATGGTTTTGAAAAAATGTTTCTCTTCCTTTGTTTAGAAAGTGTCAGTGTTGAGTGTGGTGGACCATGGAGGGCCACAGGTGGTCCTGGATGGCATCGGGGCTGCCGTCTTTGCAAGGAAAGGACATCCTGCTGCATGGAGCATGTGGGTGTGCACGTATATAGGTGTGTGAGCATGTGCAAATGGACACACATGTACCCGTGAGCACACACCCACGGATTATGATTATCATGTGAGTGTACATGTTGTGTGAGAGTGTAAGTACAGGTGTCAGTGTGTGGGTATGCATTGCTTGTGAGTGTGCACATGTGTGTATAAGTGTGTGGACATTTGGGTGCAGCAGAAAGCTCCTGAGCATGTGGGAACCCTGCTCCTTGACTTCCTTGGGACTCTCCCACATGGTTGTGTGCAGGTGGCAACAACACTCCCCACGTGGGCACCGCCCACAACAGAGGCTGAACGTCCACATCTGGCATCTCGTGAGAGCCTCAAGCCGTCCTTCCTGGCCAGTAGAGGGGTGTTATTCTCCTCCAACAATTTTACAGAGAAAAAATTCAGGGCTCAGAGAGGGCGGATCCCCCTCCTGATGTCCCACAGCAGCAGGTGGCAGGTGGGCCAGGAGCCAAAAGACCTCGAATGCCTGGGCTCTCCCCCACCCTCTCACTCACACAGGTGTGGGAACTTTCCTTTGGCCCCAGCTTCCCTCACAACCGGAGGTCAAAGCAGCTCTGGTAGGAGGGGGATCTTCCCCCCTCACCCTCCACCCTGCCCACAGCATTCCTGGGCTGCGGTCCACCAGGCCCTGCAGTTCCTTTGAAGTTGGCCCTTGAAATCTGATGAGGCTTGACCCACCTCTGGATGCGTCTCTCGCCCAGGGTGAGGTGCTTGTGGGGTTGGCCCTGCTTTCAGGAAACAGCCTGCACCTCCAAAGTGGGGCTCCTGGGCCCACGAGCCCCACAGAGTCCTTCAAGGTCCAAGGCAGCCTGAGCCAGCAGCAAGCGCTATGGGAAATTGCTGGCAGCAGTCTGGAGCCTTGCTCAGGCAAGCTCAGCTCAGGACAGACAACAGGCAGCTCCAGCCCACCCTCCCACCCACTGAAGGCTCTCCTCCTCCACCACCTTGTCAACCTGGCTCCTGGCCCTGACCCCTACTGGCCTGCACTGGGGTTACCTGTGAGACCCTCTGAGGGGCTTTACTCTATGGATCTTCCTTCCATGTGGAAATTCTCCCCTCCCTTCCTTTCCAAAAGCACAACTCTGCTTTCTTCTTCCACTTTCTTGGCTGCTCCTCACTCTCTGGTCTTCTGCCTTCCTCTCACATGGGGCAGTTCCTCAAGGCTCCATCCCTCTCCTCTGCTGCTCACCCGGGACCATCTCTTCCCCTTCAAGACATCATCTCTGTGAACTCCAGCTATCTGCTGGATATTTCTACCTGGAGGTCCCACTAGCCCTGCAAATTCAAGTCTGAGACAGAACTCACTTCCTTCCTCTCTAATTCTCCAGATCTGCTGATTCCCTAGCTTCCCAGATGGCATTACCAGCCCCACCTTGTTCCCTTAGCCCTCCCTGAACACCTACTACCTTAACCTAATCAGCAACAAATTCTGTGGCCCCATCCCCTCTTCAATAGCCCTTGGTCCCATCTTTTCCTTCCCATCTGTTCTGCCCCTGTCCAAGGCAACAGCCCCTTTCCTGCTCTTCTTGCTTCCATATGGCCTCCTGTAATCCATTCTCCAGACATGGAGATCCATCCTGGCTATGATGGAGAAGTTTGTAGTAGACTGACATCTAACAGGGAACAACTAGAAAAAAATTATTTTTTAATGTTTGGAGGCATCAGAGTGTCTCCCAGGCCACTACAACTTGAGATGGAAAGATCTCAGATAGACACAAAGACTCCCTGACGCTTGGTAGTTTTACCTTTGAGACATTTGCCAGGTCCTTAAGCTGCTCAAGGGGAAAAAAATTCAAAAAAGATGGCTGTTGATAGTCAGAGTAGAGTTTTAGTGTTACCATTCTAGAGAGAAAGTCTGATGTTCAAGGTCCACTGAAGAGTAGGAATCCCAGAAAACACCTCAAGTTCTCACATGGGATCCTTGGTGGGATGCAGTCTGGAAGTGAGGGTGAGCTGGAGGGAAAAGCAAGATTTGCAAAGACTGTAATCCAGCCTTGAGGCACCTCACTCCCCAACTGGGTTAAAGTCAGTTGTCTTCTGCTCTATTCATCCATCAGAGGATGCAGTAAACCCTCTCTTGAGCAACATAACACCAACAAAAACCTCTACAATTTGTTATTCACAATGCCTCACATTCACTTCAAAGTTACCAAGTAAAGTGAGAAAAAGGGTCAAGAGAGAAAACAGACAATAGAAACAGACCCACAATGACCCAGGTATGGCAGTTTCCAGTCTTGCAATTTAATAACTGTGACTACTATATTCAAGAAAATAATTGACAAGACGGAGAATTTTAGCACAGAAAATGAATCTATAAAGAGTAGTCAGTAGACTCTAAAGAACCAAAAAGTGTAAACACTGAAGTTAAGAGCTCAGCTGATGTGCTCACCAGCATAGTGAGAGCAGAAGGAAGGGCTAATGAACTGGAAGCTGGAGATATAGAACATGTCCAGGCTAAGACAAGGAGAACAAAACGAGTGGGAATCACAGATAAGAGCAAACAACAGCAACAGCAACGGGGCAGGGTGGAGGGGCGAACAGAAAGGCGCTTGGAGTCCTGGAAGGGGAAGGCTGGGAGAGGAAGCTAGATTGGAAGAAATAATGGCTGGGAATTCTCCAAAGTGGAAGAAAACACCAACTATCAATTCAAGAGACAGACAAAGCCCTTAGAAGGATAAATGCAAAGAAAGCCTCACACAAGCAGAACTGCTTATCAGAAAAGACAGGAAAAAAGCATTAAATGCAATCAGGGGAAGAAGACATGATGACTCTGGAAGAATAAGAAAAAGATTGAAGCTTATTTTCAACAAAAGTATCCCCTCAAAAGTGATAAAGGGAATAATCCTGAAAACACAGGATACTATATTAGCAAAATATCCTTCCCAAGTGAAGTGAGGTCCAGTCATTTCCTACTAAACCAGATTTGAGAGAACCCACTGTAGGCAGACCTGCACTAAGAGGAATATTGAAGAAGATCTTCAGGCAGAAGAAACAAGCGCAGAAATACAGAAAAAAATGAACATCTACAGAAATGGATCTAAATATAGAGTATATAAACAACAGTCATCAAAAATATAGGTAGAATTGAAGCAAATGTCAACAGGTTAACATATAAAGCAGGAAAAGGATGAACAGAGAATATGCATTGTCTGGGGACTGGTGAATGTACCAGTTTGAATTTGACTTTGATAAATCAGGAACATGGTAAAGCAGAGGAAAAAATACAAAAGATGGTCAAGCAGAAAACAAATATGAAGATGGTAGATACAAATACTTTATTACATTAAATGTAAATAGACTAATATACCAAAAAAAAAGATTGGCAGACCATATTCAAACACATATGTTACAGAAAAGACACATGTTACAACATAAGGATACAGAAAAATTTTAGGTATGGAAAAATAAATGCTGTACAAACACTAGCCCTCCCAAAGCTGGCATATCTCTACTATTATCAGGTAGAACAGTCTTTAGACAAGTTTTGTTACTAAGGATAAACACATAATTATTAAAAGGTCATTCCACTAGGAATCTAAAATCATTCGTGTACATAACAATATACCTTCAAAACACAATGAGCAAAAATTGACAGAACCAAAGGCACTCTAGACAAACTTCAATCGTGGTGGGTATCTGGGACACAGCTCTGCTGAGACCTGATTTACACATTGGCCCTGAGGACCTGAACGGGGCAGCCCGGACACTGTGACCTGGTCTTACCACTCAAATCCCAATTTCCCTACTGTAGCCACATTGACCTCCATACATCACCAGAACACACTGGTCACCAATGTACCCCAGGACATTTGCCCTGGTGGCTGCTTCTGCCTATAACACTCTGCCCAGGTGTCTCCTTTGGCCATTTGAAGTCTTGATTGAATGTGACCCTACTTCCCACCTTCAGCCCTGCCTTCTGCCCTGTAGCTTGGCCTCCCAAAGCCCTGTCCCTGTGCTCTTCCATTGCCCCCCACCCATGTCTACAGTGGCCACCGTAGCTTTGTTAGGCCCCTCTGTGTCCATAAGACAGTACCTCCACATCTTTGTTCTCTAAGGTGGCATGGGCTGGGCATCTGTGGATGGGTTGACAAGAAGATGGTATACAGAGCTGGGAACACCAGTAGTTACTGCCTTCACAGTGGGGTTGATCCAGAAGTTTTCCTGTTTCTCACCCCCCCACCCACTTTTTTAAATTTTTGAGCAGAGGGATGAGAACACTGAGTTCTAGGCTCATTCTATCTCCATGTCTCTCCATCTGTCATTGTCACTCAACCTTAGTCACAAATAGTGATAGCTAGAACAATACAGAATTCTTCTAAGAACAAGGTCTCAAGAAGGGGACCTCTGCCCAATGTACTCAGGTGTCAAGTCCTGTGGCTTGGGGACCCTTCCATACCCCCCCAATTCCACCTGTGCAGATAGTGGACTTAGTGGACTAAGGAAGTACTGGAGGTCTCAGGATGGGGGACAGTTCAGGGTGTGGGTGCTTGGGTGTCCCAAATAAGGGACAGATCTGGCAACTGGTCCAGGGTCCCAGGATCCTGATAGCTGTGGGGCCTGCTCTGGTGATGCAGGGGAATCCCAGGTGGGAAGGAAAAAGGTGAGTAACCACTCACCCACTAAGGGAGATGGGAAAGGCTCATTCCTGAAGCATGCTGCTGGTAGACACAGGTGAGCCCCAGGCTGGGCTGTTTACTGCCCCTGCAGGTGAGATCAGCCAGCTTATCAGGGAGCAGCAGGAGTCGCCCCGTCTCTGTTGGGACCTCTGACACCTTAGCACACAGTCCACCTATCTACATCTACCTGGGCACTATAGGGGGGGGGTGGTTAGTGCTGTCCTAGATTTCCTGATAAGGAAACCAAGTTGAAGGATTAAATCTGTGGTTGCCCAGTGGTCGACGCTGGAACCAGAAAGAAGATCTAGTGACGTCGAACTCCCAAACCATCCTCTTCAGCCACAGTCCTGCACTGAGGGCCACAGGGCAGCCTTGGCCTTGCCCTCTCTCTGGGCCCAGATGAACCCTTCATCTGGACATTCTTCCTCCATTCTCATCTGCACAGTTCTTAGCCCCGATCCATCCTTTCAGACTCAGATCACAGGTCCAGGAAACTGACCCCCATGGAGGGGCTCCCAAGCTCTCACTGTGTTTCCAGATGCCCTGGGGCTGGTCAGTGGAGGTGCAACCCAGATAGGTCCACCTGCCATCCTGCCCTTTCAGCCCCTCCCCACCAGCTCCCGGCCCAGCACACAGTAGGTCCCAGCAAACGCCTTTAAAATGAATGAGTCTTAAAATTCCATTCCCTCCCACGCACCCTGGGTAGATGTACCCGCCACGGGCTTCTTAATGCCCTCTCTGTGTGCACACATGGGTGCTCACGCACACACGATAAAGCTAATGTTTGATTGTAGGCATGTGGCTCTAAGCACTGTGAACATTTTCTTTGTCAGTGACATCGGCCGGGTTGTCACAGTCCTCGGCCTGAGACAGGAGCTTCTCCCTGGAAGCTCAGACAACTGCTGGAATATGTTCCCTCGTGCATCTCGGGGAGGTCTTTCCAAGGGCAGAGCCGGCCGCCGGGGACCCGCCTTCTGCGCGCACACCTGCGGAGCCTGGACCTGGCAAGGAGCCTGCCCAGGGCCTCACAGCTGGTCAGAGACGGAGCTGGGGTTGGAAACTAGCCCATACACGTCCTACTAAAGAGCGTCTGCCACCCCCCTCTACGTCCACATCTGATTTACACAATTATCGGAATAGGAAAAGGACTACACTTTCTTAACGAAGGGCGTTTCTCTGTTGTTAATGTTTTTTTAATTCTAGGAGTGATGGAATATGCTGAAAGCACTTTCTGGGAAGACAGTGTGAGAAAGGCAAGGTGACTGGCCCTCCCCCTGCTGCAGGAAGAAGGAGCAGATTCCCTGTGCGGGTCAGGGAGGGCGCCACACAGTGGTGTCAGGGCAACGCTGGCGGCACAGGAGAACAGAATAGGTGTGAAGCAGAGCGCTTGCCGGCAGAGCGCTTGGAAAAGACAGAGCGCTTGGAAAAGACAGGAAAAGAAAAAGAAAAAAATCTCCCCATGAATTCCCCTGCTTTTCCTCTTTAATTCTCCACTCTGTTGCTGTCTTCCTCTGTGTGTGTGTGTGTGTGTGTGTGTGTGTGTGTGTGTGTGTCATAGAGACACCAGGTGCCTCAAAGCAGGCGGGGACAGAAAGCGGGGTAAGGAGGGTGGGGAGGGGGCAGAGAGTCCAGGAGGGGAGAGGGGATGTGGGTACATGATGTGCCCCAGGCCCTTCTCGTTCCCACCCACCCGAGAGTACACCCAGGACCCAGTGCATGTCCCAGGACCCTGGTGCATGGCAGAAAGGGGACAGGCTGCATCTTCACCACACAACTCTCTGTGTCCCTGAGTTTCCCAGGTCGCCTCTCCAAGCCTCAGTTTCCTCCCCAGTAATGTGGGCGTGCCCTCCACAGCCCCGGATGAGGCGTAGGCAGAGCCGCCCCTGGACAGTGCCCAGCAGTGTGAGCACCGCCGGGCGGCCTCTCCAGACAGAGGTCAGTGCCTCCAGCCAGAGCAGGGTACGTGGGTCGTTAACACAGATCCGCATTTCCTCCTGACAAACACTTCAGTTCTGCAGAGGGCTGTTTCCAAACCCAGTGCTCGGATACATGACAGCCGCGGGGTCCACAGTCTACACATGGGACAAATCACACTCAACCAAATGCACACACCCGGCCACCTAATGCAGGGGCCACCCGGCAAGGGGGGAGGGCCGTGTCTGTGTCACATCCTGGCTGTTCTCGACCTCGCATTCTGCACACGGCCGGCCAGCGCTGGGGGAACTGTGCGGGGGCTGTGGGGACCCTGTCCAGTCCTGTATGGCTGCTTGCGAGCCACACTCGTCCACCGATGACCATGGGCTCGCCCTTCCAGTCTTTGTCCATGTTGGCTTCCTCAACACTTAAGAGAATTTCCAGGTCCCCAGGCAGGACTGAAACATGTCTGGATGGATAACTCCTGACCAAATCCTGCTCAAGAAGGCTTCACATTACCCTCTGGGTGCAGAAGCCCTGAGACGCCAACTCCCCTGCACCCTTGCCAGCGGGCGTGGCTGACCATACTGGTGTCTGTGCGCCAGGCATGGTGTCAGATGCTCACGTTGCCCCTCACGTGCCTTCTGACGCGGGTCGCCTAAGCATCCCCATTTAAAACAGGGAGGTTGAAGAGGTCCTGCCCGAGGTCGCACAGCTGATGTGAACCCAGAGAGTGGGGCCCTGAACCACTGGCTCAGCATCCACGGGACAAACTTCTCCCATGTCTCTTGTTACAGCAACACGAGATTGCTGGTGAGGCCACCCAGATCCCACATCTCTTGGGGTACCCGTGGCCCTTGTGGGGTGGCCCTCCTTCCCCCACTGGCCACTGCTCCTCCTGAGTGATCTGAGTGTTCCCTGGGTGGGCCAGTGGGTTGTGGGCTGCCATTGCTAGGCAGCCAGACCCCACTCACCCTCCTCACCCACCCCTTGCCTTAAGGTCATGGGAAGACAGGCCAGGCCCTCTCCATGCAGGAGCAGCTGGTCATGGTCCAACGCATGGCCTTGTCTTCCTATCCCCCTGCCCCACTCCTGAGGGGGCAGGCAGGAGCTTGGGGGAGAGAGAAGCCTCTGAGAGCTGCAGGCTGATGGGCACACCCCACACCAGCCCAGTGCCCACAAGGGGTATCCGAGAAGCCCAGCTGGAAGAGGGTGGCCCTTCTCCCTCCACTGACACTGCTCTGTGGTGTATGTCTTTGTGGAAGTCCTAGGAGAGGGATGTGGGACAGGCAGGTGCCTCCACAGTGGCCCCAGCCACTATGCCACTGTGGACGTGTATTCCACCCGACTGTGTCTAAACTCTATGTGGTTGGTCATGCTGACCTCCACTCAATGTTTCACCAGAACTTTCTGAGGCACACACTGGGAAATGCTCCCACTTTTTTTTTTTAAGATTTTATTTATTTATTTGACAGAGAGAGATCACAAGTAGGCAGAGAGGCAGATAGAGAGAGAGGGGGAAGCAGGCTCCCCGCTGAGCAGAGAGACCGACGCGGGGCTCGATCCCAGGACCCTGAGATCATGACCCAAGCTGAAGGCAGCGGCTTAATCCACTGAGCCACCCAGGCACCCCTGCTCCCACTTCTAATATAGCTTCTTTGTCCCTTGATACCTAGCTCCCTCCTCATCCCCCTCTTCCTTTCCCATCATCCTCTCTCCCTCATCATATCGCCTTCTGCATCATCCTCCTTCCCCATCATGTCTCCTTCCCCATTCCCCTTCCCCATGACGCCCCTCCCCCATCACGTCCCCTTCCCCATGACGCCCCTCCCCCACCATCTCCCTTCCCCATCATCCTTCTTCCACATCACCTCTCCTTCCCCATCATCCCTCTTTCCCATTATGTCCTCTTCCCCATCATCTTCTCTTCTTCATTTCCCCTGCAGGGACAACCCCCCTCCCAGCCCACTGCAGTTAACACTCTGGAGGGCTCTGTTCCTGACTCCCCAACCCCCTCACCCTGTGCCCTGTTCATGAGATCCGTCATTGCCCATGACTCAGCTACCACCTATTAATGGTGGCTCCAAGCTTGTGTCTCAATCCAAGTCTCGGTCATGGACTCCAGGTGCCTATATGCCACCGACTGTTGTTATCCCATGTGGGAGTTCCAGGAATTCTGCAAATTCACCTCTGACCCAAGTGCCTTCTCCACCTACCTGCCCACCTGTCAAGTTCACTCCTCCTCCAGGTCCCCGTCTCCATCACCCCACGCACACTCTGCCCACTCACCGCCACCTGAAGATCGGCACAGAGAAGCACCATTCAATTCCTAACCACCTCATTATTATCAGGTAGTTGTCTTCAGCATCTCACAGAACCAGTGTGTGTGTGTGGTGGGGGGGGGGAACTTGGAGATGTTGATGTAAAGAAACTGAACCCATCGAGTCAAACTTTCAATTTATGGTAAAGGACACCAGTCCAGCTTGAGGCAAAGACTTGACCAAGTTTACCTCATGGTGGATGCACTTTTCTTTATACTGCTGTTAGGTGCCAGTGCTATGGGTGATTGTATCAACTAAATGGCTTTAAAAACAGACATTTATTGCTCACAGTTCTAGTGACTCGAAGTCCAGATCAGGGTTCCTGCTAACCTGTCTCCTTGTGAAAGCCTATTTATTCACTTGCAGAATGGCCCCTTTCTCACTGTCTTCACACGCATGTCTTCACCAGAGGGAGTTTTGGTGTCTTCTTCTTCTTAAAAGGGCATGAGTCTTATCATAAGGCTCACCCTCATGCCCTCATCTAAATCTAATTTCCTCCTGCATGCTCTCTTAATACCTCCAAATGCCCTTTCACTGGGGTTTAGATCTTCAACATTGAAATTTGGGGGAAACAAAGTTTCAGTCCATAGCCGCGATGTGCATACTGAGGTAAGCAAGGGAGACAAGGGCCTTCCACCATAGAGCTGACATTCTGGGGACACTCTATAGAGAAAGAAGGCAGTTTGGCCAGGATTCCAAGTCTGATTCCAAGTTCTGTTTCTTCTCCTGACACCACATTGTCAACCCACATGACTCTTAGGTCATTACCTTGTTTCGCTCTAGGAGGGGAGCAGGGAATGTCTTATCATTCTCCTTACATAGATGAGAATATCTTAGCCCCTTCCCTAGAGCCAAAGCAGGGTGGAATGCACCCATCCATCCACTCAGCCACTCATCTATCCATTCATCCACCCATCCACCCATCCTTCCATCTACTCATCCATTCATCCATCTATCCATATATTCATCCATTCATCCACCCATCCATCCTTCCATCTGCCCATCTATCCATTCACTCATCCATCCATCCATCCATCCAACCATCCTTCCATCCATCTACCTATCCTTCCATCCATCCATCCATCCATTCATCCACCCAACTATTCATCCCTCCTTCCATCCATCCCTCATCCATCCATCCATCCATCCATCCATCCATCCAACTATGGATATATTCCACCAAGATTCCCTGAATGACCACCGAGTTAAGATCCTCTCTGTCCTTCACCAAGTTAATGCCCCCCCCCCAGAACCTTGTTTTGTTGCCCTGCCAGACCTCTCAGAGACCTAATGGAGGCTGGGTATTTGGGCCCTCCACACACCGTCAGGCTGCTGATGGCCATGATGGCCATCCTCAGGCCCTGCATGACCATTCTGGAAAGCCGTCCCTCCAACAGCACCTTTTTCTATAACCCACAGCAGATTTTTCAGCATTGGTGGATTCCCAAGACCCCTTCTTACTCCCAGGACTGAGTGGGTGGGCGTTCCTACCACAGGGAAGGGGAGGAGGGCATGCCTTTCCTTCCCGCCCATTGCTTCATCTGCCGGGGCCTGAAAATTGATCTTCCATAAAAGAGGACCCAGGCGAACTCAAAATGGGAAACAGACCCTGGGCAGCTAGGGAGCGGCTGGCCCAGACAGCCCAGGATCAAAGCAGGCTAGGCTGTCCACGAGCCCCAGCACGGTGTCTGGTTATCAAATTTGCACTTGGCAGTGTCTTTCTGCTCACTCTTCTAAGGAAGGGAAGACCCAGCCAAGCCCAGATGATGCCCCCAGCATGAAGAGTCCAGAATGAAGCCTCAGACTTACATTCTACTGTTTCTTGCAGGGCATTGCTGCAAGGGCCTCATTGTTTCAGTGTCAGCTGTATGCCCAGCACTTTATGTTCAGCAAGTGGAGTCTGCACTATGACTTGGGTGAGCAGGTGTTAGTGAGCACCCACACTTCACCCATCAGAAGACCAAGTTAGTGGCCCCAGTTCCTGGGGCCAGTACATGGCAAAGCTGGGACATGGGCCTCCAAAGTCAGTGGCCTTCTGAGATCTGATGCTGCTTCTTGATGTTGTTCCTTGTCCTCCCAAGTTAGGACTTGAGAGTCTTGGTACCCTTGGGGGACAAGGGCCTCTGCAGGAATGGAACACAAAGAGATTGTCTGCTGGGAAGGTGATAAATGGAATAAAGGAGAAGGAAACAGGACCCCAGGTGCACACACCTTCCATAGGTCTCTGTATCAGCTAGCTTTTGCTGCATAACAAACCACTCTAAACTCAGTGGGAAATGGCAATAACCATTTATTGTTCATGGGTCTGTGGTCAACTGGGAGCAACTGAGGACCCCTGCGGGCCCTGGCCAGCCTCAGCTGAGATAACCAGGAGGACCCCCTCTGCCCTGCATGTCTGTCATCCTCCAGCAGACCAGCCAGGCTATGTGTTCATGGTGACGGTGAGGGAGCCCCAGGGAAGCAGAAACACACAGGGTTTCCAAAGGCCGAGACTCAGAACTAGCACGATGTCACTCCTGCCTCATTCTATTGGTGAAGGGAAGTCACAGGGCTCCTGGGAGCCACAGAGGAGAACACTACTGAGTCACATGGCAAAGGCCATGCGGGGGGACGAAGCATCTACCTCCCCTTCAGGAGTCCATGGTCTGCAAGCTACTGGAGTCGCCTTTGTCTCCTGCTATTGCCAGATGCCAGGCCCCAGCACCGCATCCCAGCCAGAGATGCTCCAGTTTCCCTCCTCCAGTTCTTGTCTGTTCACAAGAAGGCCTGCTGTGTCCACTCACATGATGTCCAAGCCTGGGTCGACCACTGACCATGAGCCTTGGCCTTGGTCACCTGACCGCTTTTCCTGGAGGGGCCCCAGGGTCTGCCCAGCACACGACTTGCTTTACGGCCTCCCCACCCCCGCTGGGCTGGGGCTCAGCTAGCGCCCACTGACCGTCTTAGTGATAGCTGCAGCAGCAAGAGTAATGGTACTGCCTTGGGCTTCACCTCTGCTGAGCTCGGCCTCGTCCATTATCGGCCGAGGGTGCTTGTCATCACGCTGCAGGCGCAAATCAGAATCAAATGTGTTGCTCGAGACAGCGAGAACGCTCCATTTCACATTTGCAAAAAATCTGGGAGGGGGCAAAGCTCTTTTCTGTCAACTTAAAAGGGAAGGAGAGGCAGCAAGGAAAGGAAGAAGCTGTGATAATTCTTGAAAACTTTGTTTTTCATTTTCCCCTCCTGGCTCCTTGGGCTCCACGAGAGAACGGGCTGAATCCCACAAAGAAAGCAGGCTCGGTCAGGGCCTAAGCAAAGCCACGTGTCTTTATAGCTCTTTAGATGTCTTGAAATGTTTTTCAAATGTCCAGGCCCCAACCTCCCCAATCTGTTTGCTAGGAGCACCTCCCCACAGAGGTTGGGGCAGGGGGGCTTGTCTGTAGATGCGAGGAAGCCCCAGCCACATGCCTTCCACAGAGCCCCACATTCCCAGGTGATTTGTGGGGCCACAGAGGCCAGACGCCATCCTACAGAGGCAGACGCCATCCTCCAGCAGCTCTGGGGCATTTCACTCCTGGAACTTAGGTCAGCCCTTCCTAAGGAAGAGACGAGGTGGCCTGGGGCACTGTGGCCAGGCATCCCACCCCTCACGGGGCCTCTCTGGAGGGCTGATGCCCTGCACAACAATTACTCACCCTACTGCTCCTTCTTGCTCCTCCCCCCCGCCCCACCCCGGGACAGGAAGCTTCTGTTCACAGTATCCTTCCAACCCTGCCCAGGTAGGCTCATTGGTTTGTTTATGAGTCAGGCATCACAGAGTGAGGCAATGGTCCCTTGGTCCACCAGCCACCCAGTCCCCAGGTCCCCAGGGAGCCTGAGCTCTTCTGGACTCACTCTGTGACCCTGGCACAGAGTTTCCTTTTGTTCTCCTGACCCTCCCTCTCCACCCCGCCACAAGCTGGTCTGTAAGGTCACACCCACAGGACTTCTGTGACCTGTGACTTCCACTTGGACTTGGCCAATAGGGAGCGCCCGTGGGGATCAGAGGGAGGGAGAAGAGAAAGGTCAGGGTCCTCCGTGCTCTGAGTGTTGTAACTGAAGGTCACACTGTCTCCTGCTTGTCCCTCCCTCTCTCCTCCTCCTTCTTGCCCTCTTGCCCATGCTGCAATGACTGTCCTCTCCTGTCCCATCAGGACAGATGGCAAAATCTCAGCTGCTGCTAACCCTGGCAGTAAGACTTCCCAGTGGTCCTCTAGACTCACCCCTTTGTCACTTGACCTCCTCTCGCTATCCTGGTTTAAGTGTGTCATCAGACCGTATTGTCCTTTGATGACACACATGTCCCTAGTAATACTGTATCTTGGAGAGCAGGGAGCCCTGATATGGCCAGCACAGGGCTCCTGACCCTACCATTGCCCAGTGGAAACCAAACACAGTGGTCAGACACCAACTCAGTGAGCCTCAGTGACCCAAACCAACCAGGCCCTCTGCATCCATCATCTTTGTTAATCTCCATGACAGACAACTGATAGGCCTCAGTGTTTATTCTGTGAACAAATAAAGAAACACACAGACAGAGCAGTCAGTTTCCAAGTGTGCAGGTTGGCCCAGCAGGCTGACCAAAGTGAAGAGTACCACACTGAGCAGGTTGAGGAAGCTGCAGTGGGAAGCTAGGCCACTCAGGAGCAGAAAAGCAGGGACCAGGGTGAGAATCCTAGCTCTGCTCCATCTGCTGTGTGACCTTGGGCAGGTGTCTGAACATTTCTGTGCTTTGTCCTCTTTACCTGCACAGCAAAACAAAGAAGTCAGTGAAGCCTTCTTTCTGTGCCAGGATGTTGTGCAGGTCAAATGTGGGAATGATTTGTAGATGCTCAAACCCTGCCTGGGAACGTCTCTGATGCCACTACTCATGATTGCAGTAGCCGACCTGGGATTCCAGCTCCTCATCCTCCCCGAGTACCATCACAAGTGTACAGGAGACACAAGACCCCTTCTCATTCTGTCCCCAGTCAACAACCCCAAACACAACATGCCCCTGCCCACTGTGCTCCCTGGGCACAGACCATAGAACGAAGCAGGAGAGCTACAGCTACACAGCTTCTAGAAGAAAATTAGAGAAAAAAACACAAAGAAACTCGGATAGGCAAGTTCTTAACAAGGCTCAAAAGCATAACGTATAAAAGAAAAGAACAGTCCACTGGACTCTATCAAATTTTTGCTTTGCAAAAGAAGCCTTTAAAGAAAATAAAAAACACAAGCTGCGGATTAAAGAAAATAAGGAACACAAGCCACAGATTTGGGGTGGGGGGAAATATGAAAAATACCTATCTGGTAAAGAACTTGTATCCAGAATATATGTTAAGAAAGAACCTCTGAGTTATCGATAAGATAACCAAACTCAAAAATGGGCAAGAGATTTGAACAGGCACTGTGCTAGAGATGCTTTAGTGGCCAACAAGCACATGAGAAGCATTGCAAATTGTTAATCCTTGGAAGAGTGCACACTAAACCACAACTGAGATGCCAGTACCCTCCCCCCCCGGCTAAAATCAAAAAGGTGGACAATACCAAGTATTGACAGGAATATAGCACAACTGGGCCTCTAACACCCTGCTGGAGGGGTTGCAGGTAGCACAGCATCCTCAGGACCAGCCAGGCAGTTTCTTGAAAAGTTAAACAGATATTTCCCCTGTGATCCAGCATTTCCACTCCTGCTTATTTGCATGTAAGAAATGCAATCATGTGTCCACATAAAGACCTATCCACAAGTATTTGTAGCAGGGTCCACTGGTGGCCAGTTCATTTATTTTTTTAATCATTATTCACTCATGAATATAAATTAATGCAAGACAGGTTACTACAGCTCATATTGCTTTACCTTTGGAGAAGCTCAGATTACTGGGGTATGGTCAGTGGACGGCCTCATCTTGTTGGCTTCTGGAGTCTTTTTGCTTATTTCAATGTCTTTTTAAAAAATGCGTTGTTACAAACATACCATTTACCATGTGAATGACTTTTAGGTGTGCATTTAGTGGCATTCAGTACCTGAGCACTGTTGTACAACCATCCCAACTATTGGCCTCCGGAATTTTTCTATCATCTTTTCCAAATAGAAACTCTGACCCCATTAAACATTATTCTTTCCCTCCCCCATGCTGGCCCCAACACCTTGCTTCCTGTCCATGAATCTGACCGCTCTGGGAAACACTTATATACAAGTGGAATCACACGGTATATGTCCTTTTGTGAGTGGCTTATTTCATGAGCATAATGTCCTCAGGGTTCATCTGTGGGTAGCAGGTGTCAGGATGTTCTTCCTGTTTAAGGTTGAATATTATTCCTTTGAGTGGATAGTCTACATTTTGCTTATCCATCCATCCATCAATGGACACTTGGGTTGTTTGCACCCTTTGGTCATAGGAAATAACACTGCCATGAATATGGGGGTGCAAACATCTATTTGAGATCCTGATTTCAATTCTTTTCTTTAATACCCAGAAGTGGAATTGCTGACTCACAATTGCACTTACGTGAGGTACTTAGAAGTGTCAAAATCACAGAGAAAGAAGAAGGCAGAATGGAGGCAACCAGAGACCAAGGCTTGGGGCACCATAGGGGTATGGGGGTCTCATGGGGACAGAGTTTCAGCTTTACAAGATGAGGAGTTCTGGGGTGGGTGGCACCCACCCACCCATGTTATGTGTATTTTACCACAATAAAAAGAAAATAAAACTTCTGCAAATAAAATGAAAAGGAATGGAATTGCTGGACCATGTGGTAATTCTGCATTTAATTATTTCCATGGTGTCTGCACCAGTTCATGTCCCCAGAAGTGCACAGGTCTCCCCTACCCTGTGTCTCCTGCCAATGCTTGTTTTTTTTTTCTGGGTTTGTAACGATAGCTATCTCAGTTGAGGGGGGTGTGTGTGAAAGGGCTCCTGAGTCTTTTCTGATGTGACCTTCACCATCTTGACACCTTCCTAGCCAGCAGGTTTGGTAAGACATCCAGGCTTGCACTTTTCCTGCACCAGACCTGGAATCAACCACTTTCTTGAGGAGCCTCAGTTTCTTTCAATGGGAAACAATACGTCAAGTCCTTGTTCAGGGCACTAGGGCAAAGAAGGACTCACTGCTACTTGTGTGGCTGTTGCTTCTATGCCTTTTCAGTGGACAGAGGTTAGGAATTTTTCCCTTTGCAATAAAGTAGCTCATGGGGTTATTCTGACAATTTGACTTTAAAATCACAACTGGAAGGTTTTTACCCAATCCTTCCTGTCTTGCATCTTTGTCTCCTTCTCCCCATGCTAGGAATTCTGACTCTTGCCAACACAAGGAACAAATTTGATGTAGAAAATCACACAATAGTCTCAACTGTAATTGACCCTATCAACAACAGGATTACTAAAAATAGCTTGAAACTGTTTTGCAATGTTTTTGTGCTCAAGATACGCCACAGATGGAATGTTTGTGGCCCCCCTTGCCAAACTCACGTGTTGAAATCCTCACCCTCACTGTAACAGCATTTGGAAATGGGATCTGTGGGAGGTGCTTAATCTGGAGGGTACCTCCGCCCGTCCTGTGAATGGGATTAGTGCCTTTATGCCAGAGGCCCCAGAGAGCCCCTCAACCCTTCCTACATGAGTACACAGTGGGAAAGTGCCACTTGTTCGTGTCTGAACCAGAAAGTAAGTCCTCACCAGACACCAAATCGGCCAGAGACTTGATCTCAGATATCCAGGCTTTAGAACTGTGAGAAATAAAAGTCTATAGCTCCTGAGCCTTTCCCCCTACCCCCTATCTGTGACACTGTGTCTCAGCAGCCCAGAGGGACTGGGATCAGGTATGTCCCACTAGGTGTGTACAGTTAATTATTGTATTTTAAAGTCACCTGGGACAGTTTCTGTCCAGTGGTTCTGCTGCCAACCAGATACACGTTTAGGTCCATTTATTTCATTTTATTTTTGATTGGGGGGGGGATTGCCTTTGAAATGTCATTGTGGTGACTATGTAAAGCTAACTAATGTCTAGTAGGTTCTTCCAATCCCTGCACCTAACCCCACAAACCCCCAGGCCCCATCAGTGAGCATCTTGTTTGACCTGCACAGCGTTATGTGACCACAGGCAGAGAGGCGTATCTGAATGGGGTTACACCAAGCACGTGTCAATGATTGTCTGTGTGTTTTCAGGTAAATGGTGGCAAACCATCTCACCTTGTTTTTCCTCTTACCAACATATGCCCAAGATCACCCCAGCTGGGTCCTCAATTCTATTCCATTTGAAACACTATATCTGTGTAACTACAAATTCTCTGTCAGTAGTCACTCACTGTATGGTCTGTAGTGCTGACTCTGTCTTCTTCCCTGCATTTATCTATGTTTCTGAGGTTCTTGGAGCTGTTGAGCTGTGGTCCAGTGGCTTCCATCACTGATGTTATGATATAATTCATCTAGTCCCCTTGGTTTTGGCTTCCTAATTGTTGGCTCTCTACAAAGACCCACACCGAGTCTCCCTGCACCTCTCCTTCGTACTCTGGGAAGGGGGAGGTAGTCTTCCCCAGAGTCTGATTTAAAATGATATCTTTTTATTCCTAATGAACAGCCTAAAGAGCAGTCACAGACTCATCTGCCTTCCATTGCCCCACTACGTTTCCAGGCCACGCAGCCGCCATGTGCTCTGCCTTCTGGTTTATAATCATCGCTCCATCTTAGTGCTGAACAAACACTGAATGCTCATCACCACCCACACACTGATAACTCTGCAGTGACTTTGATGGTCTGAAATGCTCCACTTTTCCTTAGAAATATTGCCATGGGAGCAATATTCTCTGAGTTCCTGCAGATTTGTAATAATGTGCCTGCTGCCTGTGTACCTGAAGGCAGCACACAGTAAACAAAATCCTTGGGTCACATACTCTCCCCCTGAAAATCATAAGCATGTAACTTTATTGTCTTCTTGCAAAAATGTTGTTGCAAAGACCAAATGACAATATGGTATTTTTCTTCTTACAAGTACCTTGCTATTTTTATGTGGTTGACCGAAAGACCTCTTGTCTCAAGTATCTCTAGACAGACAACCCGGTGTTGGTTATTCTGCTTAAAGTTTCCCAGGAAGGAGGCATACCTCTTGACAGAGTTTCAAGTCATTCTTAAAAATTTCTTGAAATTAACTGAAATAATTGAATGGAAATAATTGAAATTAGTTTAATTAATTGAAATTAATTTCATGAGACTATCTCTTGACTAACCATTTTTGTACTTGTTCTATTCCTTTGAGATGGTTTTGTTCTTCAGGGACCCCCATTAATGTGTGTTGGGTATCATTTGCACATACTCTGTAACTAGTACTTTCTCCAAATCTTCTCTTTCCCTTTCTATATAACTGATTTCTAAATATTTTCTCTTCTATTTTTAAAAGACAGTGTCTGTGGTTTTCACCTGTTCTTGGCTCTCTTCTGTTGTAGTTTGATTTATTCCTCATTATCTCTGGGTTCCAGCCTCCTGAGTATTTCTAATCTTGGTTTATGTTATGTCTCACATCTTCCACCATCATCTTAGTTCCTTTCAGTGGTGAGGAAGAATCAGGTCTTCATGTTCTTGCTGGATTTTTGTTTTCATTGTATTCCACATTATTCCAGTGTCTACCTTCCCTTTTATAATAACTTTGTGTAGGATTTTATTTTGATCCTTTCTGTGCTCATTTTTACATGGAATTAGTATATCTGAATCAGAGTCAGGCTGGTCAACATAGGTTTTTTAGTTGCACTATAACGCATTCTTGTTTGCAGTTTTCATGAGTTGATCACACAGGTACCTGGCATGTTCTGAGGTGTCCTGGCTTGGTTTTTGTTTCCTGTTTTTGTCCCTGCCCTGATGAGGGAGCTCCTTTCCTGCAGTGTCTCCCGAAGGCAGGTCCCTGTCCTGGGAGGAGTGTCCATTGCATTGGATGTTGAGGGTCTTGCTTCCCCAGCCCCTCAGACCTTCCTGAGGGTGGTGCATCCCAGTGTGCATGGAGTGAAAAAACCCCACCCAGTTTAAGCGGCTACTCTCAAAAGTTTCCACCACCCTTGGTGAGCACCTGTTAATGGCTTACCCTGTCCCTCTGCTGCCTCTGGTATGGATGCTGACATGACAAGGGTCTTATGGTTCATCCCCACCCACTCCCATGCTGGAGCTCCTGGGAGTGGCATCGTGTGTCCCAATTTGTTGTAGATGCTATCCATGGGTTTTGGTGTTGCCATAATGGTTTAGGGAAAGTTTCGGGAGATTTGAAATCTAGACTGCCACTTTCATAGTTTCAGAGTCTTTCTCTCAATGTGCTTTTTAATTAAAACATAAACTTAATCACCATTAGCCATCAGGGAAATTCAAATAAAAACTACATTGAGACCCCACCTTACACCAGTTAGAATGGACAAAATTAACAAGACAAGAAACGACAAGTTTTGGAGAGGATGTGGAGAAAGGGGAACCTTCTTACACTGTTGATGAGAATGCAAGTTGGTGAACCCACTTAGGAAAACAGTGTGGAAATTACTTAAGAATTAAAAATAGAGCTACCCTATGACCCTGCAATTGCACTACTGGGTATTTACCCCAAAGTTACAGATGCAGTGAAAAGAAGGGTTGTATGTTCCCCAATGTTCATAGCAGCAATGGCCACACTCACCAAACTGTGGAAAGAGCCAAGATGCCTTTCAACAGATGAATGAATAAAGAAGATGTGGTCCATATATACAATGGAATATTACTCGGCTATCAGAAAGGATGAATACCCAACTTCTGTATCAACATGGATGGGACTGGAGGAGATTACACTGAGTGAAATAAGTCAAGCAGAGAGAGTCAATTATCATATGGTTTCACTTACCTGTGGAGCATAAGGAATGACATGGAGGACATTAGGAGAAGGAAAGGAAAAGTAAATTGGGGAATTCAGAGGGGGAGACAAACCATGAGAGACTGTGGACTCTGAGAAACAAACTGAGGGTTTTGGAGGGGAGGGGTGTGGGAGGTTGGGTAATCTTGGTGGTGGGTATTAAGGAGGGCACGTATTGCATGGAGCACTGGGTGCAGTACATAAACCATCAATCTTGGAACACTGAAAAAATAAAATTAAATTAAAAAAGAAATGTTGCTAGAACTAAAATAAATAAATAAACAAACAAAAAAACTACCATTTGTTGAGCCCCTATAAGGTCCAAGATAGTTGACAGAGATTCCTATGAGATTATGTTCAATCTTCAGAATCACCTTTCACATCTGCTATTATTATTATTAATTCAATGTTTTGAAGGAGTTGAGGCTCAGAGAGGTTTAGTAGCTTGCTCAAGGTCACACAGCAAGTAAGGGCAGAGCCAAGACTTTGACACAATTCTGTATGGCTAAGTAAGTGTTTACCTGCCAGTGAAAGCACTTGGTGTAACACAAGCACAGGTGTAACTTAGAAAAGTGGCTCTCAGTTTTCCTGTAGGATTTTATGAGAATGAAGCAAAGCAGGAGAATGTTTCTCACAGCAGTCTCAGAACTCAGAAAGATCTCACCACATACTCTGAAGCATTTTATGCCCAGTGTGCATAGCATCCCAGAGGGGCTCACTGCCCCCTGAGCCCTCCTTTCCTGAGCCCAGGAGAATCCATGGGTTGGGTGCTCTGGAGCTATTTGATACCATAATTTTTTAATTAATTCATTCATTTTGAAAAGATTTTATTTTATTTTTTTTAAGATTTATTTATGTATTTATTTGACAGAGAAAGAGAGAGATCACAAGTAGGCAGAGAGGCAGGCAGAGAGAGAGAGGAAGGGAAGCAGGCTCCCTGCTGAGCAGAGAGCCCGATGTGGGACTCGATCCCAGGATCCTGAGACCATGACCCGAGCCGAAGGCAGCGGCTTAACCCACTGAGCCACCCAGGCGCCTGAAAAGATTTTATTTTTATATAATTTCTACACCCAAAGTGGGACTCAAATTCACAACCTCAAGATCAAGAGTCACATGCCCCACTGACTGAGCCAGCCAGGCACTCCTACAATTATATTTTTTACCTATATCTTCCTGCACTGTCAGGTATCCAGAGAAAAACTTTCTTTGAGCTTAAAAAAAGAGAAATTTTTACTATAGTGATATTTATTTTATTTCTAAAAAAGATTTATTTATTGTAAATAGAGCAAGAGTATAGGGAGGAGGTGCAGAGGGAAGAGGATCTTTTAAATTTTTTTTAATTTAAATTCAATTTAGTTAACATAGGTGTATTATTACTTTCAGAGGTAGAGGTCAGTGATTGATTCATTGGTTAGTTACATAGATCACCCAACGCTCATTACATCATGTCCTCTTTACTGCCCATCTCCCACGCTCCTCCCCTCCAGCAACCCTCAGTTTGTTTCCTAGAGTTCAGAGTCTCTCATGGTTTGTCTCCATCTCTGATTTTGTCTTGTTCTATTTATCCCTCCCTTCCCCTATGATCCTCTGTTTTGTTTCTCATATTCCACATATGAGTGAGATCATATGGTCATTGACTTTCTCTGACTGATGTATTTCATTTAACATAATACCCTCTAGTTCCATCCTCATCATTGCAAATGGCAAGATTTCATTCTTTCAGATGGCTGAGTCATATTCCACTCTGTATGTGTATATATATACACCATATATATACCATATATATGTGATACATATCTATACCATATCCTCTTTATCCATTCATCTGTTGATGGACATCTAGGATCTTTCCATAGTTGGGCTATTGTGGACATTGTTGCTATAAACTTTGGGGAGCACATGCTCCTTCAGATCACCACATCTATATTCTTGGGGTGTTTACCTAGTAGTGTAATTGCTGGGTCCTAGGTTAGCTCTATTTTCAACTTTCTGAGGAACCTCTATACCGTTCTCCAGAGTGGCCACACCAGCTTGCATTCCCACCAAAAGCGTGGGAGGATTCTCTTTTCAAGGGAGAGAGATCATTAAACAGACTCTCCACTGAGCACAGAGCCCAACCTGGGGTTTAATCTCACAACCCTGGGATCATGACCTGAGCCAAAACCATGAGTGGACGCTTAGCCAACGGAGCCACACAGTTGCCCCTGTAGTGATATTCATTATATCAAGCAAAATATTTTCCAACAATCAAGCCATCCCATAAATACTGGTTGAGCACTATGCCAGGCTGCTTTCACACAGACTGGCACCCCCCCAGACGGGAAGACAGGCCACAGCTAAGTGAGAGTTTTAAGTAGAGTAGCTGTTAGGAATGAAATAAAGGCATCCTGGTGGGAAGGTAGGAAGCTAGGGAAGGTCTCAACAAGAACAGGGCATTTATGCTGAGAAGTAGCTAATGGCCTGGGAAAGAAAGTTCCAGACCAAGGTTACAGGAGGTCCCAGCTCCCAGAAGTAAGGGCAAATGAATGGTGGGTATACTATCGAGGGCAAGGAGGAGAATGACGGGAGGTGCCTTCAGAGGGAAGGGGCTGCCAGAGCACCAGGGGCTTGTGGGTGAGCCAGGCAAGGACTTTGCATCTTTCTCTGGGAGGATGGGAGCCATCGATTGTTGAACACCAGAGATATGGTATGGCTTGTGTTGCAGGAGGTATCCTTGGCTGCTCTATGAAGAAAGTGTCCTAGGGGAGCAAGTTCAGAAGCCAGCACGTGAGCTAGAAGGCTCCAGCAGTGGTCAAGAGAGGATCCCTAACAGAGCGGGTGAGAGCAGGTGGTCTCAGAAAGATGCAATTCTTTCCTTCATGGGACCCCACAGTGCCTCTGTGAGGGTTCACAGATGGGGGTCTGAAATTTATGAAGGACATGACTGGACAAGAGGGACCAGATCCCAGGGCCTGAACAAGGACGTGGAAGAAAGCTTATGCTATGGAACATACTCAATATATTTTGTTGAAATTATTGGTTGCTTAGGATTTTAGTTGTGAATTGTGTAAAACTGGTGAATCACAGACCTGTACCCCTGAAACAAGTTATACATTCTATGTTAATAAAAAATAAAAAATAAATTAGAAAAAAAAAGGATTTTAGTTCTAACTCAAAATGAGTATTAATCCACAATGGGACTTTTTAGTTTCCCAAATGCTTCCAAAGCATGATCTTATTTGATCTTCTTACAATCCCCCAAAGCAACCAAGGCCAGTTCTATTTATGACTGCTATATAGACAAGGAAACGGAGGCTCAAGAGACCCTTCCTCTTTAAAACCTCACTGCAGATCCCCTGTGGTAGAAATGGGCCTTGGGCCTGGGAGTGTACACTGAAATGAGTACAACCAATCTACAGTTCTGTGGCTTCTGTAGGGGGAAATAGCCTGGCATGCAGTAGGTGCTTGGCAATATTCGTCAGTGGAAACCTGACCAGGCCTGGGATATTGGCTACGTCACTTCCCTGTAGCTGCTTGGAGCGCTGAGCCTTCTGTCTTCTATACCCACTGGTCTCCCCAACACCACGCACATTGCCAGCTCCTGAAGGCAGGGACAAGGCTCATCTATTCCTTCATTGCCCACACCACGTATCGTGGTGCCTAGAAGCAGTGTGTGTTGGTGAAGGAGTGTGGGGCAAGTGAAGGAAGCAGTTAGAGTAGGAGCTGAATGGGGCAGGAGGCCTGGGAAGGCCGTAAGGGCAGGTTAGGACAGAAACAGGTTGGCCCTTGGAGAGGAGTTGCTGACTGAGGAGCAGCCCGTGTGAAGTCAGCACCAGGGACAGCTCCCAGCACCCCTTGGCTTTGTCCATGCCCGTCCCAGGCCGCTTCCCACAAAATGCCCCTCCCGCTCAGATGGGGGCCCTTCCCAGTTCTCTTTCCTTTTGCTGGGGCCCCAGGATGTGCACGACGATGCACGCTTTTTCCTGAAAGGGTGTGGATTCAGCTGGCAAGTTCTGACACCTCAGGTTAATGGGGTGGGCACACAGAATGAGGGATGGATAATACTCTGCAATAGGGAGAGCAGAGAGGGGACAGTGAAGGCATTTTACTCCAGTGGTAGCTAAGCACCAGGGGCTCCGCCAGCACAAGGAGAACACCGGTCTGGAGCCAGGAGACTTGATCTCAGACCAATGTTAGGAAGGCCGCATCAGGTCTGTAGAATCAAACTGCCATCAGGGAACCTGGGAGGTGGGCCTCCTGTGCCCTCCCAAGCTGTGGCATGGTGGGCTTACCTTTTCTTTCCCTCTGATCAACCATCAGGTGGGCCGAGGCTTGAAGCCAGGTGTGGACCAGAGGACCTTGAGCCTTGAAGGAGAAGGTTACCAGGGGAAATAAGGTTTCTGTCTTGGGGAGTGAGGAGGGGCTGCAGACAGGCCGGAGCAAGGAGGGGGCTGGGATCTGGGCTCTGCCCATTACTAGCTCAGGGACTTCAGGCCCAGCCCCAATTCTGATGCAGTCACAGAAAGGGCATAACCACACATACCTGCCCCCTCACGGGGCGGGCCTGGCACAGAGACTAACACCCCCCACAACCACCCTTTGTCTGGCCATGGTCAGTGTCTGAGTGCTGGTGCCGGGAGACCAGAGGGTGGCTCTGGGGTGTGTTCCCTTCATCGTCCCCTGACTGTCACAACGCCTTCTCTTCCCAGAAAACCTTCTAAATTTAGGCGAGCATCTTATGTTTCTGATGAGAAAGGCAATGCCGGTAACCAGAACATTTCAGAGCAGGACAGGAGCAGCCCAGGTGGGAGTGAGCAGAACAGGGAGCCGCTAATTCCTCCGCTTCACCCCCGTGATCAATTGCTGACAGGTTGTTCCTGGAACGGGTTGTTTTAAGCAAGGTCACTGTCTCTCTCTTCTGAGAGTGTCATCCGCAGGAGGGACAGCTGGCCCCTCCCATGCAGGAAGCTCCCCTTCCACCTGGGAGTTTGGTGGGAGGGCCTTGGACCTGGTATTCAGGGGACCTCCGGTGGCCCATCTGCCCTTGGAGTGTGGCCTGGACTGTGTCTGGTGTCCCTTCTTGCTTTGGTCTCCTGAATCCTAGGATTCTCCTCCTCCCTGGTGGGTTGGGGAGTCAATCCAGAAACATGTGTGATTTCAAGAACAGCTGTCATTCGGGGTAGGAGACCTGTGCCTGGTGATTTATGACAAATCCTGAGAGTAGATGTTGTCCCTGCCATTGCACAGATGAGACTCGGGGGTCAACCAGTGTGTCCGGGTCACAGGGGAGAGGCTAGAGCTGGGGTCAAACCCAAGCCTGTTTGACACCAAAAGTCTGCTTTTGCCCTGACCCCTCCCCGGCCCTCTTTGTAAGTCCCTACCAGGCAATAGTCCCCACTGTAGGACCGGGTACACGACGAAGAATCAGAAATGGCCCTGTCTCCAGGGGCTTATGGAACAGAGGGACAGATGGACTCCATTAACAAGATCAATATCTCAGAAAGGAGAGAGTTGGGGTAATGACCTCCAAAGCCAGGGCCCCCTGGATTTTCAGAATGTGGCTTTCTTTGGAAATTTCTTTGAAAATTTCTTTGCAGATTTAATTAGGGTAAGGATTGGGACATGAGATCATCCTGGATTAGGGTGGGCCTTAAATCCAATGACAAGTGTCCTTACAGGAAGAAGAGAAGACACATAGACTCAGAGGGGAGAGGTCACATGAAGGCAGAGGTTAGAGTGATGTGACCACAAGCCCAGGAGCAGCTGGAGCCCCTGTGAGCTGAAAGAGGCAGCCCCCAGTTTTGGTCATTGGTTACGTCTACCCTGGGGGCCTCATCTGCTGGGACAGGAGTGCACAGAGCCAGCAGGCCCTGGAGGATGAACAGCTCACCATGGTCCTGCAAGGAGGAGCCCTGGGGCCTCTGTCCCTCATCTGTGAAGTGACAGAGGCAGAGTGGGTAACAGGAGTTCCCACACTGTCCTGCAGGTGGGGCTGAGTGCTCAGACTTGGGGACTTCAGAGCCACGCAGAGAGCTCGTCAAACAGACCTGTCCTTCCCTGCCCCGGGGTGGGTGCCTTGTCCTCCCAGGTTGTCCCAATGGTCCTGTGGAGCTCTCCCCTCACGTGTCGCTGAGCCACCCCCACCCCCTGCCCTGTTTCCCTGCTCCTCCTCAGCAGCTGTGGGAGGAGAGGCATGGTCTCTCACATGTCTCCTCCTGACCCTCTGGACCCTTCCCAGGAAGCTCCACTGGCTGGCCATTCCCCAACACCACCCTAGATTAGGGGCTGCTCTGTGTTCACATGACATGGCCTCCATGGCACTGACAGTCAGGAGGAGATGCCTCCTTGAGGCCCAGGGCTCCAGTCCTCCCTCCTGTCTCTCTCCCCTTGCTGGCTCTTCTCCACACCCTCCGAGCCCTGGAGGTCCCAGAGCTCCATTCATGCTCCATCTATCTATTCTCTGGCCATGAGCAGTCCAGGTCATGTCGGTCCATCTCAGCCAAAGACCCCCAAGGCCACTTCTCCAACCTCATCTTGAACTCTAGACCCAGCAGGCCAGTTGCCTCCTTAGACTGCCAACCTAAGTGTCAGTAGACATGGTCAACCTCTGGGTCTAGAACCTGAGCTCCTGCTTCCCAAGTCCCTACTGCACTTGAAGCCTCACAGTTAGAAGGGACATGGACCCCAGTGTCTTCCTCAATGTTTGAACATCTTTCCAACCCACATCCAGGGACTTTTTGCTATCTATTCTCTCGACTCAGAACACCCTTCTCAAAGTACCTGCCTAGCTCACTCCCTCAAGTCTGTGCTCAAATAGCCCTTCTCAGTGAGGCATGCCCTGGCTGTCATGTTTAAATCACAAACCCCATCTCCACTCCTCTATGTTTCCTTACTCTGCTGTAACCTTCCCTCCCGTAACAGTTAAAATCTTATGGTATGAATTTTTAAGTGGCTCTCCCCCTTGAATGGTAAGCTCCACTGAGGACAAGGATTTTTGTCTATGTTAATTCTCCATGGATACATCCCAGCACCCCAAGAGACATCTGGACATTGCAAAGAGGAGGAGCAGTTGGCAAAGATGTCTGAGAGGAAGCATAGGGAGGTGGGTGGAAGCAGGGGGAGGGTGTTCCTCCCACCCTATACCAAGTGTAGGTCCACACTCAGAAGCTTTGTCTTCCATGGCTTCTCATGATTCACACTGCCTCTGATGAATGGGGGTACAGGTTTCTCTAAGGGTTGTGCTAAACTTGAGTATGCCTCAGAACAACGTTGATGGAACAGAGGCTGACCTGGTCTTGTGAGAACACAGGCTTGCTGAACCATACCTCTAGTTTCTGATGCAGTAGGGCTGGGGTAGGACTGAGAATTTGCATTTCTACTCCTTCTGGTTGAATCTGATAAGATTTTATATATTCAGTAGAAAATATATATATATATATATAATATATATACATATATATTTAATATATATATATATGAAGATACATAGGCCATGTGGCCTAGGAATTCTACAGATATATATATATATATATATATATATATCTCTTAATGCCTCACTTGGTGTCACTGTTACAGATGATATCTGTATTTTCTAAATGGTGTCATATAAATGCAATTGACTTTAATTTATTGTGGTTCTATCTAGAAACTTCGTTAAATCTTTTATTAATTCTAATAGATTCTGTGCAGATTATTTTTGATTTTCTACATAGAAATGCTGTAGGTATTTGCGTCTTCCTTTGCAATTTTTATATTACTTGTTTCTTTTTCTTTTCTTACTGCATTGGCTGGTGTTGCCAAGAAAAGGTGAATAAGAGTGAGAGAAATGTATTTATCAGATTTAAATCAGATTTTAAAGGAATTGATATTTTTTGTTTGTTGTTAGTAGTTATTTTGGGTAAGATTTCTTTGTTTAGTTTTGTTTTGTTTTATAGTTCCTCTTATGAAGCAACAAAAGTTTCATGCCAAACCTAATATTGAAAGTTTTTAAAGAACACAAAAGGATTTTAATCATCAATTTTATATGATATTTCCAATATCTTTTTAAGATGATCATATATTTTTTTCTTTTATCTATTAAAGCAATGAATTACTATGTTACTAATGTACAATATTGTCTTCTTATAATGAACTTCAATTAATCATGACTTATTACCCTTTCTGTAGTGCAGAATTTGGTTTGCTAGTTTTTTGTTGTTGTTGGATTTTTACACCTATGTTTATGAGTAAGTTTTCCTCAATTGCTCTATTTCTTTATGTCAAAATAAGCTGGAAAAAATGCTCAACATCACATGTCATTAGGAAATTTCAAATTAAAACAGCAATGAGATAACCCTACAAACCTATTAGAATGGCCAAAATCCAAAACGCTGGCAACACCAAATGCTGGTGAGGATATGGGGCAGCCAGAACACTTGCTCACTGCTGGTAGGAATGCAAGATGGTGCAATCGCTGAGGAGGTCAGTTTGATGGGATACTCCAAAGCTAAACATACACTTACCCTATGATCTAGCAACTTTACTCCATGGTATTTACCCAAATGAGTGGAAAACTTATGTCCACCCCAAAACCTCTTCATAAATGTTTATTCATAATCACCCAAACTTGGAAACAACTAAGATGTCCTACAGTAGGTGGAAGGATAAATAAGCTATGGTCCATCCAGACAATGAAATTTTGTTTAGCACTAAAAAAGAAACAAACTATCAAAGCATGAAAAGACAGGGGGGAACCTCAAATTCATATTAGTAAGTGAAAGTAGCACACATGAAAAGTTACACATTGTGTTATTTCAACTATATGACATTCTGGAAAAGGCAATATGGACACAGAAAGGAGATCAGTGGTTTCCAGGGCTTGGAGGTGGGGCATGTGGGATGAAGGTGGGGTGCCGAATAGGTGGATCACAGAAGAAACTACACTATATGGTAGATACTTGTCATTAGACATTTGTCAGAACCCACAGGATTCACAACCCTAAGAGTGAGCCCTAATGGAAACCATGGATTCTCATATGGTGACAACATGTCAATGGACGTTCATTGTGCTTGGTAACAAATGTCCCACTGCTGGGAGATACTGCTAATGGGGGATGCTCTGCAGGTGTTGGGCCAGGGAGTACCTGGGAAATATTTATACTTTCCTCTCAATTGTGCTGTGCCTCTAAAACCTCCCTAAAAACTAAAGCCTATTTCTTTTTGAAATGAGCTGGATTACCTTTTCTAGTTTTCTGTACTCTCAAAGGATTTGTGAGAGACTGGAATTATTTGTTCCTTGAATGTTTAGTTGTACTTACCTGAACTTACCTGGGACCTGTGTTTTGTTCTGCTTGTTTTCTGGAAAGATTTTTTAAACTCTTGATTCCATTTCTTTAATGCCTATAAGACCACTTGGGTTTTCTATTTCTTCCTGAGTCAGGTTTGGCATTTTGTATCTTTTTGGAAATCTGGCCAGTTCACCTACATTTTCTTATTTAGTGCTATAGAGTTGCTCCTTATAGTCTCTATTTACTTATCTTCTGTTCATGATTTATTTCCTGTGAGCTTACTGGGTATTCCTTATTCTACCTCTCATGTTTAGGTATTTAATTTTAAGCTTCATTCTTTTCTGATATAAGAACCTAAGCCTACAAATCCTTTTATAACTATTGCTTCAGTGGTTCCCCATAAGTTTGGACATGTAGTATCTGTTATTATGCTTTCCTGGCATTCTCTCATCTTCACGATGATATCTCGTTTGACTCCAGAGCTAGTTGTGGGCGCATTTTAAAGTCTGCACGTGCTTGATATCGATGTTAACTTAATTGCACTGTGGTCAGAGAATGTGGTCTCTTTGGTACCTCTTGTCTGAAATGTGTTGAGGCTTGCTTTGCTTATGATTTAGTTTTTAATAGATAATCCACAGGCGTTTGAAATGACTGTGAATCCTCCAGTAGTGGTGGGTGCAGTTTTCTGTGCATGTTTATTAGATTCAGCTTATTAGCCATGCTGTTAAAAGCACCCTGTGTGACATCCTTTATCAGTTACTACAAGGTATGTCTCAGGTGTCCCTCAGGTGTCTCTCTACCTCTGGCAGTGTTTTTATTGTGAATCCATTTGGCTGGTAGAATTTTTTTTATTTTTTATTTTTTGCAGGTAGCACAGTCCCTATTTACTTATTTATTTATTTATTTATTTATTTATTTATTTATCCATTTTATTTGGCTGATATTATGGTAGTGAGACCGGCTTTTGTGATGAAGAAGAGTTTCCAGGGACATCTCCCAATATTTCCCTTAGCTTGTCTCTCTCATTCTGTGGCATGTCTGTCGCAGACAACACAGAGCATTCTTGCCCTACCTTGTGATCACCATGTATCCACATCTGTACCTGGCCTCCGTGTGCCAGTGTCTGCCTGCCCAGTCCCTTCTCTCACCTGGAGCTCAGCACCTGTTGGAGCCTCTCACTTTTTCTTCCCCTGGTTCCTGACTTCTTTCTCCTGTTTCCTCTGTCACCATCTCCGTGTGCTGCACTCTGGGCAATGTGTCTGTGTCCCTTTTGCCTTTCACCAACTCCCTCCTGAGCTCTGTTGACATGGACTGTCCTGTTTTTCCAATGCCAGGTCTCATGTCTCCCATTCTCAGAATTTCGTTTTGGTCTTTGCCAATCAGATTCGTTGGCATGGATCCCTTCTTCTCCCTGGTCACACTTCCCACACCATCTTTTAGTTCTTTGTATAAAACTAATTTGATCTTGGCCTGATGCCTGACTCTTGTAGTCTTTGGGGATCAGGTTCTGCAGATTTTACATGTAGATGCTTCCCCTTGGGTGTTATGTTTCCACTGTAATTTTATATTAATTGTAACTTACTAGGCAGAACATTTCTGAGGCCTGGGTGTGCAGACTTGCTATCCTCTCTGCCAGGTGGCTTCTGTCCCCTTGTCCCATTTCATAAGTGCTAGCTCACATAGGGGGTCTATCCCAATCCATGGCCCTGCATGGGCCCTGACTTTGCTTCTTGTCTTCCAGTTACATGGGGCTCCTCTAAGTTCATCTCTGGATGCCCGAGATGGGCAGAGGTCTTCTGGGTGCAGCCCACCTTCCATACTGCTCACTGTGCCGGACTCACCATATCTCACCATTTCTGGCCATGCAGCTTTTCGTTCTTTTTCTTACCAGCTCAGTGAACCATCATAAAAGATGAAACACCTCAAAAATGTCTATAACACATATTTCTTTCATCCAGCCTCCTGATTGTTCTGCACTGGGATGCTTTCTCCAGACATTTAGATTGTTCAGTCCTTCAATTTCAAACAAAGGAACATTCACTGATGCATTGAACAGAAAGCATTCATTGAGCACATCCTATATACTGGGCACTGGGACAGGTGCTGTGCCTGGTGCAGTGAAAAGACAGGTAGAACCAGAACAAGCTCTCACAGGTAGCCATGAGTCCCTGAGCCACAACTTTCTTTCCCATCCAGAGCTGTGACAGCAGGTACAGGTGGGTTGTGGTCAAGCCCCTTTCATGGTCAAGTCAGCTGGTTGCAGAAGGAGGCCTGCAGCTGAGCTGGGTGCTGGCCTGTGCCCCAGCTCAGAGGGCTCTGGGACATGCTCACAGCATTCACTGGTGCATCCTGGAAGTTACAGCCATTACTCACAGGGAGGCCTCCCTGCAGGAGAGCCCTGCTCTGCCATAGAAGTGGACAGAAGGAAGGGTGGTGGTGTGGTCCATGCAAACTTGAGCAGTTTTCAAACTCTAATCTTCTTCAGATTACCCTCTGAGAACTGCAGGTGATTTATGGACCCTCGTTGAGTGTGACAGTAACCAGAAGGGCCTAAGTCATGACCGACACTTCAAGAGGCCACCACTGATCCCACGAAACAGCAAGTGGGCCCTTACAAGGCCCATGAGATCACCCTCTGTCTCTGGGGACCCTGGGCCCCCCACCGGCAGGCCGGCAGCACTGGGCAAGAGCAGGCATGGCAGCAGGGTGGGCGGGCGGCCCCAGGCTCCCAGGTATGGGATTTGGGTGCACACCCTCCCAGCAGCCCTGGCCCAGGCCCAGAGCCTCCATCTCCTCCAGGGGGGTGGGGAAGACCCTGGGAGAGATGCATGCACCTGGAAGGTGCCAGACGCTCAACAGGTTGTATATCTGGTTATGGTAACACAGATAATGGATGGGGGTTTGGGGTGTCAGCAAAGCAAAGTCACGGTTCCAGCCCCATGGACAACAGCATACCCCGCACATTCCACCCTATTACTATCATTAATGCAAACATGAGCTGCAGCCCAGAAGAGGCAGAAACAAGCCAGAGGAAGAAGGGCTGCTGCCTTCCCTCGGCCTCGACAGCCGCGCTCAGCAGCCTGTCGGGAAGATAAAGCCCCGATGGCCTCGTGCTGGGCCGCCGGGGCCGGCTCCAGGCTTAGTTAACCTGTTTTTATCTCCCATAAATCCTCGTAAGCGACTTTAAGGCTCATCAGGCCTTCAATTGCCATTTAAGTGTTTTTTCTGCACTAACTGCTTCTTGTTAAATAGTTTGACATTTATGCGTCTAGACTTTGGTTGTTTGGATATTGATTTGGTCCAGAACGATAATGGAGGAGAAAGGCCGTCTTTGGCAGCAGCCGTATATCTCCGTGAGGCAGATTGCTTCTTTATTTTCCCTGTGCTGGACCCCGAGGTGAGGACCCTGTAGGGTACAGAAGGGGCGCCGGTTCCCAAAGGGCTCCCCACATCTTTAGGATGGGGGAGCTGGCTAAGCACCAGACCTGAAGGGGCAGCTCTCGGGGGTGTTTCCTAGCAGCTGCCAAGCTGTTCTCTCTGGAGGCTGCAGGTACCAGAGTCACAGGTGGGATGGAGGCGGGGACCGCAAAGGGGGATGAAACCGGCTTAGTTTGTCTGCATCCTCCTGAGCTTTCCAGGCCCCTTTCATGCCCTGACACCTTTGTCTGTGCTGTACCCTCGGACTGGAGTGCCTTTCTTTCTTCTGTCTTGTGAACTCCTATTCATCCCTCAAGACCCCAAGAAGATGCTCCCTTCTTGGCTGGGCTTCCCAATGATGCATGTGGTGGTGCCCTGGTAGAGACACCCAGGGGCCTCAGAAGTGTCCTTAGGGGTCAACCAGACCCTGCTGGCCAACATGTGGGTGAGAAGGGCCACTCAGGAATTCTGGGATACAGTTGGACCTGAGAGGAGGGTCTCCAGCTCCTTCCTGGCCCAACCCCTCCTCTAACGTGTTCTCTGTACACCCTGCTGGCTTACACCAGGTGTGGAAATCCTCAAGATCCAAAGCTCCTGTGACAGACACTACCCGGGGAGCTTGTGGCCAGAGAGTGAGTCTCCGATCAATACCCAGGAACCGCACGGAGCCACCAGCCGGGCGGCCTGGGTGAGTCATGGCTCCAGGAGGGTGAGGGAAGCCCGAGTGCCTCGGCGGGCCGCCCCTTGCCCCTTCCCCTCTTCCCCAGCTCTGCCCACATCCCTGATGTCCTCATTCCTGCTGTAACTCTTTAGAAAAGAGCAACTCTTAAAACGCAAAAGGCACAGAGAAAAAAATTCCAGCCATGTCCCTAACTCCCAGAATCCACAAATGTTCCTATTTTATCATTTTGATTTAGATTAATTGAAATCAAGGGGATAAGAGCCATAGACGACACTTGTCTCTCTCCTGCCCATTGTGCACCCTGCTCCCCCAAGGGCCCTTCTGTTCTGCATAGCCTCTCCCCCAAGTTCACTTTCATCTTCTATGTTACAGGCATTTGTATGTAGTTTATCATGTTGCTTTGTGTGTTTAAAAATGCGTGTAAAATATTGAATGCGTCTTTACCATTCTGTAGCATTTCATCATATGAATGTGTCTCTGGGCTTTTTGTCCTTTCCACAGTATGGGCATATAGGCTGCTCCAAGTGAGGCCACTTCAAAGTGTGTGGGTCTGAGCCTGCACCCCTGGTGTGTGGGTCCCAGCCTCTCAGGGCAAACTCCTAAAGAGAGGCTGGGTCCCCACTTTTCCTCAGGTCCCCAGGAGAGCAGATCCAACAGGGGCCTGTCCATCTGTCTGTCACTGAAAACACGAATTTCCTCTTTGCTGTGTATCTTTTGCCTATTTTTTCCTGGCCATTTGCCTTTCTCCTCTCTGAGTTAGGCAGTAATTTATATGCCCAGGATATTAGTCTTCCATCTGATGGATATGCTACAGATGTCTTCTTCTGTCTGCTGCCTGATTTTTATCTTTGTTCCTGTGTCTTTGGCCGGCAGTTAATTTAAATCTTGATGTAAGCCAACCTATCACTGTTGCCTTTACCAGCGATTCTACTCATCTCTGACTCAGGATTTTCCTGCCCTGGGGTCCTGAGCCTCATCTGCCTTCCTTGAGCACCTGCATTTCCCACACTAAGACTTTTGATCCAGCAAGAAGTTTTGTGCCAGGCATGGCTCTAATTTTTGCTGAAACCATTTTGCATTTCTAAGGACAAATCTTGCTGGATTTACTTTGCTAATTCTCTATGTGAGGTTTTGTGCATGGATATATAAATTTGACCCATTGTTATCTGTTTTTCACAAACTGTGGACAGGTGTGGGGTCAGTGGGTATTAGCCTGCAAACAAGGCTGCCCAAGAGAGGGGCTTCTGTTCCTTGAAGTTTTGTTAAAGCTCACTTTTAAAGGGCTGGGGGCTACTTGGTTTTTCCCCAGTGAAGGTTTTCTGTTTCCCCTAAAATAAAATTTGGCAGTATGTTTTTCTGGAAAAAGTTGTTCCTACAGATTTTTCAAATATATTTGTATAAATATACAAATATATTTGTATATATATTTGTATAAATATACAAATATATTTGTATAAAGTTGTTACTAACATTTTCTTAGGATTTCTCAGTAGCCCTTGCACACATGGTTATGTCTTCTCCTTTCTGCAATATTTACTTGGCCCTCTCTCCTTTTTCTCATAAGCAAGCTTGGTAAAGATTGGTTTAATATTTCAAAGAATCATATTTTAGATTTTGATGCTATTTACCCTTGATTTTTAATTGTTTTATTCTTGCTGTTAGAAGGGCAGTGTCATGGTCAGGGACCTGAGTTCTGGACTGAAGGTGGCTCTGCTACTTCTGCCACTGTGTGACCTTCATCAGGTTACTGTACCTCTCTGTGCTTCTTCTGTAGAGTGAGGAAAACAGCGCCCACTTCACAGGTTGTTATGAAAAAATAAATGAAGTATATGTGTAAAGAGCTGTAAATAATCTTTCAACATTTAAAAGCCTCTGCAAATTAAGACTAGAGGGCTTCCTTAATCAACAATGATTATCTACCAAATGCATGCAAACAGCACACCTGGGTGTTGAACTATTGTAAATGTTCTACATCACGTCAGCCGGGAGGTCCTAGTAGCTCAGGAAGGCAAGGCAAAATATAGAAGATACAAGTGGTGAGGTGGGGTAGAAATCCAAGTTGTCACTATGGTCATCCGACATGACTCTTCTCTACAGAAAACCCCAAATAAACTATAGATACATGATTAGAATGAATAAGAGATTAGCAAGGTTTCTGAATATGAGATTAATCTATTTTTAAATGCATTACTTTAAGGCAGGACCGAACAAAAAGTCTAATTTTTACAGTAGAACAGCAAATACAGAGCACCTAGCAATCAATCCAAGGAAAGATCCCTGAAGAGAAAGTCATTAAACATTATTAACAGAACTTGGGAAGACCTAAGTAAGTGGGGACGTGTACCATATTCATGGAGACAAAGACTTGCGAACCTTAAGATGGAAGTTCTCCCTAAACTGATGGATGGATTGTGATTCTAACCACATTTCTTTGTGTCTCTGTGATTTAATGAACTGATTCTAAAGTGTTTGTGGAAAAGCAGTGTCCATCCAAGAATAGCCACGGTGCTCTCCTAAAGGACATCAGGGAGAGCCTTGCTCTGCCAAACATCAGAAAATGTTACAAAGTTATAGTAGTTCAAACCTTCTGAGTCAAGTGCCCCAGAGAACTGAAAAGAAACATTGTACGCAGAAAGTTGCATGTGAATGGTCTTTGCAACATACTTCATGTTGGCCAAAAGGGCCTCAACAGGGTTGGGTGAAAAAGATGTGTCCATATGCACACCAGAAGGAATCTTACTTGGCCATAAAAAGGAAGGAGCTCTGACACCTGCTACCATTTGGACTAACCCAGCAAATGGGATGCTGAAGGAGGGAAGCCATTCACAGAGGCCACCTGCTGCATAACTGCATTGATGGGAAATGTCCACAACAGGCCAATGCACGGAGACAGAAAGTAAGTTTGGGCTGCCAAGGGTTGGGGGTGGGGCAGGAATGGGAAGTGAGTGCTAATGGGCTTGGGGTTTCTTTTAGGGATGTTGAAAATATTTTTAAATTGATCATGGTGATAACCAGCTTACCCTGTGTATATGCTAAAAGCCATTGCATTGCACATCTTAAATGGGTGAATCTTATGGTATGTGAGTTATAGCTGCATTATTTGGAAAATGGCCTATTGGTACAGAATTAGGCAAACAGACCTTGGAGGACTCACTCACCAGGCCCAGGTGTGAGCACACTCTCTGGCACAGGCAGACAGGTAACAGATGTTTGTTGAATGAATGCATGTGTGTATGCCTGTGTAAAAGAATGAAGGAGAAACGCCAGAGTTGTTCAGTGTCTGCCCTTGGGCATCCAGGCGGTAGGTAAGTAGAGAAGCTGGAGTTTGACTTTTGGTCACTCTGGCGTCTCAAGCCCACTCCCTTCAGACCCGCCGAGGAGGGAGGAGAGCATAAGAGCTGGAGGAGGTTGGGGAGAAAGCGAAGGAGGCAGGTCTGGGAAGACGGTGATGGCAAAAGCTCATCCATGATGATGTCAGAGGCGCTGGACTCGAGACTGGATGGTGAGGGGACCCAGAGTGGGAAGGTTGGAGCCAATACCAGCAGCTGTGCAAGTCACCCTTGGGAAACTTCTGGGACACGATGGGCACAGTGGGACCGCCTCCTGTCCGTGCAGTGACAGTCCAGGCTGGGGCTTCTGGGGCTTACTGAAACTACCCCCCCACCCCCCCCAAGCTGTCCCCCAGACAAAGAGCCTCCAGAACAGATGACATCAGAGCTCGGGGGGCCTCAGGGAGAAGTAATTCTGACCTGATATGCAGTAAGATGAGAGCCTTAAGGCCCTTTTTATTGTAAACCTATTATGAAGCCGTTCTTCCCTCACCCCTCCCTGCCGGGGACCCTCTGCGCCAGGTCTCCTTCTTTAGCAAACCACAAGGTAAAGATCGGTGGTGGTATCTGGCTTCCTCACAGCAGTGGGAGGGAGAAGTGCTCAGGAAGGCCCAGGGACGCGGTCGCATGACTTAGGAGCTGGAGCATTTATCCTTCTGATGCACTTAGATCCCTCCCCACACAAAGGCCTGAACACGAGTTATTTTTGGCAGGTGCCAGGAAAAGCACAGGGGAGGCCCTGCGGTACTGCTGGCTGTGAGATCTCTCTGCGGCAGATGGACCCAGGCACTACCTGTCACCCTTCAGAGACCTTGCCTGGATCTCTTGACACCCATGCCTCAGTTTTCCTATTCAGGGCTCATGCTACCCCAACACCTGCCCAGGTCTCCCTCCAGTTGGTGAGGCCACTTGTGGGGTGTGAATGTGTCCCCAGTGGGATTTTTCCCATGGATTTTCACCTGGCAGCCCCCCTTGCTGAGATCCCACTGTGGGGAGTGTGGGGGGCACTGTAGTTGGGTTTGACCCTGGAACTTCTCCAACTGGAGAGAGGCGGAATTACGTCAATGGCAGCACGCACAGCACCCACCCTCTCCCCTACACCTGCATGGATGCTCCCTGGTGGGTGGGCCACTGCTAGGACAGGTGTTCACTTTTGGAAGGAAATTGTCCCATTAGAATCACAGCATCCTGGGAACTCTGGGACCCTCCATATCAATATTCTTGTGTAGAGAGAGGAAGCTACTCTGGTTCTGCTCCACACCTGGGCCCTAGGGTCTGCATCTGCTCCCCCAGGCTCCCCCCTCTCACTTCCCCACGCAACAGCCTTTGCCCCGTCGTGTCTCCCAGTGTTGCATCTCCATGGTGGACTCGAGTCTGAGCCAAACCTGGGATCATCGATCTTTCTCTGACCCCTGTAGATCCCTCCCTCACTTACCAAGAGCAGGCCTCCTCGGTAGTCCGGCCAGAAAGATGCGTTCCTCTGGCCACTCACTTCAGTGGGTTCACGCAGTACTGACTAAGCCGTGGGCCTGCCCCGGGTAGTGAGAACACAGAGAACTCAGCACTCCCGACTCCAGCCGCGTTGCGTGCACGCAGGTACAGAGGGTGCTACCCTCCACGGTGCCACAAAACATGTTGCACATGAGCCACGTGTGCTGAGGAGATGACCAGCAATTCCATACAGAGAGCCTGGCCGGAGGTGCTGATGTTTAGGTGGGACCTTGACAGATGTGTAGGAGTTCGTTACAAGCAAAGCACCTAAAAGGTAAGAAACCCCTTGAGGAATGGCAGGAAAGTGCCCCACAGCCCGTATGAGCTCTCTGCATCCACTAAAACAAATGCCAGCAAGCCTCGAGTCTTCAAACAACAAGGATTTATCATCTCGAAGCTCTGAAGGTTAGAAACCAGAAATGGGTCTCAAGGGGCTGCAGTCCAAGTGTCGCCAGGGCTGGTTCTTTCTAGAGGCTCCTGGGGAGATATCACTCCTGTCTCTTCACCTTCCCATTGTCATCATGCTCTGTGACATGAGGGGAATCGGAGTTCCTGTGTCAGCTGGCTAGCAATGGGGACCCCCCCCCCCATCCCGGGTCGTTCTCCCTCTCCTGGGCACTCCAGCCACCTGCAAATGCTCACCTGACCACAGGCTCAGCCCACCCCAGCCTGCTGGCCATGTTTCCTTTCTCCCCCCACCGACCCCCAAGCTCAACCTCTTCACCCCAAACTCCACCAGCAGCAAGGAGGCAGACAGCTGCCAGACTCGGCCCAGCCCTTACCCACCTCTCCTCAGCTCCTCTGGGGCTTCTCCACCCCCAGGCCTCAGACTCCTTCTCCCGCCAAGCCCTGCTGTCCAGTCAGACCCCTGCACACGGTCTTACCCGAGATACCTAGCAGGGCCAGGCACGAGCTCATATGTGTGGCTTGTCCCTCCCTCGACCTGGGCTTCCTGCTGGCCTTTTCTTAACCTGCTGGCACCCAGGAGATGCTCAGCTGTGGGAGGAGAGAGAGGAAGAGAAAAGGGACCCTGCTGTCACGGTCCTCTCAGCTGGGACCAAGCCCCCCATAGAGCACCCTGCCCGGGAGTTCGGAGGTGAGGGAGGCCCATCCTGTGGACCTTTGTGACCCTCACCCCAGAGGAAGCAGTGGTTTGGGGCACCCCAAGGCCCTGGCACCACAAAGTGCGTGGGTGGTGGCCCTGCCCTCTGGTGAACACGGGCCCTGCATGGCTGTCTGCCGGGATGTTCCATGAGGACCACTGTCTGCTGGTTGGAATGCGCTGCGTGGGGGTCTGCTCTCCTGGGGCATCAGGACGGCTCCTGTTGCCCAAGAGGGAGGTGGGGGATGGGCATGTGAGGAGCCCAGAGGGTGGGGAAGGATGCCCGTGGTGGGGGGCGCCGGGGTGCTGGAGGCCTGGCGCACTCACACCCTGGAACCATCTGTGTGTGGGGAGCCTCCTTCTCTGTGTGTGGGGAGCCCCAACCTGCCACACCCCGCCCCAAGCTGATTGGAGAGTCCCCCTGAATCCTCGGGGCCATCCCCACTCAGAGGCTGGTCGGGGTCAGGGACTTGTGCTTGACCTTGTAGATTGGCCATGGGCGAACACAAAGCTCATCCTGCAGAGGTCTCCTGCTCCCCCACATCCCGAAAGCCAGCTCTGAGTCCCCTTTAGAAGGAGGACACAGAGCCTCAGAAATCATGCGAGCAAGAGAGAGGGTGGGCTGGCTTGATCCAGATGCTCTCAGCAAAGACAGACTCAAGTGATGATTCCAGAAGGCCTGGCCTGAGGATTCCAGAAGCTCCCCAGCTCTGACTCAGGCCTGCTTCCCTGACTCTGAGACTGCCAAGCTGGGGAGAGTACTTTGGGGTTAGTCTCTTTCCCCAAAATGTGACCTGCAGAAAGGCCACTGGCCTTCCTGACCTCGATTTCCCCATCTGTAAGGTGGGAGCAATATTGCCGACTGCAGGCTAATGAATGCCAGCCTCCCAGGAAAGGCTGTGCTGGTCTGCAGGGCCCAGACCCCCAGCGCTCAGCTCTGGGGAGGCCTCGGGGCCCATCCCCTGCTTTAGCAGCACCCCCTCCCACGGGCCTCCATCCCAGACACACACGCAGCCTGGAGGTTCCCTGGAAAGAATTAGGCACCCCTTCCTGCCTCCATGTTCTCGGGGAGGCTGGGTCTTATTTAAGCCTTTGTTCCCCGAGAGCTGCCCTTTCGGGTTTTAATCCGGTAGAAATGTGTGTGCGGAGGAAGTCTGCTTCCTATTTGGGCAGCTGCGGTGCAGGCTGGAGGCTGGGGAGTGTTCTGGTCAGTGGTCAGGAGGCATTCCTGCCCAGCCGCTCGTGGCCAGTAGGCAGCTGGCTTTGAAGTGTGCAGGGAGGGCCGGGAGGCAGGGCATTGGGCCCCAGGCACTGCTGAGGGTCAGTGCTGGGCGTGACCCTGGCCATTTCTCACCTTGGGCAGGACCCCAGGCCTCTCTGAGACCGGTGACATGGGCCGGGGACACACTCAAGTCTCAGGGTGTCCGAGTGCCAGCTCCAGGCCCCCATTCGTCTCCCCCTGCCCCTGAGACTCAGAGGAGTTCAGCCAGATTGACACAGCTGGGGAGCGTTCAAGCCAGTGTGTGAGCCCTCCACAAGTCCCATGCATTCCTGCCCCTGCTGCTGGGGACAGTGATCTGCCAAAGGCCCATCTCCCAGGGTTCCCTCTGCAGTGGGCAAGAAGGGGCTCCATGGTCACTGGGCGGAGATCACTGGGTGAGAGGGAGCTGGTGTCCTTACTGCAGGACTTCTCAGAGCCTTTAACAGGATAAAGAGCACTGGGTATCTCTGAGATCATCTCCCAAACTTCCTCAACTAAGGGTCCCTTTGTTCCATGGGATGCCTCAGGAGCTTGCTTCCCCATGGTACAAGGCACATGCTTTGGTAATGAAGGAGAAAGCCTGGCCATGCAGGCTGAGCCCGGCAGGGCCATTTTCTTCTCAGACGGGACCCCCAGGGACTGCATTTCACACCTCGGCAGCTTCTCTCCAGTGCCCTTCCCCACTGTTCCTGAGGAGCTCTGTGGTGCCTTCAATAACCACGCTATGCCTCCTCCTCTGGGAAGCCCTCCTTGAGTCCCCCACCCCAGCCCAGGCCTACGGGCTCACTCCCTCTTTCTTCAAGTACCTGCATCTCATACTGACATCTGTCATAGCACTTTTCTCCTGTCCTTCCTGACGACCACACTGTCCCTGCATCTGAATGGTCACCTTTTCCTCAGTGTCCAGCATGACACTTGGAGACACAGATTTGCAAATGAGCCAGGAGAGGACTGCCAGCTAGCTCAAAGGCTAGCTGAAGTCACACAGAGGGGGACTCCTAGGCAGGTGTCCGGGAGGAAGCCCGGGTGGACATTCTCCAGCTGAGGGGTTTTTCACTGTCATCGCCCCTGGGGGTACGTTCCTTGGTGAAAACACTGAGATGAATTCTTCACCTAATATATTTCTTTTGTCTTGTCCATTTCTAGGTGAAATGAGTCCATAGGTCACGCGGAGCACACAGGCCTGCTGCTGACTCCCATCTCCCCAGTGTTTCAAGGGCCCCGTGAGCAAAAACAACCATGCCAGCCACGAGGATGGTAAACAGCGGTCACCAGGGCTGAGGCAAAGATGAGGAATCGGAGTAATTTACATTTCTGGACACATTGAGAGTCAAGAGGAGAGGTCCCACAGGGTGCCTTCCTGCCCCCCTGCCAGGGAAGCCAGGCCACACGCTCCTCATCGTGGACCAGGGGGTGGAACCCCAATGCAGGTGACAGGATCAAGGCCTTCCGCTGTAAACTGGGGATAGACACCCCCAGCCTGGCCCTGTCTGGTTATGGCAGAGGCCTGGGGCTCTGGCCACATGTGGGAAAAAGGCTTTCTCAGAAGGGAAAATCATGAAAACCCAGGGTGCCACGGAGGACTGGTATTCTCTAAAATGCCCTGTGAGGTAGTGAGCTCCCCGTCACAGGCTGGAGGCCACCTGTCAAGGATGTGGCCCCACCCTGACCCTCCACCCACCAGTGATTGGGCCTCCTTCTCCCCCAGAACTGCAGAGGCTCTGGAGCCGGTGGGTCGGGAAGCAGCGGGGCCCCGGGGCCCTGGGGGCCCAGGCACGGGCTGACGCTGATGTGCTCGGGCAGCCGAGAGCAGCTGCAGACAACTTTCTCGGTCTTTCCAAGTAATGAGTCCACTCTGACTGCACCACCTCCCCCAAGTGGGGCCCCCCTGAGCCGCCTGCCAGGAGCGGAGGGAATGGCCAGCCCATGGTCAGCCTGTCTGGCTGCACATATTTGACCTCGGTCCTCCCTAAACCTTTTCTCACACCTCCAAAGCAGACCTCTGACCCAGGCCTGGAGAATTTGATCAGTGCCTCCACCGACTGTTTATCTTACATATTAATTCTGGCAACGTGGGCTTGGCCTGGAGACTGCCTGACCCCTCATTCTGGGGCGACGGCGGCCGCTGCGCTCTCTGTTCAGACTTCTCTGCCATCACTCGCTTGGGACCGCTTCTCTGCCAAGCCAGACGGGTCATAACCGGTAGTGGGAGCTTCCTGCCTTCCTTCTGTCTGGGGGTGCCTGCTCGGGGCAGGGCCATGGGCCAGGATCCCAGCACATGCGGGCTGGTAGGCCAAAGGCTCTGAAACCTCTCTGCTCCTCCTGCAATGTTTTATGCTTGAATTGGGCCAGACCAGGGCAGTGTTTGATTCTGGGGCAAATCAGAGTGCCCTCCATCCCAAATGCCTCTTCCAAAGTCTGAGCATGGTTGGATGAGGTCGGATCCCACGGGGCTGAGAAAGACAGGGAGAGGCACCGGGAGCCTCTCCCCTGAGTCATGGGAGTTGAGATGGAGTCGAGCCAGGAGAGCTGGTCCCATGTCGCCTGTAAGCGGGGGTGGTCTCTAGGGGTAGGACACTTGTTGCGGGGGAGAAGCCTTTGACATGAGCCACACAGGGACCGCAGATCCCTCCCCTGCTGCAGATCATGCCTAGCACCTTATCCCCAACAATGAGCACATAATAGGTCCTCATTAAATACTTGCTGAATGCAGTTATTAATCACCTGCTTTCCGTTTCACCCATTTCTCTGACCCCAGGGAGAGATTCAGAGAATTCAAGCTTCTCCAGGTGACACCACCCCACCCAAAAACCATGGATGGAGGGATTGGTGTGCGGCTCGGAACCTCGCCCAGCCCTAAACCCTTGCTCCTGTGCCACAGTCTCTGAGAAGGCCGGGCATGAGGGTCCAGAGCCCGGTGCCAACGCCACATGGAGTGGATCTTCTAAGTCTCTGTCTGGGCTTTCCACGTGATGTGTTCCTGCAGTGTCACCCTCAAACAGGCCCAATGAAAGGGCATCCTGCTGCCTCTGACAGCAGGGACAGACCCGCTGGGGCAGAGGGGAGGTGGCCCCGAGTCTGGGCTGCCCTGAGGGCAGGTGTCTCCACACAGTCCCGCGTAGCCACCGCACACTGTTGCCATTGTCCTCCTCTGCTGGATGTTAATTTTGGGGTTTTTTAAGGCTGTTTTCCGTTATTCGCTAAACAATGCCTTACCCATCTCACAGCTATGGAGTGGTCCTCATGCTACCTTTTGGCCACCGCCTTGGGGTCTGCTCTGGTTCCTGTGGCTCCCTGGGGCTCTCACTCAGAGATGCCCAGCAAACTGGTGTACAGCTGGACCCTGAGGGTCTAACCAGATGCTGGACGAGCAAGGTCTGGGAGCCATGTTCTGCCCCCAAAAGGGCTTACCAGGGCATGTCCCCCTGCCCCACCTCCGGCTGTGCCCCAGCAGCCCTGCCCATGCCTGGCAAATCCCGTCCTCTAACGAGACAGCCGCCCCCCAGTGACAGCCCATTTCCATGTACAAACCAATTTGTCTCCACTGAGGGGAGAGAATTGCAAAGCAAACAAATTATGCATGCCCACCGCCCTCGGGGCACGCAGGGTGGGGGCTGCTGTCGGGAGGGATGTTCCTTCGCTTCCCTCACAAAGTGCACCCCACCCCCACAGCGAGACTCGATGCTCCTCAGCTCCTGAGGGATAACTCCCCAATTCTTTCCCCCTTAAACCACCTGCAGCTGCAGAAGTGGGACGGAAGCCTGGCCGGCCCTCAGTCAAGGTCTGCCCTCATGTCCTGTGATGTCTGCAATTTACCACCGTCGACTGAAGGGTCTCTTATTCCCGGTCCTGGAAGCCAAGAGTCCAAAATCAAAGCAAGGACAGGGTCTTCTCGCTCCCTCTGATGACTCTAGGGAGAAACCTTCCACTTGTCCCGCAGCTTCTGGCCGGGCTGGAGGTCATCTGCTTCCTGATGGCCACATCACTGAGTCCTTGCCTCCAGCGTCCCGTGGCCTTTCTCTCAACCACGTATGTATGTCTTGTCTTCTTTCTCGAAGGACACCAGTCATTGGATTGGGGCCCACCCTCCTCCAGTGGGACCTTTTCCAAGCTTGACCACATCTACAAAGACTCTATTCCAAATAAGGCCACATTCACAGATCCTGGGGGCTTTTGGGGAAGGCACAAGTCAGCCCACGATAGAGTCCAGCTGCAGTCACCTTTGTGGGGACTCGGTGGGCATGGGTACCTGTCCATGCTCCCAGGCACTGTCCCATCTAGGTCCCCAAAGATCTGGGGCTGGAATACATAGATGAGGGGAATATCCCAAGAGTGAGCTGGATCCTGCCTCTGTCCAGGATTGGATGTCTACTAGCATGATAGGATAAGACCTCAGACTGCACGGTGCCACTGGGCCCCAGGTCCTGGGGAAAAGATATGTTCCATATGCCCACACTCACAGAAGTCAGCTGGGCCCCAGTGCCCCAGCTCACTGTTGAAGACTGTCCATACTTTCCTGCATTTAACCCAGTGAAGGAGCATTTTCTCATCGTCCCATTTTCCAGATGAGTAACTGGAGGCTGGAGAGTGTTTAAGTAACTTGCCACAACTGCTTGAGTCAGAGGTGAGGAAGCTGGATTCCCACTCAGGGGTCTGAGTCAGATGGAGACATGTCCTCTGTCCATCACAGGGCTTCTCATTCAGCAGGACCCCAGGAGCCCTGCCAGCCCCTCCACTCTGATCCAGTATGGCTGCTTCATTGGGTGTTTCTCTCCCTGCAGTGTGCCGGCATCCTTGGGAACGTCCGGGGAAGCCGCCATCTTGGGGTGACAGCAGACAGACAACAGACAGACTTCTGGGTGCAGAAGTCCCAGACAGAGTAGGGGGTGTAGGGTTGCTGCAGATGTGGTTAGAATGAGGTCACACTGGAGCAGGGTGGGCCCTGAGTCCAGTAGGACTGGCGCCTTTCTAAGAAGAGACAGAGAGGGAAGACCACAAGGGGCCACCAGGAGCTGGAAAGGTGGGGAGGATCCTCCCCTAGAGCCTTCTTGGGGAATGCAGCTCTGCCCGCCCTTGTTCTCAGCCTTCTAGCCTCCAGACAGCGAGAGAGGATGTCTGTGTCATTAAGTCCCCTGTTGGTTTTGTTGAGACAGACATGAGAAACTAATACAGACCCCACAACCCGGAAGGTCTCTTTGGCATTGTGTGATACCTAACTTTCTGTTTTTCAGCATCCCATATTTCCTGATCCTGAGATTGCCAGTGTTGAGAATGGGTTGAAGCCTCACCTACTCCCCCCTCTTCCTATTCCCTCCTCCACCTACTCCCCCACCCCCAACTCTGCTCACACACTATTCCCACCCCTACCAGGAGCCATAGAAATCCCCCAGCCTGAGGAAGGGGGCCAGGCAGGCTGGATTAAAGGAAGCTCTAATGAATGCCGGTGGGGGGGGGGGGTTGTTCCCTTTCACAAGCTGGTCACAGGCCGTATGGCACAGTGAGGGACCAAGACCCAGGGGCAGCAGGTACTGGGTCAGGCTGGGATTTCCCACAGTGGTCTCTCCAGGTCCTCTGGCAGACAGCGACAATCTGAGTGTGGACACCTGAAAGCCCACAGCAAATGCCCACATGCCTGCCTGTCGCTTATGGGGTAAGTTGAATGCAGAAAACGGCTGCACCTGGAAACTACGAGCTGTGGCTCGTGGCGACAGACCCCCTTGGCTTCATCTCCCCTTGTCACCATAGGATCCCTGGAAAGGCAAAGGCAGGGGTGTGGTATGGGGTCTTCTGCTGTCCACCACCAAGGATCTCACAGGGCAGGTCCTCCTCTGTCCCCAAGATGCCCCCAGGCACCCCCCACCGTGGGGCCAGTGACCCAGTGGGATCCCTCATTTTCTCATCTTTGGACAGGTGTTCACCATCCCTCCTTTCTCTCTATAGGCCTCGGGAGGGGAGTGGGGTGGTAAGTGTTTAGAAATGTCTTTTAAGGAAATGAGTCCTCTCCAGAGGGAGCTGCGAAGTTGGCTTCCTAGAGGTGAGTCTCCCAGAGCCCAGATGGAGAAGGACAGCCTGAGCCTCTGGACCCAGAACAAGGCCTAAAGATAGCATCTTATGTTTCTTGAATGGTCTCTGTTGAGAGTCAGATGGCTCCTCAGACCTTCTCATAGGCTCTCGTAGTGGCTTCTCACGATGACTAGTTGGGTAAGAACCTGAGAGTCAACTCAGTAATTCAACCTTCGTCTAACCGCTAGACCTACTAAGTGCCCCAGGCAGAGGAGCACTGAGGTTGTAGGGGTGCTGCCAAAGCAGAGCTCCGAGTGTGTGCACATGCTGGTGTGCTGCGTTTCCCTTGTTATTCCTTAAAGGACTCAAGACTGTGCCCCCCACAGGGGCCACCAGTGCAGGAAACAAAAGCCTGCAGCAGGGCAAGGTCAGCCCACTCAGGTGCCAAACATCCACAGCCCAGGAGGGAAGGTGAAGAAGCCTTCATGGCTGGCAGGGCTCCTCCATGTGACACTCGTAGCCCTGGGGGTGACCCTCCCTCCAGGGAGAGAGGTGGGAAGTGTGCTGGGTCCCAGCACAGAAGAGTAGACGACAAGAAGAAAAGTCACAAGGGAGACAGAGAAGCAGCAGAGAGGTCATTGGGAAGATGGTGCCCAGAGGCCCCTGGGGAGGCCGACCCAAGCAGGCCCTGTTATGCAAGACCAGGAGGGACCAGACTGGCCCATTTCTACCTGGCTGGCAATGAAGGGCTCTGTGACTCAATGAGCAGGAAAGCCTGGGTGGGGATGCCAGGTGGCAGGGGTGGGGGATGGGCAGGCCCAGAGCAGCCCTGCCCTCCCTCCTGATCCATGAGGACTGCAACCCACTGGCCTCTGTACCCAGGCCAAGTCCCCCAGCAGCCTTGGGGGATGCGGTGACATTGTCCCCCAGGGGACATCGAGCCCTAGGCTCCCAGCCTGGCATTCCTGGTCAGCGAAGCCAACCACTGTAGGTATGGGGTCCCCCTCCCAGTCACCCCAAGGACGCAGGGACAAGAGGACCACCACCAGCATCATCATTAGTGTTTGCTGGGCCCGGAGTTGGGGACTTCCTTGTTTCTGACCCAGGAGTGTGATGTCTGGTGCCAGTAGTAAGCTGAGGTGTTACTTTGTAATAAGGCAAACTCCCAGACCCTGCCCCCTAGGCGGTAAGAAGGCGGGGCCATGCCTGAGGATGCCGCCTGCATTGGCACTGTGCTTCCCAGCTCTCCTCTGAGACAGGAGCAGAACGGAGGTCCCAGGGGAAGAGAGGCTGGTTCTGACTGGATGCTGGTGAAGCTATGGGACAGCACAGAAGGTGCACGGGGTCCTGAAGGACAGGCGGAAGTTTCAAAGGCCTCTTCTCCCTACCAAATGTTCTCCAGGAGTCCCACCCTGGGGGCGCACACGGCCAGCCTGCAGATCGCCCCCGAGCTCCCCGCACCGGCCTAGCGCAATCGGGCTCTCAGGGATCTGCTCTGCCTATGTGGAGAGAAGCACAGCCCAGGGGGTACCCGAGGCCCGGATGGCCAGTGCACAGGGAGGCTGGCGGTGCCCCTGCCCTGCGGGAAAACATCGACATCCTGCTGTCTTGGTCAAATGGCGCAGTTGGGTCTTGGCTGAGAGACGCAGACCGGCTGCCACAGGCCCCGGGTCTCTTTATTGAATTGGGCAGGCGATATTGGATTTATGGGACTCAACTTTCTGATGACAAAAATTATCTGTATGGCCAAATAAAGACGAACGAGGCTCAGAGCCAACTAAGAAGGCAATTTCAGCCACTAATCCACCTCCCGGGCAGCTTATCACGCCCTGGGATGCTGTCATCTTCTAGGGTTGGCATACAAAGTGCCCTTTTGGATTTTTCTTAAGCCGACATTAGAAAATGGTGTATAAATTTAATCTCAGCTAAAAGGTAAAGATAGTCCACAGCCAAAGGGCAAGGCCTCATCACACAGGAACTGCTGTGCTTTATGTCCAATCAGACGCAAAATAACCAGGAGAAAATACGGTCCTCTCATCTAATCAATTACATTTGAGTAATTGATCGTATATTATTATTGATGAAAGCCCATATGATGTGAGTCAGAAGGGACTAGGTTCTCAAAAGATTAGATTTGGATACGAAAATGGAAGGAAAAACACGACTCTCATAAAATCATTTGAAAGTGGTTTATGGTTTAATGTGTGATGGGACATGGAGGCTGGGCCCAAATGGCTTCTCTTGTCTGCCCTTGTGTGGCCGAACTGCGTGGGAGGAAGGGTCACACTCGTTTAGCAGAGAGGACAGTCATGAGCCCACAGGAGCTGTCATGGGGAAGGGAGAGGAGACACCTGGCAAGGTGGCCTCAGACGGCCACAGCCAAGGGACAGTTGAAAGAAGGGAGGGGTCCCATTGAAGGAAGCGCTTTGTTGTGAAAGGAAGTATTGGGATGGTCGTGGCTTCTTGGGGGGCAGCCGGGGACACCCTCATCTCCAGCGACACTGGCTACTCCACACTCCCGTCCTTGACAAGCCTGCCACTTGCATACCACCCAGATCAGAGGCCCACTTCACTCGTCCCCTTCCTCACCATTCACTCTTTCTCACTCGCCCACGGAGCACCGAGGACTTCACAAGGACCTTTGTGCTGCGTTGTGGCGAGCTGGGTGGATGGCAGACCTCGTGCGGCTCACGTGTGTGTCCACAGGGACCACAGATGAGGGGAGGCTGAGCCCAGGGAAGTGTGACAGCATCCCGCCACTGCGGACAGATGAGGGGCTCCAGGCGCTCATAACCCCACACCTGTAGCCTGGAAATCCTCTGAGCCCTGAGGTCCCCGCAGACCCACACCTGAGGTCCCTCAACTCAGCCGTGGGCGCTCCTTCTACCGAGCCTTCTTTCCGACCTGTTTTTTTTTTTTTTTAATTGAGGTAAAATTCACATAACATCAAATTCGCCATTTTAAGCATCTTAAAGTACACAATTCACTGGGTTCCAGCAGACTCACAGAGCCACACGGCCATCACCACTGTCTGATTTCAGAATATTCCCATCACCCGGAAGGACCCCTTCCCTCCCGTCAGCAGGCACCCAGCAGCCTCCCTCTGCTTGGCAACAGTGGCACATCCATTCTGGGGCACACAAGGTCTCTCCAAGTAAGGAGTTTCCTTCACGTTTAATTTTCATCATACACATTTGCATTTCTCTATCTTATATATTGAATTTAGTTTTTCTGGGGAACTACCTCTTTTCCTCTAGGCCTTCAATTTTATGGCCATAGAATTCATTTAAAATTCTTTTAAAGGGGAGCCTGGGTGGCTCACTCTTTGAGCGTCTGCCTTCAGCTCAGGTCATGATCCCGGGATCCTGGGATCGAGCCCCACATCTAGTTCCCTGCTCTGAGGGCAGCCTGCTTCTCCCCCTCTCACTCCCCCTGCTTGTGCTCCTTCTCTCAATGTCTCTCTCTCTCTCTCTCTCTCTGTCAAATAAATAAATAAATAAATAAGATCTTTAAAAAAATAATAAAATAAAATTCTTTTAAAGATATTTTTAAATCTCCTCCAGTTTTTAGTTGAGTCTCTTGTCTCATATTTATTTTATGTGCTTTCTTTGTTTACTAATCGAGTTTATAAGAGTTTTGTCTCTTCCTTTGGTCATTTTAAAGAACCAGCTCTGGGGTCCCTGGGTGGCTCTGTCTGTTAGGCAGCAACCTTCAGCTCAGCTCATGATCTCAGGGTCCTGAGATGGAGTCCCACATCAGACTTCCTGCTCAAGAGGGAGCCTGCTGCTCCCCCTGGTCATGCTCAGTCTCTCTCATTCTCTCTCTCTGTCTCCCTCTCTCTCAAATAAATAAATAAAATCTGTTAACAAAATAAAGAACCCGTCTTGGGGCCTAATAATACTTTGTTTTGGTCCGTTTGCTATTTACTGACTTTCATTTTTGTCTCTAACAGTCTCCTCTTCTTAACTTGTGGGCTTTATTAAAGGTAATGGGTCAGTTCCTTGCTTCTCTGCCTGCCCCATCAGTGGCTGTGTACCTGCCTCACCTGCTTCTGGGTACATACCAGCCACCATGAGGACCTATCCTCATCTCCTCTCCCTGGTTAGCCTCTTTCTTTTCCACTCCAGCAATGTCATGCAGAACATCTCTGTCTTCCAAAATCCATCCTCCCCTTTTGCGATGGTAACTTAGGGAGCCCCCCATTTTCAGGGAATGCCCTCCCACCCAGGACAAAAACTACAACTCCCAGCATTCTTTGAGGCACACCTGCCCATGTGACTGAGCTCTGGCTAGAAGTGACAGGGGCGGGGGGCGGGGAGGGGGGCGCGCATTGAGGGGAGGGCTCACCCCAGGATGGTGGATCAGCAAGTGGGTGGAGCTTGGGATCTCCTAAAACATCCTGCTGTCTGGCCACGCCTAGCCCAGTCTTGTGTCCTGGAAACTCACTTCCACCATGTTAACCCATCCCATGTTGTTTCCGCCATATAGCTAAATCTAAATGGTTCAGGGGGCTTTTAAGGGGGGCCGGGGGAGCTGTCAATTTTTCCTTAATTACTTGTAGTTTGTCTAGGCCATGGCCAGAGAGAATCTCCACCTTTTAAACTCTGCTTAGGGTGTTCTTTGAGATGCAGCACATTATCAATTTTTATAAATGCTCAGCAGGTCTTGGGAAGGACGAGACTCTCCACCTGAAGTAAGCGATGCCTCGCACACACTCATTAAACTGAGTTTGCTGGTTCAGGGACTCCATTTCTCCAAAACCTGGCCAACTGGCTGAGCCACGGGACCAGTCTGATTCTGAAAACGGCACATCACATTTCCTATTGGAATTCTGCTTGTATTTTTAAATGATGTGGCTTTACATCGTCAGCTGCTAAGTTGATTAGTGCCTAGCACAGACTTATTATTTTATCTTAGTCGTAAATTGTTTGCTCCTTTGTCTTTCTCTCCCGTTTCCTGTATTTGAGCCTCAGGCCCGTGTCCTCTGCTACAGGTAAAGCCCTCATCACCCTGATGTCTGCATTTCTCGGCTTCACCTCACGTCCTGTGTCACTTGCTTTCAAGCATGCTTTCCTGAAGTACACACAGCCGTGTGTGTGTGTGTGTGTGTGTGTGTGTGTGTGTGTGTGTGTGTGTGAGATGCAGTGGTCTCTGCATTCTTAGCAGAGGATTTAGCTCATGTGTGTGGCTGGCGGTCTGCATTTTATTCCTTCCATGTTCTCGTGCTTTCATTCTGTCTTCCTCGCTGTGAGTTGGTTGGTTGGTTGGTTGGTTTTGCCTTTTGCTACTTCTGCTGTGGCTCATGATGCTGTTCGTCCTCCTGTTCTCCGCGGGGTTATCTGAGAGCAACACTGGGCCACCTTCCCTTACCCTACCTCCCCATTCAACTGCCAGCTCTTTCCTAATGATGTCCGTGCCAGCATGCTCCCTTTGGAACCCCGTCCTGCCACTGTGCAGAGAGCCGGCCCCCTGGAGGAGAGCTGCATGGCAGGCCCTGGGGGGTCCCCGCTTCTCACTGAATCCCAAGCCCCACTGTTCTGACATCCTCTTCAGTCTCACGGTGAGCCCAGCAGATGGCTCCCTGCTTTTCATCTCCTCCATATGGGGGTCAGTCCTAAGTTCCATCCAAAGAAGAGATCATAGGAGCTACCAAAATGGTCTCTAGCTGGTCGGAAATAGGGAGCCCATCCTGTCCCCACCTGACCCTCCCACTGCCCACAGCCACCCTCACGCCTCTCATGTCACCTCTCTCCCCACCGTGTCACCAGGGCCCAAGCCTCCATTCTGAGAATGAAAAGGATGGCCCACTGAGCTCTTGGCCTTCAAGCCCACTCTAGGGTCTTCTCCGGACGGCTGTGGACAGCAGGAGCCTCACATAGCCCTCCTGCAGGAGGGACTCAACAGCCAGCAACACACTCCGAGGTCCCAGGCAAGCTGCGCAAACTCTCTGGGCTGCACCCACAACTGTAAGGCAGGAAGAGCAGTCTGTTCCATGTAGACCTGGGACACAGTGGAGCCAAATACATGCTGACCTTCAGGACCACTGAACATGGGGCAGAGGTGGGATCAAGAGCCAGGAGGATGTCTGATGAACACTCCAGATCAGGACCGATATCTACATGCCAGCTTTGTGACCCACCATGTCCAGAGCAGACAGGATGTGAGGATGCCCACGCCCCTGCTCCATAGAGCGGAACCCTGCAGAGGGCTCCAGAGAGCCCCCCTGGGGCTGGGCGCACACCTGCTTCTCTTGGCTTGCCCTTGAAGCTTCCTGAGATGACACCGGCCAGGGGCAGCCATCAGATATGCTGATATGGGGTGGGGATCATGGTGGTGTTCAGTGGGGGTCAAGGCAGCACAGTTCACGTGGGAGTCCCCCCTGCCCCGCATGGTGGGGTCTAGTGGCATAGCCAGGAGCAGCCAGGAAGCTGCCGCATTCCAGACAAACCTTCTGTGATAAGTTCAACTGCGTTCCCCCAGAAGGTATATGTCGAATTCACCTCCAGCATCTGTGACCCTGACTGTATGTGGAGACGGGGGTCTTCCTAGAAGTGATCGAACTAAGATGAAGCCATTAGAGTAGACCAGATCTGATGGGATGGTTGCCCTTATGAGCGGGAAAGGGGGACAGAAAGGCAGACAGGCATAGACAGAAGATGGCTCGAGGATGCGGGGAGAACCGGCTGTCTATGAGCCAAGGATCCTTCCTTGGAGTCTCGAGAGAACCACCTCCATCCACACCTTGACCTTGGGTGTCCAGCCTCCAGGGCTGTGTGCCTCCCTGTGTGCCTCCCTGAGATTCTACAACCCCCATACCTGCCTGACCATAGAGAGATGGACCAGGAGCAGTCCTGGGGGCCTGGCGGTGGGTCTCGGGACCTGAGTTGGTGGCATCGTAAGGATGAGAAAGGAGACAAGGGAGATGCTTCCTGCTGGAGTTAGGACCCCATCAAAGCCTGGGAGCCTCCAAGGGTGACCCTTGGGTGATGCTACGGTCCCAGAGCTCTCGACAGCTCCCTTGCCCTTAAGGTCACCTGCTGCCCAGCCTCCGCTCCTCACAGACAGGCTCTCCCGACCTTCCTCCTTTCATCCCACCTCCACAGACTCGCAAACTCTCTGCTCCTGATTGGCCCTGCACTCCCCTCCACCGTGGGCCACCTCCTCAGGAGACTCGGTGCCCCCCTCAGTAAGGCAGAGGACCCCTCCTGCTTCAAGGCCTCGGGCTCCAGCCCCCTCCAGACCGCCTGTGGGACAGCAGGGGCACCTGCCCTTGGGACCATCCAGGCGGACGAGGTCAGCATGCCTCACGCCCCAAGTCTCTCACCATGGCCGACAGTGTATAAAGTGACTTTAATAAAACAGAAACAGCTTTACAGGGTGTCTTCAGAAGACAAAGTCAAGAGCCTGGAGCCTCTGGGCGGGAGAGGGGTGGGGGTGCAGCTAGTACTTGAGAAGCCAGCGAGGCTTGTGCTCACTCAGGGACGTGAAGTAAGACCACCACCACGGCTTGCTCCCGCCCACAGAGGGCTGCCTCCGCCCCCCGAGGGGCTCCTGGCCAGGCTCCTCGGGCTCCCCATACCGGCTGGCACCTCCTAGTGGGTCTCGGAGCCCAGACCCACTTCTCCGTGGCCCAAGGAGGAGCTGCTTGGGTCTGGTGCCAAGAGGCTGGAGAATGAAGTCCACGCGGCCGGCCCTCTTCATCCGGGCAGGGATGGTGACCTTCTTGATGACCTTGGAGTAGCCAGGCGCCTGAGCTATGACGATGTGGGACCCCGGAGGCAGCAGTCTCCAGTAGTCACCATCTGGGGCTGCGAACACACAGAACAGAAGCAATTCTCAGACAGAGGTTCCCATTCGGGCTTGGGGTGCCGAGATGTGCAGGCCCAAGGGGCATCAGCCTGGAGGGCAAGTGGACCCCAGATTTGCATTTGCCTCTGTCCTGGCCTGGAGCACCCTTTCCACCCGCTTCCTCAGCCAAACTCCTATTCATCCCTCAAAGCCCATGAAGGCAGAGTGGAGCAGCCTCTTGGGGCACCAGGACAAGGGACAGCTTGCCCGAGGGAGCCAGCCACCACAGCTCAGGCCCCCAAAAAAGGGCTCACCTGTGGTGATGTCATGGCGGATGCCCTTGACCACAATCCGGGCGTTTTTGACCGGCTTGCCGAATTTGTCCATCACCACACCTTTGATGCCCCGGTGCACCTGAAAAAGAGGAGAGGGAGGGCATGGGTATATGGTGTGTGCTCTCCAGAGGACAGAGCGGCCCAGCCCAGCCAGCTCCTGTCCGTCTGTCCTCAGAGCCCCGCTCTGGGTTCACGCCTGACCCTGCAGTTCTGCTCGAGGGTCCACTGACCCACTCTCCTGGGCCAGGGGTGCTGAGCAGAGAAACCTGGAGCTCATCTCAGCTCCCCTTTCACATGCAGAGTGGGTTGGTGCGGACACTCCTTCTTGAGTGCGGGCACCATGAGGACAGAGGCCCTCGTGTCGGTCCCAGCCAAGGCACCAACCGCTGTTTGGTCTTGGACAAGTTACCCTGCATCTCAGCACTGTCTCCCCCCATCTGTAAAATGAGCCGCTGGTGTTGCTGGGGAACGTGCATCCACACCCATGAAGGCCCATGGCAGAGCCGGGATGCGGGACCTGCCCACCATCCGTACAGACCGGTCCCCAAGCCACACGTTCGAGTGAATGCCTTCTGGTGAGGAAGCTACACCCCATGCAGGTCCCCGTTAGAGCTGCCTGGGCCTGTTCACACTCCTCCTAAAAATGTCGACAATAAACAAGCCAACCCACCCTTGCTCTATGGGACCGCAAACAACTTAGGGCCCACAGGTCATGTCAAATGAGGCCAAGGGGACTGGGTGGGAGGGCAGCGAGACCCTACCCTTCTCTCCCAGGAGGCTGCCCCCCACACCTGCATGGCCACTCCAGGCCTCCAACCCCCACCCCCATCCTGTCCCTCCTTTGTTCGGAACCAGCCAATTCCTCTCCCCCACGTTCCTCTTCTTCCAGGAAGCCCTCCTTGATAACCGGTCACATCAGGGCCTTCCTCCGGGGTCCCCAGTTCCAGGCTTCCACACTCCCAGCCCTGATCTCACTGTAATGTTACGATCTGTCCTCCTCTCCCCAGCCTAGAGCACAGACCAGACACATAGTAGGGTGTCAGTTCATGTCAGCTTGAGCAGGCTAAGCGAGTCACCTTCGGGCTGAGGAGTCACCTTCTGGCCCACCCAGGCACCAGGAGCCCTCCGGCAGGGACAGAGACGTGGTGTGTACGCCCCTCCCCACCCCTCCCGCCCCTGGGAGAAGCAGACACCCACCCGAGGCCTGGTCAGCATCACTGTGAGGAAGGCCTCCATGGGCCATGACAGCCTCGATCCTTATCAGAAGACCCAGCACGGCCTTCCTGGGGCGTCGTCCTCAGGGTCCAGCCACGCCCGGCTGCATGACAGGCCTGCCACCCTTCCGAGCTCATTACTAAATCTTCATACCCTAAAACCTCACATACAATATCCACAGAGCAATCCCAGTCCCACTTAAGGCTCCTTAAAACTAATTTCCACCAGACAGCCGTAAAATGAAATGAGCGAGGGGTCTAGCCCAGACCTATTACTGAAGGGTGACCTGCCCCACGCCGAGAGAGGTCTCGGGCTCAGCCATAAAACAGAAACTCGAACAACACTAAAAATGTCCAGCTCTTATCTGGGCTTTGCTTTCTGTTCTACAGCAGCAGCCGCAGATCCGGAAGGCTCTGCTTGGTTCTTGCCTAGAGGAAGGTCCCTGATCTTTCTAGAAAGGATTCATTGACACGACTGAGGTTCAGGGCAGGCAGATCCGAGTATAAGCTCTGGACAGTTTCTGGGCAACCCTGGGCAGGCGCTGTGCTGTCTGACCCTCTGTCTCCTCCTCTGGTTTTCTTGTGGCAGCTGAGAGCCAGGCTGGGGAGCCCACACGTGACCGAGGAGCCCCAGGCCAGTGCTGTCCTTCCCAGGCACCTGTCCCTCACCCCACAAAATGGGGCAGCCCCTTCAAACACCCAGGACTGGTGTCAGGACTGAATGCCATAGGTAGGAATGCCAAGTGTCCCTTGTTATGCATGTACATCCCATCACCGTCCCCTTTGGGCAACCCTGTGTCTCCCTCAGGGCCTGCTCCTCCTGGGGACATGGTGCCAATGTGTGAGTCACCTGAGTCTTGAGAGTGCTCAGAAGAAAAGTCACTGAGGCGTCTGCAAAACTACACTGGGTTCTGCCCTCCCTCCCCCCACCCCGCCGTGTGCCTGACCCACGGGGTTACTGCCCTCTGACACCCCCCCACCACACCCCTCAGCTGTGAGCCAGGCCAGCAGGCAGGACTGGGAGAGCACAGGACGCGGTTGCCCAGATGCTGGGGGACCGCCTCCGGGATCCACTGATGATTGTTCTAGACACGTTCCGCTTGACTTCTGCTCAGCACCACCACCTACTTCTGGATGAACGTGGCCCCCCACAGACAGCATTTAGCCCTCCCTCCCCCTGCCCCACCCCTCCTCCAGCAGCCAGTGTCTCTGAGCCTGAGAGACAGACATGTTCCAGGCCCTGCCACCCAGAGCAGCACCTGAGGCCAGCCTGTCACCCAGTGCACAGTCCACTCCTGTGTCCACACTCCTCGCTGTGGCCTGGGGACCCTCCCATGCCGTCCCCCTGCCTGAGCTCTCTCATTACCTCGTTCCCCTACTTCTTCACAATGCAGCCCGGTTGTCACCTCCTCCAGGAAGCACCTATGATCTCCGAGGCTGGGTCAGGTGCCATCCCTGGGCCGCCTTGGTCCCTGCCTCCTCCCAGTCCGGTGCTATCCCTTTAGGCCATGAAAGCCTCACTATCCTAGGTCCCCAATGCATGGCCCTGGAGGTCCCAAGTGGCCCCAGGGCTGGCTGACAGGAGGCGGCCAGTGGACAGCCAGAGGGCTAACAGATAAACAAGTGAGGGGCAGTTGTGCCTGCAGTCTCCCCACCAGGCCAGGCCGCGCTAGCTGGCGGAGCTAAGCCGGTGGGTGGGGGTTGGCTCACCGTCTCCATGAAGTTCAGGAGCGGCTCCTTGTTGTGCTGCCAGAGCGTGTAGAGGGCCTCCTCCGGGGGGAACTTTATGCAGCCCAGCTCCACCGTGATCTCGAAGCAGTTGCTATGCAGGTAGTTGAAGTCGGACATGCCTGCGGCACAGGGGGTGGCCTGAGCGTGAGCCCATGCTCTGGACATCCATGCGCCCACACTCGACACCCACGTGCCCACAATCGACACCCACATGCCCCACACCCATGTGCCCGCACTCCCATACCCACGAACCCGCCCTTGACACCCACGTGCCCATGCTCCACACCCACACGCCCACACTCTGGACATTCACGTGCTTGCACTCGACACCCACGTGCCCACCCTCGACATTCACACGCGCCCGCCCTCGACACTCGCACGCCCACGCTCTCAACATCCACGTGCACGCGCTCGACACCCACACACCTGCACTCTCGACACCCATGTGCCCATGTTCAACATCCACGCGCTCGCCACTCCCCACTTCCGGCCTGGTGCGTGGGAGGCTACTGCCCTTATCCCCACTTTACGGATGAAAAGACTGAGGCACAGGGCACTGGCAGCTCTGACCCAGATCTCAAGGGGGAAAGGGGCAGGGTTGGAGTTGCACTTTGAATCCAAAGTGCGTTCTGGCACCTAAGTGCTCAGGCTTAAGCTCCATCCTGTGTGCCCCTCGGTGGGTAAGAAATGAGCCCGCCGAACCAGGCGCCTGGCCTGCTCCTGGCCTGGACCCAGGTGACAACAGTGTCCGTGTGCCTAGCCGGGCCCAAGAATAGCCCGGGGAGGAAGGTTCCCAGCCCCCACTTCTGGGGAGAGCACAGGCTTTGCAAAGCTGGACAACCAGCCAATCCAGCCACACAGAGAGGCTCTCAACCACGCAGCCACTCCTGCCTCTTCTGTCCATCTGCTGTTGGGAGCAGAAGCCACCCCTGCCCTTCAGAAGGCTGCAGCAGCTACAACCAACTTAACCTTCATCCAGGCTCCAATCCATGCGGCCCCCTGTCCTTGGCCACTGGCCCCTGTGTCTTCCCTGGGTCTGTGCCCCTGTGTCCACGAGTCCAGCTGCTCTCCTAGGCTCAGACCCACCTCTTGGGTCCCTTGCAGACCCTGGACATGGGGTTATGCTCAAGACTCAGAGTCAGGGACCCAGGCACCTGGGCTCTAGGAAGGAGAAAAGGTGCCCTGTGCTCCTGGGAAAGGCTCACTCAGGTCCATCTCAGGGCAGTAGGGGCAAGGTGGCCAAGCAGGGGTGTGAGTTGGCTTCAGTGCAGGAGCTGAAGGGGTTGTCCTCTCTGCCCACAGCCCCACCACCTGTGGCACGGATGCCGACAGGCCCTTGTCTTGCCAAAGCCCGGTTTCCTCATCTGCCAAATGTCCCAAATACTGAGTGTCACGCCAGGATGGGGGGAGGGGCAGAGAATAGGAGCAGGTGGGCCTGGCCCAGCAGGTGCTCTCAGGCACACAGGGTCTCACGCACCCCGCTTTGCTTCGTGTGATGTCTACCCGGACACCCGGTTAACGTGGAACTTCAGAAAAAACAGTGAATAGAGTTTTAGTGTAAGTATATCCCATGGAGTATTTGGGACGTACTTATACAGTACCAAAAATGCTTCATGATTTTTCTGAAATTCAGGTTTCACTGGAGTCCTTCATTCCCTCCGGCACCCCTCTTACACTGCCAAGGGGCGGGAAAAATTGGTCACAAGTAGGGTCACACAAGGTCAGAGCTCACGAAGTCCCCAGCAGAATGGGCATGGGGGCTGGCATAGAGCTCTGCCACACCTGTCACCTAGAACCTGAAGGCAGCAGCAGAACCGAAGCCAGACCACGCCCTCACGGGGCTGTGATGCCCCTATGCCCCTCCCCCACCTTCCAGAACTCCCAGAATCCAGCTCCCAGAAAGAGCTGTGGAGAGGAGATGCAGGCCTCCCCACTTCAAGCCCCTCCCCAACCTCTATCTCCCCGCCACTCTCCCAAACCCCTCCCCTACCCATCCCACCTCAGCCCCTCCCAACCTCCCCCTCCCTTCTCACTGCCTCCCTCCCTCCACTCTCTCCTCCCTCCTCCTGCCCAGTCCCTCCCCACCCCCACCCCAGCCCAGCCCCCACTCTGCCCGCACCTCCAGTGAAGCTGTACCAGTCTGCCCCATTGATGATGCTGCCCCTCTTCAGGAAGTTGCCACCACACCTGTTCTCTGACCTGTCCATCATCATGGGGTGCACATCAGCATAGGCCCTGGCCAGCAACTTGAACATCTGGAAGGGAGACCAAGGGATAGGTTTCTCATGAGACCAAGGCCAGAAGGTGGGGCGCCCTGCAAGGCACCCTAAGTGCTGAGGCCAATGGGTTGAGGAGGGGTCTGCAGGACAGATAAGGAAGGGGGGTGCTGTCCTTGCAGATGGCACAGCACATGCAAAGGCCTGGAGGCACAAGAGCCAGAGCTCATGGGAACCTGGCACATTGTGAAGCCCCTGCCCACCTGGCTGGGGAGGGTGGGCTTTCTCCCAGGAAGGGGGTGCACTGAAGGAACGCAGGCAGGGCTCCCCGAGGTCAGCTTTGCAACTTCCCAGGCCCTTCCTACAGAGGGCAAGCCTTGGGATAGGCAAGAGACTGGGGCAGGCCTCATTTTCACTGACGTCACCACTGACTACTCTATGATAACCATCACCCCATGTTCCCCGGGGCACAACCTGTGCCTGTGGGAGCCCCCACCTGTCACCACACGTGTGCAGCGTCCACTGTGGTGGGTGGAGGGGTGCATCTGAGTGCATCCACGGCCCCTGCCCCCAGCGCAGTCCTCCCCCCATGCTGCCCCCACACCAGGCAGGGGCACTGGTCGCCCTATGCCTGTGTCCCAGCACCAGACATGGGGTCTGCTCAGGTGGCAGCTCCTAAGCTGGGGTCATGTGGATAATGGGGCCTAGCGGACTATCCTTGCCAGAGCCCCGTGACCCTGGGAGAAGTCTGTCCTGGCCGGGGACCCCTCTGCAAAAAGTGGCAGGCTGGGCGGGTGGGGTCAGGCCAGAGCAAGGGTCTCTCCGGTGGGGTACCAGGGACATACAAGCCACAGGCTCCGTTGGGAACAGGCCCGACCCGGCAGGCAGGTGCAGGACAAGGATGCCAGGAGAACAGCTGGCTGTAAATGAGCTAGGGGCGGTGGGGGGGGTGCTTTCTCTGCAGGAGCTCAAGCCAGAGGCCACGGGGAGGACTGGCCTGCCCAGCTCTGCTGCCTGGGACCCCGCTGACGCTCTCGCTCCTTCTAGCTGGCAGTAGGCTGGGTGGGGAGGGTTTAAGGGGGAGGACAGAGCTTGAACTGAGCTTGGGAGAAAGATTTTGGCAGAAGGGACAGGTATAGGGGAATAGATGGCCCGAATACCACCAAGAGGTGCTGGCTCTTCTCCACAGGGCACCACGAGAATTTGGGGGAAGAGACGTGGGACACCCTGGCTAGCCCCTCCTCCCACGCCCCTGCCCCGCAGGCCCCCTCCTGGGACCCTGGTTTCCACAGAGACCACTGCTGGCTGTGAGCCTGAGCGTGATCGATCCGTGATTGATGGCTGGTGGGGAGGACTCTGGGTTTTCTGACTCTGGTGGGACTCATTGAGGCGAACTCCTCGCCCCCCCACCCCCGCCAGGACATCTTCACGCATCTGCCTCCGGATTCAGACACTGGGCCTCGCACCAAGGGCTCCTGCTGCTGAGGGGACACAGGCCGTGTCCCACTGTCAGCCCTGCCCTCTGACAGCATAGCGGTCAGGGGCAGGCCCACAGTGGACACCACCCAGCCTGGGGCACATGCTGGGCTCTGAGCATGGACTATGCTAGCTGCAGGGGCGCGTGGTGGGGAGGGAGTGAAGGGATGAAGCAGTGCAAGGAGGAAGGGGCACAGAAGCAAGCAGCCCAGGGGACCCAAAAGTTGCCTTCCCCGCTGTCCTGGAGGCAGAGCCCTCTGCCTGCTGTCCCTGTTCCGCCTCCTGGTCCCTGCTGGGTGCCTGTGGGAAATCACCTTCTCCTCTAGGGCAGCCCTCCTGAAGGCCAGGGCTGGGCTGGGGCTTCACCCTGCACACCTGCATGCGCACACAGAGATACACCCCATCCCGTCCCTGGCCTCCTGGCAACCCTCCATCCCAGTCCAGCCCGCTTCTGGCTCTGCCTCCTGACCTGGACCAGGACCCTCCGTGCGAGGGCCAGTCCTGCTTGACACAGGCCAGCAGTACAGGGTGTGGGGAGCAGGGGGAGGCTGAGCTGACCTGCGTGGCTGAGGGAGGGGAATGGGCACTTGTCCCCAGAGCCCCCTGCTCCCCGCCCTGCCCCGAAGCAGAGAGCAGGACTGGCTCCCCATCAGCCCTGGGACACAGGGGGGGCCTGCTGGATGACCGAGCAGAGAGCGAGGACCTTTCCAAGCCAAGATGGAAAGTGATCAACTCCCACCTCCCAGAAGACCAGCCTGCGTGAGCTCCAGGATCAGGCCTGGGGAGGAGCCCAGTCAGGGCGGGGTATTGGGCGGGGGTGGGGGGGTACTGCAGGCAGCTAGTCCCTAAGGGAATAATGGGGTGGAGAAGGATCTCGCCATGATCACATCCCCTGCCCTGCTGGTCTGACCAGTGAGGGAAACTGAGGCCTGAACAGGGCAAAGACCTCTTCAGACCCAAGGGAACTCCAGGGTCAGAATTTCTTCTCCGATCCTGTGGCAGCCGGGTTCCCATGGAGCTGGTCTGGCCCTGGGGACCCTCAGCAAACCTGCAAGGCCCTGGAGAAGCCCTGAGGCGGCCAGGGTCAGGCGGACACCATGCATGCTGCAGCACTGCCCTCTGCCGGCCTCGCCTGGAACCCCACCCTCTCCCTGTGCCAGCAGGGAGGGCACTGGGCTAAGGTTCTCACCCCAGGGGCTCCCAGTTGGGGACACAGATGGAAGGTGGGACGTGGCCCAAGGAAGGATGAGATGCTCCCAGATGCCTGGAAGGCTTCCTGGAGGAAGAACCTTTAGAGCTGGGCCTGGAAGGCTCCTCCTGCTTCTGTGACTGCGTGCGTCTCACTGAGCTCGAAAAGGGACAAGGCCAGGCCAGCGCCTAGGCCGCCTGGGCCCCGCTCCCCCTGTAGCCTCCCCTGCACACACAGCAGGCCCGCCCCCTCTCACCTTCTCATCGGGCGTGGGAGAAAACATCTTTTCTTCCTGGGGGTGCTTGGAGAAGTCAAAGGGGTAGGACACCACAAGGTCGCCCCCGTGGAGGCTGGCTGAGAGCACAAACGGGGTGGTCCGCATCCACTTCATTATCGCTTTGGTCTCCGGCGCCACCTGCCCAGCACGGGCAAGGCCATGGTCAGGACCAGACACACCCCTGCTGGTTGCCTCCAGCCATCTCTGGGCCCACCCTCCCTGCCACAAGGCCCTGGCTCGGCCCCCACCCAGCCCTCAAGCATCCCTTCAGATGCCACCAGCCTCTCCCACTGGCCCACACCCCTGCCTGAGACTCACTTCCCCACCACCCCGGGCGGTCACTTCCTCTAGGCAGTCGGCCCAGGGAGCCGTCTCTGAGTACCCGCCAGGCCCAGGGTGTTTTCCACACGTCTTCTCTGAACCCCAACAACCCCATGTCCCAGGCAGGAAGCAGAGCTTCAGAGGCTCAGACTCCCCTGCCCTGGGGAGACTGGGCCTGTGGTCCCGGAATAACGAGAGACCCCTTGAACGCAGGACGATGCGCGGGGGGCAGGCTCAGGGACGGCTCCTACCTTACCCCACCAGTAGTGCTGCGGGATGGGGATGTGGTCACTGCGCACGCTGCGGGACTCAGCCAGCCGGTAATACTCGGACGTCAGGTCAGGGAAGTTGCGGTTCAGATCCAAGTTCTGCGCATTCTGCCTCCCGCTTGTCCACCCATTGTAGCCGGCTCCCTGGAAGCACAGGCCACCCCCACCTGGGGGTCAGCACACCCCACCCCAACCGTTTCTGTAGGGAGGCCACGGGGCCAGACTGGGTCGGAGGCCAGGGCTGCTTTGTGTTGTGAACTTGGGAGCACGTCCAGCCAAGCTGTCCTTTAGCTCCTCTGCCATCCATCCGGCTCCTCCATCCAGCCTCCTAAGTCTCCAGCCTCAGGGCCTTGCCCTGGCCGTTCCCCTGCCTGAATCCCCCCAGTAGTTACGTATACTGCTTGCTCCCCACCCCTGCTGGGGCTCTGCTCCAAGTCACATGGGTGAGCGTCCGGGCCTCCAGCTACTGTGAGATCTCCCCTGCCCCACCTTTCCAACAGATCTCTCTAGAGCATATCCTCTCATTCCCACACCTCAGAGTTATGGGTGCCTGCCCCTGATCCCAAGTAGGATTGTGCCGATGCTGATGTCTGCTGAATGCCTGTCACCCAGAACGGCGGGTGCACACAGACCTCTGATCACTGCTAGTGAAGGAGCAGATGGGAGGCTGTCTAAGGCAGTAGCCCATGGGATCTGGTATAGAGGACACTCACCTCAGCAGCCGCCACCTCGTACCCGTCGGGGTTCATGGAGGGCAGCAGGTGAATGCGCGTGGTGTTGAGCAGGCGCTGGATGCGGGCACTGCCCAACAGGTACTCGGTGCACAGGTACTGGGCCAGGTAGATGAGCATCTCCCGCCCCGCCACCTCATTTCCATGGATGTTGCCGATGAGCTTCACCTCGGGCTCCACTTGGGGGAGATATGGGGACCTGAGCGGTCGTCTCAAATCCTAGGGTCCCCAGAGACTTGAGGGCCCACGTGGCAAGGCTGGCTGGATGCTTTGGGACCTAGTCATTCTTGTTTTGACCCCAACATCTCGGTGACTCATGAGGTCTCATCAAAGTCACGACTTACTAAGCTCATTCCTTAAGTTTAGCCACAATTATTAGCGAAACACGTCAAGGGTATTAATAACAATGTAGGTTATCATTGCTCAGTGTGAATTTTATTCGTGGCCACTTTCTATATTTGTGTAGTAAATTAAGGTGTACACTGGTGCTTAGATGGGAAGACGGGCCTCAAATGGAAGGAAGGAAGGAAGGAATCTAGGAAGGGAGGATAGCTGAAAGGATGGATTAATAGGTGAAAGGACGGAAGATGGATAGAGGGTTGGATAGGTGGGTAGGTAGATGAGTGGTTACATATTTCAGTAGAAGAGTGGAAGGATGGATGGATGGAAGGATGGATGGATGGATGGAAGTATGTATGTATGTATGGATGGATGGATGGATGGATGAATGGATGGAAGGATGGATGGATGGATGGATGGAAGGATGGATGGATGGATGGATGGATGGAAGGAAGGATGGATGGATGGAAGGATGGATGGATGGATGGATGGAAGGAAGGATGGATGGATGGATGGATGGAAGGAAGGATGGATGGATGGAAGGATGGATGGATGGATGGATGGATATTTGGATATTTGAACAGAAGGATGGATGGGTGAGAGATGGAAGGATGGATAGTGGGATAGAAAGATGGGTGGAAGGATGGGTAGAAAGATCGAAGGATGGATGGATGGGTAGATGGATATTTGGGTATTTGGATAGAAGGATGGATGGGTGAAAAAATGGAAAGATGGATGGAAGGATAGAAGGATGAATGAAAAGGTGGATAGAAAAATTAAAGGATGAATGGAGGAATAGAAGGACAGATAGATGGATAGGTAGGTGGATGTTTGGGTATTTGGATAGAAGGATGGACAGAAAGATGGAAGGATGATTGGATGGAAGGATATTTAGATATTTGGATAGACAGATGAATGGAGGAATAGAACGATGGATGGATGGATGGATGGATGGATGGATGGATGGATAGATGTTTGGATATCTGGATAGAAGGATGGATGGGTGAAAAGTTGGAAGGATGGATGGAGGGATAGGAGGATGGATGGATGGAAGGACAGATAGAAAGATGGATGGGTGATGGATGGATAGGTAGATGGATGTTTGGTTATCTAGACGGAAGGATGGCTCAATGGAAGGATGGGTGAGTGGAATGTGAATAGAAAATAAAAATAGACCGGGGTCAGGAAGCCTTACTACTGTGTGACCTCAGGCAAGTCAACTCTCTTCTCTGAGTCTCACATGGCTCATCTGGAAAATGGCATCTCTGTCCCTGGTTGTGCGCAGCCCAAGGACCTGTAGTCATGGGAGCAAACACTCGTGTCCCTCCTGCCTTCTGAGGGTACAAATGACCCTGAGGCTTCCCACAGTGGTCATTTCCTTTGACCTTCTCACAGGGGACATCCCTCACCACGGTCTAAAGCTGCACACCAGTCTGAGATGGGAGGAGTCCTATCTTCATCCCAGAACGTACCATGAGCTGGAGGGACAGGGGGCAGAGTGGGACAAGGAGGCTGGGGTGGGGCCAGGTGATCTCTGTCATGAGCTTTGGGCTCATGACATCCATGCTGCCCAGACTACGAGGATGAAAATCAGGCTGAGTGTAGCGAACCCAGCAAAAATACCAGAGCCACTTAACCTCAATGGCATATTTTTTTCCAATTAAAAAACCAAGAGTCCAAAGGGAACTACTTCTGGATTGACCCCTGTTCCTCCTATGGTCATGCGGATAGACCAGCTGAGGACGGGGCCAAGGAAAGGCTCCTGGCAGAGGTCAGAACTGGGCCCCTGTGCCCCGATGCCCTCAGTGCCAAGGAGGAGTTCACAGTGGTCTTCAGTTCACTACCTGGGACAAAGACCTCCCAGACAGGGGCTGAGACTTTGCTAGAATCACTTGGATTCTCGAGCCAGCCCCCTGAGACCCAGCCCCTGCTCTGAGATCCAGCTTCCTGGTGAGCTCTGTTCAGCACCCCCACAATGGAGGGCAGTGAATGGGGGGCTGCAGAGGGGTCTGACCTCCCGCTTTGTTGACACCAAGCCGATAAAATCTAGCATTTTCCACGTCGCTCTGCCCCATCTCAAAACAAGACCACTTGAGCCTGATGAGTTGAAATGGACTTGGTTTTTGAAAAGGACGACGTGCTTCCTTCAGATCATTCTGGGAGATTACGTTCACCAAGCCACTCCAAGGAGCCAATGTGGAGTGGCCAGGACCAAACGTGCACATACTTGCCTCGGTCTGAGCGTGCCAGGGAGAGGTTGCGAAAAGGACAGAATGCGCAGAGCACAGTTACATTTCCCCAGAGACAGACAAGGGTCCACATGCCCCCGGCCACCAGGAATCCCCTTGCTTCTCTTCCCCCAACTTGTGGGGGTGACGCTCCCCCGGATGGAGCCCCCAGCTCCCATCTCCCCATTGTGGGATGTGGCCATGCACCCCCAGGGCAGGCAGCAGAGCACAGACCCTGCCTGCTCCCTGTCCCCCACGCCTGCGGTGCGCTGGACCTGGGCTTGCACGCCCCAGAACCCTTTCTTGGGAGCTGGCCTGCATGCAGACATCTCCCCTGGGCCTCCACCAGCAGCAGTGGCTTACTCAGTTCATGCTGGCCGGGCCGGGCCGAGAACTCGATGACCAGCAGCTCCTTGCCATTGAAGCTCCGGCCAATGCTGTAGGTCTTGGCGATGTGGGCGCAGCGGGCCGCAGTCCGCCGTAGCACGCGCACCATCTGTGCGTAGGAGTGGTGTGTGAAGTGGATGAAGGTCGGCGGGAGGCCGGAGGGCAGTGCCTCCTCCACGTCCAGGCCTTCTGGGGAAGAACGGGGGTGTTGGGGGGGAGCCGCCAGCTGCCCTCGGTTTCCCTCACCACCCAGCGTGGCTGTGCCTGCCGTCCACCCCCGGCTTCCCCACAATTCCTGGGACCCTGGCCACCACCTGCGCCCTCATACCCCCTCCCCTGCCACACTCGGAAGCTTGGGGGTCAACCCGTTTCTGTCTTCCGTTAAAATCCCCTTTATGCTGCCTATTATCTACAGCTGTAAGGACACCGGAAGCTGCCACGGTGAGGACTACAAGCAGTGGCTGCGGAAAGCGTATGAAATACGAGTCAGGAGACAATAAAGGCAAAGACACAGCCACAGAAACCACGACCCCTGGGGAGACCCCCTGACTCCAGAGGCTTTGTTTTCCACAGGCACCTAGCTCTAAACCTGGTGCCAGTGGAGGTTCCTGGTCGGCTCTGTCTACGCAGCTTCCTGGTGGAGGCGGCCTCAGTGCCTTGTCAGTCTAGCACCCTCGGCTCAGAAGGGCTCCCTAGAGTCCACCAACCGTGACTATGATGACAGCAAGGGTCATCACTGATTACTAACCCAGCAGTGAGGGTGCTGGTGCAGGGCAGGGTGGGGAGGGGAGGGAGAGAGGGAGAGTGGAGGGAGAGGCAGGGTAAGGGAAGGGGGAGGGAAGGTGGAGGGAGGGGGAGCAGGGGACAGAGTGGGAGGTGGGGAAGGAGAAGGGAGTTGAGGGAAAGGGAGGGGAGAGGAGAGGAGAGAGGGAAGCTTTACTCTGTACTCTAAAAGGTCTCCTTCAGAGGAGCCCTGGTCTTCCCAACCCGGCCCCATCCCTCTGACTAAGGCCCACCCCTCTCCCTGTCTCTGGACTGAAGATGTGGCTCCTGCAGGCTGGTTAAGGGTTAATCCTTGGCCCCAAGCCTCTCACTGGCCCTGTGGTTTTCTTTCTGCTCAAAACGGTTTCGAGGGAGGAAGAAAGCAGACGGAACCAGCAATTTGGTAGCAGAATTGCCCAAAATAATCTCTCTCGGGCCACCTCCATGGGCTTTCCCAGGGCAGTTAGGCTCGGCCCCATGGGGATGTCTGGTTCCCTTCCTCTGCACTCCTGCCCTCTCCCAGTGCAACCACAGCCAAGTCTCAGCCTCTGCGCATGCACACAGCTCCTATCAGCCACCGGCAGAACATGGCCCATGGGCACCCCCCCACCCCGCCCCACACCTGCACACACGCCTGTGGGAGGCAGAGTTTCTCGGCCCAGAGCCTGCTCCAGGGTCACCCCTGCACCCCCCCCCACAGCCAGTGAACCAGGGGGCCAGCCCAGATGGGTCCCAGATATACATCCCCGTCCTCCCCTGCCATTGTCAGCGTCCCAGCACCCAGCATGGAGCCATGCACACAGCAGGCGCTCAGTGTATGCACAGACCGACCAGACCAGCGGTCTGACTCCACCAGGTGAACCCTGATGCCCCTGCTGTCATGTGCATTCCCAGGGCCCCCACTTTGTCCTCTGTAGTTGGGGTAAGAACCCATATTCGGGGGTGGCACCCAGCACTAGAGCTTGTGAACCCGACCATTAGCGTGGTGATGTGAGGGCAGGCCATGCTGGGGACCATGAAGTCCTGCCCTATCCAGGGCGGCCCACACCAGCCACGCCTGACCCCTTCCACTCCATCTTCCATTCTTTCAAGTCAAATAAAACCAAAAGTGAGATCCTGGGCAGCCCGGGACCCATTCCAAGCACCCAGCAGCCACGAGTGACCGGTGGCTGCTGGCTGGGATGGGCTCAGGAGAGAGTATTTCCATGGCCATGGAAAGTTTTCCCAGCCAGGCCTGCTCGGGACTGCGCTGTGTCCCCGGAGGGCTGGCCTCAGGACACCTGTCCTTCCCACCTGCCCTGGAATACCCTACCACCAGGAACCTCCCTGCATGCCTGCTGAGATGAGTGGCTCACCACTGCCCAAGACTGCCCATTCCCCCTCCCGAGATACCCAAGTCTGACAGCCCACTCTGGGGAGGCCGGCTCCCTGCCAGTACCTTCTGTGCCACCTCTCTGGCCGGCCGCAGGCAATCCTGGCAGGCCCCCTGGGGGATGCACCCTTCCCCCAGACCTCGGGGGCCCACGTACCTCGCAGCTTCTCCAGGGGGTCGTAGCAGCCCTCCTCCACGCTTGCAAAGTAGCGGCCGCAGTCCAGGAAGTAGGGCCAGGCCATGTCGATGGCGTCGAAGGCGGGCTGGCAGGCCTCCCGCAGCCCCTCACACACGTGCCGGCAGGGCCTGCGCACCCGGCCACCCTCGCAGCGGGGGGCCAGCACGGCACAGCCCAGCAGCCGCAGATCTGGGTTGCACTGGCCCTCTAGGAGGTGGTGCAGGACACTCAGCAGGATGTACTCGGAGCTGGCCTCCACCGCCTCCCGGGACCGGTGCTCCAGCAGCGTGGGGAAGGTCGTCTGGTTGTAGGCCACGTCGCTGCAGGTCCTGAGTGGCATGTCCACGCACGTGGCTGGGGGCAGTGGGGTCATCGCATCACTCCCTGCCTCCGGGACCCACATGGGCATCCGTCAGGCACGGGCATTGAGGGCCCGCCCTGCCCCAGCAGAGTCCCATGGGGCTGGAGCCCACAGGGACAGGGCTACCCCCAGGGCTCCTGGGGAAGAAGCCACAGCCCGAGGGGGACCCAACAAGGCTCCCGAGATGAAGCAGGCTCCACTGCTGCTGGGTAGGTGAGCCAGGGCCGGCTGCTCTAGGTCTCAGCAGCCATAGCTGCAAGATGGGTACAGGAAAGCCAACCTTGCTGTCACCACATTAGGGATGTGGAAGAAGCCAGCAGACTCTCGGTTGGGCAGAAACAGGTGCAGACCCTCCCAAACTCACAGCCCTGAGGCAAACCAGTCCCCAAAAGTGCTACTGGCTTCGACTGCCTTTTGTCTCCGGGAAAATGGCGGATCGCGGAGTGCTTAGCTGGGCTCAGGGTGTTGAGAACAGGGCTGGTTCACAGGATGCCCACAGCTCAGCCCGGCTTGATCCAGCTCTGCATCTCACAGGTGGGTGTCTGGAGTATGGGGATTTCACTGTCCCCGGGCATTTTCAGCTGTGATTGTAACTCCTCTCTCTCCATACCCGTGTGGCCAAGGGTGCTTGCCGGCCCCACTGGCCTGCCCAGCACGGAGCTGAGGGCAGAGTCATCCCCACGCTGCCCCTTCCCGTGCCCTCAGGGGCACCTCCCACACACGGCAGCTCACAGCACACGTGACAAGATGTTGCCACTTCTCAAAGTTTAAAGGGATGGGGTGACTTCTCTGCTCAAAACATTTTATATATGTCGTTGACTTTTGCATAGAGAGAATATTCCCTGCCTTTCAAAGAAGTCTGGTCCCTCCACTTAGAACCCACTGGATGCCCAAATCTGGCAGGAGGGGACTTGAGGAGATGCATCTGCTTCTGAGCTCGTCAGAGCTGTCAGAGCCCACCTGATCTTCAAGCCCACCCCCTGAGGTCAGCTTTCCTTTCCTTCTGTTACAGAGCAGAGGGCCAAGGGCCAGAGAGGGAAAGGGGCTTGCCTGGCAGGGGCCAGGACAGACCCAAGACCCAGGAAGCTCCCAGGAAAAAGAGCGGACATGCCATGAACCTACAGCCACATCATGCCCCAACCAGCCATGGGGTGAGGGGAGCAGGGAAGCTTGAAAGGAGCATTTCTGGGGGACCCGGGGGCAGAGCCAGGGTGGTAAGCCCAGGCTGCAGAAAGAGAGAGTTCCTCCTCTTTTGTCTCCCTTCCAGCTGATTAAGAAGGGGTTTGGATTTGAGTACTGGGCCTTGTTACTAATCAGCCCCTTGGGACCTTGGGGTTCGGGTCTCTAAAGGGTTCAACAGCTTGGAGGGGCTGCCAAAGCAAACAAGAGAGAAGTCCGTGCATCGTACCACTGTCTGCAGCCCATGGCCCGTGACAGTCACCTGGGAAGAGAAAGGACAGTGCGGTTAGGGGTGCAGACCCTGGTCATCCCATCGTCCCGAGAATGCACACTACCCAGAGCAGGCCCCCGGCAGGGCTACACTCCAACCCTCCGGGTTTGATGGAGCCCTGCTCCCGGCTCTGCAGCGGGGGAGCCTGGTTCCCAGGAGGTGCAGTGATTTGCCTAAGGAAAGACACCCAGAGCATGGTGTGGGTGACACCTGCCCCCACCCCAGCCATGTTTGTCAATCACCGTGGTGTAAACACCCCCATGGGGGCCCTTTCAAGCTTCTAGCAGTTGAACAACTAGTTCTGGCAAAATTCCCGAATATTTAACCAGCCTTTCCTGGAGACTGTACCACATTTGGTTCTACCCCCACCAGTAACTCTGACCCCATGTTATTCAAAACCCCCAAGAGTCGATGGACACCAGCTCCCCGCCCCCTTCCAGAACACTCTGCAAGAGTTGTGTTCCACGGTCTCCTGAACTGGAGAGAGGAGGACCAGCACGGACAGTGCTCCTTGCAACTATGGGCTCCCACGACGGCCCGCCTCGAGACCCACGCAGGTGGGCCCAACAGTGAGAACGATGGGAAGACAAGGAACACCAGGCTAACTCCGCACCACCCGCCAAGTGCCCTCTTAGAAGGTCCAGAGGGCTCTCGGAGCTCCAAGAGCAGATCAGGACAGATGGAAATCAGCATGAGAGGGCCTTGGCCTGGCAGGAGTCTGGGGAGGACAGGCAGGGTGAATTGCAGAAGAAGTGGGAAAGAGGGGGAAGGGGTTGCAGAGGGGAGCTCAGAAGAAGGCAGAAACAGAGGGAAAAGCCTGTGTTCTAATCCTGTCCCCTCACACAAAACCCAGCCCTGATCCATGAGTCTGGGAAGGGTGGGAACCCCGTCTGGCGACACGCCATGAAATCTGGGTGCTGTGAGATCTTTCCTGAGAGGACAAATGTGAGCCCCAGAGCGGAAGCAGCTGGAGGGTGGGCTCAGGTCCTGTGGGCCCGGCCAGGCAGCTTCCCCCCTGCAGGACCCTCTGCACATGGTGTGCCCTCCACAGGCGAGGCAACCACAGCCCCTGATCCTGCAGCAGACCGGCTCCCAGCGTCCTCCTGGGATGGGGACAAGGCACCCCCTCACCGCCTAGATTCCACTCTCAAAACTGGCAACTGAGAGAGATCTAGGCAATCTCTTGACCAGGTGCCAAGGCTCGGCGGGACCGGCCTGCTGCCTGAGGACCTGCTTTGCCTCCCTGCCTGAACAACACGGCAAGGGCCTCTGTTTCCTCGTTGCATGCGGGCTTTACTCTATGCCTGTGGAAACAACATGAAGGTCCTACCGGACGACCCACAGTCAGTGCCCAGCACATCTCTGTTACTGTTATGTTTTCTAACACCCCTGAGACCACAAGCCAAGGGTTCCAGGCTGTCCTATGTGGCTAAAAGCGATAGACAAGAGGGTAATTTTCCTAAAATAATTTTCCTGAATAATTTTCCTAAGTTCTGCAGACTCTAATGCTAACAGAGGGCTGTTGTGTGCCCACCCGCGCCCACCTTGGACCCCTGGTGATGCGTGTTGGGATGAGCCCAGTGGCAGAGGGCAAGCTCGAGGGACCCCAAGCAGCAAAAGTCACCTGCTCCCCTAAGCGTGCAGGGGAGGGCGTTCCTGGGCATGCCACCCGACACTCCGAAGTCTCTAGGGTCTAATGTGATCACTGACCCACGCCCACCATCCTCTGCAGCATGAGAAGGGCGTCAGGGTGAACCTATACTTGAGGGAAAAAAGGGAATCCCAGGAGACCAACCCAGGACCCTGCTTGGAACAGCATGCTCGTCTCTGCAGCTAACGGCACCGAGTTAATGACAGGACAATGGGTCAAAGCATCATATTCATGCAGGGTCCTGTGCACGGGTGTCTGTGTCCGACGCTGACTGCTCAACCCCAGGGATAGATGTCGTGACTCAGAGGGTCTGTTCTGGAGCCTCCCTGACAGAGAGCTGGGCTGGGGACCTCCAGCTCCTCTGCCTGGAGTGTAACAGAGCCCCCAAGCTGGTAGACAGACAGTGACCATCCCATACCACTAGAGGATGGCAACCTGAAATCAAAGGCTGGCCGGCTGGGCCCTTCCATGGGATCTGAAGGAGGGTCCTCCCTGCCTCTCCCAGCCTCTGGGACCCTGACAAACCCTAAACTTGTGGCTGCACGTCCATCATCACGTGTCCTTCCTGGTGGGTCTGTGTCCCAATCTGTTTCTCTCCTAAGGACACCCGTCATGGGATTTAAGGCCCACTCTGAGCTGGTGTTGACATCCTCATGCTCCTACTTTACCTGCAAAGCCCCACTTCCCAGGAAAGCCACAGCCACAGGTACGGGGACTTCATCATCCCTTGGTAGGGGAACACAATTCCACCATGACAAGAAACCAGCACCAGTGCATGCGCCTTTGGGGAGCCCAGGGCTGGGGTGAGGTCGAGGGGGGCATTGCTGCTATGGCCACAGGGGGCTGCGGGCCCCACTGAGCACTCCCGGTGGCCAGTCCCTGCCCACACCTGCTGGATGGATGACGTCCTCACCAAACCCCAGACTTAGTACTAAAAAAAGAATGCAAAATGTTTCATTCGTAGTTTTTATATGGCCCCCGGGCGAGTGGGCACCGAAACAAGAGACTGGCTTTCATAAAACTGGTTTTTCAGGTGAATTTCCCCTGTGCTTCATTCCCTCTCCAGTGTGGCCACTGAAAAATGTAAAAGTGCCACAGGGCTGGCATCCTTGGGTTTAGAGACCCCGATCCAAAGGCTGAGGCTCTTTGATAGCCCGCACACGCCCGTTCCACCAGGTGACCACAAGGTGTCAGCATGTCTTCAAAGAGGGGCCCAGCTGACCTGGGCTGGCCGGCTCCCTCCCCGCCTTCCCTCTTCAGCCCAGGTTAGGTTGTTGGTCCCAGGCCAAGGAGACCAACATCTCTTCTAACAGATGAGAAACCTAAATGAGGCCAGAGAGGGTGCCCCATCTGCGCAAGGCTACATAGCAGAGAAGAGAGCCCAGGATTTGAACCCAGACTTGCCTGGGCCCTTGGAGCATGAACCTTGCCTCGGTCCATAGGCTCGAGGTGGAGGCCTCAAATCAGGCAAGGGACAAGGGAGGAGGAGAGGGTCCAGGCTTGCCCTGAGGCTCTAGGATAGGTACAAAAGGGACAGGGATAGTGGTCTCAGACAGAGCAGCGTGGACACCAACTGTCCAGTCCCCACCCGCGCCAGCCTGCTGTCAGGAAAAGCCATTTGGCTTCTGTGGACCGCATGTGGTCCTCTGTCCGGAGGGAAGACCGGACTGGAGCAAGGATTTCTTCTGGAAACAGTCCCCAATGCCACCTCAGGGCCTCAGCCAGAGCTCCCCCCACCCTTGCCTCAAGGTGAGGAAGGAGTGGTCTGTGCCAGCCTCCAGGGGATAGCTGCCTTTCTCCCTCCGAAAAGGACAGGTTGGGGGGATTTCCTGGAGGAGGAGACCATGGTCCCTTTTGAAAAGCCTGATTCTAGACATTTCCTGCAGGGGAAGGTCCATCTGTGACCCAGTGAGAGTTCAGTCCACATCCCGCCTGTGCACCTGTGCACACATGGGCACACATACATGCACACGCACACACACATGCACACGCACATGTGCACACGCACACACTCTGCCTGGGCCTTTCTGCAGCAATAGGAAGGAGGCAAGGGGTGAGGGCAAGGGCTGGAGTGGGTGGCGGTGAAAACCCAGATGCGAGGGAAGAAAAAGGAAAGACGCATCGGTGCATTTGAGAGGGGCGTTTTCTCCTGGCACATGCACTTGGCTGTGCCACCATGTTCTCCGGTATCCCCAAACCCTGGCCTTTGAGAGATGTCCAGACCCCGAGCCCAAAGGGACCCCCACCTCTGGGGACAGATGTCTGCTGCTGATAAGGACCCTGAGCACAGGCGACTAGATGCACCGACAACTCTGAACATGAGGGGAAACTGAAGTCCGCTCCAGGAGGGGCCAGAGCCCAGGACTCCAGGTCCCCAGCCTCCACACCACACTCTCAGGTGAGATCACACAGACAGGCACACCCCTAAGCCCTTTCCCAGAGTCCTCCAGGCACACCCACTCCCTCCCCAATGACCACGCCCCCTCCCAGAGGACTAAGCCCCTTCCCAGGCCCTCTGAGCCCATTTCCAGAGATAGTGTTGTCCACATCACTGGCCCAAGGTGGCAGGGAGGGGTTAAGAGTTTGCTGCCGCCCATAGCCTTCCCCATTCCTGGAAGGAACAGGGACCTTGGATGGCCTGTCCCCTGCAAAGTGCTGGCACCTGCTCCCTCGGACCCCACGGCAGGACACCCCACCCACTGTGTTCTGTCCTGAGGAGGACTCCCCTGGACAGCGCACGCACTGAGCCCCTCTGCTGTCCCAGCTGCCTGCTGCACTCTGCCCTGAGGTTCCAGACTTCTTGTACCCCTAGAGCCTGATGCCCCCTTTCCAGCCCACCAGGACGTCCAAGGTCATGGGCGTGCGCAGGATGTGTTCAGGCCAGGGGTCGCTGGCCGCAGTAGAAAGTTCCGGCGCGGGGTGGGAAAGTTACCGGTGGTCCCCCGGGCGAGCGGGCACCCAGGCCGGGAGGCGGCGGCCAGCGCGGCGAGGAGCAGCAGCAGCAGCGGCGGCGGCGGCGGGGGCGGCATGGTGGGCGGCGGGAGAGCTGCAGCGCAGTGATGTGGCACTCAGGCCCGGGGCGAAGGCCGCTGGGCTCCCGCCCCCCAGGAGCGCAAGCGGAGTCGGGTTACAGCGCGGCCCACACTCTGCGCTGAGGGATGCGGGCGGGAGGGAGCAAGCGGAGCAGCCCGCTTCCGGCCCAGGGCCCGCCCCCAAAGAGGGCGCCCCCACGGGGCTCGGTCTCCCTTGGCCCACCTGAGGCCCCAGGGGAGCTGACCCCTGGGGATCCCGCTGAGAAAACCCTCTTTCCGGACAGGGCGGGTCTGGGGGCCAGGTGCTGACCCCGCTGGCTGTGCACCAGGCCAAGTCACTCCTCTGTCCCATGAGTGGAGGGAGGCGTGACCAGCACCCCCACCCACAGAGCCAGGCTCTGGGGGTTCCAGAAGAGCCTGTGGGGGGTGATTAGGGACAGGAAAGGCAGGAGGCTTCTGGATGTCCTTGGGCAGCTCCTCTCTTCCCAGGGTGGGTCTCTGAGCCCTGGGGAGAAAGCCGTTCCTGGTTGTTCCAGCATAGCCTGGGGCAGGCTGGCTCCAGGGTCCTCAGTGAAATGTGGCCGGCCTCACTTGGCTCATCAGAGAGGGCAACAGACCAACCCAGCTGTGGCATAAAGTCTCATAGGGGTGACCCCCCCCTTCTAGTTGAGGGGGCAAAGGCAATTGGGGGCGCTGAGATGGTCCAGTGCAGACAGCCCTGCCTGCGTGACCCCACAGCCTGGGTGTGTGGAAGGACTCCTTCCCACTATCCCCAGGCCATGCCTGCATCGTCCACAGCCATCCTGGCAGGAAATCGAGGGGCCTGGGAGGAAGGAAGCCCAGTAGAGTGGCCCCAGAGCCCCCAGCTCACTGTCTGTCTGCCCAGAGCCTCTCTGTCTTCCCGGGACCAGGACGGCTTTGGGATTCAGCCAATGCCTTTGAAGCACCCGGTCCATGGAGCTCAGCAGGTGCTGACTCTGCCGTCCAGATGTGCACACATCTGCCTGCCAGCCATTTGTCACAGCGCACAGCTGCAGTCCAGCCCCTGGTGTGCTTGCACCCTGAGCCCTGGGAACACTGCCCACTAGACACCTGGGTCCACATCCCAGCAGGGTTCCCTGGACCTGTCCCTCCCCTGCTAGGCCATCGGCCCAAATAATTGTTAGCATCCATGTGCCTTTATGGGACTCCTTTACCAACTGTCCTGGGTGGCCGGGAGGCCTGACCCTGTAGCCAGATACCACTCAGCCCCAAGACTTTGGACAAGCCCCTTAACCTGGAGTCCGGGACTTGACGTTGCCTTCTATGGGGTAAACATTGGACAAGAGCTTCAATCCATCCGTGGTCCCAAGAACGAGCAGCTCACTCCCACTTATTAACTCGAGGTGCCCTTTTCTGCATCTGATGTCCCATGCCGCCCTCTGTCCACCCAGACCGCAGCTGGTCCTTCCAGAAGTCTCCGGGCTTGCTGCAGCCCAGGCGTGTTCCTTTGACTTTCCCGTCTGGGGTCTCCACTCCAAGCTGGGAGGGCGAATTCAGACCCCACCCTTCCTGAGTGCCAGCTGGTGGGAGCCCATTCTCAGGGAGGGTTTTGCCCTCCTCCCCCATGTGCCAGCGGGAGGCATGTGAGTCTCCTTGCTGTCCTCTCCCGCGGGCAGGTCAGGTTCTCATGGATGTTGAGCCTGCAGCCCCAGATGTGGCCAGATTTGTGTGGGCATCTCCTATTACAGCCTTCCATGTGGGTTTGTTTTTCTGTCTGAGTGGTATATAAAATAATGATACTGTTTCAAACCAGTGGTTTCTGAGATTTGGGAAAGAGATAGGGTCATGTTAAGCTATTGTTATTTTTAAGGACCCGGAGGGTAGAATTCAGTAATCCCCTCTGGGACCTACCTCTCTCCTCCCCCAGTTAAGTTGGCAGGAACTGTCTCTCACCCAAGGCCTCTTGTCCCAGGGAGGATGAGGTCACGATGCCACCAAGTGGTCTGGCAGGGCAAATAGTCAGGTTAACCCTTTCCCAGGGCCAAGGGCTGTTCAAGTCCTCCCTGGCCCCCAATCCCTGTCCTGCCCAGCTGCCCCTGGGACAACTGACCAAGAGGGGCAGGGCAGCATGTGGCTGGACCCAGGAGAACCAGCAGGTGCAGACACAGCCTGAGCCTGCAAGAGCTTGGATGCTTGGGTGGGTGGTAAGGGTCAGCTTACAGCACAAGTCGCTGGGGGAGAAGCCTCCGGGTGTCATGGAGAGAACATGGACTCTGCCATCCGGCATAGGTCACTTCCCCAGGTGGCTCAACCCTGAGCCTGTGAGCCTGGAGACCTCCACGGAGAAGATGCTGTTGCCCATCTCAGGGTTCATGATGTGGGGAATCCCTCTGCAGCTGGAGATGGTTCCCTTGGCACCTTTCCTTTGGTGCCCAGCTGAAGGGTCCAGGCCCATGGGCACAGCACCCAGACCCCACCCCTCCCCAAGCTTCTTCTGGGACAGCACTCATCTTCCTGAACTTAGGGGGCTTAACTCCTCCAGAGAGTTCTCCAGAACCTGCTGGGCGCTAGGGAGACATTCTCATCATGCAGCCCCAGGAGGACCTAGAGTTGCAACTCTGCAGGATGGGAAGTGCTTCCTGCCCTGTGGGGTCTCAGGCCCTCTGGGAATCAGATGGGAGCTAGAGACCCCCCCACCTCCTGTCCCACGGAAGAGCATGTGTACTGTGCTGTTAGCCGCTGGCTCATGACCTGGGAAAGCAGAGAGTTTGCAGGAGGACTGAACCCCCATGGGGTGAGTCTAGTCCCACTCTTCTCGGAAACCCATCAGGGACCCACTTTCCTGGTAGTTAGACAGCTGGCTTCAGGCTGCTGCAAAGACAGCACTTTTCCCTTCGCAGAGAAACGAGAGACCTTTGAATAAAATGTTTATTGATTCACACAGCGCTTGGGACATGACACCATTTTGCAATACATTTACACGCACATGGAAAGGATCTTTCAAATATGAAAAAAAAACCCCACATGCCAAAGGTGAAAGATAACATGGGGAGTGAGAGAATGTTCTAGAATGCCCAGCATGAACACTACTAGTGGCCCTTGCCCAGGAGGCATCTGTGCCTGAGTGGTTTTCTGGAAAATTCCCTGGTGGCTTCAGGGAAGGCAGAACATGAAAGAAACCTTCATCCCCTTCAATGAGTGTTGTCTTGTCCCAGCCGTGGCATTTTCTAGGGGACAGGGTACAAGTAGTCCTCCACATGGATTTAGGACTTCCTGGTAAGTCTGTGATGGTGGGCTCCAGCCCAGCTGCCTGGCGTGCTTCTCCCCCCAAGAGAGGTTCCCGTGAAGGAGAGAGGGTTCAACCTGCGGGTTCACAGCCTGGCTCTGAGTTACATGCAAGGCAACAGAGACAAATTTCTTCTTAGCAAGCACTTGGGGGTGCCCGGGGGACCCCAGGCTCCAGGCCCACGTGCCTCCTGTGAACCAGGTCAGTGAAGCCCAGCCACCCCCTGCCCCCCGCACCTGCAATGGCCAGCCCAAGGCTGGAATGTGGCTTTCCTCGAACTGCCTGGGTGGGTATTTTTTTAACTGCTTCCTAACCACATACTTAGTTATTATTATCCCTAAAAATAATTTGTTTCCTTTGAATTGCACTTTATAATTCTTAAGAACTTAAATATATCCTACTGGCAGGGAGGCATTGGAGAATCGGCCCAAAGCAGCCAAAGGACCCCTCCAGGGGGTGGGAAGAACTTGCCAAGCTGGGTGCAGCAGGCTGTAGACTGTCCCTGCCGCCCCGGTGGGCCCCAAGGAGTCTGTGTGTGTGTCTGCAAGGAACGGGCTCAGGACCTGGGCTGGGGGAGCAGTGCTGTGGGCTCTGCGGCAACCCATGGGCAGGGGCCTCCCAAGCATCCATCCTACCACGTGCTGGGCCCCATCCTGCAGTCCAGCCCCGGTTCTGCAGGGGACAGCTGGGCCCCAACGAGGAGAGCAAATGGCCATGGAGAGGGAACGGTGCCCATTCACCCCTCATACAACACGCCCCGATGGAGGACCTACAACACGCTGTGTGCCATTCTAGTTTTGAGCCATGAACTGTAACAGATGCACACGAAGGCCCCGGACACTGTCCTGTGGGCCCATCTAGTGACAGGGACTGGGATGTCCCCCTGCCACCGACAGCCTGAGGGAAACCCCAGCCTCTCTTGGCTCCCCCCGGTGTGGAGCAGAGTGGCTGCCGTGGGAAGCAAGCCCCACTCTTAGCAGCCAGTTGGGATGCCGGCCAAGACCCACAGGAACTGCTGGTAGAGCTGGGGGTCCATGCAGAGGTTGGCCATGGCCCTGCTGGAGCTCGGGTACTCGCTCAGAAACCCCCAGGGAGGGCTAATGGTGACAAAGGGCACACGCTCCACTAGCCTGTCTGGTGGATGAGCAGGTATTTTAGCAGCAGTGACCACGCCCACATACATACCTGGGCTCTAGAGGTTTGGAAGGCTCTAGAACCACAGAGAGTACAGACGACAACCCTCACCAGCTAAGTGGCTCCGTGCACGCTCTCTGAGCCTTATGCATGTGTCTCCAGTGACGGGTGTTGGGGGCGGAGCTTGGGGACAGCACAGCCGGGTCAGCGTGCAGAAAGTCTTGCCTGGTGGGCACCTGCCACGTCAGACACAGGAGCCAAATCAGAGCCTCAGGGCCCCTCGAGTGGCTGGCGATTTAAGCCGTGAGCGTTCCTACACAAGGCCTGTGCTGTTGCTCCCGAAAGTCTCTCTCCCCCTGCAAGGCGGTGCTTTTGTTCTGGTCTTTTTGTAATTGCTGCAACTGTTTTCGAAATCTTTTCTCGGGAGTTGTTTTCAGAACTGTGACCCATTCTTAGATTCTTCCATGGACTCCTTGAAGGTGGATTTAACCCGGTTAGAAATAGCACAGAGTCCCCCCGAGCCCCACCGTGGTGGTATGGAGGGTAAAAGAGCTGGGGATTTGGGGACTTTCCTCTTCTGGTGCTTGGCCATTGGCCTTGGGTTGTATTGAGTCAAACGCTGGAATGGATTAAGGTCCCAGGTGTTCAGCATACTCACCTCCAGGAGTCTGCAGTCAGGGGTGGGGATGGGGATGCAGATGGACACAGACCCAAGGTGCTGCTCCCCCAAACTCAGTCCCTTCCTACCCGTCCCTCTCTGGAGATACCCACCTGTCCCCACTGACCTGCAGTTCCTATCAGAACAAAGAGCCCAGTGAGGCGGGACTGAACCTGGCCCAAAGCCCGGCCCACAGGAGGTGCTCACCAAACACTGAGTGAGTGAACTAGAGGCACCCCCTTCGTGAGCACTCCTGGCAAGCTGAAGAGGTTCTCTTATCTTATGCATGGTTCCCACAAAGGGCTTGGGGACGTGCATCACAGACAAGAGGGTGTGAGCTGCCCATGTCCCCCACGTGCACACAGCAGAAACCGGCCTTCCAGTGTGTGCACTGAGGCTCTGCCTCTGCAGCTCTTCTTGCTGCACACGTGTGTGCCCATGCACATGCACGTTCCCATATACACACAAGGGTCTCACAACCAATATGACATGAAAGTGAAAGCTAGCCATCGACATAGAGTGGCTGGCTCCCTCATTACTCATTCCCAATCTCAAAGCAAACACTGAAGCCAGGTCATGGGAAGGAGCTCTTGAAACTCCAGCATCTGCCTTTGCAGGTGCACACACACACACACACACACACACACACACGTGTGCATGTATACGCATGTGTGCACACAGACACTGTACCAGATCACTTTGCCGGCTCCCGGGAGAGCAGCACGATTGGCTCTGTCCACAACGGCACACATGAGACAACATAAGAACATGAGACTACTGGCCAGGCTTCATGGGATGAAGCATGATGACATCTATGGTCTGTGAGAGATCCATGCTGTGCTGGGGCCAGATGGGTGGGGCTGGGGCGCCAGGAGCCATGTGACTCCACACTCTGAGCATTGATTCCAAGGAGCTCTCAGCGGGGGCTTGACCAGGAGGACGGAGCTCACCTCACTTGGCATGGACAATCCGGAAGCCTCCCCCACCCGTGGGAAGCTTGGGTGCCCTCCCAGTCATGCCTAACAACCCAAATGACCCGAGGGGGCGGACAGCCTGAATAGACAAGTCAACTGCCCAGGGCATCCTAGAGCTGCCTGTGGATGCTTGCTGGAACAAAACCAGGAGCCTGGCACCATGCCCAGTGCCCCCCTGCCCCTTGGGTGGGTGGCCTGGGCCAGAGGCTGAGGATCTTCAGCTCCTTCCAGGAGCCACTTCCCTCAGGCTGTCCTTCTGCTTCAACCCAAAATAGGGTGTGGGGAATGCCCGGGGAGGTTGACTCCAGCAGGAGCCTGGCCACGGAAAGAGAGTGCCACGAACCCCAGAGGCAGGAACACAGACCCATCACACTGGGCCCCTTACATGTGGTCTCCCCCAGTCTCCTACCAGCTCCAGGTCAGGATCTCCAGGGAAAGGGATGGGAGGAAGAGCAAAGAAAACACTGACTCGGTGTGACAGTGGCCTTGGCCTGGCCCTTCCCCCAGCATCTCTGAATCCATGCCCAGGGGATGGTGAGTCTGAGTCCTGAGTTGATCCCAGACCACCTAACTGACTCTAAAAGCTTCCTACAACTGAAAAGAGTCAGACCCTAGCTCAGAGACCCCACACTTGCCTGGCCCAGCCTCAGCCTCTGGAGAGGGGCAGCTTTCTCATTTACAGCAAGGGCGTGGGACTGCTGCTGTCTCCGTCCTGGGGCCTTTGACAAGAGCTCAGGTGAGGCCCTGGCTGTCTCAGGTGCAGAGGAAGGGCAGCTTCCCTCCAGGTCCCCAGTGGGGAGACTTCAGAGGCCTGCCTGCCTGCCTGCCTGAGGTTGAACCTACTTCCCAGCAGCTCCCAGAACAGGGGCTTGAGGGCCCAGATCCACGGGGTCACAACTCATGAGGCAAAGCTAATGATGACAGACCCGCTGAAGAAGCCGATCTGCCTGGCAGCCTCGGGCGGGGGTACTTGTGCTCACTGAGGCAGCGCTGGGGGCACGGAACAGAGGACAGAAGTTAGAGCACCCGAGGGTGGGGGTTAGAGCTAGCACAGATCCGAGAGTCAGCGTGGGCAGCTTCCAGGGGGACGTCCAGGCCAGAGAGCCCAGGGACGAGAGAGAGGAAAAACAATGGAAAGAGCTGTTTTGTTCGTAAAGGTGACATAACGGAGGGCTGGAGACCTGGAAGGAAGGGACGATGCCCACCTCCTCCATAAGCTGCTGCCCTCCCAGCCCCACTAGCTCTCTCTTTCCCGGGGATAGAGGGTCTAAGTCAGTCCTGCAGAGGCAGGAGCACAGCTGGATCCTCGAGGAGAGAGAGGACCTGTGTCCTAAGGCAGTAGACTGGTGGGGAGATGGGGGAGGGGGCAAGTCGGGGGAGGGAAGGTGGGAGGAGAGTCCTTGGGCAAATGCATGGCAAGCCGTGAGAAGACAGAACCCGGCAGACCCTCCCCAAGACCTAGACCCCACAGCAGGGAAGGGCAGTGGGTAAACAGGGCAGGAACTGGAAGGAGTGTTCAGATCCACACCCATCTGCCCCAGAAGAGGAGAGACTGACTCCTCCCATGGTAGGGGGACAACGTTTGTTTCTCCGGTGGCTCAGACCTCACAGCTGGTACAGAAGCTCACTGTGGACACAGACTCCACAGTGACTCCACAGGCAAACACAGACACTAAGAAGCGCCTGGTCCTTCCAGCGTGTGGACTCACGGAGTCCAAAGAAGCAGGTGCAGAAACCCGGTAGCAGCGTGCCGGGGAAGGCACACAGTGACAGAAGCCCTGGGGCAGGTGCCTTGCCTGCAGGCTTCTGGGAACTGGCCGCCAGTGGGGAGCGCAGGAGCCGGGTGCAGCCCTCTGGATTGGGTGGGGTGCAGGTGCAGAAGCAGCACAAGCACCTGCATGGGGACGATGTCGAGGCGCTGGCAGTGGTCCTGTGCCACCGGCAGCATCCTGAGCCTGGGGAGGCCGAGCACCAGGAGCAGCAGCACAAAGCCAGCAGCGTGGAGCTGGCAGGCCATCGGTGGGAGAAGCAAGCAGGACATGAGGTTCCCCTGTAGAGGAGCCATGAGCAGGAGAGCACTGCAAACAGGAAGGCCAATGACTGTCCCCACACCTAGGCCACCACAAGCCACTGTCCTGCACTCAGCACCTCTATGCTTGGTGCGGAGTTGGACTCCAGGAAGGTGTCCAGGAAGCCCTCAGCCTAGTTCCGCTGGGCCCAGAAGACAGCCGCCATCTCAGAGTGCTCAGCAACATGAAGGGCCTGTCAGACGCTGCCAGCAGCTGGTGGCCCAGGGACAGGTTCACCAGGAAAGCGTCCAAGATGCACGGGCGCATGTGCAGCCGTCTCTCTAAGTGCCACGGAACAGCCCCAGCGACACAGTCAGCGGCGCTTTTCCCTGGCCCCTGGCGCTAGCGGCTGGCCAGGCTCCCAGGGAACAGCGGCGGCAGGTGCCCGCGCTCATGGTTCCACTCCAGGCGCAGGCGGGGAAAGTGGGGCGGCGGACGGGCACGTTCTTGGAGTCCCAGAGATCCACCGCACAGGATCACGGTACCACGGTACCGAGCGCCGCGCGAAAAGCGGTGGCAAGCAGGGGGTCCCCGGCAAGTACGCAGCCAAGCGCGGTGCGCTGCAGAGCTGGCGGGGGGCGGAGTGCAACGCCCTGGTCACTTCCTGAGGCGCTGTCCAGGGTGCTGAACGCGCTTGCCGTCCCCCTGCCAAGGGCCAAGTTGCCTGCAGCACCATCCCGCAGCGAACCTAGCGGGGAGGGGTCCTGGGGTCACGGAGTTCTCTGCAGTCGCCACATGCAGCGGCTGGAGGAAGCTCCATGCCCTTCTGTCCCACACCAGGACGGTCCTTACAAGGGTCACACCTCCTCCTAATCCGGAGCTTCCTGGCCCAGCTGAGATGCTTAAAAGCTGTCCGCTTGTCCCTAGTTGTGTTTGCCTTTTTCAGCGCACCTCCCCCTCCCCTGAGCTGGCACCAAACTGGAGTGATCCAGCAGTCTCGGGGCAAGGGGAAGCAGGAAAGCCAGCGGCTGAGGGGCAGGAAAGCCAGTGGCTGAGGGGCAGGGAACTGTGTTGGATGGGCAGACAGAGCTACAGGAAGAAAGCCCAGGTGCACCTGGGTGGCGGTGCCCTTTCCCAGCCCCAGTTCAGGGCCAGGGATTGGATCTCTTGTTTGCTGAACAAGAAGGGCAGCAAGAAATGGAAATGGCATGGGAAGAGAAATGAGGGAAGGAAGATGAAGAAGGAAAAGTAAAGAGGAAAGGAAGAAGAAAGGGAAGGAGAGGTAAGGGAGAGAAAAGCAAAGAGGAGGAGAGAAGGAAAGCGGGACAGCCTGGGAGGCATGACTCCCTGCTTGGTGCAGTATGGAACCCCGTTTGGAGCTGAGCTCTGCCTCTCCAGGTAGCTCTTGGAGGCCCTGGGAGATAGGGTCTGTCTCTCTCTCCCCCTTTGCTGCTGCCTTTGGGCTCCTGAACCTGTAGGAATCTTCCAACCCCTTCAGTGGTCAGTTGGCAGGACAAGAATGGAGGGAAGACACTTGGAAGCTGCCAATTTCTGGGAAGCTCTTTGGCACCTTCTCTTTTTGGCAGCCCTGACATGAAAGGAGCCAGAAGGCAGTGGCCCTGCTCTGTCTTTCCCCACTCACCCACTCTCACTCAAAGGTTCTGCAAGCCTAGCCCTCTCCCAGGGACAGAGTGTGGCTAGTGGGGAGGAGGATCACCTTCATGGGGGTTTCCCTGGTGCCATTGCTATAAGGACTGGAGAGAACACAGGTGGCTGGGGGAATAGGGTGGACAACCTGCACTGGTCCCCTCACCCCAGCCACATGGCCTTGGACAAGTCACTTCTTGGGTCTTCTTTTCTAATATGTATAACAAGGATATTAGTAATTATCAATCACACCTGACTTATGTGGTTGCAATTAGGATTTAACTAATAAATATATAGAGAAGGCTTCAAAGAGTGCCCGGCACGCAGTGAGTAGTCAGAGAAATGTCAGCTTTTAGCATGATTCCATTTTATAGTTTGGAACAGGGAAACTTAGATAAGTCAAGTGTTTCTTCCAAACTCACATAACTAGAAACCAAGGGCTCTAAGAACCAAACTCAGTCACCCAACCTCCCGTCACCCTTCCAAGTGACCTCCTACAGAGAGGACATCACACCAATTCCAAGCCCAGTCTCCATCCTCCAAAGGCAGTGACTTCCTCTCTCACTCTCTCTCCCACTAAATGCATTCAAATCCAAGAGAAATTCTCATCAGATCAGACCTTGTCTGACACCAGAGCTGTAACAACAAAGCTGTTCCTCCTGACTTTCCTGGGAAGAGCAAGCAGGTCTACAACCCCAGATGTCACCTGGGGCAGTGAAAGTGGCCATGACAACATGGCCGCAGGGGCTCCCCCAGTCCCTCCAAGGCTCCTGAGTGGCCATCTGTGGATCAGCGGGTCAGTGGAGACATCAGATGCTCCGTGGGGAGACTTCAATCCAGCCAGTGATAGCAGCTCCTGTGCCCTTTGAACATCTCCAAGGAGAGACAGATTCCAGGCAGGTTGCTTGGGGGGTCAAGAGCAGCATTCTGAGACATGAGTGCAGGAAAGCTTTGCCCATCGGTGTTACATAAAGGCAAGCCATCTGTTCACCCACAAGGATTTCTGGGTACCCCACATGCATAACGGACTATGTCAGAGAGGACACAGACTGTGGAGATTAATAAGATTTGATCCTCACACTTTGATGAGCAGAGAGGAGATTGGACAACATAAGACCTGAAACACAAGCTCACTGACCGCCTATAAGAAATAACGATTTTGGGGTGCCTGGGTGGCTCAGTCGGTTAAGCGTCTGCCTTTGACTCAGGTCATGATCCCAGGGTCCTGGGATGGAGCCCCACGTTGGGCTCTCTGCTCAGCGGAGAGCCTACTTCTCCCTCTCCCTCTGCCTGCCGCTCTGCCTACTTGTGCTCTCTCTCTCTCTGTCAAATAAATAAATAAAATCTTTTTTAAAAAGAGAAATGATGATCTTATTTTTTTAAGATTTTATTTATTTATTTGAGAGAGAAAGTCAGTGAGGGCAGAGGGACAGAGAGACAAGCACACTGATCACGCATGTTCGGAGCTGAAATCAAGAGTCAGGGGCTCAGCCCACTGAGCCAGCCAGGGACCCCACTGATCTTATTCTTTTAAGACAAATGAATTGTTTCAATTATAATGCTGTCACTTGTGAACCAACTCATTTCCACAAATGTGCACTCAGGGAGGGGGAAAAACATGTGTAAGTAGAGAAAAGAGCAAGTACTAACTGAGGGTATTAAATTTAACCTAATTTTAAGCATATTTCGTGATTGCGCTTATCTCTTTTAACTGTATTTAGCACCACCACAGCCCCCCCTCCCAAGGGATGGGTATTCCTGTAGAAACTGGTACTATGTTGATAAGATCACAGGGCTCAAACCCAGGGGGAAGGGGCAGCCCAGGCAGTGAGATCTGAGCCCTGAGGCTCTGGGGGACAGGAAGGAGTGCAAAAGGCAAATATGGACCTCGATCCACCAGCATGGTCCCTCCAGTCCTCAGCCTTCCAGGCAAGCATCCCCAAGGAATAATCTGAAATATCAGGAAAAGTGCGGGGAATGGAAGGCAGGAAAGAAAGAGAAGTGGAGGAATCAGTGCGCAGCAGGAAGCCAGCAAATCCTTACTAGGTCCCCCCAAGGCAGAGCGGGCTGCAGCTGCTCATAGGCATCCGCAGGGCTCAGCCTAGTGTGTGCTGTTTGGTGGAAACCATGGGAAACACATGGCCATCTCAGCCCTAAGCAATGCCTGGGAAAGCCAGGATGCGATATGCCCACCCACCAGGGCGGTCAGAGAAATGGCAGGATTATGAGCACCTGGGGTTCGTTCTGCTTCCTCATACTTTCCTGTAACTCCTGCATTTGCTGTTGGAGCAGGAGCTGCGTGACAATAGGAAATCGCTCAGGAAGAAAGGTCCCATTGAAATCCTCCGTCAAAACTCCACACGGTGTTTTCCCTTTTTCAGCCCAGACTCTGCCCTCCATGACCGACTGGTTGGTCAGCTTTGGAGCATCTTGGTTTTATAAAACTGTGGTAGACATGATTGTCGCTGGAAGGGTAGGCAGGGAGCAGAGAGAGGAAGACGTGAGTTGAAATTCCCCAAGCTTGCAGAGGGGTGGGTGACCGGATGGGCACGCTTGGACACCACGCTCATCATCATAAATCAACTTTCCAGTCAGTTCCTTAGTGAAGCACAGAGGGTCCCAGAGCCCTGGGGAGGTGGCATCTGTGCATGCAGGACAGAGATAGGAACAAGTCAGAAACCGAACATGACCCTGGTGGACAGAGGCTGTGGCAGAGGGAGACCCAGGCCTCCCCCAGGACCCCCAGGTGGCTCCTGACACAGCCTGGGTCTCCCCAAAGTCAGGACGACAAGACTCTGGCCAAGAAGGGGCATGTACGAGACAATTGGATAACGCAGACAGGTTGGTGGGAAGCTCATGGCTGTGGACGGTGACAGGGACAGATGTAAGGAAAGCTCAATGGCAGACTGTGTGAGCTAGGTCTGTCCCCAGGGCTGTGGGACAACGGCCGAGGGCTGTGGCTGGCCCTACAGGGGCTGTTTGGATCTTTGGTCTGGCGGCCCTGGAGGCTTTTGGGGTCTTAGCCTGTGCAGCCTGGGTTCCTGCTGCCTGGAGCTCTGGGCAGAGAAGAGCCCCACCCTGAGTGAGGAACTCGGAGATGGAGGAAAGGGAGTCTCAGAGAGGTCCCGGAGCTGGCCTGGCTCCCCTGCCTACCTGGGCCGCCTCCATTGGTCCAGAGACCCCAGAGCCTTTAGACCACACCAAGCCCTTTGCCTGGTTTTTCCGCTGAAGCCCTTGAAAATCAGGGCTCCCTGCTCAGATGCCCCTGCTCTCCCATCCCACCCCTCCTCCTGCAAGAGGCAAAAGGAGAGCCTCCTCTTTCCTAAAAACACAGGAACGGAAGGATTTCCGGCGGGGCTGACAACCTGACTCAGTGTTAGCCGGGGCCAAGTTTGTCTTCCGACAGCGGGCGAAGGCGCCGGGGAAGGAGGTTTCTGCTTTGGAGCCATTTGAGCCTGGGCTCAGATCCCTGCTCTCGGGCCCTTCCGAGCAGGGTGAACTTAGACTCTCTGAACCTCTGTCTCCTCATCTGTGAAACGGGAACATGACGGCAACGCCCTGAATGTTCGTGTCTCCAAAAGTCACGCGTGGAAACTCTACTGCCCAGGGAGGTGGCCTCAGGAGGCGGGGCCTCTGGGAGGGGCTCAGATCCTGGGGCGGAGCCTCTGCTGTATTTCACATTCACTGGCACAGCTAGTCCCACCCACCCTCCATCCGTCTCCCAGAGGCCCCGCCCCCTGAGGCCATCACTGGGGCGGTAGGGTTTCCACGCATGACTTTTGAGGAAAAGGACGTTCAGAATTGCGCTCCCAATTTATAGATGAGGGGACTGGCCTCAGGACGGCTCAGGGTTCCCTGCTCTGAAGGGACCGAGCCAGGATCTGAGCACAGATGATGAGCAGCCCCAGGCAGGGCTCACCTTGGCAGACAGCCAGGTAAGCCCCAGCCCCCCTTCCGATGGTAAAAGCGGGGACAGCGAATGCCCAAGAGCTGCTCTTTCCACCTCTTCCTGGTGGTCCAGGGAGGTGAGGGGCCTGTCCCCACACTCCCTTTGCCCACACCTGTTCCCACAGGGCTTGCAGATCGTGACCAGGGGAAGGTGCAACAGAAATCACTTGAAAAATCGTTAATGCACTTTACAGACAACAGAAGGGTCTTCTTTTCCTTGTTTTGGCCCTGGACAAATCTAGTCCCAGAGAGGCCAGGGCACTGGCCTTGGCCCACCTAGCTGGGAGGGGCCAAGTGCTTGGACCCTGGGGCCATGATGCCGGCATGGCAGGCCCCTCCACTGCTCTGTGCCTGGTGGCCAGATTAGGGGAATCCTGCTTGCAGCGCAGTCCAAAGCTTGGCCCCAAGAAGAGACCTCAAATTCCCTGCCACTTTGTACATCATGGATCCCCCTGTTCCTTCTGTGGTGGGCATGGCTAAGCAGGACCTGAAATCCTGAAGCCCTTCACCAGGCAGATACAGGCCCCTGCCCCAGGCATCAGCCCCCACTGGTGACAGAGAAGGGCACAGGTCACGAGCCCCCAGAGTGTGATGAGTGGTGTCATCAGTGATCAGGACTGCAGGGGCTGCCTGAGGGGAATAAGCATCCGGCAGAACAGGTGAGCCTGGCTTAGACACTTGGTGCCTACGTGGCCTCGGAAGGAAGGAACAATGGGCAAAAACTAATAGAAGCACAGGCCAGGTGCTTCCTAACTGTGGGTGCCCCATTCCCTCCCCAAGCCCAAGGGCGAGCACAGGGAGAGGTCATCACCAGCACATCCCGCGATGGCTTGCGTTGCTGAGGAGGGGCAGGGAGGGTGGGCTTCCCACGCCATGGGAGTCAGCAGTGGCCTATGGACCCCTGGAAGAAGAAGGGCCAGCTCCCGCCTACTGCTGCATCACTGCCTCATCCATGGGGCCCAGCGGCCAGAGTCCAGGAGGGGCAGCCAACAGACCCCTGTGCCCAGTGAGGCCAGGGTTGGAGAGGAGCAAAGAGGGGTCCCCCAAGCTCTTAGAGGGGATCACATCTAAGCCAAGAGCTGTGCTCGGATGGTTAGCCAAGTGGAGACCATGGAATGTTCTCAGCAAAAGGGATCGTGTGCATGCAGGAAACGGAGAGGCACCCTACCTGGTAAGAAACTGGGCTTGATTCCCAAGGTGGGGGGCTCCTTGTGCTGCTCTGTGTTGCTGTGCTGGCAGGGCTCAGGGCACAAGCTACCCCACTTGGCCCAGAGAGGAGACAGCAGACCCCAGCCTGGGCCCCAGCAGGGAAGGAAGGTCACGAGTCCCATTTCACAGATAGGAAGACTGGGGCCAGCGGCGGCCTCCTCCTTCCTCATGTGGCTTCCTTTGGATTATATCGACTTTGAGGCAAGTCATTTCTTTGTTTTCATACCAGAAAGAACCCTCTTCAGATTGAAATTCCTTCCAGGATCCCTGCTTTCTGCTTCCTCAGGGAGAATGGTCAGGCCACCCCCGTGCTGAGAAAGGACCCTGCGGGCTTCTCACCGCTGTCCCCAGTCCCCTGCACCACTCGCTCACCCCGGGCCTCCCTCCTGGCCCTTTCGACCAGCCTGACGGGGAGGAACTCTCACAGGTGCTCTAAAGGAGAGAAAAGGTCAGGGCAGGGAGCTGGAATTGCCGAAAGGGGGACTGGGGGCTGTGACTGTACCGACGCCAGCAAACAGAGGAGGTGACACGTTGTTCCAGCCTCCCAGCGATTGCGGTTACACGGGGAAGAAAGACAACTGAGTTCTGCACCCTTAGCTGGGAATGCAGCTCCTGGAGATCGAGGAAGGTGCCCCACACTGTTGTGGGCACTAAAAAATTGGCAGATTCGTTAGCTGGGGGACCCACGGGGTTCCATTTGGGTAGGTTTGGATCTATGCACCTGAGAACCCAGGTGTCCAGGCTTCTTACTGAGCTGATGAAACGGAGAAGACACATGAGATGGTGTAGCCCATGTTACGTAGGGTCTTACTCTGAACCCGTGTGTGTGCACGTACGTGCATGCATGTGCTGGTAGGTGTGGGTGTGGACAGAGGGGTGTGGAGGTGAGCGTGTGTGCATGTGTGCATGGAGGTGAGCCTGTGTGCAGGTGTGCATGGAAATGAGCATGGTGCAGAGGTGCATGGAGATGAGCGTATGTGCAGGGGTGTGTGGAGAAGAGTGTGTGTGCAAGGGGGTGTGAGTGTGGAGGTGAGTGTGTGTGCAGGAGGTGTGAGTGTGAAGGTGAACATGTGTGGAGGTGAGCATGTGTGCAGAGGGGTGTGGAAGCAAGCATGTGTACAGTTGTGCATGGAGGTGAGCATGTGTGGAGGGGGTGTGGAGGTGAGTGTGTGTGCAGGTGTACATGGAGGTAAATGTGTGTGCAGAGGTGAGTGTGTATGCAGGGGCACATGGAGGTGAGCATGTGCATGTGGTGGGGGGTGACTTGTGCGCCCAGAGAAAACATGACATGACGTTCACCAAAAGATTCAAGGTCGACTTCTCTAGGAACAGGATTTTTGGCCTGATTCCTAAACATCCTATGTGATCTCCTGCCTGTATCTTTCTCCTCATTGTGACGTGCATGTCCCATGTCAAAAAACAAAAACTGCTCTTTTCCAGAGACTCCGCCGCAAGGCTGCCCTCAGTGGAGCTGCAGAAACACACGTCAGCTGTTTGTGGTGTTGTCGGTCTGGAAGAGCAGCCAAGGTCCCGTCCACTGGGGTCTGCGTTGTGAGGCTGGAGGACCCTCTCCCTGCAGCCTCCCTCCAGGGGGCAGCCCAGCCAGGGGTCCCAGCCACCCCATGCACAGGGGGAGTTCTGAGGAACATGTTAAAAATTCATAATTCAGCCCACACTGTAGAGACCCTCGGCGGGAGCAGGGATGGCCTCTCTGAGGAGGATCCAGAGGGACCTGACAGGGAGCAGACGGGGAGCGGGGCATGCTCTGCTGAATGAAGGAAGTGACATGGCAGGGCGAGGGGCCTCGGGGGCTCGCGGACGACCCGCAGGCCCAGACAGTGGCCTTGCAGTGTGTTCTTGTCTCTTTCGCAGGACACGTCACCCACAGCAACATTATTTGCTGTTTGTGGGTCACAAGTCTGAGTGGCGCTCACAGTCCTACGTGGCGGGGGTGCGACCCACCTGGAGCCTAGTCCCCTCAGCATCCAGGGTCACTCTCAGGCCTGTCCCTGGGACCCTCTGCCTCCAGAGCCAGGAGCATGGCCCATTCCCACAAATAAGCCCTTTGGGAAGAAGGGATGCTCCTGATGAGGTCAGGCCCACCAGGATGCCCCTTTTGTTAAAGTCAGGTTCCCGGCCTCGCCCGCATCCTGGGTGAGAGGATGATCCCGGCATGCATGCAGGGGCAGGACCCTGGGACCATGTCTACATGTTGCCTTTCACCCCAAGGCAGCCGCCCTCTGCCAGAACAGTTCTAAGCACTTAGCCCAGATTAGTAGGGCTGTGGTCAGTGGTCTCGGTGTCCACCTCCGGCCAGGCCAGCCAGAGCCTGAGGGCGGTGAGCCCAGAGATCAGCAGGGGGCATGGTTGCAAAGCCACTAGCCTCCAGGCCCAGCCAAGGAGACCACGGCCCAGCGCCCTCACGGCTGACCGCCCGAAGTCCCAGGAGCACAGGGTTGCCTGAAAAGCTTCCAGGCCATCTATTTGCCACCCTTCCCTTGCTGGAGGCCCTCCCGGGAGGGGCAGCTAATGTAGGGAACAGCTGGTGGAGAGGCTCATCCGCCCTGGGCTTGGCCGCTGAGGTGTGGCAGCCTGGCTCTGGGCCGTGGGACCCAGGCCAGGCCCCAGCTCAGCAATCCTGGGATGCCACAGCCTGCCCTCGGCCACGCTGGATCCTGTCACTCCTTTCACAGCTGAGAAACCAGCGCCTGAGGGTTCTAGACTCTCCGTGCATTTCTCACTCGATCTTCATGTCCACTCTGGGAGAAAGGGGGTATCGTCTGCTTTCACAAACATGAGGAAACCAAGCCTTCACTCAGAAGGTGAGTTAGGACAAGCTTCTGGGTCCCTGTTACATTCAGTCAACATGCGTGGACTGGGCACTGGCTCCAGGCTGGCCCCAGCTGGGCCTGGGGGCATGGATGCAGATGTGCTCTGGTCCCTGACGTCCATGGCCCACGGCGGTGACGCAGGCACAGCGGGGAGAGGGCAAGGGGGTGAAGGGGGCCCTCGGCCTCACAGATCCTGTTGCCTGCAGGCCACATGCAGAACACACTGGGAGTTTCCTGGGGACCCCCAGGGATCCACCTTTTCTCACACCCCCACCAGCCTGCATGGACCTGCCAGGAGTCTGACTGGCCGAGGCTTGACTCTGCCCAGTGGCCCTGCTCAGTTACCCATGCCCCCAACCCCCCTTGTCCCCTTGCATAGCTCTTCAGTCATGCTCACTGGGGTGGCTCCTCCCCCTCCTGCTCAGCACAGATGCAGGTCCTGTCTATCTCCTTGGACAACAGCCTTCACTTGGATACCTCCAGGAATGGTAAGGTGACCCACCCCCTATTCTAATGTTTTGGACATTCTTCCTCTTAACCTCAGGTCTTTGTGTAGGCCATTCCCTCTGGCTGGAGTATTGTCCCTGGTCCACCCAGTGTCCGCTGCTCAGGCTGGCTCTGACCCTTCTTCAGGAAATCTCAGATCCTTCCTCAGTCGGGGGGACATGTCCTCCAGGGACCCCAACAGTCCCATGTCCTGACTGTGATGTCACCACTACATAATTACCTGCTTACATTTAGGGTACCCCCTCTAAGCTCTGGGGGCAGGGACTACATCATGGCACCACCATGCCCCAATGCCAGGCCTTAAGCCACACCCCTGAAGTCCCCATTATTAACTCACATTCTCCCCAAGAAAGCCACACAGGAAGTCATTATTCCCAGTGGGAAGAGAGCCAGCTTCCCTGTAGGCATCCCCCTCCCCAGTGGAGTGGACATCAGTAAGGCAGGGACAAAGCAGCTGCTGGCCGCCAGCAGTGCTGTCCTTCCAGCCAGTGTACTGAACAGTCCTTTACCACCCCAGCCTTATAGATAGAGTACTTGAGTCTCGGGTTTTTAGTTGATAATGGAAATCAGCAATCAGGATTTGGCTCAGCTAGATGGGAGAGAAAACCCAAACGAGCAGAGAAATAAGGAAGAGTTTTGTCTCTCCCATAGTAAAGTCCAGAGGGGGAACATCCATGGCAGAGGCAATGGGCAGTCACAAGATCATCCAGGACCCTGGCTCCATCCTTTTGTTCCGTCATCCTTACAGAGCAGCTTACATCTTCAAGGTCACCTCCTGGTCCAAAATTGCCACTGGAGCTCCAGCCATCACATACAAATTCCAGGCAGAAAGGATAAGGAAGGGGAAGAAGGCAGAAGGGATATATACAAATAGCTCAGTCCCTTTGAACATTTCTCGGTAGCCTATCCAAGCAACTCCTGTCACCTCTCTTTGACCACTCTGGGTTACAAGGGAAGCTGGGACATGGAGTCTTCCAATGAGCGCATTACCACTAGGCTGATTGCTCACCCTTTTGCTCTCAGCCTCATCCCTGCTCTGTGTCATGGGGACATTTCTCAGGCTCCCAGGCCAGGTGACCTTCAGGTAGGCTCTAGCGGTGGGAGATGTGGCTGGGGGAGGGGAGAAGCAGACTATCTGCTCTTTCCAGGGTCACGTGGGATCTCTGGACCCCTGCAGTAACAACTGTAACAGCCTCGGTGCTGGTCCCAGCGGGCCATGTCTGCAGAACTCCACCAGTAGGCATGGACATGGGCTCAGCCACCGGAGCGAGCAGCCCTGATCTCGGGGCATCAAGCTCCTGCCACTTGCTCCCCCAGCCTTTCCAGCACTCAGTGACCAGCACCTTGTATTAGATCCTGTCTGAAGGACCTGGATGGGCTTCTGTTTTCCAGAACAACAGTGGCAAGGGATGAAATCAGTTTGTATTGGGAAGAAATCGGGACAGCAGGCAGTGAACAGGCAACTCTCAGTGTCCTCCAGCCGCACTGGGGAAACAGGGTCCCCACGCCCAGCGCCCTGCAGTCTCCATTCTGACTCACTGCCTTATTAGGACAGGAGGCCGCACATTGCATTTCATTTTGTTCAATTTATGGCTGGACCTAAAACAAGCAGTTTCCCTACCGTCGCAATTTCTGGTGTTCTGTGTGCTCACAGACTCTCAGGCCACTGCCCCTGCCCATGATAAAGGAGGCAAGAAAAGGAAAAGCTTTTCCCAGGCTCGTCGGCAGAGAAGGTGGCTCGGGCTTGGGAATGCCATCCTCGCAGTGAATTAACCAAGAACAGAGAAGTTTGTTTCTTCACAAGATGCCAGGCTATGTAATCAGGCTCTGGGTTACCAACAGATTTTGAACATATCACAAGAAACCTCTACCTTCCGAGAAGATCTCCGATTGCCTGTAGATCCTTGGAAACCCCGCAGCCAGCCCAAACAGATGGGGGACTGTTTTATTGGTTGGATGCTCCCAGGAGTAACTGTCACCTGCCCATCAATCAGGCAGTGCCAGCACGAGCTGAGCTCTCCGCCCTGCTGCCCATTGAGGGACAGGCTGCAACCCTCGGTAACTGCACTGCTAGGTTCTTCTGCTACCTCTGGGGTGGGGGTGGGGGCAAAAACCAGCCACTCAGGCTGCTGAACCCACAACACATTTGGACTCAGACGTGCAGGCTGGACATGGGGTGGGGGACACGGGGCGCCTTGTCATCATCACCTGGCCACCTCCCCCTGCCAGGTGGGGGAGCACAAGAGAGAAGCTGAGGAAGAGAGAATTGCAGGGGAATTAGGGAATGAATGACTGCTTGTGAGAGCCGCATTAGATAACTGCCGGTGCCTTCCCGTGCCCCGGGCCTCCTGCTTCCAAAGGTGCAGTGGGCCCAGTGGGGGCTGTTTGCCGACGTTGGGCCCAGGGCCATGCTGCCTTCAAGACTGGGATTTCTTGAGGGCCTGGAAGAGCAGCTGGGGACCCTTTCTGGAAGGGGTCCGTTCAGCCATTTATCCTGCCGTTCAATACCCCGTGTTGGGTCCCCGGGGCAAAGTAGGGTGCAGGAAGGGCACAGACTTGGTGCTCCCCTGTTCAGCAGTGGGGTTCCGGGTGCCTGTTCCATGGGGCTGTTGATTGGACGAATGACAAAACCTCCCATTCCTACAGGGGTGTTTACCATCTGGGCCTGCACATCAGCTGTGCTCAACACGCCGACAGAACACAGCCTAATCTGAGATGAGCAGGTGGTCTGGGGGCAGAAGCTGGGGCCGGGGTGGGGGGGGCAAGCAGCACAAGGCCCAGCTGGAAGACAAGGTCCTAAGGTGTGGGCGGGCCACCTGACTCCCCTCCCTGGGTGGTGTGCTGGCAAACCTGTTCCCAGGAAAACCAAGAATGAAGAGCCCTGATCTGTAGCCCTTGTCCGTTTCCTTGGCGCAAACCCAGCTCCCTTGGCTGATTCCGAGCTGGGGGCCATTTAACATTTCCTCCCCGTGTTCCTCAGGACTTAGCATCTGTCCTCTAGAAGATGAAGGCCATGCCCCCAGCAGCATCCCCCAGCCATTTGTCCAGACCATCCGTCCACCCGACCCCCCAACTCTGTGACACACAGCCCTCATGCATCCTCAGCAGCCAGGCTCCTAGCTGCCTCCAGAAGGCTTTTCCAAGCCATGAGATGTCCCAGATTCCTCGAGGGGCCCATGTCACCAGAGGGCTGGGACCTCTGCTCAGGGCAGGACCCCCCCCAAGAGGAGACTGTTTCCTTTGTGTCCCTCCTGGGTCCAACGGAAGGAGGAGACGCACCTGCACCAAGTCCCCCCATGCTGTCCCAGGCCCCAGGTTGCACCCTCGCCCTCAGAGCCCATTTCACAGGTCAGGAAGTAGAGGCTCCCAGGAGTGAAGGGTGTCCACTTGGCCTTGATGGCAGAGCCAGGATCCCAGCCTGGGGCTCAGGGTCTTTCCTGCACCCCTCCGCCTCCCAGAGGGAGAGGAGAGCAGAGCCTGGGAGTGAGTGGTCCGGTTCTGGAGCGTAGCCAAGATGCACCCCATCCTGACTGCGCAGCCCTCGGGCTCAGCCAGTCCCACAGTCCGACCCAGCCACCCCACCAGGCAGCTACCTCCACTCTGGGCTGCTTGGTCTCGGCAGTCGCTTAGGTTTCTACTATCATGCTGCCACCCCTGCCCTGACAAGGGTCCCCAGACAGTCAAAGCCCCTGTGTCCGCCACAGGCCAGAGCCTGTTGCGGGCAGCCCTGTTAAGCTACCTGCTTCCAGCCATTTCTGTGATGACCAAAGCCCTGGATGGCTCCTGGAAGCCCTCCTGGCTGAAGGTCAGCTTCCCTGACTCTGGGTGTCTGTGGAGAAGAGGGACCCGTGGCACGGATGCCAGGGCAGCAGGGGTCTCATTGGACACATCGCCCAGGGTTTACGGGCTCCGTTGAGACTTTAGTTCTCCCTCACGAGCCAAGAGGCAGTGTTGCTGTGTGAGTGACCTGTTTGAAAAGTGTCACAGAGAGACAGGGCTCAGGGGAGCAGGGAGGTTGACAGCGAGGCAAGAGTGGGGAGCAGGGCCTCATGGGCAGGCACAGCCGCAGTGAGAGGTCGGGAGGCTGGCTGCAGGATGTCTGGGAGTAGAGCCGGACACTGTCGTGAGGATCGGGAATCGCACGAAGCCGTGAGCAGGTAGTGGACTGTTGTCCAAACATCCACTCAATCCCCCCGCCGCGCCCCAGGAAAGGGTTACCACTCTTGCCATCCACACAAGGCTTCGGGACAATTTCAGCCCCTCAGTCTGCAGGCCTACCTCCTTTGCTGTGACCTAGGCTGGTGGCCTGCTGCTGGGACACACCCAGCATGACCCCATGGAAGTAGGACAGGAGAGGAATCCAGACTCCTGGCACTGTGACCTCCATGTCAGCCACGGCAGGTGCCTAGGGTCTGACGTGGAGATTGAGCCTGGAACCCCCACTGCCCAGCCTCAACCTCCAACATTCCCTCTGCCTGGCTCCTGCTGGGTGTCCTTTCAGGGCTCACGTGCTGGCCCTCAAATTCTCGGGACCCTGTTGCCGCCTGCCCACCCTGCACATCTCCTCCTCCCACCAGCCTCCCCCTGAATGTGTTCTGGGCTGGACTGTTTACAAGGGCAGGTTTGCTGCAGCAATGCTCCTAGAGGCCAGTGCTTCCAGAGGTTGGTGCTCCGGGAGCGCTGTTCTCCTGGAGGGCAGTGCTCCCAGAGGTCAGCGGCCATGCCTGCTCCCCTAGCCCAGGGCACCCTACAGAGCTGCACTAGGGCTGGCTCACTGAGCTCCAACCGTGGAAACTGCCCACTGCTTCTGTGCAGAAAGGGACAGAAGGCCTTGGAGCATCTCTGCTTGGCCATTGAAGAGTCACCTGAACTGCTGTCCATAGCTTTTTATTGAATTCCAACATAATTAACGAACAGCATTGTGTTCATTTCCAGTGGACAATATGACTACTCGATTCTGTACATCGCCCCGTGCTCACCACCAGTGTGCTCTCCAGTCCCCAACACCTCTTTCAGCCACTGCCCCGCCCACTGTCCTTGTGGTGACCATCTGCTTGCTCTCTTTAGGTAGGAGTCTATTTCTTGGTTTGGGTCATTTTTTTCTTTGTTCATCTGTTTTGTTTCTTAAATTCCACAGATGAGTGAAATCACATGGTCTTTGTCTTTCTACGATTAACTTATTTCGCTTAGAATAATACCCTCTAGATCCATCCACGTTGTTGCAAATGGCAAGATTTCATTCTTTTTGATGGATGTGTAATATTCCATTGTGTGTGTATATACCACATCTTCTTTATCTATTCATCTGTTGATAGACATCTGGGCTCTTCCCTTATCTTGGCTATTGTAGATAATGCTGCTATAAATATAGGGGTGCATCTGTCTTTTCAAATTAGTGTGTTAATGTTCTTTGCATAAATACCCAGTAGTAGAATTGCTGGGTCATAGGGCTGCTCTATTTTTAACATTTTGAGGAAACTTCGTACTGTTTTCCAGAGTGGTTGCACCAGCTTGCATTCCCACCAACATTGCACGAGGGTTCCACTTTCTCCACATCCTCGCCAACATTTGTTGTTTCTTATGTTTTTTTATTTTAGCCATTCTGACTGGTGTGAGGTGGTATCTCATTGTGGTTTTGATTTGTATTTCCCCGATGCCGAGGGATGTTGAGCACTTGTTCATATGTTTGCTGGGCATCTGGATGTCTTCTTTGGAGAAACGCCTGTTTGATACCTTCTGCCCATTTTTTAATTTGTTAAAAAATGATTATTTATTTTGGGGGTGTGGAGTTGTATCAGTTCTTTATGTGTTTTGGATATTAACTCTCTCTGGATATGTCCATTGTAAATATCTTCTCCCATTCAGTATGCTGCCTTTTTGTTTTGTTGATTGTTTCCTTTGCCATGCAGTAGTTTCTATTTCGATGTGATCCCAACAGCCTGACTAGAGACAGAGGTCACATACCTCAGTGGTGGCCCTACCCCACAAGCCATGCTGCACTGGGGTTGGAACCTGCCATACGGTGAAAGCACATGGCCAGTCCTCCTGTCTGGCCCACTTCCTCCTAGTACCCACCTGACAAAGTTCCCAACATCTGGTTTGCCTCAAGCATTGTTCTCAATTCCTCCAACAACCCATTGGGACAGGGATGCTCTGAGTCATCTCATGGGCTTGTCCTTGGTGCTGCCTGACCCCAAGACCCCTGTGTCCTTGAGCAAGGCACTCCCCTCCAGGCGGGGATGTGAGCTGGGCTGGACGCCCCCGTCCTGCCTGCCCAGCATCCAGCCCACAGTTCAGGCCAGACTTTACCTGGTGACTCATCCTCGCCATTGGCTACTACCTTGGTGGGGTACGGGTCAGGGACCTCCTCTTCCCTGCCTGGCAGAGAGGGCTCACAAGACCAAAGCCAGGTTACTCGCTGCTCTCCCAGGACGGTACTCCCGGATCTACAAAACACTGTGCACTCATAGTGAAACTGTCTCAGAAGTCACACTGAGTCACTCCCACCCCTGGGGTCCCACTCCAGCCCCGCCCTCCCACCCTCTTCAAAGCGGGGATCCTTAGCATCTTCCTGGCTTCTATTAATGTCTTGATATGCTTCCAGTACATTCCACTTTGACTTAAGTTTTCCAGAGCAATTCCCACTATTTGTATTTTTTAAAAGATTTTATTTTTATTTATTTGATAGAGGGAGAGAGAGGCAGGCAGAGGGAGAGGGAGAAGCAGATTCCCCACTGAGCAAGGAGCCTGATGCGGGCCTTAATTCCAGGACTCTGGGATCATGACCTGAGCTGAAGGCACTTAACCGGTCATGATGTCTTCTCTGTGGGGTCTGTAGCTCTCATTTCAGCTTGCTCAACACCTCACATTGGGCTTGGATCTGCAGCTGCCAGAGAATGTGCCTTCTCCAGAGAAAAGGAGGGGGAGTAGGGCTTTTGCTGTGCCTCAGAGCCCTTGCCAGCACAACCACAGTCCTCAGGGGGCAAAGTCGGTCCTGAAAAAAGATGAGGAAGTAACAGCCTCCCTTTCCTCCCTATCCCCCTGCCTGCTGCTCAGCCCTGGTCCCTGGCCCTGCTCCTAGAGGCTCCACGGGGAGGTGGTCCTGGGGAGCCCCAGAGGGATGGGGAAAGGCCCAGCCCAGAGCCTCTCTGTGGCCTTAAGCTCAGCTGCAGTCAGGGCCCACCCATCTGTTCAAGTCTCATCAACCATGATGCATCTCCACACACCTGACTACACAGACTTTCCTCTTTCCTGTTCTCAGCAGAACAACTTCTCTGTCAGGACCTTCCAAATGCAGTCCACCTGCAGAGATGGTACTGTCTTAACCAGCACCCAGGGAGGGAGGGGCCAGGGCAAGTGGCTGGTGGGTCTGAACAAAACAGAAAAGCTAGAAATTGGCCCCAGACACTCAGGTTCCAAAACCTTTAACCTTAACTAACTCCCATGGATGAGGGAGCCATGGGACCCAGGAAGCAGCAGAGCCAGTCCAGGAGGGGAGCAAACACAGTTGCAGAAACTTGCAGTGCAGCAGACCTGAGGGGCAACCTAGGCAGGGTGGAGCTGTAGGTAGAAGGCCCCAGGAAAGAGGTTTTTAAAAATGACCAGGAGGTAACCGGATGCACTTGGCCACAGTGTAGGGAGTTTAGGGATAAGTTAGTGATAAGTACGTGAAAAAGCAAGCAAATGAAAAAATGCAAGGCAAGCACCAACTCCAGGCAAGCGAGAAGGCTGGAAAGTCAATATAATCATGGCCTATTTCATGTCCATAGGTGAGGGGCATTTTCTAGGTCATCACACCAACAACACTGAACACTGGCTAAGCCAAAACTGTGCCGCAACTTCTGGGAGAGGACGTAGAAGGGAGGGAAACGAAGAAAAATACCACTCTTCCATAGGAGGAAGCCAGGAATAGTGTCTACAGTTAGGAAACTGAGAAATAGCAGCACTTTTCAAGTGGGGGAAGGAAGATGCCATGGCAGACACACAGCTAATTTTGACAATACCCAGCAAGACTGAACATTTTGTGAGATTTTTACCAAGCAAAGCATCAATATTTTCCATAAACAGGGTGTTTCATTTTCCCTGTTTGGATGCTCTGAAGCCCCAAGAAGGAAGATGTGTCCTAAGGGTGCCAGACTAAAGTCAATAAAGAAACGGACAGTCTTAGCCATGAGCACGGCTTTCCTGGGGCCTCTGGAATGTTCTTCCCAGCATCCAGAGAGCCATGGCCAAGGGTGTGGACACCTGGGGACCATGGCAGGGCTTGGTCGTGAGAAGTTGGGTCTGGACCTGCTTCCTGATGACCTTAGTCTCAGAAGCAGACCTGAGAATTGGCCCTTCCCACAAACCGAGACCCTGCCTCATCCCACCTATCCAGGTTGCCCCTAGCAGTAGAAGACAGGTGGCAAGCTCAGAAGAGGCTCTCAGCTCCTGGACCTCACAACTGGGTGGAGGGTGTGGGTGAAGCAGTATGGGGAGTGGAAGAAACGTTTGCAGGTGGGCAGACCTGGGTCTAGGCCTGGCCCTGCTGGGGGCTGCCATGGGTCCCAGGCAACACTACTTCCTTCTGAGCCTCTTCTTTTCCTGATGTGTTATGGGTGCCCCCCGAGGAAGCTACAGAGGACTGGAAGGGCTCATATGGGTAAAGCCAAGCCAGTCCATGAGGAGCACGCAGCCTTTACGTCTCTGCATCTTGGGTCCATCACGTTTCTGAGTTTGGCATCTGGAGGAACTTGGCAAATGTCTAATAAGCGAATGAATGGACAGGTGAGTGAATGAATGAAGGGCTAGAACCAGGCAGCCAGGCTCCTGGTCCAGGAATCTTAATGGCATCCTTGCTGCTACCTCAGAAAGAACCTCCAAGTGGCTTTCACTTCTTTGATTGTGAAATTCTGTAATTTCAATGAGCACCATCCTTCAGAAATTGCCGGAAGGAAGCCAGTGCTCCCTGGCCCTCAGCATTTCCCTTGCACTGTATGGCTGACTGCATCCAGCTAACTCCAATCTGAGAAGTGTGGGAAGATGCATGAGTTGTCAGTGTTCTGGATGAATCATCTGAGACCCTAGGTTGGAAGTGGGCAGAGCTCGCAAAGGCCCCAAGTCTACGAGCCCTGAGCACCACAAGCCATCCTGCTGTCGCGGTCCCCGCCCTTCTCTCTGCTCAAGGCCAGGAACCGGCTGAGGATTCACTCCTGCACTGAGGGTCTCCCAGCCAGCTGCTAGCACAGAGCGTGCTTCTGCTGCCTGGCCTCCCTGCCTGCCATGGAGGGGGTCTTTGCCTGGTGCTTGTGCCCATAGCCTCCTCTGCTTGAGGAGGAGAGAACCTCCCTGCTTCTCTTCTGAGTCGTGTTTTCCACAAATAGGTCTTTCACTACACTCTTCAGAATATACGGAGGTTTCAGGACTGGCTAGGTGCCTGTCTGTCCCTTCTCCTTTAGGCCCATGACCGTGCTGTCCACACAGAACTCGCTGGGGATTTTCCCACTGGCCCTGTTCTTCCTCTCACCATTTTTACCTTTTTTTTTTTTTTAAAGATTTTATTTATTTATTTATTTATTTATTTGACAGATCACAAGTAGGCAGAGAGGCAGGCAGAGAGAGAGGAAAGGAAGCAGGCTCCCTGCTGGGCAGAAAGCCCGATGTGGGGCTCGATCCCAGGACCCTGGGATCATGACCTGAGCTGAAGGCAGAGGCTTTAACCCACTGAGCCACCCAGGCGCCCCCCATTTTTACCTTCTTATAACCTACAAGTTTGACCACGTATCCAAATTCTTTTCCAACTCATGTTGAACAACTACACAGAAAATCTTCCCTCCTTCTGTCCTGGGACCTTGGTGTCAGTCTGTTGCCAAGAGATTCCTTGAGGGATTAACTCGGGCTTATCTTATCTTTTTTCCTTCTCCCATTTTCATATTTTATTTCTTCTTTACAAGCTGCTCTTACATCCCATGGCCAGTGACTTGTTTAGAGTCGTATTAGCAATCAGACCCCTGATCCTCATCTATCAGAGCACACATTGGGTCTCACTCTCCTGGGAGCTCAGCTGGGGGCCAGGCAGGGGCTGGCCTCAGCACAGTCACCCGGGGTCCGGGGCTTGGTGACGTGTGTGTCAACACCCAGCTGGTGGAGGGAGTGAGAGGGATACACACAGCTCTTTCCAGCTGCTCAGGCCCGACTTCCTGGAGCTTTCTTGTGCAAAGGGCAAGGAAGGCAGAGTCTGGCGGTGCAGCTTGCAAACCCAGCTCTGCCATTGTGAGTCACTCCCTTAGATTCTCTTGAGCCTTGGTTTTCTAAGTGTTCTTTGGTAAAGACCGCAGACCCTGAGAAGTGATAGGGACGGAGGGTGTGAACTATGGTCACATGTGACTGAGTGCCATGTGGGCATGGGGAGGGGGCCAGGGAGAGAATGAGTGGATGGGTTGGAGGGAGAGGAGGGGAGAGAGGATTTGTGATGGGTGGGGCGGGAGGGAACAGATCCTTCTGGAAAGAGTCAGAAGCTCAGCCTGTCTCAGAAGGCCCACAGGTTGGGCTGCGGGAGGGAAGGAGAGGTGACAGGAAGGTAGGGAGTTTTAGTCGGGGAAGGAGCAGCTCCTGGGGTTGGGCACCTGGCTGAGGGAGGCGGAGGGAGAAGGGGGTGCTGCAGAGGGGCGAGCGCCAGGCACCAGACCCCCATCTGTGCTGGCCTCTTGGGCTGTTTCCTGCTGTCTCCCAGGTGACAGGATCCACTGCACTAACAACAGGCCCCAGGAGCCCACAGGTGTCCACACCTCCCTCTCCCTGTCCAAGGAGCCTAAGTCTCTGGAGCAAGGGACAAAGCTGATTGCTTGGTGTCCTATCCTCCCACAGTCTGGCCCGCACTCAGCGTAGCTCCAGGAGATGTGCAGCAGGTCAGGCAAACCCAGACTGAAGAGAGGGCCCCTGAGAACCAGAAAGCCCCCAGAGACATCATAAAGAGGAAGGAGCTTGGATTCTGACACCAGGGGCTGTTCCTGAACCCCCAGGCCCACTCCTGAGCTGCTTATGTGTGCATCTGTGTAGACACTGTGCTAGGACTGAGTACTTGGCTGAGTGGAGACCACCTTTCCAGAACCAGACTGGCCACTGGGTGGTGCACGCAGGACAAGTCACGTCCAAGACTGGAAACGGAGCCCATGTTAAAGATATTAAACCTTGACCCAAAGAAACCGTGGGAGACTGTGGGCTGGACCCAGCTAGATCCATCCCCAGTTACTACAAAAATATGGACATTCTTCATAATATTTAAATAAGACCCAGAGTCATATAACGTAATACTCTAAATGTCCAGGATGTAATCCAGAAGTACATGGCATACGAAGAACCAGGAAAATTTCAATTTGGTGGGAGAAGATCACCAGCAGACAGGAAAGCCACGAAGACTCAGATATCAGCACTGTCTATGACAACTTGAAGGCAGGATCACAAAACTAACCCAGGAAGAAAGCATGAACAGGACTGAAATGAAAGAAACGATTTTTTTTTTTTAAATCTCAGCAAAGAAAGACAAGATGTAAAGAGGAACCAAATGAAAAAAGTAAGGCTGAAAAATACAGGAATCAAAATTTAAAACTCATTGTAGAGGCTCGATGGTCAGAGAGAAATGACAGAAGAAGAAGCTGGTGAATTTGGAAATGGAGCAACAGAAATTACCCAGTATGAACAGAAGAGAACAAAAGAGGTTAAAAAAATGATTACAAAATCCAATGCCCTTTCATGAGAATAACACCCAACAAACTGGGCACAGGAAGGAACTTCCACCACCTGATAAAGGGCATCCGCAGAACGGTAACCCACAGTGACCATCACGCCTAACAGTGATAGGCTGGCTGCTTCCCTGAAAATCAGGCCACTTCCATTCAAGGTTGTACAAGGGCTCTAGCCAGGCAATGCAAGGAAATTACAGGCTCCAGCTTGCAAAGGAAGAAGTAAAAGTCTCAGTTGACGTGTGACATGAACTTATGTAGAGAAAACCCCAATAAATAAATAAAAGCAGAGCTAAATAAACAGGAAGACATCGCGTGTGCCTGGACTGGATGGCTTTGCTATTTTGTTCCGAAGGCAATATTCCCCAGACAGAGCTACGACTTCTGGGAAATCCCTATCAAAAGTCCAATTGCAGAGATGGATATGCTGGTTTTAAAATTCATCTGGAATGGAAAGGGAGCCCAAATAGCCAAAGAACTCAGAAAAGGGAGAACAAAGCTGGAGGATGCACATCCCTGATTTCCAAACCGAATAACAAGCTAGCTTCATTGAAATGCTGCAGGGCTGGCGTCACAATAGACACAGAGCCGGGCACACGCCTACACAGCTGGGGCCAGCTGATCTTCTACACGGCTGGTGAAACTATTCAATGGGGAAAGAACTGTCTTTTTAATAAATGGTGGCTGGACAATTGGATAATCCATGTGCAAAAAAAAATCATAAATTGGGACCCCTACCTCACACCATATAAAAAAATTAATTCAAAATTAATTAGAAGACTTTAAGGTAAAGGCTAAACCATTGAACCCTGGGGAGGAAACACAGGTGTAAGACTTTGTGAACTCTGATTTGACAAGTTTCTTAGCTATAGAAGCAAAGCACAAGCAATAAAATAAAGACTAGATCAATTGGACTTCATCAAAATTAAAGACATCCACTGCAAAGCATATTCCCAAGAAAGTGAAAAAGAAAAAAACCCACACAGAATGGGACAGACTATTTGCAAATCATGTATCTGATCAGAGTCTGGTGCCTAGATTATAACAATAAAAACACCAATGATCCAATTTTGACACGAAATAAGATCTGAACAGACACTTCTCCAAAGAAGACATATGGAGGGCCAGTCGGCCCATGAGAAGGTACTCATGTCCCTTGTCACGGGGGACATGCGGAAGCTCACACAGCATTACTCCCTGTAGCCAGGTGGGGGAAGCAGCACGCATGTGCACCAACCCACGGACAGAGCTTTTAAGTGTGATGCGTCCGTACAAGGGAATGCTTCTTAGCCACTGGAAGGACACAGGCTGCGGCCTTGAGGACTCCAAGGGGCTCCAAGGAAGAAGCTGGGCACTACAGGCCATGTGTCCCTGGTCTCGTCCACCGGCAATGTCCACACCAGGCAGATCCACAGAGACAGAAGTCAGAAAAGGGGCTCCAACTCTGGGAGAGGGGGCTGGGGTGGTGGATCACAGGTATGACATTTCTTTCTGGGGTGGGGATAAATGTTCTGGAAGCAGACTGCTGATGGCTGCCCAACACTAGGAATGTACTAAAAACCATTACACTGTACATGTTCCAACAGTTTAAAGGGTGATTTGTGTTACATGAGATTCGTCTCAACAAAAAGTGTAATTTAAAAAAGAGAATTAGGGGTGCCTGGGTGGCTCAGTAGGTTAAAGTCTCTGCCTTCAGCTCAGGTCATGATCTCAGGGTCCTGGGATCGAGCCCCGCATTGGGCTCTCTGCTTTCTGCTTCCTCCTCTCTCTCTCTGCCTGCCTCTGTGCCTACTTGTGATCTCTCTGTCAAATAAATAAATAAAATCTTAAAAAAAAAAAAAAAGAGAGAGAGAGAGAGAATTAGTGGTTCAGTCGGTTAAGCGTTTGGCTCTTCATTCTGGCTCTGGTCGTGATGTCAGGGTCATGAGATCGAGGCCCAGATCGGGCTCTCTGCTCAGCAGGGAGTCTGCTTGAGACTCTCCCTCCCTCCCTCTGCCCCTGCCCCTCCCTCCCTGTGTGTGCACAAGTTCTCGTTCTCTCTGCCTCTAAAATAAATAAATCTTTAGAAAAATAAAAAGAAAAAAAGAAAGATGTGAGTACCACTTTGGAGACCTGGGGAAGAGCAGAAGGTCTCAGGCGTGATGGGAGAGGGGCTGGCAGGCGTCTGGAGGAACAGCGGCTGACAACTTGCCACACTCGGCGAAGGACACCCATGTGAAACAAGGCACATGTCCTCCCCTGGGTGAACGGAAAACCAGCCGGACCATGTCCCCCAACATCGCCCACCAGTGACAAATGGGAGTGGCCCCAAGGGTCTCACGACGGTGAAGGAAGCTGCCCTCCGAGGCCCACTTTCTTCTCAGGCGAACTTCACGGAAGCTGCTGTGAAAAATTTGTCGTGTCTCATTCCACTCACGGGATGTCCTGGGAGGACAGAGCCACTGGCGTGGGGTGGGTGTGGGGGGGCATGGGGGCGGGCGTGAGTGCCGCGGACAGGGTCCCCCATGGCATCTGAAGGGGTTCTTCGGGGGGCGTGCTAGTGCACTCACACAAATCCGCACGCATGTTAAAACCCACAACAACTGCACCCAAACAGCCACATGGCCTGTGCGAGAATTTGAAAAACAAAACATATAAACTTAACAACAAAATTTTCATAACAACCCAGGCTCAGAGAAGAGACGCCCCTGGGACCCAGATCAAGAAAAAGTGGGCGGTCCTCCTGGTCAGTATTTCGTCCTAGGAAACATCATTTACACACACAGGGGACTGCGCAGGTCCAGAAGCCTGGCCTCCGCACCCACGGAGTCAGGTTGCTGCATCCCAGAGCACAGAGCAGAGCACAGAGCAGCTCCCAGAGCACAGAGGCCCAGACACACAGCCACACGCATGCAAACACACTCACACATGCATACACTCGCATGCATACACATTCACATGTATACTCACAAGTGCACATGTACACGCACGTGTGCACACACGCATAGTCATGCATGCGCACACAGTCTCATTTGCTGGGACGTCACTTTTGTGACGTGGCTGCAGAGGGCTTTCCCTGGGGTGAGGGGAATGAGGGGGAGCTTGGCTGGGTTGGGGGGAAAAATGGAATCTCTAAGCACAACCCAGTGCCTCGCCCACAAAGCCACCCCCAGCCCCCGCAGCCACAGGCTCTCTGCACGCCTGTTTCCTCAGCTCCAAAACTGGGAACAGAAAGTCAAGACAGAAAGAGGAGGTGTCCAGGCCGCAGCACCCAGAGGACGAGTATCAAGCCTCGGTGCCTGTCCTCACTGCGCTGTGCACCCTCACGCCCCCCAGGGGCAGCTAGACATGACTCGCAGGAGCCTGGTCCCCACCCCTTCGCGTGCGTGTCTGCACAGAGCTGCGGGTCTGGCACGGAGAAGAGGTCTGCGTTCCAGTTCCCTGGGAGTGGTTTCTCCCCTAGCGGTCTGCAGATGAGGAAGCATCTCGCAGAGGACCATGTCCAGGGTCAGTGGGGGTGAGGCTCCCTGGATGTCGCCCCCCCCTGTGCTGCCTGGGGCTCCCTAAAGAATGAAGCTTATCCCAGGGGCGGCCACATAGACACAGCCCGAGCAGGGGTGAGTGGCAGGCAGATGGAGGCCCGCCCCAAATGTATGCCACGTTGGGTGACACTGGCGCAGCACCACCACCCCGCGCACACTCCCCCAAGCACGCCTTCCCAGCGCTGACCTTGCTCCTCCCTGGAGGCCTTGGCCTCGCCCGTGAAAGAAGAGTCCAGATGGGCTGACATCCCGGGAACACAAACCTTCCTTCCTCTGAAACTTGGAATATTTGAGATTCCACAGGATGCCCCAATGAACTTTTCCAGAAATATTTCCTGAGCAGCAAATTCTTCACCCTCCTTTGAAATGCGTCTTCCTTCTGCCCTGCTTTTCTGCTGCCCTTTGCCAATTCCATGGCCCAGAAACCTCTCCGGTTCACAGGGAGGCCTGCATGCTTTTCAACTGCCTTTACTGGAGGGCCCTCGATGAAAGGCAGAGTTTTCAACCTCTGTCAGTCCCGGGGCCTCTATGGAAATGGATTCTGAAGGTGTTACCCACAAAGCACCTCCCACTAGAAGCCCTCCTGATTACCACCCAACCCTGGGGCAGAGACCTGGCTAGAGACCTGAATTGCCCTCTCCCTTCTCCTCCTCTTGGACAGCTCCTATTCATCCCTCAATACACAGCTGTGTTCTCACGGCTACCAGGCAGACTTCTCCCAGGCAGGCCTGTCTTTGGTGCCTCCTCTGGGCTCCCCCAGCCTCTCTTCTCCCCTCTGTCACAGCAGAAACCACCCAGAAACACCATCCAACAAACTGGGGTCAGTCAATACAGTTCAAAACCCTGCTTCTCTTTTACTGGGTGACCTTAGGGAGGTTCCTTAACCTCTCTGAGTTCAGTTTCCTTGTCTATAAAACAAGACGCTAACATAGCCTCTAAGGATGTCTCAGGTGTTCAATAAGGTTATCTTTACAAGCTTCCTGGCACTGTAGAAGGACGCTGTCGCTGACCATTGTCACGGCTGCTGTGTTGGCCATGGACGTGTGGCCTTCTCTCGGCTCCCCGGCTTCCCCGCTGCACCCAGTGCTCCTGGGGTCAGGAACCGAGTGTGGCCTGTGGGGCTATTTGCATCTGCTGAGCAGAGCGCAACTGTGCTGCCCAGAGACAAGTCTAGGACACGGGGAGGATTGCTGGAAGGAAGAGCAGCTTGGACTTGGCGGGGAAACAGGGCTCCTGTCCACGTGGCTACCCTGTTCCTTCCAGAGCATTCCTTTTCACAGTGGAAAGTCAGCCCTGGCAACCTCCCCTGCCGGAGGCGGAGGCACAAACACCGGCCAGGAGAGGGCTCCTCCAGATGGGCTGGGGAACATCTCAACTGCATCCCGGCCCAGCGTGCTCTCCAGCCCACTGCAGCCGCCCAGACCCCAGCACGCAGGATGGGACTGCTCAGTGTGGGAGGCCAGGTGCGCGCCGGGGACACAGCCAAGCAGGCTCTATGGGGGGGACCCAGACCGGACACTTCCTCTCCTGAAAGTCAAAACGAGGTTGAAGACCTCTTTAACCCTTGCTAAAGGGATTGAAGACCCAGCCCCTGCCGTCCAGCTGGAATACCACCCACATCCTGCCTGTGATCCCATCGCTAAGATGGGAGCCGACGGGGCACAGGGGGCCCCCAGAGGGGTCCATCCTCCTCACCTGCACACCAGGGGCTGCCCTACCCCCAGCCTGCCACCCCACCCAGCCCTTTGTGTTGAAGGCAGGGTATCATACGGCAAGGAGCCTGTCTATGAATGCACATGGTCCTTCCGTTCACTCTTTCTGGGCCTCAATTTCCTCATCTGCACAATGGGGAAATGAACATTACCCACCTCGCAGGGATGGTGTGTTGATTATCTCTGGGAGCAAAGAAGTCTTAATTAACTGTGCGTTTTTGCCCTGTCCGAGATCTGTTTCAGCCAAGCCGGAGACCAAGGAATCAGGCAGAGGAGAATGGAAATGCATTATTAGCTTGTTGGTTAAAAGAGAACAAAAGGTTGGATTCAGAAGAAGGTAGCTTGATTGTGCAGCAATAATCACTTCCTAACAGCAGGCCCTGGGCTTAGGCTGCTGCCCGGCCAGCAACAGCAGGGACCCCCAGCAAGCCTCCGCTAGGAGCTGTCCCCAAGCCTGGCAGCTGGGAGGAACCACCACCCTGCACACCTGGAGTGGCCAGAGGGTGCAGAAACTGCCTGGGTGTGAGGTGTGCTCCCTCGGGGAAGGATGCTGTCCTCTGGAGGGGGCCCAGCGAGGCTGGAGGCCAGAGCCCAAGAGGATCCAGGAAAAGTCCCTCCTTAGAATCCTGGGTGTGGGAAGCTGCATTCTGCCACTCTTGTCCCGTCCATATATTCACACACACGGACAGGGTGTAGACAGAGCCAGGTGGGGACTTGGGGCACAGTGACGGCTAGCCGTCATAGCACTGGCCACTGGTAATTTGTCAAGCCTAAGTGCATGTGTGCCAGGCATGGGGCTGGAAGCTGGAGACACAGCGGTCCTGCCACCTGGGCCTCCAGCCCCTGTGCTCCCAGCTGCAGGTATCCGGTGAGCCAGTAGCTTTCTACACCCCAGTTCCCTGCAGGGTCCTTGAAGGGACGCTGTGAGATAGTGCACAGCCCCATGAGCATCCCTTCTTTTTCGCCTACCTCGTCCAGTCCCCGGTCCCAGAGAATGGTGGGTGTTTGCAGATGTCTTCGATCTAGAGGAAGCTCCCCTCCACTCCTAGTCCGCTGAGAGTTTTTACCAAAAATAGGAACTGGTTTTGTAAAAGGTTTTTTAGCTTCTATTGAGATGATCCTGTGTTTTTTTTTTTTTTTTTTTCATGTTTTGCTTGTTAATGTGGTAAATTACTCTGATTGCTTTTTAAATGTTAAACCGACCTTGCATACCTGGCATAAATTTGCTTCGGTTGTATTAACCTATTTACATACTATGGGATTCAATTTGCAAAATTTTGATTAAAGATTGACACCTACATTTATAATAGAGATTAGCTTCCAGTCGTCTTCTTCAGACGTGAGGTCGGCTGGGACCCCGGATCCTCCTGTTTCTGCTTTGGCGTACTCCGTGTGCTGTGCTGTGTGTGTCTTCAGAGTCACAGTGCAGCTGCTACAGCTCCAACTAGCAGATCTGCATTCCAACCAAGAGGAAGGGAACAGGAAAAATTTGAAGGGGCGAGCATCTGGGGTCTGCCTCCCCCCATCATCCCTTAAGGAACATTCCTAGAGAACCCCTGGACCATGTCCACCTCCCCCTCATTGGCCCATGCCCGCAGCTCCAGCTGACCCTGCTCTTCCCCCCAGCCTGTCTGCTGGGGTCACCCCAAGCCCACCCCTTCTCCAGCTCAGCTCCACACCTGACGCCTCACCTCCCCACCAGAGGAAGCCTGGCTTCTTCCCTAATCAAGGTTCCCCATCACTTCACACATGGGGAAACAGAGGCCTCCAAAGATGGGGGCCCACCCAGGGGCACTCACAAAGTTAGTGACCCAGCAGGGCAACCAGGCCAGCCAGAGCCCTTGTAGGCACATTCCATCTGGCTCTCTGAAGATGACATTTGGAGGGGATGATGGATGTCTCTAGGACCACCCAGAGAGTTGTCCCATGGCCAGTGTGCCAGGCGCCCTGAGCCCTCCGGAAATATGGTTATTGTCTTACTTATGGTGAACACTCTCTTTCCCTCCCCACACGTTTCTCTGACCCGACGCAGACCAGATGTGGCTCTGAGCCTCGGCTTCTGTGAAGGTTCCTTTTATCTTCCCAGAAAGCACTGTCTGCCCTGCTGGGCTCTGGGAGTGCAGCCAGGCCACCCACCTCCTCCTCACCTGGGGCACACTTGGACACAAAATGGGACCTGAGGGCAAATGACATGATAGCATGGGCAGGATCCACCCCACACCCCTTGTCAGGGTTGCAAAGAACCAAAGGAAGCCTTTGATGCATCCGGGGCTGCCCTGTCTCCTGCCACCTCCTGCCCATTTGAGAGATGGGCAGCCTGAGGTCCCGGCTGGTGTGGCCACAGGGGCCTGACTATGAAGCCAGCTATGAGAAGGGCCACCTGCCCCTGGTGGTGCTCTCCTGGGCCTGGCTGTCCCTCCAGAGCCCTCACTCCCCCAGCCATCTCCCCTCCTGGGTTAGGGCCCCCCAGTAGGCCCTCTGCCCCCTGCTGCCCTTACATGTGACTGAAGCCAGGTTGGCAGAATCAGAGCCCTTGCAAACGCCAGCCGGTGCAGAGAAAGGGTGCTTTCAAGGCAGAAAGTTTCCTGAATACGACTCAGTTCTTGGAAGTCACTTTTTCCTTCTCAGTCTGAGGAGAGGAAAGCAGCTCCCTGGGGGCCTGCTCTCCCTTGCTTCCTGCCAGAAGCCTGTGCCTCGTGGAAACCCAGAGAGCACAGGCTGCCTCCCAGGCCAGGCCTGCTGCTGACGTGGCCTTGAGCCTGGGCCACCATGAGAGAACTCGGGAATCTTGCAAGAAGCCCGTGCTGGGAAGGGGCCGTTTAGGCCCAACTGCCTAGTCCCTTGCGGCTGGCCTCCAATAGGTCATCTTGGGGAGCTTTCTGGGCGGGGGGCTGCCCTGCCCCTACTCTCATTTGGCCCTTCAGCCCACAGATTTCCACCCCAGAGCTCCCCAACAGCCCTGCCAGCCCCTCCTTCCTTCCCTGCAAAGCCCAGAGGAACTGCCTTGGGCACCCACCTGGTACAGGTCAGAGCAGAAAAGTCTGAACCCAGTTACCCAGGAGTGCGTGGCTCAGCCCACAGCCTATACTCCTGTGCAGGCTGCTCCCTCCTGTAGTGGAAGACAGGCTCAGCGAAGGGGCACGGCCCAGCAGACTGTCCATATCAGGGGACTCAGGGCACCTGGCCCATGTACAGGTCTCACGTGGGGACTCAGAGGCCCAGGCTCTGCACACAGAGGGTTGGTGACGGGGCTGGGACATGCCTGCCACTGCCTCTAGAGTAGGAGACCCCGCATTGCCCTTCCACATGGGGAAAGAGCCGTACCAGGCTCTGGATTCAACACGCTACAATCCCCACTGGAGAGAAATGAGTTTTGAAATAAATTTCTGGGTGGAATCAGAGCTCCGGGAAACCTTCAAAAACTTCCCGGGTCTGCTGGAGGCTTCTGTCCTGTCTACCCTGTCCAACGGCTTCCTTCTCCCTTTGTCCTGAAAACCTGAAATAATTCAGGGGCTCCAGATTCAGCACCAATGCTGCCCCACGGACGGCTGCCTGGTGATTGTGACCGATCACTGAGGGCATGGCGCTTTGTCTTGTCTTTGTCTTGAAGTGGGGGTGGCACCTGCATGGAGAAGAGGCTCGATCTGCATGCCAGTCCCTCGCTCAGGGTTTAAAGATTTTTTTTTAAATTTCTTTGTTTGACAGACAGAGATCACAAGCAGGCAGAGAGGCAGGCAGAGAGAGAAGAGGAAGCAGGCTTCCTGCTGAGCAGAGAGCCCGATGCGGGGCTCAATCCCAGGATCCCGAGATCATGACCCAAGCAGAAGGCAGAGGCTTAACCACTGAGCCACCCAGGTGCCCTCGCCCAGGGTTTAAACTCAGCTCTGAAGAGACGCCCAGGGTTTAAACTCAGCTCTGAAGAGAGCAGACTCCAGAAATGGTGTGCGGGTAGTGCTGGTTACACTGTTACAAGGTTACAATGTCGCAAATGCCCTTCAGGACCTCCAGGCAGGATCACACAGCCAGGGAGCACGGAGCACGTGGGATGTCTGTGGGTTCAACAAGCCTCTTGTAGGAAGAAAGGATGGACTCAATGGGGCAGCTGGGACACTGTGGGGCAGACTCACACTCAGCAGCGGGGTGGGGACCCCCGCCCTGTGTGCGGGTTTTTGCTTCCCCCCCACCCAAGGCCGGCCACAGCCCCCAGGAGAGAGCAGGGTGAGGCCCGGGCCTCGCACCTCCTGCAGGGGGCAGAGGGATGGGGGGGGGGAATCCCAGCCCCGCACATGATGGCCAGTCACACAGCTTAACTCAGCACCACTGCGCAGGGTGACCCAGTAACCTGTCCCTTGGGAAACAGACAGACACATAGGTACACACATGTGAGGATAAAGAGAATCCTGCACAGAAGTATGTAAGCATGTGTGTATGTGTGTTTTTCTATAAAGGTAAAGTAGATATACACATCTATGCAATGCTTGATACAAGCCTACATGCATGTGTGTGTATGCATGTACACGTATGTTTATGTAAAGACATTAATTAATTTAATAAAAAATATTTTATAATTCCATAATATAAATTGTACTTACAATAAAAATATATTCGGTATTTGTGCATAAAGGACTATGATAACATAGTCTTTTCTATAAATCTGTACATTGATAGATTCACACGAATGTATGTCCAGACACATGCAGACAAGAACCGGTAAGAAACATACACATTGGAGACACAGCGTCCTGCCTCCCTGACGGACCCTCAACAAGGGGCCCCTGGGTATCTAAATGTCTTTTGATTCTTTATCTAGAAAGTAAAACAAGAACCCCCTCGAATTCTAGCAAAGGGCAGCACAAAACGTAGTTAAAAATGGCCCAATCCATCTCATCGTTTCCAATAAAACCTAAGTTTATGTGTAACGATCGTCATCAGAATTAATTTCCCACGTACTTCCATTGTTTCGATCCACTTGGTTCTAATGACAAACGTAGGGATAATTAAATCCAAAAGATGATGTAAAGTCTTCACATATAAAGAAGGATCGTAGAAATTTTCTTTTTTGATCTGTTTCAATTTACATGATTACGTTTGTAACAGAGCAACTTTGAAGATGGCGAGGCAGAACCGCACCGTTTCCAATTCAGCAACTGGGGTCTAGACATCACAGACTCAGGTGTGTACTTTCCTAGAGTGGATAATAATCAACCACATTTGTTTAAATGCCAACATTAAAAACTAAGCTTATTTGGCCATTCATCGCCATTTAAACTTGGGGTGACAGTGTGGAGACAGCCGTTCAACACTCACTTGGGGGACAGGCAAGAGGAAGAGAGGGAGCGCCCTGTCCCCAGACCAGCCTGGCCGCCCCCTCTGAAAACTCCCACCTGGCCCCAGGAGCCCCAGGCCGGGTGGCCTCCTTTGGGGAGGGCACGTGGAGATGGAAAGGGAAGTCAGACCCCATCTGGTCTGGGGGGACCCAGACCCTAGGGGACATGAAACCGGAAACCCTGCAGATACATGCCCCTTTCACTCCAGGCACATGGGGACAGCACTCTGCGCTCCTAGGAATGGGACGTCTGAGGTTCTAAAGGCCCTTTTTTGGAGATGAAGGAGCCCAGATCCCCCTTCACTTTCATCTCTGCCTGGAAACGACCTTCTCTCTGAGTGGCAGGGGAGGGTCCAGGCAGCAGTACACACAGCAGTCAATCGGGAGTGGGCTCTCAGGTGGCCCACCCAGACGGGGTTCCTGGCCTCTGTGGGAGGCTGGCACAGTCGGTGTTAAGGTCTCTTCTCATCTCCCCTGCCCCGCCCCGAGCCCCGGGCTGTTTTCCTGGAGTTTCTGTCTCGTTAAGAGTATCTTTTCTTCTGTATGATTATTGATGGTTTGCTCCTGTCCCTTATAGTAACAACCAAACCCAGAGCCAGGGCCACCCACTACTGTACCTGCACACCCTCCTCCCCTCCAGGGGGACAGTCCAAGAGTAAGCCGCCCACCCAGATGCCCAGGCCCATGCTCTTGTAAGCAGACATCCCAGGAAGGATCCCCACATGTACATGCATGTGGCAGGGGCAGTGGGGAGGGGCCCATCCTCCACCCACTGCCCTGGCCAGATCCTCAACATCCTTGTCCAAGACGAGGTCTCTGCGCCATGAGCTGGAGCTGTGGCCCACACCCCAGGGCCTCTGTATGGTCACTGCTGGCCAGTGTTCTACGGCGGGGATCACTCCTGACCTGCCTGGCCTCTTCAGGAGGGAGCGCTGTGCCCTGCCCGGGAATACTTCAGCGTTCCCCTAATGCATCTTTCTGATGGAGTTAGCCACATCCATGGAAAATGTAGGATGGACTGAGTATGTCCTCAGTATGTGTGACCACATTATCATCATGTCCCTCCCCCCTGAATATGCAACAGTCTTAAGGACCCAGAAACAGGCCACATTTCCTCTTTAGAGCTTCTGTATCCGACATGACACGGGGTCACAGTCGGCACTCAGCAAATGGTGGGTGGATGGATAAACGGAAGCATGGATAAACACATGGGTGGGCGGGTGGACGTGGGGCAGGTGGGGGATGGGTGGGCGGGTGGACGAGGGATGGGTGGGGGATGGGTGGGCGGGTGGACGAGGGATGGGTGGCTGCAGGAAAGGGAGGAAGACAGGACGGGTGGTCGGATGGGTGAGCCATGGAGCAAGCCGGCAGTGAAGGCTGAGCACCCCTCAGGTAAAGATAAAGGAGAATGAGGGCAACAGTGCACACATCCTCTTCACAAGAACGAAGTCCATTTATTTGCTAACTGATGGGAAATAACAGGAGGTTTGATGTGTAAACAGACTCGTGGACCCCTTGGGTGCAGCCCACCCGACAAAAAAAGCCTGTGGGAGCCGCGTGTCTGGCTTCGGTCCCTCCAGACCCCAGGATGTGCCGGGATGGAGACCCCTGGAGGCCATCGGTCCTTGGGGAATGGATTCTGAGGGCCACTGTGCTCCCCCACTCTGAGGAGGCACGCTCCATCCTTCCAGGACCAACCCACCCTGCTCCCTTATTCTGATGGCTGTCCTGGAGGGTCTTCATGATGCTCTCCGAAATGGTCTTTCACCTGCATTGCCAGTGAGCACCTGTGGGCATCCCACCTTGACCCGGACACGGGGAGCCTCCATTCTCCGTTCTACGCCCCCAGGTTCCCCTGGTGTCTCTGTGGGGCTCCAGACGGAAACATTGCAGGGCCTAGCGGTGTCCTCCAAGACATGTCCCACGCCCCCTCCACCACCACCACCGCAGGGATGGCAGGGGCCTGCGGACGTCCCTGGAGGTCAGAGGTGAGTGTGAAGCCAGAGGTCTGGTTCTGGCCCCAGTTGTGCGGCTAAGTTCCTGCACTTAGCTTTGGGCTGTCCCTTCTTCCGCAAGATGGGGGTACTGACGCCATGTCAGGGGTTCACGGTGACATGTCAGGGCCTCAATCAAAGTAGAACAAAGTGTTCACCAGAGCAACAGCGCTCCTTCCAGAAGCTCAGAGCTTGTCCTGAGGTGTGTGCTCCCAACCTCTAAGACCTTGACCTCCAGAATGGAAGGACTGCCCCAGGTCCAAAACCTGACCAGCCCGTCCCCAAGTCTCAAAGTTCCGCCTGCCAGGTCCCACCCAGTGTCTGCAGCTGACCCTTCGAAGAGAGGCAGGGGTCCAGGGTCAGAGCCAGTGCCCTCCAACCAGTCCCAAACAGGCCCCAGGGAGGGGTTCAGCTCCCCTCCCCCACAGCCCGTGTCAGCAGATACTGAGACTTTTATCGGGGGCCAGAGAGAGACTTCTAGCAGCATCTTGGTGCAGAGTGACCCCACAGGGTAAATGGGGCCAACCAGGGGCTGTACTTCCAATTTGAGCAACTCCCTGCATTCAAGTCAGATGAAAGCCTTCTTGCGCATCCAAATCCTTGAGGGAAATGACCATGCTGAGGGAGGGCTGTTAAGATCCTGTTAAGACCCGGCTTCCCCATGGAGGGTGCTGCCTCCCAGTCGGGAGCTCCAATGTTGGGCACACACCCCTCATGTACTCATCTCTCTGAGCCCGGGATTCTGCACCCGTGAGAGGGGATCAGACACACCGCCATAGGGGAGACCCTGGGTGTCCTGACCAGAGCTCCCCTCCCCAGCAGCAGGGGGGCTGGCTGACTCACAAGTTCCCCTTCAGAGGAAAACTGCCTTCTGTCAGCGCCTCCTCTGAGGGCCGCCCCCACCCCAAGCCGGAGCACATGCAGGCATGCGCAGATGGCTCCTTTCACGATCCAGAGACCCTGGGTGGGGGGCGGGGACCAGGCAACCTCCAACAGAGACCCTGCCTCATCCTGAGAGCATCCCCAGCAAATCCCGAAGCCACAATCCTTGCCTCAGGCTCTGCTTCTAGGGGACCTGGGTGCAGAAAGAGCCAACCCCTGTCCAGGGTCTCCCCCATGCCTTCTGCCACAGCCGGCCCAGATGCTGCAGCCCTCAGTCGTCCTTTCTCTCGGGAGGGGCCTGGGGGCACCTGCCTTTGCCCCTGCTCTTTCATGGGGGAGGGCACCTCAGCATCATGCAGAAACCCAGCTCCAATGGCTAGAGTGGGATTGAAGATCCTATTGTGTTTTCAGGTTACTCGAGAGCTGCAATTACAGAATCTCAAATTTATCTGTGCTGTTTTCTGATTTCCATGGAAACGCCACAGGCTCTCTGTCATCAGCTGTGGGAGGAGTGGCTGGCTGGGTGCCCCCAGGCCCTGCCCCTGCCAGCCCTTTGGGGGAGCGTGGTGCAAGAAGAGGCCAGGCAGGGAAAGGGGTGGAAAGCAGGTGTCACCCAAGGACACCCCTGCTTTACAGGCGAACACTCTGAGGCTCGGGGAGGGGAACAGACTTGTCCCCGAGCGCAGAGTCTCAGGACCCACTGGGAACGAGACCCTGAGGACACGTCGTCAGATGCGTGCAGCCATCACCTCATGTTAGGGCCGATGTCCCCGTGTCCTCATTGCAGCAACCACACGGCCACAGTAGGGTCAGCCGGGCCCTGGTGGCTGTGATCACACACTTGAGGGACAGGCTCCGTGAGCAGCTGCCTGCACATGGAGGTAGCTCGGAGAGGCCCTCAGCTTGGTCAGGCTTCCCCTCGGGCTGGGGAGTCGAGTGAGATGCGGCCAGGAGTTCCTGTCCATCCCACAAGGCCAACAACGACCAGCTGGCTAGGGATGGCACAACTGCTGGGACTGTCCCCTGCCTGCCTCTCACAGCCCCAGTTCTCGCCCCAGGGCTGCCTTGGAGTCCCGTGTGGATGCCCCCGACTCCCGAGAGCGCGCTGGGCCCAGCGTTTTCGGGACTAGACCTCCACCTCCTGGAGGATCCAAACTGGGGGCCAACGGTGCAGACCGTGGACATGCGGGCTCGTTCTCGGGCCCTCAGGGCCTGCGAGCTTCTGTTCACTGACCAACAGCCCTGCTTCAGGTTCTGAGTGGAGTGGACAAGGGCAGGACCCCAGACCCCCAGGCAGGGGGCACCTCACCCCCCAAGTTAACTCTTCCTGGATGTTGTAACAGACACGAACTTTAGTTTAGCCAAAAGAGAAAGGAGAGAGAGAGAGAGAAGGGAAGGAGGAAGGAGATGGTGTCACAGAACCCACAGCCAAGCATGGCTAGGGAGCTCAGGGACCTTCTAGAACCAGGCAGTGTAGGAGCCTATGGGACTCTGTTTATCACTTATGCTTCTCTCAGGGATTTGGCCTGGTCCATTCTAGGTGGAATCACAGGACAGAGTAAATCCCCACCCACGTGACCCCAGGGTTTCTGTCCGGCCAGGCCGGGTCCCTCTGTTGTGACTGTGTGGGCGAGGCATGCGGTGGAGAGACTGCCACTAGGTCCCGGAGCAGGCGGTGCCCCTGGGACAGCACGGGGTGGAGGGGAGTGGAGGGCAGGGCCCCCCACAGGCCCAGGCCAGGCTGGGGGAGTCGGCATGGCCACAGGTGTCTATAGCGAAGTGGGTTCCAATGGGGAAGCTTTCTCTGGCCGGTCTCAAGGGAAGGCTGGCCACGCTGTACTGGGGGGCTCCACGGAGGCAGCCCTGGCCCACCAGCTGCAGCCAGGCCCTCGGTGAGCCCAGACGGAGGGCAGGCTGCCTGGCTGACCAGGCAGCACTTCTCTTGTGGAGCAAGATGGAGCTTGAGCTGTGGTTTTTATTCCTGCCAAGAAACGGCTCCTAGTCCTCCACGCTGGGCCTCCGCGGAGCCTGGCGGGGGGGCGGGCGCCAAACAGGCGAGGATACACAGAGGAAGTGCACACGCAGCACTTGGCCGGCCCACAGGGACCCCCGGGCTGAGGGAGGGACCCCAGGATGGAGCAGAGCCAGCCCTGAGGTTACATCGGGTGAGTCGGCGTGGAGTCTGGAGCCGTGCCCTGGCCGAGCCCCGGCTGGCTCCGGAGAACCGTCCTGACTCCCTTCCAGCCTGGGCAGCGGGGCTGCGGGCTCTGTAGCCAGCACCAAGGTCTGGTGATTCCACAGGCTGGTTAGGAAACCGGGTGTTCCAGGCAATGCTCTCTGGGGTCCCTGAGGGTTTGTTTCACCACTTGGCTGGAGGGACCTCTTTGCACTGAGCTCTCAGCAGGGTCCAGCATCAGGGGTGCCCCTCCTGGAGCTGTGGGACACCCCCCCATGGCTCCAGATCTCAGGGAGGCCCTAGGACATCGCGGGGACCCCATATCTTCATCTGGGACCCATGAGAGCAGGGAGAGCCCTTTCTCCTTCCCATTCCATGTGCACTCCAGCGAGATAGCCCAGATCCAGCGCTGGGCTGCCATTCACTGTGTGGCCTTGGGCATGTGTCTCAGCCTCTCTGGGTCTCTGATTCCTCCTCAGTGTAAAGACTGCAGGTGAGGACACCCTCTCTTGGGGGTTGTGTGAGGATGACAGGCAACCCAAAGCAGGGGACCGGGTACATGTTTCCTGCCTCTCTGACCCCGTGACTTCAGCCCTCCCTCCACTGCCTCTCCAGGGCCACAAAGAAAGCCCAGGAGGGTTTCTGTCCACCACCCCTTTTACAGGTGAGAAAGCGCCAACCAGTGCTCCACCCAGGAGAGCAGCCCACGACCCACATGTACAGGGCGGACGAGTGCAGGTAGCAGAGGTCGCTCCGGGGGGCATGCTCTCTGCTCCTCTCCAGGGCCCCGCACATCCCTTCTCCTCATGGACCTTCCTGTGGACCACAAACTCTGCCCCTCTTGGCTTGGATCTCCACCTGAGTGAGTCTGGTGCTTTGGGCCGCTCCCTGGTTCAGGTCCTCAGGCTGGGTCCCTTCGGACACAGCTGGGGCAGAAGCACTCCCTTCCAGGGGCTGTGGGCTGGCAGGTCTCACATTGTGATTTATAGTATGAAATATATATTTGGTCTTCATCCATCCTGGCACAAAGGCCCCCAAACTCTTGGGATCTCTCAAGTTCTGACAGTGACAAAAGTGTCTTGTTGTGTGAATGAGGTGACCTTTGAAAATTCCCCTGAGGTCCCACGGGGCTGGTTGCCAGGGAAACCAATCACGAGATTGGAGGGGGGTCCAACTCTCAGTATCCCCCTCAAGCCTCAAGGGCACAGGGGCTGGAGACTGAGGCCCAGGAGCAAGGCCGAGGATTGGATTAGTCAGGCTCGTGGGCACGTGGGCGAGCATCAGGGCCAGTGACCGCGGGTGTGCAGGGGCGGGAGGGCGCTTACATGGGGAGCCTCTCTCCCATCTGGGGGCTCTGAGCGATGTCCTCTTATCACAAATCAGTGACCCCCGCACACGACACACTGGTCCAGGCTCCACAAGGTCCTCTAGCCAATGGTCAAACCTGAGGAGGGGGCTGTGGGACCCCTGGATCCACAGGCAGGCGGTCAGAGTGCGGGTGACTGTGGGGTCTGAAGTGGGGAGGGTGGCCTCGTGGGACTGAGCCCTTCCCTGTGGGGCCTGACGGCACCTCCAGGAGGAGTGGGTTGGGACTAAGTTCGACTGGGGGCGATCTCAGCCAGGGTCCATGGAGAACTGAGCTAATTGCTCGGTAGTACAGGAAACAAAACCTCCACTGGTCAGCCTGGGAGGTGGGTGGAGTGGTCGCTCATGTCAACTTATGGAAGGGATCGGGGCGGCGGGGGGGGGGACAGCCTGCAGCCTGGGGCGGGGGGACATAGCCACGGCATCTGGGACCCAGGTCAAGCCGCACCACTGCTGATGGCTGAGGAAGCAGAGACCCAGCAGAAGCTGGTCACCAGGACCCATACAGGCCTGGGAGCACGTGTCTGCAAGGATGAGGACCAAAAGGCGTGTGCCCACCCACACTGGGGCACACATACCAGCAGCCCCGATGCCCCTGTCCTTCCTCGAGCATGGGCAGGACCTGCTCCTCACGTATCACCAATGGGGTCCATGGGGGGATGGGTGCCGCTCCCACAGTCACGGGGCACGGCACTGAAAGAGGTCAAGCCGGGCTCTCTGCCTTGCTGGCTCTCAAGAAGCAAGTGGCCCCATCCGGAACTTGCCTCCTCGAGCCAAGCAAGGGCAGCCTCTGGCCAACAGCCGGCAAAGAATGGGGTGCTGTCAATAACCTCAGGCTTTAACACACAGATTCTTCCCCAGCCAAGACTGAGCAGACTTGTGTGCAGCCTGGTGTGGTCCCGAGTGGACGACTCCTGCCACAGCTGACCCGGGGCTCCTGGGAGGGGACACATAAGTCCTGCTCTAGGCTGTTTGGTTCATGGCTCCCAGCCGTAGATAAAAGACAGACAGAGGGGTCCTTATTGTCCACCTGACCCATCTGTGGGAAACACGCAGGCGTGGTCAACCAGCGCCACAGAGAGAAGTCAGGCATGTGCCCCAAAGTCATGAGGACCCTCCAGGGATACACTCAGGACTCAGGGAGTGTGTTATAAAAACACGCCCGTTAGACTTTGTGGCCAACAGACAGGACTCTGAATTTTCAAGGTTGAACCATTTTGGAGAAGACCATGGCAGACTTATCAGAACAGCCGGATTCTCTCTCTGAAGACAGCATCAAGAACCCCTCTGTGGACACAGTCAGTGCTGTGCAAAGACCCAGTGGTGTTTCCCTCTAGGAGAGGTGGGAAACCCGGATGTCCGGCCTGGGGCTGTCCCACTGGCACCCAGAACCTGGGCAGGGGGCCTAACCCATGTGGCCTTCTGAAGCCCAGGATGGGGGAGAGCTTTGCCTGCAATCACATTGCAAGTTGGAAGCACGAAAGGGAGGAGACTCCAAGTCTCCATAGCCGGGTTTCACAAGGCCTATAGCTCCGCCCAAACACCTCCATTCCCAGACACAGACTCTAAATCAAGAGGCATTCTGGAGTTCATACCCCCAAAAAATATCAGCAGGGAAAACCATCACCCAGCATCCCTGCCAGATAATCCTGCAGCTTCCACTTACACACCCCTGGCGACAGGATGCTCACTACCCAAAGGCAGTGTGTTCTACTTCTCATCAGTAGATAGCCCAAAATTGTTTTATGGACTGGGCAGAAATCTGCCCCCATTCGCGTTCCTGAATTCCGTGAAGTCTCACAGTGGAGGGTGGCACAGAACACGCCATTTTGTCCTCCACTTGAGGCCCCTGGGATGGCCACTTCTCCCCAAGCTGAGCTCCTCCACCTAGACCCAGCCACTCCTCCTCAGCACAGCTGCCTCCCCAGCCCCTCCCCAGCCCTCAGAATGCCCCCGAGCTGCCATGAAGGGTCAGGTCAGCAAGGGAGCAAAGAAGGAGCACCTTCCAGAGGGCTGGATTCCTCTGGGTTTGGAGACGTAGGAACTTGCCAAGCAGAGGGAGGAGCTTTTCCAGGCAGAGAGAAGAGCATGTGAAAAGGCGTGGAAATGCAGCATTTCCCTCCCCAACCCACACCACTGGACACGTCAATCGCAGCTGCTGAGCTTGACGGTTCCGCCTCAGGGGTTCTGTGAGCAGGCCCGCAGAAGCCCCATAATCTGCATTTCCGAGACTCCCAGGCCAGGCCCACACTGTGTGTCAGATCACACTTGGAGCAGCAAAGAAAGGACTGCAGCTCTCTGCATGTGTGGCCATGTAAATTTGAATCATAATTACTGAAGCTAGAGGGGCCGTTCCTCAGTTACAATGGCCACATTTCCAGTGGCTGGTGACCAGGCCGGCACACTGGACAGTATAGCTTGTGGGTATCCCCACCGTTGCAGAAGCTCACAGAGGGCCAACTCTACCAACAACAACTAGAAACCTGGTGCAAACAGATGTCTGAAGGCATCAGACAATGATCAGAATCAGGTGTGATGAGGGGAGGGGTATATCCCTGACAGAAGGGGTGCACATGGAGTGATGTACATTAAAGACACTATCTGGACCACGCAGCGCATGGGGGCAGAGATCAGGCAGAAAGCTGTGGTCTTACCACCCCAAGGAGTACATGCATGGGGTTTAGGGCTGCCAAAATAACTGGAAATTGAGGGGAAATCACCCCACAATCTGCATATGAACTCCCCTGAAACCCTGGCGGGAGCAGGCCAGAAGACCAAGAGGATCTGGATGGGAACTGGACATGCAGCTGAGCAAGGCTCATGCGTGCCTGCATGTCACGGGGGACACTGTGTGGGATTCAAGTCCTACAACTTCCCCCCTGAAATCCCAGAAAGGCCCATCTTAGCAGGAAGGCCTGTCCCAGGACTGGAAGGTGGGCAAACCAGAAACAGATTGGCCTTAACAAAGCCTGATGCCCAGCCTCCACCAAGTCAAAGAGATTCACTGACAAATTAAACAGGCACTAAAACAAAACTCAGTACTCTTTGTAGGAAGACAACAGAGTTCAGGATCCTAGGACACATCACCCACAATATCCATTATACAATAATAGCAAAAAAAAATTCTCGTCATATGAGAAATAGGAAAATGTGACTCAAGGTCAAGAGAAAAAACAGTCAATAAAAACAGACCCGGAGATGGCCCAAATGTTGGGACTGGCCAGAAAGGACTTTAACCCTGATGGACAGAGGCTAAAGAAATGGGAAGTTTCAGAAGTTCAGAGTTGTTTTTTTAAAACAAACAAACAAACAAAACAAAAACTACGATATCTGAAATTTTGAAAAAATATATATCATTGAATGGGGTTAACAGTATATTGGATGCAACACAAGAAAGGACCAACAACTTAGAGACCAGTTAAGATAGAAGTTATCCAAACTGAGACACGTGTTAGAAAAAGGTTAAAAAGTAAACAGACTCAGTGACCAGGAGAGGTGGTGTCAAATGGCCGGAAATACACACACTGGAATTCTAGCATCAGACACTGAGAGGAACAGAAAGAGCTGTACGGAATATTGGCTGACTTCCCCGCCCCCCCCAAACTTGATAAAAAACAGCAACCCAGGGATTTAGAAAGCAAACCCATGCAAGATAAATAAAAGAAAATCACATCTCATGCACGTTACACATAACAGCTGAGAACCACAGATAGGAAAAAAATTCTAAAAATTAGCCACAGATGGAGCATTTCTGCATACAGGGGTACAACAATGAAAACCACAGTTAACCTCTTACCAGAAACCTGGGCCAGAAAAAGATGGAATGACATCTTCAAAGAGCTAAAAGAAAAACACTGTCAAGCCAGAATGTTATATGCAACTATAAAATACCTTTCAAGGGACGCCTGGGTAGCTCAGTTGTTAAGTGTCTGCCTTTAGCTCAGGTCATGATCCCAGGGTTCTGGGATGGAGCCCCACATCAGACTCCCTGTTCATCAGCTCCCTCTCCTTCTGCTGCTCTGCTGCTCGTGCTCTATCACTTTCTCTGCCAAATAAATAAAATCTTTAAAAAAAATACTTTTCAAAAATGAGAACCAAAAAAAAATGTCATTTTTCAGGCAAACTAAAGATAGATGATTAGATAACCAGCAGACTCTTGCTGCAAGAAATGCTAAAGGAAGATCGTCAGGCTGCAAGGAAGTGATACCAGATGGAAATTGGTATGGACAGGAAGGAATGTGAAATACAAGAAATAGTAAATATGTGGGTAAATATAAAATTTTTTCCTTTTAATGTTTAAAAGTTAATGGACTGTCTCAGGCAACAGCAACAACACTGTGCTCCTAGGTTTACAACATGAGAAATAAAATGCCTGATAACAACAGCACAAAGAACAGGAGGCATGTAAATGGCATGACGTCACTGGGGAGGCTTCTGCCTATTCTGGAAGTGGCTTTAATATTGATCAAAGGTAGACAATGACATGTGAAGGACATGAACTGTAAATCCCGACCAGCCATTAGAAATGCAATGTAAGGGGCGGTAGAGTGCATGCCAGTTTGTGACTCTTCGGGGGCCACCCTTGCCCTGCTCCCCCCAGCCCGGCCACCCAGGATGGCCTCTCTCTTCCTGGAATCCAGCCTGTCACTGCCAGGACACGGGGCCCTGCTCCAGCACTCCTGCCAGTCCAGCACCCCTTGGCCATTCTGGAAGGAACCACCTCCATTCCCAGTGCCAGCTCAGGGCATGGCCCACCAGAGGGGCTTTGTTAAGTGTTTGCTAAACACCTGGCCCAGGGAGATCTTTCCACTTCCACTCAGGGTGCGGCTCCTTCCCCCCACCCACAGTATTCTCCAGCTGTCCAGCAGCACCCCAGCCATACTGGCCTTCTAGTCCCCTATTCCCTGCACCATGTGGACAGCTCAAGGGGGAGACCACGGAATCACACAAGTTGGCAGATGCTCCCAAGGCCCTCACCTGGATAAATCATTGAGCAAGAGGGGGGCTGGAGGCCAGCCACAAAGGTTGCTGTGGCCTCTTTGGATTAAAAGTCCCTAGACTGCTAATTACCCAAGAAGCCCTGGAGGCCAGGTCCTCCGGGAGCAACAAAGGCCAGATGGATTACTGTGTGGTTTCAAGTAGCCTCCCAGTTGTGGCCCTGAGTGATTCACCTCCATTCATTAGAGGAGCCGCCAGGAAGGGCCCAAAGGTCTGGGGTTTGATGCGCCACCACGACTGACACACAGGAGCCAGGGGGCCAAGCTCCTGCCAGGAGCCTGGCCGGCAGAGCCCTCAACAGCTGCTCTCATGTCTTCCGCCGTTTCCAGACGTCTTGCAGACAAGGATGCTTCAGCACCGACACGGGGAGGCCAGCAGCACAAGCCCTAACTAGCAGATGAGATGCCAGTACCTGACCAGTTAGGCCCCCAGGTGCCCCCTCCAGTCAAGGACCTTGCTAAGGAAGAGCCTCCTGGAAGAAGCCAGAGCCAGGTTGGAACCCTGCTCCCGGTAGCTACTCACCATGACTTTGCGCAAGTCACCTGGCCTGAGGGACAGCCTGCTCACTGTGGCACTGGGTCACTGACACACCACAGGGTGGCAGGGTTTAAACACAACAGTGGTTATACTCTGTCATCAAGAGCAACAGGGCTGGAGGCACCAAGGGGGTACCCTCTGTGGGCCATCAGCCTCTCACCACCTTGGGCCTTGCCAAAGCTGTGTGTCCCCACTGGACCCAGGGCCATGAGGACGGTGTGCCAGGTCGTGCCAAACAACCATGAAAACCGTTTCGGGGGTTAGAGCCAGGTGACAAGAAGTCAACCAGGAGCTGGAAGACCCACCATTCACCTGACTTAAATATGTTTCTAATGAGCTGCCTCTCCCTGACCACAAAGCCCATGAGAACCCCCCCAGGGAGGTGCCTGCCCACTCTGAGCTCTCAGCCTCTCCAGGCTGGGCTGTCCCCCTGACACAGGGTCCTCCTGCGGGGGCCCTGGGTCAGTTTGCTGTGGCAGCTATGCCCCTGCATGGTGGCCCTCAGTGGGTAGTGGAAAATAGAAGCACAGTGTCACCTTCCAATCCCCTTTGAGGGGGTGACAGGTCTAACAGGGAGAGGTAAGTGGGGGTCACCTCAGAGGTGGGAGTGGACCCCTGCTGGCCAGGGGCACAGAGCAGGTAGAGGAGGGCAGACAGGCTAGAGGCCACTCCCCTGTCCATGCCCCCAGGACCCTCCCTCGGGGACTCTTTGTCACTCCCATCCTGTACACTCCAGCCACACAATCCTGTGGACATGTGTGCTGTGATGCCATAAGAGTGGAACACTAGATGTAACAGTGACCTCTGGGCAGGGACACGGTGCCGGTGGCCGTTAAGAAGGAGTACCTGCAACCAAGAAAGGTCCGGGTGACACGGCTTAGTGGGCCACTTCTGCTGCCCAGAGTGGCACGCAGGGAGTCTCTGAGGCAGGGCATGTCCTCCTGCAGCACAGCACCCAGCCTGGCAGGACCCTTGGCCACCCGCCTTGGGACAGGCATAACCCGGGGGCACCTAGGAGAGCTGAGGTCATCCAACACCCACCCCTGATCCTAGCCAAGATGCATGTTTTTCAGGGCAAAGCATCCACCTCAAGACTTTGTGGGGCCGCTTATTTCCCCAAGGGCCAGCCCACCCACTCCAAGACGAGCAGCTCCAGGGCTGGCGACAGGGACAGGCGCACAGCCTGCAGGTCCAGGCTGCTGTGGCCGCCATAGTAGCCCTCCCTCAGTTGGAAAGTGAAGTGGACACATGTGGGCTACCAGAGCCTGGCCAGCGGCAGCTGTGCGCCCTCAAAGACCAGTCCCAGGGCTCCCACTTCACCCCTTAGAAGGGGCTCCCCTTTTGAGAGGAGGGAATGGGAGGTTGCCCCAGGTCTGAGCCCAAGGCAGAGAGACCAGGGCTTGTCTTGCGGGGAATCGTCCCAGAGGCGTCAGGCAGCAAGTGCACAGGAGACCTCCACTCACCGGTGTCACGCCGATGAAGACCCCTGGTGGCCGTAGCTGAGGTCAGAGGCAGGGAGGCCACAGCCCCAGCATGGGCTAACCCAGCTCACGGCCACCATGAGAAGCTGGGGACTTTCTCCTTCTGCTCAGCCAGCCACAGTTGCCCACACCGGGCATCCCCCACAAACATGGCCAGAGGGGCCTCTGCATCAGGCCCCCCACCTCATGGCTCAGAGCAGCTCCATGTGCACCGGTCATGCCAATCGTAGCCCAAGGGGCACCACAGCAGCCACTGGCACCAGGACTTTCTGCCGGGAGCCTCCTGCAGGGAAGAGGCTGGGGGTGGGGAGGAACACGCCCACCACACTGGGCAAGGGAGGCAGGCACAGCCGCAGGCCCCACCTGGCTGCGGCTGGTCAGGCACTCATGTGCTGCACCGAGCGGAGGCGCCTCTCAAGGAAAGGGAAAAGTTCATTCTCATGGTCACGAGCAAAGCGAGAATACCCACACCGCGGAATACCGCACTGCAGAAGTCACCAGGGCATGGCATGCAGAAAAGGAAGGGCAGGACAATGCACATCGACATGACCTTTTATGTAAAACTGAAAAAATAATTTCGAACAGAAACATATAGGGGATTTTTTTTTTCTCCAGAACCAAAAGATCCGCTGACAGCACTTCTGGGGAGGTCTAGTAGAGAGGGACGGCAAGGGGGTTTTCGCTTTCTGTGATCTTTAGATTTTCTGGCCTTGTTGGGTATCACTTAGGATTTTCTTTCCTATCACCTAGTACGACCTAGCTGAAGACATGACAGGACCGGCTGTGCTCCTGGGGTGAGCTCGCTCTCAGCCACGAGTCTAGCGAGCCCGAGCCAAGCTCCCGAGAGAAGCTCCCGAGAGGGGCCAGATGGTCCAGGCACTTCCTCACTTTCGAGACAATGAGATGCTCCAAGTGCTCCTGTGCTCTTTCTGGAATAAAGATGCTAAGCACAGGTGTGACCTCGTTTACAACACAGCACCAGCACTGACTCAGGGGTGGATGCAGGAGGGACACCAGCTTCTGCAGCGTCTGGTGTGAGTGTAACTAACAGGCCACATTACAGGGGAATCCAGAGGAAGTCACCCGAACCTGCAGAGTCTGCAGTCCCCAAGGGAGCCAGGGTGTGCCCCTCGCACATGGCGGAAGCAGCTCACAGAACTGGCTTCTTCCTCTTGGGTGTCTGGGGCGGCCGCAGCTCTGCTGGCCCGTGGGCAAACGGGCAGCTGTCTGAAGGCAGAACACAGCCATCGGGGTGGTGACTGTAGAACCAGCACATGCGGGTCTTGAAAGCTTCCGAGCAGAGTCTTCGCTTTGCTTCCGAGTGCGGCTGCCTCTGTAGCTTCTTTTCTCTCCAGTCGCGAATGTGAACTCTCCCGTTCACAACTGTGTTTGGAACAAGGAGAAGACATGGCCCAGTCATTCTCCTCCAAGTCCACCAACTCACCAAGGCCTGGGGCTGCAGGCCCCCGACACCAGCCGTCCACGCCTGAAGGGTGAGCACCCGTGGAGGCCGAACCTGGAGCCTTGGCCTGGTGGGGCGGACATGGGGGTGGGAGGGAGGGCCCGAGGGAACAGGCAAGGAGCAAGCTGGGGGAGGCTGGGGGAGCCTGGAAGGACCAGCGCCAGGGGTCTGGGGTCTTCAGGAGGCACACGCTGAACACCTGGGGCTGGGGCAATGAGCCGCAGGGGGCGCTGCTGACAAGATCCACGCTGCAACCACAGACAAGTGCCTGGGGCTGCACTAGGACGAGCCTATGGGCAGTGACCGAGGGCCTGGGAGACCACGGTGTAAGAGCCACATGTGGTCCCAGGCTCAGGTGCAGCTTGGGAAGCCGCAGTGGCATCTATGGACAGCCTCACCTCTGCATCAAAGAGAGAACAAGCAAGGCTCCCTTCCAGGCAGGCGAAGAGGAGGGTTTACTGGTGCCCAGCAAAGTCAGAGCCCCCAAACGCAAACAGTGTGGGGAGGGGTACAGCAGCCCCATTGGCAGGGTGGGGGCTGCCACAGGACACAGGGACTGGAGAGTGGTACAGCCCCAGTGGCTGCCCGGGCCCCCCACTGGCCTGCCTCCTGAACCAGTCACCCCCATTAAGACCCAGACTCCACCCAGGCGTTCACCTGGCCATCTGACCCCCAGAAGCCAGCAACTCCACCGAAACATGGCCAAAGCAGCCACATCCATTCTGGTTTTCCCTGGAAGCTGTAAGGCCACCCGGAGACAGACACGCTCAGGGAGAAAGAAAGGAAGCTTAGTGAATAAATCTGGCTCTCCAGCTTCTAATGAGAACTTGAAAGCACAAACTAAAGCTTGGAGTTTGCTTTCAAACAGGCTCGTGTTGTGGCAATAATGAGACTGTCTCTGTGGACTGCCATTTATTAAACATTTTCCATTAAGGCAAGGAAAGGAGCTGCAGAGAGGCGCCTCACAGACGGAGGGCCACATGGACAGCTGGCTCCCCCTCGGAGCTGGCCTCCTGCACTGCTCCCCACAAGGCCGACGCCCAGCTTCCTTAGTATGAGAGCTCAGGTCAGGGGAATATCACTAGGTTCCACTTGATGTCCCTGCAGAAGGACGTGGCCCTGAAGTGTGTCCCGAAAGAGCCCCGAGGCGAGACTCCCACCAGGCACCTTTGGTGTGTGCCCAAAAATGCAAGGAGCCCTCGGCCTGGTCCAAAGCCTCCATAGGGGTCCCCACCCGAGGAGAGGCTGGCCTGCAGCAGGCTGTCACAGTGGTCTCGTGAGTTAAATGGGCACCTCATCACGTTTCTGCAGCAACACCTGCAGGGCCAGGGGACAGGGGGCCCAGGCACCAATGACAGAGGACCAGCCCTGGCAGAGAAGGTTTTTCCCGAGCTCTCGCGTGACACACTCCTGTGCACCCCCAGGTCCCAGGGAAGCTCCTGCAGTGCCCCTCCTGACACCCCCAGCTCCCATCCTGGGGAGGCCTGGGCCAGGCACCTGCACCCACTCCAGCCGGCTCACAGGTCAGAGCACCAGCGGGCCTTCCCAACCGCTGTGGGAAATACACTCCCAATCCTAGGTGGAATCACAGGATTCTCCTCCCAAACTACTTTCCCTCCCACAATCACTACGGGCAATTTACCAGAACAGTGCCCCATGCTCAGGTTCTGATCAGACGTGACCTGGGTTGCCAGGCCAGCAATCTCTAACCAGGAGAGACTTTAAACAAGTCCCCACGTGAGAGGCAGCCACAGGTTCATCATGACCAGCACAGAGTGACGGCACCTCAGGCACAGACCACTCGGCTACGGCCCCACCAAGCCCCTGCCCCCAGCACGCACCCACCCGGGCACTGGCCCATCCCCACAAGGTGCTCGGCTCCGGCAAAACTGAGGGCATCCAAAATCGCTCCAACCTCCTTGGCCCTGTAAACACGACCAGAAACTAGAGGCTCTTGTTTCAAACACCCTGGGAGATAAGAGCACACTCCGTGCATAGTTTTTGCAGACCGTGAGCAGAATGTTTACTCAGTGCTCAGGCCCTGAGCTGCCTACTCAGATGTGTTTCCAAAAATAAATGTGCCCCCCCTCCCCCGCCATGTGAACTGCATAGAAAAGCAGTCACATACATGCATATTTATAGTAGGGGGAAAAAAGCTACGATTTCACAAAGTCAAATAGAAAGCCATATTGGGAAAACAGAAGGGCAGCCCTTCTGGGTTCCAGCGGGGGTTTTCACGGACAAAGAGCGTGTGAGACGGAGAGCAAAGCCCAGGTAGCCATGCCAAAGCTGGAGTACAGCAGGAACTGCGGGTTGAGGAAGGCCGCCCCCGCCCCCAGTGGCTCCACTCCCCAGCAGGAGGCACGATGGCCCACACCCCAGCCTCTGCAGCCACTCAAAACATGGAAACTCCAATTCAGTTTACAGGGCTCAATGCCATCATAGGCACTGCCCCGAGAAGACCAGGTTTAAATGAAAACAAAGTCTATCACTACCAAGGGTACCTGCGCCACCCAAAGGCTCGGTAAGCCTGCACACCTGAGCTCTCCCATGCACGCGTGGAGGGAGCCATGTGCATCCAAGCTCTGCTGTCCCCATGTGGGGGGTCGCATACTCCTGAGATCTCCTGTGCCACACACACCTGAGCTCTCCCGTGCATGCGTGGGGGGGTTGTGCGCACCCGAGCTCTCCTGTGCATGTGTGTGTGTATGTGGGGGGACTGTGTATACCTGAGCTCTCCCTTGCACACGTGGGCGGCTGCACACACCCAAGCTCTCCCATGCACACATGGGGAGGGGCATGAGCACCCGAGCTCTCCCAAGTGCGCGTGGGAGCCATGTGCACCTGAGCTCTCCCGTGCACACATGCAGGCCTTGCTCACCTGAGCTCTCTTGTGCATGCATGGGAGCCATGCGCAGCTGAGCTCTCATGTGTCACGTGCACACACTGGCAGGGAAGATAAGGTGACAGCTCCCAACTCCCTTAGCTTTATAGGCTGGGAGTGGACAGATGCGCTCCATCGGCCATGGCCACTTGCCCCAAGTCACTGCCCAACCACTCTTAGCAGCAGCACTAGGGTGGGGGTGTGGGGACTGACCCAAAGGAGCGTCACTCAGCAGCTGCAGGGTGGCCCCAGGGGCGCAGGAGCAGCCCCTGCCGGCAGGGTCTTCTCCGGACCCCACGTTCTCAGCACATTTTCAGGCACCATCACCCAGAACCCACCACCTGTACGCCCTGCACCCACCTCCCAGAAAGAAGAGGTACTCAGCACCAGCCCACAGCTGGCCTTCCTGGGCCACCTCCCAGTGGAAACAAAATCAAGTGTGCTTCCTCAGATGCAGTCTGAAGGAGCCAGATGCTGTGCTGTGGGGGGACTTGCACTGGGCCCTGCCCTTGACCCTTGAGGCCCCCGATGTGGCAGAGAGCGGGTGCACAGATGGTGACCCCACAGCTGGCCTAGAGCTGGTCACAAAGGTGTCACTATTCCCCTGCCATCACGGAGGCCCAAGCCCTCCTTGCAACCACAGGAGGCTGCAGGCCATGCCCTCTCACTGCGCCCCAATTCCACTTCTTCCCAGCACAGACCTTTAACAAAGGCTGTTCCTCATCCTCTTTACCAAGTCCTGGCCCAGAGATCATGTCCCCAGCACGGCCCCCCACCCCCCACCCTGTGGGAGGGTAGGCCTCCCTGCACATCACGACTCCGGTGGACATGCACCTATGGCACGACGGTGATACCAGACACCAGGGGCTCTAAAGCCCCTCGCTGATGTACTCAGGGGTGATCATGGGCAGGCTGGGATTCACTCTACAATACTTTCACAAAGAAAAGGGGGAGAGGAGCTCCAAGAGGGAAACAGGACAAACGGCTGACCGCGCTCTAAGTAAAGGAACCTCCTTCTACCCCTGGTCCCCATGTGAGTATCTGTTCTGCGTCCCCCTCCCCACCAGCCTGGCCAAGAGCAGACTGAGTGAAAGGGCACAGGTTCCTGGGCCCCTCTATACCACCTGGCTATCCTGGAAGCCTGGAGCATGGGGCAGGACGGGATTGAGAGCTTTGCTCCCAAGGGCCCAGGGCAGACACACAGGGCAGGGCAGTGACCGGCATCGGGGCTCCCTCCTCTAACTGCTGGGAGCTCGGGATGCTTCCAGAATGCAGGCAGCCGAGGGCCAACACAAGTAACAACCCCTCCCCCACAAAGTCCTTTAGTGACACCCGGCCGGGAGGTTTTCAGACTTGCTCTTCCTTCCATGTGAGGCATGAGCACATTCCGGACAGGGGTAAGGCCAGACCTGGCCAGGGGTGCCATGCCTATGGGGGCTGGACTGGAGAAAATTGGACAAGAGGCATGGCCAACATCCCTTCCTGGTGGAAGGCACTCGGAGGGCAAAAGCTAGGCATGGGCAGGGGGACTCTATCCTCTCTCTCTCCCACTTTCCTAGGTACCTAAATCTCCTCTAAAGCAAACTTCACTCAGGGGCACCTGGGTGCTTGGTTGAATTTCTGACTCTTGGTTTCAGCTCAGGTCATGATCTCAGGGTCCTGGGATCGAGCCCCACATCAGGCTCCGCACTCAGTTCTCTCCCTCTGCCCTTCCCCTCAGATCACTCGTATGCGCACACTCCAAAATAAATCAATCTTTTAAAAAATTTAAAGGAAAAATAAAGCAAACTTCACTTAATAGAAAAAGCAGGGACAGGGATGGCAGAATCTGTGGGGAAGAACCTTCTGATTCAGGAAATCTAGGCGTGTCCTCCACATCTGAGGAATGAGTGTGTTTCCGGGCTTGATCCCTTACCTTCAAACACCTGATGGTTGTTTCTGAGCAGCGTCTGCAGGCCTCCACACTCCCGCTTCAACCTCTGCAGTGTCTCCCCAGCCAGCTCATGGGCCACTTCCGCCAAGGAGAGGCTTCCTGTGGAAACCGGGTTTCCCCAACATAAAGGTCAATGGAGACCTTAAACAGGCATGATGCCTATTGCCCGGAGACAGTGCCAGCTCCTTCTGTCCCGGCCCCTCACTCATGTCAGCAAGAGGGGCCGTGAGATTGACTGTGGCTCTGAGGCCACGCCACATGGAGTGGGAAAAACACGGCTGATCCACCACCCCCGGGATGCCAGGGACGTCCCACCTGCCAGGCCCTGTACCTGGGCTCTTGCCTCCGCCCACCCGACGACTGTGCAGGCCAGCAAAGACAGCCCTTCCTTCCAGACATGGAAAATCAGTGCCGCCGTGCGGCCCGGCCCGACGCCCAGGGGAGCAGCCGTGCTGTGCCTGGGATTCCATCTACCAGAGCCAGCCCGCCTTCACGATGCACCTCTCAGCCACCTCAAACCAGTTCCGAGAGCAAGCGGGCCGTCTAAGGAGAAGGCTGAAACCCTTGCAGACGGCTTCCCCTGCCCCTCCTGGGTCCGGCCCTGCTCCAGCTGCTGGCGATGGTGCTCACACACACAGCTGCATATGGCCTCCCCCTGGATGCTCATCCTCGGCTGTGTGTGTGTCCTGACCCAGCTGTGAGGGCAGGGGCCACCTCCTCCCACCCTGTGCCCCCTGCAGAGATCACTCAGGGCCTGGAGACAGACCTGTGCCTATGTCACATAGGGGCAGGCTGCGGAGGGGTCACTAAACTCCAGCAGCCAGAAGGTGAGAAGACCACCCGAGGGCAGGAACCTATGGGCTAAGAGGCCAAGGGCACAGGTCCACCCCACTGGAGCACCTCAGGCCAGCCCCAGACACCGAGATCCATGTGGCACAATGGCCCCCCCAGCTCTGCAGGGGTCTCCACCGGGCAGGCAGGCCTGAGACCTGAGACCTGATGATCAGAGCCACCCACTATCTATGTCGGACCCAAGAAGACCCAGGTGGTTACCACTGGGAAAGTGCCGTCCCAAGCACAGGCATGGATCTCCTGAACTCAATCACTCCTGGGTCTGAAGGTCGAACTCCCCATTTTCAGATGCACACACACGTCTCTGAGGCACCTGCCTGCCTACTTCAGGGACTCCTGGCCCCTCGAGGCCCCACTGGAAACCCCCCACCCAGCTTGCCTTCCTCTTTACTCGGGCCCCACCTCAGTAGGGCACAGCAGGAAGTGGGGCACCAACCCACAGAACAGGCCATAGCACCTAGTTACATGGGTGGTCAGCCACCCACAGCGGGGGCTCTGGCAGAGGCTGCCAGCACATCCCTAGAGAGGCCCTTCGGTCAGTGATCCATAGGGAAGGGGAGCTGCTCCACAGCCCTGCCCCGTGGCATGTACACCAGAGCCGTGGAGGCTCTGGGCAGGACGACGTCACCGGTGGGGGAGAACAGGCTCGCCGCCTGCTCCTGGGCACAGGCAGCCAGGCAGCAGCCCCAGACAGGCTGAGGTAAGGCTCCCTGGGATCCTCCAATGACTCCCACAACTCAGAGGCAGTCTCAGGCCCTGCCCAGACCAGCCAGCTCCACAGCGCCCTCTGGTGCCGCCGCGCAGGAAAGAAACCAGCTTGGATGGGGCAGCAGCCTAGAACTGGAAACACTCACTTTACAAAAATAACGGAAGCCCACACTTGGTTCCCTATCTCTCCTGAACACCACTGATTTCAGCACGTTACTCATCCTATGAGGACAATCAGATATAACTGTCTCCCTTTCACCACGTCTGAGTTTTGCACTTGGGGGATTTCAAAGAGAACCAGGTTATCTGACTACGTCTCCCAAGTGTTACCCTACTGTCAAGGCGACAGTGTGCTTTCCTGGCATTCAGGACTGTTTTCCATTTGGATGACCCCTATAAACTGAAAATAAAGAGCTCCACCCCCTGAAGCTTGGACAATTCTGTGAAGGTGAACTAAGAGTCTGAACACCATCCCTCTGCCCTCAGTGCCTTCCTCCGAAGGAATGGAGTCCTGCACATTAATGGGAACTGTAGGGAAACCTTTAAACAGAGTGTCGGTGGCCCATTCATCCTCGATGTCTCTTTAAAATACACGTAATTAAAAACAGCCACACAGTTTCAAGTTGGTCCTAAAGGAGAGCTGAGCCACCACCTGAAAGCCAGCAGGCATGTGGCTGCCGGGGCCTACCTCCTCGGTTCCAGGCCTTTGAGCTGCTGCTGGAAGCGCTTCCTGTGTTTAACTGCTCTCCATCCAACAGCAAATGTGCCACTTGCAAAACCACTTGGTCAATAAAATCTCGAGGAAGGGTGGCACAGTTCCTCACGCGCTCAACTTTCTCTCTAGGCTGAAATCCGGACAGCCAGAGTTGGTCAGCCTGGATCTCCGCCCTTCCTGTGGAAGCCCCGGTGTCCAAGGTCTGGTGCCCGTCAGGGTGATCTGCATGTCCCACTGTGGCCCGGGGTGGAGGAGGGACAGACACTTCGCTGGGTGGGCTCACGGGGCGGCCCCGCCTGCTGTTAATGTACTGGGTTCTCTGGTCATCCATGGAAACTTCTCTAGCAGGTGGGTATGTTCTGGATTTCCCAATGAGACAAACCTGTGTATGAAAAACAGCAGGGTATATCACCAGGCTCCTACAGCATGGCCTGGTTTCCACTTAACTCTCTTGTTCTGCAGCACAAATTAAAAGCTTTAGACATTTATCATGAAAGAAATGCTTACTTTAGGAACCAATATCAATAAAAACGTCCAGAATAATCCAAGAGCAAAAGCCCACGAAGAATCTCAAGGCTCAGACTTTGAGAGCCCTAACACACAAGTAACAACAGAGCCCCCCACTGACCTTACGGCCGTGCCTGCTCTAAACACTTCACTTGTGGGAGCCTTCGTGTGACCCCAAGCATGGACGCTGCTGGGAAGACAGACCTCTCCAACTAGGACGTCCTTCTGGACACCTGGTCTGATGAGGGGGGCATGTGGCCCCTGCAGAGTACCTAGGGCAGCAGGAATGCTCTCTTTGAGCTTTCTCCTCTATACAGCCCAGAGGAAGGCGGCCACACAGGCGTCCCCGGGGCAAGTGAGGCCAGTCTGGCGCCGCCACCCTAGGTACAGCATCTCTCAACGTCCTCCCCGGGTGAAAGCTACAAAACCAGCTTACAGGCAATAGAAGCAAGCATCAGAGCCACCCCTCACTACACTCCAGCTCTGCCACCTGCTCCCTATGTGATCATGGGCAGGTGAAGTGACATTGCTGTGTGGGGACAAATGTGCCAGGTGCCCCCATAGAACAGTATGATGTGTGCACACCTGCTCTCGCATCTGCCCCCCAGTTCACCGGGTTACAAGCAAGCTGAGGCTCAGAGAGAAGCAGGGTACATGCCCTCCAGCAAGAAAATGGAAAGACTAGCGCAAAAACCCAAACTGGGACCCTTGTATGCACATGACCCAAATCTCAGCGGTTCCCGGTGGGACTTGCTGACATGAGGGCACTTATGAGAATGACACCGTGGCTCAAAAGCACAGTCCCAAAGGAAGCTTTCGGAGTGATCTGAGTGGTGACTGCACAGGCAGCAATGATGTACCCGATGCCCCAGGGGCCCCACTCACTGCCACCACTGGGTGCCCACGATGAAGGCGCCGTGTTATCACCTCCCCTCCGGAAACACGGGGACACAGGTACAGTTTGCAATGTATGTGACAGTTCGTGGTGAGCAGGGGGCAGAGCCAAGAGCTCACCTCATATCTGTCTTGGGTCCTTCTCACCATATCAAGCAATTAAGCAATTAAGCTTCTAATTGGGATATGATGGGTTTTTGTGTTTTGCTAGTCAAAAAAGCACACTGACAGCCACAGAGTCTGACAAAAGGAAGCTACCAGAGATTATCACAAACCGGTGGCTCAGAGGGTGAGCGGGAAGGCTACCCAGTCCACTCTGACCGCCCCCCCCCGGCGGGGAGGTCACACTTGCTGTTTTCACAGACTGGGCAAGGGCCAAAGGAGAAAATGGGACTCATCTGGAACTTCTGAACCAGACTTCAATTTGGGCCAGTCACTGGGGAACCCGAGGAGTCGGTACTCAGAGCGGGCAGCCACAGACAATACTCAGGCCACTGCTATATAAGTCACACTGACGCCTACTCTGGGCAGGTACCCGAGGGCCACGTGCAATTTCTGGGAAGGAAATGAAGACTTGGCGAGGGTCCTGCAAAGCCACGACGGGAGGGGCCGTGGGTGCAGAATGAGCCCTCCAAAGCCCACCTGTGGCTGAGACACTGAGATCAGCACAGGCAGCTTCTGGAACGCATCCAGTGTTGAACACCAGCAGCCCTTTTGGTTCTGTGATGTGACCCTCAGCCCCCCATCCAGATGCCAGCACCCCACCGAAGACGGCGAGCCCATGGTGACCAGAACGCACCCTTTTGGTTGACGGGATGCGCAGGCAGTCCTCCTCAACGTGAAACCCGCAGGCCAGTCCCACTTCTGTGACGAAATCAAGGTACTCTCGGTACTGAGTCTTCCTGCTCTGCCTCCGGGAGTACTTCCCGGTGAAGTCAAAGAAGCAGCAGGGAAGGACAAAGAAACGGCAGCCATAGGAGGACCTTCAAAATCAATCCACCAAAACCGAAAGAAGATTCAGCAGGAGAGCCACGTGGCTATCATGCCTTGGAATAAGACATGTGTGCTGGCGGCTGCTCATGTTTTCTGATGAGAACATGAATAACAGCTCTCTCTAATTCAGTTTCTAGAAACAATGCAGCATGCCATACTTTCTTCATAAAACATGAATCTAATTACTTTCATAAAAACGTGCTCCCTTGCAGCTGTTCTCCTCAACTGCAACATAAGACTTCCAGAAGCACGTGAGGCTTCAGCCAGGAGGGCGGGAGCTCAGAGGCAGGCACGACAAAGACTAAGACGTGCTCCTTGACCTACATTACCCTTGGAGAGCCAGGGCCGTTCCAAAGACCCTGGATGGCAGACCATAGCCACAGAACATTCGAGGCGACATCTCCTGAGCCAGAAGGGCCGCCGCCCCACATGCAGTCCCTGGGCTGAGAGAGAAATATTGTTCCAAGGGTCACCTTGTCCACAGACTTTTCCTTTGAAGACCGGCCCTCACTGTCAGAAAACAACTTCCAAGAAAACACGACCTGTCTCCACACCAGCTAAAAACACCACCAAAGTCCTTAGTTTTCATCAGCGCTGTTGAGCAGAATGCCGTGAACCGCATTTGGGAGCTGATCTTCTCCAGCCAGGCAGAATTCAGCCCCGGCCTGATACGCTCGACACATCATCCTTCCGACAATCTGAGCCAGCTCCATTTCTGGTGTCCAACAGCCACTGGTGGCCAGATGCGGAAAGAGAGGGCACTCAAACCTCCCCTGCCATCCACCCTGCCGCCCAGGCCACCTGCTCACCGGGCTGCAATGACGGGTACCCACGGCGTCAGTTCATCGGAATGGTTACCAATCAACCAATCAACGTCAGGGAAAAGGGTCTTATCACTTGGGGTGATTGCACCTTCCTGAGGAAAAAAACACAAAACAAGACCATGTGTTCAGTAAAGCAGCACAGAGCTCCCGAAGAAAGGCCGGCTTGCTGGGCATGGTCTCAGCCCCACCCTGGAGCCTTGGGGACACCGGGCAGGCACCTGAACATAGGGCTGCATCTGCTCCAGAGGGCGTGAAACCCAGCGGCTTCCAGCATCATCGCTAGAGAAACCAACTATGCCCTCTGAGTGTTCATCTCTTTCTGATCCGTACAAATGCGCTTCTGTATATCAACATACAAGGAGCTGTAAGAGGTGGGACAAAGGAACCGTTTCCACACTCCAGAACATCGGAGCCACAGAGGGCTTTAAGAGCAAGTGAGCAGAACACAAGCAGGTCTGAAGTTGATCTAAGTGTGTAACGTAATGCATCACGCAACCTCACGCCTGCCGATCAACGTCACGAAGCACCCCCACGACAGCACAGGGAAAGGTAAGAGACCAGAGCAGCTCACACAGAGCAGAAGCCTCTGCTATCATGTGATATTTTTTAAAAAATATTTTATTTATTTATTTGACAGAGAAAGACACAGCGAGAGAGGGAACATAAGCAGGAGGAGTGGGAGTGGAAGAAGCAAGCTTCCTGCGGAGCAGGGAGCCCGATGAGGGGCTCGATCCCAGAACTCTGGGATCATGACCTGAGCTGAAGGTAGAGGCTTAACCCACTGAGCCACCCACGCACCCCCATGCGAGGTTTTGTAAACACTCAGACACCAAGTAAAAACCCACTCCACAGGTAGGTTAACCATTCTGATAATTCCTATCATTAAGCTGAAAGCAGCTTGATTTTATGACTTAAGAACGGTCATTATGAATGACTGAAGTCAGGTTCCAACAGTGGGTCTGTCGGTAAAAACCGGAAAGATAGAGAGAAAAGACATTATACAACCACTCAAAACCCTACTCTTGAAGCCCCAAAGGAAGCAAGTGCAGCTGCCATTCCTTCATCAAAACAAACAGAGAAGACACTAGGACAACCCCACTTCCAAGGCCATTCCGTAGGACAACAAAAACCATGGGTCTTGTGCAGACATGATGTAAATGAAAGTAGAATTTAAACTCCACAATCTTTCTGATTCTTACATAAGCATCTGGGCTTCTACTTACACACATACTAAAACACCGAAAACAGCACCAGTCAACAAGCATATGCGTCATTTAAAAGCAGGAAAAACAAACCTTTGCCGATATTCTCTATTCCCACCCTGTCTAGATTTAAAGTTGCTTATTTCCCTTTAAATGGCCTGCATGGTGGTTTTGCTTACAATCAAACGAGGATTTGGAAAGAAGCTGGAAACTCATGCTCAGCTTTTGACCATGCAGAGAAAGACAACCAGCCACAGAAGCAGCCATGAACTCCCTTCCACGAATCTTTTTTATTTTTTGCGATATTATTCTCAACTTTAGAAGAAAGTGAGGCAGAAGGGATAAAAAGAGTCTCAGAGTCTAACAACTTACAGATGTGGCAGAGCTGAGATTTGTTTCCCAAGAGCAGCGGGCAGAGTGGGGGCTACAAGAGTGGCTTTGACGCCCGTAGGCTTCCGGGACAACCACGTGCCTTGTGACGTCTGTGTGCTCTTACACTGTCCACAGCAAAAAGTGAACACGAGACGTCCCGTCAGCACTCTGCCACCTGGGAGGACAATCTGCATCCTAGTCACACCCTGCATATAACTCCAGGACCAAGGTCCTGAGGGCCACCAGGGCGGCAGAGCCCCGTTGGGTGGTGGGAGGAGCTGTGTGTGCAGACCCTTGCCGCTGAGCCCTCCACTGGCCGACTTGGAGGCCTTGACTGGACCCCAACTCCATAAACGCTGAACACCAGACCTGAGGTGGGACTGCTGCTCAGGGGGCCGGTCACTTCCTCCCTTAGGGAGACACTCCTCTCTGACTGGTACCAGGACAAATGAGCTACTCCTGAGCAAGGTTGCGGGGACCTGGGTTCACTGTGGCCTGAGGGTCATGGGCTCTGGAAGTCAGACCACTAGATGGCCCACAGGAAATGTGCGTGGCCCAGCTTCTGTAGCTCCATGGGGCATCCGCACACCTGTGGCCCCGTCCCAGTCCAGCTGCATTTTACCTTCCTCTCCTGGGCTCCTCGGCACCTGCCCTCTTGCTGGGAGGCCCTGCCGGCCACCCCGACACACAGCACAACCCAGACCCACGGCAGACCCCTCACCCCCCTCAGCGTATACCACACCTGCCACCCCGAACCCGCTCTGTATGCATGGGTGCTCCCTGCCCCCGGAAGGGGACAGCAGCCTCCCATCACTGTCGAAATATCAGCACCTGAGAATGCTTGGCAGGTTGAGGGCACTCAAGTATTTGGTAAATATGCAAACCTCTACTTTTTCTCCTGTTTTCTTTTGGGGGGGGGGTGCATCTCTTATAGCGTTCCAAACTCTCCTTGAAAGTGTATTTGAGGAAAAACCTTTCTGAAAAGCATTATGACAATATCATCCAAAACATCTCAAGTTTGGCCTATGACAGATTTTTTTTTTTAAGTGGACTAAGACTGATGCACAAGGATTTACACAGTGTGACTTGTCATCTGAAAAAACCACTGAGAACAGGTGAGCCAAGAAGCAGGGTGCGTGTGCCCTGGCCTCCAGGACAGTGGGCATGATGGGGGACCAACAGCTCGCACTGCTCGAGGACTAGCTAACATGCACGAGGCAGCTGGAAAGGTCAGCGCCGGGCACGCTCATGAAAACAATTGCCCCAGGGGGCAAGCACACCAAGAGCAGACAAATGAACACGGTCGGTACCTCCAAGCAAGTCTGTGGTCCATACATGTCCCAGATTTTTCTTCTCCGGACATCGATCCCTCTGCCTGGGTGCTAGAAGAATTTCAGAATGCAAAGGTCAACGTCAGTACATCATAATAAATGAGCAAGAATGCATTAAACTCTGCAGGGTGAGTTGGCAGCGTGAAGTACGGGACCCCTGATGGTACCCGCAGCTTCTCAGCGACTGAGGAAGGTCAGATCCCGAGGGCTGCTGAGGGTCACCAGGAGTCTTCACCAAGGGGAAAGACAGTCGAGGCATGGGAACGGGTTCAAGGCCAATGGCCCAGAAGACACACCTGGACACAGAGCTCCCTCTCATGGCCCAGAGTCAGGCCCAACCCCAGTGTACCTACCCCTCCAGCTGGCCAGCCAATGAGGCCTGTCCCCCTGCAGCGGCTTCACCCCCAGGATGCATGCCCGTGCCCACGGGCTCCCGCGGGGCAGCCATGCTCGTTTCCAAGTTGGGAGGAGAGAAGAGGTGCACAAGGTGCCCCGGCCTTACCTACCAGCCTGAAGGTCACCGCCTGATGTGCTGACACGCCCTACCCCAGACAACTTGTTTACAGCTGTTACTGTCACAAACCCATTTTTTAACAAAGCAAATAAGAAGTATTCCAACAACCCCATTTTAAGTCCTACAGCTGTGCACAGAGCGCCTTTCCCACAGGGCAGAATGCCACAGAAGTCAGTGGGGGTCACGGGGTGATAGTCACCTCCCACAGTGACTTCGAGGGAAGGCTGGACACTGGCTGGAAGCACAGGACTGGGAAGCTCATGGCTCACACTGAACCGCTTGCTCTAAGCGACAGGGGCTGTTCTATCACATCCCGCCTTTACCACATGGATCTGACACACCCCTGTCGCCAGTGCATACCATAGCGGGAATGTAATGGCCTCTACATGGGGATTCCAGCTTCTGGAGGACAGCACCGCCGCTTCTCCTTCTAGTGCCCTGACATGTCTCGTTCCCCAAAGAGCACCCGACGGCCACAACAGCCTTGCTAGGCACACCCTAGGCACACCCACGTGAGCCCTGTTCCAACCGGCAGGATGGCCATCCTCTCCCCGAGCCACACAGGCCCCCGCTCTCCTCGGTCCCAGCCCAACAGCCAGGCAGACTCTGGGTTCAGCTCGAACCAGCAGTGAAATACATCAAGGACCCTCGTCCTGGCCTGGGAGACACTCAGAAAAGGCACTAGGTGGGCCATGGGAGTGCCCTTACCCCCTCGGTGCTCAGGATATGGACCAGGAGACCGTTCCCGCATCCTAAGTCAATAAAGGACTGCTTGGTGGTCAAGCCCAGTTCAGCTCTTTCTTCTTCCCACAAAATCTAAGTTAAAAAAAAAAATAATAATAATAATCAGTACCTCATTCATTCCCTCTAAGAATAACTCAAGACAGAAACTCTGCATGAGTTATAAATCACGTTTCCAGGACAGGTGGCCAGTCCTTGTCTGCGGCCCTAGGTCTGTGCAGGTGACACACAGGTGAGCAGAGGGGCTGCCCTCGCCCGATGCCTCGGGGGTCTCGAGGCCACCTGTCCCAGCAAGAGTCCACATGGAAGTGGTCCTCTCCAGGTAAGAGCTTCACAGGCTACTGCTGGGTCCTCATGCCTTCTCTCTGTTCTTCTGGGCTGTACCTTCAGATGAAAGGGAATGAGAAATCATCTGGGCCAAACATGTGCTAGATAGGAGAGTCAAGACAATTCCATCAAGGGCACACCCAAATTCCGGGGCTAGCAAGCTAGCCAAGGATGGACCCAGGAGTGGAGGGCAAGTGCATGTCACAGGGGGCCTGTCAGCAGCTCGAGTGGTGCTGTGGGCCCGTGGTGAGGGGGCGTTGGAAATGCCCAGCTGAGCTAGAGCCCCTGCGGGTCCGCTTCACAGCTCAGGCGTGCTCCTCTCCCACAGTAAGACAAGAGTCCATGCCACCAAGCCTGCAAGCAGGCTTACGGATTTTGACTGTTGCTCCCCACCGGCAGCGGAGAGCACGCCGCCCCCACCGCAGAGGGGCTTAGGCAACTGGACGTGCGCTTACCAGCAGGTATGCAGCAATAGCCACATCTTCATACACAAACTTCTCAGGATCGGTTACTTCGGGCCACACCTAAAACATTTTCCAGGGCATATGTAACTGTTCGCTCATCACCCTGCCATTTCACGACACGTTAAGTAGCCGCATCAGCCTAAGTCAAATGAGACTAACCAGTCAGGAAAGTTGTAAAAAAAAGTTCATTCCGAAGGCAGACACAGATAAAGGCTCTCTTACAGTAAGAGCACAACATAAAGACACGCCAAATCTTTACTGCACGTGCATCACGGGACACGGCAAGAGCACTGCAGTCCATGGCAGGACTTTGCAACAGAAATGACGGATGAGGCTGTTTAGATGAGGCCACATCAAGGAGAACGCTCAGCTCTCCTTTTCCATCGTTCCTGTAGATGAGGAAGAGGAACAAGGAACCCCAGACGAGGAAAGCAAAGGGCTCAGGAAGCCGGGCCCAGCTGTCTCGTCTGTGGGCGCCTGGCTGTCATTTGTCAGGGGTGGCCCGCAGCAGGGGGTCCCCATTTCCCTCTCCGGAAAGCTAAAGCCTCCGTGGCCACATGGGACAACGAGCAGGTGCTCCAAAAGCACCGGCCGCTCAGACATAACGCCTCACTGCCCACACAGGCCACATGCAGAACAGACAGCTGGCAAAAGAGGAAAAACCCAAGACAAGACAACACGTTCTGATGTCCATGTCTAGTCATGGGGGATTAAACAGGTCAGGCTCTCTCACTAAGGACAATTTCAAAGGCTGGAGTAATAGATGAAGTCCTTTCCGGAAGGAAATGAATAGTTAGGAAGATAATGAAGGCCTCTCGGGCCAGAATCTGGAAGTGAAGGGGCCACCAGCTTTGTCGGCCAGGCTAGGACCCACACACTACAGCAAGAATGAAAGGGCACAGTCTCTAGCCTGTGACCTTTGGAATGTTCTGTTATACGATGATAGGTAACTAAGAAAAAAAAACCACACACACATCTGGGTGCCTGGTGGCTCAGTCGGTTAAGAATCTGACTCCTGATCTCAGCTCAGGTCTTGTTCTCAGATTCATCAGATTGTGCCCCACATCAGGCTCTGTGCTGAGCATTCTCTCTCTCAAGATTCTCTCCCTCTACAACCCCCCTCAAAACAAAACAAAACAAAATGCAGAACACACACACACACACACATACACACAAATGACAAATCATGGTTCCTTCCAGAAAGAGGGCCATACGTGGGCAAGACTACAAAAGAAGTTCAGCTACGTTAGGGAAACTTTATTTCTTCCTCTGGATGTGAGCACAGAGGTTTGCTGTTACTTTCTCTTTACATCTTAAATATAAAGTTAAGGACGTGTTCTGAAATTAACCTTCTTTCTGCAAGTATACGCTTTTTATACTTTAATTTTTCATATCTTTTCTTTAAACATGTTTACGTTTACATAAGGAAATGTGGCAATTTCAGAACTAATATCCAATTATTTTCAATTAAGTACTTTGCTTTTATTTGCTTGCGAAAAAATTAGCCATGTGCAAAAAAAAGAAAGAAAGAAAAGATCCTTTCCATGCGTCAACAGTTTCACAGTTTGCATCCCTATCTATGTCAAAATACAGCCTACAATGCAGGCCCTTAAGTGGCATTGTTTTGACTTGAGATCTGTGTCTGCATACACCACAAAGTTTACCGGAACATGGCTCTTCCTGGCATAATTTGGTCCATGTCCCCTCATCTAAAGGAGGGAATCACCAATGTTTCCCCAGTTACCTTGACCATGTCTTTATACTTCTCCTTAAGCATCTGGTATGTTTTGCTGTACTTGATGATGGAAATGAGGGACAGGGTGCTTTTAAATCCGCTCTTCTTGCTCTCCACAGACCACCGGGCCAACCTGGCCAGCAGCTCTTCTCCCAGCCAGGCGGGCTGGGGATAAACGATGCCATCTGAATGCCATCTTTCTGGACAGAAAATTAAAATAGATATGAACCTTTAAAAATAAGAGAAATATGAATAAGCAGAGCTGGTTTCAATTCTTATTTTTAAATTAAATATTTACCAAAAGAGAGGACATGTTAAGACAGCCATAAGTATAAATTACTTGATCTGAAACCCACCAATTGGGAACTAATGGCAGAACTTTCAACAAATAGAGAAAAACACATTTTTTCTAAGAGCAGAAAGAATTCTTTTCTTACAAATGCTGTTAAAAATGTATTTACCCATCCTATGAAGCCTGTCCGAAGGATGGACATGTAACAGAACTCCTCCTACTGTCTGCTTCACGCACTGATTAGCCATCTTCCAGATGTCTCAGGATTCTCCTAACACTGTGTTTTTATGTATTTTCACACATGCAACTCAAGTGTGAGTACACTGGCTCACCAAATACTTCCCAGCCAGAAAGCGGAGCGCTCAGCCCCACATCTAAGGATGACCACAGTCCCCATGTAGCTCAGGGCTGCGTGCGCTGTGTGTCTCCATCCACTGCTACCTGCCCCATGCCAGGCACACAGCGGGGCCTCTCTGTCCGTGTGCTGAATAAGCGAGTAAAAGCTCACCCCCATAGACTCAGATCACAGGACACTGTCTGAGGACACGATTCAGGCAGACCAATAAGGGGAGAGTGTCCAGTCTGTTGGGTGTGGAAAGGCTATAAAAAGGTGGTGTTCCACAGCGGCCCTAAGACAAGAGGAGGCGTGGGGGACAAGGGTGCATAGGGGTCAAGGACAAGTGGGGGGTGAGGGTGAGAGGTCAGGTGCTCTGACTAGAACAAGGGCTGTCACGCTTTTAGCCACCGTGAGCCCTGGAGACACATCTCACCCCCTCTAAATAACAGGCTCCGACTGTGCACTGAGAGGCACACCTTGGGGAGTTCACGCTGCAGGAAGAGCCTGGGAAGGACTCAGGCTGCCCCCTTCTACCCGTCCCTTCACCCTTTACCTTGGAAGCTCCCTGCTGGGGTAGGCACACCCTGTCTGACCCCTCCCCTGATCGTCCCTGGGCCTCGGGCTCTTCTCCCAGGTGTCCCCCAGAGTCCCCATGGCCTACTTGCCCACCCGCTCAGGGCTTACCTGAGATGCCCCCTCCTCACGGGCACTGCCCACCCAATCTGTGTGGACATGACATGACACAGCCTTTGTTACCGAGGGGCCATGGGGACACAGACATGGTTCCCCTGCTTTCCGGCCCTGCATGGTCCTCAGCACCAGGTGGTGGCAGAGCGAGTTTGTGTGTGTGGCGCTGCTCCCGGCCCCCTGTGGAGCATGAGGTGGGACAGGCACACACTGACACCACTGTGATGACAGAAGACCATGAGGAGCGCAGTGCACTACTGATGCAACCCTGTCAAGTCCCATTTCCCTTGTGCTCAGCACCTGGCCCAAGTGCCCAAAGAGATGTAAGGTACAGCTGCCAAGGGGCTCGAAGACAGGATACGCCAACCCGGAATGATGAGAGCAGGCAGCCGAGTCCGAGCCCTGAGTCCGTGAGCAAAGAATGGAACTGCCATGCGTGGAACATACCATCGTGCTGCTACGACCGTGCCATGCTGGGTGCCTGCAAAGCAGCCTTGAGCGCAGGCCTTCAGGGGCTACCTGCCAGCTTTGCCATCAGTGCCCGCCACCCAGTGACCGCCACAGGAAACACGCTGTCCCCCAGGTGCCTGCTCCCAGTCCCCACTCTCCAATACAAGCACATGGAGGAAGGGCCCGGGGCCAGGTCCCTCGGGCAGTCTCTAGATAATTCTAAGAGTCTTCAGCCAGGCTCTAAGTCTTGCTATCAAGCTTCTATGCCTACAACAGGTCCCTTTGAAGCCTAGGCCCTCCTCAGAAGTTCAAGAATTATTAAACCCATCACACAGGTAAGGAGACTGAGGGACAGAGGCCATGTACCCAGGGTCACACTGCTAGTGGGCAAACCCAGGTATATCTGCCTGCATAAGCAGGCTCTTCCCGCAGTATTCCCCTGCTTTATACAAGGCCACGTGCCAAGCCCAGTCTGATTCAACAGCACAATCCCCAAGGTTGTTCTGAAAGTACAGACCAGACATGGCTCTCAGGAAAACAGCAGCAGCAGAGTGATGAAGTGAATGTATCCCCCCTCTTGACTTTTCCATTTAAAAAACATCAAAGGGAAGTAAACCAAGTTTCACACTTGCAGTACAGGCCCAAAGCCACATGGAACGAAGGGGGCTACTGAACTACCACTTTCGGGATAAGAAGCACTGACTACCCAATACATACAGAACGTGAGCCTCAGCAGGAAATAAAAAAGGAAGCTATCCTCACTCCCTATTCCCAAGTTACAAGAAAGAAAGAAAATAATAATAATAATAATTGCGATTACTCAATTAGGCTAAACCTATGTGCTACTCATCACCCTGGCTACGTGGACTGGGCAGAATACAGACTCAGGCCAGGTGCCGAAAAGAACCAAGACACGCCATGGAAAGGGCACCTAGAAACAGGAAACACATTCCCACACCCCTTCACTGCCAAAGGGCACCTTCATCTATCTCTTCAATGACCCTGAGTCCTGCAGCTCCCCAGACCTGGGACAGAAACCATACAGCTCTGGAAGAGGACTCCATTCTGGAGCTCTTACCATTCCTCCTGGCTCTGACTGAGCCGGATTTGATACACGTTGCTCGTCTCAACCTTTACATTCCCACCATCATCTTCTTCCAAAGGTAAAAAAGTTACAGTTCCATTGAGGACATCTGGGGGAAAAAAAGACAGGGATAATCCAGTAAAACTGCTCGGTTCAGCGTTTTCTAGAAGCAGCACTAAAAAGAGTCATGACTCAGGCCGACTTTGCTCTCCCAGGGCTTCCCTCCTCCCCACCCCACCCCACTCCCCCTTTATCACAGCAACCAGGAGGACAGACACGTTTGATGTCCTATTCACTGCTGCATCCCAGGCCCACACAGCAGACACGCTCAGCAGCAGCTGAAGGGAGAAAGCCCCAGTTGAGGACCACTGCCTCTCCCTCACAGGGAAGCCAATCTGGGAGTGCAGACGTCTACATCTGAAGCCCTCGGGGGCACTGACTCACCAACCTCTGTCTGGTAGAGGGGAAATGGAGATCAAACACAGGAGACAGAAACTGGAAGAGTTCCTAAATTTGTGTGGACATGACAGATGAAAAGAGAGCCTCCCAGCAGAGGGGACACGTGGGAAGAGCCTTGCAGAGGCAGAGAGGCAGACAGCGCTGGGAAGTGGGAGTGGGAGGGAAGGCGCCTACAGCAATTTGGTGTTGTTGAATGTGGTCCCACAGCCTCTCGAAGGCAACGGCACCCAAATGCCCCAGGCTGTGTCTCTGCCATGCGACAAGGCACGGAGGGTCTCTGCAGATGTGACGAGGCTACAAACCTCAGAAGGGAGTACTTGGGATTAAACAGGTGGCTCAGGTCAGTCACAGGGGCCCAGATAAGCTGAAAACTTTCTCCAGCTGGAGGCAGAAAAGGAGGATGCAAGCATGAGAAGGACTGGACCCCACTGCGGGCTCTGAGAAAACCCGATGGAAGCTTCCAGCAGCTGCTCCAGGAGCAGGCCTTCCACTCATCTCTTCCCCAGCTAAACTCCTATCCATCATTCAACACAGGGAACGCCTTCACCTTCTCCCTCAGGCATTCCAGACCCCTCCCAACAATGACCCCATTCTCTACACTAGAAATACGTATTTCTATACGTCCCTTCAAAAAACAGTAAAAAAAAAAAAAAAACAAATTTACAACCTTCCTAGGACACTGCAAAGGTACTGACATAGTAACCGTGCGTGCCTCTTCACTGATCTGAGGTTCAAAAAATGCTTTTTCATCTAACTGCATCCTGTGCCAAAGATTCTCTCCCTGAACCAACTCCAGCCCGCCTCCTCTGCGCCCCGTCTCAACGAGGCTGCAACCTGGCCTAGAAGCTTCACTCAACCCTGACACGGCTCCTAATAGCTCAAGGCCGCAGCCCTAGAATGACCCAAGCCTCCCCCAAAGCTGCCAGGACCGTAACTGCCCTGACCTGAAGGTGAGTCCCCGCGCCCCCGCGTCCCCGCGTCGGGGGGAGGAGCCTAGGTTCCAGGAGCCCGCTGAGAAATCCTGCCTGGGTGAATTTCCACCTCCCTCGTTCCGCCCGTCACCACGAGACAGGCTCCTACCTTGCACGACTAGTTCTCTCCTCGGGACAGCAAGCGGGCAGCGAGGGCCTGTTTTCGGGATGAGAGTTCTGAGAACCACGGCGAGCTCGCTCGGCGCCTCCGGCTGAGATCCCGCCGCGGGCCCGCTAAGGAAGGCCAGCAGCTCTGGATGGCCGCCGTCGAGGCTCTGAGAGAAAGCGTCCCAGAGAGAATCCAGATCCGAGGCAGGGAAATCGCTCTCCCCGACTCCAGCCTCGCCGGCCGGCCCGGAACCCCCTGCGAGCCGAGCCGCGGCGGCCGCTTCCCTGCGGTTCTCCCTTTGCCCGTGCCGGGGCTGCGATTCCCCGGGCCCGCGAATCGCGGTGCCCCGCGCCGGGCCTGTAGTCTGCCCGGGACCCAGGCCCTCGCCGGGGGAGCGAGGGCGGGGTCCCGCAGCGGCCCGGGGCAACGCCACACTCCGCCGGGCCTCCAGACGGACGCCACACAGCCGTTTGTTGGCCACCTGCGGCCTCTCCAGCCACACGGCCACCGCCGCCCAGAAGCCCCCCGGGAGTAGCGCACCCGGGTCGCGCACAGCAGCCCGGCCCACCTCCGCCATGGTTAGCCCGCGCCCAGCGCTGCGCGACTACGGCGTGCCGCGACGACGCACAGGCGGCGCAGCCTGCGACGTCACGGGGCGGGGCGGATCACTCAGCCCCGAGGCGTTCCCGCGGGCTCCCCGCGCGTTACGCAGTGTCGCCCACGCTGGCATCTCCGGGGCTGCCGGCGCGGCGCGTGCTGCTTGCAGGGGCGCGTCCTCGCTGGGCTCCGACGACAGCCTGGCGGCAGCGTGTGGACAGTGCGTCGGGCTCGCCAGTGCCGGGGCGTCTGTGGCGGATGCAAAGAGTTGGCCGAGGTCCGGGCAGCGCGGGCCTGTGGTCCGCGTGCGTCGGGTGGCCTCTGTCGCTGGCGTGTCTCCTGGAGGCCCGGGGCGGGTGGCAGGGCGGGCCCTGCCAGGCTGAGTCTGCAGGAACTGTGCCATGCCCCAAACTCCGGGAGCCTTTATTCTATTGGTACCCTGGCCCCACTGCTGGGGCTCCTCTCACCCCCTCCAACAGTCGCTGCGGAGTGCAGGAGAAGCGCGTGATCTCCGGGAGAGCAGAGCGTGCCCCGGGTCTGTGCAGTCAGAGCAGCCTGCACGAGTGCGGGAGCCCCAGACACACCTGTTGACGCCCTCGCTGGGTCTTGGACCGCGTGGCTCTTGTTTATGCTGTTTGTAGGTTCCGCCTTACAAAGGGAAGAGCCAGTTACTTTGCTTCCAAAACTAGTTTATTCAGGAATCGCAGAGAAATCTCGAGCTATGGTGAGCCATAGACAGGTCTGAAGAGACGGAGGAAAGGTCAGCTTCTCTTGGATTTTAGGAGGAAACTGGGGATGGAGAAGACCGGGAGTTTGAGGTTGGGCAGTTTCTCCTTGGCGGCAAGCGTGCTTCATGCCCTGTTGCGGGGGTGGGGAGGGACCTTCCTTCTTCGTCTTAAAAGGAGATGGAATTCGTGTGAAAAATGCCCTCTCTTGTCCCAAATAATTCTTTCTGCAGGTGATGCCAGCTGTAGTGAGTGGTACTTATGTGAGCACTCCCCCTTCAAGGATTCCCAACTCTTATTTATTTATTCATTAGAGAGAGAGAGAGAGAGGATGAGCAGGAGGGGCAGAGGGAAAGAATCTCAAGCAGACTCCAGGTGGAGTATGGAGCCCCATACAGGGCTCAGTTTCACACCCCTGACATCATGACCTGAGCTGAAATCAAGAATTAGATAAAACAGAGAGAACCCCTCAGGCACTCCCCCAACACACACTTTAAATGAGGCTGTTTCTCTTCCTCTTTCCTGAGGGCTGCTATGAGGATTCACCACACAGTGAGGGGCATGGAACAACAGAAATTCATTCTCTCATGGTTCTGGAGGCCCCGAGAGGGAACACTTCTTGCCTCTTTGGTTTCTGATGGTTGCGGGCAATTGTTGGCATCACTGGACTGTAGCCACATAACTTGCCTCCATGGTCACACACTTTCTCCGAGTCTCTTCTACAAAGCCCCTATTTCCAAATAAGGCCACAGGTATAGTGAGTTGGGACTTGGACCTGTTTTTTTAAGGGGGGGACAGAATTCAACCCCCAGCTCTGTCCAAAGGGACCTGGTTAGAGCAGCCAAAAGTCAAGGAACGACAAACTTTCCAGTTGCTAATATATATATGTTGGGGGGGGGGGTACCTGAGCCAAGTGTGGAGAAGAATGCAGGCACTTGAGCAAACTTCAGGCCAATGGCAGAGGCAGACATCTAAGACATGGTTTTAAAACATGAAAAGTGGGGTACCTGGGTGGCTCAGTGGGTTAAAGCCTCTGCCTTTGGCTCAGGTCATGATCTCAGGGTCCTGGGATCAAGTCCCACATCTGGCTCTCTGCTCAGCAGGGAGCCTGCTTCCTCCTCTCTCTCTGCCTGCCTCTCTACCTACTTGTGATCCCTGTCAAATAAATAAATAAAATCTTAAAAAAAAAAAAACATGAAAAGTGCAACACTCAACACAGGGTTGCGGGTTCAGAGGCCTCGGGGTTCAGAGGTTACAGAAAGAGGGAAGTTCCTCAGGTTCAGTGTTCTATGTATCCAGTCCCTCTGGGGGTGTGGAGGCTTTAGCTTGTCCTGACATTGGCTGATGGGTCCCTGCTGCCCTGCTGTGTGTCACAGGAGCGCAGGAGAGAGAGAGGATGCAGCAGAAACCTGGAGGCCTAGGGCTCTGGGGTGAGAGGTCATGAAGCCAGAAGACAATGCCTAGAGGGGGCTGGAAAATTCCAGTTGGCAGTGGGCGGGAATCCTTGTGTAAGAGTTTGTCGGCTCCTTGCTGGAACAAGAACAGATTTCACCCACCTCTTGGCTCATACCTCCAAAGTCTGGATTACTCATCACCAAGGCCCTAACCTTAGTTTTTGGCACAGAGGAGCTACCTAGTTAATTACTGAGTGGGCGTGGAAGGGAGCGAGGAGTGGGTGAGGAACGAAGGATGGGGATAGAGAGAGACAAATGGCCAAAGCCAGGCAGGAAACTTGAGTAATAACAATGTGTTCAAATCATTGCACTGACCAGTGACGGCCAATAGAGCAAAGAGCTAAAGATGAGCAAGGTCAAATGGGGTGGAGTGGAGAGATGTCAAAATGATCAAGCATGGGTGGATGGGGACTGCTGCAGAGGACTGCCAGTTCTTTGTCAGTAATGTCACCGCAAGAGCTCTTGGCCTCCCCTGCTGTTGTACCTGCTCCACTGCCTCTCCTGGAAGTCTTACCAGGAAGTATCTCACAAAACCTGCACAAAACCAAGCTCCCCTTCTTTCCCCCCTAAATTGCTCCCCTCTCTGCTGGTCTCAGAGGCATCTCTATCCACCCAGATCCCAGCAGGACAACCCACACTTGAGTGTGACCCCTTCCTCTCTTCCTACCTCACCGCCATCCAAGAAGTTTCAGAGACCACCTAGTCCTACCCAGAGATGTCTAAAGCACACTCCTTGTCAGACTCGAGTCAAACAGTGTCCTAAGGCCAGAGGGGAAACTGAGTGTGGGGTGCCTGGGGGCTGGCAAGCAAAGACCATAAGGTGGGTTGTAGGAAAGCTGGGGTCAGAGTTGGGAAGAGTAGTCCTGAACCTAGTCATCTGTGCAGGGATCCAGTGGAGAGATGAAGGAATAAGACCGAAGCTGGCTATGAGCCAGCTCCGAGCAGCCTGAAGGGTTGCACCGACCTGTGAAGCAGAGGGCTGGGTGGAGAGAGAGAGCGGGGAGCCTCTGCTTTGTGTGTGCCCACCACCCCATGAGATACAGAACCAACAGCACAAAGTCATCCCCCACCCCTGCACCAGCTGCCTGCCACAGGCCTTCCCACCTCTCACCTGCACCAGTTCACCTGTTCCTCCGTCTTTACTTCTAGCCTGCCTGCCAGTACCTGCTCCCCACCTCTGCACTGGACTGCAGTGATTTCCAAATGGAAAGATGTTTATCTGATATCAATAAAACATGTGAACCCAAATAATTTTCTAGTAGTCATTATTTTGGAAGAAACTGATCTAAAGGTGTGAATTATTACTCTATAGTTCATTCTTTTTATAAAAGATTCTCAAAAGTATATCCATTTGAAAAACAGTGGCGTGTACTTTTATTAGACCAGTAGTTTTTTTTTTTAATTAATTTTTTATTTTTTATAAACATATATTTTTATCCCCAGGGGTACAGGTCTGTGAATCACCAGGTTTACACACTTCACAGCACTCACCAAAGCACATACCCTCCCCAATGTCCATAATCCCACCCCCTTCTCCCAACCCCCCTCCCCCAAGCAACCCTCAGTTTGTTTTGTGAGATTAAGAGTCACTTATGGTTTGTCTCCCTCCCAATCCCATCTTGTTTCATTGATTCTTCTCCTACCCACTTAAGCCCCCATGTTGCATCACCACTTCCTCATATCAGGGAGATCATATGATAGTTGTCTTTCTCTGCTTGACTTATTTCGCTAAGCATGATACGCTCTAGTTCCATCCATGTTGTCGCAAATGGCAAGATTTCATTTCTTTTGATGGCTGCATAGTATTCCATTGTGTATATATACCACATCTTCTTGATCCATTCATCTGTTGATGGACATCTAGGTTCTTTCCATAGTTTGGCTATTGTGGACATTGCTGCTATAAACATTCGGGTGCATGTGCCCCTTTGGATCACTACGTTTGTATCCTTAGGGTAAATACCCAATAGTGCAATTGCTGGGTCATAGGGCAGTTCTATTTTCAACATTTTGAGGAACCTCCATGCTGTTTTCCAGAGTGGCTGCACCAGCTTGCATTCCCACCAACAGTGTAGGAGAGTTCCCCTTTCTCCACATCCTCGCCAGCATCTGTCATTTCCTGACTTGATGATTTTAGCCATTCTGACTGGTGTGAGGTGATATCTCATTGTGGTTTTGATTTGTATTTCCCTGATGCCGAGTGATATGGAGCACTTTTTCATGTTAGACCAGTAGTTTTTATAAAGATTTATTTATTTGAGAGATAGAGAGAATGAGCGAGAGGGGAGAGGGAGACAAAATCTCAAACAGATTCCATACTGAGCATGGAGCTAGACATGGAGCTCGATCTCATGACCCTGAAATCACAACCTGAGCCAAAACCAAGAGTTAATTGCTCAACTGACTGTGCCACCCAGGCGCCTTATTAGACCATTATTTTCTATTTGATTTTCAGGCCCTCCTGGGTGCTCCTGTGGACGCAGGGACCCCTTGTAATGATGCAGACCTGTGGCTGGAAACAGTGCCTGGTGGAGAATTAATTCTGTTGGCTTAGCATGGTAGATTCAGGGTCGCAGCCGGTCATCCAGACTTTCCCTTCTGCTTCTGCAGTAGGAAGAACCCCCTGATACTGAGACTGGGAACACAGGGGAAGGTCCTACAGGACCAGTCAAGAGGTCCCTTGGCTTCTCACAGGACAGAAATCAAAGGCAAGCCAGAGAAAGTGAAAACGGAGTTTACTGGAATAGTGTGAGTGACAGAGATGAGCGGATGACGTGTCTGGGAGACTCAGAAAGGAAATGAGAATGAGCCTCTTCCTCACTTTGGGTTAGGGGTTTATACTGGAAAAGGGCTCAGGGTACTGGTCCCCCAGGAATCCAGGGTAGCGTCAGTCAAAGGAGATTGTTGGGTGAATGACAAATGTCATTCTGGGGGCGCCTGGGTGGCTCAGTGGGTTAAAGCCTTTGCCTTCAGCTCAGGTCATGATCCCTGGGTCCTGGGATTGAGCCCCGCATCAGACTCTCTGCTTGGCAGATAGCCTGCTTCCCCCTCTTTCTCTGCCTGCTTCTCTGCCTACTTGTGATCTCTGTCTGTCAAATGAATAAATAAAATCTTTTTAAAAAATGTAATTCTGTACATAACCAAAGGTGGGAATACTGAAGCCAGCATCAGCGGAGGCTTGCTTGGAGATAATGTCCTGGAACAAGTTTGGGACCCAGCTTTTCTTAGATGTTATCAGGTGTTGGGGACCTAGGACAAAACTCAGAGGATGATTCACTTTCTTGCTTCTCCCCATGAAATGGGAACATAGCTTTGTTGGCTCATTCAGAGGCAAAATGCGGAACGTGAGTAAACGGGACCCAGCTGAGGAACTGCGGAGAGGGAACCTTTCTGAAATGGAGTCCTGTCAGTTCCCCTACCTCAGTGTTCTCAATGCTGAGTCCGTTTTCAATGAGAATCACAAGTGCGACAACGTGCAGACATGGAACAAAGGAGAAGGTATTTCAGAGTGGAATGGGAACAGAGAGAGACTTCCCAAATATCAGCCAAGCGTTGCCACACAGTTCTCCCACGGGTGTTGGGGGATCAAAAGGCAAGCTGGGGGCAAACCCCAAGCTAACACCCCCAAACCTCCCCCAGGTGGGAGATGTGTGACATTCCTCAAGCACTTCTGGCTGCTGGAGAACAAAGGAAGGGGAAAAACCCAAACGGCTGACTGATACAGATCACAGTCCCACAGGACATGCATCTCCATGAGTTTGGAATTGTCTCAACGATTTATAAGAAAAAAAGCAGTCTTATCCATAGCAGGCCTCCAGAAATCATAGAGTCAATTTCCTGGGACCCTAATATCACCCTCCTTCCATAGGATAAGAAATCTTATATAATCACCCACTGCACACAACCCCAGTGCAGCTCTTTCTGCACATGGGTCCTGTCCCCAAGCTTTAATAAAAACACCTTTTTCCATCAAAAACATCTTAAGAATTCTTTCTTGACCATTTTCTCCAAACCCCAACTATCCCAAATTATTTGCCCCACAACGTGGGGCTTCGAGTCTTTTCGTCAGGACTCTGAGCCATGGTGCAAATTTGGTGAGTACTTCCTCTCTTCTTCCTTTGCTCTCACTCCAGGGGCATTTCAGAGAGTGTGGTCTTATTGGAACACGTTCATGCCCATTGGTTAGGCTCCAATGCTCTAGCTAATGGCTGGTCTACAGGGCTGCCTTTTGCTGGAAGTTGGTACCCTGGCCAGGATGATAATAAGACCTAGAAACTCGGTGCCCTCTCTTCATTCCTGACCTTACACAAAGCTGTCTGTCTTGGGCACAGGAGAGCACCTAAGTCCCAATCTTGACTCCCGTGTGAGGTCTCCTCCTCCTCCATCCCTTTCCCATCTCTGGTCTAGTTGCTTCTGACCGTGGGACCTCCACTGGGAGCCCATTGAAACCAGTACGCAATGGAATTAAAATCCAACCCAGGACCGAGAAGCTGACATGTAAGTTGACTACATGTGTTGGAATGTTACTTAGACCATGATGGATTTCTATCTTTACTGTCTTCTGTCAATGTCCTCTACTAATTATTTAAATTACAAAATTGGGTAATTTCCCCCTTGGAAAACCTTTCTATGGTTCTCCAATGGTTAAAAACTGCGGGTTTTTCGAGGCAAGGTAAAATAGGGCACGGCCTTCAAGACAAGGCATGGAGTCCTGGTCCATGTCCTGGCTCCCACTTTGCAGTCTAGAAAACGATGAGGAAGCAGGGCGTTGCTTGCCTTCCTCCTACATGGCCTTTGAGGGCAGGCGGTGATAATAGCCATTCCATCTGAGGGATGCTTCAGGTCACTTTGACACCAGGAATCTCTGACATATCTTTAGTGGGATGCCACCTGGGAGTTGGGGGAGGGTTTCTTGGCTAATGGACCTTCTCTCTTCTTCAGTTCCCTGGACTCTCCATTGGAATGCTTTTTAATGCACTGGAATGATTTCAGGTTGCAAAATTTAAGAAAGTACTGATCTCCTGTAACACTGCATGGCCTCGGTAGGATCTGTCCCCTAGATCTCTCCTGCAGGAAGGGAACAGGGCAGATGGATGGAGGTACTCCAGATCCAGGGCTTCAGGGTCCTAACTCAGGACCCTGACATAAGCGCCTCCTGCGGAACATGTTTGCTCACTTAACCAGGCCAATAAACTCTCTCCTGAAAGATTAAATGATAATTATTAAAATGGGCTTCCTCCTGACAGAACCCGGGATGGAGGAAACAGGCCCTCCCTAAGGAAGGGGAAGCTGGCCCTCTCACTCTGCTTCCTCCTAACAGATGTGGGGGTTTTCCGTTCATCCAACTCCTGGGTTAATGTCTAGACTAACTGGAGCCACATGGAATGAGTTTGCAAGTTTTCCTTCCATTTCTATTTTTTGAAACAGCTTCAGTAGAGTACCTATTAATTCTTCTTTAAATGATTGGTAGAATTCCCCTGGGAAACCATCTGGCCCTGGACTCTTGTTTCTTGGAGAGGTTTTTGATTAGTGTTCCAATTTCCTCGCTGGTTTTTGGTCTGTTCAAATTGCCTGCCTCTTCCTGTTTCAGTCTTGGGAATTTATAAGTTTCCAGGGATGTATCCATTTCTTCCAGATTGCCTAATATGTTGACATATAGATGCTGGTGATATGTTCTCACAATTGTCTCTATTTCCTCGGTATTGGTTGCGATCTCTGACCTTTCATTCACAATTGTTTTAATTTGGGTCCTTTCTCTTTTCTTTTGGGTCAGTCTGGCCAGCGGTTTATCGATCTTATTAATTCTTTCAAAGAACCAGCTTCTACTTTTGTTGATCTGTTCTATTATCCTTCCGGTTTTTGTTTCATTGATTCCGGCTCTGATCTTTACTATTTCTCTTCTCCTGCTGGGTTTAGGCTTTCTTTGCTGTTCTTCCTCCAGGTCCTTTAAGTGTAAGGCTAGCTTGTGTATTGGGGATTTTTCTAATTTTTTGAGAGAGACTTGTATGGCTGTGTATTTCTCTCTAAGAACCGCCTTTGCAGTATCCCAAAAGTTTTGAACCAATGTGTTTTCATACTCATTAGTTTGCATGAATTGTTTAACTTCTTTAATTTCCTGGCTGACCCATTCATTCTTTAGCAGGATGTTCTTTAACCTCCAAGTGTTTGAGTTCCTTCCAAATTTCTTCTTGTGATTGAGTTCCAGTTTCAAAGCATTGTGTTCTGAAAATAGGTAGGGAATAATCTCAGTCTTTTGGTATCAGTGGAGACCGGATTTGTGACCCAGTATGTGGTCTATTCTGGAGAAAGTTCCATGTGAGCCCAAGAAGAATGAATATTGGGTTACCACCTTACACCAGCTAGACTAGCTAAAATTAACAAGACAGGACACAATAGGTGTTGGTGAGATGTGGAGAGACAGGAACCCTCCTACACTGCTGGTAGGAAGCTGGTACAGCCACTCTGGAAAGCAGCATGGAGGTTCGTCAATACATTAGAAATAGAGCTACCCTAGGACCCGGCAATTGCACTACTGGTTATTTATCCCAAAGATACAGTTGTAGGGAGAAGAACGGGCATATACACTTCAGTGTTCATAGCAGCAATATCCACAATAGCTGAACTGTGGAAGGAACCAAGATGTCCTTCAGTGGACGAATGGATAAAGAAGATGTGGTTCATATATACAACGGAATATTACTCGGCCATTAGGAAGGATGAATACCTACCATTTTCATAGACCTGGATGGAACTGGAGGGGATTATGCTGAGTGAAATAAGCCAAGCAGAGAAAGACAGTTATCATATGGTGTCACTCATTTGTGGAACATAAGGAATAGCACAGAGGACCACAGGGGAAGGAAGGGAAAACACAAAGCGAAGAAATCAGAGAAGGAGACAAACCATGAGAGACTCTGGACTCTGGGAAACAAAGTGAGGGTTGCAGAAAGGACAGGGGGTGAAGGGATGGGGTAACTGGATGAAAAGCAATAAGGAGAACATGTGAGGAGCACTGAGTGCAACTGATGAATCATTGAACACCACATCAAAAACAACTGATGTACTGGGGCACCTGGGAGGCTCAGTGGGTTAAGTCTCTGCCTTCGGCTCAGGTCATGATCTCAGGGTCCTGGATTTGAGCCCCACATTGGGCTCTCTGCTCAGCGTGGAGCCTACTTCCCCCTATCTCTCTGCCTGCTTCTCTGCCTACTTGTGATCCCTCTCTCTCTGTCAAATAATAATTAAAAAAAAATCTTGAAAAAAAAAACTGATGTACTGTATGTTGGCTAATTGGACTCAATATAAAAATAACAGGAGGGGCGCCTGGGTGGCTCACTCTGAGCTCAGAATGGGGAAACCTCTTCCTCTGCCTCAGGCAGCACCTCACCTTTTCTGCTCCCCCACAACCCAGTGTTCCTCCTGTTGCGACACAACCTTGAGTGTGGCTTACATACCTGTTTCCTAACCATCTGGGTGCTTCTGGCACCATTGGCCTCTCCTCCTAACCTCACTGTCCAGAAGGGAAAAGTAACCACTTGGACCTAACACTGTCCACTTCAGATTTCCCCACTGGTGCACCAGGTACCACTTGACAACGGGGAAGAAATTTATGGACTTTTCAGTGGACCTAGGTCGAACAGAATATAAACTAACTTGTGTGTGAAATAACTTGTAGCTTGTTGGTTTAATTAAGATAGACATTTCTTTAGAGTTATCAGCATTAAATAAGAAACTTCTATTCTACCAAGATTTACTGATGGTCCAATAAGCTCGTGCTATCTCTGCAGCAATTTGTTAGAAAAAAGATGACTTAAAGGGGTGCCTGGGTGGCTCAGTGGGTTAAAGCCTCTGCCTTTGGCTCAGGTCATGATCCCAGGGTACTGGGATTGAGCCCTGCAATGGGCTCTCTGCTCAGCAGGGAGCCTGCTTCCTCCTCTCTCTCTCTCTCTCTCTCTCTCTCTCTGCCTCTCTGCCTACCTGTGATCTCTGTCAAATAAATAAATAAAAATCTTTTTTAAATGACTTAAAATGATGGTTAATTTCATCTATCTCAAGATGTTCATGGGTCATTGTTAAGATAGCTCTCAATGTTGGTAACCTGAAACTTTAAAGTGTTGCTCGGATGGTAAATGAGATTGAAATTGTTGGATATCTACATCTCTTCTACATAGGATGGAGTGCTAAAGCACTGATTACTGGGTGTAGGTTTGTGCTTTTGACTGCTTATTGCAGAAAAACTAAGGATATTTGGGTCTGGTGCTAAATATGCTTTGTGCTTTCTTTAAAGATTGTACTATGAAAAAACATGTTTTAAATTATAAATTATAAAATATATTTATATTTATACATTTCAGATCTAAATAATTATGGCATAACAGTTCACAATTGATTACACTTAGTTTTCATGGGAGACTAAGGCTTCTAAGAGTAAAAATTCAGCTAAATGTAATGAAGACTGATTTTTAAAGAAGGGCATAGGTCAAAATAGGAGTAAATAAAAATGTTATAGAAGGCTTATGAAGGAAAATCTTGTGGAATTTTATGTGCTGTCAGGACTAAGACTGAAATGAATGGATTTTTAAAAATTTTTTTGAATATTTTATTTATTTGACAGAGAGAGATCACAAGTAGGCAGAGAGGCAGGCAGAGAGAGAGGGGGAAAGCAGGCTCCCCGCTGAGCAGAGAGCCCAATGTGAGGCTCAATCGCAGGACCTTGAGAGGCTTAACCCACTGAGCCACCCAGGAGCCCCTGAAATGAATGGATTTTAAAAGCACACTGGTATAAGACTGAAATTCTGCTTTTCTCTCCCTTTAAAAAGACCTCGGTGGTTTTTTTTTTGTTTGTTTGTTTTTTACTGTCTGCCCAGAAAGCCAAGTTTTCTATATTTTGTCTTTATCGGGTCTTTAATTAATCAATTAAAACTCTTCATTCAACATTAAAGGAGCTGAGTTTTGCTAACAACCATATAACCCAACATACTTGTCTTTGAAGTCTCTCATTGCCACCTTGGTTAAATAATTAAATTTTAAGTTTTATAATGATCTGTAATCCTATTTAGGCATGTGCTTTGTAACTTTCTGAGGGTTTTAACAAACTTGCCCCATTCCTTGCCATAACAGATGATCCTTTTTGCTCAAGGAGACTCCCATATGTTATCAACTCCAGATACAGCTGCCTCAGCCTTTCCTAACTCCTATTCATTCCTCAACTGAGCAATCTTAACCCATAGGTAGGGACACATCTCCCATCTCCACCCCCATCCAGCAGGATGCTGCTCCAGAAGATGATACCGACCCCCCAGCAATCTTAAAGATTTAAGGGTCAAATTTGTTCAGGGGCGAAAATGATGAGGGAAACAAAGGTGAGAGAAACGTAGCTTAAATTAAATATTACAGCTTGCAGCCCACGGACTCTTGAAACCTATAGAGCATGGCCCTTCCCAAGGAACTCAGGGCTGCCTTAGTGCCCTAATGTTTACATTTTATTAAAGATGAAAAGTAACCTGACCTTAGCAATGGCTATCCCTTCAAGGTCCTGAAAGCCTTGCTCCCCAATTCCTTATGGTATCCCTAACACACACTAATTAAAAAGTATATAATGAGCCACTTCTCACGACCCCAGTGCAGCTCCTTCTACCCACAGGTCCTGTCCCATGCTTTAATAAAAACACCTTTTTGCACCAAAGACCCTTCAAAAATTCTTTCTTAGCTGTTTGCTCACAAATCCAAAACTTCCAGATTTCATCAAGAGGCGTCTTAAACTTCATGCATCCCAAAAACTGAACTTGTCTTCCTGTGACCACAGTGTCAATCTCTCAGATCCCGTTAAACGGAAACCTTCTGACTTGGTCTTTCTTGCTCTTCTTGTGGTAAATTGCCAGATCCAGTTGCTTCTGATGTGATCTGATGCAGTGTGGGGGTCTGGAAGTGAGTGGTCCAGAAAGAATTCTTGAGATGTTTTGGGTTAAAAAAAAAAGTGGCATTATCAAAGCACAGGGACAGGACCCACAGGCAGAAACAGGTGCCCTGGGGGAGTGAGGAATAATTGTTTATACAGCTTTGGGTTGGGAGGGGCAGACATAAACTAAGTTTTCAACAGGATTTTCCCATTAAAAAATTTTTTTATTTTTTCAGTGTTCCAAGATTGTTTATGCACCACACCCAGTGCTCCATTCATTACGTGCCCTCCATAATACCCACCACCAGGCTCACCCAAATTTCCCACCCCCTTGCCCCCGCTCCCCTCCAAAGCCCTGTTTGTTTCTCAGAGTCCACAGTCTCTCATGGTCTATCTCCCTCTCCGATTTCCCCCAACTCACTTCTCTTCTCCATCTCCCCATGTCCTCCGTGTTATTCCTTATGCTCCACAAGTAAGTGAAACCGTATGATAATTGACTCTCTCTGCTTGACTTATTTCACTCAGCATAATCTCCTCCAGTACCTTCCATGCCGATACAAAAGTTGGGTATTCATCCTTTCTGATGGAGGCATAATATTCTATTGTATATATGGACCATATCTTCTCTTTCCATTTCTCTGTTGAAGGGCATCTTGGTTCTTTCCAGAGTTTTGCGATTGTGGCCATTGCTGCTATGAACATTGGGGTACATACGGCCCTTCTTTTCACTACATCTGTATCTTTGGGGTAAATACCCAGTAGTGCAATTGCAGGGTCATAGGATAACTCTATTTTTAATCTCTTAAGGAATCTCCACACTGTTTTCCAAAGTGGCTGCACAAACATGCAAGTTGGTACAAGATTTTCACATGTTAAAGAAGACTGTCAGGGGCACCTAGGTGGCACATTTGGTAAGCTTCTGCCTTTGGCTCAAGTCATGACCCCAGAGTCCTGGGATAGAGGTTTCCCCTGCCCCTTGCTCAGCGGGGAGCCTACTTCTCCCTCTGCCTGCGGCACCCCCTGCTTGTGTTCTCTCCTTCTCTCTCGGACAAATAAATAAAATCTTAAAAAAAATAAATAAATAAGGAAGACGACGACGACGGCTGTTTATCCCTCATAAGGTGGGTCCACCAGAGAAAGGCGTACCCTGCCTGCCTGGAGTGTCTGCAACTGGCGGCGGGAGGCCACGGACTTTCATCTTCGTCTCCTCTGTTGTCCGCGCGTTTCGAGGGAAGGGGCCGGCTCAGTCTGGAGCCTCCACACAGCCCGAGACAGAGCTGGGGAGCAGGGGTTTAGGTTTGCGGGTCTGGAGCCCCCACACAGCGCGAGACAGGGCTGGGGAGCGGTGTTTAAGTTTGCAACTGTCCTTGGAAATAGCAGCGCGGCAGCGGGCAGCTGGTCCAGTCCCGGCTGGACTGCGGGGTCGGAGACTCCCGGGCGAGGGGGCCAGGGAGCAGCCGCCCCGGGGCCTGGGAGGGACTGGGTAGTAGCACCGCTCGCAAATATCGCTGAGCACGCGGTGCAGCAGCTCCGACCCACGGTTCTGTTGTCCTGGCTCCGGAGGGGGCCCAGGGATCAGCATACCGAGCAAACACCCCCAGACCCGCACTCAGAGTGCGTTAGGAGACCCACCCGCCCACAAGGTAGGTTCTCCCCAAGCGCGCCTCGCGTCTCCCAGGCAACGGGCCGGCGGCGCGCTGTGATGACGTTGACGTGCGGACGGTGGCCGGGAGGCGTGTGGCGCTGTCAGCCCGCCTATCGGGGCGGTGCTCGCCTTTGGATGTCTGTCACGCCCCAGAGGACATTCGTCGGGCGCTTGCTGTGTGCGCTGGACGGTGTGGGGACCCAGCGACCAGGGGGGACGGCGAAATTCAAGGTCGGGTCCGTGGGGCCGGGGGCCCAGCGGCGCGGGCGGCGCCGGCGGCTCAGGGGCGGGGGGCCAACCGGGAGGGGTGGGCGTGGGGGGGTGGCTTGTGCAAAGGCCCCGTGGCACACCGGTTCCCTGCCAGAGCTGCTGGGGGCGAGACTGCCGGCGCCTGGACCTGGCAGATCAACTGGAGAGACAGTCTGAGGAGGTCAGACATTGTCCCCCAAGGTAGCCACAGAGCTGTCACCTAAAGGGAGAATGATCAGTCTGCATTTTAGTCACCTCTCTGCTGCTGAGAGGAAAACTGACTAAAGGCGGCTGTAGCTATTGTAATGATGTCTTGCGGTGAGACTGCTCCAGGGCCCCCTGGGAACTGCAGCAGACTAGACACTAGTCACTAGACTAGCATGACCGTGGGGTCACCCTAACACACAGAGGGGTAAAGTGACTGGCTAAGTGCTCCCAACTCAGAAGTGCTAATGTTGGTGTCTCACGCCAGGCATTCTGGCTTCAGACTCCTTGGTCACCACGGCGAGACCATCATGTAGTTATGTGGGTGACCTCATGTGGCATGGAGTCCTAGGGGCCTCCCTGGCTGCTTAGGATCTTGGGATTTGAGGTTGGGTGTGCTAACAGCTGTGGATCTCAGGCAACTCCTTCCATCTTACAGGCTTCCATTCACTTACCTGCTGAGAACACTTGGGATTGTGAGCACCGCTGAGATCATGTAGCTGCTTAACATTCACCTACAGTCAGGGATTGCTCGATGATTGGACAGTTTTGTCATCGGTTTAATAGTTGTGGAGGGAAGAAAGGATTCAGTAGGTGTTAGAGAGCTGCAGTTGGGGGCTTGGTAACCAATCAGTTCTGGGGGCAGAGAAGGGAATTCCAGCATGGCACTCAGGCTTATTGCTCCGGTAACCCAGGGCTGCGGAGCCCTGGGTTGGACCATTCAGAGCTCGAGGGTTTCTAGATTGTGTGTGTGTGTGGCGGCGGGGGAGGGGAGAGGTTTCCCAGGAAACTGCTGACTGACCTTGCAGACCTGTAGGGTCCTGTCTGGGAGCCCTCGACGCATAAGGGACAATGTCAGCAGGTGATGAAGAGTGAGTGTGGCTGAGACTGAGAGTCTGCAGGGAGCTCGAGGGGAGCAGGAAGGGACACCTGGTGTGGTGTCCTGGACCTCAGGGAGGGAGCATGATGGGTGACCAGGATGCATCGAGGGCACGGAAGTCCAGAAAGTTAAGAATTCCCCTTGGACTTCATAGCTTGCATTTTTGGAGCACTGGAATTCTGCTAAGAGTGTGGCTTACCTTTAGAAAAGTCTTGTTTGGTTGAGACATAACACACTATACAATCCATCCACAGCCATCCAGTGTGGTGCGACCACCACTGCTTTTTATTTCCAGAATGCCTTCATCACTCCAGAAGAAATCTTGGCCCCATTAGGAGTCATTCCCCAGCTGCTGGAAGCCGCCAGTCTGCTTTCTCTGTGTATTTGCCCACCCTGAATGTTTTGTTAAAGCAGGCTCATGCAATATGTGATCTTTGGTGTGTGACTTCTGTCACTTTACCTAGCACTGTCAAGGTTCATCCAGTGATATTTTATTGTATGGATAAACTACATTTTGTTTATGCATTCGTCAGTTGTTGGACATAGGGTTGTTTCCACTTTGGGGGAGTTATAAATAAATAATGCCATGATGAACATTCGTGCACAAAGTTTTGTGTGGCTATTTCTTTCCATTTTTCTTGGGGGGGTACCTGTGAGTGGAGTTGCCGGGTCATGTGGTGGCTGTGTAGCTGAGCTTTTGAAGAACCATCAGACTTTCCCAAAATGGTTGTGCCCTTCTGCCTTTGCACCAGCAAGGAACGAGGGTATGAGGGTTCCACTGTCTGCACGTTCTCTCTCTGCACTTTCTCATCAATGCACGTTACTGGCTGTCATTTTGATCCTGGACATCATAAGGGAGGTGAGGTGGTGTCCCATCATGGTTTCGGTTTGCCCTCCCGGATGGCTAATGACGCTGAGCATCTCTTCACGTGCTCCTTGGCCATCTGTCTATCCTTGGAGAAACCTCTATTTGAGGCCTTTAAATTGGGCTATTTGGCTTTGCTATTAAGATTCTTAATATAGTCTGGAAGCAACTCCCTTATCAATAAATGATTTGCAAAACCTTCCTTTCTCTGGGTTGCCTTTTCACTCACTCATGGGTATTCTTTACAGCAAAAGTTTTTGATTTTGATGAAGTTTAATCAATCTACTTTTATTGCTTGTGCTTCTGATGCTGTGTCCAGGAAGGTGTGATCTCACTAAAGGTAGTGAAGGTTTAGTCCTACCTTACCTTCTTTGAGGTTTTAGTGTTAGATCCTACATTGAGGTCTGTGTGGTGTGTGTGTGTGTGTGTGTGTGTGTAAAGAGTGGGCCCTTATTCCTTTGCACGTGGACATTGGGGACCCCCAACACCAGTTGAGAAAACTGCTCCTTCCTTAGGACATTGTTCGGACGCCCTGGCCAAAGGCAGCTGACCCTACATATTAGGGTTTGCTGCTGGACTGTCAGCTCTCCCATCAATTTGCACACATCTGTCTTCACGTGGTGCCATATCAGTCCCTTTGCGTCAGGTTTGGACATCAGGCAGAATGGATTCTCCAACTTTGTTCTTTTGGAGGAGGTTTTGACGATTGTGGGTTCCTTACATTTCCGGTATATTTTAGGATCAGCTTTTTAATTCCTGCTGGGGGGAAAAAAAAGCCAGCTGGGATTTCGATGGGGACGACATTGGCTCTGTAGATGAGTTGGCAAATGTCAGTATTTTAACAGTGCTGAGTCCTTCTGACTCGTGAACAAGGGGTGTCTCTCCATTTATTGAGGCCTCAGGTTTCTTTAAAAAAATGCTTCGTAGTTTTCAGAGTATAAGTTTCGCATTTCTTTCACTGAATCTGTTTCTCTGTATTTTATTATTTTTGATGCTGTCATAAATTGAATTTTTTCTTCATTTCATTTTTGAGTTGTTTGTGGTGAGTGTATAGAAATTGAGTTGAGTTTTGCATATTGATTTTGTACCCTGTAAATTGGCTGAGCTAACTGATTCTAGTCGTTTTTTAGTGGGTTCCTTGGGATTTTCTGTATACATGATGGTATCATCTGTAGACAAGAGACGGGTTTCTAATCCAGATGCCTTTGATTTCATTTTCCTGCACGACAGCACTGGCTGGAGCATCCAGTAGTGTGTTGATGGGAAGAGGCAAAGCGGACACCTATGTCTTGTTGCTGGTATTCAGAGAAGGGCACTCAGTCTTATTAACATGTGATAAGAGCTGTGGGTGTTTCATAGACACCCTTTTTTAGGTGAAGGGCATACACTCCTGATTGTTCAGAATTTCTGCTATGAAAGACCGTAGGATTTTGTCAAATGCTTTTTTCTGCATCCTTTGACACGATCATACATTTTTGTCCTTATCATGTTGGCATGGCGTATTACATTAATTGACTTTATTTCTTTCTTTTCTATTCTTTTGGGGTTTTTTGTTGTTTAGAGAGAAAGAGAGAAATGGGGAGGGGCAGAGAGAGAGATAGACGACCCCCCCCCCCAGTGAGATTCTGTACTTAGCCGGGTCCTGACGTGGGGCTCAGTCTCACAACCCTAAGATCCTGAGCTGAAATCAAGAGTCTGACACTCAACTGACCGTACCAGCCACATGCCTTCTGATTGACTTTGTCCTGTTGAGCTGTGTGTAGTTTCCTGGGGGCACAGGTCCTTGTCCTAGTGTGCAATCTTTCTCCGGTGGGGCTGGATTCAGTCTGCAGGACTTACTGAGGAGATGTGCCCCTGTGTTCATAAGGGACATTGCTCTGTCGTCCTCCTTCCCCGAGATGTCTTTGGTTTGGGGTTCCAGGTGCCACTGGCTTTATGGGGTACCTTATGGCAGTGTTCCCTGTGCTTCTGTTTCTTGGGAGACTTTGTAGATAACTGGTATGTTTCTTTAACTGTTCGGTGGAATTCTTAGTGGAAGCCCTGTGGCTCGTCTTTGTTGGGAATTTGTTGGTTCTCTCCTAGTGTCCGTGTCTGCTATAGGTCTGCTCAGATTTCCTGCCCCCTCGCACTTGCCTGTGGGGGAGTGCATCCCCTCTGCGCCTTTCCCCTCTCGTGCAGACACACACAAGTTCTTTGGTCCAGTGTTCAAGCCCCCATTGCTTCTCAGCAGTACTGAGCAGCCAAACTCAGAGCCCTGTGTCTGAGACTGTTTCCACACTCAGCAGAAACAGACCCAGGTTCCCGGAGGTGTTAAAGATTCGGCTGGGTGGGCAGGGGATGGTCCATGCTTGGGACCGCACTCTGTTGCTCTTCCTCTAGGTCTGGGTTCACCAGCCCTTCCTGTCCTGGGCCTTGATGAGCCAGGGCACTGTGGAAAAGGTGCCAGTCCTCTCAGAAAATTCCAGAATGAGTCTTTGGTCAAGAGGGCTGGGTTGCAGGGTACCTGCTTTGTTGGTGGGAAGCCAGATGTCTGTTTGTGAAGAGAGTTCAGGACAAAAGTCTGTGTTCGAAGGCTCTCCAGCAGATGATCCACATCCAGATGGGCGGGAAGGGGACCTTTGGTCCTGTCCTATGTGGCCAGAGTGGACCAGTCAGCAGTGGCCAGACTCTAGAGGGAGGGTTCCTGGGTCATGAGGTGTGGCTGGGCCTTGAGGGACGGATCTGGTGGCCCTGAGAGCGTGAGGTGTCCTTGGGCCAAGCGGTAGGTCACGGAGCCTCTGGTCTCAGCTGCCCGGGATTGCCCACTGCGACTGCCTCCTCACCCTGTCTTCGGGGAAGGTAGACGTGAGGTTTGTATGGTCATTCTCTCTTGCTGGCCCTTTGGGAGTCCGTTTGCTCCTCTCCTCCTTGCTGCATGGCATGCCCGCTCTGTGGCTCGGGTAGGTGAACTGGCCAGCTCACGGGCTCAGGTTGTCTGTCTCCTGCAGGCTGATACCCCAAGATGGCGCCCCCATCAGAAGGTGGCGCTGACGCCTTGCTGCCAGATCTCCCCAAGGGGCCCCTGCAGGCCTACCGCTCCCGCGCCTCCTTCTGCTGGAAGGAGCTGGCGCTGTTCCTGGAAGGCGAGGATGTGCTGCGTCTGAAGGTAAGGCAAGCTGTCAGAGGGCTGAGCCGAGCCCTGCGGCTGTGCTGGGTGTCTGCTTCATGGGCACAGGCCGTCTGGTCCCTCTGGGCGAGCCTCACTGCCACCCCTGAACGACCACAGCCTGGTTCACCTTCTGAGGCCTTGGGTCCCTGTGCTCATGGCCAGAACTACTTCCATCTGTCCCTGGGGCGCTGGGCTGGACCATGTCCTGGGGGGTTGGTGGCCTTGAAAAGAGCCATAGTCAGAGCATGGTGAGGGCTGACCTTTGCCTCCAAGTGGGGCACTCCCCGTCTCCTGCATTTCCAGAAGACCATCTTCTCGACTTTGGAGAATGACCCGCTCTTTGCTCATTCGGGGGAAGAGCTGTGTCTGGAGAAGTGCCGGGAGCTGAACTTCCTCCGTTGCCAGCGCCTCTTGGAGCTTAGCTTCCTCTCCATGGAAGACATGGTGGCGAGCCCCCTGTTGGTCCAGACGCTCATCGCCTGTCTGGGCATGTATGACTGGTCCCTGGGCATCAAGTTCTTGCTGCACATGCTGGTGAGTGGGTGGTGAGGAGGGCAGAGGATTGCACCTTCCCTGCCTCACACGGAGCAGAGGACCTCCCCCCCCACCATTGCACCACCCCAGGCCCAGACGAGGTTGAGGCACAGAGAGAGAAAGTCCTCATTCATGTGAATTACACACGGCCCGTGGGACGTGGACGGTGCCCGTGGGCTGTGCTGCTGGCCAGCATTTGCTGCCTTATAGATGGCGATGCGAGCATTTGGGGAAGTGTTTCTTTTAAGAGAGTTCTAAATAATAATATAGGGAACAAAAATGGAGATGAGAACATGTGGGCATGATGATTTAGGGAGAAGTCCTGCTGTTCTCAGCTGTCTGTGCAAATTGGCGAGAATTTGCATAGTCCTTGGGGAGAACACCATGCAAACTAAAGCCTCATAAGAAGAGGAGATTTGGGGGGCACCTGGGAGGCTTAGTGAACTAAAGCCTCTGCTTTCAGCTCAGATCATGATCTCAGGGTCCTGGGATGAAGCCCCGCATCGGGCTCTCTGCTCAGTAGGGAGCCTGCTTCTCCCTCTCTGCCTGTCTGCCTATTTGTGATCACTCTCTCTCTCTCTGTCAAATAAATAAATAAATAATCTTTAAAAAAAAAAAAAAAAAAAAGAAGAGGAGGTTTGGGGCTTTTTTTGCTTTATGCCAACACCTCCCGCCCAAAAAGCCCCCACAAAAAGCAAAACAGGCAGGGAAGGGGAGGCAGGTCAGAGACGATCCTGGGGCTCCCACTGCCGGAGCACGGTAGAGATGATGACGTGTCCCCAGCCTTGGTAGACACACGGTCCTCTGTGGGGCTCTGATGGGAAGCTGGGCTCGCCCGCCTGTCCTGTACCCTCGTCCCTCCCCTCCCCCTCCGCTCCTGTCTCCCTGTCCGTCCGTCCCCTCGGGATTTCCCTTGGGTGTCTTAGGTGCTCCTGCTTAACTTAAACGTGAACTGCTTGGGCCAGGGACTCAGGAATCACCCCAGCCATGGGCATTACAGTGCCTGCCTCCCTCAGTGCCCCAGAGCAGGATGCCTTAACTTGCCTCTGTTTGCGTGACCGTTTTGTACTTCCAGACTTTTGGATCAGCGATTTACAGCTCTGGTTCTGAAAGACATTTAAAATACCTTCCAAAGATTTTCAACATGGAGGTGAGTTGAGAGCCCCAGAGGCATGAGCCGATATTCTTCTCCCTGTGTACCCCAAGCACAGGAAGTGGGTCCCCGGGGGCTGCATATTCCCTGGCACTTGGTGGGTTTAGCATGAGGCTCTCAAAATGAAGCCTTCTGTTTTCTTCCGTTCCCGGGAGCAGTTCCTGGCTCTGCGTTGCCCGGGCGAGTAGCCCACTGTCCCCACAGGCTGGGGCCGTGGTGTCCCGCATGTCCCTGTGACTCCGTAAGACCCCAGCTGGTTGGGTCGGGGGTGGGGACTTGGAGCTTTGGACTCTAGTTTAGTCCTTCCGGAAGGATGGTGGCGGGACCCCAAAGAATCTCTCTTGCCTTAACCCTGTTTCTTGCTTTGATATTAGATTTTCGGCTGCTTTGCGGTGACCGAGCTCAGTCATGGCAGTAATGCCAAGGCCGTCCGAACAACAGCTCACTATGACCCCACAACTGAGGTAGGTAATCATATTCCTGTCGGTCTCACAGCCTCAAGCCTGCGTAACATGGGGTCCCTACACTCCGAGATCTGTCTTTGTGCACGTGTGCTTCTCACGTGCACCCTGAGATCGTCCCCCTGCCAAGTGTCAGCTTGGAACATGGTGGGGCTCATCTCTTTGTTCACTAGGCAGCCTGTCGGTTTTGGGTTCGCAAATCTTCAAGCTTTCTAAAATGAACAGTGCAAACAAGATTCTTCGTGACCCTGGTCCCTTTCTAGCTGACCCGTCCCCATCAGTGGCCAGGCTCCACTGGCCAGGGGCCTGCCCTGTCCACTCCTGCCCCCACATCTGGCTCCTTGGGCCGTGTGGCCAGTGAGCACCGTCAGCTGCTGCCTGGTGCCTTCCACTGGTGCATGTGTTATTCTCAGCACTGGGCCCTCACAGGCTGTGTCCTTGCTGTCAGGGAGCAGACACTCTAGGCTCTAGTCGGTGGGGGACAGATGTCAGCTAATGGAGTCATGATTTATCAGGTGGTCAGCTCTACGGACAGAAGGGAGGGCAGGAAGAGAATGGGGTGCATGGGTCAGGCAGCTTCTTTTCTCTGTGACCTCCGTACCCTGCTACTCCCGTCGCTGGGGTCAGTCTCCTCCGCTTCTCTGAGGACCATGCCCTCTGCTGCCCTTCCCACACCTGGTCTGGTATTTCAGGAGCCCTCCGCCTTCCCTGCGTTGGGAGCATAGTTTGGAAGAGTCTGTATAAAGGAAAGTAAAGCCCTATGCTCCTGTATTTGTTCTTCACTCATTCATTCTTCAGCAACGTGGTCCAGGTGCATATTGCACAGAGCCACAGACCTGAGGGGAGCCCCTGGCAGGGAAAGCAGGGCCAAGGGAGAGGTGTTCCTGGCCTGGCATGGACGACCCTCCATGGCAGAGTCGGGCAGAGAGAGAGCTGCTCGGCCATGGCCCCCTTTGGCTTTCTAGCCATCGGATACCTTTCTCTGAGCCCAAGTTCTTCTTGGCCTGGCCTGGTCTCTTCACTCTGCACTCTGGCACTGTTGGCTCTTCTTGCTAAATGGGGAGGCGGGGTGAAGCCCAGGGGCCTGCGGGGTGGCCTGGTTCTGACCCACTGCCTGTTGGCATCTGCACCTAAGTGACCAGCAGAGCATGATGTCAGAGCAGGGGGGATCGGGAGCCTGGGGCCCTTTGTGGGCTGCTGGTCAGGTGCCCATGTCAACGACAGGTGTTTTTTGAGCACCTAGTATGTGCCAGGCCCTGCTTTAAGAGATGGGGCACCTAGCAGTGAGCACGACAGATCTGCCCCTGCTCTGGGGGTTCACCAATGCTGGAGGGGAGACAGGGACAGAGCAAAGAGAGCTGTGAGTGTCGGGGACTGTGGAGACACCGAAGGGACGGGGTAGTGTGCCTGCACAGGGAGGACATCTGCAGAGGTGATGGGCTGGGACTGAGGGAAGGCTGTGGGCAGACATGGATGGACAGAGTGGCGGTGCTGTGGCCCTGAGGGAGCCCCCATCCCTCCCGTGGAGGACAGGTGGCGGGTGGAGGTGTCCCTGCCATCCCGAGCAGTGGCCAGCTGAGGGACAGTGATGTGTGGTGGCACTATGGAGAGGGGAGCTATAGGCAGGACTGGCAGGCCTGCCCCTGCCCCCACTTTTCTTGAGCGGGGTCTCTGCATCTAGAAGGGAGTCACCAGGGCCCTCGGAGTTGATAACCCCACATACACAGCTGGGCCAAGCAAGGACTTCCCTGTGCGCTTGTCTCAGCTGCCCACCCACAGGGAGAGGGAGACTGCCCACTGTGGCCAGTCCAACGCTGGCTCTGCCCAGCTAGCCCAGGTCTCCCAGCCTGCCTCCGAGCCCTGGGCTAGCTCCCATCCTGCCCCCAGCCCATTTCACTCCCAGCCTGGCCCCCCACATGGCCTGTCTCCTGTCTCACTGAGTGCCCGGCAAGCCTCCCAGCTCCTGCCTTGATCCGTGGGCTCTGATGTTTCAAGAGTCTGCCTTGTGCTCCTGGACACATGGCCCTCATGGAGCTCATGGGTTGGGGACACTGTGGAAGGGGAAATGGTAGTGCTCATGAGGGGTGAGGAAGGAGCACAGCCGAGGAGGGCCTCTGATTCAAGGCTGTAGCCAGGGAAGGCGCCCTGAGGGAGTGAGGCATGGTGCTAAGCAGGTGGGGTGCTGGCTGGCTGCCAGAATAGTGGGCATATATGTTATTGTCTGACGTGAGTCCTCATTTTTCACAGACGTGTCTGCATTAAGTTATGGGACCCAGAGATACACTGTGTTTAAAAACAGGGCTTCCTTGGAGTACCTGGGTTGCTCAGTCAGCTAAGTGTCTTCCTTCAGCTCAAGTCATCATCTCAGGGTCCTGGGATCAAGCCCCACATTAGGCTCAGTGGGGAGTCTGCTTCTCCTTCTGCCTGCTGCTCCCCCTGCTTGTGCTCTCTCTCTTACAAATAAATAAACAAAATATTAAAAAAAATGTAAAACAGGGCTCCCTGCTCCAGAAAGGAGCTAAAATGTTCAGTTGCTTCTACTCTTAGGACTTTTGAACAGAGAACGAACATTGAGTCCATTGGAAAGGGAAGGAAGGTCTATGTGTGCTTCAGTTGTTCATTATAACTTTGGTTACAACTTTATGATTATTACCTTTTTTTGGTGCAGGAATTCATCATACACACCCCTGACTTTGAAGCTGCCAAATTCTGGGTTGGCAACATGGGCAAGACGGCGACACACGCCGTGGTGTTCGCTCAGCTGTACACGCCGGGGGGCCAGTGCCACGGCCTGCATTCCTTCGTGGTGCAGGTGAGTGGATGCTGGCGGGGCGGCTCCGGCCACGGGTGCGTAACCAAGTCTGAAGGCACCTTCGTCACTGCTGGGTGCTGGGGTGCTCCTGGCTTCCAGTGAGCACAGCCCGAGGGGAAGGAGAACCCCCGCCTTGTGCGCATGGGACAGCCCATCCGCCCCCAAGAGGGCATTATCCAGCCCCCAATGTCAAGGGTGCTGGGGTCCTTCCACCCGGTCTAGACCTGAGATCACCATGGGAGAATCTTTCCGTCCTTCTGGTGGCCACATCCCTGTGTTTTCAGCTGCTTGTCACAAACCTGGTCTTCCCAGCCGCACCATCCTGTGGTTCTGACCCAATGGGTGTGAGGTGGGCTCCAGTGCTTCTGGGAGGTCCGACTTGGGGGCCTTGATGTAGCCTGCTCCTGAGTTACACGTGGGAAGCTACGGCCAGGGTCTGCCCGGGACCTGCTTGCTCCCGAACCCCCTCCCCAGCCCCTGGCAGTTGCTGATCTCTCTGCCGCCATGGGTTTGCCTGCGGGATGTCGCATGTGGATGGGAACTACAAAAATGAGCTTTTCTGTCTGGCTACCTGTACGTAGTATGGTTCTGAAGTCAGCCCATACTGTGTCAGTGCCGGGATTGCCGCACCTCTGAAGGCTGAGGTACCTTCGTGTGGACTGGGCCACAGTGTGTGTATCCACTTGCCTCCTGAGGGACGTTCGGGTGGTTTTCATCTTTTGGCTATCGTGAACAGTGCTGTGTGCGCTCATGAGTGGGTGTCCGTTTGAACCCCTGTTTCTCTACTTCGGGGTAGAGACACCCGGGAGGGGACTTGCTGAGTCCTATGGCGATGCTGTGCTTAACTCACTGAGGCGTCGCCATACTGCTTTCCACAGTCCTCACCAATCCGTATTCCCTTCCACACCACCGTGTGAGGCTCCCAGCTCTTCAGACCCTCCAGAGGCATGTTTTCCTTTGTGTTAAGTAAGTGTGCTGCTGGGCATGGGTTCATGTTTGCTGGGTTCTTGATTGCATTTTCGTAATGGCCATGATATTGGGCTTCTCTTCGTGTGTCAGCTGGCCGCTCGTGTATTCTCTTTGGAGAAATGTCTGTTCAGGTCTTTCGCCCCGTGGAGCTGGCTCCAGCAGTGAAGTGGCCACCATCCCTCTGGAGGCTGGGACAGCCATTGAGCCTGGTCAGGGAGCAGGCTGGGCTTCACCAGGTTGGTCCTAGCCTGGTTAACAGGGCAGAAATGAGGGACGCTGTCAGTCACCCATTGCAACCTGGCCCATTGCCACCGGGTCCTTGCTTGCCTTCCCACGCTGCTTACTACAGGCTGTGGCTCACGATCCTCCCGTCACGTGACCGGGCCATTGTCCATCAGTGCCTCTCCATCTGGCTCTGAATCGGTGATTTGTCTTCTTATTGTTGAATCCCGTGTGCTGGAGACTAACCCTCATCCGATAGATGATTTTCTCTCATTCCACCTGTTGTCTTTCTATTTTCTTGTTTGTGTCCTTTGCGGCACCAAGGGTTTTAATTTCAGTGAAGTCTGGTTGCTTCCTGTCCCCCTTGTTGTTCGTGTCCCTATTCTCAACTCACATTTGAGCCATTGAAGCCCAGGAGTCACTTCTCATGACCCCAGGCTATCATACGCTGCTTCGGTGAGTACAGGTGTGTCCCTGAAGGGATCTTCTGATGGAGACTGGGCTAGTGTTCACTTTGTTGAGGGTTTCCGGACCTTTAGGCAAGAGAACAGGGGTGTTTCACTCTCCGGCGGGACTGTGTCACCCCTCCATCCAGCAGGGTGTTTCCATGTGCCTAGTGTGCACCAAGCGAGGGCTCGTGGGTGGCAAGCGTCCCCGTCCTTATCGAGGAAGGGAGCATGAAGCGAGGACTCACCAAGCCAATCAGAGGTGCAGTGCCTGCTACAGGCAGTGGCCGATCTGGTGAAGGGCGGAGGTTTTTCACAGGTTCGGTCTCTCATGTCAGTCAGGTTGGCGGAGCTCAGAAATTATACACAGACACAGCTACTCCTGTTTGCAATCGGCATGACGTTGACTCACTCTGTTCGTTGGTCCGCTCCCTTTCCACGACTGGGAGGTTAGTCAGTATTGGTGGCAGCTGCGTGGTCATGGATTTTCATGGGAATCTGGACTTGTGCCCACTCTATTTTTGTCTGCGATTCCTTGAAAAGCACCTACCTGTTTTCTTCCACGTTCACCTCCTTTCCAGCTTTTTTTCATTTCAAAATGTTATGAGAAGTTAGATCCTAATCTTCACTGGGATTTAATGAAAGCTGAGAAAGGGGGAAAGAGCACTTAACGTTTGGACATCAGCCCTTGCTCTCATCTGAGATATCCCTCTCATGACATTCAGTCGGATTCGATGGTCATTTCCCCAGAATAAACGAAAGCAAGCCATTCTGCAAATAGCTAAACTCGTACGAGTGCGCTCTCACAGTTTCCTTGAAGTAGAGTTTCTTGCCCTGTGCTATGGACCTCTGGGCTGTGTGAGCCTCTCGTGGGGCCAAGCTGTGTAAGGTGGGTGTGCTCCACCTGCTGTTTGCTCAGGATGCCCTCCAGGATGGACAGCCAGAGGGTCTAAGATAGGACATCCGGCCCTGGCAGCGAGGGGCAGTGCGGGCTCCCACCTGGTTGGGAGTCACTAGCATACTGGTGGTCTTGGGTGCAGCCCCGTGTCCCTGGCTTAGGGCCCCCGTGGTGAGGTGAGGAACCACCTGCTAGCCACACCTGCAGTGTCTGGGAAGGTAGCTCCATGGAACCCAGCTTTGGGGGCAGAGATCTATAGGACTGATCTCAGGCAGCATCTCCTCTGGCTCGCATGCCAGCCTCCTAGCACTGCTGCAGTGACACAAGACCACAGAGCCGGAGGCCAGATGTCTGACCTCAGTGTGGGCAGCTCCCCACCCCCAGGCTCCAGGGGACAGTCTACTCCTGCCTCGTCCCGCTGCTGGTGGCTGCCGAGTCACTGGGCCTGTGGCTACATCGTCTGTCTCTTCCAGGACACATCATTGGATTTGGGGCCTGCCTGGGTCATCTGGGAGGACCTCATCTCCAGATCCTTTGCTTAATTACAGTTGCGAAGGCCCTAGCCCCAAATAAGGTCACGTTTTTGAAGGACATGGTTTCCACCCACGGATACAGGAAGGGAGCCTGGGGCTCAGTCACTGGGGGTTTTTAACACTTTTGTTTTCATTTCTGTGAGGTCCTAATGGTTGCCCTTGGTTGTTTTTTGTGTGTTGTGCAGATTCGGGACCCCAAGACTCTTCTTCCCATGCCGGGGGTGATGGTTGGCGACATGGGGAAGAAGCTGGGGCTGAACGGTGTGGACAATGGGTGAGTGTGCGCCCTGACCTCTGTGGTCACTGTGCTCCCTGTGGGGTTGCTGCTCGATCCCCGCTGATGTCGGCCTGTGAGCCAGGTTCCTCAGTGCTGTCCCCAGCTCTCCTAGACGCTTGTGGGGGAGGGGACACACAGTGGGACGCACACCTCACCTGCCCCTTGAGAGCTGTGCCTCACACATCCCATGTCACACAGACCTGTGTTACACACAACCTGTCACACACCCCATGTCTCACACACACACACATCCTGACACACACACCCGTGTAACACACCCTACATCACACATACCCCATATCACACACTCTTACGTGACACATACCCTATGTCACACGTACTCTCTGTCTCACATACATTGTTTGACACATGCCGTGTCACACAAACACATCATGTCACATACTGTTTCCCACATCTGTGTCACACATGCACACCGTGTCACATGCATCTTATCACACACACTCTGTGTCGTGCCCACGTCCCGTGGCCTGGCCGCCACCTATTTCTGGAACAGCTTTTGTGGTCTGCACCTCAAAAGAGGTGCATGTAGTTTTGCTTTTAGTTAGACTCAAGTGATTCTTTTCACGAGTATCAACACGCTTGGCCTTGTTCTACCTCCTTGTAGTAGAAACGGATGAATGTTTTCCATTCCTTAGAAAGGGTGCTTAGAGTTTCCAGAGTCGGGCCTGCAGAAGCATTCCTCAGCCTCCAAGTGGTAAGTTGGAGCAGTCCAGGGTGCCGGCACCGTCTCTTCTTGAACAGGGGACATCTCTGAGCGCTGCCTGGGGGACCCCACTGTGGCCAGGCCAAGTGCCCCACGGAGGCCCAGGCACAGTGGCCACTCCTCAACAAGGCCTCGATGCTCTCTGTGGGCCTGCGGAAGAGCCAGTCCATAGCTGACCTTCATTTCATACCTGGGTGGGTGGCCTGTAGGGGTTGGCCTCTTGCCTGGATGCTGGTGGGGGCCTGGCAGCCAGCTGAGCTTTCCTCCCCTGCAGATCCTCTCGGGGCTTCCCAGGGAGTTTGGGAGGTGCTGCGCCAGCCCGCTCTGTGCCCCACCCCAGGTCTGTGCTCCTCCCTGGGGGTCTGGAAAGGTGCACTGCACCTCTCCTTCAAGGCTGGCCTGGCCCCAGGATGTGGTGGGGAGATCAGTGGTACCCAGGGGACAGTGTCTTGCTTGCTGTCCACGTACTGCATGGCCCTCAGTAGGCATCTCCCAGGAGTCACACCCGGTAGCCATTATTAAATGGTCTGTAAGACCCACAGAAACTGTCAAGGAGGAGGTGGCCTGGTGAGAGTGTGGACAGTGGGCCGTGGCCTCCTTGTAGTGGTGCAAGGATCCACCCATACCTGCTGCAGGCAGGGTGAGAGGACAATCATGATGCACCTCTGGAGGAGGCGGTGGTGCCCTGAGGGCTGCTGGCACAGGGATCACAGGAGAGCTGGGCTTGTTTAAGGGTCATGGCAGGTGCCATGTGGCTGGAGGCTAGGGAGTGGGGTGTGGCTGGCAGGGGCGAAGGGACTTGTGCAGTTGTCGCTGTTCTGATCAGCGGTCTGGAAGGGCCTGTGCTGCTATGCACACCACGGGCTGAACAGGCAGGTCTGCAGAGAGCCCAGGGGTGACTGTCGCTGTGAACCTGACCAGAGGCGGTGGAGGCTGAGTGAACATGGATGGCAAGGACAGGGAGGTCAAGACCCTGCTTGGGCAGAGCTCACACCCGGCTTTGATGGGTGCTTGGCCCTGTCTTAGGAGTAACCACCGTTTGAGCAGGAGGTGGCGTGAGCCAAGAGGGGCTGCTCCCCTCTTGGGCTTGGTGACACCGTGCTTTCAGCTGTGACCTCCCATGGGCCAGAGCGCATTCGGATGACCCTGGAAGTTTTCTTGGCCATCAGACAAGTCATGTGGGAACTGTCAGTATTTCTAAGATGGTTTGGAGCTGTGGTTTGGTTTATGTAGCATCCGTTTCTCTGTGTGGTAGTCTTGTCCTGCAGACGATCGTGAAATGGATTTTCCCAGCCCAACACGGCTAACACCTTTGATTACTAACACACAGGGGTCTATGACCGTGTGTGAGTGAGCCTCTCATTGTAGTTTTTCAAAAGAAACGAGTTTATGTGCCTTCGAGCCCCAATGTGATAACACAGTTCTTTTGTTGGACATGTGAGTTTTCAGACCTTAGTTTGCTGGTTTTTCACATCGTCTTGTGGATCCTGGTATGAGTCTGAAGGTTGAGAACCAGATTTTGCTCTTTAAATAAATCAGTTCTCCCCTTTTCTGTTGACTCCCCAGCTTCATCCCAGCAGCATGAGGCCCCTGGCCCCGTGGTTACCAGTACACAGTCATTTGCTTCCACACAGAACCCTGCCACGAACACGCCACATTATTTTCCCAAACCTACTTTTTAGATAGAAAAATGTTTTGAAATTTCCTGTCTCTGGTGTTTCCTCCCTTTTTTTCTGGGGCGGGGGGGATTGTGGCCCTTTTAACTTTCCTTTGCTTTTATTTGACTGGGTTTCTGGAGGGAGAGGAGAGGAGCCCCAGGGCCAGAGCCCCGTTTAACCAGAGGTCCTGCTGTCTCTCCACACAGATTTGCCATGTTCCACAAAGTTCGAATTCCTCGCCAAGACCTCCTGAACCGGACTGGAGACGTCACCCCTGAGGGTACCTATGTCACCCCCTTTAAGGTACAGGGATCCACACAGAACTCTGCCTGGGCTTGCACAGAGACCCGCCACCCATGATGGGTTGGCCGGGGGAGAACCCCTGTTGGTTCAGGCTCCAGTGCCACCAACAAGGAAGGTGGCACTTGGGTCGGATGCACCCCCAAGGGTCCTGGGCATGACAGATAGTGGCCAACAACTACCCATGGATGTCCACTCCTCTGCCCAACCCCCAGCTCTCCAAGATTAGGGAGGATGTCCCTTGCTCGTGCTATTTCCCTGAAGGGCTTAAGGGCCTAGGTCGCATGGTGGACCATTCCAAATGGGGGTGACCGTGTTCTCTTGAGTCTGGGGCTCACCACATCCCCAAATTCTTTGAGGGGTAGAGCCGCGATGGCCACAGCCCACATTGGAGCAGGCGGTCAACTCCCAGTTCTGAGCTCGCAGTCAGGGTGGCCACACCCCCAGCAACACGTGAGCCTCAGAGGCCTGGATCTGATGACACGTACTGCCTGACCGGAGCCGGAACCACAGGGTGGGAAGCAAGCATGATGGGGACACTAGGGGTGAGGAGAGAAGTTGGCAATATGGAACCAAGTCTCTTCCCAATGGGATGTAGCATCGGCTGTTCATTAGAAGCTGGCAGGAAGACGAGGGCGCAGAAGGCACATGCTGGAGGGGACGAGCATAGCGTGGGTTGGGCTGGAGGCTGGAGAGCCTGAGTGAGGAGTGCCCAGGGGCGCAGGAGAGGCTGAGGTGAAGTGAGAGGAGGGGAAGGCGGCAGCAGAGATGGGGAGCGCCTCACGAAGGGAGGAAAGACCCAATGGGGGGCCGTGGAGCACGCTGCAGAGAAATGGAAACATTTCACAGAGAAACTTCTGAGACCTTCCAGAGAGGGGGTGCGGCTCAGACTCTCCTGGGGCGGGGGGCTCCCTGAGCCTTCTGATTTCCCCAGTGATGCTATCACAAACCGTTGTGCCCTTGTGGGGATGTCCCAACTGTTCTCTGCATTTGCCGGCATTTGCAAGGGCACGTAACTTGGGAAGAAAACCCCAGATAATAAAAGAAATGAAGGCAGGAGAGGCAGCAACAGGTGAGGGAGGTCAGGATGGCTGGGTGAGTTCAGGCTGGTAGCACCCAGGCCACTGCTGCCGTGGAAAATCATGCCTGGGGCCCTGAGGCCGGCGGCCGGAGAGTCACCCAGGTGCATGTGAGGCCGCCGTCCATCGTAAGAGAACACAGACCTTGACCGTCACTGTCCTCAGCAAGGTTGTCCTCCCTGGGAGGGAGGCATTCCAGGGCAATGGGGGTCATGGGAATAGGATGTTGGCACCAGCAGCAGCCCCTCGGACTGGGGCCCGGAGTGGACTCCTGCGGCTTGGTCCCCTTCATCCAGAGCCCGTGCCTCTGTAGCAGAGCCTGCCCCCCGGGGGCTCCTGCCATCGCCGTCTGTGACCCAGGCCCCGTGGCATGGCAGCCCTGGCCTGGAATTCTGGGTTGGGGGTGCACCGGGGCTGGTCCAGGCAGGTGAGCTCTGTGGCCACTGTTGGAGTCACCTGGCTTCATGGCCCCATGAGTCTGTCCCCGAGGCCGCCAGGCCACCTGGTGGCCTTCACCACGTGCCTTCTTCCCATAGGACGACAAACAGCGTTTCGGGGCGTCCCTGGGCACCTTGTCCTTCGGCCGGGTCACCATCGTGGGCATGTCCATTGTGAACTTAAAGTTGGCTGTCTCCATCGCGCTCCGTTTCTCAGCTACCCGCTGTCAGTTTGGGCCCACAGATGGGGAGGAAGTCCCGGTGCTCGAGTATCAGATGCAGGTACGGGTTTGGCACGTCTGGGGCTGCACTCCCAGGTCACTCACAACATTCCCGGGACGGGACCCTCGTGGGAATAATCGGCCACAGCAGCTGGGCCTCCAGGCTATTCATAGTGATGTCACTCAGGGGAGCAGGAGGGGCCCTTGTCCTGCCCGTTGTCAGGGGACAGGCCCCCTGGGATGGCCAAGGGGGGGACCTGGTCGGGAACACCAAAAAGCGGCTTGGCTCCTGGCAGAGGGAGATAAATTGTATCCTGGGGGTGCTCAGGGTGCTGGTGGGTTACCAGCGTTTCACCCCACGCCCGGCCCTCACGCTGCCTGAGCTCTGAGATGTCCTGACACTTCCTTCCACACATGCTGGGCCTTCTCACTCCTTTACATGCTTGGCCTTCAAATTTCTTCACACATCTGGGCCTTCACAGTAACTCTTATCCTCGGCCTCATGACTTCCTCACAGGCCTTCCTCACACACCCGGGCTTCATCCCTTCCTCGAACACCCGGGCTCTGGGATTTCCTCACACACCCGGCCTTCACCCCTTTCTTGTATACCTGGGCTCCAGGACGCCCAGCCTTCACCCCTCCTCACATGTTTGGCTTTCTCCCAGTGGGCTGGGGTTGCCATTCCCTTGAGGGGGTTCCTGTCTGAGTTCAGCAGCAAGTCTGACCCAGTCTTGGGCCAAGTTCTGTGTAAGCACAGGTGCATTCGAGTGAGAGCTGGAGGGAATCGTAATAGAGTCCCAGCTTCTTCTAACATTTCTTACCATGGCTGCGAGCCGGTTTTAATAATAAATAAAAGAGGAGAAGTAGAATATCGGGGTTATGACTGGGCACACGTCATCCCCTCCAGCACAGGTCCCATGGCCTCTGTGAGCTCAGTGCCCCTGACTGTCTGGATGTTGAGGGTGGTCAGCGGTCGGAGAGCCTGCTCGAGCCACAGGCTTGGGCTCCTCACCCCGTTCCCCACTACTGTCTGTGTGCCCTTGGGCAGGGTACTTAGCCTCTCTGTGTCCTGAGTTCTGGCTCTCTTATTAATAAATTAGAGTTGCTCACACCTCCTTCTGGGATGCTTGTGAGGATTAAATACGTTAGTCCATGGGAAGCAGCTGGCGGGGTGTCTGGGTCTCGGCACTCAGTAAGGAATAGATGGTGGCCATGTCAATGGTGGTGGTGACAGCTTCCCAGGTCCTTTCTTGCTTTTTCCTCTATCCCCCTTCCATCCATGCAGCGGTGTGCGTGCAACAGACCCCCCCTCCTTGCCTTGGGGGGACTTCTAGCTCCCTGTGAGCCTCAGTTTCCCCATCTGGCTGGAAAGGGATCGCTTGATCCCTGGTAGGTCCACAAAGCATGAACTATCAGCACAGGGGGCTGGTTTCCATAGCTGCAGATGGGCTGAGAGTCCCTGCTCCAGTCACCGTGTGCTGAGATGGGGAGCACGGTGCCCAGGGGTCGCACCTGTGGGCAAGACTGGGCAGGTAGGGAGGGACCAGCTGGATTGGAAGCACACCAGCCAGTGGGGGGGCCTTCCTGGTAAGCATGGCTGCAACTGCAAGGTCCTGTTCCCGACCTGTTGCCCCTGGTCTCTCCTCTGGGCCTCATCGCCATTGGCCATCAGGAGGGGTACGGGAAGGGGGCTCCCAGCGAGGATGTGTGATATGTTAACGTGGGGTTGGTTATCAGGAGGGGTGCGGGAGGGGGGCTCCCTGTGAGGACGTGTGACATGTTAACACGAGCGTCTTGTTGATTGTAGCAGTGGCGCTTGCTTCCCTATCTGGCCGCCATCTACGCCTTGGACCACTTCTCGAAATTGCTCTTCCTGGACCTGGCAGAGCTGCAGCAAGGCCTCGTGGGGACTGACCACGGTGCCAGGCAGGTGAGCTCCCGTGCTCTTTTCTCTGTGGGCTTTACTGTTCCTAACTCTTACCAAGGCCGAACAGCACAGCCCTCAGCCTGTCTTTCAAAACATCTGTCCATCCGTGGCGGCCCTCTGGGGTTCTGAGATGCCCCCCGAGTTGTGGCCACCTGCCTGGGCCTCCCAGAATCCTTGCCGTGATCTGGGCAATTGGGGTGCTGTCCGTGTTCCCGGGTAGCAAGGATGTGCCGACATGACTCCACTCCGGGCCGCGGGTCCAGCTGTCCTTCTCCTTTCGGGAACGCGATGACTTTACCAAATTCTCATTACCGGCCCCTCAGTGGATTTCATGGTTCTGATCCTTCCGTAAACAACCCTGTCAAGGCCTGAATCCAGCTGATGGGATTCGAACTGACCACCAAGGATTTGTGCCGCAAGTGAGCGTCCATGGGGCTCAGCTTCGACACAGTCATCCTTGGCAGATCTCTGTGTAAACAGTTTGCAGCTGCCTTTTCGTGGCCCCTCAGTTGCCTCCTGGGCGTGAGCAAAATGGGAATCACGAGGAACGTGTTTGAAAACAGACTTGAAATACTGCAGATCGATGTTACATACAATCCCCTAGAAAGCCTGGATTGCATTAGCATGTTATGGAATATTCAGCACAAACACCCAGGAAGTCAGGGGGTGCTGGGGGGTGTGGAGACAGCCAGTAGGCTGCGCTGCTCGGCAACACACGGGTCCTCGGGAATCAGGGATTAAATATGTTTTTCCCCAGCATGAGTCACCGAGACCTTTGCCAGCTGACACTGGACTCATTCTCCTGTTAGTAACGTTATAAAGTGTAGCATGCTTTATTCTCTCTGAAACTCTGCGGTTTCACGGAGGCATGCCAGGACCTAGAAGTGGCCCTTATTTCATGTTGAAAATACTGGTAGAAGGGATCGTCTAATTTAGCAGGCGTGTGTTTGTCTCGTTCTCTAAATTCTTTCTGTTAAACGTTCGGTGGAAGCAGAAGGGTATCTGTAACATACATAAGGCCCAGAGACACTGGCCAAGGATAGCCTTACAGAGTCGACTGCAAATCATCATCCCCTGCACAGTCTCCTGCGAGCTTGTCCCCACCCGCCCCCATCCTCAGAGAGGGGGCCCTGTCTCCACCTCCTGTTTGATTTCTTGCTTTTCTTTCTGCCATCAGATTCTGCCTGGTTTCAGGTTCAGAAGCGTCCCCTACACTGAGTTGAAATGTTTATGTTTCGCGCTCTATGCCTGCGATCATCCTCACGCCCCTGGAGTTTATTTGCTGCACAGAGCTCTGGTCCATCTGTTTCCACGGCTGTGAAACCATCTGTACCCCAGTGTGTCCACTCTGAGATGAACCCCCCCCTTTTGAAGCTAAAATTGGGTTTCTTTCTTTCTCCTGCAGCTGTCGGGTGTCTTAGATTGGACTGCAGGGGACACAAGACTTTGACGCTAGGGCTGAAGTGACCTCTGACCTCCAGTGTTGGAGCCTCTTTTCACCTGTTCTTGTTGGATTTCCTCTCCCAAGGCAGAGCTCGGACGTGAGATCCACGCCTTGGCGTCGGCGGGCAAGCCGCTGGCCTCATGGACCGCCCAGCGGGGAATTCAGGAATGCCGGGAGGCATGTGGAGGACATGGCTATCTGGCCGGTAGGTTTTGAAGTGTGTGATGGTTTTCAGTCCACAGCCCTGCTTTTGGCTACCGCCTGCCAGCCAAAGTTGGCAATCGCCGGTTTTTGTGAATAAAGTTTTATCAGAGTGTAACCACACCTAATCACCTGTTCGTGAATTTTCTGTGGCCGTGTTCGCATGACACGCAGGGTCAAATCGTCTTTGTCAAGCCTAAAATGTTCCCTGGCTGGCCTTTCCCAAATCAGCTTTGCCACCCCCCTGCCCTAGACAAAGGCCTCCACTCACTGCTGCCTCCTGTTCTCGGTCTCCTTCTGGGGTAACGGGTGGTGGGGAGGCTGTGTGACGGAGCCCGCCAGCCCCCCAGTGGAACGTAGATTATCTGAATCTGTGCGTTTTTGTTGTCACTCTTTGCTTAATGACTTGGCATTAATCCGGCACCAAGCTTTGTCCCGCTGAAAAATTCTTCAACTTAGAAAAAGACGGTTTGCTTTGGCAGTGGCCCTTGTTTGGGCAGCTGGTGTGTGGTTAAGAGAGTGAGCAGCTGAGGGCCTGCGACCAAGTCCTTCTCTGCCACCCGCTGGCTGCACAGCCCGGCTAGTTAGCCAGCCTCACTTGGCCTCAGTTTCCTTGCCTGTAGCCTGGGGACAATTGTGGTGCATAACAATGAAGGTTCCCGCCGTGGTCACATGAGTGAGTGCGCGTTAAGTGCTCCCTGCGGTGGTAGATGTGTGGCAGGTGGCCAGTGACTTCTGTTGGTGGTTATTGTTGAAGCTTTTAGTATTATTGTAGTTGCCGCTGTTATTTGCAAACATCCTGTGTGCGAGTGTTCAATAATTGGTAAAATCTAATTAGTCCAAGCAGACCAACACATGCGTTCCCAACAACGAAATTGGCAGAAACCTTGCTTTCGGCTAATGACCCCACAAGCATTTTAGGCTCTTGCCAACTTTGATCATCTCAGTGATGGTCTGTGGACAATTATGTGTTTTCAGCAAGGACCTGCCCCAGGTGCTTGTCATGTCAGGGCCAGGAGTGGCCCCTTGGCTCCCGCCACGTGGTGCCTCCCCATTACCCACGGACCAGCGGGTGACCATGCCGGCGTCCGAGTCACTTACATATCTCGTCCTCTGTGCAACGTTCCGTACTTTCTGTTTGTTGTCACAGCTCAGAGAGACGCAATAAATAGTTCGCTTTGTTGGGCTTTGAATAGAATACAGAATGGAGTCGGGCAGCCCCGCAGAGGACATAAACAACCGAGTCAGGTGTTGTGAGTACAAACGCTGGGCTGAAACCAGCAAGGCTGGGCTCAGTGGGGTAGATGTGATGGGCTGGTCTGGGTTTAATATCAACTGTGACCTGTTCCTTAGTAGTCATGCCTGGTTGCTTCAGTAGACTGGTCTGTGGCAGGGAGCAGTGGGTCGGGGGGTGGAAATGATCAGCATGTCCCAGGTGACCACAAGCCCCAGGGCTGCTGCAGGATGTCTCACACCCTCTCGGACTGTGCTCTCAGCAGTGTGAGCCTGGGACTCCCATTCCTCTAACTCCTGGCTCATCCTGTCCCACCCAGCCTCCCATGTGGAGAACATTCTTCACCAGAGGAAGGAGACCCAGATAAGAGGTTCTAGAAGGCATACCTTATAAAAAATTTGAAGGAATCAGGGCCCTTCACCGGTAGGAGAGACAAAAGAACGGAGAGTTCTCTTGAGATATTTGAAAATTTTATTTTTTATTTTTTAATTTTTTATGTATTTTTTTTAAGGTTTTATTTATTTGCCAGAGAGAGAGAGAAAGAGCGAGAGCAAGCGAGTACACACAAGCAGGCAGAGAGGCAGGCAGAGGCAGTGAGAGAAGCAGGTTCCCCGCCGAGCAAGGAGCCCGATGCGGGACTCGATCCCATGACCCCGGGATCATGACCCGAGCCAAAGGCAGCGGCTTAACCCACTGAGCCACCCAGGCGCCCTATTTGAAAATTTTTTAAAGATTATTTGTTTTGAGAGAGAGCACGCAGAAGCAGGAGGGGCAGAGGGAGAAGGAGAGACAATCCCAAGCAGACTCAGTTCTGAGCATGGAGCCCGAGGTGGGGCTAGATCTCATAGCCTGAGATCGTGTCCTGAGCCAAAATCCAGGGTCCAACACTCGACCAATGGCACCACCCAGGTGCCCGAGATATATGAAATTTCTTGTGTGAAAAGATGAACTCACCACAGGTTAGGCAGGTGCCCTGCAGCACGCGTCAGTGACCCCCATGCCTGGGATCTGGCGTTTGACCGTGTGAAGCTTGGTGTCCACAGGGGAGAGGGACATGCAGGTGACACGGGGCGTTTCTCAGTGTTCCTGCTTGCCAGCGCCATGGGGTCAGTGGCTGGGAAGAACAGCTGCGGGAGGCGTGGGTGGTGCTGGGCAGCCTGGGAGTGCTGTGTCTCAGTGCTGGGGCTCCCGGGGAGTGGCGTGGGTCCTGCCCCCACATGCACTGGAAGTGACGAGGTGCACGGCTTCCTTGTAGTGAACCGGCTGGGTGACCTCCGGAATGACAATGACCCTAACTGCACGTACGAAGGGGACAACAACGTCCTGCTACAGCAGACCAGCAGCTACCTGCTCAGCCTGCTGGCTCGCCACATCCAAGGTGAGGCCCCCCGCACTCATGGGAGAGTGGTCAGCCCGCACACGCTGGCCCCATTAGGCGGTCCCTGTGTCTGCAGGAGGACGTGCGTTCTGAAGCATGACTGACCAGCGTCGGGGGCACCCAGCATGGTGGGGTGGGTGGTCACTCCAGGGCCTGATGTGCTTGCAGATGGTGCTCGCATCGAGAGCCCTCTGAGGACAGTGGACTTTCTGGAAGCCTACCCCGATATCCTTGGTCGGAGGTTCACATGCCTGAGCGTCGACAGCTGCTTGGACTCTGCAGGTGAGCATACCGTCTCCCTGTTTGCCTCCCGCCGTGATCCCCCTGCCTGCTGTGCAGCAAGGTGGGCCGTGGTGGGCCCTGCATTCATCCAGACCCCCCCTCCTGGGTGTGGTGCTGAGTTAGGCATTGACTCTCCCCAAGGATGGAGAGGGAGGGGCTCTGGGTCCTGTCCCTGCCTCACTGGGTGGCTGGTCTCCGGCCTGCCGGCTGCTCCTGAAACTGAGCTATCTTCACAAGAACCCGGGGTCCTCCCACTCAGGGCCTTTGCACGTGCTAGCCTCACTGGCCTCACTTCTGTGGCCCCTGGCCCATGGCACATTCACCCTTCTCAGCCCTGAGAGGCTCAGCTCAGCGGCAGTCAGCACGGGGCTCTGTGTTTATCGTGCTTGGCCATGATTGTTGAGTGCCCCTGTAATCCAGGGCATGGGAAGCCCTTGACTCAGAGCAAGAGAGCCGCTCACTTACTTGGGTCTGTGTGTTCATTGTTTTGATTCACTCTTGAATGTTATTTTGGAGAAAAGGCCACTCCGGCCGCTCTGGGAACAGAGGGACACAGGAGAAGAGGGTACCCTGGATGGGGCAGCAGCAGTGGAGGAGGGGGGCTAGTGCTGCCAGGACCTGGGTGGGGCAGCTTGGGGGGGATGGGGCTCACTCAGGTGCCAGTCCCATCCGGGGGTCCTCTCCCTCTGCTCCTGCCCCAAGCCTGCACCCCCACCTCCCCTGAGCCTCTGCAGCCACAGCTGGAACATCACTCATCTCACTGCCATCTGACCTGTGAGCCCCGAGGGCATGTGCTTCACGTGGGTTTCGATACCCCCTGGAGACTGCCCCTGTGGGCACATGTCCCAGTGGGCCGGGCAGGAGCCTCCCTTGTATGGAGCCCCCCAGGGACCTGCCAGTGTGGGCCCCGCCGGGAGAGTGAGGGGTGCCCCTTCCCCACCCCAGCCTGCTGGCTGCACCCGGGAAGAGCCGCATCCACTCTTTCAGGCTCTCGTGGGGACATGGGAACTCACATCGTGGGGTGCTTTGCACTGTGCTGAGCTCTGCATCCATGCTCAGGATCCACTGGCCGCCGTGGTACACTCAACAACCCGCACCCTCTTCTCCATCATGGAAGGCACCACAAGGATGTCCCTTGTTCCTCTGAGTGCCTTTGGCATGGGAGGGGGGCAGCTGGTCTGGATCAGGAGACCATAGAGCCAGTGTCCCCTGGGGTCTGGGGGCCGAGAGCCCGTGGCTTCCCAGTGTCGCCTGCTGTGGGTGCCAAGGGCACCCGCCTCACTCTCCGCCCAGCCGCATACCCTGCTCCCATCTGGCCAGGTGGCACCAGCGGTCGGAGCAAGACTAGAACTCAGGCAGGGCTGATGTCCCAGCTGCTTCCTCCATCATCATCTTCATCCAGGAAGCTTCTGCCCACAAGTGCTTGCTTTCTTGGTGGTCACCACAGTCTGTCACAGTTTTCCCGATGACAGCCCCCTGACAGGTCCTCACCAGCCTTTGTCAAGTGCCCATGGGACGTGGGACCCACCTGAAGGTCTATTTCAGATGGTTTCAGAGCACCCCAGCCAACCGTTGCTGCAGAAAACACTAGAAAATGAGCTCATGCTTCTCATACCATCAACCTAACCAGCACTTTTTCCCCTAAAACCATTACCCGCTGTAAACCAAAGAACAAACAAACCATCTGGCAGCTCCTGGCCACGCGGGGTGCTCTGCTCTGGCGCCTCCCTCGTGGACACTGTGCACGCGGACTCCATCTGTGCAGTGGCCACAGGACACAGGCCAGGCTGCGTCATCTATTTTTCCTGTGAGTGCCCTGGTTTTTGTAAGATCCAACAAAGTGAAAACATCTTCTGGAGGGAAAAAAAATGGAATAAGAACTCCAGCAGTGCAAGTGACACTGAATGCTGACGTCACTGTCCACACAAACGAAGGAACTGGTGGCACGGGACTGGCCCCTCGTCTCTGGGGCCTGGGGTCCTCCGAGCCCATGTGTCAGCCCTGGCCTCTACCCATGGGATCTGCCATAAGGACGATGTGAAATCTTTACAAGCCTCGCACTCTGTGGGACCAGAGATGGCAGCTCTCAGTACCGCGCATAGCCTGTTGGGAAGGTCTGAGGGTTTTCATTCAGGGGACAAGTCGTTTATCTGGGGAGGGAGCGGGGGGGGGCATGGTCCCTGTCTTTGGCTATCTCTGGGTTTCTTTCAATTCTCACTCAGGCGTGCGTGCTGAGGATGGGCCTCACAGATGTTCCTGTGTGTTTGAGATCCATACTGTCACTTGGCAACATGAGGCCCGTTTGTTTTCCTCAAGTTGGCTGATTTGCAAAAACAGTCAACGATTGTGGTTCACCATGTGTGGTGCTGACAGCTATGTGCGTGTACAGGGTAGTGGGCTCAAGTCGCATCCTGTTCCCTGGGGAACTTAGGCTCTGAAGTCGGCATGACCTAGGGCTCGATAGTGAACCTTTCTGAGCCTCAGTTTCCCCTGTAGTACATGGAGGTGGGGATGTGGTCAGCCCCATGTGGAGCCTAGTAGGGCCTGGGCTGTGGTTCACTCTTGCCAGGGGCTGGCTGCCAGGTACCAGAGGCTGGCCGCCAGGTGCTAAGGGGGCCACCACTCTGAGCACCCCCGCAGGCACGACACACACAGGGAGAGCTTAGCTGTTTCCCTGGCAGTCAGCTCCGTGGCAGGTCTTGCACCTTTGGAGGAGGTTGTGTGGGGACATCTAGCCACACAGGAGTGTGAGGGTGTGGGAACACAGACAGACAGCAGGCAACACCCAGACCTGGGCCGTGCCAGCCAGGGAGCTGGGGCCAGTCATCCCCGCCTTGCCTTTTGGGCACACCAAGGTTGAAGAGCTCTGCTTTAGAGGGGGAGATCAGCCAGGAAATGGGCCCCGGGTGGAGGCAGCCTGGGAAGAAGAGGGGCAGGGTGGAAGGCCGGGGAGGTGGTCGGAGGGGGCTGGCCAGCCTTGAGGGGCTCCCTGAAGCACCTGGGCAGCAGGGTGAAGAGGTGGGAGGACGCTGTGAGTTCAGGTGTCATTTGTGGAGTCTGGTGCCCTGTGGACATGGATGAGGCCCAGGAACCCCAGGACTGGGAGGTGGGGCAGGAGCGGCAGGTCTAGGGACCACTGGAATGCTATGGCAGTGACCCCTGTGGGGCATGTGGGAATCCATAGTGACACTGAGGGGGCGCACCATGTCCCAGCAGACGAACACGTGAGCACCAGCCGGAACCAGCAACTCTCCCAAACAAGGCACTCTCCCCAAAGCTGGCTCTGCTGCCCCCTGGCCTCTGGGTACCGCAATAGTGTAGAACATGGGGTGCCTTCCGGGTGCCTCCATGTCTGTGTCTCACAGGCTCTTCCCCAAAATGGCCCCGTGCTCTCGAGCTGCCCGTCCTGGGGGAGTGCTCGCGGGCCGCGGGTGCTTCATTGTTACTGTCATTTTTGTTTCTTGTTTTCAAGTCCCCCTGGCGGCGTATGAGTGGTTGGTTTGTTACCTGCTCCATGAGAGTCATCAGAAATTAACTCAGGAGAAAAGATCAGGAAGCAATGACTTTGAAGCAAGAAACAACAGTCAGGTATGTCTGTTTTGAAAATTGCTTTTTTAATTCGCTTGGAATTCCTGTGCTGCCACGGCCTCGGTGAGCCGCCTGTCGTGGTGGTAGCAGCCAAGCCCTCTGGCCCCTGTGACCTTAGGACCATGGCCACCCTGTTCCTTGGTGAGCTGCAAGGACCTTAATGGATGGTGGGTGTTGTGTTCAGAGTGTCTGGTGGCATCTGGACGCCGCCAGAGCTGTCACGGTGGGACCGGGACACTGGGCCATGGGACCCCAGCCCTGGTCCCTCCCAGCCGACCAGCGGCTGCTCGGTGACTCACACTTGGCTCTCTCCGGACATTACCACCCTTCTCAGGGAGCCTGGGTGGGAATGGCCCCAGGATGGCTTTGGTTGTCAGGCTTAGACAGGGCTGAACCCACTGTGGAAACGCAGCCCACTCTAAGATGCCTCCTGGCATCTGGATCTGGGCTCTGGTGACCCAGATATCCTGTCTATCTGGAGTGATGGCTGTTGCTTGGGAGAGCATGGATAAAGGAAACATAAGTTTCTAGAACTGGTGGTGTTTCTTCTCCGCGGCCTGGTTTTGTGAGGCTCGTCTCATGCCCTCTGAGAACTCAGTATCCACGTCTGCCCATCTCCCCTGAATGAACGCCAGCCCTCCTGTTATGCTGTGATGGGCAGCCTCAGCACTGGGGTAGATGTGGCCAGGAGCAAAGCCAGTGGCGTCTCCTGGGACCTGCTAGACACACCTGCCCCAGGTGTGGAGGTGAGGGGACAGGATGGCATCTTGACTGAAAGGCCTGGATTGAGAACTCGAACCCAGGCCTTACAGGAATTCAGCAGGAGGCCCGGTCAGTAAACTTGATTTCAGTGCTATGGTAACCAAAGTAGGGAGTATGGTAATGATCTTCCAGAATGGCTGGGGCCGCTGTAGCCTTAGTCCCTTGGACACTGATGGGAGTGGATTAGCTTGTCCCATGTCACCCCATTCCCTGCCTGTTAGGGGGTAGAAACGGAGGGCCCCCTGGAGTCACAAGCCAAGGCCCCAACGAAGTGGAGGGCACAAGAGGCTCCCATTCCCACTGCATCCAAATCCTGGAGAGCTGCCTGGAGGTGGCTGTGGGTCTTGGTGCTGTCCTTCTGCACCCCTGCCAGCTGGCCCATGCCCAGAGCCCTGATGATGGACCTCAGGCAGGGGCTCAGCTGTTTTAGAAATAATTCCCCTTTAGACCTCTGTTAAAGCCCACTGTGGCAGCGCATTCAGTATGCCGCTCGACAGAAAAGGACAGGAGAGGCCAGCTGAGCTGGGATCTGGATCTTGGAGCCTGCTAAGAGCCAGCCCTGGGTCAGCTCTCATGGCCTGGGCTGGATGCTCATGTGTGCCCTGGAAGAACACAGCCTCTTCCCATACGGTGCCCTGAGCAGCAACCCCAGGCACAAGAGGAAATACTCAGAGAATGTGTGGGTAGCCTCGGTGTGGGACGTGCCTTCTTGAGATGGGAAATCAGAAGCTGTAAAAGATAGAAAGTAGTCAGATGTGACTGTGTAAACGCTCGTCATTTCTGTAAACAAAGTCAGGTGATGGGCTGCAGACTGGGGAAGCATGTGCAGCAGGATGAGCAGGGTGTCCCGGTGGAGAAGGGTCCCTGGCCAGGGAACCAGCCACTGGCACAGCAGCTGCTGAGCATATCCCGGGGACATGTGGGGGAAGGATGGTATCTGGCAGGTCGTGGAGGCATGAGCTGCTGTGTCCTCTGGAGCAGTCAGTGGCTGCTTGCATGGAAATATGGAGCGAGCTAACTCTCACTTGGTGGGGGTGGGGCATTTATCCCCATCCCTTTCCCCCACCCCTGGAACAGCTGCCCCTTGCTCTGTGCCTCCTGCAAGCGGGCCACACACAGTAAGTTCTTTAAAAAGAAGAGAGATGTGTTTATTGCCTCTTTTGGCTGAGTAGTACCCTCCCATGTTCAGAGGAAGAATGTGTAATAAGGTGGATGGTGGGGGCCCGAACCCCCAGAGCCCCGTACTCCCTGGTCAGAGCTGTCAACCTCAGAAGGCAGGTGTGCCGCGTTCTCCTCCCTTCACCGCACCCGGGTCTCCTACGTGGGTCATTTCCTTCTGTCTTCTCTGGTGGATCGGGCAATCGGGGCCAAGAGAGATGCCTGGGGTCACCCAGCTCAGCTATGCTGGGGCCGGCCTGGAACCCAGTGCCATCCCGGGGGCCTGGTCCTCTTCCGTGAACTGAGGTCTGAACATGGGCACTGAGGAGTTCGTTTTCTGCCTGGAGTGTCGATGATTTACTGACGTGCAGATATCCTCAGGAATTAGAGCACAGCAGGACCCAATAGCTGCATCTGATGGTTTAGGGCTTCATGGGGGTGGAGGCTCATGGGAGGGGAAGGAGCTGGGAGTAGGGGCTGGCCCTTGGGGCTCTCCGCATGTGACTGCCCTGCCCTCCACAAGCAGCAGTCCCAGGTTTGCTGCAGCTGCAGACAACTGACCGCAGGCCACATTAGATCCCCCAAGGGGACAGGTTAACATCTTGGCACTGGAGGGTCAGCGGGCTCCGCAGGAGCCTAAAGACAGGTCTGTGGCCTCACTGCCTGTCCCTGCCTGGCGGAGCCTTGGCTCCGTCCAGAGGCTCCATCCAGACCCATCCATGTGTCCTGTACGCTGTCTGCTGCTCAGCAGTACCCCACCTCTGCCCACAAAGATGTCCACCGCACCCCTGAGTTCTGACAACCAGAGACGCCAGCCAGGGGCAGGTGTAGTCACAGCTCCGGGACGCGCCACGGGACGGCTCATCAGTGCAGGTCAGGCCCCACGCGCGCTCTTCTCATTAGAACAAATCCAGTAAAATGACACGGTAGAGACAGGAGAAGAAAACCTAATGAAGCTGCTGATACTCAACGGGATCTGGAGGAGCAGGTGAGAAAGGAAACACTGGGACCAGAGGACCTGCCGTGACCTCCTGCTCCCACAAACAGTGGGCATCAAAACTCCTGGAAATGTAGGCTGGCTGGGAACGGTACGCGTCGGAGCCGCAGGGAGCCGCCCTGGCTTTGGGTGGATACAGGAGTGGGACAGAAGACGGGTTTCCTCCATGGCCCGGGGAGGAGTGCAGCCATGCTTGGAGTGGCTGGGGGCTCGTGGAGCGCCATCACTGTGTGTGCAGTGCAGGAGAGGACTGTCGTGTGCCCTCACACCTCCTGCGGCAGGGCCTGGCATGGTTGTCCCTGGGCGTGTTGGGTGGGGCCAAGCTGAGAGCAGTCATCAGGCTTGCCCAGGTCATGGAGCGCACAGACGCTGGCCTTGGCCTTCTCTCGGTGCTGGCCTTCTCCTGATGTTTGCGCACAGGCGATTCTCATGCCCTGCCCCCTTTGTGCCTGGCTTCCCTTGGTGTCATTGTCCCGCCCGGGGCCTTGCGCTGGAGCGCCCACCTTGGTCTGTGTTCCTGATGGTTTCTGCCCCTGCCCCCTGCCCCAGGCTGGAACTGCGGCCCTGGCTGTTGGCTCACAGGGGCTGGCGGCTCCATGTTGTGTTCTGTTCTAAGGTGTACTACTGCCGTCCCCTGGCCCTCGCATTCCTGGAGCTCACTGTGGTGCGGCGGTTCCACGAGTACACACACCAGCCCCACGTGCCACCTGGGCTGCGGGCCGTGCTGGGCCGCCTCAGTGCCCTCTACGCCCTGTGGTCCCTGAGCCAGCACACAGCGCTGCTCTACCAAGGTGAGGCCCCTGCGGAGGGCACCTGCCTCCCCAGCCAGCCCCACCTGATCCCGCCCTGGATCGCAGCCGCATCTTCTTTAGGAGGCCTGGCTTTCCTTCTGAGTCCTTACCTCCACTGCTTTCCTTGAGCATTCCTCATGGGCTGGAGGAGCCTGGGGGCGGATGAGGATTCCAGATTCCATGGGAGGGAAAGTGGTGTTAGGACAGGACAACATTTGCCTTTCATCCAGGGTCCCCTTGAAGTCTATTTCCTGTTCAGAGAATATTTCCAGGAGGCCTACATTAGTCAGGCAGGGAGCTGGTCTATGGCAAGTTGAAGCCCATGCCTCCCAGCCCATGGGGCCCAGATAGACACGAGCCCAAGCTGCTAGGAGGCACCCTCAGGAATGTCCAGCCTGAGGACCCAGGAGGGCTTCCTGAAGGAGGTGGTTTGGGGGCTGATTCCCAGCAGATTGGTGAAAAATGTGATAAGCTTGAGTCTGTTTCCATTATTGTCCTTCTAAGGAGCATCTTTAGACTGTTTTCCCTCATCTCCCCCAAAACACACTAATGATATAGACGGGCTGTGTATCTGTTCACATCCTGTGTGTCTATCTCAGCTTTCTGAGAAGTGAGACCATTTGTCCTACTCCCCTTGCCAAGAACTAGTCTCCCTGCTTAGGGATGGTGTTGCCCTGTGGAGGCAGTGAGAGCAAATGGCTAGATTTACAAGGGGAGAGCAGGCTTCGAACCTAGGGAGTGGCGGTGTGCAAGACAGGGGACTGGGCACTAAAAAGTGACAATTCTGAGGGATGGACAGTTTCCTTCACAAAAATCCAACAAAAGATTCTATAGCAAGTGTGCGCTCAAATGCACAGGCCACAGCCTTGGGCCCCATGAGATGCCACGGCAAACCTACTGTGGTGGTGTGATGGTGGAGGTGATGGTGGTGATGGTGGTGATGGTGATAATGATGGTGATGGTGATAATGGCGATGGTGATGATGGTGATGGTGGTGATGATGGTGTTGGTGGTAATGATGATGGTCATGATGGTGGTGGTGGTGATGATGGTGGTGATGGTGGAGATAATGATGGTGATGATGATGGTGATGGGGATGATGATAGCGATGATGGTGGTGATGATGATGATGGTCATGATGGTGGTGGTGGTGATGATGGTGGTGATGGTGGAGGTAATGATGATGGTGATGATGATGGTGATGGGGATGATGATAGCGATGATGGTGATGATGGTGGTGGTGATGATGATGGTGAAGGTAGGGGTAATGGTGATAACAGTGGTGGAGGTGATAATGGTGATGATGGTGGTGATGGTGGTGGTGGGGGTAGTGGTGGTTGAGGAGGTCTCCTGGCCTGGCTGTGACCTCCTGGCACATGCACAGATGGGAAAGGGGCATGGGAACCTGGCCCTGGCCAGCATGTTCCTGCAGTGGGGAGAGCTCATACAAAGCACCTGGGGGCTAAGGTGGACATAGGGTACCAGACCCCATTGTAACCAGTGCTGTGCTTACAGGTGGCTATTTCTCTGGTGAGCGAGCTGGTAAAATGATCCAGAATGCCATCCTGGACCTGTGCTCAAAGGTGAGCAGTGATCACTCTTGTGTCATCACGATTCCCCCACATTATGTGTAACTGCTGCAGGGTGACACACATCTTTGCTTTGCACACACATGTGTCTATGCAATGCTGAGCAAGAACAGGAAGATGACAGAAAAATACGCCGATGTCAGGGGTCTTAGGCAAAGAGTCACTTTTAGGGATCATCTTAGAGTCCACACTCTGTAATACACTTTTCACAGCCGCCCTGGTAATTCTCTCAAGCTTCCCAAGGGATTCAGCCTCCAGCTTAAACTCATCTCATGGTGTTTTTCTTGTGTGCGGGATTCTTTCATCTTTGTTCCCAGAAAGGTCATGTGGGCCAAACCCCGACTCTGCGCCCTCGTGGTGCTCTGTCCAGGGAGCCTTTCTACAGGGGCAGACATGGCCAGAGCTGTGCCATCCCATTGGTCACTGCAGCCCCCACAGCTGTTGGCCATGGACATGTGCCCATGTGACTGAGGGTATTTGTCTTTTTCACCCACTTATACTTAAAAGGCCACCCATGCTGGTGCTGCCAGACTGGGTGACCATCCTTAGCAGAGTCATCTCTCCTCTCGATGGTGGGAAATCATTTTATCAGATGTCTCAAATGACCAGCAACCTGCCACTTCCTTTCTCCCTCTCAGAGCTCAGAGTTGATGTGGTTCCAGGCAGCCCCCTGATTGGTTCTAAACCTCTCCCCATTCTCAGCTCGCCAGTGGCCATCCCTTGGTTTCCCGACATTCTGGGTCGGCGTGCGTCCGTGACAGTGCCACACCCATGTGCAGCCATGCGTACTTCCTGTCCAAACCCATGACTGGAGGGTTTCCTAGGTGTGTTCCCCTTGCTCTCAAACAGCTGCATCCCTGGGGACCTGTGCCTCGTGGCTGGGGGCCTGGGCAGGCTGGTGCTTGCACACACAGTCATGCAGCTGAAACATCCTGTCCATCCGCCACCAGGGAGGCCCAGGTCCTTGCTGCCATTCCAGGGGCTCTGGCCCAGACAGGTGGAGGGGGCAGGATGCTCATCCCGCAGTTTACTCGTGCATTATCTGTGGGTGCATTGGTGCAACCACGGCAGAGGTGGCCACTGAGCCAGACCATTTCCTGCTGTCACATGGCAGGTGTGCCGGCCCCTGTCTGGACAAGGGCCTTGCTCTGTGGGCAGTTTCATCTGAGGTGGGTGCACTCATTCATCAGGAGCCAAGGGGCAGAGGGCGCGTGGCTGCGGAGCAAGGGGCCAGGTACACTCACGAGCAGCACCCAAACCACAAGCTGTGCTCCCCCCTCTCTTGGGTGGACTGGCTTAGTCCTGGCTGGCCAGTTGCTTTCCCTCTGCGTTGCCAAAACTGTCCCACCCCAGGACTCCAGTTGGTGCACCTGGGGGCCGCATCACAATTATTTTAAGAAAAAATCCTTTTGCATTTCAAGAACGTTCTTGGGAGTCTTACATAAATTTCACGTGTCCTATTGAAGAACTGCTTGCACGAGGGAATGGGGACATCCTCAAACCACCATGCACCCAACAGTCCTCGTAGCATGGCTTTCCCAGGTGCCTGTAAACACCACCCCGGCACATTTTTTCTGGACGTGCTCTCCTCCGCTGGAATGGCAGCTGCCCGGAGTAGGCGGATTCACATATGAATCTGAGGACGCTTGCCCCGTTAGTGAGCTGCTGAGCTGCTTTTACAAGCAGCTCCCTCCTTGAGAAACAGTTAACGCACTGGAAGTTGTGAGTGATTAGCAACATGGAGAAAATATTCAGACACGCACCGAGGGAGTCTGTGATGCAGGCTAGCGGGAAGATAATGCATTAGTAACCAAGCCTCACATGCGTCTGCTGGGGTTACCGTTGCTAGCGGGTCATTGCTAGCGGGTCGTAGCAACAAACGGCCAATGCTCTGTTTTTCGGCAGTCGCCATGGAGACTCCTGGGGGTTGCCAAGAGAATGAACTTTGTTTTCCCACAGCTGAAAGACGATGCTGTTGCCCTGGTGGACGTGATCGCCCCTCCCGACTTTGTCCTAGACTCACCGATTGGCAGAGCCGACGGCGAGGTGAGTCCCCCCAGGGCCAGGGGCTGCTGGCAGTTACTGCTGGGTGGAGATGATGGCATGGGCCAGGGATGTTGATGCTCTCAGGCAGCAGCAGAGGGAGCGGCCAGGAGTGGGGGCTGGTTTGGGGAGGGTTAGCTGCACCCCAGCCTACCTTTCTTCCAGATGTTGGCTGGCAGCCCCACCCTCACAGGCCCAGGGTGCTGGGGTCAGCACAGGCCCATGCTGAGTGCTGGGCCTTCCAGCCGTCCCCCTGCTCTCACAAACCCCAGGGACCCTTCTCAGCACTGGGTCTTCCTGACCTCTCGCAGTGCTAGCTCCTGACCCTTTCCATCCACTGACCACTCATCCCTGGTACTTTTGCTTCCAGCAGCCCCCTCTTGGCTCCCCAATCTCCCTTGCCCCACCATGCTCCATCCAGAATGACTGCTTCAAGTGATCTTGTCAGACTGCCCCCTGCTGAGCCTCCCACCAACGTCCCTCATCCCCACACCCCTAGCCTACGCGGCCTGACCTCCAAGGTCATTTTATGCTGTGCTCCTCCTGCCTGCTGGACTCCAGCCTCACTGTCCCCCTCTATTCTTTGATGACAGCAGGCTTTCCCACCACAGGGCCTTTGCACATGCTGTTTGCTCTGCCTGGAGCACTTCCATCCATTGCATCTAAGCAGAAGGCTGCCTCTCAGCTCTTCTCTGAGGCAGGTGCCCCCACTTTGTCCTGCCATCTCACCCTACAGTGCTCGTTCCTGAGCCTGCCCTTGTCCCTACATGCTGTGTCCTCAGCTCCTCCCAGCAGTGCACCCCCTACAGGCTGTTCAAGGCCATGTTCTTTGTGCGGGAAAAACCCACTTTCCATTCAAGCTGTGTTTCATTGGAGACTGAATGTGTGGGGACAGGAGCCTTCCATGCATGCTCAGGGGAACAGACTTCTCCTGGGCAGGGGGTAGGCACCCCGACCATGGCCAGTCTCAGGCCACACTTGGGCTTGGGATGGTATACTGGGCCCTAGGGTGGATAGGACAGAAGAAGTCTCCAGGCTGGCATGAGGACAGTATCATCCTTGGAGGCCTGCTGTCCTCTGGCCCATCCCACACGGTGTCTGTTACACACATGCTTTGCCACGGAGAAACCCAACACCCAGGGAAGCCAGGTTGCCTGCCCACAGCTGCCCAGCCAGGAAGCAGCAGAGCCGGGATGTGGGTAGAGACCTACCACCTGGAGAGAAGACAGGAGACTGGACCTCAGTCCCCAGTGTGGTCAGGGCCCCAGTGAGCACCCGCAAGAGGACATGCCAGTAAGGCTGCAGAAGGGGGGCTGAGCTGCCCATGGGGGCATGACCAGGCTGCAGGTTGGCAGGCAATGAGGAGGACCTGGACACAGTGTCATGTGAGGCCCCGAGCCCCCGGGAGAGTTAGCGGGTACACAAGGAGCCAGGGCAGCTGACTCACTGGGCCCCTTGTGTGCCCTATAGAGACAACCCCACTCCAGGTAGGACAGTGGCTGGTGCGCAGGGGCCGTCCCTGTGCTGCGGGCTCCTTCCGGCTCTGGAGTCCACTGTGGACTCCTGAGGCCCCGCCTGGCAGGAAGGTATATACGGCACACAGTTTGACCAGACACTGCTGGGTGAGAAGTGCAATTTAAGGGAACATGCAGCTGCCAGAGGCTAAGACGGCCATTCCCCGAAGCATCAGGCTCCAAATTGCAATATGTAACCTGTGTGAAGTGGGCCTGAGTGTGCCTGGCGGGGCCCAGGAGTGCATTCAGCAGGCGCAGGGACACTGGCTTCTTCGAAGTAAGGAGAGCCCAGCTGGCTCAGTGGTCAAGCGTGTGAGTTTTGATCTCAGGTTGTGAGTTCAAGCCCCATGGCGGGTGTGGAGCCCACTTAAAAAAGAAAAAAAAAAAAAAAAAAGCTGAATTTGTCAAGGCCAGCCAGGGACACAGGAGGCCCCTTCTCTCTCTCCGTGGACTGGAGACCTGCCAGCCTGTGTGCCACGTTTGGGGCAGATGGAGAACCCCAGCAATGCACATGGCCTTCTGCCCATATAGACGCTGCTCTGCTTTTCCCATGGGGCAGCCCGGTGGAAAGGGTTTGGTGTGAGCTGCTGGAGGAGGTGGTCTGCCAGCCTAGCTGCTGAGGGAGAGGGCACGCTTCAGAGCAGACAGCCAGTGCTCACCTGCAGAGCCCGTGTGGGCCTCCCCCTACAAGAGTCCCCAGAGGAAAGGACGCATCCAAAGCTGTTGTCATAAATTGTCTTAAAGTATTACATGTATCCAGTTGTTTTCCATGAGGAAAAAAGATTGATGTAAATGAAATCATCTTAAAATTTTCTAAGAAGTGACAAGAGGATTTTCTGTGTTTTCAGCAAAAGTGTGTATGAGGGGCTCAGCAACTCCCTCCTCGGCTCTGTGAGGAACCTTGTTTATTACCCATGTATGTGCTTATTTCTTGTAGCTCTATAAAAACCTCTGGACTGCTGTCCTTCTGGAAAGCAAAGTGCTGGAGAGGCCATCGTGGTGGGCGGAGTTTTCCATCAGGAAGCCCAGCATGGGAAGTTTGAAACCAAAGCTATAGTCGCATCACACACTCAGCTGAATCTAAGTGAGCTGATCCTGCTAGCAAAGACGGTGACCTCAAATCCTAGTTCCATATGATGCTGGAAACACCGCTGCTTTCTGAACACACCCGTACTCGTCCTGCACTGACCTCTCCCCCCACCGCCCGGGGACAGCTCCCCAACACAGTGCCGGGAGGACGCCTCTGCCAGATTTGCTGTGTGCAGAGAAAATCCATGTGATCACCTCTCTTCCTGATGGTCTGTTTTTTTGGTAATGAGGACATCGCACATGCTGTGTTCACATGCCCGAGAGGAGGCCACGTGCTCATAATCAGGGCATTTCCGGGCCGATGGTCTTCCGCCTCCTGAGATTTCTTATAAAGCTCTGCTTCACTAAGTGCTTAATAATGCCAATCTGATTCTTTGTTAACTGGTTTGACTTTATCATGGAATTAAATCCTATTTTAAGCTTACCTGAATGCTGTACTTTGAGATTTCTAAGGAGAAGAAAATCTATTTTATGGGGAAATCCAGGTTTCCACCAAGGAAACGTTTCCAAAGAAAATAAACGCATCACACAGGTCTGGTCAGTTTAAGACCCTGAGCTGCCGGCTGCATACATGTTCCTTCATTCTGGTTAGAGGCTCTTGGCAGGATGCCTAGTGCTGCTTGGCGGCTCCCTGCCCTGTGGACCAGCGCACCTGCCTTCCCGTGGAGGCCAGGTCGGAGGTGGATGAACCCCCACGCGGTAGCTCCTGGGTCCCCACTAAGCATGTCTGGCTTGCGGGTTCCTCTCTGTCATCAGCCGCTGCTCTGAAACCTCAGAGCGGAGCAGGCAGACATGGCCCAGGCACCCAAGGAGCACAGGCCGTGCCAGGGAACTGGGGATGGCTTCTTATCTCGGAATAGCTCCAAGTGCCTCTGAGCACGGGAGGGGCGGGGGCAGGACCCGTTTTTATTAAAGACTGACTTTCCAGCTTTGGAAACTACCAGAGGGGCTCCTTGACTTCTCCAGCCTCAGTTATCACACCTAGAAAAGGGGATACCGACCCCACCTCAGCCCTGCAGGGCAGCCAGGCACACATGAGTGGGTGAGAGGGGCTGCTTTTATTGAGCGCTACTGGATGCAGGGACTTCATCGTCACCATCTCCTGGACCCCCAGACACTGGGTGGGGAGAGTCTGACAAGCACGCCCATTTTACAGGTGAGAAAACTGACCCTGAAAACCTCAGTCACTGCCGTGGGCCAAACACGGCCAGGAGGTGGTCCAGCCCAGAATGCACACAACCATCCCAACATTCTCGGCCCAGCACAGAACAGGTCCTTGCTAGTATCAGGGCTGTAGTTTTAAGTGGGAAGAACCCTGCCTGAGTGTAATACACTCACTCCAGAGGGGTGGGCAGCTTCTACGAGGAGCTGCAAGAGGCTGTCCTCGGTGCAGCTCATTCGGCCGTTAGCATCCTTCGGGCAGGTTTTCAGAGGAATTGTTTGCATTGTCACTCCTGTCCTTTGGGAACAACGGACGGCAGCTAGCACACCCTCCGGCCTGCTGGCCTCTGATGTCGTTTGTGAAGCCAGCACATGGCCATCGGGCACTATTTCAAGAATGTAGAAACCATCAAAGAGGAAAATGTCACAGCTCCACTCTTGAGTGATAATGACTGCTTACCTATCATTTCCTTTGGGACCAGAGGTCACAGAAGGGGGTTCATGGTTGTCCTGGGTTCATACCGGTTTTGACCCATGCCACTCTGAGGCCGGAAAGATGACCGTCTTGTCCCCACTGGTCAGAGCCCAGTGGACAGCTCATCCCGTCTTCTGGTGGCGTGCTGCGGCACCCCATTCCTGAAGCCCTCTGTGTGCTTGTGTACTCCTGTATGTGTGCAATTTTCCTGTGTGTGCGATTTTCCTAACAGAGCCTGGGGCCATCCTCTAGACCCTTTTTCGGGCTGAAGGGCACTTCTTAGGCACTTCTTGTGTCAAGCAGCATGGACATACAAGCTTAACAAGCCTCCTGAGGGATGTGGAGATTTAGAGTTTCTGCCCGGAGTAGCTCTGTGCATGGGTCAGCTCTTGGAAGCCGGGGCACCCAGACCAGTGCCTTGGGGGCGGGGCTTGTGATACCACCACCAAGTCAGAGGTGAAACAGCCTGATGGACAAGCACAGGGTGAGAGCCGGGCAGAGCCAGATGGTGCCCATGACGAAACAGCATGAACGACAGAATCTGCTTCACTCTGCCCTTGTCAGCATTGTCACAGGCTAGCAAGGAAGGCACAGAATGCAGGCCTGGCCCACAGACGGCCGCTGCTTGAGAGGTCTCCACATTATCACACTCCTCCCAGGAAGGCACCTGCCTTTTTGCTCTGTTACCCTTCCCAGTGGTGTCCAGTCTGGGGCTCCCTGGGCAGATATGCTCTTCCCTACTGAGGATGAACATGTCTTCCCAACTATTTATGGGCTATCTCTATGTGCTCAGGATGATTGCCACTTATCGCTTTTTGCCTAATGGAGACTTTAGGCATCACAATATTTTTGTTGATTTAAAAAATACTCTTTATATACTAAGAATAATAAACCTGGGACATATCTATTATCTATCACTTTTCTTTGTTTATCCTTCGCCTTTTGATTGTATTAATTTTTTTCTTTTTGATTTAACATGAAGTTTAAAATAGAACTTGAAATCTTATATAAAATTAAGAACCTTTCCTGCTTTGCCCTTTGAAGTTGTGCTTGGAATGTTCTCTCCCATACTGGGATTATTTCTACCTATCTGTTTCTTCCAGCGTGTATTGCCATTGCTTTGTTGACCAGGAATTGACTTCAAGATACAGTGCAAGTAGGGATCCCGGTGGCTGGCCCTAACCAGAAGTGCCATCTGCAGCAAATGCCGGAATCACGGATGTTCCTGGGCCCATTTCTGCCTTTTTCTATTTTATTGTCTTTTCTCACATTAGCTCCTATGATTTCCATGAGTGTGGCTTTCATACTTTCCGGTATCCTTTGAAGCAGACAAAACCTCTCTCATCTTTTGAAAAAAATTTCTTAGGTGTGCAAACTTTGGTATTATTTTGTCAAATTCAGTGCCCTCCCTTCCCCAGATTAATGAAAGATTCTTTAGAATTTGTGGGTTTGGTTTAATCTATAGATTACTATCAGAATTTAGATCTTTATGGTGAGTAGTCTCTCCATCTAAGACCATTTTTCCATGTTGTTTTTAATAAGCTTCCTTGCTCTGGTGTATTTACTTTGTAAATGATCACTTTAAAAAAAAAACCTTAGTTATAATAGTCTTACATTGATTCTCTTGGGTGTTCCTTATATGTCATTGGCAAATAGTGATGGTTTGGCCATTATCAAAATTTTTACCAGTCATTTAGCCTTCCTGGCTAATGTCTACTGGTCCTGCCAGAATAGTCTCCTTACAGCTGACAGTGAGCGCCTCTGTCCGGTCTCAGACACTCAGACATTGCCTTCAGTGGTTTGCATTGATGTGATGTTGTATGGGGGATCGATTGCTAAGAGAGACAAAGGCAGGGGACCAAGCCAAGGACCTTCTCTCTGGGCTGCACACACAGGCATGTGCTTGTGGCTGGAACTCTGACTCCCCAAGGACAAAGGCTGTGGAGTGGGAGTCCTTCTCTGCGTGCAGACCAGGAGCCAGGCTCCCGGGGCTCTATGGGGCCGGCTGGGCGGATATGAACGGAAACCACTGGAGCATAAAGAAGACAGTAAAAACCCACCCAAACCCCATCATCATTCTTGAGAGCCCACTAACATCTTGGGATCAAGGTCTTCCTCGTAGCCGCTAAGGTTCTTGGTGGCCGTTGGGCCCTCTGTTATCATGGGCCATGTTATTGACATTTGGGGACTGTCCCTTTTGATGTGCTTCTGGTAGCCTGACCTCAGCTTTAGTCACCTTTCCCAAGTCTATTTTTATCCCCTACAAAAGACTGAAGGTGGTCTTGCCCTTGGGACCACCCCTTCCACAAAGTCAGTGACCACCCAGCACCCAGCCACACCAGGCCCCACACAAGGCTGTGCATCTCTGTTACAAGGTCCCTTTCTGTATGACTTGGCTCATGCAGCTGTTTGGACATTCCCCAGACTCCGCGGGGAGTGTGCCCTGCCAGACGGTGGGCCCCATCTGATTCTTTTTTTTTTCTTTTAAGATTTTATTTTTATTATTTATTTGATGGACAGATCACAAGTAGGCAGAGAGGCAGGCAGAGAGAAGAAGGGAAACAGGCTCCCTGTTAGCAAAGAGCCCGACATGGGGCTCAATCCCAGGACCCTGGGATTATGACCTGAGCCGAAGGCAGAGGTTTAACCCACTGAGCCACCTAGGTGCCCCAGTGGGCCCCATCTGAAGACAACAGGAGGCCACCCAGTTTTGGGCAGTGGCCTCCAGGTGCGTGAGCCACCAGCTGCCTAACCGCCCATGACCACAAGCTGGGCCGACAGGCTGACATGGAGCCCCAGCGCCAAACCGGCCCCTGGGCATCCACAGAATGGCTCAGCCGGGTGGCTCCTGACTACACTTGCGGGAGGTCCACTCTCCATGAGGAGCAGGAGAATGCCGGCCGCCTCCGGGCTGGGGACTCCTGGCCACATGGGGCTGCCCAGTGAGCCTATGCGGCCCTGGATTGCTTTCATGTTTAGTCACAGCCCCTTGCCATCCCTGAAAACTGATTATCTGGGGACTTTGTCGGGCTGTGGGCATTGGTCCTGAGTCCAGGAGGTCAGGAATTCTCAGGAGGACCCCCATTCCTACCAGCTGCTGGGGAAGCTCCCCCACCCTATTTCCCTTCCAGTGCAAAGACTGACCTCAGCTGGTCCTGTCTTGCTAGATGGCCCAGAGGCCCAGGGAGGTGGCTCTACTTCGTGATGCCCAGAGGAAGGCAGTGCTGGTCCCATGAAATGGCGCAGGAGCAGGTACTCCCCTCACACACTTGCTCATGGGAGTAGGTTTGCCAGTCTGTTGAGCAAGGAGGCCTGTGGTGTTCACAAGAGAAAACTCAACTAGGGTCTTACAGAGGCCAGAGGCTTGGGGTGAGAAAACCAGACGTGAGACTCGCCCCCAGATGTGTGTTCCAGGTGCCCCAATGGCATTTGCAAACATTGCTGACCTCTCCCAAAATTCTTCATCTTCACTCCAGAGTGAGGCTTGTAAAAACAAAATACGTTTTTAAGAATATGTCCTTAGGTCATCATCCATAAAAACCCTGGCCTGACATTCTTTTTTTTTTTTTTTTTAATTTATTTGACAGAGAGAGATCACAAGTAGGCAGAGAGGCAAGCAGAGAGAGAGAGAGAGAGAAGGAAGCAGGCTCCCTGCCAAGCAGAGAGCCCGATGCGGGACTCGATCCCAGAACCCTGAGATCACGACCCGAGATGAAAGCAGAGGCTTAACCCACTGAGCCACCCAGGTGCCCCCTGGCCTGACATTCTTCCTGGCAGCCTGGAGAGGTGGCTGGCCGCCCCTGGAGAGGACCAGCTTTGGTTCAAGTCCTCTGTGGTTGGTCACTGGCTGTGAGGCCTGGGGCACATTTCTTAACTTCCCTAAAGCTGTTTGTTCCTTCCTAAGTTGAGATACCTGTTTGCTGGTTTGCAGGAGCTGATAGAGGCAGTATGTCAAGTGGGAGGGCCCATGGCGCACTGACCGGGACTCTTGTGGCCGGGCCTAGGACTCTGCATTTCTTTCAGCACAGTGGGCAGTTGTGATGTGCAGAGTCTGAGGACTCCCACCTCTGTTATGGGCCCGAATTCTGGGGAGAACGGAGGTGGGTCAGTGGCCTTAGGGACAGGTGAAGTACCATCCCATGGCCCCTTAAAAAGATGCCAAGATGAGGAATGACCATGTGTGGTCCCACCAGCTGCCCACAGGTGCCCAAAGGCCAGCCCCGCTCTTGGCCTCCAATCCTTCCACCTCAAAAGAGGGTCTTTTCCAGGGACCAGACCGTCCACAGCAGGAATTTCCTGTGGCTGCAGGCTGGCCCTTCTCTGTGGACCCTGGGCCTGCACAGATGGCCACCAATTGGCTCTTTGTATCTGTGTGTGTACCCCTCAACACCCAGCCATCAAGGGCCAGGGACCTGGGGGATGGTTCACTCCACCCCTGGGTGCTGCCTGCTGCCGGCTGCCCACATGGGTTTCTAACCCCAGGATGGCCACCGGACCCCATACCCAAGTCTGGCTCTTTCTGTGTCATTCCTTGGTGCTTCTGTGTGGATGTGGGTGTAGTGTTGGCAGGAGATGCACTTCCCACTGACGTCACAGCTACACTGGCCCAGCACTTTCCCTGCCCAGCTAGCACCCTTTGGCCACAAGGAATTTCATGACATTCCTCCGTTATCATGTCATATCCCAGATTCCCTGGATAGCCCTGCTTGGTTTGTGGTCAGTCTTCCCACCAGTCTGGAACCTTGTTGATGTCAGGGATTGGGCCCAAATCCTCTGCGGTCTTCAGCACCCAGCACAAGGCCACTCATGGGAAGTGTTTGGCAAGCACTGAAGGGAGGCATAGATGGATGGGTGGGTGGATGGATGGATGGACGGGTAAGTGGGTGGATGGATAGGTGGATGAATGGACAGACAGATAAAAGAATTAAATGAAAAAGATAAATGAGTAAATACATGTGAAGAAATGAATTAATAAATGAGTAAAAGAAAGGTTTGAGTGCGTCTAGATATTGCAGAGTGAAGGATGACCATTTTGGCCCCAAGATCCTTAGTGATGGCCTTGAGAGCTACGGTCTCATCGCTCTGTTGAGTAGGGCTGCTTACCATATGAGACATTGTCTTTCCTGTCACTATATTGGGCTTGTGCTGTCCCCTCAGCCTCTGTGCTAGCTCCCTCCCCACCCCTGCCACCTTTCCAGGTCCAGTGCCGGCTACAGCTCCCAGTTAGCCCCCCTGGGGGGGCTGTCTCCTCTCTGCACCCCTGTGACCAGGGACGAGAGTCCTGCTGAGGTCCTCATGGGACCCCGCCTGTGTGGTGATGGGTGGAGGGATTGGTGAGCAGAGGGATGGACGCATCCCTTACCCTGAGGACAGAGGGAGTCCCATGTCCCTCAGGCACACCACATGGACAGCTTCGAAACTAACACAGAGCGGTAAGACTAGACAGAGCTCGGGAGCCAGTAAAAAAAAACCATTTTTCATCTTGCAGTGTCACTGCAGCTAAAATTCTTTAAAAATCACCACACGGAAAAAAAAAGCTCGAGCCGCTATTCTCATCCAGTCCCATTCCGTGAACACATGTTTCCAGTGATGCTCACTAGCCAGTTACAGTGACTGGGGGTGGTTTTAAGGCACGTGTGTCTACTCCCGTACTGAATGTCACATGTGGTACGACAGAACGCAGGATAACGGCTTCGTGAGCACAGACTCCGCCAACGGCCCGAGGAAGCGGCCATGACTTGTGCTCCAATTTTGTCATTTGGCACAGTGTGCTGGCCTTCCATGGCGGCCCGTGCAGCTGGGGACCCACAGAAGAGCGGCTCCAGGAAGGGTTGCAAAAGGGGAGCTCAGCAAGGACTCCCGAGAAAAGTCCCAGGTCTTCCCTTTGGCCATAGTGCTTCTAATCTCAGCTTTATGTCCTCCTTCCCTGCGGTAACAGCCACACGGGTGTAATGGCTGAACTGTGTCCCCCCCAAATCTGTATGCAAAGCCCTTCCCCCCCAGAACCTCAGAACGTGACCGTATTTGGAGGTGGGGCCTTTACAGAGGTGATGACCATGAAATGAGGTCCTTGGGGTGGGGGGGGGGGGTTGGGTGGGTCCTGATCCAGAGTGACAGGCGTCCCTGTAAGGAGAGGAGATTGGGACACAGACATGCAGAGAGACGACCACGTCAGGACATAGGAAGAAGATAGCTGTCCACACACCAGACAGAGAGGCCTTGAGGGAAACCAAACTGTCCATACCTGGAGCTCGGGTTTCCAGCCTCCAGGAGCATGAGGAAAGAAATTTCTGTAGTTTGGGCTCTGTTCTGTGGGTATGGCAGCCCGAACAAGCCAGGGCAGGAGGACTCATTCCTTGTGTGATCTCTGGGAACCCAGCCAATGGCTGGAACATTCCACGCATTTCAAATAAGGAGACTGAGGCAGCGAGTGACTTGGGAGCTAGTCCAGTGTCCCTCTGTCCATGGGGCACATGCACGTAGGTAAGGGGATTCTAGCTTCTGGTCCAGCTGCCCAGAGGGAAAAGGCTAGGGACATAAAGGGGCATGTGTGTGTCCAGGGAAATCATGGGGCCTGTGGACACTGGCCAGTGTAGACATCCACAGGAAAGAGGGCTGGCTGGAGAATCAGCATCTACTTGGTGTGGCAGCTGGCATCTGAGTGAGGAAGTAGGAAGTGACCCCTGAGGGCAACCAGCGGTCCAACCAAGTGCCCTGCCGCAGGGTGCCCTGGGCTGCTGGCTGTTTATACCATGCACGTGTCACCGGATTCAAGGAGGGATCTTCTCCTTTTGTCCTCCTTTATCAGGACACTGATATTCGGAGAGACTGAGTGACCAGCCTGCAGCACCAGGTGCTCCCACAGTCCCCTTGGGAAGGGTTCCCATGGGCCAGGGGCCCCTCGGGGCAGATGCTCTGCTGGTCCAGAGGTGGTTCGGGACCCCTGTGTGCCAAAAAGAGCAAAAGAAGACTTGCTGCCTTGTGTTCATCTGCAGGAAGCTCTTCCTTCTAGAAGGTTCCTTCACTACCCCCTCTCCTCGGGCCTTTCCAGCCACATTTTTGAAGTCCATGGAGATACCAGGACATACCAGGGGACAGAGAACACAAGTTGGTGGTTCTTTCTGGAGTGTTTGGGGGTAGGCAGGGGATGTTCGAGATTCAGAGAGGCTCTGTTATGGAACAGAAAGCTCCAGACTTTGGAATATCCAGTCCTCACAGGACCTGTGAAGAATGTGGGTGTCCAGTCGGCAGCCCACAGGTATGTTCGCTCACCTGCGTTCAGAGCAGCGCTGGGGGCACAAGGGTTTACAGGCAGGCAAACCCTCTTCCCAGAGAAGTCACTCAGGGATAGGAGGCCACAGAAGCCTCACCTCTGCACCCCTCCTACTTGCAGTCTGCAGCCACGGTGACAGTGATGATGGGGATGGCAGCTCTGTGAACGGAGTCCGGACCCACCCCTTCCTTGCTGGCCCCTGCCATCCAGGCAGCAAAGACATCGCTTTGCCCAGAAAGCCATGACACCCGCCCAGCCAGTGGGACACACGGCTCTTTGTGGGGACAGGAAGGCGGGCGTCTTGCCCACTTGCGGGCGTCAGACAGGCTTCTGATCTGTGTTTGCATCCTGTCTTCCCACAGCCAGGCTGGAGAAGTGCCCCCCTCCCCTGCTGCCAGGGAAGGATTATTTCCTTTCCCTGCTGCGATCCAGGAACACAGTGGCTTCTACTGATGTCAGCCTCTGACCAGGTACCACGCTTCCTGAGGCCACCTTGAAAACTACAGGATGGATGTGAGTGAGCTCCATGAGGCAAGACAAGCTGCTGCTGCCAGAGCCCATCACTACCCACATCCCTCAGCCCCTCCCACACCCACCAGCTCCTCCTACATCCCTCAGCTCCTCCCACATCCACCAGCTCCTCCCACATCCCTCAGCCCCTCCCATATCCACCCAGCCCCTCCCACATAGACCTGCTGGTCCTCAACTCCATACCACCCCTCTCCCGTATCACCAGCCTCTCCCCAACTCCATCCCAACCCTCTCCCAAATCCTCAGCCCTTCCCACATCCGCCCAGCCTCACTGCCCTCATTCACCCAGCCCCATCCCTCCTTATCTACCCCTCCCAACCCACTAGCTCCTCCCAACTAAACATACACCAGACATTCCCACACACACCCAGCCAGGCCTCATCCCTCATCCTTCCAGCCCCTCCCCCACCTCTCCTAGTCCTTCCCCCACATTTACCCAGCACCCCCACACCCACCCAGCACCCCCTCCCCACCTCACCTAGTCCTCCCCCACATTTACCCAGCACCCCCACATCCACCCCGCCCCTCCCCAACTCCATCCCCCCTCCCATCTTCTTCCGTCACCTCCCAGACCACCTAGACCCACATCCACCAACCCCTCCACATCCACCCAGCTCGCCCTCCCTCACCTCCCCCAGCCCCTGCCCCACATCCATCGCCCAGCAAGGATGACTCTCTCTTCACTCCTGCCAGATGTGCGGGCGTGTCCTTCCTGCCTTCCTGCTCTCTCCCCTGCTGTCTGCTGTCCATTCTTCCTGAGGGCGCTCTGTCCCAGCTCCACACCTCCACTCCCAGCCGCCCTCTGTTCCCAGCCCATCCTTCCTCTGAGGCCCTCCGGGGCTCCATCCAACACAGGCTTAACCTTGGCCCACCCCAGAGTCTTCCCAGGGTGCCTCTCTGCCCTACGGCCAGAACCTGAACTTAGGCTTCCCTCCCGCTGCTGCCCGAAGCCCCTCTGCCGAAGCTGGGCCTTGGCACAGCTGCTCCCTCACCTGGGGTGCCCTTCCCGCCACCCTCCCAGAGCGTCCACTCAGCAGCTGGGACCCCCCTGGAAAGTCACTCAGCCTTGCCCCGCACGTGCTAAGCGCCTGTCGCCCTGCTGGGTGTGTGCTGGTGGCTCAGTACAGACGGTCCAGCTGGCTCAGCACCCCCACTCCCCAAAAGGGAGACCAGGGAATTTCAGGACCTGTTCCCTTTGCACAGAATTTCCGCCAGGGCAGCAGACCAGTGTACTTTCCGGGTGAGGTCACCACATTGCCGCTGACACCCGAGGCTAAACAAGTAAATAAGAGGTCTGGAGAACAGAGAGTGACCCAGATGCGAGCTCCAGTGCCTGTGGTTTGAGCAGCCTCTGGCGGGTGTTGATCGGCTGTGGCGGGCCAGGCCCCATGGCTAAGCTGTGTCCCCCCCCCCCCCCCTCGATCCCAGGACTGCAGAGGAGATATATTTGGAGATAGGGTCTTTAAAGAGGTGACTAAGGTAAACTGAGGTCACCAGGGCCCTGATCTGATCTTGCAGCATCCTTACAGAGAGGGGAGATTGGAACACAAACAGGCATGAGGGCATGACCATGTGAGGACACAGAAGGAGCAGATGTCAACATGTGGGTCGTCGCTATGGTGGCCCTAGGAAACTGGGGTGCCGTGCCTCCTATATCTGGGCAGTGGGTGGAAGCATTTGGGGATGGGGTTTCCGGGAAGGTTTTAAGGAAGTGATCGATTCCGGAAAGCCCCTTGGCCCTTCCCTCTCCGCCTGCCTGGGAGACCGTGGGATGCCAGGGACCATGATGGGAAAACCAGTAACAGCAGGAGATGCTTGAAGGGGCTCTGTGGATCCCAGGGATGGACCCCCAGCAGAAGCCAGTGCATGGTGGGTTTTCTGTCCCTGGCTGACCAGCACAGGGTCCCGCTTCCCTGGCCTTCCCTGTGAGGGGCGGGCTTCTTCTCCATGCCTACACCTGACTCCCTGTCCATCTATGGCACCATGCTGCCGCAGGCCACCTACCCAGGCAGCCAGATCCAGAGGACCCTCCTATTATCACCAGTTGTCAGCAGCCACTTCTGCCCCATCGACCTGACCTGGGGTCCAGACTATGACATTCATGCTGCCCGGTCCCTGCCCACCCTGTTCTTGGCTGGAGGACACGTGGCCTCCAACGCTTGCTCTTGGAACCTCCATATTAGCAGAAGGGCACTGGGCCCAACTCCTTGCTCTGGGGTCCGACATGAGCTCCTACCTCAGTTTCCCCCATCTGCTCATCACAGGCCTCCCCAGGCTGCCCTGACTCAGAGCCCAGCCTGGAATCCCATCCTCAGGCCTCCAGTCGAGCATCCTTTCTCACATCCCACTCACATCCCACTGCCTCTTCGCCCTCTTGGCTCTCTTGGCCGGATGTAGGTATCTGGAAGGGAAGAGACTGTGCGTGCTGGTGTCCAGAGCTCCTGGGCCTCGCTATGGGGCTCAGGCCCCTGATGCAAACTGGGGGCACCTCAGTTCCCTCATCTGGGAAATGGGACAGCACCACCTGCATGACGGGACTCCTTCAGGATTCCAGGAGATGGTGGGCCCGGGTGGCCTTAGACTTTCAGTGGATGCTGTCACAGCGGCTATTCTTGCTGGGGCTCACAGCAGGAGGCTGACACTGTCCGGCAATCTGAGAGCACAGAGGACAGCGCCACGCCGAGCATGCGCTCAGTGGGGACAGCTGTGGGCGGCACCATCCAGGTCCCACGCTCAGGCCAGTCCGGTGAGTGGGGTCTGAGAGTGTGTGGAGACACCGAGTGAGCTGGTCTGGGTGCTTCCCCCACCAGGAGTGCTCCACCCGCTGGGACTGCTCCACCTGCCAAGAGTGCTCCACCTGCCAAGAGTGCTCCACCTGCCAAGAGTGCTCCATCTTCCATTAGTGCTCCACCCACGGGGAGTGCTCCAGTCACAGAAAGATGGAGGAGGACAGACTCTGTGCTGGCCTGAGTCTGAGGCCCGAAGGGCAGGGTTGCCATCCTGGTTGTGACCCCCAGATGGGTCAGCTCAGTTCAGACTGTGCGTGGGATTGCTGCAGCCAGCCCTGCCTGGGTTGTTTTGGGACCTGGCCCCACGTTTAGAAGCTGGGCTTGTAGTATCAGAAGTTTCTCCAAACTACCCATTCTCTCTTGGCCTCACAGCTGCTTTTCCTTAAAAAGAAAAACACAAATCAAAACCAAAACAATGAAGTGGGATTTCAGAAGCGCCCTTGCCAGGTTGCTGTCGGATATGTGAACAACATGAACAGCTGTGCCGGCCAACGTCCGCTGAAAAGAGCTCTGACCCTTCTGGCTGAAGTTGTCATGTGAGGGGCCAAGCAGCGTCCACCCACAATCCCGTCAGGCCCCTCAGAGAACACAGGGGCAGCTGGGGCTTCCTGCTCAGAGCCTTTGCACAGGCTGTTCCCCCGACCTCCAACACCGTTCCCTCATTGTCCTCCCTGTAGCTCTCATTGTGGTTGTGCTCCCAGCCAACCCTCACCCCCTGCTTCTCAGCCATCTGTGTAACCCGTGTGCTTCTGTTCCACAGACATGCTATCTTGTGGCTGTGGGCTGGGCCATGGCTCTGTGGTTCCCCTCTGGGTCTCCAGATCCAAATCCAGTTACTACCTGCTACATGAAGGCCTTAATGGTCTGTGTGCCTGCTGATTCCAGGTGCACAACAATGCATCCCCAGGGCCCCTGCTCTCTGCAAATGCTTCTCTAGGGCTTCATCCCAATTAGCAGGGAGATGAGATGTCCTTACAGAGCCCATGCTGATACGAGTCACTACAGCATATGGTTTTTTAATGTGCACCGCCAGGCCGACTCAACTCAGCCACACCTCCTCCAGGAAGCCCTCCTGAGCCCATCTGTCAGCACCCCTGCTCCATAATTCCCTCCACCAGAGCACCCCTTGGGCTGGCCCCCCTGCCCTGCATCTGCCCTCTCTCTGATGGCTCTAGGATGTGGGTGCCTAGGGAGCAAAGAAGAGGGCATGCACTGCTCCTCAGTGCTGACATCCCAGCAGGGAGAAGGGGAATCAAACAACACACCACAGTGGGAAACAATTACTGAGTATGTACACAAAATGCCAGACAGCAGTAGCTCTGCAGGAATAGCAAAGATGAGCAGGATCGGGCCAAGGGCAGCAAGGGGAGATGCAGAGAGATGGCCAAAGGTTCCTGCAGACAGAGGTGGTGAGAACACTCTAGATGCTGTAGAAGTGGCACCTTTAGGACTGGCTGGCGGGTTGCATAGCATGCTAGGAGAAAGGAGTGACGGCCGTGGTCCAGTGGAAGGGTGTGGGACAGTCCCCAGGGTGGAGACCCCAGGAGCAGATTTGACTGTGAGGGTGGTGGGGAGGCAATGGGCATGTTCTCACTGGGCCTGACCCGGAGCCCCACTCTGCCGGGTATAAGCCTTGTGACCCGGGACAAGTAACAGGTCCCTGGGTCTGGTGTCCCACCCATGGAAGGCAAACACAGTCCCACTGGGCAGCTGTGGGAGGGCAGCCTGGCCTACACGGAGGAAGCCATCCCCCCAGGGATCCAGCTTGGCTGCTGTTCTTCTACAGGTATGTGTGTCCCCCCCATCCTGGGCACCTGCTTCCTGGAGCCCCCTGGGATCATTTGGGGTCAGAATCTCGGGGGCCAATAGACTACATACTTGCTCCCGCACATCCTCTCTGCCTGGGGCTTCACAGGCCACAGCCCTGGCCCTTTGTCCCTGGAGCTGGGGACACGTCTGCGTGGACATGGGTGTGTGGGCCCTCACCAATGTAATAATGGACCCAAGAGGGGCTGACCCCTGAGGAGGGGGTGCCTGTGAGAAGGAGGTGGTCTGTAAGGAGGGGATGATCTGTCAGTGGAGGGCAGGCTGGGAGGCACGTTCTGTGTCTGCCGCAGCCGGCACTGTGAGCTGAGCCCAAGGATGCAGTCCTCAGTGCCCAGAAGCCAAGCCTTCCCATGGCTCTTTCTAGAAGACAACATAAGCCAGTTGGGAACATCTCCTCTCAAGGTTCTGGCATCATTTCAGACTCTGAGGACCTGGCATCTCACCTAGCAGGTGAGGCAGAGTGGGATCCAGCAGGCCCTGCCTTCCCGCATTTCCCCTTGCTACCCTGCTGGGCCCAGCCACGTGCTGGGCACCCCATCCTGAGGGTCCCCTAGTCTCCTTTCTCCCTGCCTGGCCCTCAGCCCTGCTCCTCCTCTCCCCAGTGGCCTCAGCCTGGGGTGTCCTCCGGGAAGCCCCTCCACCCATGCCCCTCCCCCACCCCTTGTTGCTTCTCCCTCCTTTTCTCTGCTGTCTATTCACCACACAAATCTAGAGAGCTCCCCCTGTAAGGGGCTCCACTGTAGACCCCCAGCAACGAGTAACATCCTTCATCCCCAGCTAGTCTCTCATTCCCAGAAGAGGAAGCTCCAAGCACAGAGAGGGCAGGTGGTTTGCCCGAGATCACACAGCCAGCAGTGGTGATGCCAGGCTCTGCCCTGTGCACTGCCTTCTGCCCTTGCTTGCCCCCAGCCTGTCTTCCCCATGGGCCCCGGGTGGGAATGGCATTGACCCCCGATAGGCTCCAGCTCGGTCTGCCCACAACCGAGCAGGGGCTGGTCATAGTGTGCAAAATCAGATCTTCTCTCCTGTTGCCAGTTGAGGAAATGTCCTTAGAGGCTGTGTTCACACGAGCTGGCCACCACCCTGAGCCCCCACAGCTCGGCCCTGGGTTCGAGACCAAAGTGTTTATTCATACCTCGTCTCACCCCAGAGCCAGTCACTCAGCCTCACCGAGCCTCCCCTTTCTCACTGGATCCCCTAACCTTGTGTGGTTGGGGTGGGAATTAAGTCCTGTGAGCCATAGTGCCCTGAACTGTAACATCCCCACGTAGCTACTGAAGGCAGACCCCGTGTTGGTGAGACTTACCTTACCCCCAGGTCTTGGGCGACACCAAAGCTGCCTGCTGTGGCCCGTGTTCCAAGCAGCAAGGGCCAGCACAGGATCAAACTCAGGGAGTCCCCCCCTGAGCCAGCCCCCTACCATGCCTCTGACTGGGGCATGTGGGCACACTGGGCTCGGGGCAGATTTAGGGATTAGGAAACTGAACCCTTTGGGTTGGCATGGGGCTCACAGGGAGAGAGCAAAGCGTGCATGGCTGCTGTGAGAACTGTAGAATTTGCCAGGAATTTGGAAAGAACCGGCCCAAAGCGCAAAAGACAGATGGAGCCTGTGAGCGTGGGTCTGTATCTTCTCTCTCAGCGAGGAGTTGTTTGCTCCCACACTTGGGGCAGAGGAACCAGATGTATTTTTCTCAGAATGTAAATGATACTGGACCTCACTTGTTTTCCCTCCGATGGGAAAAAAAATTCGTGTTGGCTCTCCATCTGGTAGCGGAAACAGGGGAACGAAACTCCAGCGTGGCAGGAGGGCTGACCACATGGGCTCACAGCACGAAGCACTAGCTGTCCCCGGACCCGTGTCCATGGCCCCTACCCTCAAGGGACTCCAGTTAGGATCTAAGAGGAGGCAAGCATAAGGTGCTGCAAGATGTCCCATATTCACCTGGGCTCTGCTGATGTGGCTTCCCCGTGCATCTCAGGTCGTGCGTGAGGCTAAGCACCTTCCTCCCACACAATGGGCAACAATAGGAAGGTAGACAAAACTCCACAGAGTGGGGACGGCTCACCTGCTGGACACTGAAGTCTATGCCTTCCACCAGGAGCCTGTGGCCTGAGGTCTCATGCCTCCCCCTCCTCCCTGCCTCTCTGGCTAGGATGGGTCTCCATCCCCCTTCTTGGGCATACTCCCCTTGGGCCACTGTCCAAGCTCTCCTTTTGCCATGCCTCACAGGAAGACTTTCTTTCGGTCTCATTTTAAATCAAAGTTGTATGTGCTTGTGATGTAAGGAATTAAATCATTCCCAAGGCTTGTTATAAAAACCAGCCATCCCCTGCCTCCCGTGCACCCACTCCAACTGTTCTTCCCAGAGGGAACTGTTTCCTTTTTTTTTTTTTTCTTAACTAATTCTTTTGGTATTCATGTCTGTATTCCTTAATAGCCTTCTTGTGTTGCTGATTCTAGCTTTTTCAGCTTAGGCAATACTACTGACTTCCTTTATGGAAGAGAGGCACTAGCTTTCTCTCATCCTGCCCCCCCCCCCCCGCCCCACACACCTCCTTTCTGTCATCTCCCCCATCACAGAGAGTGTAGTTTGAGTTAAAGTCACGTGATCGTCCAACTGTAACTCAGAGCGGAGCCAGGTCATATACTATGATCATTTTACCGGCCTTTCTGTTTTCCCCCTATGGTTATCAATCACTATGTTATTTTATGTTTTTATTTTTTAAACTAATGGGCTTATTTCTAATTCAACACCAAGCTTTTTGCTTCTTGTCTAAATTTCCACACCTTTGGACACACCAGGTGTTCTATATCTCGTTTGGTCTGAATTTACCCCCTTGTTTGGTGGAGCTTGCATCTTGTTGGCTTTCTAATGAGGGTGCAGGGGAAGCAAACATGTTGTGATCTCAATGTTATGCCCCAATAATGGGTCCGTGATTCAAGGAGCGAGACTGATACAAAGCGAAGGTCAAGCAAAGCTTTATTTCACTCCAAGCATCAAGAATCTAACCGAACGTTCGGGGCTGCACCTCTTACAAGAGAGGCCGACCCTTCTCTGTTTCACAGGCTAGCTTTTAAGGGCAAAGGCCATGCGGTCGGGCCTGGCCACGCACAGGTGGCCAATGAGATTGTAACACACACAGGAAACTCCACAGTGATGCTAGGTGACCAACTGAGTTACAATTTACCCTAGTAGACATTTGAACCAGCCTATTACACCTTGATTGGGATTGGCACCAAAAGGGCTCCCAAAAGGCGGGGCCCATACTCCTTGGTAACCAGGGAGACAGTATGCATGCCCCTCACTGATCGGATGTCTCCACCTGGCCAGACCCACCTTTGTATCTGGGCTTTGTTACCTGTAAATCCCCTGGGGGAAGGGGAGCAGGGACAGTTTCTAAAATAGGTCCTTACACTCAACTGCCTGAAAATGCCCCACCCTGTCCTCACACTTGATTGGTAGTTTGGCTGGCTATCTCAGTACCACAGACTGGGGGGCTTAGAGACAATAGGAACTTATTTCTCATGGTGTTGAGGACTGGCAATCCAGGATCAAGGTGCCGGCAGATTCGGTGTCTAGTGAGGACCTGCTTCCTGGTTCATAGATGGTGTCTTCTCCTTGTTTCTTACAAGGTAGAGGGGACGAGAGCTCTCTGAGTTCTCTCTTTTAAGGGCACTAATCCCATTAATGGGGCTCTACCCTCATGACCTAAGCACCTCCCAGAGGCACCACCTCCTAATGCCGTCACACTGGGGGTTAGCGTTTCAACATATAACTCTGACAGTAGGGCACAAGCATGCAGTCTATAGCACTGGGCAGAATTCTAGTTTGGAAATCATTTCCTACAGGAAAAGGTGGACAGAACCAACTGTGCAGCAATTCTTCCATCCTCTGTCAGTATAGCCGTTGTCAAGTCCAAAGCCCTTCTGATCCCTAATTCTTTATGAATGACCTGTCCTTCTTATATTACCTATTAAAGAATAAAAATAAAAATAAGTTCATTGTTGAACACTCTGATCTGGCCCTGACTCCTGTGTCCTCCAAATTGGAAAAAAGAAGAAAAAAAAAAAAAGGCCCATCTTGGTTTTTCTGAGGGTCACAGAAGCTGAACTACAAACCCCAAAATGATTTAAGGAATCAACCATGGCTTTGTTTCCTCCTCAAACCCATCAAGTGTGGAGCCACGGAGGGTCATGAAAAATGCCATCAGCTCATTGTTGTCAGGAATCTCGGCTGTTAGGTCTGCATGTTGTGGGCACCGGCTGTGGGACAGTGAGGGCTGTGCCTGGTGCCAGCGGGACTGCCATGGGGACATTCCAGTACCAGCATCCCTGCACAGGGCCTCTGCAATGTCCCATCCACCCACTGGGGCTGGGCTCTTCCTGGCACACACCTGACCTGGCTGTCCCTGATTCAGGCCATCCCTGGTTTCCGTGGCCCTCCCTGCTGGCGAGAGCTGACTCTACGTATCCTCCCAACTCAGGGTGGAGTGGGGACACCCAGGCCCCAGAGGCCTCTCACACTGCAAGTGACCCTCTGCGGGAAGCAGATTTCTCCCTCTCCCACCTATGTTGGATTGAAGTGGGATTGTCTCAGCTGCAAGCACAGGTCAGAAGGGTAACATCCCAGGGCTGACTTCACAGTTGTGTAAATCGAGGTTAGGGGCTTGGTCTTCTGGGGCTCAGTTTCCCCATCTGTAAAATGGGGAGAAGAGGGCTAGTTTGGAAATTAAAGCAGTGACAAGATGTGCTTTGACAAACAGTGCACAGTAGGGGATCATATTTGCTGTAGAACTGTCTCCCAGAAAGCTGGGGTTCTTGGATGGCTCAAATGCTCGTGATAGACACGCCCTCGGAGGCTCTGCCTGGAGAGGCCCCAGGCTTGTCTGACGCCAACTGCAGGCCCCTTGGCTGAGGAGGCCCGGGAACAGCGCCATTCTGGGATTCTAGTGACTCCTGCCAGGAAGGGCTGGACTGCCAGCTCCCTCTGGTTCTCGTTAGGATGCCCCGCCTCCCTCTCCCTTGCTGGGCAACATCTCACCTCACAGACCCCTTGGGACCTTCGTGGCCCAAGTCCTGTCAGTTCACCAGGGTCAAGCCAGAGGCTCTGAGGCTTCCAGAAAGGAGGTGGGACAAGACCAGACTTCAGCCTTCGAGCCAGTGAACCAGGCCCAGGCAGGCTGGGGATGCTGGACCAGGTGGCCACGAGCATTTGGACCTGAGGGGATTGGGTCGGGGGTCTCCCTCACAAACAGCTGTGCTTGGCTGGGCCAGGCAGACCCCGAGACAGAGGCAGAGACTGGGATACAGGATTGGGAGCTGGCCCTTACCCTGAGGCTCTAGGGGCCATCAAAGGGTGTTCTTGCCCTGGATGGGGGGTTGAGGGAATGGGTGATGTCAGAATGACTTCTGGGGGACTGGGGCGGGGCAGGTGGGGCTGATGGGTGGGGATATCTAGGAGGTCACTGGGTACCCAGTCAAGTGCTGGGAGAGGGCTTCCTGTGTTCCCAAGGCCCCCTGGAGTGCTCCGATCACTTATTCCTGGGTCCCCTTCCCAGACGGTCCATGGGTCTAACTAGACCAGGGCCTTGGGTACTGATATATTTGTGGGGGTTGCATCAGGTTTCCAGCAACTTCTGCCCTCTTTCTGGACACCTTTCCAAGTGACCGCTTGGCCCAGCATTTGGGGCACGCTGCGGGTGGGGTTGAGGGCAGGGCTGGGGGCTCTGGCTGGCCCACTCAGGCCCAGCGTCTCCAGCAGACCAGGGCCCTGCAAATGTTTGGCTTTAGGTTCTTTTAAAATCAGAAAGTAAAGAAAACCAGTCTAGAGCCCTTTCATCTTTGTACCAACTCAGCTATAAAACATCATGCAAAGAATTTGTTTCACAGGGAGGAAGTAGACCATGAAAGCACTGTACCATGGGCCCATGGGGGTCACCTGGCGGCCTGGGGTCACACGGACAAAAGAGGCATTGGGCTGTGTGTGACGCAGGCTGCACGTGGGGCTGATTCACAGTGGGGTGACTGTTTCCCCCATAGTTACAGCTTTGCTTCCAGGGGCATTCTCCGGATGCTGGCCTTCAGGTTATGACTTTCAGATGCAGTAGACCCTTACTGGGTTTGTCTGGACCCTCTTGTGACAAGATGTCAAAACATAACTCAAACCGGCTGAATCCAAATGGGCAGTTGACGGACTCAGTGACCGATAACACTAAGTGAGGTCAAGATGCAGATATGGATTGATCTAGGCTCAGATGGTGTTTTCAGGGCTCAGGCCCCATCTGTGGTTCTGAGAAGGCTCTCTCCTCCCTCAGTGTATAAGCCCGAGTTTGGTCTGAGGTGTGTTCAAGGTCACACTCGAGAATGACCTCCTGTCTGCGCCCCCCCCCAGCAATCCCTGTCCTGGGGCTGCAGGGTAGCCCAGGCTGAACAACACGTTGCCGACCACTCCTCATTCCCATTCCACATGACCTGGTGGCACCTTTAAAACAGGAAGGGTTGATACCTCTATGACCTGGTCCCCATGCTGCCCATGGGGAGACTGAGGCCTGTGATCCATGACTCTGTGCCCACCCTCTGTGGCCTTCGGGACCTCCCTGTCTGTGGGTCAGGGGCAGCTCGGGCTGGTCTTTGCCTGTACCCCTCCCTGGGCAAGTGACCACCCCCAGCCCTCACCCTCCTGGGGGGCCACAGCCCTGGTCACCCAGCTTGCGTGAGGCCACTTGGCTCAAACCGTAAACAGCGTCCAGCAGCCCACAAGTAGCAACGTGTCACGTCCTTGCATTCCGGAGCCTTCTGCAGACTTGCCAGCCTAGGACCAAAAACTCCCTGCCATGGTCTTTCGGTCTACCTGGCCCTTAGGCCCTCCTGGGGCAGCTGGGGCAGCCCCCTCTGCCCGGAGTGGCCCATCCATGGGGCTGCATGTCATGGTCTAAGCAGCATTCTGGCTTTAGTTGTTTGAGTAAGCAAGTGATGCCCTCTGACCCCGGCACTCCATCTTTCCCTGGCTCCCCTAAACTGTCTAGCCGGCAGGACCCCAGGAGCCCTCTCAGGGCCTGAGGACTGTCCATCCGGTTCGCTCAGTCCCCAAGCAGGAGGCTGGTCTGGGGTTTTCTCCCACTGCACAGGTGGGGGTTGTGGCCTTGGTGGGGAATGGACTGGGCAGGGCTGCTCGATGCCCTCCACCCTGCTTGCTGCACAAAGTGTCTCCCCATAGGTCTACACTCTGCACCTCTGTGTTCCCCACCTCTGTGCCTTCATTTCCCTGGGCACCAGACACTACCTCACCCGCCTGGCTCTGCCAGCCATGGGACTGTGGCCACAGCCAGCCAGCCAGACCAGGAAAGGGGACATGAGTTCCTAAGTCTGCCTCATGTTGGCTGTGGGATGGGTGAGTGCTTGTCCTTCCCATCTCAGACATTCTAGAATGGCGAGCTGTCACTCATGCTGGGCAGAGAGGGGGAGGGGCTTCTGCAGTCCTCGACCGAGTGACCTGGGTCATTCCTGAGACCCTTCCTACAGATTCTGTGAAGTAGAGACTCAGGGGCCTGTTTGACAGAGGAGGCCTCAGAGGTGAACTGACCAACGCTGGGTCTCAGCTCTAGGGAGTGGGGGTGGGCAGGGCGACTGCCAGCCCATGCACATGTCCCCAGGTGACACACAACTTTCTAAGGGCTGGATAGCCTGATGACCTGCTGGAATCCCACCAATGAGCCTCAGGCTGTACAGAGCCTGGCAGAGCCTAGTGAGATGAGGAGGTCCAGAGCTCAGCTGTCGCCTGTGGTCAAGAAGTCCAAGGTCGAGGCCCAGGGCAGAGCTGGGTGAGGAGAGGGGGGACCAGAGTGAGGCTCGGTGGGGAGATGTGCTGACCCCTTCCTAAATGCTGTGTCCCGGGGCCACTCTCCCTGGCCTGTCCTGGCCCTGATCAGCCACCTGTTTCCAGCATCAGGGGCAGGGCATGGGGAGCTGGGGAGAGATGGTGGGCAAGGTTCGGGAAGTGAGGGCCTGCTCAGAATGTCAGCCTAGACTGGACCCAGCCTCACCTGGAGGAGTGGTTCTAAGAGCAGGTCTCTCCAGCCAGGCATTGCTGACACATTGTCACTTTGTTACTTTTGGCTAAATACAATGTAATTCTTTCTGATTGTGGAAGTAGCGTGTTCTTGTCCAACATGGTAGAGCAGGGGGTGCCTGGGTGCTGAGGTTGCCGCCTGGTCCCACCAGCTCGTGTGAGGCTTTAGACGCTCCATGCTTCAGTGTGTCTCCCTAGCTGTGCGCAGCTGTGGATAGGGCCGCAGGGGGAGCGGGCTGCCCTTCTACTCTTCTGCACTCTGACTTCCAAGATCCCAGGGTTCAGAGTTGGGGAATTCAATGTGGTTTTTTGTTTTGGTGGTTTTAGGTGGGGGGCTGCTAAGGACTGAATGTTTGTGTCTCCTAAAATATATACGTTGAAGCCCTAACCCCCAACATAGAGGGGTTAGGAGGTGGGGGATCACTCTGGGGACGGGATCAGAGAGAAAGAAACAGGCTCCCTGCTGAGCAAGGAGCCCGACTCAGGACTTGATCCCAGGACCCCGGGATCCTGACCTGATCTGAAGGCAGCTGGTTAACCGACTGAGCCACCCAGGTGTCCTGGGATTAAGTGTTTTTATAGGAAGAGATGGAGTGAGGTGGTGTCTCTGGGCCACCTGAGGACAGAGCAAGAAGGTGGCTGTCTGCACACCTGGGGGACTGAGGACCCAATTTGCTAGCCACTCGCTCTCTGCCTTCCAGCTCCCAGAACCGTGAGGGATAGATGTCCACTGGTGAAGCCCTCATTCCTGGTGTCCTGTTGCAAGACTCCGAGTGGGCCAGAAGCCTGCCCCCTCTGTCCCACCGCGACCCTCAGTTGGCAGACCATCTACTCCCTGCAGGTTTCTGAGCAGACTCTGATGGGTCCCAGGGCACAGAGTGACCCAGGTGTCTCGGTGGTCAGCAAGTGCAGGGGTGTGTCTTGGGCGTCACAGGTACAGCCTGATGCCCAGCGCCCAGGGACTGTCTCAGCATCTGTGAGCTCCAGGGGCTGCAGGGCCCAGCGAGGGCACAGACCCCTGGCCTAGGCTACCAGGCATCCTCTGGTCTGATTCCTCGGCCGGGCCTCCAGTCTGCCATGGGTGTGTGTGGACCTCCCTTGCTAGGGAGCGTGCCCAGCTGTGAGTGCCTGGACTTGGGGCGGCTTCTAGGATTTCCCCCTCACCCAGATGCCATGTGGTTGTTGGGACCACTGTTCCACACCCCCGCCTGCCAAGTCCTAGTGCATTCCCTCTTCCCAGGTTGGTCTCAGTGCAGGGGCTCCCGAGGGAGCATAGGCATCCCCAGTCCATCTCTGGGTCCCAGGCCTGGGAGAGACACTTCCTGGGATGCATTCCCAACCTCCTCTCTTGGAACTGTCACTGTTCTGTCCCAGAAGGCTGGGACACTCTGTCCTCCTTCTCCTCTAAGGGCCTGGCTTCGGGGCTGTCATAGCACCTGTAGTAGATCACCTTCCCGTGTTCCCCAAGAGGCCCCTGGTCCCCGCACAAGGATCAGGTGCTGGTGACCTGTCCCATCCCCTGGAAAGCGTCACCCCATTGTGACAGGCTCTGAACTGGGGCTGGCACTGATTGTGTATCATGATCCCTAGACTTGACCTTAACTCAGGCGGCGTGCAATGAGGACAGGGCTCACTGATGGGGGAGCATGGAGAGGAGTAGGGGGTGATGATGAAATGAGTCTAGAAAGGCTGGATGCAGCTGGGTTCTGTTGCTGGCCTAGGGGACAGGCAGAGCCAGTCAATACAGCTACAGGGCAGGACAGACGGGAGCAAAGTCTCCAACCTGGGCACTGTGGACCTTCGGGGCAGGAGGATGTGCGGGATGGGGGAGGGGGGTGCCCTGCCCGGGGGGAGGCTGAGCAGCTTCCCTGGCCTTGGCCCTCCTAGTGCCAGTAGCACCCTGTCAGTGTGGCCATTCAGAAGCCCGCACACACTGCCCGTGTCCCCAGCTGAGAGCCCCTGGGTGAAGCCGGGGATGGATGGTCACCCCCCGCATTCCTGGGGTACCGGTATTGTTCCCCCTGTGGTGTGTTCACGCTGCAAAGATGTACCATGTGGTCCACGGTCGTCAGAGCCCTGCTCCGCAGCTAAAGTTCCTGAAGAAAAGTTTCCTGGGAAAGTAGGACGGAGGACATGCCATAGGGTTTCAGGGTCTTTGTCAAGAGCAAGCTCTGAGGGTGTCAGCATGGGGTAGAGTCTGAAAGAGCCCCGAGGCTGCTTTGCATGCGTAGATGTACACCAAGGTCAGCCCCGGCACTCAGGCTGGACTGGGACCGCTGGCGGGGTTCCTGTCCTGACCCTACACTGCTAGGAGATCCCAGAGCTCAGAAACCCCAGGGCCCAGCACACAGTAGGTCTCAGCGATGCCCCCAAGTGGCCGCAGCTGGCACTGGGACATGGATAGGCGATGGAAGGTGCATGAGCAGTCTCCCAGGCTCTTGGCCAAACTGTTCCCAGGCTTTTGTGAGCCAAAGATAAGCCTGTTGGAGTGAAGAGTGAGCCTGGAGGAACAGCCCTGGTGCGGCTGGCAGCTGGGGGGCAGGGGTGCCCTGGGAACCTGTGCGTGGAGAGGGGCTTTGCTTCTGTGCGGCAGGGTGGGAAAGCAGACCCACGGGCCCCAAGGGGCGCAGCCTCAGGGCGGCGAGCCTCGGGCAGAGGGAGGCTGGCCACTGAAGGGGTAATCAGTGGAGGAAACTCATCCATGTCAGTGGGCAGGGAGTCTCAGTATGGCTCTCCGGCTGGCTCTGCGGGTTCAGAGCAAGCCCATCCCCACACCAGCAGGCCCCTTGGTGGATGTCGAAGGAGACCACAGACCGGAAAGCTGCATAAACCATCTCCACAGACTGACTTTAGGAGTGTTTTCAGTTTTTTCTTTGTGCTTTTTGGATTTTTCTGCTATGAACTGTGCTACTTTTACCATGAGGAAAGGGCAGTCAGCTTATTATTTTATTGAAGGAAGAAATGCAGAGAGAAGGACCAGCAGACTGGGGCCGGGGCAGATGCGTTTAGCAGCAGAGCCTTCTGGAGGGGGCTGGCCGGCCAGCAGAGCCACTGGGCCCCCCTGTCACACATCTCCGGCTGGCGTCTGGCAGCCCCGGGCCGTGGGCTCTGACGGGAGATGGGCCCGCCGTGAAATCTGACTCGGGCTGGCCTGGGGTGTGGGCCCCTCTGCCTCTTACAGCTGTAGTGGGGGGCGCCTGGGGAGCAGCCCATATTCTACAGTCTGGATGGGCTGAGAGGGAATGATTTCTCCAGCTGTGGTTCTTTCTTTGAAAAGCCTTTTAAAATAGATGACGGGACAGGTCCTCACGGTCAAGTCCGTCCTCAGAGCCTGCCCTGGAAAGGGCCTGAGGAAGCCCAAGGGCAGTTACAGACTTGCCCCTCACACTCTGCTAAGCCTCAAGGGGTTAATTCTGGGTCTGCTTCCTTCAGGAAGCCCACCACTCCCCCCCTCCCGCAATTTCCTTGCCCACGGTACTCGCTCTCTCCCCTGCCATCCTAATGTGCTTCACCTGCCCTGTGCTGGGTCCCCAAGCAGGACAACCCCAGCCAGGCCCTGCAGAGATGCCGGGAAGGGAGGACACACACCCAGAACTGCATGAAGAAGGCACGAAGAAGCTGGTGTCATCTATGCAGCTGTCCCTGTCTGGCTGGGGGCTGCTCCTGGGCATGGCTTCTCCAGCACGGGGCTGGCACCCGCCCAGGCTGTCCCTTCGGACCGAGATCAGCAGAGGCAGACAGAGGCAGCCCTCGGCGGGAGTGATGGGATGGTCTGCAGATGAGCTGGTCAAAGTGCGGGGATGGGCACCACTGCACCTACTCCTGCATCCCCACGGCCACCAGGACCTCTGAGGCTGCACCCTCAAGACCCGCCCAGAGCCAGTATCTGATGAGCTAGAGCACATGCCCAGGACCCAGGGGTGCCTCTTCCCTGAGCCCCTCTTGCCTTGAGCCTCAAGCAAGTACTTGGGGAGGTTTGATGAAGGAAACAGAGAGCAAAGAGGGCCCATGCCAGCTCTGACTCAGTCCTGGAGAGGCAACAAAGCATTCATTCCACGAATATTTTTCATCAGCCCTGTATCTGCTTGGCCCAGAACCTGAGCCTGTCAGAGAGGCTGGTAGTGGCTCAGAGACTCGGACTCAAAAGCAGGACCCTCGGTCCCTATGAAACAGGCAAATGCTGGGGTCAGACTGGTTTTGCGAGCAGTGTGCACGAAGCTCACAGCTTAGCTTTGGAATCTGTGTGGACGCCTTTGCGCTGTGTGGCCTGGGCACACTCCTTACTCTCTCTGAGCATGTCTGCTTGTCTGCATAAAGTGAGAAACAACTCGTTTCTAAAGTCGTGAGATGACACCCTGTACCTCAGGTGCTCTGATGCTTTCCTCGTGGGGTGTGGCCAACACAGCCTAGTTGCTGTAACGGGCAGCTGGGTGGGGCTCTCCCCACCCACGATGAGCATCTTAGAGCAAAAGGGCCGCACTCCCGCCTCTTCTAAAGAGCCCTCTCTGAAGGAGTGCCTGGGGGTGCTGGACACACCAACAGTAGCCGTCCCTTGCTTCTGGCAAATGGGAGAGAGTGGAGGGTAGTTGCCCAGGAGAGGGCTGGCTGGGCCTGTGGTCTCCCGCACCTGTGGGGAGGGGTGTGCGCAGCCACCAGGCCAAGGGAGAAGCTGGACAGACCCGCTTGGCGGAGCGCACAGCTCAGCCTGGCCTTGCACAGGGAACCAGGTTGGGAGCACTGGCCCTTGGAGAATGTAGGGTGAAGACCCCAGGTTCCAGAGCAGATGCCATGTGGGCTCCCGGAGCCTTCCTGCCAGGCAGGGGTCCCCAGGAAGAGCATCTGCATTCCCCTGCCCTGCCTGCAGTAGACCTATAGTCATCTCCTCTGCCCCTTGATAGCAGGATGGCATCTCGTTGTTGCTGTCACTCAACTTCCCCCAGTGCCCAGCAAATCCAGGCTGGGACCACTTGCCTCAGAAGAGCTTTGTAGACACAGTCTCCAACTTGCCTGTTACACTTCCTTCCAAAACATCGGGGACAGAGATCCTCATTTCATGGGTATGCAGAAACAGGCTCAGAGGAGGTCCCTTGCCCAAGGCCACACAGCACATTCCTACCCTGGTTCCACTAAGCGAGCAGAACTGACAACGTAAGAGCTGACCATTCACAGTGGGTGCATGCCCAGCACACATCTCCCTCTGGGAACCATCACCTTTGGCCTGTGCACTGGAGTGAGCTCTTGAACATCTCCAAGCTCAGTTGTTTTTTTTTTCTGGAAACATCTGATGAGGTGCTAGCACAGGGCTGGATGGGTATTCTATGTAACAACACAGAACAAATGTATGGAAAACATTGACTGTCCTGGGATGCTTTGTGGGGAAGAAACCTCACTACACTTGATTCAAGAAACACCTTCATGGCCAGGGTGTCTGCCGGGCCCAGTGCCACTGGTAGAGACTCTAGAAAACAAGGCAAAGGACTTGCTGCTCCCTGGGGATCCTGGGAGGGGAAAGGAGTAGCATGCATAAAGCAGGTGGAGTGGGGTCAGAGGGGAAGGCGGCCTCCAGTGAGGGCTGAGGTTCCAGGAGGAACCTGCCCTCCTGTGGGACTGTAAGGCTGTGATGTACTTTCCCTCCCCTGCTTCCAACCAAATCTTCAGCAATTTAACATTTTCCTCTTATACCATTAGCTTCTTGAGAAACACTGATGAAGGTAATGATGATGATGGTGAGCATGGTGGTGGTGATAGTGATGGTGATGATGATGATGGTGATGGTGGTGTGATGATGGTGATGATGATGGTGACAGTGATGATGACGATGGTGGTGATGATGATGGTGATGATGATGGTGATGGTGATGATGGCGATGGTGGTGATGATGGTGATGATGATATTGATGTTGATGGTGGTGATGATGATGGTGATGGCTGCTAATATATTGGGGACACTTACTAAGCGCCAGATAGAAGTTTAATTTTATTTGACCTAAATTATCCCATTAATCCTAATGAATCTTCTCTGAAGTGTACCTTTCTTATTCCCAGTGTGAGTCCCACACCCAGGGTGCTCCAAGTGAAAGATCTGCTCTTTTAGATACGGGAGTCTAAGGGCAGCAAGATAGGGGGCATCTGGATATTCTGAGCCTCACAATTGCCCCTGTGAGGAGGGATTGCTGTTCTGCTTCCCAGGTCCAAAAACTGATTCCCAGAGAGGCTAAGTGATTTGCCTAAGGTCACAGAGTTGGGGATGGCAGAGACAAGGTAAGTTCAAACTCAAAGCTTTCACTAAGCACCTAGGTTAGTGCTAGGAAAGCAAAGATGAATCACATGGACCCTGTCCTCAAGGAGCTAAGTCTCCTGGGAAAGACAGGCCAGTAAACGGACAATAGGGAAGGAGCAAGGAGGCTGCCCCCAGCCAGGTAGTCTAGAGGGCTTTCCAGAAGAGGCAGCATTCGGAGACAGGGAAGCATGCTCAGACGGCAGAGCCATGGAGGCAGGAGGAAAGGTTGTACATGCTCTCCCCACATTCTCAGCCAAGGATCCATCCTGAGCCCTAAACCTGTCACTGGCCATGCAGAATATTATCTTCAGCGGCTACCTTTCCGAAGCATATTTTTAGATCCAATTCTGCTCTAAATGCAAACACATTGTCAAGACAGTGGCCAATTTGGGTCCCATCCATGAACAGGCCCTCTCTGAGATACCAAAATAGAAAAGGGCTCTATTTGTGGATGACATGGACTGTTGGCAGAGGTGTTAACTCCCAGTGGACGGTGGCCAGATTATAGCCCAGCCCTTGGATGACCTGACACATCAATGCTTCCTACCCAAATACAGTATAAAAATGCATGCAGAAGCATGTTAACCTCGTAAGAAGGCAGCTTTCTACTCAGGCAGATGGCGGTGCCAGCAAACTTCAGGGAGAGAGTACAAATCCTACTTGCTTGAAGTGAGTGTGCTTGAGAGAGTTAGTTGTTACTTTTCTAAGTTAGAAAGCCACTGGATGGGAGGAGGGAGGACCTTCTGGGCCATCTTAGCAATACAGAGACCGTACTAGCCCCAGCTTGCTTACTGCATGGCCACTATTGGCAGGAGCTACACTAGATATTTCACCCGTGTCTGATCTCAATGAACATCATCAACCCACAATGAATGCACTGGTTTCCCATTTCAAAGATGAGAAAATTGAGGTTCAGGGAGGGGAAGTTATTTGCTTTTCCATCTAGTAAATGCGAGGCTTTGGATTTGAATTTAGGTCTGTTGAACCACAAAGATCTCAGATTTAATTTCTCCATGACATTGTTTCTCTGTTTTGCAGAACTTCCTCCTCCTAGTCATCTCCAAAAGTTAGCTCAAATGTCGCCTCCTCCAGGAGGCATGCCTTGTTTGCCACACCAGGCTGGGTGCTGGCTCTGTGGGGGTTGTACCTGCCAGACTGGGAGTCCCTTGAGGGCATGGACTCTGTGATCATCAGTGTTATCTCTTGAGCCCAGCCCAGACCACTCACTCAAGAGAGATTGGAGAATGCAGTCATTGAATACAGCTTGTCTTTTCTGCAGGGTGGGAAGCTGAGGCCCAGAGGGCAGGACACTTAGTCAGAGGGAGCCGGATTTAATGTATGGGCTGCCACATTTTACACATTTGATGTGGAGCGTTGGTCTCCCGCGTGTGTTTGGGGTGATGGCGGTGCTTCTACTGGGGGGTGGTGTGCTCATCCATCTGAGAATAAGGCATCTCATGCCTGACACACAGCCAGCACGTGGTCAAGCTCCATGGATGACTGTGTTCACAGATGTGAAAAAGCAGACCCCAATTTCACACCAGCCAGGGGAAGCGGACTGTCTTATTTTATCTACGTAGAGTACCTATGTGCAGGGGTGGGGCAGAGGGGAGATTTTTTTTTTACTTTCAAAAATTGGGGTAAAATATATATAACACAAGATCCAACATTTTAACCATTAAAAGTATTTTATTGTGGTAAAACACACATAACACAAGACGGCCCATCTGAACCGTATTTTTAAGTGTTTGGGTCCATGGCGTTGAGTGCACTCACTGTGTTGTATGACCAACCCACCCTCATTCCCAGACCGCCTTCCATCTTCCCTAGCTGGAACTCTGGCCCCAAGAAACTCCCTATTCTTCTCCCAACCAGACCCTGAAAGTCCCCTCCCTCACCTACTTTCTACTTCTGGGGATTCGACACTGCTGGGGACTTCCTCTAAGTGGAATGACCCAGGATTTGTCCTCCAGAGACTGATTCATCTCACTGAGCATCGTGTCCTCCAGGGTCATCCGTGGGGTAGCTGGTGTTAGAACGTCTTTCCTTTTTAAGACTGAAAAGCATCCCCTGCATGGGTAGACCATATTGGCTTGCCATTCCTCCATCGATGGATACTTGGGTGGTTTCCAGGATCTGGGTCTGGGGCTCTGTCCTCCGACATGGAAAACAATCCATGAAAAGGTCATGATACATGACTCAGCAAACTTCCTGAGCACCTGGCCCGTGAGTTCATGCACCCTCAGAGCGGCACGCACTGAGCATGGAGATTCCCGGCGTCAGCAACTGTGCACACAGACTCACGCACCTGCACACACACGTGTATGCCGTGGGGACAGGTGTCTATGGGAGGGGACGTAGAGACCTGGACAGAGGGTGGATGAACTGCTGGGGACACCAAGCACGAGAGGTGTTCAAGCCCCACTGGAAAGGAAACAATGGCAAGAAAACGGTACTTACTAGAGCTCTTCACGGGAAGACAGCTGTGCGTGGAAGAGGCTGCCATCGCGGTGTTTGGGGAGCCCAAGGGCAAGGGTCTGCACACCCGTCCACAGACGGCCAGCCCGCAAGCCTTCCACACTCCGCCCACTGTCTAGAACCGCTGTCAGTGCTTGTCCTCCCCGCAAGCACCAAAGACAGAGATAGGATCATCAAGCCTCTAGAGGGAAAAGAGCCCTTACCCATGGAGCAGTGGCCACTGTACTGACCTCCGCGTCCATCACAGCCACAGCAGAACCCGCTGGCCAAGTGATGACTCATGTGCTGCTAAGAAATCAGGGCAGCGGCTGCCTCTGGTGGATGGGAGGCTAGATGGGAGGCTACGTGTATTCAAAGGAAAGTACAGGAAACACATGTATCAGGATGCTACAGTATATCAGCACTAGGCAAAAGGTCACAGTTTAATTATATTTTCTATTCTTTGCTGTGCACTTGAGATATCTCATAATTAAACCCTTTTTTATATTAAAAATATCAACAGGGACACCTGGGTGGCTCAGTCGGTTACGAATCTGCCTTCAGCTCTGATCATGGTCCTGGAGTCCTGGGATCGAGTTCCGCATCTGGATTCTTGCTCAGTGGGGAGCCTACTTCTCCCTCTGCCTGCTGCTCCCCCTGCTTGTGTGCTCTCTCTCTGACAAATCAATAAATAAAAATCTTTAAAAAAATGAAAATATCGACAAAGCAAAAAGGATTTAAAATGTGTTTTAAGGGGTGCCAAATTTCTAACCTTCTGCAGCATCTCATGTGTCTGCCTGCCCCGGGTACATGTCCATATGCCTCAGATGCTCTGGGTAGCTGTTTGCGTGCCCTCCCCATGACCACCTAGGGGCACGTGGACAGCATCTTACTGCCACTTTGCATAAGTGAGCTTGACATGCCTGCAGAGCAGCCCTTAGCCAGTGACAGTGGGGGCTGGGCCATAGTCAGCTCCCTGTCCCCTCGGGTGGACCGGGCTGCGTGGCTCACACTATCTCCCAGAAGTGCCACAGTAATGACCTGCTCACCGCCCCTTAGCTTCCTTCTTTCCCTGGCTAAACTCTCTGCTTGTCATAGTGCTTCTGGGGGTCACCTCTCAAACAGAGCCCTCACGCCCACGTCCTTGTCTCTGGCCTTGCCTCTGGGGACCCAGCCTCAGCCCTGTGTGTGTGAGTGCTGGTATGTGGGTGTCCCCCCAACCCTCACCTCCTGCCAGCTCCTTTTGTCATCATTCCATGATACGCATTTATTTCTGCACACCTGTTCCTCAGTGACAATTGTGTTAGTGCTGGTATCTGACAAATCTGTCATTACTATTGACAGTGAGTAGATAAAGGGGGTCCTGGCTGGGGCAGAACTTAGAGGTAAACCAAAGGCAGGGCAGCAGTAGAAAGGGTTTGCAGGGAAGCTGTGGGAGAGCTCGAGGAGGCTGAGAATGTGAGGGTGAGCTGGGTCCTGGAGCTGCAGGGTCCTCCAGGTGCACGGAGGGGAACTGGGAAGATGCCTCGGCAGGAGGAGAGCCCAGGCCCCGTGGGGGATGCCCATCTGTGGGATAAATTTACCCAGAGTGCCACAAGCACTGGAGTCACACATTGCCTCAAGGACCCGGGTGGGGCTGAAGCATGGGTGAAGCAGTCTGTATCAGACGGCTGCAGAGGTGTAACACGGAGGAAGGCCTGGTCTCTGTGTGGCCAGCTGTAGAACAGGTGAGTTGGGGGAAGGCAGACACAAAGGGCAGGGCTTGTAAAGATTATGTGTTTCTCAGTAACACTGTGATTTGGGTCATGGATGTTCCATTTACCTAAAAGGTGGTCTTTCTGTTTTATTTCAGTGTATGCAAAAATACACAAGGGGTCCTGTTTGCCCCCTTTGCCTGGAGAGGCCTATAGGTTACTAGGCTCCTGTTTTATCAATAGGTTTGCACGGAGCTCAGCCCTTGGAGGTGGGGAAGAAGCCATGTGAGGGCCATTCTCCATGTGGGCAAGTCATGGTGGGGAAGCCACCACTTCTATTCTGCCTGTGAGATTCAGGCATCCCCATGCCACTTGAAGGAATGCAGTCCCCATGCATATGTGAGGGCCAGGAGCTCCTAGGAGCCCTGTCGCCTGAAGGAGGAGAGGGGGCAGGGCTGGGGCTGTTTGGAAAGTTTGTTTGCAGAACCAGAAGTGGGACTGGTGGCACAGGGGGTCCACTGTGGGCTGGACTTTAGGGTCTGTCTATGTGCTACATCACCTCCTAGAGGTTAGCCCACCTCTAGACTGTGCCACTGAAATCCAAGGTCAGAGCAGACTTGTCTCCCTACTGCTGTATTTCCTGGGAAGCAGTAGTAAAGTTTCTGGAGGATCAGGAAATTTTTCCTAATTCTACCAGGACACACTCAGGTGGGAGGGAATGTTCAGGGGACTTCGTGACAACTCTGTGATGTGCATATTAACAACCTTCATGTGGTGAGGCTCAGGGAGTCTACCATGCAGGCCAGAACCAGGATTTGCAGCCAGGTCTGAGCGGGAGTCTGCTCCTTCCCTGCACAGTGCTGACTCCCACAGTCTCATGTCTGGTGGTAGGGAGGAGACCTCAGTAAAGAAAGCTAGAAATAAAACTAAAGACGTTTTTATCCAAGGTGTTGGACTCAGGTGTGCATTTACTCTCCTGTCTCCCAGTCCCAGGGAAATGACAGGAGGGAGGTATAGAGTGAAGAAGTTTAAAAAGCTGTTTGGGCCTGAGCAGTGGCCACAAACTGATGGAAGATCCTAACAAGATTCTGGGAGACCAGTCTCTGCTGGGAGCAGAAGGGTCACAGCTGAGGGAATGGGCCAAGGGAGCCCTGAGGTGCCAGGAGAGCCACCTGGGTTCACAGAGAAGAGGGGGAGGAAGGAAGAGGATGGAGGCCTGCTTACTGGTGAGCTGAGCTGGTTGCAGAGGAAACCGTCCAGCTCCTCTGCAGATGCGAAGTCTCCAAGGCAGGGTGGCATTCCAGAGGGAGTTCTCTTCGTTTTGTCAGTGGTGTGAGGATCCTGGCTGCCCCATCCTGTAACCCTCAGTGAAGACTTCCAGGAGACACAGAGCCCAGGACCCACTGATCATGGCCCGCTTCTCTCTCAGCAGAGAAAACTGCCAGCTATGATGCACTTCCATTAATTAGCCAAGTCCCTAAGTCACATGTTCCAGCAGACAAACAAAGACCAGCTGATACTAGAGGAGAAACAGCAACAGCCAGGAGAAGGATTGAGGTAGAGAAGCAGAGTTGACTCCAAAGAAAATGGAGTTCACTCTGTTTTCAGAGAAGTGACCTAAAAACATAGTAATTACTCTCCTGGAAGGATTTGGCATCCATAAAACAAGAACTGGTTACTATAGGGAAAAAAAAAGTCAATTTGAGAACAAGAAAGATTTTTGGAAGAGTTACAGAGGATAAATTAAAAGAAAAGTCAAAGAGATCTTCCTGAGTTTAGATAGCCAAAGACAAAGAAACGGAGAGAAGGAGGTAGTAGAGGGGTGACAGCTAGTGACATAGTTTGAATGTGTACCCTGTGCCAGGCACTATGTAAAGTGTTTTAACTATTTAATCCCAGGTGGGAATTATGATTATCTCCATTTTATAGATGAGAAAACTGAGGAATGAGAAGTCACCTGGCCAGAAAGAAAGTCGTAAAGCGGAAATGCAGGTTGCAGATGCAGGTTGTCTGGTCCCAACTCCAAACCCAGTGTGCAGCATCACCTAAAAGGATTTCCAGAAAAAACAACCTGAGTGGGCAGCTGAAATGGCATCAGGGGGAAGTCCGACTTTCTAGCGCATATATTGAAAAATGGGGGAGGTCAATGAAACCCAAAAAAGAGAGTAGAAATTATAAGGGTAAGAGCAGAAATGAAATAGGAATTATAAGGGTAAGAGCAGAAATGACATAGGAAACAAAACAAATACACAACGGAAAGGATCAACAAAACTAAATCTTGTCCTGTGTGTGTGTGTGTGTGTGTGTGTGTGTGAGTGTGTGTGTTTTAAGTAATAAAATTTATAACCTCCTGGCAAGACTAAGCAAGAAAAAAATAGAGAAGACACAAATAGTGATGTCAAGAATAAAAATGGGGACATAACTATAGAAACTGAAGATAGTCAAGAAATAAAAAGAGGAGGGGCACCTATCTGGCTCAGTTTGTGGAGCATGTGACCCTTGATCTTAGGGTCACAAGTTCGAGCCTCATGCTGGATATAGAAACTACTAAAAAAATTTAAAAAATATAAAAAAATTAAAAAGAGGAAATTATGAATAATTTTATGCCAATACTTTGAAAATTTAGACGAAATGATCACACTTTCAGAGAAATACAACTTATCTTAGCTGACACAAGAAGAAATAGAAAATCAAAACAGTCCTGTAGCTATTAAAGAAAATGAAACCATTATTTAAGCTTTCTCACAAATGTAACTCCAGGAATAGATTTTATCACCATTTAGGAGAGAAATGCCAATCTTACACAAAACTTCTCCAAAGAAGAGAAAGGGAGTAGGAACTGCCCAAGTCATAGAAGGCTGTTTTACGAGCAAAGTCCTTTGTGGACTTTAGGAAAAAGGGATTGCAGACCTAGTACATTTATGAACACAAAACCTCAAGCAAAATATTAGCAAGAATATAAAAAAGGATAAGATATCACAATAAAATTCTGTTTTGTCCAGTCATTCAAGGCTGGTAAAGTATTTCTAAATCAATGCATTTCCCCACATTAACAGAACAAGGGAGGAAATCATTTAATCATGTTAGTAGGAGCAGAAAAGTCTTGGTTAACATCAGCATTCATGCATAATAAATCCCTTAGCAAACTAGGAATAGAAGGGAACTTTACTAAGCTGACAAAGCATAACTACAACACACCTACAGCAAACATTATTTTTAATGGTGAAATGTTGAAAGATTTCCCATTGAGATCAGGAACAAGATTAAAATGTCCATTCTCATTATTTCTGCATGACATTGAACTAGAGGTTTAGCCAGCGCAGTGAGGCAAGAAGACGTAAAAGGATTGAAAAGGATTAAATTTTGAAAAGGGTTGAAAAGGATTAGGATTGAAAAGGAGTAAATAAAATTTTTTTATTTCATTATTTGTATGTGATATGACTGAGTATGTAGAAAATCCAAAATAATCTACTGTGAGAATTAACAGGTGATTTTGGCTAGATCATTGTCTATAAGGCCAGTATAAAACATGATAAAAAATAAGAAATCTTAAAAACAAGCTGATACACCAGCAAAGTGGAAAATTAAAACAAAAATTAAAGGATACCATTCTTAATATCAAATGGAAGCTATTTACACAGAAAACTATACAACATTTGGAGAAATCAGTGAAAATGTAAATAAATGTGGGGGACCCACGTTCATGTATTAGAAGCCTGAAGCTCATGTCACCTTTCTCAGAACTGATATATAGATTCAATGTCTTTCTAGCCAAGTTCACAAGGGGTGGGACTTGGTAAATTTATTCTAAAACGTATGCAGAAAAGCTAAGAATCAAGGATAGTGATGCACTCTTGAAGTACAGCATGGAGGCTTTATGGCACTGGATAAGAAATTCCATCATAAAGCTGAAATAACTAGAATGGGGTGGCATTGGGGCAAGGACACAGAAAAAGATCAGTCCAGACACACGTCTACATGCATATGGGAGCTTGGTTATGGCAAAGGAGGAAGGACGTGCCTTTCAAGTAAATGGCTTATGGGATAGTTAGATATCCATAGATCCACATGGAACAAGTGAAACTTACCTCTCCTATGCTCCACACCCTAGTGTCATCTTGTGTAAAACATGAAATAGTCAAGCGTCAGGAATCTAACAGGAAGGTAGGGAGCTGGGCCAGGAAGACATTTTCTAGATCAGACATGAAGACATGAGCCATAAAGGAAAAGATTGGTCAGTCGGGCTATTGAAACCAACCTCTCTGTTCATCAAGGGACACCATTTGGAGAGAGCAATGTAAGCAGCAGAAAGGAGGAAGGCATTTTCAGGGCATAAAACAGAAAAAAGCTCATTTGCATGGTGTGTAAGAGAGCTAGCCAGCAATGAGGAAGAGGTAGGTATAGGGAACAACCTTGACTTGAAGGGTATGCCCAAGGACGGGTGCCTAGAGTTTGATGAGCACTTGGAAACTCACCCGAGCTCTGAGGGGCCATGGAATTGCACACTGAAATCACCCTGCTCTGTACCCACAGACTCTCAACCTCCACACACCTTGTGGCCGCTTAGTAAAACCACTCTGAAAACTTTGTGTTTCCACCAAAGCTGGGTACCCACACACCCAATGACCGACAGCTTCGCTCCCAGGCACACGCCCAACAAACCCTCACACAAGACACTGGACATGCACACAGAGTTGGGCACGTCTTCACAGCATGGCCATGGTCCCCTGCTGGGGCAGCCCGGATGGCTGTCAGCCAGAGGCCGGGGGTACGTGGGCCGGATGTCACCCAATGATGAAAGGCAACACTCCACCGTGACACACAGCAGTGTGGACAAATCTCAGGTCTGAGAAGCCGGACCCCCGTGAGGACATGCTACGTGACTCCATTCACAGCCGTAAGAAACAGGCAAAGCCCTGCTCGTGAGGAGTGTTGGGCACACCGGCCATGGAACACGAAGGGGCCTGAGGGGTGATTACCAACGAGCGGGGCTGCGGGTAGCCTCTGAGCTGGGGGGATGCGGCAGTGGGGGGAGGTGCTGTCAGTGCCCCGGCTCTCGACTTGGGGGATGGTGACATGTGCGTTGGCTTTCTGATGACCCTTAACAACACGGGTCCGACTGCAAGGGTCCGCCTAGACACGGAGTTTCTTTGAAAGACACGGAGCAGCGCTGTAAACGTATTTTCTCCTCCCTGCGACTGTCTCAGTAATATTTTTTTCCCTCTAGCTTACTTTATTATCCAGTATAAGACACGTGTAACGTACAAAATATGTGTTCATCTCTGTGTTCTGTTATTGTCAGGCTTCCGATCAACAGTAGACTATCAGTAGTTATGTTTTGGGGAATCGGCGCCTCTCACACCCACTATGTCCGAGGGTCAACTGTACATTCACAGGTTCGGTTTGGGCGCTTTCCTGTGTGTGGGTCACACTTCACAGTAAAAATGATTTTGAAGAAAACAAAAACGTTGTGCGCATGTCAGCCCTTCCCTCATCATCCCGCCCCCACGCTCCTTTGTGAAAACATTTCCTGGAGGAGACATTTCAACCCAAATGAGAAAGAAATGTATAAAAGAGGAGGAAATTGAATCCGGGAAACGTAGGTATCATCCTGATGTGCGGAGTGAAAAGAAATGTCCCCAGGTAGGTGTCACACCAAAAACGGGTACAGCTGAGAGCCGAACAGTTTTGTGGATATGTGTCATGTACGCGCAAATGTGCCATGGGCTGACGTCAGTGTTGGAAGGTTTGGCTCCTGCCGGAGGCTCCAGGGCAGAACCCTTTCCTCCAGCTTCTAGAGGCTCCCTATGTTCCCCAGCCCCTTCCTCACATCCCGCCAGCTTCTGCTTCTGTCCCTACGTCTTCTGCTCTGACCATCCTGTCTCCCTCCAGTTGGGACCCTGTGACCCCGGGTCCTGCTTGGATCATCCAGGATAAGCTCCTGTGTCAGGAGCCTTCACTTGACCATGGCTGTGAGGTCTCCCTGGCTGTGGATTGTTATACAGACAGATGGTCAGTGGGAACAGAGCCTGGGAAGCGTCCAGGTAATGGCTGGAGAAAGCAGGTGGAGTGGAAGGAGAGAGTGCAGAGCCGGATTCCAGAAGACCTGAAGACTGTGGACCAAGAGCAGGGCAGCTGGGGGACAGGCGTGTCCACATAGACATGGGGCCAGAGCAGGTGTCCTCAGGCACTGTTCAAGCCAGGGTAACAATGGCAGGTGCCCTGCTGTTTCCCTGGTTCTGACCCATTCCAGAGCTTCCATCTCTGTCATCCGTGTTCTGGATCCAGTAATCCCCTTGGGGGTGGGGAGGGGCCCTGGAAGGAGGAGGAGGCCGTGACCCTCAAGACCAGCCCCTCCTGGAGATCCTGGCCCAGCCCCACGCACTCAGGCAGCGGATGTTGTCCTGTGCAGCTGTGGCCACAGCTGTCTGCTCCAGCCCAGCCCTGGTCCCCCAGAGGCCAGCCGGGAGCTCACATGTGATCCCATGTCCTACTCTCTGGGGCTCAGTTCCCACCCCTGTCCAATGGGGCATTTGGAGCCAGGGACGTGTGATGTTCCTTCTGGTCCTGTCCTTCCTGGGTTCCAGGTGTTTACAGGGGCCCCCGAAGCTGGAACGGTTGCTTCTCCCTGAGGGCCCTGCCCTTGTCAGCACCCCGTTTACAGCTCCCAGGACAGAGAGTGGAGGGGTGGCCTGTAAACCCAGCCACTGGGGCTTGCGTCAGGAGCCTGAAGGTTGCACAACATCTCTTGGCAGCTGGCAGGGTCTGGAAAAGTTGTTTTTCGCTGGGTGCAGCTGGAGGACCATCAGGGAAGTCGGCTTCTCCCAGCTGGGGGGTGGGGGCAGGGCTGGGTGGCTGGCGGAGGACAGAGGGCTTGAACACCACAGAGCCCAATCCCACTGCTGCAGGCCCCCCATCAGGGGAGGGCGCCTTCCTCCCCAGGAAGCGGCAGGCATAGGCCTCCCTGAGTGCAGCAGCCCAGAGCTGGTGTCCCCAACACGGGTTGTCTGGAAAGGGCAAAGCCAAGACCACAGCCCAGGTCTGGCTGACTCCTGAGCTCAGAGACCCCCACATCCCACTTCCCACTTCCCAGATGGATAATCTGAGACTAGGGGGGATGGCCCTGGTCATCCATGGGGCTGATGGCAGGGAGTGAGAGGGTGGGAAGTGACATTTTGGGACACCTTGAGGGTCAGACCCTGAGTCGGGAGCCTTGATGTGACTTTTAATTCAGTGTTGACTGCAGCAAAGCAGGTGCCTTCTGGCCAAGCCCCGCTCTTCTCCGGGCAGAGGCCACCCTCTTGCTGGGTCCTGCTCCTGCCCCCTTTCTTTCCTTTCCCTCCAGACTCAAGGGTTTCAGGTGGCAGCAGTTGGGGAGGGGTGAGGCTGACAGTTTGGTTGCCACTGATGCCCTCGGAGGCCATTTTCAGGGAGCCCAGTCCATCCCAGGTGCAGACCTTGGGGCCAAGGGCCTGAAATGCCCGAGATCCCCAACAGCCAGGGACGTTGGTACCCTGCCTGCAACCCACCCCCCTGCCACCTCTGAGGTCTCCTACAACTGCAAGGGACAGTTGTGGGCTCGCTATCCGCGGTAGCTCAGGTGCCCGGGGCCCTCTGCCCCTCAGCCTGAGGGTTTTCCTCAGCACGGCACAAGGTGGCTCAGCCTTGCACAGGCCAGCCGGATGCCAGGACCTCACTCCCCCCACAGTAGACCCGCGGCCTCATGGTAGCCTGGGTGTGGAGAGAAGTGCTCAGCGCACATGGTAATTGGAGCCCAAGGATTGCGAAACTGGGGTGTTGAACCACAGCACAGTGTCCTCATTAAAAGCTGCTTGCGACAGTTCCTGGTCTTTTCCTGGGTGTGGGTGCCACGTGCCCTTTGGTCTGATTCTCCCCATCTCACTGGCCCACCGCGGGCACACACGTGCAGCCTCACAGATGCCTGGTATGCCCATCTCCAGGAATGTCCCGTGAGCCCCTCCAGGTACACACAGAATTCCCGCTGCTGCCACGCTAGCTGAGGCCACCTTCCAAAACTGCCCTGTGGCGGGCCCATTTAAATCTGGACCTGTCAAGCCTCAGGCTCTTGGAGTGTGGAAGGGCATGAAGACTGGCAATTGTCCACCCCTCCCTAAGGGGAAGGTGGCCGGTGGTCGCACGGCTCACTGGGGACAGACCCTGTCACCCTGTGAGGCTTAGATCAGGGAGTTCTCTATCTTCCTGGACTCGAGGGCCCAGAACCCAGGCCTGGGCCTCTCCCTCTCAGATCAGCTAGGTGCCCCTCACCCTCACCCTGGCACTCCCACTTGCTTCCCCGGGGGTGGGGGCAAGCGCTTGCCCTGGGCAAATCAGAACTCTCAATGCCCCCTGCCCCTGGCTGGGTCCTGGGCAATCCACTTTGTCTCTTCCTGCCTTGTTTCCCCATCGCTGGGTGAGGTGACCTGGAGCAGACACAGAGAAGCTTTGGGGGACATGGAGTGCAGCTTAGCTGGGGCTCGCGGCAAGCTGGGCACCTTTTCAAGCACCCCCCACCTCCCGCCTTCGGGGTGGTGCTGTTTCCTGTCTACACCCGCAAGAGGATAAGGCCAGGGCAGGAAAGCATCTTGCCTGAGACCACAGACCAGGAGAAAGTTGGGGAGCTGGCCTGATGGCCCTGTGCTCAGGGTGGTTTCCCCTGGCCCTCAGCGGGCTGATGTGTCAGTTCTCCATTCAAGAGAAGCTGTGGCTGGTGGGGATGGGCTTCCCGGAGCGCCCCTGCTGGCTAAGGACCATGTGCTTGTAAACTTTAATTTCCATACAGTAGAGAAACATACAGTACAAGCAACACAGGGAATCCATTGTACAGCAAAGCTCACATGTACACCTCAACACACACGTGCCCCCCTGCCGCTCTAGGGGTGATTCCGTGAGTCCATGCCCCTGCACAGAGCGGCACAGGGGAGGCGAAGCCGGCTCAGTCCTTGCAACCCCACCCCTGTCAGGAGGCATCCTCTGCCCAGCACCCTCTGGTCACCTCTGGCGGGGGACGAGCAGCCTTCCAGATGGTGTCAGACACTCTGCTCCTGGCCAGTCTCTGTCCCACCCCAGAAGGTGACATCATCACCAGCCACAGAGCTTGGCTTGGGAAGCCAGGGGACATGCCCTCGGGGCCTGCTCTGAGTCAGATGCCCACATTTGATTCCCCAAGGTGGTCAGACATGGCCGCCCTCCAGGGCCTCCAGCTGGTGGATGCCACAGCCCTGGTCATTCAGTGTGGTGGGCACCATGGAGTCTGGGGCAGGAGCTGGGAGGCCTTCCAAGGGGAGGACGGGTTGGGGCACTGACCTGAGCAGGAGACTTGGAGGGGAGGGTGGGGTAAGAGCAGGTTGGGCATTTAGACAGAGGTTGGACAGGTGTAAAGGCAGGGCCATAGAAGGGAGGCTGGGACCTGCGGGGAGCTCCAAAGGAATGTTCGAAATATCCCGGGCACTTGGAAGGTGGCCCTCAGGAGCATCTGTATGAGGGGGACATCCGGCTGCCCCCTGGTACTGTGATCTGGAAGCCAACTTTCCCGAAGGCTGAGGTGGGTCCCTGGCCAAACACTGCCTGTGACTCTGCCCCTGGACAGCCAGGAGGAGGCCACCGGCTCTGTTGAGGACCATCCATGGTCCTTTGTCCTGACCCTGTGGGAGGCAGCAGCTCTGGATGGGACCTCTGGGTTAGCACCTGTCCCGGAATGCAGGCTCTGGCACTCAGCGACGTGGTGTCCCACACTCACAGGACCACCTCTGGCGCGATGCTGAACAGGAGGTCATCATTGCCCCTCCGCACCTCCAGCAGCAGAGGGGACTCAGTCAGGACGGCCTCCTGCAGCTCGCTCGAGTCTGACAGAGGGCGCCCGTTGACCTTGACGATGATGTCGCCATCTTGGATTCCCCCTCTGCCAATGGAGAGATACCCAGTCACCGCACATCCCTGCGAGGCCCAGACCCCACTCAGGGGACAATCTGATCGAACAGGAGTGGTTTAAGAAAAATCACTTCAATGGGTAAGAATAACATCCTGACTGCAAGGTGTTTATACCAGCCGGAAACCCATGTCCTACCATAGGCTAGTGCTTTGTAAGCCTGCTTCTTCTCTACATTATGAGGGTTGGGTTCAAGTTCTGGCTGCAGTCTTTTTGGCTGGGCTGCTGCAGGGCAGGCCTTGGCCCCTTTGAGCCTTAGTTTCCACCTCTACAGTCCGACGTGGAAACACGCTGCAGATTCCAAGGTCCCGGCTGCAGTGAGGGCTGACTCATTAGGCAGCCTTGGTTGGCAGCGGCCATCCTTGCCACTGAGCCCACCGCTCTGGCTCTTAAGGAAGCCTGCCCATGGTCCCTCCCCATAACTGCTGAAACCCTGAATAAGGGGACTGAGTTTGGTGGCTATTCATTGGTTCACAGACCTATGTTTCAACAACTCTACTACAGGCCAGCTGCGGACCAAGCACCTCTGCTCCAGGGTCCACTTCTCCCCATACAACCTCTGAAGCGGCACCACAGAAAACAGGAAGAGGGGTCCTGCTTGGTGGAGGGGGCCCTGTGGGGCTGGAGGCCGGCCTGCCTGGCTCCTCTCTACCCCACTCCCTGCCCTCGCCCTTCATGGACCCCCGAGCATGACCTCCAGCTCTGGGGATCTCTATGAAGACTGCTAACTGCAGCCCACCCACCGTTCAGACACAGAGCTGGGGCCTGGATCAGCTGTACAAGCATGAAGTATCTGCACTCCATGGGCTGCCTCAGCTCATGGTGCTGCAGACAGTCAGCTGTTCTCTGGCAGTTTCAAAGAACATGGTACTTTGTCTCATTTGATCTTGACAAAGCCTCCTCAGGGGAGGAAGAGTAGGCCAACTGCCCATTTTGCAGATGGGGAAACAGGCATAGGAAGACCCAGGTGGGCCCACTGCGCTGGTGGAAGTTGGGCTGGATTGGGGTTTGAGCTCTAGGAGGGGGGTGCTCTCCAGTACTCTGTCTCTCAAGACCCAAAGGAAAGGACATGCTGGGCTAAGGAAGGGCACTGCCAATTCTCTAAGGGGGTACATCATCTCTCCAGCCTGACTCTGGCTTAGGCGATAGACCAGAATCCCACCTGCCATTTCTGTGCCATGTCATGTGCTGGGACGGGGCTCAAGGTCATGCAAGGTCACCGAAGTGGGCCCACCCTAGGCCTCATGCCCACGAAACCCCACCCTCCTCCTGTCCAGCGTCCATGCTTCCCATAGGGCGGCCTACCTCTGAGAAGGTGAGTTTGGAACAACCTCTTGCACGTAAATCCCACTGCTGACTGATGGGAAGTCTGGATTGCTGGCCTTTAGTTCTTCCACCAAACTGAAAAAGAAGTTTCACAATGAATGCACTTTTTCTGAGTCTCTAAACTAACTCTGTGGCACAAAACTCTGCCGTTCTCCCCCCAACCACCTAGGCCAGAAGAGGCATCTCCTTTGGACCCTGACACTACTCTGTTTTACCACTGACCACTCTGGGTTGTCACTTGTTCTTCTCAGTGTTGCTCACTTGACATGGGCTCCTCAAGAGAAAGTCTACTGAAGGTGGTAGATTAAAAATGTGGATAGGGGAGGGTGTTGGATAGATGGGAGGGTGGGTGGAAGGAGGGATGAGAAAGAAGGAAAGGTAGAAGAATGGATGAACCAATGGATGGATGGATGGAGAGATGGGTGGATGGATGGATGGACGGACGGTGTGATGCATGCATAGACAGATGGTGTGAGGGGTGAATGGATGAAAAGACAGAAAGAAAGAACACATTTAATAGAAAGTTTGGTATATTGGTCTGGATTACAAATGGCTGTCAAATTTAATTTCTAGATTAAGAGTTGATTAAATGGGAAGAATGATCATTTTAGGGACTGTATAGTTTTGAGGGTATAATCAATTGAGCATGCTTTAGTTCTCCCCACAGTGCACAATACTCCTCCTCCTTCTCCAAATCCTTGGACTTGACTTGGCAAATTTTTCTCGCCTTGCTTCCCTTCCTTCTCCCTCTCTCTCCTTTCCCTCACACACTCCACCCTTTATTTTACTATCAGTGTTTCCAGCCACCCACTCTGCTACAGAGGTGATACCAATGAGTAGGACACCATTCTCACTCCCAAGGAGTTCAGATTCAAAGTTGAGGGGAGCAGGGCACAACAGGTAATTCCATCCCCTGGGACCAGTGCAATGCTTGGAAGGGAAGCACAGTTATACAGGGGGGAAACTCCACTTGAGTTTCAAGGGGAGTAGAACAGTGTTCCCCCAAAATTCGTGTCCACCGAGAACCTCAGAATGTGGCTTTGTGTAGAAATACGGTCTTTAAAGTTCTATTGGTTATGGATATCTAAGTAGTGTCATCCTGACTTAGGGTGAGACATAAATCCAAGAACTGGTGTTTTTATAAGAGAAAGGGGCCACGTGTGGATGATTGGGGTGGTGTGACTACAAGCCAAGAAACACCTGGAACCCCCAGAAGCAGTGAGAGGCAAGGAAGGACTCTCCCCACAGAGCCTCCAGTGGGAGCACTGACCTGCTGATGCCCTGATTTTGGACCACTAGCTTCCAGAATGTCAAAAGAATGGATTCCTATTGTCTAAAGCCACCAAGTCCATGGTAATTTGTTATGGTAGCCACAAAGGCTTGCTTCCTGGAGGAAGGTGCACCTGAATGGATTCCTGAGGGAACTGAAGGAACCTATTAGACAAAGTGGGGAAAGGTATTGCAGGCAGAGGGCTGGCCTGAGCAGAGGCTTGGGAATCTGAGTGTTCTGGCCCACAGAAACACCTGTAGGCAGCTGGGCATAGCTGGGCGGGGTCTGGGAGGAGAGGGGAGGGATGAGGGTGGATGGGCAGCAAGGCTGCATCCTCAGACACTCACTTCGATGTGATGGTCCGCATCCGTATGCCGATGAATCGCTTCTTCCAATCTGGGAACAAAACATGACAGGACCCTGTTAGAGGTACTATTAAAGCCTCTGCCCTCCCTGAGGGGCCAGGTGGGATGGGACACACCCCCCCCCGGGGAGCAAAAAGCAGCAGGATCCATCCCATGTGGTCACAGGCATAGAATCGTCTCTGTCCTCCAGGCTGCTGTTGATGGGCTCAGAGATGTCCTGCCTAGTCTGGTGACTTTCTGCTCACCCTTGCCCACAGGCCCCATGCAACCACAGCAGCTCCCACAGCTGCTCTGCCACTGAACCCCACACCCAAACCCCAGCAGCCATTGGAGGTCTCCTCTCCAGCCTCCATCTCGCAGGCTCCCCAAACTTGCCTGTTCAGATATGAACTTGTTACCTTCTTCTGCCTTCCCCATAAATGATAACATTAGCCAGTAATGCCCAGTGAGCACTGGCCATGTGCCAAGCCCTCCAGTTGGGAGACTTAAACACACAGCTTCCCAAGCTGGCAGCTCTATCCCCTTGGCTCTGCCAGTCTGTGACTTAGGAGGTGTCTCAGCCCCAGAAATAACATTTTCATATTTGGAACCAAAACCAAGTCTCAACACAATTAAAATGGCTTATCATGAAAACGTGCTCTCTGACCACAATGAAATTAAAGTAGAAATCAGTAATAGAAGGGTATCTAGAAAATTTCCAATAACTTAGAAACGAAATAACACACTTCTGAATACCTCATCTTCAAAGAAGAAATCAAAAAGGAAATTAGAAAGTATTTAAAACTATATAAAAATGAGAAAACAACACATCAACATTTGTGAGGTGCAGGTAAAGCAGCACATGGGGGAAATTAATAGTACCAGAGTGCCAGTATCAGAGAAGAAGAAAGGTCTCACATCAGTGATTTCAGCTTTCACCATAAGAACTAGAAAGAGAAGACTGAATGAACCCAGTGTAAGCAGAAGAAAGGGAATAATAAAGACTAGAAATCAATGAGGTAGAAAACAAATTCAAAACAGAAAATAAATAAAGGGCAGAAGCTTATTCTTGGAGATCAATAAAATCAATAAGGATTCAGCCAGACTGATCAGCCAAAAGAAGAGAAAAGAAAAAGACAAGACAAGTATCCATTTCAGGATCAGGCATGGGAGAAGAGACATCACCACAGAGCCTACGGTATTGCAAGGGTAAGAAGATGTAATTATGAAAAACTGGATGCCAACACATTTGACAACTCAGATAAAATGCACACATTTCTTGAATTTTCCAAACTGCCAAACCTCACTCAAGAAGAAGCAGATAACCACAGAAGCCCCATCTCTATTTTGTAGTTAAAAATCTTCCCACAAAGAAAACGTCAGGGCCAGGTTGTCCCACGGGAGAACTCTACCTAATGTTTAGGAAAGAAATAGTATCAGCTCTGCAGAAACTCTTCTGGAAAACTGAAAATGAGTGAATACTTCTGTGATGTTGTGATTTATAATAAGAAATATATGTTTTGGTTTTCATTTATGGTTCCCAGCACATGGCCCCTAAAACTTCTGTAATTCCCTGTGACAAGCACTCTGGGGACATCTTTTTGCTGCCAGCTCCTGAAATAGCCTCACAGTGATAAATGTGCAAAGGGTGTCTTCTGTTACTCATAACACAAGCCCCTTTCAACCACTCCCAAGTGTATGTTACTGAGGTGATTTTGAGAAGACCTTAATGTTGGGGCTGGTTGCCAGGAAGCCTACAATGTGATTAGGGGGTTGAACTTTCAGCCCCAACCTCCATGCCACCTCTGGGGAGAGGTGAGAGACTGGAGGTGAACATAATCACAAATGGCAGTGATTGAACCAATCATGCCTACACAGTGAAGCCTCCATACAACCCCAAGAGGGAGAGTCAGAGAGCTTTCAGGTTGGTGGACATGGAGGTGCTCTTTGTCCTTTCCCAGACCTACCCTGTACACCTCTCCTATTGTTCTTGAATTCTACCTCTTTACACACAAACTGACAATGTAGCAAGTAAACTGTTTTCCTGAGCTGTGTGAGCTGCTCCAGCAAATGATCAAAACCAAGGAGGAGTCTGTGGGAACCCCACATCTCCAGCTGGTGGGCCAGAAGTACAGACGAAAGGCTGGACTTGTGATTGGCACCTGAAGTGGGGGTGGTTTTGTGCAACCTTAGCCATGGGTTCTGACACCCTCTCCACGTAGACAGTGCCAGACTTGGGTGAAATGGTAGGGCAGACTGCTGGTGCAGGGGATCCCTTTGCATTTGGTCACCAGGATGTCAGAAGTGAAGCTGTGTTATAGCAGAGAACTGAGGACAGACAAGAGGCACAGGAGGGGTGTTCTTCCTAAAAACCACCCAACCATCATCCTGTACCCAAAACTGCGAAAGAATACTAGACCAACACCCCTCATGAAGATGGCTGCAAAAAACACTTAAACATTTTCAGCAAATCAAATCCAGCAATATATACTAATGACAATACATCACTATGGGGGAGCTTTATCGCAGAAATGCAAGGATGGTTTAACATTCAAAAATCAGCCAACGCAATTCACATTAACAGACTACAAAGGAAAGCCATCATCTCAAATGGCGCAGAAAAGTGTCTGACAAAATCTTCTAACCCCATCTGTTCCTAGGAAAAACTATGAATTCAAGGGGACTTTTTCCATCTGATGAAGGACACCTTCAAGAGACATTGAGTGAGCATCCTACTTGTGGGTAAGAGTCTCGAGACTTCTCCCCCAAGGGCAAGAAGGACGCCAGGCATCCACTCTCACCACCTTCCTATTCAATATCTTAGGAAGACTCCAGCCAGTCTAGAAAAGGCATCTAGACTGGAAAGAAAGATGCAAAACTCTTTCTGTGCACAGACTGCAGAACCATCTGTGTGCAAAATCTGACAGAACCCACAGGAATTCCTACCAGCATAAGCTGTCAATGTCATGGGATCTCTTATGATTAACTGACATATGAAAATCAAGTTTACTTGTATATCCTGGTAACGAACAATCGGAAATTGAACTTTAACATTGAACAACTGAAACAATTGAAATTGAAATCAGGAATTGATAAGCTGATTCTAAAATCCATTTGGAAATGCAAAACCAAAACAATGTTGGAGGCAGGACAAAGCGGGAGGACTGATGTCACCTGACCTGAAAACACAGCAGAGAGGTGATATTCAGGACCGACAGACAAGTGGGACAGAAAGGGCTCATTCTACTTTCTACAAAGGAGCAAAAGCAATTCAGTGGAGAAAAACACATGATGTTGGAATTGACTCTCCAAGGCAGGAAAAAAAAAAAAAGGAGAACTTTGATTCATACTTCGCACTCTTAAAAAATTAGTTAAAAATGCATCATTGTCCTAATGTGAAGACCTCAGAAAGTAAACTGCTGGAAGAAAACGTAGAAGATAGTCCTGACCTTTGGCTAGCAAAGATTTCTTAGATAGAATTCCACACACATTAAAAAAAAATTGGCAATGGAGACTTCATAGAAATTGACAAAACACCCCTCTTTGAAGGCTCCATCAGGAGAATGAAAAGTTAAGCAGCAGGAGGAGACATTTCAGCTCATCTCTCTGACAAAGGCTCCCATCCAGAATGCATCCAGACCCTTCTCAAAACCTGGGAAAAACACAAACAACTCAACTTTTTAAAGTGGGCAAAATCTCAACTGACATTTTCGCACAGAAAATCGATGGTCGATGGTCGGGATCAATGGCCCCGAGTGAGAGGAGGCCAGGAGGTTTGGGGGTGGGGAGGGAGGGGAAGCTGCCTGCTGGCAGCTCTGCTGGATTGGTGGCTCTGGTGTTTACCCCCAGCAGGTACAGCCCCAGGACACTTCCCAGCAGAGATGGGCCCATGGTCTGCCCTATATTTTGAAAGGACCCCTTGGCTGGGAAGGGTCTTTGAAGCAAAGGCAGCTGCATAACCTGGTGTAGCACTCCGCGATGGGGCCAGGCTGGAGATTGGAATCTGGGAGTCACTCCCTAGATGGCATTTTCATCCACAGGTAGGGTGAGGTCCTCAGAGGTAGGAAAAAGACCTGGGCAGAAGCCTTGGTGCTGGCCCCTGGTCAGCATTGCCCAGAGCCCCAAGGTCACGCTTCAGAACAGGAAGGAGCCTGAGCTTCCGGTGCTTGTGCGTGAGCAGCACCCTGGCCAGGCCAAGGTGCAGTCCTGCCCACTGTGAGGCAGAAGCCATCCCGTTAGGGCCTTTGTTTGGAAGCCCACTGCACACCCCAGAACCAGCAGGTTTGGCCAGATGTGGCTTCTCCAGAAACCCTGGGCAGTAGGGCTGGGGCACGGTGGCCTGATGGAGTTTCTGGGTCAGCAGACAACCTTGCATCTCCTCCTTCACAGGGAGATCACCCAAATGTGGAGGGTCCCGCATGCTGGGCTGGGAACCTGGAGGTGGTGGGCTGGGGGGCCTGACTTTGTTTCCTGTTCCACATGCTAGGGACTGGTGTGTGGTTCACAAAGCCAGGGAACGCTTGCCACTGGTCCTGACCACTGGGCTGGGGCGAGCCAAGCTTAGGAGAGCCTCCGGCACCTTGGAGAAGAGACAGTGGGCTTCCAAGCATGGGTGCTGTCCCCTCACACCCGTGCCTCTGGCTGCTGCCTCCTGGTCCAGGGGAAACAATCTCACCCGCAGGTGTCCCCAGTCTGCCCGATCCTGGAGGCCAGGGAATGTGCTTTCCAGTGCCTCCCCGCAGCTCTCCCTGGGCACACAGGCCACAGAGACCCCCAGGGCAGGAGACAAGTCATGTTTCCACTCCCCAGGTTGGATGGGACCCACTGTTCACAGAGGGCCTGACATCCATAACCACCCAGCCCCACTGACCCAAACGCCCCCAGGGGTGAACCCCCAAACCCTCCTGGAGCCTGAAGCTGAGGTTCCCTTGGACCAGCATGGTGTTCCCTCTCCCCTCCAGAGACCCCCAGAGCCCTCTGTGCTCCATAGCCCTACACAGGAACAAGAAACCCCCCTTAATGTCTCTTTGGTTTAACTTAAGCATGCCTTGTTTTAAAGAACTTTAGATTAACCTGGTTTAAGTATTTTGATGATTTTATTAAGACAAAACAGCAGAAGCGAACACCAACTTCAGAAGGGCTTTAAATTATAGATTCAGTCGTCCAGCTAAGATTTGTTGGGCTCTCTGACCAGTCCACATGTCCTGGGGGAGGAGACAGCTCTGGGGACAGGGGCTGAGTCTCCCAGGGTGTCTGGGGTGAGGTCAGCACTGACAGGGAGAGTCTCTGCCCAACAAAGGAATGGGCCCTGCTGGCCCCTGGTGGGTTCTAAGAGGGGAGAGGAAGTGAGGCAAGAAGCCAGGGGATGCTATCATCTGATTTCTAACAAATAGTCACCCAACAGCTCAGTCTGTACAAAAGGCAGAGCCACCAATTTCCTGGAAGGGAGCCAAAGTCAAGGACACCCTTATGGGGGAGGATAATTACACTAGAAAAGCTCAGTTATTAGAGAAAGCACCAAGGCTATGACAGGTAGGAAGGTGCAACCCTGGGTTAAGTTCTGAGCTTCCTAGCAGCCAAGGAGAAAAGATGTGGGGTTAGATGCCCCTCCCCCACCCGTCCAAGAGAAGAAACGTTCAGCTTCTGCAGGGAAGACTGGCTCTCCAGGCCATCTTCACATGAGGGACACCGATGAGCCCAATGGAGTTCTCAACAGGGGTTCTTCACGTGACCAGTCCTCACGGCACTGGTCTTGGCTGCACTGGGCTCCATGTGCTTGGCTGGTGGGATCCTGGAGGATCAGGCAAGCATGGGGAAGCCCCCTGCTCTCAGTGAACTGCTGGTGAAGGGGCTGGGAGAAGACATGGAAGCAATCTGAAGGTGGCACTAGTGGAGTGGCCCAGGTCTGGACGCTGGCCAGGTGGGCACGGGATACAAAATGGTGGGAGGGAGACATTCACTTGGGCTAGAATGAAAGGCGGGAAAGTGGAGGGCAACAGGAAAGCTCCTGAGATCAGGAGACATAGGACCCTCCTCTGGAAGGCAGCTGTGACCACCAACCTTAAGAAGGTGATGGGCAGGCCCTCACTGGGGAGAGTCAGCCATGCCTGGCCTAAGCCTCCCCTCAGGTGCGTGCTCACGGCCATCCAGGCCTGGCTAGGGAGAGCCGGACATCCCTACGTGGACAGGGAGATGGAGCTGAGTGGAAGATGCTTTCCAAGGACTGGGGGCTTGGGTTCCACTCCCCTGGAGGAGAGACTGTCCTCCTGGACAGGCGTATGACCAGCAGGCAGAAAGGGGGAGTCCTTGGGGATGAGCAGAGTATCGGGTGGTAGGAAGGCAGGAGGGAGGGGCGACGGGTGAGGGGCTGGTAGAAGGGTGGGTAAAAGGGCAGATGGGTAGATAGGTGGGTGGGTGCATGCGTGGATAGAAAGAAGTGTGGGTTGATAGGTGGATGGAAGGAAGGAAGGAAGGGAGGAGGGAGAGAGGGAGGAAGGACACACCAATTCTGTCTGCAGCAGCCCAGAGAAGTGGAGCCTGGTGGCCCAAGCCACTGGAGGTGGGAGGTGGGTGGGAGGTGGGTGGGAGACCCCTCCCTTCCCTGCTAGAAAGGGAGCATCGGGAGGGACAGGGGTGCCCGGGGCCAAGAGGTAAGGGGAGGAAGACAGAGGCCACAGCTTCTGGGGACTTCAGGACGGGCCTGGGGTGGGCAGGGAAGGAAGGGGTTCCCAGCCTCAGCAGCCCCCAGAGCACCACTCTACCTTTGATGTGCTTATCCTGGAACTCTGCGAGGAAGCGCGTGATGCGGTCGGAGGGGATGGCGAAGGAGATGCCGGCGGCCACCTTGAGCGTGTTGATGCCAATGACCTCGCCGTCCTGGGAGGGGAGGTCAGAGGAGCTGTCACCCCGGAGCCCGAGTACCGAGTACTGTGTCCACCCCCGGCTCCCAGGGCCGAGCCGGTCATCACTGCCCCTGGAGGAGGGGCTCCCTTTCCTGACCTGGAAAGGCCCTCTGGGGTTCACCTCACTTCTCCCTCCAAACCCGGCCCGTCCTCTCCCTGGCTCAGGGAGCTCATGGTCTGCCCCTCAAGTAGTGCCCACTGAGGAGGACACCCCCAACCCAGGGAGGGGGTGATGAGGCCCCTGGGACCGGAGCTTCTCTCATCCATCCTTCTAGAAGTGGGGCTAGGAGTGTGTGGCCATGGCAGTTCCCAGCCCCCCACCCTCTCTGTCCCCCAGGAACTGGCCTCCCACTCCACACTTACCTTGCACCCCCTTCAAGGCTACAGCCTGGGTCACCAGACATAGCCTGGTGTGCACCCGTTTTCCGTCCTCCAGCATGAAGCCCAGGCACAGAGAACACCCATGCTGGGGCTGTGGTTCCCACTGAGCGCCTGAAGGCCGCTCGGGGACAGGGTGAAGCACCCTCTGAGCCCTCCCACTCCGGCTGTGCCTTCTCCCCAGACTCGCTTTCTCCTGCATGTCCCTTCTCCATGGCCCAGATGAGGTGTTCCCGCCTCCAGGAAGCCTTCCCTGCCTGGGTTCCTCCAGAGTCCCCTCATTGTTCTGCACATCATGCGGGCATGCTCACATCTGACACGCTGCAGCATGGACAGGAGCTCCTGGGGTGGGGATGGCACACGAGATTTCGGGGCCCCAGGAGCTGAATGGATTTCTGACCTGAACTCCTGGTATATTCTAGAAATCTCACCTGGGATGAGAATGAGCCTGACCTGGCACCCAGGGTGGGCATGGGATCATTGGGGGGGGGGGCAAGGGGACTGGGAAAGGACAAGGATACCCCTCAGCACACACGTAAATGCAAGGATGGGGGACCCAGAACAGTGAGCAGGCCTGACCTGTGTGTCCCCTGCCCCAGGTCCTTACTGAGCCTGTGGCCCTGCCTGGCCACAGTTCTGGGTCATCCTCCTTCCTTGGGCAGCCCAGCTGCTCTGGGGGCCTCAGGGGGCCAGGGCAGCATGTGCATGGGGACACATCCTCCTCCCGGGCCTCCAGCCCAGCCATTGGGTGTACAGATCCAAGGCCCCTCTTAAGGGTTCCATCCCTGCCTTGAGGCTGTGCTGTCATGTGAGCTGAGCCCCAGAAAAATAGAGGCTTCTGCCCTTGGGGACACTTACCAGGTTCACCAGTGGTCCCCCGGAGTTCCCGTACTGCAAGGGGAGGAAACTTGATGTGAGCTGAGCCCTGAGCCCACCCAAGGGTGCCTGAAGCTCTGTCTTCTGACCCTCGTTCCAACCGGCGCAGAGATGGGTCATCGAATTTCACCCCCAATGGCAGGGAAAGGCCTCACTTCACCCCCATTTCACAGGTAAGGGAGCTGAGGCCCTAGAGGCCACATGGATGGCTGTGGGGTGACCTGTGTGCCCCACACAGACTAACAGGCTCACTCCAGGCTCAGCCACGAGGGGCCTCTGCAAAGGCTCCCATTTCCAGAAGGGCCCAGAGCTCGGCAAACCCATAAGGCTGGGCACTATGTGAGCTACAGTGACGATACTAACAGCAACAAAAGGAATGCTGGGGTTTGGGGAGTGACTTGGGCAGAGAATCTGCATCTCTGAATGTCTCAGCTCAGGGCAGCAGCTTCTAATGCCTCTGGCAGACCTGGCACCCCAGTGCAGAAGTCACAGGGAGCCCGAGATCTGCTGAACTTAAAGAAGGAGCGTGGTAGCAAGCGGAAGTGCCGAGTGATGGGTCAGTCTCTGGGGACAGGGACTCACGTTGATGATGGCGTCCGTCTGGATGTAGTCCATGTCTGAGTCCCGGAGGCCCAGCTCCTTGCCGTCCCGCTGGGCCGTGCTGACGATGCCTGTGGTCACGGTGTTCTGCAGGGCAAAGGGGCTGCCGATGGCCACCACGAACTCGCCGGGCCGCAGGTCTGCCGAGCGGCCCAGCAGCAGCGCCGGCAGCTTTTTCTGGAGGGGAGACACGGGGAGGGAGGCTCAGCTGTCTGCCTTCACTGGGGCCAGAGCCAGATCGACGCCAGGCCTCCAGCGGGGTGGTCCCAGGATGGCGGGAGCAGCTGGACAGAGCTGTCAGGGGCCAAGGCCAAGGCAAGTCGCCAACTCAGAGAGAGGCAGGGCTGGCCTCCAGCTGACCCACAGTAGGAGAGACCCAGGCCAGGGTCCTTGCAATGGGGGCTCAGCTGCTCTGTGACTGACCATGGGTTCCCCAGGCAGCTGTAGGGGTCACACACAGGGAGGGTGCCCGGAGGGTCCAGCTGGGCATGGCCTCTGAGGTGATGGAGCCTAGTGGTTCGGTGGTCACAGGTACCTCTGAAATCTGATAAGCTCTGTGAATATCATCCAAAACGTATCACACACAGATTGAAGCATAAGACTGATAGTCCGGCAGGAAGTCTGGAGCCCAGGTGAGGACATAGAACCCTACTGTTGGAATCCTTGATCCGACTCAACCTGATCTCTCAGTATAGACACAGGGAAACGGAGGCCCACGCAGGGCTCAGGGGCCGAGAGGCAGATCCTGCTTCGAGGAGAAGTGTTAGCTGCTGATGGTGCCTGCGGGCACCAGGGTGCATGGGTCTTACTGATTCCACCAGAATCTATGGCCCCCGAGGAAGGCCGGGGTGCACCCCGCCCTAGGATTCGGCCACAGCCCTGGGAACGGAAGAGACCTAGCGGCAGCCAGACCCAGGGTCCTCGGTGGGGGCGGGGAGGGGGTGTGCTGCATTCTGTGGCCCTTGGGGTGTTTTGTAAATAAAGTTTTATTGGCACACAACCCTGTGTTTGTATCACCTGCGGTTGCCACAGAGCTGGGAGGTGTCCACATAGCGCTCAGGCCCCACAAAGCCCAAGAGCATTTCCTACCTGGAGCCTCACTGCAAATACCGCCATGGCCTGTCCTTGAGCATACTGTCTCCCCCCCCGACCCCAGCCTGACTACCCTTATCCCTAGAACAGGCATGGCGTCCCCCGGCTCAGTAACTACTGTCAAAGTGTCAAATGTGGGGAAGGGTCCGTGCTGGGGTAAATCTCTTCTCCCTCCATCAGGTAAGAAGCAAACTCCTCATAAACGATTCATTATCACCAAAACTCTCCAGTTTCATTCAGAAAGAGCAGAAGCCAGATTCAAGGTCATGCCAAAGTCACCAGCACAGACGGCCTCACGGGTTGCCGACCTCGTGGCGGGGGCGGCCTGTAGCGGCCCTGTCCAATGGTCCTAAGTATGACACTGGACAAGCTCTGTCTTAGGTCAGCATGATCTTGGGCAGTGGCCTAACCTCTCCGAGCCTCAGTTTCCCTTCTGAAATTGAAGGACACTGACATCCCTTCTGCCAAGGGCTGTGGGGCCTTCTGGAACAGCCGGTGGCATGGATGGGGGATGATGGTGGCCCCGCTGGGGGCTGCCTAGCCAGCTGGGGGGACTGGATATAGGGGGACCGGGGGCCTATGTCCCAGTGCTCTCCACAGCCTCTGGAGGCCATGCAGGGACAGTGGCATCTCTCGCAGTGGGCCCAGGAGGGACACTGGGAGTGTCCCTGGGCTTTGGAGGGCATCCCTGTGAAAATGGTAGGAGCACGGCAGCCCAGCTCTGCCTGCACCTGGCAGCTCCGGGAAGCAGGGTGGGGGGCCTACACTCTGTTTCTGATCTGACTTGGGCCCCTTCTTCCCAGTGCCCCCCAGGAAGGCTGGGCTGACACAGCTCTGGGCCCTGGGGTCTGGGGAGGTGCCCCCCACACACTCACTTTCGGGTGGATCTTGATGGTGGCGATGTCTGACTTCTTGTCGATGTCCTTGATGGTGGCCTCGTAGCTGTCACCGTTCTGGAGCTGCACCTTGAGCTGCTGCCGGCCAGAGACAGTGTTGGTGCTTGACACCACATGGGCGTTGGTGACGATCAAGCCAGCCTCTGACATGATGAAGCCCGAGCCACTGGACAGGGGCACGTTTCGGCCAAACAGAGGGTGTCTGTGGGGAGGTAAGCACACGCGGGCGGTCAGGGTGGGCGGGGGCCTGGACACAGGAATCTGGACACAGGGCCTGGACGCGGGGACCTGGACTCAGGAACCTAGGGGACCTGGACACAGGGCCAGCTGCAGCCATGCACCAGCTGCTGGGGAGCAGAGCCCAGCGTCGCGTGAAAGATCATGGCTTTGGAGTCTCCGGGCCTGGGGCCAACCCCAGCTCTGCCACCTCCAGCTGTGGCCTTGGCCAGCTCACTGACTCCTGGACTCATTTCACAGCCAGCCAGAGGGGACGACCATCTGTGACTTGCAATTTTCTGGGCGGAGATGGAGGCCCATGCGCATTAGGCCTGTTGGGACAGGCAGGCGTGCTCAGCCCTGACTGCTCAGCCCCGGAGCCAGACAGGCCAGGACTCTAATCTTGGACCCATCCCACTTACTATCTGCGTGGCTGGGGGCAGGCCTCAGTCTCCCAGCTAGGAAACAGGGACCGTACCCTGCTGAGTGTGATGCCTGGAGGCAGGAAGTCACTCAGCAAACAGGATGGCTATTGGCACTAATGGGCACATAGCTTTTGCGGGGGCTGTCCTGCGGCAGGTCCCCATGGGGGTGACTTCCTGGGCGGGAGGACGATCAGCCTACACAGGAAGAAGATGGCACAGGGCAGCGTGTGCCATCCCAGTGTGTTCCCCCAGTGCCTGTGGCAGGCTCCACTCCGTGAATTCTGCACCAGTGCCGTCCTCCAGGGGACTCAGGGCAGGGAACACTGGACCGTGGCAGGCACGGTGCACGCTCAGACAGGCATCTGCTTCCGTTCATGCGATCTAAAGGTCTGAGGTCAGAATTCATGGATGCAGGACAATGCCCGAGCCTCCCCAGAGCCGAGAGAACCCCGGGCCAAGGCCAGGATGCCAGGAAGGAGGGACACCAGGCACAGCTCGGGACCCTCTCCACCATTCCAGAGGGGCCTGGATGGAGCGGGTCCTCAGTGCCTGAGGCCGCTTAGCAGACGTGAGGGAGAAAGGGTAGCCCAAAGGGCCTGGGACTATGCAGGGGAGAAAGAACAAGAGATGGGGGGATGTCTCAGAGAAGTGAGGGAGTGCAGAAAGGCTGCCTCGTGGGCAGGACCAGTGACAGGCTCACATCACCAACTGCTCCGGGCCAGACACAGTGCTCACGATCCCCCTATGTAGGAGCAGGCTGTGTGTTTACGTGTGCAGATGCCGTGGCCTGGGACACGAAGGACTCGGCTGGGTCAGGCAGCCGGGCCACTGGGCCCCGGGAGGACCATAGCCTCTGTGCATGCTCGAGCTCAGTTTCCACCCTTGCCCAGCTCTGGGTGTGGCCCTGGGCGGGGCTGCACCTGACCTCCTCCTGCGCCCACGGTCGGAGCTGTCACTGTCTGCAGGAGGGGCCCGAGGCAGCCAGCGGCCTCCTCCACTCAGGTCAGGGGTCACAGTGGAGGCTCCCAGGCTCCGTGAGCATCTCATCTGTGTCTGGGATCTGGCCCACTTGGTCTTGCCCACCTGCCCCCTGGGATATGGGCCTCCAAGTCTGATGTGGCAAAGGCATCACCATCTGACCAGGCTGGGCTGTAGTCAGCAATTAGCTGGCTTGGAGCCCGGTGCCCAGAGCCTTCTAGAAAGACACTGGCCCCATCTGAGCCACTGGCAAGGCCAGAGACGTGCCACTTAGTGTGTCCAGTTGTAATTTCCTCAATGACATGTCTCGGGGTCTGGAGCCTGCAGAAAGGGCAGAAAGGGGTCAGCTCTGGGGCCTGAGAGACCTGGGGTCAAATTCTAACTGGGCCCTCGGCAGCTCTGGGAGCCTGGAGAGGATCCCCGGCCCTGGGTCCCCACCCAGGAAATGGGAACCTCAAAGCCTAGCATGGGAACCTAGCCATGCGTGAGAGTGGAAAGGGCCTTGGAGTGCAGGGTGTCAGTCAGTACAGAGGACTGGACCACCCCGGTCCTGACTTGGGGTGAGTCCTGCCTGTGCCTGGCTCTTTACTCTAAGAGGTGGACACTCACTGAGACTGTTGGGACACAGTTTGGCACAGCAGCCACCAGGGCTCGGAGCGCAGAGTAGGTCCAAGGGCATTGCTGTTCTGACAGGGGGCTTGTGGCGTTGGCTGATGGCCCCATGGAGCACCAGCAGGGGTGAAGACAGTTCCTGCCCTCCAGAGATGGGGGGCGGTGACGCCCCGTGACAAGGGCTCCCACTGCACAAATGCCATGCCCAGTGAGCAGGGAGCCCTGTGCTGGGGCCAGCGATCAGGGCGTGAGTGATTCTGCCCCGTTGCCCTGCACTGCCCCCCCAGGGACGCGCTTGGGCCTCAGTGTCAGCCTTTCAACACGAGCCCACCTCCACCACCCAGGGAAAGAGCTGTGCAAACACACAAGGCCCCAGCACCCTGTCCTGAGGCCATGGGGTGACCGTCTACTCTGGGGCACGTGGGCCTGGCTCCCTCTGCTCCCCATCAGCATGGAGAGGTTCAGACCCTGCATGCCTCATCAGGGTGGTTTGGCGGCTCCCTCCTCGCACATAGGGGCCAACACGTGAGGTCAGCCAGAAGGAAGCAGCACTCTTAACTTGAGACGTCTTGCTGCCCGTGTCTTCTCTTTGGGGAGTAGACGTCGCGCTGGGAGGTAACTCCAGGATTCCATGGCCGATCGGGCTCCAGGGCAATGGTGCTTCCCAGCTCAGACACGCACCCCCTCCCCTCCCCCATGGGACACCCTTGTTTAGCAAACCTGCAGCCCGGGGGGGCTCCCCTTGGTGAGCAGACCAGAGGCAGAGAGGGGCGTCCCTCCCCAGGGGGGAGGGATATCCCCAAGGCCCACCCGCCCCACGTGCACCTGGCTTCGCCCACCCTAGGGCTAGAATGGGGGGCCGCTGGGAGGGGGTCATGCACCTCAGGAAGAGCTCTATGTGGACCACGGCCGGCGCGATCTTCTCCACCACGTCCGCGATGAAGTTGAACTTGTACCGCGGGCTGGTCAGCTGGTGGAGACCTGCACTAGCAGAAAGAACCAGGCACCTCACTGAGACACGGACACCGCCAACAGCACCCTGAACCCCCACCCTGGGGGGCACTCCACCAGGGAATGACCCCACTGGACTCAGAACCCCTCAGGGACACCCCACACTCAGCAGCACAGTGACACCCAGACATTCAGGAGAGGCCTTCCTGCTGAGCTCCCTCTTGTTACCTCCCTGATGCCACCGGGCGGGCTGGGACACTCGCCCTCAGCTGCCAGCTGCGACCTGACATTCTGACTTTGGAGCTAGATCTCGGCCAGCCCCTGGGGCCCTGCCCCTCCTTTCTCAGATAGACAGCAGTGCCGTGGCATGAGGCAACCATCCTCTCCCTTGTCCCCTGCGGCTCTGGCCGGTCCCTCCAGCCCTTGGGCTAGAGCAGTGATCGGGCAAGCGTCCAGCAGAGGCCCCTGGCTCGCCCCCCGGTCTGGCCACAGCGTGACCCCCTCCTGGGCCCTGCGGGACTCCGGATGTCTGAGTCGCCAGGGCCCCTCATCCAACTTGGCCATGCCCCAGTGCGACTTGCCGGGCGGTTCATGAACTCCCCTGGAACCCTCGCGGGCTCAGATTTCTGCTGCTGTCAGCAGCAGGGGCAGCGCCTGCCAGGACCGCAGGCCTGAGGGATGTGGGTGGCATGGGGCCTACACCCCTTTGGTCTCCCTTGCTTGGGAATGTGCCGAGGACTCTTGGGTCCCCAACGGAGACTGGTGCCCCTGGAATCCACGCTGCCCGGCACTGCTTGTGATTGGTCCCCGAGTGAGCGGACGGCTGGAGGTGGACTGGGCTTGGCCGGGCACCCCACCTCCAACTGTGTGGCTTTAGGCAAGCCACTCACCCTCTCTGAGCCTTGACTGCTGGTCTAAAAACAAGATGGAGGATGCCCCCCTCCCCAACCGCCCCCACTGACCCATGGGAACTGGGTATGAGTGTGACTTGCAGGGGTGAGGCTTCTGCCTGGGGGGCCCACCATGCCCCCAGCACCCGTGTGGGGGAGCCAGCAGGGCTCAGCCTGCGAAGTCTATTTCTGCAGCTGAGGCTGTTCTCAGTCTCTGGGAGGCATGAGGATCTAGTGAGACTCTAGTTGTTGGTTTTGTCCAGAGGCTTGGTAGCATGCCCACCCCATGTGTCCCATAAACATGTGTGGGTACATGCAGGCCCCCCACATCCCGACCATTCTCCCCACATTGAGGGGGGCAGCCAGGGCGGGGGTCCATGCCTCCCCCTCACAGGTGGGGTGACCGTGTGGCTCGCTGAGATGCATCCTCCTGCTCGAGGATGCAGGTCGAGTTGGAGAAGCATGTTGTGAACTCTGGCCAGGGGCTCTTCCCTTTAGGGGCCCCTCACGCATCCCCAGTGCCCACCCCCATGCCCCGACTCCCCATTATGCCCAGACTGGGACTCTGGGTGGGTCAGGAGAGGGTTCCCCTTGGGCTCCAAGGTCAGGGGTGGAAAGGAGATCCCATCCACCTATTCTGTGACGTCTGCTTCTCAGCTAGGGACTCACACACAGGGGCCCAGGCTACGGCGGTCAGCCTAAACCAAAGGCGGCCTGTGCGGGAGTGGCAGAATCCTGTCTGGGAGATGGGACCTGTTGTCAGCCAGCCCCTCGCCCACCCAACTGCAGGTGGCCAGGGGCTACTCTGCCTGGGAGCCTTCCCCCACAGTTGGCAAAACCCTTGGAGGGGCGGGATCTGCGCTTCAGGGCTCACAGTAACAAGGGCCCCAGGGGCTGTCCCACGCATTGATTTCCACGCAGGACTGCCAATTGTCCCCGAAACTCTGCAGGAGAAGCCACCCATCAGCTGTGGGGGCTAAGGCCAGCTCTGTCCCCCTACCCCGAGGCCCCTGGAAGCCCAAGTCCTGGTCTTGCTTCCAGGCAGAGGGAAGGAAACCAGCCGCAGAAACTGCTGGCTTGTCCGGGTTCTGGTCTCTGATGGGACCGGGACACTCCTCACCAGGTCATTCCTATGGCCTCAGGCACAGAGGATCCCTACCCCGGGCCTTTCTCCCTTCCATGGGTGGGCACTTGGCAGGGTCTGCACCTCTCCCGTGTGTGCTGGGCTCACCCTGGTGGAGGCGCGTGCCCACCAAGCTGTGTTGGGGCGGGCAGTCCCCGAGGGCCACGTCAGATGTCACCCATCCCCTGCCCCTTCTGTGTAACCCGTTGAGCCATTTACTCTAAGTCTCTGCTCCATCACCTGCCTCCCTGTGCCTCACCCACACAGACCGTTCCCCATTGCTCCCTAGCAAGATGCTCCAGCTTGTCTGGGGGAACAACTCAAATCCCACCTCCTCCATGCAGGCCCCCAGCACAATGAGTTTCTCCCTCCCAGAGGGTTTCCCAGCACAATGCCCTGCCCATGGCACGCCCTCTCATGTGGGGCATTCAAGTGACCAGCCAGGCACAGCCCAAGGGTGACAGCGGATGGGGCAGAGGGAAGCCCAGCGACGCCTTGAGCCAAGTTCCAGGGACTTCAGAGCCTGAGCCTGACCTGAGCCAGGGCCTGGGGCACCCCGGTGGGACTCCAGGGTCAGCCAGCTGGGGACCTGGGCCCAGCCAGGTTCTGTCCCTTTAAGCAGACCTACCGTGGTGGGCGGTGGGGAGGGGGGTGGTGGGGCGGGGCAGGGCCTGTTTCCTGGTCCTCCTCCCCACACACAGATGAATCACCCCATGAATCAGTGGGCAGGGAAGACTCGGTTCCCACCGCTTCTTTCCACATGAAAACCTTGGGCCCCACGGCTGGAAAGCAGACTCTGTTTATTTGGGGTTTTGACAATCCCTCCCCCACCCCATCCTCCAGCCAAAGTTTTGAAGTCAACAGTCAGTCCCGACCAGATTCAGCTGTTAGCATTTTGTTTTGTTTTGTTTTCAAAAATAAACTGTAATTCACAGGCTTTGGAAGTTCTAGTCGGGAGGAATTTGACACAGGGCGAAGCAATCAAGGCCAGGTGTCCTGTGGCGCCTCCGGGGGAGAGGAAGGGGCACAGCCAGGATGGGAGAGCCTGGGACCAGGGGCGGCAGGGAGAGAAGCTGGGCTTCTGGGCTCCGCCCCAACATTCTTGCACCCGCAGAGCTCAGGGATAGGCTGTGCACTGCACAAAACCATTCTTAACAAAGATCACAGTGTGACTGGCTTCCCTTGGAGTTGTGCAGTGCACAGCCTGCCCAACTGTATGCACTAGCCCTCCAGCTCATAATGCACAGCATGGACTGAGACCCAATTCTGTTACTCTAACTCTGAGGTCACTGCCCTTATTCTATCAGAAAAAGCCCCCACCTGTCTAACCAAATGGGAGGGCCGTCTGCAGATGACCGCAAAGCCCCACCTGTGCCCATCTGTCCATAATGCTAAACAGCCTGCACACCAGATGACAACATCTTATCAGTGTGTTGAGGGACCCAGGCATCTGGCTTCCATCTGCATCTGCAGCCTCCCCTGCTGCCCCTCTCCCCCAGAACCCCAACTCCGGTTCCCTCTGTCAGGAATGTCCCTTCCCTCATCCTTCAAGCCGGGGCCAGCACACCTTGTCTGGGGAGACTGCCCCGACTTGGCAGGCTCAGTGACCGCTCTCACCCCTCTGGGTCTCACAGCCCCTCATGACCCCTCCCAAGGCGTGTCCCTCTGACGGTCCCCATGGCCTGGACACCCCCATTCCACAGCACTGAGCAGGGAGCAGCAAGAGAACACATGAATAAGCAAGGAGTGCACGAAGGCTCTGTGGGAACAAATGCACCATCTCGGGGCCCCTCCACGGCCCCCAGCGCCCCCCGCAAAGGCCCTACTCGCCCACCAGGGGCAGACTTTGAAGCCCCAGGAGCCGCCTCCCGGGTTTAACTAGTTCCCGGAACAGTTCCCTGTGTTTTCCTTGCTCTTGAAAACTTGCCTGTCCCCAGGTGACAGTCTCCCCACCCAGCCAGGAACAGGGATCTCAGATCCCACTGTGGCTCCCAGGGGGCAAGGTGCTGCTGTCTGTGGCCCTCGGCCCCAGGCTCTGGCCCTTGGATGCAGGGCTCCACCAGCATGAGTCCCACCCAGCAGCCACATACAGGGAGCTCCGGGCATTTATGAGACCAGTGAAGTCTCAAAGCACTTATACGAGGCAGGATCTTTGCCCATTTCACAGACCAGGAGACCCACGCCCTAAGGCCCAGAGCCAGGTCCTTTGACGCTGACCCCAGGTGCCTCCTCTGCTCCGGGCTGGTCCTCTTTAGTCAGTGATGGGTTGTCCTGCCCAGGGGCACCCAGCTGGCCAGACTTCGACTTGGGGTCGGTCTGGATCTTCTAATGTGCCAGCCGCATGGAGGAGGGGCTCTGCCACCAGCTTATCTGACCTTTATCGAAAGGGTACCCAGGACTCTGGGTAACCTGGAAGCCAAGGTGGGGTCAGCCTGTGGCTCTCCTCTAACAAGAAACCCTCCCTGCCCTAACTGGTCCAGTGGCTGACTCTACTGGGCCCAGGCTCCCCGGCTGGGTCGTGCACTGAACAAGGTCCGTGGAATTCCCTTGGACACAGGGCAGCCCTTCCACGAACACTGCCTTCCAGCACATTCCTTCCTCTGCTATTTCTCCTCTCCCACAAATTCCATTTATGTCAGAAACACCCACTCATCAGTATTGAGGTCTATTCGTACTCAAGTCTGTTAGCTTTAATGCCTCACCTCACTGATTGTCCAGTGACCCAGCCAGAAAGGTCCCATTTCACAGATGAATCCGAGGTGCAGAGAGATTAGGAGACTTGCAGATGGGGTAGCTGGGACTCACTGCTGAGCACTTGGACATGAGAACAGAACTGAGTCTCAGTTCTGGCTCTGCCTACCATGCACTACAGGGGCTGAAGCATACAGTTGGGCACGCTGGGCACTACATAACTCCAAGGGTTCTCTGGCTCCTTCTCACACTAGACATGGTGTTCGGTTTAGGGCACATTCATGTATGTCCCAGCCACATCTTCACTGCACTGAGGACAAGGTGTCTGTGACTTTATTCTCTTTCTTTCTGTTTATCTAACACGGTTATCAAAATCAAACAGGAAAGCCACTTCCTCAAGGCGCTGGAGGTCGGCCCTGTGTACAGAGCCGCAGATGGAGACTCAGGGGGCCTGGGCTCCGGCAAAGCTGTCCCTCCCCACCTGGGGTAGGACTGGCCCCGGCTGAGCTTTTTCTTATAGAGGGCCATGACAACAAGACCTAAATAATGCACATGTAAGGCTTTGACGGCCCGAAGACAAGCCTGGTGTCTCCCCCTTGACCTTGGTAAACCTGACGGCTTTTCTTCCTCAAAGCAAGTACTGGGAGGAGGTGATACTCAGACCCTAGGGCAGGACATGCCACCCACTTAACCAGGTGCCTTCCACGGACACTTAAATAAACAGCCAGTCTGTTGCCACGGACCCCAGGGTGCCCCCCCGTACCTGGTCAGCCCCCCGACCAGCCCCTGTCAGAAATCCTCAGGTCTCATCAGCTCTCCTCGCCCAGGGCACTGGCCTCCCTCCCACTGGCTGGGCCCATCTGTATTCTGCACACCTATTACCCATAAACCTTCAGTGGCTCTTCGCCCCCTGAGGATGGGTCACCCTCACAGCATTTCCCGCCATCCTTCTCTGCACAGGTGCTCTTTGTACCCACCTCTAAATGGCTGTCTATATGCCACCTCCTCCAGGAAGCCCTTTCCCCTTCTGGAGGTGGTGTCTCCCTCAGTGAGGTTCTGCACATAGTCATCTGTCCCTCACGAGACAGGAGTGGGGATTTCATAGGGACCTGCTAACAGGGATGAAGCCAGGCAGGAAGGGGAGGCCAGGTGGCATCAGAAGTCTGTGCCTGGTTTGTCTTGAAAGCAGTGGGAGCCATGGCTGGGCTTTGAGCAGGGAGATCTAAGTCTTACGACACTCCCCTTGGTCTGCTGTGTGGAGGTGCAGGGCCCGGGAAGAAGTCTGAGCAGGCAGACCCCAGGGGTCATTGTGGGACCCTGGCCACCCCTCCAGGCTGATATCAGGAGCACAGAAGGTTGGGGTGCTCCCTGGGCCCCACCCCGGTCAGAGAATCTAGCTGCTCAGCACTGCGGTCTCCGCTCCCCTCTCTGATGGGGCTCCTGTCTCTGCCGTCCAGCATGTGGGCAGGTGGAGAAGGATGGGAAGCATCACACTGCCTGGTCCCCGTGGCTGAAATTCAAGACAAGTGCAGGAAGCCACGAAGGGGATTATAACACAAACACTGTGCAAAGCTCTTAAATAAATAAAACAGGGAGAGACGCTGTCGGAACCTGCATTGGGCTTGCACAATCCAGGCAGATTATCGAACACCAGTTGTGAACTGCCCTCGGGCTCTAAGTTTTGAATTAATTGTGTGTGCGGAGACCTATGTGTCTGCAGTTGGGGGCAGGGAGGTTTTGTGGGTCACGGGGCTCTGCTTAGAGGAACAAGGAAGCCTCCTCTCCCTACAAACCCGTGGAGCACATTCGTCTCCATGTTTACCCAGCCAGTTGCCAGGCCGCCTGTGGAAATGGGGCTCCACAGAGCTCCTGGAAGGGTAGTGAGCCCTCTTCCCTAGGGGGTAGGCAAGGAGGGCTGGAGGGTCAGAGGGTCATAGGGGATTCACCTGTCGCACAATGATCCATTCACTCCACAATCCCTACTGTGTGCCAGGTGCTGGAGCAGGCCTGGTAAAGAATCAAGGCCAGACCCCCACCCTGTGAGGGTCAGAGCTGGTGAGACAGAGATACGACAGAGATGCCTGCCCCCACTGGTGAAGAGAGGGTCTGCAGGGACCTGGGGTGGGCTCATGGGGCTGAGGATGTGGTTGCCTGGGCATAGTGGTCAGGGAAGGTAGCTAGTGGGTAGTAGGACATCTAGGCCCAGAGAGATGAGGATGTGGTTCCATGAAGGTGAGGGAACAGGCATCTGAGGCTGCATGCACAGCACGTGCAAGGGCCCTGTGGCAGGGAGCAGCTGGGTGGGCGGGAGCACGGAGGGTGAGGTGGCCCTACGGGGTGGGAGGGGCCAGACAGCACAGGGCCTCATGGGTCATTCAGCACTGGGGAGCTGCTGAGGGTGGTCCTTCTGGGGAATGGCAGAACGGATTGATCTAGGTTATTGGGGCCACTGCGTGGAAGGATGAGGGAGGTGGGGCAAGAACGGCTCGGCGTCAGGTTCCAGAGGGAGCTGAGGGCTCGCCTGTGGGTGGAAGTAAGGAGCCAGGGAAAGGAGACATGACAAATACGTCTGGCCTAAACTTGCCGGCTGAGGACCACGGCCAGCAGAGACACAGGATTCCTGCCCAGAGACAAGCCAGGCACTGGGGACTGGACCCCCATCATCAGCGCCTGGACACCCAAAGGTAGGCCAAGGTGAAGGATGGTGAGCCGGTGGGAGTTCTGTGCGGGAAACCCCTGGGATGGGCAGCCCCTTGCTGGACACTACCTGTGATATGACCCACCGACCTCCGGCCAGACCCTCGGGAGGGCAGGGGCAGAGTGGACGATGCTGCCAGTGATACTTGATGGAGGTTGAACCCCATGGAGCCAGCGACCCCGGCCTAACCAGGACTCTGGAGCTTGGGGATCCTGCTGCCCCCATCTGCAGAAGAAAGCCTGAGCCCCGTGATAGTGCAGCTTTCAGAGCCAGCCAGAGCAGGGTCCTGGCCTAGCTGGGTCGCTTCCTGGCCCGGTGACCTCACACCGATCACCTGACTGCTCTTTTCCTCCCTGAGTGCATCTGTGCTGTGCAAAGGGCCAGACTGGCAAAGGTAGGGCACAAGCCAGAGACCCCGGTGCAGCAACCATTCCCTACGGACTGGGTTTAGTGCAGGGAACTGGCAGAAACCTGGTATCTGTGGTCCTCGAGCATGGGTGATGCTGACAGCACAGGCCCCAGGAGTGAGGGTGGGCCCACAGAGACCAGAACATGCCCCACCAGCCTCTCGCAGGCCCCAGGTCCCTCCCGGGGCCCTTGCCCCTGGGGCTCTGGCCAGGTCAGGGCTGCAGCCTCCTATGCCTGTGAGGCTGGTCCTTCTGCCTCTGCTTTGCTCCGGTCCCTCCTGTCCGCCCCATCCTCTGCCGGGAGAGCTCCAGCTCACCTTCCGCAGCTCAGCACAGAAGCCAACCTGGCTGGGTAGACCAGACACGGTGGGGGTCACAGATAAGTCATCTGCCGAGGGTGCTAATGTACCCACAGGGCTCATGGTCCCTGCCACGGTTCTCCCCGGCACCTGTCACTGCAGGAGAGGAAACCGGGGTGCACAGCGTGTCTAAGGCCCCACATGAGAGCCCCAGCCCGTGACCTTGTGCTGTCAGCCCTCTCCTGCTTGCCGACTGACCTCTGCACTTGTCTGGGGTCAGGCTCCTCCCGGCTTCTTACCGCCCCCACGTCGAGGTTGTCCCAGGCACGGACGGGGCCCTGTGTCGCCAGCTGGACACACAGACAAGGTGCTTTACAAATGGGGCCTCTATCTTTAAGAAATGTGGGTTCTGAAATGCTTGGGACCTTCCCTTCCCCAGCCCTGGAGCCTTATTCTAGTAGTGTCCCTCACATGAAGGAGTCAGGGTTGGGGGCCCCATGGACACAAGCAAGCTGTCTCTCGGAGCCATTTGCCTGAAGTGGGGCAGCCAGTGCCAAGCCCCTGGGCAGATGGGCCACAGCGGGCGCTCATTCAATGCCAACGCCTGTCTCAGACACTCTGCAGGGCACCCCGCCTCCACCCCTTGCTCTCCAGGGCACAGTCTAAACACAGATCTGACCCTATCACCCTCAACTTCCTCAAAGCCCTTCACTGGCTCCCCCAAATAATCACACTTAATCCTACACAGTCTTCCCATACCGGGCTCCCCAGAACCCCAGGGTCCCCGGAGGAGGGCATACACGTTCTGCCAGCAAAACCCTGGGTTTTATGATTCTCTGTGTGTGTCTGTGTGTTTTCCTCACTGCAGGTTCTCTCAGAACTTCTGACAGACTCAAAGCTAGTGTGAATCAGCACCGCATGGATGGTGTTGATGCTCCCAAACTTTTCGGGCTGTGAGACACTCATTTTCAGAATACCAGACCCAACCCGGGGAATTCTGGCCTACTGGATGGAGTCTAAGCCAATGACAGGACACTCGTGGCCGCCCGTCCCCCCATCCCCGCCAGCTTGCCCAGCCGCGGCTGTTGCCCCCCAACCCCCACCCCCACTCCACGCCAGCTGTTCCCGGCTCCATGCTCTCCACATGGGGCCTCACGCTCTCCCCCCTTCCTAGAGAACCGTTCCCTACCACTACCTGGAGGACCTGTCCCCCCTCATCCGTGGGATTCAGTTCAGATGCTCCTCACCCCCGAAGTCTTCTCAGCACCCCAGGCAGCTAGGCTCCCCACGGTGCTCCCAGGGCCCGGCAGAGCCAGGCCTCATAGTCAGCTTCTCCCCCCAGCGGCTGTAAACTGAGGGCACACACAGGGCTCTACTCATCTTCATGAACTTGGGGCTCAGCACCCAGCACATGGTGACCGTGAGTGGGTCCCTATTGAACTGACTTCCTAAGAGGTGCCCTCAACTAATAAAGGGGCAGCAGTGTTTTCTAGCATTTTCTTCCAGGCTCAGGGTCCAGCGGTGCAGCAAGAAGCAGTCCTGGGTGAGCTGTGGGTGGGGGGAGGCTGTCCCAGGGTCTGAAGGGAAAAAGGAAGTCCCCCCTCAGCAGCCTGTCCCAGGAGGCACGAAGCCACGCAGAGACCCCACAGCCTTGCTCACCATTCCCAGGCAGCCCCCTGGAGACTTGAACTCTAAGTGCCGCTAAAAAGAAAGGAAACACTGGATGCTGCTCAAGAGAACATCCGCTCTGGGTTAGATTCAAGCCCAGGAAAGATTTTTTCCCAGCCAGCACCCGGACAGAGCAGGAATATGGGACCAGCCAAAACCAGACTCAAGATAGGTACGTTTTGACCAGGCCAGAGAGACACAGGGAAGGAAGGAGCTAGACCAGACCCCTTGGGTGATCAGGAGGGCACCGGGTTTCACCCTTCAGGACTTCTGTGACTTTGGGCCTCAGTTTCCCCACTCGCAAGGCCAGGGATCTGGTTAGATAATTTCTGCCCATCTTGCACAGCCAGCGCGGACCTCGAGGCTCCTCCCCAGCTCTGTGCCTCAGTTTCCTCGGGGGGCACGTTTAGTCCCACCCGCCCCCCCGCCCGTTTCCCCCGCAGAGCGCTTACCCGATGGGCAGGCGCCCTTCTGCAGCTGGCGCACGGGGGTCCCCGAGAGCTCCAGCGCGCGCCGGCTGGCCGCCTGCAGCGCGCATACGTTGGCGTAGGTGTGCCCGTCGGTGCCACACACAGCGTGTGCCCAGCGGCAGCGGCACACGCCCCGCGTGCACTCCAGGCTCTCCCCGCAGGGCGAGTCGAGAGGGCGGCCACACGGCTCGCCCTCGCTGGCCGCACACACCAGGCAGCAGTTGCACAGATCGGGGACGTAGCCGCCGGGGCAGCGGGGACTCGGGCACCGCGACACGTCGCAGCGCGCAGGACACGGAGCCGCTGGGGGCTCCCGGGCCAGCGCCAGCGCAGCCAGCGCGGTCAGGAGCAGCGCGCGCGCCGGCATAGCGGCGGCACCGGGGGCGGGCTGCAGCACTGGGGACCGGTTGGGGCCGGGCGGCAGCCGCTTGCGGAGGGGACAGGGCCGGGCGCGCGGCCACATGCGCGGGCGGCTCAGGCGGGCGGGCCGCGGGGCCACAGGGACATGCCGGGCGCGCGGACCTCTGAGGCGCCCGCTCCTTCTCGGCAGCTCTCGGGGCCCCAGCGCATTTAAAGGCGCGCGCGGCCCGCCCTCGCCGAGAGGGGCGGCTTGGCCCCTCCGCCAGCCCCGCCCCGGGCCTTCCCGGCCTGGACCCACCCGCCCAGAGGCAGTGGCGGGACTGGCCTGCCTGGTCTGGGAAAGGCGGGATATAGGTCAGCTGGCGGGCCCTAGGGGCGCGGTCGCGGGGCTGAGGGGACCCCAAGGCACAGGCCTCGGCCCCTCCCAGAGTCCTTATGCCAGCCCTGTCCGTGTCCAGGGTTCCAAGGACTGGAGCTACTCCACTCCCCAGGGACCTGGGCAAGTCAGTTCTCCCTGCTCCTCCTCCCCAGTGCGCTCTCCTCCCCCAGCTCCGGCGCTGGAGGGCAGATGTCACCCCTCCTGGCTTCCCACCTCCACTGGGGACAAAGTTTCCAGAAGGAACGACCTTGTGCCTGACTTCTGTCCTCACTCTTTACAGCTTGGAGGATGTGGCCATCTGTCTGCCATGTCTCACAGTTCTGTCTGCCTGGGGCTTCTAGTTCCAGCTCTCTCTGCTCTCTGACCCTGGGAGTAGGTTGCAGCTCTGTGCCTCGGTTTCCCCTGCACAGAAGGGCAATGAAGAGGGCTTAGCTCCTTCCCAGGATTGCTGGGAGGACCCCAGGGAAGGGGTGGGCGATGCAGGCAGCAACGGGGCTGGGGACTGGCAGAGGGCACCCCAGGAGCTGGCCACCACCTGGTTAGAGGCTCCGAAAGCAGAGGCAAATCAGAGTGGCGACTCATTGCACAAGAGAAAACGTATATGTGCAGACCCTGGACCTGGGGGTCCTCACCCTGTAATGCCTGGGAAGACTGGCTCGCAGCATGCTTTTTATTTTTTAAATGCTTAAAACAAACTGCACAGCGTTAGAAGGGATACAGTACTACCAGAACACGGGAATTAAGTACACAGAACGACAAATCAGTCCGTGATATATACACGGGCTTCTCGGTGAGTGTGTTCAGTGACAACATCTGGCCAGTGACGGGTCACCAGCCAAGATTTCCAGGCAGTGCTGAGCAGAAGGGATTCTTGGGGGGAGGGGGTGCTGCAGCAGCCAGCATGGCCTGGACATAAGCATTCTCTCGGTGACAGTCCCGGGTGGCTCTGTGGCTCGAGCCTATTTTGCCAGTGAAGGAAATGAGATTCAGGGGGAGGCGTTGGTGAAAATAAGGACATGTGTTCTCATCCAGGTTATGGACACCCAGGTTAGGAACCTCCTCCCAAAGGAGGGACAGGCAGCAGGGGGACAGGGATGGGGCTGGGGGTGGGTCCCATCCCTAAGGACTGGGCACCGCGGACAGGTCAGGAGGGATGAGGCCCTGCCAGACAGGTGTGTTGGAGGGAGTGGCTCCGACTGTGAAGATCGTGGGGGCAAGAGCTGGGGGACCCAGGGCATGAGCACCCATGGGGTCTGGAAGAGGCAGTGGCCTTAACCATGGAGGTGAAGGACAACAGGGCAGCGGGTGCGAAGGGAGGTGGGGCTTCTCCTAGTATAAGAGCAATACGACACATATATTCTGCTTCAAAAAACCTGGAAATGCATTTTGCCTTAAAGACGTGGAGCACCTCGGGCCCTTCCCTGGAATAAGCTAGAATGCCAGGGGTTGGGCACCCCAGGCTGGACTGGGCCCAGCTGCCCCCACCCCTGGCCAGGGCTCCTGGTTTGCATCTCCTGCAGGGTGGGCTCAGGTCTCAGAGGTAGAAGGAGAGGCCCACACAAGGGGGGCATCATGACCCAGAGTGCGCCCTTTGGGGAGTTGGGGGACATATCACACTGTAGACGTCCACCCCTCAGGGCAGGGCTCTTGGGTGCCTGGATACCACGGTTCCCAGAAGAGCAGAGACCTTCAGGTGGGGCCAAGAACTCATTTCTCTTCTCTCTTTTGTGTATAGAGGGAGAAACTGAGTCTCCAGAGGGGCTCCAGGGCTGGCTACTGCTGCAGACTGGAGTTGTACGACCCCCTGTGGCTTACAAGTGACAGCCACTGGCGCTTCTGGGCCCTGGAGGACCGTGCCTGCCTCCATTGATTCAATATTCACACACTTAGGAGACTGGTATTAAGGTCCTTTGGGAAGGCTGCAGAAGGTAAAGGTCACAGCAGGCTGGGACTCAGCTCTGGGCCTTTCTGCCAGTCGGGTCCAGGCTCTTCCCTCAAGACCACACTGCCCCCAATGGCCACCTATGTCCTTTACAACCACCTGGCCCATGGGCTATTACTTGTCCAGATGGGGAAACTGAAGGCCTGAGCTGAAGGACACATACAAACTTCCCTCCCGCACTTGGAAGCAGGATGTGGTCCCCGGGGTTGTCTTTATTCTCCCCTGATGTGGCTGGGCTCCCGGAGGCCACAGTGAGCAGGCGCTGGCGGCGGGCCCAGAGTGCTCTGCAGGCTTACAGCGGGAAGTCCATTTCCAGATGTCAGGGGCAGCTGCCAGGGAGACGGTGCGAGCAGCGCCCCCTGCTGCTCCCGCTGCTTCCCGCCTCCTGCTCCACAGACAGGACTGTGGAGTGTCTGCGCTGTCTTGGGAACCCCCTCCCCAGAATTTGAGTCTCTCCCGGAGCCCTGTTCTCCTATGGGTGCATGTTTCTTGAAGGGGGACGCTCCGAGGGTTGGCGGAGGCTCTGCTGCCATCAGGACATACGTGGGACGGGAGGCTCCTTTCCTTAGTCCAGGTTTCTGGACTGTCGGGCCCGGGCACCCAGCCAGGCCCTCTGCTTCGCTCCGGCCGGCCCCTCCAACATCTCCTGCAAGGGCTGGGAGGCCATTTTTTCTGCGTAAATTTATCATCTGTTCATGTCTATTTACTCCTCCTTACCCATGCTTAAGGCTCTTTACAAACAGGGACAAATAAAAAGGAGAAGAGAGATACAAAGCAAAGCAAACAAAAACAAAAACAAAGGGTGGAAAAATAATGGAGAGCCAGAAGTGAGATTGTACAATTGATACAAATTCTTACCATGAAATGATATTTTTTGGTGCGGGCGCATAAACGTGGCTCTGAGCTTCCTAGTAGCCAGGGCAAAGAGGGAAATATGGTGTCCATGTGATTGAAAACAAGCCCATTGCTTCAAAGCAGCCCATCATTTCTCACCATTGGGAAGAGAGAAGGGTTTCCAGGGAGCCTCAGAAAGAAGATGTGCAGCCAGTGTCCTGACAGCAAGTCCTTTGTGGCTCCCCATAAAATACTCCTTGGAGTGGACCCAGGGTAAGATGGCCTGGGGCTTCCACAAGAAGCTCTGCTAGTCAGCAGGTGTGCGTTCGCTCTTCTGTCAGGTACGGGGCAGGGGAGCAACTGCTTCGGCACTAGTGCCTGAGCTTGGCAGAAAGTCCTGGAGCCTAATTCGGGAGCAGGGGCCGAGATACTGAAGTAGGTGGAGAGCTGCCTGACCCGCTCACTCGTGAGCGAGCCTGCCACACACCAGGCCTCCCCGGAGAGCATGACCACAGGCAGAGAGCTCAATGAACCTTTGAATCCAGTGACTGGGCTGGGGTCAGCCCATGTGACATGGGACACACAACACAGCAGGGCCAGAGGGTTATAGAAGGGGGGGGATAGGATCTGTGGGGACTGGAGGCCCTCAGAACCATGTAACGAGGACCCCAGACCCTGCCATGAGCGCCTCTAACAAAACATAGCCCAGGAACAGAGGCATGTCAGCTTCTCGAGGGAGGGGGCCCGGCATCATGGCAGGCCAGGACAGCAAGAGCCAGCAGAGCGCATTCTGGTGCTGCACCCTGCCTTATCCGTGCATTCGGCACCAGCACCTGCTGGGGGACACCCCAATATTCTGAAGCAAAGGGGATACTTTCCGTGGAGCTCCAGGTCCTGCGCCTATGCGTGGGGCTCTGGCTGTGAATGGTGTCCTTGCTCTGGGTTATACTCTGACTGCCATCTAGGTCATGCCTGACCCGGCTCCAGATGGCAGCCCCTTGCCAAGAGGGGACAGTCTCATCTCCCCAGGGCTGGTGCACACTGGGTGTCAGACAATGTCATCTACAGGGATCTGAATGGAATTGATTGCATCCAGGCCGGATCTGGGCTGGGCCGGGGTCGGCCTCCCCTGGGGTACCCCCACCCCACATCTTCACCTCTGCGGGGAGCCGAACGGTGACGCTGGGCCCTGGGCCTCAGGTCAAGCTGTTCAGACTCTGGGCAGGCTCTACCTTGTCACCTGACCCTTTTTCAGGCCCAGGCTTCCCATCGGATGAGGTCAGAACTGATGTCACCCGGGGACCTCAAAGACCATCCCTGGCCACGCCTAGGCCTGCGATAAGGCTCATCGGCCCGCATCAGTGGGTGACTCAGAGGATGGGGTGCGAGGGGGCAGTGACGTGGGCCACATCTCTCTTCAGCCCCTTCCCCTGGGCATTCATCGCCCTTGGAGGCTGTGAGTCCCTCCAAGGGGGAGACTTCTCTCCTCACCCCTGCCCGCTTCCTTCTTCCTCCTGTGACATGTGGGACCTCCTGGCCTCCATGGGAAGAAAGGGGATGGGCAGTGGCGGCCAGCACTCAATACTGCCCTCGGGGACCCTGTGACATCAGTGCCATTAGGATCCCATTTGGCAGGTGCAGCAGCCAAGTCACAGGGAGGTGGAGTAACATGTTCAAGGCCACACAGCCTGACTGAGGCAGAGGCAAGATCTGGCAGGCTGTCTGGCTAGAGAACACAGGCCCTGGAAAGCGTGCTAGGCCATGAGAACAGCTACACCAGGGACGCCTGGGCAATGTGGGGACAGAGGGGAGCCTGGGGCCTAGCAGGGGGCCACTCCAGGGACCACGGGAATGCAGGGCCTTCCCCTGTGGGGGCGTCCGAGAGCTGCTCTGACAGCTAGAAAAGGGTTTGCGGGACAGAGCAGAAGACAGAGAGCCCAAGGAGATGGTGCAGGGGTGCAGAGGGGCCTCTTCAGGCAAAGGAGGGGAACTTTTCTCCAACGGACGGGGTCAGCTGTGCTAAGACAGCTTGTGCTGACACACGAAGGCTGGGGCTAAGTGGAAGGGGTGCACAGAAGGTGGGGGACCCTGAGGGACGGCTGCTGGCATTCAGGAGCAAGACAGTGCCTCAGCTCCAGGTGCTTTGGCACAAGTGACAGAAAGCCCAGCTTAAAATGTCTTCAGCAGCAGGGGGTTTCCCTCTCTGACTGGCACAGAGTCCTGGCATCAGGTGTGGCCTGATCCAGGGACCCCGATGTCCTCTGGCCCCACAAACCATATGGACTGTGCTCCCATAGTGCTGGTTGTGGGATGGCCGCCAGCAGTACCAGGTGGCCCCCCTAGAGCGGATTCCTCCAGCAACCCAGCAAAGTCTAAGCGCATCTTACAGGCCCTGGTGGTTCTCACATCCATCCCAGACCCAGTCACGGAGGCCACGGAGTCAGGAGCTGCGTCCGGGCCAGCTCTGATCCCCTGCTGGGCTCCGCATTTTCCAGCAGGATGATATGACGGAAAGGCATGTCTGAGAGACTGAGCTAAAAGAAGACTCATGGGGACTGGCACCAGCAGACCTGGGCTCCCCTTCACAGGCTTCCCGATGGGCCAGCCAGCCTCCACTCATACACCTCTGATGATGGGGCGCTCACCACCCATCAGCGCAATCCCTTCAGTTGCTAGAATGTTCTTCCTTTGAGTTAAATTCTGCCTCTGTGACTCTCCCCTGTGGACTCTGGTAGACCCCAGAAGGCTATAGAGAATACAGCAGTCCCCTCATCTACAAAAGAAGGCTGTGCACATCTGAGGCTGGCCCCCAGTTGTTTCTTCTCTAGGCATTTGCTGTGTGACCTGGAGCCCCAGTTTCCTATCTACTGGAGGGTGAGAAAGAGACTTCCTCCTGGGGCTCCCAAGGGCCCCAGGAGGCAGGATGCTAGGATGTCCCCCAAGATTCCTGACCCCCTGGTATGCACACTCCACATAATCCCTTCCTGAGTGTGGGTGGGCCTGGCCTAATCAAGTGAGCCCTTAACAGAGACTAGTCCCTTCCTGAAGTCAGATGCTTGAAGTGTAGAGAGCATGGAAGTGTGAAGGGCCCATGAAGTGGGGCCATGGGGCAAGAACCTGGGGCGATGTCTTGGAGTTGAGGGGCCCCCGCCTGACAGCCAGCAAGGAAATGGGAACCTTACTCCTACAGCCATAAGAAGAGAATTCTTTTGACACCACAAGTGAATTCAGTGACACCCCTGTCACTGAACCTCCAGTCTGGGGTGCCGCCAGCCAACCCCCTGAGACTGTGCGTGAGGACCAGCCAAGTGTGCCACCCCTTGATCTGTGGAGACAGTGAAACACTAAATGGGTGTTGTTTTAAGCCACTGGGTTTGTGACCATTTGTGACATGGCACAGAAGACCAACATGGGGTGAGGGCTGAGTGAGCATATGGTAACCCTAAAGGCACAGGGGGAGTGAGTTGGGGGAGGTATGGGGGGCAATGGCCCAGCAAGGGTAGGGGCAAGGCCTGGAGAAGGGGGGGGCCCAAATGCCATCAGGATGGGTCGAGCCACTCATCCAGATCTGCCCTCTCTTGGGGCATGTCCTTAAATTCTGGGAACAACATCATAAGGGGTGCTGGTTATACCCATTTAGTGGATGCAGGAAACTGAGCTAGGAGAGTTTGAGCAGCTTTCCCAAGGCCCCTAAGCCCCTGGGTGATGGAATCAGGACTACAAAGCAGTTGAGTCTGACCCCAAAGTCCATGCTCTCTTCTCAGCGCTATACCCCTGCTCATACCCATTCTACAGAAGGGGAATCGAGGCTCAGGAAGGAGAGATGGGTTGCTAAGACAACCAGGTTTGTGGACAGGTCACCTTGACCGAGCCTCTGCCACAAAGCAGCACAAACCATTACCAGGTCCTCTGAAGAGGCTGCTATTACTGACATGCTCGTTTCACACATTTAGAAAACAGGGCACAGAGAGGTGCAGTGACTCGCCCAGGGTCACACAGCAAGTGAGCCACAGAATCAGGATTAGAACTCAGGCAGCGGGACTTGTGCCTCCTATGCAAAAGCTGGTTTGGGACTTAGCTGGCTGGGAGGCTCGGTCTGGAGAGCTGAGACAAGATGGGTAGGAAGGGGTCTGGCTGATTGAAATGATGAGATCAGGACTGCCGGGACAGCAGGGCTTGGTTTCTGTTAAGACAACAACCTTCAGCTTTGACTGTCTGCAGCCCAGGATCTTCTTGGAAATTGCTGCACCCCACCCCATCTCCGATGGGGGGAGTTGGACGTGACTTCTCTCTTGGGAGGGGACATCCTGTCTGCTCAGTCTCAGGATGGCCAGCCCCACCCACTCAGCTGGCCGCACCACAGCTCAGAGAAGCAGCCAGTCCTTCAGTCCCTGAGGCCCTGTCCCATCTTCACAGGACCTGGGGGCCGGTTGATGTCCCCAAATGGTTGCTCTGGCCATCCAGGCTGTTAAGCATGGCCCAGCTTGTCAGGAACAATGGGCAGGGGTCCGGAGCCCCTTTCTTCTTGCCATGGGCCAAGCTGTCCTTTGGGTCCCCTAAGCGGTGTCCTCAGGGTCCCAGGTGCCTGTTGTGCCTCAGATCTGAGGGTGATGAGGGCACTAATGGCTATCTGGGGCTCCCCTCCAAGACTTAATGCTGTGAGGGGACACAGGTGTCCCCAGGCCTGGCCCCCCACAACGGTCCCAGAGCCAGGACATGTCTGGGCACCTGCCATGTCTCCTGTAGTTTGAGTCCTCATGTACCCCCTTGGAGGATTTCTCACCAGCCCCATGTCACAGGGAAGAACAAGGAGGTTCAGAGAGGTGAAGTGACTTGCCCCAGGTCACACAGCGGGCCCTGGTTTGGGGGGTGGTGTGGGCTGGGAATGTGGGAGATGTCCAGTTGGAGGTTTTGGCCACACGGTCATGAGGAGCCAGAGCTAGAAGCCCACCAGGCGTCATCCCAGTGGGCTTGCACAGCTTCCGGGATGGGCGCCCCTCTCACACACCCACAGGGGCAGCCTGCCCGCTCTGTCCCTCCAACCTCCCCTGTCGGCAGCATCCCACACTCCATGTGGCCCCTGCCAGGCTGTGACCCCACAATGACCTGGGCTTCTCAGGCTGCACCCAGAGCAGACCTCCCAGCCAGCGTCTACCCTGCACTGGTGTCTGGCTCTAGACACAGATCCTGCTATCTTCCTGGAACTGCTCATCATTTTCCCAGTCAAGAGGCACCAAGTTTCACGGCCTTCTTGAAGCTCCAGGGAACTGACCCCAGCACCACTGGAGAGTGAACTCTGAGTGACCCAGCCCATCAACAGGTCCCACCCCCTTCCAAGGTGATCGGTTCAGGGGTGGGTCCTCTAACCCATGAGAGCCAATTCCACGTAAGGACCTGTTTGCTGGCATTGTGGGAAGAGATATTTTTTCCTCCAGTCCAGCCTTTTTCTTTCCTTGGCTTTGAGAGTCAGGAAAAGCTGTGACCAGCAGCGTCTGATGATCTTGAAGGGACTGTCTATCTTGGAATGAAGTCATGTGAAAAGTGGAACTGAGAGAAGGAGAGAAAACAAGCAGGTCTGGAACCTGGATCATGCCATGCCTGAAGCTGTACTCTGTTCTCAGTAGATTAAGCCAGCAAACTCTTCTGCCACTGAAATGAGCAGGGTTGGGTTTCCTGTGGTTACCTGCAGCTTACACTATTGTGCAGAGGCTGTCCTCAGCCAGACCCCGACAGTAAACTTCGATGAGGAGTGTTCAGCCCAGGAGTGGGAATTATGCACCTATTATTTAAAGAGTTCCCATAATGTGCCTTGTACGGGTCCTTCATGCCCACACAAAGTCCCCACCTCACAGGTGGGACATGCAGGTAAGAGCAGTGGAGTGGCTCTCCCAAGGCCCATGGCTGGGATTGGAACTCTGGTGTGTCTCTCCCAGGGCCCGTGGTGTTCCATCTCTGCAGGCAGCCCCTACCCAGCGCTGCACGTGCCTGGAGCCTAGAGCCTGGCCTCCCTGGACATCTGGACTCGGGGAGCCTCTGGTTGCAGGTGAGGGGCCTGGGTGTGACTGATGCCTGGTGCTCTGGGGGAGCACACAGTAGAACCATGAGCCAGCTTCGTGACCCCAAGGGCTTAGGCTCTGCCTTGTCTTGCCATGTGACTGTTGGAGCCCTGTTGTTCCTCCTTCACGTGGACACACTTGGCTCCTGCCCTCTGGTGTTCTGCTCCTTTCCAGCCCAGTGGCTGACAGGGGATCAGCTGACCAAGATCCGGGACCCTCCCCCCCACTCACAGTCTGAGCCCCGCCCTCCTTAGGGCAGATGTACCCCATGCTGCCCACCCTCCTGGATGACGGTCTCTGCCCTCCACCCACCTGCTCTCCCTTTGGCTCTCACCCATTCCCCTGCCAACACCCCCTGCCCCGATAAGTCCTAGGCAGCTCATCGAGTGTCCCTGCTCCCAGGACCCTCCCCGCAGGGACTTCCTCCTCCATCCCTGCTCGGTTCTGGATCCACACCCCAGTGCTGGCATCTCCAGAAATGACTGCACTTCCAAAACTCAGCCTCCAACAATTGACCCCCATTCCGTTTTGAAAATGATCACAGCTTCACTGACATACAATTCACGGGTCATACAATCCTCATGACAAAGCATATGATCCCATGATTTTTTGTAAATTCACAGAGATGGGCGACTGTCACCAGAATTGGTTTTAGAATGTTTGTATCTCCCCCAAACAAACCCTGTACCTGTTAGCAGTCATGGTCCTTTTCCCCTTCTCCCAGCCCCGGCAACCAGTAATGTGCTTTCTGTCTCCCTAGGTCTGCCCATTGTGGACATTTCATGCAAACAGAATCCTACGAGAGTGGCCTTCTGTGACTGGTTTCTTTCACTCAGGGTGATGTTTTTGAGGCTCACCCACATGGATGGACCTGTCCGTGCTTTGTTCCTTTCTAGAGCTGAGTCACATCCCGTGGTGTGGACACACCACACTGTTTACCCAGCTGTCCCTTGGTGAACGTTTGGGTGGTTTACAAGTTTCATTTTTCCAACGTTCATTTATTATGAACGTTTCTGTACAAGCTGTACATGGTCATAAGCCCATAGTTCTCTGGAGCACAGACCTAGGAGCGGAATTGGTGGGCCATGTGGTGCCTCTGAGTTCAACCATTGGAGGAACCGCCATGCCGTCTGCCCAGGTGATGACAGAGCCTTGCCTTCCCACCAGCAGCAGATGTATATGGCTCCTGTTTCTCTGCATTCTTGCCCACTCTCATTATTTCCACTCTTTAAAAAATTATTAAATAGTCATCCTAACACATATGCAGGGGCATCTCTTTGTAGCTTCAATTTGCATTTCCTGGTGATGTACGATGGGGAGCACATTTCCACACACTCTTTGGTCACTTGTGCGTCTTCCTTGGAGAAGCATCTTTCCGATCCTCTGCCCATACTAAACTAGGGTTGTCTTTTTAAATTATTGAATTGCAAGTGTTACTGGTATATTCTGGATAAAAGCCCCTTCATCAAATATATGATTTCCCAATATTTTTCTCCCACTCTGTGAGTGGTCTGTTAACTGGTGTCCTTTGAAGCACAAGAGTCTGATTGTGATGAAGTCCAATCTGTTTCTGTGTTTATTGCCTGTGATTTTTGGGTTCATCCCTAGAAGGCCTCACCTAACCCAAGGTCACAAAGACTTACTCCTGCGTTCTCCCCTAAGAGCTTTATGGCTTGAGCTCTTCCCTTTGGGTCTGTGACACCTTCTGGGTCATTCCCATGTGTGGTGTGAGGTAGGGGTCTGGCCGCACTCAGCTGTATGGAGACATCCAGTTGTCCCTGCACTGCCTTCTGAGGACATTGCCCCTTCCCCACTGAACGGTCCTGGAGACCCTCCCTCTTCCCACATGGATTAACCACTCTGTCTCTCCACCAGCATGCTCACATGGCCCCTGCATGTGTCCCAACTCTCTGACCCACCTTCTGGGTGGCAGGCCTCACTGCACTCTGCCTGCCTTTCCACAGGTGGCTCAGATCTTAGCCATCAAGACGTCCTTGCAATTCCGCTCCTTTCTTCCACTTTCTGTGTCTCTCTGTCTGTCTCTGTCATGGTCATCTGGTAAGCCCTACCCCAAGAACCCTGACCTGCCTCCCTTTCTTGCTGTCTCTCTCTGTGACTAGGAACTGAGGACCACCCAGGATGGTCACCTTGTTGAAGCCCCCCAGAGTGCTCATCTCCCCATCTGCCCCAAGCCTCCCCACTCCAGCCACTCGCTCAGTGGATGGCCCTGCCTCTCTCTTGTCACAACTCAGGGACTCACGCCAAAGGTGACCCCATTATTCCTCAAACCTCTCTTGCTGGGCTAGACCTGTCCTTCTAGGCACTCACCTTGCCTGATACCCCACAGAAGTGTAGAGGCAAACACTCTCTGCCCCCAACTTCCCACCAGCTTTGCACCACCCTTGGAGCACCCCACACCCTGCCCCACTGAGCACCTGCACTCCTGTGGCCCCCTTGCCCCGACCGCCGAGCAGGGGTCCCCGACTCCCAGCCAAAGCCTACTCCCACAGCATTTCCTTCTGGTGATGCCACCTTCATCCACGTTTATGGGCTTCTTATTTTGAGACTATTAGACTTGAAGAAAAGTTGTAAGAACAATATGAAGGACATTGCACACCTGGCCCAGATTCCCCCAGTGTTTCCACCTCTCTCCCTCCTGCACATCTTCTGAACTGTTTGAGGGTAAGTTGCAGACACATTGTCCCTTTATCCCTAAATTCCTTAGTAGGCATGTCCCAAGTACACCCCTGTACAGATCCAAACACAAGACCAAAGTCAGACTCAGCTCTGCTTTGGAGGAAGACAAACAAGGTGGGGTGAGGTCAGGCAAGTGCACGGCCTGAGAGCCTGCAGTAAGGTTGGAACCCAGGTAGGAAGGAGCCATGGAGACCAGGACATGTCTGGCCCTTCTGCGGCTGTGGCTGCAGCCAGCACGGAGGAGGCTGGCTCATCATGGGTTCTGCATTCAAGGCTTACAGAGTGCTGCCCTGGAGGGGACGTGGGTCCAGAGCAGGTTCTCTTCCCAGGTTCAGCCAGAGGGCATGGCCCCAGCCGCTAGCCCTCAACATATTTGGAATGCCCCAGCCCCGGGAAGGCGAAACGGGCTAGTCAGGAGGGAGCAGCTGAGGGAGACTCTCTGTGGCTAGAGTCTGGGAGGGAGACGCGCAGGGAAGGGTGGGTGGGCTCAGACCAAGGATGCCAGACCCCAGTGGGGGGCTTGGATTTGATTCTAAGAGTGATGGGGCCACTGTGGGGCTGGTGAGCGAGCTGTGTGTCCATCAGCTTGGCACTAGCTGCGGGCAGGGGACGGCGAGGCCAGAGCCCGGAGGGGACAGCATCCACCGTGGGTGAGATTTTCTGTGGGCCTTAGGGTTTCTGGAACAATGCCCCCTCAGTCTTCATTGCTCCTGCATGGATGTGCTCCCTGGAAGCCCCCCAGGCAAGTCCCAGGAGGCAGCCCATGAAGGATAGTGCCCGTGGCATGTTCCCAGCCAGCATGCGGCAGGGCCCCTATAATTACCCTGCACCGTGGGCCGGAGGGTTCAGCCACCGTCCACCACGGTTCCATGCCCCAGGGAGGCCCAGCCATGTCACCCCCAGCCCAGCCATGGCTTTGTGCAGACGTGGTACTTCCGTCCCTGCCCTGGCTACAACCTGCCTCGGTGACCTCACCCCAGAGCCTGTCCCTTGCCACACTCTTGCTGCACCCGTGTTGTACCCCTGCTGACAGGTCTACGCGAGGCTACCCCCACTGACCCCGTCTCTACCCTGGGCCTCACTGGGCTCCCTGCGTGGACATTTCCGTCTCTTCCTGCCTCCAGGCCTTGATCTTGCGACTGTCTCCTAGGATGCACTCTTTTTTGTAGATGGGTGGGGGCGTTGCCTGTATTTTCCCGGCCACCGCAGCCAGGCCTGAAAACTGGCCCACGGTCAGTGGACCCGAATCCATACTTTGCAGATGCTGACTCAGAGGACACGTCTGGAGGTCTGGGGACAGACACCCTGCCACCTGTCTCCCCTGAGCCTGCGGGACAAAGCCAAGACTGAGCCCGGGACACAGGGTGTGTGTCCTCGCTCTTGGAGGATGGGGTGTCCATCCCTGAGACAAGGATGTGCAGGAGGTGCAGGTGGGTACTCCTGCCTCCCTTGTGACACGCTGTTGCCCCTTCTCTTGTGTCTCTGTGGTGAGGATGTCGGATCTCTCTGCAGCTCACATGTGTGGGACTATGTTGTCACCCTGAGCCACCATTCCTTTCTGAACCAAGGTTCCTGCCCTTCCACTGGCATCTCCCTACGTACCCCTCCCAGCCCTGCGGCCTCTGCTCTGGTCTCTGTTTCTGGAGCTCAGCTGCTTTGGATCCTGCATGAGAACCTGTGTCTGATGCACTTCATCCATGTGGTGCCCCCAAACTCATCCGTGTGACTGCGAATGGCTGGATTTGGCTCTTGCTAATGGCTGAAGAACACTCCCTTGTCGGCACGCACCGTGTGACTGCGAATGGCAGGATTTGGCTCTTGCTAATGGCTGAAGAACACTCCCTTGTCGGCACGCACCGCATCTTCTGGAGTCCCTCATCTCTCGGTGGACGCTTGGGGTGTTTTCTACGTGTCGGCTGCTGTACAGACACAGCCGTGAATGTGGGGGTGCCTGTGACTCCTCTGTACCCCGTTTATGTGCCCTTGGCCTCTACACCCGAAGCGGGATCATAGGGAATCTCTATCTTAAGTTTTCTGAGGAGCCTCCATCCTATTCCTCAGAGTGGCCGCACCAGCTGCGCTCCCACCAAAGTGCTCAAGGGGCACTTTCCTTCACGCCCTTGCCGACACCTGTTTCTTCTTGTCCTTGATACCAACCCTTCTGACAGAGGAGAGGGGAGAGCTCCACGTCATTTGGGTTTGCATTCCTGATGAATAATGATGTGAGCAACCCTTCTCATGCCCATTGGTCATGCGCATGTCTTCTTCAGAAGCTGTAGGAGTTCCTTTTCTATGTTGGATATAAACATCTTATCAGATAAGTGCTTGGGAAATATCTTCTCCCACTCTGTAGGCTACCTTTCATTTTGGGGATGGCTTTTACATTTTCCTCTTTGTGTCATCTTGTCAGGTGGAAGCACAGGGGCGGCTGGGATGTGTGCAGATGCTCAGCAGCCAAATGCACACCGTGTGCTGGTCAGTAAATGATTCTCTGACCTGCTCTGTGAGGCTGGGCTAGTATTCCACAGGTGGAGGCTCTGCACACTGGGGTTCTGCACATAGGGCTCTGCACTCACCTTCTCTGACCTGCTCTGAGAGGCTGGGCCAGGGCTCCGCAGGCGGGGCTCTGCACACTGGAGGCAGGTGGGTCTGGGGTTGGGGATATGTTGGAGCAGGGCATGTCACAAGGAATCCTGGATGCAGAGATGGTGTTTGAATCTGTGGGGCTGCTGGAATCTGCCCAGGAAGGCAGTGTAGACTGAGAGGATGGGAAGTCCATGGATCACAGAGGGGCCTCCACTACCAGAGATTGGGCAGGCATCTCAGCTGCTGTACAAAGCACTCAGGCCAGGCTTCAACATTAGACATTTCTCCTCCCACATTCTGGAGACTGCCAGTCTGGGATCTGGGTGCGGACGAGTTGGATTTGCTGAGACCTCCCTTCTTAGTGTGTAGATGACAGTATTCTCCCTGTGTCCTCACGTGGCTATCCCTCTGTGCATGTCCATGTCCTGATCCTGCCCTTTTATAAGGATCCCAGCCATCATGGATCAAGGTCCACCCTGCTGATCTCATTTTACCTTGATCCCCTTTTGAAAGGCCCCCTTTCCACACACAGTCACATCTGAGGTCCTGGGGGTGCTGGGGGTAGGACATCACATCTGGATTTGGGGTGGACACAACCCAGCTCATCATGGCAGGTAAAGACTAGGGGCACAGGGGATAGAGGGGGACAGCAGGAGATGGGGAGACAGGAGGGTATGGGCCAGAGGTCCAGTGATAGGAACATGTCCCACAGGGGCAGCAGGGCTGGGCCGCTCAGAGGACACCTGTCCACCAACCACACAGCCTGGCTGGGGGTCTGGGAGCTGGGAGGGAGGTCAAGGAGGCAGAGAGAAGAGACAGTGCTTTCCTGCAGTTTTGCTCTAAAGAGAAGCAGTAAGAAAACTAAGAAGAGAGTAAACCAACAGCACATCTCAAGAAGGGAGGGGGCAGGTGGAGGGAGGTATGTGGGAGCCACTGAGGATTTGCGGGGACCAGACCCTGGTCTACAGGACATGGAGCTCGGGAGATGCATGGAAGCCCTTGCCAGATGCTGCAGGAAGAGAGAAGGATTTGGAAACAATGCACCTGTATGATTCCAACACACACACACACACACACACACACACACACACACACACACAGTTTCTGAAAGTTAATGTTTAAAGTTGCCACTTCTTTGTAAATGATTTGTGGCTTTAATGTTCTTGTTTTTTTTTGTTTTTTTTTTTTTTTGAGCAGTTTCCTGTACAACAAGTGTTTATTAACTGCTTCTGCGGTCAGCATATACATCCTAAATTTCCTTTTCAAAAGTCCTGGTTACATCCCCAGGCAAAGAATGGAGTGGGACCGTGACCTCACATCATATCCAAACATTCACACAAATGGATCAAAGACCGAAACATAAGAGGAAGAGTCTAAAACTGTTGGGAGAAAACATTAGGGAAAAGCTTCCTGATGTTGGATTTGGTGATGATTTCTCAGCCTTGACACCAAAGGCACAGGTCTGCATCAATATGAAAAATCCTGTGTGACAAGGACACAGCGAAGCATGTGGAGAGGCACCCATAGCTGGGGAGACAGTGCCTGCCAGTCATAGGTCCGATATGGGGCGAACGTCCAGAATAGATGGAAAACTTTGCAGCTCAGCAACAACACACAGTTTACAAATGGGCAGAGGACCCGAGTCAACATTTCTCTGAAGAAGACAGACAGACAGCCAACAGACACAGGAAGAGATGCTCCACATCCCTCGTCCTCAAGGAAACACAAATCAGAAGAACAACGAGATCCCCCCTGACGCCCTTTAAGATGGCTGGGATTTATGATAAATAAGTAACTAGACAGAAAGCAAGCCTTAGCGAGAACGTGGGGGGATCTAGGAGCGAGTGCGCTGTAGGTGCAAGTCAGACATGGGGCCGTGTCGCTGCAGGAACCAGTGCGGCAGGTCCTCAAAGACATAGGCAGGATTGCTGTATGTTCCAGTCATTCCACTTTCGGGGTAAATGCCACATAGAACTGAAAACAGGGCTTCAGACCAACAGGTACACCCTCGTGTTTGCAGCAGCCATGTAAGAAGAGCCATGTGCAGTGGTTCAAGGTGGGCACCGTGCAAGGAGAGCCATGTGCAATGGTTCAGGGTGGGCACCATGCGAGGAGAACCATGTGATCTCTTGAACCAAACCACAGGAGGCTTCAGGGAAGGTCCCTGCCCACTCACCTATGGCCCGTTGCGTTCTCTGGGGTGTGCCTCTGTGCTGGGCGCCTTTTGGGGTGAGGCAGGGATAGCTGGACAGACAGGGACAGATTCTCCTTCAAAGACAGGCACTCACTACCAGCCCTGCAGTTCCCAGGAGCTTATCCTGAGGAAAGAGTCAAGTTTCCGCACAAACATTCAGCCCTGGACCCTTCCCACGGTTCTTTCAGGATGTGGAGGGATCCGGACGCCTTGCGTACTACTCGGCAAACCGTCCGAGGAAGTGGCACCCCTCGGGGCACAAAGCCCAAAGCCTCCTCCACAGTCTCCATGAAAGGTATCCCCACGCCTCCTAGGGTGGAGAGGTCACCACCCAGAAGGGCCCTCGGGTGCCATTGTTGTAGAAATTAGAAAGAATAGATGCTTGTCCATCCCTTCTATCAAGGTCTGGAAGGAAGTTCTCCAAACAGCGAACCTTGCTGGTGGGACTCTGGGTGACTCTTTTATACTGATTGCCATTTTCTGCATAGACACACAGGAAGGGTAGAGCCGTTCATAGTTATGTTAGAGCAATGTGCATGTGCATGCACTGGTGTGTGCATGTGCAACACAGTCATGAGTGTGTGCATACAGGCGTGCACGTGTGTGTGTGCGTTGTGTGAGTGCAAGTGGTGCGTGTGTATCACTTTGTCTTGGTGTGTATTGTGTGTGCTTGTGTGAGTGTTGCTCTGTGTGGGTGTGTTAGTGTCTACACTGCAGGCACCGTCCTGTCCAGCAGACAGTCCTGGTCCCCAGGGCCTTTCCCAGGGCCAGGATGAGACTTCTTCCCAGACTTGTGGTCCTGGGATTCTTTCCGGATGGCGGAGGGGGGCTTGCCGCCTCCAGCTGGGTGCAGGCGGGGCCCAGGACGCTCAGAGCTCGGCACTGACCTCCGGCTCCTGGACGGCGGAAGGCGGAAGCCCAGGGCCACCAATAGCCTCGGGGAAGGACATTTACTTTCCCATCTGCTGCTGCTGACAGGAGGGACAGAGCTTGGCAAGGCCTGAGATGCATCTGCCTTTGCCATACAGATGGGAAAACTGAGGCCCAGGGAGAGCGTGAAACAGGCCCGAATCACAGCAAATGGGCATCCCCGTGGGGCACGGACTCCCAGACTCAGAGGGTGGCCAGCAGCCCACCCTGCCTCTGGGGTGCCTCCTCCTGGCCCCTTTACTGGCCATGTGGAGCCAAGCAGATGTGAGCCCTGCCCTCAAGGAGACATAGTCCAGGAGCATTGAGTGAGCACTACTGCATAGAGCCAGGACTGACAAAGGGACTTGATTTCCAGTCTACGTTCAGCCAAGTGCTTCCAAGTGTTGGAAAGTGCGCTGGTGACCACATGCCCCTCTCCGAGTCACCCCAGCCACACCCCAGCTGTGTGCCTTGAGCAAACAATCCAAGTGTCTGAGATACCGTTTCCTCATCCATAAAGTGGAGGTGATGGCGCTGACCTGGCCAGTGAGGCTCAGTGACCAGCACGGGGTCTGCCACACAGTGTCCAGTGAACAGCAGCCCGGGGTTCACAACTACAGGAATGTGTGCTCTCCCCCACTCAGTCTAGGGGCCAGAAGTCTACACCAGCGTGTCAGCACGGGCTCAGGGTGGGGTCCTTCCCTGCCTCTGCCAGCTCCTGGGGCCGCGGCCATCCCACCCAGCCTCGGGCCTCACCCCTCTGCCTTCTCTCATGTGTCTTCTCTTCTCTCTCTCTAGGGACCAGCCACTGGATTTCGGGCCCCTCTGGATGATGACCCAGGAGGATCTCACCTCCAGATCTGTAATGAATTCCATCTGCAAACACCCTGTTTCCAATTAGGTCACCTTCTGAGGCTCCAGGCAACCATGATTTTGGGGACACCGTTCACCCCATTACCTGTCCTCAGACTCTCCCCAGGCTCCTGGAGTCCCAAGCTTGAGGATTTTCAGCTTGCTGGCAAATAGCACGTGCCATTGATTCCCTGACCCCAAATCCCTCTGCCACTCTGTCCCCCAGCTGCAGGCCAAGGGGCCTCATGACCATTAAAGAAATAAATCATCCACGAGTAAGCAAAGTATTGACAGACACAGGTGATGAGGGGTCGGATCTGGGACTCCAAGCATTCCCACTGGACGTTGTCCCAGGGAGGGGCAGCCTCACCACCTGCCTGTAGGCCACCCCCAGGGTTACCATGGAAACGTTCTCCCAGGTGAGGGGAGTTGGGCAGCTGGGAGTGGCAGGAGGGTCTGAGTCCTGCTATTCCTTTCTCTCAGCTGTGCAAAGGGGCTGTGGTCACATGGTCTCTGCCCACCTGGAATATGAGTGGCGCTTCAGAGCAGGGACTCAATGACAGGCATCTGTCGAACAAGCAGTTGACAACAGCATCCGGACAGAGTTCTCCGTGTCAGAAATCCAACAGATACTTGCTTGGCTTGTCCTCAGTGGAGAAAATATACAACAACAACTCATGGCAAATCACAGGGCCCCGGAAAGGGGCGCTTAGGGTTGTTTGAGAAGAGAAAAGAACATCTGGTTCAATGCAGAGATTCCCGTCTTCCTCTGCGGGGTTCTGGAGCTCTTTCCCAATCTTGTAGGATGCACCTGTCCCACCATGTCCCAGGGAGGCCGGGACCTTCCCCAGTGCCAGCCCCTGGGGGGACTTCTGGCTGCGTCTCCCTCTCCAGGGAGGGCTCCTCACTCCTCCCGAGCCACCTTCGTTCACAACATCTCACACACACTCTCACCTCTGGTGTTCATTCGCTCAACAGACACCCGCCAAGCTTTTGAGCCCAGTGCCGGTAGCAGCACAGATGGTAGATGAGACCCAGGGCAGGCCAGCGGGGCTCACAGTGAGCGGGGGTTGGGGGGATCGGGCAGCAGGTGCACAGGCAGCAACAACCTGGCATGATGTGAGGTGCACACAGAGGAGGAGAGGGAAGACTTTACAAAAGGGGCCTGTCACAGTGGGTCCTGCCTGCTGGGTAGGAGTCCGCCAGGTAGAGGGAGCATGAGCAAGGGGCCATGTGGTAGGCTTTTGCCCGGGGCCTGTGGTCCACCCCAAGACGATCTTTCCCAGTAAAAACAGAACAGTAGCGGCACCGTTTACTGAGGGCGGGTCCTTGAAACACACACTCTCACAAAGCAACGTCGCATCCCCACTTCACCGAAGTAGAAACCAAGACTCCAAGGGGTTGACGCCCATGACTGTGAGCTCTGACCCCTCTTGGCTGTGTGGCCTTGGTCACTCCCATCATGACCCCGGGTCCCCTCAGTGCCCGTTGGGATTGTGCCAGACAGGCATCAAGGGATGGATGGCTTTACGGAAGGACCGATCTCCCGAATGCCCCTGAACGGCTCCCGTCTGCCCCCTCCCCCATCACCCCTCCTGAAGGAAAAGACACTCGGCTCTCAGAATCCAGGCCCTCGACCCAGAATGAAGGAGCCTTGAAGGACAGAGGGAGTCACACACACCGTGGAGGCCCTGAGCCTCCAGCTTTCCCGGAGGAAACCGCCAGCTCCCGTCTGGGATCCTGCCTCCCGCAGCGCCCCGGAGCTCACACAGACCAGCCTTCCCAGGGGGCCAGTCCCCTTCCCAGGCTCCAGGCCATCCTTCATTCACTGTCGCTGCCGGATGGCATTTCCCCATACAGACATGACATCCTTGCTCCTGCCATTGGACCTGGAGGAGATTTGCCTCCAGATTTGCTCCCACCGCACACAAGCCAGCCCCACACTTCGCGGGGCCAAACTGTAGCCATTCAACGAAGTCAGTCCCTGGGCCAGTGTGGCTGGTGACCACCAAGCTGTCCTGTGTCCGGGCGCCCAGCTGCTGCCTGAGTAACCACATGACCTGGGATGGCCACACTCACATGGACAGTAGCCATCGGGGACACCTGGCTTCTCCTGCTGGCGGCCTCATTGTTCTCCAGGAGGCGCAGCCAGGTCTCACAGAGGTTCAGGGCTCCCCGTGCACAGAAGGCAGCCTGTACCCATGTGGCCATGGTTTCCAGGCCTTCTCCTATGTGCCGAGCAGGAATGTCTATCAGCCAGAGCCACGCAGGGAAGAGCAGTGTCCATTACCTTCTGCCACACCTGCCATCAAAGGGGGTTTCCATGCGATCGGGCGCATCTCCAGGGCTCATGCCTGATGCTTGCTGTGGACGGAGACGTGCACACCTGAACACTGTGCACGGGAAGGGGAGCTCATTTCTGGGTTTTCTAGATGACACCGGACAGCTCTGGGTGACTGCTCTCTCCAGGGGTCAGCCCAGCCCAGCAGTGTCTGGAGCTCCCGTGTCTGCGTCCTCACCGCCCCTCCCGTGCTCGGGGATGAGCGAGCATCTGCTGAGGCTGGACCTCAAGGTGGCCAGCCACAGGTCGGCTCTCTGGGCGCCACGTCCACGCGTCTATGAACTCAGTTCTGGGCATTTCTGTTTTTCCATATTTATTTTCTGACCCCATCCTGATAGTGCCCTACAGTCTGAAGTGGTTTTACAACCAACCATCCGCTCTAACAGGAAAAGGGCCCCCGCTGCAACGTGTCCTCTTCTTCAGGAGAGTGCGGTCAGCTCGCCTGACATCTGTTCCTCCTGCCTTTCCAGAGTCCGTGTGCGAAGGTTACATCCACTCTGTGGGACTGTATTTCGCAGTCGTCACGAAGCTGCGGATGTCTTTACCAGACTGACATTTCCCACACAGGAACGCAGGAAATACTGGGTTAGGCCTATTCCCCAATATCTGTGTATATTCTTGATACTGTGAACTGCAGGGGTTTTAAAGTGCATTTCCCAGCTCAGTGCTGCGGGTCTGTAAGATTGGGGTTCAGCAGGACCATTTGCTGGGAAGCCTTCCTGTTCATCCCAGAGGCTGCGGGGACTGGGGTTTTCTGTGCTAGTGATCGGACCATCTGCGGATAACGTCTGCTCCTTTCTTCTTTATCAACCCTTTGAACCTGTCTTTTTTCCTTGGTTTGCTGCTTTTCCGGGACCTTCAGGATCATGTGGACGGGAAGTGGGGGGCCCCGCCCAGCCCCCTCCTCGGACTCACAGGGACCCTGCTCCGGCTCCACGGTGGGCAAAAAGCCCTTGTCCACTGAGGCGGGTCTGTTCCTCACTTGCTGGGAATGTTTATCCCCGATGTCCATGGGAGGGCGCGGAGGCCTCCCCACATCTACTCCGTAGGCCTTGGGGTTCTCTTTGGGTCTGCCCCACAGCGTCGGCGGAGATCGGGGTGCAGACACATGAGCGGCTGAGCTCACAGCACTTCGCCCTCCCAGCAGGACCCTCCTGGCACAGGGTGGCCTGTGCCCCAGTACCCAGCCGAGATGGGAGAGGACCCTCTGGGCATGTCCGGGAATGCAGATGTCCTTTCAGTTGGGGCCCGTCCAACCTCGCACTGGGCTCCAGGATCCGGGTCGGGTAGGGAACGGGTGTGTCTGCCGTGCTGGACAGAGAAGCCCGGGGTGCACCAGTGGGGACGACACCCTGCAGAGTCCTCCGTGCTGGCCCGCAGGCCTCGGGCCTGGGTAGGAGCCGGCTCAGAGAGCGCTGCATGCGGGAGCTGCCCCACGGGGTGGGGACTGGGTGGGATGTGAGGAGAGGGGTCTGCTTCCTGCCTGGCCAGTCCTGGAAAGAGATCTGCCGCCCCCACCCTCCTTCCCCAGGGGTGGGGCCCATTCCCGAGCCTGACACAGCATCGTATCCCTCCCTTGGACTTCTTTGGAAGCCCAGCCCTGTCCTCCCCTAGCCTCACCACCTCCCCAAATTGATAGGTCCCCAGAGAGGTCCCCCCACCCTGCAGACAGCAAGGCCAGACCCATCACAGACACGGAGCCCACCCTGTGTGTTCTGGAAGGGACATGCTCTTTCCCGGAGACACCCCTAGCACCACATTCCCTCTTCCCGGGAGGCTGTGTGAACACTGACCAAAGCCACAGAGGTTGTGAAATGTTTCTGGTTCTGGCTGGAGGTGAGGGCTGGCCTGGGGAGCCCAGCACTGAATAGAAGAGGGCCGGGCTGCCTGTGGAGGGAACAAGGCTCTGCAGAGCTGCCCAGGGATGAGAACCCGTCCAGGAGATTGCCCTCTGCTAGGGAAGGGAAAACCCGCAGCTGTGCAGGAGGCTGGCCCAGAGTCTGGGCTCCTGATGCCTGGATTTCCCTCTCTCCATCCTCCCACATGCCAGGAAACCGAGCGCACAGGGGACAAGGCCCAGTGGCACAGGAAGGGAGTCCTCGCACTGAAGAGGGCCATGCCTAGAGAGAGCCCAGCTTCCCAACAGGCACACCTATGTCTTGCGCCCCTGCCCGCCCCCCTTTTGGAGGCCATGGGGCTACTGGTGCTCCACGGAGGTGATGGGGACACATGCTGAGCATCCTTGGGACCGTCACCATCCCTCTCTCTGCATTTCCTTGTCCAAAGTCGGAGGCCAACCTGGACTTGGGTGAACATTTGTCACTCGTATGTGCAGAGAAAGACATGGTCTCCAACGAGGGCAGAGACAGCCATGTGGGGGAGGAGCTCCAACACCCTGACGTTAGGAAGTGGGGCTGTGTGACCCTGGGCAGGTCACTTTCCTTCTCTGTTTGGGGAGGCAGGTGAGAGAGACTCCAGGGACCCCCAGCAAGGGACAGGGGCTTGTCCTGGAGGGTCCATTCCCCCCTCCCCACGTGGCTCAGGCCTGAGCAGAGTCTGTAGTAGTTAACGGAGTAACTGAGTAGTTCTGCTCCACTGGGATCTGGTGAACCTGCATGGCCAGGTTACCTGATGGGCCCAGCAGGGCCGCCTTCTACAGCAAGGGCCATGGGGCTTCTAGGCTGGGTGCCTGTTCAGTGCATAGGAGCCAGGCACCGGCCCATTCCACACCCACTCTGCTGACAGGGGGGCTGCTGCCTAGGGCTCGGCCCACCCTCTCCTTGCCTTGGCCACAACGAAGGGAGTGACTGCCCAATTCTGTGAGCTTCCCCCCCCCCCATTCCTGGTACATTTTCGCTCCTCCTTCTCAGGACCCTGAGATAGGGTTTGTCTCTGGTTGCAGATGAAGAAGAGACTGAGGGTCTGAGAAGCTGGGCTACTTGAGCAGATGATTCAGCCTTCAGAGATCTGCAGCCTGTGGCTGCTGGCGCTCTTCCCGCGGTATGAAGTACATCGTCAGAAGCAAATAGGCGAGTCTCAGCCCTGATCTGGCTCTGAGGCCTCTGCTTTGCGGACCTTCATTCCACACCCCTGCACCGGGGTCATCAGTCGCATTTAAATGCTGACCACACTGGGGCTCAGAGAAATGGACTCACCCCAGATCCCCAGGGTGGGGATGACCGCAGCTCCCCTCAGACTGCCAGGTCTGCTGCCCCGGAGCCCTAGGTCACAGCAGGTGGGGGGTGGAGGCAGGGACCCTGGGCAGGAGCAGTGGGGGTGACAGCTCCAGGAAGGTCAGGGAAGGTGCGAATTGCCAGGCAGGCGGTGGGCCCTAATTGGCCTGGCCAGCAGGTCCCACCCGTCACGGGGTGGCTACATGCCGAGGCCCAGGCACTGCCCAGCGGTCAGTGACCTCAGAGATCTGTGCTGGGGTCACTGTGCTGGCTGTGGCCTCCGCACCAGTGTGGGTAATCAGATTGTCCTGTTTTCAATTATCTTGAAGCCTCCACCGCACTCTGCGCCCAGCCCAAGAGGGCAGGTTGGGGTCATGGCTGAGCCAGCTTTTGGGAGGCTCTCTGCTGCACCCTGGTGGGAGTGGCCAGGATGAGGCCTGCAAGCCACCTCTGAGCAGGGCAGGAGCTGGGGACTCCCTGGACCCCAAGGGCAGGAAGGCCGGTAGAGAACCCCTGCCCCCCCTCCCCCTCCCCCCTCCAGGGTCTGTTGTCTCTCCTGGGCCTGGATCCAAACCCAGATTTCTGCACCCCCACCAGCCAGTCCCTTTGCTGGCCTCAGTTTCCCCTTCTGCTGCTGGAGGGTCTCACAGAGGGAGTGTTTTGGGGGCACAGGTTTCCATGGGGAAGTGAGGAGGTTTCCCAAAGAGGCAGAGGGGGAAGTTGCTCTTCACTGTAAATACACAAAATGCCGCCGAACAGTCCACTTTAAATGGCTAATATTATGTGTATTCCACCTTACTTAACAAAATAAATAAAGGAAAAAAAGAGGAGATTGAAATAACGCCGTGTGGGTGACAGGCATCCAGGAGATCCATGGCCTGTTTGAGTTTCCCTGCGTGTAAATCAAAGATTCCTGGTGCTTGGCGACCCCAATGACCTGGAAACAGGCTCAGCAGCAGACCCCTCACAGACCTGGTGGGGCGGGCCAGCGGACACTCAGGTCGGGGAGCGCTGGGACCACCTTCCTCCTGCCCTGTTTCTGTTGCCTTCGGGACACGGACAAGGGGTGGAGGGACACTGACGTCTTAATACCCTCTTCTCGGACCCACCCTTTGTGTAGACCCTCTGTGTCCCACCGTGGACACATCCCTCGAGGCAGGCGGCCCATGATGCTCTCTGCCCCACCTATAAGTGGTGTGATGGTGGGCTGGGCACCTACCCTCTCTGTGCCTCCATCTCCTCCACTGAAACGGAGACACTAACAGTCCCAATCGTGCAGCCCCTGAGAGGTCAGCCTGAGGACTAGAGGCAGAGCCAGAGCCAGACATATGGTGACGGCAAGGGCAAGGGAGAAAACGCCCAGAGAATCCCATAGCTGGCTTCTGCTTTGATGCAGGGGAACTGGGGTATGGGGCCAGCAGAGGGCCCTGGCCCGGGTCAGTCCTTCCAGTTCATGGCCACGGACGAGGTGTAGCAGCAGTGGGGGTCCCCGGGACAGGGCCTGGTCCCTGGACTCTGCCCTGGAGGCGGAGCAGGGGAGGGGGCCTTGCAGGTACGAGCACGCTCCTGTAAAATAATGGACACAGAGTACTGCGACCCCCTGCTCTGTGCCTCCATTTCCCAGAAAAGGAACCTCACAGAGATACTAGGAGAGGCCGGCAGCCCACTCTCATGGAGACAGGGACCTCAGGGTGGGGGGCCAGCGACCAGCCAGGGTGCCCGTCCCCAGCACCGTGCTGGAGCCAGGTTGACTCTGCGGACATTGAGCTCAGTGGCAAAGGTCCTGGCCTTCTGGTAGAAGAAGAGGGACTTCTCTCGGTCCAGCAGAAAGTTGTGGTAAATGATGGCTAGGCGCGTGTAGATCTTCATCTGGGCCTTCTTGTTGCCCAGGTCCACAGCTGCTGCCAGCGCCAGCTGGTAGTACCCGGCTGCATCGAAGGGGTCCTAAAGGAGAGAAGGTGTTTAGCCACACTCCACACTAATGCACAGCTGGGTGCGGGGGGGGGAGTGCGAGTCTGCGCCCCGCCTCCCCGGCTGGCCCACCCCAGACCTTCTCCAGGAACCACTCTGAAACCCAGACCCTACCCTTCCCTCCAACCCTTGAGATGGCTCCCGGAACAGAGGACAAGCCCAATGTTGGCAGCCCTGGCTCCTCACTGCCTTGCACAGAGAGGATTCAGGAAAAAATCAAAGCAGGTATACGTAGTGATTCGACAAACACTCCCAATCTCCCACCAGACACTGGACCCTGTGCAGGGCGGGAACCATGACTGAGTCTTGGGGTGACATTGACCACCGGGTGACCAGCAGCCTGTGGGAGCACCAGGAGGCTCCTGAGTCAGCCTGGGGCAGAATGGAGGGCTTCCTGGAGGAGGGGACACCCCAACAAAGGAACTGGCCACAGCAGGCAGCTGGGTAGTGGTGTGTACTTGTGTACATATGTGTGCATGTCTGCTCTGTACAGGAAAGAGCTTCTTTCCTTCCTGGGTGTCTGCTGGAGGTGATAAAGTCGACCCGTAGCCCCCCAAGACTGGCTCATGGTGAAGACTGACATGGTGCTGATGGAAGTCATGGCACAGCTGAGAAGCCCCTTGACCCCAGCTTCCTGGGCCCAGAGACCTTTCCTTCCTGCCCCATGAGACCGTGGAAGGTTAAGGTCCCCAGAATGCCCCCAGAACCTGGGCATGAGGTCGGGTACTTCTGGGCCTGGCTCCCTGACTCTCATCTTGGACAAGCTTATTCACCTCCCCAGCCTCAGTTCCCCATTCTTCCGCAGAGTTACTTAGTCATTAATCACACAGAACCTGGTGTTCTAATCTCTGTGTGGTTCCTTCCTCAGATGACCCATGGGTCAGGAGGACAAATCACAGATCACTGCGGGTTCTGGGTATAAGGAGTGCAGGTGAGGTGGGCCACAGTCATGCCAGACCCCAGCCTCTGCAGCTCCTATTCGGGGAAAGGTCCAGCTCAGAGCCTAGCCTGGGACAGCATGCGAAGACATGAAGTATGCAGGATCCCTGGGTCAGAGGGGATTGTAGGTTCCAGGATCCCAGATAAGAGCCCAGATCAAACAGAGCATGGGCCACATAGAGCCTGAATCACCCACAGCCTAGATCACACAAAGCCTGGATCACACTGAGCCTGAATCACCCAGAACCTGAATCACCTAGCTCTACAATCACATAGAATCTGGATGGCAGAGAGCCTGGATGTCATTGAAACCAGATAAAACAGAGTCAAGATGTCACAGAGAAGGGATTTCACAGAGCCTGTATGTCACAGACCCTAGGTCACACAGAATCTGGATCACACAGAGCCTGCATCACAGAGTCTAGACATCAACGAGCCCGGATCACCCAGGGCTTAGATCAAATCAAGCCTGAATCACCCAGATCCTGGATCACACAGAGCCAATATGTCACAGAGCCAGGATCACAGAGAACCTGGATGGCACAGAGCCTAGAAAACACAGAGCCTGGATCATACATAGTTGAGATGCAACAGAACCTACATCACATAGAGCCCAGATGTCACAGAGCTTGGATCACACAGACCCTGAATCACCCAGAGCCTGGATCACACACAGTCTGGATCACACAAACCCTGAATCACCAGAGCCTGGATCACACAGAACCTAGATCACACACAGCCTCGATGTCACACAGCCTGGATCACACAGACCCTGAATCTCCAGAGACTGAGTAACTCAGAGCCTAGATCACACAAAGTCTGGATAACTCAAATCCTGAATCACCCAGAGCCTGGATCACACAGAACCTGGATGACACAGAACCTGGATGAAATAGAGCCTGAGTCACCCAGAGCCTCGATCACACAGAACTTGGATGGCACAGAGCCTGGAACACAGAAAACCTGTATGGAGCAGAGCCTGGATCATGCAGAGTCTGGATGTCACAGAGACTGTATTGTACAGAGACTGCATGTCACAAAGCGTGGATCATGAATAGCTTGTATATCACAGAGCCTGGAAGTCACAGAGCCTGGATCACACAGAGTCTGATGTCACAGTGCCTGGATGACACAGATTATGCATGTTAAAGAGCCAGGATCATACAAAGTCTCAATCACACGACTATGATGTCACAGAGCCTGGATCACACAGTACCTGCATGTCACAGAACCTGGATCACTAAAAGTCTGAAATCAAAGAGGCCATTTGTCACATAGCCTGGATGACACAGAGCATGTTTGGGACAAACCCTGGTTTGCACAGTCCCTGATTCACACAGAGCTTGGAACGAACGCACAGAGCCTAGATCATACAAAGCCTGGATCACACTGAGCCCGCATCAAACAGAGCCAAGATGTCACAAAGAAGGGAAAGCACAGAGCCTGGATATCACAGAACCTGGGCCACATGGAATCTGGATCAAACAGAGCCTGCATCATACACAGCCTGGGTGTTATAAAACCTGGATTACACAGACTTTGGATCTCATCCAGCCTGGATCAACCAAAGCCTAAATCATACAAAACTGGAATCACACAGAGCCAAGATTTCATAGAGCTTGGATCACACATACCCTGAATCACCCAGAGACTGAATCTCCCAGCACCTAAATCACACACAAGCTGTATCACACGAAGCCTGAATCACCCAGAGCCTGGATCACACAGAACCTGCATCAAAAACAGCCTAGGTCACCCAGAGTCAATCATACAGAATCTAGGTAGTATAGAACCTGGATCACACAGGCCTGTATGGAACAGAGTCTGGATCACACAAAATCTGGATGTCACAGAGACTGTATCACACAGAAACTGGATTTCACAAGCCTGGATACAAATAGCTTAGATATCAACAGACCCTGGATGTCACAGTGCCTGGATCACTCAGGCCATGGATTGGACAGAGTCTGATGTCACAGAGCCTGGTTGACACAGGGCCTGCATGTCACAGAACCTGGATCACTAAGAGTCTGAAATCAAAGAGGCTGTTTGTCACATAGCCTGGACGACACAGGGCATGTTTGGGACAGACACTGGTTCGCACAGAACCTGATTCACACAGAGCCTGGATCAAACCAGCTTCAGTCACCAGGAGCCTCAATCACATAGAACATGGATGGTCTAGAGCCTGGATCACACAGAACCTGCATGGAACAGAGTCTGAAACACAAAGAGCCTTGATGTCACAGAGCTGCATGTCACAAAATCTGGATCATATTGAGCCTGGATGTCACAGAGACTGTATCGCACAAAGACTAGATGTCACAAACCCTGGATTCAAAGAGCCTAGATAGAACAGATTCTGGATGTCACAGTTCATGGAGCACTAAGACCATGCATCACACAGAGTCTGATGTCACCGATCCTGGATGACACACAGTCTGCATGTCACAGAGCCAGGATCACACACTGATTGTACAGAGCCTGGATCACACTATACCTGCATGTCACAGAAACTAGTTCACTAAGAGTCCAACATGAAAAATGCTAGTTGTCACATAGCCTAGAGGGCACAGAGCATGTTTGAGACAGACACTGGTTTGAACAAAGCCTGATTCACACACTGATTGTACAGAGCCTGGATCACACTGTACCTGCATGTCACAGAACCTAGTTCTCTAAGAGTCCAAAATGAAAAATTCTGGCTTTCATATAGCTTAGAGGGCACAGAGCAAGTTTGAGACTGACACTGGCTTGAACAGAGCCTGATCCACATAGAGCCTGGATTGCACAGAGCTAGATCAAACAGAGCCTGGATCACACTGAGCCTGCATCAGATGGAGCCAGGATGTCACAAAGAAGGGATCACAGAGAGCCTGGATGTCACATTGCCTGAGTCACTCAGAATCTGGATGGCACAGAGCCTGCTGAATATACAGCATTGATGTCAAAGAGCCTGGATCACCCAGAGCCTGGATCACATTGAGCCTGGGTCACCCAAAACCTAAATCACCCAGAGCCTGGATCACACAAAAGCTGGATCACACAGAGCCCAGATGCCACAGAGCATGGATCACACAGATCCTGAATAACCCAGAGACTGATTCACACAGAACCTACATGACACACAGTCTGAATCACATGAAGCCTGTATCACCCAGATCCTGGATCACACAGAATCTGGATGGCACAGATTCCCGATGTCACAGAGCCTGGATCACACAGAGCCTGAATCACTAAAGATTGAATCACCCAGAATCAACATCACACAGTCTAGATCACCCAAAGCCTAAATCACCCAGATTTCTGGATCACACAGAAGCTGGATGGAACAGAGCTGGATCACACTGAGCCTGTATGGAACAGAGCCTGGATTGCACAGAGCCTGGATTGCAGAAAGTCTTGATCAAACAGAGTCTAGATCTACTGAGCCCACATATAACAGAAACAAGATGTCACAAAAAGGGGGTCACAGAAAGTCTGGATATCACAGAGCCTGTGTCACACAGAATCTGGATCACAAAGCCTGCCTCATACATAGCTTGGATGTCACAAAGCCTGGATCACCCAGAGCCTGGATTACACAAAACCTGGATGGCACAGAGCCTGAATCACACAGAACCTGGATCAAACAGAGCCTGAGTCACCCAGAGCCTTGGTCACACAGAACTTGGATGTCATAGAGCCTGGATCACACCAAGCCTGGATCACACAGAGCCCAGTTGTCAAAGAGCTTGGATCACACAGAGCCTAAATCACCCAGAGACTGGATCACACACACATGGATGGCACAGATCCCTGATGTCAGAGTCTGGATCATACAGAGCCTGACTCCCCAGAGACTGAATCACCCAGAATCTAGATCACACAGACTGCATCACTCAAAGCCTGAATCACCCAGATCCTGGATCATATAGAACTTGAATGTCACAGATCCCTGATGTCACACAGAGCCTGGATCACACAGAGCCTGAATCACCAGAGACTGAATCACCCAAAATATACATCACACAGTCTGGATCACTCAAAGTCTGATCCACCCAGAACCTGGATCACACAGATCCCGGATCAAACAGAGCCTGGATCACGCAGAACCTGGGTCAAACAAAGCCTGAGTCACCCAGAGCCTTGAACACACAGAACCTGGATGGCACAGAGCCTGGATAACACAGAGCCTATATGGTGAACAGAGCCTGCAGGCCATAAAGATGGCATCACACTGAGCCTGGATTTCACAGAGACTGTATTGCATAGAGACTGGATCACTCAGTACCTGCGTGTCACAAATCTTGGATCACCAAGAGTCTGAAATCAAAGAGGCTATTTGTCACATAGCCTGGATGACACAGGGTATATTTGGGACAGACGCTGGTTTGCACAGAGCCTGATTCACACAGAACCTGGATCTCACAGAGCCTAAATCAAACAGAGCCTGGATCACACTGAGTCCACATCAAACAGAGCCAAGATATTACAAAGAAGGGATTGCAGAGAACCTGGATATCACAGAGCCTGCATCACCACAATCTAGATCACAAAGAGCCTGCCTCATACACAGCTTGGATATCACAGAGCCTGGATCACCCTGAGCCTGGATCACATCAAGCCTGGACTACCCAAAGCCTGAATCACCCAGAGCCTGAATCACACAGAACCTGTATGGCACAGATCCCTAATATCACAGAGCCTGGATCACACAGAGCCTGAATCACCGAAGACTGAATCACCCAGAATCTACATCACATAGTCTGGATCATTTAAAGCCTGAATCACCTAGAACCTGGATCACACAGAGCCTGGATGTCACAGAGACTGCATTGCACAGAGACTGGATGTCACAAAGCCTGAATCACAAATAGCTTGGATATCGCAGACTCTGGATGTTACAGAGCCTGGATCACTCAGGCTGTGTCACTCAGACTCTGGATGTTACAGAGCTTGGATCACTCAGGCTGATCACTCAGACTCACAGAGTCTGATGTCACAGCGCCTGGATGACACAGAGCCTGCATGTCACAAAGACTACTTCACACAGAATCTGGATAATACAGAGCCCAGATATCACAGAGCCTGGATCACACAGAACCTGGATCACACAGAACCTGGATCACACAGAAGTGGATCACATAGAGCCCATATGTCACAGAGTTTGTATCACAGAAAGCTTGGAAATAACAGAATCTTGATGTCACAGAGCCTCGACTGCACAGAGTCTAGATCACACAAAGCCCATATATCACAGAGCCTGGATCACACAGAACTCACTGACACATAGCCCCTATGGCAGACAGCCCGGATATCACAGATCCTGTATCACACAAAGCCCAGATCACACAGTTCCTGAATGTCCACATGTCCCAGAGCTTGGGTTACACAGATCTTGTATCACATATAGCCTGCATCACACACAGCCTGGATCACATCGAGCTGGATGTCACAGAGCCTGGATCACACAAAATGTGGATGTCACAGGTCATGCATGGCAGAAAGCCTGGATCACACAAGAATCTGGATTCACAGAGCCTGGATGTCCCAGAGGCTGTATGTCCCAGAGTCTGGACCCCACAGATCCTGGTTCACAAAGAGCCTGGACCACACGGAGCCTGGATCGCACAGAGCCTGGATTGCACAGAGCCTGGATCGCACAGAATCTGAATTTCAAAGAATCTGAATCGCAGAAAGCCTGGATGATAAAGAGCCTGGACATCACAGAGCCTAGAAGGCACAGAGCCTGGATGTCACAGAGCTTGGATCACACAGATTCTGAAACGCACAGAGCCTGGATCACACAGAGCCTGGATCACTAGAGCTTGGATTGCACAGAGCCTGGAACACACAAAGCCTGGATCACACAGAGCCTTAATCATGCAGACTGGAAGGCAGTGAGTCTAAGTTGCAGTACACACCACTGCCCACAGGCTCCCCAAGAACTATGGGACTCTAACAGTGACTCTAACCGCAGTGACCACCTCTGACCACAAGGTGACACTAGTGCATAGCCAAGGCTGTCCCAGGCAGAGAGTTAAGGGTCTTCAACTGGCTGGGGTCTTCCAAAGGCACCCAGCTCCTCGATGCCATTCAGCAGGGAGGGGGAGGGGAAAAAGTCAGCCCTGAGCTGGGGTGCCCCCCACTTCAGCAAACACGGAGCAGGGACACTGTGCAGTGCAGTGCTGTGCCCAGGGTGGGGCGATAGGGCAGCAGCCTGTGTAGGGGAGCAAGGGAGACCCTTCCAGGCTCTGGTCTACGTCCATTGCTAGGAGCAGATGGGAAAGGGCCCAGCTCCAGCTCCTCCAGCTCCGACAGGGCAGGGACTAAGCCAAACCCCACAGGTTGTACCCCGTCCCCAGCCCATTTCCCTCTCTGGGATTCAGGATTCCAAGAAGGAATTGCTCTGCCCATAAGGGCAGGCTTCCCGGAGGAGGTGCCAGGATTTGGGTAGCACCTTTCAGCGTGGGTCTCTGGGGATAGCACTGACTTCTGCCCGACGCCTTGGGATGTCCCTCTCTCCCTCCTGCTTTAGGGGAGTTAACTCTGACTTGATGCTAAGACTTAACTTTGCATTGCCTCCTCCAGGAGGCTCCCTTGATTACAAGCTTTTTTGTTTTGACCCCATGGTGGCCAAAGTCTGTTCACAGATCAGCACCCCAGGGACGCTGAGCTCTGGAGGACAGGGCCTGGCCGGTATAGGAGTTTGGACAGTGTCTGCTGACCGTGCCTGCTCCTCTCCGCCTTGCCTGAGCTCGGGGACACACTGGGGCCAGCTCTAGTGGAGGGCAGGACCCTGTCCTGGGGGTCTGGGCTTGAGTGCATGCCAAGAGGGACCCCAGTGCCTAAGCCTACCACCCGACCCCCACCCACCTTCAGCTCGTAGAAGAGGATGTCACCAAGCACCATATACACCTTCACGTAGTACAGGGTTTCCTCATCGAACTGCAGGGGTGAGCCGCACAGCGACAGCGCCTTGAGGTAGAAGTGCTCCGCCAGCTCGCCGTGGCCCAACCGCTGGTGCAGGACAGCCAGCCGGTGGTAGGCCACACGCTCGTTCAGCCGGTCCCCTAGGGACGCAGGGGAGAGGGCACATGTGAGAAACCCAAAGCTTCCCCCTGGGGCGGATTCGGGGCCACTCAGCCCAGCCCCCTGGCAGGGGAGAGGATGGCCACAGCCCCAAGCAGCCCTACTGGCTTCCCGAGCTGTCCCCTTCTGCTCCCACTCTGCAGGGGTCTGAGGCCAAGGCCCCGCTGGGGCAGGGATGCAGGGCTCACCCCGGGTGATGCTGAGCGCCAGGGCCATGTGGGCAAACTCCAGGCCCTCGTGGGGCAACTCCAGCTCAGCCAGCAGGGCCACCAGCTTGTTGCATAGCCGCAGTTCCGCCTCCTGGTTCCCTGTGGTCACGGCCAGCGGCAGCGCCCGATCCTGCCACACAGGCAGTGGGTCAGGCCTCACCCACCGCAGCCAGTCCCAGCCCAGAATCCCCAGAGAGCCCCGGACGTGCACAGGGACCTCCCACCCCATCATCCTGCTGCATCTTATTCAGCTCCGGTCCCCGGGGGAAAAGTCAGCTTGGAGTGGCCCTGATGGCCCCAGGGCTACTGGGCCATTAGTAAGCTGTGGTGCGACCCACCGCCCTCTTGGGAACCTCAGCCCAGCTCCCCACCCCTGGGCGATGAGAGTCTGACCGGGAGGGTCCAACACCTACCCCCTACCGAGATCTAAAAATGCGTTTTTCTGTCCCCAGGGCGGAGCTGCACGCCAGGAGCTGGGCGGGTAGGGAGAAGCCGGCCTCTTTGGGAGGCTCCTACAGTTCAGAGCCCTGGAGCCTGTGCCCCCACTGACTTGCTGTCCTGTGCCTCCCTTAGCTTCGACTTCCTCATCGGCAAGATGGAGCAGGGTTCACCTCCCAGCTGTTTGAGGGCCTGGAAGCCTAGAGCTGTGTCTGTCTTTCAGATGGTCCCTCCTTTTTCTGTCCCTCCCAGGTTGGGGGTGGAGGGGTGGTCAAGATCACCCCAGGCAAAGGCACCCAAAAATGAAGCCCCACTCCTAGGCCCCGGCCTGTGGGGGGCCATGCCCCACAGCCAGTCCTCATCACCCAGCTCACCCGGTAGAAGGACACGGCTTTCTCCCGCTCCCAGGTCCCATTGAAGAAGATGTCCCCGGCTGCCTCAAACAGCTCCAGCCCCAGGTTGGGGTCCCCCGTGTACAGGGCCGCATTCTGTGCCACCTGTGGGCATGGAAAAACTCTCATGAGACCACAGTGATCGGTTGCAAGCTCACGGCCTCCCTAGCCCGCCCCCAGACCCTCAAGGGCATGCCGAGGATGCACTGGGTATCTCTTTCCTTTCTCACACCTCCGTCCCTCAGCGGGGACTGGCCTGGTTCCAGACCCTGTGCAGCTGGTGACATCAGCTCCCACAATATCCTGGGGGAGCACCGTCCAGCTAGGGCCCTGAGTCTGGGACTCTGCAACTGAGCTCAGAGGGGGCTCTGAGTCCTGCCAACCGCTCCCAGACCCTGGCATGCTCCCTTCCAGCTTCCCCTCTACTATCTTTCCACTGCCCTTGGCAACACCTGCCCGCGCACACCTCCCGTCTCTCCCATCCTGTCACTCCCCTTGCTCAGGATGTCGCTTCTCTGCTGGGCCCAGCAAGGTGCTCAGCAAACACCATGTGAGCAGACAACAGTGGACTAGGCACCATGGGCAGTCCAGACCTGTCACACTCCCATGCATGTCTGGCCTTTGCCCCTGTGTTTCCCACCACTGGGAGTCCCTCCTCCCAGGTGGGCACTAGCCCCACTCACCCTGCTACAGAAAGCAGCCTCTGCTCACCCTCCGTTACCCCTGTCTGCACCACCACACCCCTGCCCACAGCCCTGAGCCACAAGCTGTCAAAACTGCCGCCCTCTCTCAGCCGCCAGCTGCCGACTTGCAATCCTGGACCCCTGGCCCAGGTGCTCAAAAATGAAAACATTCATGAGCCTCACGAGCCTCCCAGTTTACTCCAAATCATGTCATGTGTGGGAACGTGGCTGGAAACAGAGCTCCCATGATAAATGCATTTTTTAAGAAGATGGGCCACATGCTGCCGACGCAAGTTCTTCTGTGTGTCAATCAAGGGAACGCATCACTTGTGCATCTAGGAAGCACCTGCTGTATACCAACACGGTGGCGGGCAAGCAGATGGGGGCTGGGATTATTGTGGAAGATGCTGGGTGCTGGGGGCCCAGGGCAGGGATGGCAGAGGTGGGCTGGCACACAGCAGGTGCCCACAGCGGGTAGGGGATGGAGGGTGAGTGAACGCACGCCCCGCCCCAGCACCTGGATGTAGAGGTCCACCAGCTCGTTCTGCTGGAGGATGTAGTAGATCTTCCCTGCCTGCAGCCAGGCGTGCGCCTCCTTTTCCTTCCTCTGCAGGTCGATGAAGATCCCCAGACTGCGCTTGGTGTAGTCCAGCGCGGACTTGTAGGCCCTGGAAGCAGAGCCAGCCGCTCAGAGCATGCTCCCAGGCCAGGGCGGCTCCTCCCAGCTCCTGAGTGGGGACCAGGCTCTCTGCAGGGCATACGGAGGGGGAGCGGGCCACCCTGTCTCTGCACCCCCCTCGCTAGACATGGGCATGCGAGCTCTCTGCCCATAGCTGGGACCCTTAGCGGCAGGCGGAGACTCAGCAAACATCTAGCCAGTGGTTCTCACACTCGGCCATGATAGTACGGCCTTGCTCTCAGTGGTTCTGGGCTGGGGCCTGAGAAGGTGCGTTCTTGGGAGACTCCCCTGGGATGCAGCTGCTGCTGGTCTGGGGACCCCGCTTTGAGACATATCAATCAAGGTCACTGTCCATTATACCTGCCATGAAACTGAGGCCCAAGGGTGTGGGGTGGAGGTCGAGATCAGCGGAGAGGCTCCTTCCCTGCCTCTCAGGGAGTCCCCAGCTACAGGGGGTATGGTCAGAGGTCTCCCCGGGGCCATCCTGTCACCCCACCTGCTCAGGATGCTCAGTGTGGCTGTCACCCAGGACACGTGACCCTGGAACCCTGCCCACAGGAAGGTGGGCCAGCCAGCTACCTCTTCAGGGATAAGAATCCTTCAGGTCCACATGGCCACTGTCCTGACATCTGGAGGGGGGACTGCTGGGGACAGGCTGTCTGGCTCGGAGGCGTGCTGGCCAGAGGAGACTCAGGGCAGGCAGCAGTCAGCTTATAAAAGCCACCAGGACGTGAAGAATGGCCCAGAAATTCACTCTTCCTCCACCGGGAGGTCAGGAGGTATGTGGGCAGAGGACATCTGTCCCGGGACCTGTGAGCCATGACAACCCCCCAGGCCTACTGGCTCACAGCCTGACTGACACTAGGAATGAAAAGGTCCCCCAGGAGAGGCTGCCCCATGATCGGGGCCGGCATCCTCACCGCTCAGTGCCCAGAGACAGGTAGAGCTGGCTGATGGTCTCCAGGAGCTGGCCCTCCAGCACCTTGTCGGCCACCCTGCGGGCCAGCGAAAGCTGGAACTCGTGGTAGACGACACACTGGGCCTCTCTGGGCATGACGGTCCTATAGAAATGACATAGCCGCTGGACGGCTCGCAGCTGGCCTGGGCGGGGGAGACAGGAAGAGGACATCACTGTCCTACACTGCAGTGACATGGGATGTTTGCTGAGCTCAAAGGTCCCTGCTCTGTGCCTGCTCCTTCTGCACCTCCAGCTGGGGTCACAGCAGATGGAGAATCTGAGTCCAGACATGTGAGGCCACCTGCTCAAGAACGCACACTGTGATAAGCCTGGGCAGGACCTGCCATAGACACGTTGCCGACCACTTCTACAATTCTTAGGCCTGGGGTTCCTGGCCTGCCTTTCTCTGCTTCCCAAAACCCCTCCTGGCCAGACAGGGGCTGTCTTCACACCATGCTGACCCGGCAGGGATCACTGGCCTCCCCGTGCAGTAGGCAGGCACATGGAGTCCGAAGCAGAGTTCCGAGTCTGGGGCACACAGCACATGGCAGGGCTGGGACTCTGACCCAGCTTCCAGCTCCTTCACGAAGCCAGGATCCAAGCCCACAGCCTTACTTGCCTTGCCTGAACTGGGGGCTGAGAACCGTCAAGCGCTTTACTGACTAAACTGATCCAGACATCGAAAAGGACACAGATGACCAGAACAACCCCGTGGCCATGCGATCTTGTGCGTCCTGTTGTCCGGATCCCAGCACCACTCTCAAGACTTGTGAGGGGACAGACGTCTTATATAAAGCATGGAATGAGACCAGGAATCAGTAGGAAGAAAGTTCGGGAAATTCCCAAATAGGCGGGCACGAAGAATGGGCTCCTGGACAGCCCGCAGCTGGCAGAAGGCATTACAACAGGAATCGAAGAGTTTGGGACATGAGTGGAGATATAAGGACAACATACCCAAACTTACGGGATGCAGGATGGCAGCGTTTAAAGGGACTTTATAGCTATAAACGCCTATGTTAAAAAGGAAGAAAAATTTCAGATAAAAAATGTCCACCTTAGGGAACAAGAAAAAGAGGGGGTAACTAGACCCAAAAGGAAGGAACAACAGAGGCCCCAGAGCAAAGATCAATTAGTAACAGGGAGAATAGAAAAACCGAGAGAAAATGAAAGAAACCGAGCGATGAATCTTTGGGAAGATGGGCAAAGTGGACTTCTCTTTAGCCAGACCAGAAGTAAAGCTGTCAATTGTTAGAATCAGCAGCGAAAGGGGGACCTCAGCATCAATCTTACAGAAATGAAAGGATCACAGAAGAGATGGGCGATCGATGCTGACAAAGGTCAACCTCGATAAAACAGACAAGCCTCAGGAGACACAGGCTACTGAAACCAGCTCACAGAGGATTCAGCGTGACTCTCAGTGTCCCCGAGGTTCAGCATGGGGGAGGGGGGACAGAAGCCTTGTGAGCACGGCCAGGACCTGCCTGAGGCTGCAGGGCACATCTGGGGACCCAGCTCTTGGTTCCTCCTAGGTCCGGAGGGTCCCCTTCCAGGCTCAGTGAGAGTCCTGTATCCCTCAATGGCTTCCCAGTGCTCTTGGGGAAAATTCCAGGCCACAGTCTGGGTTTCCTGGCCCCTGCCTAACCCTCAGCCAAGGTTCACATCACCCACCACCCAACACGCCCATCCCAAACACTGTATTGCCCTACATGGCCCAGCCTACTCACCCCAGAGCCTTTGCACAGATGGCACCTTCTGCCTGCCCTCCACCCCATGTGTGGCTCAACCCTCAGGTCCCAGAGTCAGGGCCAGGAGCCTCCTGTCATCACAGGGAGTACCCCCCATTGTGCCTCCTGTGACCTGGGCATCGGGTTCCCACACTTGGCCACCAGCCCATGTGGGTGCCCTTTCTGGCAGAGCTGGCACGGAGCCTGGCATACTCTGAGAGCCGCCGCCCAGTCAGCCTCACAGTAGCTGCAAACATCTGCAGGTTTCCATCATTCAACACCCTGGATGGTGGAGAAAACCACCGCTTGCCTCCGGGTCGCAAACCCCGGGTGGGTGTGCTCCAGGCAGCAATGGGAAGAAAACATGTTATCTCCCAGGACACCGGCGTGCGCAGTCAGGACCTGGGGAAGCGTGGGGCCAGGAGCCAGGTACGGCGGACGCTTACCCTCCACGTGGTCCGTCTCCACAGCGACCAGGAAGGCCCACTCGTAGCAGCACTTGGCCTGCCGGGTGAGGGCCCGGCGGGTGTACAGGTGGCCCAGCCGCAGAAGCACCCAGGTGAGGTCCGGGCCGCACTCTCTGCTGGGCAGCCGTGCAAACAGCGTCACAGATTCCCGGTGGTAGTGCTGGGCCAGGCTCTCTGCGCCGGCCTGCAGGCACAGGGCCCCGAAGTTGGCTAGGACCACCGCCTGGTTCTGCAGCTGGCCCTGGGCCCGGGCCACCCGCAGGGCACGGTAGTAGCCCTCAGCCGCCTGCCGGATCCTGCCTGTCCTCCGCAGGGCCACGGCCACCATGTTAGCGATCACGCCCTCCTGGTCCACGCTGGCCACGGCCATGTCCAGGACGGACTCAAGGATGTCCAGGGCCACCATGCTCTGGCCACAAAGCACATACAGCCAGGCCAGCGCCACTATGTAGTCCACGGCCAGGTGGCTGCCGGCCCCCATGGCCACGTCCACGGCCTGCATCATGAAGGAGATGGCTGTGTCCTGCTGCCCGTGGCGGCTGTGCAGCTGGGCCAGACTGGCACAGAGCAGGCCACGCAGTGCCCAGCTCGGGCTGGGGGCCACAGAGGCCAGCGCCTGCCTGAGGTAGAGTGCCGTCTGGGCGGGTGGCCGGTGCAGCCGGGGCGAGTTTCGGAGGACCAGGTCCACACTCCGGAGTGCGCTGCCCGGTGAGCCCCGGGCCCACAGTGAGGCCCCCCGGACACAGCCGAGTGCCAGATGCGGCAGGCACTGGCGGCTGTAAATGTCTGCCAGGAGCAGGTAGCAGTCCACGGGCCATGCGGCCTCTGGAGCGCCCATGGCCCCATGCAGCAGTAGCAGCCTCTCCAGGAAGGGCAGGGCCTCCTCCAGCTGCTTGAGGCGGGTGTGGTGCTTGGCCAGCAGGAAGCAGGCCCGGGCCTCGGCCTGGGGGCTGTGGCAGAGGATGGCCCGCCGCAGGGCGAGCCTTAGGAGCGGCGACTCTGCCTCGGAGCTGCACAGGTGGCTGGGCGTCCCCAGGAGCAAGGCCAAGGCCTTGGGGACCACCTGGGCACATCTGTCCCTGTTCTTCTGTTTGAGATGGACGGTGGCTAGGTTGGCATACACGGCCACCACGAGGAAGAGGTCGCCAAAGTGACCACCCAGCGCCCCCAGGGCCTCCTCGAAGTATACGCGGGCCTGGGACAGCTTGAGCCTGCGCACGCACAGCCTCCCCAGGAGGAAGCAGAGCCTGGCCAGAGCCATGGGGAAACCGGCCTTCTTGGCCGCCCCCCGGGCCTGTGCCAGGTGCTCAGCCAGCTCCTCCTCGTCGGTGAAGCCCGGGAACAGGGTGCTCAGCCCCGGCAGGGAGAGGTCATATAGGCCACGGAAGCAGGCCTCATACCCAGGCGCGTCCAGGAACAGCAGCAGTGAGCCCAGCACCTCTGGGTGGGCCCAGTCAGCCCCCGAGTCCAAGCAGAAGGAGGGCTCCTCACTGTGCGGGGAGCCTGTACCACTGGACGCCATGCACACACCCCAGGACACTGGCTCCTCGGGGCAGCCCTGGCCGGACTTGCATTGTTCTAGAACATTCTTCACCTTCTGGAGGGTCTCACATGGATCTGGGTGCAGGCCAGGCAGAGGCATTTCTGCAAAGCACCAAAACCCCCAGATGGATTAGAGTCTGATCTGGGTCTAGGCTGGGGTAGAGACAGCCCTCTGAGCCTCAGGGTCCCTATCAGGTATTGCCTGAGTCTCCCCTACCCAGGAATCGAAATTTACATGAAGGGTTGAGCCCAGAGCCCAGCACCCAATGCTCAGTGGGAATTCAGTCATGGTTACAAGAATAGGGATCCCTCTGGCTAAGCTTTATACCCAGTGAACCCCTTCCTATGCTTCTCATTTGAAAGCACTCTGAGTGATCAGTCAGAGTTCTTTTCCCTCCAGAAAGAATTAAAGCCACTTAACGGACAGAGATGTCCACCTTCCCAGCTACAGCTGCCTCTGAGGGACTTCCCAGTGCTTGGGGTGGGGGGGTGACTCTTGTCAGGTGCAGGACCCCCATGTAATCATTACCAGCCAGTCAGAGCAATAGGTCAGCACGTGTTCAAAAGCCACCCACAGAACGGATGAAACCCGTACCGCTGGAGGACAGCGACATCTGTGTCCCTCTGTCCCACTGGCGCCTGGGACCATGTCTGGTAGGAAGGTTGAGGAATGGCTCCCAGACACCCCAGTGTTCCCCCTGGCTGGTTTGAGAATATGAAGCCCACAGCTACTAAAGGGATGAGGTGCTGGAGAATCTGGGGACACCCGCTGCCTCCAGTGCCCGCCTGCCAGACTGGTGGCCTTGGATGGAGCCAGTGCCCGGAGGCATTTCCAGGGCCCAGGAGCGCAGAGCTAAGCTTCCTGCTGCGAAAACTCGAGCTTAAAGGGGAGTGTGTTTGCGAAGAAGGAACCAGCATTGAAACACTCTTCTCTTTCACATTCACTTGCAAAAAATATGTTCAGAATTAATTATCTTAGTTAAAATAGAATTGAATGGATAAAATAGAACTAAATGAGTAAGAAAGAATTCGGTGTGGTTCAGGGGCAAATGTCTGACCCAACTACCTAAGGCGTGGCTGTGAACGCGACCCTAGCCCCTTCAATGCCACCAGGTCCTGCCTCCCCTCACTCAGCCAGCCCCAAGCTGCAGGGGGTGCCAGGAGCAGCCCAGGAATATCCAGAACATTCCTTGTCCATTACCCAAAGTGGCCCTTCCCTGTTTCCATCTCAGTGGACCCCATGCCCAGGGAACCCCAGTGGGGCCTTGGGCATTCAAGTCCCCAGGATCTCACTGATCAGACCGTCTGGGGAAGGAGGGGATGAGATGGAGGTGTGGAGGGAGGAGGGGTTCTCCCTGAACCAGCTCCCAGGGGAAGAAGAGGCGGATCCTAGAGGGGTTTCTGCAGCTCAAAGCTCCAAATCCAGGCCCTACACCCCTTACCCTCTCCAAATAGAGATTTCAACTGGTCTAGGTTTCAAGAAAGGAACCCCCGGTCAGGCAAGGGCTCAGGCAATGGAGGGGATGCCCCACCTGACCATCCTCCCCCACGGAGGTGTGAGGTCCCTGCCCAGCACCCCTTTCGAACCCAGCTCTGCATCTCTGCCTTCATCATTCGGCGAGGCCCTGCCCCATCCCCATGGGGACACAGGACTCTGCCCTGTGGGAAGAACTTACCTTGATCTCCCAGCTGTTCAAACTCGGCTTCTTCTAATCTGTCTGAAATTGGAAAGAAGAGAAGCGTCACCCTTGGCTAGCACTCCAGGAGAGGCCATGTCGGGAGGAAGCAGTGACTCTGGGACAGGAACACTGCAGCAGCCTGAGGGACTGTGGGGCTGGGGCCTCCCCTGGACGAGGGGATGAGAATCCCCAACTAGCAGGCTCTGCCGGCCCCTACCCTCCCCCAAGATCGCGTGCTTCTGTGGCCACTGCTCTGGGAACAGGGGCGCGCCCTCCATCACAGGCAGCCCTCAGCCTCATGGGCTCTCCCTAGGAACCGGGGGAGCTCCACCTACATCTCCATCCTCCTCGTGCCAGGGCCAGGCCTTTCCGAAGCCTTGTTTTCCACCTCCTGAAAATGGGCTGATGCTAGCAGTTGGCTGGGAAATGTCCTATGAAGTGTGACATCAGCTATGACAAATGTGCATGCTCACGGGAAGCTCCATGGCCCCCTGCAGAAAAGGTCCTCTCCCCCAGTGCGCCCCCCCCCCCACCAACTGACTGGTGCCGACGGCCTTCCTGAGAAAAGAAGACATCATACACCGGCCTTACATGCTCAGCTGAGATCTGAGTTTGCCTTTGGAGGAAGAGAAACGAGTCCGTGGGAACCCAGAAAGGTTAACTCGGCTGTTGGTGGAGAATTTCCCACAGCGCACATCAGCATGCAGACCGTGAGAAGTGTGTGTGTAAATGTGCACATGCGATGTGTGGTGTGTGTGTGTATGCACGTGTGTTTGCACATGCATGTGTATGCATGTGCGTGCATGGTATAGAGGTGTGGTGTGTGCATGTGTGCACGTATGATGTGTAGGTGTGTGTATGTGTGTGACATGCAGGCATGTGCACATGCGTTTGCACACATGCTGTGTTGGTGTGTGCATGGATATGCATGCATAGTGGACAGGTGTGTGATGTGTGTGCATGTGTTTGCACACGTGATGTGTAGGTGTGTGCACCTATGTGTGTGTGCGTGTGTGAGCACACATGTACTCCCCTCCATCTGCGGGATGAAGGAACCGGTGACCACAGCACCCCGGCCGTCGACCAGCGAGTTTGCTCCAGCGCCATTCCCCCTGTTGCTGCTGACGTGCTCCCCACCTCACCCACAGCCATGGCTCCCCTGAGGACAGGGTGGTGTGGTCAAAGGGAGAAGCATTATCTTCAAGGGGTGGCAGCCCTGGGGTCCAGCCCTGGCCCCCGCAGAGGTCAGGCAACCCTGCCAGACCCCAGCCATACGAGCCCAGGCCTGCCCTGTTGCAATGGGAGAACGGTCGCTCCCACACAGACCATGGGAGGGGAGGCCTGTGGGCAGTGGGCCAGCCCCAGGCCTGCATGCCACCCCCCGCCCCCGCAGAGGGATAGTAGCTCCTAGGTCAGTGCTCCTCGGGCAGCAAGGAGCCTCAGGGTCACTTGGAGGCATCTCTGGGCCCCTTTCTCTGTCCCTCTCTCTGTGTCTGGCCTGTCTACTGCCCCAGAAGCCCCACAGGCAGCAAGAGCATCTGTTGGTCACTTTTAAGTGCCCAGAGGTTGGCATTCATGCACTCTATGGACCAACGGAGGAAGCTGGGCCTCCTGGAAAGGGAACGGATACGGGGGTTACTGTGAACAGTGCACAGAAGCCAGAACAATCCCACTCCACTGAGGGGACAGGGGGACGCCCATTTCTGGGGCTGGGGAGCTAGGGCTGGAGGCCACCAGCCAGTGCGGCCCTATGGGAAAGCAGTCTGACTCCAAACCCTCCCCTGTCCTTCTGGCAATCTTCCCACAGAAACCGACCTGGGCACCTGGCTGGAGGGGGCGGCTGGCTGCAGGTCTTGTGACCTACCCAAGCTGTACACTGTGCAGACGTCCATACCAGAAACCCTCCTCAGCAGCTGCCTGGCGTCTTCCTCAGAAAAGCGCCCTTCACTGCTGAAGAATGACTTTTCTTCCTCATTCAGAAAAATCACATTTTCCAGACTGGAAAAAAAGAAGGCGCTTTACTTAAAATGGCACATTTCCTAAGGAAGACCCATTTCCACTCTCTAGTGAGCTTCTAGGCAGCCTGCAAGGTCCCACTTCAATTGCCCCTTCCCCTGCCAGACGGGTGGTTGACAGCTGCGGACAGAATCAATCCCTCCCCATCCTGAGCTCCTGCGGGTCCAATTATGGCCTGTGTGGTTGCTCCCTACAGCACCCCACACAAACACCAGGCACGAGCCTGCTCCAAGTCGGGGAGACGGAAAACGGGACGCAGAGCAAGGAGAGAAGGAACAGGCGATCTGCACCTTATAGGACTAAATTAGCAGCCTAGTATGAAACTCTGAAAAGCACTTTGAAACTGGAAGGAGCTATTTTGAGACGCTGCAGAAAATCTCATAGCAGCGTCTGGAACACCCAACCAAACACCAGGCCTGTATTCCTCAGGGGCGGGCATCCCGAAGGACAAGGAGATGAAGGACCTGTCTCTGATTCAGGAGAGCCTGGTGCCACGTGGTCTGGAACTTTCTCTGGGTTTAGAGGGCAAGGACTGGGATGCTGGCACAATCTCAGCGTGGTCCGCAGAGAGCAGCTCTGCAGCAGGGTCATCTCCCGATTGTGGGGACACAGCAGAGTGCCCCGGTGTTGGGGATATGCCACCCCACTCACCAGGAAAAGAGGCAGCATGTTAGAGCCAACTTGCGTGGGGTTCATACGCAAGGAAATGGGGAAAACTGTCATTAACACACTCATATCTGGGCAATCTGGGTGAAGAGATGAACACCCTGCCCTCTTTGCAACTTTACCCTAAGTCTGAAATAATGCATGAGAGTGGGGGGAAAGCTCGGCCACCAGTTTGCTCACTGAACAAAGGATGAAAGCGCAGGGTCTGGAATAGACAGGATGGATATTCTGTCAACACATGCTGAGCGAACAACAATGTGCCGGGCTCTCCACCAGCCCCATCACCCTGCAGTCAGGGAGGGGACAGACGAGCTCATCCAGCTCAGTGCCTGGACAAGGTCAGGGTGGGTTTAAGCCATGCAGAGCCCAGCCATCAATGCAGAAGTTGTGCAACCCCCACCCCCCACCCCAGAGACGTGACGGGAATCGTCTAGAACAAGGGTCCCCAGGCAGGACTCCAAGGAACACCAGCTGTGAGGGCTGGCAGAGAGAGGGTCCTGAAGGTGAAGTTAGTGCAGAAACACATTCCAACAGAGAGAGGAGGTCAGACTTTGCTGCACCTTCCTGGTGCTGGGAGTCCCCGTGGACTGCCAGCCAGGCTCTCTGTCTGAGGCCTTCACCATAGAAGCTCAAGGCCAAGGGAACAGAAAGGCACCACAGAGGGGCACAGCAGTGCTCCTGGATCGCTCTCCAGGACGCCCCTGCTGCTGCCTGCGGCCGCACAGTGGGGACATGCAGAATTCAATAAAGGGTCTTTGCAGGTGTAATTAGCTAGGATGAGGTCACACTGGAGGAGGGAGGCCCTGAGCCAGTGCCTCATGTCCTTCTAGGAAGACCCAAGGCGGGGGTGGGGGGCACAAGAGGATGGAGCAGAGAACTGGGACAGAAGAGCCCTCTACGTTCTCAGCCCTGACAGTCACGGCAGCACGAACACAATGGGATTTCAGGGAGCAGCCCCCCACTAGGGCACAAGGGCGGGCTTAGGAGGGGGCAGAGCCTCAGCTACTCACTCAGATACTTGGCCCTGCACACTGATGAGACTCGTCCGCACAAACCCGACCTGGCCCGAGGCCGTGTGCCGGCCCAGGCACCAGGGCAGGCCGGGCACCTGGGCGCCCAGGACCTCGATGATGTCGCTGCTGCAGAAGGTCATTTCTTCAGGCCCGGAGCCCTGGTAGTCTGCCACTGCTGTGGCCAGGCCTGTGGCTGCGGGGGGAGAGGGCAGGGGAAGGGGAGGGTCACACGGTCAGCGCTGGGGGCAGACCCCGGGGGCTCTCTCCCAGGAATGGGTGATCAAGGCTGCGATGAAGCGTGGCCTCTGCACCCAAGGGGCTGGGCCTCTAGTGGTCCCTGGAGGGGGTACTTGATCCCTACACTGAGGAAAAGAAACTGAGGCCCAGGGGTGTCCCCCCCCCCGCCATGGCCAGGAATCTCTCCTCTGTCCTATGCTGGTGAGGTCAGGCCAGGAAACCCCCCAGGGCAGTTGCAGTAAACACAGGTCCCTCTTCTATGGGGCATTATATTCACTGAGCAGGTACACAAGGCCATCCCTGCAGCAGCCAGCTTGGGGCAGAGCAGAGAGCCCTGGACCAGGAGCCCCAAGCCAAGGGCCCATGCTGTCTTTTTAAGAGAAGACCTAAGAAGCAAGCCAGGGACCTGCCCTGGCTTCACCGTACCATGTAACATGAATTTGGACCAACCCATGGGATCTCTCTGAGCCTTAGCTATTGCAGCACCAACTGGACGGGAATCTAACCACCTCCTCCAGCTTATGGAGGATTTAGGGTGAACACAGAAGCTTCCAGAATGCTGGTGCCTGCCCCAAGTCGCTCACCCCTTTTCCCAGGGCAGAAAGGCCAGTGAAAGCATTTACCCATCAGTGGGATATCTGATGTCACAGGTCCACTCACAGAGTCGTCGATGGGGTCCCAGGGGACCCTAAGAGCCCACCTGGAGTGGGACAAGAAAGGATTTCAGGGAAAGTTCGAACTGTGTCAACTGGACAGGTCAGCAGCCCCTAGGGACCTGAGCAAATTCCACTACCTGACCAATTAAACACATACACACGTCAGGCCCATGCATGCAGCACAACCTGCAGGGATCCCTATGCAGTCCCACTCAGGTGCCTCCTGCCCACCCCCCCCCCCGGCTGGCATCCTGGGGGCCCTCCCTCCATTCACCCAGGACAGGAGCTGAGCCACTGCCTCTTAGTTCACAGCTTCTGAACTTCAGGTCATCGAGTTTCTCTCTTTGCTTTGGCTGCCAGGAAGCTCCAAGCCCTGTTAACACCCCACATTCAGCATGTGAGGAGTGTCTGTGCTACCCGTCCTCACCCTCCCCAGACTATCTGCCTTGTGTCTCCTGGCTATGGGTACACATTACGCAGCTAACTCCCTCAGAAGCTTTCTAGAACAAGCCAGAGTAGGGGCACCTGGGGGGCTCCAAAGGGCTAAGCGTCTAGCTCTGGATTTCGGCTCAGGGCTTGATCTCAGAGTCATGAATTCAAGCCCTGCGTGGGGCTCCATGCTGGGCATGAAGCCGACTACTTAGAAAAATAATAATAATGAGCCAGAACATGAAGCAAAAGCTCTGTACGGTACCCTCCTGCCCACACAGCTCCATCCGGGAACGACAGCCTCCTCATGCAGGTGGGAGCCCACAGCCACACACTAGGAGCCACAGAACAGGAGCACACATGGGTTTCCATGAGCCAACAACCCGTGGGATGGGCAGGAAGCAGAGAAACAAAAGTCGGTACCTACTGATGAAATGGAATCAAAGTTTCTGGAGCGGCTGCCGCTGCCATGTCCTCTGAGGATGTGCCGGAGCCAGGAGCAGAAGGGTCCACTGCCGGGGCTGCCTCTCCCTGGAGAACCCTCGAGGCTCGCCTGAGTGCCTGGGGGCCGCTCCCTGTACCCTGGGGGCTGGTCTTCACCCGCACGCGGTGGTCAGGACACAAGACGAAGAAAGGACCTTTAGAGGGACAGAGAGCATCTTTCAGTGTGGCTGGACAGTCCTCCAGGTGGGACCTGCCCGTCTTGCCAGGTGACATGTGTGCAGGAAGCCCTGCTTCGGGTCTCGCCGGCCCCAGGCTCTGCTCAGACCTGCTCTGCGTGCCTCCCCCAGCCTCACACCCTCAGGACCTGTTTCCCCATCTGAAGGGCCCGACCTGGGATCTCAGGGATCCTGTGTGGGGGGACCTCTGCTGAGAGCCTGGCCTCCTCTCCTCCTCTCTGAGGCCAGGCTAAGACAGGCAGCTCTGGGCTCCATCTGCTGCTGAATCGCACCCAAGGATGAGGCCACCTTGGCACTCAAAGCAGTTTCAGGTCAGGACCTCAGGGTGGGCATGCCTCTTCAGAAGCACTTTCACTATTATTTCCCCGGGAGCCTGATCAGATCGTCACAGCAGAATGACAAGGCCTGGGTCGCCCATAATTACTTCTCCCTGCATGAGGCCCCATCAGTCTTCCCAGGTGCGCCACAGCCTCCAGGGCCCTTCCCCACCGGGCATCCCCCACAGAGCGTGGAGCCAGCCGATGTCTCCGTCTCCATGCGGCGCTCACCTTCCTGGGCGAGGAGGCTCTCGTGCGTCCGTGTCAAGGCCTCCTGGTCCACGTGGACGTGGACAGCTGTCTCCTCGTCCTCACTAGGCGAGAGCAGCCAGAAGGCCTGGTCCACGAGCAGGTTTTCTAGGCAGTGATGAGTGAAGCCTGGGGGCCAGATGGACCAGGTCACCAGCAGGCTCCAAAGCAAGGCTTGGGGAGCCCTGTTCTGCCTTGGGACTCACGGGACATCTACAACCCAGACAGGCTCCTGGTCTGACCATCAGGGCTGTGTGAGACAGCCTGGACTTCCCTGTGTCCTGGCGAGTGTGGACAAGGACAAGTCACCTGAATAACCCTCAGTCTCCTCACCCACAAGATGGGGCAGGAGCATTCAAGGCGAGCACATGCGCCGGGGGTTGGCACGGGCCCCAGCACAAGACACTCAAGACACTGTCACTCTTATTTTCCAGTCTCCCAGCCTCGGACTGAGGTATTGGAGCAGTTCCCCAGAGGACGCAGCCAGACCCCACAGACGCCGCCCAATGGACGGAACTGCTTTAGAAAGAAAGCTCTTTGGGCTGAAAACCACCATGTCTGTGCTCAGCGGGTCTGAGCTCAGCCTCCCTCGGGGTCTGGCTATGCGAAGTCCTGCACCCAGCTCAGCCCGGGAAGGACTCGGAAGGCGGCCCACCTTCTGGCACAGATTCTGCACGCCCCCCCCGCCTCCCATCACACCACCGCTCCCCAAGAGCAGGTGCGCACGGACTCCCGAGTCCCACTGCTCCGTGTGAGCCATCCCTGGCTAAAGCCCGATTTACTACAGTAAGCGCCTGGTCAGTGTGTGACAAGTGTCCTCTGAGTGGAGTTCCCACAACTGCTCTGAGAGGGGCCCCACTTTACCAAGAGCATGGTAGGTGGAGAACTTCCAGATTTCCTCGAAAGTCTTAAAGGTCACCACGATCCGTGCCTGGTCACTGTGGATAGATAGCAGCCTGGCTGACAACTCCTAAGGGGAAAAAACAGTCCCGAGTCGGGGCGTTTGGGCATCTGATCACCCAGAGGACAGAGCCGCACAACAGAAACATTTTGCACAGGTGACCAGGCGGGGGTGGAAGCCCAGAGCCAATTCCTTTACGACCTGAGGGGGGCTCTCAAGCCAGCCATGGCTCCCCAGTGCCTGTGCCATGCCCTGCTCCTTCCTGGAGCCCCTGGGGGCTCCATGCTCCACCCCACCCTCCATGACAAGCAGGTTCTCCCAGAAGGCTGGGCTCTTAGCCCTATGCAACCCAACCCTGCCTCCCAGCCCTTCCCACTGCACCGATGCGGGGATTGTCCGAACTCCAGCGCCCCCCTCCTCTGACTCCCATCCCATGAACACCCGCGGGGTGATTGGGCATGAACTGAACACCAGCATTTAGAAGGCACAGGGTACGTGTGTGAGGGGCTACTCTGGGGTCTGCTTGACAGACCGGAAACTAAGGCCACGTTTCTTATCTGAGGTCTGATCCTTAGTACATGGCACAGCTGGGGTTCTGCCCCTGGCTTGGCGTCACCCAGGGCGGCCCCGCTGCAGAGCACTGGGCTGAGATTCCCGGCCGTTTGCAGGATCCACACCTCACCAAATATCCCTGACGGATGGCTGGGGAAACTGGGTTTACAGAGGCCAAGGTCAGGCAGGCTTACTACAAGGTCACCTGGTGGCTGCCCAGCCCAGCCCCCTCGTGGGCCATGGTCCTGCCTGAAAGTCCACTGTGCAGAGGCCAACAGGGGCCTGGCCCCATCATCAGAGTAAGATCAGCACACGCCAGTCCCTTCCGTTCCCCATGACAGAGACATTAAGAATCTCAGCAGGGTCGGGAGCACGAAGAAAGAGAGGACACCCTGGGAGCACCACGGGCCACATGTGGCTGGATCTGCAGGTGTGATCAGTGGCTCCCTGACCCAGACATCCAGGAGAATAGCCAGGGACAATCACAGTGCCACCACGTGGTGAGTTCTAGGGGCGTCTTCCCTTTTTGTGGCCTTGGCCCCTCAGCAACAGAGAGCTGAGCATCAAGAGCCCTCCTCCTAGGTCCACCCCGTCCTCTGTCCCCCTTCTCAGCTTTGGAGCCCCTCCAAAGGGCCCCACCCCCTCCAACCTCCCAGGCCCCCCGGGAAGCCGCACTCACCCCCAGTGCACGGGCCACCTCCCGGCTGTCATTTTCCAGCAGGCGGAGCCGGCTCCTCACGGTCTGCTGCAGGCTGGGGTCCAGCAGCCCCGTCTTCCTCCGCACAGCCAATAGCTGCAAGGTCAGGTCTGGGAGGGGCAGCACGGAGCTAGCACTCAGCAAAGCCACCAGAGTCACTGTGACCTCCAGCCCCGACCTCCCCACCACACCAGACAGGGGCCTTCAAGCACCAGAAGATCACCCACAGGCGTCCCAGGACTCACCATCTTGTCCTCTAAGCCAACCCCAACCCCACCCTGTCGTTCCCATTTCCAAAGGGGCCCCCAGCCCCCACCTGGTTCAGACCAAGGACACCTCCCTGCACCACATAGCACCTGAGTCCCCCCATGAACTGCAAAACCAGGTGAACCCACAGTGGGCCCCCTCTCTGTGGCCCAGGTCCTATAGGTCTGCCCCAGGCAGCTGTCCAGGCCCTGCCCTCCCACCACGCAGTCCTCTGATCCACGGAGAACCCCAGGGCCCCCTGACAGGGAGCTCTGGCTGGCTGCACGCCCCGCTCTCAACCCTCCCAGGCCACCTCCAGCCATGTCGAGCCTTTGAGCTCTGGAAATATGGCCAGTGCAACTGTGGCAATCAGATTTTTCATTTTATTTAAGTTAAATGAAAACATAAACTGTGTGGCTCCCATACTGGGCGGCATGGATGCAGGCTTTTCCTGCTCAGGGATAGTAAGATGCAAGCTCTTTCTACCTTCCTACCAGCACAGCCTCAAGCCTCTGGCTCTACTCTGCCCCCATCAATTCTTCTCTCCCTCCCCTCTACGCTGGGGCCGCTCCAGGCTCTCTAGGACATCCCTCCCCCTAAAACACACACTGCCCCAGGGCCTTTGCACGTGGTCCATGTGGAGCACTCTTTCCAGAACAAATCCTGGCCTCCAACAGGCTGCTCTGCAGTTCACATCTACTCTCAAACGCCCCTTGCCCGCCCGCATCCCTGCCCCCTAAGAGGACCCCCAACTGTGTTACTGAGAGCCCCAGAGCATGAGCTACTCCAAAGGGGTGGAGGGGACATGGGAGAAGGGAGTGGGAGCAGGAGAAGGGAAAGGGGAGGAGAGAGATGGGAAGGGAGAGAGGAGGGGGGAGAAAGAGACCAAGGAGGAGGGGGAGGAAGAGGAGGGCAGTATGGAGACCTCTGGAGTCTGGAATCAGACTCACTCCCCCAGCAGGAAGCAAGCCCAACATTTCACAACTGGTTCTGAGACATGACGCCTCCTTCTCCCGTAAGAGGGCGGGCGGCATTTTCAGACCCAAAATAATCTGCTGCTTGCTCAATACCCCCTTGTCATCGTGAGCGACCACAGGCAGCACCGGGTCCCCGGAAGGAATGTGGGAAGACAGGCGGGTGTCGACACCAAGGTGAACTGCCAGCAACAGTGGGGTTTCTAGGCCACCCCCACTGGGGGCAGCAAGTGGGGTCTCAGGGTCCGGGGGCTTCTAACCGCCCCATCTTCCTTTACCACACAGGGCTGCCTCCCCTCGTGTGCGCCATACAGAAATCCTGCCAATCCTCGGAGCCCCCTCCCCAGACGCTGTCCTGGCCACCTCTCCCAGGGGCCCTACCCCTCCCTTTGCACCCCCCACAGCCCGCCCACAACACAGTGAGCTGGTTGGTCTGGTTTTCCCACATGTCCCACATGCGACCCCTCCCCAGAGTCTCGCCCCTTCATGTGGCCCAGCCTCTGGGACAATGGACTCAGCCTTCAGGCCCCCAGTGGAAGTGCAGTCCTGGGCCCTATCTCCCAGCAAGACCAAATCGGAACCTGGGCGCGGGACCTGGCCATCTTCACGTTAGCATCCTCCCCTCCCCCACAGTGATCCCCAGTTTGGGGGTCTGGAGACTAGACATTCCTGAACCTGCAGTGGGAAGGGGGCACACCCAGGGAGCCCACATTCACGGCTCCACCCGGACTAAACCCTGCCGCACTCTGTGGTGCCCGCGCAGGTCTACCTGTGGGGTAGGTGCCCATCTGGACTGGAGGGGTCCCAGCAGCCAGCCCGGAGCCACCAGGGGAAGGAGTGGCATCTGTAACAGAGCACAGTGGGGTCAAGGTCAGAACAGGCAACTCTGGGCTGTGAGGGCATAATGCTCCTGGTAATCTGGAAGAAACAAGGTGTGTCCACACCAGTACAAACCCCCACCCCTCACGTCCCCTGCCCCTAGGTCACAAAGGCCCAAGGAGGACACAGGGGGTGTGAGGCTCTCCCTGGCTCTAACAGACGATGCTTGGAGGCCTCTGAAAACAAACCAGTGTGTTGTGTTGCTGGGCGGGATTCGGGAACCATCTCACTGGCTAAAACCAAAGCATGAGCAGAGCTGGTACCTCCTGGAGGCTCCGTGGGGAGAGCATGTCCCCAGCTCCCAGGGGAGTCGGCCTGCACCCTTGGCCTGTGGCTCTGATTCTACCTTCCAAGCCAGAAGCCAGGCCAACGTCAAGGTCTCCAATTCGGACCCCGGGCTTACCTTCCCATCTTCAGGTTCTCACTTAACACCACCCGCAAAATCACTTTTGCTACATATTTGGGGACAGATATGTGGACTTGCTCAGGGGATACTGTCCTGCTGCTGACCGTCTGCTGACCGTCTGCTGACCACAGACAGAAGGGGGCAGCCCAAAAGGAACCCTGGCTTTCGGGCTGACAGGGCTGTGTCTCAGCCCGTCTGAAGCTGTCACTCACCGAGGAGTCACGTGCCCTCTTGGCCTGGGGTGGGGGGGCGCCGTTCCAGAACTTTCTGGACCCTCCCCCTTTGACGTGCCGGTTTTCTGGTCACTGACACACTTGTGTTCCTGGAGAAACACTATTGGGGCCCTCGTCCCTCACGGTGACTCACTGGGCACAGGCGTCTGTCCCCACACACCCACTGACCGTGCAGACCCTGTGCCATTCATGGGCTGTGGGACAATGGGCAGACGGCGTGCACTATACTCACCACCTCCGACCATAGCCTTGGCCTCCTTGGGCCCTGCTCGCTCCCAGACGACCGATGCGCTCATGGCCACTCTCGGGACCTTGTGGCCACCACCACCGCTGCCTCCCGAGGGTGCCGCTGTGGGCCCTCTCCCCCCCGGGGCTGGCTCCTCCACTGGGCCCTCCATGCCTGGCAGTGGCCTTAGCACCGGGGGCTCCGCATGCTCCCTGGCCGCTGAGGGAAGAGGAAAGGGTGTTGGTCAGCAGGGAGTCCTCCCCGGGAACACAGGCAGGTGCCCGAGAACATTGCCACAAGGGCTGGGGTCGGGAGGAGAGATGCCCTCCCCTTCGCCGGGCCGCCCTCTGCACATCTGTCAGAGCTCTGCCGTGAGTCTGTTGCTGCTTCTCCAGCAACAACGAGCCCCCGCCGTAGGCTATCTCTGAGACACGGGCCAGCGTGGCCCAGGTGCAGTGGCTGGAAGCCATGCAGGCCGGTCACCCACGAACCCCAGGAAGCAGCTCAGAGCCTGACTTGTTACGGCTGCTCGAACATTCCCACCAATGCAGGACAGACATGGGAACCGAGCAGAAGTCCTCGGGGGACACCCAGGTGCCTCGGACAGGAGCAGGCCCACCACACGTCCCGTCCTGCTCCGGCCGGAACAGATACCCACCACCCCCGGAGACTCTCACCTAGTTCCGCTTCCCACAAGCCCCAGTTCTGCTGTGATCTGGTCTTGGGTTCCCAGGAGGTCCCGTTGCTCCCTATAACACCACCCCCGGGTTCAGCTGGCTCAAGAGGGCTCTGCCTCACCCACCGGAAGAGGCCTGGGCTCCAGAAGGGCCCCGGAACACCGTCCCATGCCACGGGTCAGGAAGGAAGGGCCGTCCAGGGAGGGAAGGAAGCAGGTGGCGGATGGCAGAGAAGAAGGAAGTGGCCGAGGCAGAATGAGGCAGAACGGGCAATGGCTCCCCACTCCAGGGTGCCCTCGCCACCCCCGCCCCCCGCCCACTGCCAAGAGAGCGGTCATTATGCCTCACTCCTTCCTGGGGTCAGAGATGAGAGGCTGTTACAGATGCACAGACCGTGCTCCTGGGGTTGGGGCTTTGTCACCAGTCAGGACACAGGACACTAAATCCCCTTTCAGATGGGACACGTGGGGGCGGGGGTGGAGGCAAAGGTGGCAAGAGGGGAGCCAGGGCTGGGGACGGCAGGGGCAGACCTCCCGCTGCAGCCACAGAGATAGGAGAAGCCTTGGGGACAGAGAAGACAAGGGATGGTCCTGTTGGCTTGCCCAGAACATTGCCAAGAGTACAGTTAGATCGCACAAGCAAGGGAACACCCTCATTGTGGGCCCCCCGAGCCCTGATACTGAGCTCTCAGATTTCAAACCAAACCCAGGACAGCCCGGCAGGGATTCCCTCTGCACGGAGCACCCGGGGACAGGAAGGCACCCTCCGGTCCCCTCTCCAGGGACAACAATGCCAACCCAGAAGCCAATCAGGCTTCTTCCTGGCCACCCCCCATCCTGGTGGATGGTGGGGAGCCGGACCCCCACGATGGACACAGTTCAAGACAGAGCCTGGACAGCCCCCACCAGGCCTTGGTCCTGTTCCCACCTCCCTCCAGACCTCCCCCAAGAACTGGACATGGACCAGGTCCCCAGAGAGCCTCAGACACAGGGGTTCGTCACCTCCTGTATGTGCCATTGCTAGTCCAGGGCGAGTTTTGTGATGGGCAACACTGGAGGAGAGGGGAGGGGGCTGGGCAGTCAGCAAGGCCCCTGGGGGCCATGGAGACCATGTGCAGAGGGCCTGACCGGTGGCCATCCTCACTGCCACAAGAATGGGGGTGGGGGTGGGGTGGGCAGAGCCAGCCAGAGGCCCGAGGTCACCTTGGCTCCGACTGTTCCAAGGGCTCAGAACTGACCAAGCAAAGCACGGGTGGCCCAAGCAGCCACATAGCTGGGTAGCTGCAGAGCAACAATGGGTTCCCAGACCCCCAGACTCCCAACCCTTTGATCCCAGAGGAGCCAGCCAATCCCTCCTGCCGTCTGCTCCTCCCAAGCTGGACAGGACACACAGGGTCAGTAGCGAGGCCCCCTGCCCACCCTCCTTCCTGGTCCTTGGGGATTTGAGGTCAGGGGTCCCGTGGGAGCCACTGCCTGGCACCAGACACACCCAGTCCAGCCACCGGTGTCCTCCCGTCCCAAAAGCCTCTGTGCACTGGACTCCAGCAGGAGTCCCAGGGGCACCGCTCAGCCCTTGAGTTCACCTCCTGGGTTCCCTGGACAGGACCTGGGGGAGCCTCAACCCACAGGGGCTTTGCTCAGTCGGTAGCCCCTTGGAGCCTCCCCTATGTGTTGAGAATCATCACTGCTAGGGCTTGGCAAGGCCGGCCTTTCAGCCCATCACAAGCCAGGATCACTTCTACAATCCAAATGAAAAAGACAAGAAAGAGACAGAAAAGTTGGAGTGGCCCTGGAAGCTGCAAAAGCAGGACACCCCATGCTTCTGACCGAACTAATCTGGTGCCCCTCCCACGGCCTTGGTCCCAAACAGCCCCTCATTGCAGAGAAACTGGGATGAAGCAGGCTGTCCAGTCCCCTAGCAGCCCGAGACCCCCAAGGCTTACAGAAGCCATGCCTCCAACAGTCCCTACCCCCACCCCCAACAGGACCTGAGTCTGGTCTGGAACCCCCTCGGAGGGATGGGGCACAGCGTGGGGGGTGGGGAGAAGGCAGCACCTGACCGCCGGGGGCACTCAGGGGATCCCACACACAGCTCGGCCAGCAGCTCCTCTCCAATGGAGCTGCTTGGCCCAGGGAGCAGCGGGCAAGGTGGCTGCTCCCTGTTCCAGGGGAGGAAGGCCTGTCGGAACCACAGATGCCCAGAACCTTCTTCACATAGCATTGTCAAAGGGCTTACATGTCACTCTGGCCCTGGCACCCCGCACGCCCTGGTCCCGGGGTTGTCTCCATGTTCCTAAAGCACTGAAGACCCCCACCACCTTTCGGGACACAGCTCTGTGTGCTGGCCGCCCTCCCCGGACCCCAGCAGAGCCCAACCTGGTGGCTTCACCCACTGGGATCCCGGACCTCGCGGCTCTCGCACATAGCCAGCCACAGTCGGGTGTCGGGGCCAGGACGCACAAGGGCTGGGAGGCCAGCCTGCCCTCTCTCTTCTCTTCCCTTCTGAAGCCCACCCAGGGCGTCTGAGCCTCCCACCCCGCCGGGCCACATCCCCCCAGCAGCCAACCAGTCATCTCCCAGGATCCTGCCCCGTCCTGTGGCAGCTGCTCGTCCTGCCCGCGTCTGCCCTGGGTCAGGACTGGCCCATCAGTACCTGAGTCCCACCCGCGGGCCTGCTCCCCACTGCCTCACAGACAGCTTCCTGAGGAAAGGGAAGGCTTCCCCGGCTCGAAGACCCTCCCACCTGCCTAGCGATGATGGGCCTGAGCAGGCCGGGCCCCAGCGACAATCTCAGTATGGGACTTCCTAGTCCCCGGCGAGATGAGGAAGTGGGCCCAATCTGTGCAGGATAGTCCCCTCCCCGCCGGTTCCTGTAACCGCCTGGCCTGGCCTCCCATGCCCCGGGTCCTGGGACCTCAGGAGCACCGAGCTGCGTGCTCCTACAGGTCTGGGAGAGCTCTCTCTGCCTCACTCTGCCCCTCCACCCCCACCAGGAGCGTGAGAGCAAACACGCCTGCCCCATGACAAGGTCGACAGACTACATTGAAGGCACTCCAGAGCACAGCTGGGACCGAACATGTGTGGGTTCCACAAAAGGAGAGGCAGTACCGTTCCAGCCCTGAGCAGGTCTGGGGGCAGGGGTTCTGATCGGAGCCCTCACAGGGATCATACAGAACCAATACCTCATGGGCCCATGGAGGCCTTGTCTACTTCACCACGAAGCACCTCTAGGGGGTCGTCTGGTCATCCCTGGTTGGGACTGAATGGTATCGCCCCAGATCCTGGTACCTTGGAACGTGGCCTTACTTGGAAATGGGGTCTTTGCAGATCTGACTCATTAGGATGAGGTCACGCTGCACCGGTGGGGAGGGGGTCCTAATCCAATGTCGATGTCTTGTGAGAGGAGGGACGCAGATGGATACGGGGCGGGGGGCCCACAGGACCACAGAGGCCAGATGGAGGGGTATGGGCAGGAGCCCGGGACGCCTAGAGCCCCAGGAGCCAGAAGAGGAGAGAAGGACCCTCCCCTGCAGCCAATTCCCATCACCCTGAGCCCCCCAGCGTGCCGAGCCTGGGGACACTTGTTCACCTGCGACCCCCGTGCCTTCTCCTTCTCTGCAGGGCGGGGGGGGGGGGTGCAGGTGGACCCCACCTACATAGCGGCATCCTGTGAGAATCATGGGCACACAACGCACCATACATCATGCGTCCTGGTCCCCGACAGTGGCCCTGACCATCACTGGACAGCCGCCACCCTCAGGTGCTAACTGAGCATGTCCATCTCATCTTCCTGATGACCTGTGGGCGGGGACAGCACTGTGCCCATTTCCCAGGCTCAGTGCGCTGCCCCAGGGGCACAGCCTGCCAGGGGGCTCAGATGGGCTTCCAACACAGGCTGGAGGGCCTGCCCTCACCCTGCAGGCACCCCGCCTCGGCCCCACCTGGACTCCCACCAGGAGTTCAGCCATAGCTTCCAGTACCAGCCAGTTCCACCTACTCCCTGCAATGCTGCTTTGCCACAGACAGAGCTGGCCAGTGGCAGGGGCTAAGAGAGGGTCTCGGTGGTGTTCTGGGAGCACGTACACAGCACAGGACCTGGCATGACAAGTCCTGGGTCCATATCCTCCCCCACACCCATCTGGTTGGTGCCCCTGCATCCCCACAGCAGACGGAAAAGAGGCCCTGGGGTGGTGACCTCAGACCGGCCAGGTCAGAGCTGCAGAGCTGCCCTGGGATGTCTCGTGCTATCCGTTGGGGTGTCTGCCCCATGTGGCAACCTCCTCAAGGTGGGGGCCCACTCCCTTCTTGCTGGCTAGGCTCTGCGCCTCATCCAGACCCTGGCACGCGCTGAGTGCCCACGGGAAGGGGGGTATGTCAAGCCAGATCACAGAAGCAAGGGGCTCTGTCTGCTGGCTACGGTCTCCTCCCGGGCACCCACAGCCTTCCGGACTCCCCAGACTTCAGCTCTGCTCCCCACCATCCCAAGAAGCAGAAGAGTCTTCAAGAAAGTGAAAGTGGAAGGCTAGTCTTCGAGCCCCCCTTGCGCAGCAGCCCCCAGCTCCACGGACCATGCCTGCCCAGACCATCCTCGTCCCACCTGCCCCAGCGCCCCTTGGTACCTGCTTCCCACTCCCCAGAGGCAGCTGGATGGCAAGCCCCCGGGGGGCCGCTCCCGGCTCCTGGCTGGCTGGCCCTGCGGGCTGTCTCTGGCGGCCAGGACAGGCGGCAGCCGCCCACGGCCCGGCTGGCTGCGCAGCGGCCACCACCACCCCCTGCTTCCTGCCACACTTCCTCCCTGCACCGCACCGAAGCTGGGGCTGGTGGTGAGAGGCAGGCCCAGGGCGCCTCCTGCGGATCCTGAACTCCTCCCTGGACTGGCTCCAGGCCTGTCCCACCCACCGCCCAGCCCCCACCAGCTAGGAGACAGAGGCTAGGGAACACCCCGGCTCCTGCCCCAGTCCCCAGGATTGGGGAAGTGCCCAGCTGCCCGCCCCATGGCCCAGCCACCCTCAGCTCTACTCTGTTCCTCTTCCACTCGGTGCACACACATACGACACACGGGCACACACACACACCACAACACAACTCATGCACGACACACGTGTATACACATTCACGACACACAACACATGTGTGCACACACGCCACACACAGCATTGCTACGCGATACGCACATACACATGTGTGTGACATGGCACTTGTGTGCACATGCAACATTCATACATGACACATGTACTACACACACGATACAACACGTGTGCACACGCAAAGATGCCCACATGCACGCACACTTGCACACACACACCAAACCTGTGCGCGCGCACACAGACACATGTGCACCCCCTTCCCTTGTCCAGGTGCTGCCCCCGCCTACTGGCCCACCAGGGACAGAAGCCTCTCAGATCACAGACTCCCACCACCACCACCACCACCCCACCCCACTTTGCTGACCTCCCACTGGGCCTGGGACACCCCGCCCCCGGGGCTCTGGGCTCCAGGGAGTTGGGACAAGCAGGAAATGAACTGCGGGCAGCAGGAAATGAACTGCGGGCAGCCTCACACCCTCCCTGAGGCAGGGGCCCAGCTCCGACCCAGCTCCAGGGATCGGGAGCAGGACAGTGACCTCCTCCTCCATCCTGTGTGAGACAGACCAGGCATACACACACAGCCTGGATTAACACCAGGAAAAATCTCTAATTCTAATTCAGGTGACTGCTTTGCAGACATGAAACCGAGGTCAGAGAGGTCGTGGGATATGCCCAAGGCCAGTGATGACTAGAAGGGCCCAGAACCAAGTCTGACAGACACTGAGCCCTCAGGCCAGGGTACTAAGGGTGCCACCACTGACATGTGGGTGATGCCTCTTTGTCACGGGGGAGGGGCTGCTGTGCACACTTGGGACCCAGCTGCATCTCTGGTCTCGCCCACTAGATGCCAGTCTTCCCCAGGCCACCCCCCAGACCCCACCCATGACAACCAGACACCCCTCCAGGTAAAAGTCACCAGGAATGACACGGGGCCAAACCACTGCTCCAGGCTGAGCTGCCTCCAGGTGACACAACGCTGCCCATCCTGGGGTCATGCGCTGCTGCCCCAAAGTCCTGAAGTCCCCTCCCTCCCCACAGGGCTGGAGCCCAGGCATTTCACTGGGCAGGGTGGGCCATGGAGGCCAAGAGTAGGCAAGCCACTCACCTCGGGGGTGGGACAGCAGGTCACCCGCAGAGCCAGGCCTAACACCTGGGCCCCCAGCACACCCAGCTTGGCCAGGTCCCACTGCATGGAGACCACACAGAGGGATCCAGGGGTTGGGGAGGACTTTTTCACCATCCCCATAACGGCAAGCTGACTAACAGGGCCAATCGCAAGCTACCCAGTGGGTTCCAGAGACCGGGGGCGGCAGCTCCCACTGGCAGCTCCTCCTTTCCACTGGGAGGTGTGGCCACTCAAAGCTGGGCTGTCCCCTCCGTGGAGTGGGAGCAGTTGTCTCTCTGAAGGACAGCAGTGACCGTCATTGTGACAATGCCCTGGGGTGACCAGGACAAAGCTCCCCGGACTGGGAGCCTTAAAGTCACCCAGGCCTAATCCCTCCCAGTCTGGAGGCCAGAATTCTAAACCAAGATGCAGGCCAGGCCGTGCTTCCTCTGGGTGTTCCGGGAGGGTCCTTCCCGCCTCTTCCAGCCTCCAGGGCACTCCTGGGCTCCTGGCCACATCACTCCGTCTCCCACATCAGCAGCCAGCCACCTTCCCTGTGGCTTTTCTCCTTCGTATTCTATCTGGGGCCCACATCGTCTCAAGACCCTTACCTTAATTATATCCACAGAGACCCTTTTCCCAAACAAGATCATGTCTAGAGGTTCCCATGGATACAACTGTGGGGCCACCATCCCGCCCCGTACTCCCAGATGCCAATGGACACAGGAAGTGGGTGGAGGACAGGGCGGCTTGTGAATGCTGATGTCCACCTGCCTGCCCACCCGTCACGGCTCCCCTCGGCCTCAGCGACCTGCTGGCCTTCAGGAGGCCCCGTTCTCCTGCCCACCTTTAGGGCCCAGGGGCGGGGGCAAATGAGGTCCAGGTACCCTGTCCTGAAGCTCCTCTGGAGGGGTAAGTCCTCATCACCCCTTCCTGGAAGACACCTGCCTCTCCCTCTCCCCCCTCCTCTCCAGTCCTGTTCTGCCTCCAGCCTTGTACAGCCCACTCCCTGAGCCTCTGTCTTCACAGCCGTGGAAACGGTGATGCCCTACCCCTCGCAAGGACCAGAAGTTGGATTTCTTGCACGTTCTCTGGAGGGTGGGTGCTCCCCCGCTGGGGGCATTCCCCTGGGCGAGCCTGCCTCCTCTCTCCAGACAGAGGTGCCCCGGGCCCCCTTGTCACTGGCACCTGGGACCTGCAGATGGGCCCACAGCCTCCCCCAGCCCCCGATTCCACCACCCTCTGGGCAGCTCACTGGAGGGAAGAGCTCAGGCTGCAGCATGGGGTGGGAGGTGGGCACCTGCGTCCAGGCACAGCACCTTGCCGGACAGCTCTGCTGTGCTGGCCACAGGACCTTGGGGTTTTGGTTTCTCAGCCCTGGGGCGGGGCAGGGCCCGGGGGGCCACAGGCGGAAGCTGGGCAAGGGTACCTCTCCAATCCACTCCAGGAGGGAGGAGCCCCTGCTCCTCTCAGCCTCCGTCCCTTGTCTGTGAGCTGGGACCGTCAGCCCACATTCAGCACCCCACAATGTGCAAAACACAAGATGCCTGGCTTCTTCTCTGTTTTTCTGGAAATTATACTGAAAGAAGTCCCAGATGAGCTCCACATCCATAAAAGGGCCTGGACACATTTCCTCTCTTGGCCATTGTCCCCTGCTGGGGGCCCAGGACCCTGTATCCTGTTTGTCTCCACAGCTGTGCTCTTGGCCACAGGCCGGGGGTAGTTTCCAAGGGCTTCCCCAACTGTGCCCAGCACTGACTCTGCACATCGCACCCCAAATCCACACAGCACACCCCAAGCCAGGGTTTTGACTCTGCACTGTGCACCCCAATTCCAGGGCATACCCACATTCTGCAAGTGTACCCCAAGAGCCTTCTGGAGGAAGAACATGTGCTTTCTATGCCACGGGACTTTCCAAACCAGGGTCCCCACTACAGGGTGGGCATGGGGCAGGCCCGCACAGCCCAGTCCTAAGTCCCTCTGGGAAAGCCCATCACTCCCTGGGCCTCACTCTGCCCCGTGCAGACGGCGGAATCAGATTTGGAGGACTCTGAGTGCCTCCCGACACCTGCAACACCTCTGGGGCCTGGCACGACTGTTGTAATAAATTCCAATCGTCACTTGCCAAGGAGATGCTGGATCCAGGGGTTACAGCCCTCCCAGTGTGAGTCTTAGCGCCATCCGCTGGACCGAGGCAGATGGGTATGGAGGCGGCCACTGTCCAGGGTCACCCGCCCGAGGGCAATGCCGACAGCTAGGGTCTCAGGTCCACCCCCCCACCCCGCGGCACCTGCACACAGCTGGGGTCTCAGGTTCTCCCGGCGCCAGAGGAGATGCCCCGAGTCTCTAAGGCCTGAGACAAGCAGCCTGAGAAACCACAGCCCAATTCCCAGGAGCTCTGGTGAGCAAGTCCCATCCGAGTCTGGAGTATTCGCTGTAATCAGATCCTTGTGTCTTCCAGCACCAAACCCTGATTTTAATTCTCTTCAGGCAGCAATTCAGAGAGAGAGAGAACTCGCCTTGGTCTCTTTCCCATCACAGGGACGGGTGACGCCTCACTGAACTGTAGGGTGTGCAGGCACCTGTGGGTGCTGCCCGGCTGTCCACAGCCTCAGCGTCTCCAGAGCTCTCTCTCATGCCCTCCTCCTCGGAAGCCTCTCCGTCCCCCTGAGGGCGCTGCAGAGGAAGCCACCAAACCACCCCAGGGAGGCTCTTTCCCTGGCCAAGGAACAGGCACCTTTGGGGAAGAGGGATGGCTTCCCAGGATAAAGGCAAGAGACACATTTTCTAGCCAGTGTGGACACCGCGGGCACGGTTACCACCACAGGGAAAGCACGTGTGTCTGCGGAGGCCCAGGGACTGACGGCGGCTGCATGTCCCAAGCTAGAGCCCAGGGCAGGAGGCTGGCCTGGCCACCTCCTCCCTGCAGCCTCAGGGCGTCTCGCAAGGAACCGGAGGTTTGGAGAGCCACACGGACAAGGATCCCCTGGCAAGGCCTCCTCAAGGGGGGACCTGGCACTCTGCGCTCCCTTAAACCCACACTGCCACTCTGGGTCCCTGTCTCCTCAGCATCTTTTGCATGGAAGACGGTTAAAGGCTTCCTTCAAGATGAATGCGCCCCAGGAAGCACGGGGAAAGTCCCCAAACTGGTTCTGAGTCCCTCCCTTGGGAAAGTCTGCACCTTGGGAGGGGTACAGCCCTGAAGCCCTCAGCCAAGCCTTCTGCAGGATATTCTAGGGCATTCTCCGAGTGTTCATAGGGGCCCCTCCTTCTCCCTAAATCTAGTCCTAGACAGGGAGACATTCTCCTCCTCAGAGTCCTGAGGCAACTCCTGCCAGAAACTAGGACCACAGACATGGACCCAGACCCCGGCTCAGACCCTGGACACCAGCTCAGACCCTGGACCCCAGCTTGGACCCTGACCCTGGCTCAGACCCAGACCCCGGCTCAGACCCTGGACACCAGCTCAGACCCTGGACCCCAGCTTGGACCCTGACCCTGGCTCAGACCCAGACCCCGGCTCAGACCCTGGATCCCGGCTCAGACTTCGGCTCAGACCCTGGCCTCTTCTCAGACCCCGGGCCCTAGACACTGGCTCAGACCCATACCTTGGCTCAGAACCAGACCACAGCTGAGACTCTGCTCCCGGCTCAGATCCAGACCTGGACCCCAGCTCAGACCCAGACCCCAGCTGAGACCCTGGCCCTGGCTTGGACCTGGACCCCAGCTCGGATCCAGACCCTGGCTCGGACCCTCACCCCAGTCACTGGCTCAGACCCATACCTTAGATGAGACCCTGACCCCAGCTTGGACCCCGACCCTGGCTCAGACCTGGACACCAGCTCAGACTTGGACGCCAACTCAGTAGGGACAGAGCCCTAGGATGAGATGCAGGGGCCAGATGTAGGGGCTGAGAAATACCTTCCTCCCTCTGCTTATTTCTATTGTTTACCTCAGGGGGTAGGTAGCAAGCAGTGGAGACAAATGAAGACAAAAGGCGATTCTGAACTTGTCGTGTCCTCTTAAAGCACCCCTGATTCTCTGTGACAACCCAGGCGTCCCTGACACCCAGCTGGGATCCCCCAACGGCCTCCCTGGCACATGGCTCAGGCTCCTCCTGGTCCCACACCTTGAGATAGCTCTGCTCTCTGGGGTTCGGACCTCTCCCCACCACCCACGATCTTGGTTCCATTGTCTGAGCTCTGCCTTCCAGGTCCCCACCCAGGCAGGACTCGCAGACAAGTTGGGGAGACAGACCTGGAAACAGACTGGGATGATGTAGCTCGATCCTTGCAGTGGCAAAGGGAAGCCTGCGATGGAAAGGAGAGGAGGATGAAATCAAGGAAGGCTTCCTGGAGGTGGACGCCTCTGGGCCAAGTCTCAAAGGAAGAGGACCTAGGCAAAGAGGGGGTGTAAAGGTCTTCCCAGGGTCAGGGCCAGACAGAAGAGCACGTAAACCCCACCTCCACCTAGACAATCCTGCTCCACCATGGAAGCTGGAGGGGCTGGGTCACACTCTTGCCCTAAGGGTTAATCCACAACAGGCCAGATCTCTGACTCTCAGGAATGTGCAGACCCTCAGGGTGGGGGGCGGGGTGGGCTATGTGACTACTCCCCACTCACCTGGGGCCCTGGGCAGTAGAAACAAGCCACGCGAGGGCCACACGGGCAAGTGTAGAGCCCAGTGGCTACGCTTTCTGTAAAGGGCTGTTGGGTGGGTCCCGGATACCTTGAACAGACAAGGCCAAGGAGGCAGCAGTCCCCAAAACGATCAACAAGCAGGGGCTCGGTGTGCTGGTAAAATCTTATCGACAAACCCAGGCTGGGTTCAGCCCTCTAGTGGGTCCTGCTCTAGAGAATGGGTGGGGTGGGGATTTGTGGGAAGCATCTCAGGATTCACCCACCAAAGCAGGAAGGAGTCCGCTCAAAGGCATTCCCTGCTGCAAAGGGACTGGGATATATAGAGGTTCAGGCAGAGGAGGTGGAGGCCAGCCCTGGTGCCAGGGACGGGAACGGGCTTGAGGCTAGCACAGGATCCTGACTGCATAGAGCTGGGTCCTGCTGACCACCCTGCTTACGACAGTCACTGCACACACAGACAGCTAACTTGTCACGGATCAGCAAGACCCAGCACTTAGAGCACAGGAGATGAGCACGACATAAAGATGGGTGATTGGGTAACAGGCTTACAGATGGGGAACCAAGATGCGGGAAGGGAAGGCCCTTCCCCCAGGGTTGCAGGAAAGCGGGTCCCCATGTCCGCATGGTCCACGCTAAGCAACACCCCATCGTCTGTCCTGGTCTCTGGTTCCACATCTGCGAGATACCGATGTGACCCAGCCTAGTGCCGTCTCCCAGACAGGCAAACATGCAAAGAACCACCTCAGACCTTCCACAGTGCATGCGCACTTCCCTGAACCCTGCCTGGGTCTACAGAACTGGGAAGGTGGGGCTAGAGATGCCTGTCCTTAGCACGCCGGGGTCTGGGGACAGAGACAGAGGTCACCAGCCTGGGGCCTGGCACCCAGCTGCCCCAAGAAACACAGAAAGGGCTAGAACAGGGGGCCGTACTCAGCGAGACTCAGCCCGTGTTTGTTATTTTTTGCCTTAGTGGCTGAAACCACCCCGAAGACGAGTAAAGCTCTAATCCCCGAGATTTCAGGAACTACACTTTGCAAAACAAAGATATTGGGACCAAACAGGCTTCTGATGACAGACGGTCACCCCGGGCCGGGGCACTGGGCTGCAGGAAGCTGTCAGCAGTTCCCGAGCTCCACCAGGACTGAAGACACCCACACCCTTGCCATGGCCCGGGTCATGGTCATCCGACCCCATCAGGACAGGCGGCGCCCTCAAGCCAGGGACCCGCTGACTCGGCGGTGCAGCAGCTCCTCCTTAGCCGGGCAGGGCCGGCCCGAGAGCTGGCCAGGTGCCCGGGCGTATCCGCTGGGCAGTCCTCCAAACTGTGCTCCTTCATCTGACCTGGCCAGAAACAGAGCCTTCAGAGGAGGGGTGTCCCTTCTCAGCATCCCCAATAAGGCACCTTGGGTCCTCAGAGGAAGCTGATCAGAAATGCATAAAGGCTGTCTTCACGGCCCATCCGGGGAGCAAGGCCCTGGGAGCGTGTCCTCCCATCACACCGTAGGGGGGCCCTCCTCTACTACAGGGGAGTGGCCAGTCCCAGGAGCACCCGAGTTTCTCCCTTTGAGGGACAGGCACATCCAGCCCCCTGGACTGTTTGGCTGTGAGTCATGGGGTGACCCGAGGGCACAGCATGGAGGATATGGGGTAGAGAGGTCTCAGCCACCCCTGCTCACAGATGAAACCCCAGGGACACCCCGATCCCGCAGAACCTCAGTCCCCAGAGCACCAGCATTCCTGACTCTGGGTGGGCCCCTGGGTGGAATTCTGGGCTGGAATTCTGGACATTCTCCGCAGCGCAGTCACCAGGAGGTGGATCTGGAACCAGGCTTATGCAAACATTAACCCAACCCCAGCCTCCCGGGGCACGCAAGTCCTCCCAGCCAGGACCCATCTCCCTGGAAACCAGGCCCAGGTCAAGGGAGGCGGCTGGATGGAGGTCTGAGGTGGGAATTTCCGCAGGCCCCTTGGAAGTTCCCCTCGCGCGGTGCTGAGGCGGAGAAGGGGGACACTGTCAGCCCCCAGGTCACTGAAAACATTCAGGGGGTCTGTTTGGCTGCTTCCCATTTCTCAGCTCCCCTCTTGGCAACACCTCCTCATTCCCTCCTCAGCCTGGCCTCACCCAGCCATGGCCCCTCAAAACCGGCCTCGTCTACACAGCCAGTTCCCTCATGTTTCACCTCCAGCGGCCCTCTCCTCCCAGGTTCCTCAGCCCAGCTGACCTCAGAACCCCACTGCATACCTCCTCCCCCTTCCTGGTGTTCCTCTTCCTGCGCCTGCTCCTCCTCTCTGTCTATACCGGCCCCGGGAGCTCCCGCCGGTCAGGACTTCTAGAACCTCCTGTCTGCGTGCATCAGCCCAGGGTGCCGTCTATCTCAGACCTGGCGGCAGAGCTGGAGCCGCAGGGCATTCCCCTGGGAGGGGAACTGGACACCCGCCCCCCCACTGCCCACAGCTCCCCCACCTTCCCCTGAGCCACAGTCACCAGCACCAGCAGCCCCCTCTTCCTGTTGACAACGGAGCCTCCAGCCTTGGCCTCATCCGCATGTCCCTCTTCCCGGTCACCTGCTCCACCAGGCTCTGACCCCCACTCCCCACAATCTCCCTCAGCTCTGCCTCCTCCCAGCCTCGCCCTGAGCACACAAGCCCACCCTCCTGCAATCCTGGAGTGTCCGGAGCCCGTGGTGCTGTGACTGGGGTCCCTGTAGACACCGTCACCTGGTTAGCACAGAGGGAGCACCTCTGGGAAGCACCTTTGGGAGCACCTGGGGGCATAGCTGGGCCTTACACAAATGTGCTTAATGACAGAGACACAGGGTCAATAAAGGGGGTGGGGGCGGGCCACACCCCACAGGACACTGAACACCAGCCCGCAGGCACAGGGCCACCTGTCTAAAGGCGCAAAAGGGGCAGACCCCTGAGCAACACACCACTGGTACGGTAAGTTGGACAGATGCTGACTTTTCCAGCTGCCCACTCTCCAGGCGCTGGCCTTCTTCCCAGCTCTCCGGGGAGGCTGCCGGGCCGGAGGGAAGCACTCAGGCCTGGAGCCGGGCACGGCTGCCAGTGAGCTTCCTAGCCTTGGCTGGTGAGACCTGGAGCACCTGGGAAGGCGCCTGGCAGGACTGGGACACAGCACTCTTACCCTCTGACCCACATGGGAGAGGTGGGGTCAGGGTCTCCGTCTCCTCCCCGCGGCCCCCTGCCCCATGGGCTCTGCCCCGCTGCCCCTTGCCTGCGGACATCCCACCTGCACCTTCCCACGCCAGCTGCCCAGCTGCGAGGATTCACAGGCTGAGACACTGCTCTGGCAGCAGCCCAGGGTGCCAGCCCTGGGGTCCCCCTCACTCACTGTGGGATGGGCATGTCCTCCACTCCCTCTCCCTAGCAGAGCCCTCCTGCATTCACAGAGGGCAGCTCTGCTGTCCAGCCACCCCGCATGCCCGCCCTGTGAATTCCCACGCTGGCCACGTGCTACCATGCAGGGGTGCTGAAGGGCAAAATTTCAAGGGCTCTAGCCTCTCCTGGTGTGCAGAGGGGGGTCGCACAAAGTAGAGCACTACTGTCACTGCTGCTCAATGAGGGCAGGAGTGGGGGACTAGCCACATTGCCCATCCTGAACTTACCAGCCCTGCGCACTGGGGCAAGCACGCGTCAGACGGCCCTGCCCCCAGAGCGCTCAGCCTACGGGTAACCCAGAAAATGGATGGAAACCAGACAGCACCAGAGAGCCAGGGGCCACCAGACAACCAGGATCCTGCCTGGAGACAGCTGGGAAGACTGCCTGGAGGAGGAGGCTATGATCTGGGCCCTGGCATGTGACGTACACTCCCCTCGGGGCTAAACACCAAGCCTGGAGCATCTTGTAGTGCCACCTTGTAGGAGGTGGGAGGGAGGGCGGGATAAGTGACGGATGGATAGACCCGCACAATGATGGGACACAGAAGCCGGTGAAGAGCTCCCAGTGGCCAAAGCTAGAGGCTCAGAGCACAGAAACAGAGTAGTATTAGGTTATAACTTGAAATACAGAAGAGATACCCAGAGGTCCGTATTAGTGTAAGTAAGCGATTGATATCTAAGTAAATGGAGGGGAGACAAATATTCCCAGCAGAAAAACTCCAGCTAACGCACGCTGCCTCTCCATCCTCCAGTGGGGAGCACAACCCCCACCCCCAGGAGCGCCGTGAGGACCTGCAGGAAAGCCTCGTTCTCTGTGGGGCCTGACAAACACCAGCTCGGCCTGGCGATCAGGGCGACGCCAGCAGCCACTGGCCCCATCCTTGCTGTGACGTGATGAGGATGGCACGTCACCCCTACGCTCTTCTTCCCTGAGCTAAAGCCCAGCATCAACACGAGAAAGGCATGAGACAAACAGGAACTGAGTGTGGAAGGGTCGGGGAAGGCAGACGGCACGGCAGGCCAGGCAATGATGGTGTCACGCTCCTGTGGCACGTTTATCCCACTCAGTGCACAACTCGGACCCATCCTTATGCACCAAGGTCCACGCTTCGTGCAAGTGCATCTGTGTTTCCCTCCTGTCTGTCCCCGGAGCATGGAGCATCACCCCCCATCTGAATGTCCTTGTTTCTCGGGACCTTACTTTTGAGGAGCCCCAGCCAGGTCCGTCTTTGGAGCACATTCTTCCGTTGGGATCCGTCTGGTGTTTGCCCCAGCCCCCTTTCCTTCGAATTTTCAACCAACAAAACATGTCACTGATTTTGGGTCAGAGCTGGGCTGGGCCTGGGTCCCCTCCCCAACGGCATTTTTTAGCGAAATGGCCCCTGAGAAGCTAGCCCCAGTCAACGCGGCCCTACTCCGTGCCAGAGAGGACCCAGCACTCCACAGAGAAGGAGTGAGGACCCAGGATGTGAAGAGGTGAAATTGTGCTCACTCTCCCCGCAGTGAGAAATGCAGAAAGAGCCCCAGGAGCCTCCGTCTCCTCCCGGGTCAGCAACACTCAGCCTCTGTCCGCACACTCGTGGTGGACTGAGGAGGGCAGGTGCAAGCGGGTGACCTGAGGGCTGCGGAGCCACCAGGGCCTAGAAAACCACATCCTTGACCTGCAGCCCCACCTCCTGAGCCCGGGATCGCCCACTGCCCCCACTACAAGGGGTCCCAGCTCCTCCTAATAGCAGCACCTGGAAAACACCCAGCTGTCACCTGGGGGTGGGGGTGCCCGCTGGCCGGCTGCGCAAAAGGCTGAGTAGGGGAAGTGTGGGCATTATGCAGGCAGTGAACCGGTCACGGCAACAGTGGCAGCGGCTACATGACGTCACACGTGTGTCAAGGACCATGGCAGCATGCAGCACGCGGCACGAAGCCTTGTGGGTGCAGGAGGTCAGGGGACGCTGGGATGCAGGCCGCGTGACACGACGAGGACCATGTTACCCACACATGAACAGCCAAAAGGAACCACGCGTTTGCACTGGGCTCCAGCTGGTCATCCGGCTCCCCACGGGGCAGGGGGACCAATTCTTACACTCCCCATGCGTGAGAAGCAGCAGGAGTCTGAACAACCAAGTAGTGGAGGGCAGATGTGAAAGCCAAGTTTCTCAGGGCCGGAGGAAATGAAGGAGAGGGGACCGGAATGGTCCCCATGGGGACGGATGAGATGTGGAGACACATTTTACCTGGGCAAGTGCTTAGACCTGCGCACCCGAACCAGATGCACACAGCCACCAACTTAGAGATGCACACACATAGGTTAGTATACTCATAGATCGGTGTCCAAAAGACCCAGGTAGCAAGAGGTACACTCAGAGCACACACAGATCTCGCTTCCTAAGACCATTCTTCAACTAAAGGAACCAGGACCCTTGGAAGGATGGCTGACTCCAGGGCTAGGCCAGCAAAGGTACACAATAGGCCTGGCTTGTGGCGCCAGCAAGTAATGAAGTAAATAAATGAACGAATGAATGAATGAATGAATGAATGAAATCACACACATGGGGTGTGCCAAAGGACAGAGGAGCCAGTGAAAGAGCTCCCAATGACCAAGGCTAGAAACATCTGAGCAACTAAATTAATCAGTACTAGATTATAACCCAAAGTATAAAATTAGTACGTGAGTCTATCCAACATAAATAAATGACCAAATAAATGAGGGAGAAGGGATAAATGTCCTGAGCAGGAGAGCTCCCAGTGACCCTTAAGAGGACCCCCCCAGTCCCCAGGTGTGTGTGGGTCACGGTAACCTCCCCACTAAGGGCACAGCGTGGGAGAGCCGGGAGGGGGACTAGGGGACAGGCAAACCTGGCAAAGCCCACCTTGACCAGGGGGTCAAAGTCACCATCGTTGTGACAGGTCACATTGATGGCATGTGCCCTTGACCTGATGGGACGGGCGGGCACTGCATCCCTGGGGTCTCCCCCCCACCCCCTGCTGAGAACCCATAATCCCCCACGGATCCTGAGAAATAATCAGACCAGTCCTCACGGAAAGATGCCACACGGACCACCTGCCAGGACTCCTCACAAAAGTCATCGCAAACCAGGGACATCTGAGAAACCGTCGCCGCCCAGGTGAGCCTGGGGAGATGGGACGGCTGCATGTCACTTGATGTCCCCAACAGGATCTTGGGATGGGGGAGGGGACACTGGATGAAGACTAAGGGAATCTGAACCATGTGTGGGCTTTAGCTGATAGTAATGGATCAATATTGGTTCCTCGGTTGTGACGAATGTACCCATCTAATGTAAGATGTCAGCAGTCAAAGGAGACTGGGTAGGAGGGGTTATGAGAACTCCGTGCTATCTTGGCAATTGTTTTGTAAATCTAAAACTGTCCTAAAACAACCAAACAGTCCCAGCAAGCCGAGACACTCACAAGGTGTGTGGAGAGAGAAACTTTACGGCCGGAAGATTCCACAGGTGCAGCCAGGCCTGGACCCGACGGCCCCGGGGCGAAGTTCCCTGTCCTCAGGCTGTGGCCTTGGGCCGGCCAGGGAGCCTCCCTCAGCGGGGCTCGGAGGACATAGGGGTGGGGGGTGGGCAGAGCCAAAGATCTGGGTTCACCCTGGAAGGCCTTGGGAGGACCACTCTAGTCACCACTCTAGTCCAGTGGCTACCCTTGGGCAGGGTGTGTGACCCACAGCCTCGGCCTCTCTGTGAATCAAGGACCAGGACCCCTCCACCGGTCCCCTGAGAAGCCTGCAACCACTGTGGAAGGGGCAGTCACGAGGCTTCTTGTGCACACCCAGGAATGGAGGCATGGAGAGGAGCCGCACCTGGCCCCGGGCTCCCAGAGAGGCCCCTCACCCTGTCAGCCTGTGCAAACTCCCCCACGGGGGGACAGAGCCTCCCCTCTGTCCCTCCCACATCAGGCCCCGTCCCTCTCCCGCTGCCCCTCCACTATTCCCTGAAGGAAGGAGCCACTGTCCCTAGGGCTGCTAGGACTCCGGCCCCTGGGGGCTAGCATGGAGGCTGGAGGAAAAAGGGTGCAGAGACCCCGGTGCTGAAGTATACAGAGGAGCAGGGCAGCATCAGGGCAAAGGTAAACTGTAAACTTGCCCCCCACCGCCAGCCACAGCTCCTGCTCTGCTCCAGGTCAAAAGCACTGGAGAGCGGCCGCTGACCAAGTGCAGACCTGTGCTGGGCCCCTGGGACGCCCTCACCCTACAGACAGGGAAACTGAGGCACAGAGATATAGAACCACTTGCTCCCAGGTGCTCAGCCAGGATCAGAGCCCCTGGGGCAACAGCCTCCTGAACCCCGCAGAGGCCCCCACAGGTGGGGAGGCACAACCCCATCTCACCATGGCCACCGTGACGACACCCAGCTTCACCCGCCCAGCTCTCCGCCCCTTTCTTGGACGTGGGGACATCAGGATACCCTCCCGTGGCCGCCTGAACCCCAGCCTGACCAGGACCCACCTGGGAGCGGCCCCCAGCATGGGACTGGGGGTTGCAGTGCAGGGGCGTCTCCTTCTGGCAGGGAGGGCCCCTAGAACTTACCCGGCCAGGGAGGGAGGGAGGCTCCCTGGGGCTGCCACCAAGCCTCGGGTGGCCGTCTGGGGCTCTCAGGAAGGCCGGCCACTTGGCACAGGCGGGACAGGAAGGCGCACGTTTTCAGCCCGCCAGGCCCTCCAGGCCCCAGTCAGGTGGCCCGAGCAGTCAGCCCAGGTCATTGGTCACGCCCACAGCGGCAGCAGCCCGCCCTGCCTGGAAGGGGCCCAGTCTCCTCCCTGACCTTCCTCCGGCGTATCTGTATAGGAAGTCCCGGGTCAGCATTCCCGAGCTGGGAAGAGAAGAGCAGCCCCAGGAGAACAGCAGCCTGGGGCGGGTGGGAGAGGGCGATGTAGGATCCCAGAGGCTCTCACCTCCCCCCACCACCCCCCAACGCGGGGGTGCAGGTGCTTTGGGAAGCCTCTGGGAGGGCCCTGCCTTCACTGAGCCGAGGAGAGCTCCCCACTCTCTGGGGCCTGGTTTCTGTAGCTGGGCCTGGGGGCAGCTGGCTGGGGAACTCCGCCAACACGTATTGAGTACCTACTGTGTGCCAGGCTCCAGTGTAACGCCGGCAGCGGGTCAGTAAAGACCGGCAGCGTCTCCTGTGACCCATATTTGTTCATCGTAAGTCACTTGGGCTGTCCTTAAAATCAGATTCTAGACTCCAAACCTGCCATATCAGGATCTCCCAGGTCAGGCCCAGAAATATGGATTTTTTTTTTAAAGATTTTATTTATTTATTTGACAGACAGATCACAAGTAGGCAGAGAGGCAGGCAGAGAGAGAGAGAGAGGGAAGCAGGCTCCCCGCTGAGCAGAGAGCTTGATGCGGGGCTCGATCCCACGACCCTGGGATCATGACCTGAGCTGAAGGCAGAGGCCTTAATCCACTGAGCCACCCAGGTGCCCCAGAAATATGGATTTTTAAACAAGTTCCCAAGTGACCTGGGTCCTCAGGTGAGTCTGAGTAGCATCCCAGTCCCAAAGGGCACGTCTTTCTTCAGATAATCAGGCCATGAGCAGAGTCACCTCACAGCACCCCCATCAGGGCCACTGCGTCCTCATCTGGCAAGTTTTTTTTTTAACCTTTTTGTGCTTCTGTCCCGTTCTTCAGACAGAGGGAGGCAGACACTCAGCTTATCAGTGTTTGGGAGCATAAACAGGTTAGCAAGTGTGGGGGCCCCAAGCCAGTGCCTGTCCACACCCCCGATGTGTATTCTCACCAGGCATCCTGGTGACTGCCTCTCAGCCACAGGGGTGGATGTGCTGGCTCCATGGAGGAGCCCAGGCAGGACGGGCCCAGCCTGGGGGCTGGGTGCCCACTTCCCATTACAGCGTTGGATGGGCTTCTGCTGGCCGACAGCCCTGACACCATCCCTCCATCTAGAGACCTAGGCTGGCTTTGCGCAGAGCCTCATGGGCTTGCTGTGTGTCTGGTCCCAGGACACGGCTTCTTCCAGGAAGGAGGCCAGGGTTTGGAGCTCCCAGCTCCCGTCCCCTACGGTGAGCACCACCCACCATCAGCTGCCCTCCGCCCACACAGCTTCGAGAGTCTCTGAATCCCTTTCCACAATTCAAGGGGTAGAGACGCCACAAGTAAGCCAGATATCCTGCTCTTCCGGAAAATCCCGGAGCCTGGCTACACAGGGCAGCGTTCCCACCTGGCCCACTTGGCAGGGGGAGCCAGGGCAGCTCCATGGGCTCACTAGTGGGTGCCCTGCAGGGACAGAGCTGTGACCTGGCTTCCCCCGGGGCCAGTCCCCAGGGACCCGCCCAGCGTTCTGGGGCTCCCAGGGACTCTCCAAGCTCTTGGACAATGCCGCAGGCCTGCACTGACCTGCAGGGCGCCATCCACGCCCAGGGGAGTGTGCGGGTCCCCAGGCTGGGGCTTCAAGGTCATGGAGGGTCTGCAGGGGTTCAGCCCCTCACTCAGGCTTCCCCTGCCTGCACCTTTGATTGCAAAGGCTTTGACCAACCAGCCGGGTTGGCACTGGCCCTGCACCCAGGAGGGATGACAAAGGTCCCAGGCCCCACAGCACTGTGGACACTGTCTGACCCTGAGAGTTCCCAGGCTGGGGGGTTCTACTGTGGGATTTCCCACCGCAGGAATGTTGGGGTCTAGAAGCTCTGCTCCCCCGGCCTGGTAGCTTCTCTCAGGATCGAGCTGGGTCAGGGCCCCCGTGTTCTTCATCCCAGCTCCATTGCAGACAATACACACCTGTCTCTGGGCTTCAGTTCCCCTGTGTGAGCTAGAAGTGGCTGGGCTAGGAGCTCTGCAGGTCATGGTCATAGAGCTGGGGCTCGCCCAGCTGCCAGACAGCCCCCTGCGGGATCATGCCCTCCCCCCACATCCCCATGCGTGGTCCTGAGAACTCGCTCAGTGACACAGCACTCCCACACCTCCATCTCCAACCCATTGTCAATGGGCTGAGAATCAGGACAAGACACACCAGGGTTTCCTTGGCGTGGATGAGATGGTTGGCGCTTTCCCCACGGAGTCCAGAATTCACTTAAAAACAAAGCACCTGAGAAGAAGACGACCCCCGGACCGGCCAAAGCCCGCGCGTCGCTACATCCCCGCGTCCAGCGCTTACGTCCCGCCGCCGTCGCCACCATGCCCAAGAGAAAGGCTGAGGGGGATGCTAGAGGAGATAAAGCCAAGGTGAAGGACGAGCCGCAGAGAAGATCTGCAAGGTTATCTGCTAAACCTGCTCCTCCAAAGCCAGAGCCCAAGCCTAGAAAGGCCCCAGCAAACAAGGGAGAGAAGGTACCCAAAGGGAAAAAGGGGAAAGCTGATGCCAGCAAGGATGGGAATAACCCAGCAGAAAACAGAGATGCCAAAACAGACCAGGCACAGAAAGCTGAAGGTGCTGGAGATGCCAAGGGAAGGGTGTGCATTTTTGGTAACTGTGTACTTCTGGTGACTGTACAGTTTGAAATACTATTTTTTTTATCAAGTTTTATAAAAATGCAGAATTTTGGTTTACTTTTTTTTTTTTTTTAAGCTATGTTGTTAACACACAAAACACTTCATTGTTGTTTTGGGGGAAGGGCATATGTCACTAATAGAATATCTCTGAAGCTAGACTGACACACGGGGAAAAACACCTTTCCCTCCTAGTTTTGAGAAACTTCCTCTTGGCTCCCAGGAGGAGGGGTTCCTTGACGTTGACACCCATGAGCCGCCTGGGTACAAATCCCTTGGTGGCATGGAAAAAACTAAAATTCAGTTTTTATGTCCTCTTCTCCCTCTCTGCCTTCAACATAGACTCAACTCCCTTAAACCCAGAGACCTGTTGGAACCTGACCCCCAAGACATGGTTCCCAGTATGTCAGGCAATCTGGACTTGACAAAGTGTCACCACTGAGATGGCGTCCCTCAAAGGAGGTCCTTTTTTAGCTCGTGGATCTTCAGATGGATAATCCTGCCATTTTCATTTCATTTCCTGAAAGTAGGGTCGGCTTGTGAAAAGTTGTTAAACAACATGCTAAATGTGAACTGTCCGCCCTCACTCTAAACATCCCTGCTCCGAGCATCACATGAAGACTGCACTGGGTTTTATAGTGGCTTTCTGATTTTGGTAGTCCATTGAAGAAGGGAGTTTGAAAGTTGTTGTATACCGTTAACGATTGTCTGCCCATGTCCTGCCTGAAATACCATGGTTGTTTATGAAAAGTATCTTTAATAAAGCTGGATACAGTTTGGCTTGGGGAAAAAAACAAAACAAAACAAAGCACCTGAGTCCTAAATGTATTGTCTTCATCTTTTAGAGACCATATTAGAAATCTTGCTTAAAAAAAATTAAAAAATAAAGCCAAGTGCACCTTCCTTTCAGCAGCTGTGACCTGAAAAGGCTGACCTCGCCACCTGTCACCCGAGGGGACACAACTGGACATGGCTGGACTGGGCCGTTTGCAAGACAAGGTTTGTGCCTCGTGGGGGAGCCCTGAGGGCACACATGGCCAAGTGCAGAGGACCCACGGAGGCTAAGAGATCCAGAATGTGAGCAGGTGTGTGCAGAAAGGACCGTTGGGTCCAGTTCCCTCTGGGATACACAGCACTGCCTGCGGCCGGAGTGAAACATCAGCAGGCGGGGACCAAGGATGACCCGGGTGCCTCCAGCAGCTGCCATCCCAGCTCTCCACACGAAGGGGGGGGGGTCACACACACCCCATGGCCATGGACTTGAGCTTGCTTCTTCTGACTGGGCCACAGGGCTGTCCTCACCACACCTCCGACACGTGGCCTGGAGTCCCTCAGAGGCTCCGTGGTCCCAGAGTGGGGGCGCTGGGAGGGGCTGGGTCCTGGCAGGACCGTGACTGAGCACATGAAGATATTCTCAACGCAGCCTCCAGAGTGGGGTGGGGGTTCACACACCACGGATGACTGGAGCCCTGGTCTGCTTTTGAAAACGTTCTTCTTTAGAGAAGCAAAATCAAACGGAGGGGAAAAGGATGTTCACGGTGGTCGTCAAAGTGACAGTGTCGGCGACAAACTATTCACGACACTCTGTGGCTTCGGTGTGGATTGCTTTCATAACCTGAAGGTGATATTTCTGTAATCAGAAAAAATGCCATCGATGTGATAATAAAAACCATCCTTTGGATGCAAGTGTAGGAAAGAAGGCTTTTCTGAGCAGGAGGGTGGGCAGCAGACCCTTGAAATTCAGGCTCCTGGAGTTGATGGCACCAGTGGTTCCAGGCTCGAGATCCTCTGACACACCACCCCCCCCCCGCCCAGATTATGGTTCCTTAAGGAGTCACCTGCTTGTGGTGTCTCTGCCCACATGCCCCATTACACACGCCCACAGATGAGCCCAGGGAGTCTGGGGCGGGGGGTGGCATTCTCTCCTTGTGTGGCTTTGAGCAAGTCCTCAACCCCAACAACTGGGCCTCAGTTTCCCCCATCCAGACCGAGGCATCCTGCCAGCTCCCTGCCCCACACAGCTCCAAACCTGGAGTGATGGCTCCCGCCCAACACCGCCCTCTAGTGGAAAACCAGAGCCAGAGCACAAAGGCCACCTTGATCTTGCTCTGGGTGGGTCTCACACCTAGGGGGGTGCCTGAGGCCCTGCTGTTCTAATCACCCTTCCATTGATGAAAGCCACGACTCAGCCAGCAGGTGGTGAGCTGGGGTTCACCTGGCTCTCGTCCCATCCCGGATCCCCCCTTGATCATGCAATGGCACAACCAACTCAATGATGGGTGAGGCTACAGCTCCCTTGCAGTGATCCGGCATGGTCCCCAGCCTGTGCCCACTGTGCTTGCCGCTCACATGGGTCACCTCCCCTGACCACACAGCTCCCCTCCCCCCACCCCCGAAGGTGGGCTTCTGGCCACACCCTCCTAAGAGTGAGGAGTGCAGGGTGGGTGCAGCGAGCCTGAGCTCACACTGCGGTGAGTGGAGCCAGCACGCAGACAGCCAGGGACCCAGGCCCCACCAGCAGGACTCGGGACTAGCCACAGTGTGGCTCATGCCCATGGTGTGCTTTTCAGGATGAGGTCATCAGCTCACTGCCTCCAGATAGGGCCCTGCGCTAGCTCTCGGCTGCTGCAGACAGGCAGGGGAGTGATGGAGAAGAAGAGAGTAAGGAGTTCAGCTGCACATCTGTCTCCAGTCCCACCTGCATCAGACGCCAGGCCAATGTCCCTCCTGGTGTAAGTAAGGGACATGTGTGAAGTCAGGGCAGGAACCAGCCATGCCAGGCCATGCCAGGACTCAGCAGAGCCACATTTATGGAATGGTGGCACTTGCCATCAGAGAGAGAGCAGGTGTCCTTCCCACCTGAACAGGCATGTGCTGCCCCTCAGCCGGACCCACCTGGCAGAGGCGGCAGGTGGGCGGTGAAACGAGGCCAATCAATGCACCTGCCTCTGACCCCTTAGGCGATATTTCAGTCGGACCCTTAACCCCGCTAAGCTTCTGCTTTCTATCTCAGAAATGGGGCTCGTATGTGAGCGAGCTCGGAAGCCCTCTCCCCTGACAGACCTTGGAGGGGACCACAGTCCCAGCGACAGCCCGACTACAGCCCCATGGGAACCCCTGACCCACAGAAACTGTGATAAATGTGTGCTTCACAAGACACTAAAAATCACAGCCCCACACACACACACCCCAGAAGGGTGTTCAAATGCAGGAAAGAACAGAACATGCTCCAGACCACGGCAGTGGCACCCAGCCACTTGAGGTCCACATATCTACAGACTCTGCCACGTGCTGGCTTCCAGCTGACCCAGGCGGGGGAGGGCACACCTTCCCTGAGCCTCGGTTTTCTCGTCTCCCGAGTGAAGCCAGCGACCTCAGGGTGGCCGACAGGGTGCAGTGCCCTCGGTGATGGGGGCCATCCACTCCCTTCCCCCTGGCACCCTGGAAAGTCAGCTCCTCCTTTGCCGAGAGAAACACAGGACTGCCACGGGGCTGTTTGCACCTGGGTAGAGCAAATGAGAAATGGGACCTGATTTTCTGGAAGAACGAGGAAGAGAGTGACCTCACACATGATCTGGCAGGCCCCTTACAATCCACTAAAAAAGCACAGGGGAGTAGAAATCCCTTGATCTTGGTGATGTTCCCGGTTCTGCTGACGGCTGGCTGTGTGGCCTCCAGCAGGGTGCTCACCCTCTCTGAGCCTAGGTGTCCCCAGCTCTGTCCTAGCGTTCTCCTCCCCACCCCTGCCTGTCCCTTTGAGTCCATCTGGGAGCCCTAGGGGTCCCTCATCTACCTGTTCATTTGAGTTCTAGTCTTTTTAATCAATCAATCAATCAATTATATAAAACTCATAGGTCCTGGTCATCAGGGCAGGTCCTGCCTGATTGCTCAGGCCCCTGTAGCTCTCCCTTCTTCTTGTCTTATTCTCCCTCAACCGCCCTGTTATCATCCCCGTTTTACAGGTGGGTAAACTGAGGCTCTGAAGGATCAGGAAGCTCATCTGGGTCTGGCAGCACAACAGGGCCCTACAGGGGCTGAGCCCGGCTCTCTGGTGCCCCCAAGTGCTGCCTCTTGCAGGGACTCAGGAAAGACAGCACAGCAAGGCCATAGGTGAGGCAGGGGCCCAGGAGACCCCAAGAAAGGCACGGTGTGGGGGTGGGGACACCCCCAGGGGAAGGTTGGCCACTGTCTTACCTCGCTCTGGTACGAACCCTTGGGCTACCTTTGCCAGGCCCCCTGGGACCACTGGTCTCTGCCTTCAGCTCAGAGGGCTCATCACACAGAGTTAGGGCTGGAGCACAAGTCAAAGCCTGTGTGCCCAGCACAGGGGGCGTGTTTGCTGTCACTTTTATTATTTTCTTTACAGACTTTACACACAGAAAACAATTCCTTTGCCTTGGTGTGCAGTTCTCCAAATTTTCACATGCACATGGCCCCATCACATCTCCGAACCAGGTTCTTCAACCATGAGCTCAGTGCCTGTGCCAGGAAGGTGGGCAGCCAAGGCCAGGTCTGCACTGCCAGGCTGGTCCATGCAGGCTGCGGCCCCCAGCCCGTGCTGTTCTGATCCGACCCCAGGGTGCGCGGTGAGGACTCTCCTTCACCAAACCATAGCCGGGCTCCTCCAAGTCCTTACTTGACCAGGCCCGTCTTAGGGCCGTGTCTCAGGAGCCAGAGCCCTGCTAAGTCAGTCAATTTCCTCGTCCTCCCGGCCCCCAGTGATGTGTGCCCCACACCTGCCTCCAGCAAGGAGCCTGTCAGGTCCCTCCACCCAGAGCGCCCCATATCTGTTCTCAGCGCTGCCCACTGCAGAGCCCCCGCTCCTCAGACCTGAGCCCAGGGTTACCCTCTCTGTCCCTCTGTTCCTCTGTCTCTGTCTCTGAGTCTGTCTCCATCTCTCTATGTCTCTGTGTCTCTCTCTGTCCTTCTCTCTATCTCTGTGTGTCTCTCTTACTCTGTCTCGGTTTCTCTCTGTGTCTGTCTCTCTGTCTCTCTTCGTCTCTCTCCCACTGAGTGCAGGAAAGCAGAGGGCTTGCTGTCTAGAGGGTAGGTCAGGTTGCGCACTCGAGTTCCCATTTCCCCCATTCTTCCCATTCTTCGACCATAGCCTCTGGTGGGCCCGGGAACAAGCTACAGCTCAAATGTTGCAGAGATCATTTGTCCCCGGATGTCACCATCCCCTCTGCCCGTCCTGGACCAGGACCGCCAGCCCAGCCGAGCCCACAGAGCTGGCAGCCCATACTACATGGAAGTTGCCCAGAAGGAGCAGCAGGAACCTGTCACACTTCCGCCCCCTGTCTCGGGCCCCATGTGCCACCTGTTGGCTTGGGGCACATACTGCATCCTGGATAAAGGGAACACCGTGGACGGTCCCACACCAATCCTTGGATGGGCCATTCTATCAGCTGGAAAGATGTAGTTAGAGGCAGAAAAAGTGGATCCCATGGTCTAGGGTTCAGTGTCACCTTCCTTGCTACAAAATGGAACCCCTGGTCTGAGCTCTTCCTCAGGAGCCTATATGGACGCTATGCTCAATTATTCATAAATTGAACGTAGACTGTGGTATGTATGATTTTCTACCCACCCCATTGGGTGGAAAATTGGGAACCCACGGAGCACCATGTGGCATGTATCTCCTTTCTTTTCTCAGTGAGCTGAATTTTAAGGGGTTTCCCTGACATGTGGGAGATAGCTTTTTCTCCTTGAGTCTTGTCTGGAGTAGAGTCGAGTGGTGTCACTCTTCTTCACAGCTCTGACAAGGGGTCAGGTAAGCCACAGGCTCCCCGGAATTCCCCAAGCATGGCAGGTGAGCAGTGAGGGCCCCTCAGATGATTCTGCTGCTTAAGTCAGAAGCAATCTAAACAACGTGCCATCTGGAGGGAGAGCCTGTCACCATTCTAAACCTGTTTGTTTTGGTGACGTCACAAACACTGATGACTCAGGGGCTTGAAGGTATTATAAACAACAACAAACTCAAATCCAAGTGGCTCAAACGAAAGGTTTTCCTTGGTTCTTGGACCTGGACATCCAGAAGTACGTGGGCCTCAGGATTGGCTTGATCCGGGAACTCTGGCCCCACTTCTCCACAGCTGCATCTGGCTAAATTCCTGTGTGGGGACAAAATTGCAACATCTGTCACTGGTGTACATCTACCACCACAACATCCACACCAGGAGGGGGGGGGGTCTCCGGGAGATCCGTCCTCAAGGTCAGGAACATCTTTTCCACCATTCCTCAGCAAGGCACTGCTCACCTGCCAGTGGTCTGAGCTGTGTTGTGTGCCATTCCTAGAAAAAGTCCAGTGTCCAGGGAGTCCTCGGTGCTGATTGGTGTATCTGTATCTGAACTTTGTCAATCTTAGACCCTTCAGAACCTTCTGAGCAAGGGCCAGCTGCTGGGAAGTCTGTGGGCTGCGTTGGGGAGGAATGGTGGCCTCTGAACAGAAATTCGGACACTGTGAGAGAGTGACAGCGAGGGAAATGGGAGTTAGATAAGCAGCAGTCAGGAAGCAGAGACCAAGAAGCCCCCGATGGACTATTGCACTCTACACGCCCACAAGCTTCATCAGATCATGATCACAAACTGTCCAGTCTCTGAAGCCAGGGCCTCAGCTATCACGAAAGGGTGCGATATGGTTAAAGGCCCTGCGTGAAACTGTCCCTTCCTATCTGACCCTTCGTGGTGCATGAAAGCTGAAGGCACCCGGGTGTGCTTTGCTGAGGCATTGTCTGTCCCCCTCTGTGGGCTGGAGGAATTCAGGGCTCCCTGCTGGTGTGCCTGTAATTTGAGGACTCCGCCATGCGGGGAGGGGGGGAGAGCAAAGGGACTGATGGGCCTTGAAACAGTAAGGCTTCCCTCAGAACAGTATCCTGGGAAGCGGATGCTAGAGTGAAAACTAATAGAAGGAAACCTTTATAAGAGGTTTGGGAGCCCTGAACTGGGAGCTCCCAGCCCCATCATTCCTGGTCAATTGCATACCCAACAGAAAGAGATGTACCTTGGACCAGGAAGGTTTCCTCCTTCCTCAGCAACAGTCTAGCCAATGAGACACTGCCACAGCCCAGCCAATGAGCGATAGCTACAGTCCAGACACTGACTCTGCCCAGCCAATGAGACATCACAGCTCAGCCAATGAGAGACTGCTACAGTCCAGCCAGCTAGACACTGCCACAGCCCAGCCAATGAGACTGTCACAACCCACCAACAAGAAAGAGAGTCACCACCCAGCCAATGAGGCACTGCCATAGCCTAGCCAATGAAAGAGAGCCACATCCAGACACTGACACTGCCCAACCAATGAGACATCACAGCTTAGCCAATGAGACACTGCTACAGTCCAGACACTGCCACAACCCAGCCAATGAGAAACCAGTATGCTTTGTACTTCCAGTTTCATCCACTAGACTTTCTGTTAGAACAGCTCTCCCACCCGCCTTTTCCTCCATAAAAGAGCTTCCCATCTTTTGTTCCCCAGAATCTCATATGGCTTTGTCTTACATTCTTGATTCTCCCTTGCAATTCTCTGCTATTCCTAAATAAACCCATTTTTGCTGGTGATATAACCGGTAGTGTGTTTTGTTTTGTTTTGGTTTGGTTTGGTTTTTTAAGGTTATCAGTAGCATTTTTTTCCCCATGAAATTATGTGTCACTTTTCTGTTACAAAATATGCCTCTTCATGAACCCAGCTAAGTTCCTTCTGGGAAACACTTGCTCATCACTCACCACAGGCCAGGCCTTCTGTGTGCCGGCCCATGGTCCGGCCCAGGCCTCTGTGGCTAGCCCCACAAGGGGACAGGAAGGGAGGGATGGTGTGGTTTGCTGTGGGGTGTGGGTGAAGTCAGGCTCCTCACCCCATGGGATCTGGAAGGACAGGACAGCCACACCTCTTCTCAGCAACTGTTTATAATCCTGTGGACAGAGAGCGTCATGGAACAGACCGGTTCCACTCTCTGCCGGGGCTCAGGTGGGGCTGCCCTCCGCTGGAGTCCCCACCCAGGACAGGGGTCAGGGGCAGGACCTCAGCTCCAATTTCCGTCTATTCTTTACCTAGTTTCCCTTAACCCCACTTTCTTACTCACTGTTTTTGAATCTTTCTCTATTAAAGTTTATCCTGAAAGACACCCCCAGTACTCTCCAGAACAAGTTAGGACTCCAGGAACTGGAGTTAAATCAAACACCGTCCCCTACCAGGACTGTCTGGCCCCATCCTTTACCTGTCCTTCCTGGTCCTTGAGATCCCAGACTTTCTCTGAGGCTCTCACAACATTCAAAGCTCACCATCTTGTGCGGGACATAAGGACACTCATCAGCAATCTCATGTGAGCCGACTGGTAATCAGGCAGTCTCAGCACTCGTGGGAACCCAGAGGACTACCCACCTCAGCCCAGTGGTCAGGGAGGGCTTCCTGCAGGTGATGCCTGGACCAAAGCTTATGGATTGATGGGAGTTGGCCAAACAGAAGGGGAGAGGGAAGCTTTCAGTGGAGCAATGGGACCTAGGTCCAGAGGTGGGAGACAGTGGGATGGGAACAGGGCTGGCAGGTGAAGGGGGTGAGGAGAGGAGCATTTGGAGAGCCATGACCTACTGAAGCCTGAGGCAAAGGGGTGGCCCACCAGAGGGATTAGGCAAGCTGCTCCTCAGGAATATAGCCAAGTCCTTTCCCTGCCTGCCCTCCATGATGGTGACAAAATGTTCTTTCCCTGTCACTAGCCTGTCCTGGTGACATCCTGAGCTGTCACAACTCCTCCACCCACACCCTCATTGCTTTTATAAGCTTTGGCCCCTTGATCACTCAGAAAGTATTCATTAAGCACCAACTATGTGCCAAACATTGGGTTTCTGGCTATAAATGCAACAAACAGGATACACAGTCCCTGTCCTCATGGAACTCGCAGTCTGATGGAGGAAGAGGGGTCACACACAGGTGTGCACACATGCAGACACATGCACAAATGCACACACAGGCATACACAAAGATATGTATGGTCAGTGGGACCAGGAAGGGTAAAGGGCAGGAGGAGAAATTATGATGGGGGAATCTAATTTAGATAGGGGTGTGGGGTCCTGCAGAGCGTCTCTAAGTAAACAGCAATCATCTGATATCTTAAAGAACAGGGCATTTCCAGGTGAAGGATGAGGCCAGAGAGTCCAAGCAGGGGAACAGATGTGGCAAGGCTGAGGCAAGAGTGAGCTGCCAGAGTTCAAGTGTCGGAAGCAGGCAGGGCGGCTGAAATGGAGGGAGCCCAGTAGGGGAGACTGGATGGCAAAGATGCACCAGGGCAGCCATGGAAAGGGTACCAAGGATGCTATAATAAGATCAATAGGAAGCCACAAGTAGAGGCATCCCCAGAGGCCTTGGATGCAGGGGAAGGAATTGAGGGCTGGGAGTGGGAGTGGAAAGACCAGAAGGGGAAGACTGTGACTGTCCAGGTGAGAGAGGGCTTAGACCAGGACTCTGCAAGGAGCTGGGTGTAAGTGGAAGGATTTGGAGGTAGGACGGATATGTGAAAAGCCAGGGAGAGAAGCCCTCAGAAGGATTCGTGGGTGTCAGAGAGAGAGCAATGGCATAGCTGGAGGCACTATTTCTGGAGGTGCAAGGAGGTGGGAGATACTGAGGACCAAGCTGAACTTGAGGCCTGAAGTTGAGGTACCTGGAGCCCCAGAGCTGTCATAGTCAGAGGTTGTATCAGTCTGGGTTCTCCAGAGAGAGCAAACAGAGGTGGATGGATGGATGGATGGATGGATGGATGGATGGATTGATGATGAATGGATGGATAAAAGGATACATGGATGAAAGGATACATGGATAGAAGGACAGGTGGGTGGATAATGGGTATGGATGGATGATAGGTGGATGGATGCATGGGTGATGGAAAGATGGGTGGGTGAATGGGTGGATAATGGATGGATGAGTGGGTTGATGGATTGATGAATGGGTGGATGGATGGATGATTAATGGATGGATAAAAGGATGCATGGATAGATGGATGGGTGGGTGGACGATGGGTGGATGGATAGATGGATGGATGGATGGATGGATGGGTGGATTTTGGATGGATGGATGGATGAGTGGGGTGATGGATGAATGGGTGAATGGACAGATGGGTGGGTGGGTTGGTGGATGATGGATGGATTGGTGGGTGGATGGACAGATGGATGGGTCAGTGGGTGAATGATACTAGGGACCAAAGCCCAGCTGAATTGACCCATGAAACTGACCACCACAGAAGTAGGTGGGTGTGCTTTTGCCTGTCAAAGGAGGAGGGGCATGGTGAGAAGGGGGTCTCCCAAGACCCTCCAAGAGGGGGTTAGGGAGGGATAAACCAGTGATGGGGACAGGGAGGAGAGACTGAGCAGGAGACAATGGAAGGTTCAGGAAAGGTGGCCGGTGTGGGATCTGCAAAGATAGCAGATCAGCTTCAGCAGAGACTTGTCCACTGGATGGAGCCCCAAGGGGGCCCTCAAGTGTGTGGCTGAGAGCAGCTGGGTGGGGGTGGGATGTGGTTTTTGAGTGAATGGGAGGTGAGGCAGTGCAGACAGCAAGCGTAGATGCTTCTTCCAAGAAACATGACTAAGAAGGTCATGCGAGGACAGGTAAGGTTAGTGTGGGGGGGGGCACTGTTTGCTTTTGTTTGTATTATGAAGATAACAGAATGTGCATCTTTCAGCATCCTCCACCAGTGGCTTTTGGCATTATCAGTGAACCACGAAGTCTGGTGTTTGCTCACAGCAGCTTGGTCAGAGCCCCCCCCCCCCAAATTCTAGCAGTGAGTGTCCTGTGATGGTCATTGGAGGAACCCATATCTGGCCTCAGTCAGGCCTGTCCTTGCTGCATGGCTTCTGCACAACTCTCAGCCTCATGACCCAAGCCCCCCACCCCACCGCCGTGTGTAACACTGAGTGGTGCTCAATGTCAGTGCTGGAAAGGGGTGCTGGAGCTAGATGCTCGGTAACCCTGCAGGAGGTGAGGCAGTGACTAGTCTCCCTCAAAACCCTTCACCCACCCAAAACCTACACCCACACCCCTGGTGTTAGGTGGTGATGAGTGTCTGGCTCTGATGGGCCTGGGACCAAGAACGAGGAGGTGTCACACGAGGCTTCAAAGAGGAGGCTTTCACCGCCTAGAACAAAAGCTGGTCTCCCCATCTGGGAGGGCTGCCCCTGCATCCTCTGCATGTCCGGGTGTCCACCTTGTCATTAGCAAGCTGGGGACAGCAGGGCACTCCGGCCTGCTGGGACCTGACTCCCGGGGTGACCTCGTTCCTCTGAGTCCCAGGTTTCTCCGCTCCTATTGGGATGCCTTAGACCTGAAGCTCTCTTCTCTGGCCCTCATGGGGCATGACGCTGGGTGGGGCGGGGGTGGGAGCTAAGGAGATGCTGAAGCCCCCACCCTCAGGACCCGTGAGCTGAGCTTCTTTGGGAATAAGGTCATCACCGGTGTGACTTGATGAGGCCATGTGGGAGTTGGGCCCTAAACTCCAGGACTGGTGTCCTTACAGGAAGAGGAGGGACACACGGGGAGGAGAGATTGGAGCAGGGCTGCCACCAGCCCTGGGACACCAGGGATTGGGCTCACTGGGAGCCCCCAGGAGCTGGGAGAAGTGCAAGGAAGGACCCTCCCTGGGAATTGGGAGCATCTCAGACATCTGGCCTCCAGGATAGTGGGAGGAAAAATCTCTCTTATTTATTTTTTAAAGATTTATTTATTTGTTTTGGGGGGGTAGGGAGAGAATCTCAAGCAGACTGTCTCCCAGCTGAGCTCAGAGCCTGACCTGGGGCTCGATCTCAGGTCCCCAAGATCACCACCTGAGCTGAAATCAGGAGATAGACGCTTCACTGACAGAACAACCCAGCGTCCCAAAATTTGTGCTGTTGAAAGGGCTGCTCCGTGTGCTTCGTTCCACAGCCAGAGCGTCCAGGCTTTCCATCTGTAGACTCCCATCACTCCCCATGGCCCAGACCAGCGCTTCTGATCTCTAGCCTCTTAAAAGGACCCAGTACACTAGGGGCTCATTCAACGTGTCACCCTGCCTCTGAGCTCGCTCTACCCTCTCACTCTCGTTCTCTCTCTCTCCTGACTCTCCTCATCCATGTCTGCTGCACATGCACATGACTTAATTAAAGAAAAGGCTTTCTGATCAGCAGGTCTTGCATGGAGTCCTTTCCAGCATTAGACCCATGTCTCCGACTTCCTTCCATCACCACGATCAGCCAGCTCTCGAGACTTTTCCATGATAGCTTCCTGGGCTACCAAAGCATGCAGAGTGAACCGGGCAGATTTAAGTGTGGGACAGCTCCCTGATGCAGACTAGAGGGCACCTGTGACCCACACCAGCACAAGTCCCCTCACCACCCGCCTGGGGAACTCTGGTGAGACATAGGTGTGTGATGGCGGGGTCGGGCTGGTTCAGGTGCGTGGATGTGCATTGGAGAGAGCAAGGCTCCAAGATGTGAGTCACATGTTATTTTTACTCTGGGTTTCATATGGCATGCTTTTAAATTATTGAGTGCTTGGAAGGAGCCCACAATGAAATCATATTTCATTTGTTTCCCCACTTGGCTGTGAAGGAAATCAATTCTCAGGCTGTACTTGGAGGTGGAGGAAGGACAGAAAACCCACAGCTTTGGCGAGAGCATGGCTAGAGGGGCCTCATGGTCCTCCTGAGCCACTGGACTCAGTCTGTTTCCACCAGCTGGGTGACTTCAACTAGGGGGGTTTCTGCAAAGTTGGGTTCTCAGGGCAACACCTTTCTAAACCAGGCCCCAGGGGAGCTCAGCGCCCCTGTGCTGCTCTCTGTAGAAGTAATTTGTGGGAAGCCTGAGTAGACCCAGGGCAAGGTCAGGAATGTTGGGAAGGGGCTCAGGGGAGTATGACCTCTTTTCCCTTGCATATATTGGGTGAGAGGTCGCCAAGGAGATCACAGTGGGGAGCATCTTGATTCTATAGGTCAGTGGCTATTCACCTGTGTGCTGGAGACCCCGGGATGTTCTGTAGAACTTGAGATGCTCAGAACACCCTGGGTTTCTCTGCAGACCCCAGGATGACCTAGTCAGAGAGAAACCAGATGGCAAGACCAGGGAGTGATGTGGCCGTGACTGGCAAGGTCACGGGGAGCAGAGGTGGCCTCTGGCTTAGTCAGGGGGCTCCTCAAAGGAGGGAATTTCCACTGAAGTCCAGAGGGTAAGGATGTGCTATCCAGGTGAAGGTAGAAGCCTTTCCAGCAGCTCAGGGTGGGCAGTGGGCCTGGCGTGGCTTGGATCCAGAGGGGTCTGTTCCTCTGGGCCATGCACCCCATCCTTGGCCCAAGGTGCTCAGCCTTGTTACTTGGCCTCCCCAATGCCTCTTGGCAGTGATGCCAGACTTGGGAGCACTGTGCCAAAGCCCACAGCCTCTTCAAAAGGGCCTAGGTGTGCATCCCAGCTCTTCTGTTTCTCTGTCTACAAAATGAGGATGATGATGGGTCTGCTGGCACTGAGCTGTCCCAGGTCCTGACTGCTCGCCTCACCTGGCTTGGCCCTGGGCATTCTCGGGAGCAGATTCCACTGACTCTTGGCTCCTGGCACCTGAACAGGAGGCCGGCCCCCCTGGGGGTAAGACAGAACCCCTCCACCCAGGCTCTTCTCCATAAGAGTAGGCCCCTGGCCCATGGGTCGCTGGCCCCTCTCCCTCCCAGGTCCTCCTGAACTGACCTTAAAAACCCAACCCAAATCTCTTCGTGACGAAGACTGCTGAGGTCAGCACTGCCACCCAGCCATGCCCAGGCCCACCCCACCGCTCAACATTCTGTACTTCCCAAGGCCCTGGTCTTCCGCAGAAGGGCAATGCACTCTCTCAGGACAAATGACCCTCACTTTGAAGCAGTTTGTAGGCCTGCGGAACAGTGACAGGTGTTTGCACTTGTCCCAGGAACATTTGTCATGAAAAGGAGAGAGTCTTTCCCCCGGGGGCACTTACAGTCCCCTCCCGGGCTCCTGTGCAACCTGGAACTGCCCGGCCCCATCATCTTGGCCCAGTTACATCGCCGATTTCTTTCCAGCACCACCACAAAGCAGTGTCCACACTCAAGAGCCTCCTCACCCCAAGGTGGCTGCAGCAGCACCCAAGGCCCATTCGGGAGGGACAGAGGCTGGTGCTCTGACCTAGTCTATAGGGCCCTTGTTAAGCTCGGCCCTTTACACGTTGCCCGAGTGAGGCCTGGCCAGGCTCTGTCCCCTCCCCAAGCCTCTAGGGTAGAGGACCACAGCCCTGCTTGAAGGGCTGTGGAAGGATTAAACTGAATGGACCGTGTGAGTATTAGGTGGGACTGATGGGGCAAAGGCGTCTGTGGCAAAAGTGGGCATGGAGCTGGGTGGCGGGGGTGGGGGCGAACAGCAGGGCCACTGCCTGGGGCGCCCTCCTGGGAGGGGTTTGAAGGCATCCCCCCCCATGAAATGTTGAGGTGGGAGGGGCCCCCAAGGGGCCTACATTGCCTGCTGGGGGACGGGGGCATGAGGGTGTCCCTCTGTCTGCAGGAGGTGTAAGCCTGGCAGGAGGAGGGCGGAGGAGGGCAAGCTCCTATCGCCTTAGTGCTCTTTCTGCATCCACACCCACCCAGGCCCAGTTGTCCCTCTGAATGTACATGCTTTTAATACAGATCACAGGGTCTTGGTTTGACTGTTAGTCTGTCTGGGACCTCTCTGTGTCATGGAGCTTGGTTTGACTGTTAGTCTGTCTGGGACCTCTCTGTGTCATGGAGCCCCCTGAAGGCCCTCTGACACCCCCCCATCTTGGGCCTCGGGCCGTGGCTTTTTTTACAGTGAGACATGTGACTTGAGAAACAAAATCTTATTTTTTTTTTTCCACTGGAATGGTGCCTGGTACACTAAAGGGGTCCAATAAATGTGGATGGACAGGACACCAAGTGGCTGAGGCGTTTAAGCGTCTGCCTTCAGCTCAGGTCATGATCTCTGTGTCCTAGGATCGAGCTCCACATCAGGCTCCTGGCTCAGCAGGGAGTCTGTTTCTCCCTCTCCCCCTACTCTTCATGCTCTCTCTCAAATGAATAAATAAAATATTTTAAAAAGTGCGGACACAAGGCCAGATGGACGGATGGATGATGGATTTGTGGATGTTAAGAAATACACATAAAAAGAGAAAACAGTCTCCGGGGGAAGTGATGGCACCTCCCTCTTCCAGGTCTGATTTAATAATGTATCAATAATGATAACAACCATCATTTATGGAGCCCTGACTTTTTGCCAGGTGTTTCTATTACTCCGTTATCCTTTAACAAGTCCTACTGGGGTTGAGGCAGTGCTTTGAAGGATAAGAAAAATGAAGCACAGAGAGCAAGCAGATTGCCCGAGGTCACACCTGGGCATAGCGCCAGGGAGGAGAACCAAAGGCTGGGTAAATCAGTGTCAGTGGGCTCTACGCTGGAGAGGACACACTAGCAGACCTGCCCCAGCGAGAGCGCCCCGGCTCAGGGACCCACCGAGAGAGCCGAGGGTTGGTGGCACGGCTACGGGGCCTAGGTCAAGCCCCCTTCCCATACTGCTGGTTTGCTGGGTGACTCTGGGCAGGACCTCCCTGAGCCTTAGGTTCTGTCCTCGTGGAAGAATGTGCCAGAATCACAAGACCGAGGTCCTTCCAGGTTGGGAACTGCTGGGACTCACCCGTCGCTGCTCTTACAGCGACTGCTTGGAGAGGCAAGGCCAGCTCCATGGGGAGGCCCAGGACAGCCACATAGCAGGCTGAGACCTGGGACCAGCCAGGAACCAGGCCACCTACGTCCATGCTCTGACTCACGGGGACTTGGGAGTAAGTGCCCATCCACACCCTGGTTTTCCCCATGGCCATTAGCATGATGGTGGCCTCCTTGCCATCCTGACAAGGTTCTTAGGAGCCTCTGGAGACACCGGGGTGGGGGAGGGTACAGGTGCTGATGCTTCTGCCAGGGCGGAAGCAGGACTTGGGGGCTCAGCAGAGAGCTCCCTGAGGGGGGTGACTGCCGGCAGGCACCCTCCCACCGTCTCTCCTTCCTCCGTCCTCTCTCCCTTTATTCAACAGGTGTTTGTGGAGTGCCCCACCCTGACCAGGCCGTGTGCGAGGCTAAGAATCCTACTAATAAAGGCAGGATAATGTCAAACCCATTTACTGATCTCTACTCAGAGCAGTGCAGGGCACGGGTTACCCAGTGTAATCCTCACACCCACCCTAAAAGGTGGGAACTCTGTCTAGATGGGTGACGAACATGGAGGCAGATCAGACTCCTTGCACCAGCAGGTGAAGCCAGGCTCCCCACCAGGTGGTCCGGCTCCCCGGGGCCTGCAACCCTGCCAGCCTGCTGCTGCCGTGGCCAAGACCCACGACCCAGCTGTGGAGCTCCCAGCCAACAGTGGCTCCTTTACCCGGCTTCATGGTCCTGACGCCCACATAAGGGAAGGGTCTTACTCAATGTTACACTGAAGAGGGGAAGCTGGGTCAGAGGGAGATATCTTGATGTTTTCTAGTGCTCCTTCCATCACAGGGCACTTGTGTCCTGGGAAAAGGGCCCAAGGGGCAAGGATTAGAGCCAGCAGGGTGCGTGGGGCAGGGACTGACTGGCCTGTGGCTGATTCTGACGGACTGCGCCTGTTCCCACAGCCCCTGTCTGGGGTAGGTCGATGGTGGTGAGGGGCAGGTCAGAACATCTGCTTCTGCTTCCGTAATCCATTCAAGTCCCCATTTCCTGCAGTCAGCCCTCCTCTTGTCAGCATCTCCCAAAAGCCTTGGCCCAAGCCAAACGTCCTCCCTCCCGCCACCTCCCCCAGCCGGGCCAAGTTCCGAGACTCTGCCTCCTGAATGTCCCCCCAGTCCAGGCTGCACCCCAAAGTCCCCTTTTGTCACTACCAGGCAGGTTCAGCTTGCTCCCCCTGATTTCCTAAATCCCAACCCTAGTCTTTCCCTCTCCTGTACCAGGACCCCACCCTGTGCTAGGCGCCTGACAACAGAGAGGTCAGTTGGTGACAGTGGGGGGGGCTGGGGCCCCAGGACTACCTTGGGGTGGGACGCACCCCCTCCTTGGGCGCCAGCCAGTGCAGGGCGCCGGGAGTCGGCGGCGTGCTGTTCTAGGCTTGAAGTCAGGGGCCCGGAGCCAGAATCCCAGTTCGCGCGCCCCGCCCAGCCTCAGTTTCCCCGTCTGTAAACTAGAAGGGGGGAGTTTGGCCCAGGTCTTCGGGCCCCCTGCAGCTGTCCCTGGGCCTCCCTTTACGCCACTCCCGGGCTCCCGAGAACCGTCACCACCGCCGCCAGCTAATCCGCCAGGACGCCAGCTAGGCCAAGAGGACAGCCCCGCAGAGACCTTCCAGAGACTGCGGGAGGCCGCAGCAGCGTTGCCTGCCTGCGCGTGCGCGCGGCGCACTGCCTGCCGGGACTTGTAGTTAGTCCATGAGGCGGCTGGGCCGCGAAGGCGGAGGGGCGGGGGGCGCTGAGCCTACACTTCCCAGGGTGCGTCCCTTCCGCATCACGGCGAGGGCGGAGTGGAGCGGAGCCGCTCGCAGGGGCGGGGCCGGAGGGGGCGGGGGCGGGGCCGGCGGGGCGGGGCCGGCGCGCCGGGGGGCTGCGGCGGCGCTGCGGGCGGGCGCGGACCTTACCCAAGGCCAGCGGACCCGCGGGCGGGCGGGCGAACGCGCGGGCGCGGCACCTGCGGGCAGGAGCTTCTGGCTGCCGCAGCGCCGGACCGCCCGCCTCCCAGCTGCCGCTGAGATGAGTGCAGGTGAGTGTGGGGACCGAGAGACTGGCGCGTCCCCGGGCTGGATCTGGGCGCAGCAACGGCTGTGAAGGCATTCTGGGGCTGCACCTGCAGCACAGGCGAAATCACCCAGTGCTCCACCCAACTTTCAACGCAGGGTCTTGCAAACCCTAGGGCCTGTCCGCAGGTCCCTGCCCCTGCGCCCAGGGCGCGTGCAGCTCTGCAGAGCGGTCTAGGGACCGGCTTCCCCCGCGCTGGCCAGGCTGGCTGCGCCGGGCTGTCTGGAAGGCGCCACTTTTTTGCTTCTCCAGGGTCCCGGGTGTCTGTAGGTTGCAGAAAGCGACCGGTAGGGGCGAGGGGCGAGGGGCCACCGCAGGCCCTGCTATAGAGAGGTGTGGTCACACGGGGGTCTTTGCGGCAGGGGCCGCCGCCCTTGCGCGGCGCTCGCTCAGCCTGAGCTGGCGGTTTGGGGGAGTCCGGCGGAGCCCGGGCGCCCTGGGCTCGCCCGCTGCAGATTTGGGGGTACAGAGCCCGCAGGTGTGTGCGGCCCGCCCCATTTTCCTCCAGGCAGCATCTCTCCGCACCCCCTCCCTGCTCATCCCAGCGGCTGCCTTCCGCCGCACCCACCGGATCTGACCGCCTCTGTGCGGGCCCTGGAAAATCCCACATCGTCACCAGCCAGCCGCGCCTATTGCGCTTGGGGAAACTGAGACCAACAGCAGGGAGGCCTTGGCAGGAAGAGTCTGATATGCGGACGGAGGATCCCGGTTTTGAGAGTCTCCTGTGGCCCCACACTGAGCTGAGGGTCGGTCCGTACATTTCCAGGAAGGGAGGGATCGTCACCCCATTTTTCAGGGTGCGACGTAGGCTCACCAAGCTTGAGTCACCTGCCCAGGTCACGCAGGGGGGTGGGGATTCGAACCTGGTACTCTCTGACTCCTGTGATTTTTTCCCTCCGTGTCTGGCCACAGACTGCAGTATGGCCCTTGGCCATGGTGCAGAAAAAACCCTGGACAAGCTGGAGGAAAAATCGGACTGGGCGGGGGGCGGGGCGGTGGGTGGTTAGTGTTCATTTGATGAGTGCTTGCTCCCTGCTTGTGGTTTGGGAGGGCTGTTTCCAATTTCCAGGGACCCATCTCCCAGGGGACATCATCCCCTCCCCCTCCAACCCAGGAAGGAGGGACCACACTGGCAGTGGGTGTTGGGAGAGTGGCTGAGAGCAAATGGCAGGCAGCAAGAAGCAGGATCTCTAGAGGATTTCTGAAATGGCCAACCTGTTATCTGGAGGAGGCCAGGGAGCGGGACACCCCGAGACCTGGCAGAAACTCCAGACACGTTCATCTAATGTCAGGTGGGGATAATGGCAGGGTGTACACAGGGTAATTCTAGGTTGTCTGTGATCATAATTGTTACCTCCGGTCCCCCTTGTAATCAGGGGGAGCCCTGGAAGGAGCACTGGCATTTGTGGTTGTCCTGGGAGAAGGGCAGTGTGGGCACTGGTGTCTGTTGGTGTGGGGTCATGATTCGAACGAGCAAGGGGTCTGGGGTTTGGCCCATACATCTGTCCGGTGGCAAATTGTCTTGGCAAATGGTGGTACCTTCCCAAGTTCGGCTTCCTGACGTGCAAAAGCAGCACTATGCCTTTTGCCTGGAGAGGATGAGATTCCAGTGGGAAACTGCCTACATAGTAGGTCCTCAGTAGCTTGTGATGGTCACTGCCGGGGGTCCTGCTCCCCTCAGTCTGCCTGTGTCAGTCAGCCCTTCAGAACTGCCAGTGAACTTGCTCCCAGTCCGCCTATGGCTTGTGACCCAGGTGTGTCCCTAGACCTCCCCCGCAGCGGGGGAGAGTGTGGCCCTGTGCCTGGCACCTGGCTTTCACATATGGCCATTGTGCATGTCCAACAGGTCAGGGATTCTATCATCAATGAGGGCAGGTCCCCTGATGCTCTCCCACCAAGAAGACGCCCATCGTCCCAGGGCTTGGTGTCAGCTGGTGTGGGGGGACATCAGCTGGTCCAGTGTCCGGCTGCCCAGACACTGGCAGCCGGCCCTTAGGTCCAAGCCTGAGACATTCTGCACAACCTCCCCAGGTCAGAGGTTCCCCTCTCCCTCATGCCACCAAGCTGCAGGCTTATCTTCCTTCAGTCAGGTGACCCAGGTCACCTTGGAGATGGCTTTGGTGTGGTCTCTGGGCCCCATATATTTGCCTACTTGTTTTGTGACTCATTGATTTTGAGGTAGCTGGGGAAATTGTCAGAGGTGGTGTTCTGTGTCAGGCCTAGATCCAAACCCAGTGCACTTGCTATGGGTGCCCTGTGTCTCATTTTCCCCAGTGTATGGAGGGAATGCCCTTAGCTTTGCCAGCATCCCTGGCCCACGCATATGGGGCACAGTAGATGAGCCACAGTTTATGGTGGTGGCCTCATAACATGGCAGTCCCAGGAGTCACGATGGGCGAGGTGGGACAGACAAGGGGGCCTGAGCTAGAAGGGGCTCCAAGGCCGGCTCTGCCCCCGCTGGGTGCCAGGTCCTGGAAGTCCAAGTTCAAGGTGCGGGCAGGGTTAGTTCCTGCTGCGGCTTTCCTCCTTGACTTGTAGATGTCCATCTTCTCTCTGTGTCCACAGGGCTTTCCTTATGTATGTGTGTGCCCAAATTTCCTTTTCTTGTAAGGACACCGTTCATATTAGACTAGAACCACCTGCCTGGCCTCGTTTTACCTTGATTACTCCATAAAGTCCCCCCTCCAAATACAGTCACATTCTGAGGTTCTAGCAGTTAGAACTTCAGCATTTGGATTTGAAGGGGGGAATAATAACTCATAACGGGGGGCAGGGCTGGGTGGAGAGCCCAAGGTAGGGGCGTGGAGCTGGCTCAGCTGTCTTGTGGTCATGGCTGCCTGGTTAGGATCCCAGAGCTAGAAGGGACCTAGAAGCATGCTGCCGTCCAAACCCACTCATGTGCCCAGAGGGGAAGCCAAGGCCCAGAGAAGGAAAAGCAACTGTCCGGGGTCAAGGAGAGAGTGTGGCAATCTAGGACCTGAGCCCCAGTTGCCTACTCTGGTTGGCACAGCCTTGGGTCTCTAGAACAGAACACATCTCTTCACCTAACCTGAGTGTGGACAAGGACGTCGCCACATGCCCTCCTTGGACCTGACGGCAATGCTTCGCCACCACAAAGATGCTGAGGACAGTACGACAGAAAGTTGGAGGCTGCCCCAATGTGGAGGGGGGAGTGACAGAAGTCAGCCAGCCATTCTGTCCCTCGTTCAGTGACCAAGGGCTTCCCACCTGCCCACCGTGGGCCCAGCAGGAAGAGACAGAGTCCGCATCCTTCCTAAGTTTCTCGCAGGTCGGGAGAGCAGGGGGCTCATTCTAGCCAACAGTGTGTGAGGAGATTTTAATGTGATGCGCCAAGCTCCAGCAAACCAGTTTTAACTCCAAAAACAATAGACCACAATTGTCCATCCTGGGTGATCTTGAGGCTGCGAGCACCGTAGAGGAGGAAAATCGGAAGGACCCACGTCCAGATGTCAGCAGGGGTCTCCCTCTTGAGCGGAAAAAAGAGAAAGAGTTTTCCCATATCTGCATCTTTATACTTTCTGTGGCTTTCCCAAATTTTCTTCGTGGTCCGTATTTCTCTTTTGCAATTAAAAATCCAGTGAAAATGAGGAGGAAGCATTGCCGCCAGGTCCAAGGAGGGCATGTGGAAAGTCCATGACTCGGCGGGAGGCCCAGACCATTGTGTTCTGCAGGGGCCACTGTCCTTTGGATGGGAGCGGAGCGGACAGTGCTCAGGAGCTTCCCACAGGCAGGGGACTGGTGCCCGGTTCCCCTGCGTGATTCCATCTGAATTAGATGCAACAGAAGACAAATCATCCTGACCCAGAAAATCATCTGAAAAGGACAGTTTCTTGCCCAAGACCCAGCTGGCACTCCCAGGCTCAGCACGGGCATCCCCAGGCTCGGATTTCTTTCCCCAGAGGTTCAGGGTTACTCCCTAGCCTGCCACCAAAGACCCTTTAATTCTTTACCATTTCTGTCAATGGGGTAGTTTGGGGATAGAGGGCATGTTTTCTAGAATCAAGCTCTGACTTTGATGAACTCTTGGCGAGTCCAGCCTTACTGTCCCAGAAAAGGGAACATGACCTTCACTCATGAAGAAGTCACCAGTCTGGCTCCCTGACCCCCCAGAGCATCCTCTGGAGCATGGGAGAGCTGCGAGCTGGCCAGAGAAGATAGGCACATCTGGGTAACAAAAGGAGAGGGTGGGAAGGGGTCCAGCTGGTGGGGTCTGTCCTGGCACTGGCCATGGTGGATGATGGCGGCAGCTGCCAGGGTGCTGACCCTTTCTCTGCCCTGCCCTGCCCTGCCCTGGTGCAGGGGGCTTCCTCGCAGCCCCTGCTCTGCACCTGCCTCGGCAGGACATGGGAAGGCCTCCCCTGAATTGGGTCTGAGGAGCTCATTCTGCTCTGCCCCCTGCTAGCATTCTTGATCATGGAATCTCCCTGTGCTTCTGCAGCTGCCTCCTCCGGGGTCTCCGTAGGGACCAAGGGTGCAGGTTCCAACAGGTATGAGAGGCTTGCAAAGGCAGTTAGAGTACTTGCAACAGGAGACCATGGGTGGTGTTCAGATAGCAGCCTGTTTTTGGGTGACGATCACATTGCGAGCTGCTGAGGGGACCAGCCGGGTGCGGGCCAGCCCAGATGGGCAGCAAACAGCGGGCCTCGAGGCTGCGAGGGCGCAGGGCACGGCAACCTGAGCAGAGCGTCTTTGTTTACTTGGGGATGTTTCCATCCCCGAGGTCTCTAGGGTGTCGGGCAGCACCCTACTTCAGTGTCACGGCAGCCGTGGCTCAGGGGATGCTCCCTTGGGCATCCTAAACCCTCATAGCACCTCAGAGGGCTGCTGGGGTGTCCCCACTCGCGGGTAGGGTTGCAGATGCCCAAGAAGGGGCTGTCAGTGGCCCGGCAGCATGCCACAGCACCTCGGAACAGCAGAACCCTGCTGCGTCCGGATGCTCATCTTCCCACCATGTGGTCTCCAACCGTCTGCCGCCGCCCCGCTCCTGTGCCCACAGGAGCCAGCTTCTGTGGGTGATTCACAACCCCCTTGTAGTGTGGGGCTGAGTGGGATGGATAAGACTTGACCATTTGGGACATCATGACAGTGCTTTTTCCTGACGGGGGTTCCCAGGGCCCATCTTCTCCCCTGGGCCATGAAGCAACCTTGGCAAGCCTGTGTGACTCTCTGCAACCTTGACCCTCTGACCCCAGCTCTCCCACCAGCTCCTTGAGGCCTTCTGGAGCTGTCCTTTCCCACTGCAAGACAGCAGTCCTGGCTGTCCCATGCCAAGGCCGTGGCGGCCAGCCCAGCCCCACTGCTGGTACCTGAGCTCCCAGGAATCCTGGCCCCACTGACCCAGGCCGTCATGTGACCTTGGGTAGGCTGTCTTCCCTCTCTGGGCTTCAGGGTCCCCATCTGCAGAGATGGGGGCCACCGCCATCCTCAGGGCTGTGATCGGCTTCTGACAATAATCCAGTCCCCTCCATGGTTCCAAGAGCGATTGTCTGGGTTTGAGGCTAAGCCAGCATTTCAGGGAACCATGGCCACCTGTCATCCTTTCCTGCCACATCGACCTGGTTGGACAATTTCGTGGCAGGAAGCACTTGCCCTTCACATGGAGACTCCCTACTGTAAGGGGGTTTCTCCACTGCCTGCCAGGGAGGGAAGCCGTGTCTGTGTGAGTCTGGTGCCTGAGCCAGACCTGGATCCCCCTTGTCCTCAGTCCTCCTTGTCTGTGGGCAGGACTGGGGAGCCCCACTGGGAGCCAGGGCCAGTCCTGGGTGCCTTCCGCCCTCGGCAGGCTTCTAGGCTGGTGGCATATACGAAACAGGTTCTGTCGCAAAAGGGTGTGTTTGGGGGTTTCGTGCACTGTGTGCTTTGCCTGAAGATTTCTAAGCAATGAGGAGCCATCTTGACGGCTTGGGAAATACGGCAGTGGCTTTGGGGTCAGGCTCACCTGGGCTCTGGTCCCAGTCATCACCTGCTAGTTGTGTCCCGGCAACTGGACGGTGTTGTGGCTCTTTGCCTTAGTTTCCAAACCTGCAGAGCGGAGACTCTCCCTCCCACTCTTTGTGGTTGTTCAAGGGTGCTGGGCATGCAGGGTGCTGGGAAGCAGGTGACATGGCCTTTGTCCCAGCTGTCCACGCCCTCTAAAACTCAGGGCAGACCTCAGGATATTCTCCTGGAGAGCCCCCCAAGGCTGCCTGGGACAGGTGTTCCCTGAGCATCTGGCCAAGGAAGGGATGAATGGAAGATGGACCTTGCGGCCCCTCATCGCGCTCAACCTCCCTCAGGGTTTGCCATCAACCTGGGCCAAGGGCTCCCCACCGTGTGCCTCTCTCTGACCCTCTGCTTCTCCTTGGGCTTCGGCATCAGACTGGAAAACAACGTCTCCGAGTCCCGGTTGGGGCCCAGATACGGTCCAGCCTCAGCCTGGGTCGGGACCACCTCTGGTCCCAGCCTTCAGCAGGCCACAAGGGCTTAAAGCCATTCCGGAATGCTCCTGGAGTCTTTCAATGACTATTTATTGAGCACCTACTGTGTGCAACTCGCTGTCCTTGCTCCTGATGCCCAAACACCCTTGCTTGTGCTTTTCCAGCTGCGCTGCCCATCTGCCTCCCTGCCCCCCATCCCAGAAGTCCTCCTCCTTGATCTTACACTCCAGGCTGTCTATGACACAGTCTGCCCTCCTTGGAGCTGGGGACGGTGGACAGGGCTGGGGTTTCCTGTGGAGGACTTGGGTCTGGCTCTGTCTCTGGTGTGACGCAGGGCCAGGTGCTGCCCCTCCCCGAATGCCTCATCCCAGATGGTGGGGAGTAGCTGAATAATGGCCCCCCAAAGATGTCCCTGTCTTTATCCCGAGAACCTGTGCCTTTGCTGGAAAGAGGCTTTCAGTTGTGATTTAGTTAGAGACCTCGCACTGGGGAGACTGCCTGGTGGGCCCCTCGTGATCAGCAGTTCTCAGGAGTGGGAGGCAGGAGGGCAGAAGCAGAGGGGAGGGGAGGGAGGATGGAAGAGGGCCCCGAGCTAGGAACCAGGGCACCTCCTGAGGCTGGAAAGGGCCAGCAAGGGATCCTCGCCTGGGGGCTCTGGGAGGACCCAGCCCTGCAGACCCATTGCAGAGTCCATCCCCCAGCCCATCCCCTGTCAGGGATTACGTCTGCTTTAGGCCTGTACGTCTGTGCCCATTTGTCACAGCAGCTGCTGGATGCTCAGACAGATGGTCCACTTTCCCTGCATTCCCTGCTGCTGGGTTGGGAGGTCCAGGGAGAGGAGGATGGTAGCATTTTGCAAAGGGAGGATTGTTCCAGACCTCCTCAGTGGTGTGAGGCAGTGTCCTATCCGAGCACACATGCTGCTGGGCTCTCCTGCTGCTGGAAGGGCTCAGGGAGCACCTTCATGAATAAGGAGTTAGGGAGGACTGCCCTTGGAGGGAGGAGGGACAAGGAGGGGTCCATGTTTAGTGAGAACCTCTGGGCTCATACTCCAGCTCATGTGGGCCTCTCCTCGCCTAGGGCAGGGGGTCATGCCTCAGGCTCCGGGATGCCTGGTTGGGCGCACAGCACACTGGGTGGGTGTGGCCAGCGCTAGGGGTACATGTTCCAATCACATCTCCCGATTATTCAGGAAGCTGGGGCTGGATATCTGTGGTGTGTCCGGTGACGCGCCAGCCAGGATTCTAGCCTGGTTAGCTCCTGGTTCCAAACCCACATCACCCCTACTCACGTCACCTTCTTGGACCTCTGTTAGCCTTCCTCTCCTGGCCAGTGTCCCATCTGAACCCCAACCTCCCCGCAGTCTTCAGTGGTCTACATCTGTAGGGTCTGGATCCATGCCTTTCTCTAGTTCTGGCGGGCATAGTCTGACACTCCCTGATGGGTGGGGAGGGGTCTGTACAGTCTGATCATCCCCTGGTGAGTGGGAGGGGTCTGGCACAATCTGGTTTTCACTGGTCCTGGGTGAGCCTGGGTCCTGGCATGGTGTGTGAGCCCCTCTGGGTTTGGTGGGAAGGCGGAGCTGGTCCCCTGGAGAGCCAGAAGACTGGGCTCTGGCTTGTCCCCCAGGCAGACCCCTCCACCTTCTGAGCCTTCACTTGTCCTCTGGGTCCTCCAGCCCTGTGGTTGCGTATCGACACAGTGGGACCAGAGTTTGCTGTCAGGAAAGCTGGCCCCCGCCATGAGCAGCGACTTGCCATGTTTCCCACCGGGGGGAGGCGGGGGCGGGGGTTCCAGCGCTGACTGAGGGTCCTGGGCTCCCACGTGCCATGATCCTTAACAGATTCCCTCCTCCCAGGTGAGCAAACAAGCCCAAAGAATCAGGTCACCTGCCTGAAGCCATCCAGCTGGCAAGCCAAGCTGACCCCTAAACCCACACTCCTAACTGGGGCACGGGGAGTGGGGCAGCATCTCTGAGCACCCATCCCACTGCCCCTGTGATAGCTGGGGCTCTTTCCCGTGAGACATTGTAGGCAGTGTTTGCCTCTGGGTCCCTGAGCCCCTGCCCCTCCTCTCACCTGCCTCAGATGAAGCAGCGGCTGGTCTGACCAAGGGGTAAGAAATGGTTCTGGGTGCATGAGCCTGTGGAGGACACACGGAGGGTGCTGAGGACACCAGTGCAACAGGGACACTCCCCCCCGGAGGTCATAATCCAGACGGGGGACATGTGTCATCGGAACCAGGCTGGGGGGCAGAATGGGGACAGGACAAGAGGAATCCCTCCCACGTGGCATCAGGGAAGGCTTCCTGGAGGAGTAGACATGGAGTTGAGTCCTGAGACGAGCACATGGGTGGTGAGCAGGGAGGCTGAAGGGCTGGGCATCGAGGAGGGGAAGTCAGTGTGGCTGACCTGATATGAACGTTATCGGGGGCAGGCCACCCTGCTGCCTCCCCAGGGCTCCTCTGTTCAAGCCTGGATGCACTCTGATCCAACTTCTCATCTGTGGTTCAGACCCAGCAGTTCACCTGCAGCTCTGAAACCAGGCCTGGCCTGCCGCATGCTCAAGGAGCAGTTGTGGGTGCAGAATTACACATCAGCTCCCTTGCACACCTCGCAGGCTGCTGCAGAAACCAGGAAATGCGATATGTATGCGAGAAGCCACATGTCCAGCTGGGCGCCTCCCCTCCTGTCTCCAAGGGGGGAGGGGGGCACAGCGCGGGCGTGGGGTGCAGCCCAGCGTGGGCCGGGGCTCCTGGTGCTGAGGGACAGGGGGCGCCACTGCCAACAGTCTGCAGGCCACCCTTGGGGTCCTCGGGCAGGTCTTCCTGGAACTCTGTGCTGCCCTGACTGCCCTTCCCTCCAAGCCCTTTAGTTCCCATCTGGCCAAGGCAGGCCTGGGGCTGCCACGGAAGGCTTTGTCCTGCCACCCCTGCCGCCTTTCCCCTTCCCACCTTGGCTTCCATCTCCTGCTACCCCAAATCCCTCCTGGGCCGGAGGACCACCTGCTCTTGATGCTCTGGGTAGACCCCTTTCTTGCCTCCTCCAGCTTCGGGGGTGGCGACTCTGCACCCCTCCCCTCCCTGTCTCCCCAAGGCCTCCCTTCTATGTCCATTCTCCCTCTGCCTCCTGCCCACAAGGACACTTGTATGAGTGCATCGGGACCCGCCTGGATCCCCCGGGCTGCGCCTCAACTCCAGACCCACACCTGATCACACCTACAATGGGGGGCCACCCCCCAGCATCCTGCAGGCAGCCTCTGGAGCATGCCACTTCTGGGACCCATACCTTCTCCCCTCCCCATGTGGATTTGAGAACAACCTCTTCTAGGAAACAAATTTACTCTTAACTGGGCTCAATTTAAACATCCCCAGACCCCGTGAGCTACATGCTGTCACAGGCTGCTGACTGGGCCTCGGTTCGTACCAGCTTTAAGGGAGTAATTCAGCACATGCTTTGGGCCTTAAATACACTTCTGCCTTTTGAGAGAGGCACCTCGGCTTTTGCGAATCTTTCTGCAAAGGCTCTGGAACACGGACATGGACTTAGACACACAGCCTCACTTGCCACAAGTCTGGCTCAGTCGGGCCCACAGCCGTTAGGCCCTGCGATGCTGGGCGCCTGGATCATTCTCCACCCAGAGCCGTGGCGCCCAGGTCTGAGTGCCTCAACTCAAATTTCCTGAGGGCCCCAAAGAGCTTTGGAGTGCATTGTATTTGTTGAGATTGACTGAGTTAGAAATTAAAATGGAGGAAATTCTAAGGTCTTTGCTAATTTGTTGGATCCTAGCCCTCCATGTGTGATCATATTTTTAGTGCCCAGAGAGGCCTTGCTCTGCAGTTTTGCAAATCTCATTAATGTCCGGCCTAATGGGGGACAGCTGGGCTCTCGCGTCCTGCCTGTGCTATCATTCGTCACCAGCCCCTGCAGAACTTTCCTCTTGGGAGCAGGTGGAAGCGGAGAGGGGAAATAACGTCTTAATCTTATTACGGCCATGGCTTTGACCCTGCCAACCCCCTGATGGGGTGTTGGGGAGATACTGATAAAGGCAGGTTAGTACGCAGCCGTTAAGAGGATCGTCAAGGATCCGTAAGCCTTGGGCATTGCTGCTGCCCATGAATGAACGCGGGACCTGGAATTTTATACAATTTCTAGAAAACCCGCTGAAAAAACCCCCTAGAAGAAAATACAGCCAAATGCCATAGGGTTCTGGGCCCTTTTGTTATTCCTCCTAGTGCTGTGCTGTGTTATTTTTTCCTGCTGATTCACTTTAGGGATCTGCCGGAGACAGGCTCTCGCTCGAGGAGGAGGTTTGCTTGGAGAGCAGCTGCCTGGCTCCCGGCTCCTGCTCCGGGGACGGTGTCCTCTATTTTGGGAGGTGTGTTTTCACAGTGGAACTAGGGCGGTGGGTGGCATCCGCAGGCTACGAGCGTAGGCCCCCGACGTGAGGGAGTGTGTACTCATGATAACACAAGCTCCCGCTACAAACAAGCGGCCTGGCGGATTCCGGGTCCTGGGGCAGCCCTGAAAGCCGGTCTGAAACATTGCGTCCTCGGCTGGAATGCCTGCCCCTGGCCGCTGCAGCCGGAGCTAAATATATCCCCTGTGTGTGCTGATCATGGGGCACCCCGCCCACACCGGCCAGGACCCGAGCTGCGGGAGGCATTGACTCCTCTAATAAAAATCAATCTCTGCCTTTGCCGAGCATCTAGGAGCCCGGGGTGCACGGGGGACAAGCGGTCCGCGCTGATCTCCAGTGCTTGCATCCCTGCGGGGAGGGGGCTGGTGCTCCCACTCAGGAGGCCACCTGCCCAAGGTCACCCAGCTGGTAACACAGTGGAGAGGGGAGGCAGGGGTGGGGCTTTCAGATGGGCCCCGCCCAGTTCTCACCTGTCCCAGGGTGCGTGTCTCCTGGGTTCTTCGGAGTTCTGTGCTCAGTGCAAGGTTGTGTGTGTGTGTGTGTGAGTGGTTTTCTTCCGCATTATGAGAAGAAATCATTGTTTTTCTAACTTAAAATATGACCACAGGTTCCAAGCTGGGTACCTTGGAAGGAACATCTTGCGGGAAAGCAGGGTCCTGAGGGCCACTTGTGCCCCTGGGGGTCCCAGGGGTCTGGGAACTGTCTACCACGGATGCCCTGCTCTGGGCTTGGATGCCTCCCTTCCCCCTAACCCCTATGGCCCAGCAGGGATCTCAGCAGGGCTTTGCTCTGGATTTGGAAGGGCTGATGGTACAGTCCGTCAGCCTCAGCCAGCTTCCCGGCCAAAGCACTGGCCAGCAGGGCTTCTCCTTGGACCTCCCCTTCCAACTTCTAATTCCCTCTGTGAGGACCTGCCTCTCCCCAGGGGGTCGACTTCAGGAAGGACACTCCCTTCACAGGGGACCCTTCCCTCTGCCCCAAAGGTGGGGCCCTGCTCTGAGTCACGTGGACAGGGACTCCTTCTAACAGGCAGCAAAGCAACCAGGCATCCGTAGGGGGAGATGGGAGGAAGAGTTGGTGATTTCACTTGGGATGTCTATCTGCTGGCCGGGTGCTGGAGGTGACCTAGCTCAGCTCTTCCTCCAGGCTTGATGAGAAAGGCAGACAGTGCATGATGAAAATGCACCATGAGAAAGCACTTCTCAGGGAGGCTCTGGGAACAGAGAGAAGGTGGCTGGTTAACATGCGATGAGAGAGAAATCCTGGCAGGCTTCCTGAAAGAGGTATACTTCACCAAGCAGGAGTTAGCCAAAACAGTGGGAGGAGGGTGTCTGGCAGCAGGTACAGAGCCCTGGAGGAGCAAGTAGAGGGCGTGTTAGAGAAACTTCATTTCTGCCTACGCCCTGGTTAGGCTCTGGGGGAGGTGCTGGGCACAGGGCTGGCCTCAGTGCCCTGTCCGCCTCTTGCATTCATGGTCATCCTGAGCCTTGGGTGGTACCAGGCTCACAGCTGGAGCTCAGTGACCACGTGAGGAGCTGATAGAGTCAGAGAGGAGAGGAGGAAGAGGAGGAGAGGGAACACAGGGACCTGGGTTCTGCAAAGGAAGGACTCCTGGCTATTCTGATAGGGCTCGTGGGGTCCAGGAGTGTGCTGGTGATTCTGCCAACGATTCCAGACCAGATTTGGGCACTGTTGGTGTCACAACCTTTGTAAGAGAGAAAAAGCCCGAGAGCTGGTATGGCCTGGCTCAGGGAGGGCTGGCAGCTCCGTGGGGGTGAGAGAAGGAGGTGGGAGCCACAGAGGGGACGTGGTGCCGAGGCCCTGGCCCTGTTCTCCCCTCCTGCTGCCGAGCTGTCTTCCTTGGCCCTTTCGCCTCCCTAGATGGAGGTTCCTTGAGGGCCACGTGGGGTCGACCTCCTGAGGGCCCAGGATCCCTTGAAGCTGGCTCAGGCACAGGGCACTGTCCTTGGGGCGGGAGCTGGCACTTGCCTCGGGCTGGGCAGGAGAGAGGGCCGGGGTGCAGGTGGGCCCCTCCCTCCCATCTAACAGGACTCACACTGCAGTCTGGTCCACAGTCCTTCTGTCCTCATCAGCTTCACACATCTTGTGGAATCGGTGGCACGTGTGATCTGTGAAGCTAGGTAACAGGGAGGTGTGTCCGGGGTAAGGGAGCTGGAGAGCGACGGCAACGGTGGCAGGGCTCAGCCTGGGCTGCTGGGCCCTCCTCAGTGCTTGGACCCAGCTGCACGAAGCCCACGGGATCCTGCCCCCTGGGGGTGTGGTCCTGCGGAGAGACTGGCCTGGGAGCAGAGAGCCTTCGGGGCCACAGAGACTAGGGAGACCCAGGGACCCAGGAACGGGTCTCAGGCCAGTCCCAAGACCCAGGCAGTAGCTGGGCCCTGGCTGGCCCAGTTTTGGGAAAGAGGCTTAGGCCAGGAATAGAAACTCTCATTTCCCACGGCGTGCCTGACTCTGGAGCCGCCGCGACTTGGAGAGGTGCACCTATAGTCGCCGGGATCTGTGGCTGGGTGGGAGCTAGGGCCAGACACTGGCCACGGTGGCAGCAATAGGACAGCACTGGCAGGCGACACAGCCCCCTTGTGCCAGCATGGCTCCCTCTCTGCCCAGCTCTGCAGCAGAGGAGGACCCGGGTCCCTACTGGGGCAGGTGGGGGGAGCTCTGCGAAATGTGCAGGGATGTCGGTGTGCCTTCCTACCTGGAGCCAGTGAGCAGGAGCTCTGCTCTTGTCCACTCTTGTCCACACTTGTCCACTCTCTGTCCAGGGTGACAGATCGCCTCAGCGCTCAGGCTGAACATTTGGAGATCTGGAATGCTTGGGCCAGCAGAGGAGAGGAGCGTGACGTGGAGCCCGGGGACGGCATGGCGAGCTCGTTACTGACAGGCGTGTTTTGGCTTAGCGCTCAAAATCGGCAGCCTCGCAGATAGTTCTCCTGTGTGCAAACCTGCCAAGGGGACCCGCTCCGAATCCTGAACACATCCAACCCCCCTCGCCTGCCACGTCTTCTGGGGAAGCTGAATTATTCAGATACCGATTTGATCCCTCGACTCTGCTCCAGCAAATAGGCCTGAATCGCATTCGTGTTGGGCAAAGGCCATTTCCCCGCGTGCCCATGAGCTTCCGGCGAAGGGGAATGAACTGCAGGGGGAACCTGGCCCTGCATGGCTGTGGTCTTGTGAAAGGGGATGAGGGGCTGGTGACTAAAGGCCAGACACATCTAGGGCCCAGACCAGCGGGGCCAGGCGGGGGTCCCATAAGATTATAGCTCCTGTGTCTTCTGAACTCGGGTGCTGGTGACACTGCTGCTTTTCCCCAAATCCTCAGAAATATTCTGGATTCTGGGTTTGGCGGGGAGGTGGGAAGCCAAGGTCACCTGGCCACAGGGCCCTTGCCCTGGGCCCTGTCTCTGTCCCCAGATGGCTCATGGGAGCACTGGGGGGGCGGGGTGCTGGTGGCAGGGCTGGGGGTCTGGTCAGCTGAGCTCGAGGCCAGGTGGAATCCCCTCGGAGGAGCCGTGCCCCCACCCCCCCACTGGGCATCAAGTGTCACTGACGATTCCAGGGAGAAAGGAGACTTTAAAGGACACGTTTGTGTACCCAGGCCCCATCTGCTCTGGTTCGAATGTCCTGGTGCTCACAGCACGCTCCTGACCCCTGATAACTGACCAGCCTGAGCCTCTTGCTTCGCTGACCGCTGCCACCAGCTCTCTCCTGCCTCCCACGCACATCTGGTAGTGAGGACCCGACTGAGGGGCCCCAAGCTCTTCCGGGGATGTCCTCCTCAGTCACGATTTCTTAGAGTCCGTGTATTACCTTTGTCATCCCCAGGAGGGCGGGCAGCAGCGTGTGATGGTATCACACACAACACGCATGCGTTTTTGCAAAAGCTGCTCTTCCCTCCGCCTCGACCCTCGGGAGGGGCACCGCGCCTTCCTTCCCGCACACCGCCCTGTGGAATCTGGCCCTGAGCATGTTTTCTGTGCCTCGTTGGACCCTTTCCCTCTTGCCTTTACTAGGTGCAGAGTGCTTTCTGTTTTGTTTTTGTATCTAGACATTTTTTATTGTGCTAAAATATAATCATATATTTTATGCGATTTTAACCAGAGCTAGATGGTTCAGGACCATTAAGGACATTCACATTCTGGCGGGACCTTCCCCACCATCCATCTTCAGAGCTTGCCCATGGGCCCCCCGTGAAACGATTCCCTGCCCACCCGCCCCAGCCCCCGGCAGCCTCCATGGCACTCTCTCCCCTGTGGATCGGACGGCTCGGGGGACCTCGTGCAAGTGACCTCACACACTGTTTGTCTTTGTGGCCGCCTTATCTCCCCACGCGCAGCAGCGTCCCCGAGGTCCCTCCAGGCGGTGGCAGGTGTCGGAACGTCCTTCCTTTTTGAGGCTGAGGAACATTGCACTGGGTGGATGGTGTTGTGCATATCAGTTCCTCTGTTGATGGACCCTTGGCTGCTTTTGGCTGTTGTGACTCATGCTGTGAACACGGGGGTGCACAGATCTTTTCGCTTTTCCTTCCCCTGGGCGCAGTCCGGAAATGGGATCTCTGGATCAAGGGACCGACTCCTGGCTTGGCCGAGGCTCTCCCCAGCTCACCCCATCCTGGTGAGCGCCTGTGTCCAGGCCATGCTGAGCTCTTGGGGGTTCCTCCTCCTGCCCCCACAACTTTGCCTCAGGGGGGTGCTTTCCGCTGCAAACGCCCCCCCCTCTGTCAGCCAGCAACTGCTCCGTGGGTGACCTCCAGCTGGCTGTCCTCTCCCCCTCCCCCAGCTGATGCACACGCTTCTCTCCTTGTGTGGGCATACCTGTTCCCTTCCTGTCCAGCTACCTCGACCAGGGACTCCACAGGAGGCCCTTCATCTGTCCGACTCCTGCTGCCCCTGTCTGCCCCATTGTGGCTCCCCACCCCTCCACCTCAGAATCCTCAGAACCAGTGTGCACCTGTTCGCCCCTGAAGTCCTGAGCTGGGTCGGGGCTAGTGACCCAGGGCCACGGATCCCAGGACCTGAGAAAGCATCCACACAAGGGTGGGGCGGTCTGGGGTTTCCCTAGGCCTTAGCTGGGAAACAGCCATATTTGGGAAAGTTGCGTGGTCCAGGACGCTGCTCTGGGCACCAAGGTGTAAACGTAGCTGCGCTGAGCTGGAAAATGTGCTCACATCCCTTCCTCCGCTTCCCTTTGTCCCTGTGAGCATACTCAGGGGTGGCCCCTGATGTAAGCCCCACTCAGACCACACCCCCCGCCCCATTGTCTGTGACCCTGGGACTCCAGTGGGTGAGGGCAGCAGGCAAGGCCCCTTCACCCTGGGCACAGCCAGCCAAGCCCCCTCCTTTGGGCTTTGCAGTTTCGCTGCCTCGGGCCCAGAAAGCGTCTGTTGGCACATTTTGTTTTAATCGCGGTAAAACATACCTGGCACAGGATTTACCATTTTAACCATTTCTACATGTCCAGCTCAGTGGTATTTAATGCCTTCATGCTGTGGTGCCCGGACCCCAACTGTCCCCAGAACTTTGTCATCGTCCTGGACCGACTGCGTCCCTGGGAGACACTAGCTCCCCACCCCTGCCCCGGCCCCTGGTCCCCGCCATCTAGTTCTGTCTGTGGATTTGACTCCTTGGGTCCCTCGTGCAAGGGATGGGTTTGTCCACGTCGTGGCTCGCATCCCAGCTTCCTCTCTGAGGGTGATCGATGTCCCGTTGTGTGGACATGCCACATTTTGTTTATCCGTTTGCCTGGTGGTTGGAGCTGGGGCTGCTCCCACTTCAGCCGCTGGGACTCGCGTGCCGTCCAGGTTTTAGCAGTCCTGTCAGCAGCTCTGTGGCTGGTCCTATGGTCCTGCCACGAGCAGGGACCAGGCGCTAGGCCTGCACAGAGCATGTGACTCTCCATTCATCCCTCCCCCAGCCCTGCCATAGCTGGGTGCTCTTTGTGTCCCAGTGCACAGATGGGAAACTGAGGCCACCGAGGTGGGGGACCTGCCACGTGTGGCACCAATGCCACCATGTTTCCTGGAGAGCACCCAGTGGCCTGTCCGTGTGCGTCCATTCTCTCGCTCGACGGTTTGCTTCTTGAACCCTGAGTGGGTCTACTCTCTGCCCTGTGCTGGGCTGGCTGAGTGGGGTCCGTGGGGCCATCCTGACTCACACAGAGGGAAGACCCGGGAATGGGCTCCAGGGCTTGGGCCAGGCTATTGTCAAGCCCTGTGACCTGTGTCGGAGGCACGCGGGCCATTGGCCCCACATGTGATCAGACTGGCCATACCCGGTGGGGCTGAGGGGGCTTACCCATGCACCTTTGTCCCCACGCACAGGTAGAACCCGTGGGAGATGGTTGCAGCAGGGCTGCAATCGCTAAATGGGAATTTCTAAGACCAAACTGCTCTCCCCAGAGGCTTGTCCCACCTCATACGTTTACTGCAAGGGGCATGTGGGTCCCTTGTCCCTGTCCCCTCCTAGCGCAGCTCAGGTCAGTGTCCGTGTGTTCATGTTTGCCAAGCGGGTGGGAAGGGGCTCCTCCCAGTTCTGAGTCGCCTCCCCCGGTCCTGTGGCGCCCAGAACATTCTCTACATTTCCGGGCCGCTTGTCTTTCTGCGGATTTCCTGTTGCCTCCTTTGCTTATTTTTCTACTGCTGGCTTGTCTGTCTTTACTGGGGCGGGAGGCAGGTGGGTATGTGGGCAGGGAGATGAATCCCTGCTGAGCTCAGGGCAGGATGGCCTTCCCAGGGTTGGGAGGGCAGGGAGGGGTCTGGTGCCCTGGGAAGAGCAAGCCAGTGTGTTGTGGGGGAGGGGCATGGCTGTGCTGGTGGCAGAAAGTCATCACCCACCCTTCTCGCTGACCGCTGTGCCTTGCTGGTGGCTCTGGGGGCCACCGAGGTGCTTGCCCCGTAGCTCAGGCCGTCCCTTGGGCCTCCTGCAGCCTCCCTGTTGCTCCGGGGTCCCCATGGCCTCAGGGTCGTCACAGCTGCTGATCCCCATGCTGGGCACGCCCCCGCCCCCACCTGCTCTGAAAATGTTTTCTGTCTTACTCTGAAGCGGGCAGAGTTGAGTTTCTGTATGACCTCGGAGAGACCCCTGAGACCCAGAACACAGCAGCCGCCTTCCTGCACCCTGTCGCAGCCACGGCCAAGGCGGCTGCCCGTGTTCCTCCATGGTTACACCGACCACATGTTGGACCTGCACGTTCAGGGTTCCCCTGTCCGCATTTGTCGCCTGGCCAGCCTGCCTGTTCCACGCCCACGAGCCCCTGCGTCTCGCACCTTATACAGTACTGAGCTCCCGGCAGGCCCGTGGCACCAGCGTGGATGCAGTCTTTGCTCCATGGCACCGATGGGACATCTGTCTCCTCCCAACCCTGGGATGTCTGGGGGGGCTCTCACCGCAACCAGCTCCTGGCTGATACCTTGGGGGCCCTGGAAGTGCGTTCTCCGGGCAGGGCCCAGCAGCTGTGCCGAGAGGAAGGAGGAGGGAGGCAGGAGCTGCGGCGTCTGGAGAGGTCCCTGCCAGGCCAGGGTCCAGCTCCAGAGTGAGGAGTTGGGTCTCCAGCTGGGAGGCCATGGGAACCCTCAGAGTCGCCATTCAGTGCTGGGGCCCTGGCAGGGAGGGGAGACCACCAGGGAGGGGAGACCAATGCGGGGGGGGGGCAGGGTCTTTACCAGGAGAGAAATGGGGGGGGGTACAGGGGCAGGGGCAGAGAGAAGGGATGCCTTCTGCCATGCAGGGGAGAAACATGACAGGGGACATCCACGCTTTGTGCCAGCCAGTCTGAGATTGTGGGTGATTTTGCTGAAAATGCGAATGCCCGTGTTCTGGGTCAAGCAAGTTCTCCAAAGAGATATGCTGAAGTCCTAATCCTGGGACCTGGTACCCTGGGATGGGACCTTATTTGGAAGGAGGGTTGTAACTCATTTTAGGGGGTCACAGTAGAGCAGGTTGGGTCAGATCCACTGTGACAGGCATCCTAATGAGGCTGGGTGCCAGGCAGTTTCACGTAAAACCTGTCATTTATTTCCCTGTAGCCTGATAGGTAGGCGTCCCCATGTTATAGACAAGGAGACTGAGGCTCAGAGAGCTTAAGTCTCTGGGTAAAGGTCACCCAGTGGCTGAGCGATGGTTGCAAACCCAGGTCTGCCTGCATGCAGAAGGAGAGGTGAGTGTGGTGGGAGCAGATGTTAAGGGCAAAGTGGTCTCTTTCCCACTATGAATTGCATGGAAGGGCTTCCAGGCAGAGGCGTCCAGCATGCTGTTGGTGTGGGGGCTAAGTGCTCAGAGAGGCCAGGGCCAGGCCTTAGGAATCCCTGTCCGGGGTCTGGATGATGTTGCAGTTCTCTCCAGACCTAAGTTTTTATGCCCCTGAAAAAGTGCTGGTGTCTTCCTTGGTTTAAAGTGACCTTGGGGATCCGCACCGTCTGTCAGAGAGTTCCAGGCTCTGGTCTCATTTGTTTCTCATCTTCCAGCAGCGTTGGTAAACATGCGAGGGAGTGCACTGACAAGGGCCATGGTTGGTGGAAACAGCTGGGCTGTCAGGGAGAGAAGGATCTCGCTGGAATGTGGGGCAGGGGTGTGCCGCGAGAAGGATGAGCGAGCGGTGGCGGATCCCGGGTGGAGAGGCTGGGGCCGTCTGGGACCGTGCTCTCCTTTCCTCTCGGTCAGAGCCCCTTCCCAAGCCACCCGGTGAGCCCCGCTGCTCCTGCGATGCAGGTTGCTGCGTGGGCGGCTGGGGGAGGCCGTCCTTGAGCAGGGTGGCTGGGACCATGTAGTTGGCTATGTGTGTGTGTGTGTGTGTGTGTGTGTGAGAGAGAGAGAGAGAGAGAGAGAGAGAAAGAGAGGGAGAGAGAGAGAATCCTTCTGAGTACCTGTCAGTCCGCCCACCCTCACTGTGCAGAAAGAACACATTTCTCTCTTAACTTTAAATCACTCAGTTTCGCTCGGGTCCCCCACCCTGGCAGGTATGAAAGTGGGGATGGAACTTTCTACACCGCAGGTGGTGACCCACTTGTGGGCACAAAATCAGTTCAGTGGGTCAGAGCCGCGTGGGTTACATAAGAAGTGGAACCGAGTGGAAAAGCCGCAGAGCCCCTCGCGAGTGAGGAGAGCAGCTTGGGTTTGGTGAAGAGAACGGATACCTGTCTACTTCCCACATACACCGTGGCTGCACATGGCAGCTGGAGAATGACCCTCTCCGAAACAGACCAGGTCCTCGGCCCTGTGACCTGGGAGGGTGGGCTTATTTGGAAAACAGAGTTTCTGCAGCCGGGATTGCATTAAGGGGGTCGCGGCGAGGAGATCATCGTGGATGACCTGTGGGAGCCCAGAATGCAGTCACAACTATTCCTGGAAGGGAAGAGATGCAGGTTAGGGACAGACACAGAAAACAAGGCCACGTGACACGAGGCTACAGCCAGGGAGGACCAGTCGCCCCTAGAAACTGGGGGAGGCCAGGAACAGACTCTCCCGGGGGCCTTGGGAGGAGGCCGACCGGCAGACACCCTGAGATGGGCCTAGTAACACTGATCCTGGATTTGTGGCCTCCAGTTTGTGACAGCAGCTGTGGGAAAGAAACTTGTGCACAGCGGGACAAATAGTCCAGTGCTTGGAGGCATAAATGGGGGCCTGCCGGTTGGCGGGGGCTCAGTGAGATCGGGCCAGGCTCCAGGTGGTGGGTCCCCTCCATCTCGAATCTTCCTCCCAGGACCAGCACACTGGTCCAGGGATTGTCTCCTTGTTCAAAGGCAGAGGCACAACAGGGCCAGCGGGGATGAGTGAGGCACGTCGTGACTCATTGTCCCTTCCAGCGAGGCATCATGGGCCATAGTCGGCCACATGAGCCACGTGATCGGGGTTCCTCTGCCCAGGGGGAGCATCTCCTCTCCAACCTCACACAGGCTGTTCCCATGCCTGGCATAGCCTTCCCAGGGCCCAGCAGCGAGCTGCCCCTTGGCCTCTGCATGTCTGCCGGTCCCTTCCTCCCGGGCGCCCTCTATGCCTCTGGCCACAGGCAGAAGGCCCTGCCAGACCCTCAGGCTCCAAGCCCACAATCCCCTCTCATTCACCAAAGCTGGCTGCACCCCACCTGTCTCTGCCTCAGTTTCCTCTTAGGAACAGTGGGGACAGAATGTTTCCTGCCTCGGTATGGGGCAGCATATGGGATTTGCTGAGTGCTCAGAGGGGAGCTGACATCATTGTCACCATCTTGGTTTCTGCCCCAAGCTGGGCACGGAGATGCAGGCATGGGTCGCAGAATTGCCTCTCATTTATGAGCAAAGAGGATGTATAGTTCCGTGCCCAGGATGCATGATTTGGCACCTTAAAGCTGAAGCTAGCAAAGGGACACTGGGGACGCCAGACGGCTCAGGGACCACATGGTCAGCTGGTCCCAGTGGGGCCCCAAAGCCACCTTTCATGGCCTCAGCTTTCCATGTGGCACCTGTTTCCCCTCTGACATATCGGAGCTGTGTAGTGGGGTAGAAAGTCCCCCCCCCATCATGCCCACCCAGAGACTTGGCACTAACCTTCTTTGGAATAAGGGTCTTTGCAGATGTGATTAAAGTAGGGCTGCCGATGAGGTCATCCATCCAGTGACTGGTGTCCTTAGCAGAGACGGAAAAGGACACACGGATGCACAGGGAGCAGCCACGTAAGAAAGCGCCTGGAGTCCCAGGGGCTGGAAGCTGTGGGGAAGGAGCCGCTCCTCCTGGCCTCCGGAGTCATGTGAAGCCCCCCATGTGTGGGGCTCTGCTGGGCAGCCCCAGACCACGGGCACAGGGTGTGGTGAGGGTCACGTGGGCTCGTGCCCGGTGCCCGCTGCCCGCACCTGGCCCTGGGCCCGGCCCTCCCCGCTCCACTCCCGCTGCGCGTCTTTCTAAAGTCGCTTTCCCGGATGGTTGGGAAACAGGTGCATCTTTGGGTGGTGGCGGGGGGGGGAGTCTATTTCAGTGTGCCGGGAAGGGGTGGGCCCTGCCCTTCCTGGGGCATGAGGGTGGCAGTCCCACGTGACCCTGTGGCCATCTGGAGTCGTGCTGGCCACAGAGGCTGTCCCGCTGCCCAGCTGCCGCCCGCAGCCACCACAGCCAGTCCTTGGTGTGGAGGCCTTGCTCCATGGGGATGCCGAGAGGAGAGACAGGTAAACCTCGCTGCCGCCCTCATGGCTGAGACGGGCTGGCTTGTGGGGGAAGGCTTGCTTTTCCAACTGGAAGCCTGGAGTCCCACAGATAAGCTTTGGGGGTCTGACTTGAAGGGAGGCAGCCTGATCAAGCTCTGCCGGTTTCCAGTGTGGTGAGGGCCACTACACATGAGCGCCAGCTGTTTGCCGGGTTTTGGGGTTTCTTATGGCAGCTTGATGACAACCCTGTGGGGTGACCCGTTTTACAGACGACTACGGTCCCACATCACACAGTGGTGGGCTCTGGGGCCCTCAGACCCCACCGTCTGGGCCGGAGTCACTGGGCCCACAGGCCGTCTGCGCCCGCCTCCCCTTCCTTCTTTCTTCCTATAAGGCAGTACTTGTAGCTGGAGCAGATTCTGCTCTCCCTGGGGACATCTGGCGATGTCTGGAGGCAGTTTGGTTTGTCACACCTTGGGGAAGGGTGGTCCCGACCCAGGACGGCCCCCGCAGCAAGACTTGTCCAACCCAGAATGTCAGGTGAGTTCGGGCTGGGCAACCCGCTTCAAGGGATGGCCATAAACCAGCGTTTCTGCTGGGGCTGACGGGAGGCGCCGGGCCCTCACCCACTTACATAGCAGTGATCTCCTCATCCCCTCAAACTCAGGACTCCGCCAGGGGGCCAACAGTCAGGGTGGTGGGAGGAGGAGTTGGAGGGGGCTGTGGAGGCACGTGGGGAAGGGGAAGCGAGTTCAGGGAGGGAGCCTGGACCCCGGGAGCAGAGGGAGGCCAGAGTGCACAGGAGAGCCTCTGAGACCTGGGGTGCTTGGGGGCTGCCAGGAAGCTGACCAGCGAGCTGCTGAAAGTCTCAGGCCTGCCCTCACTATGCCCTGGGCTGGACACTTCACCAGTCCTGGGGACCTGGGAGGCCCGCTCTGTAACCTGGGCTGGATTGTGGCACCTCTTCCCAGGGCACTGTAAGCTGGCATAGCAGACATCTGACCCTCGTTTCCGCAAAGCTGTGGCCATCCCCCCCGTCCTCACCGGCTGGCAAGACGCAGCCCTGTGCGGGGCTCTCCTCCCCAGCCTTGGAGTACAGGCCGACCTGGGGCAGGATGCACCGGCCAGCCTGGGGGGCGCACCAGCCGGCCTGGGGGGCGCACTGGAGTGTTCCGATGTTACCAGCAGCCCTGAGAGCTGTGGCACACGAGCATGATGTCTGTGCCCGCAGCGGGTTTCCGGGCTGGTGGCCGGGCAGTTCTCGGCCGCGCACCCTATGTCCTTCCCACCAGGTGGTGGGTGGTGATGCCAACGGCAGAGGGGAAACAGGGATCATCAGAAGTAGCCCCAACCTCCTGCATCCAAAGCCACTGTTCCTGCTACACAGATGAAGAAACAACAGCAAAGGAAGTGTGATTGTGTCTATGTGAAATTACAGTAAAGCCGAAAACAGCTCGTGGTAGAACTCAGAAAGGAAGTGCTTTCTTAGCCTTGACACCAAGGATGCGAGCAGCAAAAGAAAACGCAATAAATTGGATTTCATCAAAACGGAACATTCTTATGCTGCAAAGAATGGCACGAAGCAGACGGAAGCAGCCAGCAGAGTGGAAGACGGTGTTTGCCAATCTTGTATGTGGTATGGGACTCGCGTCCAGAACACATAAACAGTCCTTAGGACTCTGTTCTGACGCTGAACGGAGATACAGCCACAGGACGTGGACTGAAGGTCTGAGCCCACGATTCTCCCAAGGAGGCAGGCAAGCAAGAACGAGCATCTCTGGTCTTCGCTGCTGTGAATCGAGATGGTGCGTGGCGGCCACCACGCACCTGCCCCGTGGCAACGGTCAGAGAGACACGGATGCGGGGACTCCGGACCCTCGCCCGCCACAGCTGGTGGGATGCCACCTAGGGAAAGGTCTAGCAGGGCTTCAGATGCTGACACACAGTCACCGTACGAATGGCCAACTCCCAGTTCACCCCGGGAGGCACCCCGGAGACACGGGCACCCATGTCCACACTGAGGGGTCTGCGCTCGAGTCATCACAGCAGCTGATCCACAATGACCAGCAGGCAGAAACAGCCCCAGAGACCTCCGCTCGAGGAACGGAACACGGGCATGTCCACGCGGTGGAACATTAGGGTCACGGAGAGCCCGACTCTTGCTGTAACACAGGTGAGGCACAGGAACATTCTGCATTCTTGCGAAGCCAGACACGGAAGCCGCCCATCGTATGGGTCCATGTGTGAAATGTCCCAAAGGAGTAGATCTGTGGAGACAGAAAGTAAATCATCGGTCGCCAGGGCGGGGGCGGGGCAGTGGGGAGGGACAGCGATGGGCAAGGGGTTACTTCTGGGGACGATGAGCTTGTTCTACAATTGCTTCTGCCGCTCGACACATGGCCCTGCGAGTACAGATGACCTCAAGCAAGAGGTTGGAGCCGTGCGGGTCCACCGTCCACCGCCAAACATTTTTTCAGCGCGTACCCATACGGTTCGGTAAATGTATGCTCTCTTCCTTCTGATTTTCATCACAGCACTTTTCTCTAGGTGACTTTTTGTGAGAAGCCAGCGTATCACACGTGGCACATATGGGACACGTGTTGACCCCTTTCCGTCCTCAGGAAGGCTCTGGTCCACAGGCGGCAAGTCGTGGTTAGGGTGATGGGGAGTCGGAAGTTACGCCTGCATTTTCAACTGCTTGATGCCTCTGATTCCTGTGGGGCTCCAGGGCCAACTTTACACCCCAAATCATACAACTGTGCCTCTAGCTAGGGGAATCATATGGTCTGTGGACGCTATCTCGATAAACGTTTCTGAGTGTACACTGGGCCGCTTCTGCCAAACAGTGTGGCTTCTGCTCAAAAATTTAGGAAATTGTTCAGGAAGACATGAGGATAAGGCTCCCTGTAAAGATTGGGTCTTTCTGTTATGTCTTATTGTGGCTCCTGTCACGCCACATGTCCTAGGCCTGTGTCTGCGTGTGTAAATGCACACACATGACGTGTCATTTGTGGCACACCCTTGCCACCCAGCATGGCCACTGAGCTGATCCGTGGTTAATCTTAGGGTTGAAGATTAGCCAGGACTTGCAATTCTCCTTCGACTTCTCTGTGCTGTTTGGGTTTGTGGTGATGGATGGTATTATTTCTCTCCCCCCGAAAGCAGCTACTTTTGTTGTTGAAACCTAAGGAATGGTTGACTGGAGGGAGCGGGGTTTGGGCTCCCACGTGGCGCTGGGTGGCCCCCAGGGCCACGCCTCTGGGCCTGACGGACGGAGCGGGGGGGAGGGGCATCGCCACCCACAGGCTGCATCACCGGGTGTCAATGAACCCCAGTCCGTCCACGTTCAGAGGACAGATGGGACCCTCAGACATCAGACTGTGCGCGGGAGTCCAGTCTGTACCAGCCAAATGCCTCAGGGGACCTGGGGTACGTGGAAGGAATGGGAGCGTGGTGTGCGTGTTGAACCGATGCCTTCCTGCACATCTCGGCTTTCCCTGGCATCCAGCCGACCCTCTGGATGCCCAGTTTTAATTAGACACTCCGACATACTTCTCTGCCACCAGCCTTCGTGGACCCGCGCGTGGGAGGATGGTACCGAGGGGACAGATCGTGTGGCGGGGGAAGGCCTGGGGACACAAACTGGCCCCCACCAGTTACAGGCTGTGTGATCTCACCACACTACTGAACGTCTCTGGGCCTCAGGCTCCTTCTCTGTGCTGTGGGGTGGTCGTGGCTCTCGTCATGGCCTGGAGCCAATGTGTCTGCCCATCACAGATGGAGGGCATCATCACGTCCAGCCTGACCGTGCCTGAGTCGTACGGCCTGCATTGGCTTGAATACAGAGGAAGGGGGAACAGGGCCTGTGTTCTTCACTCTGTGATGGTCGTCAGTGGAAACTGCCAAGGGCAGCACCTGGCACTCAGCCCGGGCCCGGGGACTGAAAGACGATGTTGTCACACATGTTATCATCACCACACTGATGTACCACGCACGGCTTCGGGCTGTCAGATGTGAGTCCTGTTCCCATTGGATTTGAGGAATATTTACTGCGCATCTGCAGGGTAGTGTGGGCCCTGACCTGACAGGGTCACTCACTGCTGCTGCGGGGGCTGCACTGGCCAGTGGTGGTGTGATAAGAGAAACAAGAGACTGGCCTGAGGGCCTCGAGCCGCCAGCCCTGCGCCTGGCCCGGCCAGACTTTGTATGTGCCCTGGGCGGGCGCCGCCCCCCTCTGCCCTTGGCCATATCCCCGGGGCAAGTGTGGGGAGAGAATGGGCCCAGATGTCCACTGCGCCTGGACCTTCCGGACACCACCCGTGAGATCCTCGGGTGCCTCTCTGGTCAGGAAGTGCCGTTCTTCCGGCCGCAAGGTGACACCCTCAGGGATGTGGGTGGGCAGGCCGCCTGGACCAGCTACTGGAGGCATGACATGTCCTGGGACTTGCCAGAAGCTCGAACTGGAGTGTGCCGAGCCCGGGGGCCAGCATGAGTTTCCAGCTCCCTGCCACGCACTGACACCCCACCATGAGCTGGCCCTGCCCCATCACCATCCCCAGAAAGCCCTGCGTGGGGTCACATCACTGTCCCCCCTGCAGATGGAAAAAGGCCTGAAGGAGGGACGCCAACACACGCCAGGCCTGGCTTCCAGCACTTTCCACCAGCTCGTCTCGTGGGGTCACGGTAACAAAGTACTGAGTGCAGACCCGGTCTTCCACAGGGGACCTCTGCTCACCTCCTGGAGGCCATGAGCCCAAGATCAGGGTGTTGCAGGGTGGTTCCTTTGGTGGCTGTGAGGGAGGCTCTGCCCTTGGCCCGCAAACAGTGGGCCTCTCCCTGAATCCGCAGAGGGTCCCCCGTGCGTTTCTGTGTGTCCTAATATCCCCTGTGTGTAAGGACAGACGTGAGCACCAAATCAGGTTGTAGTCTGAAGTGCTAGAACTGGGGGCTGACCTGTGACTCTGGGGGGACACAGTTCAGCTGTCACAGAGGGGCTCTTTCCGTGGTCTCCCAGGCCCCCCTTTTGATGGCTCGCACACTCCGTGTGGAGGAAGGGAGACTCGGCCGGCTGGGCGGGTTTTCCCTTTTAGGCCTCTCCCCATCAAGCTCAAGGCTCTTCCCCGCCTGCATGGGGCTCCCTGATGGCCTGGGTGTGGCTGAGATTGTCTGTGTCAGAATGCACTGCTGTCTCAGGGCCCGGGGACCCGACAGCTAGCCCGTGGGGCCCCGGGGTCTGTGCTCGGTCTGCTGGCATCCAGAGGCCAAGCCGTTATCACCCAGGCGGAAACCAATCTCGGCCTCCCCAGGTCTAGTGGGGTGTGGCTCTGTGAAGCCCCCCAATTTGCCCCCCCATCAGTCCTGGGGGAGCAGGGGCCCCACGTGAGGTAGGGTGACCCAGGGCTCACACCCACACTGAGGCCCCTTGCAGGCCAATTGCGCTGGGATGGCAAGCATGACCCAGGTGCTCTGAGGTGACCCAGGTCCTTTGTTCCCCCAGCCCCACGCTGACGTTTAGGGGATCCTGGAGAATAGACAGGAGCCTCTAGTGGGGTTTCCACCTGAGGAGGTCAGAGGGTCACCGACCGTTTGGGAGAGGTGACATGAATTGGTAGTTGGCAGTTGGTAGCCCAGGGGGACATGGGGCCAGCACGTGGGGCTCCCTGTGAGCGTGCTGTGGGTCCAGAGGAGGCCCTGGACGTGGGCCCTGAAGCTCAGTTTTCCCAGGTGGAGGGGAACGGCGGGCAGCACTCCCGGTAGAAGCAATGCTGGGAGCCAGGGCCAGAGCTGCAGGCCATCAGCGGCAACTCTGGGAAAGAGCCTGGGGCAGGGAGTGGTGGGAGGTAAGTCAGGGAACCAGCTGGGCACTGAGCTTGGAGGCGTGGAGGTCCCTCTGGGAGCTGAGCTGGGTTCTGGTGGCTTGGGGAGCCACAGAACATGCTTGAGCAGGGCAGGGACCTGAGCAAATGGTGCCTGTGCTCCAGGCCACCTCCCTGATCCTGCCCTTGTGCCAGCTGGGAGAGCTCATCCTGGGGGCCCCATTGTCCTAGCCGCACCCTTGCGGTGAGCTCGCTGGGCTCAAGGGGACACTTCCCCAGTGGGTCCAAATGGAGAGCTACTCAGACACCTGGGACTTTGGAACCAGGGCAGGAGAACAGACCTGGGGTTGAATCTTGACTCTGTCTCTCCTGGCTGTGTGGCTTTGGGCTGGTTAGCGTGCCTCTCTGAGCTTGGTTTCTAGCTCTTGCCGAATGGGTACAAGAGTATCTAACATAAGGGGTTCGTGAAGACTCCAGGCAAGGTCAGGCCAGACTCGGGGCATTTCCTTTCCTGGATCCAAGCATCCAGCACCTCCTCTGGGACTTAGGTTGTGGAGGGAGTGACTTTCCTGTCTCTGGAAAGGTCCCGGTGAGCCTCAGGCAGGTTGTGTGCAGAAGTGGGGGGGACACCATGTCCGGACTTGGGGAGGGGATCCTGAGGTCAGAAATTCAGAAAGACATGGCAGGAATGTTTTCTGTCCTATCCATGCTGTCTCTGGTTTCATCTGGGAAGACCTAGAGGCTGGGGTGACCAGAGAGCTGGGGACAACAGGAGCCTCTGGAGAACAGATTCCTGTGCCCCCTGCGTGTGGTCGCTCGGTGTTTGGGGTGGTTGGGCTTCCTCTCTGCATGGCCGCTGGGCTCCAAGAACAAGCATTCTTAAAGGCAAGGCAGTTTATGGCATTCTGGTCTAGGTTGGAAGCCACCCGGTGTCGCCCCCTTCACGTTATTGGCCAAGGCAGTTCCAGGGTCCACCTGTGTTCCCGGGGAGGGGTTTCGGTCCCCGCCGCTGAGCGGGAGGCATGTTAAAGCCACAGTGGAGGAGAGCCTGGGGGGTGGACGCTTGCCTCCAGGGGCTGCTTGGAAGCCTGCTGGGGAGGGATGAGCGTGCCACCATCTCTAGAAGGAGTACCGGTCACATCGCCAGAGGCTGAGGCAAGCTGTGTGCAGGGGGAGACGGCACATGCTCAGTGCGATACGTGTTGATTCATCCCATTTCTGGAGCACCTGCCAGGTGCTAGGCACTGGGCTGGGTACTGGGCCTCCAAGGGCAAGCCGGGCAGGCATGGAGCCTATACCCCTTCAGAGGAGAGGACATCAGAAAGATGTTCAGTGCAGGGGGGTGAACAGGAGAGGAGGGCAGCTCACCCACCCAGAGACGTTCACTGCTGTGCCCTGGGCCGGCCCTGAGCAGGGCTCGGAGAACCCCTGGTGCGTCGGCCTCCCCAGACGTCCTGGTCCGGGGCTGATGGAGAAGCCGCGAGATGCAGGCAGGAGTTGGTCAGTTTGGGAATATGAAGCATTTTCACATAATCAGTTCTGTCTGCAAACGTGTGCTCGAGCCTATGTCCACTGCTTAGAACTCTGGCTGAGTGGAGCGGATCGCGGACAGCTGACCGCAGTCTCGCCCTGGGGCAGGTCAGGGGCTCGGATGAGCCCACTCAGCTCCACAGGAGAAACCAAAGACCATATCCATGGGGAAGCACAAGAGGGCCGGGTCATTTCCGGGGTGGGGCGGGGGGACAGCTTCACATGGATGTGGCATCCCGGTAGGGTCCCTGCAGTTTGATGGTGTAACTGTGGAAGCAGGTATGGGGTGGGTGCTGGGAGTTCAGGCATCTGGGGCAACGCGCTTCCATCAGGGAGGCTTTCTGTCCCCCAGGGAGCAGGGACTCCTCTGCTTTGCCTGGACCCTGTGCCAGCCCCGGGCTCAGCAGGGAGTGGGAGCCCATGGACATCCTGGATGAATGACGTACATGAAGAGGCAGAGGGTCTTTTCTCTGGCTGAGGGGGAGCTTGCTTGCTGGGCCCAGGTTGCCGACGGCCATGGCCATGGCCGGGATGGCTGCTCCAGAGGACAGTTCCCGCTTCGTGATTATAATTAGCAGTTGGCTCATAAGTAGGTTAGGGAAGGGAGTGCTCTTGTGTGAGTTGGTGTGATTTTCCAACACGCAGCCCAGGGGAGGGCTGCGGGACAGAGTGGGGACCCATTCCCGACCTGAGACACAGCCTGCAGAAGAACAAGCCCTGAGGGCAGGCAGACACTCCGAGCTCAGGCATGGGTGGGCCCTCCACTCCACACTGGGAAAACCAGCCCAAAGAAACACCCATGCTGGAGGACACGCACCAGACACAAGGATGCTTCTGGCCACGTGGTGTGAGAGCCGTCCCCTCCTGATCCCTGACTTTAGAGGGGCTTCCAGGCTAGGGAAGGCAGCCACAGACCAAGAGACAAGGGCTACCCAGCATGGTCATACTGTGGTGGAGATGAGCATGAGGATGGGTACTCACTGAAGACCTAGAAGGCACCTTCCCACCTCATGTCACCTCCTCCCAGAAGTCCTCTCTGATTGCACACAGGTTCATCTCCCTGCTGGGCTTCTGTCTGTGGCTCTCTGCTCATTGTCTCTTCAGAAGTGAAGGCCTGGGGGAGGGCGGGAGCTGTGTGCCTAGGACCCACTCTGGGCATACTGGAGTCTCAGGACTGTATGGCCTATTCAGTATTAGAGCAGTGCTGTCTGGAGCCCCAGCCAGTGGTTTGCGTGATGCATTCAGAAGAGTGAGGAGTGCAGCAAAGCCGTCACGGCTGATGGGGTGTGGGGACCAGTCAGACCCCAAGCTCACAGGGCCCCCTCAGGCAGTCCTGCGGTTCATGACCTGCAGACCAAACTCTGGACGAAGAGATGAGCATGAATGGGGATGTTGGGCCTCATCGGGCGCACTGGCTTGGGCTCCAGCATGGCCTGGACCTTTGGAGTTGGAAATGTCCCTGAAGGTCACCAACGACACGTGCCTTGCGGTCTGGGAAACGAGAGATGTGTTGCTGGAACGAGAGAGGCGTCTCTAAGTCTGAGGGTCATCCCCTGTAAAATGGGGGTGACAGACCTTTCCTGCAGGTAGGGGGCCGGGGCTGGGCCTGTTTGGTTCCTGTGGAATCCGGGCACCTATTAGGTCCCCAGGTACTCCCCCTCGGGCACGTGTCGGGTGGGTGAACCCGAGTCTCGCAGACAGTAACAGCAAGAACAGCTTTGTTGTTTGAGTTCCTGGAGTTGAGCACCCTTTGGCTGAGCACCTTGCACTTCTGACTTCACAATGAAGTGCTTTGACTCGTGGTGGTCTCCAGGGGCTCAGGGCACCGGGAAGGCTCAGGCCAGATGCTCCAAGGCTGGAGGAGGCCAGGGCCACGGCGGCATCTGCCCTGGGGAGGATCTCATGGGAGAAGGGAGACCACTCCGGGCATGCATTCCAAGGGCATCATCATGGCGTGGGTCTCCAGCTTTGATGACAGGAACAGACATGGGGCATCCGGCTGTGGCGTCTAGAGCGACGTCAGGTTGGTGAACAAAGTGGGAAGTGGCCCCACTCAGGGCTGAGCTGAGAGAGGGAAGAGGAGAATGGGAGGGTATGGTGGGTGAAGAGGCCAGAGGAGTGTTCCCAGCTCATCAGGGTAAAAAGCCCACTTGCCCAGTGTCCAGGAGCCCTGCCTGCCAGCCACATGGGCGAGGGAGCGGAGCTTGGTGCCGATGTTAGCCGGCGTGCTGGTGGGGGTCAGCCACCGACCCTGCTCCCCAAGCCAAGGGCCGGTGAGGCCTGGCTCTGCTCTGGGTCGGGCCCGCTCACGGTGTCAGCGCTGGACACTGCTGGGTGAAGCGCTGGGTGCAGACGCCGAAGTTAGGAGCCCCACCTGCTGTAGGCCACTAATGGCACTATCTGTGGCCCCATCACTGTCACTGCCTGCTGCATCCCCACACACGACGGGCGCTCAGCTGGGTCACGGGCTCCGCACGTGTCGTCGGGTCCGATCCGTGTGAGGGTCCCACATTTGGGAATACTTGTCCCCGTTTCCTGGAGGAGGAAAAAGGCTCCAGAGGGCATGTGATCTGCCCAAGGTGAGGGAGGGGCGTTGCTGGGATCAGGACAGCTGTCCCCCTCCCCGTTGCCTACCCTGCCGCATCACGAGATAGCCAAAGCATGGAGGCAAATCTAGGACGATCTCCTGACAGGTGGCCGTGTAAGCAAAGGCATGCCCCCTGCCCCTGGTGGACTCCTGGTCTCCTTCCTGATAGCCCCCTCCCCTCCCCATCCGCAGGGGTAGGGGGGCCCCTAAGATTGGAGGGCCTGGGGACAACCAGGCCAGCAGCGGTGGTTGATGTCACCTGTCAGGCATTGCACCGGGTGCTTTTTCTCCTTTAATGGAGTCTCACAAAATGCCTCATGAGACCAGGCAGCAGCTCATCGATGTGAAACCTGAGGCTTCTTGGGGTTTGGTCAGCTCTCCAAGGTCACACAGCTGCCCCCGGATGTGGATGCAAGCCCACACCCGGCCCTGCTGGCTCCCATCCCAGGCCCAGCAGCACGCGGCTCTTATCTCCTGGGGAGAGAGCAGGGTCACAGCCTGGAGGGCCACTAGGGTGTCATGGGGACCGTGGGACCAGTCTCCGGTCAGGTTGATGATCCCGGGAATAATTCCCGTTCCCTGCAAGGCTCCCCAGGACCAGGGTTTCCTTATCACGCGGCGATCAAATAGTCTCAGTCCCGTGCCATCAGTTCTTACCACCTGAGTTTATGTGCTGGGTTATTATCCCAGCTGGGGACCCATGAAGCTAGAGGTTGGAGCCCATCTTGCAACCGTAGCCAAATGAGCCTGTGCCTTTGGCGGTGTGTGGTAGCTCTCCCTCCGCTTCTCTTTCTTTTAACATTTTTCCCAGACTTTCGTCCTTAGAGTGCTTTTCGGTCCACAGTGACGGTTGAACCTGCTGTGGGTTCCCACAAGGGTGGGATGACATCACCATGTCCCACCCCAGTGGCTTCTCTACCCTAAACACCCCCACACCCTGTCTGCGCGCCCCTCCCTCCCCCCACGCCCTGGCAACCACTGATTGTTTTTCCCATTTCCGTGGTTCTGCCTTTTCCAGTATGTCCTGTAGATGGACTCACACAGCCCACGGCCTCTGCAGACTGACTCGTTTCCCTCAGTAATATGCATCTGGCTGTCCCCCATGTCATTTGGTGGCTTGATATCTAGTTTCTTGATTATGCTCCTTTTTTATGTAAGACCCACACACCAGACACCAGGGCGGGCCAGAACAGCCCATCCCTGTCTTGGGGCCCCCTGGAGAGAACCCTGGGTGTTGCCCCCTGCAGGTCCTGGGCCTCCTCTCTGGGCCTCAGCTCCCTCCGCAACAGGGGCAACAGCTCCCTGCAGAGACACACCCCATCCAAGTCCACATATGGGATTTCTTTCAACTGGGCCTCTGCAGAGTTTCGAGGAATGAGTCACCTTGGGAAGTTAGATGCTCCCGCCACACATGTACGGGATGCCCAGATGGGACTCCTTGGGGCAGAGTGGCACCTGCCACCCATCCCCACAGCGCAGTGTCTGCCTCCTGCCACCAGAGGGCAGCACCACAGCTCTCACGCCCAGACACCCTGGGAGGCTTTTAGGATGCCCCAGGTGGGCAAGAGTTGGATCCCCCCAAAAAAGCCTATCTTAAAGCAGCTCCCCCAACCTAGACCAGATCGACCTCGAGTAACCAGGAAACTGGTGGTGTCAGGCTGTGTGTCTTTGTGAATGACAATAGCTATTGTGTATTGAGCCCATCTTCCTGGCAAACACGACCCCCCCTCCCAGGGCAGGTGATGTGAGCAGAGGGCAGACGCATGCATGGACAGACGCACGGAAGGCTGGACATTCCAGGTGACAGCACGCAGCAGGGGAAGCTGGGCTGCACCTGAGCCATCTGCCCCTGTAGCCAGTGCTCCCCCGGGGCTCAGAGTGACCCCCAGGGTGGCTGGGTGACCTTCGGCTCGTATTGGACTTGAGCCAGATTCTAGTAGTATAAAAACTTGTTTGTCTGCTCGTGGACAGATGATAGGCTATTGTTCTCTGTCTGCCGGACAGATGAGAAGATAACAATGTGGAGGATCCGTGTCCCACCCCCACGCCCCACCCCCCACAATCTCCACGGAGCCTAGGAGGTGGATGGGGTGACTTGGAGCCTGGCAGGCCCCGGGCAGTTCACAGGTTCTAAACCTGGATTCCAGTGGCTCATTCTGCCGGGGAGTCGTAAATTCAAGCCCAAGGAAATGCCACCTTCCACCAATTTTGTTAAGTAATAGATAAGGCCATTTCTGCACCTTTTCTACAGGAAAAAGAAGCGAAGGGCAAGCCTGTGGTTGGCATTTAAGCTAGAGTGGAGAATGTCACTGAAGCCATAGGAGGGCAGACGAAGCCCCCTCCCCCTCCCCCTTCCCCAGCTTTGCACCCTCCAGTGTGACTCTTCTGGAAACCAGAGACAGGCATTGACTCTGGGTCTGGAGAGCCCAGGGAGACACCAAATTACTTTTCATGCAGCTCATCTCTTTTCTTGCACCTACTTCTTGTCTCCAGACAGCAGGCACTCTGCTGCGCTTGGGGTGTTCACAGCCTCCTCCTTGGACAGCTCGCTATCCCCAGCGTGACCCAGCCCCTCCCCTTTGTGCCGCCTGCTCTCCAACTCTGCACCCCGGGCAGGGACCACAGCCGAGAGGAGCCCAGCTCTAGCAGATCGGGGGCTGCTGGGATGCGGGGTGCTGGGCGTGGGGGACAGGTGGGAAATCGGGTAGACAAGTGTCCTCCTCAGACAGGGATGAGGAGAACTTGAGGTCTGCTGCTTGCTCAAAGCTAGCGTTATACCGTTGTGTAAATGGGTACGCATGTGCAAATAGCTTAACCTTCCAACAAAGCATGGCTGGTGCTTCCGCGCCCACCTGGGGTTTCCACTGCAGCCAGGTGCACAGCTCACCTGCACCTGCAGGTGCCCTCACTCCTTCCTGCCACCTGCCAACCCTGATACACACCTGCAGCCTGTCCTTGTCTCGGCCTCATGCAGGGCCCCCAGAACAAAAGGTGGGTGGTGTTAGAAGATGGGGAGATGAGTAAAGACACCCACCCACGAGAAAAGCCAAGTGGTCTCCTCAGTGCGGGCTGGAGCCGGGGGTCGGCCACCCGCACTTGGCAGAGACCCAGAGACAGGCGGTGTGTGTGTGGGGGGTGAGTTCCCAGAGGAGGAAAGAGGGCTCTCAGGGGAGCCTGATGAGGGCTGGGGGCCTGGATAGGCTGGAAGGGGGCATCCCATGTGGCTGGTGAGGGGAGCACCAGGTTTGACTTTCTCGGGTTGGTCCAAGGATCCAGCCTGTTTAGGTCCCTGCATGCGCCATGCTCTTTACCCAGCAAACCGCCGTGCTGGCCTCCAAGTCCAGCATCCAGCCAGCTTCTCCTTGTGCTTCAAACAACTCTGCCGGTCCCCAGCCCCTGGGCCTCCCCTCGCCCCAGCTCTGCCACATGGTGCATCTCCACTGCCCAGCTGGAGCTCCTCAAGGGGGCACACTCGCCGTGGGTCACTGGGTCCTGTAGGTACTTTTGGAGGATGTGGCTGAGGAGCATGTGGATGCCCCCAGGAGCCCCACGACCGGGCCCTTTAACCATCCACCCTGACCTGGCCCTCAGTGGGTCTCCAGCACTTCCATAAGCATCCCAAGCCATGGCTGGCTTTGAGGAGGACAGCAGCAAAATTGCAGTCAATTGCCCCAGGACGCAGAGGGAATCTGAAGCAAGCTCAAAGGAGGACTGTGGTTATTGTACTCACAGAAGAGAGGGCGCCGGGTCTCTTGGCTGCAGGAGGGCTGCCAAGCTTATGTTGGGGGCTTTGCTTCTGAGGCCCTGCCAGCTGGGGTCCTACCAGGTCAAGGCGGCAAGAGACTAGGCTGCCCATTGGGAGGGGGTGTGACCTCCCCGCCACTGCATGTGTGCCAACCTGGACAGGGGCAGATGGCCCATCAGGTGGGGCTGCCATACAGAGGAGCACCCCCCCACACACACACACACTGGGGGTTGACCAGATGGCCTCTCACATTATCTAGTTCCCTTTGGTCCCCTGGGAAAGAAGACACATCTGTCCCCTGAACGCCTATGGGGCTTGAACTGGGGGGTGCCCGCCTCCAAGGCCTCACGCTCCTGCTGCTTTGCTCCCCTGTGCCTGATGTGTGTCCCACCGTTAACGTGGTTCCTTGTTCCTCCCGCGCAGTGTCGGAGCCACAGGCCGCTCACAGCCCCCTGGAGAAGCCGCCGAGCACCTCGATCCTGTGTAACACCTGCGGGAATGTGTGCAAGGGGGAGGTGTTGCGGGTGCAGAACAAGTATTTCCACATCGAGTGCTTCGTGTGCAAAGGTGAGCTTCTCGGGCCTCTGCTCTTTTTCCTTGCTGGGGGTGGGGGCAGGGAAAGATCTGGAAGCTTCCAGAGAGGGCTTTGCAGAGGAGGTGGTGTTTGGGATCTAACTTGGAGTAAGGAGGACTCCGGTGATCGGAGGGTTCCAGGCCAGTCCAGGTGGCAGGGGCAGATGGGTGTGACCACAGAGTGCTGTTGGGGGGAGGGGCGACACTAGGGGCCCAGCCTCCTCCTTCCTGTGCCAGCGGCCCTAGGAGCAATGTGCAACAGCTAGCTGAGGGAGCAGCTGGGGCCTGGAGATTGGGGAGCCTGTCCCCGGCTGGATGCCAGGCCTGGGTGTGGCCCCAGCTGAGTCCCTTGGAGACTTCTGTAGAGCCATCTTCTGGGTATGGGGGTGCGAGGCCGCAGGTGAGCCCCCCGCCCCAGAGGAGCTCTGCCCCATCGCCACACCATGGCTTCAGGCCCTCTGCGAAGACTGTGTGTTGAGTCCTATTTTTTGGAAAGAAAACTTGAGAGCCACTGGCCAGGCTTTTCTGCTGTGAGGGGGGGTACCCCAGAAATGGCCCTGAAGTCCCCTGCCATTGGAGAGGGGCAGAGTGCCATGGGAGACATGGGGGTCTGTGAGTGCCACTGACCCAGGGGAGAACTGAGTGTCCCCGGTGCCCCCCAGCCAGGAACCTCTGGGGTGGCACGACCTCTGGCGGAGAATGGGAGTGCCCTGGGACCCTCAGTCTGAGGGCGACCCTGCCCCTGCCCTTCAGAGGGGCGCACCTGGAGGTGCCTGTTTTCTGGGAAAGGATGGAGCAGCCCCAGGTGAGGGTGTGAGACTAGCAATCACTTAGTGTCCTTAAGTGTCCCACTTAATGTCCTTATTGTCCAAAAGGATGCCTTTGCCCTTGAGGCTGCCCCCTAACCGTGCTCTGTGCCCCTCTACCCTGATCAGTGCCCCACACCCACCATGGCCAGTGCCCTACCCGCCCCCCCCCTTGTGGTCAGTGCCCCACCCCCACCATGGTCAGTGCCCCACCCCCGCCATGGCCAGTGCCCTCCCTCCCACCCTGGTCATTGAGATCCCCCCCATGTTCAGTGCTCCACCCTCTGCCATGGTCAGTGCCCTCTCCCCACCTGAAGCATCTCTCCCTTTTCATCAGAGCTTCCCAGACTATTATGGGATTTGTCTGGTTTAATTTTCTCTACTCTCCACAAGACAAATTTGCTGTGTCTGGAAAGCAAAATCCATTAAAATGCTCTTTTTAAAAGGTTATTTCAAAAGGCACAGGGGAAGCAGCCACCGTGTTTAAAAGGATTGTCTGTAAGCGCCGACCTTAGGAATGCAAGAGAAGGCATGAGACTCCAGAATCGAGTCCTGGTTTGACCCACAAGGTTTGAGGGGAGGTGGGGACTGCCCCAGGAGCCCTCCCCTCCTCCCGCAGCGTCATCTGGGCCAGATCACTTTGTCCTCCAACCTTTAGCTCCTGAGCAGATGCAGGAATAGCTGGGCCCCCTCCCTCATGGTAGGTGGCGGGCGGGACCAGCATCTCCTGGACTGGACCCGTGACAGCAGCTGCCCCGCCCCGTGGTTCCTGTGGTAGTGGCTTTGGTGGCAGGACCTGTGGGCATGTGGGCCCCATTCCAAGGCCAGTTGTACAGCCTCACCCCATGCCTGCCAGCTGTGCCCATGGCCATGGGGATCAGAGCTGCCCCCGATTCACTGACTGAGGAATGACGTTTCTAGATTATCTGCTAGCTGGGAAAAGCCATGTTGTTGAAGCATGACAATCCCACAGTCTCGGACTGGTCTTTTATCCAGGTTTTCATGAAAATGCAAAGCCTAGGAATCACTGAGGCTACTTTTGGATGAATCAAAATGAATACCCAACTCACAGTGTCTTAAGCAACATGGATATTGATTGTCTTAACCTGAAGTCTGGAAGTGGCCCCTTTAACCCCTGAGAGTTGGTGAATTTAACAGCTCAACAAGGTCCTTAAAGACCAGATTCTTTTTCTGCTTCCCCACCCTCACCATCCCCTCTCTCTCTCCCCCATCCTGTGCATGGCAGCAGTGCCTCTCCTCATGGTCTCAGAGTAACTGCTGTAGCTCCAAGCATCACATCCTCCCAGGGTAGCATCCAACAGGAGAAGGGGTTGGAGAGGGGGGATGTGCACAGGCAAAGGGCTCTCTCCTCACATGATTCTCCCTTTGACCAGGGAGAACCCTTTCCCCAAGGTTCCCCAAAGTCTTCAAATAGGATTCATTGGTTAGAACTGGGTCCCGGGCCCACCCACATCGGCACAGAGGACCGGAAAGGAGGGCGGCGACTCCCCGAGACCAGTCCCGTCTGTCCCCAGGTGGGCATGTCGCCGGGTAAACATGTTTAGCACAGCTTCTCACCAGAGGCCCCAGTGTAATGGGTTCTTGCCACCTTGGCACTTACTGGGTGGGCCCAGGTTACCTGGGAAAATCCATGAAATGGTTGTGTAATTATACTCTCCTTCATGGTTGCTCCAGCCTTGGGCTTTGATGCCTGGAGGTCTGGGTACAAATCTCACCCCTGTCATTGCTGCTCATGTGGGTCTCAGACACGTTTCCTAACCTTGGGATTCATGCAGCAATGATCTCTTGGGCACCTACTGTATGCACGCCGTGTTCTGGGTGCTTGAGAGGCATTCATGAGCAAAACGGCTATGTTTGTCCTTGTGGAGATCATGTCCTAGTGCGGGGGACAGACCATAAAACACTGGATAGGAGAGATACATTCTGTTTAGGTGCCCTACAAGGAATGTGGAAGAGGGCCTCAGGAAAGGCAGGCATGGGAATGAGGGAGGAGTTGCTATTTTCAACTGGGTAATCAGGGTGGGTCTCATGGAGGAGGTGAACTGAGTGAAGACTTGAGGGATATTTGGGAAGAGCCTTGCAGACAGAGGGAGCATCCTGATGGACGCAGAATGAGCAATGGGGAGGGGGTTTCTTGTGAGACCCCTGGCTCTGACACCCGGGGACAATGGACAGAGGAGGGCTCTGGTCCACCTTTGTTTCCAGAGATCGCTTTGGGTGTGCCGTGTGGACACGCAGTAGGCGTGCAGGGAAGGACCTGGGGGCCAGAGCCCATCATGTCCACCCTGCGAGGACGTGTGATTTTGGCTGGGAGTGGAAATCCAGTCAGCTCTATTCTCAGGCTGCAAAACAGAATAGAAATGTGCCAAACATGTTGCAAAACTGCCTGCATTTTCTCCCTTTGGGTCCTTCCCGGGGTATTTATGAGAAACCAGCCAAGGGCTTCCAAAACAGAAGGAAAGCTTCAGATACATGGGTGCCGTCCGCCTGCCCAGGGCACGTTCCTTCCACACAGTCAGACCCACGCAGGGTGCTCAAGGATCCATGGACCACGTGGCAGGATGAGACTGGCAACAGGGGACTGTTGGTACAGATGGAGGGTCCCCGGGGGCAGGGATCGGGCAAGCCCTGGCTGGCCGTGGCCATGAGCCCCGGGGTTGGCTCATTCTGATCAGGCCATGGGGGCCACCTCCAGCTGCTCCCTCTTCTATCCCCCAGCACAGAGAGGTGTAGGGGATAGTGGGTCACATCCCTCCGGGGCCACCCAAGGGGATCCCTGTCAGGTTCAGTGTGCAGCCTCCCCCATCCTCTCCTCTGTGAGTCTCTCTACCTGGGCGTCATGTCATAGCCCTACTTCTGTGCCCACGATCGCATCCTGACAGGGCTTCAACATCAAGTTGCTCACACCCAGGCTGCTGGACTCTGAACCCAGTGTACCAGGGTGTGCCAGCATGTGTAATGCAGCAGCAACAACTCTTTGGGGGTTCCTGATCATTTCCTGGGGCTAAAGTCCCCAAAAGGAGGTTGATGGTCAGAGGGTAGGAGTGGTTTCCGTGTTCTTTAGAGTCAGCGCCAAACAGTGTTCCAGAAAGTGTCTCCCCACTGCTGCCCGTGCTCCTGAGCGTTTCTTATAAATGACCACAGGGAAGTGGGGGGGACCGACACTCGGGGTCAACCACAGCTGCTCCGCGCCCCTGTATCAGTGTTGGCTAATTTGACAGGGAAGATAGAATGTCATGACTGCCCCGATGAGAATTTTTTAGATTACTAATGAATCTAGAGTTTCGATTTTGAGCGGGCAGAGGTCAGGGTTTTGACTATGACCTGACGAGCTTGGGGCAGCTGCAGGCCGGTCAGGAGCGGAGGTGACAGGCGAGCCAGGAAAGCATCTGCATCGACTCTCCCCGGGTCTGCAATGCTGACTCACGGGGTCTCAGCAGGGCACTACGTGCCTGGGCACATTTTCATCCAGGGTACACCACCATATGCTTGCAAAGATCAGGAAGACAGCCAGACACCAAAGTCTGGGTACCCTTGGGCCCTCCTGGTGCTCCATGGCTATCTTTTCACAGAAAAAGATGCCTAGCAGGGCCCCGGTGGGCTGTTCTTCCCGAGTTGGGGTACCCCTGCTGGGCGTGCACTGTGAGACAAGACAACATCAAAGGTTTACACTCTCCCGCTGGGTCTGGGGAGTTCAGGTCTGACCACGGCCTCGGCCTCCAGGGATGAGTGACGTGGGTGCATCCACAGCCTTGATGGGGCCCTGCGTAACTCGGGCTTCAGAGGATGCTTTTCTGTGCAGCTGTTTTTACTTTGGAAGTGGGCTGCATTCCGAAGGAAGCTGCAGAGGCCCAGAGAGGCTCAGGAGCTTGCCCGGGGCGCACAGCCAAGTGCACAGGTGACGCCGGGATCCAGAGCCAGGCCACTCCAGCCTCTGGGCTCTCAGTTGTCTGCAGGGCTAACATCTCCTCTGAGCACTGCTCCGGTGTCCAGAACAGGGAGAAGCACGTGCTGCCCTGTTGCCCTGGCAAGGGGACAGGGGGACCCCGGAGAGGCCCACTGCCTCCCCTAGTGTGGGGGATGAGCCAAGCTGAGGGTGCACCCCTCTCTGCAGGGACGCCTGGGCTCCCAGGTGGCAGATGAAAGGGCACGGAGTAGTGAGCCATGAGCTGAGGGGGGCCCCTGCTGACCAGGCTGAGCAGACCGGGCCCCGGGGGACCCCGACTCCCTGGAGCTTCCATCTCCAGACTCCAACCTTCCACAGCTGTGCTTCTGAAACCTGCCCTGCCTGAGAAGGCGCCTGGGCTGGGGCTGGGGCTGGGGCTGGGGCTGCCGGGCTGCCCTCACCTCCAGGCCTCCCGGCCCTAAGCCAGGGAGTGGTTGCCTGGTCCGGGCTCCCTTGACCGGCCACTGGGAGCTCCCCTCAGTCACTCCCGCCCTTTGTGCTGATGCATGAAGGCTTTCCTTTGTTACTCAGCTGACCTGCCAGCATGTATAACGTCTGTGTTATTTTGATAGCTTTCTGCTAATCTTTGGGGAAAAAAAAACACAATCCAGATAACTTATTAAATGTTTAGAGCCTTGTGAGCACAAGAAATTCCTAATAAACCAATGTCCATGTTCACTCTGGAATATTTTGTTTTAGGGAGCACAATGTGGCACTTCCACTCTTCTTATTAGTTTTTTTTTTTATTAGTTTCAGGGGTAGGGGTCAGTGATTCATCAGTCTAATATCACACCCAGTGCTCATTACGCCAAGTGTCCTCCTTACTGCCCATCCCCCACCCCCTTCCCCTCCAGCAGCCCTCAGTTTGTTTCCTAATGATTAAGAGTCTCCTAGGGTTTGTCTTCCTCTCTGATTTTGTCTTGTTCTATTTATCACTCTCTTCCCCTATGATCCTGTTTTGCTTTTTAAGTTCCACCTATGAGTGAGATCCTATGACAATTGTCTTTCTCTGATTGACTTATTTCATTTAGCTTAATACCCTCTACTTGCTTCCATGTTGTTGCAAATGGCAAGATTTCATCCTTTTGATGGCTGTGTAATATTCCATTTTATATATACACCACATCTTCTTCATCCATTCCTCTGTCGATGGCCATCTGGGCTCTTTCCACAGTTTGGCAACTGTGGACACTGCTGCTATGAGCATCGGGGGCCTTATGTCCATGCACCGTGCTTTAGGGAAGTTGAGCAGATGTGGGTTTCCAGGCAGAAATGGGATAAGGTGAAAGCTTCTGCTTTTACCAAGAGTTGGCTGGGGGTTTTGCAAGGAGGTGTTGGTGGTCTTGCTTTGGCATCTACCCTTCACTCGATGTGCCCCAAAGGATGACATGAGTTCAATGTCAAGATGCCGATCCTTAGAATTCACCAGAAATAGCATCCTTTGCAATCAGCTGATGTGTCGATGAAGCATTTTCAGTGTTGATTCAAAAACATGGTGAAGGAAGAAGGAAGGGAGACAGGAAGGAAGGAAAGACATGGTTTTCAGGATGCTGCCTGGGGGCTGGGACCCACGAGGACCCCGGACTGACCCAGCTGGCAGGGCTGGGGTGCAGGGTGTCCTCCTCGCTTCTGGTGAGGAGGGGCTGGGCCAGCTGGGCTGGGTAGAGGCGGCTCCCTCTGAAACCATGTGTGTCTCCCACGTGCCCCTGGGCTGGAGGGTGTGTAGGGGGAGTGGATGCATGGGTGTCCCACACTCAGACTGGCAGGCTGTCCAGAGAAAGTCGCCCCTTTCCCCACCTAGCGAAGTGCCCAGAAAGGATTCGTATTCCTGTATTCACTGTCTCCCTCCTTCCTGTGGGAGGTCTGGCCTTGTCTGCACTGTGGGAGACAGATATTAGGACACTGAAATAGGCCGGAGTCGGGGAGGGGGCAACAGGATTTCTCTGCCACCAGGGGGCAACCATAGGATGCACCTGTCCTCCACCACATGGGATTGGGATCTTCCCATCCAGAACAGAGCACCTTCCTGCTTCGTTGTATTTCCTGCTGGGAACAGCTCCACTGAAGTCACGGAGGGGCTTGCGGGCATCCACACATCACCCCTGCTGGGCTCACAGATGCTGGCCCCTTTGCAGAGCCTCCTTCTTGTCCCAGATCGGTGCTGCTTTTCTGGAAGCTTCCCCAAGAAAGTCCACTCAGCACCAGGCTGGGGGGCCAGAGCCACGGTCTGTTCCTGGAACCCAGCCCCCTAGGGGTGCGACGAGTCACCCCAGATTTGCCCTGGGGCCTGTATCAAGGGGGAGCTGTGTGTGGCGGGACCTGGTGGACCGTCAGCAGCCCACCAACGCGGTGTCTCCCCCCAGCATGCGGCTGTGACCTGGCCGAGGGTGGCTTCTTCGTGCGGCAGGGAGAGTACATCTGCACGCGGGACTACCAGCGTCTGTACGGGACCCGCTGCTTCAGCTGCGACCAGTTCATCGAGGGCGAGGTGGTGTCAGCCCTGGGCAAGACCTACCACCCCGACTGCTTCGTGTGCGCCACGTGCCGGTGAGTCGGGACCGCTGGGCTGCTGGCGCCACTCCTCCTCCCCTCTCCCTCCTGCCTCCTCCATCCACCTCCCTCCTTCCCTCTTCCCTCGGTCCTCTCCCCTCCTCTCCCCTTCCCTCCTCTCTCCTCCCTCCCTCCAACCACCTTCCCTCACCCTCCTCCCTCCTTCCTTCCCTCCTGTTCCCCTCTCCCTCCTCTCTCCCTCCTCCTCCCTCCTCCCTTTCCCTCCTCCCTCCTCCTCCTTCCCTCCTCCCTCCCTCCCTTTCCCTCCTCCCTCCTCCTCTCTCCCTCCTCCTCCCTCCTCCTTTTCCCTCCTCCCTCCTCCTCCTCCCCTCCCTCTGTCCTCCTGCCTCCTCTCTCCTTCTCTCCCTCCATTTTCCCTCCTTCCCTCCCTCCCTCCACTCTCTTCCCTCCCTTCTTCTCCCTCTGTTCTTCTGCCTCCTCCCTCCCTTCTCCTCCCCCTCCCCCCACCATCCTCCTGCCTCCTCCCTTTTCACTCCATCTTCCTCTTTCCCTCCTTCCATCCCCCCTCCCTCCTGCTGGGCCACAGCTGGGAGGGGAGGCAGGGCACAAACCCGGGGTGGCAGGTGGACACAGGATGGCTATACACCAAGACATACCTTTGTCCAACCCCAGAACATGCAGGCCTCCACCCTTTGCCTGAAGGGAAGGACCAGGCCCTCCTTCCTGGTGGGGGGTGGGGGTGGTGGCAGAGAGGCAGATTCGGAGGCTGCCAACATGGGGCCTCCTTGGGCTTCTGGGGAGGAGCTCCCTCCTCACTCTCCTTGGCCTCCTTGCTGAGCTCCTCTCCTCCCAGCATCCTCCGTGTGTTTCTTCTCTCACATCGGTGCCTGTGAGGTCCACACTTCACCCCATCCTTGTCCACCCACCACGACCCCTCAGCTGCTCCCAGGTCCTTGATCTGTGGGTGGCCCCTCACCCACCCACTGGGTGCATGGCCCCTAAGCATGGGTATCTTACAGATTTAGGGAAGGGTCCCTCTCTTTTTAGAATCTTCCCAGCCACCACCCCCGTGCAGGTCTTAAAGTGTGCCTACTTGGGGTCCTGCCACGACCTCTGCCCTGGGGTCCCTACCTCCCCTCTCTCTGTCTCTCCTCCCTACTGCCCCCTAGAATCCATGAGAAAGGCCCAAAGCAGGGAAGAAGTGGAGGGTTGCTGCAGTTAGAAAGAGCCTGACCCCCCCAGCAGGGCCTCAGCCAGCACCCTGCTCCACCCTGCACCTCTGGAGACTTAGGAGAGAGCCCAGAAGCAGCTTTCCCATGTGAGCAAACCTCCTGCACCCCACGCCCTGCCCTAGACACACTGCTCCCCGGAAGAAGTTCTATGTTGAAGATGCAAAGAGTAAAAAGAACCCCGAGTTTATCTTCTGCTCTTGTTTTCTCAGGCTCACCACACCCAGTTTCAAGGGGGACTTTTTGAGTGTTGTTGCCAAAGCTGTTGTTTGTGGTTAGGGCTTGTGTGCTGGATAGAAGTGAATGTTTTCATCAGAGGGATGCAGAGAGGAGGGAACAATGACAGGGAATATCTCTAACGAGAGCCACTGTGCTGTTGCAGCGTGTGTGGGTCTGAGTTCCCACAAGGACAATCCAATGTTTGATTGCTGTGCACACAGCTTAGAGACAAGGGGACATAATCAGAATAAGTTTGAAAGATCACCTCTGGATAATCTTCCATTTTAAAAATAACAACAGAGAGCTCTGTCACACTGGAGTAACTGGGCCAGACTTACACCCTCTGTACACAATTGCAATACTCTACATGAATTAATTGTTTGGAGACATTGGGGCACAGTCTGCATGGGGCAAAGAGCAGGACCACAAAGGCAACGGACCCTGCAACCACCCAGCTTTTTGCCTGGTGACAGTTCTTGGAGTGGCACTACCAGGAGAGGAGACTGGGCCAGGAGGCAGTGATAAGAGCAGCAGGGGATGTATGCCAGGGGGAGGGAGCCACACAGAGCAAGTGCAGAGAGCAACGTAGGGGCACCTTTGAGACATCACTGAACACAAAGCCATGTAGGCATAGAGGACATTTCACAAGGTGGACAAAGAATGGCCGGATTGCTGTAAGCTGAATGGTTCCCAGGGCTGGGAGACATTTAAGATGTGACCCAGGTATGCAGTGGGGATGCTAAGTTGTGCATTATTAGTAGGAGTAAAATAGCCCAAGAGCAAAGGCTACAAGCACCTACTGAAACGAAGGACAGAATAAACCCCCAAAGGTTTGCACTGATCTGCAAATGGGCTAACTGCCTTCCACCACTCTTCATAGGAAGATGGGAAATCCAGCCCTGAGCAACAGAGCATTGGCAGCACCCAGTGTCCACTCAGGTGTTACTAGCCATAGAAGCTGGGCATTGAGACCCAAAGCCAGAATCAAAACCCAATAGCTGTGGGATCCAGAAATGAGAGGGATGTGAAACCAGCAGATGGTGGCTTTGAAACAGTATTGAAAATATGCTTAGGTATTTAAAGGAGAATGTGAATGTAAGAGAAGTCATATAGAAGGAATAAAAAGAAGCCAAGTGGAAATTCTGAAAATGAGAAAGGCAATTTCTGAGATGACAGATCCCTTCAAAGGAATTAGCAATAAACTAGGTATTGAGGAGGAAAGGCTTGGTGAACCTGAAGACATAAGAACAGAAACTATACAGACTAAAGCAAAGAGACAGAAAAGACTGGAACACATGAAGAAAGATTCAGGGATCTGTGTATAAAGAATCTTTCTGCCTGTCTGGGCTGAGAGGGAGAAACCCTGAAGGTGGGGGAAGACCAAATAATTGAAGAGATAATGGTTGAAAATTTTCCAATCTTGAAAACTATAAGCCCATGCATGGATCCAGGAATCTTGATAAACCCCAAGCAGAAAAAAACATGACAGAAACATACTAAGTCCATCATAACCAAATTTTTGGAAAATAATAAGAAGAAATCTAACACAGAACAAGAGAAAGGACCCACATGATATACAGTGGAATGAAAGAATGACTGCAGACTTTTTATCTAAACTATGCACCCCCAGGAGACAATGGAATAGCATCTTTAAAGAGTTATAAGGGAAAAAAAAAATCAAACAATTTCCATACCATGGAAAAGAAAGAAAGAAAGAGAGAGAGAGAGAGAAAGGAATTAAGGAAGGAAGGGGAAAAAAGAGAGACTTTCAATAAATGAAGGCAAGACCACTAGAGAGTATGTGGTTGCTTTGTTAGGGTGATGAAAAAGTCCTCAAACTGATCATGGGGACACATGCGTGAGTCTGAATACACTAGAAACCATTGAATCACACACACTGAATGGTATGAACATTATGTACAGGCATATTGAACTTTGAAGATACTGCATTTTTTACCAGCTGAAGGTTCGTGGCCACCCTGCATCGAGTGTGTCAGTGCCATTTTCTGACAGTATTTGCTCACTTCATGTCACTGTGTCACCTCTTGGTAACTCACAAAATGCGAAAATTTTGTATGATTATATTTTTCATGCTGGTCTGTGATCAGTGATTACGACGCTGAAAGTTCAGATGATGGCTAGCTTATTTTTTCACAATAAAGTATTTTTTATTAAGGTATGTACTTTGGTTTTTAGACTTATTGCTATTTCACCTTTAATAGACTACAGTGTAAACATCACTTTTCTCTGCACTGGCAAATCAGAAGATACATTTGACTTGCTTTATTGCAATATTTGCTTTGTTGCAGTGGTCTGGAACTGAAACTGAAGTATCTCCAAGATGTATGTGATTAAAATAACATGAATAAATGTGTCTGCTCTGTAAAAAAAAGATGAAGGCAAAATAAAGACTTCTGTAGACACACAAAAGCTAAGAGAACTTGTTGCCAGCACACCTAAGTGACAGTAAAATTAGAAGAAGAAAAATGATGTTGAAAAGATGTTGGTAAAGTATGGAAGCAAGCCATCAAATGGTAGATAAAATATGTCTGATGAGGGACTGACACCCAAAATATATAAAGAATTTCTGTAAGTCATCAATAAGAAGATAAACAAAAGCCTTATTAAAAATGGGCAGAAGAGTTTAACAGACACTCCACAGAAGAATCAATGCAAATAACCATAAGCACACACAACAGAATAGATTAAAATGGTGGAACACCATCATCTAGCCACCAGAATGGCTAAAGCTAAAAAGGTAGGCGTTGACGAAGATATGAAGCTGAAGGAATGCTCATGTATTGCCAGGGTGACTGCAAAGTGGTACAATCTGTCTGGAAATCAGTTTGGCAGTTTGTTATAAACAGAGAGTTTACCTGTGACCCAGTGATTCCACTCCTAGGTATGTACCCAAGAGAATTGGAAGCACATGTCCTTGGACAGACTTGTCACCAAATCATCTTATCTGTTTTATTTGTAACATCCCCAAACTGGAAAGAACCCAGATGCCTTTCAGCAATGAATGGAATCATGTTGTCCCTCATCTGGCCAGTGGAGCACCACTCCACAGTGACAAGGGACAAGCTACAGATGTACACAGCCATGGGAGTGAATGTCAGGGGCAGGGCGCTGAACCAGACATTGAAGCCTATGTACTGTGTGATTCCGTGTGCCTGCAGTTGCAATTCCAGGAAAGACATTTCCAATCCACAGCAGCAGAATGCCCATATCATGGTCGCCTGAGGCCATGGGTGGGGGTGGGGGTGACTATAGAGTCACAGGGGACTTTTTGCAGTGGACAGAATGTCCCATATCATGACCGTGGTGTTGATAACAGGAATGGGTGCATTTGTCAAAGTGTATTTCAATAAAGTTGAACTAATAAAATAATAGCTATCATTTATTTAGCCCCACCTGGTCCCAGGCAGTATGCTAGAGCTTTCAATGCAGTTTGTCCAATGGATGGATGGATGGATGGATAGATGGAAGGGAAATGGACAGATGGATAGATGGATATGGAAGGATGGCTGGATGGATGGATGGATGGCTGGATGGATGGATGGATGGATGGATGGATGGATGGATGGATGGAAGAGTGAATGGCTGGCTGGCTGGCTGGCTGGCTGGATGGATGGATGGATGATACATGGATGTGTGGATGGAAGGAGAGATGGATGAAGGGAGGGTGGGAGGATTGGATAACAACCCCATGAGATAGGTATTTTAAGTCCCACTTTACAGGTGAGAAGCAGGACCCATACAGGGTAAGTAACTTACTCTTAGAGCACATGCTCATTCTAGCCCAACACACAACACCCCGCACTACCCAGCCAGCAGCAGCACTCTAGGAGAGAGCAGCAGGGCACAATGTTGACGGCAGGTGACACAGCTGCCAAGGCTTTGGGCCCTGAGGAGCCAGGTCTACGGGATCGTCTCCCAAGCCTGGGGAGGGGGATTCAGCTCATCCTGTATGTGTCGTGGGTCCGCAAGAGCAGGAACTGGCCCCTGGGGCCCCAGAACACACCTGCTGGATGAACACCAGCCATGCAAGGTGAGGGCTAGGGCAGGCTCTGTTGCAGGGAGGGACACTGCCGTCTTGGGACTGGCCTGGGGCTGGTGTGACCGGGAAGGCTGCATGGGGAGGCCAGGCAGGAGAGGGCTCTGAGTCAGGCCCCCTAGAGGCCTTTAGTCATTCACTCACTCACTCATTCACTCATTAGCAGGTACCTACTGAGCACCCAGATGCTCCACGGGATTGTCCAGCCCTGAGAAGGCAGAGGGCAGACCCGAAGGTTTAACCCGAGCAAAGGGCATGTCCTGGTGCAGAGAATCCTGCAGGCTACTGCCCCAGAGCTCTTCTCTGGCCAGGCTCTGCTGGGGAAGGAAAGTGGCCCCGGGGCAGCTGGGAGCTCAGTGGCAGCAGGTGGCCAGGATGGACACGGGTAGGACACCGAAATCGATCTTCCAGCCCTGCCTACAGGTGGCCTGTCCCTCCCTTGCTGGAGAGCAGCCACCTCTCAGGCACCAGGGGGAACATTCTTGGTGCAGGGACACAAGGTGGCTCTCTGCTGCTTCTACCCAGCCTGCACCAGGGCTGGGACTCAGTCTGGATGCGGGATTTCAGCGATGCCCAAAAAAATCAGCAATCAAGGTACATGATATTTTAATGTGATATTTTAAAAAATTAAAAATTAATGCAAAAACATTCATGATAATCAGAATGCCGAACTTAAATAGAGAAGGGAGAGAATATGTGATACCTTTGTGTCTACAAGGCCTGCTTGTACAAGGCACTGACTTCTTCGAGGTCCAAGTGGATACATAAATCAGGGGGCTTTGGAGCCTGAACAGGTCAAGGTTTGACTCTGGTTCTGATATGCATCAGTTGTCTGTCCTTGGAAAAGTTAACTACCCTCTCTGAACTTCAGTTTTCTCACCTGCAGAGAAAAAAATGAAGGAAATTTCAGCTTGGACAAATGTCCTGGAGTTATTACATGAGGCACGCATGTCGGGTAGCTACTATAATTTGTGGCACCTGGCACACAGTAGGAGCTCAATAAATGCTGGCAGGTGCCATTGTTGCTGAACTGATATGAACAAATCATCATGGGTGGTCAGAGGAGGCAGGGGTGAATGGAGGAGGGGGTGGTTGAGGCTGCCTGGTCCATTGCCACATGCCAAGCACCAGGCTGGCCTTCACTGTTCCTCACCAGGGCCCCGCCATCCAGCCTGTTTGGGCAGAAGAGGACCAACCAAGGCTAGGGCATTGGGTATGAGCCGGGGCTCACACGGCAGGAATGCAGGGGTGCCTGGATGGGGAGGTCCTGTGTCCTCAGCCTGAGGTGCCTGTCTCCATGAGGCCCCGGGCAGGTGGTGCTATGTGTGGGGGAGTCTTGCCCCCCCCACCGCCACCCAGGAGAAGAGCAGGAGGTAATCCTGGCTGGTCATGTGCTCTCTTGTTTCAGGTTGCCCTTTCCGCCAGGGGACCGAGTGACCTTCAACGGGAAGGAATGCATGTGTCAGAAGTGCTCCCTGCCCAAGACAGCAGGCAGCAGCGCGCACCTGTCCCAGGGCCTCTGGAGTAAGTGGGTGCAGAGGGGTTGGGGTGAAGGGAAAGTGGGAGGGACCTGACCACCTGGACCCGAAGCAGAAGCAGTGGGAGTGAACGGTGACTGTGGATAGACAGACACAGGGAAGGAACCAGGGACAGAAGTCTCTGGGAGTCTGTGTCCTCCAGCCTGCCTCTTCCAGGAAGCCTCCTGGCTTCCTCTGGTCCTCCTCTGCACACACACACACACACACACAAACACACACACACAAACACACAAACACATTCAGCTCCAGGTAATTCTAGACCCTTCAGAAACCCTTTGGGGGAGTCATTGGGAGAACACTGAACTCTGGGCGCCTGAGGTCGAGAGTTCCTGCGTTTACTGCTCCATGCCCCAGGAGCAAGGCCCAGGTTTGTATGCCATGGGTATTCAATAGATGCTTGTTGGAAGCAGTAGCAGACTGTCACAGAACAAATGTGGGCTGGAGTGTCCTTGAGGGTGCAGGGCAGTGCAAGAACAATGTGAGGCAGGCAGGAGCCGCCTTCCATGGCTTCCACGGGGGATGTGGGGACAGGAAAAGGGGCCTGGTGCTCCAAGGCCTGCTGCTGCCATGCTTCCCGGACAGGAAGGAAGTTTCAGTGCCCGCCCTGTATGCCGTGATCACAGTGGTGCCCCAGTGCTGGGTTCGAGTGCCTCTCAACAAAGGAGATTGCACCTGCAGGCTTCTAGAAGCTCAGGGCTGACCTAGGGGTCTGGTAGTAGTGAAAGGAGGCGAAGCCTTCATCCCCTGGAGAGGCCAGCGAACAGCAGTTCTGGCTGGTGAGGCTGTGGATTTGGGGCTTGCTAGGAGAGTCCTCCATTCAAAACTTTCCTGTGGAGGACAGGATTGCCTGAACTTCTGAGAATTTGCTTCACAATTGATACTGTTATGATGAAATCTGAAATAGTAATTAAAAAAAAAACTTGAATAAGCAAAATTGAAAAAGGGGGCGAGATTCATTCAAACAATTTGTCCAGAGCTCCCTGGAAGCCAGAGTAAAAAGGGAAATATGCCCAAACCAGGACTCAATGAGAATTTGGTGAGAGTTTTAAAAGGCTCTGCCCTTTCCAAATGTAAATTTATTTTAAAATATCAATTTTACCCTTCCAGACAACAAATGCTCCCCTGAACCTCAGATGGTCTAATAATGTGACCTGTCCCCTCTTTCAGTTCAGTGAGACTCTTCAGCTTAGCACCTCCTTTGTGCCTAGAAAGTGTTAAACATTCATCACCAGCTCTTGGTTCCTGCATGGACATTTGCAAAATCTTCCAAGTCCCTGCTTCCTTTTGTGCCCAGAGCAGCCGTGCCATGCAGGAAGCCTCCTCTCCTTCTACAGGCACAGAAGTGCCCGGAGTCTGGTGGGGAGGCAGGTGAGTGCCAGGCACCCAGCTAGGGAATGGTGCCCCTGAGGCCTGAGCCAAGGCCTTCAGACTCTGAAGCCTGGGGACTCACCCTGCTGTGACAGATGCTTTCGAAGGAGGTGGCCTTGTTTCTGAAACTTGACACAAGGGTTCAGGTAGGTGGGCGTTGAAGAGAAGGCTCCATAGAACAGGGGGAAAATGGGAGGTGCCATGGACCACCCTCAGACCCTTGTGAGTGGACAAGGGGGGCTGCTGCACGGGAATAGGGAACAGAAGGAAACAGAGATGGAAACCAGAGGGCAGACCCAGGCCAAGAGTCCCAAGCATGTCCCAGAGGCAATGAGGAGCCATAGAGGGCTGTTGAGTGAGGGGTGCCGGGAGTAGCCTGAGCAGTGTGTTTGCCTGCAGGTTGTGGGGCTGGGGGAGGTGCTGTGGCCCCCCGCAGAGGGGTGAAAGGTGAAAGCTGCCTTTCCCTGGAGCAGCTATAGAGGTAGGAGTCCAGCTGGAGTCCTGGGCTCTGAGCATCCCTCGGAGTCCCTCTTCTGCTCTCTGGCCCTGAGTCTGTTGCTTAGAAACAGGATAAGCACTTGGCATTGGACGCCCACGTCATTCCATCCCTGGAGAAGCACACCCCTCCTTCTGAGGCTTGCACAAGAGCGGCTGCTCTGGGCCGCCTCCCCCACTGGAGGAGGATCTCCTCCCCGGGAGGGCTTGTTGCTTCTCTTCCTCCAGGCTCCAGCTCTGAACAGGTTGCTGGTCTCATTGCCACAGGGCAGCCCTCCCAAGGGCCTGGCACCGTAATGTCAGGGACAGCTGTGGGCCTGGCTGCCCCAGGCGAACCATCCCATTCACCACTGCTTGCCCCAGGCAAGCTGTGTTCCCTCTCTGGGACTTGGGACTGAGCACAGGATTAGAAGTATGTGTGGGCAGGGGTCTGGGGCAGGGTGGGCAGGCGGTAAGGCCTTGGGGGCCCAGAGTGGGGAGCAGCTTTGTCTGAGCCAAGGGGCCCTGGGGCCTATTCTTGGGCTTGGCCCCCCGTTCTGCAGCCACCCTGGGTCTGTGCTTCAACAGCTGGGGCTCAGCCCAACCAGGGCATTGATGGAGTCACACCCAGAGCTGGGGTCATACTGGAGCTGGGGCCCCTCGAGGCCCCTCCAGAGTCAGGAGGAAGGGGGCGGGGCCAAGGGTCCATAGCCCTTCCCTCTGAGACCATCTGGTCTGTGGCTCTTGGAGCTTCTGTGTCTTCTTCCCTGAGAGAGGCTTCCCAACCCCCTGGCTGGCCCACTCCTGCCTGGGAGACAGGGCAGCAAAGCTGTGAGCTATATGCCTTGTGGGGTACCATGACTGCTATTGGGGTGCACCTGCCTTGTGGAGAGCTGCAGCCCCCAGCAGCCAACACCCACTCCTGGCCACCTTCCAGCCACGCACCTCACGCCCTCGCGCAGCAGTCAGGGGTGGGTGTCGCCGGTTTAGCTCCGAGCCCCTGTGCGTGGGGTGCACTTGAACGCGCTTTCTCTCTCCCAGCAGCTGCTCCCACTTTTCCACTGTTTGGGGCTTTCAGAGAAATGACAGGTCCCACTCATAACATATCAGCATTTGCATGTTTTAGACCTCAGTGGGCTCCATGCTTTCTGAAGTCAAGCTCAGATTCGACTCGGAGCCCTTCCTGCTTCCTGACCCGGTTTGACCTGGAGGGCAGGAGTGACAGTGGGCTTGACCCTCTCAGTTCACAGCTGGCGCTCATTGCCGTTGCCATGATAAGCTAGTCTAGGGTGTGTGGGTGAGTGGGTGGCCTTCCCGACAACCTCTGCCCTCAGCAGTGGGGACACACTCCCTCGAGGACATCCCCTCTGCTGATGACTCATCACCAGATCCTGTGCTGTCATTTACAAAGCCCTACAAAGCCACACTGAGCTCCAGTTTTGTTTGGAAAGTGAGGATTGCTGTTCCCATGACAACGGTCCTTCGAGTGCATTGCTCTATCTCGGAGGTCAGGGCTTGTGGTTCTGAGACTCTTCCTGAGGTCACTGGGATGAGTGAGGGGCTGAGGCTGGTGTCCGGTCTGCGTTCCCCTGCAGCTGCAGCTGACACACTGACCTAGAGCCTCTGGGCCCTCCCCCTGGGGCAGGAGGCAGAGTGTGCTGTCGGAGGCATCCTCAGATGGTGACCGCGGACATCAGGCCATCGTTGTCTTCCCGTCGTGACAACAGCAGCACGAGTCCCAGCATTCGGCCCTGTGTGCACGGAGTTGGTTGTCAGACACCCCTGTGGGCCTAGAACTGTTAGCTGTCCTCAGCCGCGTAACAAGTGTGCGAGCCTAGATCTTCACTACCCCCATCAATTGCATCCCCACTGTGCTGAGCACAGAGACGTGCATGACTTGCCCACAGTCACACAGCTGGGGAGGGCATCCTGGCTCCAAGGGCCACATTTCTTGCTACTCACCCTGCCCCCCTGCCACCCCAGGCGTGATGCGGGGTGGTGTGCTCCTCTGCTCTATGTGTTTCCGGAGAAGCACGCTAAGGCTCCGAGCTGGGTTTCTCGACTTGGGCGCCGCTGACTGGGCCCAGATGATTCTCGCCATGGGGCCATCCCTTCTGCTGGAGGACATTGAGCAGCATCTCTGACCTCAGCCTCCAGGTGCCTGGAGTAGGCCCCCTCCAGCTGTGGCCCTCTAAAATGTCTCCAGACATTTCCAAGGGTCCCCTGGGGAGCACAGTCATCCTCGGTTTCAGTTTCGAGGCAGTGACCTGGAGCTTATAGAGCAAGCCTGCGCTCAAAGCCAGACTGCTTGAATCCACAAGGGGCATGTGCGAGTTGCAGAGTTGTGTTGTCCCTGTGCTGCTGGGGGACTGAGGGAGGGAGTGGGCTGGGGATAGGGTTTGAATGCCTCCTGAGCTTGAGAGGGGAGGACATTCTCTTGGTCCCCATTCATTCATTCACTCATTCACGAGTGTGTCCACTCGGCAAGGTTGAGCTGCCAGCCCATGCTGGGCCCCCAGGGTCCCCAGATGAACAAGCTGCTCTTGTCCCTCGTGGCCCTGGATCTCGGAGCGCAGGTCCAAGTGTCGGGTGTTGCACATGAATTTGAACAGTGTGGTAACTTAGGAAAGCCAGAGCTTGACCAACAGTTTCGTGGGCATCAAATATTTTCTCTTCTTAAAGCCAATGATGCCCTGTCTGCCGAGAAGCAGGGCAGGAGCAGGGGTCCTAAGGGCATCTGTGGAGCCCCTGCTAGGCACCTGCCTGCATCCCGTCCCCTTCTGTCCTGGTGGGAGGCACCTCCTTGTGCAGGCGTGGTGAGTGTGGTCTTTGCCTTTTGTCACTTAATGGGACCGCTCCATCCTGCCCGCAAGGAAACAGGGGCCCACAGAGGATAGGGCTGCTTGGTTCAGTGTGACCCAAAGAGTGCTGGGGGCCCTGGTGTGGCCGCCCACAGCTGGAAGGCCTCGAGGCAGCTGGGCAGCTGGGCAGGACCCGGAGTCCCTGGGACCCAGGAGCCATCGAGCAGGGATGGGCACACTGGGAGGCAGAGAGGAGGTGTGGGGATAAACAGGTGGGGACCGTGGGATGAGAAGCACGCATTACCCGAGGGCAGTTTGCCAAGGGAGGAATCCCCGAGGCTGCCCTCCTGGGGCCTGGCTCGGACTTGGGCTGACTCAGAGCAGGAACACGGGTGGGAGACTGGGCAGTCTTTCTGTGTCTGGGATGAGGTACAGATGGCCACGGAAGGAGGTCCAGATGGGTGGGCCGGGAGGGCTTCCTGGGAGGGGCATCCTGGCAGGGGAGCGCCCAGGGGGAGGAGTGGCAGGGGGCACAGCTCCTTGGGGCGGCACGTTGGTCAGGTCACTTAGGTTCACATTCTCCTTGTCAACCGAAGATGACAGATGGGGCCCCCCAGACCTGCTGCCTCCCCTTTAAGCAGCCCCCACCCTGCAATGCACTATTGTTCGAGGGCACACCTGCTGTGGGGGGTGGGCACCCAGCCTCAGGCAGCATGGCCTCTGTCAGCTCCCAGCTCAGGCTGCATGCAGTCAGCGCTCAATGCATGCAGGGGTGAACTTTGTGATTGGTTTTCTACATGTTCACACTGGCTGGTATTTCGCAGGGTCCCTCCAGTACACCCAGCTGGACTGTCCCCTATGTCCCCTCCCACAGGTTGGCTCTAAGCACTTTTGCCTCTGGTGATCCAGTGGTCTGGTCCCACGTGCCTCTGGCCCATGGTGATGATGTCTGTGTCCTGTTCTTTTTTTCTTTCAGGTTGTGGAGGCTGCGGCACAGAAATAAAAAATGGCCAGTCCCTGGTGGCTTTGGAGAAACACTGGCATTTGGGCTGTTTTAAGTGTGAGACGTGCGGGAAGCAGTTGGACGCAGAGTACATAAGCAAGTGAGTGGCGGGTTCTTCCCACGTCCCTCTTGTGGTCGCTCCTGTCCTGTCAGGCGCTACGTGTTTGTCCCCCTACCTGGCATCTCTTCCTAGCAGCCTGGCTTTTTCATTGCGGTCTGCAAAAACCCCAGCTCCAAATCTGTGGATTGAAACAGAGACCGTGCCCCCTTCTCTGCCTTTGTAAATGCGTCCCCTTGCCTGTCCCAGGGGTCACCCTCATAAGGCGCCTGGGTCACCTGTAGCTTGCACGGTGGAGGCCAGCTGACTCCAGCAGCGGGAGTGAGGGGAAGAGGGCTGAGCCACCACAGCTGTCACAGAGCTGATGGAGGGCTCAGCCCCAGCTCCGACTTCTGCAGTGCCTGGCCATCTGGCTGCTGCTCCTGGCCGACCCCATATCCCCAGACCCCAGACGCGTGGCCAGGATGCCGTGATGGGTTGGAGGGCACATCTTATCCGAAAGCTGTGCAGGTGGAGCCTCTGGGAGATCTTAGCCCCAAGCAGAAGCAGCTGGTTTGCCAGGAAGGGGTGCATTTCAGCCCCTGGCATTGGGGACTATGTAAGGGAAGCCCCTCTGGCCCAGAGTTAGGGGGACAGCTGAAAGGTGCAGGGCAGGCTCCTTTCTGCGAGTTGGGGGGCTCTGTGGGCCGCTCATTTGGGAGAGCCTACGGGTTCTCGATGCCAGAGGGAGCAGAACTGGCCCAGGAACTGGCTGTGTGATAGAACCACACAGAATGAAACCTGTGTGTGTGCTCAAATACATGCACACACATGCATGTACACACATTCACACACACATGCATACATGCACACACATACGCGGACATGCATTCACTCACATGCGTGCACATGCACACACCCGCATGTACACATTCATCCGCACATGCATGCACAAAGTGCACATGCACACGCATTCACACACACATGCACGGACACACATTCACATATATGTGTGCGCACACACACATCCACAGATGCATGCACATGCTCACATGCACACACATGTGTACACACATACACACACACATCAATGCACACACATTCATGCATGCACACACATGCATACACATATGCACGCACACACATTCATACACATGCACATATGCACACATGGGTGCATACATACATTCACACATGCATGCACACATCCACACACAGGTACACATGCATGCACATATGCATGCACACATGTACATTCACACACATGCACACACTCACACACAGACACAGTACAGCATGAGTACATGTCACTGGGCGTCCAGATCAGGTCACCGGTGTGCCCCCTCCATCTCCTGGCTGCTCTTGTACCCTCCCTGTACAGGAGGCCACTCACGGGGGAAACGGGGTGACAGTATTGGGGGGTCTCTCTGTCTGCTGTCCTACAACCCCGGGTGGCGTCCATACTCATCTCAAAAACAAAACATTCTCAGCTAGAGTCCCCAAGCCAAGATGAGCCTCTGTCCGGGCTGGATCAGGCGGGGGAAGGTACTGGCCTCTCCTCTGTCATAGTGAAGGAAAGGAGGGGAGTGACTCCCATGAAGGCAGCCCCAGGAGACAGAGCACTTTAACATAAAATAAAATAAACGTGCCCAGCCCCCAGGGTGCTCGCTACCGAGGTAGCTCACCCACACGGCTTGCCTGTCACTCAGCAGCCTCCAGAGCAGTCCTGGAATTGACAGGGAGGTGCGTTGGTGTTGCTATGGAGATATTATCATTGAGCCTTCTGGGTTTGGGGCACACACACCCATGGTGGGGATAACAGGGTCCCTGAGGTCAGTGGCATTTGAAAGAAGATCCCGAGGGCTCAATTTATCTCTTCCTCGCCTGGACGGAAGGGCTTCCTCCTCTCTGGTCAGAGACTTACCCTGCAGCCACTGCAGCCCCAGGGGCTCATAATCCCCCACTGCCCTTCCTCCACAGGCCACCTCCTCCAGGAAGCCTTCCTGTCCTATGTCCTACAGAATGTCCAGAGGGGGTCTTAGCTCTGGTTTCCCGAAAGTCAAGAACTCTTACCTTGTGTTGGCAGCTGCGTAAAAATAAAAAACCCAACCTGGAGTAACGGGGCAACTTCCTTGGTTCGGGGGAGGGGAGATGTGTGCAGGCAGCAGTGCCCCTGCCTGCCAATGACCTCCACATCCAACTCCTGCTCAGCCGGGCCCAGCCTGGCCGGGGGTGAAGGGGTAGGCCTGGTTAATAATGACAGTGGCCTTGGCCACCAACTGGCAGGTGCCTGCCGTGTGCTAGGCGCTAGCCACACCTTCTCGTCTTTAGAACTTACTGTCATTTCTTCCGTTTTATGGTTGGGGAAGGCGAGGCTCAGAGAGGTTACACGACTTGCCCAGGGCACGGAGCAGGGGCGTGGTCTCGTGTGAGCCTGTTCATGTCGCTGCTGCCCACCAGCACCTCCCGCATGGAGCACAGCCACCAAGCCAGGAACCTTGTCCCCACCTTTGGGCCTTCCCTTGGCCGCCACAAAGCCTCCTGCCATTTTCTGTTGTAATAATTAATTCCAGTCACTTTCAAATCAGCTCCCACCACATGCTAGGTGCTGTGCCTGGTTGTATGCCCGCACTACCTTCCCACCGGCAGCCGGGAAAACCGGCTGCCTCCCTCACTGTGCCTTCAGGGGAGGCTCAGCATTGAAGTGAGTCGTCCCAGGCTGCCCACATCCTTGGAGTGGCTCCCAAAACCGTGTGTCACCTGTCACCACTTTCCTATGCCACAAACATGGTGGGCACGCCATAAATACACGTGCAGAGTGGACAGGTCACCCGTGGCCCTCCTGACCCCTCTCACATGGCTGGACGCCTCTGCTGCCTCACCCAGGGGACAGAGAGGTGCTGTCCCACCTACCATGTATGCCATGTGACATTGCGTCCTCCTCAAACGTGGACCCTGGCTTGGGAACCTTTGTCACACAGGCTTAGTGGCTCATGATTTTGGAAGGCGCCCCGGACCCCCTTCAGAGGGAATCTCTTTACTCAGCATCCCCTGGAGAGTAAATAGGCCATTTCCCACCCACATGCCCAACGTGGCCCAGAGTAAACCGGAAGGAAGAGCAGCGTGGTCGGGGAGAGATGGCCTATTTACGGTTTCCCGGATGCAGCCCTTATCCCGGCAGCTGAGCCTCTCGAGGCAGCCATCAGACCTCACTCAGCCAACAGGGCCCCCGGGCGAGCCCCCTACAAACCCTGACGGCCTGTCTCATTGCAGGGACGGGCTGCCCTACTGCGAGGCTGACTACCACACCAAGTTTGGCATCCGCTGTGACGGCTGTGAGAAGTACATCACAGGGCATGTGCTGGAGGTGAGTGGGTCTCTGGATGCCCTCTCCGAGGCATGCCCTGCTCCCCTGCCTCTCACGGTGTCTGCTGTTCATGTGTGTTTGTGCAAGAATTTGGGCCCCTGAGACTTTGCCTCCCCCAGCCTCCCAGCTCTGCCAGGGGGCAGCTTCCTCAGCCTTACAAGGCCTGCTCCGTGATGGCCAGCTCCTCCAGGAAGCCTTCCCTGGATGCTGTCTCTCCCAGGCCCTTTGCAAAGCGGATGGAGTTGGAGAGGTGGGGGCTTGAGAGCTTGGGTCCAGCCGTCTCATGTCTAGATGGGGATCTGAGGCCTGGAGGAGTGGAAGTGAGCCCAGAAGGCAAGACCACGTGCCCACAGGAGACCCTGAGTGGTCACCTGGCAGCCCCAGTCATACAGTGGTCATGGGGTAGGCAGGCTTTCCGGGAGATGCCGACAGATCGTCTTTTGAGCCTGGTGGGAGTTTCCAGGTTCTGTCTCTATGAAAAATACACGCAGCGTGCACTTTGGTACAGTTGTTCAGTAAGATAAACCCCATGAGATGACCATACCCAACCTACCTGCTTGTCACACTCAGCCTGTCCCTCTCCCCATTCTTCAGCCCCTGTTGGCTCTGTGCTGGGGCCTGCCCATGTTCCCAGAGAAGGCACAGGTCACCGAGGACCTGAGGGAATGAGGAAGGTGCACTGAGCCCGCTGGGGTGCTAGGGACCCTATCCCACCAGGTCACAGATGGGGCTCTGGGAATGGGAGGATAGGTGAGGGGACGAGGCTGTCGGGCGCCCACCGCCATCCCCGACAAAGACTTCTGAGCCTCAGAATGCCCGGGTCACACTGGCATTTTAAATAGTGTGGAGCTGCTGCTGAGACTGGAGGCTGGAGGCTGGAGACAGTGGGACACGTGGGGGTACCCCTTGAGAGTCCCCAAAGGTTCCTGCCCCGCCTGCCCCCACAGCTGGTGCCTGGCACATATTCGACATCCCCAGGGCCACGGCAGAATTGCACACTGAGCGCTGAGCTGTTTGTCTCGAAATTACATTTGATGTCCCTCTGAACCGCAGGGACAGACTTGTCATAGGGCCTCAACCCCCACCCACTTTCCCTCTCACTCCCTTCCGAGTGGGAAGGGGAAAGGGAAGGGGGTGTCCGACCCATCCACAGGGCAGGGCCGCCTCTCCCCTCATTCCCAGGAAGGGAACCCCCTCAGGCCAGTGCATAGTGCGAGGGGCCTCAGGGTGGGTGTGACCACATGCTCATGGACCGCGGAGAGTGTGCACAGCACACGTTGGGGGCAGAGCACGGATAACGCAAGCACAGGTAGCTCTTTGGCTGGTTTCCTTCCAGTTTTTCCTGTCTCCGTGTAATTCTGGTTGAGACCAAACTGTTGATACAACATTATATTCTGAGTCTGTCCAAGTTGCATTTCCTAAGTAGCAGGTCCCCATATTTTTGTTTCTGTTGGGTTTTGGGTACCGTGGGCCTTTCTGTTAAACAGCTGCATGGGAACGTAGCTCGTAGACCGCACCATTCAGTGCATATCGCGCGCCGGCAGTCGGTATCCACGTAGACGCGTGCTCGGCGAATCTCCTTTTGGGGATGTTTCCATCACCTCAACAAGAACCCAATCCCCTGACTGCCACTGTCCCAGCTCCGACCCCGGCCCCATGGGTCTCCCTACTGTCTCCACGGGCTTCTGTCTTCTGCACGGGGCATGTGAACAGGGAGAGTGTGCAGGCCTCTGTGCGGGGCTAGCTCACAGGGTGGGGTGTCCAGGGTGCTCCCAGGGGTCGGCGTGGGTCCATCTGGCATTAGATTCCATCACAGGACTATTTTAGAATGTAGTAAGCTGATTGTTTATCATCAGACATAGCCCAGCTCTCTAGTTTTTTACTACAATAAACAGCACAGTGACGAACATCTTTTTTTTTTTTTTGCATTTCTAGTTTTTCTTAAGATTTCTTCATCGAAATGCAGGCACTCAGTCAACAACTGGGACCCTCTGAAGAGTCTTGACAGTTAGGAAATGCTTTCCAGAAAGATGACCCTAATTTCCACTCTTACTGGCAGCGTGTGGTGCCCCTACCCCCGCAGTGGGAGTGTAGTCTTTGGGAATCCATGCGTGTCTGCAGCTGGGTCTGTGGCTGGGAACCTCAGTCCTCACTTGCTTTGGTGACTTCCTTACATCCCTCGATGCGGGTCCTTCTGACAGCCCGTCCCACCCCCAGAGCCCACAGCGCCTGTGTTAGTTCTACACAGGGGCGGGGTCTTCACGGGGAAGAGTCCTCGTGGTGGGGGTCTTCACAGGGGTGGGGTCTTCATGGTCTGCAGCTCCATCTGCTGGTATAGGTCACAAGATGAAGCTGTTGGCAAAGGGTTGGCGGGCATCTTGTACGTATGGTCTTGGGTGGTGATGTAATATTGACACCCACATTCTCTGAATATGTGGACGGAAACTATGACCTTCTTATGGGACCTGTGGCCCTATAAGTATTAGGGACATGGCCTCATCTCTCCACTGCCAGTCGTTCAGACTGGCATTCCCCACAAGGCTATTCCAGACCCCCGCACACATGTGCTGGGCCATTGGCCTCCCTAAGCAGGTGGCAGAGCCAGACTTGAACTGGGGCTACCCGGGCTCCTGGCACCTGTGAGAGCACCTCCTGGCTTGCAGCCTCTCCCCGAATGTAGACATCAGTTTGTGTGTTGTTTGAGCACTGTGCCACACTGTGCTACCTGACGGCAGAAAGTGGGGTGCATTTCAGGCTCAGGTGGGCTGAGCTGTTGCACTGCTGGTGTGTGGACCTAGCCCGGCCAGCTTCAGGGCACTCGCAGGCATCGGTCCCTGCACCCTGGGGGCGGGGGTGGAGACCCGACCCCAGCTCTGCTGCCTGTCCTCAGCAAGCGCTGTGCTGAGTGAGAGAACGTTCTAGTAGCTCAGGGATTCAATGAGACATCCTCTCCGAAGTGTCCCCAGCTCAGTGCTGGCCCCGTGATAAATACTGGAGACTGGCGGCTTCCTTATTGTCACCAGGTCATCAGCTGGCCTCCCCTCTGTGGGTGACTCCATGTGCACTGTATGTCCTTGATATTTAATGCTGGACCAAATATAGAATGGGGGGGTTCAGTGCCCACGAACGTGCTCTCAGGTTTAGCTTCAGGAAGGGACCATCTTAATTATGAAGAACAGGAGAGAAACAGGTCTGGATTTTCCTCCTCGTCAGTGGTGGGGGATGTAGGGCCTCCCAGGGAAGATTAATGCTTTTGTTTTCGAGTTCCCCAGCGTGGCTGAGTCGGCGGGCTCTGCAAAGCTCTGAGCATCCTCCTTGCGAGGCGGCAGCTGCGGGCGGGCAGAGACGAGCCTGGCTCCGCAGAAGGGGAGCCGTTGCCGCCGACGCGCCACCACCTGAACTTGGCCCAGAGCGGGCTGGAGCCCCGCTGGGCAGGCAGCAGGCTCTGGGGCGGGGGGCAGCAGGTGGCAGGATCTGAAAGAGAAGGAAGACCCAGATGTCTGGCTGAAGGCAAAGGGTGCCCGTCTTCATGGTCACACTGCCCATTCCAGCCAGCCGACCTGCCTAGGGAGTAGGCACTGGAGAGGGGCCGTGGGGGCTGACCGATTGGATCGGGCTCTGTTTCGAGGACCCCGTGCAGGTAGGAAGCCTGTCCAGGCGCTTCAGAGGGCTAATGGGGAGGCTGCAGAAGCCATGCTGGGTGGCAGGTGGGTGGGCTTGCAGGGAGCTGCGACAGATTCTCCAGGTCAGACCCCCTGAGGCAGCTGTCACCCCCCACCCTGCTTTGTCCCCCACCAGATGCTTGTCCCGCTCAGAGCTTTCCTTTCCTCGGAGCCTGAGCAGGAGAGCAGCCCAGGCCCCCTTCCCTGCCAGCAGGAGCCATCAATCTGCTGCGTCTGTGTGTGGCGGGCACAGTGCCATCTTGATGCCGGGCGCCAGCAGCGCCGGCCTGTCCGCCCGTGAAATGTGCATCTCGCTGGAGCCCTTCCTCCCCTTCCTTAGTTATCCTAAATCTGTAGCATCATCTTCCCGGTGCCTTCTCTGAGCCTGTGTGTCTCGGGGTGTCTGTCTCCAGGAGCCAGTTCCATGCTGGAGTGCAGGCGGGGGAGCCCTCTTGGTCTGGTGGGGACTTGGGAGGGGCTGTATGCCCCTGCCCTATTGCGGAGACGGAAGGCTGGGAGTGTGGGGGCAGAGGTGGGGGCCTGGGGCAGTGGGCTCGCCCCACAGGAGAGCTGAAAGGTGGCTATGGGATTGTCTGCCAGGGACAGTGGTATGACCAGACCAACTGGACCCTGACTTTAATAAGGGGGTGTTGAGTGAGGGGGAGGAGGGGGAGTCCTTGCTCAATACTTGCCTTCACCCCACCCCTGCCTGGTTCTCTGCCAGCTGGAGTGCTTCCCCACACAGGTGGGAGTGTCGGGGTCGGGGACAGCCCCTGCCCTCCTTAACCCTTGAGGTGCTGCTGTCTGAGCCCCACCTGCCTGGAGCAGCCCGCTGTCTCCATGAGAAGCCCAGGGTCCCTCCTGGACCATTATTTATTCCTCCCTCCCTCTCTCCCTCCCCCTGCCTGCCTTCCCTTCTCTCTTACCCGCCCCCCCCCAGACCCTCTGATCACTCACTGTGTCCCCTGTCCCCGGCTGGCAGCTACTGGGCTTCCTGCCTGCACCTGACCCATTCCCAGGAGCCCTGGTTGGGGGTGGGGGGGCGTGTCTCGCAGGCAGGTCCCACCCAGGGCAGGCAGCCCCTAAATATTTCTTCATTTCACATAAGCCATCCCCTGGGGCTAGAGGACCTGGGTTATTTGCTTTCCTGTCTTCCTTTGGCGTGCTTCCTTTTCCCCCTCCTAAGTAGGTATGATTGATAAAAATCAATGGGAGAAAATATATTCCAAAGAAACAAAAGCATTTCTTCAGGACAGAAACAAAGGCAACTTCCCAAGGCCCCACTGCTCCCTCTCTTTTTGTAATTTGATGAATGTGTTTATTAAAAAAAAAAAAAAAGCATATTCAGAGGGAACACCTGTTTGTCATAAAATAAACCGAAAGCTCATCCATAATGAACGCCATCACCCAGACTAAGCAGTGTTACCATTTAGAAATCACTGTTTTAGATTGTGTGTACATGTACGCAGATGAGCACACGGTACAGTCTTTGTGACACGGCGGAGACCCCAAGCCGAGAGTGAACACGTGGGGTCAGCGATGGGGACAATGGCAAGGGTGAGGACAGGGGCTCAGGGGAGGGGTTGCTGATGGCTCTAGGGATTCCTGTGCAGGGCCCTTCGTGGTGAGTGGCTGGGCTATTCTTCTGGGGGAGGGATGGAGCTCCTGGGGGTGCCCTAGGTTGTGGAGCCGATCCGGGAAGTCTGTGCTGCTGCCAGACGCTCCTGCCAAGGCTTCGGTTGGCTTCATGTTGCATTTTGTTATCTGGACGCACGCTGGCGATGAGGTCTTTTCAAATCTGGATTCGGTTCTGGCCATTCGACAAGGAAGCTCAAGCCTTGATTCGGGCCAGTGGGGGCACATGAGCAGCCCCCGGGGGGCTGGTGGCCTCGGTGGGGGGCTCCTGCGGTGCCAGTGTCCAGGGGAGCACGCAGAGAGCAGCAGGGGAGGGAGGGCGCAGCCTGTTGTCTAGGGAGTGGAAGTGGCCCAGGATGATGGGACGCCTTCCTCTCATGTGCCGGGGGTGTCCCTCTGTGCTACCCACGGCTGGCCGTGGAAGGGGGACCGTGAGTTTCTGGAGCCCAGAGACACTGCCCACATCTCCTGTGCTGGCCGTGCCCTGCGTGTCCGTGGTGGGACGTGATCCGGTCCTTCTGTGCTGACTTGGTCCTGAATGAGGAGCAGCGCTTGCTGTAGGCCCCTGGAGCCCGCCTTCCTGCGTTCCTAATGAGCCTTGTTCCGTCTTATTAAAGATGATAGCCACTTGTCAGAGGCACAGACATCTTTTTAAAACCATGCACTGCAGAAGCTCATGAGTTTTTAATATTCTTCAGAAAGCTGAGCCATCTTGAGACCCACCTGACACGGTGCTGGGCCATCTGCCCGGCTGGGGGCTGGGTGGTTGCACAGACCACAGGCTGGTGCTGACGCTCCAGGCCTGTAGTGCACGGGAATGGGGAGGAGAGGCTCTGAAAGGGCAGGGGCTGCAGCAGCCTTCAGATGATGTGGAACATCCGGTCACTGTGACCACCAGGAGAGAGGATGGGAGTGACCATGGGGCCCAATCCAAAGAGTGAGGGTGCTTTGACTTTGGGCTCTATAGCAGGTCTTAGTCCATCGGAGCTGCTGCAGCCATTCCGGGCGCTGCATGCTGAAACCCCAGACAGCATTCCTCTCTGTGCTGGGGGCCACAAGTCCGCCATCCCAGTGCTGGCCCAGCCCCTTCAGTTCCCGGGGAGGGCCCGCAGCTCGCACTGCAGACGGCCACCTTCTCCCTGAGCCGTCATGTGGCAGAGACAGAGCTCTGGTGTCCCATCTTATAGGACACTGACGTCCTCCTAGGACATCTCAGGGCCACAAGTTCCAGGACTCCAGTCCTTCCTAAGGCTAAAGGATATTCCACTGTGTGCCCAAATCAGTTTTTTTTTTTCCCCCACTTGTACCTGGGGGCCATTTACCCTGGAGCCACCATGAAAATGGCTGTCTTGGAAACTCACGTCCAAGTTGTGCAGAATTGTGTGTTGCTGGGCTCTTGTCTCCGTTTTGTTCCCACCCAGGAGTGGAGCTGCTGGGTCCAGTGGTAACTCTGCGTCTCCTTTCCAGGTGTTGGCAGCCACACCCACATCCCCCCAGCAGGTGCACGGGGCCCTCTTCTCCCCACATCCTCGCCAACACGCACTGTCCCTTGGGTCTCGCTTTGATTACAGTTAAGCTAATGGGTGTGGAGTGGCATCTCGTGGCGGCTTGGACTTGCCCTTCATCTGGGGCAGTGACGTCCAGCATCCTGTATGTGGTCCTCGGCCCCTTGTATATCTTCTTGGGAATAAATGTCTATTCGAGTTCTTTGCCCACTTTCTATCATTATTGAACTATAAGCTCTTTATATATATAATAGATATATAAGTCTATGTTCTGAGTGCTAAGCCCTTCCTGGGTCTAGGATTTCAAACGTTTCCTCCTATTCCTCAGGCTGTCTTTGCACTTTCTCGACCACATCCTCAGAGGCACACTAGTTTAATTTTTGTGGGGAAACAACATACCTATTTTTGTTGGTGCTGTTCATGCTTTTGGTGGGTAATCCAAGAACTCACCGCCAAACCCGGGGTGGTGAGGATGTACCCCTGTGTTTTCTCCTGAGAGATTTATAGTTTTAGGTCTTAATTTCAGCCATCAATCCACCCAGATCAAGAAGGAGAATGTGCCCAGCCCCTGAGATCCCGTCCAGGGCGGCCGCCTCCCTGACTCTAAGTAAAGGAGACTCCTAGGCCTGGCTGTACACTTGGTGTGAAGAGAATCTGTGCCTTCCAGTCTGCCTCTTTCCTCCCTCCTGAGGTTCTCAGGTTCTCAGGACTGTCCAGGGCCTGGATGGGGGAGCATGTGAGGCTGGGGTCGGCACCCTGGAGCCAGGACCGCCTGGCTTGGGGCTGGAAGGCCACAGAAGGCCACGCCCCTGGGCTCCAGTCATGCTCCATCAGCTCTGTGCTGTGTGACCTTTCCCATCTGCCTCCACCTCTCTGCGCACTGCGTGGAAAATGATGATACTAATGTAGTTCGTAGGACTTCTGGAGGTTGAAGACCAGGTAGCGTGTGAAAGGGCCTCAGCTCGAGCTGTGGAAAAGGTGGTGGAGTTGCTGTTATTTTGAGGGACCGGGGGCGTTCACCAGGTCTGGGTGGAAGGGCTTCCCTGATGGCAGAAGACTGTGGGCGCAGGGCCGGCCCCTCATAGCAGCCTCGGGCTGCATCTCCACTCTTATTAATTCTCATCCGTGCAGTTGGAGTTTCAACCTGTCATCTTAGAAACCATCCCCATGGTATTCTTTCTCCTCCTACTCAGGTGTAGACACCCCATGGAGACGCCAGGGTCTGTCTGCCCTCCAGGGCATGCTTTCTACCCCAAGTGGCCTTCACAGAATTCCTACTATTTAAGGTCATGGGGGTTGTCCCCCAGCAGTGAGAAAGGGGCCTAGATGAGGTGGGCATGAGGACAGGTCAGAGGGCGCCATGTTTAATATCGCCGAAATGACCGCTTCACCCTCATCACGTCTGAGCCAGCGCTGCCCTCTGACCTGCTGCCCATAGAGATCTCACAATGAGCGGTTCCTGAAGTGGCCCCAGCTAGGGCTGGCCCCCGAGGGGCGCCCTGTCTAGTGGGGAAGAAGAAACTAGCAGGAACCCAGACTAGGGACGTGTACCGCGGAGGCTTTCAGGAGGTGGCGGCCTTTGAGCTGCGATGAACATGGAGGGCCCCGGGCAGGTGGAGCATGGTCAGACGCTCCCAGCAGAAGGAAGGGAAGGAGGCCCCAGAGCAGGCAGGAGGACTGAGGCTGCAGTGTCCTTGCGCTCCCCAGCAAGAATCCCTTCACCCGGAAGCATTGGTGGGCCATGCCACAGGGTGCATCCCACGGGAGAGGGCATGTTCAGGGCCTCTCCTCTCCTTCGCAGGGGTCACCTTTGGGCAGGTGGTCACCGATGGCTCAGTGGTGAGGGGAGGAGTGTGGGGTGCATGTACGCATTTTACCCCATCACGTGCTCATGTGGGGAAGGGGTATTACTAACCCACATTCCGGAAGTGATCATTCTGGAAGTGATCCCATGTCAGGGAGAGTGAAAGGTGGTGTCAGCACCATGGCCAGCAGCCGGCTGCCGCCCACCTGAGCCCAAGGCTACCAATATTGCCATGGAGGGGTGTCCAAGACGATAGTGTGGGGCAGTTCATCTGTGCCGTCTAGAATTACACTACGCCAGCCTATGTAACTAATTCACGTGATATACTTTGCACCTAATTTCATGGACGCTAAGGATTATAAAAACCGTAAATGCGAATGGAGAAATCTGAGCCACATGCAGATGCCTAAGACAGCCCACCCCTCCAGTGCCTCCACCTGGGGAGATCACGTTAGCTTCGGCCTCCCCTCTGCTCTCCCTTGCTGAGCCCCTTCCCCACCTCCGGGTATAGAGACGGACAGGACCTGGCCCCCTCCCTTGTGAGGGAGGTAGAGCCATCAACCACTGAGCCAGAGAGCCTGGGTGACACCCCTGCTCCCCAGCAGATTGGGCAGTGCAGCTGGGTCTCTCCTCCCAGACGTGGCCCCGGCGCAGGTGGCCCTGGTACATGTGGCCTGCTTCCATACCTGGTGGACCCAGGCTTTCTTGGGCGCCATTCTGAACCCCCTGATGGGTATGGAACATAGCGTACACTCAGCACACCCTGAGAACCCCACATGTGGGCACACTGTGCCCACCAGCCAAGTGTGGCTGCTTCTATGGCCCCTTTAGTTTTAGCAGAAACACTTGTGTTTTATTGTCTACACAGGCAGGAGAGAAACACTACCACCCGCTGTGTGCGCTATGCGTCCGGTGCGGCCGGATGTTTGCGGAAGGCGAGGAGATGTATCTTCAAGGTAAGGACAAAATCGCTCCACCCAGTCCCCTAGGGCAAGACAGGAACAGCCCCGGGCCCTTACTGCGTGTCAGGTGGGAACAGGTGGGTGGCCTGTGTCAACTCACTAGGTGGGAGGTCCCCCCACCCAGCCCAGTGGCAGCATGCGGGAGGCAGAGCCATGAGCTGGTGATGGCCAGGACATGGAGAGGGACCCAGGACTGCTTGGCCCCTCCCCAAGACGATGGGTTGGATATGGAGACCTCACGTCTTCAGCCACTGTTTCTATTCAATGGCCCGTCTGTGTCCAGTGGTCCCAGAGACAGGCTGAGCAGGGCTGGGCTGATGGGAGAGACCCACATGGGCTGTTTCATGACCTCAGGGGCCGGTCGTCTTGGAGCTGTGTATCACACAGGCCTGCCTTTCTGAGCCCAACCTCGTGAGGTGACGTCAGCTAGGCCGGCCTCGTCCCCGGTGTCCCCTCTTGTTCCTTGAGTCTCTACTTGAGAGCCCATGAAAGGGGTCCTTTGCACCCCTCCTGTTGCTGCTGGGATGTCTGGGAAGGAGGGGCCCCCCGCCAGCATCGTCCCCACTGTAAATAGTGCTTTCAGGCCTTCCTGACACCCAGCACAATGGCGCTGGTACCGTAGCACAAAGACAGAAGCTCGCCATCAAGGGGGACCCAGTCTCCGGGAATAAAGATGCTCTTCATGGCTCTGGGCGGCGGGTCCTGCCGTGACTTTGTGTGGGATGTGGAAGCCAGTCCCTTCCCCTCTCCCAACCTCAAGTTTCCCAGTTGGTGTGACAAGGGGGTGGACCCAGGTCAGAGGTTTCAACCCCGCACTGTGGAGCACCAGCTGGGGCCTCTTCGCCCAGGGAACCTGTGCCTGGTCCACCTGGATACTGGGGCTCCATGAATGTGTCGACAGGTGAATCCATACAGTCAAAGCTCTGCAAAGCAGGGGACCTAGTGAGCCTCATGGCCTTCGAGGACAACAGGGCAGCCAGCCCCTGCCCCATAACCACCAGCACCACCAATCCTGGGACACACCTTTCCAGGAAATATAGGGGATGGGCTGTGGATGCTCAGTAATGATTAGGGAGACCCAGATGAAAAGAATAATGAGATGCTGCTTTTCCCCACTGGGCTGACAAGGATTAAAAGGAGGGTCACAGCCCCATTGTGAGGAATCAAGGAAATGGGTCTTTTACCTGGCTGGTGTAACAAAAATTGGGAAAATGCCAGAATGGATCAAGAACCTTAATGCCCACACGACTCCATTTCCAGAAGTCTTTGAGTGAACGGGAGGGGTGTGCTGGGACTTGCGTGCCACGGAACCCCCCATCTCCAATGTGACTTTAGAAATAAAACGCCACAACCAGCTGGCAAGGAACAGATAAACCATCCCCTCTCCATGTGCTGGGATGTCCCACCGCCCTCCCTTTTGTGCTTCTCATATTTACTTCTGTGGGGGAAACCTTTCAGACACTTGAAACAAAAATCGTAGGACAGAAAACAATGTTTATACATTATCCATGTTCTCTGAAAAAAACGCTGGAAAGCGGCCCAAATCGAGTGGCTAGGAGGTTATAGGTGGTTTTAATTTTTTGATTTATACTTTGTTGGGTGTCTTTAATTTTTAAGAAGGAATATCAACGACTTACCTATTCCTTTGGTAATCATAGTTGTCAAGAGGAAAGTTTTTACGCACACACACACACACACCCCTCAATCGTGGTCTCTCCGGGCTCTCCAGGAGATGCAGATGTTTTGCCACATGGGGGCAATAAAAGGTTCCCCTCCTGGGAAGGATTTGCAAGCAAGAAATAGGATGCCGCTCTTTTCACAGTCTCCAGTGCCTCTCATGAGCCAGGCGCCATGTGGCTTGTTTGGGGTGGAGGGTGCAGGCGTGGAGCAGACTCAGCCCCCTTTTTGATGGGGCATGAACCTAGACACAGAGCCATGGAGGCAAGGGGGCCAGGCTGGGATCCCAGGGAGGCCCCAGTGGGAGAGCAGGTGCTCCGGGCCCTGAAGGACGGGGCGCAGGGAGGGCTGGAGGGCTGACGTGCGCCGAGCCCGCCAGTACCGGACAGTGCGGCGAGACAGCGAACCCATAAGGCACGGTTCCGCAGGCCCGTTCTGCTATGTCCTTACCCCAGATGAACTGCCCCGAATTCTCCTGAGGGCCCGATGAGCGAGGAATGTTATCAGCCCTGTTGGCAGGTGGGAAAAATCCAACGCCTGGAGAACTTGAGTTTGAACTGGGGAAAGGAGGGGCGTGGTGTCCCCGTTACCTTGATGGAGCTGGGTGTCAGTGTGGGTGCTGGGGCCGTGCTGGCTACTGAGCGAACTGAGGCAGGATAGGGCTCAGGACCCAGAGAGTCAGGGAGACGGATGGGCCCAATGCCGGAGCCTCATGACTGCTCCCCAGCAGCCCCCAGTGCTGCTCTTCACCCCACACCCTGGTTTCCCCACCAGGGTTCCCCCTCCTGCCTTCCAGCCAAGAGCTCTCGCCGCACCCCCCCCCCCCCCCCCCCCCCGCGCCAAGCCCTCATTCCTAAGGCTGGTTCCCATCCCCAGCTCCGGTCCCAGCCCCAGCCATGCCCGTGGTTGGGCCTGGCTGCTGCCCCCACATTCATGGGCAGCCCATCCTCTCTCCCCCTGCCCCTTTGAACGAGAACGCACTTGACACCCCTCTACCGAGAGGCCACTGGGCACCCCGGATGCCCCCACTGGGCAGATAGCTCACAGTGATGTGCTTCCCGTTCATTGTACACCCCCGCCCCCCCACACCGGGGCCGTTGAGCCCCTGGGGCCGGGCGGCGGTCTGCTTGCCCCAGGCCCAGCACCCACTCCAGCACTCCAGCCGGCCCCCCGCTGCTGACTCCCTGCACGGCCCCTGCATCGTGGGAAGTGACACTGAGCCCTCCCTCTCGGGGATCTGTCCGCAGGCTCCTCCATCTGGCACCCAGCGTGCCGACAAGCAGCCAGAACTGAAGACAAAAACAAGGTTGGTGGAATTTACAATTTTCTCCTGTGCTTTCTTCGGCGCCCGTGTGTGGTCACCTGCACCTGACGGCTTGCTGGCCGGTCGCACTGCGCCATGGGCCAGGTGGCATGAGGCCCGGGGGTGCTGAGGATGGTGCGGGCCAAGGCGGGGGCATCTCAGGGCCTCCCTGTCCCAGCCCGCCCACCTCTCCGTGGGTCTAGAGGGCATGAGGGCTACAAAAGTTTGGGGACAGCAAGGACATGAGCGGGTCTCCAAGTAGTCCCCAGACAGTCCACACACAAGCACCAAGTGCAAGGTTGAGGGGATGCTGGCTGGTGGAGGAGACCCTCTCCGTATGGGCCCCCACAGGATGGGAGAGCCCCAAGCCCGTCTGGCAAACTCTCAGTAAGCCTTCGCTGAAGGAAACCAGCAGAGGGATATTCTCCCCTTTCCCTTAGAAATTGCTTCCAGTGGGTTTGAAAGCTTCCCGTGCCTCCCTCGCAGGTAGCCTCAGTCATTCAACATGACATCACCAAGTGTCTGGCTGTACCAGGCCCTTCTCCTGGCCTGGGGCCCAGAGGTGATGGAGCCCTGCCCCCATATGCTCTGGGCAGAGGGGTGTGTGGGGGGGCACACGTTCATGTCATGTGACAGTCATGGGGACCCGAGCACAGGGTGCCCCTGGGGCCAGGGCAGGAGGGCTCCGTGGAGGAGAGGCACTTCCTCTTGTGGGTCCCAGGCCTGCCCTCATCTGTGGCACCATCATGCCATTGTTCAACCCTTTCTGTGGACTCCAGGGCTGGCCCAAAGGTGGGGACCTCCCCGCTGGGGCTCTCCTCTCCAGGGCTGGCCCTGCCCTTCACCTGTGACCTTTTTTCTTGGGTGGTGCCAGTTGCTTTGTTCAGAGTCCTCCGAGTGTCTACATGGGGCTCCGGTTTAGTTCAGTTTTGATGCCCACCAAGAGGAGGCCTGCTCAGTCTGGAGAGCCCCCTTGTTAGGGCTGGTGAGCACAGACCTAAAGGGGCTGCTGCTCAAGACTTGGACCTGGGGTGCAGGCGGGGAAGAGTCCCCTGAGGGCTAGAGGCCCGGAGATCCCCGCTCCGGGGTGTAGATAGTAGCAGGAGCTGGAGTACAGGGGCAAGGAGCCCTAGGGCAGGTCTGTGGCCCCGGGACCCTGGATTACGCACCCCCGTGTCTGCTTCCCTGAGCACAGTGCCCTCTCACACCGTGCAAAAGGAAGCAGGGGGCACAGGAAGCCCCCTAGCCTGGGAAGGGACACCAGCAGTGTCTGGTGGCCAGGCCCATCCTCTTCCCCAGGCCCCACAGGTGACACCCATCACCAGTTTGGCTGAATTCCTAGAACTCTAGCCCAAATTCTAGAACACTGGGATTGGGGCCCAGAGCGCCCACCCGGCCTTCTCCCTGCCCTCCTGCTCCTCCCTGTCTGGGACCATGGTTGCCGCCCCTTGGCTGGGTCCCCAGGTCCCCCACTGCCTGGGGCCCAGGATGCTCACACTGAGCATGTGCAGGATGGGGCCTGTCCCCAGGCCCAGTGCTGGGGAGCCATGTGAACGTAAGGACGGAGGGGCAGCCATCTTCCCAGCTCCAGGGACGCAGAGCATGGAGACCACGGGAGGGACCTGGTGACTGCCTTTGTCCCTATGGCTGCTGTACTGAGTGACCCCATGTTTAGTGACTTAAAGAACCACAGATATGCTCCCTGATGGGGCTGTGCTCCCTCTGGAGGCTCCAGGGGGGCCCCTCTACTCTTCCATTTCTGTTCCCATGTCTGGAGGCCTCCCTTCCGTCACTACCTGTGCCCCGATCGCATCCTGCCCTCCTCACCAGGACCCCGAGATCCCAGGGAACCCAATCCACGTCGTCCAGAGTGACTCCCAGCTCAGGCTCTCCTTAGCCCCATCAGGCTCCGCATCCCTTTGGTTGCACGTGGTCATAGGTTCACAGGCACGGGTGAGCTCGCGGAGGACAGATATGCCCAGTTTTGTCATGTATACAACTCGGGTTGCAGTAAATGGCAGGGGCACCATTGTCTTGTGTGGCTGATGGAGCTCCCAAGGCCCTGCCGCTGGGCTACTCGAGGCTCCCAAGGCTACTCCCCTGGGCTACTCGAGGCCTTGGAGATGAGCCAGGCAGCATCCCTGATCTCGAAGTGACCGCAGGGTCCCGACATTTGTCGGTGGGACCCCTCCCCAAATCCCCACCCAAAAGCCTGCTGAAGGGACCTGAGAAGCCTCCAGACCCGTTTCCCGAGAGTGACCGGGGGGACTCAGGCCCACGACCAGCCCACTCAAAGACAAGTCGGGACAGCCAGGCCTGCCAAGCAGCAGCGGCCTCCGCTCTCAGCCCAGAGGTCAGCCCGCTGTGACCATGGCTGCTGGCCCAAGGGATGGGAGGTCCTCTGATTGCCAGACAGGGAAGAAGGAGAGGGTTGCTGCACAGCCGGGCCTGGCTTCCTGGCCTGTGTCTCTGCTGACACCCTGGGAACATCCGGTGCCGAGACTGTCCCTTGAGAACAGCTGTCCCTTGGTGCTGTGCCCGGGACTGGTGCACAGGGCCTGCCCTCTGTGTCCCGGGACAGGATCCAGGCCCCGGTCATGCCCTGCTTGTCCCACATTTCACCCTTCAGCCCTTCAGAGCCTCCTCTGTCTAACCCAAGTGAGAACAGACCGAGGGTGGGGCTCACAGTGAATGGACGGGCCTGGGCCACGGGTCCCCTTCCAGAGAGTTCTCCCAGCCAGCCTGGCTGCTCCTGGGCTGCGAGACAGGAAGACTGAACTGTACTTTCCTGTATTGTTCATTTCGTGCAAGCCACTTGGGGAGCATGAAACAGCCAGGCGTGGTCAGCCCTAGGTCAGCCCCGGGTCAGCTCTGGGTCAGGGTCATCTTGGTAAGCTCAACCCCAGGTCAGCTCTGGGTCAGGGTCATCTCGGCAGGGCCAGCCCCTGAGAAGCGCAGCAGAGCTGATACAGGCATCCTTAGCTCTCTCTGGAAGCGGCCCCCAGGTGGAGGAAGCCCCCTGCTACCTGGTAATCCAGACAATAGCTATCTCAGCATTACCTGACCAATAACCAGTCCTTTAACAAGGGCCCTCTTTGCCAGGCTCCTGGACCCATGGGAACAGCTCGGTCTGTGCCTCTGAGTTGCTCTCCAGTAGGAGAGGCTGGCACCGGGATCCCTGTAAGGACAGGCTAGGAAAGGGAGGGCCCTTTGTCCTCCCTGAAGACATTCCCCCCCAGGGCACAATGACTCTGCAGGACAAGGATGGCTCCTGGGTGTCCACTGAGGGTGCCCAAGGAAAACCTTCCAGAAGGCTCTCGCCCTGACTGCCCATCCCTGGTACGTCCTTGGTCACTGGGTCATGTGCTCATTCCGGACACAGCTAGCCACAGAGCTCCTACTGAGTCCCTACTGGCTGGTGGCTGGAATGCAGAGATGAGTGAGATGGCCCGGTCCCTGCCCCTAGCAGACTTCCTGACATCTAGTGCGACGGGCAGGCTCCAGGGTGCAGGGCGCTCCAGGGGTGACAGGGAGGGATGTCCCAGCCAGGTAGCTGGAGAGGGGCTCCATGCACAGTTAAGGTGAAGGTGGCCTGGGGAGGGTCAGGTGGGCTTCTGCTCCAGCTGGGGTGCTGGGGGGGCGGGGCTGGGCTGGCCTGGCTGATCCCACGGGCTGTGAGGACCCTGGCTGGAGTTCAAGAGGCAATGCCCCTGACTCTGCTCTGTACACAGAGCCCTGAGCTACCTGCTGTGGTGGGACCAGCTGGAAAGGCCCCAGTGCAAGGACAGGCTGGCTGAACATGGGCCATGGAATTCTCTGCAGCAGCCAGGGGCAGTAGAATAAGCCTCAGAGCTACAATCCAGCTCTGCCACCACCTGGCTGTGTGACCCTGGGCCGCCTGCCAGCCCTCTCTGAGCCTCAGCCTTCAGCTTTATCATGGAGATGAATGGGTGTTGCACTCCTTGCACCGTGTCAGTGTGACTTGGCATGACCCTGCGAGAACCAGGCTCCCGAGTCGCTGTTACAGGATGGTGCCTGCTGGGGGTCAGGCCTAGTACTGGGGAAGGGGCTGGGCGAGCAGCCTGGCTCCATCTGTCTCCATGGGTGTGAACAAGCCCCCAAGAACACAAGTAAGTATTGATTAATGGTGAGGCTCCTTGGGGTGTGTTGGAGTCCAAATAGAGAGTGAGAGAAAGCCAGGTCTCTGGGCCCTGGAAGAGGTTCCCAGGGCTCAGCTCGGAGGAGCTGCCTGCTGGGGACTCCTTGCAGGTACCGGGACACTGCCAGTCCCTGCGCCCATGGAGGCAGCCCAAGCGCCTGGGATCACAGTGGTGGTGTTGCCCCAGGGCCAGGAGGCATTCCTCGGGCGCGGGGCCGTCCTTGAGTCTCCCCGCTTCAGCACCCCTTCCTTGAAAACACCCCAAGTTCCTCTGCTTTACAAGCAAGGGGCTTTGTGTCCTGAGCCCAGGCTGAAATGATATGACAGCCAGGATGATTTGCCGGCACTGGGCCCCCAGCATGCCATGTCTCTGGTCAGATCCTCAGGGAAATTGCCTTTATAGACAAGGAAGCAGAGACTCAAAGGGTTTTTTCCGAGTGTATAGAATGTGTATGGACCTCATTTGGGGCCAGTATGATGGGCCACCTGCACACAGGGCCAGGGACAGACACATACCCGTTAGCTGTCTTGGGACCTTCTCTGCAGACAACACGCGGCTATGTCTGACGCGGGGGAGGCCGAGGGCACGAGACTGCACAGTAGGGTCGGGCTGAGTCCCACTGGCCCTTGGAAGCCCTGGGTCAGTGCCCCGTCCATAGCTGGGGCACAGCCGGGGCCCAGACAGGCAGGGAAGGCCCTGAGGGAAGGGGCGGCCCCACGCCTGGACCTGGAAGAAGCTGGCCGTCCCCAGGAATGTGGGTGACGGAGACAGACCAGAATGGCTGCATGGGCAAGTGAGGTGGGGACCCCCAGCCTTGCGCCCTCTCCCTCTTCTCTTTCTGCCCCGAATGTATAACCAGGATTGCGATCAGATTCCCTGGGCTGCCATCCCTCTGCCTTATAGGCATGACAGGATGTTGTCCTGTTCTTATTGCTGTCCTGCCAAGAGAAGGAGGAGCTGGATGTCCTCCACCTGCAAGGGGAGGGCCCTATGGCCCGTGAGAGTGTCCTGGGGCCACTGCTGCAGACTGGTGACTCAACCAGTAGAAATGTATTCTCTCCCAGTCCCTGAGGCTGGGGGTCCTGGCTCAATGTGCAGACAGGAATGGTTCCTTTCAAGGCCTCCCCTCATGGGGTGTAGACAGCCGCCTTCTCCCTGTGTCTTCACACAGTCTTCCCTGTTAACCCATCTGTGTCCTGATCCCCCCTTCTTATAAGGACCCCCATTGGATTGGATCAGAACCTCCCCTTGTGATCTTATCTTACGTTAATTACATCTCTCCAAACAGGGTCACATTCTGGGGTGCTCGGGATGAGGGCTTCAATATAGGAATTTCAGGAGCCATCATTCAGCCTACAACGGGGCCCTTCCCAGGCTGCTGGCTTTACTGCAGGGGGCATGGGACACCAAGAAGGATGGCAGCAAGAAAGGAGGCAGCCGGGGGAGCTGTCTGCGGGGTGGGGAGGGAGGGAGGTCTGCATTCTTGGCAGGGGTGGCATGGGAAAGCCAGGTGGTGGGTGGTCCAGGCAGGTGTGGAGGCTGGACCGGGGGGGGGGGGCAGACAGCTGCCAGGTCACGCCCTACAAGTGGGGAGAGATGCAGGCATAGAGAGTGGGTTGGGAGCTGGAGAAGGACAGTGTCTTTGCAGGGATGGGCAGCCCTGATGCAGGGGACAGAGGAAGGGCCAGGGAAACCGTTCCCTTGGGTGAAGCAGGAGATGTGGTCTGGGAGGGAAGAGGGATGGGGTGGACGTTCGAGGAGCAGGTCACAGATGACATGGCCACAGATTCTGACAGCAAAGGACCAGGCTGGTAGAATGAGCAAAGACCACCCACCCCTATAATCTAGGTGGAAAATAACACCTCTGAGCAGTAACATTGTGCGTAAAAGTGATGGCCTTTGCTACCGGAGCATGCAGAATCGGTTGAAAATGCATCACTTGCTCTTGTCCCCTGAAACACAGATAATTTCTGTGCATGCAAGCTGGGTGATCATCGGAGTGTTTCCAACCGTGCAGAGAGCTTGCTGGGGTGCTGGCAGCCCGTGTCACCTGCTGTGTCTGTCTGATTATAGCTTTCCAGCAGCTCATTCAAGCCTGAGTGTTTATTTTAAGAATTCTTTCAACCTAAAAAAAAAAAAAAAAATCTCGCAACTGGCATTTCTGTTGGAGCGTGACCTATGGTGATTGCGTCTGGAAGCTTCTGGCACTGACATGTGCTGCTACAATCTCCTCCTGTCTCCTTTCCAGGAAACCAGAAGCTCTTCTGAGAGCATCATCTCTGTACCTGCTTCCAGCACCTCGGGGTCTCCCAGCCGCGTGATCTATGTGAGTCGGAGAGTGGGGAGGTTGGTGGGGGAATGGTCTGGGCCAGGGTCATTGCTGGGGGAGCCATCGGGGGCTGGGCATCCTTGAGCATCAGGGTGTGGACCTGGTGCCCTTATCCCTGCCACGGGGCACAGACCAGGGTAGACCTCACGATGTCGACTCAGTTCCTTTGGCAAGGACTGCCATGCCACCTGGGGACTGCCTATTTCCAGGGCGATGGTGCCCAAACAGATATGCTCACAGCTGTTGTCCATGGGGGTGTCAAATCGATATTGTGTCCCCATCCCACAGCTAAGTCTTGTCTGAATAAGAAATACTCAGGCTCACGTGGGACTGGGCAGTCGTGGCCAATAGCTGTACAGATGTGCATCTTTTGCCCTGGGAAATGTTGCTAATGTGTTCCTACAAGAAACATGTTACTGATAATATATGTTATGTGATCCCATTTTCATTAAAGAGTGTATGTGTGTACATGTGTGAACAAAGAGAGGTATATGTGTATATAGGTGCATGTGCATACGAGATGTGTGTGTGCGCATATGGGTGTACGTGCAGGTGTGTATGTGGGTGTGTATGTGTGCATATGGGTGTGTGTAGATGTGTGTATGTGGCACATGGGTTGTGTGGTTGAGTATGTGTGCATGTGGATGTGCATGCAGGTGTGTGTGTGTAGGAGTGTACGTGTACATATGGGTGTGTGTATGGGCGTGCATGTGTGCATATGGATGTGTGCAGGTGTGTGTGCCGGTGTGTATGTGTGCATATGGGTGTGTGTGCTGGTGTGTGCATCGGTGTGTATACATACATATGGGTGTGTGCAGGTGTGTGTGCACATGTGGGTGTGTGCACATGGGTGTATATATGGGTGTGTGAGTATGTGGGTGTGTGCAGGTGTGTACATGTGCATGTGGGGTATATGCACATGGGTGTGTGCTGGTGTGCACGTATGTTTTGTGCATGTGGGTGTATGCATGGGTGCATACATGTGCATGTGGGTGTGTGTGCAGGTGTATACATGTGCACGTAGGTATGTGTGCAGGTGGTGTGTACACAATGTATTAAAATGATCACTAGGTCTTTCACAGCAGCTATCTCTGGTGGCAGGACGGGCAGTGGGAGGTCGGTACTTCTGCTAATTTACCCGTGAGCACCAAACTGTGCTGGGAGGAAGAGCCCTGAGGCTCCTGGTACAGGCTGGGGGAGGAGCAGCTGGGCGTCAAGGCCTTACTCTGCTACTGCAAGGAGCAGCAGGTGACTTGGGGCACATCCCTCCTGCCAGCCCCTTCCCACCCGGCCAGGTGGGACACTGTGGGGGTTGGATCAGCTCTTCCTGACACCTTTTCAGCCCTGAATCTCATACTCTTTGGATGCAGAGTCATTCCTGATCTGAATTCTGATGGGTAACAATCCCAAGTACTCTAGTCCTTGGGGGAACATGATTATTATGAGCCCCAAGGATGAATCACAGTGTGGCCCTTTGTGAACATGCCCTCAGAGGCTCAGAAAGGCGGTGTGAATTCATCAGACCAGCTGTGTGCCCTTGGGTGATGAGTGTACCTCTCTAAGCCTCTGAGGGCTCATCTGTACCAAAGGAGACTCATAGTTCCTGCTGTTTAGGGCCTGGGGGGGAGCCCTGAGTTGCAGCCCTGGCCAGAGGTAGGACTTCAGGAATGCTCACTGCGATGATCAGTATGACGTCTGTGCTCGTAGCTCAGCCACCATAGCAAATAAATCCCACAGAGCAGGTGGCTCCAACCTCAGAAACGCATTCTCTCCCTGTCTAGGAGGCTGGGGCTGAGATCCAGGTGGGGGCAGAGCTAGGTGTCCTGAGGCCACCATCCTTGGCTTCTAGTCTTCTTCTGGTCCCTCACATGGTCATCCCTCTGTGTCTTTCTGTGTCCTAACCTCTTCTTCTAAGTTCACCAGTCAGATGGGATAGAGGTCCGCCCTCGTGACCTCCTTTTATCTTACTTACCTCTGTAAAGACCCAATCTCCAAACACGGTCCCACCTGAGGTCCCAGGGGTTAGGGCTTCAAGATAGGGTTTGGCAGGATATAATTCAGCCCATGATGTCGTCAATGTCACGAAAGATCTTAATTATGATTCCTGTTACCTCGGTGAGACAAGGTCAGTGACACACTTAGCGAAGGCAGGGGGTGCCCGGCTTCTGTGGCTGCCATGGCTGCAAGCACATGGTAACGGCTCTCTCGGTGTGAGCTCCTCTTTTAAACAATCTGTCATTTGTCAAGGACTGAGATACAGTCAGGACAGTGCGATGAGCAGCAATGCTGGGCCCTGTGGTCACAGCTCCTTGAAAGGCCCCGTGACCGTCTGCACTGGGGGTTACTGGTGCTCATTGGCCCGAGGTGGGCAGTCTCAGCTTGGATAAACTTCCGTTCGGCTGAGACGGGTGCCCTGGATTCCAGTTTTCAACAGGCCTCGAGCAAGTTAACTTCACCCAGTCCCCCAAATCTGAGCATGACACATGCTCATAACACAACAGAGAGGCTGTGAACACAGGGGACCTCAGGATGTACGCCACACTCCTCCTCCTCCCTTCCCGGGTCACTGCACCCACTTCTCAGATGCCACTCAGAGACCTGCAGAAATTCATCTTCATCACAGCTGCCAAGCCTTGGACCCCCCCACCCAAGAGCTCCCATGTCCCATTCCAACACATGGGCTCCAAGCACCATGGCCAGCACACAGCCCGGACACATCTGCCCTCCAGGGCACCAGGTCGGTCACAGGCCAGAGCATCCAGCCATCCTTGCCCCCAAATCAGGGTGTTGTGGGCACCCTGTCGGCATACATCCCTGGGACTTCTTCACTGGGGAGTTGTGAGTCTGGGGAAGCAAGCCCTTCCTCTGTCTCAGGACTCTGCTCTGCATTGTTTTTAAGAATTTTATTTATTTGTCAGAGAAAGAGAACACATACAAGCTGGGGGAGCAGCAGGCAGAGGGAGAAGCAGACTCCTGCTGAGCAAGGAGCCCAATGTAGGACTCGATTCCAGGCCCCTGGGATCATGACCTGAGCTGAAGGCAGATGCTCAACCGTCTGAGCCACCCAGGTGTCAGTGCCCTGCTTTTTCTTTTGTCTCTCTGCTGGGATCTGTGTTTGGCCTACTGTGTGCCTGATACCGTGCTCAGTGCTGGGCCCTGAGGCGGGGGTGGGGGGAGCCTGAGCCCTGCTGCAGCTTGGAAGGATGCCAGCTGCCCAGCAGCCCAGCTGTGCAGAAGATGGATACCGTGTGCTCTCCAACTGGCCAAGGTAGCCCTGATAATATTATGTGACACGCCCCTTAGGTCCCTTTGTGCTGTATTCTTTTTTAACCCAAATGAGGTCATGCTGAATATTTTGTTGTAACCTTTCTTCAGTGCAGCAGTAAATCAGTAACAAAGGAAAGCAGAAAATCAGCATCATCACGTTACAATGTATTATTAGGGACAGTTTGTTGTAACTATACGGTCGTGGACAGCTATATGTTATTATTATTTATGATGCTGGATGGAGTATGGGAGAGAAAAAAGTGAAGAGAAGTCCCAGGAACATATACGCATCCTTCCGCCAATTAGAGAGCATGGCCCGTTGTCATGGCGACCACCCAGAGGCCACCTGTGGGAGGAAATGCATCTGTGTGTGTACTAGGCAGGACAGGTGCTGAGGACCCAGGAGCAGAGCCACCTGTCCAGGGTGGGAGCAGGCAGTATTGGTGCCCTCCAGCTGCCTCCCTGATCCATGCTGTTCAGGGATCAGCAGGGGCTAAACCCAGGGTGGGGCCGGCCTCGCTGACCTGTGCAGAGTGGGGCTGACAGCCATGGGAGGGCAGATGCTCTGATCACAGCGGGGTCCAAGGCAGGGAAGGGTGTCCATCTGCACATGGACCTGTGAGTCCAGGCCTCGCCTGGCCCTCCATTCCAGCGTCAGCTTTAATTTGAGGTTCATGAAATCCAGTGGATAGACAAGACGTAGGTGGCATTCTCATCTTGTAAAATGGCCCAGAGAATCCACCTAATTTTGGCAAATGCCCCAAGGATTTTACTTGAATTTGGCAAGTATGCCCCAAGGATCCTGCCATGCCAGGGACAGAGCTAGGGAGAGGGGCCCCGTAATGAATCAGATCAAGTCTTGGATCCCCAGGAGCCACCAGTCCCTCGTGGGAGCCTGATGTGTCAACCAACATCAGCACTTTTACTTGAAGGAAACAAGACACTCAACCCAAATAATGGAGGGGGCAGGGCAGGTCCCTCAGAGAGGGCCACCTGGACTGAGTCTGGAAGAACCAGAGGGGGAGCAGGCACAGAGGCCTGGGAGAGAGCAGCAGGTGCCAAGCCCTTGGGCCCCATAAGAAGCTCATCTTGGTAGGCAGCATGGGCGGTGGAGTGAGCCCCTCAGGTAAGCAGGTGTACAAGGGCCCTTGAGGGATAGCTCAAAAATTCTGATCAGGGTCCATCCTGGCTACAAACGACAGGCTTAGGATTCGAACTCAGGTCTTCTGAGCCCTGCCCAGGGCTCCACGGGGAAGAGTCAGAGGTCTGAGACATCTGACATTCCATCTCTCAACCTACACCACAAATGGCAGCGTTCACCCCAAGAGCATCCGCCAGCTCATGAGAGTCTTGGAGTTGGGTGGTCAGGGAAGGCTTCTTAGGGGAGGTGGCCTGGGGCTACTGAACCCTGGCCTGCTGGGGGCACAGGAAGGAGAGACCTTGTGGGGAGCAGGCCGGGAACATCAACCTTGCATTTGGGGACCATAGCAAAGGGTTGTGTCACCTACCTGGAGAGGCTGTCAGAAGATTTGAGCTGGCAGGCAATGTGCCGTAGCTGGGGCTCCAGAGGCTGGGGCCCGGCAGAGAGGATGGTGGGGAGCACAGCTCTGGAGTCCAAGAACCCAGGCCTCTTCCTACCCCACATCCCTGGCTGTGTGACTCTGGGTGAGTTACGTAACCTCTCTGGCTCTGCTTTCTGCATCAGTGAAGGACGGTAAATAGCTGCCCCCATCACGGGCTCTTCATGAGTATTTGGGGAGTAGATAATAAAAGGCTCAGGCCAGTGCCATCCCAGGGAGGAGCTCACAATGTTAGCAACCTCTGTTGATGATGTTTGTTTGGCGCAAATGTGGGAAGAACGCCCTGGAGGCTCTGGCCGGGTCTAGGTGTGAGCAGCTGAGGACCTGGACCAGAGCCACCTGGGCTGGAAAGGGACAGCTGGTTCCACCACAGAGAAGAATTTGGGCCCATGCTGGCCCTGGACCCGGGTCACTGCAGGACACGGGTTGAGCAAAAGATTCCCTCAGGGTTCAGGTAAAGCCGAGTTGGTGGGGACAGCCTGACATCCGGCAAGGCTAAGCTGACCTTAATCCTGATAGGGGGTCCTGGTGGGGAGGAGGTGATCACAGGTGTCTGCTCCAGGGTGGATGGGGACGTTGGCACCCATGACAGGAACACGGGAACTGACACAGATGATCGTCCTGTTGTGACAGCTGAGGGGTGTGTGGGTGTGGTCCTGCCCAGCTCCAGGAACTGTTTCAGCCTGCCATGTGCCCCCGGCAGCCCCCTGAAGCAGGGAGGGGCAGCAGAGTGGGAGCAGAAGCCCGGAGCAGTGGAACAATGCTGGAGAAGCCCAGGTCAAAGGAGAGTGAGTGGTCTGGTGGCTGTTCCCTGAGCAAATGCAGTGGCTCTGTGTGCACCCTCCGTGAGCACCTGCCGGAATCCAGGTGCAGTCCTAGCTCCACCAGAGGTCCTAGCCCAGCCAGCCTGACAAGTGTCAGTCACTCTGCTGCCGTAGCTCAAGTGGAAATTGCTGAGTGCATGCATGTGTGTGCAACCTTGTGGGAGTGTGAATACCTGTGCTTGTGAGTGTGTAGTGGTTCAGGTGAGTGTGATCATGAGTATGAATGTGTGTTATCGCATGGGAGTGTGTGCATGTACATGTGTAGGTGTGAGTTGGGGCCGAGAGCATGTGTGCCAGTGTGGGACTGTGTGTGTGTGTATGAGCAAGTGTGTGGACATGAGGGTGTGAACATGCACTGATGTGGGGACAGGAGCATGTGTGAGCATCTGTGCTGGTGTGCAGTGGTGGGTGAGAAAGGGAGTGTGCATTGTGCCTGCACACGTGAGTGTGTGAGAGGGTATGGGCACTTACGACTTGTGCAAGTGTGTGTGCTAGTGTTCGGCAGTGGCAGTGAGAGGGTAGAGGTCTGTGAGTGCATATACCACCTCTGCCGTAGGCAGTCCTCTGTGTGCACGTGCAATATGTGTGCATAAGTGTGTACATGGTGTTTGCACATGCACATACACACACCTACTAGGTGTATATTTAAATGCATGCACACACGCACCTGTCTTATGTGCATATATATCGTGTGTGCACGTGCATGAATGTGCATGTTTGCATGCACACATACATGTACTTGAAACTTTAAGTGCCTGCACATGCCTATTGGCACACACGTGTTTTAGGTGTGCATGCATATGTGCATATGTGTTTATAGGCATGTTTTCACATGCTGTTTGCATATATTCACACATGGGTCTGTGTTTGCACACACACGTGCATGTTATTCTTGTGGGTGTATATGTATGCATATGTATCCAAGAATTTGCATGTCCATATGCACACGTGTGCATTCTCATCTGTGTGCGTGTGATTTGCATGTGCGTATAGATTGGTGTGTGCATACACAGGTGTGCATAGGTATGTTTAGGCCATGGCTGAGTCTCGCTGTCTGCTGGGCTCTGTGCTGGGCAGGCGAGCGGCTCTACGTGTCTGCCCCTGGGGCTGTCCTATGCAACTGTTTGTGCCACTCTGGAGGGTGAGAGGCAGAGGATCAGAGAATAAACTTCCTTAGGACCGTGTGACCTTCCAAGGTAGGGTCGAAGGACCCAGGCCCACGGGACCATGAGGATCCCCTCACCGCTGCCTTTGTCCCTTCACCCCCATTGCACCGAGCCTGGATCCTGGGCATGGCCCCACTGTCCAAGTGGCCACTGGAGCACCTGCTGCCCTCTCTGGGCTGTGAGTCACAGCGCCTTCGCTCTCTCTCTCTCTCTCTCTCAGGCCAAGCTGGGCGATGAGATTCTTGACTACAGGGACCTGGCTGCTCTTCCTAAAAGCAAGGCCATCTATAACATCGACCGCCCCGACATGATCTCCTACTCGCCATACATCAGCCATTCAGCGACAGGCAGGCAGAGCTGCCACGAGGTGCGGCCCCCATGGCAGGCGGCGTGCCCACGGCAGGGGTCGCCTGCTTCCTCCCCTTGACCCTTGGCCTCCTGTCCCCTCTAATGGCCTGTGCCCATCCCCTATCGAGAGGCCCCAAGGGCTCCACCCCAACCCTGGCCGAGGGTCTGCTTGGGCAGGGGAGGAAGTAGGAGACACGCTGGTGTGAAGGAAAGCTGCCGCCCTCTGTGGCTGGCCTGCCTCCCGCCTCGTGAATCCCATGTGCTGATTTGACGACCTATGGGGACCACACACGACGGACTCCCTAGAGTCCCTTGGGCGCGTCCTTCTCTGGTGACTTGGTTCTCGTGGCCTTTCTCCATCTCACATGGAGTCCACTGTTGGTTTTCCCTGCTCTTTGGTAATGTTGAGACTGGAGTGTGGCCGTGGATGCCTGGGCTAGGTGGGAAGAACAATTTGCCAGCTGGTGGCCCAAGCGTGTGTGCTGTCCACTTGTTGGGAGCCGGGCACAGGTGCTCTGGGCTGTGCAGCACAAGGGTGGGGCAGGAGGGTGACGACAACCCCAGTTAGTTTGCTCAGTAGCTAGCAGGCACCCCTCTTGGCTGGCTTCTGCTGCAGGGGACACCCGGGACCCTGAGGATCTGGGCAACAAGCCCCATTCAGAGGCAGGACAGGGAGGGATCCCAACCTGCCCCCACCTACCACGCATGCAAGCTGTGTGTGGGGCTTTATTCTCCAGTATCTGGTAAGCTCCAGTGGACAGCACTAGAAGTGGATCAGAAAGGTCCAGTGACTTGGCCAAGCTCCCCCAAATGATGAATGGCACAGCTGAGACCAATCCAGGCCTTTCTGCCCCAAAGACCACCTGCTGGCTATTTCCTTAGCTGCCCCTCGTGCTTCCTCTAAGACACGGGAGCCAAATCTAGAGGCTGGGGTTCAAGTTCCCGTCCAACCCCTTGGTGGCCCTGGGCCACCCCACCCTCCCTGGCTGGAGCCCGAGATTTCCTGTGCAGACTGGCTCATGGGGCCCCCAGCTGTTTGTAGGGCTGCTGTGAGTGCCATGGAGCCCTGTGGCCAGGGAGGGCCACACATGCACGTGGGCGCAGGTGGCTGCTACCCTCAGTCCTGCTCCCACAGGTCCCGAAAGTGTCCACAAACAAACAAGCAGAGCACAACAGCACAGGGCACATGCCAGGTCTGAGCCACAGTCGCCAATGTTACACCCCTCTTGTGGTGCTGTGAGCTGGTGGGTCACACTGTGGCAGCTGAGCGGTGTCCCCACCATCCAGGTCACTGCTTACTCTGCTGGCCTACTCACTGTATGGACACTGGGCTTTCCTGTGTGTGCGTGGCCCGTGGCCCCACACTGTAGGAGGGAGTGTCCCAAGTGCAGACGAGGGCACAGGCTCAGGGGACAGACATGGCCTAGGGCTATGCATCTCACCGAGGCGAGGTGGGACTTGGGCTGGGCTACCCAGCCCTGGTCACTGTGGCCTCCCGGCCAGCTTCTGCCATTCCCCGGGGGTGTCAGAGTCCCCTCACTCCCCTATCTCAGGGCCCTGGGCCTCTCCCCTCTCCAGGCCCTGCCACACCCTGGCGGGAAGCCGGCATAATGGAGATCTCTAAGGGGGCCCATCTGTGGGTAAATGATGGGGTGGGGACAGGAAAGCCCCAGAAGGAGGGTCAGGCACTGAGCTGAGCAGACACTGGCCTCAGGGCTGGAGGGCCCTGTCTCTCTGGGATGGCGGCCTTCTGGTGGCAGGTGGCCACCAGAGCAGGGGTCCAGCGGGAAAAAGAACAGCAGGCTGGAGGCTTGGGGAACTGCCTTCACCTCTCTGAGCCTCAGTCTCCCCTTCTGTGAAATGGGAAGATTGGGGACACTTTCCCTTTCCATTCTGCAGAGAGCAGGAACCCTAAACCCTGAGGTCCTAACAGCCCCTCCTTTTTCTGGGCCCCTCATCTCTCCGGTCTGGAGAAAACCAAGGTGCTGGGCTCAGATGTTGTTGTCACTGCATGCCCTGAACTGATGGTTTTCCTTTTGGAAAATACATCCTCACGGGAGAGCAGTAGGCATCAGGGCGGGCCAGTGTGGAGGGACACTCCAGGCTTGGCCCAAACAAGTGTCCTGGGGACCCCTTTCTTGGAGGACCATTGACCATATTTATCTTAAAAGAAGGTTCTGGAATCCTGCATCATGTCTTATGGTGGGGTTCATTTCCCATCTGGAGGAGGGTCTGGGTGTGAGGGTGTGTGTGTGCCCCTCAACCCCCATCAGCGACCTAACAGGCCATTCTGCATGTTGTGTCCCCAGTCCCCACAGGTACTCTCGCCAACGTTGACGGAGGTAACTGCCTGTCCCTGGCCAATGCCCCCTCTTGCTCATGGCACTGCCACTGGGGTTATAAACATAACCACCCACGGCAACGCTGAGAGGGCCTATGTGGCTCTCAACCATGGGGTCTGGGGCCAGGGTCCTCGGTAGCCTGAAACGCCATCCTGGGTGTCGGTTATTTTTATAATCGTGTCTCATCTGCATGCTTCCATGGTGCACCTGTCAGTCCTGCAGTGGCTGACACTTGGGGTGTGGCTCCCTGAGGTCTGGCTCATGGCTTCCTGGAGATAAAAGGCCCAGGAGCCCGGGTGAGCTTGGGCCCGCTCACGCTCCTCTGGGCGGGACATACTGGGCTCCCGGGTCCTCGCAGACAAATATTCCAAGAACATTTCTCTATCCAGTAGCATTTCTGGTCCACAGCCCTGTCTGCCTATTTCTCAGAGCCACTCAGGGGTCTGGACAGGTGCCAATCAGACTCCAGTCTGCATGGGCATCGAACTCTCGGATCCAGGAATGCACCACCCATACCGGACAAGTGGCCATCCATGATGAGCTTCAAAAACCACATGTGGCTGGCCAGCCCCATGGACAGGCTAAGCAAGGAGATGGGATGCCTGTGGGATGGCAACTGGTCAGCATGGAGAGAGCGCCCATTGCCGTGGGTGGGACAGGCCAGGCGGGCTCAGGGGGAAGCCAGGGGACAGCTGGCAGGAGAGATCCCTTTGCGGGAGCTGGTCTGGCCAGGTGTCGAGGTGGGGGCATGGGCAGGTGTTAGGGCAGTGGCTCAGCTAGTTCTGCTGAAGGACATGCTTTTGGAGGCAGAAAGTCAGCTCAGAAGGCGTGAGGGCCATGAGCTCCAGACCAGACTCTCCCCTCTCCTGGGCTTACCCTCGTGCTGGCCTCAGCTTACCCCACGGCAGGCTGCTGGGCTGGGCCATTCCAGGACTCTGGCTAGTGGTCTGGGCTGTGGCGGGCCAGCAGCCTGCCCTCCCCCGAACCATGGTGTCATGCCATCTCACGCCACCTGCAGCCTGCTCTGACTGTTCCAAACCATTGTTCATCCCATTTGACTGGAGTCTCGTGGGCCAGTGCTTGTGGGTCTGACTCAACTGGGCCTTCAAGCCTGGGAGGGGTGTCTTCTACGTCCCATATCTGGGAGCCCCCTTGTGCGGGAGGTGGGGGGAGAATGCAGAATCTCATGATTCTCGAGGATCTCAAAAGATCCTGCTTGTAAGGAGCTTTGGGTGGCCAGAAGGATGGGGCAGGAGAGGTGTAGGGGGAACTCTCTTTAGGAGCCCAGCCATAGGGAGGGCTGATGGAGACTCTGCCCTCTGGGATCTGGGGGTTCTGGGGACGTGCTCAGGCCACGGGGAGTATTGGCACAGGAACCAGCCCCTACCTGGCTCATCCCAGGGTGCCCTGGCAGGTGCAAATGTTGTCATCCTGGGGCCATGCTGAGTCAGCCTCTCCGGTCCAGAGGGCCAACACCAGGAGGAGGGTGAATGCGTGGGGGCAGGCAGTGCCCACAGCTCCGCTGTTCACCAGGCTGCCTTTCCTCCCAGGGGGATCAGGATGACCGCTCTTACAAGCAGTGCCGGACCTCCAGCCCGAGCTCCACCGGGTCCGTCAGCCTCGGGCGCTACACCCCAACCTCACGGTCCCCCCAGCACTACAGCCGTCCAGGTACTCAGCCCCCGTGGCTTCTTTGACCCCAGATCAAGCCGTATTTCTTATTGCTTTCCCTCTTCTGACTCTGTCTCTTCCTTTACACAACCGGAAAGATGATGGGCCGGGTGTGGGAAGGCCAGCGGGGGATGGGAGAACCTGACCAGGTCACGTGTCTGGGGAGGTTGGCCCCCCGTGTTTGGAGGGGAAGAGAGGACTGCTGTGCAGGCAGCTGGTTACCTGGGTGAAACACACAGGCAGCACTGAGCATTTAGAATCTAGCAAGGGATGCCAGGGAGCTAAAGGGGCATAAATATGGGCGACCAGAGGTCCGTTAGTGCCGAGCTCACGTGGGGCTGGGGGGGTTGAACTGTGTGGGCAGTGTCAATGGCCAAAACCAGTTAGAATATCTATTGACACCCTTCACCTATGGCTGGGTTGGTGGCCCCGAAGACCGGCAGCCGTCCCCATGGGAATGTGGGTGAAGGCTCACTGCCCCCCTCCTGGCAAGGGGACACCCAGGGCAGGGCGCTCTCCTTCCCTGGTCTGCTGCCTCCCCTGCCTAGTGCCCAGCTGTGTATCGCTCGCCCTTAGCTCTGAAAACTCACCATTGGCCTCAGTGTGTCCAAGGCCCAGGGACACTCCACGTGCACACTGCCTTTGTGAGGGATTTTTCCTAGCTGCTTCCTCCATGGCCAGCTGCTGCATGACTCCATGTCCACATCCACGGGCTACAGCTCTAATTTTCACAGCCTTTGTGGAAAAGTCAACTCATTCATTTGCAAAGTTATTTTTGTCAACTCCCTGCAATGTTCTTGGAACATCCTGCTCAATAAGTGGAGAATGGACGGATCAGTATGCGAGTGTGGGAGCCAGGGGGTGTGCAAGCGTGTGTGCAAGCGTGTGAAGGGCGTGTGTGTCAGCCAGGGCGTGTGCAAGCATGTGTGTGAGTGTGTGAGGCCGGGGATATGTGTGTCAGCCAGGGCGTGTGCAAGCATGTGTGTGAGTATGTGAGGCCGGGGATATGCAAGTGTGCGTGTGAGCAGGGGTGCGTGTCAGCCAGGGGTGTGCAAGTGTGTGAGCCACGGGGTGCGTGAATGTGTGTGTGAGTCAGGGGGTGTGCAAGCATATGAGCCAGGGGTGTGCAAGTGTGTGTGCAGGTGTGTGAGTCAGGAGTATGTGAATGTGTGTGAGTGAGCCAGTGAGTGTGTGAGCCGGGAGGCATGTTAGTGTGAGTGTGTATGTGTGAGTGAGCCAGTTAGTTAGTAACTAGCCAGTTAGAGTGACCACAGGGTTGTGAGTGTGTGTGAGTATGTGAGTGAGCCAGGGAGTATACAAGTGTGTGTGTGTGAGGGAGCCAGGGGTGTGCGATGTGTGTGAGTGAGCCAGGGAGTGTGTGAGTGAGTGAGTGAGCGAGTGAATGAATGTGTGAGTGAATGAGTGAGCAAGTGTGTGAGTGAGTGAATGAGTGAATAAGTGAGGGAGTGTGTAAGTGAGCAAGTGAGTGGGTGAGCAAGTGTGTGAATGAGTGTGTGAGTGAATGAGTGAGCAGGGGTGAGAGTGAACAAATGGATGAATGACTGACGAGCAAGCAGGCAAGCAGGTGAGTGAGGACTGAAGGGTGGTCCACCTTCCCAGGCGTCCTCTCCGAGGGCTCTACTCCCAATCCCCCATCCCCAAACCCCAACCCCTGGCTCAGCTGGGCTTGTTGGCTATGCCTGGCCAGGTGCGGCTTCCAGGGAGCTGAGATGTGGGTCTTGGCGGGACAAGGCCTGGTGCCTGTCAGGTGCATGCCCACCCCGCTCTAGCCAGCTGCTGTCAGCTGTCTCAGAGGCCAAGGAGCCCCCAAGTGGAGGGATAGGCCGGGGCTCAGGGCCAGGGCTGCCACCCTGTTCCTCAGGTGGCTGGGCTTCCTTGCTCAGAACCGGAGCAGACTGGTCTAAAGCGTATCTGCTGAGTCCCCCTTGGCTGCCTCAAAAAGGTGTCCCTTCCTCGGGAGAGGAAGCGCAAATGTTCCTAGCGGAGTGGGGCCTAGGAATATTTGGTGGCTGTGCGGCCAGTGGGTCTGGGGTGGACTCTGACTTGCTCTCTGTCGCCCGCAGCTGGTACTGTGAGTGTTGGTACCAGTAGCTGCCTGTCCCTGTCCCAACACCCAAGCCCTACATCCGTGTTCAGACATCATTACATCCCCTACTTCCGAGGTAAGGTGTGCAGTGCCCGGGCTGCGGGCACGCGCAGGGCGTCCAGCCACGCGTCTGTGTCTTGCTGTCCTGTGTCCGCCGCATGGCTTCCCCGAGCCCTGTGTCTCTGCCCGTGCTCCCTGCTGTGTGTCTCGTGGGTCCAGCCCCGTTTCTGTCGCTGTGTCAGTGTTCCTGGGACAAGGACATAGGAAGCTTGCTGTGGGAAGGAGTGAGTAGTGAGGAGCTGAGTGAAAGCCATGGGGCAGGAGGCTAGCATATCCCCCGTGCTTGGCCTGGGGCCTCGTTTCTGAAACCTTCCCCCGTGACCCCCTCTGATTTCCCACATCGGCTCCTCGGGGCACAGGGACTGCTTGCAGCCATTATCAGGGGCTAAAACAGAGCAGACTGTGACTTGTCTGTGGCCTCGGGGCTCACGGTGGCTGGGGCCAGAGGCACACCTGTACGGGCTCCAGCTCCTGCCCCTTCCCAGGCCGTGGACCCACCCGCCGTCCACATCCCTGCACAGACATCATAGGCCAATCACACCAGGAAAATGGCCATGCTCATTCCCATATGTTACGGACTGCTTGTGTCCCCAGAATCTGTACGTTAAAGCCCTAACTGGGGTTACATTTGGAGATGGGGGTCTCTCAGAGGCCATCAGGGCCACATGAAGTCACTAAGGTGAGGCCCTGACCCCATAAGATCAGTGGCCTTACAAGAAGAAGAACAGACCCGGGAAGAGCTCTCGCTCTCTGCATGTGCTCAGAGGAAGGGCCTCACGGTCATGCGAGGACAGGGTAGCCGTCTACCAGCCAGGAGCAGTGCTCCCAATGGAAACCAAGCCCTGCCCCACTTTGGTCTGAGACTTGCAGCCTCCAGAACAGTAAGAAATACGTGTCTGGCATGTTGCTAGGCAGCATGAGATACCACAGAAGGATGCTCTGGCGTTAGAGGAAGCCACAGCGATGTTCTCACTGATGTCCCCAGAGAGCCGCTGAGCCCCATTCTGTACAGAGGCTGAGTGGGACATGTCCCTCCCGGTGGGACATATCCCTGCCGATGGGGCCGGGAGGCTAGCCGAGTTCAGCTGGCTCGTGCCCCCATCTGACGGTCTTAGATGGGGCTCTTGGCACCTGTGCCTTCCCTTCCGTACATCACTGTCACCTGCTTTGCATGTCCCCCCCAACCTCGGTCTATGGAGAGCCGAGCCCCTGAGCATTGGGACCCGACAGCTCACAGTCTGAGTCTTCTGGACATATCGTCTCTCTCGAGAAGCAGTGAAGCCTGACATGGTGCATCCCGTGAGTGGACGCAGCCAGCAGGGCCTTGGGACACGTGTCTGGATGGCCCCTGCGTGTCCTGTGAAAAGAACGCACAGTCCCTGCAAACCAGGGGGAATTTGGCTAATGGCCAGGTCATGGCAGGTCACGAAGGAGATGCCTCTTCTCCCTTCACTAACTGGTCCGCGGGCCCCTGGACACCCACCCGCCATGGCCCTGCTTTGGATGGGGCTGTCCTGCTGGGGGATCTGGAAGAGGAGTGGCCCAGAAGTGAGGCCCAGCCTTGGGGTACTTACTGTCTCTGCTGTGGTAGCCATGCTGTCCCAACAGCTGCCCATGAGCTGGCTGGACTGCATGGGGACCCGTTCTGGCCAAGACGAGTCCAGGCTGGGTCTGGGGCCAGAGCAGACATTGCGACCCTGTCCTCCGTTGCTCCCTTCTGACCCTCTACCCTCAAGTTCTCCAGGGTGAGGAATGCCAGCATGTGCCCTCAGCCAAAGGCAGGCCCTGGGACGGTGTCTCAAACCTACAGCCAGCCCGCTCCAGGCACATCAGCGGGAGCAGCGCCCCTTCCTCACCCTGTGAGGGAGGGCTGGGGGGGAGCACAGGGAGAGACAGCCGTGTTGCCATTGGGCCTCTCCTGATGGCATCCTTCACATCTTTAGTTCCTCCAGGTGGAGATTACTCTCTGAATGCTGCTGTGGGGGGAGGGCTCCCCAAGGAGAGGCTTGCCCTCACCCCAGCCCTCACCTGCCTGACCCAGCTGATTGCTGACAGGGGCCCCTTGCTTTCCTCCTCTCTCCTCACTGGACCCCCACCCCAGACACACCTTCCTCCCACCATGTCTCAGTGCCCAAGCCCCTCCCCCAACCAAGACAGACAGGCAGCCTCTGTGTTGGTGGCAGTCATTTGCACTTTAGTATGAATTACAGACCTGAGGATGTTTCCTGAGGCAGCGTAAGGTTTAAGCCTGGCCTCTCACCTGTTAAGGAGCAGGCAGGTATGGAGGGTCAAGGGGAGATGGTGTTTCCGGGACCCCTTCGCTGGGCAGGTGCCGCTTACTGACCAGCGACCTCCTTTCGCCATGGTGGGAGGCAACAGGACCAGAGGGATAGGGCTGCCAGGGCAGAGCCTCAGGTCAGGGCCAGCTTCCCACCCACTCGTGGTGCCCCAGAGGCAGCTCTTTATCTGGCCCTAGTCCCGGGGCCATGCACTATACTGGGTGGTTGTGGTCAAGGCTCAGACAGCCCGCAGAGAGGTGCTACACACATGAGAACCCACGCAGGGCTCACTCATCATCCTTAACATGCCCTTGTATGTGGACCGGAGCTGGCTTTGCTTTTGGCCTCTTTGAGAGGACTTGGCAGGAGCCGACCCAAGGCAAAGCTGGGATGATTGAAGAGCAGAATGAGTAATGGGACACTGGACTGTCACCCAGCCAGCGAGATGAGGGCACACAAGTCCACACTGACATAGATAAGTGAGCAAATGATTAAATGAAGGAGAAGGGACAAATGTCCCAAGCAAGACAGCTCCCAGTGACTTATGGGGATGTGCCACTCTCAAGGAGGGCCCCCCCCCCAAGTGCCCAGGCGTGTGCGGGTCATGGTGACCTCCCCACTAAGGGCACGGTGTGGGAATGCTGGGAGGGTGACAGAGCTGGGAAGACTGGCAAAGCCCACCTCGGCGAGGGGGTCAGGGTCACCATTGCAGTGACCAGTCACGTCGATGGCAGGTGCCCTTGATCTGATGGGATGGGCGGGCACTGTGCCCGAGGGGTCTTCCTCCTGAGAACCCACGATCCCCCACTGATCACGAGAAATAACCAGACCAGTCCTCATGGAGGGATGCCACATGGAACACCTGCCAGGACTCCTCACGAAAATCATCGCAAATCAGAGACGTCTGAGAAATTGTTGTGGCCCAGAGGAGCTTGGGGAGATGGGACGGCCGCATGTCATGTGATGTCCCAGACAGGATCCTGGGACAGGGGAGGGGACGTGAAGCCTGAATGGAGGGTGGCTTTCTGCCAACACCGAGGCAGTAACGCCCACAGTGATGTGAGCTGTTACCCCGTGGAGAGACAGGCAGCAGTGGCTGCTCCGACGGCCTGGAACCCCTGCAGCGTAGACCACTGGCTTCCACTGTGTGGAAGCCACCTGAGCTGCTCCAGAGGCCATGAGAGCCTGGTCCACAGAGTCCTCTCTTTAAAGTCCAGCTGGGCCCTCCTTGGGTTTCCCTGCATCCGTGGCCACATCTGTGGCTTGGGGTTTTACTGCTGAGGCCCAGGAAGGAAACTGCCCACCCGGGGACCTGGCCCTGGGCACCCCCCTCCCACACCAGCCCTGTGCCTCCTTCAGAAGGGACCCAGGGAGCCGTGAGTGCTGCGGGGATGCTGTAGGCATTTCCATGAGCTTCCGGGAGCTGATGTGGGCAAAGCACTGTGGGGGGCCCTGGACGTGGTGTGGTTGGGGGCAGTGGGGCAGGGGCTTGATGTTAGCTGTGTGTTTTATTACGATGAGGTAACCCAGTGAGTCCAGACAGGGGAATAGCCAGCAGAGGCCTGGGTTTCCTAGGGAGGCTTTGCACTGGGCCATGGCCCCAGAAGGGTTGTGACAAGTGGGGGGCATTGCAAAGGGGATTCTCGTGGGGGTGAGGAGGGAAGCTGGGAGGAAGGGATGCCGGGAGAGATGTCTCAGCCTAGGACCATGCCCGGCAGACTTTGGTGATCTCTGTACCCCTGGGTGGCAGGTATGGGTGGGTGTCATGGGCCACTGCTTCTGGGTCTGTGTCCCCAGCTGCCCCTGGGTCTCAGGCCCCATGAGGACCTGCACTGGGGGCACTCCCCCACACAGAGACTGATGTTTGGGCTGTAGGAGGACACAGCACTCTAGGCTTGGGGACTGGGGGCCAGGAGTCCTGCCATGTATCCCATCGTCTGCAGCCATGTGGGTGGGAGCTGGGTGCATGAGGGCACGTGACTTCTAGGCAGAAGGAAGTGAGCCATTCGAAGCCTCTTGGATTCACCAGGCCGTGTCTGGGGCACACCCGGCTTTGCGCCGACCCCCAGAGTGGGCATCCTCGGCTGTCCCGGAGCCTGTGCAAGGAGATTGTTTAAACTTCTGCCGTGTTTCTCCACCCTTGAGCGCGGATCCCGTGCAAGCCACCATTGCCAGAAACAATCCGTGATCTGCGGTTCCCTTTATGTGCACATGGGGACGGTTTCCTTCAGGGGCTCAGACATGGCCTGAAGGCTCCTGCCCCTCAGGGAACTGCAGGAAGGAGCCTGGACCAGTGTGGGGCCCTGGAAGGGTTGACCCTGCAAGGAGGCTATGGCTCAGAGGAAGGCAGGGTTCACGTGGCGATGCAGGGCTGGGAGTTCCATCAGCACTCACGGGCGGAATTGGCCCCTAGCGCAGGAGGATGGATGTTCCGAGCTGTGGTCAACAGCCCCGTTTGTGGTCTCAGCCCAATTTGGATTGCGGATGGGGGCTTGCTCGGGCTGGGTGCCCTCTTCTGCCCCTACATGCCCTCCCGGGTTCCCGGTGCACCCGACGCAGGCAAGAGCGCGCTCTGAGCACACGTCTAGACCCAAGGGAGGGCTGTTTCCTTGCTGGATCAGCTCAGGGCCCTGCCGCTTGGAACAGCTGCAGCTCGCAGGGACTCCTTCCAAGCCAGGAGGACCCCCCCTTTGCCAGACTATGATCCAAGGTAGCAGAGGGTTTCCTGAGGCTGAGGGGAGAGGAAACGAGGCGTGCCTCAGGAGTGTCTTGCTAAAATGAATCGTAAACCTCATCATCCAAAGTGTTTGATGCCCATCGCATTCTGTCTATCATGTTGTTCCTTAAATAGGTATGTGTAGGGCATGGGGCGGGATGGTCACCCGGGAGACTACTAAATTTGTGACTTGATAATCCAACCTTGTTCAGAAACAGGAATTACAAATCCAGATGGGATGAGAAATTGGAGCCAGAATCGGAGAATTCCTTTCATTGAATTTGCCAAAAGTAGAAAGCTACTATTTAGGAGCCTAGTAGCTAATGAATACCAACTTGCTCTTATTCTCTAGCTGGTAAAATTTTAGCCAGTGGCCCTTAGGGACTGATTTTGTAATCCTATTCTGAGTGACTGATTTGCAGATCCTCAAGAAAGTGGCATCTTTTTTACGCAAGGATACGGAGGGAAGGGGGCTTTCGTTTTTGGTGAATTTGCCATTTGCTGGATTCAAGCTCCAGTCGGGGCTCAACGGCAAACAAGCTGTGCACCCTGAGGAGAGTGGGGGTCAGCCCAGAGCCCAGCCCACCTTCCCGTGAACTGGCAACCACAGGACCTTTGCTCTTGGAGCCACTAGTGCTTGCAAATTGGGCCATTTGAAAGGGTCCACTCGAGGTTGGATTAACAAGCCTTGGGGTCCAGTCTGGAAGTGTCGACAGGGGACCCCTCCCTTCCCTGGGTAGAGCGTCTGTGGGGCTCCACCAGTCAGGGGAGACGGGCTTCCTGGGAACCAGCATTCCTACTTGACCTACTTTCCTCTGCCTTCCCCTTCCTCCCTTCCGCCTGTCTTTGCTCTTCCGTCTGGAGGCAGTGAAAGTGGTCGGAGCACCCCCAGCCTCTCGGTGCTCTCAGACAGCAAGCCTCCCCCCTGCACCTACCAGCAGGCGCCTCGCCATTTCCACGTCCCAGGTAGGAACCCAGGACGCGTCGTTGGGCTTGCCACGCAGAGCCCCCGATTGTACGGAATTGCTATGACTCCCGAGCCTCTCGACCACCCCCTCCCCCAATTCTGAGGGTTTGCATGTCCCCCTAGTCCCCCTCCTGGCGTGCGTTGGAGTTTCCCCTAAAGCCACACAAACACCAGGGAGCCCCTTTGGTTCTCCTGGGAATGTGCTGGAGAGAAGGCTCTGTCTGACCGGCTGCCCACTCTTAGCGGCCTCCCTCCCCGCTCCCCTTGAATTAGGTTCTGGCTTCGGGCTGGGCCTGGGGAATGCTTGGTCTGAAGCGTGGGTCCCAGGAGTCAGTCCCTGTGAGCCTCTCTGGCCGTGTGGAATCTGGTGGCTGATGGCTGCTTTGGAGAAGCAGCGGAATGGAAACCAGTGTGCTCGCTCACCCCGCTCTTCTTTTCTCTCTCTTCTTTCCCAGACACGGGCGTAAAAGATAACATCTATAGGAAACCCCCTATCTACAAACAGCATGGTACAGTCGGATTTCCTCTGCTGCCGTGTGTTCCCTGCATGCCTGTTGCCACCCCCTTTGCTTCTGGATGCTTCCTTTTGCTGTGTTCTGAGCGGGGATGGAGAGGCACCGCGGGTAGCCTGAGTAGGAAGGACAGATTGGCAAGTGGGCTCCCAGAAGCCTCTGCGTCAGAGCCCGTGGCGGGCAACTCTGAGTCTGGACCGTTCCGTGTGCTCTAATGCCGAGGCGAGCACATGTCCACGGGCTTGGGTTGGGAGTTCCTCAGCGACAGCGGGTTCCCAGGGTTTCCGTAATGCCCCTTGGAGGGAGGCAGCCAGGCTGACGTCAGCCGAGGTGCTCGGGAACAAGGCTTCCTGGACCCCAACGCAACCCAGCCAGGGTTTTGGAAAGCAGAACAAACCAGGTGTAGTCATTCGGTCCTGGGTTTTAGGACTTTCTGAGGAGGGAGTGAATAGCGAGCCAGTAGTCAGGGAGTCTGTCGCATCAGCGAGTATGGGCTGGACAGGTCTGGCAGGGAGGGGATCTCTCAGACCCTGGTTTGCCTCTCCAAGGTGACTGCCCACCTCCGCTCCACCATATCGGCCTGGGACAGGGGCTCGGGCGGCAGGTGGCTGGACCCGCGGAGCAGGAGCCAGAAGGCTCCGGGTCTCCCTCTGTTTCTTGATGGAATTTCTGGGTGATTTGGGGCATGGGGCTTCACCATCCTGAGCCTCTGTTTCCTTTTCTGCGAAATGGGACTGACCCATCTACCCTGTCCTCTTCACAGGCTGGTTATGGACCAAATGAAATAATGAACGTGGAAATAGGCTCTAATCTGTGAAGTGCTGTGCATATGATGGGGGGAGGGGAAGAGGGGTTCCCGTATTTAAAGTTCTTGTCTGGAGGCACCCACAGAAAACAGCCACGTCCCCCATCCACAACTGCAGCACTGTTAACGTGCAATCCTATAAGCATGCTTTCTGTGACTTACTGATCCATCGGTGGTCTGATTATACAAACAGGATTTCTGGTTTTCCCTTGCATTTCTTCCTCGTCCCAGGAAAGAAAGGAATGAATTAAACTCTTGGATTCCCAGAAAGTAGTGACCTTTACCATTCCCACTCACCTGGGGAAGCTTGGAGCTCAGATGTTATGGAGGGATCAGAGAGGGGTGGGCTGGTGAGACCCTAGGGCCCTTAGAGATTGTCCAGACTAGCCCCTTGTTGTTACGAGTGGGGAGACCGAGGCCCAGCTGAAGGAAGGAGCAGCTGCATTGAAGGCTGTCTTACCACCATGGTGGCCGTGTTCACGCCTATGTGGGAAGGTGTGTGTCTTGTGCTTGTCACAGTGGCGTTGGCTGACTTGGCCTTTTATTAACCTCATAGAATTCACACACGTTGTATAGGAGGGGCCATCCTCTCAGGAAGCAAAGGAAGCAGTAAATCAGATCATGAAATCGCTCAGCAGCCTCCGAACTGGCCAGATCTAAGACAAAGAGCTTCCAGCCCCAAGTTCTTTGACTGACTAAATCATCCCCTGGATAGACATTTTATTTTACATTATCAGCGTGAATCCTTGTGTTGTTGCTTTTAACCTGGATACGGAGGCCTGTCCCATCCAAAAGCAAGGGAATTCCTGCATGGCTGAACGCTGAGCAACGACCCAGGCCCATTTATCGCTTCAGCAATCTGGAGTCCTGATTCTTTTAGCAAATATACTTTCCAGAGTGCCTGCTCTCCGCCCAGCATCCAGCCACAGCCGGGGGGTAAACACGACCACAACCCATCCCTTCTAGAATGGGAATGGGCTGTGCAAGGGGCTCAGCACGTGTGTGCACTGTCCTTCCCGGGGTGTCCTCAGGGAACTTTCCAGAAATAACGTTTGTGTTAGGATGTCTCTGGCCCCTGATATATTTGAGGTGTTTTGCTTTTACAAGATTTCTTTCCCCCATTCCGGGCGGAACACGTCCTGTCAGAAGTGTGTATGTGTGTGCACACGCACGGGTGAGCATGCATGTGCAAGCATGTGTGTGTTGTGAGACCGTGCATGTGTAAGTGTGTTTGTGTAGAAGATCATGTGTGCGCACTGTGTGAGAACATGCATGAGTGTGAGCATGTGAGAGTGTGTGTATGCATGTGAGATCATGCATGTGTATGAGATCATGCATGTGTGAGAGCAGGGATGGGGGAACATGCGTGTGAGCATGTGTGCAAGTGCGTGAGTGTATGTGAGCATGTATTTATAAGCATGCTTGTGAGCACACGTGTGAGCATGTGTGGGTGCGTGTGAGCACATGTGAACATTGTGTGTGAGCATGTGTGTGAGCATGCATGTGCTTGTGTGCGCGTGCACACACACACACACTCAGTAAAGTCACCACCCTGTTGTTTCTCGGGGAGAGACTTCAGAAACTTTTATGCTGATGTCCACCTGTCTTGAGATTGTGCGGGAGATGTCGCATTACTGAACCATTAACTAATTGAAGATAATACGCCCAACCAGTTTAAAAAGCATAGTATCTAATTATTTCATTTATTTTCCAAAGCCCCATCTCCAACACACACACAGTTCTTAATCGGCATCACTCTTTTCTGGTGCCTGCATCCCGTTCCCGTGCTGGGGACATGAGCTCCAGCAGTGAGGTGGCCCGGCCTCATGGTGGGGCACTAGTGTGGAGGACAAGGGGGTCCTCACCTGAGCAGCTGCTGCAAGGACACCCCTATTCTGTGCTGGCGCTCGACAGCTGCCAGCATGTCCCCTGCCGGTCCGCTCTGGGTTCGGTACCCCTGCGGATGAGGAGCCCAAGGCTGGGGCTGAGAAGTGGCCGCTCTGAGCTCCACTGGGGCTTGTCCACCCGACCCCCAGCCCCTGACCCTTCCGCTCTCGCTGTACAGCATTTAGGGCCCAACAGTATGCCTTGTACGATATTAGTTCCAGTCTGCTTATTTATGATTTAATGGCTTTTTGAAAAAGTAGTAAGAAAAAAAAGGAAGAAAGGAAGCAAGAGGAAATGAATGGGAAATTGAAAACGGTGAGGGGCAGGACAGGACGGGAGCGGAAGAGCTCTTTCCTGCATAGTCAGGGGCAGACATGGAATAGGCAGGGAGCGGCGGGACGCAGAGTGCACATGGAACTGGGGTATTGTGGTGCTTCCGAGCCGTCTGCAGGTGCTCACAGCGGGGGGCCCCCTGATGTTGGTGAAGCAGGTGTGGCTCCCGCCACAGCCACTCCCTGTCTCTTCTCTGAGAGTGGGGTTGAGGCTGCCTTGCCATCAGGTTTTGTCGGAATTGGCTGAGGCCCCACTGATGTGGGGGCGCAGAGCAGGAACATGCCAGTAGTAGGTCCCCTCAAGAGAGGGATGCTATGCTAGGTTCAGAATGCTCAAAAGGGATTCCAGGGAAAACCAGAACCCCTCCCCCCACACCAGCCAGAAAGCTGTGTCCGGTTGCAGGGACAGGGCGATAGCTGTGTCATTGGTAAGCAAAAGGCAGCTTGGCAGCAACAGCCGTGGGAGTGGATGCCAGGGCTCTGGAGGCCAGAGAGGGCAGCTCAGCCCTGCACCTGCATCCGCCTGCTAGCGTAGGGGTGCTCTCTCTGTCCTCCCCTGCAAATTCATCAGTACGTGCTCCCTGATGTAAGACAGGAAGCAACCACCTTTCACGGACTCTCTGGGATTCCTCTGTGGTGGGGTATAGTCTCATCTTGGCTTTGGGGTCCTGTCTTGGGACAGGAGGAAAGGGGAAGGCAGGTGGGTTGTGGGTCCAGAAAGAACATCAGAGGCCAGCCAGTCTCCTGGGGATGCCCCCAAAAGAGGTCCCCCAGGGCTCTCCCTGAAGGGCTCCTCGTGGCAAACACATTCTAGGCTCAGAGGTACAGCCTTGTTTGCTGGACCAGACATACTCAGGCCAGTTTCCTGGGTCGTCCTGAATCGATCTGTCTTCTCCCAACTCTCTGAAATGCCAGGCTGCCAGCTCGCCTCAAGGCTGTTCTCTGTTCATTCCTCGTTTATCAGACCTAGGTCCCCCAGTGTGTTACAGCATCTACAGGCATTACCCCGCGGGAGCCTCGCAACTCAGAGCAGGGGCGGGTGGTGGGCGTCATTTGCCCATTTTACAGATCAGGAAACTGAGGCTCAGAGCTGTTCAGGAGGCAGGCTGCAAATAATACCAAGTGCCGAATGCCTGTATTTTCCTACCCCCGTTCCCACATCTGGGCATCTGTTGCGTGTGCCATGGGGCTGGCATGTTTGGCCTTTGGAGAGCCCTTGGTGATTGGGGGAAGAACATTTGCAGAGGAAACGTGCTCAATCCTGGTGGGATAGCTTCCTTATCAGGTGGGGGGGGGCATTTCTTGAGCCCCGAGGTCTCTCTGCCGCCATAAGTGTCTGACCCAACTGGTCACCCACAGCTGTGTGAAGTGCTCGATCGAACCCAGGGTAGCCTCTGGGCCCTGTGACCCAGAGGGCTAGGATTTCATATTCCAAAGAGCCCTTTGTTGTCTTAGTATTTGTAAATTGGCCCCACAGTAGTGGTCCATTTGGGGGCCACTAAGGGCTCCTCAGGGGTGCACCCACTGACTCCCACCAGCACTCCGAGCCTGAGAGGCTCCTCTGGGTTGGACAGTGGCTGTGCTCTGCAGCTCCAAGCCCCCACTGGCCTGATCATCCCCAGAGCTTGCTGGGCGGTCGCCAAGGGTCACAGTGAATTGTATAGCCAGATGCTCAGGGCTCTGCTACCTGGCGACCACCATTGTCTGTGTGACAGGTGAGCCTTGGGCAGTGGGCACGCATCCGTCCTGCCCGTGCCTCTGTCCATCACAACACCCCTTGCGCAGTCTCCCTGTAATTTTGCCTCTGCCCATGGAGAGAGCAGGGTTTTTATTTTCACACTGGAAAAATCATGGTCTCTCCTGGAAGAAGGAGAAAGAGCCATCGGGAGTAACAAAATGTCCACATATCCAGAACACTCTTCAACTGTGACCTTATCTTGTCAAGGTCCTGTAGCCCAATCCCCAATTTCCAAGCTCTCGGGCCTGATGTCAGTCTTGTCCTTGGTGGTGCACAAGGCAGGGTGTTCCAAAAGGCTCGAAGGTCCAAGCCCTCCGCAGGCTGCAGGTAAGAAGCCCACCCCTGGCATGTCCTTACCGTGGCTTCAGTCTCCGTGATGGGTGGGGAAGGGGCCCGGGGTCTTCTTTCCATTGTTCCATGCACGGGGTCCATGGCTTTGTACGGGAATTCCTCACATGGGCGCTGAGTGCCGTCATATGCCCTTCATGTGATGGGCTTGATCGTACTGGCTTGGGAATAACGTCAGCCCCTCGGGGTGACCACCCCACCCCCGCCACCAAAAAATATGCCAGTGGAGTCTATAAAAGGTGGACTTCTCTGCCCCAGATAGCGTTCTTGAGGGGCATAGCAGGGTAAAGTGAGCTTTCGCTCCTTCCAGTCCCTGAGGTCACCTCTGGCTGTGGATCGTACCTCCTTTCTGTCTCTTCATGGACTTTTTCAGTGGCAGAGCTTGCTGACCTTTCTGTTTTGTGGGCAGCAGGCAGTGAGGGGGGCAAACGGGTACTTTGGAGACAGAGCACCTGGGTTCATAGGTCAGCCTCTGCCAGCACCCCCGTGCATGGCCTTTAGCAAGGCCTGTCGTGTCTCTGAGCCTCAGTCTCCCGATTTGAGAACAGGGTGGTGTGGGGATCAGCAGGGGTGCACCCAGCTGAGCCGGACCCAGCAGGCACTGGGGACCAAGCCCTCCTGATCCTTTGGAGTTCGACTAGAAGAGTAGAGCATGTGTTCTTAAAAATCCCAAGCTCCTAAACACATGGTGTGATTTCAGGGCGGGGGGATTGGGGAGGCTGGCGTTTTACGACTGCATCACTTCGCACACCTGCTCTCGGTTTGAAGACCCGTCCTGAGAGAGGGTGCATGGCCACCGCCTGCAGGGCTCCCGTGGGATGCTTCCCTGGCGCGTCCCGCTCCCTGGCCCTGCAAAAGCTCTTGTCCTGTTGACCTTGGCTTGATTCCTTTCTGTCTCTGAGCACGATGGGAAGCGGGAACCATGGTGGGCAATGCCCAGGGAGCTGGTATATCTCCTTGACGGGCCGCCTCTTCCCTTCCAGCCACCAGGCGACCGGATGGTGAGGATGGAATCTTCGATCAGGATAACAGGAAGGTAAATTCGGGGGCAGGTCTGGTGGCGCACAGCCTTGCCCAGAGGCAGGCTGGTTCTGGAGAGGGTTCCCTAGCCGAAAGTTCAGGCTTCCCAGCTTGCATTCTGCTCTGGAGGGGCCCCACAGGGCCCCACGCAGCAAGGACCAGATTTCAGAGGTATCCCCCACCACCGCCTCCTCCCACTGTCCTCCTTCCGCGCCCCTATAACCCAGTTCTGGCTCTATCACGGAGGCATGTCTGAAAAGACAGGAAAATTAGTCCAAGGGCATTCCGGGGGTATCTGGGGTGCTGGCTTGAGAACAGGCTGGACAGAGTTTCCCAGTAAAAGGTCCGAAGGTCAAGAGTGAGGCCCTGGGGCTGGGCGGCCCTGCTGGGAAAGCAGCTGGAGGCAGTGCAGAGGCATGGGTGTACCTCTATGGGCGGGGTTTGGCCCCAAAGTCTCCCCATCCTGGCTCCAGGGAGGACAAGGGCCCCTGTCTTGTCTTAAAGGGAGGGAGGTGTGTATATGGCTCCCCCACGTGCCCCCAGGAGAAGCCCTTTGGGTCCCTGAGCTCCCTGACCCCATTTCCTTGTCTGTAATGCGGTCAGTCCCACTGCCGATGGCCTCAGCATTCACGTGGCTTTTTCCTCCCTCCGCAGAAGACCAGCTGGCTGATTCTCAAGGGGGATGCAGACACTAGGACTAACTCTCCAGACCTAGACAGCCAGTCTTTGTCCCACAGTAGTGGGACCGATAGAGACCCTCTCCAGACAATGCAAGGGGACAACTTTTACTCACGTGAGTGGTTCTTCTGAGCAAGGAGCTGTAACTGGGGCATGAGAGGCCTCGTAGCAAGGGGCCCCACAGGTTCGAACCCATCCCCCAGACCTGAACCTTGCTCGTTAAGAAAGCTAAGGAACAAACCAGGTAGGAGAGCAGACTCCCTTTCTGCGTGAGTTCCCCCTTGACATGTTTAGCTCACGTGTCGCCCATGGGCATGTCTCCTGGAACCCTCCAGAGCTGGAGACAGCCCAGAAAGCTGAATGGGGCTCCTGGGGTCTATTGCGAAGGAGGCATCCCGGGCTGCCGGGCTGGAAAGTGGGGGCCCCGTTTCCTTCCAGAGCAGATGTAAAGCATGGTCTAGGCGGGTGAGTCCAGACTGGGAGTCGACAACAGGCACAGCCTCCCGGCACTCGGCCTGAGCAAGGCACCGGGGAAGGGGGACACCCTGTCTGCAGGGAGTACGGGACATGTGACCGCTGCTGGACTCTGGGGGTTGGGAGGGCTAAATGAGGAGGGGTTTTCAGATGGAGGGCTACGCTCTACATAGGGTCCTGGAATTGTATGCTGGAGGTGAAGGACACAGCCAGCTGCGGTGTGATGCCCTCAGGAGATCCGGACGGCGTGTCTGGGTCCCCGCGGGTGGTTTCCTGTGGGCGCGCGTGAGGCTGAGCTGGGACACGGAGGGCGGATGCGGGTGTGAGGAGGCAGAGCCCGGGGGGCCGACATGGCTGTGAGACGGGCCCGAGCGCGGATCTGGGCTCGTCCCCTGACGGGCTGTGGGACCCTGGGCTGTGACCCCACCGGTGGGCCTCCTCCATCCCACCTGTCTGCCTGGCCAGGTCAGTAGTGACCAGAGGAGGTGACACGTGTGGGCGCTCTGCCCGGCCCATAGTAGATGCTCAGCAAACAGACTGCCATTGTCATTCCTATCCTCGTGACTCCGAAGTGTGACTGTCTTACACACGCCAGTGTTCTGTGGGAAGAGGGAAGGGCGGCCTGGGCACTGCCATTTGTTGAAGAAGAGCTCGAAGCCAAACGAAGGTGCCTTGTTTTGTGTGATCTTTGCGAGCAGACATCAGGAGCCCCATGCCTCTGGTCCCTCCAAGGGTGCAGCGCTCTAGATGGGGGCTCTCCGGGCCGCTGTCTGGGTGGGTGCCACCCCAGGAAGGCCACGTCAGAGCAGTCCCCCCAGAGCGACTCGTCCAAGGTTGTGGCGAGCATGTCCTGCCAGGGCAGGTGCCGGGAGGGACACGACGGGCTGCCCATCCCACCTGCAGGCAGGTCACAGCGAGGACCAGCCCAGCAGCGGCCGTCCGGCCCCGGGATCTTCTCTGCTCCCAGGCACCCACGGCCCTGGGCACTACAGGACTTGATTGTGGGCCTTGCTGCTCCACGGTTGCTTTCCCGATGGCAGTGGCTTTGGAAGGTGGTGGGCTCCTGTTGCGCCAGCCCCCCAGCACCTGCACAGCCCCCCGCACCTGGGTGGGGTGTCCTGTTACCCATGAGGCCCAGGAGCTCTCAGGAAGTGAGCGTCTGGGGACCTCAGGGTGGACTTTTGTGGTCTCCTGTCCTCCCCTTGTGGGGTGGTGCTCAGACTCCCACCTCCCACTGACCCAGGGATCCCCACTCATGTCCACAGCCCATCTGCAGGAGGGAGCTACCACGTGATGAGAAGCCTGGCCAGCTCCCTCTCCCCATGCTGCTGACCTGCCCTGTCCCCATGCACAGTCTCCTCGCCCGCATGTGCTGGGATCAGGGGTCCCCAGGTCGTCCCAGGAGCCCTGTAGGTGGGAGACCCCCCACGAGGCCCCAGGCTGTGCACACACCATTTTGACTGGCCAGTCACACACCTGCAAGGTCTTGCTTCAGCTCCATCCCCTTGCCCTCACTGTCATTCCCGTCACTGGCAGCACAGCAGCCACAGGTTGGGTCCCAGTGCTTCTCACCCAGGGCACACTGGGCCAGCATGTAGCACCTTGCCTGTACTAAAATCCATGCTCTAACCAGGGAGACCCCTCCACAGTACAAATAACGCACGTGTGTGTGTGTGCATGGCCTTCCCCTTCATGGACACTTGCTTAGGGCAATTATGACGGCACTGTTCTACACTTTCCACGGCGTTCCGATGCCAGTTCTGCTGAGCGGGGAACCCAGCATGCATTGCTGCAGCCATGCCTTCACCTCTGCCCTGAAGACCTTGCCTGCTTTCCCGATGGGCATGGGAGCAGCAGCCAACACGCGGGCTGCTGGTCCTGCCTCCATCACGCGTGCCTTGCCGCGTGCCCGCCTGCTGAGAACTTGGGGCGGGAAGGGCAGCAGCATTCCCCAAAGGGGGGCTGCATACCCTCTCTCCTCTTTCCTCAGGGCTCCCTCCCCTCTAGTGAGCCCAGGGACACCAGTTCCATTCGGAAACAAGCGTCACTGAGCAGGGCCCTTGCACGCGGCAAGGCACGCCCGCACCCGCGTCCCCGGGGCCACCCATCTGTCGCGCGCCCCAGGAAGGTAGGACTGCGACTCTCAACACAGTGGACGCTCAGTAAATGTTTGTTGAGTTGAGATGCGCTACATTCAACGGGTATTTACTGAGCCCCCACTCTGTGCCAGACGCTGAGTGGGGCGCCGAGACGACCAGAGCTGCCCCTGCCCCCGGAGAAGCATGCAGGGAGCTGAGCGAGGCAGAGACGCCAACGGGAGCGAACACCGTGCACCCCCCACCCTGAGCCTCCCCCTGGGGCCTCTGCGGGCCGATGGGGCGGAGACGTGGCTCACCCCATTCGCGACCCCATCAGCGCATCTCACCCGGGACTGCATTCACCCTTCGCTCACACATCCATCCCACCCCAGATGTTTACTGAGCACCTGCTACGTGCTGGACACAGGGCTAGGCAGAGAGGCAGGTGCTTCTCTCCCCAGTGGAGAAGCAGGTGCTTGGGCGGCAGTGACAAGCCAGTGTGACGCCCTTCTTTCTGGCCCACTGCCACCTCTGCCTCTGAAGAGGGTCTTCCAGAAATACACGTGATGTTACAGACGACTGTTCTCCTCCCTTATCCTACACCTTGTCCCTTAACGGGGCTGAGTGCATAACAGACTGTGTTCCCCACTGGCCTGGCTTCTACACAGGGAAGGGCTGACATTGGATTTTTGTTATGCAAACGGGGTCTTGAGCCTTTCGGGAGGAGATTCACTGTCCCAAGAAGAACACAAGGGGTTGGAGGTCCCCATCCCCTGAAGACAAAGGCCCGGCTGGTGGGGGAACCCCATCCAGAGGACTCAGTGATCCCGTAGAAAGAGCCTGGGGCTTCTGAAGATGCAGGCCCTTTCTCAGGCACCAGAACAGGAGAGGAATGGAGGAGGGGGGTTGGGTGGGAAGAGCTCTTCTTTGGAAACTGAGGCAGCCAGATGGTGGTCCCACGGCTTTGGCATTTGTGTCTCCTTCTGTGTGTCCCTCCCGTGGAGTCCTGTGTCTGATGGGACATGCTTGTTTTCACCTGCTGCTTGTCACTGCCAGGGGCCTGGCTTGGGGCCGGGCTCAGGGTCGCTCCCTCCCAGGGAGGGCTCGCTGGGCATGAAGCTTGATCAGAAATGGCCTGTTCCCTGTCATTCCCCTGGAGTGGTGGCAAAATTGTTCCCCCATTTCCTTGTCCACGAGTGAAAGAACGAGACACTGAGATTTGCCGTATGCCGATCTCTGAGATTAGCCTGTGGGCAGCTGGACGTCTGGTGGGTAGGTCTCCCCGGCAGCCTCAAGGGCTAGAATCCACAATGGCAGGACTGGAGAAACCCATCAGTGCCTTCTCCTCCTTGACAAGTAGGACAAGGCCCTACCCTCAGCAGATACTTTCCAAGCGTCTTCAGTGTTACAGCACACCGCGGATGTTGGGGATCGTGCCAAGGACGTCATCCCCTGCCCCATGGGCCTGTGTGCTAGCGGGACGGGGGCTGAGACCAGAACAAAGTTAGGGAGTATGCATCAGTGCCCCACAGGTGAGGAGGTCAGGAGGTGCTGGGGGCAGTTTTCAGTATAGTCAGGTGAGGAAGACTGAACAAGACTCGACAGAGGCATAGGCTCAAACACTGAGTCTGCTCGGGGGAAGCCTGGTGGGCTTGAAGGCCGGCGCAGGGCCCTGTGTGGTAGGGGTGAAGGCGGCGGTGGGCACGGGACTGGGTCACCTGTGAAAGACTCCAGCCTGGCATCCAAGTGGCGACATGGCCCCAGAGAGATCTCTGCAGAGCCCTGACCTCGGCTGATGCAGGTTTCAACAGGCCTGAGTAGGAACACGAAAGACCATGGGGGGAGATTGCCATCAGCCAGGTTGGGGGACAGTGTCCTGGGAGGGTGTCCTAGAGGGGTGTCCAAGGGGGAGATATCTTAAAAGGATGTCCCAACAGGGTGTCCCTGGGAAGAGTGTCCTATGACAAGGGTGTCCTGAGGGGTTGCTTTGGTAGGGGGTACCCTGGAGGGCTGCTAGGGGGAGGTGTCCTTGGGAGATATTCTAAACAGCACGAATAGCATGTCCAAGCATATGCCAAGGCAAGAAGTAGGGTGGCCACTCGGGCAACAGGAAGGCAAGGGGTGGCAGAAGAGGGACTAGCCAGGACCCAGCTGGTCTGTGGACAGGGCTAAGAAGCTGTTCTGTCTGCCGGGAATGGTCAGTGGTGAGCGGGCAAATGAGATGGACTATTTTTCGTATTTAAAACAAAGACAGGCAGCTTCACAGAGGATAGACTGGAGGCTGCTGGGCCAAGCACAAGAGATTGGGGTGGGGTGTCCCCATAAGCAGCAGGGGGCCCCCTAAGGGATCTGAGTGGCAAGACCACACGTGAGCCATTAGGGATACGTGGTGGGGACAGAATCAGGAATGACACGGGCCATTTCTGGTTCAGGTAGATGGAGGCACCTTTATTCAGAGGTAAGGAAAGAATAGGGCGGTTCTCTGTGTGGAGTCAGGAGACTGGACGTCCAGGCCGAGCTGCCCAGAGCTGGATGGATGGACGGGGAGCAGAGTCCCTGCAGGTCCTCAACTCCCAGATGCAAGTGGGTAACCTTTGAACGCGGGATTTTCTTCCTGATAAACATGATCCTGAGCTTGTGTCACTTTCTGCAAAGTGAGGCCCAAAGAAGGTGCTATTCTCTGGGTCCATTCCCAGCTCACTCTTAGTCCTCTTCTCCCCCATTTCCTGTCTCCGCCAAATGCTGCAGGAGAGGGGAGATCAAGAGTGAGCAGGTGGGCGAGGTGCTGTGCTGTGTTGGGGCAGGAAGGGTCCCAGAGGATCTGCAGGGGATGGAGAGAGTCAGGGCTAGGGGAGAGGGTCAGGGCTGGGCCTCCAGGTTGGCACCCTGGAGTTCATCAGGTAGTTAGCTCACCTGGTGCACAGACTCCTAGGGAGGGCATAGCCAGCCAGGCCATTCTGCAAGACTGTGGTCTCCCACTGGAGGGACAGATTGCTCTCTGCCCCTGCTTCTGGCCAGCTCATGGAGAGAGCAGTGAGCACTCCAGAGATCAGGGACGGGACCCTGGCCCAGATAACAGTGTTGGCCTCTCATGGGAGAGACCACCCCCGGCTGCGAAAGTGGGGCATCCTTGGGCAAAGCCTACTGCCATTTGATGGGGAAATTTTAGCAAAATTCTCTGTGCCCCCTGTTTCCAGCAGGCTTATCCTCTGGGACTGGACAGGGTGTGGCCTCTGATTTGTGGGCAGGGACCCAAGCTACAGGTGATGCAGAGTTTGGGGAAAGAAGCCAATGTTTCAGCCCCGCCCCCCACCCCCCGCTCTCCTCCAAATTTGTGTTGGGGTCTTGAGACACCCATCCAACTGGAAGCTCTCTCTAGTCCCTCAACCCAGGCCAGGGGCTCTTTATAACCCTGTGTCCTTTCTTCCCTGTGGACTGTTCACCCTTGGGGAGTGGGGTGCTAGGAGGATGCCCCTGGGCTTCCCTCACTTGCATGGGGCAGCTTCTTGGTGAGTGCTTCCCAGAGCACTGGGCGGACCTGGGCCTTCCCAGAGCAGCACCGTCCTCCCTCAGTGGGACGCAGCATTGCTCCTGGTGGGGTGGAGGGGATGACAGTGGCCACTGCTGATGTAGACAGTGACAGTGTCCTCGAGATCACAGGATGGGCCAGCAGAGAGTGCTAGATCTGGGTGCTGGTCCATGGACACTTGAATCTCAGCTTGTCACTTGCTGTGTGACTTTGGGCATTAGAGCAAACTCGTCTGTGTTTAAAGTGGTCTCATCTGTAAAAACGGGGATGATCCCATCATGCTGGCAGGAAGCATCAGGGTTTGGGGCTCACCTGTGAGCCCTCGGGCATCCTGTCACCTGAGCCTCGGGGACGTCATGGCAATGCATGGTCAAGACCACAAGCCTAGCTGCCGTGTGCCCGTCTTGCTTGCTTCTGGAAGCCTGGAGCTTGGGTAATCCTCGGGTCTCCTGCTTATAGTCACTCAGAACTGAAGGCCGTTCCAGCCCCCTCCTGGACCCAAACCCCTGCAGGGCCATGCGGCTGCCAAGTTCCACATCCAGGCGTTGGTGGAAGATGTGCCCAGGGAAGGGCCTTCCTGTTCAGTTGTGCACAGGACCTCCCCAGAGATGGTCATGAGATGCTTGTTTCCAGCTGTAGCTGGGCCTCTCCTCGCATGTCCACCAGATCCACTGACCTCTGGCCAGCCAGCACAGAAGAACTACAGACCCAAGGAGACTCTGCACAGAATGCTGAGTGCAAGGCTGCCACAGGTGGGCTTCCAAGAGGAGGCGGCAAGGGAGTCTGTTTGCACTGAGTACGGACATGAGGATGGCTGGTGTTCAGCGCTTTTGGGACTGATGAGACTCAAAATTCCCCAGCTGCTGCCCAGTTCCAGGTACGACAGACCTACCTTCTCTCTTGTGCACACACACAGCACACACTCCCACAGCTACCTGCTGCCATCTGACCCACAGGTGCCCAGAAGACACCCACACCTGCAGACCCACACACGCACAGAGCCACTGGTGCAGACAGGATCACTGGTTCATGAAGCCAGAAGTCCAAGGCTCTCATTTTATCCTCTGCGGGAGCACACATTGACCTTGAAGGGATCATTATTCTCACGGGGCCTCAGCTTCCTTACCTATAAGAGGAGGTCCCATGGAATGCACAGGCCTAAGAGGGCCAGGGAAAGTCTCTGAATGTGCAAAAGGCCTTTTTAAGCCAGCGGCTCTCAGCCCTGACTGCACTGGGACCTTTAAATGTCACTGGGACCTTTAAAATCTGCTTTAAAATCTGCTGATGGCTCCTCCTAGCCCCAGAGAGGCCAAGTTTGATGGGTCAACACGGCAGCTGGGGGGGAGGGGAAGATAGGGGAGTCTCCTCTCTCCCTGCTCATCCATACTAAGTATAACCCCAACAACCCCCCCAAAAAAAACAATACAGCAGACAAATTGCAGAAATCTTGAGGGTGGAAAGAGGAAGGTGGGCTGGCTAGGGACCTCAGGACTTGAAGGAAAACACTGGTCCCATGTCTCCCATCTCCCATGCAGCAGCTCTGGGCGGCCAGGTGACATCTTCCTCCCCAGACTGCATGGGTAGGTATGAAGCAAGAGGTCTGGGGCGGCCGGGAGGATGGGCCCAGGAGACTCTCCCCATGGCAGCCATCTCCATGGCTGTCTCCCGAGGTGTCTCCCATCTCCACCTCGGGGCATGAGCAAACGGGGAAGCACACTCTCCCCGCCCAACCCACAGGCCATCCCAGGAACCCCAGCTGGACTAGGCAGACCAGAAGAGCACATTGGTAAGCATTCTGAAAACCACCTTGTCCTTGGAACCACAGGCTGTAATGCACCAGGCCCAGACAGGCAGCAGCTGCTCCAACAGAAGGCTCTTCCAGGATCCAGTGTCCTCTGATGTCATGTCTGGGAGATGATAGAGGACCACACCCTACACCAAGAGCCACTTGCCGATTTGAACCTGCAAAGACAAGTGGCAGATACAATGTTGACAAGAATCGGGTGTTGGGGTTCCCGGACAAGGATGTTTAGGGCAGCCACTCAGAAAATGCTTCAGCAAACAAGTACAAATTCTCTGGAAACACCTGAAATAAAGAAAGGTAACCTCACCAAAGAAATAGACATTACCACCATCCCCACCCCCCCGCAAAAAAAGAGAATCAAGTGGAAACTATGAAACTGAAAGATAAAATGACCAAAATTAAAAATTCACTGGATGGATTCAGAAACAGGATAGCAGAATACGGCAGAGTGGTCAGCAATCTCGTAGATGGAGCAGCAGAAATGACTCTGTCTGAGCAACAGAGAGAAAACAGCAGGGAGAAACTGAACAGAGCCTCAGAGATCTGGGGGGCAGCATCTCACAGTAGAATTCTAAGAGGAGTGAAGACAGCAGGCTGGAAAAAGCATTCAAAGATATGGCTGAGGGATGCCTGGGTGGCTCAGTTTGTTAAGCGGCTGCCTTCGGCTCAGGTCATGATCCTAGCGTCCTGGGATCAAGTCCCACATCAGGCTCCTTGCTTGGCAGGGACCTGCTTCTCCCTCTGCCTCTGCCTGCCTCTCTGTCTGCCTGTGCTCACTCTTTCTCTCTCTCTCTCTGACAAATAAATAAATAAAATCTTTAAAAAAAACAAAACAAAAGAAAACCAAAAACAAAGATATGGCTGAACACTTGCCAACAGTGGCCAGAGACCTAAACCTACAGGTTCAAGAAATTTTAAGAACCCCGAGTAGGATGAATCCAAGGCACTTCACGCCCAATCCTGTTACCACGAGAATGGCTGAAATCTGAAAGAGGGTGGCAGGTCTTGAGAGCTGCTGCAACAGAAGACAGATGGACTCCCCGGAGGACAAGGCCACCTGGAGACAGGGGGGTTCTCTGCAGAAGCCACAGGGCCAGAAGGAAGGGCCTATTTCCGTGTGCCAAAGGACGGTCCTGTTAACGCAAATTCTGCATTAAGGGAGCCTATCTTGCAGGAATGAATGGGGAAATTAAGAAATTCTCAAAGGAACACTAAGCATTTTTCACAAGCAGATGTTTAAAGAATCGCAGGCTGCAGGTGTCCAAGCAGAGAGACATGGTAAGAGAAGACTCTGGTCCTCTTAACAGAGAGGACATCTGAAGAGGTAAAAATGGGGCAAATATCATCTACTCTTCTCCTTTCCACAAGGTTCTGAAATCCTGTCTAATGGTTGAGGCAGAATTTGTGACATTATGCAATGGGGGCTCCAGGTAGGTAGAAGAGACACCCAGGACAGTTGTCATCACAAAGTCAGGAGAACAGAGTGACCTACTGAAGTAGGGTCTCTGGGCTTTATACAAAGCGGTCAGATGCAGAGACCACAGGGGGCAGCCTGAGCACGGGACCCTGTGACAGCGGTCTGGGTGACAGCAGCACCTCCAGGCATAGGACAGAGGTGAGGGCACTGCTCTTCTCAAGGTCCCCAACCATTGTGTCCATCAGAATGCCCTGGAGGGGTTGTAAACCACAGCTCATGGGCCCCCAGCCCTGGGATTCCAAAGCAGGAGGTTGGGGGCAGGCCCTGAGAATTTGCCTCTTTACCCAATTCCAAGGGAGCCTGATGCTGCTGGTCAGGGATCCCACTTTGAGAACCACTGCTCTAGCATCTTTGTGGATCAGGAGCTCCTGTGTCTCAGTGGAGGGTCCCTCACATCCTCAACCCCACAACCTCACATCCCTGAGCATGACTGGCTCTATGTGTAAATTAGGAGGGAGCCCAGGACTGTAGTTGGGGGCCTTGTCTGACATCCCGGGGCTGTGTGACCATGGCCGGCCCCCTGATCTGGGCCTCGATTCCCCCTCTGTCGAATGGGAGTCTTCAGAGAGGCTAGGAGGAACAGGGGTGGCACGGCAGGTCTAGTCCCTTGTCCTTCTTCTGTGTCCAACTCCCCTGCCCCCCTCTTTTCGATGCTGGATTTCATATAAAATCTCTTTGCTAAAAGAAGTTTGAGAACCCTGACCTTGATGTAGCAAAAGGCCCTTTCGGACCCACATCCGGGACCTTCCAACAGGCTATGTAGGTGCAAACAAGTACCCAGGATAGGTTCCCCAGCTGAGGCATCGCCACCAGTCTTTCCTGGGTCCACACGTGACCCGTGCAGAGTGTCTTCTCAGCCTCCAGAGTTTGTGAGGACTCCCTGAGAGGAAAGGTCTCTGGATGAGCCTCCTTGGGTCCTGGATTGAGTAGGCAGGCAGTTCTGTGCATGGTACCCACCTCAGCTCTGGCCAAGGCTCAGTTCTTGGTCGCATGGATGCACGTGGCCTTGTGGACACCAGGAGACGGGATCTGCCACCTACTGGGGCAAGACTAGCGGCCCCGCAGCTCCCACAGTGGGCACTGGGGTTTGGCCTTGTTTGTTATTGCCAGAGCTGATCAGGGTCAGCCCAGTGCTGGGAGCAATGACCCCAGGAGCTTCTCCCAGGAGAGGGAGGTCCTGCCCCTGCAGGGGGCTCAGCTCTGCCGTGCTGCATGTATCCTTCCCTTGAGCCAGAAGGCCACAGCAGAGAACCCCCACACCACTCTCTCCAGACACATTGCAGAGGTTAACTGGGAGAGTCAGAGCCCAGGGCCCATGCAGGGCAGCCAGGAATGCGAGTGGTACAGCCAGTTCAACTGTGGGATTACCGTGGTCTCAGACCCACCCTTTTTTGTTTCAAGAGGAGCCGAACTAGGATTTTAATGTGAAATCCCCCAATGGCAAATAGCTCACGATCATTTAAAAAACTAAAACAGTTCACAATCTTTGGTTGATGGCGGTCCTCCATTTGCTGCCCTGGCACAGGATGGCACAGCCCTTACCACGCCCCCCATGGGGAGTCCTTCCTGCTCCTGTCCCCAGCTCTCCGGGTCTGCTGGATGAGGAACTCAGCCTGGGTGACAGGTGATGCCCAGGCCTGAGGCTGCCAGAAAACACAGGTGCCCAAGAGGGTGTCACGGGGTTCCTGGTGTCCTAGGCGGGCTCAGGGGCTTCATGCCCCTGCTGGCTGACTTCCTGGGGACGGAGGTCGTGATGGAGGCAGGGCGTGGCCCCTCCAGCAGGGGCGGGGCCTCCGTGCATGCATGACAGGGCTATGCTGTGTCTGTTTCAGGACTCCCCTATTCCAAATCTGACCCTCCCCCAGGACACGGAAAGAATGGCTTGGACCATCGGGTAGGTACTCAACACCTCCTTGGCTCGCGGTATACTAACCATGCCACGCCAGGAGCCTGAGCATGGAGCCCATAGCTTCTTGACCCTGCGGCAGGAAGGAGGGGCCTGGGGACCCTGCTCGCCCACCCCCTCCACCTGCTGCCCTGCCTGGGGGCTGTGCTGGCCCCTCTGCAAACCACCGTCAGACTAGAACTGGGATCCCCTCCCTTCCTCCCGTCTAACCCCGCCCCCGGCTCCCAGGACACCCCTGTGTGGGGGAGGTGGAGACAGCACCACGCAGAGCATTCCAACCCAAGTCCCCTTCTGAACCACGCCCTCCTTCTGTGACCCAGAGCCTAGTGAGGGGCTTCCAGGATCAGCTAGTTGGTGAGCAACATGAGCCACGGATCCACTTCCTTCCTGGAGTGTATCGTCCCCTCACTGCCACTGCCTCCAGCTGTCACCATAATCAGTGCCATTTGCATCTGGGACCATTACCATCACTGCTAATGCTGCCACTCGCGCCCATAACTTTCCTGGATCCCACACTTCCGTAGCTGGCTCTCTCTGGCTGCTCCCAGCTAAAGGCTGGTTGGACTTCCCCATTCGGCCTTCCCAATCTGGGATCTTGGAATGTGAGCCCAGAGAGTTTGGCGCCTAACTTGTCCCTACAGAGGGGCTGGGCGACTTTTTGTCACTGTTCCCACAGCTTCATTAGTCCCCATTGAGGACCCCTGGGGTGGGGCAGGCATGATGGTACCAGAGGCCCCCCCCATAAAACCCTAGGACACCCCCTCTCAGGCTGCCTCTCCCCTGTCTAAGGAGGTTTGTCCAAAACTGGGGCAAGTCATTCCACCAAAGAAGGTGCTCAGAATTTGAGGCCCCCGTGTGTTGCATAGCAGAGGTCTCACCAATATTGTGTAACACCTGGACCACCGCCTCCGGTCACCAGGGCATACCTCGCCAGGGCCCAGCCACCTTTGCATGGCTTGACTCCAGGGAAGCCTCCTCCCCACTAACCACACTTCCCGTTCTGGAACAGGCTCGCTCAGGGCTCGCATGCTGCATGCTTCTCTCAAGTTTCTTCTAAGGATTTCTCCATGTTTCCTCTTCAGTGGACAGCAGGGTGGGCATGGCAAGGGCAGGGGGCAGGAGGACGTCCACAGGACCCCCACAGCACCAGGAAATGTCAACCCTTGGGCCTTAGGGTTGGGGACCTGAGGGTGGTGGGGAAGCCTTCCGGAATGTCCTCTGCACCTGGAACAGCTTTTCTGTGACTCGGGGGCCCAGGAGGGTAGCGGTGTTCTAGCCCTCAAGCCAAGTCCTGGGACTGTCCCTCAATATGTGGAAGACAATTAAGGGAGGAGCGCTCAACGTTTCTAGCCTTGGGGCCTGGGCCACACATCTTCTGGGGAGATGTCCTCCTTGGTTCATGCTGGAATGGCTTGGATCAATGCTCCCAGCACTTGCAGAAAAGGCCACAGCCGCCACACGCACCCAGCCCCAAACAAGCTGGGAACAGCCAATCAGATATTCCAGCATGGACACAGGCTTCACTCCTCTCTCAGAACTAGGGAGGGCAGGGGCTAGACAGAGCTTTATAGAGTCTAGAGCTGAGCCTCGGAGAATGTTCCTTCTATGGTCTCAAGGGTGGGAAGCCCGTGTGTCCTGCAGATGCTGGGGGGTGGTTGATCAAAGCGGGTGTGTCTTCTTGGGAAGATCGTTAGCTCTTCATGTTGCTGATATGGGAAATTGGGGACAAGCACTGGCGACTTCGCTTTAGGGTTCTTTTTCCCTGCGAAACTTCTTTTCCTGTTGTTGTTGTTGTTGTTGTTGTTGTTGTTTTTTCCCAGACGTTCTAAGACTTTTATGTAATTTTATGCCTATTTCTCAGTAGGAAGGCCAGATACTTGAGCCTTTGAATGATTAGCCTTTCACGGTGCGGCCATTCTCAGCACCTGGATGTGGTCACCCGCTACTGTCTATTGCCCACAGTCCTCACAAGCTACTTGTTAGGTTGGTTTTATTTTGTGTGTGTCTCTACTTCCGGAAAGGATTCTAGGCGGCCTAAAGGAAAAACAGAGGCACACTGAGACCAGAAACCCACCAACCCCAAACCACAAAGGGGCAGAGAAGGAAACTCTGAAAGAAATTATGTATCAGAATCCTATCAGAAACAAAAGAATATTGTATGAGCCAAACCTCTGGAGCTTAGCTTTGAGCTTCCTTGTAACCAGGGCAAAGAGGCAAACACGACCCGTGTGTAGTTCTTGTCCAGTGGAAGGAGATCCATTCATGGCGGAGGCAGGGTGAGGGGAGAGGTTTCAAGTTGTTGCTTTGAGAGATTTGGGGACCAGCACCCTGAGTCCCAGAGCCCATTTAATTGTCCCGCTAACCAGCCTGCCACAGAGCCCACTCATGGCGGAAGCTCTCCTCTCTGTGGAATAAATTGTACAGTAGTCACCTGTCACAGGTGCTCCCATGGGTAAGGCATCGTGGCCCTCAGCATGTGTCCCCTGGTCTGTTATTAACAGAACGACCACTGGCCACTGACAGAAAAACCCTGATGGCGAATACTGAATTCAGTAGAGACTGAATTCTCCTGCTGGATGACAGATTCTAATAGCAATAGAGGGGACTCTAGTTCATGATGACACTTCATTCAGCAGGCGTAGCCTTCGTACATTTAAGCACACCAAGCAGCATGCCTTTGCTGGGACCCTCATTAAATTCAAGACGGGAGGCACTTTCAATGTGGCATTTGGAGTCAGATGTGTGGATCCAATGAACAACAACAAAAAAAGTAGTGAAAGTTGTTTGGAGCGACTGAATAGTGCAAACAGCAAGCCGTCTACGAGGTAGATGGGAAAAATCTTTATCTTTTGAATCAGGTTTTCATATGCCTGTAAAGCATTTGCAAAAATGCCTGTGTACAAGGAAACCTGAATAAATTAAAGAAGTCTGCTATTTTCCCATGGTGACACTGGAAAGGACACTTGCCACGCTGAGCCCCGAGTTCAAATCCCAGCTCTGCCACCAGCCTGGTATATGTCTTCGGGAAAGTCACTTGTATTTCCTGAGTCTCTACTTCCTGGCTTTAAAAGAAGTTACCCTGACCTCTTAAGATCAGTGTGAGGACAAGTAACGGTTAAAACACGTGAAATATCCTAAGCTCTATAGCTTGGTTACTACAAGAGTAATTGTTACAAAAGCAAGTTCTAACCCCTTGTTCCTTCCATGCTGGTGGCTACTAAGTGGCATATTCCAGCTTGGCAGGACAGTAACAATGAGCCCTGAATGGGCTCATTTCATTCCTACTACTAACAATTCCAGTATCATCTTTGAGAAGCAAAAGACATAGGTTAAAACATTTACAGTTTTGTGTATTGCTGTGTGATCTTGGGCTCATTCCTTGACCTCTCTGAGCCTCATCGGTAAAACCACAAGGATGAAGCCCACCTCCTAGGCTCACAGCGAAACTTGTAGACCATATCTGTAGGGGTTGTGGGCGACTAGTAAACTCCAAACCAATGGGAGAGGCAAATTAATCTGTTGCTTTTCAATTCTCTGGTGCTTCTCTTGAGAACCACAAGGGAATTAGCCAGTGGTGGGCCCGGTGACATTGCCCTTGTGGGCCTCCCCTGGGTACCCCATCTGTTAAGGAATGACCACAAGGCTTCCTTGCACCAGAGAGGTCTTGGAGATCCTGGGCACTTAGAGGACCAAAGGTAAACTGCTTTTCCCCTGCTTTGGACTGATTCAGTCCCCCTCCCACCCACCCAGAAGATGCCTTTCCCTCTCTCCTGGGAGTCTCTGTCTGGCCTCAGAACCTGGCAGACCAGTGGACGCTCTAACTGCCGGAGGTGGTGGTGGTGACCCGAGAGTCAGTGGCCTGTGATGCAGGGCAGTGGGCACTAGGGGGAGGCCTCTCTCTTCCGTATCACTGACGGGCCCGGTGGTAGAGAAGGCGCCTGGAGAGCAGGTTGGCCTTGCCTTAGGCGGGAATCGGTTTCCGGACCAGACAGGTGCGCGCATAGGGGTGCTTCTCAGCGTCATGAGAAAATGTTTCAAAATCTGTCCTTGCAAACTGCTAAGGAGAGTGATTCTGTGACGGTCAGGAGAGTGGATGGGGGTGAGGGTGCCTGGCCCAGGGCTGACCCTGGGTGAGGTGAGTGGGGCACTTGCCAAAAGGCTCCCTAATCAATGTAAATCTTGTTCTAAGGCAGTGTTTTCTAAACTCCAAGTCAATGCAAGAAAATTCATGGTGAACAAAACACCAGATATTTACATAGAGACCGGCTCCAACCCTCCACTTATGTGCTTGCCCGACTCACCCTCCTTGTCTCCTCTGTTTCGGATGAAGGACTTGGCACTTGTCCACTGCCCGCACGTGCTCTGGGATGACACCTGCTCCTTGCAGGTCACTCCTGTGCTTCCGGAAGTAGTGCTGACCGTGTTTTACCAGTCGCCCTGTCCAGGGTGAGGCGTGACCCAGCCCTGGGACTGCAGGGCTCCCTTGAAGCCCCCACCCCCACCCCGCACGGAATCCCAGGGCCCATGTCAGACCCCAGAGCAGGTGCTCAGCCTGTAGGAGCCATGTTCTTCCAGTGGCTCTGTGGACCGGGGGCTGTAGCAGAGCTGGACTCGTGGTATCGTGCCAGACATAGGAGTTGGGGGTAGAGATACAGGGGCTCAGCATCTGCTTTGGGGGCCCAGACCCACACCCTTAGTAGTGGGTGGGGTGATTTTTCCCAGGCTAGCGGAAGTTAAGAGACTTCCCGTCCTGGGTGGTGGAGTTGCATGGAAATGGCAGTCTGCTGACGACTGCCGTGAACGAGGGAGGCAGACACCTGAGACGGTGGCCTGTGTTCCTTCGGCATGTCCCCACCTGAGAGCCATCCTCTGTTACGGCCGCTAGGGAGCACAGAGCACTGTCTAGGGGCTGTATGGACCGGCCCTCCTGGATGCCTGGGGACCACGGGGTCTGGAGGGGAGCAGAGGCCCCCGTGGGCTGGCCTCCACAGCAGGCTAGGCTGCACCCCTAGGGGGCCGTGGGGTGCAGGGAGGAGGCTTGGAAGGCGGGCAGAAAAGCTGGGCCAGGCAGGGTCTGTGCTGGCCTGGAAGGCAAGGGGGAGGCGTGCGAGCAAACCCGCCAAGGGTGTCTCAGCATGGCCCATCCAGAGCTGAGGCACCAGGGACTCTGGGGAGCCCACCGTCCTCCCACCCAGGCTGGGCAGCACCAAGGCACAACCCCCCGCCCCAGCAACCTGCCTCCTGCCGCCTTCTCTCTTTCTCTTCCAGAATGCCAATCTGGCCCCTGGTGGAGCAGACCTGGATGCCAGCTGGGGCACGCGAGGTACAAGATGCGGGGACCCCCATGGGTCTCTGGCTGGGCAGGGGTCTCTTACACATTCCCACAATCTCGTTCTGAGATGGGCCCCTCTGGGACCACGTGGCAAAGGCTCTGAACGTCGCGCAGTGGGGGGAAATGGGGGTACTCGTTACCCCTTGGGGACCTGGTTACTTCCATTTTTATGTTACATGACGTGCTCCCTTCCCCCCTCCTCATCCTTGAGGACAGCTGACCCTGTCCCGATCCGTTGGTCACTCCGGTCACCCGGGGAGAGAGCTGTGTGTCAGAATCGCCGTCCTGTACCAGGACTGAGGCCAACCCCATCACCCACCATTACATTCTGTGGCAAAAGCGGGGGGAAGCATCACAACAGAATGCCTCTGGGGTCTGAGTCACATGAATTCAGGTCCCAGACTGCCTCCCACTCCTCCCGGCTGCGTGGGGCTCCCGGGCTTCGAAGCAGGAAGGTTGCTTGCCAGAAGCTGGTGCTCCTGGTGTGACCCCGGCTGCCTGGCAGGAGCCTGACTGGGCTTTGCTGGTTCTGAACCCCTCCTGGGTGGGGTGCTCACTCGCCCCTGTCACCCCGCATGGCGGGAGCATGCACTCGTGGGCTGCTAGCTCACACCGGGGGCTCGCAGCCAGCCCCCTGCATGTGGCTCAGAGCTGGCACGTCTGGGTGTTGTGTGGGGACCGCTGGGAAATTCGGGGACCGGCCCATGTCGCCAAGGCCCCTTGTCAGGGTCCCCCTCCCAAGACCAGCTTGCGGACCATGTCCTAGGGGTCTGCTTTCTACATGGGTTCTACGTGCCTTGTATGGCTCAGAGGCCCTCTGATCCATACAAGTCTGTTTTCTGACATGGCAATTTTAGTCTGGCAGAAAAACCTTTTAAAAAGCGAGCGTGGGGGACTCAGGAATATAAAGGAGGAGCTACAGGGTCAAGAAGGTAAGAGAGTAACAGGCCAAGGGGTCAGACCCTGCACGACTGTCCATTTCGGCAATGCCGCAATGCCCCCAAAACCACCCTGCAAGGTCGGCTCCTCAGGTGGGTAAACCGAGGCAGGCCGCGTTCTCAGGGCGGCCCGGAATCCAGGAAGACAGTATCGTGCCCGAGGAACATGGTGCTGCACCCGGCTCCCAGTCTGGCCTCCAGCCTCCTGACCATGCCTCCTGCTCCCCAGTTCCTTCCACAGAATCTGCCCCCCGAGGACTAGCGACCCAGTGCAGGGGGTGGGGGAGGGTGGTGTCCCCAGGACGGGACTGCTTCTGCCGCTGGACCGCGTTCCCGCGCTTTCTAAACAGCCACGCGTGGCTTCTGCTCTGTCTCTTACAGAATACAAGGTAAGAGGGGCCGCCTGCTGCCACGCCGACCTCTTCCCGCCACCACACAGCTGCCCAGGTTAAAAGTTCCTTTTGTTGTGGTTTCCTATGAAATGTGTGTGTCCGATGCCGGCCCAAGTATGTACTTTCTCTGTTGGCCTTTGGCTCCGCCCTTTGGTCCCGGCCCACGCCTGCTTCCTGGGGTGAACCTGCAGCTTCCTCTCCCCACAGATCTATCCTTATGATGCCCTCATTGTCACCAACCGAATTCGTGTCAAACTGCCCAAGGACGTGGACCGGACCCGGCTGGAGGTAGGAGGGCATCTCCAGGGGTGGGGGGCACACATTCAGGCCTGGCGGGGGGGTCCTCTGCATGCATCTGTCCCCAGCATCAGCGCTGAGCACCCCCAGTGCCCCCACGGTGGGGGCAGCATGAGCCCCACAGTGGGCTCGGAGCCAACGCCCCAAGCTGTTTCAAGGGCCTGAGAACTAAGGAGTATGCCCCAACACAGACGGCTTTCCGAGGGCTCTAACTGCGTGCTTCTGGCCAAGAAAGGCTTCGTGACAATGCCGAATCGGTGGTGCTGGTTTTTCTTCTGGGAACTGACTCTGAGAAGATGGTCACGATCTATGGCCTCTCGTTTGGCCACGTTCATACCAAGCGAGAATAATAAGCTCATCTTTAAGTAGAGGCTTAGAAGGCCCAGAGGGTGTCAGCTCAGAGGAGATACTGGGATGATATTTGTTGACTGAAAGGACTTGCAATGAGCCACGGTCCTGTGGGCCGACCTGCAGGACTTAGTCCCCCCATTGTCGTCCTGCCGGATAATCACTGTCCCTGCACGGGATCTCCCCTCCCGAGCCCTGTCAGCCACCATTTAGCTGGGCAGTGTGGGGTCTGGAGTCTCCTGGGAACCCAGGGCTGGCCCTGCCCCCATCTGTGCCCCAGGGCTGGGCCCCCCGGGAGGCTCAGGGAACATCTGAGGCCAAGTGTGTGTCCAGCCAGGGCAGGAGTCACCAGACCGCCCTTCTGGGAGGGAGTCGTAGGAGGGGCGCCCAGCCAGAGCAGGAAGGGCTGCCAGGAAAAGTCGGGAGGCCAGGCGCATCTGTATGGGACTGCCACGCCACCTAAGAGGGGATGATGGCTGGCAGTCCCGGCAGGGAGCACTGGGGGAGAGGGAGGGAGGCACGTCCGCTGCTCAGGAAGAAATACAGGGCTGGCCTTTGAAGGAGGGATAGGACTCTCACCAGCAAAGAAGGGAGAGCAGGGAAGGGGCTTTCCATGCCAAGGGACCCACAAGTAAAGGCTTCAAAGAGCGGGGGTTGGGGGGTGGGGGCACCTGGAGGTTGTCGCCAGGCAGGAAGGAAGCCTCACAGTGATTTTGGTCAGCCACCGATTTCCCCACACTATCTGACCTTGATGTGTGCACCTCCAGATGAACATACAGCTTCTACTGAGGGGGTCTCTGGGGTCCTCGCTCACAGCCAGGAACAGCAGCCCTCAGTGGGAGTAACGGTGGCGGGAGAGGGTCTGGGGATGCTGGTGTGGCTACAGCCTTGGGCAGAGACACATCCATGTGGAACTTTCCTGTTGCAAGTGACCCAAAGTGACTCAAGCAAAAAGGGTCTCACCAGCTCATAGGGTTGAGCGGTCCCCCCAGGGTTGGCTCGGTCCTGCCTCGGGATCAGATTCCTTAGGGGAATCTTCGGGGTGCCTGCTGTGGGGGAGACGGGGTTCTGGGAGGCCTCAGTATGGGGTTCAGATATGAGAGTCCCCACTTGCTCCGCAGCGGACATGCTCTTTGCCTCCTGCTCAGTGGAGTCCTTGTTAGTCGTGTGGTCATGTCCCCAGCCTGGAGGGTGCCTGTTTGCTGTGTGTTTTTGTTCCTTAAAGGGCCAAGCCCTGTGGGCTGGTTGCCTCATGGAGAGAGCTGAGCCCAGAACAAGATGCCCGGGGTTCCTGGGGCCTGGGGCCAGGAGCTCGTTAGGACTAGCCGTTTCCCTCTAGGGACTAGGGTGCCCTTTAAATGACACCCCCTTTTCTTTTTGCTAAATATCAGATAAAAGGTGCAAAATAGTGGTTAGTGCCTCTAAATACTTCCTTTGAGCAAACTCGGAGGACGGGGTCATGGGTTTAATCATGCATTCTCCAAGAACACACCCAAGGGTGCGTCTCTGTATTCACTCTCCTGTCATCCCCGCCAAGCCGGAAGGCAAGCTGGAAATGTTTCCAGCGGTGGGGCACGTCCCACATTCTTCTGGGCTGGAGCTGGGAGGTGAGCCAGGAATGGTCTAGGAGGGGCCGTATCCCAGCAGGACAGGAGGGCCCCTGATGTTTTTATTTCAGGGGAGAGAGCTTTATTTTTAATATAAAAACATTTTATAACTCTTGTAGAACTCCAGAAAAATGCAAAGAAGAAGGCAAACATCACACGGAATTCCCCCACCAAGTTATAACTCCTGTTGGCCCCATGCTGGTGGACATGATTCTGGAGATCTCTTTTAGCACAAATACCCAAAATTGCTGAATTCCTTTTTTGATGAGTAACTTCATACTGTTTATGGAATTTGATATCAGCTTTTTTCTTTTAAGATTTTATTTATTCATTTGACAGAGAGAGATCACAAGTAGGCAGAGAGGCAGGCCGAGAGAGAGAAGAGGAAGCAGGCTCTCCGCGGAGCAGAGAGCCCGATGCAGGGCTCCATCCCAGGACCCTGGGACTATGACCTGAGCCGAAGGCAGAGGCCTTAGCCCACTGAGCCACCCAGGTGCCCCCTGATATCAGCTTTTTAAAAAAGATTTTATTTATTCTTTTATTGGGGGGAGCAGCGTGAGCACAAGCAAGGGAAGCAGCAGAGGGAGAGGGAGAAGCAGGCTCGGTCACATTCTTGACTCTTGCTCCCAGAATGCTTAGCTGACTCTCTCCTTCATTTGCTGACTATGTTTCAGGCCCTGAGCTGGGTCCTGGGATGTGTGATGAGCAGACACAGGCCTGAGCTCTGCCTTCCCAGACTCGGTCTGATGCAGGAGGCAGAATCAACCAACTGATAACCCAAATGAGTATGTGATAAGGGTTCTAAAGGGGAGGAACATGGGCCATCAACAGTGGGTAAAAGTTAACTGGGAAAAAGGAAGTAACTGGGTAAAAGGAAATGTTGTGTTGGGGTGTGTGTGTCCATATATGCATGTGTTTAAGGTGAGGGAGGCCCACAGAAAGAAAATTCCAGGAAGAGCAGCCAGTATGTGCAAAGACCCTGGGGCAGGAAGCCACAGGAGCTCTTTGAGGAAGAACTTTAGGAGGCTAAGGTGTCTGTACTTGAGCAGGGTGAAGGTAAGAATGGGCCCAGGTCTTGCCAGGCTTGGGCCACGTTAAGCAGTTTGGATTTTAGTCTTAAGGACAATGGCTTTTAATTTGAGGGACTTCCTGATCAGATTTGTAATTCAAAACAGCAGCGAGGTTGCACCGTGAAGCCCAGACTGGCCCTGTAAGTGCAGGGAGACTGGAAAGCAATGGAGTCATCCAGGCAAGAGATGCGGGCATCTTGGACAGTGTGGTGGCAGTGCCGAGGCGCGCAGTGGGTGGATTTGGGTTTTGGGCACTATTTGGGACATCAAGGTGGCAGGACTGAGTCATGGAGCGTGCAGTGTGGCGAGGGGCAGGGACACATTTAGAGTCACTCCAGGGTGTTGGGATGGGGTAGTGGCTGTGCTGGTGGCCCCTGGATGGAGTGGGATGTGCCGGGACCCTAATAATCACAGACACGATGGGGCTTGGCTGGGGGAATTCAGGATGCTTAGCCTTGCAAAATGAAAGGGGCCTAATAGGAGCCGTAGCACAGAGCCCGTAGGTATTCTGAGATATTGGTGCCATTTGGGGGAAGAATGGCAGTCCTCCGCAGCTCAGGAAGTATGGTTCCAGGGACGTGTGGTCAGAGGAACCATGTAACCCCGATAGGCAGGCAGGCTTCCCAGGAGACCCATCGGGGGCCCGGCTGAGTGCCATTCCTGAGATCCAGGGCTCTCTGTCCTAGAGGTTCTGGACCCTGGCTCCTGTCCCAAGGGCTGACCTGAAGACCTCATGCATTGGAGGCTCTCACATCCTTCCTGCATTTGGAAGTTACCCTCTGAGGATTTGCTTCTAGGAGCTTCCAGGAGCCTTGACTGTCCCTGGGCAGAATCAGATATCCTGGGGCCACTCCCTTGCACATCTCTGCCCAGCACTTGCCAGAAGACATCACTGTTCTGTTCATACACCAGTGTCTTGTTGCACGAGGATGGCATCCGGGGAAGAAAGGGCACACTTAGCATCAGGATGTCCTGGCGGGTGTGCCCTGCTCCTCAGTCCTCACTGAGGGACATTCTGCTGTGTAGGTAGGACGCTGTATCAGCCAAGCCCTCCAGAGAGACAGAGCCAGTGGGAGATAAAGAGGGGAGCACGCAGACACGAACATGGCCGTTTATTTTCGGAAACCGGCTTGAGTAGTCATGGGGGCAGGCAGGTCTGAAATCTGTAGGGCAGGCTGATGTGCTGGAGACCCAGGCCCGAGCTGACACTTCGAAGCAGAATTTCTTTCCCGGGAAGCAGGCAGGTTTTGCTCTCAAGGCCTCCAGCAGATGGGATGAGCCCCCCGCCCTGTCCCTGTTACTGAGGCTAAACTTTACTAACATGAACCACATCTACAGAATGTTTTCCTAGCAGCCCCAAGATTAGGGTTTGGCCAAACAGCCAGGCACCATGCCTGGCGAGGCTGGGACAGAAAGGGTAGTTATCCAGGGAAGCCACCGAGAGAATGGGAACAAAAGGGGCTTCTAGTCCAGCCGGGGCCTGGGGGCTGGCCCAGGGAGTCCCTGGAGGACCCTCCAGACTCGCCATCTTCTCTCCAGGGTTTGCAAGTGCTCAGATCAGCAGGGAGTCTGTGGCTTCCGGACTGCCCCCACCAGACCTCGAGGCTGAATGCACTCCTGAGTTTGCCCCAGCAGTAAGAACCCAAGTCAGAATGCGACTGGAAAGGAAGGACCCTGCAGTTAAGAATGTGTCCTTTGTTTAAACTCATCCAACCAGTCCAGTGAGAACCTGATAGACTGATGGCAGCCGCTGAGAGCGTGCCCAGCACATGGGCGTGGGCTGCACCAGAATCTGGCATATTGGGGGCTCCCAGGTCCAAGGCTGTGCAGTGCTCCCAGGCCAGGCCAAGGGGCAGGGCTTGCAAGGGTGGAGGATGGTGAGCGAAGAGGGAACCACAGGGGAGAGTAGGGTACGCAGACCCCATGGAGAGGGGAGGAGGTTAGGAGACAGTAGGACAGGGATAGGGGGAACAGACATTTGGATTCAGGGATACACGTGACCAACCCAGATCGTCCCTGGAGGAGGGAGGGAGGGAGACTGGGCTGAAGGGGCAGGCCCATGCCCACCCTTGTGGGGCTGGGAGCCGGATGAGGTCATCAGTAACCAGGTCAGCAGGGGCCTGATTGGCTAGGGCAACACGGGAAGGCTCCCTGGAGAAGCGACATTTGAGCTGGGTCATGTAGGATAAGAAGGAGCCATTGTGCTAAGGGAGAGAAAGCACTGCAGGCCTTGGGGTGGCAAAGATCCTGACATGTTCTAGAGCCCCCTTGGAGCAGAGTGGCGGTGGGAGAGGTGGGCAAGGACACCTGGTGTGCAGGGCCTCGAACCGCTGGACAGCATGTCACTCCACCTGGCGTGGCCTGCGTCCCCTCCCTGCCACATGGGCTCTGGGAGGGCTCACAGGACGGTAAGTGGAGCATTCGCAGCACTCCCCAGACAGGCCAAGCTTCATAGATAGCGGGGGCCTTTGTCGTGATGATGGTGATGAGCTCGGTCCTCCTGTGAAAAGCGGCCCCTCGCTGGCCCAGGAGATGCAGGCTGAGCGAACCTGCGGCCTGAGCCCCCTACCCCAGCCCCGGGCTGCCGACATGGGTGCATGGGCTGGCCCTGCCTCATGGGATGGGCAGAAGGAACGGCTGAGGGTCAGCCGGGCCCCTCCCAGGAGAACCACTGAGCTTAGAGAAGTGAGGGTCTGCTGGAAGTGCCCGGCGGGGTGAAGGCCACAGGAGGGAAGACTGGTCGCAGCGTGGGGCAGAGGGGGCATGGCCCCGAGGGGGGGCTCTGGCCACTGGGCCCCCTCTAAGCTCCCTGGTCCAGACCTGCAGCTTCCTGGCTGTGTGACTTTGGGCAAGGCCCATGCCCTCTCTGAGCCAGGGTTTCCTGGGGCAATAAAAGGAGGAGAATCTCAGGATGTGAGGATGGCAGCAGGTGCAGTGAAGGCTTTCAGCTCAGCCTGACTCACGGTCCTCGGTCAGTGCAGGAGAATTGTGCAGTTTGCCTCCTGCACTGGGGTCCTGGCGTGGGCCTCACGGTGTCCACGGAGCTCCCTGACACTGGACACCAAGACTGTATGAGAGATGTGTTTCTACTGGGATGGGCTGCTTCACCCATGTTACCCAGAAAAAGCTGGGGATTTCTGCCACCAAAGGGATAGCTTAGATGGCCAGGCTTCAGGATAGCTCAGGCAGGCCTGAGTTGGGCCCTCATTCCATGGGAAGCTCTGGGCAACTGCCGGGCTGAGCCGCACAGTGGTCTGGGAGCACAGTGCTCTGGGCCCCCAGGCGGAGTTCCAACGTGCCCTTTGCAGGCTCTGTGACACCGAAGCATCTCCTGCCTACAGCTAGGTCTGCAGCCTTGCAGAAAGGAGGTAACTCTGGGAGTGCCCTGTGCCTCGCACACCGACCACTCATGGCTTTTCTCTCTGTGGGAAGATGTATGCGCGTCGGAGGTCTCCTCGGATGAGCTCCTGCAGCGGGCAGGTGGTTGGTCCTTATGACTCACATGTTCGGGGAGCCTCCACCAAGGGCACCAGATCAGAGTGAAGTCAGAGGTTCGTTTCCCTCAGAAAACCCCCTTCTAGTCCCAAGAGACTGGCAGAAAGATCATTAATGCTTTATAAGGCAATGAGGCTTCTGGGTCACAGGTGTCCCATTAACAGGGCCCTCCTGGATCATCCCACAGCCCTCACTGGGACCCAGCTCCCTAACTCTGCCCTCAGTGACATTGCAGTGGCAGCTTGAAACCGGGGCTAGTGTGAGAACGAGGTGTGGGGAGCCTGTGGCGAGGGTACAATCAGGAGAGGCTTCCTGGAGGAGCCGCGGTCCACGGCCAGGTCTGAGCAGTGAGCACATATGTGAGTATGCCACGTTGCGGAAATGGTCTTCCCAGGGGCACTTCTTGGGGAGCCCAGTGCACTCCAGGAATGAGGCTGTGTCAGAATGAAGCCAAGCCACCCCTCTACAAAGGTGTCCCACCCTGGGCTTCCTCCCTACTCGCTCAGGAAGGAGCTTGGCCATGCCTGACCTTGGCAAGCGCCTGGGGGTTGGGCTGCCCCTCCTCCTGGGGAGCTAGGGCCAGGGGAGTTGGCCTGGGGCCAGAAAGCTGGCTTCGGCCCCTGGGGTGAGCTGTGTCCCACCTGTCCTACCTGCCATGAGGTACGGGGTGAAGGAAGATACTACACTCCTGAGTAGACTCAGGAGACCACTTCTGCAAGGTGGCAGGGGCCCTACGTGCTTTTCTGGGGGTCTGCTGACATACGACCCCTCCGGGCAAGTGTCATGCAGGGACCTCCCGCCTAGGAGACAGGCCCCCTGGGACTCCGGTCCTGGCTCCATCCTGGTCCAGCTGCGCCGTGTGACCTGACTTGGGTTACAATTCTAGAAAATGGGAAGAAGCACATCTGGGTCTTCATGTGCTCTTCCACCTTTCGAATGTCAGCCCCTCCGGCTCACTGCTCAGACCTGGCCGTGGATGGCGGCTCCTCCAGGAAGCCTCTCCTGATTGTACCCTCACCACAAAGTCCCAGAGCCCCCAGGCCTCCTCCTCACACCAACCCCAGTTTCAAGCCCCATGACCCTGAGCAAGTTTATCTCGAATGCCTCAGCTGCTTCTCACCTAGGTGGCAGGGGAGACGCATCAGGGCGAGCTCCCCTCTTTCTCCTAAGCCCACCCTGTCTTCCTTGCTCGCCTTGGGCTCCTGGGGGCAGCAGGAATGTGGGACTGCATCATCAAGATTAAGTACACATCGCACCCCAGGCCCCCACAGGGAGCCCAAAAGGCGGGAGCCAGCCTTGAATATTTTCAGGGCTGGGTCGGGCCTCCTGCCCGAGGACAGACCAGCCGCCCCCAGCAGCCCGCTTGTGTTCAGGCACTGGGCATGCACCATACCAGCTCCTCTGGCCCTCCGGCCTGCCCGACTCTCTCCTGCCACTGCTCCACCACATGTCCCCAGAGTACAGGTCCTGAGGGTGTGCCTTTCCGTGGCCACCGGACCTGCGCTCTTTCCGATGCACTTCCCAGGCCAGCTTGGTGCCGAGGGTGCAGGTGAGCTGCGTGGGACCTCCAGGGACAGGGCTCTCTGCCCCCCTGGCTCCCCCAGGATGTCTCCTAGCTGCCACAGTCCCCCTTGTCCTGGGTGGGGTGGGCCCCTAGGCTTGAGCACACAGTCCCCCCTCGGCACTGTCCTCCCACTGCTGGGGTGCCATGCCTCCCGCTCATCCCCCTCCTGCGTATCCCCAACCTGAGGACCCTCTCAAATGGCTCAGCCTAGAGGTCCCTGCCTACTCAGCAGGACCACCTGGGGGCACCTCTTGGGTCATCCACTGAGGACAGCATGGAGAAAGTGAGACGCCCTCCCCCGACGCCAGCTTCGGGCTCTGGATCCCCTGCACGGCTGTCTGCTCCCCCAGGGTCCTGGGATCCTGTCCCTGCCAGGCCACTGGTCGGTGCTGAGAGCAGGGGACACAGTTTGGCTCTTGTCCTGTCCTCTTCACATTGCGGTTGCCCCACGGTGATGGGGAAGGTTGTGATTTGGTACCTAGAAGTGGGGTGCTGTTGTCTGATGACAATTCCGTGTCTCCATGGACTGGCTGTGAGCCCCATGGCATGCTGGTGTCCGTGCCATGTGGACAGTTCATTTCTGCGGCACGCCAGGATCTCTCCCTGTGCTCAAGCTCAAGAGAGCAGTGGGCAGCCAGCCCCTTTCCGGCAGAGTCTCGCTTGATGGGGTGTTTGTGTGTGTGTGTGCGTGTGTTTCTGTGTGTGTCTATGTATCTCTGTGTGTGTGTGTGTGTGTGTTTTCTGTGTCCGTGTGTGTGTATCTATGCATCTCTGTGTCTATGTGTGTCTGTGTGTGTGCTTGGGGGTCTCTCTGTGTCTGTATGTGTGTCCACGTACCTGTGTGTTCATGTGTCCATGTGTCTGTGTGTGTGTGTGTCTTTGTGTCCACGTATCTCTGTGTCCACATATCTCTGTGTCCGTGTGTGTGTCTGTGTCTCTGTGTGTGTCTGTGCGTCTCTGTGTCAGTGTTTGTGCTCAGTGTCTCTGTGTATGTGTGTGTGTGTATGTGTGTGTGTGTGTCTGTGTGTGTGTCCGTGTGTCCATGTGTCCTTGTGTGTGTCTCTGTCTGTGTGTCCGTGTGTCTGTGTGTGCGTGCACATGAATGCACTGAGTATTCGGGGCCCGATTCAACGAGGAGGCCCTTCGGCGACTCACGGGAGACTGAGTGCAGTCCTGGGTTCCCTCCTCCGGATCACGCCGACATCCGGCTCTAAAACCCGCTGCCTGCCGCACGGATATAGGGACTTTTGTGAAGCCACGAACAGTCAGCATGGGTGTCTGTGCTTTTCCTAGTTCACCAAATGTCTTCACCTCTGTTTCTCTCTGGACCATCACAACCCTTAGGATGAGTAGTTTTGTTTTAAAGTCAAGGAAACCGCATGGGTGGGAGTGACAAGAATTGTTCGCTTTCATTGTAAAATTCCTGTCACATTCACCCCGTGTGCAGCCACCTCCTCAATCAAGTTCTGGAATGTTTTCATCCCCCTGAAAGGAAATGCTGCCCGTCGAGCAGTCTCTCCCCACTCCCGTCTGTCCCCAGCCCCTGGCAGCCACTTCGTTCTTGGTCCCTGTGGATTGCCCCTTCCTGAAGCTTCGCAGAAACAGAACCACACACTCTGGAGCCCTTTGCATTCAGCCCTCTTCCCCGGCCCTCCTGTCGCATGTCTTAACCACGTTGCCCTGTGCATCAGGCCTTCGCGGCTTCTTGTGGATGGAATGTGCTCCACTCTGTGTGCACGGACCCCATGTAGGCAGCTGGGTATTTCGTGTTGTGGCCACTGGGGGTAATTCTGCAAATGGGGGTGCACAGGAGGACCCTGTGTGAGTCCTGTTCGGTCGGGCCCCTAAGCAAGTCTCTTTCTCTAGGCTCAGTGACCAGCGCTGCAGCGTGGGAATAGCAGGGATGCAGAGGGAACGCAGGGAACTAGATGGCCCCATAGGGCACATGGTGGGGGGGCATGGCCGCCTGGACGCCGATCCTGCCTGTGGACTGCCCAGCAGCACGGAGCTGGTCTTACAGTGCGCGTTGCAGAGCTGCTCACTGCTCCTCTCTGGGTTTTCCTGTGGTTTGCAGAGGCACCTGTCGCCCGAGGATTTCCAGGAAGTGTTTGGGATGAGCATGGAAGAGTTTGACCGCCTGGCCCTCTGGAAGAGGAATGACCTCAAGAAGAAAGCCCTACTGTTTTGACTGCCACCAGCGTGTGTGACCACGTGCACACCTGGCGGCAGAGCACGGGACGTCTGGCGAGAACCACAAAAACCCCTCCTATTGCACCTGGCTCTGGCTTCTCTGTGTCCACGAGGGGGCGGGCGGTGGGCCCCTGGAGAGGGCTGGGCTGGAGGCCGGGCAGGAGGAGGTCCCGGAGCCGGTGTGACCTCTGTTTCCGCCAGCAATGCTCCTGCCCCTGGTTCAGAGCCCAGATGCCTTGCTTTGCACGGCTCCTTCCCCGCTGTTGCTTGGCGTCAAGGAGACGCTGCAAAGTAGTGGTCCCAGGAGATCAAGGGACATTTACACGGCGTGTAGCCCGCCTTCCCAAACCCCTGTGCAGTGCCCCAGCCCCCCGCACGAGGCCCTGGGGGCACAGAGGTGCCTGGGACTTGGGATTTCAGGAGGTTGGTCGATGACAGTTGCTGACACAATCACAGACGGATGGGCGTCTGGCTCCCAGGGTCTGCTCACCCCCCACCCATTCGCTTAGCCCCCCAACCCAGGGGGAGGCACAGCCTTGTGCACAGACAGGCCAGGCCAGGGAGGGGGCCGCAGAGCGCCCAGGGCTGCATGAAGTCAAGCGTGGGGTGCACGATTTTTGCAACCGCTTGTGACGCATCTGTTTTTAGGGACAAACGTCAGCCTGACAGGGTACCTTCGGCCAGGGCCCTCCATGCACTGCATTTTTCTTCTGAATCATCCCCTGGATGCCTAAATGATATCTTTAAAGTAACACAGAAGTTTTTATTTTATTAAAGAGCATAGCCTACTTAAACATAAGATGACATATATAGAGTTCCCTTGTACGGGCCCGCGGAAGGGGAGCGCCTCCAGCCTTATTCTCCACTGTCCGGATCTGTGTGTGTTTGCTTTTTCGTGGGCTCCTAGCCCCTCGGTCTCCTTGCCAGTTTTCTTTCCATGGTCGTTGTTGTTGTTATTGTTGCTTTCTTTTTCACCTGTCCCACAGGTGCCCTGAAGGGCCATCCTCGCCCGTGTGATGCTGTCTGTACGTGTAGCCGCCACTGTCCGCCTCGCTGTTACTCTCCGCGTCTTGGAGAGAAAACGCCCTCTTCTGATGGCCAAAGCCCCAGAATAAAGGATTTCCATGCAGCCAGCCTAATACCCAACATAGCCCTTGCTGTGCCCGTCTTTCCTGCAGTGAAACATAGCCCCCCCCAGGGTTGAAGCCTCGTGAGTGCCTACGCGGTCCTGAGACAGGCACCTGGCCGCTGGGGAAGGAAGAGGGAGACGCCACCCTCTTCTGTCCTGTGAGGTTGGCACAGGGCCCCGCTGCAGAAGGCTAGCCACCCCCTTTGCCCCCGCAAAGGCGTCCCTATCTATGATGAGGCACGGGAAGTGCTAACGCCTATCACAGGATGCTTGTAATGTGGGTGGAAAGATTTACGAAACACTGGGAAGGTGTCACCCAAGTCTGCTCCCCTGTCTCCTGCGGAGCTGTGTCTTTCTGTGTGTCCTGGCCGTCCCGTCTGTGAGTCAGCGTGACTCCGATCCCTCCAGTCCCACCACACACCCCATTGCACACCGGCTTCCCACCAGCCCGGCTCGGCCAGGGAGGCAAGTTTCTGGCACTTGATACACTTCCTTCCCTTTAGCAATCTGAGCCCCGTGCAAATGGAAACCCCCGTTTTTTCATTAGTGCAATGTCCCGTCAGCTCCCAGGGGAGCCCGGAAAAATAAAGGACGGTGTACCCTATTTCGTGAAAGTGAAAGCCACTTTGCCGCGTGTGTCATTTCTCAGCCCACAGGCCCCCTTCTGCTGATGGCGCATGAGGAGAGTTTCTGTGGAAAGCAGCAGCACCCCACAGGGCAGGGGAGGCTTTCCGACCAAAGTCTTGACAGTGAGGAAGCATTCCTAGTGGCGGATGAAGGGAAGGGCATTCAGGCTGAGGGAACAGCAGGAGCAGACACACTGAGTGGCAGTTAGCCTCCCAGGTTCTGGAAACTTCTGGAGCTGGTTATGGCTGGAGCACAGGGCTCAGGAAGGGAAGAAAATGCAGGTTGGTCTCCCATGCGGGAGGGTGCTGCTGGTCTGCCCCACCATGGTCACCCCTGCTGTCCTGGGATTAAATGTTTCCTGATCTGCTCAGATTCCAATAACAAAATTCCATCAACTGGGTGGGTGTCTTTAAATGACAAACACTGATTTCTTATAGTTGTGGGATCTGGAAGCCCAAGACCAGGTGCAGGGGGATTGGGTTCTAGTGACAGCCTGTTGCTGTCTTGCAGATGCCTGCCTCTTGCTGTGTCCTCATTGGCAGACACAGACGCTTTTCATCCAGCTCTTCCCCCTTCAAGGGCATGGTCCCCTCGTGAGGGCCCCACCCTCGTGGCCTCATCACCTCTCCAAGGCCCCATCACATGGGGGCAGTTAGGGCTTCCTCATATGAATCTGGGGAACACAGACCTTATAGCCCCCTCTAGTCTCATCCCAGTGAACTCAATGGCTCTTGTGAACTTTGGGGTATCCCCCAGAAGGCGGGCCACACATATATTGTCTGCCCATCTTGGTAAACGTCATGACTGTACACACCCCCCCACCATTATGCAAGTCAGAAGTGGGTGCGCTTCTCTCCCAAGGACCACCCCCAGAAGTCCTGGTTCCATGGCACTGTCCGTTGGATTCTCTCCAGCTCCGCAGACACGTTCATGGGCTCCTTCCCACCCAAAGCATTCACAGCCTGGAAGCTGGTACTCTAACCCAATGGCCCCGGGACACAGCATGCACCTGGCCCATCCCAGGTAGTCCGGGGCACGTGGTCACACAGACCGCACCGGGTCCACTCTCACCCCTCCCTGGACAGACACAGCGGCTCCCAGCAGGCTGTTGTCAGCTGACAGCCAGGGTCCCCACTCAGCACCCCGTTCCACATGAGGTCTTGGGGTCAGTCCTGTATGCCACAGTTCTGCAACCTTTCTTTGAGTTCCCTAAGGGAGCAAGTCTTGAGCCTCCACATGGGCCCTCCTTCCTCGCAGGTGAGGCCCCTCTCTCCCTTCCCAGTTCAGCTCAGAAGTCGCCACGTCACACAAGCCCCTTGCCGGCTCTTTAGGGAATCCACACCCCACCCGTGCCAGGATTCATCATGCCCGCCTGCTGTCCCCGTCCCCACACTGGCCTCTGTCTGTTGACTCTTTGCCTCCACCACCTGTAAAGCCAGGAGGGCTGATGGTTTTATCAACCATGCTCTGAGACGTGTGGTTAGAATACTTGGTCATGAGACGGGCTCGTTGGGACACAGGGCTGACACCAGGCTAGTCCTTAGTCCCCAGACTTCCCTCCAAAGGGGAAACCCATCTCTACTAAGTGAAACCTGGATCATTGCAGAACTAGCTCCCATCCCTGTTGTTTTCCCCTCCCCAACCCCACCTTCTGGATGGAAGAAATCTTGGGGCCATGGAGGTGGCCCACCTGTGTTGCGAGTTCTGGCCCCCAGCACAGCCCCTCCTGGGAGGGGCACATCCCTAGTGAGCGCATTTCCTGCAAATTTAACAAGGAAAGGCAGCAGAGCTGCCCTGGTGGCCCCCAGAGGCTGACAGGCGATTATCGAACTAGGTTTCGTGAATAATAGATGCTCCCTTTTCTTCCATCTGAATCCTGAGGTCCAAGGAATATTCCTCAGTTAACGGTCATTTCCGAGAGCTCCCTTTAATGGCTGACAGCAATTCTCGCCTCTGCTTCTCTGGGATCCATCATTCCCTCTGGTCCATCCTGCGCTCAGGAGTCCATGGCAATCTCTCTGTAACACACACATGCCCATGCCATCCTCTGCCTGGAGACCTTCCTGGAGGACCTCTGGGGCTGGTCCCTGACTCCTTTACAAGCATCACCGGGCCATGGACTCCCTCCCCAGACTCTTCCTTCCTCCTCCCTGATTGCTCTTGTTTCTTAAGCAGCAGCCCCCACTTCCCTCCCACGCACAATGCCCCCCTTGGCAAAGGCTATTTCCTCTGCCTGCAATGCCCCATCTAGCAAACTCCTATTCATCCTTCAATACCCAGCAGAGACACTATCTTCTCTGCAAAGACTTCCATGATATGACCCCTCTTCCCCAAACTGTTAACATTCTTCTTTCCATCCAGATAGCCTAGTTCATCCACAGATTTTTGCTGAGCTGGGCATGACAAAACAGAGGTGAAAGAGACACTGTCCCTGACCTCAAGAACTGATCACAAACCCATGGAGGACATGTACTGTGGACTGAATTGTGTTCCTCACAAATCCACCCACGGAAACCCCCAGTGTGACTATATTTGGTGATGGGGTCTAGAAGTAGGTAACTACGGTTAAATGAGCTCATAAGGATGGGGTACTGATGTGATAGGGCTGGTGCCTTATAAGAGGAGGGAAAGAGTTTCCTAAAAGGCCCTGTGAGGGCACAGCGAGGAGATGGGTCTCTACAAGCCAAGAAGAGAACCTTCACTAGAAACCAAACCTGCTGACAGGTGATCACGGACTTCCCAACTTCCAGAACTGTGAGGAACAAATTAATGTTGTTGAAGCCCTCAGTCTGTGGGTATTTTGTTATGCAGTCCATCTGACAGATACGAGACGGTCAAAGGACTGGGCCACGGCAGTATGGGTAGCAAGCTCCAGGAGAATGAGGGAAGGAGCCTAGCCGGAAGCAGGTGGGTGTGTGGGAAGGTTTTCCACACCAAGTGCTGAGTCCAGAACAGTGAGTGGGAGTCTAAGAGAGAAAGACTGACGGAGCCTTGCCAGCTGAGGGCACAAAACATGCCGAGGTCGGAGGACAGGAAGCTCCAGGAGCTGCCAGTGTGGCTGACAGGAGTAGGGGATGTGCTCCTTTCTCTGTGCTCCATAGTAGCCCGGCTGGATCTGGGTTAGGACACAGTAACCATCAGCTCATAACTACCTGTCCCCGCCGCTCCGCTGGGGAGATGCAGCCGTGCCCTGCCTAGAGCTGCTGGCACACGCCGTTCCCGTATAATGTGTTGGCCCCAAAGCTGTGGGATCCGCTCAGCCTCTGTGAGGGGCAGGCCCAGAGCACCAAGGCATTAAAGCATAAAGCTCTCAACCAGTAAGGCTTCCTGGGTCTTCCTCATTGACTGGGACAACTCTGAGCTCGTCCCCACTGGGACTGAGCTCCCACTACACACAGAGGCCACCTGCTCACGGACACACTCCTCTGGCTCCTTCCCTTCTTTCCCCGACCTTCCTTCCTCTGCCCAGTGCTTCCTGGGATCTCCTCCAGCTTAAAGGGCTTGTCCTCAGTCCTGGGTTCTGGGTCAACTTCCGTAGATGCCTGTCTCGTCTTCCCCCGCCCCCCAGCCTCATCTATAGGGGTTAGAAAGATGTTATCCTTAAAACCAACCCAGAAATAAGTGCAACTGTCTGGCAATGGAATTGGGGCCATGGAAGGTGGGGGGAGGGGTCACCACCGCTTCTTTTGCCATATGGCAGGACCTCTACCCCACAGTCGAAGTCCCATGGCCTATCCGAGAAGCGTTGGGATAGGCTTGTTCTCTCTCTAGCCTACAGAGAACACTTTCTACGTCTCATGATGGAATTTTCTGGAGGGCCCACAGGAAGCTGCTGGTCTGCGGGGACTTGCAGCTCCCTCTTGAGACCCTCTGGCGGCAGGAAGAATGGCCATATCTTCCACCCTGTCTGAAATCACAGCTGCTGGGACCTCCTGACTTAGGCTCCATCTGGCCCACCTTCCCTTAAGGGAGTCTCTCTCCAGCTGCCCTGGGCCACCAGCTCCATGCGGGCTCCTGACGGGACCCCTGGCACCAGCAAGTCCCGAGGTGCCTGGACCCCGGTGGTCTACCAGCTTGCGATCCTCAGCAAGTCAAGGCCTCCAGCTGGCAAGGGCTGTCAGGAACCAGTTTTCCTGCCCCCCAATACTGCCCTCTGGTTAAGATGCTCCTGGCAAGTCCTGTGAGGCTTCTGGCAACCAGGTGGGTGGCCGAGCAGTGCCTCTTGCCTGCCTGAATGCTTTCTTACCTTCTCTGCACTAAAATGTCCTTCAAATGTCTCTAAGTTTCTCTCCCTAGAGGAGTAGCTAAAAGGACAGCCTTTCAGCTGGGGCTTATGGTTGCTCTCTGGGTTCAGATGCTCTCCCAGAGGCCAAAGAGAGGCCCTAGCACTGTGGGAGGTGGGGAGGCATCTCTCATTACTTTGGGGGGTAAGGCTGTTTCATCTGTACCTTTGTCTCTTTCAATGCTGACCAGCTATGATTTCTACCAGATTCCCAGCTCTGCTAAGGGGCGGCCCTTAGTTGCCTTATAATCAAGAGGTCACCTTTTGGGCAGTGGGTCACCCCCTTCTCTGGGACTTCCCAAACACACCTGCCAGTCCATTCTTGCCCAGGGCAGGACGGCTCTGTTGGTTTCTTTGCCTCTCAACCCATGCACCCATGTCCTCTAGCTGCCTGTAAGCTTCCCTTCCAGTGGCTTCCCTGACCAAACCATGTGCTTGTCTCTGGAAAAGAAATTATGAGGTTTGCTCTCAAAGAACTATCTCCACCCTTCTTCCTTTGCCATGGGTTATCCCGTGGAGGAGGGGTTGGGGGGGCCAGATTGGGGAGAGGGAGACTGATAAGGATGCTTTTGCATAATTCTGGGGACAGCTGCAAAGGCTCGGTGGGGGGAGGATGTGGATTCCAGAAAGAGAGGCAGCAGGACCTGGCAGCTGGAGGTGGGGGATGGGGGAGAGGGCAGGACCCTGCTCCTTGGCAAGGGCACCACTCATGAGTGATGAAACCCAAGAGGAACAGTAGGTCTGGGGTGTGGAAGGTGGGTTCGAGCTGCTGCTTGTCACTGATGAGGTGCCCATGGGCTGCCCAGTGGATGGTGCCCCAGCTAGGATGTTTCTGGTTTCACCAGAATATGAGCTGCCCCTAGGGACAGTGTAGGGGAAGGTGCTGGACCAGCAGAGTAGCCTTAGCGGAACACTGGCTTCTTGAGCACTTGGCCTTCCCGCATCTGGCAGAGGATGAACAGAGGACAGAGACAATCTGGGAGGGAGGCAGGACAGGGAGGGGAGCTGGGAGGGTGTGGTCAAGCTGAGGCAGTGTCCATAACAGAGCTGGGGGTGAGGTGAGATGCGGTCCAATGGGACCAAGCTTCGTGGGACAGAGGAGGCCGACGGTGGGGGGAGGAGTGGGGGGGGCTGGCTGGTAGGTTTGGAGGAGACGAATTAACAGGTATTTTTTTTCCTTTTTCTTTCAATATTATAAGACTGTTTCATTGTCTTTTGATTTCACTTATTTCTGGTAAGAAGTATCTCTAATTCTTACTGTTATTCATCAGACTATGACGCTTGTTTTGTATGGCTACTTTTTCTTTTTTTTAAATCGTTGTTTACATTTTTTTTAAAGATTTCATTTATTTGAGAGAGTGAGCGAGTGAAAGAGAGAGAGAGAGTGAAAGAATGGGGGAGAGAGAGAGAAGCAGACTCTCCGCTGAGCAGGGAGCCTGACTCAGGGCTCGATCAAGGACCACAGGGTCATGACCTGAGCCAAAGGCAGACGCAATCTGACTGAGCCACCCGGGCGCCCCTCTATGGCTACTTTTAAGATTTTTTTTTTTTAAACCATTGTTTTCAGCAGCTGTGGTATTGGGTATAAAACACTTGTGGCTTCCACCATCCTTCCTCTGAGCTAAGTCAGCAGCCATGTAAGTGACCCTGTGTGGGGTTGACACAGTAAGCCGCTGAGGGGGGCCGGCGAACAGACGTATGAGTGAGCTTGGAGACAGAACGTCCCCGACCAAGCCTTCTCATGAGACCACCGCCCTCGCCAACAGCTAGATGGCAGTCCTGTGGGCGACCTGGAGGCAGAGGCACCCAGTCAAACCATGCCAGATGGTAGTCCCACACAAACCGTCCATCGTTTCAAGCTGCTGGGCTTGGCGGTAACCTGTTCCGTGACCACAGATGGCTAGTGAAGCAGCCTGTTGGCTTTCACTGCGTTGCTGAGCTGACCTCCCTTCCTAAGCTGGGCCCAGCTGCCGTGGGTGGTCTTTGCTCCCTCTCAGCCCCAGAATCTAGGAAGACTGAGTCCAAAGTGTCATGGCAACGCAGCTTACTTGGGATATAACAGTTGGGAATTATGTTTATCCTCCAGAGACATGTCATTGGAAGAGTCTGGGAAGAGGTGTCAGGTCACAGACCTCATCAAGGAGCCCTTCACGGTATCAGGCCCCATCAGAAGTTTCCACAACAAGTGTTTTTCCACCTTTTGGGGTCGATGAATGCTGATTTATTTTCCTATTGGATAAATGTTCTCTCTCCATCAGAAGGAATTGGGGGAGGCGGCAAACAGGTACTGGGCTCATTTTCTGAGGTACCAAGAGGTCCCAACATCCATTTTCCTATGGGAAAAAACAATTCTACTAGTCAGAGCTTTGAAGTCTGCCTGGACGGGTTCACTGGCTGTTGGCTTTGTCAGTGAACATGAGGCCCAAACAGGATGGCCACCGGAGAGAAAGGAGAGTCAGGCTGTGTTTCTCTGTGTGACAGACATTCATTGAATACCTCTATGTGACCGTGAGGAATTCTGTAAGTAACAGAAAAATGGACTAACACTGGCTTACACAAACAAGGGTTTTTGTTTTTTCCTACCTCACAGAGAATCTGGAGGTAGGAGATCCCTTGTCTTGATTCGGTTGCTCAAGGGGACAAGGGTCAGAATTTCTGACTCTGACTTTGCTTCTGGTTGTAAAGTGGCTGCTGTGGATCCAGATATCACATGTGCATCCAAAGGTAATGATCTCTGCTGCAGAGAAAAGGCAGACTCAGCTATGCTGATTCCTTTTCCCGAAGAGGAAAACCTCCCTTGGAAATTAAGGGTATGATGGTAAATCTTCCATTACTGGCTCTCTGGGGGATACGAGCAAGGAAGAACATCCTGATCTAGAGTCATTACCAATTCCTGTGCTATAAATTCTCTTACCGCATCGAATTTCAAGCTACCAACAGGACGCTGCTTGGCTGAGGCTATGGGAAGAGATGCCAGGAACACATCGTATGGCAATTCTCTCATATAGTTACAGAGGATGTAAAATTCTCTGTAGCATAGATGATTGTAAGCCACTGTAAAATAACTAGCAATTAATTTCAAATATTTATTTTTGTTTTTAATATAACTTTTAATTGTAAGCTTATATCACTTGATTTTTGAGTAATGACTGGGTTTAAGAACTGACTTTGCAAAACTCTTACACAAGGAACAATCAGCTCTCAGGGTCCGGTCCAAATTGGCACAGGGGGCACTACCGTTAGAAACCTCTCAGCCAACTTCCACTGCATTTCCCTGGCCAGGACGATGTCACATGGCCACCTCAGGCTGTGAGGGAGGCCAGGAAGACAAGATACTATTCAGGTCTATAGAATGGAATATAGCCAGGGAGAAGGGCCTGGAAAGGACAGTAGGGCCAGCCAACAAGTTGACTGATTGGTCTATCTCCAGCCAACAGCCCTGGACCAGAACTGTGCTGGTCCTATTCTTCCAGGGCTTTCAGCGTGGGTGGCAAGAGGGTGGTTGTGATGAATTCCAGAGGGACGTACAGGGAGCTGTGAATGTGTGTCTGGGGAGGCGACCGGGTATTAGTTCTTTATTGTTTCAGAAGAAATAACGAAAAATGTAAGGACTTAAAACAGTGCGCACATGTCTTAATTCTGGTTCTGGGTTACGTGCTGGCTGGGTCCTCTGCTCCGGCTTTGTTCAAACTGTTGGCCAGGTTTCATCTTCCCTTGTTAGGGAAGAATCCACTCCCAGGATCATTCAGGTTGATGCCTGAATTTACACCTGTGGGTCTGCATGATAGGGGGCCTAGCTTTTTGATGGTGGGTCTGTCACAGTTGTGCCTGGTGTAGGGGTAGTTACAAAGCCTTCCTGGGAAAAGTGACATTTAGGGAGAGGCTGGAAGGGTCAGTGGGAGCTGGCTGGTACAGGGAGAAAGTGTATCAGGCAGAGGGCAGTGTGTGCAAAGGTCTGTGGCCTGGAGTGACCCTCCTTCGTAGTAGCTACTTTGCTCCCTGGGATAGTATCTTCCTATTCTCTGAAGACATCTCCCAACCACAGCAGGGTCCTGGCTGGAGAGGAGGAGGGATGCTTTTTGCATTCATGAAGGACTTTGTTTGGCAAATCAGTTCGGAAGTCAGGCTTTCAGTGGTGTGTGTGTGTGTGTGTGTGTGTGTGTGTGTGTGTCTGCATGTGCAGGGAGATGGGACCTGATCCCCCCCCCCCCCCAGTACCTTAAGGGCACCAGGCTCTGTTCTATGCACAAAAATGAGTCAGAGTCCTGCCTTGTCCTGGTGAGGTCACACTTCACTGAGGGTGGTTGGCGGGAGTGGGGTGGGGTGTGGGGAGGACCACTCAGACAGGAAACTCCAGCCACTGCTGTGAGGGAGGTGGAAATGCAGAGATGGATTGCATGGGGGAGCAAGGGACATAAAGCGCCCGAAGATGGAGTTCGGATTTTAGCCTGAGCAACTGTGTGGATGGAGGCCCCTTACTGAGAACAGGAAGAATGCAGAGAAGCCGTTGGGAAGTGTTGAATAAAGCACTTGTGTTGGCCATGAGAAGCTAGGGGTGCCTGGTGGGCATCCAGCAGGGGATCTGGGAGAGAGTAAGCAGGGTTGGAGATAGAGACCTAGCGATCTCCACAGTATGTAGCCTGGAAGAGCATGGGATTTCCTGGTTAAGAGAGTTCATGGCAGATAGGACGGCATGGCCCCGGCCATGGGTTACCCTAACACTCCAAAATGCAGGGCTTGGGCACAGCAAGGGATGGGTCACATAGACAGAAACCCAGAAACTAGCATTGTCTCCGACAATGCTGAAAGATAAAATACAATGAGGACAGAGGTTTTCGAGATGATCCACACTTGAATACATGCGGGTGACAGGAGGGGAAAGGAGGGCCTTTCAGGTGCAAAATAGCAAAACCACAGAGACTCTGAGGTAGGAAAGAACAAGAGCTTGGCGCCTGGCTCTTTTATCATGCGTTAAAGTGACCCCCAGAAATCTCTGGTTCTGTGGATTTTTGCCTCTATGCCACTCCTAACGCATATCCTCTGTGCTGCTAAAATGTTTGCCGAATGAATAAAAGAATGAGTGAACAGGGGGGCTATGTGACTTGGGATGGCAGGTGATCTCGCTCCTTGGGCCTCAGTTTCCCTTTCTGTAATCCAGGCCAACCCTACACACCTGAGTTTGGGATTTGGGGTGAGCACTGCCTGCTGAGCCGATTCTGAGTGGACAATACGCTCGGCCCTCCCAGGTGGGGACGTGAATTCGACCATGGGCTGTGCAGCCCCGCAGCCCCGCAGCCCCGCAGCCCCGCAGCCCCGCAGCCCCGCAGCCCCGCAGCCCCGCAGCCCCGCAGCCCCGCAGCCCCGCAGCCTCGCAGCCCCGCAGCCCCGCAGCCCCGCAGCCCCGCAGCCGCGCAGCCCCGCAGCCCCGCCCCGGCGTGGCCCCGCCCCCTCCTTTGTTTCCCCGGCCCCGCCCCCTGCGCGCGGCTCCCTCCCCATTGGTCTGGGGGCGGGCCCCGAGTTTTGGGCACCGCCGGGGGCGGGGCGAAGGGGCGCTGGGGGGGACGTGTGCGCCTGCGCGGTGCTCCAGCCTGGCCGCAGCCTGGCGCCGGCTGCTACTCTGCACGGAGCCGGAGCCCGAGTCCGATCCCGAGCCGGAGTCGGGCTGAGGCGGCGGCGGAGGCGGCCCCGCCCCAGGGCTCCATTGTTGCGGCGACCGCGGCTCCTCCAGGTGCTAGGCTCTGTTTCGTTCGGCCCCGAGCGAGTGCCGCCGAGGCGGTGGCCTGAGGTGAGGCGGCGGGGCCGGACCGGACCGAGTCCGGGACCGGCAGGGGTCCGGGGTAGGGCTAAGGGCCAGGGCTGGTGTGGGTCCAGGGAGTGGACGCGGGTCTCGGGGCCGGACGGGGTCCGGGGCGGGAGAGGGGCCAGCACCTGTCGGGTCCGAGGTCTGAACGGGGTCCGCGGCGGGCAGGTTCCGCGGCCGGAGGAGGGGCCAGGGCCCGTGGGGGTCCAGGAGCTGGACGGGAGTCCTGTGGCCGAACGGGGTCCAGGAGCTGGACGGGGGTCCCGGGGCAGAACGGCTAGGCTGGGCCTGGAGGAAGTCCCAGGTGGCAGGAGTCCCGGGTCCGGCGGGGGTCCCGAGTTGGGCGAGGTTTCCGTTTGGGTGGGGGTCCGCGGACCCGGCCGGGGTTTCAGGGCTAAGTGGAGGTCCAGCGGCAGGACGGAGTCCCAGGCGGCAGGGCTCCCGAGGTTGGACGAGGGTCCTGGGTCGGTGGAGGTCTCAGGCGCCAGGGACCCGGGGGCGGCGGGGGTCCCAGGGGCGGGTGTGGCATGTCCAAGCGGGGCCATCGCGGGGTCGCTGCCGGAGGAGGCGGCCGCCGCCCTGAGCGCTAGTAGGTTGGGGACCAGGACTGGCCGGGCCGTCGCGCAGCTGGGCGCCCGGGCATTGTCTCCGCTTGGGGGGGGGGCGCACGAGGGGGCTGTGCGCCCCCTGCGACCCTCTATGGACCCTCGCGTGAATGCGCGCGCGGTGCTTCTGATCACTCAGAGTGGGGGCACTGTTTCGGTTCCCGCTTCCCGATAGTGTGGCTGGTTCAGTGTGTCTGTGGAGGTAGCTCTGCGTGGGTCCTTGCGCGTGGGGAATCCCAGACCGCCTGCGAGTGGGAGAGACTGTTTCCGTCTTCCTTACCCCCAGGGTGTGCCTGGCTGTCTCACTGAGGATGACTGCATGGGCTCTGATTGTGGGGGTCCTGGCCACCCTGAGAGTGAGAGGCTCTTTCTCTTGTTCCCCAACCCCATGATTGGTTACATGAAAGCGTTGCCAACCTGACCATGCGTGGGACGGCGCTCCTGGTGTCCTGGCCACCCTGCGAGTTGGGAAAGTCTGGCCCTGTTCCCCTTCTCCGGGTTTGTAGGGGTGTGACTGCGCCTGTGCGGGCTTGTGGGCGGTGGTCTGTATGGTGAGGGGGTCCTTGTGCATGTAGTGGAGCCTGGCAGGGTGTAGCGGGTTGTGCATGGGGGCGCAGTTGGCCTGGTTAAAACAGCTGACTCTCTCTTTTATTGTTTTTTTGTTTTTGTTTGGTTTTTTGCCAAATGAGGGGAAAGGAGAGCGGCCTTCTCGGGGAACCCACTGCTCTCAGCGGCCCCGCCCCGGGCTAGGGGAATGGCAGGGCTGTCACCGGCCCGGGGACCACGCGTCAGGCCGCCCCATTTCCTGCTGCAGTGTGAGAGCCGGCTCTGATTGGATGGAGCCCAGCCCCTCTGCCCTGAGCTTCTTGATTTCTTCCGTTAGGATTGGGAAGAAAAAAAAAAAAATATTTAAAGCCAGATTTAGCTTTGCAGTGTTCAGCGCGCCTGGAGACTGGAGGAAACTCTGGCAAGAATTTGGCGGGCTGGAAAATGCATTTGAAGGAGGAGAATCCACACCCACGGAATGAGGCCAAGGCAGTTACAGTTAGAGGTCAAGTTGACAAAGGGATAGGGAGAGTGAGGTTGAGGATGGGGAAACTCAGATTTCAGCCTGATGTCAAGACTTGATACTGTCTTGCAGGCTCTGTATCTTTCAGCACTTAAATAAAGGGGAAACACCTACAATGCCTCAGGGATGATTCTCTTCCTTGGGGAATCGCAAAGTTGAACAAGGCAGCCTCTTCCTTTTAGGATGTTTTGTTCTGGTCCAAGACAGAAGACTGAGGCATAGGCAGCAGTAGTTCTAATATCCAAATATGGTGGTTTGTTTTGTTCACAATCGTTGTGAACAAGACGGCATATGAGTAACAGGAGTGCCAGACAAAAATGTAATAATGGAGTTGTTGCTTTTACACCGTCCAGACTTAGCACGGAGATCCTCCCCCGTGTTCAGCTCTTCCCCTCTCCCCCACCTACAGCTGCTGTCCTTCTAGGACGTCTTACCCATTCTTACCTGTCAGTTTAGGTGACGCCTGCTCTTGGAAGTCTTCCCTGAGATCTTATGTCCTGCCCTCTAGAGCTATGGTCTTTGAGGACAGGGTGGTTAGCTGTAGTGGATTGATAAAGATCGGCACAGTTTGTATCCAGAACTGAGAAGAGGCATATTTAAATGGGAGGTTTTTTTTTTTTTCCCCCTATGGTTAGATAGTTCATGTGATTTATTTCTTCACCATTCTGTGATTCTTCAAGTCTCAGAATGGTTTTTAGAATAATATTTGTCGTCACTTCCTAGTATTTGCTGCACAAGTGAGTACAGCGTTCTTCATTAGCATTCATTTGGTCTCATTCTGTCTCCAGAATTCAAGGTACTGTTGGTTCCTGCAAAGCTACCCATTCTGGGTTTCACTTTCTTCACCTTTGAGAGTCTTAACACGGGGGAAGAATCTTCTTAGTCCTAAACCTTTCAAGCTTTTAACCTAATAGAGCAAAGGAAAGCCCTCGTAGCAGGAGTGTAGACATAATGGAGATCTGTGAAAATACAGATCCAGAAGTAGAAGTTCTTTTCTTTTTCTTCCAGAAGTTTAGGTGCGTGGGTGTACACTTTGTCTCAAATGTAAGGACAGGAGAATATGATGAAAACTGAAGCAATATTTCGAGATGGTCTTGCCTGTTCTTTAGAATTATGCTGTCCTTGCAACATCTGCATTGTATCAAATCAGTTTGATGTTTTCCTTAATGAAGTCATTGGGTGCAGAACTCTGGTTTGGAGCATTTCGTTGAACTTTTGAGTGTCATATGAAGGCAGCCAACTGTGGGCTTCTGTACGTCCCAGTCTCTCACAGAGTTTTTTAATTTGGGGAGTCTGAAATAAGTGGAATTTGGAGAGTGCCTCGAGTAGGTGTGTGTGACTTTATATGATGGCTTAAAGCACAGTTTAAAATTGTTGCTTGCAGAAAATTATGTCCTATGTTCAATGGCCTAAAAGGAAACTCCACTTCTAAGGAATATAGTAATAATCCTTTAAACTATAAATCTCCTCTCTAGTTTCTCTGTTTCGTAAGATGGGAATTTGGCAGGCTTGGTTTCCTGAAAGCCCCATGTCTGTCTGTAGAAAGGATAGGTAGTTTTCTCTGCCATTCTTATTTGAGTGATTGCAGGGATTAAAAATAGGATAAACTGTCTGGTAGCAATACCACCGAATTAGGATTTTTCACTTAACTCAGTAGGAGTTTTGTCCTTTTTTTGGTTCGCATCCTTTCCTAATTAAAAAGAAAAAATAAAAAAATAAAAAATAAATTAAAAAAGTGCTTTGTTACATGCTGTACGTGGTTTGTTTTGTTCACAATTTTATTTTAGGAGAGGCCTTCATAAACTCAGCTGGATCTTCTTTGTGGGTTTCTTAGGATGTTTTCATATTCCCACCGAAACTTAACCAGTTAATGCTTTTTCTATGTTGAGATGACCATTTCATTCATAGCTGGCTGGATCTTTATGCAGTTTCAATGAAAAGGGGTCTCCTATGGAATAGAATGCCCAGGGTTAGAGATGGCAGAGCTTGGACTCTGCATTTCAAAGCTGTCCTCTCTTGTTCTTTGACCCAGGAGCCCTAATACGAAGCCTCATTCGCCTGCTTTCAAGGATTGATGGTGCTGCTGCTGCTGCTGCTGCTGCTTCTTTTAGGAGGACTTTGCCTCAAAGTCAGTCTTTGATGTTCTAGCCTAATTTCCACCCCAAGCCCCATATCACTCACCACATGGATTTTCTTCTCCCTTTTTAATTTTAAAGTGCTCATCATGTATATGCCTGTTATCACAGGCTACCTCAAAATCTTTTTGCCTGTTGGCAGGATATAGACAAGTGACATAGTGACGACCACTCCCTTTGGTTCTCTTGGGCAGGAGATGTGAACTAGACCCCCAGTTCGTGAAGTCCAAGTGCGTCTTGGACTTCAGCTCCCCCAGCAGTAAAAAGGAGTCAGCTGTTAGTTACGTCTCTTCTGTGTAGCTCAAGAGGTTGTCCTGGGGATGAAATGAAATCAGGGATGTGGTGCAATTTGTTAAGTTGTAAAATAATACGTTGCCCAGGATTTTCCAAAAAAAAAGCTTCATGCGCAATTGAATGAACCCAGGTTGTTCTTAGATCTCTAAATGTTTGGTCCTTAGTGGGTGCTGTGATAGGCAACTTCATTTAGGATTGTTTTTCACCTTTCATGGGCAGTGTTTGATACTTCAGCATTGTGTGGCAATGTCATGTTGAGTCACCGTTCATCCCTTGTAAGCGGGACGACAGCACGTGTGGGATGTAGCCTTTACCATCTCTTCAGGCTTGTGTGATCCCACGTGTGCTCCTTTAATGCATTTGAGCAGGGTGTGGGGGGAGGCAATAGGCATTCTGAGGTCAAGGTCAGCCAGTGCTCACCAGCTCACATCAGAGCTACCCAGCTCGAGGGAGCAGCAGGCATCAGTCAGCTCCAGGGTTTCTTGAGCCTTCCCCACTCTGGCCAGCCCACTCTGGAGAATGTGCAGTACTTCCCAGGGTCTCTTTCTCTCTCTCCTGCCTTGGCTTCCTCTCTGCCAACTGCTCAGTGCCTCTGAGCTGCGCCTGCCTCTGCGTGGAGGGGGTACAGCGGCTCATAAAACACAGCACTTCTGCTCTAAGAATCCACCTTTATGCACAGATATTAAATTATACCATCATGCAGCTCAACAAACATTAACATGGGTTACCTGTGATGCGCCCAAGTCCCAAGGTGTGGACATACGAGATGGGACACCGTGACTGGAGCATGAAGGGCAGGGGGCTCCACGGTCCAGGGGGGAGGGGCAGGAGACCTGGGCGTGGTCTCAGCACCGTGCAGTGCAGTGAGTGTGGCCAGAGGTCCAGAGGAGAGTGTGGGGGCTGGGTTGGTATGCACAATCCAACATTCATTTCCCTACCTGCTGCTTAGAGTTTATTGGGCAAGATGGGTGTCTGCAGGTTTCTAAGTTGAAAGGCAGGGAGTTACCCCAAATCTAAACTTTCAGAATGTTCTGGGCACTTTTCAATTCCCCGAATCGGCATTGTCAGAACAAATCTCTAATGTCTGGATGGCCATTACTGTCTGTCGACTGCAAGTCACTTTACTCTTTCTGAAGGTCAGCCGGGGGACAGGCACTCTGCGGGGTGTTTGGGCGCCTGTGACTGCTGGAACAAAGTGTCACACGCTGAGTGGCTTTAGAATGACACAGATTCCTTATCTCACAGTTCTCTAGGTGAAAAGTCTGACTCTGGCCTCACTCAGCAAAAAACAAGGTGTGGGCAGGGCTGTGCTCTGTCCTGGAGAATCTGGGGAAGAATTGCTTCCAAGCTCGTGCAGATTATCAGCGGAATACAGTTCCTGCAGTCTTTGGAATGAGGCCCCTGTTTCCTTTCTGGCTGTCAGCCGGCGCGCCGCCCACAGCTCCTAGAGGCCTCTTCCTGGTCCTTGCGCACAACCCACCAGGCCCAGAACCAGCAGGGACCCCCAAAGCCTGCCCCAAGCTCTCTGACTTCCCCTTCTGCCACATCTCTTCTACTTGGAGAAAGTTCTTGGCTTTTAAGGGCCCGCGTGATCTGATGTGGCCCACCCAGATAAGCCAGGATAACCTTCCCATCTACGGCTGATGGCAAAGTTCCTTTGCTGTGAATGTGACATACTCATATGTTCCAGAGTTAGGGACATCTTTGGGGACTGTTGTTCTGCCTTCCACAGTTCGCTGATCCATTTAGGACAGCAGCCAATGAAGTTGTGACCGTTACCCTAATTGATACATAAATTAAGGAACGCACCAAAATTTTAAGCCGATCGATAGGACCATTAAGATCCCTATTAAGTGACAAGATGGTTCTGCTTCACTGTTGAGCTGTGGGTGTGATTCACAGCCCTAGAGACAAGTCAGTCAAAGGCATAGTAACTTTTGGGCTTTGGGCTACTTAAGTGGTCCACTCTGATCAGAGAAGTTTTGCCAAGAAGTCAACAGAGGAATTCCTCCATTAGAAAAACCAGCCTTGGGGTGCGGGCCTTACCTTTTCAAGGTTTACACGAAGGGCTCTGTCCTCATGGGGTAGAGAGTGCAGGATTCCACGTCCATTTCTAGAATGGAAACAGCTGAGTCAACCCAATGGGGATTCACATTCCTGAGTTTTAGAGAGTCTGTTTCAAGGCTGAGGCAAAGCCTAGTAAACAAAGTTTTCACTTTCACTGATAATCAGGAATGAGGTGCACTGGCTGATCAAGGAGACAACTGGTGATGATCACCAAGTATTTAAGACCAAGCGTGACCTCATTTGATCATGTGGCTGTTTTTAATCCTTTTTCATAAGGATTTTTTTTTTCCCCTTACAACAAATGACAAGCTCTGATTTGAAATAAACTTCCTGTAAGAAAGCAGAATCTAGAATTCTAAGACTTTCCAGCTGGCCTCCAGGAATTTATGAACTGCCTGAGACCCTGGGCAAACATTTTGTGTGTCCGTGCCCGTGTGTGTGTTTAGCGGGGAGAGGAGTTCCAGCTTTGCCATTCATTTTCAACGGGGTTGAGTTCTGGAAGGCTTCACACACCACTCAGTGTGATAGTCCTGCCGCTCAAGTATCAGATTTTGTTTAAAAATTTAATATTCATTTTGAACAAAGTTCTTCTACAGGCCCGTACTTTTAAGAGTGAAAAATTCTGTGAGACTGAGAACGAAAACACAGCAATCACCTACCCCGCCCTTCTCCACCCTGATTCCTGCTCCTCAGAGGCCATCATTTTCAAGCTTCAGCTCTTTCCTTCAGATTTGGTGTGTGTGTATGAAACATCCTACTATTTAGAAGCCGATCTGGGTCCCTTATCCTACCACCGCCTCCCGCTACTACCTCTTTCTGCCCTGTCCTGTGTGTGATTACGTTAAGGGTTTTGCTGGAGAGTTTAGCAGCACTTAGGACAACTGTGGAGATGTTATTCCCAGCTAAGATGTTGGGTCTATTTTGATTACATTTCCTTTCTTTTTCCTAGAGTTTGTTTTGCTTAGTGTTCTTTGTATCTGTCCTTTATCACCCCTCACCGGAGAAGTGTCAGTCTCCCTTCAGTACATCCACACCCACCAGGTATAATTCTTCTGAACTTGCCATCCTGCTGCCTTTCCTCTCTACTGCCTGCCTGCTAGGCCTGCTGTGACTCTCCTCCTAGATCTTCCCCATCACCCTGAGAGTTTCTCTCTCCTGGCTTAAGCTAGAATCCTCCCTTTTTTAGTTTTCTCTCTTACTTTGGTGGAGCATACCTACCAGTAGCTGTTGAAGATATATATGTATTTTGAGATCTTGTATAATGTTGAAATATTTCACTCTCGCATATAATTGACCATTTGTCTGAGTATAGAATTCTGGGCTAGAGGGGCACCTGGATGGCTCAGTGGGTTAAGCCTCTGCCCTTGGCTCGGGTCATGATCTCAGGGTCCTGGGATCTAGCCCTGAGTTAGGCTCTCTGCTCAGTGGGGAGCCTGCTTCCCCCTCTCTCTCTCTCTCTGCCTACTTGCATTCTCTCTGTCTGTCAAATAAATAAATAAAATCTTAAAAAAAAAAAAAAAGAATTCTGGGCTAGGAATAATTTTCCTGCAGAATTTTGAAGACTCTGCTCAGAATTCAAGTTCCAATGGGACAGTCAATGTGTCCAAAGCCTTTTCTTTGTAGGTAACCCACATATTCCTTTGCATAATCTTTTAGACCCTTGTTTTTCCTGGTGTTTGGAAATTTTCTGATGGTCACATCATGATGGGGGTCTTGTTTTTTTTCCTTATGTTGGGCACTTAGTGGTCCTGCCCCATCTGTGGACTTCTACCCTTTATTCTGAGCTCACATGTCCCTACAGGTCTTCCGCACTCTTCTATTTACCTACTTCTTAGTCTCTGATTGCCTTTTTGGAAGATTTCTCCAGCCTTTTCTCTAAACCCTCCAATGACTTTTTATTGCTATATACATTTTTTTTTTTTAGTATTAGGAACTCCTTTATAGCCCCCCAGAATATATATTTTTTACAGTACCATCCTTTCTGGTTTTGAGGATGTGGTCAGATGTGGTTTTATTGTGTTAGACATCCTGGAAGAAAGGTTTATTTTTACATGGCTTCTCAGTGTGATTATCTAACAAAGCTTGGCATATCTGATAGTAGTTTATGACACTACTGCATTCTGAGAGAAAAACTCCCTTTCAGCCCATTATCTATTTTTCAATATGGAAAAAGAAAGGTTACCTTTCAGTCCTTGGAGGCATGAGACATAGTGTTTGTATGTTTCCAAACACCCTCTTCAAACACATTTCTTTCCCATCTATGCATGTTGCAGCTAAATTTTGCCCTCCGCTTCATAAACCTAAGCACGTCCATTCAGTACTCTATGTGTGGCTGCCATCAATGAGTTCAGAGTTTGGAAATCCTTGTGCCCTTTTACTTGGCCTGGCACACTCCTAGTTGATCATGCCCATATGTATGGTGTGCGGCACTGCTGGTGGCAGGCAACCTTGAGAAAGCTCCTTTTCGAGGTCTTTTTTAACCACAAAAAATATTGGGAGAAGAAAAAAGAAGGAGTAGTAATGCTGGATTCTTGTTCTGGACCCTAGGTAACGGTGCCACAAACTAGGGGTATTTTTAGCCATGGTGGGTAGGGCTAGGTTTGGAGCTGTTGGCTAGGTTTGGGGCTGTCGGCTAGTCTAGAACTTTCTAGCATAAGCAGTGTACAGAAATGGCTTATTGGGAGCAGGACACAGGCCTCCTGGTGGTAGTGGGGTGTTTGATGAAGACCTGTGTGACAGATGTCCAAAGAAGAAAGGAGAATGCACGGAACCCTACATGGAGAGTGGCTCTTGAAAAGTAAAGGGATTTCCAGAACATGTAGAGCACGCAATTCTCAGTTATGTTAACTCTCTGATGTGGAAACAAAAGTGAAAGTGACAATCAGGGTGAATCTTGAGGACACTTGGCATTATATTTTTTTGTGAAAATCCCCTCTTCCCAATTAATTCAGATTTGTATATTGGGAGGTCCTACTAAGTTACTTGATTTTTTTTTTTTTTCTCCAGATGGGTTATTTCAGTTTTCCTATTCTGGAGGCGTGACCCTCTATGTTAGACCTTTTAGCCTGCTATAGCAGAAGACCGAAGACCAAGTGGCTTGTAAACCCCCAGAATTTAAATCTGGAGTTCTGGAGACCAGAAGTCCAAGGTCAGTGTTGGCCCATTCAGTATGTGGCGTGGACCCTCCTGGCTCATAGATGACATCTTCTTGCACTGCACTTGTGTGATGGAAGGATAACAGGGAGCCCTGGGGTCCCCTTTATAAGGGCACTAATCCCATTTAGGGTGGCTCTACCCTCATGACCTGGTGGCCTCCTGAGGGCCCTGCCTCCTAAGACCATCCCCTTGGAGGTTCAATTTCAACATAGGAACATTCAACATAGGAATTTCAACATTCGTCTGTAGGACCTTTGGAGAAGCTCGGGGTCCTGTATCACTCCCCCATCCCTACCTCTTCTGTGGGCTGAGTGCTTACTGTGCCAAAGGCACTGTGCTCAGCACTTTCCATCCGTACCTTGCTTTGTCTCTGTAGCCACTCTGTGGGGTAGGTAATGTCCCCATTTTGCAGGCGACAAAACGAGATGGGAGTCCTGGGGACTAGAGTTAGCAGTCTGCGTGACGTAGAAGAAAAGCTGGTAATGCTTTAGGAATGATCCACATTGACTAGACTTAGCGTGGGGATCACGTCCCGATATACACCTGTAGCAAACCCTGATGTGCTATCCTTCAGACTCATCCGTTGTTGTTTGTCAGTTGCATCTCAGTTTAAACACCAGAGAGGAGGAGACGCTAAATAACTTGCTTAAGATCCCATGGTAAGCGGAACTCAAATGTCAAGGCCAAAGCCCGGGCTCCTGACTCCTGACTCCATGCTATGAGGCCTTTTTATCTGCTTGGGCTCTTTGGTGGCTTGGCTGAGAGTTGACTGATGTGCCCAGGACCTGTCATAATGGAGCTTTTCACGGTGCCAGCAACTCCTGCTTGGCAGCCCTGTGGCTCTTGCTGCCTTTGACCTTCAGGGTGCTCCTTGGGGTATGGATGGGTCCTCAGTGTCCGTGCCCCCTGCACTCCTGTGTCAGCCATGTGGCAGTGAGCATGCCTCGTCTGGGAGCAGGGGTCCCAGCCTAGGCGGCCTGTCCAACTGCGTGGGGAGAGGGGCAGACGTGTGTTGGTTGGCTCCTGGGGCTTGTGACAAATGTTGGCAGAGGCGGGAACCAGATGCTCTGGGACATTAGCAGGGGTGGGGGGCATGGTGCCCCAAAGGATGTGGTTTGGAGGTGGACTGTGGATGAGCATTGGGGTTCCCAGAGGCTTTCTTGGCCCTCTGAAGATTCCAGGTAGTTGGTCTGACTTGGATGGCTTTTCCTGAATTCACAGTATTTTTAGTGCAGGGCAGGAATGGACCAGAGCAAGGGAGCCTTCTCTGTGTTATGAATGTGGTGAGTCTTCAGAGTCTAGCAGATTGGGCCAGCCTGGGCCATGAGAGAAGAGCCTGGGCCACCCACCCGGCTGGACACCTGTCAGGCGAGGCCCAGAGGAGGTCATCATGCCTGGACCCCGCATGCCAGCTGCCCCTGAATTGGGGGAAGTACAAAGGAAGCTGCTATACTGTGCATGAGGGCCACCGCCCGTGATATTTAGCCCGCCCTCTGGGTGCGATAACCTCAGAGAACAGAGGGGTCCTACCGATCCACACCCGGCCTCCCTGGTACTGAACCATTCCTTGTACCACCGTGGAGGGCATTTCTGAAGCCTCCAGATGCTGGCCGTCTGTTGGCTGCCCATGGAGCTTGGGGAGAGCAGCCAGGGGTGATGGCCAAGACACGGGCCCCCAGGCCTGGGCTGGCATCTGGCCCTGCCACTTGCTGATGAGCCGTGTAGAATCTTGGGCTCGTCTGTAACTTCTGTGAGCCTCTTAGATGATGTGGCAACAAAGCCTTCTTGGTTAGGGGATCAGGTGTGTGAGGCAATGAACCTGAAGCGCTTTGTGTGTGCGAGGTGTGCGGACTAGCGGAGGGTTGCTGAGTGGGATGGCATGGCTGGAGTTATTGGGGGGTAGTCACAGCTTTGACTCAGGTGCACCGTGGTGGAGAATGTCACCCACCCTGGGGATACCGTCTGCAACAGCACAGGGGTGGACGTGGGAGCCTCTGACTTGCACAGCAAGCATCGTCATAGAGCCGCGGGATCCGTCACTGTCGGTGAAATTTGCATCCCTGGTTTGCAGCCACCTGCAAACCTGAGGACCTCCTGGGTCGGGTACACATAGCTCATGCTGGCTGGTGCAGCCTTCCCGAGCTGCTGGTGGGGCAGCACATCCATGCTGGGTGAGGGAGCCCAGGCTGCCCAGCACCGTGTCTGGGCTCAAGCTCCCCAGGAAAGGTGCCCAGAACAGCATGGGCCATTAAAGTTTTGTTTGTGATTCTGAAGCGGATTTAAGAGGGAGTGAGTAGAGCACACCAGAGTCTCCACCCGAGCTTGGAGAAATCAATTCCTAATTATGAATCAGTGGGTGTGAGTTAGAACAACTGGTACCTAAGTTGCAGAGTGGACACAAATGCTGTGTTTTGGTGATGCTCCAAGAGTCTGGGTGCCATCGCACATTATTGATGGAAAGGGGCCTGGGTGAGGGGCCATCAACCTTATCCTGAAGCATCTTACTGTTCTCCCTGGGGGACAAGGGGGCCGGGATGAGGGTGCCCACAGTTGGGAGTGTGTGTGAACCTCTTTATGTACAAGCTGAGGAGTAATTACCATTTTTATTAAAGATGAAGACAGAGGGATGCCTGGGTGGCTCAGTCGGTTAAGCAGCTGCCTTCGGCTCAGGTCATGATCCCAGCATCCTGGGATCAAGTCCCACATCCGGCTCCTTGCTCCACAGGGAGCCTGCTTCTCCCTCTGCCTGCCACTCTGCCTGCCTGTACTCTATCTCTCTGACAAATAAATAAATAAAATCTTTTTAAAAAAAAAGATGAAGACAGAAGCTTAGTGGCGTTAAGGGACTTTCTCAAAGTTGCACAGTTGTTAAGTGGAAAAGTGAGATGCTGATGAACTCTGGGGCTTAACCCAAAGTCCTTGAACTTGCCTCAATACCTGGTCACTTCCATGGTTGTGAGGGAGGGACTAAGAACCCCAAAACATGGGGCTTTGTGGAAAGGGTCTCCAGCCTTGGGACATGCCGCATCACGCTTCCAAGTTACAGAGTGACCACCTGGAGAAAAGCCCCTGGTTTAAGACTTTTCTTATGGAAATAGATAAAGAGCAAACATATGTGAAAGGCAAAGCTGTGTACCCAGCGCCCGCTGGAGCAGGGGGGTCATCCACCTGCACTTGGCAGAGACCCAGAGGCAGGCAGAGCAGTGGGGAGGGAAGCTTCCCAGAGGAGGAAAGGGGCCTCTCAGGTGAGCCCGATGGAAGGGGCCATCCCAGGTGGCTGGTGAGGGGAGCAGGTTTGGCTTTCTTGGGTTGGTCCTGAGTCCAAGGCGGGACAGAAACCAGGGAAGGTGTCCGGTATCAATCCAGTCCTGGCTGATGGTCACAGAGGTCATTGTTGGGTTCCTGGATTGTCCTTTGAGACAGTCTGTCCATCTGTCTGTCTTCCTGCGGATCTGGCTTATAGCAGGCAGGTTCCCTGCATGGATCTCTGTGGGTAAGGGGCAGTTCCCTGAGTGGATTGCTGCGGATAAGGGGCCGGGTTGCTCTGGGTAAGGGTCTTCCTGTGGGCTCTGTGTCTGTTCGTTGTCTTTTTGTATATCTCAGTCTCTCATCTTTCTCTTACTGGTAACAGTATTAAATGCCAGATATGTCAGAAAGTTTGTAGCTGTAATATGACCCCTGGAGGAAGTTTTTTACATTGACATTGACATCACTGACTGTCAACTGTGGGACCATTACCGCCAAGATTTACAATAGAAAGGCTTCAATAATGTCCCCTTGGTGTGGTTACAAGATTCATTCCTTGTTACAAAAATCTGCTCTTGTCCGCGGTTGGGTCTTTGTCATTACTTTGTGGTTAGTCCGCATCCCTGTGTTTCTCATCTCCTGTGCCCTTCATTTGGTCTTGGCTTGTCCGCCTGGTCAGTGAGGTTGAGCTTTGTCACCTTGATTGGTACCAGGGTATTGAACTGTGGGTCAGTCCACTGATCGCACTGATTAACTGGGATGCAGGGAAATGCTCTAGCGTTTTGGGTGGCAAAGCAGGAAGTAAAAGTCCGTGTACCTGCCAGTGTGGTTCAGGGAAGGCCAAACATGCCCCCCAAAAGGAAATATTTTTATAACTGATGTTCATATAGCTCTGCTTCTCGTTCTTATTAGCACAGAAACTTTAAGTTGGCCTTTACATGTTATAAATGTAAACAATAGTGACTTGTTGACATACAGATTGCCGTTTTTCCTATTCATTCATTTACTGATTCAGCGTGATTGACAGGACACTGTTATGGGCCTCCCAGCTTCAGCGGAGAGCTTGTGTGCGGTCTGCACGGTGTGGACACACCATGAGAAGGTGGCTGTCTGCGAGCCAGGGGTAGAGCTTTCCGCAGGAAAAGCTCTCGACGGGCACCGAGATCTTGGACTTCCAGCCTCCTGAACTGGAGAAATCAACTTATGTTGTTATGGCCCGAGATGATGAATATGGACATGGTTTAGACTACTATCATCTGTATAGAAGTTGTATGTGCTAGTAAAATAAAGGCATGGGGTTTTGTAGATGGAGACAGCACGGTGATCCCAGGCCTATTACCATCTCTCAGGTCCTCCCAATGACGTCCTGTCTGTATTAGGACAGCTTCTTCACCCCTCTGCACCCTACCCCACATCAGGAATAAATCATGCATGGTGTCCTGCTTTTAACATTCCTCATCTGTACAAACCCCTTTTGTGATTTTCCGTTGTTAAGAGAGGGCGGTTTCCTTGGCTTGGCATTTAAGGCCTTCATGATCTAGGCACCGTCTACAGGTTTGGGCTCCTCTGTCTCTCACTGTCGCCAACCTTGCCCTTCAGCTGGTCATGTGAGCCAGTCTCTGAAGCCCAGTGTAAGAGCTACACGTAGGACGCACACTCTCCTGCCTCTTCCAACCATCCTTCGAGATGTGAAGTCCTCCCTCTCCACGACCCCCTCCCAACACTCTGGTTAAAATTGCACCGGTGTCCTTACAACTCTGAAATGTTGAATTAACACATGAACTGTGGGTTAGCTCTTCCTAGGTACCTTATTTCTTATAGAGTCAGGTTAGAAATGTTTGCTTCGGTCCTGGATTTTGACCATGTGACCTGAGCAGTACAGTAACATTCAAAGGGTGCTTGAGAGTGAACGGGGTCTTCCGTAAGCACATGACCGGCTGCGTTTGCATCCTTGAGGGTTTTCTGAGCATGGTCAATTTACGGATAATTTTGTCTGCTTTAAAAAACAGATGTCGGTGTAGTGTGAACACTGTTATTTGATGTTGAGGTTGTTCCCAGTCTGTTGGAACAAGAAGCCATGCTACGTTGTACATAACCTCTGTGTTATGCGTGAGTATGTTAGCGAGATGTTTCTAGAAGCTGGGCTGCCGAAATTCTGATTGGGCAATGCTAGGTTCCCGTTCATTAGGGCTGGACAGTTTAATCCTCTCCCTGTCAGTGTCTAAGGTGCCCATTTCCTTCCCCTCGACAACATGGTAAGTCCTCGGGTTGTTCTTTGACAATCTAATAGATAGATTAAAAAAAAAATAGGCCTCTTTTAAAAAGTAGGGGACTGAAGCTAAGAGCAGTTAGGGAATTTGCCTGGTCTGCTAGAGCTGGCTAAGCCATGACCTGAATTTAGCCTTTTAAATTTCAAAATGTGTTTTCTTTGGAGGGAAGCTGGCATAAAATATACATTGCCATTGACAAATTAATAAGTATGTACTCTTTACTCCTTCTCCTGGAATTACAGGCCGTGTGTGTGTGCGCGCGCATGCGCGTGCACACAGAGGGGATTTTTAGAGTGAGAATTTTTTTATTGAGACTAGACAGTCCTCAAAAGACAGTGCAGATGGTAAAATAACATTAGTAGGTTCTTCTGATTTTAAATCTCAAAACATATCTAAAGTGTCTTGACTTCTTGGGGCGCCTGGCTGGATTAGTCGGTGAAGCATCTGCCTTCGGCTCAGGTCATGATCCCCAGGGTCCTGGGATCCCACGTCCGGTTCCTGGTTCAGGAAGAAGTCTGCTTCTCCCTCTCTTTCTGTCCTTCACCCACCTCATGCTCTCTTGCTTGCTTGCTCTCTCTCTTTCTCAAATAAATTCTTTAAAAAAAAATTGTCTTGACTTCTCAAACCTTTGATACAGATTGATTCTAAGAGTGAAGTCTAGGCCATTCATTTGAGGGGTTCCAGCTTCTTGGTAAGAGAAAGGGAACCTTGTTAGGAATAGGTTCAACTTGTAGCAGCTGTCGGTGTTCAGTTAATTATATTTTCCAAGTGACTTACAAGATTGTTTGGGGAAGCAAGTACAGTTGAGCAATTAAATTTGCTCCCTTGATGATTAAATTCTCTTTTTCCTTCTTTCTTTTATCCAGTCTAGTGACAGCCTAAAATCTGCCTGTAAAGCCCCTTGGTTTTGCCCCCAGATAACAGACCATTGCCTAGCATGCTATGAATTTCGTCCAAAATAATTGTGCATAACAATTCTGATATTGTCCAGCTTCCCAATATATGAACTGAACAATATAATTCATATACAAACTTACTATGTGTATATGTGTGTAAATGGACATTTACTTTTTTTTTTTTTGGTAGGAATTAAATAATACTGTTTCAAAAGGACTTTCTGACAAATTCCAAATAACCCTCCTATTCCCAAAGTATGGACATTTTAGATCCGTACTTAACGTGTGCGCACTGTTCTCTGATAGCTCTGTGTTTTAGCGATCGTGTTTCCAGTGTTATAGATCTCTCTTGAATTTGTTTATTGGACTTAAGTTTTCTACTCAGGTGGATTGTTTTAGATTTTTTTGGTTTGTTCTGCTCACTGAACTAATTGTAATCTGTGTGCACTCCCTTCCCCATCAGCTACATTCTTTTTCGGACAGATCATCTTAATAAGTCATGGAACTTCACTGTTTTTTCCAGCAATGGGCATTCAGGACTCTGGGCTAGGCAGTGCCAGAGACATTGTGCTTACCCTCTGTATCGGGGAGGACTTTCAAGGCCCGAAAAACGCACAAATAGTTGGAGCACCTGGGTGGCTCAGTTGGTTAAGTGACTGCCTTCAGCTCAGGTCATGATCCTGGAGTCCCGGAATCGAGCCCTGCATGGGGCTCCCAGCTCCATGGGGAGTCTGCTTCTCCCTCTGACCTTCTCCCCTCTCATGCTCTCTCTCACTGTCTCTCTTTCTCTCTCAAAAAAATATTAAACACACTCACACACACACATAATTGTTGTGGGACTGCACACCCGTACTCTTCTGGGAGTCAGGAGACCTGGCTCTGCCCCACTTCGAGCGCTAACTCGTGAGTTAGCAAAGGCGTGTCCTGTCCCTTCCCGGATCTGTGTCTTTGTAAGCAGAATGGCGATGGCATGTGTTCTAAGGTAACTTCCAGCATAGTTATTACTGTTCTGTTGTCTGCACTTTACCGAGTGTGGCGGGAATGACATTGCGATCCAATTTCAGACACAGAGGTACGAGCTAGTGGCACTGGGCAGGTGCGTACCCTGGAGGAGTTTGGAAGGCTGGTGCCAAGTCCCTCAGAGTTGTGGGTGGCCCCAGACCTCCCCACTGTTCTGAGGAAGACACATGCAAAAAGTATGAGGTTGCTTAGAACAATGTCAATCTCCAAGTCTTCGGTGAGGCCACAAGAGAGACGGTGGAGGGACGGTGGTCTGTTTGCATAGGAGTTGGGCCCGTGGTGCACACGTGCATGCCAAGCCTGGGTCAACTTCAGGTCCATCTGCTTCATCTTCTCTTTGCCCTGCTGATGCAACCAGCTTCTCCAGAAAAGTGGCAGTGGGTTCCTCCGAAAAACTCTACAGAAGGAAGAGATGCCCACGGGAAATAATTCAGTCATTAAGTGAGACAAAAAGCAAAAGGCGAATGATTATTTACTCACTGTCTTTGGGAGTAGCGACTATTAGTATTTGGTGTGTTTCCAACCGGATCTTTTCCAGTGGACACACAAATAGAAATGTACCTTTTGAAGGTATTTTTTAAAAATAAATAGTATTTGATACACACTGCTCACACCCGTACCCCAGTGGTACAGAGAGACATTCTTCTGTGATGATCCGTGTGGATCTAACTGACTCTTTGCCTGTGGAGTGCTGGGTAATCGTAGCTAAGGATAACTGACCTTTCCTGAGCATTCGAACATGCCCGGTCCTTTATGCTAGGCTCAGTTCTCGAACCGGGTCACGTGATTTTCCACACCAGCCCTATGGGTGAGTGTGGGTGCTGTTTGCATTTATCCTTTTACAAATGAGACAACGGTCATAGAGAGAAGCTTCCCGCTCTAGCTCCCGGCATTGTTTCCAAGAGGGATGACACATTCGAAAGGATTCCTGTTGAGTTGAAGTGACAGGACGTTTACTCACTGCACAAATCATTCATTGATTGATCACATTCTGGGTGGGGTGCCGTCCAAGTTGCTTTTCCTGAAAGTGTGTTTGGGATGGGGTAGACAAGAGACCACCAGGTGCCTGGGGGTCTCCTGGGGGGTAAGGGGCACAGAGAGGAGGTGGCTGGGTGGCCTTTGGGATAGCCCTTTTCCCTACACTGTCCACCTCTTGTACACTTTTCTGAGATCTGGTTTGGGTTTTATAATGGCTTGTCTGACACTGAGTGGCCCTTGTTTCAAACTACCCGAGTCAAGGTCAGTGCTAACACCTCTCTAGTTCTGTGTGTGTAGGGGGGGTCACCCAGAACTAGACTGCCTCCGAGTGGCTGCGAGAGTTTGTCGCTGGCTGTGGTAGGTCAGACTCTTCTGCTCATTCCCACTTGCAAACAGACGTTTCACTCGGCCCTGAGTTTGGATGCAGGGCTGGGGGTCAGGGCAGCAGGGATCTGGAGTGTGATGGTTGGCACACATATGACACCAGCACGGTAGGAAAGTTTCACAAGATGTGGGAGGAGCACAGAGCACTGGGGCCAGGTGCTGGAGGTCACTGTGGCGAGGTCGTAAGGGCTGCGACAGCAGAGCAGTATCAGATATGTGGTCACGGCTCTGGGTGCCTGCTGAACGCCTCTGCTGTTTGGGCGAGTTTTATTTGGGTGTCTCCTGTAGAGAAAGCATGACATCAGCGTTTGCCACCAAGTATTTATAGCAGTCGGTACCTCCTATGTGGGTCACTTTCTGTGTTGTGGTTTCTTTAAGGAAGTTGGAGCTGTCCTACCCCAAGCACACTGCCAGCCCATCTCAAGGTGTTGGTGGTTTCTGAACACCTGGGGAGAGGCCATTCTGAGCAGAGATGCTTCCTACCCCGTCCCCTCCCGTGGTGTCTGATGGTCACCCTGGGGAGGGGTTGGGTAATGAGGGCAGTCAGGGAATCTCTCGCCTCGCCTCCCCCTGCTGTGTTTTGTTTTAAACATTTCTTTTTTTAAAATTGAGAAAATGTTTTTCCTTCTTTCTTCGATGTTCTCTGCTGATGGCATGCAGGCAGAGGCTGGGGAAGTGAAAAAGAAAGCTTTTACTTCAGTGGGATGCTGAGGCTAGCCCCTCTGATGGAGGGGGTTACCGTGTGCCGGGCCCCGGGAGGCAGCTGGGCAAGCATTCGCTTTCAGCTTCACTGGCTGAGAGAGGTGGTGTTTATCCCCAATGAATGACGAGGGTGGTTAGCTCCACGCGGTTGAGGGATCCTCCCAAAGTCCCACAGCTGGAAAGTGGTGAAGCAGAACCAAGCACCGATGATCTGACTCAGACAGACGCCCCGATTCCATGGGCTCTTAACTCCTGGAGGTCAGAAAGCCGAAGGGCTGAAATGGCCATAAAGTGGCCACCTTTTCATATCTTTGTCATCGACCCTAGATGTTAGTTTGAACGACACGATCCTGCCTTCAGTGAACGTGAAGTATTTGTATATTTAATGTCTAAATTTCCACCCTAATGTCTGACGGTAGGCAGAAGCACACGTGTTTTCTGTCCCATCTCAGCTGTCTGCGGTCACGGCCTTTCTTCCCCCAATAGTTGGTAAATAAGATCCTAATCAGTAGACACACATGCTAATTGTTTTTCTTATTATATGTTTTAGATTGTTGTTTAGGCTTATTTGTGATGCTGACCATAGTATCTGACCCCATAGGCAGAAATAGGAGTTTTACAGTAAGAATACTCAGACCTGTGATTTTTCAAACCTTCAAGCTGGACATTTTACATTGTCCAGTATAGAACTGGAATTACAATTTCACAAAACAAGACTTGCCTGTGAGGCGGGTGTGTGCTGGCCTGTTTCTCTCCCCATCACAAAGCAGATCTCGTTGCCAGGAGCCCTCGGACATCCATGGGCAACCCAAGAAGCCCGGACCTAAGTCTCACCGTAAACAAAAGTCCACTCAAAGTGCATCGTGGACTTAAATGCAAGATGTAAGGCTATAAAATTTGGAGAAGGAAAACCCTGAAACCTTTGAGATTCAGGGCTTATGTCTGGAATGTGTAAAAAAATTCTCAAAAACAGTCACACAAACAATGCAATTAGGAAACGGGTCAAGGACACGGAGGGACGGTTCATCGCAGAGGATAAGCGAGTGACTGGGGAGCCCATGAACATCATTTAGCTTCACTGGCCATTAGGGAAATGTGACTCTAACCCTGATGACAGGTCCCTGCAGGTCTAGGAGAGTGGCCCAAGTAAGACACAGCGACACCACCAAGCGCTGGCAAGGGTGCAGAGAAACTGGGCCCCTCGTACGTGGTAGCTGAGAGCAGAGGAGGGGACCACCACACTGGAAAACCGGGGGGCAGTTTCTTAGAAAACTGAACACGCAACCACCCTGTGACTCAGCACACGTGCTCCTGGGCGTGTGTCTTGGAGAAATGAAGGCCTGTGTCCACGTAGGACCCTGCACATGAATGTTCCTGGCAGCTTTCTGGCTGGAGAGCCGGAACCTGGGAACACCTAGACATCCTCTGAGGGGCATCTTCCTGAACAGTGGCAGTGGCCGCTGCATGGGACATGACTCCGCGGTGAGAAGGAGCAGATTACAGACATGCCATGACCCAGTGGAGCTCTGGAGAATTAAACTGAAGGAGAAAGAGGCAATCCCAGCGAGTCTGTGCTTTTGGGTTCTGTTTATGGGATGTTCTTGAGGTGACAGAATTACAGAAATGGAGGACAGAGTAAGGTCAGGGCATAGGAGGCGGGAAGGAGGTAGGCATGACTCTAAGGGGGCCACGGTGGCGGCGGAGAAATGCTGGTGGTGGCAGAATGTTCTGTATCTTGCCTGTGTCCGTGTGAGGATCCTGATATGACATTGCTCTATGCTTCTGCAAGGACATGACCATTGGGAGAGATTGGGTAAAGAGTACATAAAATTCTCCCACATTTGTCTGTAAAGCTACAGTTATTTTGAAATAAAAAGTTTAATTATGAAAAAGAAGCTGGTTGTGAAGCATTTGCTTGTTTTTATCACCCACTGGAAAATTCTTCTAGAGAACTGAAATGGGAACCTTTTTTGCTTCTGAAAAAATTATTTATGTTCTTGTAAAACCTGTTACATGCACGTCGTAAAGAAGTAAATGATGCAGAAAAACACATAGATGAATCGCCTAAAACTCGTCCTTCGAAGATTACCGTAAAGGTAAATTTTTAAAATACAGTGGTGTTTCCTTCACCACACCTTCATTTGTTCTTTCCTTCCGAGCATGGTCATGGCTGTGCTTGTCCTCATTTTGGCGTCAGGAATTCCAGGCTTGGAGACTTCATGTGTCTTGGTCAAGGTCAGGTACCGAGTTAGTGTCCAGAAGCAGAACCAGCCCCCAGGCATCGTTAATACCTTGCCTGGCGCTTGCCCTGCCTCTGTCCCCTCCCTCGTCCCCCAACATGGTCCTCTGGCCACACACCACTGTCACCCGGAAACATTGGAAATGCCCCCACCTTTGGAATCGGGATTTTTTGGTCTGGTAAGCCCTCTGAATGATTCTGGAGGGTGGGAGGTGCCGGGCCGTCATGGTGATGCGTGAGCCGTGCGCGGGGTACCGTGAAAACTGGGAAACGTGAACGCACGTCAGCCTCTGTTTCCGCTGTTCCCTCGCAGTCCTCGTGTCTGTCTTGATTCTTGGATTGCCTACTCATTCGCACCACATGCCTGTTCTGTTCCCTTGGAGCTTCTGGGTATTGAGTGGGGCCCTGCAGCGTCTGACCCAGCATCTGGTACACTTGGGCTCTCAGCTAGCTGTTGGCCCATTGAGTCCATGAACGGAGAACCGTTGTGGATGACCGCCTGGTTTCTGTCTCCACCTCCAGGATCCAGATCAGCAACCCGGTGGTCATTTCTGCCCGGCTTCCTTTCCTTCCCTTCCTCCTGTTGTCGCTTCTGCAGATGTCCCCTCGTGTGTAGTCTGTGCTAGACTCTGGAAATCCAGGATGGTTCAGCGATCCTCACCGTTGGGGTGCCTGGGCTTCTCAAATAAAACATACACACATTTCTCTTCCAAGCCTGCTTTTCCTGCCCAGTTTTTACTTGGGTAATGACATCCTTACTCATCAGTCCTTCAGACTAGACGCGCCCTCCTCGTTCCCCTCCCTCTGGCTGTCTAACCAGACTTCACGCACCTTGCTCTCGAGGGCTTGGCTGCTCAGTCCTGTCTCACCCTTACAGTTCCGGCTTAGTGCCTCCACCTGGTGCTGTTGAGCAGTTACACATGTCCGTGATGCTCTACGGGTGACCAAGCCTCTCTACTGTGCACCTCCAGAGCCCCTTTCTCTGTCTGGTCAGAGAGCACCTCACACATGTCCCTCTCCCCACGGCCATTAGAAGCCGCCTTCCAAAGCACAGATGGACTGCATGGTCCCGTGTGACCTTCGCGAGTATGCATGTTCTCTTCATCGGAAGCTGGTCCCCCCACCCCTTGTCCCCGCATTGTGAGGGCTTTGGAGGACAGACCCGCTTTCTGTGCTCCTGCGAGCTGGCGAGCATCCGCAGAGGGACTGTGCAGGACGGTGGCGACAAGATCAGTTCTGGACTCCAGGCCTCGTGCCCCAGGTCTAACACTAGCTGGGCATCCTGGGGACAGTCACTGAGTTGCTATGAGTTTTGCTGTCACCAGCTAGACAATGGGTATAATGAAATATACCATATCACACCAGGGTGCTGAGATGTGCGTACGCGGTATATGGTAGCAAGGCTTGGCTGCCCATCACAGACATGGGGAGGGATGCCGTGCGAACAGCTCTTCGGGAATAATTGTATGAAACTCTGAAGCATGTCTGTGGTTCCGGCTGGTGATACCAGGGAGCCCGTGTGTCGTACATCCTGTGTCATGGGGGGAGGGGTGTTCTGTTTTATTGCTGAGTTAGAGCTGCCCCAGTGGGCCCTCCCCCCACCCCTCCACGTTGGCGTAGAGAGAGGAGGCTCCTTCCTGCCTACATTTGCTGGCATGGCCCGAGTGCTTTAGGGACAGGAACGCGCAGTGAGAGATGGAGAAGAAAGCTGGCCTCACCGCTGACAGCCAGTCTGCACTCCTGGGGGAGGAACCGAGGGGAGTCTCTCCGTTGTAACTTGCCAATGCCCATCCGAACCCATGTGCTCACAGAAGTGAGCAGAAGGACAAGTCCAAGATCTGTTCCAGACCGACGGACCACGGTAGCCCTGTGCGTTTGTGACCTTCAGGACCTCAGAACAGCCTGTGAAAGCTGCCAGGACAGGACAGCCATCTGGCGGACGTGTGAGTGGGTGGACAGGGGAGCCTCCGGCCGCGGCACTCCTGATCCCGCCCCTCACCTGTCCCATGTGTTCTGCGCCCTGTCCACCTGGTTGGATGATTGCTGTGCTCTCTGCTCCCAATTCAGATTCTAAGGAATAGGGAAAGGGACTTGGGTTTCTTACCTGGTTGGTGGCAGAAATCCCATTTATCCCCGTTGGAGCCTGGAGCCTACCTACAGTGACACCTGCATGCTTGCTTTCCCTGTCATCTGCTGGTAGCCAGACCGGGACTGGGGAGGAGGCGGGCCATGCCTGACAGGACATCGTTCTGGGGCCCCGGGCCAGAGTCCCCAGCCCCTTGACTCCAGGCTGCACCCTGCTTTTCCGTTTCTCTGGTTGGTAAAACGGTAAATGTACCACGTAGCTGAGACCTCCTTCTGGGGACGGGTGCACGTGGACTGTGGCGAACAGCCACGACCTGAATTTCTCATCTCTGTAGGCTTCTCACGGCTCAGTTAGTTAAGCCTCCAGCTGCTGACGGGGAGGACCAAGGAAGTCGTTTGTACATAGACCTGTATGAGAACATTTTTTCACTGGGGGTTTCTTTGATTTGAACTGGAATAAATCTCCAACCTTAGTTTCTTTATCCTAAAAGCAGAGTAGACTGTAAATACTTTTAGGGGTGGGCGGGTAGTTGGTGACTTCTCTTACCCAGCCTGGATCCCTAGTGCTTCGAGTCCCAGCGAGCGTTTGGCCAACAGAGCTGAAGGGTGCAAGCAGCGGTTCCCAACCCTGGAGTATGTCTGGGGCTGGGCGGGGGCTCTGGGAAGAGCAGGCATGCTCACTGCACAATATTCAGATAGGATCTCCAGGAATGGAGCCCGGGAACCGGTAGGTGTGAGAAGCTGCCCAGGAGATTCTGATGGACGGTAAAGGTTATGAACCTGAGTCCAAGGTGAGTGGGAGCTCCAGGCAGCACGAGACCCTCCTGCTTTCACCACCTTACTCCGGCTTTGGGTACTGCGGGGCGAGTGACGAATATTGTGCCAATAACGCCATACCCTGCAAATGTCTACCCACTTTCCAGTTTATTCCAAGGTCTACCCAGTCTGCTTTCTCTTTACGGAATCGTTTGGCAGTTAGTTTTGCAGAACTAAAGCCAATCTGGTCTGATTGGCCCAAGACGATTTTGGGTGTGAAATGGTCTGTGTATTTCTTGTAGCCAATTGTATGGGCTTTCTGCTGGACGGCTTGTAAATACCGCCTCTTCGGGCAGGGCTGTGGAGGCGGGCTGCCTGGGTTCTGCCCGCTGGGTAACCTCCGGCAAGTTTTAGAACTTGTGCACATCTCGCTTTCTTCATCTATGAAATGAGAAGAGAGGAGCCATTGTCATCTTCCAGGATTGTTCTAAGGTTTAAATACTAATGTATCTTTAAAGCGTGTAGCTTGCTTGCCTGTTCCTAGCACATGATAAGTGCTTGGTAATTTTCACAATTTTCTTAATGGAAATACTCAGAGCTAATAAATTTGCCCAAGATAATTCATCTGTAGCCCTTGAATCAAAGATGTCTTTGGTCTTAACTGGTAGGGTTAATTCATCACTTGAATATTGGCCTCGAGAGTACCTTGAATTTCAAGCCAGTGTGGCCAGGGGATTTCCTGATTGGAACGTTGCCCCCCAAAAAGCTGGTTTCAGTCTGTATTCATGCACAGTCCTGGAGGTTTATTTGTTTCTTTGGTTTCTTCTGCTGAACCCGGCTCCGCGGTGATGTCTGGCAAGCAGGGGGTCATCGCACTGCGGCTTTGTTAGCTGCCGAGGGGACATGATCACACGCTGTAGGAAGTGCACGTTATCTGCCCACCAGCCAGACCCAGTGAGTCATCCTTCAGTGGCCAGGGCTCATTCTCTTCAGCTCTCCCACCAAGCCTTGTCTCTTCTTCTGTTTCCCATCGGACTCCAAGGTCCATCTGAACAGGGACTCTGGTTCCAGGCATGGTGAGGCCATCTGCACTCAGCAATGCCCAGCACATATTAGGTGCTCACTGAATACTTAGCAAATGAAATCTAGGAGAACACAGGATAAGTCCACAAGTTAAGGTTTAAGTTGCATGGTATGAAATCCGTATCCACATTGTTAATGCGGATATAAAATGTTTGAGTAGGGGCACCTAGGTGGCTCAGTCCATTAAGCCTCTGCCTTCAGCTCAGGTCATGGTTCCAGAGTCCTGGGTTTGAGCCCCTGGTCAGTGGAAAGCCTGCTTCTCCCTCTCCCACTCCCCCTACCTATGTTCCCTCTCTCACTCTTTCTCTCTGTCGAACAAATAAATAAAATCTTTAAAAATAATTAAAATGTTTGAATAGTTACCTTAGTTCATTCATCGCTTACTGGGTGTCTTATAGGCTGGGCGTTGGGGATAGAGGTAATTATAGCTGATCCCCGCTCTCATGGAGGTGAGGTCTAGGGCAGTTGACAGACTTGTGGCTGCAGGATAAATGGGTGAGTGTGATGATGGAGGGGTACCCTGTAAACACCTGGGACCACCGACCAGTTTGTGCTTTATGAACACAGACAGTGAGTTGAAACGCAGCTGGAGTGACTCTGTATATCCATGCTTGTACAGTTGGTGGGAAGTACCCACGTATGTGCGAAATAGACTCTCGAATGGCCTTATGTGGATGGAATGGCTTTGTCTAGGCCTTGCTTTATCTTCCTTCATGAGGAAAATGAAAATCAGAGCAACATTGCTATAGGAGCTCTGGGCCCGAGTTTGGGCCAGTGGGTTTTGGCTTTGGCTCTTCTGCCCTGGCCACTGTCTGGGTGTTGAGATGCTGTGCTGGGGCAGGAGGATTGGGTTAGATGACACTTATGGCCTTTTGTAGTTCTGACTTCAAGATCCATCATCTCAACCCATCTTCCTGGGGAGTAGAGAAAGAACATGGCAACCGGGGAGTTGTTGACCTACATTTACTGGGACTTTGTGGCCTGATTTTGGGGAATGCCCCGGGAGAAATGTTGGTGGTCTGTTCCGTTGTGAGGGGCACGCAGGCATCTTCGTGTTCTGTGATGGTGGCAAATGCCTGGGTAAGGTCCAAGCATCAGTGGAGTCAGCCAGGAGGAGGCAGAGGACCGAGCGCTACACGTGATGTATTGGGAGCAGAATTCACTGACTCTCTTCTGTGAGTACCTTTTTCAGGGATTCTAGCTTCATATGATTCCTATGGTTTAGGCCCAGGATATTTGCCATCATCATGGGACGTTGAACACCCTTTGGCCTCTGCTGTGGAAATGTACAGGCTCCTGCTTCTGAGTTAGCGGGCAACAACACCCAATAGCTTCACTGTGCTGAGTTGGGATGGGCTCAGGCCCGTCCGAGAAAGTGTGGTCTCATACATTGGTTTGGTTCTCTCTCTGAGAGCGCTTCCTGACCCCTTGGAGGAGGGGTACAGCTCAAGTCCAGGGCTGCCCAGGGCCCCCCCCCAAGGTTGCCCAGTGAGATCGCCCGCACTCACGATGCTCTTGGTCGGGACAAGGTGGGAGGAACTCTGTTTTACGTGGTGGTTATAAATGGCGGTAATGACTTCTTACGTTTGTGTTTTGCCTCATGGTTCACAAAGAAGTTTAACATCTCATTTTATCCCCTCGGCGATTCTGTGTGGAAGCTGGGTGGGTTTCACATCTCTTGTTTTCCCCAGTGACTTTAGTGGGGCTTACAGCAGATCAGGGGCTTAACCCAGGGCTCTCAGGTACGGCATGGTGACTGAGTTAATAATACTGTTTTGCATATTTGAGAGCCGCTGAGAGTAGATCTTAAAAGAGCTCCTCACAAGGACAGGCAGTCTTGTGACTATGTGCGGTAAGGGATGTTGCCTAGATTCATCGTGGTGATCGTTGGCGAGATACAGATATGTTATATAAATTATGTTAGATACCCAAAACTCACATGATGCAGTGTGTCAGTCACACCTCAATTTTAAAAAATAAAAAATAAATAGAGAAAGAGGCTTTACCAAGGTCATGGACTGAGTTAAGGTGGCCACGTGTCTTCCTTGCTGCTCCACCAGGCTCTGGAGCAGTTCTTGGACCCTTTCGATGTCCCGCCCTCGGTTCTTTCCTCCAGATGCGTTCCTAAAGCCCCCTGGTTGGCCCTGTGCCTGGGGGCCTCCTCCACCTCTCTGTGGTATGCGTGTTATTTTAACCCCTGTGAATGAGCTCTTGCCCTGCAGGGACCGCCCCCGCCTGACAGCCACCCCCGGCCCCTGGCCCCGCTCTGCACTCCATGTAATGTTCAGATCTGATCACTTCCTTCTAGAAATGGGATATGCTAGTGTGCTGGGTTCTTTTTTTTTTTTCATTCAAGCTAGTTAGAGCCCAAACTGAAATAGATGATAGCAATCAGTATGCTGCTTTCAGACTGTGACTGGGTGGCTGTCGCTTCCTCCATGTGAGCTGTCCCTCTGTGTTGTCGCCACAATGGCTGGCTTGGAGTCCGGGCCATGGTTAAGGACTGCTGAAACCCAAGTAAGGCCAGCAGAGGTATTGCGTCTGGAAAATGACAAGCAAATTAAAGGAATTTTTACTTAAGATGTTTGCAAAAGAATATTTTAGAGAGTTGACCTGTTTCTCAGCGGGAGTTTAATTTCAGCTCAGAAAGCAGCTGTGTCCCCGAGGGCTTGGGGTTTCACTCTGTGACAGATGAATTTAATTGTTGTTGTATGACCATATTATGCTTTTGTGGCTTTCATGGACCTTTCTCCCAAATGGAACAGATTTTTCTATGAAAGTCACACTTCCTTTTTGAGACGCATAATGGTAATTTTGTGGAATGATCTCCTGTTCTTTTAACCCTGCCGAGGAGCAAACACTCTGCTTTCGGCTCCCGGAAGTTCTGTCTGGGTTCTGCCTCTGCTGCCAAAGAACAGCGAAGCAATTCTCAAAGCCAGAGAGCAAGACACATGTGCATCATGGAAATTCTCGAATGCTGTTTCAAATCTCTATGTTACTTGGATCTTTGCCTTACAGATAAGGAAACTGAGGCTCAGCGAAACTGAACCAGCTTTCCCAAGGTCACAGAGCTTTCGTGTGGTAGTTCTGGGGTGGCAAGCCAAACCTCGGTCCCAGAGGCCTTCTCTGAGCCCCTGCTGAAAGGCTGCCTCTTGTCACCCCCATACCTTACGATCTCATCTTCGAGGGGGCCACCTGCCCTCTGAGCTCTATGGGGCAGTGTCTGTCTTATTTACACTGTATTGCCCAGGCCTGACCTAATAGCTGGCACATAGTAGGCATTTGTGGAATGATGACGTGAGGGGTTTCTGATATTAGCATCTTATCATTAACATTCTTGTAGATCTATTTTCTCACCTGACCCTTAAAATGGGGAGGCAGAGTGTTTCCCTCCCCTATTACACATAAGGAAATGATGTTGTAGGGTCTGGAATTGTATTCTGGGTTATGTATTTCCAGTTCATACAATTTATTTATTTATTTATTTATTTATTTATTTATTTATTTTTTACCTTTCAGATTCTTCTGAAATTCTTTCTTTGGTGAGGGTCGTCCAAAGGAGGCACAGGTAAGAAGATTTCACGTTTTTCCAGTTCAGTGGCTTTAAAAGAAATTAACCCATCTTGGCAAGAGCCATTGTGTGATCTGCTGGGAATGCTTAGAATAGAGGTTTTGCATTAAAATCAAGACAGTGTCTGCTCATAACCATGTCAGAGATGAAGTGCGACTGTCTGGCTTACTTGGTTGGGGGTGAAGCTGGAAATCTTGAGGACATAGGTAAGAACCTTTGTCCCTGCTCGTCACCCAGGAGCCCATCCCACAGTGGCTCTCTCATGTCCTTGCCAGCCCTGCTCTGCTCTCTCACTGGCATTTGTCTTCTTGCGGCTTTTATGAATATCAGAATTCCCCTGCGTGTGATCTGAAAATTCACATAGGCAAAACAGAGCTTTTTAAAAGTGTGTAACACATCTCCCCACTCGTAAAGGAAACACATGTTCATTGGGGAGTGTTTGGAAATAAGAAAGATAGAGAAGAAAATAAGTCTCAGCAGCAGACATCAGCACTAGGACCGAGTCAGCCTTGGGCAGAAAAGTGCTACCACAGCAGGCCAGAGAATACTGTCCTCTGTCCTCCAAGAGGACTGCTTGCAAGCTGGGCCCTTGGCTGGTGTCTGGAACTTCCATGTTGGGACGGCTCCCACCACCCTGACAGGTAAAAGCGGCTCCCGGAGTCTGAGCTCCTTGTGCAGAGAGCACGGTTTGTGCCTGCAGACCCGCTGTCCTCCCGGGAGTCTGGAACCTTGTACGCGCCAGGCCAGAGAAGCCCGTGTGTGCAGCCCCCAGTGAAACCCCTGATGCTGGGTCTCTAATGAGTTTCCTGGTGACAGCAACTCACATGCACTTTCCTGTGAAACTCTGAGGGAGAGGACCCCGGAGCCACCCACCTCGGGGCCTCTGCACCTTACGCCTTTCCCTGATGCTGACAGGGCTCTGTGCCTTCTCGCAGGGATGAATCTAGCTCTCGGGGTGCCTGTGCGCCGAGCTTTCCTGGCCAGTTATCCAGCCTCCGGGCTGGGGGGAGGCAGCAGGAGATCTTGGAGACCCTTGACCAAGGGCTAGTCCTTTTCTTTTTCTCAGCATCAAACTTTGTGTTTTGTTTTGTTTTGTTTTTCCTTTAGTAAAACAGGTATGACATCTGTCTGAGATGTTTTTTTATTCCACAAACATAAAGGAGCGTTTTCTTACATCATGAAATACTCTTTCAAAACATGATTTATACTTAAATTCTACCTTAAAGGTTTACGTAACATTGGCTCTTTGGGGTTTATGGTTTATAGAGCTATTGCAGGTAACGAAAACCCTTGTTTGCAGAACTCAAGAGTGTGTCTCAGCGTAGGTTGTCCTTGGGGTGGGTTGGAGAGGGTGTGGTGGTGTGGGTGATCTGGGCAGATGCCTTCAACCCTTCTGCAGAGGAGCAGTTTCTGCTGGCTCCGTCATCGGCCATGTTCGAGAACAGCCGCCTCACTGAGTCCTCACCAATACTGAGGATTACCAGGCAAAGCAATTTGTCAACTGGTTAAATTATAGATGATATCATTTTAATTTGCATTTAAAAAATATTTATTTATTTGACACACAGAGAGCCCACGCAGAGTGAGAGCACGAAAGGGGTGTGGGGGACTGGGGCAGAGGGAGAAGCAGGCTCCCTGCTCGGTGGGGCTCCATCCTAGGACCCTGGAATCAGGACCTGAGCCGAAAGCAGATGCTTAACAAACAAGGCCACCCAGGAGCTCCTTGATTTGCATTTTTCGTTATTAGTGAGGTTTGAATGATTTTCTTTTCTGACTTGCCTGCCCATCATGTCTTTTCGATTGAGCATTTCCCATCCTTTGCCCAGATATTTTGTGATGCTTCTGGGCTGAGATAGTGACCTCCCAGGGAGAAGCCTTGTATCCTCCTTCTGCCGTACCCACTCCAGGCCTCTGACATGGTGTGTGTTGGAGAAGTGGGCTTTCCTTACGGTGGGAAGCATGACTTCTGTTGCCCGTTGATGAGTTCCTCCTCAAAATAAAGCCCTGATGTGTGCACTGGAATTGATACGTGCCACGGAAGGACACCGTGGCATCCCTCAGAGGATGGGGACAGGGACAGCTGTTTCCATGAGGGAGAGGGGCAATGAGGGGCCTTTATCCGCTTATCACTCACTATAATGGTACAAATATCTCAACCAGGATGTGTCCATGTATTTCTCATGAAATATAGAAAGATTCCGAATGTGAAAACCTTAATGAGCTCACTAACCCCGTGTGATTGCTAAAGTGACATGGGACAGTAGCAGGGACACAAAGGCACAGAAGGATTCTGTCCCCAGTGCTGAGTCCCTGCCCAAAGGGGACTTGATTGTGGGGCATGTTTGTGTCCACAACAACGACGACTGCCGGTACTTTCCGGCTGCTGGCAGAAAAGATGGCTGAGCACATGCAGCTGCAGTGACCGGGTGGGGGAGGGGAGCTGGTGGCCAGGAGCTGTGTTTGTGTGACAGGCTGACTCCTCACCTTGACTCTTTAGAGGAGGTGCTAGGGAAGGTGTGTCTTGGGGGTGGGTATGCAGTCACGACACCCCCTCAGGTCCCTGGGGCGATGCAGCGGTGACATCTAGTACGTCACATGTGTGTGCCACACCCATGGCAACACTCTGGAGGGCCCCAGAGGAGGGGCTGGGGTGGGAGATTAGAGTGGAGGGAGAATGTCCCCATTTTGCATAAATCTGAATTTTATTTTATTTTGTTAAAGATTTTGTTTATTTGAGAGAAAGAATGAGAGAGAGAGATAGAGCATTGGGGGGGGAGGGGCAGAGGGAGAAGCAGGCTCCCCACAGAGCAGGGAGCCCAATGTGGGCCTCCATCCCAGGACCCCAGGATCATTACCTGAGCTGAAGGCAGACACTTAACCCCCTGAGCCACCCAGGAGCCCCTCATCTATCTGAATTTCAAGTTTCAATATTTTATTATTTAGCGCTTCTTAATTATGTTTACACATTAATCACATTTGTAATGAAAGCAATATTTACTTCTGAAAAAAATATTTACTTTTGAAAAAAAAAATGTGAAATAACCGGTGACTGTGACCGGGGACTAGTTATTCAGCCTTCCTGTGCCTCGGTTGGGGAGTGGTATTGTATCCATTTTATACGGTTGTCTCAAGAGTTTTGAGAGATTAAAACAGATCCTGGCACTTCCTGAGGGCATAAGGCTATCATTTCAACATTTTAGAAGAAAGAGAATGCTAACAGGTCATCCTCGGGCCATTGTAGAGAGAACCTGAATTCAGTTCCCTATAAACAGTGTGATGGAAAAGCATAATTTGGGCGTCAAGAGACTCGGCTGTGAATGGGGCTCTGATGAGCCTGCAGTCCCCAGCAGATCCTTGCTCCTCCCGTGCATGTTGGGAGCCATAGCACCTTCCCGCCACAGGGCTGGGGAAAGCCGCAGGAAAGCCGCAGGACGATGGTGAGGGGCACATGTTTGCGGGAGCAGAATGCATCCGGAGAATCCCACGTGGTCTGTCCTGTGCGGATTTGGCCCGTTGTCACAGCAGCGGCATCAGCGGAAAGGACAGCTTGCCTCGATTTGCATATCTGGGTGTTTGTGCTATTTATAAACAGTTAGAAAAGGCGTGGAAGGCTGTTTGTGGCAAGCTGGTAGATCTGGCAAAACACGGACAGTTCTGTGAGCACAGTTTGCACGAGCGCGGGCCCGAGCGTTCGCATAAACAAACACATTCACCCGTCTTTAAGAGTTGCTCTTAAAAACAGACAGTCAGCCGTTGGCCATATGGTTGATCAGCTTTCCCTTGAAATACAGGGGGTTTGATGGCCAGACGTCTGAAATCTGAAACCATCTTAAAACAGCTTTATCCGCCCCCCCGCCTTGCCCCTTTTTTCCATTATGAGGAGAGAAGAACGGAGAGAGGACAGTGTCACTTTACAGGGGCTCTTGTCACCGTCTGTCCTATTCCCTGTGGACCTGTCATGTCAGCATCACCGCAGGTCGGGTGGAGACATCCTTTCTCTTCTTCTCTGTGGCATGGTTCCGTCCCGCATCTGTCACTCTCTGGTGTGTGTTCCGGTTTGTCTGTTCGCGCCGGCACACACGTGGGCTCCCGGAAGGCCCAGGTTGTCGTCTGGAGTTGCTGCTGCCCACCCCCAACCCAGGCACAGCGAATTGTGTTTGTTGAGTGAACGGGAAGGGTGAGACGGCCGCTCTTCCCTCTTCTGCCAGGTCCTGAAAAATGCTTGTGGGAGATGCTGCGTGAGCAGGGAGTAGGAGACTGTAGGCGACGAGGCCACACGCGTCCCTGGGGGATGTTTCGTCAGCCCAAATACTTAGCCTGGAAGAAGGTGCGAGTCTTGAGTGGAAACGTGGGGACCGCTTCCTTGGGAAATTAGCAGGTGGTCTCGGCATTTTACACAGGTAAGCGACGCTGCCCTGTGTGCGTGTGTGCGCGTGTGTATGTGTGCACGTGTGTGTGTGTGTGTGTTTGTGTGCATGCACGTGGGCCATCGGCTTCTGCCCTGGTGCAGAGATTATACAGCCCGAGGCATGAGAAAACGAGCTGCCCAGCATCACCAGGTAGAGTGGGACCAGAGCCTACCTGTGTCCTTCCCAGAGCCTCCCTGCTGCTCACCTCCCCACCCTCTCTCCTGCTCACACCATCTTCCTCCACTCCACAAAAGCAGGAACGGGGGAGAAAATGTAGCCCAGTGCCACTGGTGCAGAGAAAAAACCCAGCAGCTTCAAATCACGTTGACAGGTCTTGTACCGAGAGCAAGGGGTGATTTTTTACAATACTTTTAAATTTCACAGGACCTTACATTTCCTCATAAGTTTTATAATACAAGATGATCGAAGGGATTTGGAGAATGGCAACTTTAGGAAAAGGGGGGAAAATCAAAGAGAGAATTGCAGTTCTTGCTTTACTGTCCGCCTAGCATTTAAGTGCTTCGGAGTCTCACCCGCACTTGTGCTGCAGCTTGGGCCATTATGAGGCCAGTGACTACCCATTGTTCTAGAACAGCAGATGCTGCCACCAACTCTCCCCTCTAAGGGCGGTCTTACTCATTTTAAATGCAAATGACAGGAGCAGCAGATGGCGAGGTGGGCTAAGAATTTAGATGTTTGGTCACTGACAGCTCTTATGTCCGGACCTGGGACTGGCTGAGCCCTCGGAGAACTGATTATGATCTGTCCCCTTGCCAGCTGGGCTCTTTTTCTCGCCTGGTCCGGAAGGATTGCTCTCCTGCAGTCCACGAAGATGGATCGCTGATTGTTTTGAAATCACGAAGGGTTGTTTGCACCATCTAAAATTCTGAAGCGGAGAGAGCTATCCAAAGGCTGTCTTCTCTTTGGGCTTCAGAGCTTTCGAATCCGTGTCTAGGGTTTATGTGAGCTAATTAAGGTCTTCTTCAATAGGTAATTGAATATGTTCCTGATTGAACAGGGGTGTGCCCCATGGCATAGCCCCTAGCACTTTGTTTACATGAGGATAGGGTGCTTAGAACAGAACCTGGACCTTCTAAATGACCACCTAAATGGGAATTCTTTCTAAATGACTTTCTTAATGAGTGACATGGAGCACCAGAGCGCATGCTTATTAAAGAGAGACCCTTTCATCTTGTCTGAATTCGGATTTGGCATCAGTATTTAGCAGTGCAGCCATAGAACTGGCCCAGCCCCTTCTTCCTCCCTTTATACAATCCAAAGGTGTTTCCAGGGTGGGAGTGCTCCCTGCCTTTCTCCTCACAAGCTGTGCCCCTGTCCTGCCTACCTGACTTCCCTACCTGTCCCCCCTCCTCTGGGCGTTCTGCAGAGGGATCGGCCCCTGCCTTGGCTTTCCTATGGCTGGAAGAGAGGGGTCGCTGCCAGCTGTCCCATGGGGGGCGTTCATCTTGCCAGTGCTGCTGTCTGGTCACCGAGTGGCACCGAAAGTACGTACTTCTGCAAAACCAGAGGTCAAAGTGATGGCAGGACCCATCTCTTTGTCAGGATGCTCTGAGTATCTTAATCATGGCTGGAAAACCATGAGAAAATATGTGATTGCTGAAATTTGGGGTTAGAGGGATGTCAGGGACTTGTCGTGGAGTGACAGCGGAACAGGGAGGTGAAGGGGTGACAGGCACGTTGTGCATCTCCCTGCTAGGCACTGGTGGATGTGGGGCTGTATCCCACGTGTGACTTAGGAACTTGTCTGGCGATTGTGTTTCAGCTCCCGCCACAGTGTTCTTCCTCTGCTGTCATGTTGTTCGTCGTACTTAGGCCTCCAGCCACATGCAATATGGGAGTGTTCTTGCTGGTCGAGAGAGCGTGCTGTCGCTGCACGGTCCCGGTGCCCTGGCTTTCTGGTGTAGGCACCTGGCCGCCAGCATGTGGGTCTCCTGAGTTCGCTGTTTTAGCATACAGTTCAAGGCTCTGGGAAAAGAGGGGCCAGAACCGGCACAGAGATATACTGGAAGGACAGTTCGCCAAGTAACCTGGGATGGAGACAGTTTGCACGGGCAGCACGGGACGCGCTCTGCGTGCGGCATGTTCTTTTCAGCCCCTCCCGGCAGCATTACAGATTTCTGGAGGATTCGGGGTAACTGGAAATGCCAAAGACGGCCCTCCTGCGTGCTGTGGGCAGTCAGGGTTCATTCTGGGTTCATTTGCTCATGGCAGCCTTATTCCAGGCCATGTGTGAAGGGTGGACGTTCTCCTGGTGGGGCCAGTGGAGGGGTTTGCTAGGGCTGACGTATGGGAGTGATGTGCATTTGAATCTGTTTGAACTGTGAGTAAGCGAAGCACAGGCAGGTGCCCTTGGCCACATTATTTATTAATCACTGTTCCACCTCCTGGTCAGACTCTGGATGAGGGTCCCTCGAGTCTCCTGCGTGTGTGCACACACTGCCCACACTCACACCCCCTCCCACCCACCCATCCATACACACGTGTCCTTTTTAAAGCCCCAGCTTTATTGGCCACGTCTGCTTCCAGCACTTTCCCATCCCACTGCCCCTTCTGTTTTACCTCCCAGACACCTGTTGTCCCCAGTCGGCCTGCCTGCCTTCTTCCTTCCTGGCGTCGGAGGCTCCTGTGGCTGGGAAGCACCCTCACAGTTTCCAGGGTTTTCTGAATCTTGTTTTATCAGGCCCTGGGGATGGCGGAGAGGCTGAGGCTCAGGGAGGGGCTGTGCGTGCTATTTGACAACGATGGGATTTTCTCCCGCGCAGGCAACTTGCCGTGTGCTTAGTGCTAAAGAATGCTTGACTTCCGCCCTCCTAGTGAGGGATGCTTAGTGGATCTAGCCTCGCTTCCAACAGGAAAGCATGATTCGCATATCATCTTGTTTTGTATCACCAGGTATCGACGGATAGGCTGTCCTGGAGCTCCTCGTTCACTCAGCCGGGGTCTGCTGACCTGGGTACGTGTACGCGCTATGGCAGCTGCTTTGCCGGCCCCTGGGACTCACCCCTAGGGGCACTGTCCTCCTGGATGGCCTGGCTCAGACAGACATGCAAAACTGGTGGTGTTTTGAGAATGCTGGAATGGGGTTCCCGCAAGGTGTGGGGCTGAGCTCCTGTATCCCCACCGCCCCCCAAGCAGCTTATCCCCATAGCTCTGCGTGCCTGCCAGAGCCCTCGCCACAATGCTTTGAAATTCTTAGCTTATATGCTCATCTGGATTCCCATGAAAGGGAGAGCTCTCGAGGGACATGGTGTGGGCTATGTACCCATTATTGTTACGTTCCCGTTGCCCAGCATGGTAAAGGCAAAAGATGGACAAGGGTTCTTTACTGCTTCATGGAAACTATGTGGGCTGAAGGAGGGGTCCCCATGGTTGGGGGAGCAGGGGGTAGACAGGATGGGCTCACCGAGGGATGGAGTGGGTTTTGTTTCTCAACTTACATTTGCAATCACACAGACTTAGGGAAACATCGCAGAAATAGCACAGAGAACTCCTGTATGCCCTTCACCAGATTCCCCAAACATTTTACAACATGGGTATTTCCCCTTGCCCTTCCTCTCGCGCTCAGTCTCTTCTGTGTATGTGTGTGTATGTGTGTGTGTGTGTGTTTGTTCATTCATTACCAAACTGTTTGGAGCGGAGGCTGGATTGCAGGGGTGAGGTGAAGAAGTGACAGAGGAGAGGTGGGCTGGGAGCTCTCACAGCAATCTGGGCAGGAGAATTCAGTGGCTGGGCCTGGTGGGAAATGACCAGAGAGGTGAGATGGGGTTCATCTTGTGTATGATTTGCTCACAGGTTGGATGAAGGGCGTCAGGGATTTTGGCCTGAGTGGCTGGTACACTAGTGATGCCATTATTGAGATGGGGACGACCGGGAGGAAGGGGTTTGGCAGGGGGAGTCAGAAGCCGGTTGTAGGGCTAAGACTGAGGCTCAAGCACAGAGGGCCCGGAGCACTGGGGGAAAAGAGCAGAAAACAAGACCTCAAAGAACGTGAGCAATTCAGAAGGATAGAGTTAGCAGATTTCATTCGGAAGCAAAGAGGCCACTGAGATGTGAGGAGTCCTCAGCTCGTCTAGACAGGGCTGAGCCTGCTCAGTCGGTCCCCGCTGTTGGTGGAAGCAGCTGGCTTTCATCCGCAGATGCACGGAACTCACCCCCATGTCCTGTTTCTCGCAATGTGCCATCTGTGTCCCATGGCCTTTGCTTTCACAGCTCTTTGTCACCACTCCTGTCACTTGCCCCTGGGTGTCTCCCTCACTTGACCCCATCTCCCCAGCATTCCTCAGGAAGGCTAGATTCAGCTTCTTTTCCCCACAGAGGGCAGATGGCAGGGCGGGCGGAGTCTTAACGGGAGATGGGAATTGAGGGGAGATTACTGTGTAAATGGTAGGTGGAGTCAGAGCTGGAGGGAGTCATCCAGGGAGGAGTGTACTGATGAGGAAAAAGCCCCCGTCCAAGATGATGAGCGGGAAGAGCAGGGGAGACCAGGCCTGGGAGGCAAGTGGAGAAACTGTGTCCAGAAGGGCGTGTGACAGGTGTACGTTCAGACGCGGTCCCATCAGTGAAGTGAGGGCAGATGTCCCTGACGGTACCGGAGCCTGTCAGAGGAGGGGCCAATGCAACGAGGGAGCCCAGCCCGACGGGGTGGGAAGGACGGGAGTTGGGGGGTGGCAGTGTGGGCCTCTATTTCGAGGGACCTGGTCAAGTCAGGCTTGCTCTAGATGGCCCGGCCTCATGTTAGGAACAGTACTTTGTTTATTTCGTAAGCTCTGGATCCTTAGCCGGGAGCAGATGAACATCCTTCAGCTGGAGAACGAAACGTGTATTAAAACTCTCTTAGTTGTGGCTCAGGCTATGTTTTGGACATTACTAGGGACATTTTCTCTTTGGAAGTAGGGCCCTTTGGGCCAAGAAGCACTTCCAAGAGAGATACACTTTCATACAGAAAAGGTTAAAGTGACAGAACAGTGTACTGCTTTATGGAAGCACAGGTTACTGAGGTAGCATTCACTAAAGCTGCTAGCTAGCATCTTGGCCAGGTGCCTCTTGTTACTGAGGAGACGCTGGTCTGTCACCTGCGAGCTTTGTGTCTTTGCGGGAGTGAGTTCCTCTTCCCCTGGGCTCGTTTTTTCCCCTCTGAAATACAGCATCTCCTCCACGCATTACATTGTTGCTGAAACGATGTTACTGACTCTTTTGGAGGAGGGGTTCTCCCTATGTTTGGTGGGGGTGTCTCATGAAATATACAGGGGAGATGAGGTTGGGTTTCTCCAAACCAAGGGCCCCACTGAGAGATGATGCTCTGTCCAGGCAAGTTACGGATCATCTTATTTAACCCTTACACCTATGCTTTAAAGCCAAGATAATGCTTGAGCAAATGTTTCTGACAGATAATTATACTGACGACGAGGAGGGTAACCGTCATAGTCTATTGAGGATTAACCCTGTGGGCCAAGTTCTTCACATGAGGACGTGTTGACGAGCTCCATCATTGTCCTTTTCCGGAGAGAGGAGAGTGACACGGCTGTGCGCTAGAGGCCCCTGCTAGGAAGTGCAGGGGCAGAATTTCAACCCAGTTGCTTCAACTCCAGAGTCTGTGACCATTCGATGTGCGAGCACAAGTCCATCATCACGTTCTTTGGGAACCTGAGTCACATCTGTTCTGTGAGCCCGGAGGCTCCAAGCCCTGAGAAGCTAATGGGAAGGTGACTGTCTTCTTTAATTGGCTTCCACTGACACATGGACATATGTTCCCCAGCCCTCGGTGCCCGCCCGCCCTCCCCGTCCATGTGGGCATGGTGGGGGCCCCATCTGCTGGGGAGGGGGAACAGGGGCAGAGCGACAGACGGCCTTCCAGCCTGCCTTCCCCAGAGACAAGCCCATCAGCCCCACACAACCCCTGCCGTCTGAGCCCCGGTTCTGTGCCTGCTGCTACCGGGAGCCCCAGAGGCATTTCCTGTTCTGCTCTCTGGAGGACCTGGATAGAAGCAGGGTCTGCGGCCTCCGCACTTCACCATGACCGGAGGATAGGAACAAGCTCATCCGAGGCCAGAGGTCAGCCTCTCCATTCGCGGCCCCCCACCCCTGCCCCGGAGTCTGTGCAGGGTCAGGTGTACACGTGGGGTGGCAGCACTCGTCAGCAGGGGCAGGGGGATGGGGTACTGGGTCATGCATCCTGCCCAGTGTGTATGTCCCTCTAAGGCCAGGCCACCTCTGCACGAACAGCTGGAAGACAGTGAGCCCAAGGAGTGAGAGTTGGCCTCCCGTTTCCAGCTGTGCTTCAGCTCTTAGTGGACTAGCCTTCTGAGTCCTGGGCTTGTCCCGACAGCCTCTCTCAGCCTTGGAGGCTGGGCCTTGGCCTTTAGGCTTGCCTTTCTAGACTTTGCTTCCCTGGACCCCCAGAGCAGAGATGGCAAAGATTTCAGGCTTCCGGCTTTCGTGGCCACTATGCTGCTCTGCTAATGTGGCATGGAAGCCCCGTGGCCAGCCAGTGAGTGGGGGTGGCTGTGTGCCAACAAGACCCTGTTTACAGACCAAGGCTTCGAGCCAAATGGGGCCCACAGTTGTCGTCCACTCCCCACTGGGATGGTGAAGCTACAGATTGAGGCCTGTTACCAAGACCTTCTGCATCTGGTTGAACCTGACCTTTGGGAGGACATCAGCCAGAGGCCGAGCATGTCTTCGGGGGCAGTGTCACTCTTCAGCTGTCCCCTCTCCTAATGGCCTTGCTGGAGGTCTGGATCCTTGGGGCCCCCGAGGTTGTCGGTTGTGGTTGGCTGGGTGCTTCATAGAACAGGATGGTCACTGCTTCTTCAAGGAGCCCTGTTGTCAGTCAGACAGTCCCCTGTGGGTTGGGGCCACCGGGACCCACAGCATCACCTCCTCTGGGAGCTTGTTAGGAAGGCAGACCCTCAGAGCCCCCTTACCTGCTGAGTCAGAATCTGCATTTTAACAAGCACCCCTCAGTAGCATTCCCATGGAAGTTTCAGAAGCCCTGGGGAGGGAGGGTGTTCCAGCGTGAAGGACAGAGAGGAAGCGTTTTGAAAATGCTTTTATCTCCAGCTGTTTAACATTAAAGTATAATTGCAGAACTTGATTGCTGTGTAGGCAGCTGTGTCTGGACCAACATCTACTAGAACCATCTCTGAGTGCTATCTTCCTGACAGAAAGGGGCTGTCGGGCTCACCTTGGGGATTGACATCAGGAGTTCTAGACTACCTAAAAAACACGAGGCAGAAGTGTCTGCCCCTCGGTGTGTGCCCAGGTGCCCTGCCTTGCTGAGCTGTGCCTCAGTCTCCCCAGGACGATAGGAGAGACGAGGACAGCCAGGGATCACAGCTCTCATGGTTACAAGGATTCTGTTTGCTTTTGGTTAGGCCATAGGCCTTGATCCTGGCCTCCCGCCCCTGCCATGTCAAGGAGGATGCTTTCCTTCCCTGAGTTGTGGGTAACCCCTCCTCCCTGCCCGCTTTTGGCTGAGGTCTGGGGTGTGGGAGTGATTGGAAATGCAGTATCTTTCTGGAGCTTCGAACTATGGTAAGGAAAAGCTCAGATGTGGGGAGGCCACTTCTCATTTTGTTGGAGGTGCACAAGCTTTGCCCACCCTGCTAGTCTGAAGTCCGAGGGCCCTGCGGCCCCCCTGACCTCCCGGCCCCAAGCTGCGTTCCCGATGACTTAGTTAGGTTAGGCCTTTTAATTCATGTAAAGTAGGCTGCAGATGTGCATAGAATGGAGCTGGTAGTGTGTGAAGGGCAGTGTTTAAGAGCAAACATCTATTGTCTCAGTTTCTGGAAACGAGGTGGCATACCATGGAGGGCCTGTCCTGATGGCCAGGGCCTCCCTCTCCCTCTCCCCCCGCCCCTCTTCTCAGAGAGTGTTGAGTGTGTGAGCAGCTTTCCCACTCTGGCATCTCTTCCTGCTTCCTCCCCCACAAAGCTGCTGTCCCGGCAGTGACCGTGGACATCTGCTGAGCCATTAGGCCCCCAAGCCAGCAGCTGGGGGCCGCCGCGCTGGCTGCCGGCTCAGCTTTCGCTCTGTGCTGAGAGGCCTCAGTGTTTTTTTAAAGTGATGGTTCTCCAATTCGGGAGATGGTGCCAGGGCCTCTCTCATGCCCTAAATTAGCTACCGTCCCCGGGGATTTTAAAGGCAGGTTCTGACCAGAGGGAGCACTTCTGGGCACCCAGACTTGCTGCTTAGTCTTTTCTGTGGCCTTGATCTGAAGGTCCCTGTTCCTCCCTGAGCTTCAGGGCCTACATTCGTGAATCCCCAGTCTTAGATATTAGACTGTTCTAGATTGCCTCGACTTGAGGAGCCTCCCTGCTGAAGAGAGAACTCGGTCAGCAGGAAGACAGGCGGGCCCGGAGAGGGTGGGCCCTGCTCCCTGGAGCTGGGTGAAGAGGGAGCAGCCGGCCCCTGCACCTGGCTCTCCCTTCCTCCCTCCCTGGCTGTGGCCACACCACACGTGGCCTCTCTGTCTTGCTGGAGAGGGGAGGGGTCAGCTCACCCTGCCGTGCTTTTCAAAGAGCCTTGCCCTGGCCCAACAGAGGGCTTTGAGGGCTTTGTGCTTCAGCGGGATCCTCTTCCCCCTGGGAGAAGGCAGAGCTGGCTAGGATGTAGGCTGCTCCTGTCCTGTCCAGCCCTGTGGGCTGTGAGCCCCTCCCAACTCCCCTGGCTTCAACAGTAGCCTGTGGTTGTTTGAATGAGACCCAGTTTACAAGTTCAGTCTGCCGCTCTTTCCCCTTTTGTTTGTTTTTATTCCTTCCTTTGATTAGAAGAAGAAGACATTCATGAATAAAGATGCAGTGCAGCTTTATGGTAATGAAGAGAACTCATTCCCTGGAGCTTTCTGTGATTTAGGAATCCTGCTTTCTTCTTTATAAAAGCAGAATTAGCCCTGATGTGCCATGCCAGTCCAGTGCTCTTAGCCTGTTGTGATGCGTGTGGCAAAATCATTTCTTAAAATCCTGTTTACCTGGATTTTCTCAAAATTGGCATTTGACCTTATCACATACAATATACAGACTGTCCCCTGTTTAATTGACTTTGCCTTAACTACGTAGGGTTTTCTCCCAGACCTTGAACTGTCTCTTCAGCTCAGCTTCAGCTTCAGCTGGTGAGCTTCAGCTCCTAGAGTCCGAATCCTGAGAATCCAACAGGACGGGTCCTTTGCCCGCTCAGACTAGGGCACCCACCCATCTGTTCTCCGCCGCTCTCCATTAGCTTTGCTGGAATCTGGAATTTCATGAAAATGGGATCAGACGGTATGGGATTTTATGATTTTATCACAAGTTACGCATTTGGATGGTTTATTTCTTTTTACTGCGTTGAAATACTCCATTGTGTGAAGACCTCACAATTTGTATATCCCGTGTTTGGTAATGGTTGTTTCGGCTGTGCGCCGTCTCTGGCTGTTAGGGGTGGAGCTGCTAATGTGTTTGTGTGGATACATGCAGTGATTTCTGCTGGGTGAATACCCAGGAGTGGAATTACTGGACCACATGGTGAATGTACATTTCCCTCTACAAGAAACTGTCTGACTGTTCTCAGAGGGGGTGGGGCCGTGGAGGCTCTGGATAAAGGTAGGAGGGACTACTTGCGTGCATTTTGGCAGAGCTTGGTGTGATCAGCCTTAGAATCTCATCTCCTAATGAATCTCATTGTGCTTAGAATCTCCCTGTGCGGCGGGTAGAGATGTAGCTCATTGTGACTTCAACCTGCTTGACACTGACGACTAACAGTATCAGCACATCCTTAACATGCGTCCTGGCCATTTGTGTCCTTTGCTTGGTTTTTTTGGTTGGGTCTTTTGTACGTTCTCAGTATTCAGCGTGTCGGTGTCAAATGTGTGTATTGCAAATATTTTCCTAGTGATTTCCATGGGCATCTATTCTTGTTTGTTTCATATATTTTTAGAATCAGTCTTTTTCTTCTTTTTCTTTTCTTTTCCTATACCCTGCTGGGCTCTTGGATGGGATTGTGTTGAGTCTCTAGAATAATTTGGGAGGACGACGACTATGTGAACAGTACAGAATCTTGCAGTCTGCGAATATGGTATGTCTCCTTTTATCTGGGTCCTCATTACATTTCGTAGGTGTCTGTGTGTCGCTCGTTCTCATAGTTTGTTAAACTCGTGGGTGTTGCGTGTATGTTAATGCCGTCACACCTGGAACTAGCCTTTCTCCTTCTTCCACCTCTCAGTTGTTCATTGCTCATAAGAAGCTGATGATTTTGGAGGGAAATTGCCAGACCAGGGCGTCCACGCTTCCCGGAGGTGGCCTGGGAAGCGTTTGTAGAGGGGGAGGCACTTGGTTTTACCCACAGCGAGCTTGCTTGGCAGCGAAGCTGAGCGCCAGGGCAGGCCTATGGCAGAACACATGAGCGGAGCTGGAGGCAGAAACACGGGAATGTTCTGAGAAGAAGGGGCAGGAGCTGGATCGGGCGGCCCAGAAGCACAGAGAGGTGGGGTGTGGAAGGTGTTGCATCTATAAGGATGCTGGGGCCTCACTCCCGGGGGTCCATGGCCAAACGCAGCTACACTCTGCTCGGGGGCGCTTGGAAGCTCTGCAAATAGGGGATCTGGAGCCTTTTCACTCCCTTACTCAGTCATTTGTGAATTGTATGCTCTACCCAAAACAAATACAATAAATTAAAAAATTGCAATAAAATTTTCCATCTTAGCCAATTGTAAGTTTAGAATTCAGTGGTATTAAGCACGTTCATGCTGTTGTGCCTCCTTATCCTCCCATCTCCAGAACTTTCCTGTCGTCCCAGACCAAACCTCTGTACCCATGAAACACTAACTCTCCTTGCGTCCGTCCCCCAGCCGCTGGCTGCCCCCATCTACGCTCTGCATCTATGGGTATGACGCCCCTAAAGACCTTGTCTAGGTGTCCTTGGGGCCTGGCTCGCTTCACTTAGCAAAGTGTCACCCGTGCTATCATCTGGGTCAGGGTTTCATTCCTTCTTAAGGCCGAATAGTGTTCTGTGGAGTGAATGGACCACACTTGGTTATCTGTTCATCCTTCGAAGGACACGTGGGTGGATTCCATCTTCTGACCATTGTGACTGCGGACCATTCTTCTTTTTTTTTTTTTCTTTTTTTCAAAATTTCAGATTCCAGTTAAAGAGAACCACCCTTAAGGGCAAAGGGCCTCAGAAATGAAGCAGGGATTTGGAGCTAAAAAATTCGACATAAAATGGTTGGCCAGATGCTTCATTCCTAGCATCCATCCCCCTTCCTGGCTGTTTTTATTTACTTGCATGTTCTTGGTGTGTCTAATTTGAGTGTAAATGATCCTGCTTGTTTCACTTATTATTGTCTCCCCACGCTTAGGTACCCAAGTATCTGGACACGGAGGTGGTTTTTCTTAAACAGTTAAATCTAGTACAGTAAACAGCACACAGATTTGCATTTTCCTTTTCCATCCTTCTATGGCTGTTATTCTTTCGTCCCTCTGCCCAGTGTGCCTCTTCCTGTGCCAGCCCCCCTATGCCAGGTACTCCTAAAAGCCACGATCAGAGTCACCTTTGCAGAGATGGAGACCCGCCAGTGCCGGCTGAAAGACATCAGTGACTCTCCCTTTCACAGACTAATGGATCAGGAGTCCCAGTGCTTATCTGCTGCCCTAGATAATGAACCTTTGGAAGCCGGGCTTGCTTTCAATTTTGACTAGTGTCTTGAGCACAGTTGGTGTTTCACAACTTACTGCTGAATTAAATGAACTGGCGTAAATGGAATTAGACCTACTGCATTCTCAATATCATGCCGAAAACTTTGCTCGCAACCAGCTTGATTTTCATCCCTAGCCTCTCCGCCCAGTTTGGGAATGAGGCTTCAGGAAGCCGGAAGTCAGGTTACCTATGTTATTAGGATTATGCAAGATATTGCCTGATCTAGCTTTTGCTCTTCTTTTCCTTTCTACGAAATAATAGAAGGATCTTTCCTTTAGGGCTTGCTTTTTCTATCCATGTGTTAATCTGACTTTTGTGAATCATGATTGTCGGAAGGAATATGATTTGCAGATTTTTACACGAATTCCTTTGAGGGCTTTTTGCTGGCTCTCTGTAAGCCGGAAAGGAAGATTCTTGGGACTTAGACTATGCATATATATACACATACTCTTATAGAAATGCAGGCGTTCCCCTGGGATATTGATAAATCTAAAATCTACTTTTCAGTCAGTACTGGAACTACCCATGACTGTCACAGGTCCAGACACCAGAGAGTGAGAAGAAGAAACCTTATTTACTGTAACTTTTCAGGGTCAAATTGAACTAGCCTTAATGGAATGCCCCGAAAGTCCCCGGCTTTTATTTATAGCTGTCTTTGGATCTCCAGCAGTCTTGCGAGGCCCATAGCTGTTATTATCCCTGCGGTGCAGACAGGGCACGGGGAGTCAAAGGCGTTTGGTAGCTTGTGCTCAGAGCCCTCCGTCTGGTCATTCAAATCACGGTCATCTGAGTCCTGAGGAATTTCAAATGTGGTCTAGCTGAGGGAACGTTTCCAGCCAGACAGGGTTTAAAGCTATGCTGCTTTCCCTGAGATGGCTCAGCCCGGCCTGGGCCTGGCCTGCGGCAGCCCATTTAGATCATCTGCAGGGGCCTGTGGAAGTATTTGCAAGTCCGCCTGAGAGTCCTCCCTGTAACCCTATAAGGGAAAATATGCAGACGCGGTGCTGGGGAATCCACTCCTTTGCCTTGGTGCCTCATGAGTTCTGTCTGTCCTGAGCGCTCCCCCAAATATTCTCCTCAGGGTCCCTGCTGACAGAAGGGCCCTGACCGGATGGTGGTCAACCTGTCTGGGACAGTGACCTTGTCAGAATCCTCCTTTTGCTACTTTCAATGTGCATGTTCTAAGAATATCACAGAAGACACGCTTGCTGTGAGAGGACCGTCCGGGGTATTTTGCTCTGCAACTTTCTCTTCCAAACAGATCTCAGGAATTTTGTCTGTTATGGAGACGTAGAAACAAATGAGTGAACAGATTCACCAAACACATTGCAACTGTCGGGTGAGTCCCGGCTCCCGCGTCGGGCGCGCTGCTGGGTGCCCTTGGCACAGAGAGGAGGCAGCAGTCCCTGACTTCAGAGGCCTGCTGCCTGCTGCGGTGGACAGACAGGTTTACCTGTGATTCCAGCGGAAGCTGGAGCTGCGATGGAGGCAGGCTTGCCTGGTGCGGAAGGCGCTGCCTCCCAGGGCGGGCAGGTAAGAGGCTTCCAGGATAAGTGGTGTGGCAGGGGGTGCATGCAAGGGCGAGCCAGGCACGCAGGGGCGAGGCCCACCACAGAGGGCAGCCATGCGTGCCGTGGTCCGTGGGCTCCAGTGATCATGATGTGTGTGCAAAAGCACGCCATTTACTGCATTGTGAAACACAGTGTGGGAGTGGAAAGAGAGGAGTCTGGAGGAATAAATAGGCAGAGGCTCGTTAAGATTCTGATAACAACATCAGGATAAGTCTCTGAAAAGAAGAAGGTAGGGGACCAGGCTGTTTCCTGAGAAACAGGTTGGTCTTGAGACCAGCTGTGTTTAGCAACTGCTTCCTAACTGGACCCTCAAATCCAGCACCATGGTCCTGAGCAGGGGGAAGAGGGGGCTTTCGTGGTACCAGCTCCAGCAGTGCAGTGATCCAGCTTCTGGAGATGGGCAGCTTGAAGAGAGGTGTGCAGGCCAGGCGGCAGGTGCGCTGAGGTGTGAGCCCTGGTGTGCGCCCCAGTGTGTGTCCTAATGGACCACAGGTATGCATCTTGGTGTGCCACAGGTATGAGCCACGGTGCACTGCAGGTGTGAGCCCTGGTACACCACAGGTGTGTGCCCCCGTGTGTGTCCTGGTGCGCCAGAGGTGTGAGCCCCCGTGCGCCAGAGGTGTGAGCCCTGGTACAGCACAGGTGTACATGTACATCCTGGTGCACCACAAGTGTGTGCCCTGGTGTGCCACAGGTGTGAGCCCCAGTGCACAGCAGGTGTGAGCCCCATGCCAGCAGGAGGTGGCCATGAGCTATACAGCACAGTCCTGCCTGCCCTGTGTTCTTTTGTGTCGTCCGATTTGGAATCCTAGGGAGAAAATCTTCTCCCCCACCAGGGTTATAGAAGAATTCACTTTATAAATCTTTGAGGACTTGGATGGCCTCACATTTTATATTTTGACTCTCAATTATCTTTGCAGTTTTTTCTGGTGTATGATGTAAGTATTTAAATTGATCTTTCTTCTTTCCCCAAATGATCACCAGTTGTCCTATCTCCCGTTAAGAGGTCCATGTCTTCCCCATTGGGTTTGGGACACTGCCTTTCTCAGAGGCTACAAGGTATACAGGCCTCTTTGTTGACATTCTTTTCTGTAGAATCAATCCAACTGGGAATTTATCTACCAGTATCACACCTTTTTTTTTTTAAGATTTTATTTATTTCTTTTAGAGAGAGAGGGAGCGCACAATGTGGAGGAGGGGTAGAGAGAATCTCGAGCAGAGTCCCTACTGAGTGCAGAGCCTTATGCAGATTTGGATCCCAGGACCCTGAGATCATGGCCTGAGCCAAAATCAAGTCAGATGCTCCACCAGCTGAGCCCCCCCGGGCCTCCTCTTCCCTTTTCAATGATACAAAACTTTATATTATGTTTTAATAGAGGATAGGGCCAGTCCCTCTTCATTGTTCTTAAATGTCCTTGCATGCTCGCTGGTATATTACATTTATTCGTGAATGTGGAGAGAATTGACATCTTTCTGATGTTGTCCTTTCCATAGAAAAGGGACAATTTGTCATTTGTTTAGATTTGCTTCTTTGTCTTTCAGGAATTATTTAAGTTTTCTGCATGGAAGTTTTGCACATTTCTTTTTAAACTTAAGTGTTTTACTTTTTTCATTGCTTTTCAATGAAATCTTTTTCACTCTGTCTTCTAGTATATATTGTTTGGTAAAAAACTAATATGGGAAAAGCAATAGTTTCTACATATTTTACTACTTTATTCAAGTTTTTAAAATTATTTTTATTTTTAGTAGGTTTATCATTGATTCCCATGTTTTTGTTTTTGTTTTTGTTTTTTAGATTTTATTTATTTGACAGACAAAGATCACAAGTAGGTGGCGGAGAGGCAGGCAGAGAGAGAGAGAGGAGGAAGCAGTTTTCCCACTGAGCAGAGAGCCCTATGTGGGGCTTGATCCCAGGACCCTGGGATCATGACCTGAGCCGAGGGCAGAGGTTTTAACCCACTGAGCCACCCAGGCGCCCCTACCTTCGATTTTCTATGTATAATTTCTCATCAGCTGCAAACAGAGATCATTTTATTTTTTCTTTTCCATCCTTGAGTTTCTCATTGCCTTCTCATTTCTAACTGCATTGGCTAACACTTCCAGTATTGTGTTAATGGCAATGGAGCAAACAGGCATCCTTGGCTTATCTCTGACCTTACCCGGAATGCCTGACTAGGATGCTGTTCTTGTTTTTGTCTCTTGGTGTCTTAGTTTTTTGGGGCTGCTCTAACAAAATACCATACCCTGGGTGCCTGGTAAAGAATAGAAATTTATTTCTCCCAATTCTGGAGGCTGGATGTCTGAGATCATTGTTCCAACATGGACGGGCTCTGATGAAGGCCTTCTTCTGGGTTGTGGGCTGCCTCCTTCTCCTCCTCACCGGTGGGAAGGGCACTAATCCTCCGCGGGAATGTCCCACCCTCATGACCTCATCACCTCTCAAAGGCCCTGCCTCCCATTACCGTCACAATGGGCATTAGATTTCAACATATGAGTTTGGGGGGGGATACAGACATGTACCCTATAACAGTTAGTACATGTATTTTATTAAGCTAAGAAAGTACATATCAATGCCCATTTACTGACTTTTTTAAAAATCAGGAATGAGTATTGCATTTTGTTGAAGGCCTTTTCACGATCTATGGTGAGAGTCGTGATCTTCTTACAAGATTTATTAATATGATAAATTATATTAGTAGATTTTTTAGTCTTTCATATAGAGTCATCCTTGTATTCCTGGAATGAACCCCTTTGGTCATGGTTAGCTATTAATGTATTGTGTGGATTTCTGTTTGCTAATATTTTATTTAGGATTTGTACCTTGATATTTGTAAGTAACATCAGTCTTTGGTTTTCTTTTTATTGTGCTGTCTCTATCAGGTTTAGGCATCGCTTTTGTAACCTACTTCTAAAAAAGAGAGTATTTGAAAATTTTCTGTACCTCCTCTCTGGAAAAATTTGGGTAGTAAGGTTTGGTGTTTGAGACTTGGCAGAATTCACCTGTAAAACCATTTGGGCCTGGAGCTTTTATCTGTGAGGCCAATCTTTGACAACCTTCTCTACTTCTATTGAAAATTGATCTGTGTACGCTTTCTAAAATAGCTGGTAAATTGTATTCTTTTCTGTGAAATTATGTATTTCACCTAATTTCAAATGTATTTGCACAGAGTTGTACAGAATAGTGTTTCCTGACTCTTCTTAAGGGAGGGGAGCACATATTTAAGGATGTCATCATTAAGAAAATAAGAAGCGTGTGAGCACTGTTCACTTACTGTGTTCATTGATCCCAAGTCATACAGCGAGGTTCTAGAAAGAGGAGCATATACTAATTGTAATGATGCCAGCTACCATTTGTGAAATACTTGGTTCTGTATGTGGAGCAGCCCATTTAGTCCTTATGATGATACCAATATGTGTAATCAGCATCTCATTTTAAGCATGGGATAATTTGGGGGACTTACTACTCACTCACTCAAGGTCACAAAACTAGGAAGGCTCATGACTGGGATTTGGATCTGATTTGTATGGTTGTGAAGGCTGAGCTCCTTCTAAGAACAGAGTAGATGAGGAGGACCAAGTAGAGACAGATTCTGGGAAGGGGGGGTCGGGATGAATGGAATGGCCACTCCACTGTAGACATCCACACCACTCTAGAGGACTGGCAGCACTTGGAGGGGCAGGGAGGACAGTCAGCCCGGTGATCGGGGTGGGCTGGCTGGCAGCAGGAGGTAGCCCTGGGTGCGGTAGGCAGGAACCCCAGAGCCTCACACGGTGAGAAGGGCACGTGGAGGCTGGCAGGTCAGGGTGCCAGCTGGGGCTGGGGGTGTGGCTGGCAAGGGGAGAGCCAGGGACACTGGGGAGTTGAGGGAAACATGTGCTTGTTTTCAACGGAGACTAGGTGAGGGAAGTTGCGTCAAGTTTCTGTGCACTAGGCTGGGACCCTGAAGGGAAGAGCTGCCCCAGAGGGATCTCGGATGAACACATAGCATTGAAAAGATGCCCCGCTGCCCTCGTGGTGGTTTGGAGACACTGGCTAGAACTAAGGACGTAGACAGCACTAGGTCTCTCATCACTGAAGTTTGCAGACTGAGAAGAACGTGGACTGGGCAATGTGTGGTCTGTGCCTGTGACCCGTGGAGTGATGTCAGTCTGTGAACGGGTCCTTGCCTTTTCTGACCAAGCAGCAGGAAGTTCTGGGTAGTGAACTGTGTCTTCCTGGAGCTAGTCACAGCAGGCATTTCTTCTCCTTATTTGCAGGATTTGCTCTCAAAGAGTGGTTTGGTTTCCTGAGCAACTACAGGTGGACCGTGGGTGCTCCGTCCTTGCCCCTGGAGGAGGCGTGTGAGGAAGACCATTCCGCGCAAACCAGGACACTCCTGCCTGGCCATCAGGGCACCCGGCTCCCAGTTCAAGCCTTTATACTAAATCCCGTGTACATTCCGCAGGTAGGTCACTTCCTCTCTTTGGGGCCCAGCTTCCTCCCATGTGAAATAAAGGCGCTAGATCTGATGGGCCCTTCTGGCTTTCAGATTCTGTGATTTAGGCAGTAAGGTGGATCAGATTCCTTTAAAGTGGCTTTTGGGTCCCACAAATAATATTGCCCATTTCTTTTATGTTGTTGAAATGAAGGAACCCACTGGCGAACCTGAGAGGTTTGCTTTCAGGTATAGGGGGTTGATCACAGAGGAATCATGTTGCTGGACTAGATTACTGGTCTGCCGTGCCATCTAGCCTTTACTCACACTTTCCCTTTTCATATAGGACTGTGGAACACACTGGCCACTTACAGGAGAGCAGAGTCTCTTGAGCAGAAATCCTTGGGCTCGGGAGAAGGGAGTGCTGCTTTTCAGATGCATAGAATATATCCTCAAATGCCTCTAGGTGATTTCCCTGCTGCCTTGGGAATCGTAAATTCTGTAGTCAGGTCTCTTGTGTGGCTGTGGGTGCTTGGGGGAAAAAAATTTTTTTTTTCTGGAAGTTACTGATTTGCACCTGTGTTCTTTTTTTTTTTTTTTTTTTTTTTAAAGATTTTATTTATTTATTTGACAGTAGATGGAGAGGCAGGCAGAGAGAGAGAGAGAGAGGGAAGCAGGCTCCTTGCTGAGCAGAGAGCCCGATGCGGGACTCGATCCCAGGACCCTGAGATCATGACCTGAGCCGAAGGCAGCGGCCTAAACCACTGAGCCACCCAGGCGCCCCATTGCACCTGTGTTCTGATCCCAGTCAATGTTCATTGACATCCATTGTGCCCAGAGGAGGATAACGGGTGTGAGGGTTAGGGGGTCAAACAAAGGAGGCGCGAGCCCGGAGTCCAGGGTAGATGTGTTCCTGATTTGCTTCCTGTCCTGTGTCAGGCTCTTCACCTTTCTTCATTATATCTCTGCCATCTGTGGTATTTCTAACATAACGGGAGTGTAAGGATCAAGGGATAAAATACACTGAGAGTATTTTATATGGTAGCTTGTAACTGGTTGCTACTATGAACGCAAAGCCCTCTGGCCCACGTTCCGGGCACACAGATGGAAGTGGTCCATCAGACTGTGCCCTCGGTGAGTCTCTGATTCTTTGAGCCTTCTTTTCTTCATCAGGAGGCTGAGGGATTTGGATGAATTATCTGCAGTCGTAAGATGCTTTTGTTTTTAAGATTTGTTTTAAAAATCGCTAGTAAAATAGCTACGGAAGGCACAGTTTGAGCAACATCCTTGAAGGATGTGATGGTGTAGAGAGGCTGCTCTGTGTCACGGGAGAGAAGTTATTTGGGCGTAATCACCGAGGAACATGACGTAAGAGGACTGAACGTCCTGGTCCACCATGAGCGAAATGTACGATGTGATGGGGTCGCTAGCAGAGGCACGAAAACCGAGCAGCTAGGCTCCGACTCCCATCCTGCCTCTGATTTTGAACAACGTGACCTTGGGCAAGAACAGAATGTTTCTCAGGCTCGGTTTCCCCGTTGGTGAAATGGGGAAAGTAAGTCCTGTGTCGAAGGGCTGGTGGGACAATCTGTTGGAATGTATGCGAAGCCCGTAGCCTATTGCCTGGTATGTGGTCAGCTCTGGGTGGTTGCCGTCACTCTCTATGTGACATCCCTAGGAAGCAATGAGATGTTGCAGGGCAGGGGTGGGGCGGGGGGACAGAGCTGTATCACGATGAGGACTTGGGCCGCAGGTACTGGAGGAGGTCAGAGGCCTCCTGTGAGTCATTCCTGACCCTGGAGAGGCAGGAGGGGACCAGTATCAGGCAGTGGAAAAACTGGATATCAGGAAGAGAAGTGCTGAGTTGCACATGGAGAAGGGCACTTGGTATGTGTCTCTGAACACCTCACCTGAATTCCTGGATGCTGGATTGCCGTGCCTGTCCTATGAGACCATCCCCATGCATAAGCCTGCATGTTCCACCTCCTGCTGTTCTCAGGCTTACGGGAAAGGCATGTTCATATCAAGAATTTTAAACTGAAAATTGGGTGCAGAGACTTCTTTTTATTTATTTATTAGAGAGAGAGTGTGAAGAGAGAGCACGGGCAGATGGGGGCAGTGGGAGAGGGAGAAACAGTCTCTCTGTGGAGCAGGGAGCCCGATGTAGGGCTCGATCCTAGGAGCCTGGGATCATGACCTGAACCAAAGGCAGATGCTTCACGACTGAGCCACCTGGAGCCCAGGTGCAGGAACTTCTCGTTCCTCCCTTGCCGTCGTGGCGTGTCAATGAGCTATGGGACATTGTGCCCTGACCTTCAACTTGCATTTGCCAAGTGCATGGGCACCAGAAGGAATGCAGTGTTGTATGGGACGCTATCTGTGCACATTGGGACAGGCAGTCCCGTGGGGCAGGTAGATGGCTCAGTACATGATTATAATTCTCTGCGGGGTGCCGTGGAGGTGCTGGTGAAATGAGTCACCCTCTTCTTTTTTTTTTTTTTTTAGGATGCGTGTTCTTAATTATAACTGACCATGTTATTGCTCTTAAAAAAATGGTCGTGGCATCTCTCCAGGCCTGGGTCATTTCAGAGAGTAGTCGTGGAATGATTATCATGAAAGGGTCCAATCAGGGTGTTTGGAATCTGATCTGTGTTCAGGTTCTCACTGCTGCCATCTCGCTGTGTGGCTGTGAGCAAATTATTAGCTGTGGGGACACCTGGGTGGCTCAGTCATTAAGCGTCTGCCTTGGACTCAAGTCATGAACCCAGGGTCCTGGGATCAAGCCCCACATTGGGCTCCCTGCCCAGCGGGAAGTCTACTTCTCCCTCTCTCACTCCCACTCCCCCTGCTTGTGCTCCTTCTCTCACTGTGTCTCTCTCTGTCAAATAAATAAGTAAAAGATCTTAAAAACAAATTTTAAAAAATTATTAGCTGCAGAGGCTTAGCCACTTATTTGCCTAGTAGCCTTTGTCGACCCCTCTGAACCCATGTTTGCTGAGCTGTGAACAGGGGCTGATAATACCATCCAACCCCTCTCCGGGTCTCTGGGAGCAGAGCGAACTCACACCCGTCCAGGGACAAGCACAGTGCGGGCACTTGAGGCCGCTGGGGGAGCATTTGCTTGAAGACAAGTGACCAGACCGTTGCTCGCTTCTCGTGCCCCCGCAGATGGGGATGAGGGGGTCCCTGCAGAACTCCCAGGAGGAGGAGAAGGCATGGTGGGTAGTAGGCCATCAGAAACTTATCACTTCTTCACTTGCAAGCTGTGCGTCCAGAAGCACGGGCTTTCCATGCATGTTGGACTGGGGGACTGGTTATCCTTAGATGAGTCAAGCACAAAACATGCTCTTAATGGGCAGATCCACTGTTTTCACAAAAACAGACCCACATATCACTTGATATCCAGTTATTGGTATGGCTGCTGCAAGATGGGTGAACTTCTGTAATTAAGGAAGACCACCACGGGGAGGAACAAATGGGGGGTGATTAATGAGAGCAGGCAGGGAGAAAGGGGATGCTGTGGGCTTGTAGGGCTCAAAGGGACTCTTAAGGGTATAATGTGGTTTGTGGAGTCTGTGACGATTCTGAAATGGAGTAACTTTTCTGATGATCACACTCTCAAATTTGGGAGGTCCTGCACCCGGCAGTGGGGAGAGCTGTCTATGCATTGTGGCCTTGGTCTGAGATTTCAGCAAAAAGAATACCATACAGGGCAGCCTAGTAAAAATCAGCATCATGATCATTCATTAGAATGATGCAGGTATGCCATGTAGTTCAAGTGCACAGGTGACCAAGGAGAGCCCAGGAAGGTCTTAGGAAGCCCATCAGTGTGTGTCTTTGTCCTCTCTCCTCACCTAGTTTCTGGCATCTGAGCAGGTCTGCCCATGCTCCCCTGGGTACTGATTACTGGGTCCTTTCCTCCACTAGTACAAGCTCCTTGCTCTGGCACGTACATGCTGAAACATGGCTCCCATGTCTATGTGTTTTCAGCTCGGGAAATCCCAGCTGCCCTTGAGTTCCTGGTCCCAGGCACACTCTCTGGAAGGAGCATCGGACAGGCCAGCTTGGCACAGGGTGGCCCAGAGAGTTGTAACCTGGGAGCAAGAGGGGGCTGCTGGCCCCATAGGGCGGCTCTGGCTGCCCAGAGGCCACCTGCGGCCGAAGGTGCTGGTCTCTGAGCCGCAGAGCACAGCTGGACAGGTGTCCCTCAGCCGTGGTTTTGGCAGACTCCCAGCGAGGAGGGGTCTTCATGAATCCTCTGTGGGAACTCTGTCAGGGAGCCCAGGGCAGAGATAGGATAGGCTCAGTCCGAGGTCCTCTTCAGGCATTCTGATGCTGCAAACCAACTCCTAAGTGAAATCTTTCAGGATAAATGTAATCGTGCTGTATACAAGAGAGGCTTTTCTGGAAAAGAAAATGTGTGAATGAAGACGGGCTGCTGTGAGTTTCACATAGGCTCATAAGCATTTTCCACATTTTTGCTAATGGCCACCCTTTGATTTTTGGATGAGGTTGATATTTTTTATTGTGGTACAATATACGTTTTGTAAAATTTGCCATTTTCACCCTTTTTTGAATGCACGGTTCAGTGTCATTCAGCACGCTCACGCTGGTGGGCAGCCGCCGCCACCGTCCGTCCCATCGTTGCTTCATCTTCCCCAGCAGTCAGTTATCTCCCCAAACTGAAACCACCCATGGATCATGGACTCCCCATTCTCCCTCCGGCCCCCAGCACACACCACGCCACTTTCCGTCTCACTGATCTTGATGACTCTAAGTACCTCGTGTAAGTGGAATCAGACAGTGTTTGTCCTTTTGTGATCGGCTGACTTCACTCAGCACGATGTCCTTAAGGTTCCTCGTGTAATAGCAGTTGGCAGAACGCCCTTCCTGTTTAAGGCGGAGCAGTATCCAGATTATCAATATCCAGATTATCACGTGTGGCGACCACATCGCTTTACCTAGCCATCCACCAACGGCCATGTGGGTGGTTTCCACCTTACAACTATTCTGAATAATGCTAGCAGCACTTCTTTCTTAAAGGACAGATGAGCTTGCTTTCCCCTTAGAATCATCGCAAAGGTGTCTTACTAATGAAAACGACCTTTAAGACTTAATTAATCCACTCTCTTCATTTCATAGAGGGAACATTCAGTGAGGACAAGTGAACACTTTGGACTCACGTCCGTTTCTCTATCCTAGACCTACCTAAAACCGTGAGAGTGTTGGTAGTGACAACAGCACGACCTTTAATCCTGAAGAGTGTTGTTGACTTGGAAAGAATTGCACGGACCGAACTTTTTGCTTAGGACTTTTTGGTCCCAAAATACGTATTGAACATTCCAAAGAGTTCTTATTTACATGGGTGTATCTGTTTATATTTATCATATTCGAATTAAAAAGTGGCAGATTTTTAAGGTATTTATTAACTCATTAAAAATATATTTACAAAAAGTAACTGCGTCTGCCAAAACAAGCTGATTTGGGGGAGAGTGGCCTGCTTCAGATTTCGGCTAGCATCTCCTCTGCCTGTTCTGATAAAGATGGCTGAATTCTCGTATGTATTTCTGCGTTCACCTTGTTGTGGAGCATTGTTTTAGAGGAAGCACAAAAAGAAAATCTGGCTCGCACAGTTACGTAGTCAGAGAAGAATTCTTCAGTGCCCCTTCAGAAAACTGTCAATATTCTTCTTTGATCCTACACCAAAAACTGGCAAGGGGTAGTTTCTTAAAGGTTAGTTGCAACATGGAACCTGAAGCTGACTCATAGAATACTTCATTCTCTGTTACAATCAAATATTTCCGCTTCTTTTGTACATTAGATCCGTGTCTGTGTGTGATTTCCTGACCTCACTGATCGCAGAATGGTTCAGAGCTTCTAAACGCTGACACACCACATTATATCCGATCAGAAGAGCTTGTTGGCCAGTGCCTATCCCCATCTGATCAGGAAAGTCTGCTGAGAAGCGGTCATGCTCACAGGGGTGGGTACAAGTGTTTGAAATTCTCACTTCCACTTGGAAGCTCGAATTTTATCATTGGCAACCAAGGCTGTCATTGTTTACCTTGACATGGTCAGGTCACTTTGTTCCCTTTTGGGAAGATGCCGGTCATATGCACAAACTTTGTCCTTGTTGTTTGTGTATCATTTCTTCTTCAGTGCTGCACAAGAAAAGCAGCATAGGGTGACTTGCGCCTTAAACAGCGCACACATGCTTTTCTTCCGACGGCCGTGGTCCTCCAGTGGGCAGGAGACAGGCTGTTTGCATACTTGATCCTTTCATCACACGGGATCCCAAAAAAGTACATCATCCAGGGCTGAGACAGAATAAAAGCAGCAATTTGTACCACTCCATCAAAGCCACTCTTGAGTGACAGTGACATTTTCATTTTTCCTGCAAGTGTGTGGTGAGGGATACAGTGACCGCTAGTTTCTTCTGCTGTCCCTGCCTTGATGTGTGGCCGGAGGCCCGCAGCATAAGCCCCTTTGCCTTCGCACCATTGACACCAGTAAAGGAGAATAATGCTTCAGGGTTAGAAAAATAGTCATGCCTCCTGCGTGCCCTAAAGGGGCTTTGGGGGCCCCTGGAAGGTTCACACCATGATTTGTAAATCGCTGACACCAGCCATGTCATCGGGTCCTGAGTCAGCTGTGATCCTAGAAGGAAAAGACATGGTCAGGAGTCCAACCCCAAGTCTTCCTCGGCATGCGGCGACTTTGTCGTCACTGCACAAACATGCTCACAGCCTTCCTGGGGATGGAGCCAGCCCTGCAAAGGCAGAGCTGGGGAGTTGAGTTTCCGAAACCACGTCCTGGTGGTTATGTGAAAACTATTTGGTGTTTTAAACTCCCATCTCCTCCTCAACATTGAAATTTAATATCATGCAATTGACACTGTGATGATGTCAGGATTTTGGGTCATGACTCCATGTGTTGGCAGCATGGCTTGGAGCTTCTCCTCGATGACTGGAGCTTCTCCTAGAAAAATCACTGTCTCAGAGCCAAAGCAAAGGAGCAGCGCGTTAGTCCAGAAGATCACGCATGAATCTTCGTCGTCCTGGCTTCGACACACCTCTTCAAGCCGGAATACTGTATCCTGTGAAGCTAGAATGAAATGCATTTCTATTATTGTGTTTGCCCCCCACTGGGCCTAACAGCTCCCATCCCTCTCCTTCATTTGCAGCAATGGAAGAGTTAATCGTTGAACTCCGTCTCTTTCTTGAGCTCCTGGACCACGAATACTTAACATCAACCGTCAGGGAGAAGAAGGCAGTGATCACAGACATCCTGCTGAGGATACAGTCATCCAAAGGTACGTCTGCTCTTTTGTCTTCCAGTCTCCTTCTGTCTCAAAACCACCCTTAATCCACCGTCTTTCTCAGACACATTTGTTTGCTCGTTATTGTTTATTCGTCACACTGTCCCTGGGCGTGTCCCTGGGCGTGTCCCTCTGTGCCAGGTGCTGGCGGTCTCTAGCCGCAGGAGGGCAAAGCCTTTCGGGAGCTGATGGACTTAGTGGGTGACTGTGTTCCAGTAACTTCATCTCTGTCTGCTCCTCTCCCCACCCCACCGCCCCTGGAGCTTCTGCCTTGGAGGGACATCCTGCAGGGGGCGTGGTAGAGAAGAGGACAGAAAATGGCTCCAAATAGTGCCTGACCCATGGTAAACCCGCAGTCACCACGATGGTTCCTTTCTCCCGTTGCTCCTTTTAGTAGTAGAGGGGGCACCCCTTCCCTCTGCTCGGCTATCACCCACAGTTGTTCCAAATGCGCCACGGCGCTCAGGCTTCTGGCCTCAGGGGTTGTGTTGGCTCTCCCTGGTGCCTTGTCCTCTTCCTCTGCTCACTGGGTTTCCACCCTCTGTCTCTCCGCACATGCCTTCCAATGCTTTCCAACTCACTCATTCTCCCCTGAGTTCATTAGCCTTGAGCCCATCTGCTGCATGTTTTTCGTGGTAGAATTCCCATTTGTCCTTTTCTTCCTTCTCTCCTTTTTTACCGTGCCCACTTCTGTGCCCGAAATCCCCACTGTTTTTCTGGCAGTCAGGCTCTGTGCCTTCATAGCCTGTTCCCTGGCTGCACCTCTTGCATGACCCAGGACAGGTGACTGTTTTTGTGAGGTGGTCCTTGTGGGTCTTCCTGGGATTGGGGGGTGGCTGGCCTGGAAGGAGTCCCACACGCAGATTAAACTTTTCCTGCCTTTGCTGCCACAGTGCTCAGCCCATCACGCTTCCTAAATCACTTGGGTGTAAACTTGTCTTCCCAACTTGAACACAGCTGTGCCGAGAGCTCAAGCTTAAGCCAGCAGGACATGCATGGCGCCCATGTGTCCCAGTATCTGTCTTCAGGAGGGTGCCTGATACAAACATAAGGCTCCCCGGGGCCATGCCCATGCCTGGATCCACGGATAAGTACTGACCTGAGCAGAAGTTGAGGCCGAACAGCTCACCTGTGGGAGACTGTGAGGCGTTGGAGGAACCCAGGCTTCAGTGCTGGCTCCACCATCTCCACCTGCAAATGCTTTAATTAGTTCTGTAACCTCTTTTCTTCTTCCCAGCCACAGATCCCCCACCTAGAGAAGAATAACAGGATTGTTGTAGAGGGGAGACAGAAGTTTGCCCAGCGATCACAATGGGGCCGAGGGAAGGGCAGCAGCCAGGGACTCTGTCCGCACCCTCCTCCTCCTCACCTTCTCTGGTTTTGGTCGATGCTTCCAGGTTTCGATGTGAAGGACCATGCTCAGAGACAAGAGACCCCCAACAGCCTGCCAGCACCTCCCCAGATGCCTTTGCCGGAGATCCCCCAGCCGTGGCTGGTGAGTGCTCAGTCCTGTCCATCACAGCCACTGGGCCCCTGAGCCACTCAGGGCTCTGGGCAGGTGGTAACAGCCCAGATCTGGAGGAAAGGAGGCCTTGCCTTGCTAGAGACTCTCCTTTGGGTGCGTTTCTAGGGCTGCTGGTACCAGCCAAGCGGGAGGCTGGTGTCCCCTTGGAAATGGCTGGAGCTACGGATCCACAGAAATCTGTTCTCAAGTCAAAGCTTTTCTTTTTTGATCGGAGGCACGACAGTGATATAGAACGTGGAGACTTGACCCTTTCTCTGGGCTTACTCTGGATTTGAATACTGTAGTCAGCACCTTTAATCTTCATTGTTCTGTTTCTTCTGGGATAAAACAGATATGTGCATTCCAGGAATGCGTATTTTTTGTGGATTCTTTGCCGCCTTTGCGGTTTGGGGATGTTCACGTGTGCTGTTTAGCTTCTCCTGCCTTTGGCTGTTGGCTCATTTGCTTCCTCAGGAAAATTTGACTTTCATTCAGAATCAGAACAAACTCAGTGACTTGGCAATTCTCTTTGTAACGTTTGCTTTCTGCATAAGGCATTTTTTATAAAGATTTTATTTATTTATTAGAGAGAGAGCACCACATGAGAGAGAGAGAGCTAGCAAGCGCAGGGTCAGGGGGCAGAGGGAGTGGGAGAAGCAGGCTCCCCGCTGAGCAGGGAGCCCAATGTGGGGCTCCATCCCAGGACCCCGGTTCATGACCACCCCTAACCATCTCCTTCCATTCCTCCTCCCCGAGGGATCGCTGAGATCTGTTTCTCTAGGTAGCTGAGGCTCGACACCTGCAGATCTAACAGCGGGACCTCATTTTCATGTTCTTTTTTTTTTTTTTTCCCAGAGTTACTCATTTTCTTTTACTGTTATCTTGAATGAATTTTTTTTTTTTTAAGATTTTATCCATTCACTTGACAGAGATTACAAGTAGGCAGAGAGGCAGGCAGACAGAGAGGAAGGGAAGCAGGCTCCCTGCTGAGCAGAGAGCCCCATGCGGGGCTCGATCCCAGGACCCTGAGATCATGACCTGAGTGGAACGCAGAGGCTTTAACCCACTGGGCCACCCAGGCGCCCCTCATGTTCTTTTAATTAAACTAAATGTTCACCTGTTGGAGATGGTGTTTGTTTCTATACTTCCTTGAATTTCTCGAGTTGTGCGGTAGAAAATGGCTGACCTCTTGTCAGGGGCGGGGAGCACATCCAAACGTCTGTCTTCTAACACTGATGATGCCTCCATGTGCGGAGAGCATGTTGGACTGTTCTTCTCTGTCTCGGCCTGGGAGTGAACGCAGTGACAGCTGAGGGTGTCCCATGAGACCCGGTGGCCCTTCAGCGAGGCCAACAGACCTTACTCAAGTGTCCACGGGAACGTGAGGCAGGGGATGCCCCGTGTGTGTGTTCACAACTTCTCCCGAATCCTGGAAACAGCGGACAGGCTAAGGGACACGTTGGACCGTCTGGTTGAGCTCCCTCACTTTCCGACGGGAGACTGGACTAGGCCCAGATATGCATGTGTTTCATCAGAGCCTGTTTCCCACTGAGAGTGCGCAGCCATCCCGCTGCTATTCGCTGTGTAGCGCATGGGTGTGGAGCATGTGTGAGCGGCGGCCGCCTCCCTGGGAAATGGATCCCATTTGTGTGGGTGTTCCTGCTGGCCAGTGCCCACGCTCAGGCAGCCGTTTCCCAGGGTCCCAGATGCCCACGGCACCTGTCAAGCCTCCTCCTTCCCCCTCTTCTCAGAACAGCACAGAACCGCGATCAGGAGTCTCTCCGATCTTTGTGGTTGAGAGAAGGGAGCAATGGGACCCCTTCTGGGATTCCACATCCGTATGCTACCCCATTGAGGCATGTAGAAATACTTTTATTCCATCATTTAGTGACAGGGCGTTACACGGTATTCAGATGGCGTGTGGGAGAGCAGCTAAGCTCTTTGATAGTATAGGGCCAGAGTTAATTACATAAATGTGATTGTTTCTTATGTCAGCAGATAATAATGAAGGGTTTTTTAAAAAATTGTTTTGAGATATTCATGGTATAAGCTTTACCATTTTAACCACTGCCGGGTGTACCGTTGGGTGGCAGCAAGAGCGTTCAGAGTGTTGTGCAGACATCCTCACCCGCAGTCTCCAGACCTTTTCCATCTTCCCCCATTGGAACTCCGTCCCCATGAGCACTACCCCCCATCCCACCACCCGCATCCACTCTGCTTCCTGCCTCTGTCCCTGGAACTGTGAACATGCAGTCTGCCCCCTCCCACCCTCGTGTACTGCCTGACCAAGACCTTCTTTTTTTTTCTTTTTTTAAAAGATTTTATTTATTTATTTGACAGAGATCACAAGCAGGCAGAGAGGCAGGCAGAGAGAGAGAGAAAGAACCAGGCTCCCTGCCAAGCAGAGAGCCCAATGTGGGGCTCGATCCCAGGACCCTGGGATCATGACCTGAGCTGAAGGCAGAGGCTTTAACCCACTGAGTCACCCAGGCGCCCCCTGACCGAGACCTTCTAAAGCAAAGTTGAGACAAAAGTCCAAGATTTAAGACAAGAAAACCGTTTGTGTCCTGGTGAAATCAGATGCGATCCTCTGAGTGAACATGAATCATTTGTTCTTTTTTTTTTTTCCCTCTTGTCTTTCTGAGTAGTTCAGTCTCATGGGTAATTCCTGCGGCATCTTTTAAAGATTTAATCTGTGGCTGTACTCCAGATACGTCTCGCGTGGACACTCCCATTGGGCTGTTGGCCTTCCTGGCAGCTGCCTTTCTGCTGGTGGAGGCCGGAGATGACCCAGCCCCACGGGGCTCCACTCCGTGTGCATGAACGAAGCCAGAGGGAGCTTGACAATGCGATTCACTGCCTTCTCTTGATGCACGTGCCCTGTGGAATGCAAGTTGAGTAGTGAGCGGAATGGAGCAAGGCATAATTTGGATAAAAACTTTTATTTTGCCAGGAAAAGTGCTCAGGATTCGTGCTATTTAGGATTGAACCTCTTTTGCAGTGGAGACTGTAAAATTCTGTTGCCCCACTCATAAGGCTCACCCAGTGGCATGCACACCTTCCTAACAAGGCTCGACCATGGAGGAGGTTCGAACTCACAAATGGGGGCCTACCGAGCTTCTGAAGTCTCTATGTCAGTGATGGAACAGATTTGGACCCTGAGCTCTGCTTCTCTGGGTTCTAATTATGTTATTCTTAATGGAGTTCTGTCCATGTAGGCACAACAGTCTGGTACCCACCATCTACACAGAATTCAGGTCCGAAAGTGATTCTGATACTTTCCTCTGCTAGAATCAGGGCTCTTCGTTTATTGGTGATTCTGGTGCAGAGGCTGAGTGATGGATGGGGGAGGAGGGGAGGGTGGTGGGACAGATGCCCGTGGCGACAGAGAGGGAACCATGAAGAGCACGGGGCACGAGGAGTGCTTCTTTCCTGAAGAGCAGGAGGGAATAATGGTGGAGGACACGCGAGCATGCGGGTTGGACCCAGTGGGCTCAGGGGGCTGGCTGGCTCCCTCCTGGAGCGGGTAGAGCAGGGGCAGCGCAGTCCCGTTATGATACAGAAATGCAGTGCGTGCCATTCCCCAGGCCCCAGCTCTGCGCCCAGGCCACTCGGGCAGACTTCCGGCTTCTCCACTGGTCAGCCCATCACACATACGCACGTGGGAACCTGTCGGGGCCTCTCACCTCCTGGGCTTCTGTTCCTCCTTTGTAAGATCTATCAAAATGTCAACATCTCAGTGTTAATTTCTGAACAGGAGAAAAATCTCTCTAAAGCATCCCAGGGCAGCGTCTGCCACATGCAGGCAAACCAGAAACATTGGGAATCATTGTTCAAGTGCTCAAATAGTCACGATAACAATGATAACTATGTCTCTGCCCTATAATTATATAAACATAACATTTATTATTAGCAATGGGAAAAAAATTATTATTAGCAATGGGAAAATGTCAGGCTTCTTAAATCAGCAAAGGCAAATTCTAATGGGCTTTTTTCCCCCCAAAATTGGGAATTTAGTTATGGCCAAGCCAGCATGTAGGTTGTTTTCCTACCCAGTTGTTGGTATGGCACGGACCCCTGGGACGAGAAGCTTCCCTAAAGTAGAGTTGTTGCCACTGACAGCCTAATCTGTCAGAGAAGCATTCCAGTGTACTTGACCTTGCCTAGTGCCGGGCACTGGGCTGCTCCCATCTCTCATGTCTGGAGCACGGCCGGGCCACCAGCAGCCCTTCCTCGGGGAGGACGGTCTCTCACGTTTCTTCTCTAGTCTCCTCCGAGGCTATGTGGTTGGAGTGATTTGTGGGAACCAGTGCAGGAAGCAGGTGACGGGGGCAGGATGGCAGTCAGGGTCCATGCACAGACTGGCTCTCTTCTGGTGTTGGGGGGAGGCACGCAATCCAACAGGAGGGGTACCACGCTAGTGCGTGCTGTCATTGGTAGAGGGACACCGCAGCCCCTTGCCCCAGCCAGTGGCCATCACGTCATTACCATTCAACGAGTCCCCGACATCAGCTCTCATGAAGGTCTTGAGACTGGTCAAGCTGGTGTAGCCTGCTGACCTGCGACTTGGTAAGAACTGTAGCATCAGAATCTCGGTACGGGGCTGGACGTCAGAGGCGCCCCCATGTCCAGTGAGGACGCTGGGGCCCAGAGTTACGGGGAGGTCGCTCGGCCCTGGGTCGGCATGGGGATTCGAGTTTTGCTTTTTTGTCCTGTGCTCGCGCTTCCTGCCCATGTTCTGCTTTCTCGGGTTTTCCATGACCCCTTTTGGAAATCTCTCTTCCATGTTTTTATACTTTTAAAAATCTCCTGTTGATGGTGATTTCAGTGAATTCCTACCTATTGCAAAGGCTCTGAAGGAAGTTTTTCCTCTGAAAGAAATGGTACTAACAGTTTGGGGACCTTTTTTTTTTTATCCTGCCCCCCCACTTGCCCTTAACAAGCCATAATTCCTCTACTTGAGTGTCTGAAACCCAGAATTTCATGGGTAAGTGGTTTTTGGGAGAGGAGTGTGGGTCCCTTTGGAGAGAGAGGGTGTTCCTCTATAAGAATTTGTTTTTGAGGGATTCCTGGGTGGCTCTGTCGGTTAAGTGCCTGCCTTCTGCTCAGGTCATGATCCCAGGGTCCTGGAATCAAGCCCCCCCCCATCGGGGGGCTTCTCCCTCTCCCTCTGCCTGCTGCCCCCCTGCTTGTGCACATATGCTATCTCTGGCAAATAAATAAAAATAAAATCTTAAAAGAATTCATTTTTGAGGGACATTACTTCAAAGCAAAAATGGTTTAATTTTTTTCTGTTTTTAAAAATGATAAATTTTTAAATTTTAGAAATGACACATTTTGTGCAGGAGAGCCAAGCCATAGAGATACACAACCTCTTACAGTGTTTTGCTGGATGACCTCCTGTCTTTGAGCCTCAACACACACAGTTATGTCAAGGGCTCCTAGCATACGTGTTTCCTCCCACTTACCGGTGTCTGGTGGAGGGTTTTCACGGAAATGACTTCAACACGTAAGCACTGTCCTTTCCAACGCCTGCACTTCAGGTGTCCACACGCCATCTTCTCTGGGGGAAGATTTAGGTGGTTTTCAGATTTTCCTAAACAATCTTCTATCGAACATCTTTGTACGTTTTGCCTGCCTGACCAGTTGACCTCTCGGCATGTGTTTCCAGAAGCAAGAATGATTGGATCTAAGGGCAGAGCCGTTGAAAAGCTGCCGCACACACACGGCCGCCCGCGGGGTCCGAGAGCCCACTGAGAGGGCCATGAGCTAGGCAGCCGGTGGCCTCAGCTGGTACACTTCGCCCATCTCGTGGCCCTAGGAAGGGAGTCTGTGCTGTTTCACAAGCGTTTGTCCGACTCAGCTGTTCGTGATGCTTTCCCAGGACATGAATCATTGGACTGTTTCAGCATACCAAGAGGAAGTTGAAACACTCTCTGTTTCATGAATAAAGACACCCAGTGAATCGAGCAGCTCTTTTCCAAAAGCAACAAGCAGAGATTTTAACCCGGGCACGGGCTGCTGTTCAGACCTCGCCCGGGGCTGAGCACCGTGGATCCGGTTCTGTTTTTAAGCCCTGCCTCTTGGGGAGGTTAGGGAGGCGCTGGGGACCATCCAGCGCATGACCACAGAATGACACAAGTAGGGAAGGCAGTCTTGCAGGAGGTGTGCGTGGGGCCAGGGGTTATTTAGCCCAGGGCCCCAGGCCTGGGGCTGGAGGGGAGATAACTGGGTTCCAGCAGAGGGAGGAAAATTGTGTAAATGACCCTTCATCTGGCAGGAGGAAGGAGTGGGTTGGATGCCCAGAGGGTGATTAGTCACTCACAAAGGGCTTCTTGGATTCAGAGTTAAGCTGTTTCCCATCCTAGAGAGTTTATATGAGTGTAAATCCTTCTGGTTCCTTCGGAACAGCATTCTGCTTAGAAACTTAACTTGGTAGATCTTCAGTTTGGGCTTGCTGTTCTGTTCCATGCTCGGTGATGCCGTCCAGTGTGTGTATAGTATATAGGTTGTGTGAGCTAGTTAAGAGAGGAAGGGGCTAACTATGAACAGAAAGAGGGCTTTAGTGGCCAGACCTGCTGCGGGAGAAGCCAGCTCGGTCATTTACCAGCCCCCGATGTCGAGGAGGCTGTTGTGGACCCTGAGCCCACTCTGTGTCGTGACGTAGGAGGTAAACTGAGGCCTGCCATGAGGGGTGTGCCTGATGCCACCTGTTGCCAACGGAGAAGCGCCTGGTACGGTAGCAGGCACATAGCCGGCACTTGCCAAATGCTGGCTTTCCTCACCCTTCCTTCCCATCTAACCCTGCTGTTGCGGCGAGGGCTGGTGAGTGACGGGAGCAGCAGGCTCCCAGATACCCCTGGGAAGAGGAGTCAGCACGCACTAGTTTTTGGGAGCACGTGAGCAGAGGGGGGCTTCACATTTGGACAGTCCTGCCGACTCTTGTGTTCCCACATCGTGGCTTTCAAACCAGAGTGTCAGTCCCACAGTCTGAGAGGAAGCCATGACGTGCTTGGTTTCTGCTACAAGCAGATTCCTTCTCGACACAAGTTTCTTTTAGGGAGTAGTGCACCCGTGTTGGGAGCGTGGTGAGATCGTGGGCAAGCCACTTTCCTTTATCCAGCCGCTGCTCACCTGGTGGGACACAGTGATGAGCACCAGGGAATCTGGACAGTTCCCGTGCCCCAGAGGCCCCATGCAGGGGTATGGGCCCAGGGGATGTGGGAGGGTCAGCAGGGGGGGGATGGGGGAGGGAGACCCCCATCTCAGCTCTGGGTGGGGCCCAAGAGAGGGCTGGGAGTTAGCCCCTGCCTGAAGCAGGCCATGCTGGGATGCTCAAGGCTGCTGGCCATGAGCGAGTCAGTGTGGCCTGACTCACTGTGTGTGGCCACGGCTGGGCTGATGGTGGACGTGGGCGAGGAAGCAGAGGAGGCCAGTCAGGAACGGAACTCAGGAGCTCTCTGCTCAGTGCTCTCTTTTGCCGTGGACTTGACAAAGGAACGTGGCTAATGCCGGTCAGCATATTGTAGTCCAAGCTACACAGTTTTCGAGTCGTGGCTCTGATCGCCGTGGCTTCTTCCTTCTTCTCCTCAGCCACCTGACAGTGGGCCGCCGCCGCTCCCGACGTCCTCGCTCCCGGAAGGTTACTACGAGGAAGCCGTGCCACTGAGCCCAGGGAAAGCTCCAGAATACATCACGTCAAGTGAGTGTTGGGGTGCCTGGCCCCCGCCAGCCTCTGGAAGTGTGGGACTGTGGGAAGCGTGGCCTGCTCCTGGGGTGTGGAAGGGGGTCGGGGCAGTACCAAACACCAGGGGCATGTGGAGCTTGGGCAGTACTTTCCCCAAAGGGTAAACTGAGACAGGGCTTTGAAGCCTGCAGTGCATTTGGAAACTCAGATGGTCATCTTTCTCTGACTCACACCAGTGAGACCTTGTTGCTCTGGGTCTTGGGTGTCAGTGAAATGTGTCCTCTTTGGTCACAAGGCAGAGACTTGCATGGTGTGTATTTGTGGTGCCCCTTGTGGCCCCATGCCTGCTTTCCTTGTGCTGAGGACGTTGAAGGAGCCTGGATACAAAATCACCTGTCCGTCTCTTCTTGCTTTCATACAGGTTCTTCTAGAACCTTCCTGCCGAGCTGGAGTTGTCCTGGCCCAGCTCTGGTCTTCCCTCACAAGCACCTCTGTGGTTTGGTTTGGGATCACTGGCTTCATTCCCCCCCATCAATGCTCTGTCAGGCTAGGAGCTGTGTCTCTGAATGCAGTGGAGAGAGGGTGTCCTCGTCCCCATGGATGAGGGAACCTCGCTTTTCTCATAAAAGAGAAAACAGAAAGTCGGGGATTTCTCGTTTTATTTTTAAATTTTTTAAAAGATTTTACTTGTTTATTTGACAGAGAGAGATCACAAGCAGGCAGAGAGGCAAGCAAAGAGAGAGGGGAAGCAGGCCCCCCACTGAGCAGAGAGCCCAATGTGGGGCTCTATCCCGGGACCCTGAGATCATGACCTGAGCCAAAGGCAGAGGCTTTAACCCACTGAGCCACCCAGGCACCCCAAGATTTGCTCGTTTTAGTCACGAGGCTTCAGGCACATTAACTAGTGGTTACCTATCCTGTCTTCTGATAGAAGTGCCCACCAGTTCCCGGGGCCGTCGTCCTGTTGCCTGACGTCTCTGCCTTCCCCGGCAGCTGACAGAGACGCTGCAGCCCACTGTCCTAGAGTGTTCCTGGAGAGCCTCCCTGCACGTGCTTCCTGCATGCGAGCCAGATGGAGGCCCCTCGAGGACAGGAGCCGGTCTGCTCAGCCTCTGGAGTGGTCGTGTTCAGAGAGGGAAAGGGACAGGTTCTGGCGGGGGTTATAACATGCTGGATTTCAAAGCCTCTAAATCAGGTTGTTTTAGTTTCTCTGTTGTTTCAAAACCATCCACGGAAAATGCACTCAGGTCATTCCTACGTGGCCACCATTTCAGAAGTCAGGAGATGAATCAGAAAACCCAGAAATTGAAGCGGCTCTCGGTGTAATGCAGAGCCTCACTGGCTTCCTTTCCTTCTCAGCAGCGCGTCCGGGAAAACGAGCTTTTCCATGGGGGTATTTGCCGGCGTCAGGACTATGGGGCTCTAGCCTGCTCCCACCGTCCATCCCCCTCCCACCAATATACATGCAAGGCTGGCAGCAGAGTGTTTCCTTTGGCTTGGGGGCCTGAGGCCATTTTCCGTCTGAGAAGCCTCACCTCAGTGCTGTGTTCTGTCCCCTTCTTCAGAGAGGCCGTCCTGTAGCGGCTGACCAGTAGGCAGCTTTTGTGGAACGAGGTCCAGAAGAAAGTGTAGGAGAAGGATGCAGGCTCGGGGCAGCGCGGCTGCAGGGACAGAGTACCGAGGCTCCCTCAGTGAGGTATCAGGGGGTGAGAAGCGGGCGCCTAGGGCCTCGCCTTCCTGCCGAGGAGCAGTGCAGGGAGCTGCCTTCCTGCTCGGGACTCGGTGGCAGCTCTGTTGAACCCTTTATCCAGTGTGGTTCTAGCAGAGGAATAAAGGGTCCGTGATAGGAAGACCTGATACAGCCATTGAAACTGGTGGAAAAGTCCGTGGAGCAGGGCTGGCCGTTGGGAGGCAACGCGGAGCTCCGCCAGATCTCGGATGACCAAGGAGGGGACTGCCGAGACTGTGGGCCCAGCAGAGCGCCAGCCAGCGACGGCGGGTGTGAGCTCCCAGCTCCCCGTTTCCCTCCCAGCTTCCGGGCTGCTCACAGACCTTGCTGGCAGCTGGCCCTAACCCAGAACCACCCAAGGAAGGGAACGGGGGGAAGGTAACTCCAGCCGTGCCGAGCTGCCTCAGTATAAAGCCACCACCGTTTCTCCTGTGCCCATTTGGGGACCGAGCTTGCTTCTCTTAACCCCACTGAATTTCCAGCTAAGACCAAGAGCAGAATGACAGCGCAGGTGAACATGGTTCCACTGTTGCCAGCCTCATGGAAAACTCCCCAACTGCCCCAGGGGACACAAAGTCCCTTTATTGACTTTGGGGTGACACCCACTCTCTCCCCTTGGAGAGCCTGTGGCTTCAGTGTGGAGGTCCCTGGCCAGCTGCCAGGGATGGTGGGGAATGGGGTGGGGAGGGGAACTTGTTTCTACGCATGATACATGTAGTATCAGCATCAGGACAGAAAGACTGCTGCGTCACCAGCCTGGCCCTTATTTCTACAACCAGTCAGTGGTCATACCACATACCAACAGCTTCCTTCATGCTCTCGTTGCCCTTGGCAAGCCCCTTGGTCGATCATCCGGTGAGATAACTCGTCTTTCCTTCCTGGAAGGTCTGGCTGCTTTGGATAGCTCACTCACGGGGCACAGGAGTACTGAGAGCCCTCCCAGGGACCTCCTCCCCCAACCGGTGTGGCCGTGACTGGTCTGCCGCTAATGCCCTCTTTGCCTGTTGACCCCACTTCTGGGCTAACAGAGCAATGACTGTGTCCTTTGGAGGGAACGTTCTGCCCTTAGAAACTAAGACTTGGGGGCTTGAGGCAGAAATGTTGTCCATGGGGTCTCTGAGATAACAATGAGAGGAGCCACTGCCATTTTCAGCCCCGAGTTCCCAGATCTGTGAGCCCCAGATCTGGGGGAAAGAGCCCCAGTGGGGCAGAGCAGGATCTACTCGAAGGTATCCTGGAAGATAGCATCCCCAGCCTCCCAGAGGCGGCCAGTCAAGCTGGTCCTGGAACTGAATATTCAGAAGGCATTACACTGGTCTGCTGGGTTGGCTGCTTCAGGTGATGGGGACACATGAGACCTGTGACTGTCCTGAGCGCAGACCCATGGCTTGGACTTCCATTTGCTGTAATGTGAGTTCCCTGGTCGGAAGCCGTGTTGCAGGGTGCCAGGCTGGTAAATAGGGCATTCTGCAAGACTGTGGCTGGTGCTTTGGGCAGGAGCTTTGCGTCAGGGAAGGCAAATTTTCTTCAGGGATCTTTTCCAATGAGCATCCTGCTGTCCCCCGCACCCCCATGATGGTGGTGGTCCAGTCCTAGGTAGCTGGCTGACATCCCAGGGGACAGTGTCATGTGCAGGCAGACCACTGAGAAGGGTCAGGAGTCAGACTAATTCTGCCAAGTGGGGGTCCATCCATGCCCTGGCAACCTGTTTGGGAGTCCCTTTGGACAGGAAGTCTGGGGAGAGAGGCCGCGCGACATCTGTAACAGACCTGCTATGTACCTGATTGTGAAAATCTGAGGCTTTGCTAAGCACTCGCCTGCTGTGTAAATCTTCACTTTCTGAGCCCATCTGGGAGGTCTGTTCACAGTCCCTCCTGCAGTCCTGGCTTGCTGCAAGGTCCCCCCAGTCTTGACCATCCAACCAAACCATTAGCCTGGGCTGAGGAGTCCGTCTTGGGAGAAGGAGCCCATGCAGCAGGCATGGGGGCACATGCCCTTGAACTACAAGCTTGCACCTGTTCCTTATGGCCTCTGAGCCCAATGGATACAGACTGCTTGGCTCTGTGGTGGGAGAGGTGACCCAGAGCCCTTGCTGGGCAACTGAGGCACCTATAACCAAGCCTTTAGAAGGTGCTGGGTGTCAGCAAAAAGCAGTTTCTCAAGGGTAAAATAGTTGTTTGCAAGGTTTATGTAGCCACACTCTGAAATCCTAAAAGTCTGTGCTGAGCTTCACCCGAGGAGCCTGCTGCCATCGGGCTTCTGTCACCATTAAGAACAGGGCACGATCAGAGACCCAGAGCCACTGTGACGAGGAACAGATATGTTCTAGGGGCTGGCCCTCACGTGATTGTGGCAGCTACTGGAGGTGTGGCGGCTGCTGCCATCCTGTCTCCCCACAGCGCTCCCTGGTGCTGACCCTACCTGGCCATAGCGGCCGGGAGTCCTGGGAAGCTGGTTGCAGCCGGGCTGGTCGGAGGCACCCTCACTGCACATCTTGTTGGGTTTGGGGCTCAGACCTGCCTTTCATGTCATTTTCAGTTTTCTGGTTCCCCTCTCCCCTTATCCTGTCCCTCCTCGAGGTCAGCTGGTTGAAATACCCATTGTAATTTCTTGCGGAAGGGTCTATGTCTAAAATACACATTCTAATGATTTTGTTTTGTATTAAAGATTTTATTTATTTATTTGACAGACAGAGATCACAAGTAGGCAGAGAGGCAGGCAGAGAGAGAGAGGGAGAAGCAGGCTCCCTGTTGAGCAAAGAGCCTGATGCAGGGCTCAATCCCAGGACCCTGAGATCATGACCTGAGCTGAAGGCAGAGGATTAACCCACTGAGTCACCCAGGTGCCCCTACACATTCTAATGTTTTAGAGTTGAAAGTTATCATTCTTTGGAATGTTCTTCAGTTCCTCCAGAACCACTCATGGAAAAGTGTCTGGTGTGAAAAACATTTCCTAACCAGCAAATCCTGTAAACACACAGGTCCCCACAGATCTCTGGCTGGCACTTGAATCTTCCCCCTTGTTCTGTAAGAAATACAGACATCTATATGGGCTGCTAGGTGCCAGGGGCTCTGTCAGCAGTCCTCTTCCTCCTCAGGAGAGATGTTTCAGGACCCCCAGTGGTTGAAGGAAGGTGTGCATAGTACCTGACCCTATATGTGCCGCATTTCTCCCTATCCACACACTGTGCGACCAAGTATGATGAATAAATGAGGCACAGTAGGAGATGGACGATAGAACAAGTGTAACAACACACTGTCCTAAAAGGAGTTGGGGGATGCAGTGGGTGGTCGCGCTATCTCTGCTATCTCTGCTATCTCTGTCCTGCACTCACCCTTCTTCCTGTGATGACGTGAGATGGTAAACTGCCCGCAGGAGGAGATGTGGGGCTCGGTGACGTGGGCACGTGCTGCAGTGTGAGGCCTCTGCCGACAGCCTCATGTTATGTTAGGAGGAGGATCGCCTGTTTCTGGACACCCAGTCTGGACTAGAGCATATCACCCTGAAAGCCTCCCTTGGGCCCCTTCCTCGTCACAGCCCCCTCCCCACAGATGTAACCACTGACTTGGCATCTGTGACCAGCACCTAAATGCTACTGGAAAATGAAAAGATCCACTCTGTTCTTTAAATGTTTGGTATTTTTCAGTGCTTTTGCTCACTGTGTTCCTTCTAGACTTTTTTGTCCTGTTTGCATTGACTCATGAAAGATCTAGGTCAAGTGTAATCTGCAGTGGTCCCTGCCCTGTGTGTGCTGCGGCCTACACCACCTCCCTGTCTGTGCCCTTGGCGTCACATCCCTCAGCCTCCAGAGAGCACTAAGTGCTGAAGATGAGGTTCCTGCCATCAGGGAACTGAACAGATCATTTCATCGGACTTTAATTTGAACTGAATTTAAGTAGCCCCCTGTGGCTAGTACGTGAAGCGGTGATGGCGGTGTGCATGTGTGTGGATGGGGAGATGTGGACTCGAGGAGAAGGCCTAACCGCGGCTGGCTGGCTGTGTGTCAGACGCTTCTCTCTCATGCACTGGCTATGGCAGTCCGGGCTGGGCCCTTCCTGGGCCTGGAGTCAGCCCCCAACAAGGTCATCCAGGCCCATCCTGGGCAGCCCTCTGCAGGGACTTCCTGGCACCCAGCCTACCCCCACCTCTTCTTGGCTCACAGACAACCACCTTCTCCCCGTGTCCTCACATGATGGACAGAGAGCAATATCTCTCTCTCCCTCTTCCCATAAAGACATGGGTCCTGTTGAGTTAGGACCCCATTCATGTAACCCGCTTAACCATCATTACCTCCTAGAAGTCCTGTCTCCGAATATAGTCTCACTGGGGTGAATTGGGGCGGGGGAACACAAGTCGAGGCACCAGCTTTGGTGATTCGAGGTGGGCGTCATGAAGGCAGTGTCCATAATTGAATCTTGAAAGGCAAGAGCACTTATCCAGGTAAAGGCAAGAGGTTGAACGGATGAGCCAGAAGCCTGTGGTTGAGGACAGCAGGTGCAGGGCCCCAGCAGCGAGAGAGAGAGAGAGAGAGAGAGAGAGGGAGAACTGCATTTGGGAAATGGGACATAATCTGATAGGAAGTGTTCCTACCTCGTAGACTGAGAAGGAGAAGTGTAAAAGTCTCTCCAGAAGTCCAAGGCGAGGGAGGCTGCAGGCTGGATCTGGATGGTTAGTGAGGGCCTGCATGTGGTGATGTGTACAGGCAGGACCTTGCAGACCTAGAGGACCTTGACCTAGAGGTGTGGCATGGGAGCTACGTACCCTGCAGGGGACAAACTGTTGGCCAGGGTCCCCTCACCTGGCGGCGGCGTGGCCAGAATCAGACAATGCGGGGTCTGCCGACAGCCCTGCCCTCACTGAACCATCTAGGACTGGTTGTCCCAGAGAAAGAATTCTAAGTTGCTTCAGGTTAAAACTTGGCGTTACTTTGGGGCACCTGGGTGGCTCAGTAGGTTAAGCCTCTGCCTTCGGCTCAGGGATCGAGCCCCCCATTGGGCTCTTTGCTCAGCAGGGAGCCTGCTTCCTCCTCTCTTTCTACCTGACTCTCTGCCTACTTGTGATCTCCGTCTGCCAAATAAATAAATAAAATCTTAAAAAAAAAAAACTTGGCGTTACTTTGCACCACCTAGCGTGGTTATTTTTTCCCCATTTTCTACTAGTTACCGTTGCCCAGCACGCCAATCGCAGAGGCCCCTTCCTCATTTACAGGTGCCACAGACGTGCTCCTGACCCCACAGGCCCGCTTCCGGGTCAGCTGTCTGTGGGCAGGCTCTTTACCTTTCCTTCTGCCCTTTCTTCTGACAGATTATGACTCGGATGCCATGAGCAGCTCTTACGAGTCTTATGATGAGGAGGAGGAGGACGGGAAGGGCAAGAAGACGCGGCACCAGTGGCCGTCCGAGGAGGCCTCCATGGACCTGGTGAAGGACGCCAAGATCTGTGCATTCCTGCTGAGGAAGAAGCGCTTTGGCCAGTGGAGCAAGCTGCTGTGTGTGGTCAAGGACGCCAGGCTGCTGGTAAGGCCTCTCGGGCGCCCGGGCTCGTGTGGTTGGCACGCTTGGCCAGCAGCCTTGCGGGATGGGAGCGGTGCTCAGGTGGGGCTCGGGCGGGGCGGGCATCAGCTGAGGGGGGCCTGCAGGGCTCTGGCCTGGGCACAGCCCGAGCGCCCCATGGTCCGAGCCCTTGGGGCTTTCTGAGCCTTTGACGCCCTGGGTCTCAGTCCCTGCAGCCAGCAGCGCGCAGAGTCCTTCCCGTCCTGGGCCAGTGTGTGCCGCAAGACAGGCACAAGCTTTAACTCACCAGAAGTCACAGGATGGATTTTCTCATTTGTAGTGAGTCAGTGAATTCCTCAAAGCCAGGTCATCGAGTGGGACAGGCAGGCCAGCTGCGGCCGGAAGGAGAGTGTCCAGGAAAGGAAATTCTTTTGGAAAGCTAAAGGCAGAGTCTTTTCTGGTTGAACCCAAGGGGCTGAATGGGGAGATGGACTAAGTAGCAGAGACTCAGGCTGTGGGGATGCTTGGGCCTTCTGCTGTGCCGCCCTTCTCACAAGGGACCCCATTAGGAAGCTGGAGCCCTTGAGCGTGTGGGACTCTCCTTCCTCCTACCTCCCCCAGTCCCGCCAGCTTTAGGAACCGTGGTTGATTATTGGGATGAAGAATTTCAGAGAGCATTTCTGCATGGTGTTTTTCCTTCAAGCTAACTTTGAGGGGAGGGGCAGGAATTACAGAAGTCTATCGCTCAGACAGAACCAAGGGAGTTTATGATTCTGTGTATCTCTCTTCAGTGGAGTGGCTAACCTTATTCTGTATAGCTCCATCTGTGAATTATGGGAATGTTCTTTTACTAGAGTCTGAGGATGTTGTATATTTTTAAATTAGTGGTTTTCAAAAAAGCTTTTTTAAACGGTGAAGATACATATTTTTTCCACATGTGTGGCCTGACTTTCTCCCAAATTTAGAGTATGCCAAAAATGATGCCATGGGGAATTTTAAAGTAAAGAATGAGAAAGGAAAAAAAAAAGGATGAAAAGGATTCATGTGGTCCTTACTCAGTTTGACATAATGGAGGCAAGATGTGGGTGTGTCACGGAAATGCCATAAAACCTGCAGGGGACTCTCAGGTGCCTGAGGAGCTCTGGCAGGATCAACATCCTCCCCCACAGCCCTCCTCCTCCACACCCCCCCCCCACCCCTTCCCTCTCATTCCTCATTCCGTGGGTCTGCTTCTGAATTTCTGGCATTTCTGCTTTCAAAACCAGGATGAAAACACCTACCATTCAGAGCAGTGGTAAACATTTCAGGAGAAATTAATGGAAAACCATGTGAAAACATTGCCTTTGATAAAATGCAGAATCAAAGTTAATTATTTTTATTATGAAGCTCTTTTTATTTCAAAAATCCCCAATGATCCAACTGCCCCGATGACCCCTGTTGACACTGAAAAAAAAAAAAATTAACAGTGATCAAAACAAATGCTTGGGAGCCTGGGTGGCTCAGTGGTTAACCGTCTGCCTTGGGCTCAGGTCATGATCCCAGGATCGTGGGATCCAGCTCCGCATCAGGATCTCTGCTCAGCAGGAAGCCTGCTTCTCCCTCTCCCACTCCCCCCTGCTTGTGTTCCTGCTCTCGCTGTCTCTCTCTGTCAAATAATTAAATAAAATCTTTTAAAAAAAGAAAACACAGAAATGCTTTCCAAGTCTGAATAGCACAGAAACCTATAAACAGAAATCCCAAAGCCAGGCTTTTCCCTCTATGTTCCCAGCCTGTCTTCCCGTGGGCACTGCTCTCCATGGCTTTTTGGGTACATGTCTGGCATCTGTGCTCTTCCAGGCCCAGGCAACACTGTGGTGGACACGGTGATGGGCAGAATCCCCATCAGGACAGTTTGCCCAGGTCCTGCTCCCTCCCCTGAGCTCTGCGCCAGGACACCTTGCCGCTTCTTCCTGCCCCTCTCTCCCGCAGGCCTGGGTCTCAGGGCACACACTGCCCTCTCTGAGAGTCCGCTCCCTGGGGGTTCAACGGCAAGGATGTCCAGCCCACACTTTAACACAGGGCTGGTGACAGACCCATTTTGAGGCATTGCCTGTCTAACTCCATCCACTGTGCTGTTAGTTTCTTTTTCGATGTTCTGTTTTTCTCTTGCACTTACTGAGAATACAAAAACCTGCCAAATGGTGAATGTTCGTAGCCATCTGGGGTTAGTTGGTTTTGGTGTATTTTTTGTTCTTCTGTTTCCAACAGGGCACTATCACTGGGATTTTTGTAAAAAGGGGCTCTGTTCCATATGTGTGACACTCAGAAGCCAGGGTTTTAGAACCTTAATATATGAGAGGACTCTGGAAGTCACTTCTGAAAACAGGTGTCTCTTCCTTCTCTCCCTCCCCAGTAAATGGTACCTCACAGAGGGAGCCCCTGGGAGCTTTCGCCATCTGGGGATGGGGTCAGTCGCTTTTCACACATCTGACTTTGGCAAACCACGTAACCGAGTGAGCCTCAGTTTCCTTATCTGCAGAATGGACAACGGTGACCATTGAGTGAAAGTGTGAAGCTTCTCCAGCAGGTGTTATTAGAACTAATCATTTAGTGTGACCCCATAAAATCACAATGCTCCCGGCAATAGTTCATTTTCCAGATGAGGAAACAGGCTCAGCAAGCTGGAAAGACTTGCCAGGAGCTGGATTACGTTAGGGGCAGAGCTGGGACCCAGACGTCTACATTCTCAGATGTCCATTTCCATGAAGACATGTGCTTTTGGTCCCAAGTCATAGGATTAGGCCCAAAGAGGGAGGGGAAGCCTCTGGACAGGGTGCGACCCCAGGTCTCACAGAGGCAGGTGAAGGACCAACGATGGGAACTCAATCTGAGCGTTCGCCATGGCGCTGAGCTCTAGAAGGGACGCCTTGCGTAAATGGAGCGGTGTGAGTTCTAGATCCCATACTCGACTGGAAAGCCAGCCTTTGCAGACATGGGGTCTGGGAACTGTTGCCCTGGATACTCTTGTGGAAGTCCTTCATCCGTCTCTCCAAAAGGCGATAGAGAGGAGACCGGCAGATACCAAATGACACAGGTTGTAGAAGGCGGCATCCAGATGACTGTCTGGCCACACAAGGGCTGTGCTTTTTGGCACATCTAGTATGTCACATTTGAGTGACTTAGTGAGGAGGCTCCGCTGGTCTGTGATCCCTGGGGGAAGAAGGAGTTTCCGGTTCCCACTGAGTCACGTCATCGATGCTCAGTAAACTTGGCCAAACTGAAGAGTAGAAGTATTTCCATGTACGTGGGGGGTGACGTGTGGTGTGGAGCGCACCCCATGTGGGTGATGCGTGTGCATCTGCAGACCCACCCTCTGGGGTCTTCAGGAGACCTCGGGGGCCATGCAGGCACTGGCCTTCCCATCCTGCTGGAGCTGTATCCGTGTTTCTCCTCGAACTCTCTTCAGCCTAACTCTGCTTTCTCGTGTTAAATGCAGTGCTACAAAAGCTCCAAGGACCAGCAGCCCCAGATGGAACTGCCCCTCCAAGGCTGCAACATCACTTACACCCCGAAGGACAGCAAGAAGAAGAAGCACGAGCTGAAGATCACCCAGCAAGGCACGGACCCACTGGTTCTTGCGGTCCAGAGCAAGGAGCAGGCCGAGCAATGGCTGAAGGTGAGGCGCTCACCCGGCCTCTGAGCCCTTTACGTGGCCTGGCCTCTCCCCCAGACCTGTGTTTGGTTCAGTTTGTCTGTTTCTCAAGTGTAGGCAAGACTCGATGAACCCGAGCAGTTCTGTGTTTGGTAGCAGAGTGTCCTGATCTCTTTGCTGCTGATTCCCCGGCTCTGGTCCTTGGAAGGCAGTCTGCCTCAAGACTGTAGGCTGCTTTATGACTTTCTCTGTTCCTTTGATCGCCTTTGATTTTTTTTTTCTTTCTTTCCTCTTATGTGTCTAGAGGTGTATTCTTTTCTATTTATTCTTCTTGGAGTTCCCTGGAATTCTAAATATGTGGATTGTCATCTTTCTAAGGTTTAGAAAACACATTTTCAGCCATTTCTCTTAAAAATATAACTTAGTCTCGGGACGCCTGGGTGGCTCAGTTGGTTGGACGACTGCCTTCGGCTCAGGTCATGATCCCAGAGTCCCGGGATCGAGTCCCGCATCGGGCTCCCAGCTCCATGGGGAGTCTGCTTCTCTCTCTGACCTTCTCCTCGCTCATGTTCTCTCTCACTGTCTCTCTCTCAAGTAAATAAATAAAATCTTAAAAAAATATATATCTATATATATATAAAACTTAGTCTCATCCCTTCAACTATGTTTAAATACATGTTAAAAGTTTTGACATATTCGATTTATCTTTGCTTTGCATCTTAGTATCCTTTTTTTTTTCTTTTCTCCTTAATCTGGTTAATGTTTTCTTGTTACTTCCCCTCTTTCACTTTCACTTTCTCACTCTTTCACTTTCCTGCTGTGCCAAATCTGCTGTTAAAATTGTCCCTCTCCACTGGGTTCTGAATGTCAGTTAGGGACTTCTAATAGTTCTAGTGGTTTCTTTTTTGACCTGGGAATGCCAGTTTCTACAGTGTTAAATTTCCTGTAGACATGTTTGTCCCTTATCTCCACAGCAGGCAGGTGACAGGCCTGGTTGTTGGACAGTGGTGGGGGTGTTGCAGAAACCTGGCCGTGTCATCTTGTCGGTGTGCTTGTTCCTGTCATTTTGTCCTTCCCGCATGCTGGGTTCTCCGATGATCACGCTGCGCCTTTGACATGGGGAAAAAAATAATTTAGTAATTTTTGTATAACAGCTTTATTGAAGTATCATTCATACCATACAGTTATGATTTTAAAGTACGATTTGGTGGCTAGGAGTTTTCTCACCATAACCTACTTTTCATAACCTCTTCATCTCCCCGAAGAGAAACACCGTGTACTCACCATGTGAGCAGCTCTGGCCCCCGGGGCCCAGCCTCACCCCAGCCCCAGGCAACTGCTCCTTCATTTTCTGTTCCTGTAGAGTAGCCTGTGTTCAACACTTCATATAAATACGCTGTGTCCTTCGGGGACGGGCGGCTTTGATTTGGCATAATGTTTCCCAGGTTCATCCATGTTGCTAACTGTATCAGTACTTCCTTTGTGTCACTTTCAGACCGTATCTAAGAAACCATTGCCTATTCCAGGGTCCTAAGGACGTCCTAAGGACGGTGTTTTCTTCTGATCGTTTCGTGATGTCAGGCCTTAAATTTCATCCGTGGTCTCCTTTGATCTCATCGCTGCATGTAGCATGAGATGGGGGTCCGATTCCGATCTTCTTCTGGCACGGATCCAGTTGTCCCTGCAGAAATAATTGGATCCTTGGCCCTACGCTTTCCTCTGTGGGACGGCATTTTCCTTTGCCTCTGCCGTGCGCTTAGAGGGTATTAGCTCTCCAAAATCTGTTTATGATTTCTGCACTTGAGATTTTTTTCAGAGCAGAGAAGTCAAAGTCAGCCTGCGATTGCTTCAAGGGCAGGTTGATCTTCATTGCACTGTTACACTGGGTCTGTTCCTTGGGAGTCCCCAGCCGAACTGTGGGGGTTTTTGCCAGACACCTCATCTTTGGTATGCCGCGGACTCCAGCCTCTGCCTCCTGGCCCCTCAGACCCACGGAAGTGCTGCCTGGTCTCCCAGCTGCCTTGTTTCCGGAGGCCAAGGCCATCCCATGGCCAGCCTACCTCTCCACGTTTCCATCTTCTTCCACATTGTGACCTAGTCATTCCCTGCTCTAGGGAGAAGCCATGTCTATTTTCTCTGGCCTTCCTGATGGTCTTCCTCAGGAAGGTGAGTCCAGACCGTTTAGTCCCTTACTGCTGGCCGGTACCTGCTTTGGGAAAATGGGGTGGGAAAATGCTTTGGAAAATGAGACCTTCTCTCTAACAGTGGCTCTCCGATGTGCCGGTGTCCCTTCTACCTCGAGCCTTATTGCCCTCCGCTCCCCGTGAGCGTGTTCCACCATCACCCCAAACATGCAGGCGGCTTTTCTAGTGGCTGCCCCAGAAGAGCCTGAACAGAGTGTCTGTCTTCTTCCTGGAGTCCTGTGACTCGGTGTGCTTGGCATCCCCACACACAATTTGAGTGTGCTGCACACCACCACGTCTGTCAGTTATATCTTCAAAGCCCCCTTCACGTTTACAAAAGGCATTTCCACTGTCATCATGTCCTAGCACACAGAACGGCCGCCTGAGGGAGGTGTTCTCAGGGACAGCTTCACTGTTCAGGTGAGAGGCCAAGTCCCCGGGAGGCGGGTGATAAGTGGCCAACAGGTGCCGGAACCAGGAGTCCACCTCGGATTTTCCCCCTTCACATCCTGCCTTCCTGTGCTGGGCTGCCCACCACTTGGCCATTTTCCCTTTATTCCTACTTCCTGGGTCCCAGCACCATCCCTTGATGAAGGAGGGGGAAAAGATAAAGGAAACAAGGAGCCTTCGTTGTGTTTCTATTTTCTTGGCCTGGTCCCACGCAGGGTGAGTGGTGTCCATCCTTCTGCAAGCTCCGCTTTCCCTGTTCCCTAGCGGAGAAGCACGAAGGGCCACCTTGAGCCCTGGGCTTTCTTCCTTGCCCGGTCCCTTTGTGACTCGCTCCACACGAAGCCTTGGGAAGCATAGCCAGCTTCTGTGTCCCTGGGACGTGGCCCTGAGCTAACCACGCAGCTCGCAAGTAGGGGCTTAGAGAGAAAATGTGTCCAAGACGTGGGGCACCGATGGAGCAGAACAGTCTTACCTCCTCTTTGGCCAGATGTAAGATGCACATCAGAGCTGTTCAGCTAATTCCACAGTGATGACTCTGTCGACAGAAGCTTGATTGCAAGGAATTTTTTTAACATCTGCTGGTATTTCTTAAAAGGGAAGTAAATACTACACGGTAAGTTACCTCCTTCTAAAGAGTTTGAATTGATTAATTTCTTAGTTCAATGTTTATGCTTTGCTCCCGTTACATGTGTCAGTGTGAGAAGCCGAGAAGTCCCGAGGAGAAATGGACAGAGACAAAACTAGCTTCAGTCAGAGAATTTTCTTGCTTTAAGACCAGCAGAGACCGGAGAGGACCTGGGGTTGTGGTTTCTCAGTACTGTTATTAGATGGGCTGTTTTATCGATATCGCCTAGAAACTCAAGAAGCCTAGACTCCCAGTGACTCAGACTCATGAAGGTTCTAAGAATCTTTTCCTTTTCCTTTTCACCCTGTATCTTCTTGTTCAAGACCTCAAATGCTGCAGCTAGGATTGGAACAGGCCTCCCCTACTAACTCTGTCTCCCTCCTCAAAGGTAACTTTTATCCTGAATATTATGACTGAGGTATGCATTAAAAATACTTTTTTTCACTTATGTATGTACTTATAAATCAGAAGTTTTTTTTTTTTTAATATTTAAACACGTCCATGTACTTCAAACTGCACGCTTCCTGCCCCTCGCGTTTTCCACTCACTGTTTCGTGTCTGCTCTGGGGGGTCGATGGCCGTGTGGTTTGCCACCCCACCCCCCCACCCCCGCCACTGTCCTAGAGCGCTCCAGGGAGCATTGTTGTGCATGGTCCTTGGTCTCGCGTGTCATGGCTTCTCTGGGATGGCTGTCTACGGGGGCATGGCTGCCTTTAGTATGTGCGCATTTTCAACCGTACTAGATCTTGACAAATGGCTTCCCAGGTGTGCTTGTGCCGTTAGACTGTCTGCCAGCACATGTGAGAGCAAGCATTTTGTGCGTATCCTTTCCGACGCTATTTACATATATATGCAGGCAAGGAGAAATGCAGATTTTAGCTTCCACCCCCATAGACAAGTTGTGGCGTTCTGCCTCTTGCTTTTTGCACCTAAACAGTGTGTCTTGCAGATTTTTCCAATTTAGAGAATGGAGCCTCTCCTTTCACTTTCTTTTTTCCTTTCTTTCTTTTTTTTTTTTTACAGGACCTACCATTTCATTGTTTCAATAGACCATAATTTTTAAAAACCATTCTCTGATTCGTGGCTATTGGGTTGTTTGCACACAACTCTGTGATAATCAACCCCGTGCATATCTCAGCTCACACTCTTGCTAGTGTGTGGCCTGACTTCCCAGAGAGGCTGTGCACTTGTGTGAGGGTCACGGGCACTTGTACCTTTGATACACAGCCACGTCACTGTGCACGGAGGTCTGCCAGCTCAGCCTCTCACCAGTGACACATCTGAGGGCCTTTCCCTCACAACCTCGCCCGCCGTCTGTCCACAAGCCATGGGGAGCTTGCCAGTGAGATGGGGAAGGGTGGGTCTCCCTCTCTTGAATCTGCGTTTCACTTCCTATGGTCTCGAATGAGCTACTTAGCTCCTCTGTGCCTCAGTCTTGTCCTCCATGCAATGGGAGGGAGGGTGGGTCATGACGGTGCCCCCTTCTCTGACTTGTTACAAGGATAAAATAACGAGATAGAAACATTTAGAAGAATATCTCGTGTAAGGTAAGTGTAAGCTGGTTCACTATTGTTTGGGTCCTGTTACCGCTATGCTACCACTTCTAGGTCCCAGTAAACCCACAAGTTCTGGCTGAAAACAGTTTAAAAATCACGATAGTGGGATGTATCAGGGGCCCGAGCTAGGGCTGTCCACATCACGGCCTCGCACCCTCCTGGACCAGGACTGCCAGGACGCCTTTGTGTGTGCCCCCCAGGAGGACGTCCCTGAACTCGGCTCCCTTGCCCTCAGCTGTTACGCTGGGCCACACGTGCTCCTAGGATGTGGCTGGTTTGTTCCCCACCCTCTGTGGTGGGCACCCCTGCCTCCCACCACCCTGCCAGCCAGGTCATTTCTTTCCTGTGAAGGGCTCTTCCCTTGTGAGGACATGGTGTGTCTAGGTTTCTTTACATCCTCATCCTCCGATGAGTGAAAAACCACTCTGATTTTTTAAATATACCCACCTCGTTTTATCTGTCAAGGGGAGAGTGGCCATCTTGGGTGCCTTTTTGTGTGGTCAACAGAATGGAGACCCCTGTTCCTCCTTTACTTTGTCAGTGGTCCTGCCAGACGGACCCCAGTGTGCCAGCTCTCTGAGAAAGCCAAATGTACACTCTTGGTGTTTCTCTATGGTGCTATCGTGTTCTATTTTCAGTTCCCTTCTTCACTCCTACTTTCTTTTGGCTTCGTTGGTTGTAATTAGGCCAACTTCTTGACGTTTATGCTTAGATCATTGATTCTCAGTCCTTTTCTTATATTCACGTGTTCATTTAAAGCTCTCCATTGCCCCCCAAGCATAATCTTCGCTGTGGCCTGTAAGTTCTGATGTTTGTGTTTTCATCGTCATTCAGTTCAAAATCTTTCCTAGAATCTGTTGTGACTCCTTTTTTGACGACTGGTTCCTTCAGGGATATGTTGTCTACTTTCCGAACATTCAGGTTTTTAGAAATAATCTCTTTGCCTTGAGTTTCCAGTTCAAATTTACCGTAATCAGAACTTGGTAACGATTTTACATCGTAGAGATTTGTAGACTTGACTTGTTGCCTAACATGTAGTCAAGGTGGGTAATGCTCGTGTCTATACCGAGGGACATGCATTTTGCAGTTGCTGGGTGCACACGTCTACACGGGTCTGTCAGGTTGCACTTACTGTCCTCTCCAGATCGTCTACTAATTCGTTTTGTCAGCTAATAAAAGGGAGACATGTGGTCATATCTACCTCTTTATGAATTTGTCTCTTTGTCTTTCTATTTCTATCAGTTCTTGCTTCATTTGTTTTGAGGCTATGTTAGTGGTTGCGTACAGAGTTTAAGTGGCGATACCTTGTGGCAGCTGAAACCCTTTCAAGAATATGAAATGTCCCTGTTGATGTCAGGGTGTCTCACCTCAAAGAATGACTCTGATTAAGCCACGGATGAATTCTTTCCTTCAGAATGCCCTTTGATGAGAAGAAGTTGTTATTTCTTCATTACTTCAATCTTTGCTTTTACAGCTGGTGTTTTTTGCCTTCTGTCCATAAAATCTTAGCATATTCCATTCACCAAGATAGTACCTGCGTCTCCTTCTAGAACTTTATGGCTCTGTCTTTATGGACTGGTCTCTGACTCGTACAGTTGGTTTTGTGTATAGGATGGCATATAGGGGTCAAAATTGATTTTCTTCCTATGGGTAGTCAGCTGTTTCAGTCCCACTGAGGACCTGAATTGCCTGGATTGGAAATCCACCAATTGAGTACATGTGGGCCCCTCTCTGAGCCCCTGTCTGCTTCATTAGTCTGTGTCTACATGGCCATGCCAATGCCACATTGTCTTGATGGCTGCAACTTTACAGAGTCTTGAAATCAGCTAGCCTGTACCTTCTAACTTTGCTCTATTATTTTTCCAAATGATTTAAAACTTTGAAATGACAGTTTTCTGTAAAATAAGTCAATGCCATTGTCAGAGCTTGTTATATTGTCTGGTCAAGCCCACATCTTTGTGATTGGAGTAGATTTTTTTTTCCCCCCAAATTAAAGAACTACTCTCATTGGAGGCACAGCCCTTATTTATCTTGAAGATAGCATGCTAGAGTGGTGGACCTTGAAGGAAGGGTCTGGAAATCTGGAATATAGAATATAGTCCCAGAAGTCCTCTAACTCATCAGGATCTTTGGAGTCCGCTAACTCCCACTTATCAAATGGAAATACTGCGGATCAGAATGATCACAAAGGCAGAATGAAAAAATTACACAAATGTGCTTTCAGAACTATAATGAAGTGTTGCAATGTCAGTGGTTCCATTAGAGTCACCCCCTAGGATTCCTTTCTTAAAAACCCTAGAACAACTCTCTGTCACGAACCGTTTTACAAAAACAGGAGCCAAGTCCTTGTTAACGTCAACTGCTATTATCCACGCCGTCCCAACTGATTACCCAGGCTTTTGGTATTATGACATGTGGCTTAAAGTCAGAGCTGACAGTCTCTAATGTGAGTCACACTCAGCCTTTCTTGTCCGGCGTGGAGAGCAGGAGGGCCGCGTGTGGCCAGCACCTGACCGGACCCACGCTTCTTAAGGCATCACGGCCAGATTTGTTTCTCTTCCTTCCATCTGCAATTTCCATTACCAGCAGTTCCTGCGAAAGCTGACTGACTCCGTGTGTGTGTGTGTGTGCGCGCTCATGTGCGCATGTGTGTGTACACGCGCGTGTGTGTATACAGATGCCGAAAACATGAGCCATGTTGCAGGGGTCAGTCAGAAGACAACAGTCAATATTCCCAGAAACAGAGTGGTCAGGTTTCCCTAAAAAATGTGCAGAGATTGTGTTTCTGGCAATGAGGGCTCAAGTTAAAAGCAAACAAAAATACCACAGAACATATAACAATTTGTTTTTTGAAGGATATGTGATTCTGAACTTGGATCCAGTTCTCTTAAATACATGCTGAACATCTCATGAACAGGGCTCCTTAAAAATAAATAAATCAATCAAAATACAAATATAGAATATATATTAATGAATATATATAAAAAATATATATATATTCTATATATTAATACAGAATCTTCATCTGCAGCTATTAAAAGAATTTGGGCGATAATAAACCCTTTATTGATTCCTTCTGTATTAACTCGGGGGGGGCAGTAGGGCAATGAATAGCGATCAGAGGAGAAAGACCGTTTCACCAGTCGGCCCGGGTAGTGGATGAAACCCACGGAGCAGAGACAGGCTTACACTCCCTGATGTTTCAGCAGCGCCTTTCTCTTTCCCAGACACACAGGCCTAGCCCTAGGTGTGTCTGGGTCCCTGTGGCCACCGAAGTCCTGTCTGTTTCCTAAGCACCATGGTGATGCTGCACCTGATGTGTAAGGTCAGGCGGGGGGACCCCAGTAGAGAACAAAAGTGTATCCTTTATCTGCACACAGAATTCTAAGCTACGGATGCATGGGTTGGGTTTACAAAGGAAGGCTTCTCAGGGAAGTCGAGGACGCTCCGCCACTTCCATGGCCAGGGCATCTCATCTGGCCATTCAACGAGTCTGCCGTTCCTCCACCCAGTGTTTGCGGGCAGAACGGACCCTGATGTGGAAGTGGGGGTAGGAAAGGAGACATTCGAGGGACCAAGAGAAGGCGAGGAAGTTCGCCCGGGTGCTGCAGGCATGGGTCTTAGCTGAATGCTCTTTTTTTCCTTTTTTCCTCCAAGGTTTTCAGAAACCTCTGCAGAGGACAGGGGGAAGGTTGTCCTGGGGGTTTACTTACTGGATGTGATGGCCTGGTTTCCTCCCCTCTGGATTTCACTCCTTCCTTCATCTTTCTTGCCCAAAGAAAATGTCAAGTCCAGTTGGGTTCCTTGTTTTCACCTTTTTTTTTCCTTTCATCACACTTTTTAGGTTGCTGTTCTGTGCTAGGCTTTGGAAATGCCCGCATAAGGAAGGCGTAGTCCCGTCTCTGAAAGCAAGCCCAGCTGAAGAGAAGAAAGAGCCCCATGGGCGTACAGGGCAAGGGAGCAGTGTCCATGTGAGACACGCCTGGCTGGCTGTGGCCAAGGGCAGGGAGAGCTGAGCCATGTGCCCTGTGGGGGCAGAGCCTGCTTCCAGGGCACATGAGACAGAGGCTGAGACTTGCAGGATAAACCCAATCCAGCAAGCCAGATCCATCCTGAAGATACAGTTCACGTCACTCGCGCGTGAGACCGGGATGGGGAGGAGGGGGGGTTCCTTGGAGCAAGGGTGCCGCGCATTGTGGCCCCGCCCTCCTTGGAAAAAAGAAAGAAGGGAAAAGGAAAGCTGCTTTGTGCAGAAACGCCTTTGCCAGAGAGGGGATTCTGCAGGTTCTGTTTTGTGAGGTTCAGCCTTCTGGTGTGCGATGAGGAGCTTGTAAGTTTCAGGTTAGTTTGCGTGATTGTCAGAGCCACACCCTCTGTTTAAGGCTATTGTCTCGGGAAAGGGGCGCATGCGAGCTTGGTGCCTGTTCTGGGAGAAGCTGGGCTGGGCATCTCATGTTGCATGATCCTGCTTTCCTCAGTGGCCCAGAGACCTTCTTTTGTGCATGTTCTGGACGAGGACATCGGGCCCGAGTCTGCCAGCTTAGCCTCCCCTATGCAGCAGGAGGTAGAGTTAGGGTTGAAACCCCATTTCTGTTCAACACCAGAGCCCAGGAGATTCTCCTGCAGCGTGCTCTTTCTTGTCCTTAGATCAAGTGAGAATTTGCCTTGTCAGCTAAAGACCTGATGACGTCCCAGGGGAGGCGTGGGAGTAGAGACCCGGCCAGAGCAGCGGGAGCGGAATCCGCGTGGACAGAGATGCAGGCGTCCAGAAGGCCCAGGTCCCCGGGTGGATGTCACTTGGATGACGCCTTCACTCCTTGGAAGAGATAGGGAGAAAAACATGGCAGCAAACTCTCTGGGCTTTTCTTTCTTTTCCCTTTGTCCTGTTTTAGTCTCAAATGCGAACTTTGCTCCATAGCTTTTTCGTAAGACAGCTGAGCAGCAGAATGGCTGCAAACACTGTCCTGGGGACCCGTCAGGTCCTGGCACTGATCCCAACCCCAGCGTAAGCCAGGGCACTCAGACATGTCTGCAGAGATCGTGTTGCAAAATTATGACCCAGATATCTGGGACTTTGGTGTTTCAGCTCTGCCCTGAAGACACATGGGCTGGACTCAACTTGCAACTTCATTCCAAAAAGAACGGAAGACGTTTTGAAGGAACTGCTGCCTAACTTTTCCCTTGCTAGCCTGCAAATTCCAACAACCGGGATCCCACTCTCCTGCTCCCTGCACGTCCCCAGCCGTCAGAACCATGCCCAGCTCATGCATGGCAGGAGCTCAGTAGTGACAGCGGGGGACAGTGGGTGACCTTGGGGGCTCTGTGAGCACTAGCACGGCCAAGGACCACTACCTGTGTGCCGCAGACCCCCCCATGCTTATCAGTCTCAGGCAGGATCCTTTCTGAGCCCTCCGTGTCGATGGTGAGGACACTCAGAGTAGTGACAGTGTTGGCCAGAGAAGCCGCCACCACGTGCCAGGCCCTGGCTTGGGCATTTTGCAGAGAAAATCTCATTTTTTATGGATGTCACCATTCTGACATAGCAGGACAGTCATCCGGACACTCCTTCCTTTGCTGGTGAGGAGAAGTAGGCTCAGCAAGGTTGGGCTTTTGAACCAGCAGCTGATGCTCTGGTCTCGCATTTCACCAAAGAGACACAGAACCAGCCTGACAGGGGTGTCCTCAAACTCCTGCCACCAAGCACATTGGCCTTCTCCAGAAGGAGAAGTGGAAATTCCACTGCCTCCTCTGGAAATTCCTCCTCCCTGCTCCTGGGAGCTGCATCACCCCCCCCCCCCCCGCCCCCACTTCCCTGGCCATTCCCGCTCATTCTTGCACCAGCCTCTCCCCTTTGGCTTGGCTCTGGTCCTTGTCCTGGACTTGCATTCTGCTCTGTCTTCCCTCCCCCTTGCAACTCACCCCCTCCTGGTCTGGGAGCGGGCCTCTTCTCCCCTGACTCCCAGTTTAGTTCCAGCTCTGCCTAGAAGTTTTCCTCTGCTCTGTTGTCACCCGCCTCGCTTCTCCCCTACCTGCTACTTCTCTCTGCCTCTTCCATCTGAATGGTAGCACCCAGCTGCCTGGGAGGTGACACTTCCCTCCTGCTCTGCCTGACCCACTAGCAGGGCCTGCTGGATCTCCAAAATCCTCCGCAAGCCGCTGGTTTGCTCCTTCCCGCCTTTGCCACGGCCTACACTGCCCCACTCTTGGCTCCAGGCCACTGTGGGAGGCCTGGCACGTTTCCTTTTTAGTTCTTGTGTGCTGTCTGTGACTTCTGACAGTGGTGTCCCCCTGCGTCGCAGGCACTGTCTCAGGCCGTGTATGTCCCACAGGTAGGACCATTGTGTCTGCTCTACTGGTGGAAGCACTGGAGCACCAGGCAGTTAATTAAATTGGCCCAAGGTGAAGGCTGGGGTGAAACCCCAGACAGTGGAGCTCTCCAGGCCTCGGTGCATATGGCCTCCCAGAACATCACTCCCATCACTCTGGGGCATGGGCTGCTCAAACCCAGCCTCCTCACTGGGCCTGAAGGCACTGTGGGAGCCTCCTGGTGGTCTGCCCCCATCTCCTGCCACATGGCACCAGGCAGTATCCTTAAACACTCCAATCCACCACAGAGCCTTTGCATGGCCCCTCTGTCTGGAAGCCTTTTCTGCTGGTTCCTCATGTGGCTGGGTCCTCTGGAATCCCAGTGAGGCCTCCTGATCTTGTCAATTCGCTGTTCCCTTTTCGTTAAACACCACCTTCCAGTCTTTGTAGCCCTACTGCCATCTTACTTGACCTTCGTGTTTGGGTGATCCTCACCGTTTGCTGTGATATCTAACTTCCATTGGAATGCAGGCCCCAGGAAAGCAAGGCCATGCATTCTCCCCGTATCCTAAACCCTGCGTCCATCCTGGGATCGGGGAAACATTTGCTGAGTCAACAAATGAGCACTTCCTACCTTGGGACTTAGAGCAAGTGCCTCTGGGCCCATAGACTTCCCCGCTGTGCTATACACCTCTGCCTGTTCATGCTGGCTTCAGCCCTGTAGGTCAGCGTCCCCTCCTCTGAGATCACTCAGGCCCATCTCTACTTCTCGTAGGTGATCCGAGACGTCTACAGCGGCTGCAGCGGGCAGGCGGAGTCAGAAGGCCCTCCCCCGTCGAGCTCCCCGGTGCACAAGACAGAGCTGGAGAAGGTAAGGACGTCTTTCTCCCTAGGAACAGCGCTCTAACCACGGATTTAGCCCTCCCTCGGTGCTGTGATAGCATTCTTTGAGAATTTTAGCCCTTGGAGGTAGGAATAAAAGTGCAATCCTTCTATTTCTGCATTTCAAGTGCCTACTTCTGTATGAAGCTCAAGTTAGTCCTTTCACAGACCATAGGGCTGCTTTGATCATCTCCCAGCCATAGCTGCAGAAATGGGTTGAAACGTGCGGAAGGATTTCAGGGGTTCAAGGCTAGCTCGCTGGCCCGTGGCGGAGTTGAACTCTGTGTGCTGGTCTGTGTACATCTGGAAGGTGGTGGGCACCATGTCAGTGTGCCTTCCCGAAGGGTTATTCCCCACAGACCAGGATGCGTTCCCCATTGATTTCTGCTCTGTATTCAGTTGGCTGGTTGGAAGGTGCAGTGAGAGCCCAGCAGTGGGGCTGGAGGGTTGGTCTTTCTTGCAGGAAATGTGTGAACCCTGCACTGCTGGGTGCCATGCCCGGCCCCCTCTGGCTGTGCCCTCCGTGCCTGCACACACACCACACACACTTGTCTCCTCTTTGTGCAGGCTAGGCGGTGGTCTTGTGGGGCAGCCTGTGGTCCTGGAAACTTCTGAGTCCTCCCCAGCTAACCCCTGCTGCCTACGAACAAATCCCTTTTTGTCTGTTCTTGTTTCAGCCCGAGATCTCCAGGAAGCAGAACTGATAAGGGTGTGTGTGTGTGTGTGTGTGTGTGTGTGTGTGTGTGTGTGTTGTTAAGTACATATAATATTTAAATGTAAAATATGGCTTATATTGCAAAATTATGTAAGTATGTATACAGATACACACAAATATATATATATATATACACACACACACACACACACACACACACAGGATTTATTTTTTTAAGATTTTATTTATTTATTGGAGAGAGAGAGCAGGAGCAAGGGGAGGGGCACAGGGAGAAGCAGACTCCCTGCTGAGCAGGGAGCCCAGCATGGGACTCGATCCCAGAGTCCTGGGATCATGACCCGAGCTGGAGGCACTTAACCAACTGAGCCACCAAGGTGCCCCTGAAGAGATTTATTATGAGGAATTGGCTTATGTGATGATGGGAACTGGCAGGTCCAGCTCAACAGTGTAGGTCCATGGGCTAGAGACCCAGGGGAGCCAATGGTGCAGATGAAGTCTGCTGACAGTCTTCTGAAGAATCCCCTCTTGTGGGGGAAAGCGGGTCTTTTGGGTCGCTCCGAGCCTTCACCTGATTGGTGAGGCCCACCTGCATTATAGTGGGCAGCCTGCTTACTTGCATCCACTGATCTCAGTGTTAGTCTCAATCACCAGCCCCCTCCAAGCAGACACAATAAATTAACCTCCCAGTCCTCACCCAGACACTGTGACGCAGCCAGCCTGTTTGTTTTTCTCCTAATGACAAAACCCATGCCTGCTCACTGTAGAAATTGGGAAAGTGCAGAGAAACGGAAAGAGGAGGAAAGAAGTCCCCAGTGAGTCTGCCGCCCAGAGGAGGCAGCCTCCCACAGCACTCTGTGTAGGTTTAACCAGCAGGGTGCTCTGGTGCATAAAATTTCTTAGGCTGCCTCTCCCTCCCTTCCCTGTATCCTGTTAGCAGTGTTCCAGCTTTTTGAAAACTTGTAATAAGCAGCAAGCGCTTCTGCATTTTCACCAGGCACATTACCCTGGATCTATGCATCTCTGCTATTTGTATCAGAACCCCCCGCCCCAGGCCTGTCTTCCTTCTTCAGACGGTTTAACATAGCGTGGTACTTGGCATCTCGCTCATGAGTCTTTGCTGTGTCTCTGTGACCCAAGAAGAGACTCCCAGAAGCTGGCTTACTAGACCAAATGGTAGAGATATTTCTTACGATTTTGGCTCACGCTGCTAAGCACTCCTCTTTCCAGACAGGCTGCCCCATGCCTCTTTGCGGAGCACATCAGGGCTCCCATTTCCCATGGGCACTGGCCATCCTGATCTCTGACATCTAAGACCATCCTCTGAGGGCCTGGTCAGACCCACCAACCTGGGCCCCAGGGCTGCTTCCTGGCCTGAGAGCTGGGGCAGTGCTGGCTTTCGTGATGCTGTCCCTGGGGGACTTGGCCCATGACAGGCACCCTCTAAAAGCCCCAATTTCCTCCCTGTGACTCCTCCTGGCATTGCAATAGGATCGCAGACACCCACCTGCTATCTTTGGCACCACCGCCCGGACCCCTTGATAGCAGCTGGTCGTCATGTTCCCTGCTACCCTCGTGTCGTCCAGACATTCGGCCAGGCTCTGTGGCACTGGGCTATCATGCACAGAACGGGGTGGCGGGAGGGGTGTCCAGCCTACTTCCTCTTCCTCCCAAACCCCCTGATGCCACAGTCTCCCACCAGAATGGATGATCCCAGCTCCAAGCAACATCTCTTTAGGTGCCAGCTTGGGGTCCTAATCATGCTCTTTACATCCAGATCTCAGATCTCTTGGGCGGGTTCAATGGTAGCTCGTCTCAGTGAGTATATTCGGAGGGTTTGTGTTATGGGCGATGTCTGACCTCACCCAGTTATTGGTTGGCGACAGAACGAAATTGAGTGCATGGTGAGCTGTTTCTGGAAGGATAACACAGTTTGCTGAGAGAACTATCTTTTGTAATCTTAATATTTTTTCAAAATTACTTGCAAGCAAACAGGATTTGGATGCAATAGGGGTGGTACTAGAGAGCGTGTTTGTTATACTTTGGTGAGTTTGTTCTTCGTTCCTCTGCTGTTTCTGAGGCTTCAGCAGTGAGCCACCTAGCAGCCTATCTGTCCCCAAGCGCCAGCCTCTCTGTGTGGCTGTGGACTTGGCCACACTTCCTTCCACTGTGGGGATCACTGTGGATGCATCCACGAGACATCACGTGGCCAGTGGGAGCCACGGTGAGAGTAATTTCATCCTTTTTACCCTCACAGAAGCTGTCTTCTGAGAGACCCAGCTCGGACGGGGAGGGCGTCATGGAGAACGGAGTCACCGTGTGTGAGGGAAAAGAACAAGGTGAGTTCTACTCGCACCCAGACCTCAAACGCTGAAACATGAAAACGAGAGTAATCAACAAAGGCGGGCGCCAGCTCCACAGGCCCTGATTGTGGGACAGGTCTCCTTGGAAGTTTGGCGACAGACACGGCATGGTCCGGGTCACACGTGGGAAGTGCAGAGAAACCCCCGTGTTTGATGGGAGCCCCACGTGTCTTCACCTGCCGTCCTACCGATCCCTGGCCCGGGTGTATTCCGACTCCCAGGCTCCCCGCAGCTCATTTCCTCACCTGACTTGTCACTGAAAGGACTTTGCAGCCAGGACAGCTGGCTGTCCCATGGTATCAGGTGTCAGAATGTCCTTCCTTTTAAGGCTGGATGACATTCTAGCCTCCGGAGGGACCACACTATGTTTCTCTGTCCATCTATCAGTGGACCCTTGGGTTCTCCCACGTTCTGGCCATTGTGAATGATGCTACTGTGAGTGATGCATTGGGGTTTTGAATTATATTTTTTCTAAGTCAACTTTTCAAGCAAAAATTAGTACTCTGTAATTGTGGCTTTAATTTGCATTTCCGTAATGACGAATGATGTTGAAGCTTTTTTAATGTGTTGTTGTTTTTTTTTTGCCAACCATGTATCTGATGAAATGTCTATCCAAATCTTTGTCCGTATTTGTATTCGATTTTGTTCATCTTTACTGACCGCTGAGAGCTCTTTATGTATTTTGAATACAAGTCCTTTATTGGTGTGTCTTACATGTAACTTTTCCTGGTCCGTGGCTTGACTTTCACTTTCCTTCCTGGGGTGTGGACCAAGAGGAGGGTAGGATTTGCAGGTTGTGGGGGAGTTCTCCTCGTGCAAAGCCAACAGCCTGTGTGCTCTTGGTCCTGGGACCTCTCCTTCCCAGAGGAGAAGCCCTCCAACCCCGCTCATCTGTGCTCTTGCACTAGAAGGGAACAGACACCCCCCCTCCCCCAGGTCTGAAATGACATCCCCTTCAACCACACAGCAAGCCAGGACACGGAGAACCTTGAAATCCAAGTAACTCGGACTCTTGGGCTACAACCAGGTTCACGCCGAAAGGTCACGGTCTCTGCCTCTGCCCACGTGATTCCCTGACGCGGTCACGTCAGAGTGCAATTTCAGTTCTCACCATCGGAAGTTACTCAGGGGAAGGCATTGTCTGTGTCCTCCCACGGCACATAACATATAATCAAAGCCAGGAAAGCTATCTTTAAATTTTGCCCTGAAACAGAAAAACCTACAATCTCAGGTTCCCATGCAGGCGTGGGGCGCGGCAGACATGGGCTTTGTTGGTCCCTGTCCTCGTTTGCCGTTTCTTTCCTGGCTCCCTGCTGGAAATCAGGTTCACAGAAAGATACAGAAGTCTGGGTGTCTGTGTCCGAGAATGCATCGGTATCTAGAACTCCCCTGCTTTGTTTCCACGAGGACGGTGACCCCGGGTTCGCAACTGCTCTGTTCTGTGTCCTGCAGACGCTAAGTCGTTTCTGAAGGAAGCCGGTAGTTTAAATACACTGTGGCTTCGACCTCAGCTTCTCCCCTTGCTCACTCTCAAGCTGTTTGCAGGTGACAGATCTCAGCAGGGCTCCCCCTATCCCAGCTGGGTTGTCGCTCAGATTCTCCACAAGCTGCATGACAGTGTCCGCCCTGATGACAGTTACGACTTTGCCAATGCTGGGAGTTAGCTTTGCCTCTGTAGCCTGTCCCTCCCTGCACGCCGTGCGCTCACGGCATGTGCCGCTCGGACCCCTGTGGCTTTCCTGCTCTGACTTGGGCTGAACATCCTAAGTTTTGAGGGTTTCTTCATAATTTTATTACACGTGCCACATGCTGCCTTCATGTAGTAAATAGTGGCGCATATTCTCACATTCTTCTGTACTTTCGCTTTTTCCTCCAAGGAGTCCCTTTCTACTGCTTTTGCAAGAAATTAATCAGGGGTCTTCGGGGAGTTCAAAGTATGATCTCTTTTCTTTGTAGATCTCTTTCCAGCAGGTACTTTCCCAATAGGAGCAAACGCTAGCAGAATTGAAAGTAAATGTAACCTCTTTGCTTTGAGCCATGAGATGGAACCCTACGCTCCCCTCCCCTCCCTGAGCTGGCCAAGGTATGGCCGCACTGCCTCCTTCTGTTCCTCCAGCTTCCCCAACTTCCTTTGTGTTGGCCTTCCCAGAAGGCTTCCCCGGCTGCCCCGTGTCTCTGCCGCGTCACCCCACTGTAGATCTCTGCACGGGCCTGGTGCCATCGGGCCGGCCACCTCTGTGTATGCACACATGCGTGCATGTCCTCCTGCAGAACACCTGTCTTCTTCTCTCTTCTGGGCCCACACCGATCGCTGGCACACAGCAGGTACTCAGTGAGTGAAAAACAAGGAAGATAAGATTGACCATGATTTAGGCTTTTTTAAAAATGTTCTCAGTTGAAGTCTGTAATCGAAACACACTTTCTTGTTTTCATCGTTGTTCTTGACAGTCAAGAGGAAAAAAAGTTCCAAATCAGAGGCCAAGGGCACTGTGTCCAAAGTCACTGGGAAGAAGATCACCAAGATCATCGGCCTGGGGAAGAAAAAGCCCTCGACGGATGAGCAGACCTCGTCTGCGGAGGAGGATGTCCCCACCTGCGGTAAGACGGAGGGGGCCTGGCCGTGAGTGTGGCCTCTTCTGCAGTGGCCTCTGCTTCCCGTGGGCTTGCTCGAGTCAGGCTGGTGATCCTCAGCATGGCGGGAGAGCGGGAGACGTGCGGTGTCTTTACTGCTTCGTAATAAAAGATCTCGCAAGGGTTCGGCCTGATCTCAGGTTCTTTCAAGACGAAAAACAAATTCTTTCTTTGAACCCGTGAAGTTTTCCCAAATTCCTTTGAAGCGTTTCTCAGCTGGGGCACACGCACGTGCCTTGGCGAGCGATGGGAAGAGCACGGAGCGCAGCACAAGAGCAGGGTCACAGTTGGCACTCTTCCCCAGGCTGACAGGGGAAAGCGAGCATCCTGACAGCACTGCCTGTCTCAGACCTCGGGTTCAAGTGCAGCCTGCTGGACCACCCCGTCCTCAGCCAGTCAACGGGAGTCCTCTCCGAGCAGCTGCCCCCTGCATCCCCAGGATAGGGTGGGCACTGGCAACACAACCCCAGCCCTCCCAGGGTTTCCGTTTACGTGGCAGAGACGGTTCTGAATGAGGGGCCATGGGCAGAGACGTGCAGTGTGACCCAGTGACTAAGAGGAGGGAAACCAGGGCAGTGGGAACGTCTCCCCGGGACCCTGGGGTGGAGGCAGACAGGGTGGCCGCTGGGGAGGGACGGAGGCTGGGGTTGTACAGGGGTCCTGTTTTCTTGGCCACCACACAGCCCTTCACTGGAGAACAGCCCTAGAAGCCAGGTGATGAGGCTTTGGCCTCTATTAGGAACTGAGGCTGGGCTGTGGTGCCCGGACACCCCAGTGGCCCAACCCATGTCCTGTCACCAGGTCCCTGGTCGCGTCCCTCTGCAAACCCATTCTGCTCTCCCTGGTGTTAAAGTGAGCATCCATCTGCCCACGGATGGGGCCTAGCTGGGGGATACACTGCCCCAAGCGTCCAACATTGGCCATACAGACAGATATGAACCCGTTCGACAGCCATCACATCCCAGGGCGTGAACTGTGTCAGGGCAATAGGAGGAGTTGGCACTGCGGGGAGGGTGCAGGGGGTGTCACTGTGGGTGGGGGCCAGAGCGTACAGGAGCCAGGTGTGAGCTGAGCCCCGAGAGCAGGTCCGGGGTTAGGTCCCCGCTCCCTCTGGCCTTGACGGTTGGGGATCTAGGCAGCCCCACGTGTGAGACTTCAGTGGGCCCCATACGGTCACGTCCTTTGTCAAGCCTTGGCCGCCCTGGGTGGTGGTACACCGAGGGGGCAGAACGACACCGGACCACACAGAGTTCTGGCACCGAGGGGCAGAAGGAAAAACGCGAATCTGTTGGAGCCGAAGTGCTCTTTCCTGTCTACTCTGCCTCCCCCGGTGCTGCGAGAAGCACTTGGTGTGAGATGGTTTGTCCTCGCGGGTTGGCCCCGCAGGGGAGTCAGAGATGAAAAATGGAAGGAAGGAAGTAGCCAACAAAGGGAACTGCTTTTTCATCTTCATTTTTGACTTTTTTTTTAAGGTTTATTTGAGAGAGAGTGTGTGTGCAGGAGTGGGAGAGGGCCAGAGGGAGAGGGAGAGAGAATCTGTGGCAGACTGCATACTGAGTGTGGAGCCCGATGTGGGGCTCGGTTCTAGGACCCTGAGATCACAACCTGAGCCAAAACACCAAGAATCAGACACTTAACTGCCTGAGCCACCCAGGAGGCTCTTGTTTTTGTGTTTTAAACTGCTCTAGGTCAGCGGAAGAAGTAGGAATTCTCTCATGAAAAGCCACATTCATGTGGCAGGCAAGGCAGACAGTGGGGTCCAGACCCTCATTACAAACCAGAACACAGAGCCCCACAAAGCCATGGCACAGCCAGTGGCGGCGGGGGGGATGTGTGTGGGGGTAAGCTGGCCCGCTGACCCAGCTCTGCCCCTGCCTTCGGCAACTGCCTACTCAAACCCCTCATAACCAGCCTCCCTGCATTGGTGAGCAGGCCTTGCAGGAAATCCTGCTGCTGGCACTTTCTTGGAAACATAGTCGGTCGCGCTGAGGGCAGGAAGGGAGGAATCTGGAGCCTGTAATTACCCATGGATGGATTTCTACCAAACAGCTCAGGGGACATCTTTAGCCTCTATTAAGAGAACGTCCTCTGTCTACAAGATTTTAAGACTGTCCTGTGGCTCTTCCCTTTGTCTAGTGGCCAGAGAAGGGGCCTGTAGAGAAAGGAAGGGGGAAATGACTGTTCCCAGTGGTTTGGGTATAGCTGCAAAGTCGTAGGCAGAAAATGTCAGCTGGATGAAGGCCCGAGACCCCTGTCGTGCCAAGCTGGGGCCGTGCAGCCGTGGTCCCTGCACGGTGAGCAGGGCCGGAAGGGCCAGGCCAGAGGGACCGTGCTGCTAGGCAGGCAGAGGAGAGCTCCCAAGAGCAACCAAGACCTGGGTTCGAATCCAGCTCTTCTATGAAATGTAGCTGGGCAGGTGGGTCTCTAGACGCGTAATAACGATCCTGTTGGGGGATGGGAGATCGTTCCCCCGGGGAGCGAAGAGGGGCAGTGAGTCCCCCCGGGCAGCCTGGCAGCGCTGTTCCTTCCTGCCCTGAGGCTGGGCAGTGCTGGGGGTGTCAGTTGGGGGAGCGCTGTGCACAGCCACTGCACACCATGATCGGAGGTGGGTGCCAGTCCCCTGAGCAAAGAAGGACCTTCTCTTTGCCCTTCGCTGGTGCTCACGAGCCTGTGTAGGAACTCAGCAGTTGTCTGGAGATGCGTGTCCTCTCCCTCTCTGCCCCATCTGTCCCCCGCTGGACCCGCACTCCGGCCTCCTGATTGGCCACCTTCTCTGCACCGTCCCGGCTACCAGCTGGGAGCTGCGCAAACAGGGTCCTGCACTGAAACCCAAGTCTCTGTGTGGCCCGGGTCAGAGCCTCTGATGGTCCTGTCTCAGGGCAATGCTGCAGCGGTCTCTCCTGCCTTCCGCGGTGAGACCAAGAACTACCGTGCACCCCAGCCGTGCCCCGGTGCCCAGCACAGAGCCTGGCAGACAAAGGCAGCTCAGCCAGCTCGCAGAGGGAATAAATTAGCTTAAGCCAATTGTATTGCCTCCCTGAGCCTCTGGTTCTTCCCTCTGTGAGACAGGCTCCTCCTGACCTTGTTCTCCTAAGGAAATTAAAGATGAAATCATGAGCGCTAAGCTCGGTGCTTCATAACGAGGTCATAATTTACACTCAGTAAACGCTTGCTGTGATCGCTCATTGGTTCACCTGACATGCTTATTTTTTAAAAGACCTGAGCACGCAGACGGATTCAAGGCAGCGTCATGGCAGTGCCGGTGTGCGGCCTGGGTCATCAGAAACATGGAAGGCGCAGTCCCAGGTCCCAGGTGGAGGGTCCCAGGGGTCAGCAGAAGTTGATCTAGCCTGACAGCCTTGCTGGATGTTTCCAGGGCCCCTCCTAGCTCAGTTCTTCGGGGACTTTGTGTAGTTTCCAGCGGGAGGGGTTTTCTTACCTACTATTACAATCTACCCCACAAAAAATCAGGCGACCTTTCATCAAGAGGCGGAAGGAATTCTTGGTATAAGTCACTGAGCTGGGGCATCAGCATCCCCGTTCTGGGGCACGTGCGCCTATTGGAAGACAGGCCCCTAAGAAGGTTAGGTGGGGGCTTGGGCGCCGGGGGGACAGGGTCTGGCCGTTGGCAGCATCATGACCTTTGGTATCCCCGGCCCCCTTTCCCCCTGACGTCTCCTCCCAGCTGATTATAAACCGAGACAAGCCTGGCAGGGAGACGCCACATGTCCTGCCCCACGGAGGGGAACTCGGGGACACTTGGCCCCACTTTACCTGTCCTTCTGTAGCTGCCTGAACTCAAGAGTAGCTCACGTGGAGGCCAGGATGCCAGGGCTCAAAATGGTGGAATGCAAGAGCGTTTGTGTCTGTCCCCCCTCTGCTCAGGTGTTTGTTTAATCTCGGGCCCATAACGTTAATTTTATAGCTTTAATGAAACCTTGAGCCTCTTGCCATGGTTTTGCAAGCAATCTTCGAATTCAGAGCAAGAATAATCTCAAAACACCAGTGACATTCCCAACTGCAAAGATACTACCCATAACATCTCACCTAGTGCGATGGATGGGATCTAAAAAGAAATCAAATTGCGTTGAAATTGCCTCATGCAGTTCATGGAACTGCCCTGGGCTGGCGGGTGAGCCTGGGGTGGGGAGTGCGGTTCTCACTGGAGGACCTCTGGAGGACTCCTGGAGGACCCCGTGGTCCGCACATCCCCAGGCCTGGCTGCACTCTGGCGCCACCTGGTGGCCGGTTTGTGGTCCAGCTGAACTATGCTTGGGGCCCATTGGGACCCAGTGTCCCCACCCCATCAGCATGTCAGGGGGCATGGGAACCTACCCTGTGACCCCAGATGCCTCCGATGGACTGTCTTCATTTCCCTGGGCTCCCGCCCGCCGGAAGATGGGACTGTAGGGCTGCCCCTCTCAGAGAAGAGCAAAGGGCAGTGAGCCTGGTTACCACGGGCTTTCCTGTTTGTAGAAACAGGCCTCACCCGCTGTGATTTTCTTTTTGCTCTTCCCTTTTCGGAACTGAAAATAAATCTGAGAAAGGCATTAAGACGTGGTCATTTCCTGTGATGTCATGCTCTAAATAAAATGAGGGTTTGTCCAATATAATCATCTCTTTTATGACTCAAATGTCAAGAGATCCATAACTTTGGTGACTGGGCCGGTTCACTTAGGGAAGGAAATGTCCTGAGAGTGCCTTGACCTGTCCCAAGGATGACCACCCCCTGCTGAGTGGAATGTGCTCAGGAACTGCTCCCTCCACATGGCCACCGAGGCCCCGAGACAGTGTCCCCAAGTGCCGAGTTCTTCAGTAGACAGTCACGTACCAGCTTGAATGGAACGTGGTCACTGTCACCGAGAAGTCCACTGTGCTCTGAGGTCTTACAGCTTAGATTCCTCAAGAGACATCGTAACACCTCACTTCCTGTCCCCGTGTGCGTCAAGGCCAGGCTCCTACGGTCGTTTCCAAGGCTCCTATCACCCAGTCATTGGATGTTTCAAGCCTTTGTCTCCCGTGCTCACATGCTGCCAGGCCTGTAGACGTCCCTGCGCCTGCCCCTGAACCACTCGGGCACGGGGGGTGTCCCTCGCGCCCACCCCAGCCACAAGGTCTGTGAGTATCCTGGAGGGCAGGACTTCCCCGTGAAGCTCACTCCCCCGTGAGTTCCCTGAGTTCCTGGACATCTGCCGTGCGCCACCTGCTTCCTCTTAGATACACCGCCACGTCTGGCCTTGGCCCCGCATGGTGGCTCATGCTTGGCGCGGTCCTCTCTCTCCCCTCCTTGTGCACACGTGCTCTCTCTCGCTCTCTCTCGCTCGCTCTCTCTCTCTCTCTGACAAAGAAAAATCTTCTAAAAATCTTTTTAAAAAGCCTCAGGTCCGGTTTTCCGGGTGGCCTGCCCCAGTCCCACGTCAGGGGTAGCCCCACTCCTTTGCAGAGGAGCCCCTCAGACTCCAGTCAGACCCCAGCCTCTCTCCTCCTCCCTGCACTCCCTCCTAAATATGCAAAATGCAAGGAACTTGGGTCCCTTGCCCTTGAGCCATTGGGTTGGCTTGTCCCCCTTCTCTCTTATTTCATAAACACAGCCATGTGGGCCCCAAGTGTAAGCTTTGGTTGCGGGAGAAGCAGTGCTTCTGGCATTTAGGGGTTATCAGTAGAACGGATGTCACGCTGAGCCGAAGGCAAACTTCCACTCTGCATGTTCACTTCGGGAATTCATTGAGCGAGTGTTCATCTGTTGGGCAGAGAGTGGAGCCCTGTGACTTACCTGAGTGCTTGGGGTCCTGTTTTCTGGGATTGCCTAGCACTTATCCATGGCTAATGATGTGCAGATGCAGAAACAAAGTGTGGTAGAGACCCAGAGAGAAGCCAGGTGCATCCTCCCAAACCCTTTGGGAAGGCATCGTAAAAATCAGAACTGGAGAGGATTCGGGGTGTGTGGGCATGGGCACGTGTGCACACGTGCGTGAGCTGACAAGGTGGCTGGATGACTTCAAGCATCCTCGTTTTATTTCTTCCTCTTGGACCTGAGTTTTCTGTGCCATGTCGCTGCCTTCCTCCGTGTCAAAGGCAGGGGGCGATCTCCTCCTTGCATTGTGGAGCCGGTATGCAAGGCCTCCACCCCGTGAAACCTGGATCCCATGCCTCCTCAGCTCCCGTTGTGTGTGCTTGCCTGCTCATTTGTTTGTGACAAACGAGGGCGATCAGTTTCTCGTATTTGAGCCTTCCTCTTTTAGAAATGACGGTGGTGGTTCTCACAGTTCGATCCCGTGCGCAGGGGTACTCGGGTCTCCCCATAATGGTAACAGTGTCATGCAGGGTCAGAGACACGGGCTTTCAGACCGAAGCCTTTCAAGCCCGTCCGGGTGGGCTTCACCTGTCTGACAACATCCTCAAACTGCGGGAGCGCGGGGGCTTCTGGGGCGGGCTGTCTGCTTCACGAGGAGACCCAGAGCTGGCTGGAGGGAGTGGCCGGGCCGCGGAGGGTGCGGGTTTGGTTTCCGCGTTCTGACCGCCCGCCGTCGGTCCCCTCGCAGGCTATCTCAACGTGCTCTCCAACAGCCGCTGGCGGGAGCGCTGGTGCCGAGTCAAGGACAACAGACTCATCTTCCACAAGGACAGGACCGATCTCAAGACCCACATCGTGTCTGTTCCTCTCCGAGGCTGTGACGTGATCCCGGGCTTGGACTCCAAGCATCCCCTGACCTTCCGACTGCTTCGCAATGGGCAAGAGGTGGCCGTGCTGGAGGTAAGGTGCCATCCGCGGCCACGCTCCCGAGATCCTTCCCCGGGGCACCGCGGCTTCCAGCCGTGTCCTTCGTGCCTCCCCCACCGCCGTGGGGGTCTCTGCTGGCCTTTTCTGTTGCCTCCTCCCTGGGCTGGTGCCTGTTCTTACCGGCCGTCCTCCGCCAGGCTTCCTTTCCCCCGCGTGCCTTTGCAGGGAGATGAGATACGGGACTCCGTACAGTGTACTGGTTCCTGAAAGCAGCAGAAAAATAACTCGTTTTTCCCCTGACTGTGGTCCACCGTGAAACGACGTTATTTCTTTAACTTGCCCTTAGGAATATTCTTCTATACAGATGAAACACGGGTTTTTAGACAACCTTATAGACCGTGGCTCGCGTGCCAGTCCTACAGAAACAGAAAGAACGTCTTTAATTCTGAAGAGCCCTCGGCTTTGTGTGCGTTCGTTCCATGTCTGCCTGCTCTCCTGGAACGAATTCTTCTCCAGAGCAGAAGAGCAAATGGAGCTGGTTTCTTAGCTCCCTGCTGAAAACTGGCAGTTTTATTTCCCTCTGTTACACTATATATTTTCTGCCCACTGTGAATTCGGACCTCCTTTTCTCTTTTTGTGCGTTCACATTATCGTGACTAAGATGCAAAGACTCACACGCACACACACCTGTGCCCGCGTACCAGGGCTGGGAACCCTCTGAGTTGGCGGACAAGGGCCGTGTCAGTGGCGGGAACGAGGCTGCCTTAGGTTTGCTGGAACGGCTCGGGGGCAGTCCCTTACTCAGGCATAGAGCCAGATTCTGAACGACTGTAGTGATGGATGGGAGCGAGTCCAGGCCTTGGGGCCAAGATCACAGTGGCCCATGAGGCCATCTCAAAGGTCCTGATAGGAGATAGGAGATTGTTTCCGAGGCTCTTCACAGAAATGACTATTTTTGGCGGGGGGATGTGGGGGGATACTAACACTGGAGTTCTTTGTACCCCGGGTTGATAGCCCGTGAGGCTGGCCTGGATGGACTGCGGCTGACTGCGGCCAGCTGCAGACTCGTGGTCCTGGGACCTCCTGGAATCCTCAAGTCTGGGCCCCCGTCCTCGTTCTGCCCACACTGGGATCACACCGCATCTTTTTTTTCTCCCTCAACTTTTTGATTCACCTGTAAAATGTGAGCACTGAGTCAAAGTCTGTACTTAGTAAGATTTATGCAGGCTGAAAACTGTGGGGTGCATGCTGGGGAGAAAGTGGGAAACTGTGGCCTTGGTGTGAAATAAGGCAGGTCTCCCGTGTGAGCTTCGACAGCAGCCCAGGGACAGGGAGCAAGGGGACAGAGGTCTGAGCTGGCGCATGCCTGATCCCGGAAGGGGGAAGGGGCAGCCCCGGGGGTGGCCTGGGGAGGGAGGCCCTCTTGTGCCTTTTCCGAGTTGGACAGTGCCAGCTTTTCCGAGTTGGACAGTGTCCCTTGCATGCAGGAGAAGACCCCAGACTGTGTGTCGCCTCAGCCGCTGTCCCTTTCTCCAGCTGGCTGTTTTCATGGTGGCAAGACATGTGGAGGGTATGGACCAGTTCCTGTGTAGAGGCCCACTCGGTCTGGGTGCGCATGCCGTTTCCCTGCTGTTGGGCTCCAGGTGGGCTTCCCAGCCAGCGCCTGTGGAAGCGGTGGTGGGTGGCACAGCACCTCCCACCAGCAGACTCACCTGTCGCTCTGCCCCAGGGGTTTTGACTGCACCCCCTTGGGCTGGGTGTCTGTGTGCTTTCCACCGCACGCTCACCAGACCTCCCCTTCATCTCTAGAAGCCTCACGTGGAAAGATACTTCGAGGCCCTCTATGGGAACAGCCCATTAGCCTCCCAGCTGCACCTGCTAATGTCAGTTTCCAGGGATGAGGCTTGCCTGGGGCAGTCACCAGAATGACGGGCGCTCAGTGGGGACCTTGTAACTCCATTACGCCTCTATGCTCATCGTTCAGATCTGCTGTGAGAAAGGTTTCCCCTCCCTCCCATTTAATTATTAATCCCTTTCTGTATATTGGTGGGGATTCTGAGAGTATCGTTTTAATCAGTGACTGTAATGCTTTCTTGATGTGATTTACTTGGGTAGAATCATCCCAGACTGGGTCAGTGGAAGGCCTGAACTAGGCCCTGCAGCCTTTGCTGTGTCCCTGTGGTAAGACGCCATGGGCCCTGTCATTCTTTGATAAGAATGCTCTAGGCTCAGCTTGTACCTTTCCTTCACCCAGGCCTGGGTTCAACCATGTCTTCAGGATTCCTCCTGGTGGAATCATGGGTGTGTGTATGTGTTTTCACATGTATGTATTTGTGAGCTTTTGTAGACACACGGATGTGCACTCATATATACACTTCCATATCTATTTCTTTTTAAGAGCCATGGGATTGTAACTAATACCTTTCATTTCAGCCCAACATCACAGGGTTGTTGTTGTTTTTTTTAAGATTTTATTTATTTATTTGACAGAGATCACAAGTAGGCAGAGAGGCAGGCAGAGAGATGGGAGAAGCAGGTTCCCACTGAGCAGAGAGCCCGATGCGGGGCTCGATCCCAGGACCCTAGACCGTGACCTGAGCCAAAGGCAGAGGCTTAACCCACTGAGCCACCCAGGCTTTACAAGAGAATATTTTACAAGACTATTTTTTTTATGAAGAGAACAGTTAATAAGCTCCAGAGTAATTGTATCAATCTCATGTTTCATAGAGTGTTCAAATACTTGTTTAAAGTGCTTAGATAGAATAGTAGCAGCCAGTCACTATGGGCGCAGTCATAGACACAGCCTGGCTGCAGATTTGTTTTGAAGAAGGATAGAAGGACCTCCGATGAAGATAACATATGGGATTTTAATTTACCCAAGTATTCAAATGAATTCATTTTAATTCCACGAACATTGGCTACACTCTCCCTCTGTGAGGCACGGGACTGGAGTGCCTGTGGCTTGTCCTGGGGCCTCACTCAGTCCTGGCTAGGGAGGACTGGTTACAGCCAACTGCATGAGCACGGGAAAAAATGGCTTCTGTCACGTTAACGGCTCTGGGACTATTTACGATTACATGGATCCCAAGCTATGTTCAACTTGCCAGGCTATAAATAGAAAACCTCATTCTCTTTAGTCCTTAAGTTAAACCCAATAGATCTTTCTGGGGAGCCCGGGCGGCTCAGTCGTTAAGCGTCTGCCTTCGGCTCAGGTCACGATCCCCCGGGTCCTGAGGTCGAGTCCCGTGTCGGCCTTCCTGCTCAACGGAGAGCCTGCTTCTCCCTTCGCCTGCCATTCCCCTTGCTTGTGCTCTTTCTCCATGTTTCTCAAATAAATAAATTTTAAAAATAGATCTTTATATTAAAAATTAGTAATTTTAATGAAAATATTTGTTTTTTCTTTCACATTCCATTAACTCATGCACTTACTAAATAGCTCAGTGTCCCCTAAACCTTAAACATTATATTCTGACGAATCAGATGTTTTGAATACCAGTATAAATGTACAATTTCTGATTTTCTAAATCACATAATGAAGACAACTTAAAAATTTAATGAACAGGATCTTAGGGCTCTCACTCAAACCTGCACATTCAACAGGTTCAATTTGGGGTGGGGACCATTTCAAACATCTCAAAAATGTCACATATAAAGCAGCTACTGACTAGAAAGCATAATCCCACTGGTACAAACACAACAGATGGAATGAAAGTTGTTTGTACCATCTAATCAAGAGAATTAAGATGGCCTTTTCAGGCCAGGTTAGGAGGCCCCAGCAAGGGCTAAAGAGGGTCTGGGGCGCTAGAGACAGAGTTCGGGTAGGGCCCAGGGAGGCATGGGCCCTATGGGGTTTCAGGACAGCAGAGGCTTAGAGGAGCTCCTCCTTCTGGCCATAATTTGTTGCCAAATTAATGACGCTTTCTAGACAACTTCCTTCAGCTGAGATTTAACTCCCCATGGTAATTTCCGCACCACACACCTGCTGCCTTTCCCCAAAGTGACAGCGCGGCACCCCAGGACTCCAATTTTGTGACATCCTGCACCAGGACTTAGTGTGCACATGTGTGAGGGCATTACATGGGCCGGACCGCGTCTCTGTGCCTCTTCGTGCTCCCCACGTGCTTCCAGGCGCACGCTCACCCCTCGCTGCTAAGCAGGGTCTGGGCAGACGTGTGGGGGAATGCGAGACTCCTTACCGCCACTTAAACACGTGCCCACTTCTCCCTTCTCCCCAGGCCTCCTCTTCGGAGGACATGGGCAGGTGGATTGGGATTTTGCTGGCCGAGACGGGGTCCTCCACAGACCCTGGCACCCTGCACTACGACTACATCGACGTGGAGACATCTGCAAATGTCATCCAGACAGCCAAACAGACCTTCTGGTAAGATCTGCTCTTCTTTCCCTAATGGTTACTTTTTGCGTGCATAGACTTGGGTGAGAAACCCACTAAAGACTGTTGCTTTTGTGTAATATTGATCCAGACTCTGCTGAAATATTTGTCATTTCCTCCCTCCGTGTTTTCTACCAGAGCAGGGGTGAGGAACTTTTTCTGTGAGGTGCAAGACATAAGTATCTTTGGCTTCAGGGGCCAAACGTTTCCTCTTGAAACTACCCGCTCTGCCATCACAGCCACAGACTGTGATGTGCTGTGTTCCCATAAAACTTTATTTGCGGGAACACTCAACAGACGGGACGTGGCCTGTGGCCTTAGTTCACTGACCCGTGTACTAAGGGGAGAATTCTGTGCAACAAATGATTTACATCTGCTGTAAGGAGGGCCGAGTTTTCAAGGTCATGGGTCATGTACTTTCAAAACTTAAATTGTGGTTTGTGGTTTTATTTTTTAAGAAGGTTTGTATGTATGAAAACATTGTTCTGACCCATATTTCTGTAACATAATGGCAACGAAGCTAATCATAGCAGCAGTCTTCGAGGTTAGGTCCATGTACCCCAAGGGCATTTGAGATTCAGGCAGCCCAATAGGCCTAAACTGGTTTCATGACAGTGCTGGTCGAAGGCCTGTGCCTTGGGGCTGAGAGGGTAGAGCTGCTGGACGAGGAGGGAACTCTGGCTCTGGTCCTGCATGCTTTTTACTTAGTGGAAAGTCGGGACAAGGGATCGGTAACCTCTCAGTGCCTCAGCTCCTTTGTAGAGACTGGGCTTGGGAAGGCAGTATCTGGGGCAATGTCAGGAGCTTGCCCTGGTCTCGTGTCTCCAATCCCTGGACCCCTGCTTCTGCTTCCCTCGCTGGTAGAGTCTGCACTAGAGGCTGAGGACAGGTGGCTCGCAACAAAGCAGGTAATCGGGTCATATCGTCCGCCTGTGATGGCAGACATAGCAGCCGCTGTGGGCAGACCCACCGGTGCTCTGTGATGGGGAGACCCAGTGTCCACAGCGACACTGGCCTGTTCTCCAGGAGCTCCACCGTCTAGTTTGAACACACACATGGTGCGTGCGGCGAGTTCGCACAGTCTCCATATGTCTCTTGCGTGGTGCCATAATAGGGACATTTAGGGCTTGGCTAAGATGCTCTGGGGCCAGTGGAGGCAACGTGGGCTCCTAGGAGGGATCAGGCCCAGGCTATAGCCAACTCAGGTGAATAGCCTTGACTACATGAATTAATTTCTGCATACAACTCTTCCAGAAAATCCCCAGTGACCCTAGAGGTTTCCTAAAGTCCAGACTCCCCATTCTTACAGACTGTCCTTTGTGTCAAATCGGGGTGACAGTCAAGTACTGACTCTTCTGTTTTTGTTCAATATAATAACCACCAAGTACATAACCACACTCTGTCCCCTCAGCCACAGGCACGTGGGTCACAGCGAGCCCCCTGGTCACTCAGCACACGCAGTAAACGAGCACATTTACTCCAGTGGCTCTTCAAGAAATGTAATATCCATAAACCAGGTCTTGCAAAATCTCCGCATCTAGAGCGACCGGAGAGAAAGGAGTTTGTGGTGCTTAACTGCTTCTTCGGAACTTGATTAACTCACGAAGCACAGAGCCCGTCGTTGTGCATGTGTGTCTCCAGCTGTGATGAGCCACTGGAAACCACACCGCAGAGCAGCCTGAGTAACCGCATTTCCCCTAAAACGAAACCCCCCTAGAACAGTTCCCCTAGAACAAAACTCTGCCTCTGCCTTCCAGATGAGTATTCATCGAACCAAATGGGGGAAGGTCCCAGGTTTGAGAAAGGACATAGATGACAACATTGAAAAATTACTTATTAAAAATACATGCATAGGGAGCTTAGGGCTACAGGAATTTTGCTACCTCATTAAAACCTTTATAAATGTTAGTTTGCAATAAAGGTTATTTTCGGCTTTTGGTGTTCTAGCTGAACACGTGCATACAACTGGAGAGAAGAGATTTAACAAGCAAATGATGTTCAGAATATAAAATATGGCAGCTTGCAAGTGTCATAAATGTCCTGGGATTAAATTAATTTTTGCTTTTATGCAAATTGGCAGTTGGTTAATGAATCCTTTCAAGGTCATCGGGGGAGTGTCTGTGAGCTGGATATGTCTGAAGGGGGAAGACCGTGGTATATTTTGGGAAGAAGGCAGTAAAAGAAGGAACAGTCATTTAACTTCTCCCAGGAGAAGCGGTGTATTTAGGAATATCAATAATGGTAAACAGTTGGAATGTATTTTCCCCAGGCCTAGCCTATTTTTAAACGAGGTGCATAGATTATATGACACAAGGGAAACATTCTGGATTTTTTCCCTGAAACTGTTTCAAGTGATGCTCCATTGGAGACCCATGAGCTATTGCTAGTCATAGTGGGTGGGGCGGAGGCGGCACGGGGCGCTAAAAGGCCGTGGATCCGTGTGGGCAGAGAGGGCAGCAGACAGACCGGGAGGGACCCATCAACCCGAGTTGCCTTCTCACCGGAACCCCTTACAATGGGATGGACCTCGAGGGTGTTGTGCTGGGGGAATAAGACAGAGGCAAGGGGACGTACTCTGTTGATGCACTGCTGTGGCCGGTCCACAGAGGCAGGAGGCAGATACGGGCTCCCGCGGGGTGGGTGGAGAGGTGCTGGGGTGGAGGGCGGGGCCGGCCTCCCAGCCACGGCAACGCCTGTCTTACCCCAGAACCGTATGCTTGGCCATGGTTAGACAGTAGACCTTACGCTGTCTTTTCACACAGTACCTCTACTTCTTGGAGAGGCTTATGTCTTCAGCAAGTGGCCTGGGCCTCTCTTACGGCATTTCCACTATTGTATGTGGCTAAAGCCTCTATGGCAAGAGGAAGGCGTCCCGGGCTGCAGACGGGGCTCCCGGGCTGCCTGGGGCCCAGATGTCTGTGTCGGAGCACAGGTCCCTCTCTGAAAGGCCCAGGCCACTTCCAGCTGGACCGCGCCTGTGTGGGATGTCGCTCCCTCCCACACCCCGTTGACTTGCAGCACCCTCCTTGTGTCCGCTCCAAGGTCTGTCCCGTCCCTGGGGGGCCCCGCTCTGTCCTGGTGCCCCAGCACCCAGCAAGCGTGCAACAGTCCTCACCACCAGGGCTCTGGTTGTCCAGTCAGTGACCGCTGTGCAGGGTCAGCTGTGCCCATGCTACCTAACCCCCAAATCCCCTCTAATGAGGCGTTTACGTTAGAAAAACTTAAATATGTATTTTAAAACAAAAAAATCCTCTGTTGTTGCAGAGAGTGACATGCTTAAATTTCTCTGGCTTTCCTTCTTGCTTATTCCTTGTCTACACATTTCCTTTTCCTATATGTAATTATCTGTATTGTAGGTACATAATAATCCTATAGGTTTTGTCTTACCCATTGAAGAGCCTGCGTGAGGCGGGACTGCCGTGCCTGCCTTCTCCCAGCAGAGGGCGTACCTGCATGCAGAACCACAGAAAGGGGTTCCCTGGACAGCGGGCTCCTGGGTTCCCTCATTCCCTCATTCCCTCATTCCCTGTCCTGCCCTCACCAGTGTCCTTTCGTCCCATTGTTATGCATCTGGTTATCCCAGAAATGTAAGATCCTGCGAAGGAATACAGTATCATTTTGGGGTTGGGGCCCCTAGGTGGCTCAGTGGCTCAGTGGGTTAAGGCTCCAACTCCTGATTGAAGCTCAGATCTTGATCTCTGGGTCGTGAGTTTGCGCCCCTCGTTGGGCTCCACACCCAGTGTGGGGCTTAAAAAAAAAAAAGCCTATATATTATACTATATATATTCATATATATATTATACTATATATATTATATATATAGTATATATAATATATATAATATATTATATAATCTATATTTTATATATAATATATAATATATATATTGCAGACTATTGTAGTTTAGCTGTTTAGTTATTTTAGTTCAGAGGAAGTGCTCTCAGGATCCTCTCTTCCCTGGGCACTCATATCACCCACTTCTAACAAACATAACTTCACGAGTCAGCCACTGGCGCGTCCATCGGTGCAGCAGGCCTTGGCCAAGAGCCTCCCGGGCCAGCACGGGAGGTCCAGAACAAGCAGGAGGGACCACGGCCGTGCTCTGGGGGCTGATGTTTGGGGGATGAGCTTATCACAGGACACGTCAAGGGGTGATGAGCGACACACACATGGAGGGGAAGGACAGCGACTCTGAGGGGCAGGGGAGTGCTGCCTGCTGTGGGGGCTCAGGTGGGGCTCTCCCGGGGAAGTGAGTCCCCGCAGGGGCAGGAAGAACCGCGGGGGCCTCGGGAGGAGAGCTGCTGGGCAGAGGGGACTGCAGAGTGACGAAGAAGCAGAGAAGTGGCGGGTGGCCACCAAGCCCCGAGGGCCACGCAACGCTCTGACTGCTCTGGGCGCACAGTGGACGCCAGTGCCGTGTACGCAGAGAGTGACCACTCCAGCTGGCCTCCCAGAGATGTGCGCTGGCTGCCAGCCACCTCCCCCAAGTTCAGGAGTGGGAGGGCCGGTGGGAGGTGAGTGGCGTTGAGGTGGGCAGTGGCGGTGCCACACGAACACGGGAACCAGAGCAATGTGTGCGGACTGGGTGCTGTAAAGAGCTGGGGGTCCATGAAGTTTCCCGAGAGACGTCAGATGGTCAGTCCCTCACTTTTGCCCACTGGGTCTATGCCTTTGAGTGTTGGCGTTGACAGGCAGGAAAATGATGGAGAGTAGCCACAGATGGCATGTGCCCCTCGGAGGGTGGGGCCAGTGCCCCAGCCAGCCGGCGGCCAGCCAGGCGCCCTTGTTGCACCCTGCAGACACGGAATGCGTGGCATGTACTGAGCAGGTCCCATGCCAAACGGTGTCTCTTGTCCAGCATGCTCTACCACCATCCTTGCCACCGTCCTGCAGGGTGGTTGCTCTCGACGCTGTCCTCGGCACTCTCACTGGACACATCATGTCTGCTGGGGGTGCTGGTGTTTTTGTCCCCTGCCACCTCCGTCCCGGCCCTGAGCATCCAGCTGGACTCAGGGAAGATTCTGGATTGCTTGGCGGAGGGTCTAACCCCCTTCCTCTCCTGCAGTTTCATGAACAGGCGCGGCATCTCTGCTAACCCGTACCTGGGGAGCACTGCCAACGGCTACGCGCACCCCAGCGGCACGGCCCTGCATTACGACGACGTCCCGTGCATTAACGGCTCGGTGAGTGCATCCTCCTGGCAACAGTCCGGGCTCTGGCACATTAGACGTGGGGCGGTGGGAGCACACTTATGCCTGGGGACCCCTGACTTCCAGCCGGGAGCCACAGGGCTTTCCGCCATGCTCTGGGGCAAGGATGAAAACTGTTTCCCCTCCCTACTCTCCTGGTTTTTGACTAGCCGTTCATCTGCATCTGCACAAGTAGGGAACCAGACCTCAGGACCCTGAGTGTCATTCAGGGTCCTCGTCATCACTTAAGTGTCTCTGCACAGCCGAGAATACCAAGTGAAGGCTAGCACGTTAGGGTCTGTAACCTGGATACATCACAAGAGAGTACAGTACAGGTTATCGCTCAGCAGTCAGTGCTTGGAAAAGAGCTCAGGGAACACCCATCACAAGAAGTATTGCCACGGCCAAGGCCGCCCTGCATGCTCCCTGGACCAGGCCCCAAGCCGTCTCCTGGTCCGCCAGGCATGAGGCCCGCGGAGTCCGTAGGCACTCCAGAGGGGCACTCAAGATATGAGCCTGCCATTGGTCCCCCAGGATTGGGTGGGCTTAGTCTGGACATCTGTGTCAAGATCTAGTTCGAAAGTTTGCATAGGATGTGTTGATTGTTGGTTTTTTTCAAGCTTGGAAAGTCTGTTAGATTTTTTTCTTGTTTTCCTCACCCATTCTATGCTCCATACTTCGGCGGCGGTCCGCAATCGGCTCCCTGTTTTCCATGGTCATAAAATCCACGCCTGCCCGAGGCAGGAATGGTGAGACCATAGTCTTCTTGAGGGAGGTGCAGGGGTCAGGCAAGGACTCCGGGGTCTCAGAGAGAGAAACAGACTGGAAAGAAGGTTTCTGTGCTCTGGGTCAGAGGTGGCCAGCCAGTTACCACGTGCTGTGTGTCCTGTATCCTGTGTCCCATGTCCCATCCTTTCTCCCCCCTTCCCGATTTTCTGCACGTCCCCCAGTGCTCAGGCTCTGCACCAGGGATAATGGCCTTCTGGTCCAGCAGGGCTGAAGAGGGGGTGGGGGTGTAGCGCAGAGTGAGGGCCAGGCCTGGCAGGCTCATGTGAAGATCAGGGGCCACGCCGGGACATAGGAGAGGGGTAGGAGCAGAGCCACTGTGCAACCCCATCCTGCCTACAGGTCCCTGAGCTGGTTTTCTGTCTGAGGCCAGGGTGGTCAGGGCTGGGGTAGGGAGTGAGCCCCGGCCCAGTGAGAAAATGTGCGCTCCTGACCCCCATCCCCACCTCCACCCTCACTCCCGGGATCTTCAGAGTTTGAGGTGCTCCTGCTGCCCACAGCGGCCCTGACTTAGGGGAGGCTGCATGGTGACCTCTGTGAGAGCAGGATTTCGAGCAGTCTCTGTGCGTCTTCCTGGACACAAGCCACGTCCAGGGTGGCCCCCGGTGGTACTGGCTCCCAACGGTTCTCGGTGCCCACAGCCCCCCTGAGCAGTGTCGCCCTCATTATGGGCCCAGTCCCTAGACCCATTCCCATGGAATGCTCTGCCGCTTTGGGCCCTCAGCCTCCGCGGCCGGACGGCAACACAAACCTGCCTCCGGCCCTGCCCGCCCCAGGGCCCCTCTGGGCCTCGTTCCCTGAAAGGGTTTTCTCCCTCCTTCCTTCCCTTCAACATGGAAGCTGCAGGGCGGGCTGAGCCCCTGGAAGAGCCCCAGCCCACCCAAGCACCATCCCACCCACCAGCCCTTGTGCCTCTGTGTGGGTCTCACGGGTTCAGGCCGGCCCCCAGAAAGGAGCTTGCTTTAGGGTCCCCGCAGCGCCCTCTGTCTCAGAGAGAAAGGGCCACCGTTGTGCAAGGGCTCTGCATTCAGCAGTTGTGAGCCATTCCTTCTGCACAAGGAGGGCAGACAGCGCAAGGTCTTGTGCACGGCGTCGGCGGCTCGCTGGCTTTAGTGACAGCTGTCCTGAAGCTCGGGCCCCTCCTTGAAGTCTGCTCCTCCACACCGGGCCCCAGTACCAGGCAGTCCTTTCCTGCTGGACTTTCTGAGCTGATCCCTGACCTTTCATCGATCTCTGTCACCCTGGGGGCCGCCATGACACCAGCCCCAGATCGAAGTCTCCAAAAGGATTTAATCCTGAAACCTCTATGGAGTCTGTTCTCGAAGCGTTCCCTGTAGCCCGATCCTCTGGTGTGTGGGCAGGGGATAGTCCACCTAGAGCTTTGAAATGAGCTTTGAAACGAGCGAGCGTGTGCCGGTCACCCTCACGGGGCCGTCCCATCCGGGCTGCGCGCGTGGGCCGCTGTGTTTAGATGGTAGGAGTGTCCCCGCGTCACAAAAATAGACCCCTCGAAGTGGCTGCGAAGGGACAGAGTGCTCCTCCCTTGAGGTTTCAGGCTGTTCCTATTTCCGTAACAAAAGGCTGTGATTACAGTCTGGCAGAAGGAGCCGCTGCCAGAGGGGTACAAAAATAGGGTAAGATGAGCACAACATAGGAATTAATATTTCTCTCTCCTTTTGGTAAATGCAAAGCAATTTACAAAGACCTTTAAAATGGAAAGGGCTCTGGCTGCAGTTGTAAGTTTAGGTTTTCATTTATGCTTTCATGTCCAGGCTCTGAAGCGGCCTGTAGCTATTTTAGTACTTTGTAAAAAGGTTTTCTGCTAAGACGATGCCATTATATCCATTATATGCTGAAAGGTCCTCTTTTCTACGATGATTGCATTTCTTTCTTTTGACAGACTATGCTTTGGTCGCTGGGCTTCTTTGAGGCATAAGAGTGTGGCCGCCAGGGGCCCAGTGACAGTCACCTGTGCCACCCAAGTCCCTGGGGCCTGCCTGACAGATGGGGAGGGTCAGGAGGGGCCTTTCTCCCCTGGGAGAGCCTGCAGCTGGGAGGCAGCTCCCTGTGCGGGTAGGAGTCCGGCTCTGCCTCAGTTTCCCCCTGCCTCTTGAGAGTCCCCTGGGAACCACATGGGTCAACAATTGTGAAGGACTTCAAACAACATCCAGGTGTAGTCACGACTATAAACGAAAGTGCTTCACTGGGATCACAAGGTGCTTTCTGGAGGTGGCCAGATCTCTGGGTTTCGCCTACCCCCCTCCCTCCCCGGTCTGGCAGGCCTCTCCTTACGTCCCATAGCTTCTGCTCTCCAGATTAGAACTTCCAAAATCTGGCTCTTTGAAGAAAGAAATGTCAAATCAGTTCTTTTTTCCCCTCTATCTTAAAAAAACAGAATGACACAAAAATTTCCTAAGCCAGTTACCCTGGGAATGATTCAAGGGAAAAAGAAACCTTGGCTGAAACCTCGAAGCAGAAACGTTGTCCGCCTGCTTGTGTGTGTGCGTGTGTGTGTGTCCCATCGGTGACCGTGTTTTACGGGGTATGTGCATGTGTTCTGGGGGTATGCGTGTGTGTGTGCGTGTTCCATCGGTGACCATGTTTTATGGGGTATGTGCATGTGTTCTGGGGGTACACGTGTATGCGTGTGTGTTCCATTCCTGACCTGTTTTATGTGGTACGTGCATGTGTTCTGGGGGTACTAATAATATCTCAATGTACTAAAATCTCTGCCATGCTTTCCATGACCGAGGGCACTAATGATGAAGCTGTGTGTTGCAGTGGGACCCCGAAGACGGCCCTCCTGCTTCCGGTGCCAGGGGCCTGGGAGAAGAGGTGCTCTATGATAACGCGGTCCTGTATGATAACTTGCCGTCTCCGAAAATCTTTGCGCGCTACCCGCCTGCTGACAGAAAGGCTTCTAGGCCGCCTCCCGACAAACTGTCCTGTAACCATTACAAATACCCTCCCTCCTGCAGTCTGCCTCCCACTAACCCCTCATCTCTGGGGAGGGCGTCTCTCGGGCTCAGCGCTCAGGTACAGCATCTCCTTCCATCCTGTTCTAGAATTGTCTGAATCACGGTCCTCTGCGGGGGGTGGTCACTGGTCCGTAGCAGATGAGACTCATTGAGGGTCAGGTGGGATTTTTGTCTCCACCAGAATGGAGTTTGCAAATGCAATCCCCGTGGGGCTGCCTGGGGGCAGATGGAGCGCCCCAAACTAGCTCGAGGCTGAAGAAGCCCGGTATCTCATGGTCTAAATCTGGCTCTCTTTCTGTTCCCGGAAAAGTCCCTTGTGAGTTTTGTGCGGTACGTTGACTAAAGCCAAAGATTTTAAACAAGGACAGGAACACTAAAACATTCCAGAAGATTCTTGCACCGCAAGCTTTTTTTTTTTTAAAGATTTCCATCACAGGTACACGAGGAATGCTGGACTCCAGGTAGTAATTGCTTCCAATCTTTCCACGTTAAGCAGGATTTTCAGGGTACAACTGGGTTCTTCTGTAATGAGTCTGAAAGTGGGACGCCTGAAAACGAGTCAATGGTAATGAGAATTTTGGATTGTGATTGAATGATCAGTGATGACCTTGGTGTCGCGCTGCCGTTGGCAGCATACCCCATAGTTACGGCAAACAACGACGGCTCAGTGTAAATGTTCATTGCGTGTGGTCACGCGCTTTCCGCCCACGAACGTTGTGTGCTTTGCTCATGAGTCCAGGTGCCATGAGAATTCTCTGCAAACATGAAGCAGATGGGCACACTTTATTCTTTTTTTTGAAGATTTTATTTATTTATTTGAGAGAGCTAGAGAGAGAGCACAAGTAGGCAGCACAGCAGGCAGAGGGAGAAGGAGAAACGAGCTTCCCTCTGAGTAGGGAGCCCGATGCGGAGCTCGATCCCAGGACCCTGGGATCATAACCTGAGCCAAAAGCAGAGGCTTAACCTACAGGCCCCTCTAGGGACACAGTTTAATTCACATTCTTTCCCCTCCATTTCTTGGGTAATTTTCAGAAATACCGAGTGCCTGGTAGGGTCCTAGCATCTCAGGTTCGCTGGCTCACGGCAGCTCCCTGCGGCCTGTCGACTCCATCCAATCACAGCCTAGGATTTGTTTCTGATTTTTAACCAAGATTCACTCACTGAACACGCATCTATCCCCATACTTGCTTTTTTGCTGGCATTCAGTTTCTGTTAGGTAGAAATCGTGGGACGGAATATGACACCTCGTGCTTGCATTGTCCCCAGATTAGTTTGAAATGGTCTGATACATTGTTTCTGTGTGGGTTGTTTTTTTATTCATCTTTACTATTTTCAGTAGGAACACGTTTGTAAGTGGAATTATAGCACCTTTCATTTTCCTGTGCAGCTTTGGTCGTTCTCATGGGCACCTGTTGGTTAACGGAGACACCTTCCAATTACCAAGCACCCCCAGTGTGCCACAGGTTGTGCCCTTGTCTGGTGTGTCCTCTGCCCGTTTTCAGGAATGCCGTGGACAGGATTCAGTATCTTTATTTATTTATTTATTTATTTAAATGAGCAGATGGAAGCTCAGAAAACTTTAACAACTTGCTCCAGTGTGTCCCAAATCCTAGAGCCAGAATCTGAAGGGAGGGCATTCTCCCCAAAGTGAGTCCCATGGCAGCAGCTCCCATCAGCACCTGCCACCAAGCCGGATCGATGACACAGCTGGGGGACCCATGGCATTTGTCGGCCTATAGCAAAAGGGCGAAGGTGCCATTGCTTGGGTCTTAAGAACCTGTGGCTACTTCAGACCCCTTTCATACTGGTCCCATGTTCTCCCCTTGCCTCCACCTTCTGACCCGTCAGTGAAGCAGAAGGTAGTTTTTTGTCCCGTGGGGACATCAGCCGACTGCATAGCCACTCAGGCCGAAATCTGGAGCTCAGCCAAGCCGCTCGCTTAAAGAGCATCCCCTGGAAAGAAAAACCGTTCGTGTTTAGAAACCCAAACTTTCACTAATCACAACCAAATGCTCTTGGATACCCAATTGCCTGGTCCAGTTTCTTGATGAGCATTCATGATCCCAATAGAAATCTATATGGCTTTTCTTGCATCCCAACTGGGCAAGTCCAAGTCCCTCACCGGCCTTGGACCTCAGTTCCAGAGCTGCTCAGCCAGCGCAGGAAAACCACGGCAGCTCAGTGCCTGGAAGCCAGATGGGTTTTTTTACTCCCCTTGTGTTTCCTGTGTGTGGTGGGTTAAATGCAAGATTCAGGGACTGAGACAACTTACTGAAAAAGAAGAAAAGTTGTTTTTTGTTTTTGTTTTATGGTTTGTTTTTAAATTTTCTTACTGTCTATTTCAACAGTTGAAAGGTAAAAAGCCCCCAGTGGCCTCCAATGGGGTTATGGGAAAAGGGAAGATCCCGAGCAACCAGCAAAAAAAGGTGGACTCCGTAGCCGGTGTGAAGCGAACATCTTCAAGTAAGTTCAAGGTTCAGCTTCGGGGCAAGTTTCAGGTGTGGTTTGCAGAGGTGGGGCCATAAGAGCCATCTTTCCTCCTCACCTGTGTGGGTAGAGACGCCAGGTGTGGGGGTCAGCTGGAGACGGGACTGTCTTCACCATCACCCTCCCTCCTTGCCAGATTGCAGGACGGTGCTGTTTTTCACCCAACTCTTTTGACCATTGTGAAAAGCTGTCAGTTAAGTGCAGAAGGGGTTTCACGTGTTTCAGGAGGAGGTGGTTGTAGGTGCAAGGGGCCTGGGGCTTCAGGTCAGGAGACCCCGGCATGGGCGCCTGATCTACGAGTGACGTAGTGACTTTGGTCAAGCCATGTAGACACTCTAAGCTCAGGTCCCTGTGTGGGAGGCGTAGACCAGTGGCCGCCGTGGTTTCTGGGACTGAAGGAATCGAGGTGCCGCATGGGCCTTCAGGCACCACAACCCTGTAAGGATCACTAGGGGACGCACGTTCCCACTGCAACTTGTGGTCTGCGAGCTCATAGGGACAGTCTCCCTTCCTTCTCCCAGCCTCGTCCTCAGGTAGGTGCCATCCCCTGCCCCACCCTGTGAGGCAGAATCCTCTCTGAGAGACCAAAGGGGCTCCCACTGCACCTCCCAGCTGGCAGGTGACAGAACCAGAGGGACGAGCAGGCATCCAAAGGGAGGGAGGTGAGGGCTGAGCCAAGAAGCAGCAGATACAAGTGAGGGACTCGGCTCCCCCGCAGCAGAAGGATCTGTGGTAGTGACAACACTGTGGGTTTGCTTCAGCCCTGGGCAGTAGGCACCCGTCCCTTTGGCCAGCCGGGAGCGCTTACCTGCATGAGGCATCGTTGCCACCGGGGCCATATGGTCAGCCGGGCCATGGGCATCGAGCTGCTTGGGGCTCGCAGGAGAGGCCGAGCTGTAGGCTGTCACAAGGGTCTTGAGCTCCTAAGGGGCTTGCAGGGAGGATGGGAGTCAGACGCCAATGATGGGTTTGAAAGGATCACTTGGGAAGTAAGGAGTGTCTACACTCTCAGAATCTGGCTCCATGTGGCCCGGAGACCAGTGTCCGTGTCCGTGAAGACGAGGCCGCCTGGCTGCAGCCAGGCACCCCTCCCTGACTTACGGACCCTCTGGCCCCGTGATGGGCGTTCAGAATTTGCGAGCACACAGGGATGGGGAGGCTGGCCTCTTCCTTGGCCACGTATGCGGACGAGCCTCGGACTTGCGCCCTGAGGGAACGTGTAGCCTGTGCATCCGCCTGTCTACACTTCCCCCGTTTTCACACCTGCATTTCAAGCACACAGCTCAGGATCCAGTTCTATTGTGCTTATTTTGACCTTCTCTTTCTGGCCAATCTTGTTTCCCTGACACAGTTGCTTTTCTCTATAGTCATTTAAAATTGCCGTGCTGTGCACTTGGGGAGGGGGTAGCTGGTCCCTAAAATTCTGCCACGTGGAACCCGACCCTCATGGGATCTCCTCTCAACAACTTTCCTCCCCGTGCCTGTGCTCATTGCATTTCCTAGGTGATTTATCCCTTTATTTTAGGATACCTTCTGTAGGGACTCTTCATTAATTGTGGTGACATCTAATGGTGACAAAAGAGAAAAAAAATTGCGTTCTGTGTTTTTGCTGAATTCAGCCAGTTGCACGGTAGACCAGACGGGCTCTCCAGCATGGGGAACAAAGATGTGGCTGGTTACACCCCACTCCTGCTTTAGCGCTGAGGCTCTGGGAGTTACACTGTGGCCCAGGGCCATGGCCCCCTCCCTGGCCCCTGCCTCCACTGGGGACTCTCACCCCACGCTCCTGCCCAGAAGTCGCTGCATGTCCCGTGGGGCTGCAGACACGCAAGCCAATGACAACATTGTGGTGGGGTGTGCTGTGGGGTGTGAAGCCTGCGGGGGGTGACACACAGGAGCCCCCCCGGGGGGAAATTGGGTGTGGGAGGCAAGCAGAAGGGCAGAAATCAGTGACCCTAAATCACGCCTGTGACATCGTCCTCTCCTCACGGCTTTTTCCAGAGAGGGTCCTTCTAGCTTAATACTTATCAAAGGCCAGTGTGATTAGAGGAGAAGAGGTTGGGGTGGGGATTTTAAGGTGACATTAAGTACTAGGGTGACACTGGCCAACTCTCGGAGGGGTTTCCCGAAGACTGGGTTCTTCCTCCTTCTCCACTCACTCCTTTTATTTTTTTTTTAAAGATTTTATTTATTTATCTGACAGAGATCACACGTAGTCAGAAAGGCAGGCAGAGAGGTGGGGGGAAGCAGGCTCCCTGCTGAGCAGAGAGCCCGACTTGGGGCTCAACCCCAGGACCCTAGGATCATGACTTGAGCCAAAGGCAGAGGCTCAACCCACTGAGCCACCCAGGCGCTCCATCACTCCTTCTATTTAATGAGCCCTGGCATCCTGTGCTTCTCCCAAGTGCTTTGTAAATATTAAGTGGATCCTCAAAATGGCCCTGAGAGTGGCCACTTCACAGATGGGGGAACTGAGGCACGGAGAGGCGAGGGACCTCGCTGCGGGGCTCTAACCCAGCCGGTCAGTCCCAGACGCTGCTCTGCATGGACTCCCCAGCTCTCCGTTCCTCGCTCGTTCACTCAGCAGATGCCCACGTGCTCGCTCCAGGCCAGGCACCAACCGCGGCTCCGGGGACAGAGCTGCCATCCGGTCGGCCAGAGCCAGACAGCGCGGGCGCTGGGCTCAGGGGTGGCCGTCTTATGGAAACATTCTGGAAAATAACAGAAGTACGCCCAAGAGGTGACCCTCGATGCTGATGGCGGGTGCTCATCCCAGCCTTACGCCTCCTCCCATTCTTGCCTGCGCCGGGAAATGGGAACTACTCACCGTTCTGCTCCATCCAAACTGGCCCCGTTCTTTCTCTTACCGAACTAGCGATAGAACTAGATGAGAGTTTCTTTCCTGCATTGGCCGATTTTAAACAGGCTTTATGATCCACCCTGTTACGTGGTTAAACCTAGTTTTCTTTTGCTGCCTTTTCTCCCCCTAAGATGCTGACCAGTACAAATATGGCAAGAACCGGGTCGAAGCCGATGCCAAGCGGTTGCAGAGCAAAGAGGAGGAGCTGCTGAAGCGGAAGGACACCCTGCGGAACCGGCTGGCCCAGCTCCGGAAAGAGAGGCGGGACCTGCGGGCCGCCATCGAAGTGAACGCTGGTACGGGGCGAGGGTCACGGTTCCGGGCGGCCTGGGCACCTCCCTGGGTAGCGCCTCCTCTTCCTCCCATTCTGCCCACGGGCTCTCACCTTAGGAAGACCGCACCTCCCCGTGCGGTGCTGCCTGTCATTGGGAACCCTCGTGGGGAAGCCTGGGGCCAGTGCTACGGCGATGGGGTTGGGGGGAAGGGGACCTTGGGACAGGCTGGAGGAGGCCGGTGGTGCTGGGGGCTGTCGCAGCCTCGGGTGCTGGCCACAGAGATGCTCAGGAGTTTCATGTCATGTGTCTGATGAAGCAGCTGGTGGTGGGGTGGGGAGTGGTTGTTGGCAAGAGGACAGTCCACAGGGACAGGTAAGATTCAGGAACCCAGTAAGAGGTCTCTAGGGACAGACGGGGCCAACCATGCCCGAGAAGGAACAGTGTGTCTGAATTCTTGGAATGGAGCAGGACGATAGGCCGGGTTAGCAGAGACACTCTCAAAGGGCAAGTCAGAGCGACGGCAGCTGACAGAAAGCTGAGTCAGGACCAGACGGGCGTCTCCAGCAGGAGCTGGGAATGAGGTTCCCAGTTCTGGGGATGGACCTGTTTAACGTAGTCACCTCAGCTCGAGACTGGCTCTTATCTTGGGCAAGACCCACTCTTCAGGCTTGGGTGAGGCAGGTCTTGGAGGGGTGCAGGGGATCGGGAAGGAGACATTGGTGCACCTGCGCCTGAACAGTCCGTCGGCACTTCCGGACTTTGTGCGTCAGTGACCCTTATGACAGGAAGTGCTTTTGGAGTTTCGAGTCTGGGAGGTCGGGTACAGGCTGAGCAGGTGGGCGATAACGCCTAGGAGGAACAGGGGATGTGACATCCGGCCACCTGTCGGGGGACCGAACGCCAAGTCAGAGACCCTGGGAGGAGCTTCCAGGCCAACAAGACAGGAGGATTTCTTGCTTCTGCTGTCCCAAGTCTGCAGGATAGTGAAGACGCAGAGAGGTTAGACCAGCTCCCGTGCCACGAGCATTAGAGGCCGGGGCTGCGCACAGAAGTCAGGGGACCCTCTGGCACCCATTATCCTGCACATGCAGTGGATACATGACCTGCCTCTGTGTGTCACTGACACTGACACACATTTCAACAAAAGCAATTCAGTGAGTGTGTGTGGAGCCTTGAGGGGCAAAGCTTTATTGTAGTCGCCCCCACGGGCAAGAGAGAGGACTCAGGAAGAACGGGCGGAACCAGCAGAATGGGAAAATAGCCAGACTAAGTCCGCGGCGCCCCTACAGGCTGTCTGTTGGAGCCAGTGTGTTCAGGTGAGCACACTGTGGCTCGGGCCTAGAGTTCTGTCTGGGTTCTCTGAGACTCGAGGGCTCCGGCTTCCAGGTCGGGTCTCCCAGCTACGGGAGAGCGGAGTGGTCAGGAAGGGCCTCGGCTCTTTGAAAGCACAGCTGGACTTGAGTTTTGTAGAAGGGGCCCAGGTCAGGGCCGCTCGAGCCGGAGAGTTCCACGGGGTCCTGTGCGGGGTTACCTGTGACCTCCGTCCATGGAGCCCCCCCCCACCCCCCGCCGCCAGTGGCTGCAGCAACTGTGCATCTGTGGGGTTTCAGGCAGGAAGACCCAGGTGGTTCTGGAGGACAAGCTGAGGCGGCTGGAGGAGGAGTGTAAGCAGAAGGAGGCCGAGCGGGTCAACCTGGAGCTGGAGCTCACGGAGGTCACGGAGAGCCTGAAGAAGGCCCTGGCCGGCGGGGTCACCCTGGGGCTGGCCATCGAGCCCAGGTCGGGGACGTCGAGCCCGCAGGTAAGGTCTGTGCCCACCCAGTGGACGCACCGCTGCGGGTCGGCCTTAGACGTATGTGTTCCCGGCCGTGTGCCCAGTGCTGCTCTCCGCGGGAGGATGGTGGGCACTCAAGCCCTCTTCCCTCCCTCCTCCAGACCGCTGATCAAAGGCACGGCCTCTGATCTCTTTGGAACCATGTCCTAATTCGATTCCAGTGCATCAGCTGAAGACGTTAATCCCATGTAGCTGGGTGGATTGAGGCATGTCTCTCAGCTTGGGAGTCCTGCCTGGTGCCGGGAAACATGCCCCCCCCCCAATCTCACAGGACGAATGGAACTCACTTTCCAATACGCATGATCCCCTTCAGGGACTTACCCTTCACTCTTGTTGGACCAACAGTCACTGAGAATTACTGCTGTCCTTTTCTCGTGATAGTGCCATTGGGTCCCTGGGGCCTGGGGAGTCACGGGTCACCGCTTCTATCTTACAAACCAGGAAGCGGAGGCCCAGAGTAGTGATGTGAAGCCGCCCGATTACTCAAGGCCAGCCGGGCAGCCCTGGACGCAGGCTCTGTCTCCAGGGGCCCCAGCTCTCCGTCCCCGCCTCCCTGAAATCCCACCACCGCCTTAAGCTTGTCCCTATCTGAAACTCCAGCCCCTCCTCCCTCTCCACTGGCCACCCCTCAGTGTTATAGAGTTGGCCCTCGCCTGGCAGAGCGGGTTCTAGCAACAAGAACCAGGCACCAGGACCCCAGAACCCTCCGCCCCGTACCACTTCCTTTAGCTGCAGTGTGTAGGAAAGAAGGCTCAGGGCTCAGAGGGCTTGGGGTCACCTCCCTTCTCGAGGCCTCACTTGGTCATCTGCAAAATGGGGATGGCACGGCTGCATCTGGGACAGCTCAGGGCACAGCACCTGGCCGGACGGTGTGGGCTCATCATGTGGCGGTTAGCTCATTCATTCATTCAATGAATTAGGAAGACATACGCAGGCTGTGCACCTGTGGGGTGCTGACCACTGTCCCAAACACAGGGGCTGCCGTGGAGCCTATGTTCTGGCAAGGGAGGAGTCCCACTGGGAGATCAAGGTGCAGGGAGGGTGGGTGTCCTGGGAGCTGGCATGCACGGGCGAGCACCACCCTCCCTGGCAGCGTCTCAGCGTCCTGCTTGAACAGGACGGGGCACAGTGAAGGCAGCTGTAACTGGAGGGGGTGTCCTGCTGGAGGCACACGGGCTTGTGGACCCCATGGACCCTGGCTGCCTGTAGGGGTGGCCGCCTACCCCCCTTGGGGTCTCTTCTGCCGCGTCCCAGGCTCTCCTCCCCACTCCCTTCCGTCAGAGCCCTTACCCATTCTCTGGGCTCTGGCCCCACCCCATCCCCCTGCAGCTCCCCTCCTGTCTTTTGCCCCTCCCCTTCCAAATTACACTTTTGGAAACAGAAGTCTGTTCCCACGATGTCCTGTTCACCTGCTCTCTCCACCACTCATTGAACCTGCTTTCCCTTTAGGTTGCCTCCAAACTACAAATCCCCCACCTCACCCCTGCCTCCAAATTCCAGGTATCTCTCCACGCTGGCTACTTTCTTGATGCGTGACCCTACACCCCCCCCCCCAGGAGTCCCCTCTCTCTAGGGTGACCCCCATCACCCATCGGGGGTCCCCTCTTTCCAGTGGTGCTCCATATTGTCCCCCAGGGGTCCCCATCTTGGCCCTACTTGTCGGGTCTTCTCTTTTGGCCCAAATAGCCAACTTGTCTTTCCGAAGGCTCAGGATGAGTCTGTCTGTGCCTCCCCACCCAGACCGGGGGTGCCTGGCAGCTTCCTCTTGGATCATATGCTGCATAGCAGTGACAGAGGCGGGGGGAGTGTGGTCCGGGGGCTCCTCCGGGCAGATCCCACTCGCTGACAGCGTGCTTTCCTGAGCGCTGGGACATACAGCAGGCCTGGTGACCATGCCTCATGTGGGGTCTTCTGTCTGCATGGACAGTCTCCAGTTTTTAGGCATCGCACTCTGGAGAGCTCGCCCATGTCCAGCTGTGAGACCAGCGACGCCGAGGGCCCCATGCCGGTGAACAGTGCGGCCGTGTTGAGGAAGAGCCAGCCAGCAGGCAGCTCCCCCTGCCGGGGACATGTGTTGCGGAAGGCAAAGGTGAGCTTGTCCTCCTGTAGGGGGGACACCTGCCATGAGGGGTGCCTGCCACCCTGGGAGGGATGTGGGTGGGGTGGGGGAGACACCGTGTCCTCACTGTCTCCTGAGTCCCCACAGGGGGCCTCCTTTTCAAAAGTGAAAAGTCCAGAACCTCATGTTGGGGGCATACAATGAGCACCCCCCCCCCCGGGACTACTGTGGTCTCCAGTCCCCACATGGAACCAGCCCTGAGAAGCTTGGATGCTGAACTTAGAGCCCTCAGAAAACTTAAAGACCATTTGTAGGTTATCAAAGCAAACAGTTCTTGACGGTGGTCACTACAAGTATGTCATTCAGAAAAACCATGTCTGGAAGAATTACATTAGTTCAGCAGAGGAATTGAATTTGCTCTGATGGGTGTGAAGGCAGGCAGCCTCCCTCCGTGGCCTCCAGGCCTTGCATTGCTATCATGGCGTTGGTCCCAGGGCCACGTCAGGACCTGGGCCAAACTGGCTAGAAGTCCACGGCTTTCACAGAGGTGGCCTGTGGCATGGAGGAACGCGGGTGGTACCCCCGGGGCGTGCTCTCAGGATGGCCTTGGCGGCCATGGCTGCAGACGCGTCTGCGACCTCGTGTCCTCCCCAGCAAGTGTCCAAAGCTGTGGGTACCACCAAGTCTAGGGAAGGAAGAGCTACTGCAGGTTTCTGTTCCCTTTCTCAGCATGCGTGGAGTATTCTGGGTCCATGCCTGTCCCTGTAGGTGTGGGGGGCAGGGGGCGGGGGGGGGCTGTGGGGGCAGGGGTCTCAGGAGGGAGCTGTCCGGGGCCATCCCCCTGACCATTTGCAGATGACAAGTGCAGGAAACGGTCTGGTTTATGTGGTCTCTTGACTGTCGGGTCAGACCTGCGAGGGCACTGCTGCAGCCCGTGCATGAGCCATGAGTCCCGCAGGCGCTCAGCAGTCACCGGCTTGGGGACTGCAGCTCCTGCCACTTCCCCAGGATAAACGTGGGGTCTCAGTGGGTCAGTGCGCAGCAACGCTGAAGCCGGCGACACACCTGGAGGGACCAAGGCGTCCCTGCTCATGGGGCCAGCAACCATGCACACAGCTTCAGGGAGGGACTCCCGAACAGTGACAAGGGACTTGAAGCCGGGGTCAGGGGTGGGACTTGGCCTCTGGGCCCGGGGACAACACTCCCCTCCTTGATCTAAGTCCCGGCTCAACAGTGATTCCCGAACTCTTGAGCAGCCACCAAACGGGTTTCCGCACCGTCCACGGCCGCAGGCCTGTCTCCTGGCGCCTTGCCGCTTTGACCCGTACCCTTCCTCTCGCCACACCAGGAATGGGAGCTGAAGAACGGGACGTAGAGGGACGGCGGGATGCCTCGCTCGCAGGTGCTGTCCCGCCGCCGCAGGAAGCCCCGCCTGCGTGGCCACCGCTCCAGACGCCAGGGCCAGTGGCCGAGCCCCCACGCCGCCAGCTCCCAGACCCGCCCGCGCGTCCTCTCCTACTGTACTTGTCTCTGTAAAGAAATTCACCTGTGACACCGGGGTCCCCACCTCTCTCTGTTGAAGAGCAGAAAGGGAGGTAGAGGAGTCCCGGGGCCGATGGGAAGCTGCGTCTTTTTACCGAGCTCAGCGAGTGCTCGCCCCGTGTCCCCTGCACTCGGACTGTAGGCGGCTCTGCGGAGGCCCCTCGCGGGGGAGCAGTGCGTCCTCCTTGTGTCTCGGCGTCCCCTCCCCACGTGCCAGTCCCGTCCCCCACGTCACTTGAGGCGGGTGCGTGGGAAACCCATGCTGTGAAGCGTCTGTTATCTTTTAACTGTCTCTTCTCTGGACAAATGCTTTTGTCGCCACGATGCGAAAAGCTGCCATTCTTTTTAAACTTTTTAAAAATGTCTCTTTTTATCGTGTGTTGCACTTAGCTCTAAGGGATTTTCAGAGGTTCTGTAGCCTATTTTATGAATTATTTGTACTGCTTTCGAAAGGCGGCGGAGCGTCTCTGCTGCTTCACTGATGTGTGTCCCCACCCTCCGTCCCCAGTGTCCCTGACCCCATGTGCCCCTCCGAGCCTACAGGCAACCTGCAGAACCCCAAGCAGCCTCCCCAGATGGTGGTGGGACTTCACTCCCCCAAGAGGGAAGCAGGTTCTGGAAGTCACTGGGCCATAGAACCGTGGCATCTCGAGTAGAAGGACAGTTTCCAGTCCCTCCCCCGGCCCCTGCCCATCCCCCACCACCTGCAAACCCAGGCCCAGAGCGCGGATGCCCCTGGGTGGCTCCCAGGCCTGAGGGCCGAGGCCAGGTCTCTGTACCCGTGTAGCCTGAGACCCACCCAACTCTGCTGGGCCTCCAGAGAGACCCTCTCAGGGATCCTCAGTTCCAGGGACGGGCAGAGTCAGTCACGCTGGGGTCCCTCTACAGATGGATTCAGGGGCACACATGGGCGCTTTCTGCTGAGAGCAAGCCTCGCATCCATACCAACCTTAGGGATAGAAGGCAAGAAACGGTCTCCATGTTTTTCCCTACACCCCCGGCACACCTCCAGAGTCCCTCCAGGGCTTGGCCACACTCACGCAGACCTTCCTTCTGCATGGAGTCAGGCGAGCACAGGGCCCTCATGGCCCCGTGAGATTTTGGCTGGAGAGCAAGTGAGCGGCCTCCTGGGCAGGAGACAGTTTCCAACAGGGAGCGGGGGCTGCTGTGGAGCCCAGAGGAGATGCGGGCCCCCTCCTGCCTGAGCACCCCCAAGAAATCGAGGGAAGATGCCCCCCAAAGCCTCCGGGTCCATCTTCCCAGCGCTGTTGGGAGGAACCCTGTCCTGTTTGTCTGCATGGGAAGCTGGGCTGCCCTGCACTCTACAAAGCTGATTTTCTGTAGAACGAAAAGGTTTTATCCCCCGTAGACTTTTGCTGCCTTCCAGTCAAAGAAGGTTTCTCAAAGTAAGGCTCTTGGGCCTCCCTGCTTGTCAGCCAACTCAGTCCAAGCCGCTGACAGGTTCCAACCATCAGGAGGAAAAAGCGTGAGCTGCCCCTGCCCCTGCCCCTGCCCCTGCCAGGGAGACCCTAGGCAGCACAGGGACCCCACCCCCTGGGTTTGCCTGAGGACACAGCCCGTCGAAGTGGGAGCCGGGATTTGGACCCTGGGCTCACTCCGGCGTGTGCATTCCGTGTCTGCAGAACCCAGGTTTCACACTCCCTTTTCCTCACCATCAGCCCTGTAAAGAGGACGGCAAGCTTAGACGGATCCTGCTGGTTCCCTGGAGCCGTGGGCAGCGGGTCACACAGAGGCCAAGGCCGCGGCTGCCCCCATGGGCTCCTGCTGTGTTGCGTGTTCCCCCGGTGTCTTTAGGTTTGATCAGAAAGTTAGGCGAAGGGATTTGCTTCCAAATAAGTTATTTATTTGTATATGTTCAATAAATAGAATTTTTAATTTATATCTGTACATATCAGACACACATGAGACGTCTTGTCAGGATTTGGGCGGTGAGGTCATGTTAGGGCCCTCCCCGAGTCCCTGGCCGGCGGCCACCAGATGAGGCACGGAGCAGGCTGGCCACGGGAGGCTTGCCCCTCCGGGAGAAGTCCCGTTCCCTTCGAGGTGTCGCCTGTTCACCGAGCGCTGCCCAGACCGTGACAGGATCCTGACCCAAAGTGGAGAAGCGTGGCAGCTGTGCCCATGGGGCCACCTCTGGGGATCACAGCGGCTCCCTGCCCCCACCCACCGTCAGCCTTGGGGCTCGGCCTCCGGCTGTTTTGGTCAGGTGTCTTCAGCCTTTAAATCCCCTCCAGTTTTGTGTGTTTATAACTCACTGACCTTTTGCACAAAAACAAAACGGTGGTTGTGGGCGCACGGTGTGACCTGTGGCGTAGGATGGGTGGGAACGGTCACTTTTCCCCTCTTTGGAGTCAGTGGGGGAAGGGGCAGTTCCCTCTGTGGGAGTCAGAGCAGGTAGCCCTGCCCTCACCGGGCTTCCGGATGGCTCCACTGCCTGGTACCCTGTGCAGGTCTGGGGAAGGGTCCAGATGGGCGTGGATCTTTCTGGAGTGTTCCCTGGGTGACCGTGCATAGCCGTGGCATAAAGCTGCCATGTCACCCGTTCGCGTACCTCCCATGTTGCCAAACCTCGCCCTCATTCTCATTCCCTTCAACTGTCTGAGATCCAGAAACCCCAAGCCACGCAGGTTGGAGATGTGCCACCTTCTGCAAAGTCAGTGTGTGCTTTCAGCCCCGAGGGCCGCCCCCAGAAAGGAGACCCAGCCCCATTTTCACAGCGGCAACAACCGCGAACGCACGTGCAGGTTTGCACGGGGACAGGCGTGAGTCTGGGGACTGCAGAGGGACGCAGCCTCATAGCAGGCCGTGGGTGCTCTGGGTTCTCTGGCCCAGCTGTGTGACGGGACCTCCGGAGGGTGGCCAGCGAGGTGGGTGCCCGGAGTGGGGCCTCTGGTGCCAGAAAAGACCCCTGCAGCCAGCCCACGGGCCCCTTCAAGGCGGCCTCTCCCAGGGGAAGGCTGTCATCTCCACCACCCCACCCCCCACCCCCGCCCACCGGGCTTTCTCAGATGTTAAACTGTTGCCTTCCTCATTTTGTCTTTTTCTAAAATAAATTTTTAACGGGAAATTTTTCAAATCTGTGGCGTCATGTTAAAGAGAGTGATTCCTTATTTTGTTCCTGTTGTCACTGCTGGCTCTTCACCATCCCTACAACGGGCTGGGTCCACACTGTGAATACCTGAAGGTGAACTTCACCTTGTGTCCCTTGGCGGGCACAGCCTCTCCCGCCAGCACCCTCTGCAGGGGGCACGGCCTCTCCCGCCAGCACCCTCTGCAGGAAGCTCGTCTCCCTCGAGGCCAGGGCTACAGGGGCGCCCAAACTTCATCTGGCCCCTCTACCTGGAGCAGTGCTGGGAGCAGTGCTGGGAACAGGGAGGGGACAGCGCCGGCTGCCTCCCTCCTGCCGCTGGCAAATATCACTGGGTGTCCCTGGTTTTGGCCAGGGAAGGCGTTTCCAACATGGGATCATCAGATTGCGATTCTTAGGGACCAAAGGTGTTTTTAATAAGAATCTTTCTATTTGATTTTCTAATGAGAAAGGAAATAGTGACTTTACATTCTAACACCAACTTTTAAATCCTAGATATTTAGCATTCACTGACCACGGCTCTAAGTTGTAAAATGTTTTCATATGAAGATTGTAATTATTTCCTTACTGTATTTTTTAAAAACTAAAGTCGTATTTAAAATTCTCTTTGAACGAAACCAGCAAGAAACAGCAAAGATTTTTTTTTTAATTAAATATGTTGGCGGTGCCCGTTTCAAAGGACTGTAAATATGTTTTCACTGTGTTTCTCAACGTATTTAATTCATCAAGGACTTTTATCAAAGGAAACTTCCAACGGAAATACCAGTTTTCAGGCCGTCTGCTCCATGTTGTAGTCCCCTCCCCTGAATTTTCTGCTTTACTAACGGATTTTTCTACTGTTTGAAGGGGTGTAGCCCACGGACTGGCGCCCTCCGGCGTGCCTCGTTGGTGTGTTATCAATAAAGCTTTATGCTTCCAGGTGGCCTCCGAGTCTTGCTTCCGCCGGCCTCACCCTCCGCCAGGTGGAGGCACAGGGTTGATGGACACCTGGGGCGGGGGGGCGCAGGTAAGAAGGAGCAGGTGAGGGTGAAGGGGGCGGCTGTGTCTTGTTTCTTATGAGCAAGGATGTTCTTTCCCTGAAGAGCTTCAGCTACTGTGCTTTCCGGTGGTTTTTAGTCCACGGATCAGAATATTCAATGTAGAAACCTTTGTGTCTCTGCTGAGGGCCAGGCTCCGGGCCAGGTGCTGGAGACAGAGTGAATCAGATGGTCCCTGCCTCTTAGGAGCTCCTTCTCCCAAACAGCCAACTCAGTGCCTCCTGGGGGCATAGGTCTGCGTGCAGACATCCGTGCACCCCCCTCCCACCCCTGAGAAGAGGCAGCCGCCCTCTGGATGGGTGGGTGGGGTGTGTAGGTGGGGGGGTCCTGGAGCTAGGTCATGGTGATTGAGCAGGAGTTCAGGAGGGAGCTGCCCTTGGGGGAAACAGGAGGAGCAGAGGGGGGAGGGGAGGACCAGGGACGCAACCAGCAGCCACATGAGGCCGGGACACTGGCAGCCAGGGACAGGGGGAGGTGGAAGGTGAGCCTAGACAAGCGGCTAGAGTCAGATGGGAGGGTCCAAGCCTCCCCCTGTGGGTGGGATAGCCTGATCTCTGGTTTGGGGAAGACCCCTGCTGGCTGGGACCAGAATGAGTCACAATGACGGTTGTGGCAGGCCCATGCGGCCACACTTGCCAGGGTTGGGGGGCAGGGAGGCCCAGAAAAATAGAAAGGCTGCCTGCAGATGAACACACCCAGTCTAAGGCAACAGAGCACCCCCCCACCCACCCCAGGTTGCTGGCTCTTCCCCCAGAGCTCTCCTTGGCCCGGCCCAAGGAACTGGGCTGGACTGTATCAGGCAGAACACATGGAGGAGTGGCCCTTGGCAAGGGCTGCACAGGTAGAGAGACAGGTGTGGGCCCACTGGACCGGAGTCTGCAGGATACCCTGGTCAATGAGGGGGAAAGGCCAGGTCTGATCCCAGGGCCAGGGATCTGTGGGGGACTGAGTGTCCCCCCCACCCCAGACCTACCTTCCAGGCTCTAGGGCCAGATGGCCCCGTGGGACCCCACAACCCAAATTCTGTCTCCTTGTGGTGTGGGATGGACCTGGGCATATCACAGATGGTGAAGGGCCCCTTTCAGTTCCAGTGGGAGGTTGGAGGGGGGCCCTCTCCATCCGTCTTAGAAGAAGGGGGTTCTCAGCGCACCCCGTGCACTTGGAGGTACAAAACCAGGGACAGAGTCTTCCAGGCCCCAGCCTCTGCTATTCAGCATGGGCAGTCTGTCTTCCCCTCCCGGGGGCGGGTTAAGCCCATGTTAACTGATGCTCCTCCCTGGGTCCCGCACCCTGGTCACATCCTGGGGTGCTGCTGAAGGAAAGGGAGGTGTCTCTTACTTCTTTTCAGACTTGGCTAGAAGAGGCCAGAACTCCTGTCTTGGGTCTTCAAAACCACAGAGATGACTTGGGGACATTCATCACACATGTTATGGTTTTGGGGGCAGGTGACACAAAGCCTCCACAGTGTAAATAAATCAGGAGCTTCCTTACTGGGAAGCAGGGAGAACATTAGCTGACCTGTGTGATCCGGAAATGTTAGGATGGAGGCTTCGTCCATTCCATGATGCTGCTAAAATGGCCATCTTTTCGTACAAAGGGACCAGTTAGTGGAGAAGTGGGGTGGGGAGCACAGGAGGGAGGCCGTCCCCAGGGCAGCAGGTCTGGTACACCCACCTTGTGACCTGGGGGACTAGTGCCAGCTGGTCCTGACCCCCAAGGGGGCCGGCCGGCCTATCCCGGAGCTCTCTGCAGGGGTGGCCAGCCCCAGCCCTAGACAGACAGACTGCCCTTCCAGGGCAGCCGGTTCCTACAGATGGGGAATGGCTTGCCCACCAGCATGCCTGCACACGCAGACCAACCATTCTGGAACCCACCCCCCAACCATCTCCAGTGGGGGCCCCCACACTCTGGGCCACCTTCCCTAGTTCCCGCAAGGCCAGGTGCCAGACACCATGGATCAGCCCCTTGGGCCCGGAGCCCCCTGAAATTCTTCCCACTAGCCAGTCCTCAGCCTGTTTGCCCTGCCCACCTGCTCCTTCCCGTGAACCTGCAACAGAGGCTTCGGTTCACACTTTTCCATCACTGACCCCTCCTCCACATGGCCCACATGTGGCATGGCATGGCCGTCCTCTTGAGAACTGAGTACAACAGGCTTAGCTGATCTCTGGCAGCCCTCCCCTGATCTGAAGCCTTTCCATTCCTAGTCACAACAAAGCCTACATTTTAAGACATCCCAGTCCTAGGGGATCGGCAGGGACCCCAAAGTCTCTGGTTGGCATACTGGAGCGTTTTCTGACTTCCGACCCCCACGGAGTAGGTGGGGAGCCCCCACTGGCTGGCCTGCTCTCAGAAGTCAGTGGGTGAGGCCTGGAAATCACAGGCATGCTAGGCCCCTGGCAGGTGATCTACAGTGTCCCTCCTACCCCCACTGGGGGGCCCCTGGGCCCCTCCTCCAGACCACTCCCCTCCAGCCCCCCTTCCCTTCCTGTTCCGTCCCAGGGCGCTCCACAAGCGGCCATAAGATGAGGAAATGTCCCTACCGGTGGCTGCGCCTCCCATTTGTCCCTTCCCTTCCTCATTGATGAAGAATCTGCATCCCCAGAACAATTTGGGGATCCCTAGGTCTCAGGGTGCCACCCAGGTGGGTGCCCTGCCTACTCCCTCCTGCCAACCCCCCCACCCCCCAACCCCCACCCCCGTGCTGCTGCCACACACAATATGCATGCGCCTTCCTGTCCCCTCCCTCTGGATGCATCCTCCAGGAAGAGGGGAGGTGATGTCCAATGCCCTTGAGACTTTCTGCTCTTGTTTTTAAACACGTTCCATGTTTCTCGACGCTGGGAGCCCCAGGCTGCCTTGAGAAGCAGTCCCAAAGCACCAGTGTGACAACAGCAGGCCAGCAGTGACCAAGACCGCCACACTGGCCCCGGCTTTGCTGCACGCCAGGCGCTGAGCCCATGTTTTTCCACAGTGGCCCGACTGTCTGCCTCGTGCGCACCAAGGGCAGGCCGCTGGTCCATGTGCTCTCCAGCAGCCTTCCCAGGGCGTCAATGGAGCACAAAGCCCCCTCAATGTGGGGTGTCTTTTCTGCAAGATAGACACTCTTTTCACTCAACTAATCCTTCATTCATTTCTCCATTTGTTGAATGCCCACTGTGGGGGGTGGAGGCGGATGCAGACACACGAGGAAGAAGCAGTCAGAACCCTCACCTCGCTGCAGCCACCGGGTATCGGGGTGGATGTGAAGCAGTAACCCCACTAAGACATGTGCAACCAGAGACCGTGGGAGCTGTGAGGAATGATGCCGCCCTCTGGTTGCAGCGTGCTAGGACCATGGAACCACGTTCCATAAGGAAACCCGAGGCCAGGACTTAGGTGGATGACTCCCCATCCCCCATCACCTTGAACCCACAGTGTCCAGCAGACACTCCCTTCACTGGTGACACAGAACAGGCTTGCTGGTGCAGGGAACATTCTGGAAACTTGTGTGGTGGCTGCTTTTCGTAGGTGGGAGCTGAGAATACTCCTGTCAGCACAGAGCTTGGGTCCCCGAATTCTATGGGATGTGGGACCCCGGGCTGTAGAGTCTGGATGGCAGCTGGCACCCTCCAGAGACCCGTCGGCCTGGTGCATTTTGTGGGAAGCCAGTTTCAGCTGTGGTCATGGTGGTTGAGCCCACAGGGGTATGCAGCACGGATTGCAGCATCCCCAGGACTGGAATAGGGGACCGCCCCCTGAAGTCACAGCTCCGCCCCCACAAAGCAAGCATACTCCAGGCCTGGTGGGTACAGTGATGGGGCGGCTACATCCCCAGCATAATTAGGACACTTCCCGGTTCCTAGACCTGGACGAGTCACCATCCTAGAGCCCCTGGTACCCTGCGGTGCTGCATCCCCTCAAGGCCCAGTGCTGACCCGAATCCATAATGCAGATTTCCTCCTAAGCTGCCCCAAACATACATGCAGCAGAAATGTGCACCAGGGAGAGGAAAACCCTCGCTCCGGAGCTTCCACCCAAGGCAGATTCCCGGGGACCCCGGGGCCAGCTCCCAGTAAAGTCCTCTCGAGGATGAGCAGCAGGCGATCAGCACCCCACCAACCCTCCTCCCCCCGCCTCACGGCCCCACACGGACCTCACCTCCTGCTGGGACCACGTGGGAAATGTGCACGCGCCTGCACAGTTGGCTGGGGCGCATTTCCACGGCTCTGACCCAGGACGAGAGAGGGAAGGAAGTGTTTGCCTGCTGAGCGCTCCCAGAGGAAACTCCCGAGTAGTCTGGGCAGTGCCAACATCAGAGCCTGGGCCAAGGAGTGGGGAGTCCAGCCCCCGGCTCCTCCAAGACGGGCCAGATGACACCTCAGACATCAGGAGACCGTCAGCCCGGAGTGTGCCCTGTCGGGCTGGCTGGAACTCTGTCCCTCCTCTGGCAAGCGGGCTGATGCCTGCGGGCCCTTCTGCTGGCCTTGAGGGCAGGAGGGGCGCCAGCCTGCACATGAGAACTTCGAAAGCTGGTGGGCAGTATTGCGGCTTCACAGGTGGACAGGTGGATAGTCCCAGATCCAGAGACCGAAAAGGTTAATGTCACTGCCACTTGCTCTCAGTGTCAGGAACGGCCCCAAGGCCTCGTCCCCGTCCCTGAGACAACAGCTCTGGGGGCCTGTGTGCGCTCGTGTGCGTGTGTGTTTTTGTGCGTGTGTTTAGGCAAATGGGGGAAGAATCGCTTCATAATAAGGCAAAAGCTGATTATATTCATTTAATCTTTGTTAAAAGCATCACAAATGATTTATTGATTTTTAAAAAGGAAAAATAAGAAAGGATTTTTCGCGTCTTTGTTATGTGCATATACCAAGTATGGGCATAGCCCGTTCGAATGAAGCGTCGGCTGCCTGTGCAGACCGCGCTGTGTCCCCAGCGCCTCGTACACCGGCCCGCAGACGTGCAGCACCTCAAGTGTGTACCCCGTTCCCCCACAGACCTACACGCTCATCTCTACGGTCATGGGCATGGACACACATAAGGTCGTGTCAGATGTCGCCTGATTCCCGGACTCTTGGGTCCACACGCTCAAAATACTCTTCGTAGAAATAATGAAATACCAGAAAAACACAAATAACTAAGGGAGAAGAACCACCACAACCCTACCCAAGCAGGAGAGAGAATGAAGTCAAGTGGTCAAAGAAGGTCAAGGGGTTGTCACCCGCTGGCGCTGGTGAGCTGGGGAGTGGAGAGCTGTGGCCAGGGGACTCCATGCTGACCTTGACCTTGGACCTGGATGGTGCTGACAGGTGTCTGACCCTGTGCATCTGATGCTCATGGGGCAGGTGGGGTGGGGGTGGACAGCAGGACATTGGGCTCCCGAAGTTCTCTTTGGAGGCTGCTAACGGGCTGGAAGGAGGTGGTGCCAAAGTCCAAAGAATCCCGGCCTCTTCCCACAGTGACCACACCTGCAACTTGTCCCTGGGTCCTCAGGCCCCAGCCCTTCTCTTGAGGGTCTTGAGAACAACCTAGAGGGTAACTTCTGGAGTGGGGCCCAGAAGCACCAGCTGGTGAGCAGGGGGCCTCCTCCACCTGGCGGGTGACGTCCGGTGACCCCTTCCTCCCCACGGGCTCAGAGTCCCTATCTGTAACACAAAGACTAAGTGATTCCTGCGTGTGGGGTTGGGAGGCTATTGCGGGTCTGAGGGTGCGTCCCTGGGCCTCCCCTCCTGCAGGCCATGGTCCCCTTCTAGGAGACATGGGGCAGTGCCCTGCTAGGCTTCATTCTGGACTCACTAGGAGCCCGGGAGCACCTAGCCTGGGCTCTGGTGTCCGCATCCCCTAAGGAAAGGCCCTGGGCCAGGGAGAGCCCTGCTGGGAGGGGAGAGGAGGAGGGGTAGAGGGAGGCCAAGGAGGGAGGAGGGACAGGGAGAGGCAGAGGGGTGGAGAGAGGGAGAATACTGAGTTCCGGTTTCAAGGCAAAAGGTGAACATCCCCCCCCCCCCCCCATATTCACATGTGTAGACTGAGGCTAGTGTCCCTGATTCTAGGCATCTGTGAGTTTGCGGACTCCCTGCACCGGAGGGCAGGGGCAGGGCTGGTCCCTGGGGCACCTCGGCGGCCGGGGTGTTGCTGTATGACTTGGGGAAAGTCACTCCCTCTCTGGGCCTCAAAAATTTCTCCACCTTCAGAAGGAGGGGCACACTCCTGGAGGGCCCTTTGGCTCTGCCATCCAAAACCTTGGCTGGTCCCTGGGCTCCCACCCAGGTTCCTCCAACTGCTGGGAAGCATGGGACCCTTGGTGCCCTGGGGCAGGGGTACTCCCTCCATGCCTGTGGGGAGGAGGAGACCTGGTGAGTGGGCAGGGGGCCTGGGGAGCACGAGGAGGGGGCCAGGGGGGACGAAGCTGAGAGAGTGTTGGCCCCTCTGGGCCCTAGGTTAAGGAAAGGAGCCTGGAGAAGCAGAGGAGTGGCACTGGGCCCTCCAGGAAGGGTCCCCAAGCAGGGGGCTCTGAGAAAGCAACGCAGATGGCTACTGCCTGGCCGTTGAGACTAGAAAGGGGAACGAACCCCAAAACGCAAACAGCTGCCTAGAGAGGTATTTACATCATCTGCAGTTTAAAAAGAGGCGGAAAGAGAGAGGCATGGAGGGCTGTTTCAGAGAGCCTGGGGCAGGGGTCGGGCCTGGGGCAGAGGCTTTCTGGATTCAGGGGGACACCCCAGGAAGGAGGCCATGCCGGGTAGGAGCCGCCCTCCCTGGGGTGATGAGGAAGAAAGCAGGACTCCTGCCCCTGTGCTGGGACAGGGCCTGCAGGGCCGCCTGACGGGCTCACCTCCCCCTAGGGAGGCCAGGCCTCGGGCTGGGACAATGGGCATCAGCAGCCTGTGGTCCACAGGGGCTAGGGGCAGAGACGAGCCCAGAGCGGGGTGGGGAGAGCGGGTGGCGCCCAGGGCCTGGTGTCTAGGGGATGGGGGCGAGGAAGGGGTCCTCAGGCCCCTCCCCGTGAGTCTTGTGGGCTGGGTGGGCGTGAGCTGAAGAGGGGACATCTGTCCCCCGTGCGTGGGGACAGCTGGAGGAGGTGGTGCTTCCGCAGGTCTCCGATGGGACGCGGGTCCGGGCACCGGTGCCCTCCGGGGCTGAGACGGCGCAGAGGCGAGTGTCCCGGGCGCGGCGTCGGGGACATCAGCTCACCAGGTAGCTGTGCATCTCTCGGGAGTTGATACTCAGGACCACGCCGGAGTGATTCCCTGGGAGACAGACATGCCCACCCGTGAGCACACGCGCCCCCGCCCCTGCAGACGGCGTGGGGACCCAGGGTGGCCTCAGCAGCGCCCGCAGCCAAACTGGGGGGAATCCCCGTGGGTCCGTGGATCCTTTCGGTGTGCGGGGGAGGGGAGAGGGGGGAGGTGTGCCTGAGTGCGCTGGGGGTGTGGGGGTCTCCCTCTCCTGGGCTCCTGATAGGGTGGGTTCTCCCAGTGCCCTCCCGAGCCCTGCACCCCAGCAGGCTTCAGGAGGTGAGGCCAAGGCCAGCAGATAGGCACCTGCACCACAGCAGGGAGGGCAGGGGCTGCGGGAGGAGCTTGCGGGGAGGGGCTGCGTGGGGGCCGTGCGCTGCAGGAACACTCCTGGAGAGGCCTGGTCCTGGGAGGGGACAGCCACAGGAGACCAGGGGACAGAGGCCTGGCCCGCTGGGGGAGAGGAGGAGGCTGACCAGGAGTGGTGTCTGCCCGCTGCCTACCCCCACCCCAGGGGCACCAGGAGAAGGCGGCCCACAGTTCTGTGGCAGCTGCCCAGCTGCAGGATGCTGGACCCACGAGCCCAACCCGTTGGGTGAGACCCTCATCAAGGCCTTGGTTTTGGTATCTGGAACGTGGGCATGGCGGTGCCGCCCTCTGTGGACTGCATGGGGATTACATGGGAAAAAGCACCTGGCGCATACTAAGTGTGCCATAAAAACAACCTGTTATTATGCCCTCATTGTCCTTCAGGAGCCTGATAGCAAAGAGGGGCCACAGGCAGGAGAGCTGAGCTCGGGTCTTCCGGGGACACCCCAACCTCCGCCCGAGCTTGGGAGGCCCTGGGTCCCCTGGGAGTCTTTGTAGCTGGTCATGGGACTGTGATACCACCTGCATGAAGGCAGGGACGGGGTTACGTGTGAGGCAGCGGGGAGCCCCAAGCAGGGGAGGGTGGTGGAGGGGGCCTTTGGGGTGCACAGGGATGGCACCCCAAGCCTGGGAGCTGCAGTGTTGGGGAGGGCACAGACTTTGAAGCTGCAGAGCTGGGCTTGAACCCGGCTCTGATCAGCTAAGGGAGGTGGCAGGCTGCGTGACCACTCTGAACCTCGGGTTTCTCATCTGTCCAGTGACCTGGCTCCTGGAAGCCCCTCAGCCCAGGGACCAGCATGCAGCCCACGCTCAGGACATCAGAGTGGCTGCCATGTCCCAAGAGGGAACAGAGGCACCACCCCGGGGAGTACGACCGGCCTGGCAGGTGTGGGAGATGAGGACCGTTGTGCCATGGGGCACTAATGGGAACTGGGAGGGCCCAAGGAAGCATGGATTCAGGGATCCCAGTCCCTCCGCACCAGTGGGGCGACCTTATCTCCCTGCACCGGGGTGTACTCGCCTCTGGAAAGGAGCCTGCCTCCCAGGCTGGCCGACGTGGGACAATCCACGAGATGCTCATCGCACCCCCCACCACACCGAAGCTGAGCAGAGCCACGGCCCCGTCAGCACAAGCTCCAAGAGACCTTGGAGGTCCAGGAAGCTCCCAGAGCCTCAGTTCTCCGTCTGGGGACGTCCTTATGCGGTGTGGCCTGGGCCCTCCTGGCTGCAGGTGCAGACCGTGTCCCCTCTCCTGAAGAGGGACAGACTCTGTGGTCACCTCCACCCACGTAGCGTGACACAAGTGACAGTAGTGACGGTCATGGAGGGTGACATGGCTAGCACCTAGCTGGCTGACTCTCTAGGGGACATGCCGTTACTCTGTGTGGAGTCCAAGCCACATGAGGCCACAGCAGATGTTTGCAGGGACCACCCCGCAGGGGACACTGCTGACCACTGAGCCAATGGCCCAGGCTGAGCCTGGAAGCCCGGAGGGGACTCAAGCCAGTCAGTGCCACCTTAAGAGAGATGTGGGGGAGAGGCGCCAGGCCACGCAGGCAGATCACGGTAACAGGGCACCATGTCAGGATGGTGGACACATGTTCACACAGTCATCGCTTCCAGTGACCAAGACACCTTCCCCGGGGTGGGGGTAGTTGGACGGGGTGCTCCGGGGCCACGTGTTCCCAGGCCCCGATCGAAGCTCCGGTCATTCCCCCATCGGACGGAGGGAACACAGCGCCACCGTCTGCCTGGGCTTCGTCCTCGCCCTCAGCTGCCCAGTGCCGGCCGGTGGGACCCACAGGAGGGTGGGGAGGGGGTTTTCAGGGCGGGCGTTACCTAGAGTCTGCGAGTCGAGATCATCATCTATAAACTCCTCACCCTGGATGGCGCTCTGGACGGCCTGGCTATGGCTCACGGGGCTCGTCATTTCCTGCTCCTTCTCATTGTGCATCTGGGCATACACGGTCCTCCCGGGGCGTTTCCTGCGGGGTGGAGGCCGGGCTCAGGGGAGGCTGCCCGGGGCCACTCGGCCCCGGACCACTCCTGTGCACAGGGCAGACAGCGCACCTGGATCTGCTCTCCTGCCCCATCTCTGCTCCAGACCACCTCGTCCAGGAAGCCCTCCCTCCTGCAAGCTCCTGTAGCCTCGGGGTTTCCCTCAGCCCCAGGGCACAAGTGTGCATCATGTGGCTCCCGAAGGAACTGGACTGAGGTAATATTGCAGGGAGGGGGTGTTTCACTGTCCTTTAGTCCCCGTCATGCAGCATCTGTGGGAGAGCAGTGTCCCGGGCTCTGAACGGGTGGGAGAGACAGGGATTCCCGGGGCAGACGGGATGCCCACCCGGGTCTGAGAGGGACTTGCTGATTCCTGCCCAGGTCCTGGGGCTGTGCGGTCTCAAATTCCTGTCCCTCCAGAACCAGAGGGAGAAGAGACCATGGGCACAGCCTCCTCTGCCTGTGCTGGGACTGGGCTTGGGGTCGCGGGGTCAGGTTCCCCCGCTTCTGATGCCTAGGTAGTCTGAAACCCGGAAAGAGCCCACAGTTGCCGAGAAGGAGCAGGCTTCATCTGACGCCGTTTGCCAGGCCCTGCCCGCCCTGCAGAGTGCAGGGCGCAGACAGCTGAGGGTGACCAAAGGGGACACAGGTCACCTCCGGCTGGAACATGCACGGGATGACTCGTCACCTCCAGAACTCACTTCCCTCTGCTGCGACTCCTGTACTCTGGAAACCCCTGCCCCTGAGGGATGATGAGAGCCTTGGGTGGCCTTGAGCCTCGGAGCCCCTGGGGCTGTTTGTGACCTTGGCTGAGCCCCGCCCACAGGGATGCTACAAGGCCAGTGACCTCCCAGCACTCTGGGGGTGCACACTCACCCCCATCTGTGCTGTGCTGTTTCTATGGCGACACCCTCCCCTCCCGAGGGAGCACAAACAGTTCACTAAGAACACTCACCGTGCCAGGCAGCAGACCAGCACGGACACCCTCACCCCTGTCCGGGGCACCTTCGGGGCCCACTCAGCGTCCTCCCTGTCCTCCTCCCCCTCCCCTCTCTGCTCCTCCCTCCTCTCCTCTCCTCCTCCTCCCTTTCCTTCTGTTCTTTTCCTCCTTCCCTTTTCCCACCCCCTTCTTCTTAGTCCCCTTTTACAGATGGGGAAGCTGGGGACCAGGGCAGGGACAGCCGCGGAGCTGGTCAGCGGCAGGCCAGGAGCTGGGCCCTGGGCACGGTGCTGGCCCGTCCCCGCGGTCTAGAGGGGCCTTGCACGCAGACTAAAGGAAGGGTACTCTGGGACAGAGACCCGGACAGGGCAGATATGGCTGAGAGCCTCTCCTTTCTTGTTCGTCTCTGCAAATATCCAGAACGCCAGGCTCCCCCACACACTTGCATGATACGGGAGGGGCTGGCCGGATGCTTGCCCTTAACACCGCAGGGAGACCCGGTGCACCAACTCCACAGGGCAAGAAACCGAGGCTCTAAAACAAGTCCCACTTAGCAAGGCCACACTCCAGCGGCCTCTGAGGGAACCTGCTGGAACAGCATGAAGTAGTAAGAAGGGAGTGGGGTGGGGAGCAGGGACGCCCCTTCTCGAAGGGTCAAGTGCATCTCTCATCCTTCTGAAGACCTGGCCATTCAAGGGGTCCCGGAAGGGGTCTGCCCAGCCTGGGGTGAGCAGCAGAGTGGACACCCGTGGCTAAAGTCCTGGGCTCTGTCCCTACCAGCTGGAACCTGATGCTGTTTTGGGGTTGGGACGAGGGCCCCAGCTTCATTCAGCACTAGGGATCCAGCACCAGATACCACTTCCTAGCCGTGACAAATCCCACTTTCCGAGGGGCCTTCCTCTAAGGCGGGGTGGACCTGGGGGAGATAAGGCCGGGATGCTGGCAGAGAGGAAGGTGGGGTTGGAAGATGCTTGTGGGGTCCAAAGCAGCTGTCTCCCGCCCGCTTCTGGGGCTGGGACCATTCTGTCTCCAGTCCCCGCCCCTTGCCGCCACTGCCCAAGGCCTGACCTCACGCCCGGCCTGCCAGGAGGCCTTGCCTTTTGAACTTGTAGAGAATGAACACGCCCACCGCGAAGAGTCCGATGACCAAGAGGACCGCCACTGCCCAGTAGCCACCAGCACCTCCCAGCCTCTGAGAACCTGTAAGGGAAGCAGCTGGTGGTCGGGGTGGGGGGCATCCCTCCCCAGCCCCGGGCTCCTAGGACAGGGGGTGGTCTGGCAGGTTCTCCAGGTGTGGCTGAGCTATGCAGGCTGGTGTCAGGGGAACCTCAGCCCCAGGGCACCCTGGACTCCCACCGTGTACCCATGGGCCCCGGGCCTTCCTTCTAGAAGGTAGACAGAACATCCCTGTGCACAAGTTGGCTCATGTGTGGCGAGCCGATCACGTTTCCCAACAGTCACCAGGTCTCCAGAGCGGAGGGAAAGTCCTCAACATCTGCAAACATTTTTTCCCCAAACAGGAAAGGTTGCACATGTGACTGGAGAGGACAGTCCCATGGTGGGGGCAGGAGACCAAGGTCAAAACCTAAATGTCTGCGTGAGGGAAGCCAGAGCTCTGTGCCGCCTCTGCGCAGAGAGGAAGTCCCTTGGGTCTGACCCGGTGGTCACTGGAGGCAACCACCCAGCCCGAGGGGCCCTCTGTCCCCAGTCCCCGCAGGAAGAGTGTCACCTGTGAAGCCAGCTGCACATCTACCCTACCCTGCAGGGGAGAGCCCCTTACCTGTGTCCGTGTCCCTCATGGCCACCAGGACCCGGACCCCGCCCCGCAGAAGGAAGCTGATCTTCTGTGCCTTCAGCACCTGCTGGATGGCGGTGAGTCTCTGAAAGCAGGAGTGGGGTAGTGAGGAGGGTCCCCTGGAACTCACTGGAGGGAGCGGAGAGCTGGGCGAACATCTGCTCTGACTCTCCAGAGCCAAGGGGTCGGGGGCCACTTGGCCTCCTTGGGTCTCAAGGAGGGTCTCTCCTCCTTGGAGTGACCTCTCCTCATCTGTAACATGGGAATGCTCACCCACCAGCCAGCTTTCACCAAAAGCTGACAGTGGGTTAGAAAGGCAACCCAGCAGGGGACTAAAGCCTCTTATTTTGGTCGGGACCATAGAGTGTGGCAAAGCTGGGGAAACAAGTGGTGCTCCAGAAGGGCCCCCAGGCCTGGCAGTGGTCCGGAAGGCTTCTCAGAGGAGGAGGACCAAGAAGAGAGCAAGATGGGGACAGGCCAGGTGACCCAGGCAAGGGAGTGACCCCACCAGTGAAGAAGAGCTAGTCCAGGGGGTGGCGGGGCTGGACCACGGGGTGGGAGAGGCAGCTGGCTTGCCGTCTCACGAGAGGGAGCTTTCCTGGGGCTCAGAAGGGAACCAACCGGCCCTTGTAGGTGCCCAGGGCTCATTCCTCCACACAGGCAGATGTTGAGGCCTTGGGGAAGGGGGCCTCCCAAGAGCTGATGGTCCCCGAGCACCCCCTCCCGGGTGCCTTGGGCAGGACATTCCCAGGGGCCAGACTCAGCCTCCATGCACAGCATTTTAGCACCTGGCATTCCCTGGAAAAGAGGGCCCAGACAAGCCAAAATAGCCCAGATTTGAAGGATCTAGGAAGACACACAGCTCTGTGCTGCGGAGAACGCCAGCACCTCTTTGTTTCGGGGGTTCACGTGAGGCTTCAAAGGAACACCTCGTGGGAGACCCCCAGCCCCATGCCCAGTACCTGGCACCCAGCAAGGGCCAGGGGCCTGACATGTCATCCGTGGCAGGGATGAGTCCCTGTGACTTTTCACCGACCCAGGGCTGGCGGCTTACTCTCAGCACTCAGGACAACAAGGGTGGGGGCGCCCGTCTGTCCCCTCCTCCATCTCCTTCCAAATCTCTCCTGAGCGCCCACACCTGACTACTGCAGAATTAGTTCATCTGCCCACCAACTTGGCAGGCAAGAGCGAGGGGAGTCCCCGAGCCCCGCTGTGCCTTCCCCAAGCAGTGCCGAGCCTCTGCAGTCAGCAACCCATCTGAGAAATGGGTACAGTCACTCTCCATCGTCTGCCGTCCTACCCCCAGAGACACTGCATCAGCAGGGACGCCCAGGTCCCAGTGCAGATGCCCTTCAGGAAATGCCCAGGCAGTCATGTGTCAACCAGGAGGCAGCCTGGGTGTGGCAGGGTGGCAACCAGAGCGACCTTGGAGCTATGTCCCCTCCAACCTTCCCGATGCACCTCCCACCAAGCTGTAGAAGGAGACACGCCAGGGTGCCTGAGTGGCTCAGTGGGTTAAGCCACTGCCTTTGGCTCAGGTCATAATCTCAGGGTCCTGGGATCGAGTCCCGCATCGGGCTCTCTGCTCAGCAGGGAGCCTGCTTCCCTCTCTCTCTCTGCCTGCCTCTCCGTCTACTTGTGATCTCTCTCTATCAAATAAATAAATAAAATCTTAAAAAAAAAAAAAAAAAAAAAAAAAGAAGGAGACACGCCTGCCCAGCCCCCGAGGTGTCGCAGGCCTTGCTCTGTCTTCAGAAGGCCTCCTGGAGCATCTGTCTCAGACTAGTCCGGGAGTAGCTGAGCTTCTGACTTTTTGTTTTGTTTTGTTTTTGTTTTTGTTTTTGAGATAACACGTACTTCCTTCAAGCGCACAATTCTACCGTTTTTGGTCTATTTGCATCTGTGCAACTATCACCTCTGATTCCAGAACATCTTCATCTTTCCTTCCAGAAACCCAGTGCCTGCCAGCAGCCCCGCCCCCTGGCCCCCAGCAACCACCTCCACCTTCTGCCCCCAGGCCTTGGCCCAATAAGGACATTTCCTATCCATGCCCTGGCGCAGCAGGTGGCCTCTGTGACCAGCTTCCCTCCCTCAGTACCCCTTCTGTGGGGTTTGTCCAGATGGTACAGGGGTCAGAGCTCCCTCTTCTTCACGGCCGAGTAAGAGCCTGTGGTATGTAGGGACGCATCTCACCCCACAAGGCCTGTGGAGGCACATGTGGCCACCCCGGCTGCGACCCTCCCTGTGTGCATGCATGTGGACGGACAGCCGCGCGCTCTCATGTCCGTGCAGCCTGCTAACTCTGCCTATGGTTTCGGGGAGCAGCTGACGGCAGGCTCAGCCGCACGGGAGGGGTCCTGGTTCTGTATGCGACCTAGAGTGCCGTCAGTTTCGGGAAGAGTGACAGCCATCCCAGGGGATGTAAAGAAGCTCCAGCTTCTCTTGGGGTCTCCACCCCATGCCTGGCCTGGCCCTCCAGGTGAGGGCTATTACTCAGAGCTGAGACATGCAGTGAAGATGTGTGCAGACTTGATGGAGGCTGAGTTCTGCTCTGTCCTGAGACCCGCGCCATGGGAGTCCACGGTTCTCCCTGTCCGCCTGGGCCATGGTGACCAGCGCCAGCCAGCAGAATGGGAAAGGAGATGGCGCAAGTCCCCCTGTGGGACAGTCCGGCCCCGGGTGCCCTTGTGCCTCCCCAGTCCCCAAAAGTGACCTTGAGGTCCATCTGGGTCCCATGGAGGAGGGCCAGCCGCCTGTGTCGGGCAGTGACTTGCGAGAAATGGGCCTCTCCGTGATGATGAGCCGCTGAGACTTCTCCCCCAAACCCCCAGCACTAGGCCTCAAACTCTGGGCAGTGCAGAGAGAACCTGGGGCCCATGGCCGCAGGGATACCTTGTCACTGGTGGGGCTCCTCTTCCTCGTGGGCCTGGGAGGGGGCAGGAGCACGTGCAGGTCAGCCAAGGTAGGCAGTCCTGGCTTTACCACCGTCACCAGGAGCTCCTCAGGGACGCTGGTCTCCTGTGGGGACACAGACGCACCCCTCTGAGCCACCTGCCTTCTCTGTTCCCTGCCGTACTCCCGGGGCCCCAGGAATACCCTCTCACTCATCTTGGCCTGGCCAAGTCCCAGCTATCTGTCCTGTGAGCTATTCCTGACCCCTGAACATACGGGGACAGCCCCTGGACCCTGAAGCACCACGTTTCCCCTCCTGCAGCTCTCCTAGTCCCTCTGCCCTGCCCCCACCAACACCAGCCTCCTCTGGGCCAGGTCTGCCCCCTCTAGTCCATTCCTCACACCGTGGCCGGGGTAAAGGTGAGCAGGCCCCTCTCTGGCTAATGTCGTCCCAGACATCAGGGCTCCTGACCATACAAAACCTTCAACCCACGGAGTTCAGCTTCCAGAGGTCCCTCTGCCTCCTGAGAATCCCACTCTGTGCACTTTCCTCTAGCGAACTCCTATTCACTCTTCAACGCCCAGGATGGTATCACCAGCATTATTAAGAGACTGAGGGGAGTCACGGCCAGAGAGAGCCTCGGCCTCTGGCAGCAGAGATGACTCAGGGTGGGCAGAGCTCACAGAGATACCTTGGTCCCGTAGCGAAAGAAAGACCAGCCCCCTCACTCTGCCCTGCCCTCCCACCCCCCACTTCTCCTGGGTACCCGCGGGGGCAGGGGGCACCTTGGACAGCAGCCGTGTCACCACCAGGCCGATGTCCTCTCTCCACTCAGGGGTGTTGGGATTGTGGGCGTCCAGCTCCTTGGAAAAGTGTAGAGCCACCACTTGGAACTGGTCTGAAGAGATGCAGAGATGGGGAGCCAGTTATCCCTGGGCAGCAGGGCTCTGTTTCCCGGCAACCGCCAGCCCCAGATGGCCTAGGACCACCCAGGGTCAGACATGGCAGCTCGCTTTTGGAATATGAGAGTCCTCCCTGTGCTGGCAGCTGCCCAGGCAGGGCCCACCTCACTGACCGGCACCAGGGAGTGATCACAGCAGCACCAATGACTGCTGAACGGTGCCCCCCTGGGGAGGGAGGGAGGGCTGGGCGCCTGCACCATGAGATCTGCCCTTCTGTTCTCAGGGGTGCACATACCCCATGAGACTGGGCTTCCATCTCCCAGGGATCCACGGACTTCACTGGGCTGATCTCCCCACCAGAATAAGAGTCCTGCGAGGGCAGAGGCCCTACCTTCCCTTTCCCGCACATGTGCCGGGGTTCCTGGCTCAGAGGCCCACTCCAGAGCCACCTGCCAGTGGTGGTACTTGGGGCTCACTATACACTCCAGAGCCACCTGCCAGTGGTGGTACTTGGGGCTCACTATACACTCCAGAGCCACCTGCCAGTGGTGGTACTTGGGGCTCACTATACACTCCACGTTCCTCCTGAAACCCGGGTTTCCCACTTGGGAAACGGGAGAGGCTTTGCTGGGATTAAGGGCCTGAGGGACAAGTGCTTCCTGAGCAGAACTCAGCATCTCACAGAAGGGGGGGTGCTATTCCCGAGCTCTGGGCTTAGGACCCTCTGTGCACGTGTTTGTGAATGAAGGAACAGCCACGAGCAGGCCTGCTAAATATTTAACTGATGGCTGTTGTCCATGGGCAAGGCTGTTCTCAAAGCCACATGAGGTTTCATTGGTGGGCTGAGGAGGGCCACAGCTCACTGGGTGAGGGGTGGGGTCTCTTCCATGCTTAGGATGAATTTCCTATGGTAAATGTCTCCCTTGAGGGTCTAGGGACCCCCAGTGAGCACAGAAAATGGGGTGCAGATTCAGAACTGAGTCTCCACAAAGGCTGAGTTAGGGGGCTCAGGTGACAGGTGCCAGAAGAGGTCAGGCTCCTGGGAGGCATCACTGGGTCCCCTTGACATGTCACTCAGCCGTCCCCTGGTCTGTGCTGTGTGAGGCCCATGAGTGCCACGGACTCAGAGATGTGTCTGTGTTCATTTTACAGATGGGGGAAACTGAGGCCCGGGGAGCATCTGAGCAGTGTTCACTGGCTCCTCCCTGAGCCTGCAGCTGCCCCGCATACCCAGGGCGTCTGTGCCTTACGTCATCTGAGCTTGGGGCCCCCACAAGGGACAAGATGCACGGCACGCCCAAGGAGGGGGGGCTCACCCAGCACGCGGACCACCGTGGAATCCTGCAGCACCGAGCTTCCACAGGCCGCCTGCACCGTCACGCGTACGTCCCCTGGGTCTGCAAACCGTGTGGTCACAGAGTTCTCCAAGGAGAGCAAGGGCTGCAGGGGACGTGAGTGGGGGTCAGGCCCGGGGATCAGGGGGCAGCCCCACACAGGACAGCCGGCCGCCCCACTGCCTAGGGCCTCACCGAGAATGCTCAGACTCCCCTGCTCTGGTCAGAACATGTGGGCAGCATTGTGGGGCACGGGGAGGGCCCCCACCCCCCACCCCCAGCCACCAGCTCTAAGCCAATGCAGCCTGGACCAAGTGTCCCTGTGTACCCTTCCTTCCAGATCTGCCCGAATTGCTGGGCTCGAAGCAGCTGAGCTGTGATTTGAATCCAGAGCCTAGCACCTTCCCCAACCCTCCACATTCCAGAGAAACACGACCTGGGCCCTACCACTCCCCCCCAACCAGGCCTCTGCATCTGGGCCTTTAGCCACTGTTGGGTCGTTCTGCATGGAACGCAGGGCAGCAGCCCTCTGAATGAGGGAAGGACAGCCCTCTATGGGTCTTGAGGACCTCAGGCTAAGGATGGGCAGCCCTGCCCACAGAGACCTTCTAGGCCTCCAACCGGCCATTGTCTGTGGCTCCCCACTGCTTCCAGACACAATTTAGGGCTCTGGGTGAGGCTTCTGACATCTGGTCCAGCCCCAAGGGTCCCCTCCTCCATGAAGCCCTCCCTGACCACACCCAACACCCAGACTAGAAACAGCTGATCTTCTCTGGCGCTCACAGCACCCCCCAATCCCCTTCCTGTGATGCTCATCACAGCTCAGGACACCTGCTTTGTTCACATCTCTTTCCCCCAAAAAAGGCAGGGGCCAGCCTGCCTTCTTCCGCAGCTGCCAGATGCAGACATGGCCAGACCCGCTCAGTGGCTCCGGGAGAAAGGCCAGGCTGTGCTCGTGTCAGCTCCGCAGTCATACCCTGTGTCCTTCTGCCCCGGCCCCCCGCTCTCAACAGGGGCCACCCTGGGGGTCCGCGTACCTGCAGGCTATGGCCGATCCACCAGTAGAACACAGTGAGCTTGGGGTTCAGGGGCAGCAGCACAGCTGTGAGGTTCACCTCCTGGTCAACGCCGACCACAGGAACCACGTCAAGGTGGAGGGCCTGTAGGGGGGCTGCAGGTCGCGGGAAAGCCCGGGGTTAGGGGACACTGAGGCCCTGGCTATTTCAGAGGGGGCTTCTTGGTCACCTTCATCACTTCCTCCCTCCTCACCCCCACCCTACCACCGCACACACCGCCAAGGGCATGGACTTGAGCCCGCCTGCCTGCTCCCCGTCCACGGGCTCACCAGCCCGGGGTCCTGTTGCTGCCCCAGGGGACTCCCTGCGTGCCCCTGGGGCCCAGGTTCTCTCTCTACCCCGGGAAGGGGGTACTCTGGGCCTCAAAAAGGCTGCTGACTTACAGTTGACCTGGACAAAGAGCACGGCCTCATCATGCCCAGCCACATTCTCTGCCCTGACAGACACGCGGTAGACGCCAGGGCTCTCGTAGCGGTGCCGGATGGGGTCCTCAGTCAGTGTCAGGTTCATGTACACGGCCTTGAAGCCATCCCCCAGGTCCACCTGGTACTTGGTGGTCAGGATGTCACCCTGCAGGAAATCCCATGAGACCACCCAGGAAGGATGGCACAGCCAAGAGGTCAGCAGGAGCTTGCATACTCTCCATCCCGTCCCTCCTCCCCTCAAAGGGCGCGGGCCCCCGGGGGCCCCAGAAGCTACACCCGCAACCTGGCATGGGCTGAGGTGCAGGACATTCAGGGAAGGAAAGGAAACAGTATCTTTCTCCACTTGGTGTCAAGAACGAGTTCTCACACTTTCCCTCTGCCCCTCTCCCCTGCCCCATCACCCCTTCCTGCCATCCTACCCCTGCAGGAACACCCCCAAAATCATCTTCTGCTGACCCAGAGTGACACAGGATTCACGCTGACTGCTTATGATCCCCTCATTCTACGCCTGGGGAGCCTTGAAATCTTTCCCATAAATTACATTCACTCAACTTGTTCCACAAATACGGTGGCTGGTTGGACAGGGTCTGTGCTCCCAAATCCACATCCCCCGGGGAGCTCAGAATGGGACCTTATTCGGAAATAGGGTCTTTGTAGAAGCAATTAGTTAAGATGAGGTCACGCCGAAGTAAGACGGGCCCCCAGCCAGTGGCCACGTCTTTACAAGAAGAGATGGGGGCTTGGGACACAGATGAGATGGCCACATGATGACGGGGCAGAGACCGTGTGGAGACAGAGCCACAGCCAGGGACACCAGCGCCCCAGAAACCGATGAGACAAAGAAGAATCCCTCCCCAGAGCCTCCAGTGGGAGCCCAGCTCTGCCTATGCCTTGATTTCGGGCATCCAGCCTTTGAAACTGGGAGAGAAGCCCATGGGGTTTTGTGCCTGCAGCACACGTCACTTGGGACAACAGCTTACGTGCTATCCGATTGTTCCCATGTGCTGGGCAAGAACCACGGAGCAGATCGGCTCACCATCCAGGGCTCCTGTGGACACGCAGGCTCACGGGGACCAGGCGAGTGGGGTCTCAAGCCTGCCTTGCTCTGGGGGGGCAGGCAGGGGCTTGGTGCCCACCACCTGCAAGCCAGACGTACCTGGGAAGCCCCGTGGCTCCCAGGTGCACAGGGCGTCACTGTGTGCCTCGGGACCCCACATTCCTGCCTGCAGGCCACTGATGGGTGCCCGCTGAACGATTTAAACATTTTACTTCGTTAAAATAACTTGTCATTTTTGCCCACGATCAGAACGGAGTCCAGCAGCCCCGGCCATAGACAAGGAGACCCATCCCCATAACCCCATCCCACACACTGCTGCATCTTGTGCACGTCAAGGAGATGTGGACATCTTGTCCTGAGACAACTGCCAGTTTCCATGTAGTTTGTAGGAACCAAGACAGCCCGTGTGCCCCGTACCGCATGCCCGGAGCAAACGCCCATCAAAACCAGAATGTCGGGGTGCAGAGCCACTGAGCCACCGCCAGCCCCCGCTGTCATGCCCCCGACTCCCCTGTCCTCCATTTCTGTAATGCTGTCATCTCGAGAACATCCCATAAACGGAATCCGACAGCATGGACTCGCTGGGATTGCCTCTTTCTCCTTCAGTTTAATTCTCCGGAGCCCCACCCGGGTCATGACGTGTCTGTAATCTGCTCCTTCTCACCGCAGAGTCGTGTCCCACGCAGCGGCCGCTGCACTGTTCAGGCAGATGCCCCTCAGAGGACGTCAGGGTGTTCCCATGTTCTGGCTCTCTGGCCAGAAAGCTGCCAGCAACATTCACATGCAGTGTCCTGCGTGGACACAGGCCTTCATTTCTCTGAGACACACGCCCAGGAGCACACGTGCTGAGTCATAGTGTGGTCGCGTGTTCAGTTTTCTAAGAAACTGCCCCCGGGTTTTCCAGTGTGGTGGTCCCCTCCTCTGCTCCCGGCCGCCGGGTACGAGGAGCCAGGCTTCTCCGCACCCTCGCCAGTGCTTGGTGGTGTCGCTGTGTCTTACTTGGGCCACTCTCCTAGACCTGCAGGGACCTGTCATTGGGGTTAGAGTCACACTCCCCTAACGGCCAGTGAAGCTGAACAACATTTGTGGGCTCCCCGGTCACCTGCTCCTCATCTGCAATGAACTGTCCCTCCATGTCCTTGACCCATGTCCTAACCGGAGCGTTGTTTTCTTCCCACTTCTCTGTGTTCTAGTTCCCAGCGTTGGCTGGATGCGTGCCGGGCACGTATTTCCTCCATAGCTACCTTTTCACCTTCTCTACGGGGCTCTCCTCAGCACACGGGTGTCTCACTCAAAGTCTGATTCACTAAATTTCCTTTACGGATGATGCTTTTGGCATCCACTCTACGAACCCTTGGCCGGGCCCTGGATCTGCATATTTTCTATCTTTTTCCCAAAGGACGGCTAGTTTTTCACATTCTGTTGACCTCCGTGGTCCATCCTGAGACGATCTGGTATCAGGCGTCAGGTTCCAGCTGAGGCTCGTTTTTGCTGGCGGTCTGTTTACTGAGGACCGTCCTCCCTCCCCTGGGACACTTCCACTCCTGCTTCTATTTCTGGGATCTCCATCAGCTCCTACTTCTAAGTCTCCGATGCTTATAGAACTTGGCCACGGCCCCAGGCCCAGCTAGTTCCGCAGGCAGCTTGGCCCGCGCAGGAGGGCAGGTGGGCGGGACTTGTGTGTCAGCGTGAAGAAGTGTCTGTGTGACTGGTTATGACTGTGTGAACACGTGGGGAAGGCGTGTTCAAGTTCCTGTGGTCGGTGTGTGAGAACTGAGTGTGTGTGAGCAGGTATGAGTACACGTCCACCCCCACCAAGCTCCCACACTCCCTCACCGCCTCCAGGAGGAAGTCAGCGGTCCCTCCACATAGGGGAGTGCACCGGAAGACCTCTCTTGCAAGGACACATTTTGGTCACACCAGCAACCCCATGCAGCAAGGCTGGGGACCACGGGGCGGCGGGACTGATCGGCCTGGCCTGGCCTGGCTCTGGCTGGGGAATCAGCCAACATGACCACATTGCCCAGATGGAAGGCTCTAGGGGGCAGCAAACAGCCATTTTTCCTGGAAGTCTGTGCTACAACTTGGGCAGTTGGTGGGTCCACTCTGAGGGTCCAGGGGTCCCACCCGGGGAGGGGGTGTTGTCCTCCCGCCACATCAAGATGCTGCTGTGACAGATGCCCGACCCCTACCCTGGGGCCACCCCCAAGGCCCAGAGCATGAATCTCAGGACCAGACTCATCAGCACAGGGCCTGGAAGCAGGTGGGATCTGGGACCTGCCCCGGGCCTGGCCCAAGTCTGGGGACCACAGACCAGGTGCTGTCCACGTGGAGCTCTGTCACCTGATACTGCATGGCCTCGAGGGAGTCACTGTACCTCTCTGAGCGGAGGTTTCCCCAGCACGGCACATGAGCTCTCACACATACAGCTCTGTGCCCTCTGACCTCAGTTTCCCCATCTGCACACACTGGACACCAGAGACTTCTGTCATCACCTAGGCACCGTATTTGGAAGGACATGTGCTAAACCACACACACACACACACACACACACACACACACACACACACACGGAGTTATAAAACTGAACTCGCTTCATTCAGTGTATTTGTTAACCAAAGATCCAAGTGCCCAGCGGAGCCGTGCGTGGGGACAGCGTTCAGGGGGCAGATCTCCCTGGGGGTGGGAGTGGCGTCTCCTCTGTGAGATTCTGTCGCTTTGAATTTCCTGCCTCTTGGCAAGTTTTTCTCATTTCTGTTTTTGGATGCTCTATAGGGAGTTTGCTGCCTTTATAATCAGAAAAATAAGCATGCTGTATATTAATTTTAAGAGGCTAGAAGAAAACCTCACAGTTGTTACCTTGGCGGGGGGGGACAGGGTTTTGGGGGATATTTATATTCTTGACATTTTGGGTGTTTTTCCAATGTTCTACCATGAGTATAAATTCTTTTTTAAGGCAGAAGAATATGTAACACTTATACTAGAGAGGAAAAGAGAGAACATAGGGAGGGAATTTACATATTCATATAGATGACACAGAATTAAATCCATACAATCTCATCTACCTACAGGATTTATCTTTGGTTCTGGGATTATAACTAATAGTTTTGTTTTGCTTTTTAAATTTTCTGCTTTTCTTAAGATTCCAGATTAATTAAATCAATATAATTAGAGGTTTAACAAATTGCCACCCACAGGAATGAGTACATCTCGGAAGCCTCAGAGTCCAGTAAACAGTCTGCTCTGTGCACAGAAGGGTCCCCGCTGTATGTGCCCGTGGCCCAGTGACTCCCCGCCCCCCCATATTTCACAGTCCTCTGTGGTCTGGTTTCCGTCCTCTCCCTACTGCCTGGGGCCTGGGGAGGGGCTTCGGGCCCCCTCTTACCCCCTCAACTCGGAAAAGGCCCGCCCAGAAGATTCTGCTCCAAAGCACCCGTAGGTGGAAGAGACACACCCTTCCCCGCCCCACACCTCCCCTGCTTGTCCGGTGGGAGTGGCCCCAGGGGGACAGCACGCTGCGCTCACCTGCTCCTGCCGCACCACAAACAGGACGTCCTCTCCAGGCCGCACGGCCACTGCCTCGCCGCGGATGCTGACCTGCAGGCCCCGGGGCCTCATGAGGGGACACTGCAGCTGTGCGGGGCTCTGCCGGGGGTCCACACCTCCCTCGCACACGTTGGACACCACCTTCCGATACCTGTGGCCACAGGGAAGGTCAGGGTCTACACCCGTGGTGGGATGGTGGAGGGAGGGCACGGGCCTGCGGCCTGGCGGGGCCTCACTGGTGGCGAGGTGTGGCTCTCACTGGTGGCTTCCTCTGGCCTCCCGGCCTCCTCTTGGCCCCATCGAGGGCCATCACTGCCCTGTGTCGCAGCTGAGAGGCCAGGCGTGGCGGGGGGCAGCCAGCAAGGGCGGGGTTGGCTCTGGCGCTGGCCGATTCCCTGTGTGGCCACAGGACTTGTGACAACCTCGACACCTGTTGTCATTGCAGCTGAGGGTGTGACTGGGCACAGTCCAGATGCTGGGGCCTTGCTGAGAAGTACACCCAAGAGAGGCCGGGGCTCGGCTGTGGCCTTGACGCTGCCGCACCCCCTTGGGGCTCCCTCCCCCACCATCCGGTTAGAGGACACCTGACCCAGTGCCTCCTTCATATAGCGTATTTGCTGGGGGGTGGGTGGAACATATAGCCCCTGCCCTTGCCAGGGGGACCGCCCAGTGGGAGTGGCAGACTGCGCCCTACTACGTCCCTCAAGGTAAAATCACCACCCATGAGCTCTGGGAACTGGTCCCCAAGAGAGCAGCTTTCAGCAGAAGTCGGAAGGGCGAGCAAGAGAGGGAAGGGCATCCAGGCAGCAGGACTGGCATGGGCAAAGGTCCTGGGATGGGCGGCTGGAGCCAGATTAGAGAACAGGACTGGGAGGAGGCTGGACAGGGGTTGGGGGCCAGAGACCATGGGCTCTGATGAACATGTTAGGAGATCCCGGGCGAACCATGCCTACAGTGGCATCACCTGACTTGCTGATTGTGAAGCTCCCTGGGGCTACACCAGGACCCTGGGTCCATAAAACTAGCATCACGACCCAAGAGCCTGGCTCTGCCCCCCTCCCTGAGCCTGGTACCCCCTCCTGCGCCCAGAACTCAACCACTAAGACACACTTTCAGGGGTTTATCACACAAACACATTGGATTAATTCAGAAGAAAATGGAGTCTAGAAGCTACCTCCCCCCGCCCCCGGCGCCTTGATGCCCAGAACGTCACATGGTATGACACGCAATCCTTCATCTGTGATGTGGGCCCCATCTCTGATACTTCTGACAAGAGTCCCTGCTTGCCGAGCCCTAGTGGGTGCACAAGAGAGGCGGCTGTGGCTGCTGACTGGACGGATGGTGGGTGAATGTGGATGGAAGAGAGACGGATGGACGGATTGATGGAAGGGGAATGGATGGATGATGGATGGATGGGTAATGGGTGAATGATGGATGGAAGGAAAAAGGAGGGAGGGAGGGAAGGATGAAGGGAGGGATGATGGGTGAATGATAGAAGGATGGATGGATGGATGGATGGATGGATGATGGGTGAATGACAGAAGAATGGATGGATGGATGGATGGAAGGAAGGAGGGAGGGAGGGAGGGATGAGGGGTGAATGACAAATGGATGGATGGATGATAAGTTAATAATGGATGGAATGTGGGATGGATGGATGGATGGATGGATGGATGGATGATGGGTGAATGACAGAAGAATGGATGGATGGATGGATGAATGGAAGGAAGAAGGGAGGGAGGGAGGGATCATGGGTGAATGATGGATGGATGGATGATGGATGGAATGTTGAATAGATGGATTGATAGATGATGGGCAAATGACAGAAGGATGGATGGAGGGAGGGAGGGATGATGGGTGAATGATGGAAGGATGGATGGATAGATGAATGGATAGATTTTGGGTGAATGATAGAAGGATGGATGGAGGGAGGGAGGGATGAGGGGTGAATGACAAATGGATGGATGGATGATAAGTTAATAATGGATGGAATGTGGGATGGATGGATGGATGGATGGATAGATGATGGGTGAATGACAGAAGAATGGATGGATGGATGGATGGATGGATGGAAGGAAGGAAGAAGGGAGGGAGGGAGGGATCATGGGTGAATGATGGATGGAATGTTGAATAGATGGATTGATAGATGATGGGCAAATGACAGAAGGATGGATGGATGGAGGGAGGGATGATGGGTGAATGATGGATGGAAGGAAGATGGATGGATGAATCGATGGACGGTAGAACTTACATTGCGAAGGCCAAAACCTACAACATCTGATCCTGCTTCCTCAAGTTCTGCCCCTGCCCCTTCCCCAGGGGAGGTAATGGGGATTTTGCAATAAGTCCACTGACATTTTCTTCCCTCCCAAAATTGCCTCAAAGTGAAACAGAGACTTTAAAGTAGAGCGCCTCGGGACCTCCTGAAGCCACAGGCTCACAGCTTCATGTACCCGACGCTTTCGTTCTCTGTTCAGAGCCATCTCAAAGCACCTTCTGTCCCTGATGCTGCCCCATGTGGGTGCAGATAGAGCCCCTGCAGGGCCCGTGCCCAGGGTGACCCGGGGCCCAGCCAATAGGGCAGCCGCGGCTGACCTCTCTTCCTGCAGCTCTGCCCCTGCAGCACCGCGAGGAAGCCGTGCCACACTCACCCGAGGCTGCTGCTGTAGGTCTGGCCCAGAACACAGTCGTCTGGTGGGGACAGGGGATTAAACCAGAAGCTGGCAAAGCACTTGTTGGCCTCAGACTCCGAGGAGGGGGAGCGCTCAAATCCATAGTCGCTGCATGAGAGAAGGGTTCAGGAGACAGGCTTGGGTGGGGATGGGAGCAATCAGGGGCAGGCGGGGGTCCGCACCACAAGGGTCTGCAATACACCCATTTGTGGGGACACACAGCCCTACCCAGTCTGGAAATTAGGGTTACATTACAGGTAAGAAGCGTTGCAGAGGGGGTTCTAGGAACATCCAGGAGAGCACTGAGCCCAGCCTGGGTGTCCTGGAGGGCTGCCTGGAGGAGGTGCACTGAATCTCAAAGGAAGCACAGTGGACAGCCAGGGGAAGACAAGGGAGGAGCACTGCACAAGGAGCCCCATCAATGCCGGTGAGGGAGGTACAGGTGGAGGTGTTGGGCACATGAGGGGGAGCAGGAGAGCAAGGGTTGAGGGTGGCCAGGGAGGCAGGCGGCCAGAGTCTTCGTGAACCAGGCTCTGGAACTCGCAGAAGGGCTGGGTGGGCACCGCTTGCGCCCGGGGACCCCTCCCCGGTTTCTAGGGCCCTTCCCGCTGTGAGCAGGTCACTGTGGTGGGTGGGGGCCACAGGCCCTTGAGTTCCCCGTGCTCCTCCCGGGAACACAGCTGGGCTTCCCGCCTGGCTCTAAGGCACAGAGTAAGGTGGCGGGAGGACTGAGTCTCCGACCCGCAGCTACCAGGTGGTGAAGCTGCTCAAGGCGCCGGAGAGCCCAGCCGCTGGCGCGTTCCTCACCAGAGGAAGTCCGACTCCCGGCACCTGCACACCCGGGACTCCAGTGCTGACGTGAAGCTCCGCCCCTTGATGCACCAGGACGTGGACTTTCTCTTCCGGAAACTTCTCTGCTGGCCCATGATGCAGCGGTCGCCCTGCCATGGGAAGGCGGGGTGAGGACCGGCCAAGAAGGGCCATTGCCCTCCGGTGGCTTGGACTGCTGTTCATGCCCGTCCCCAGAAAACAGCTGAGTCTCAACATCCAGGCAGCCATGGGGGACAGGGGTGAGTTTCCTTTCCCAGATGGGGAAACTGAGGGCCAGAGCAGAAGTGGTGTGCCTGAGGTCAAGCGGGGGCAGCCTCTCTTCCATCCTGACCCACAAGCATCCATTTAGCACCCACTGTGTACACTCGTCCCCTGGGCCTGAGGGGTCACTGTGCTGCTGCCGCTCCAGCCCTTACCTATTTCACTTAGTGTGACCAGTCTACCTTTGGTTCTAGAAACATCTATGTGTTTGAGCTTACGGGGTGGGGATGCCCCAGACCGTCCCCCTCGCCCCCGCCGGGGTGTTTGGTAATCTATGACACAGGCCCTGTGCTACCCACCCACCATGTCCCAAGCCCCGGACCCCAAGCACGCAGGACTGCGCAGTGGGGTCACAGCCTGTGGCCCCGTGTCCCTGAACACTCAGAGCAACAGAGGCACCAAGAGAGGGCCAGAAAATCCAGCCAAAGGACTGTGTATCTCAGGGCTGCTGGGGTTCTGGGGGCCTCTTGGAGGTGAGGCTCCCAGTGCCACACAGGACGGGGGGGTGCACGGGCAGAGGAGGCCACCTCCTGCCCCAGCCCGGGCCCCGGCCCACCTTCAGGTCGGTCAGGTCCCAGGAGCCATAGTCCTCCTCACTGCACTGCCTGGAGAATGAGGGCCGGAAGTCCACCTTCACCAGCTCCCAGTCGGAGCGGAAGCTGATGTGGCCAAAGACGCTAGGGAGGGAGGAGGAGGGAAGGGAAATCACCTTAGCCCGGCCCGCGCCACAGTGGGAACCACTTCCCCTCGGGGCCTCAGGGCTTCCCCGCTTGCAGGCCCAGTGACAGCTCTCCTGCACTCTCCCAGAGTCCCAGCCTGCACTGTGCCCAGCAGTCTACAGGCCTGTGTTCCTGGTGGTGGTGCCCCCAGTGTCCCCACAAGGGTCACACACTGTCTGCGGCTTGCGGATGGCACAGGTGGAGGTCACCCCCCACGGTTCCCCTCAGTGGACAAGGAAATGGGCACAGTCATGTCAGGAGCCCAGGCCCCCTAGGGGCTGCCTGGGTCCCCCAGCGGCCACCCGGGCCCTTCTATGGCCTTCCATGGTCCTTGCTTCTGTTCCACCAAATGACAGAGGTCAGCTGGATGCAGGGTGCTTCTCTTGCCTCTGTTGGCATCACCACACCAGGGGTCTGACCCACAGACACCCAGGCCAGCCTCACGGTGTGGGAGGGGTCTGTCCGCGGATACTGAGGTCACCGTGCCAGGGACCTGAGCCATGGACACCTAACTCTGCAAAGCTGGGCCACAGGCTGTTTTTTCCAAGTGCAACCAGCCATTCAAGGAAAGGTAACAGGCCACCATAAGGGGTCACCGTAGCAGGATGGGGAGACCCCCCAGCCTCGTGCTCACCTCCTGTTCATCATGTGGCCCCAGCCTTGGCGAGTGGAGAAAGCAGGGCAATGGCACACCACGGGTGCTCTTAAAAGGCCAGCTGCGTACGGGGTACCCATGGTGTGCTAGGGGTCCCTTCTATGCTGTCTAGTCTAATCCTCACCACAGCCTCATGAGACAAGTCCACCCCTATTTCACAGAAAGGAAGACTAGGGCACAGAGAGGTTGAGTAACTTGCCCTAGGTCATGCAGCTTGCTTGGACCATTTCCTCTCCCTCAGCCTGTAGCAGTCACTTGCTGAGCACCTACCATGTACCCAGATCCCTTCCTTTCTTCAAGGACTGCTATTTCAGGGGCTCCAAAGAAGAGGGGCCTAGCCTGCATTCCTTGGGTCCTTCCCCAGTCCAACCTGCAGCATTTGGGATATATCACCAGAGGTTGAGCATCTGGGTGGCGGAGGTGATACACCTTGTTGTATTCGATCCCCTTTCAAGCAGGTTGACAGGGACGGGATACTTGGGGAAGGGCAATCATGACCTGGAAGGATCCTAACCCCATTCTAGGATGGTAGGTGAGAAGTGTCTTGAGTATTTTCTTGGGGACCTGACAGCTGGCTCTGAAGGTCTGAGGCTAATACCGAAGAGTTCTGCTCTCACAGGGCAGCCCTGTGCCAGGCAGGCCTGGGTCAATGCCCCGTTTCCTGCATCTGTGACCTTGGGCAGGTTCATTCTCTCTGTGTACCCATTTCCTTGGCTTTAGAGTGGAGACCATAGCTCTGGCCTTTCAGGACTACTGGCAGATTGGCAATGGTTTGTGTGGTATGCAGGCACACACCAGGGGCTTCACCCACATGCACACAAAGCAATTCCTCTGCTCCCCAAAACAGGCCTTGAAGTAGATACTACAGTCTTTATTTTGCAGATGAAAGGCCCCAGCTCTGCAAGCTGGCCGGGGGCCTCCTCAGGTCCTTGAGGCCCCTGAGCCTCCCTTTGTCCCAGCCTTGACCCGCCCCTATGGTCAGCCTTGTCTCCTGTCTCCCGAACAAAGCCTGCTAGGCTTTACAGAAACAGAGTGTGGGGATCCTATCTCAATAGAGACACTCTCTAGGGAGCACTCATGGCGCCCCCTGACGCCGAGTGGGTCTGTCTCCCTCCTGAAAACCACGTTACCCTGAGAACAGCGAGTGCACATCGGACGTGTACTGATACCACCCACTGACCGCGTGCGAGGTGCTGGCTCAGCGTCTCATCTTCTCCTTTCCCAAACTGTGAGGAATATACTGCTGTCATTCCCACTTTACAGACAAGGAAACTGAGGCTGGCAAGGGACCTGCCAAGGATGGCACAGCCAAGGCCACTGCCCGGAGGAGCCCTGTCGGCCGCTGGGGCTGGGGTGAGGTGCTGGGGAAGCACAACTGGTGCTGGCGGGGCGAAACCGTCCCAGAGCACTGTCCCCACCAGGAAAGTCTCAGCCTCACTGTGCTCCCGCCCTGATCCCAAAGAGGCTGGTTGGGCTGATCTCCATAGTCAGCTCCAGGTAGGCCTCCCCGAGCCGCAGCTGAAACGCAGAAATATCTGTCACCCGGTTCATTCTGAGTTTTAGGATGAACAAGCCCAAGGCAGCCCGTGAATTGCCTCATGGTTAGTAGGAGAGAAGGGGCCACGTGGGGCAATGTGGGCCAGGGCCCCCCTCCGCCCTGTAAACAGCACCTCCGGCCCCGGGGCGCAGCGCAGGAGGGGCGGGTAGGCAATGGGGAAGCCAGCTTGGGGGGGGCGGGATACGTCCAGAAAGGCAGCGGTGGCGGGCAGCTGGGTCATGAACTTTGGGTAGATCTGGATAAAAAAGTCACCTGAGACAATGTTCTCAACTGTAGGACACAGGACAGCAGGGGAGAGACAGAGACATGGGGAGGGAGAGAGAGACGCAGAGATACAGAGAGGGAGAGAGGAAGGAGCAAGGGCTGTGGGGAGGATGCCGGGTCCCGGCGAGGACGCTCCCACAGCCCAGAGACATGCACGTTTGCGCTCAGGTTCCCGCGCGTTCCCTCTGGTGCCATATGACTGGCCCGTGTCAGCGGGCGTTTGGAAAGCATATGGAGACGCGGCTCTGTGACAGAGGAACCCTCCTCCTTAACAAGTTAGAGCACCTGCCTGTGAATTTGGCCATTGGCATTCTGGGGAGCCAACACTCTGTGGCCAAGAGACGAAAAATAGGGCTGTTTTGGGGACCAATCCCAGTCCTGGTGCTGTGACACGTGGATGCAGGGGCTCGGTGTCCTGAAGCGCCAAGCCCAACGTTCTACAATTGAAAGTGTCCCCATTTCTCAGCTGGGGAAACTGAGGCCTCTGGCCCAGCAGGCTTGCCACCCTCAGCCCTGGCACTTCTGCGAGGCAGACAACAGCCTTCTTGTCACACCCCAGACGGAGAGCACTGCGTGGGACCCCAGGCTGGAGCCCGCCCTCCGCTTCCCACACAGGCTGACACCCTGCTGCGGCCCTAGAAGGAAGCACTCGCCCAACCCAGACTTGAGCCTGTGCGAGAACACAGATACGTGGGGCCACAGAGAACATATCACGTCCCCAGGCGGGGGCATGGTAGGGGCTGGGCGTTCGGGGAAGCACCCCAGCCAGGGTCTCCAGGACAGCATCACGGGGTCGCCTCCAGCTCCGGGAACCAGGCAGAGCTGAGGTGACAGGGGCCCCTTGCCTGCCACTCCCTCGATGCCGAACTGCTGAGATTTAAGCACCTACAGAAGTGAGGTGAACGACACCTCCCTCCGTGGACATTTCTTAGGAGGACAAAAGGACATGACGTAACAGGCAGCGGGTGCTCAACAAGGCGTCCCGAGCCCTTGCCCAGGGGCCACACTGCTCAAAAGGCTGGGAGGGCACCACGCTGCCTCTGCCCTGGTGACAGGTAAGGTCCTCCCTCCACACCTCCTCCACCGACGAGGGGTCACTGTGCTGGATTTCCACCTGCCAGGAATTCAGATGGCTGCCTACCCCAATCATCTCAAGCGCCCAAGCGAGGAGCCCACACTCACTGCTTCCTGGCCTGACCCATGCCATCCGCAGCTCCCAGAAGCCTGGGACGTAGGCACAGAAGTGGGGTGGTCCGCGGTGGTCGGTGGTGGGGGACTGTCCAGGCCCGTGCTCCCAGCCACACCCCCAGGTAGCAGAGGAGCTCAGGGCTCCCTTCCCCCAGTCTCTCTGCTAACAGAGGGACAGCATGGCCCTGCTCAGAGCGGAGGGAGACCCGGGCGGGGCGGTTAGTACTGTCTGTGCTGGGCGGTTTTTTTGCTATTTTGGGTCTAAGGTTGGGGGTTCATCCATGTAGGCCTCTGCAGGGCAGTGGGGGTACGGATTGGAGGCCCCCTGGAAGCTGGAGGGCACACAACATGTGAATTGTTCTCTAACCAGGCAATAAAGCCGGCCTGCCGCAGGGCACATGGCCCCCCCAGTCTGCGCCCGCGGGGACAGGGATCCTGCTGCTGGCTGCTCTCCTGGCCAGGCCTGTCGGTTCCAGGAGACACGGAGCCAGGCAGAGCAGATGGGCCATCCAAATCCTAACGTGGGGGAAGCACTGACTCCTTCCCCACCCACAGCCCATCCTTGAGCCTGTGTCTTATCCACTCCATCTCAGTTCAAGGTCAGCTGCCCCAAGATGCCCAAGACACTGCCAGGCCCCAGCACGGCCCTTCCGCACCCCACCAGCTGGCCCTGGGACACCGGCATCGTTCACACTAGTGAGAAAGGGGGCCACTCTCTACTTAAATTCGACGTCTGCCCACCGACAGCCAGCTCTGGGGGTCCTTGGGATCCTTGGTGGCCAGAACAGCGCGCGGCCCTTGGCGAGCCATGCTGGAAGGATTGGAGAAGCGCTGGCCTCCCTGGTCTCCGAGGTGTGGAGCTCAGGGGGCCCGGTCAGCGGGAGGAGGCGCTACACTTCCCCCAACTCTCTGGGCCTTGGGGAAGCTTCGGCCCCGTCCACCCGGAGAAAGAGAATGCAAGCAGGTTGACTGCACGCAGTGAGTCGGAGGTCTCAGTGGAGACGCCCTGTCCACGACCCGCAGCCCCCAGCCCTGAGCGGAGCAGGGAAGGTTGCGGGGCCCTAAGAGAGCTTCTTGGGGCTGCCCCAACCATTTCCACAAACTGAGGGCCGTGCGTAACAGAAGCTTATTTTCTCCCCGTCCTGGAAGCCATGAATTTGAAATGTAGGGGTTCACAGTGTGGGGCCCCGGCCTCGGGCTCTAGGGGAGGGTCCCTCCTGCTTCTTCCAGGTCCCAGGGCTCCGGGCAGTCCTGGGATTATGGCCCCCACGTCCCCCCCACCCAGTGTCTGCCTTGGGTCACTGTCTGCCCGTGGGTCTGTCTGCATCTCCCCCCAGGGTAGTGTGACCTCCTGACATCTGCAAAGACCCTGCTTCCAAATGAAGTCACAGGTTCTGGGTCGCTGTGCGTTCTGGGGAACATGGTCTCCCCAGGACAGGTGTCATCAGTAAAAGCAGGTTATGCCAAGCATGGCCAGGCATACCGAGAATCGGGGGGCTGTTAGAAATGCAGAGTCTCAGGCCCCGCCCCGGTGCTTGGATCAACCTGGATCCAAGGAGGGCGGTTGCCCAGGAAGAGACTTCGAGAGCTGGAGCCCCTCTCCCTGGCATCTGAAGGCATGTGGAGGGCAATCAAACTCTGCTCTCTCATATCCGAACAGGGCTGTCCCTGCACCCCTCTTCACTGTGTCCAGGGCAGAGTTTGGCTCAGAGTAAGGTCTGGCACCCCTGTGGGTTGGCAAAAGGCCTCAGAGCCCAGAGCTGCAGCCCCAGAGCCCAGCCTGCCCCCGGCCACAGCCTGGTTCCACCCCACATGGGCCCGTGTGTGTGTCGGGTCTTCCCTGCACGGTAGGCCTGGGAGCCCTTCGGGGTGCCAGGAGCTCATAATAATAATGGTGATGATGAGGACAATAGCTCCGAAGGCAGCTTGGGGCAGTGGACCGGAGCTGCCCTTGACCTGGTTCCAGCCCTCACCACCAGGCGATCCTGGGCAGGGGACAGACATCCCCGGGGGTGGGGGTGGGGGGTGGGCAGGGGACAGGGAGACAGGAGGAGGCAGGCGTGAGGTTGGAGAGGAGACGAGGACGGTGAGGGAGGTGGGAAGGCCAGCACTGAGCGCGCCCCGGAGCAGCAAGGCCATCTGCCCGTCCCCTTCTTGTGGCACTCACGTCATGACCAGTGTCTCATCCCCCGGCTCACTCAGCAGCCCGTCCACGAACACAGAGGTGCTGGTGAAGTTGTGCGTGCTCCAGGTCAGGCCCTCGTCCACGCTGAACCTGCAGAGAGCGGGGATTCACCACCGTAGGCAGGCAGGAGCATGGCCCGTGTCCCTGGATCCAGCCCTGCCTGAGCCCTGAGGCCAGCGCTGCCCAGCTAAGGGGCTGTGGGGTCATAGCAGCCAGCCGCCAGCACCAAGGGGCCTCCCCATCTCCTTAGTAACACTATGGCCAAGAAGTTCCACGCGTGTTGTCTGAGTACCATGAAGCTGCTTTGCAGCCCGTGGATGGCAGTTATCAGGGTCTTGGAACATCCAGGACAGCCCCACGTGATGCCCGAGCCCAGCCCAGGGTTGCCAGGCCAGGGACAGAAGCTTACTACCTCCCAATGCATTGTATCATGGTGTCATAAGCTTACAGCGCAGAAAACTCTGTTTCAGACTAAAGTGATATTGACTTCCTGGCAGCTCCCCCACCTCTGCCTTCTTCTTCTTCTTCTTTTTAAGATTTTATTTATTTATTTATTTGACAGAGAGAATGAGGGACAGAGAGAGAGAGTATGAGGCAGGGGAGGCTCAGAGGGAGAAGCAGACTCCCCGCTGAGCAGGGAGCCCAATGTGGGACTCAATCCTGGGACTCCAGGATCATGACCTGAACTGAAGGCAGGCAGGCGCTTAACCAACTGAGCCACCCAGGCATCCTCTGACTTCTGAGTCCAGAGTTCACACCTGCCCTCAGTCCCCCACAAGCACCCTTCAGAGGTCTGAAGCTGATCCAAACGCCCTCTCACCTGGGCACATCCGGCTGGCTTCCTTGCATGGCCCTACCTCCTCCGCTTGACTAACTCATGTGGATGCTCGCACGTCACCTCCTCTGGGAAGCCCTCTCTCCAGCCCCCCCGACCATGCTGCGTTGCTATTCCCTGTTTCCGTGTCCCAGTGCCTGGCCCTGCCCCCACCCCCCATGCTGGGCCCCTGTGGCATTACTTGAGGATCTTCAAGGGGATGGAGGTGTCCTTGATAGCTGCGATCACACCGCCGTGGTCCAGGTAGAGGACGTGGTGCTCCTCCTCGAACACCTGCAGAGGGGGCGGGTGACACCCCGAGGGCAGGTCACTCTCTCTGGGGGCAGAGCTGTCCATGCACGGGCTGGGGGTCACCAGCAGATGCCAGCTCCCCAAGGCAGGGCCAGCCCGAGGGCTCCCTGCATCCTCCAGGCCCTCCATATGCTGTCCCATGCCATCTACACTCCGTGCGTGAGGGATGATTGAATGAGACCGTTGAGGCAGCCTCAGCACAGGAAGGGCTCACGCATCAATACGGTGGACAGCATGAAGGCAAGAAAAAGATCAGGGAGTTCAGCAAACCTCTATTTGACAGTAATCCCCAGCAGATGTGCCACCTCCTCCAGGAAGCCCTCCCTGAAGCCAGGCTGGGCGGGGAGTGCCTCTGGGCCCCGAGCCGGGACTCTTACTACACTGTTTTTCCTTGTCACCTCCAGCCAGGGAGCTCCTCCCAGGTGGGGCCTGCCTCTGGGTCCTCTTTATGGCCCAGCACGGCTCAGCTCAGAGGTGAGGGGGCCTCTGCTCAGGAAGCATGTGCGGGGATGAATGAATGAATGCATAAGGGCATGAATGGATAAGTCATCACTAAGTCTCCAGGTGACAAAAGTCAAGCGGCCCGGACAGGGCTCACATAGGAGGAGACACCTCTGGTGGCCTTGGGATCGGTGCTCTAGGTCCTCTCCGTCTGGGTGCTGGAATCCAGAGTCAGAGATGAACGTCTGGGCCCCAGGAATCCTGAGGCGCTGGGGGACAACAGGCCAGAGGGACAGAGGCCCACCCGAGGAAACTGAATTCCCAAGCAGCCGGGCTTCTCCTCCAGGAGAGAGAGAGCTCCTTGTTCCGGGGACTACTCAAGGAGCCTCCTCTCTGGGACCCCCGGGCTGCCAGGTACAGCGGCAGAACTACGCTGGGTCCTCGGGTTGTGCTGGGGGCCCCTCACCGCAAACACAGCTGTCTCCCCGGGGGCACTGGTCCTGTCGCTCTGAACTTGCAGAAGCCTCTGCTCTCACCGTGGGCACCCAGCTTCTTGCTCCGTGGGGGGCCTACTCCACTTTCTTCCTGGGATGCTCAGGCCATGGAGCAGCGGCATGCGGTCATGAAATCACTGTATGTGGGTTCCCGGGGCCTGGCTGTCCCAGAGCGGGAGCAGCTTCTACCCCGGGCCCAGGCCTCATACCCGCTGGTGCAGCTCTGTGTGTGCAAGCAGCTGGGGGCTCCTCCCCGGAGGACAGACAGCACTGACCATGTCCGCTTTCCCCAAAGATGGGGGGGGTCTCCAAGCTACCCCTGGACACCCCCCAGAGCGACTCCACTCCCATAAGCCTGGGACTCTGCAAGAGGGCACACGGGGGTCTGACCCCTAACCAACGGGGTCGTTCTGTGGCTCATCAGCCCCCAGCAGCAGGGCCCAGGGGCAGGAGGTCTCCCCTCCCCATTTCTCCCCACTCCCCGCCCCCCGGGCTCCTGAATGTCTTCTGGTTTGTTTTTTGGGTTTTTTTGTTTGTTTGTTTTTTTATCATCCTAGGAAACTCGTGTTTTCAAAAGCTCACGTCCATCAAGCAGTATACACGCAGTCATCCGTAATTCATATTCTGAAATCTCTCCTCTCAGACACGAGTTATTACATCCTTCACAGTCTGCATATGCCCAGTACGCTGTCCTGCCTTGGGTGACCGTCCCAGCCCGTCCTCTGCCGCCCCTCCCCTCCCACCCCAGCTCCAAAACCCACGGAGCACCTCTCCTCTCCCTGGCTCCGGCACCCCTGCCCCCACCCACGAAGGCCAGGCCCCTGCTCTGTCCCGACCAATCCCCACACTCCCAGAGCATGGAATGCCAGCAAACGGCAGGACAATAGGGGCCACTGGGAACACCTTCCTGTTGTTGTTTTGAATATTCAGACACCTTGTCTGTTTCACCTGGCCTCCTCCATCTAACAGGGGGCATGTTTCTCTAATAAATGGATGGATGGTGACCTTTCAGGAAGTTCAGGCATCTTTCACGGGCTTTCGTGAAATAGAAACATTCTAGCACAGTAAGTCTCTTGTGCCCTTTTCAGAATTCCTTGTTTCTTGCATATTATTAAAAACATCAGGGCCTTACACCCAGGCTGCAGGTAAACAGGGTACCTTCGTGCTAGCAGCTTCCCTGCTTTGTTTCTCTTCTCGGGCCCTGCCGTGACCTCAGATCACCCCTCCCAGATGCCTCCCAGGCCCCCCCACCCAGACTCAGCAAGGGCCCTGAAGCCGGCCCCTCCCCCAGATTCTCCTTCTCTTCCACATCTCTGCTCTCCCCCAACAGCCGCCCCTGATGGGAACCTGGGGAGCACCGCTGGCCCCCGCTTCCTTGCCTCTAGGCTCCCAGGAGAGCTCAGCTCCAGCTTCCAAGGCCCCATGTGGCATGTGCCAGGACCCCCCAGGCCTGGCATTTCCTCCCATTGCTTAGAGCCTGATGGAAATGGGTCTGAGCGATCGAAGATGCATGTCAGATCTCTAACTCCCCAGCAGGGGCTTACGCAGCAGACATGAACACCTGTTATGAGGAGCTCCCTGTCCAGCTGGGCAGGCTAGCTGCAGGCTGAAGACTCAAGTCTTGGGACACGTCTGGGGTAGGGGAGCAGGGAAACCACAGATCGGACGCATCAGCAGGGGTTCTCGGCAGAAAGTGTGTGTGGCGGGCGCCAGGCCCCCGGCCTCCTTACCTGCCTCCAGGTATGGCCACAGTCCGACGTGATGTACATTTCTTCTTTATATTCCACTAGCTGGGAGCCCAGGTTACCTGGTTCAGAAGAACAGGGGCAGGGTTGCCGTTAGGACCAGCCCACTTTTGGCCTCACGGAGGTCTGTGCCCAGACAAAGGCCCACGTGAAAGTCGAGTGTGTGCTAGGTCTACATCTCTCACACCCAAGCTGCCTGTGCACATGCCCTCTCTGCATTCTTCGTATGCTGACTAGCCTGTGGAACCACTGGGCTTGGGGCCTGCATCCCAGTCTGCGCAAGGAAGGATTAACATTGCAAGGAAAGCCAGTGTCGGGCTGGGCTGGGTGCTTCAGGAGTCCATGGGGAGTGAGGGGTTCAAAAACAACTGTGGAGGGCTGATCAGGGAGTGGTGAAGAGGACATGCTCCAGGTGGGCTGGTACAGGGTCGTGGCGGCCCCTGACAGCCTTCACACTGGGTCAGGACACAGCTGGGTTTGCATTTGGAGCCAGCTCCCTGGGGCAGCGGGACGAGGTAGACCAGAAGTCCGGAGCAGCATGAGCCATACAGGTGAGAGGCAGGCTAAGCACCAAGGAATTACTCATTAAATATGTTCAGTGATATTTGGAGGAATGTGAGGTGGGCACCAAACCATCTATCCATAGTTTACTTAAGCCCAGTACTAGGCTGGCTGATGGGTCACCACCCTCAAGGCCCCACTCTAGACTCAGACTTAAATCCTGGGGTGGTACCAGAGTGGGAAGATACCCAACTCCGTGTCCAAGCCAATCCCAGCCTACAAATAAGGACACTGAAGCCCTTTTGGATCCTAGCCTAGAGTCCCAGAGGCCTCTGTCCTGCATGACCTGTACATCACTGGCCATTTTGCTGCATTGTTTATGGGGTACTCTCAAGAGTATCTTATCCAGAGTTGAGTTTGTATGTCTTTGGAAGATTCCAAAGGAGATGGATTGTCCTCAAAGAGATGAGTGAATATGAGTTCTAAGCAGAGTGACAGTTTCTGTGCCTGTCATATTAGCTGAAGTCCAACCAACCACCAACATGTCCATCCATCCAATCATTCATCCATCCATTCATCATCTATCCATCCATCCATCCATTATCCATCCACCCATCCAACCATCCAACCATCTAGTCAGCATCCATCCACCCATCCATCATCTACCCATTCATCCATCCATCATTTATACATCCATCCATCCATCCATCATCTATCCGTTCATCCATCCATCATTTATCCATCCATCATCCATCCATCCATCCATCCATCCATCATCTACCCATTCATCCATCCATCATTTATACATCCATCCATCCATCCATCATCCATCCATCCATCCATCCATCATCTATCCATCCATCTACCCATCCATCCATTATCCATCCATCGATCATCCATTAATACATTCTTCATCCATCATCCACCAATGCATCCTTCATTAGTTTATCCATCCATCCACCCACCCGTCATCCCTCCATCCCCACATTTCTCTTCTTCATCAATCTCACCCACTCACCCATGCCTGCATTTGTTCAACACCATTTGCTGAGCACCTGCTCTCTGCCCAGCCCCTGTGCTGAGCCACAGGGGGTCTGAACTGAATAAACCATAGCCCCAGCTCCTAGAGAGCTCTCAATCCAGCTGGGAAAGAAGTACGCCATGCAATTGCACACAGAGCCAGGATATCTGGAAGCCCATGGACTTGTGACAGCAGACAGGGGACAGCTAATGGGCCCAGGAAGAGAGGCCATCAAGAGGAGACTCCCACAGGGAGTGAACTCCAAGTTGTGCCTGGAGAGACAAATACATGCTGGCCAAGAGAGAAGGAAAGGGTGTGCCAGATGGAGGGAACGGCTGGGTTAATGGCATGGAGGTGGGAAGGCTCACAGCAAAGGTGGGCGTGGAGGGGCAAGTGCTGAACCAGGTCCCCTCTCCCTGCCTGGCAAACCTACGGTGCTGAGAGATGGCCGTGAATGCATGAAAGGAGCAAGTTGAATGAATGAATGAATGGAATGACGAGGGTGGGAAGGAAGGAGGGCTGCCCTTTTTCTCCGCAGCACGGCAGATGCCAGCAGACACGCCAGGATGCACACATGGCACACGGAGCTGCACGGCGAATGTCGCGGTGTCAACAAGACTCAGCAGGCGAGCTCCTGTGATTTTGTGGTGCAGATGTCTGTCTTCTAAGGGACGCTATCTGTTTTCCTTGCTCCGTCTACCGGAGCTGTCAGGCTGCCAGTCACCCAACAGGCACTGGGGGAAAATAAAGGGAAATCCACAGAATGTGTCCCCAGGCTGTCAGAGCAGAAGGGCGTGAGCAACATGGAGGCGGTGCCCTCATTTTACAGATGGGGAAACTGAGCCCCAGGTGTGGGGCAAGGATGTGACTAAAGGAGAAGCAGGGAGGCTGCCATGGGCTTGCCTCCTCACCATAGGGCCTGGCAGGTCAGCTGGGCTCCACAGTCTCCAGGAGACTGAGCGTGGTGAGTGACACCCTCCAGATCTGTGAGGCTTGCTTGGACAGCCAGGAAGCTCATTCTGGGTTTTTAAGGACTTTGGGTGACAGAAACATTTAAAATTGTGCATTTGTCATTTTAGTCAAGAATCTGGTGATTCAGACCATCGGGATAGTGACTTTGAGGGGCTGAGAGGCAGGAGCACCCTATGGGTGTCCCCTCCCCTGGGAGCCTGGGTTGGATTTCGGGCTTCCTGAGTGACACCTTGCAGGTGGGGCAGGGAATCCCTCTCCCCCAGCTCCCACCTGCTCTCCTGTAAAGAGAGGTGCAAAGCTCTCAGGGTTGGTGCAGTGATTAGGAGCTCAGTGCCTGGACAAAGGAAAGGCCCGGTCACAACAACGTCTTGTCCTCCCTTCCAACCCATCAGTGGCCCGAGTGCTCCTACCCGCATCTAAGCAGAGGGAGCAGGTGGGGACTGTCTTAGGGCTGGGTGCAAGACAGCCCTTAACTTTGAACACAACAGGGAAAGAAAGATACCAGCCACTGACTAGCAATTTGTTTTGAAAACACATGCTTTTAATTTTGAAAGATTCTCTTAAGTCAAACATAATTTTAGCTCAATGTCCTTTCTGTGCACATGTACAGAGGCTCTAGTTTACCCACGTTGACAGCCACAGGCACGACTTCGCTTTGATTTTTTTTTTTTCCTCATGCTAGTTGTTTGTGACTCTCTCCTTGACTAAACTAGAACCTTCTTTGGGAATCAATACATGTCAGCCATGACTCAAATCATTCTCCCAATCATCCATCCCTCACTTGACCCATTCACCATTGTGTGATCCATCCCTCCACCTGGTCATCCAACTGTCCACTCTTTCAGTGGCCTGCCTATCCCTTTACCTGTCCTCCACCATTCATCCCTGCCCACCATTCTTGTCAAAATAACTATCCATCCACCCATCCATCCACCCATCTAACCATCCATCCACCCATCCATCCCACCTACTCATCCATCCATCCCACCATCCGTCCATCCAACCATCTATCCATCCATCCATCCATCCATATGTCCAACCATCCACCCATCCCTCCAACTTCCATCCAACTTCCCACACAGCAACATGTATCACATGCCCACTGTGGGCCACATATTCATCCCTCAGAGTGTACCATGATTACTGAGCTCCCTGGAGATGTTGCACCCCTGCCCCCCACCCAGTTGACACAGCAAGGTCCCAGGCCCATGACCATCCAGTTTTCCCCTTGAGGACAGAGCTTCCTGAAGGCACTGATGGTAGCTCCTACCTGCACCCATGATGAGGCCCGGAGCAGTGTCTTTGGTGTGCACGGTGCCCGACACGTAGGGATTGTCTGCCCATCGCAGGTGCAGGTGGAGGTGGCAGTCCGGCTGCAGGGGTAGGGAGAAAGGGGGCCAAGGTCAGCACTCGGGTGGGAGATGTGGTAGAAAAGGTAGGACTGAGGCATTTTGGGTGGGAAGGCAGGGCCAGGAGCCCATCGGAGGAGGGGATGGAGGCTCTGGGGTTGACCGCAGGGTGGAGACCATTGGGCCCAGGGGGACCAGTTGTGGATGAAGCCAGCCAGGCTTCTCTAAGGGAGGGTTTCCCCAGCACTGGAGAGCATGCCCAACATGTATGGACATTCTCCAGTTGAGAAACACCATGGCACCGAGCACCCAGAGAACCAGCTTTTAACTCGGAGATGCTGCTGATTCTAGGGGCACCTCTGGGCCTTGGTCTCCTCGTGGCAACTGGAAGGCAGAGGCGCCCGCTGCACACACAGCCGAGGGCTCAGAGGCAACCCTGCACACCCCGTGGTCAGGACCACGTTCTGCCATCTGCTGATGTCTATCTGACAGATGCCTCTGGCCTTCCTTCTGTGTTTCATGACATGGTCTCCTGGCCCATGGACAGAGCACATTTTAGATGGTGCCAAGGGACAAGCAAAACTATTTAATAAACTGGACACAGACCCAGAACTGATGGCATCACGTAACAGCGCCAGGGCCCAGTCCAGTCTCTATGAAGACGAGAAGCAGACTAGTGCTGGCTAGGGGTGGGGCGTGGGGGGTCAGGAAGTGGCTGGGCATGGAGTTCAGAGATGTAGAGTGGGGGACATGGGTAGGGATCATAGGGTTGGGGGGTGGGGTGGATGGGTGGGAGGGTGTAGGTGGGGGACATGGGTGGGGGTTGTGGGGTGGGTGGGTGTGGGATAGGGGAGCCCCTGCTGCAGGGGAGTTCAGAGTCACTGAGTCCGCAGAGGGGAGCCCCGTGCTCAGTCCAGGAGCACTTGGATCCACCAGGACAAACTCTCTCCACAAACCTGTGGGGTACGACTTTGTCTGTTTGGGTTTTCTTCTGACTTCTTACGACCGAAGAGCAGATTGGTGAGTGAGTATCTGTGGCGAGACGACTCAGTTCTCTTCCCCTCCCCACCCAGTGACCAAATACGAACGGGCAGGGAGATTCCTATGACCTCTGTGGGCAGGGCCAGCTCCTGGGGGATGGTGCACCCGTGACCTGTGGGCACGGCCGGCTCCTGTGCACGGGTACCCCGATACCTGTGATCTCTGCAGGCACACCTGGCTAAAGATAAAGGAGCCTCACCAGGAACGAGGCAGAAAAGGGAGGTGGCCCAGCCCTGTCTTGCTGCCCTGGCTTCCTGGTGGGCCAGGTGGGGCCTGGAGCAGCTGAGCTCCTGAGCTGTCTTCTCGGGACTGCCACCAGGCTTCCATGAACCCTGAGAGGCTATGTGCTTGGTATCCCTTTGTGCACAGAGAGCAGAGCGCAGCAGAATGGCTTGTCTTGTAGATCCTGGCCCCCTCCCCCTTCCCGCCTGCTGGAGGGCTGTCTGGGCCCAGGCACTAGTTTGGGCCAGAGGTAGAACCTCCTCAGGATCCCGTATGGTCAATTGGCAGATGCGGGCTGAGCTGGGATCTCCTTTAGAGCCACAGAGGGCCTGCTGGCAAGTGTCTTCCAGCCCGTCCTGGGGCTGCTGGGGTGGCCTGCTGGCATCTGACAGCTCGACACAGGCCTTAGGATCTGAGCCGCTGGAGGACCGGGGCAGGGGCAGGGTGAGGCAGAACTGGGGGGGCCGAGCCCAGGGCACTGAGGCCCCCTGCAGTCAGGTGAGGGCTGTCAGAGAGGGGCCACAGCAGGAGTCCCCAGGGGAGTCTGGTGTCACAGCTGAAAGTTCTGTCCTGAGAGGGGCGGGCCCGGGTCCCTGCCGGGCTTGTTGGGGGAGTGGGTATGAGGCAGGGCACACAAGAGAGGCCCACGATGCCCCCAGCACCCCCTTCTTGGTCCCTTCCTGACAGCCCGCGTCTGAGAACAGCAGCAGAGCGAATGGGTGAAAACCATTCTGAATTAAGATGTCAACAGACTCAAACCACTTCCAAAGAGGATTCATGCCCCCGAAACAGATCTGGTCCCAACACTCAAACCACTTCCAAAGAGGATTCATGCCCCCGAAACAGATCCGGTCCCAACACTCAACCACGTCACGAGGCCCCATGCCCAGGAGGACATCTGCCCCCATGGAGAGCCAGGCTGTGGCCCGGGAAGGTGCCGCTGGCCCAGAGTGCAGAGGAAGATGGAAGACACATCACACGTGCGTCAGGGTCCCTGCGATGACCCTTCCAGCACACAGAAGCTAAAGGGTGGTCAGGAATATACTCGATTACAGTTATTTCTGGGTGACTCAGGGACACCCGCACCTTCTCTCCCTGTTTATACATTTCCATGTTCTGTAGTAAGCGGGAACCTCTTATCGGAGAAGCGAACCCTCCGTTCCTGCAGAGGATGTGTGGAGGACACAGACAAGAAACCCAGGCAAGTGGCCGGGCCTAGACCCCATCCTCTCTTGCCTGGAGGTCCCCGGGCTCTCCACAAGCTGATGGCACGGCATGCCCCACCAGCCGGCTCCCACTTGTGTTATTTTAAAGCGAGGACATGGATCTCAGGAACGTTATCTCCTCACTGAGCTGCGTAATTGCAGACAAGAATCTATTCTTAGCAAAAAAAAACCTTGCTTTGACACATTAATATGGCTTAACTTAGCTGAGGACGATACGGAATTGAGCCGTTCATAGCACTCCTGTTCTCCGCAGACTTTATACAAGCGGGAGGTTAAGTACTTCTTCCCACAGGCTGACAGGTGCGACTCCCCACCTCCCCCTACCCCTGCCGCCACCCCCATGGGTCTCAGCAGGAGGCTCATGCCAAGGCTGGGTGTAGGTCCCAGGGTGGGGAGTAAGGGGTATCCCAGGCCTGGGCTCACGGAGCAAGGGCCGTCCCTGCCAGGCTGGGGCAGGGGTGCCCTGGGGCTCTTGGGTGTCAGCGTCCCTGAGTAGGAGGAAGGCACGGATTTTGTGTGGATTGTGTCCACACCACGGCCGGTGGGCTGGGGGCCTACCATATCCAGAGGCCCTGCAGAGAGATCCAGGCAGGATCCCGGGAGGGCAGAGTTGGGCGTACTAATGCATTCCCGACACCCAGAGCAGAGCCTCACACACAGTAGCTACCCATATAGCTTTGTTGAATGAATATCCCTGTAAAACAGACACTGTCCTTTCTGTGGAGACAGAGACATGGTTGGGCTCAGGCATCCCCAGAGCATGGGACCTACTTGCAAAGGAACTTATAGTCAAGGTCAGTGGAAAACAGAGAAGCAAGTATGCCCAGTGTAGGTTTTTCAGGGGAGGGGCTATCTGGCCAAGGTTTTCAGGCATCAATAGGAGTTTACTGGATAAAGGAAAAGGGAAAAGGCATTTCAGGCTACAAGACAGCATGGGAAGGAGGGCAGTCCAAATGGGAAGGGATGAGTGCTCCCCTGCCTGATTGCTCTATGCAGCTCTAACACTGGACCCCACTCAGAGTGGTCCCCTGTGGGGGAAGGCCAGGTGCTGGTCCTGGTGGTGAGCTCCCAGTGGAGCAAGGAGAGGCGGATCCGTGGGGAGCTGAGCAGCCTGCCTCAAGCCAGGGTTCTTGGTGCTCCCTCTTGCCGTCCTCACAGACACGGGCCTGCCTGCCATCCACACCTCCCAGGGGCCAAGCTCCCCAGGGCAGTAAATGTACTGGGGCTGCCTCCACTGGTGTTCCTACGAGAGGCCCCACGGGGATAGCAGGACCTGCCTGGAGCTCAGAGCATTTGGGCTGTGGCCCGTGCTGGTGGCTTATCTCAGTCCCTTCCCCCGCCCCCCCACCCCTGCCACAGGCACACATGTGCACACACACACAGGCAGAGTGCACTTCCTGGCCCTCCATGCAGGCCCGTGGATTCAGCAGGTGTAACAGAGGCTCGCCGCTTGCTTGTCTGCTTGTGCTCGCCCTCTTGGCCCTCTGCCATCACCACGAGAGGGAGCCAGGGCTGGCCCCAGAAGGATGAAGAGGAGGCCAGATATAGGGAGCAGACCCCCTCCGACACTGGCCAACCCCCACATTGGTGAGGAACCCACCCTGGACCTGGGATTGTCAGTTTGTTACACAGCAACGTTGTGCCCGTGCTGACTGACACGCTTTTCCTCTCTGAGCCCCAGGGGACTCTTCTGTAAAGCAGGGGGTTTCACAGGAGCCTCTGCTGTGCGGGGAGATGTCTGCAGCCCCCGGCTCTCACATAGCCCTTCCAGATGGCCCTACCCGAGCTGCCCCAGGGAAGGGGTGGGATGGAAGAGGCACTTACGGGCTCGCAGTTGGTGGGTTTCCCGTTCATGTCCGTGCTCGGGGGCCTCAGACGATCCCAGTCGCGGCCCTTGTTGTAGGTTATAAGTGTCACCACCTTCCCATTGGTCTTTTGGTTGGCCAGGAAGACCCCTTTCACCCCTCGGACCTGGGACAGCAGGATAAGAAGTGTCACACACACACGGGTCCGGAGCCCTCTGACCACAGAGCTCCCACCATGGGCCAGCCGCTTGCTCCAAGCCCTGCCCATGCAGCCATGTGTCACACCGGCAAGAGTCCCAGAGCTGAGGCTGTCTGTGTCCACTGTACACACGGGAGGTGGGTGGGGCTCAGGGAAGCCCACACCGTGACCCCCAAAGCCTGGGTGCTCTCATGACGCAGTGCTGTCCTCCCAGACCCAGATGCTGGCCGTCAGACAAGGAGCACAGCCCTGGTCCTGCCACGCCTGTGTGTCCCAGTCACCCCGTCTACACCCCAGAGCTCTGGCTCCACAGTCCCCAACCCCTGCCTCCCTCCACGGGACCCACAGGGCCTGGGCCGTTGCTGTGGGCTCCCCTCCAGACTCGCTCAGCTCAGCCCCCTGCAGGGAAATGCCAAGTAGTGAGGACACGAGGTGGGTGCTTAACCGCCCCCCCCACTCCCCGCCCTGGCCAGGGGCTCGGGTTCACCTTGTCAGGGTTTCCTGAGCACCCGTGCAGTGACCCAAAGACAGCCAACAGTCGGCTACGGAACGGCCAGTAAGAAAGGTCATAGGTCAGCAAATGCCTGTCGGTCAGCCTCCTGATCCCACAGAGGCTTCCTCTGCTTGCAAGTTCCTTGCTCACGCACAGGGACCTCAGGCCCACAGGCACCGAGACCCGTCCGTGTGGCATCCCGTGTTCCTGAGGCTGGCTCTTCTGCGTGGGCATCACATCACTGCTTTTCAAGGCGAGCCTGAGAAAATGGAGCCTTGGAGAGCCAAAGAATTTACCCGAGGTCCGAGGCTGAGGGATCTGCTTACGTCAAGGTCACGATGCACAGTTCTCCAGTGCCTTCTCTGTGGCGGGCCATCCAGGAGCTCCCCCAGCGCCTGGGGCCAGTGCTCCCCCGTGCCCAGCACACAGGCCCACCGCAAGCCCCAACGTGGGGAGAACACAGGTGATAGACGGAAAGACGGACAAGTGGAGAACATGCCTCCGGCAGCTGCCATAACGGAGTAATATGGTTATAGTTCTGGAGGTCAGAAGCCTAGCATGGGTGTCCCCCGGGTCGCAGGGCTAGCTTGACCTGGAGGCTCCAGATGAGAACCGATGAGGTGATGAGAATCGAGAATCGAGGATCAGGTCCTGGCCTTCCCCAGCTTTTGGAGGCCCCGAAGCAGGTGAGGCGACATCTTTCTGGCCTGTCATCCATGACCACACGGGTCTCTCTGATCCTCCTTGTCTGCCCCCGTTCCAGGGCCTCTCTTGGTTACAGCAGGCCCCCGCCAACCCTAATCACCCCGGATCATGTGTGTCTATGCAGGACAGCGCTGTGGGTGGGAAGGGTGTCTGCCCAGGAAGCTGGGGTGGGTCCCCCCGCGGGGACAGCCCGGGGCGTGGAGGACCATGGCCCCTTCTCCCACATAGGGCGACCAGCTCCCAAAAGCAACATGCTCGCCATGGGCCCTGTCCAGGGTGGTATTCACGGCTACGGCGGCTGAGGCAGAGCATCACAAACTGGGGGACTAACCAGAAATTTCTTCTCTCACCCTCTGGAGGCCAGAAGGCCAAAATGGAGGAGCTACTCCAAGGTCCCCGGGGAAGACACTCCCTTGTCTCTTCTAGCTTCTTGCGGCTCCACACACCCTGGGCTTCTGTCCATGTCTCTCCAACCTCTCCTCCCCTCCCCCCGTCTTCACATGGCCGCCTCCCTGTGCCTGCATCTCCTCCTCTGACCCCGAAGAATGCTTGTCATTGGATCTGGGGCCCAGTGGGGCCATCCAGCATGATCTCATCCCAAGGTCCTTCACCCTTATTCCAGATATGGTCACAGTCACTGGTTCCAGGGCACGGCCATGTATCGGTAAGGCCCCATTCAGCCCCTGACAATGGCTGCCTCCACAACTATGGCCGGGGCTCTTCACAGGCAGGTGCCAGAGTGGGGTCCCCTGAACCCCCTTCCTAACCTGAGTTCCAGCACAGAGCACCCCAAAAAGGGCCGCCGTCCTGCCGTGAACCCAGGGAGCACCGCACTGAGATGTCAACTTAGGGCCCCAGACAGCCCACGCCTCCTGGGCAGTATCTGCTGGGGACGGCTGGGACAAAGTGTTTCTTTCCAGACACATCATAGGAAGAACATTTACCCTGACAATAACTGGCTCGTGTGTAGGACCTCACAAGCCGGATTCTGGGCCAGGTCCTTGCCGTACAGTAGCTCAAATCCCCAGGGACTGGGAAAGCCGTGGAGCGCTCACCAAGCACTGACTCGCACCAGACGCTGGTCTCCATGTTTGAGGAGGACTATGTCCTTGAACCTGCATGGAAGTCCTGGGGAAAGCTCTACTGCCATCCTCACTTCTCAATGGGGAAACTGGAGCACAGAGACGTTAAGTAACCTGCCCAAGGTCACACAGCAAACACATACCAGAACTGGGATTTGAATACAAGCAGTGTATCTCCAGAGTTGTGCTTGTAACCACTACCCATGACCCCTGTGAGCTGGATTTCAGAGAAGAGATGTCTCCTGGGAGCACACCCAGTGGACGGGCAGCAGGTGTCCCCTTGGCACATGGCTTCTAGTTCCTCATGTCCTCTTCCTTCGAGGTCTTTGTCCACAGATGTTCCCTGGTTCCCCAGCTGGCAAATTCCTGCTCCGCCTCGATTTGGTCTGCGCCCCCTCCTGCAGGAAGCACTGCCTACCTCCCACCCTGGGCTGGGCGATCACCGTTCACTGTGTCCCCTGGGTCCTCCAGCAGAGAAGTGAACCCTGACCATTAGCTCTCGTTGTAAACAAATGATGACATTCATTACCTTTTTGGGGGGAAAATGGTTCCCTGCTGCTCGTGAACAGCTTGGAGGCAAAGCCTAGAGTCCTGGGTCTCTCCGGGAGGCTGCCTCCTATGCTGATGAGCCCTACTGTCTGCCCCAGGCTCCACTCTCACCCATGCACCGCAGACACCCCAGCACACACTGTGATCAGGGCACTTGCTGAGGTTCCCACAGGTGGGGGATCCCTGAAGGCAAGGCCTGAGGGGAGAGCATAAAGGTGAAGGACAGAGCTGAGGAGGGCTGGCTGAGTCTGGAACCAAGCTCCGTAGGGACAGGCCTGGGCTGGTTCTGGTTTCCTTGCTTGGTTTCCTGGGTCTATCCAGGCAGGTCGCTTACCTTTTCTGAGCTTCAGGCTCCTGACCCTGAAATGGGCCGAGCAGCCCCTCCCTGGCCCTGGTGTGGACCAGGACAGAGGAGGTGACTACGAGAGCCCAGTGCAGGTGGGGCCCAGGGTCATGGATATCCATGAGATGGTGCAGGGGGGCCTGGGAACCAGGAGACCTGCGTCCACCAAGAGCAAGCTCGAGCTCCCGCGGGAGACAACCGAGGCACGGAGGAGTGCAGGGGGAGAGGTGGAGAGTCAGGGATGCTCAGAGTTGTCGCCTCTGTCCCTCAGGCCAAATTGCGCCATGCCCGCTTTCATGCCTCGGAGCTTGTGCTCGTGTCCAGGACGAGGACCGCGAACGCGGATCCCCAGATCACCAAAACAGTACTCCCCAAAGACGCTCCCCAAAGACTCTTCTCCACGGTAGATCTGTATCACGGAGAAACCCCACTCCGGGACTGAACTGCACAGTCATCAAGGAGACAAAGTCTCTCTTGCCCGCAAAGCCTCAGTAGGTGTGCTTTCTGGAAACGTTCGCAGAGATAGCCCATGAGGGATGGGGCTGGACGGGGGAGGAGGGAAGGTGAGAGGAGGGACTGAGGACAGGGTGAGGCCCAGCCCCACACCCAACGCCTGCTGGGGCCCCCACCTCAGTCCCTGGGCCCTACCTCGAGGATGTCGATGACCACGCTGTCCTCCGCCTGCCGGGAGCTGCGCACATCCTCCAGGACCAGCGCATAGTGCACGCCACGTGGGTCCGACTGGTACAGGTTGTAGGTGTCCGTCTGGTACCACTCCTGCACCGCCACAAATACCTGGCTCTCGTCCGTGCTGATGACCTGCAGGTCCTGCGGACACGGCGGGGAGAGCGCAGCGTCAGGGCCGGGAGGCTGAGCTCGAGGGGGCAGGACACGGCTTGGGCCTGGCGGGTTGGTCCTGGTTTTCTGGGAATCAGGTTGATCTCGATTTTCACCCTGCTTCTCCCTCAGCCTTGTGACCCAGGGCAGGTCCCCTGACCTCCCGTTTCCGCTCCCTGCAGCATGGGGGTGACGTTCCAGCCCTCCCTACTAGGGCTGGGGGAGGGAGGACCCGGGCACAGAGCAGGCACCCTGAGAGCTCAGCCTCCCAGCCCCACGTCAGGCTGTCTGCCTGTCTGTCCTTCCTGTGCAGAGGACTTCTTCCTCCATGCACCCTCAGCAGTCACCCCTGGGAGGCAGGGGACGGGTCTCCCCCGCTGGTCCTGCCCTGGGGATCAGGCGAGTCCTCTGCTGGTACATTCACTCAGCACGCATTCATTAGGTACCTACTGTGTGCCAGGTACTGTACCAGGCACCAGGGCTCTGCGGGGAGCCACATGTGGGCTCTGCTCTTGGGAACATACCCTGGAGGTGGTGGGGAACTGGATTAAGTCACACGTGTCCTCTCTAGGCTCGAGGCTCGGTTCCAGATTTACAGTCAGAAACAGAACAAAACCCAATGACATAAAAAGGAAGAAAAAGGAACCCAGGGTTGCCCTTGTTCTGTTTGCCTTCTCTCTCCCAGCCAGCGCCTGGTGCTGCATGGGAACCCCGGGAACAGGCCAATTTTAAAGCCGTAACAAGCGTTTCCTCCAGCGTCTTTGACTCCCCTTCTATCACCCTGAAACTCAAATCGCTGGGCTGGCAAGGCAGCTGCCGAGACAGGCACTGAGAGCAGAGATGAGGCTGCTCCCACCAGCCAGCACCTACACAGGAGAGGCACTCCCCTCCAGCCCTGCCCAGTGCAGGGCTGCGGCCCTTTGGGGGGAATCCTCTGTCTGCGTCTTCCCATCTGGTATTAGGGCAGGCGTGGACAGGCAGGCTCGGTTCTCTAACAAGGTGCCAAGTCTCTATTCTGTCCAGTGGGGCATGGCCTCCAGTGGAGGGAAGGACTGGCTGCCTGGGTGGGACCCTGTGCTGATGGCCCTGCCTCCCCCACCCCCTGCCTAGCCACCATGCTGTGCCTCCAAAAGCAGGGGCTTTGCAGAAGAAGGACTTGGTGGTGCGAAGCCCCAACTAGGCCCTTCCCACTCAGGGAGGACCCCTGGCAGCAAGAGCCGGCGCCCTCTGTCTACAGACTTAAATCCAACACACAGAAATGACTGCAACCAAGAAGCCTGTCACCAGGGGAACACTGTGGAGGTCAGGGCCACAAGGCTTGGCCATCCGCACCCATGACAGGAGAGAGGAGAGCGGCGGGGAGTCCCAGACAGGTCCCGTGGCACCTGGCACAAAAGCAAGCTGATCGCTATCCTTCTCTACCCCCCTCCCCTCCCGTTTCTCCGCTCTTGGCCACAGGGCAGGCTGCACCATGCCCACCGGGGTTTTGGCCATCCTGCTGCCTCAGCAGGGGACAGTGCTCCAGGGGCACAGGCTGGGTTTCCAGCTCAGACAGTGCCCACACCTAGCACGCCACCAGCACTTACCGTCACGGCATGAATTCCAACACTTAACAAACGTCTACCTTGGGGCTTTCTGCCACGTGTGACTCACGTGTGCTGTTCATGGACAGTGTGCCACCTGTTCTCTCACGTGATACGGGGAACATGTCCCTCTCTCATGACAATTATGCACAAACACCATTTTTAATAGTGTATGCTATTCCATCTCCCGGTTGTGCTCGTGTCTTTGAACGATTTCCCCACTGCTGAGCCTTTAGCGTCTCCAACACGACGTGCAAAAAAAAAAAAAAAAGCAGACCCAGTTACGAACGTTTCTAGACAGATGTCTCGGCCTCTCTGATCACGTCCCAGACATAAATTTTAAGGGAAATTGCTGCGTGGGAGAGTACGAGCACGTTTAAAGCTCTGCTTACATTGTTAAATGACCGTCCTGAGAGTCTCTATTCATTCCTGCCTCGCCAACACGGCTGGAGGGGGCCCACCGCACGCACTTCCTGCCAATCCCAAGAATGATTTTTAAAAAATCTTTGCTGATTAGAGAATAACGATAATGGGTAATAGAGAAGACATATATACATGCGGTGGTGGCTTATATTTGAATTTATGGAATTCGATCTCTGAAAGGGAAAGTCAGAAGCCGGAGACGTTTGTCGACTCTGATTTTAAACAGAGGACACAGAACAGATGTTCATATGTGTATTTGTGGATTCGTGATGTGCATTTGTATATATAAATACATACATATGTGTCTGGATGGCCTGGAGAGATGCGTGGAAGGAAACACCAACGTTGCTGATACGTGTCATCAGGTAGAATCAGGTTTGGTTGTTAGTAACAGAAACCAGAGAAAAGAAAAGTGGTTCAAACACAATAGCGCCTTCCCCCACATGTAAGAGATGCCCAGAGGTGGACAGTCTGGTATGGAACCACTACAAAGTCACCAGGAACAGAGGCTTCTTCTGGCTCATCATTCCACCACCCCAGGGCACGGCCCTTGTCCAAGATTATAGTTAGACCTGTAGTCACCATGTGGACTTGTAAGCAAAAGGGAAGATGAGACAAAGCTTGTCTTTAAAGGGGGGAGGGGCTCTGGGAAGTCTCTGATGGTGACTCCATATACGTCCGTGCCCGCCAGATGTCAGGGACCTCCACTTCCATCTGTGCCCTCCAGATATCAAAGACTCCACTTTCATCCATGCCCACCAGATGTCATAGACCTCCACTTCCATCTGTATGCACCAGATGGGAGAGATCTTCACTTCTGTCTGTGTCCACCAAATGTTACAGACTCCACATCCGTCTGTGCCCACCAGATGTCAGAGACCTTCACTTCCATCCATGCCTGCACATGGGAGAGACCGCCATTTCCATCCATGCGCACCAGATGGGACAGAACTTCACTTCTGTCCATGCCCACCAAATGTTAGAGACTCCACTTCCATCCATGCCAGCCAGATGTCAGAGACTTCCACTTCTGTCTGTGCACACCAGATGTCAGAGAACTCTACTTCCATCCATGCCCACCAGATGTCAGAGACCTCCACTTCTGTCTGTGCCTACCAGATGTCAGAGATCTCCACTTGCATCCATGCCCACCAGATGTCAGGGACCTCCACTTCTGTCCATGCCCACCACATGGAAGAGACCACCACTTCCATCCATGCATACAGCAAATCACCACCTTCTGCCTCTGAGGTTTCCAATGAATAATCTGCTGCTTACCTCATTGAGGACCCTCATATGTGACGAGCTGCTTCTCTCTTGCTGCTTTCAAGATTCTTTCCTCGTCTTTCAGTGGTCTAATTACAATGCATCTTGGTGTGGAACGCATTGTGTTTCATTCCTTGGAGTTCATCAGGCTTTTTTAGATATTTATATTCATGTCTTTCATTAATTTGGGGGAACTTGGGCCATTGCTCCTTTTAAAAAAATATTTTATTTACTTTCAAGGAGGGCAGGGAAATGAGAGGAAGGGTAGAGGTAAACTCAAGTAGATTCTGTGCTGGGTGTGGAGCCTAACACGGGGCTGGATCCTATGACCCATGAGATCATGACTGGAGCCAAAATCAAGAGTCGTATGCCTAACCAACTGAGCCACCTAGGAGCACCCCCCCCAATCCCCATTGCTTCTTTAGACAATCCCCCACCACCATCTGTCTCCTCTTTCTGGGATGCCCACAATGTATGTGTTGGTTTACTTGCTGGTGTAAGTAGCACTGGCCCACTCAGAGGGTGCTCATTTTCCTCAATCCATTTCGCTTCCTGTCACTCAGACTCCTTAATGTCAATGGTCCCACCTTCAAGTTCTCAGAGTCCTTCCTTCTGCTCAAGCCTACTTTTCAATCCATCTAGTCAATTTTGCTTTCAATTGTTGTTCGTTTAAGCTACAGAATTTATTTTTGGTTCTTTTTTTATGTGTCCAATCTATTTCTTCATTATTTCTATTTTGGTCATTTGTACTTGGTTACCTTGACTTGCCTCATGGTTTTGTTTAGCTTTCTGAGCATCTGTAGGACAGTCCTATTAAAGTCTTTGTCTGGTAGGCTCGCCATCTGGTCTTCTCAGGGACAGTTTCTGTTGCCTTTTCTCCTGTTATTGGATTTTATTTTCTTTTTATGCCTTATAATTTGTTGTTGAAAACTGGACACTATAATCTGATAATATGGTTACTCTGGAAATCATGTTCTCTCCCTTCCCCAGGGTGTGTTGGCTTCTTGTTTCTGTATCAGGGATCAGGTGGAGGTAGAAAGTTACGTGAGCCTGAGCTTTTCCCTGGGCATGCATGGTGACTTTGCTAAATTCCAACATACGACTTGTTGCTTTTGAATGTCATGGTCCCTAAATGTCCAAGGGGGTGGGGGTTGGAAACAGGGTCTGGTCCTTTAAATCCCTTGGAAGCTGCTTTGGCTGGTGCAGGTGGCAACAATGGCTGTTTTTACCACAATATCTGCACTTCCATGACCAGAATAAGCCATCAACCCCCAATGCAGACCCCCGGTACTCAGAGAACAAGGTCCCCACAGCCACCCTGGCTCCTGTAAGCGGTGTGCATGCTGCTCTGGGCCCATGAGCACAGCTGCCTGCCACAAGGCTGAGGTTGGGGCATGGGCTCCTGCTATCATGGGAAGAGCTGAAATTGTGGAAATTAACTTTGACTTACTGTCCAAACATTCCCCTGGATACTGCAAGCCCTTGAATAGACTCCAGAGTTCTAAAACAGGTGATTTGGACAGATGCTGCAGCATCCACTGTTGCCTAAATGAGAAGTTGAGAGGCTGGCATTCTACCACCATCCATGCCATCCTGTCCTTCTTTGTTACTTTTTTTTTTATTAAGATTAATTTATTTGGGGGAGAGAGAGAAAGAGAGAGAGAGAGCATGTACATGGGGAGGGGCAGAGGGAGAAAGAGTCTCCCAGGCATACCCCCTGCTGAGTGGGGAGCCCGACACAGGGCTCAATCCTATGACCTGTGAGACCCTGACCCAAGCCAATGCCAAGAGTCAGATGTTCAACCAACTGAGCCACCCATGCGCCCCTTCCTCCTTCCTTCTTATGTTTTACGGGTTTCATTTTATTGTATAAAGTTTATTACAAATAAAGGAATATCTTACTTTAAATTAAACTTGCATGTAACCTATGCTTATGAATGGTTTCAAATAATCAAGGATTCTCTGGATTTTTCCCCCTTGTCTGATTATAGCCTTTGCCTATTTTTTTTTTTCTCTGTTAAGGAAGGTGACATTAAAAAAAAAAGTCATTACAAGTAGGTAATTCAAGCAAAGGATGCTGGAAAATATAATAAAACCTGTCCACCTTTTCCAGTTTCTGCAGACAGGTAAGTTACAACAGTAGAATGGTACCAAACGTGCCTTTTAAAGTAGAAGGAATGTTGGAAGAACCGACCCAACATGGAATCTGGCAAAGGTCTGTTGACACTGGTCTGTTCTAACTTGGCCAGTAGGAAGGTGGGGACCCTTTTAGAAGGTGCCAAGCTACACAAATATTTAAGTTCACCAAAGAACAACAAAATCTGATTAGGAAATTCAACTATCCAATTCTACAGGTTGTTGGTGGGAAACCCTATGGTCTGACTGCTCCCCTGAATTTGGGGGAGAGGAAGCAGACGGGCTATGTGGCTGGGCAAAGTCCTCAGCAGGATGAAATGTGGTCTCCAGGAGTGGGGAGAGCTCCCGAGAGCAGCCCGGCTCAGCCATCATCCCCTGCTGCCTGTCATGGATCCCGGGCTTGGCCCCACGTGAGAGCACTTAGGGTCCATGTGATCACCATGATCCGAATGCGTGCCTGGTCTTCCCTTGAAAACTGATGACATGGGGACTTGTAGGAGTCTCACTCCTGTCACCCACTGATGATGCAAAGCCTGTGTCTTCCATCAGAGCCTCAAGATTCCTTTTGATGACCCCTGTTGTCCCCAGACCTGGAGACAAAGGAAGCTGGCAGGTGGCACGACCACTGAGGGGCCGCAGTGGGACACACACAGGGTGCTTTCTGCAAACCCCACGGGTGACTTGGAGAAACACACACTCCCACCTCAGCCCCTCCGCAGGCAAGGACTCTGAGGCCAGCACTCGAGGGCACAGAGGTTACAACTTGTGGCCGTTGGCTCCTCAGAATTCCTTCAGAAATGGCCTGGCTGCTGGTCCAGCTGCCCCAGTGCCAGGGGCCCCCATCCCCAACTCCAGGACATAGGGCCCAGGACACAGGTGCTTCTGATGCTATGGCCCCCAACCCCGGGATGGTGGCGGGTGGGGGAGAAAAGCCCCACAAGCTGAAAGGGCCCTTCAACCCCAGGAACACCCATGCATTTGCCCTCCTTGGAACCATTAGCTTTCTATTTCCTGGCTCAGCCCAGCCTGGAGTTAATCTCTGCAACTAACTTTCTTTCTTTCTTTCTCTCTTTCTCTCTTTCTTTCTTTCCTTCTTTCCTTTTCTTTTCCTCTTTCTTTCCTTCCTTCCTTCTTTCCTTCCCATCCTATCTTCCTTTCTTTCTCTGACTCCCTGCCTCTTCCTTCCTTCCTTCCTTCCTTTCTTTCTTTCTTTCCTTCCCTTCCCATTCTATCCCATTTCCTTTTCTTTTTATTTATTTAGTTATTATTATTTTTTAAATTAAATTTTCTTTTTTTTATAAACATATAATGTATTTTTATCCCCAGGGGTACAGGTGTGTGAATCGCCAGGTTTACACACTTCATAGCACTCACCATAGCACATACCCTCCCCCATGTCCATAATCCCACCCCCCTCTCCCAGCCCCCTTCCCCCCAGCAACCATCCCTTTCCTTTTCTTAAGAATTTTTACAAAGTTTTCTTAAAATTTTAAAGAAAACCCACAAGTACTCTCCTTGTTCCTGGCTCAGGAGAGGTGTGCCCATGCCTGGTGCAGCCCAGCACAGGGGCTTTTACAATAGCGCACGGCCCCTGGCCCGGCAGAGCCCAGAGCAAAGATTTCCTCTCTCCACCCCCACCCGCTGCTTTACAGCCAGGATTCTTCCTGCCCCAGGCCCTTTGCACAAGCCCAGACCTCCACCTGCACAGCTTTCCTATAACCTTCCGACTTCAGAGGAAATGACCCCCGGGGGACGTCCCCCCATCCCATTAGCCTTCGCCTCTGCCCCTCTATCCCTCACCAGGCAAAGTACAACCTGAGATCATGTCATATGTTTTCTGTCTACTTGGTTTTCTGCCTGCTTCCTTGCTAGAAACCCCCAAGGGCAGGAACCGGGATATATGATTGACAGCTATTCGTCTCAGACCCTAGCATGCTTCCCAGCTTATATTTGATGCTCAATAAATATGTGGAGGAGGAAGGGCTGCTCCCATCTGTGCTTCTCAATCATAAGCACATAGGATGGAGGTCTGGGAAGTGAGCCATCCAAGGTCCTCTGGTGGAAGATGTGGTATGAGGCTGGTCTCAGACCAACTTTTGTTCCTTACTAGCTGTGTGACCCCAGACAGGTTACTCAGCCTCCCTGAATGTCCATCACCTCTTTTGGGACCTAGGAACATCATCAGCAGGGAGGGCACTGTAGAGTTTGGTCCCAAGGTAGGCCTGGGGCATGGCCTGGGCAACCCCCAACCCCCTTCTCTGCCTGCCCAGCAAAGGGGAAAGAAATAACATTAACTGAGCACCTACTAGGCACTGTTGCCAGATTGGGGCAGCTGGAATGCAGAGGTGAACAAAACAAGAAGTGCCTCACACATGCGAACTCCAGATGAAAGCAGGAGATGGATGCAGGGGCTCACCAGCACCTTGAGCATCAGGAAGGAGGGGAACAGGGTGCAAGATGGAAACTAAGGGCTGGACCAGCCTGAAGAGGCCCTCATAAGAGACAATTGAAACATCACATGTGCCGGGGTTTGGGGTAGAGGCTGACTGGGCTGAGGGGAGAGTGGAGTCAAGGCCTGATGACCGGATGGAGCCAGGTGTGAGTCAGTGCAGGTTCAGGCCCTGGCCCCAGGGTCAGGTGGTACGGGGAAACAACTCGTACCTTTGGCAGTGCGTACTTTGGCAGCTTCATCAGGACAAATTCACTGCGACGATAAGAGATGTAGTATTTGGTCCGGTTGGTTGAAGTTGCCTAACAGCAAAGAAAAACACCTTTTTAAGAAGCTAGGTTCCATTCAAGCCAGGTCTTCATAAATGAAAAACTAGAAATTGTATTTCAGCTGGTGAGAGCATCCTTTTACTTTGCTTAGACCTGCTCTGCCCAAAATGGACAAACTCCTACTCACCCTTCACACCAAACACCCCTCCCCTGCTACATTTCTCTGTTAGAACCAACCTCTGTCCCCATGCTCTCTTGGCACCCATTTCCCTATATCCATGTTATAGAATAAGGTGGGGAAGTTCTCCTCCCCAGAAATTATCCTGGGGAGAGTATGGAGTGGAGAAAGAGACGAGCCAAAGTTAAGCTCAAGCCACAAAAACAACCATCAAGCCACGAAGCATGAGAATCAAAATGAGGGGTGACCCGTGCTGAGATGGTCCACGTGGCAGCACTGTCCTGAGTGCCATTCCTCTGGACTCCAACAACCAGCCCCACAAACTGTGATCGCTTCTGTTGTAAAGAGAATATCGAGCACAGAGATGAGTTGCTTGTCTCCTGCGCGTGATCACCGACGGTGATCACAGTGGCTCTCTCTTGAACAGGGCGAGGAGAAGAGAGTGGGAGGAGAGGGGTGAGGGCAGCAAATGAGCTGGGAGAGGGCGGCCGCCCAGCAGGAAGACAATGGGTGACGTCTGCATCTCCCCATGTGTATGCATGTGTGTGGGTGTGGGGACCACACGGTGTGAGTGTGAACACATAACCTCGCACATGTGTGTCTGCTGTGTGCAGGCACGTGGAGGTGAACTCTATGCACAAGTGCATGAGCCCGAGTCATGCTGCGCACACACATGTACGTGTGTGTGCATACGTGTGTGTGTGTGTATACGTGTGTACACATATGTGCGCAGCAACGCAGTGCCAGGCTTAAGAGCCTGAGCCATCACGCATCACAGCCTGGGCTCAGGTTCCAGTGCCACCACCAGAGCCATGTGGCCCTGGGAGAGTTTTCAGAGACTCAGTATCCCCCCTGTAAGTGGGGAGGACAAGAACAGAGGCAAAGCGGTGCAGCAGTTGTAGAGATTAGCACTGGGGCACGAGGCCCCGGTAGGAACTGTTGTTACTACAAATCAATGAACTACCACAGGCCCATGGTGTTCAAAGCATCGTGATTACAGGGCTGACCAGGTTTCTCTAGGCATTTCCATTCCAAGGGAAGGGGCTGTGAGGTCTGTGGTGGTCTGGCCTTCGGGTCCCCCGAGCAAGCGGTGTCAGGATGGGGGAAGCACAGGGGTCCTGGAGCTCAGAGAGAGTACCCTGGGGTGGGAGAGGCCAGGCAGACTTCCTGGAGGAGAGGGCATGCTCCATCCTCAGAAGGAAGAGCCACGAAGCCCAGAGAAAGACCTGTTTAGCAGGTTAGGGAGGATGCTGGAGAGGGTGGCTGAGGAAGTCAGTGCCCCTTCTCAGAGCCCCGTCTGCCAGCAGATGAGGTCCTCGGATGGTGCAGAAGGGTCAGCAGCCCTCCCAGACTCAGCCTCGACAAGATCACGTTCTCTGGGGAGTCCTGCGGGGATGCTCAGCCAGCCAGGGCCAGCCGGGCCCATTCCTGCCAGGAGCTGGGGGTGCAGGCAGCCGGTGGCACAGGAAGAAGGAGGCCAGCAAACCTTTCCCAAAGAGCCAGCCTTGCTATGGGCAGGCCACAGGCCGAGGGGGTTTGAGGTTCAGGCCTGAGGCTAGAGGGGGCACGAGCAGAAACACCACCATCCCTGAGATGCAATGGGACCTGTGCCTGGGGAACGCATCGCACTGAACGCAGCAACCCCTTCATGGGGGAGCCAGCCTGCATGGCACTTGCCTCTCGAGAACCGCCAACCTCCTACTGGGCCACTGACCAGTAGGAGCAGGTCTAGAAGGTTGACCCATGGCACTGCTTCCCTGAGCGGCAGGTCCTCTACCAGACCCCACAGGGCCTCTCCCGGGTCGGGAACACAGCTGGCGTCCATCTGGGCCTCTGGGCAGCCAGGACCAGTCAGGCCCATTTGATAGGTCAGCACAGTAAGGCTCAGAGGCAGAATGATGCCTCTTCCCAAAGCCAGCCGGGGGCACCTGTAGAGTCAGACCCTCACTTGTGTCACCCTTGTCCCCTGAGGCCCAGACCCTTCTTTCTGGAGGCTAAGGTCCCATCCCCGGCCCACAGCATGGCTTTAGCAAATGAACCAGCATCACGAGCTGCTCGGTGCCTTGGCTGGGGGCCCGGGAAGTGAACTTTTATGTTCATCACACACTTCGTTGGTGGGCGGAGTGGTGGGAGGAGCTAGTGGGCTCTGCGCTGGGGTCCTCCAAGGACCAGGAGAGAGGGGAGGGAAGGAGGGCAGGCAGAGGCAGGACTGGTCCCAGGGCTGACCATGGGCTCTAGGGAACCCGCCCAAGGTAAGAGTCTGCAGCAAGGCAGCCCCTGGGCAACCTCTGAGCCGCGCCACAGGAACAACTTTTCTGGGCAGTTGTTGAGAAATCTGGGAACCAACTCAGGACAGGTGTCTGATGGATACCCGCAGCCCCTGATGGCATGAGTCAAGGCTGGGGGCAGCCCGCATTCACAGGGTAGGGCGTGTCCAAGGTCAGACCAGGCCACCGTGGCCATGAGGATGGAGACAAAGCCAAGCACAAATGGCAGCCCCGTCTGAGCACACACAGGGCAAACCCCAACAATGACCAGGCATCCGTCTCAGCAGCAGTGAGCGGGGCCATGTCTTATCCCACCCTGTCTGTGACCTTGGCGAGCCTGGGTCCTTCCAGATCAGACTTACCAGATGCCCAATCACAGAGCGCCCTGCATCCTTATATGTGCCCCATCTCTCCCCACACTCCACCCTACTACAGTCAGTCACCTCTGACCAAGCTGCCCCCCAGGTCCCCGGCACACATCCTCCCTCTAAATATGTACATAGAGCTCACACCCTGCATGTAGAGACTAATGTAGACAATAGAGGATGACACCTGTGGCCTGGCTGTGACCAAGGAAGGCAAAGGACTAGCTGTGCCAGTGGACCTGAAGGAGATAGAGGTGGAAGTCAGGGAAGGCTCCCTGGAGGAGGCGGCATGTGAGTAAGCCTTGGCAGCACAGGTGGAGAAAGAGACATGGGCATTTGAGGGACAGGGACCAGAAGAGGTAATCACACAGAGGAGACTGGAAATCATGGGACATCAGAGAGGTCAAAGAAGAACAGGGACAAGATCTTCTTGGCTGGCCTGCTCTAATGGGCTGGGAAGCCCCTGTCAGTTTCCCAGGAGATCCTGGTGTATTCTGCGGGTGGACAGGGCAGCTGGGCTAATAGAACAGCCCTGAGGGCCAAGGAGGGGCTAGGAGTGGTGTGGAGTCTTCTCCATAGGAGCTTTTGGACTTGTCTCATGGGGTCCCAGAGGGCAGGACAGGGGCCCCCGACAGAAGCAAAGGAAATGTTCTCTCAGTGTCAGAATGAACTTTCTAAAGATCCGAGCTCTCCAGGAGAGCACTAGGCTTTTGGGAAGGAGTGAGTGAACTCGCCATCCATGGAAGTCATCAAGAAGTGGTATGAGCAGCTATTCACTGGGGTTTCTGAATGGTCAGACCCTGTGTCTTTTACGAGTGGTCCCAACTGGGACCTGAGGACCTGTGTGCACAGGCAGTAGAGTCCTGGGTGCTGGGCTCTGCCCAGCTGCTACCTGGCCACCGAGGGCAATGACCAGAGACAACCCCTATCAGTTCCAAAGTCAGTGAAACCAAACAGAGCAAACTGGGCTCAGGCTCAGGGACTCCGAGCTAGGGGAGGTCCCTCCCTGACTCGAGGTAGTGGGTTTGCCAGCCTTGCAGGTGACCTGCAGCCACCATGCCCCGGGCGGGGGAAAACACCAACAAATCAGCGCTTAAAAGTCAAACAGCGAGTTCCGCTTCCCCTGTGTGGCTTGCCCTCCCGACTGCCCACTGCCCATCCCGAGGGGCCCAGAAGCAGCCTGACCTTGAAGAAGATGTAATTGTCCTGCACGGTCAGAGAGCCTTGGTCGATGGGGCCCGGGAATGGAGCCGTCAGAGTCTTCTCGGAGCAGTTGTAGATCTGGCAGGTGACATAGCGAAACCCTGCAGGTGATGAGAGCCAGCACAACGTGTGACTCTCACGCACTCCAGCTCTGGCTGCAGGAGCAGCCCGGCAGCCTCAGACGCCGAGAAACGCAGGCCCGCTCTGGCCTTGGCTGGATCCTGCTGTGGGACTGAGGCTCAAAGGACCAGCCCTGGGATGGCACCTGCCGCCAAGCAATGGCGGTGACGTGCCAGGAGCACTCATCGGAGGTGCTTTTAATCCTTGGGACGACCCTACCGTGGTCCCATCCTCTGGATGGTGAAACTAAGGCAAGAGAGGTCAGGTAACGTGCCTACAGCAGGGTCGCCTGGCCAGCCTCCAGCTGCTTGTAAACAGAGGTTCACGGGCACACAACTGTGTGCCTGCTCCTCTGGGGGTCAGGGACAGTCGATCTCCTGCAGAAGTGGCAGAGGCCTCCAGGCTGGAAGCATCCAGCAGCTGGCCCTTGATGGGGAAGGGCTGCCGACCCTGGGTCAAAGTCATGCCAGTGAGAGCCGGGATGTGAGCAGAGGATCCCGTCCCCCTTCAGCGCACTCTCACATCAGATCTCACATCTCATCTTGTCTCATACGCAGGCTCTGTCTTGCTGGGAGAGGGACCTCTGACGGACCCAGGCAGACTGTGGGTGGGACACTAACTTTAGGGAATACACTTCCATTCTTTTATAAGTATTTATAGCCGGGCAAAATGGAACGCACAGTTCGCAGGCAGCCACTGCTTTTACTTCAAGCCCTGTTTTTCCAGAGTTTGGGAGATCCAGCAAAATTGCCAGGTGGGGGGTGAGCCTACATGCCACAGGAAGTGACCCCTCCCAGCTTGCAGGGCCGCAGCAGGGTTTAACCCTGGCAGCAAAGGGAGCCCACGAAGGCACTCCAGGTCGTCAGCACCTTCGGAGCACGTCCTGCCCACGGCCCTGGATGACTGGACAGTGTGGACAGTGCCCAGGGGCCGCCTCAGGGCGAGAAGACCCACGCGCTTGTTCAGGGGCAGGATAATCTCCGTCTCAGGGGCTCTGCGGTAAAACAACTTGGTGAAGATCTAGGGAGAGCGGCATGCAGGGAGCCTATGGTCAGCACGGCCGTGCCACCGCCCACTCACACCTGAACCCCGGCCACCTCGCTGACAAACAGCCTGGCCACTCCCTGCACTCAGCATGGACTCTCCTGTCCTGGGCTCGCCTGCTGGGCACGCGGTGGGCAGACTCGCCCAGGCCCGATTCAAGGTCAACCATCTGCTCACGCACCTGTTCACTGGCTCACCCACTCACTCAGTCATTCACTCACTCACTCATTCATTCACTCACTCAGTCATTCATTCATTCACTCACTCAGTCATTCATCTACTCACCAATTGACTCATTCATTGATTCACTCACTCCATTCACTTTCTTACTCATACACCACTCATTCACTTATTCATTCACCCACTCACTCATTCACTTGTTCATTCCCTCACTTACTCATTAATTCATTCACCCGCTCAGTCATTCACTTACTAATTAACTCACTCATTCATTCACTCACTCATTCACTCAGTCTTTCACTCACTCCCTCCCTCGCTCACTCATGTGTTCATTTACTCACTGATTCATTAATTCGCTCGTTCACCCCCTCACTGACTCATTCATTCATTCACCCCATTCATTTTCTCACTCATTCACCCACTCGTTCATTCCCTCGCTCACTCCTTCATTCGCTCGCTCACAGGGACCCTGCGACTGCTCAGGGCAGCAGGCATTTGGTCATGTGCTGCGTCACGTGGCAGCTCTGCCGGGGACACAGAGGTGAATCAGTCAAACCCCACCCTGTCCCCATAGGGCTCCAGGCGCGGGGTGGTGTGCAGAGCTGTGACGGCAGCCCAGGCACTGAGAAGGTGACAGGCAGGGGAGGTGGTCCAAGAACAACAAGAAACCCAAGAAGGAGGGCTGGGGTGAGCGCTCCCAGTAGGGGTGAGAGCCGGGGAGCATGGGGAGTGACTGAATGGCTCAGGCTGGCTGGGGTAGTTGAGTGACAACTGGAGGAAGGACCAGAAGGTCCGGACACCGTGTCCCTGAGCGTGCTGGACTGGACTCTAACGGGGCTCCCAGGCTGGGGTGGGGGTACCACGAGTCAGGAAGCAGGGGGCACATGTGGTCTTTGGTCGAGGGGACACCACTCAAGTGGCACGTCGGTTCTGGGGCGTCTGGGGCTAAGGCCTCCTCCCCCTGAAGAGGGCAGGTGGTGAGACATCACCGCTGGGTGAAAATGGCTCCCCTCATCCAGGATGCCGGCTTGTCCCCTCTCCTCGCTGGATGTGGGGATATCCCGAGAGACAACCACACCCGTCGTTGCTGCCTTGAGTCCTGGGTTGGGGGGGTCAGTCCCCATATCACCCTGGGATGATCTCAGATTTGTGGGTGGAGCACAGTGGGAGCTGTGGTCTCTACCGGCCTACAACCCTGTAAGTGCAGCCAGCCCGGAACCCCTCTGAGCCTTGTTGCAGGAAAGCAGAAGGGACTGTAACACCCGCCTCCCCTCCCAGCAGGACAGCAGATCCTAGAAAGAGCTGATGGCCTGGAGAAGGTTAAGGGGCCCCGGCTGCAGCTTCACTCCAGTAGCACTGAGCGCTCCCCTGTGATGTCCCCACACTGAGCGCCATGTGTGTACTGACCCTTTTCCCAAATGAGGACACCGGGGAGCAGGGAGGAGAGGTGACGTCCCAGGGTCGGGCAGCTGGCCCGTGGCAGGCTGGGAGCTGACGCCACTGCTCTGTGCTCAGCCGGTCTCTCCGAGGCCTGGCCCTCAGTCTGCCTCCCACCTAGTATGTCCTAGCCAGAGAGCTCTGCCGCTTGGCACTTGTCACCTCCCACCATTTATTTGTTAAATGTGAACGTACAGAGGTTCACTCGGAGAGAAGCCCAGCAGGGGGAGGCTTAACGTCCCCAGCTGCGGGGCTCTGCAGTCAGAGCAGTGAGATCACTGGCATGGCACCCGCTCTGCACTCCTCCCCTACTTGCTCCCGTGGCTTCTGCAGTGTAGATGGCATCCAACCCTCCCCAACCAGGCAAAGGGCAGGGCTGTGCCTTGTTCACCTGTGTCCCCGGCAGGGTCAGCATTAGCCCTGGTCCACAGGGGACTCAGTAAGCCCTTGCTGAATAGTGGGCTCTGATATCCTGGAAGACACCATGGTTCTAGAATATTCCATAGTTCTAGGGCCGGTGCTCCTCTGTCAGGAGCACAGAAGATCTTTCTCATAGCACATCAGGCCCCTGGGCGCATTCTGGCATTAAGCCAGCTGGGTTGGGGTGGACCAGGTCCCTGCCCCATTAAAGGGGAAGCCATCAGAGGCCTCCACACTCACTAGCAAGGGTGGGGGCAGAGAGAGCAGGAAACACTTAGTGCTCAGGGGCCGAAACAAATCACCCTCTTAATGGACTTTTCCAGTGGAGTCGAGCTCCTTGACTTCAATTTACCCCCAGCTGGAAAACAAGCACATCAAAAGTTACACCACATCATAACATAGCGAGGTCAGCTCTGCAGGGCCAGCTCAGGAAAGGAACGAGGGCATATAAGGACACCAGGGGACACTGGGTGCCCACACCCCTTCCGGCTTACCTCCTCCGAGGTCCTGGGCTTCCATGTGGACCAAGTCAGGGTCGGCGTCCACCCCAGACACGGCCCTGGAAGAGAGTATGTGGGGGTCAGTGCTGGACCGAGTCGCAAGCCCCTCTCCCAGTTCCTATGTCAGTCCCTGAGTCCCAGATAGCTACCAGGCCTCCCGCAGCTGGAGCTACTCTTACTCTGTGGGTGTGAGAGCACGGTCCTCCCCACCTCCTCCTGGGGAGGTAGCCAGAACTCGAGGTTCGCTTGGTATTCTTCTTTTTGTGGTACTCTTTATAAAAGACTCCCCTTTACCAAAGGCCTTCACATTCCTTGCCTCTTGACCATGGCTGCTTTTGTTCTGTTTTGTTGGTGATCCAAATACTCCGAGGAGACTAGGTGGGCCTTGGGAATATCACCCTGAACTTGCAAATTAGGACACTGAGGCTCAGAGGAGCCAAACGGCCCCCGACCCCCACCCAGGGGCACACAGCTCTACAGGCAGAGCCAGGACTTACACCCGGCTCCCTTGCCTCCACCACGCTGCTCCCTGCCCACCACCCACCGTGGTGCCGGCTCCTCCCTTGCCCATGTGGGCCCAGGGCTCAGGCAGCGCCCAGGATGCAACGGGACCTGTGGCTGCCCACGGAGCCTTCTACAAGAGCCGAGGAGAATAGACGAAGGCACATCCTTGGGTCTCCACTTGTTGGGGAGGCAGGGACAGGGCCGACAGCCTCGGGGACCCCCGGCACCCAGCACCCACCCAGCACAGAGCCTGGCACCTGAGAGGTCAAGGGCACACTCTCTAAGTGAGAAGACCCTGGCGGGGGGCGCTGCCGTCCACACCAGCCACTAGGCCCCCAGGTCTATTTCAAGGTGAGGTTTGCTTCAGGCTCTTGTTAACTCCTGTGCACTCCCAGGAGCAAGGTCTCCTGCCTGACCGTTGTCTCTCTATTCTGAATAAAGTGGCATTGTTCCCTTGATCAGGGGCACTGACCGGTCTTCAGCCGCTGGTGGGGTTTTAGTGTGACTGCCGGTCATTTGCAGGGTGCGGTAGTCACACCGGCCGGCTCCTTCACTGCCTCACTCATTCCCTCCCTCTCTCCCTCACGAATTCCCTCCATCCCTCCCTCATTCATTCATTGTTTCCCTTATTCCCTCCCTCCTTCATTCCCTAGTTCATTTATTCCATCCCTCATTCGTTCCCTCATTCATTCATTCATTCGTTCATTCATTCATTCATTCATTAACTCATTCATTCATTCATTCATTCATTCCCTCCCTGACTCCCTCGGTCCCTCCTTTACTACCTCCCTCATTCACACGTTAATTTGTTGGCTGACTCACTTGCATGCATTTATTCATTCCCTTCCTCACTCTCACTCATTCACTCCCTCATTCCCTCATTCCCTCACTCACCCGCTCACTCCTGCACAGACTCACTCACTCACCCCTCAGTCTGCAATTGCCTCCCCTTAGCAGGGCTCTACCCACCCCCCAACTCTCTGGCTCTCCCATTGGAATATCCCCACAACCGAACTCCAGGAGCCCACACCAGGTCCTGGACCAGGCAGGGGCCCAGCAGGTAGGGGTCCCTCCCCAGACACTTGTGGTCATGGGTTCTGAAGACCACTCAAGGCTGGGTGTCCAGCCACGCAGCTAGAGCCCAGCTCCCTGCAGGGAAGGACACAGTGTTGACCCCATGCCTTCTGGTTTGTTGGAGTCCCCAAAGATGGCCTATGGGGAAGCTCCTTGGTGTACTGCTTAGAAATAGCAGATGCATGAGACGAGCCCCAGGCAGGCAGATCTCTGGAGACCTCAGTGCTCCGGGGACAAGGGCCGTTAGCTCTCACCCCTGCTGAATACCACCAGATCTTATAAACCCTCAAGGACTCTGCACCGGGCCGGGAGTGGGGTGAGGTCTCTCCTCACCCAACCTCCACCGCCAAGGCCCTGCCACTTGTCCCACACCTGGACAGGCGCTGAGCTGATGGGAGAGGAAGGCTGAGGCTTTGTGGGTCTGCTCAGGCCCCAGCAGAGAAACAGACCCGATGTGTGGCCAATAGCATGCCCCCACCCCAGACAGAGACAGTCATGGTCCTGGGCCGCTGCTTATGGACGGCAGGACTCCAGAACTGTGCCTTGGCCTCCCTGAGCCTCAGTCTCCCCTGCTGTCACATGAGGGGAAGACGACCAGGGTCTGAGAAGATAATGCATGCAGACCCCCGGTCTGGTGCCTGGTAGACGGTCAGCATCCATGATGTGGCCACTCCCGGAGGAGAATGTTCTGGTTTTGTTCCAGGCCCACTGAGACACCACAGGGAAGGCAGCGAGCAGGTGCCCCTGGTGGGCCCAGAACGCAGCGGGCCTCCCGCCCCCGGGCTGCTCCCCCAGGGGACCCCAAGACCACGCTAATGAGCTCACTTGCTGTTCAGCCTCCCAAAGCAGGAAGGGGTCCAAACCTAAGACAGAACGCAGGCTTTGGCAATTCCTGCTGTCAGATCAAGGACAAAGAGCGCCCTAGAAACGCTGTCAAAACAGCGTTATTCACTGCTTGGAAGAGGGGGGCCCGCGGCTGCCTGTCACTGCATTCCAGGAGAGGTTCCCGGGCCCCAGGGGCCAAGTGTCCGGCCTGATAATGTCTCACACATAACAACTCAGGGCAATTTGAGAAACTTGGGGGAGAAATAATTTGATTTGCGCAAGATAAAAACATGTTTGAATTAGTGCCAATTTACCTTGCAGTAACTGTGGGCAGGTTTGCCTCTCGGGCCTGAGAGATCCCTGAGCACCTGGTCCCGCCGGGGACAGATGCACGGCTGCGCTCCGCCACTCTGCCAACCTCTCAGGCCCTGGCTGTTGGGAAATGGCCCCTCCTTGGCCTTCCCCACCTCCTGGGGGCCCTGGGGTGGCCACAGCTGACATCAGTGACAAGGCCAGTGATGGATGAGGCACTCGGGGTGCCAAGTAAGGAACACGGCCCTCCCACAGGTGGCCATGTGGCGGAAGCCAGCCACCCCCCACAGAAGCCCCACAGGCCAGCCGCTAAAACTCCAGTTAGTGAGGCGGGCTTCCCGGGGGGCTTCGCTCCGGCCTCGAGGCCGTAAACCAGGAAACGAACTCCTTGCGAGACACACGGAGCGCGGGAGGGAAAGGAGAGCTCTTTCCACGGGGCTTCTCTGCTGGGGAGACAGGACCGTGGCCCAGTGAGAACGCCAGTGCATAGTCTGTCCTACAAATGAGGTGAGAAGGGAAAGGCTAGGAGTGTGTGTGCACGCACGTGTGCGGGTGTGCACATGTGCTAGAAAGAGCCATTTGGTCGGAAGAACATGTGTGGAAGCCACGTCTCTCCAGGGGCAGTTTGGGCAGAAGAAGGGACCATGGCCATGGCTGGCAACCGGCAAATGGGGGCCCTGAGCCAGCGGGACTCCCAGCTTCCACGCCCTCCATGGCGTTGCCCTCCAGCACTCAGGCCGCACGGGCCTCCCTCACGCAGCTTGACCAGACTTGACCACTGACCAGTCTTGAGCACCAGAGTCTCCCCACTGAGGCAGTGAGGCTAGAACGTGGCTCAGATGGATCAGTGAGTGGCTCCCAAGAGATAGCCCAAGTGTGGGAGGGGAGCCCGGGCACTGGATCGGGCAGGAGAATGGGGCCAAGGCAGGCAGGGGTGGAGGAAGCATGGGGTAGGGGAGGCTGTGTGGGAGGGGGGCAGCTAGTCAGGGGCTGAGTTAGGACCTGGGGCAGGAGTGGGGAGGCAGAGGAGGTGGGGAGGTAGAAGGGCAAGGGGTGGAAAGAGGGAGGGAGGGAAGGTGTGGAGAGGGGAGGGGGAAAGTGAGGGGAGAGGGTAGGTGTGGGGGGGGCAGGAGTGGTGAGGTGGACGAGGCAGGGTGGTGAAGAGGGGGAGAAAGGGGTGTGAGGAGGAGAAGGAAGTGGAGGTAGGGAGGAGAAAGGAGGGGTAAGAAGGGAGGGAGGGGAGGAGGGGAGAGGGCAGAGATGGTGAGGAGGAGGGAGTGGCAGGGGAGTTGGGGAAGGGACATGGAGAGGGGAGAGGGAGAGGGTGTGTGGGGGAGAGAAGGAGAGCAGGTGAGGAGGGAGAGAGAAGGGCTGGTGAGGAGGGGGAGGCAGGGAAGGTGGGAAGGGGGGAGGAGGAGGCAGGAGAGGTGAGGAGGGGGAGGCAGGTGTGCTGGGGAGGGAGAGGCAGGGGTGGTGAGGAGGAGGCCAGAGAGGAGGGGGAGGCAGGGGCGCGGGGAGGGGGAGGAGAGCAGGTGGGGGGGGGGAGACAGGTGGTGGGCCTACTGTGTGCTGGGCACATGCCAGTTTGAGGTACTTGGCTCCTGTTTGCACCCTGGAGGAAGCAGGAGCTCAGAGAGGGACCAGCCCACATCAGGTTGCACAGCTGGGTCACAGGTGCGCAGGTGACCTGGGATGGCAAGTTCCTAAGTTCCTAAGTTCCTAAGTTTCCAGCAGAGTAGAAAGAGCACCTGGAGGTCCCCCTGGGGTGAGGAGGTCCATGGCTGGGATCAGAGGCAGGAGAAGGTGGGGAGCCCTAAGCTGGGGGCTGTGGGGAGGAAAGGGGAGCCTCCGCCCTCGGGGTTGGGGGATCCCCATTGTGGGGAGGCTCTTACCAGAACACATGGTCTTTGGTCACTCGCTCCCGCAGAAGCGTCCACTTCTTCCCCAGGTCCGATGACACATAGAGCTTGGCAGAGAGAAGAGAAACAGAAGTCTGGTCATGCCTTGAGGATGAGCCTCTTCTGAGCTGGAGTGACCCCTCCTGGACGATGAATATGCCCCAGGCAGGCCCCACACCCACACCTTTGAGAGGCCAAGGGTCAAGCAGAGGAGCTCCAAGAAGAGCCACTCTCGCCCCCCAGGCCTGCTGGTAGGAACTGAGGGACACTGGCCAGGCAGATCCCCAAGCCAGGCCTGGGCTGGGGATGGTCGGGGTCAGTCCCCTGTGCGCTGAGTCCCGAGGCAGGGCTGTGGGAGCCTGGGGGTGGGGGTCTGCGCTCGCCACACCAGTGTCCCTGGGCACAGGGCAGTGTGATGTTAAATAGCCTGTAAAAAGCACCGTGACAGCCTGTCCCTGACCCCTTGCTGCCCGCGCCCACCTTGGAGGGGAAGAGAGCCACAGCTGAGGGAACTCGGTCATGGATACTGGGATACTGTCGCATGGTGACAGGCAGGAGTTACGCCTGCAGAGAGCACAGCGTAATGCAGGGACTTGGCCGGTCACTACGCTGGACGCCAGAAACAGATGGAGCATTGTGGGTCTCTCCAGCAATAGAAGCAGCCCACCAAGCCAGGCTGAGAGAGGCTGCAGGCCTTCCTGACTTTGCAACATCTCTCATATATGCTGGATATGCTGGACCCCGCAGGGCACACGTCCAGCCCTGCGGAGACCTCCGGGCTGCATGCAGCTGGTAGGATGAGGCCCTTGTGGGGCTGCAGGGCTCCCAGAACACAGGTGCCCCGTCTGCCCCTCCCCTCATCTCCCTCCAGCTGGGCCCTGAGTCAGCCTGGGGGCAAGAACTAACGCTGCCCCCCCTTCCCTGAGCTGGGATGTGGGCAGGTCTACAGTCCAAGTCCCAAGGCATCTTTCATTGGTGGTTTTGCCAAATTTCCTTTGTCACCCTCCCTGGCTGGGGGTTGGGGGTGGGTTTGTGGGAACGCTGAAACGTCCCCTCCATTCCTGAGAGCAGCGTAGGCCGTGAGGGTGTTAAGGGATCTGTACGCCCATGAAGCAGGACACATACGGAAATCCTACACAGCCCACACGGAGCCCAGAGACCCAAGCATTCTGCTACAGAGGCAGGGCTGGGTGGGGACACTTGGCGGCCACTCCCCAGCTGAGAGGGCTGCTGTGCTTGGGGACAGAGAAGACCTGGTTCCCCTGAGCCCTGTCTGGCAGGTGCTGTGCTGCCTCAGTTTCCCTGAGAAGATGGTATGTTTTGCAGGGGTGAGTCCGTGGCTTGAGAGATCATGGGGTCCCATAGCCGTAGCTCACGACAGACTCCACAGTCTGTGCGACCCAGCTGCATGACCCCTCAAAGCTCCCTAAACCTCAGTTCCCCACTTTCCTAAAACAGAGATCCAGATCCTGGCCTTACTGGGATGTGTGGGCTGATCCCAGGCACCGTGGCAAAGCGTTTGCACAAATGACATTCCCCTTGAATCCTGTCGCTGTCATGCAGGGATCTCATTGACCCAGGGCTGCTGCCGAGGGCCGACCGTGTGAGCATGTGCCGAGCTTGTCCCCTCTCAGACCCTCTCATGACATCTCTGTGAATTGGACACTTTTATCAACCTGTTTTTCAGATCAGGAATGGCAGCTAAGAGCAGCTGAGCAATATGCCCTGGGGTAGTTCACTGGCAGAGGCCAGATTTGAATTCTCCGTGCTTTGAATGCCCCTTCCTTTATTCCTCTGCACTCAAGACGTGTCTGGAATAAATCTGTTAAGCAGAGCAATTTCACGGCCAGACCTCAAGAGGAAGGAAGGCCGAAGGCAGCCACTGGACCTCAATGTTTCTGTCTGTGAAATGGGTCTAATAAACATGACAAGAGTCGCCAGGATTAGAGCTCCTGACTGCTGGCCTTCAGGGCCAGCAGGACACATGCTCCTCTTCTGACCCAGCTTGTCCTCATCGGGGACCCAAGTGATGGGAGGAAGTGAGGTCATGGTGTTGTCCCTGCTGTTGTTCTCGAAGGAAGGGTTTATGGAATCTCTGAAGGGAAATGGGCTCTTCATGCATCAGCCCTGTGCCGTCCTGGCCTTCAGTGTGGGCAGACATCCCCTATCCCGGAAGCCTGCCCTAGACCTAATGCCAATCCCCCACTAGCTCCCAAGGTCAGGACTCCAGGCCTGTCCTCACCACCCCAGCAAGTCACCGAGTCCAAATGAGCTAATGTCCGCCACCTAACCCACAACTGCTGTACCCTGAGCCTACTGAGCCACCTGCACCCCTCCTCTGGGTCTCCTGTGGCTTCCTGCACCCCTCCTCTGGGTCTCCTACCCGCAGCCCTCAGCCCTCCCATCCAGCCCTTGCTCCATGAGAGAGCCACCGGGCTCTTTCTGGGACACACAACTGACCACATCATTCTCCTGCATCAGACCTGCCAGGGGATGCCACAGACCTTCCTTGGGATAAAGCCCACACTCCTCGTGGGCTGTCTGGCCCATACAGCCCCCACCTCCCATGCCCCCATCATGCCCCACTCTGGGCTCTTGAGTGACGGTGGTGCTAATATGTCTCATGAGGTCCTTGGAGGATCTGCACCTGCTGCTCAGTCTGGCTGGAATGCCCTTTCTTGTCTTCATTCAGTGTTCAGGATTCCATCGAAAGTTACCTGTTGGTCAGGCCTTGGCCAAGGTCAAAGCTCAGAAGTCCTGGTATTACAGAGCCAGGCTCAGAACCCAGTCCCTCAGGTCAAGAAGCCCGTGTCAGGGCTCAGGGCCCAGGACCCAGAGAAAACTGGGCTGCAATGCCTTCCCTTTGCTATACACTCCACTCTGGCCTGGAGGAGGGGTCCCCAGGGCATGCCCCCTTGTGCTGTCACCCACCTGGCACTGGGGGCCCTGGTGCTTCCGCTCCTTGTCTTCAGGACCCTCCTGCACCCTTCAGTCACTCCCCCTCCACCTCCACCTGGGACCTCCTCCTTGCCACCTGGCTTCTAGTAGATACCCTACCTTTTAGGCCACAGGTTCAAGTCCCACATTCTGGATTCTTCCACCACCCCTGGCAGACCCCCTTCAGGACTCCTTCTTCCCCACAGCTCTAGGAAGAAGATCCTGTGGATCCCACCTCAGTGAGCTATCCTCATCCTAACCACATCATCCTAACCAAGCCGTCCTAACCGCATCATTCTGATCACGGTATCCTAACCACAGCATCCTAACCGTGGTGTCCTAGCCACATTGTTCTAATCACAGTATCTTAACCATAGTGTCCTTACCACGGTGTCCTAACCACAGCACCCAACCATGGTATCCTAACCACATTGTTCTAATCACAGTATCTTAACCACAACATCCTAACCATGGCATCCTAACCACAGCATCCTAACCAAGGTGTCCTAATCATGGCATCCTAACCATGGCATACTAACCACGGCGTCCTAACCACAATGTTCTAACCACATCATCCTAACCATGGCGTCCTAACCACAGGTTACCATAAGAAGATGCCTCACCTCAAGACACTGCCAGACACTCAACCGCAGCCTCTGGAGAGTCATGTTGCGTGGCTGTGACTCCCGAATTTGTGAGTCTGCGGCAACAGTGAGGGTTTGTCCCTGTTCTTAACATATGCGGGGATTTCCTCTGTTAGGCCACTGTCCCCTGCTGTCAGCAGCACAAAGAAAATGCCCAAGACCATGAGATCTTGCTCCACAAGGAGGCTGAGCGTCTGTGAGCATCGTGGATGCCAGGGTCACCCAAACAAAGCACCAAGAATAGTGCCTAAGCAGCAGAGCCTGACTCTCTCTCCGTTCTAGTGCTGGGAGTCTGAGACCAAGATGTGGGCAGAGTTGGTTCCCGCTGAGGCCTCCCTGTTTGGTGTGTAGATGGCCACGATCCCCCCATGTCCTTATGTGGTCAACCCTCTTGCACATCTGTGTCCTGATGTCTCCTTCTTCTAAGGACACCTGTCATCCTGATCAGGTCCCCCCCAGAGGACCCATTTTAACTTAAATACCCCTTTAAAAGCCTCATCTCCAAATATGGTTACATCTGAGGTGCTGGGGAGCGGTATAGATATTTTGGGAGGGGACACAACACAGCACATCCCAGAAGCCAACCTCCTACCCACTCCACCTCTGGTGTCCTCCCTCCCTCCCTGTCACAGGCCCACTTCTGCTGCCTGTGTCTCTGGGAGCTTCTCTGGACCCCTACCCTCACATTTGCTGAGAGAACCCCACCCTCCAACCCCGAGCTCTGTGCTTGGTTTCTCCCCCTTCGTGGAGGTTTTGCTTCCTGCTCCTCTGGCTCAAGCTTCTGTGGCTCACCTCTCCCCCAGCCTAGCCCCAGACTGATCGCCACTGGGTGTGCTGGAGGAACGGACAAATTCAATTCTAGCACCAGGGCTGGCACACTTTTCTGGAAAGGGCCAGACGGTAAATAACTTTGGCTTTCCAGGCTGTGCAGTCTCTGTTGTCACGACTCCTCTCTGCCCCTGGAGCAGGCAAGCAGCCAGAGACAATACGGAAACGGATGGGCTTGCCTGTGTGCCAGCGAGACCTTAATTTGCAAAGTGGGTGCCAGGCCACCGTCTGCTGATGCCTGCTCCAGGGCACACGATGTGAAATTATCACTTTCCTATTTAAAAAGGGCTTTTTGGAAAGTTTTCATGCCCTGGAACGTAAGATTCAGGAGCACAAGGAACTCATCCATTCTTGCTAAGCACGTGGAGTCATGCCGAGTCATGCAGTAGGTGCTTAGTAAATAGCTAATGGCTCCAGCGGCTGGAGGTCCTGCATTTCGGGAAAGGCCTCAGTGGGAGAGCCCAGCAGGTGGTACGGCCTTTCATGGAGGCCAGGTGCTGAGCTAAGAGCTTGTCAGTCTCCATTCACGTAATCCACTTGTGCACGCATATAAGACGGGCCTCCATCCCTTTACCTATGAAAGAGTGGGAGCTGCTCAAGGTCACACAGTGTTTGCTCGTGGACCTGACCGTGATACCCCTGTGGCTGACCGGTTCCCCCTGGGAAAGATGCGAGATCCTCTCTCATCCTTTCTCTGGGCCATCTGAGTGACCAGCCTGGGGCTCCTTCCACCTCAGGTCTTAATTTATCCCTCTACAAATCGGGAGAGAACTGCTCCCGTCCTCGAATAGTGAGCAATTAAAAATGGGCGTGCAGCCATCCATTTCTGGTAATAAAGCCTTGGCGTTCGTGGACGGCATGACGCCCTGCCACGTGCCCTGAGGACGCCCACCCCGAGACACGGTGCCGCCTTTCCAATTTGCTCTCGTAGGAGGTGATTTTATAATGCACCATCAATTGGAGCAGAAATGGACTATTCCCCACTTAATACAAGACAAACACCAGCAAATAAATAAGAATAAACACACGGGGGGGACATCCTAGCCACTGCAGCAGACCCCAACCCAGTGGTGTCCCATGCAAAGGCTGACTGACTCCAGGTTGCTCGTCCAGGAAAGCATCAGAGGCCCTTTGACACAGAGACAACATGCTCGGAAGTCAGGGCAAGGGAGAAATGAAGGTCAGAGGAAGGTCATTCAAAGACATGTGAGCTGATAGGTCTGCCAACGGACGCTCATGCCAGCTGCTGTGAACCCACACCTCTGTCTGCCCCTTCTTAAGGGAACCCTTGCCGGCCCCCCACCGTTCCTGCCTGGACAGCTACTCCACTTTGCTTCACGCGTATAAACACAGACCTGGTTTCACGGGGGCTGGAGGATGGTGGGTGCTCAGTTTTCCTGAACTGCTTGTGCAGTCATCTCTGTTGTTCTGAAGTTGTATTAAAAAGTGAACATCTGGGGCACCTGGATGGCTCAGTGATTAAGCCTCTACCTCCGGCTCAGGTCATGATCTCAGGGTCCTGGGATCGAGCCCCACATCACGATCTCCGCTCCACAGGGAGTCTGCTTCCCCTCTCTCTCTGCCTACTTGTGATTTCTCTCTCTGTGTCAAATATATAAATAAAATTTTTTAAAAAAAGTGAACATCTTTCCCGATACATTCGCTATGCCTTTCTTCAAACCCCCTCCTCAAGGAAGGCTTCCCAGATTGGTCATCCTAGGTGTCTTTTCTTCCCTACTAAGGTTCTGGAAGGCAGTCCCAGGCTCAGGTTAACTTCTCACAGTGCTGGGAAACAGAAGGGGTTCTTGATGGGGAAGAGAATAACACTTAACAGTTAGAGGGCTGTGCCTATAAGCAGGTCCCAGGGACGAGCACAAGGAACCAGGCGAGTCAGTTTGGCGCCGGTGGTCCCCAAAGAGTTGGGGTGGGAAGGGGCTGCCCGGCTCTCACATTCCTTTGATCTCAGGACCCCAGTGCAGTTTGCTGAGCCTTGAAAGAAAAACCATCGCATCAGGCTCTCTCCCCTCGGCAGGCTGCCCAGGCTCCGAATAAGGAAGCCTCACAGCACCCCAAGCTACAGTGCAGCACCGGGCAGAAACCTAGTCAACTCTCAGACCCAGAACCAGCAATAAGGCTTGCAGCTGGGTGTCACTGATGTTTAGAGCTGTGTGTTCCTCTGCTTAGCAGACACCTGCCTAATGCACCAAGTCTGTGGGAATGCAGAGCCAATGTGGTACCACGCACCCATCCACCTCTTGGAAGTCAGAGAGCTGAAAACCATACAACCCAAAAAAAAAAAAAAAAAAAAAAAAAAAGGACAAAAATAATACGACCCCCCCCCAAACCAAAAAACCCCCAAGGCCCTATTGTCGCTATTACTAATTTCCTCAAATTCTTCATTGCTTTTGTAACTACAACGAAGCCCTTTTTCCTCCCCTTTTTCTTTCCCTTAGAGTCACAGCAAAGAACCGAGGAAAATCACCGAGATTTCAGCTCCATTAATTTTTCAGGGCACCATAAATTAAAGAGCAATTGCAACGCAGTCAATTTCTGCAGGAAAATAAGTCTCTGTGATTGTGCTTTAGTCTAATTACATGGAAGGCTAAGTAGTGCTATTAATACCCAGAAGCACACACTGTCCCAGAAGAAGGCGTCGGGAGCAAAGAGGCGGCCGGTGGGGCTGGAGGAACCCGGGGACGCCAGGCGGTGAGGTCCAGACTATGGCAAGGAGGCCAGGTCCTGCAGCGAGCCGTGGCTCAGACCAGCCGAAATCGGCGTTGGGAGGCCCTTGACCTGGGGGAACCCTCATGGGAGAAATCCATCATTCACTCACCGATTGATCCAACCGACGGGCATCCCTCCATCGATCCGTCCACCTCCCCCGTCCGTCATCCCGCAGCCCCCGTCTGTCACCCACTCACCCTTCCACCCGTGCTCAGCTCCATGTCCATCCAGCCAACAAATAGCCTCAGCCAGGAGCTTGTGAGGAAATGCTGCAGAAACTGGGCAGAGTCCGTTCCCGCAAGGGGCTTACCCAGGAGTGGGTGCGCGGGGAGCAGTCCCCACGCCGGCTGCAGTGGCTCCTCCACAAGCCACATGGACACCAGAAGCCGGAAAAGGCCCAGTCCCCCACCCCCACACCGGAGCTTCCAGGGGGAGCGTGTCCCTTGCAGACACCTCAATTTCGATCCAGCGAAACACATTTTGGACTTCTGGTCTCCCAAGCTGTGGGAGACCCCACGTCTGGCCAGCCATGGAGCGCGTGGTGATAGGAACGGATCCTGGTCTCCGTTGCAGCGAGGGCAGGTCCTCGTCCTCCTGTGCTCTCTGCGCCCTGCCTCACCTCCTGCTCAGGCCTCACCCCCTTCTGGGGCCAGCCCCGGGCACTCCCCTCCCTGGGCCTGGAAAGAACCCTCCACCATGTTCTTTCCATCAGCGGGTGGAGGGTCCCTTGGGCTCCTGTGGGGCCCTGGTGACACAGCCCCCAGAGAAAAGGACATGGACTTGGGATCTGAAGGACAAGTCACACCTACTGAAGGTAGAAAAGCATCCCAGGCCAGCAGAAGGGCCCGGCAAGGCCCAACGTGGGAGGGTGTTTGGAATATTCTAGAAGTGGAAGAAGGTCTTATGGCGGTGCACCCGGAGGGGAGGCCAGGGGGACAGCCCTAATAATTACCTACTGTTCTTCAATCCTGTCTCACGTGTTTACCTGTGCCAAGTACACCTCAGCCTGCTTGGTTCCTACACCCCGAGACCAACGATGGCAGCATCCAGACCCCCCGGCCTTGGGTGGAAGGGCTCCGAGGACCCGGTGAGGAGCAGCCTGCATTGCCCCGCGACCTCACCAAAGGAGCAGCTGTGGGTGCCCTGGGGCCCAGACACCAACTCCACCCCTGTTTACCTTGCCCTCCTTGGTGTAGGCCAGGACCTTGTCCTCTTCCTTGGGGTGGAAAATCAGAGTCTCCACCGAGAAGGGGATGAGCTGCTTCTGGAAGGTGGCCCCCTCATCCGTGCTGAGGAACAGACTCTGGTCCCGGTCACTGAGCGAGGAGCTCAGCAGGACGATCTGGAACAGAAAGCACGGTGGACGTGAGCTCCCCCTCTGCACCCAGCCCCTGCACTCAGCCGGGAGGGCGGGGCCAGAACCATGCCCCCTCCTCCCACCCTGCCCCACCCACTCCTGCTAATTAGTCACTCATTAATTCCCTCCACAACTCTGTCCCCCAGCCAGGCACTGTCCACAGGGCGAGGCCGACCACGAGCTGGGGTGTTCTGCCGTGAATAGTCCGTTCTATGGGGGCAGTGTGAGATACATCAGCGCGTCGCCCATTATGGGCCTGACCGGCAGCCTGTGGAGACAAAGCAGGGGGGCTGGGGAGGCTGGGCTGGGGGCTGCGTGCAGAAGCAGAGCACTGGACCAGGTAGGGGGGCGACCCGGGACAGCAGGCGCCGGGTAGGAACTCGGATGTGAGGTGGCCGAGGGGGACGGGACTGGATAGGTAACAACGTGTCTGGCTCCGTGAGGCCTTAGAGGGCACTGTGGTGGGTGGAATGGGGACCCCGGAGAGACAGCCCGTCCCTGCGTCCTCACCCTGGTTCCTGTGAAGGTGACCTCACTTAGAAGCGGGGTCTGCACAGGTGGGATCAACTTAAACATCTCAGGATGAGGTCATCCTGGGAACTGGCAGGCAAGGCGCCCATGGAGAGGATGAGGGACGGCCCCGCCACCTGCAGAATTCTCCCGTGGGTGGGGGTCCCTCAAGGCCTCTCTTGGCTCCGCCCAGAGGGTCAAGGAATTTGGGGAAGCCGGCCTGTGGCCCTCTCTGGGTTTGTCCACTTCCCAAGCATGCAAGTACATGCTCTCCTGGGCTGTGAGGTGCCCTGGGTCTTCCAGAAAGTTCAGGAAAGGCCGACTATGAGTCAGAACAGGTTGGCCCTGCTAACTACACACAGGGGACCAAAGGGACCCTCAGAAAGAGAGAAAAAGGGGAGAGGGAGAGACTTCCCTCCTTCCCCTGAGGCCAGAGAGGGTCGGCCAGTCTGGAGGGTTGGGAAGGCGATGTGGGCTCCTACCACTGTGAGTGGATCCCACGCCCCCAGACCACATGGTCAGCCCCCGGCAGCATGGGTGGGCCCAGTCCCTACCTCCACCCTCTTCTGGGAGTCCCAGTTCCCATGATGAAGCTGGGGGTTGTCTTCCTACCCACACACCTCATGGAAAGTTCTGGGCTCCTCACGGCCCCAAGGAGACTGTGACCTCTGTGACAGGGTCTGCAGGCTCCTCCTGGACTGGCCTCCCTCCCTGCCTCCTGCTTGTGAGCTGGCCACAGCCAGTGGGGTCCACCCACGTACAGCCCTCTCCCCCCAACACCTGTTCCCTCTGTTTCCTCCTCACCACCAGGGCCCAGTAGAGCCCCCTGATTCAAGGCCACAGGGGACCTGGTATTTGCCCAGCAAAAGCTCACCACCTGTCATGGAGGTAGCCTCTTCTCCCAGGACTGTGGCCCCTTGGGGCCGGAGCCAGGTCTGTGGGGTTTCCGGCTATCCTCCTCCCCACCCCCACCCCTGCAGGGCCTGGGGACTCCACACACTTATTGAATGAATCAATCAATGAATGAATGAATCAATAAATGAATGAACGAACAGATACCATGTGCTGATAGCATAGGGGTCAGGGCACACTCAACCTCAGATAGCCCAGTTCAAATTCCATGTCTGTGTGACCTGAAGCAAGCTGGCTGGCCATTCCCTGCCTTGGTTTCTTTGTCTGTAAAATGGGGGAAATAATATGGTGCCTGGCATTGGGCGATCCTGCAGTTAAAGTCTACTGTGAGTGTTCAAGACCACCACATCCTCACTAGAGCTCAGTGGGGCAGTTATGATCTCTGCTCGGTGGATGGGGAAACTGAGGCACAGAGAGGGGAAGCAAACTGCCTCAGGTCACACACCGTGTAGGACAGAGCCAGGGTCTGGAGTTGAGAGGGAGCCCATGCAGGCTGGAGTGCCGGTGGGGCAGGGGGGTGGGACCAGCCCGGCACCGAGATGAGTTCTTCCTTCCCAGGGGCAGGGGCTATGGGACACTAAGCCCCCATCATGTGGATGCCCCACTGCGATGGGCTCCCTACACCCCAACATTTCCTCTAGAAGACGATGAAGCACACGGGGCAGAAATCAAGAATTGCACGAGCTCCTGTCTTTACAAACGGTATCTGATGCTCTCTTTCCAGGGGAACCCTGAGGAGTTGTGCAAGCCATAGCTGGTCTCCCCTAGCACAGATCTCGCCCTCGCCCGCCAGCTGAGGGGGCCAAAGGAGAAGGGCAGGCAGGGCACTCCCAGAGCCTGCCTCTAGGCGGCCGTGCTCTCGGAAGGTGGAGGAGCCTTGTGGGAGGTGTCCCTCGGGGGTGGTTTCCACGCAGGAGAAGTGGAGGGGCCAAGAACGGCAACGTATAATCATCCCGGGAAATGTGGAATGACAAGGGCGCTCACGCACTCACAAAAAGAAGTGAGTGCAAATTTACGAGAGACTATGTATCTCCCAAAGACAAAACATCAGGAAGCCTATGATAATTTTGCCGATGGTTACCGTATGAGAGTACACGTGATCTTATCAGCAGAGGTGCACAGAAATGGGAGTGGAGGGCTCACTGTGCAGCCATCATAGAAGAGGAAACGCCACCCCCTTGCGCCCCTGGGATGGACCTTGAGGGAGTCATGCCCAGTGGAAGATAAATGCCCCGAGATCAGGCTTGCAGGTAGATTCTTGTAAACAAAGCAAAGCCTGAGCTCACAGCTCCAGAGAATGGGTGGGTGCCGCAGGGGGTGGGTGGGCGAGGGGTGACGAGTCAGAAGGCCCGCACTGCCGGTTGCCAAGTGAGCAGGTCTCAGGCTGCCGTGGGCCCAGCGTGGTGACACACAGGAGTGTGGGTCTGGACGTGGCTGAGAGAGGGGATCCTGAACAGTCCCCTCACGGGAAAGCATCGCTGTGACGTCGTGCGGCGGCTGATGGTAACCAGGCGTACAGGGACGATTGCTTCCCTGTAAAGACCGAATCATGATGTCCTACACTCGAAACTAAGGTAATGTTACATGTCAATTACACCTTAATTTTGAAAAAACCAATGAAAGCAACATGAGGACCTTAATAGTGGTTGTTTTTAAGTGGTGGAGTTAGAAGGAGTTTGTTTTCTTATTTTCAATGAACGCTGTAGCTTAGAATAGTTTAAACTTTACAGAAAGGTGGCAAGGATAGGACAGCGAGTCCCACAGCGCCCGATGCAGTGTTCTGTGCCAGGACAGCTCACATCGGTGTCAGACGTCTGTACGGTTAAGGACGCAGCATACCCACATATGTACGGTCTGAACCACACGCTACGTTCCATGAGTGGCTTTTCCTGGTCTGGGATCCCATCTAGGAACCCACATGACATTCAGGCGTCACACCTCCTTAGCTCCTCTGAGCCGTGACTTTCTCAAACGCACCTTGTTTTTCTTGACCTTGACAGTGTTGAGAAGCTCTGGTTGGGTCTTTTGCAGACTGACTCTGATTTCGGCTTATCTAGGCTTTTCTCGTGGTAAAAACTGGCGTCAGGGGTTTGGGGAAGGAAAGGCACAGAGGTGAGGACCCTTCTTGTTGCCGTGGGCCCAGAGGGGAGCCCACAGCCATGGTGCTGGCCTCACCAGCCTCGTGGTATGGGTCAGGGCTCCCCAGGGGAACGGGCTCTCCTTTCCTCCCCGTGTCCATGATGCCCTCTTGGAGGACAGCCCCCCCCCCCAGCACAGCCCACACCTGCAGTGTGGAGGGCGGCTCCCCTCCTTGAGGCAGAGGAGCTGTGAGCATTCTTGTGAATTCTTCTGCATGGGAGACTGGTCTCCTCACCCCTGCACTTACTGACTCATTTATTTACTGTGAACTCATGAATATTTATGTCAGACTTAGAGTTGTAATTCAAGGCTGTTCTGTTATCTCATTGCCCCAAGGCTCCCCCTCTGGCTAGTTGCAGGGGGGTGCGGGGCTTGGGCGGTCTCCTTTGCCACAACACCCCGCTTCTATTTCTAAATATTGCTCTGTGCTGCACCTGGTCTCCCCGGATAATCGGGAAGAATGAAACAAGTCACCCAGATTTCTCACCCAGCGTACTGGAGATGGCTGGGTTCACTCAGCATCCGCCCAAACATGTGGCCCAGGCTCTGTGCCCCACCCCAGGGCGGCTGCCCACATGCCTGGCTCCTTGGAGCCATCTGGCCAGGGAAGCCCAAACATCACTCATCAAAACGCTTTCTCAATGTTCTTATGATGCAACGATTGACTTATCCACCTCCCCCAGGAGATTGTGCCTCTTGAGCGCAGGGATGGTGGCCTGACTCCTGTTCTGCTGGCACAGAGCCCAGAGCGCTGTGGGTTAATCCCTGCCTGATGGATACCGACTGAATGCATGCACAGGTGAATGAATAAAGGAGTCCATCTCAACCCTTGATTCCAAGAGGAATTGTTTGTCCACTCTTTTCCTCTGAGAGAACATTCCTAGAGCTATGGCAGAAGTCTGGAGACGGGACGTCATAACAAACCTCATTCACTTCTCCCCATTACCCAGAGCTTCACACATCAGAGAAGACTCATTCATTCACTCATTCATTGCTTCATTCTTCCGTTGGTGCTAAGACCACAGAGTCGAGCAAAGATTCAGGCGTGACCAGGACCTTGTGGCAGCAGAGCCAAGGGGGAAAGGAGAATCCAGGTACGGGGCCCAAAGGAAGGCTTCCTAGAAGAGGTGACCTCCCACCCCAGGTGAGCTTCGAAAAATGGATGGAAATTTGACTGGCAGACCCAGGGGAGGGTGTTTCAGTCAGAGAGGACAGCATGACAGGAGGGGGGGGGTCCCTGACCCGCCTCTCCCCCCACCCCCCGCCTCAGGCTCCAGGTGTCAGCCCCATAGAGCCCTGCTGTGTTTCTCTAGTTCCCCGAGACTGTTCACATCTTGACTGCCTTTCCATGCACGGTTCCCTTGAGGTAGAATGTGCGGTGGGACCAAGACTCCCCCAACCTCATCGCAGATAATTCAGATTCAGATCTGACAATTTCAAAATGATACAAATCCCAAGTGTGATGAACTTAAAACAGCTTGTGAAAATGATCAGAGACCCCAATTCTGGGCCGCTTCCACAAAGCTGAATATTTCTCACTTAATTTTGCAGACGCCTCTGGCATGAGTTTATCCTGTTTTTATTCTGGGATGCCCTTCCCTTTTGTATCTGCTTGTCTAACACCTCCTTATCCACTGAGGCTCATTTCAAAGGTCACTGCCTCCAGGCAGCCCTCCGTGATATGATATGTGATACGAGTCCTCCAGTAAATTTATTCCAATACCTCCTCAGCCCCTCTCTCCAGCATCTCAGGCATTCATCTGCTCCAGCCCAACATTCTTAGTGTTCTCTTTGGGAGTCTGCCTCCCCTCTAGGAAAGCCCTGTGTCTTCGTCAGGGCCATGCCTCCAGCCAGGACTACAAGGCCTGGTCCTGAGCAGGCACCAGGTACCCATAAACAGGTGTTGGTGCCACTCCCACAGAATCAGGGCTCCTGGCCATCACGGCCCTCCTTGACGGCCGAGGCCCCGCCCACGGTGGAACTGCAGTGGAGAAACAAGAACCCGAGGAAGTTGTTCTGGCCGGGGGCCCAGCAATCTGGATCGGGGGCTATTTTGGGCCTCAGAGTGGGACAAGTAAGCCAGGAAAGATTGGGGGATGAGAAAGTGCTGACAAGGAAAGGATTACTAGAGCAAAGAAAACAAATCAATTAGCATAGTGCAGAGCGGAGGCTGGCAGACTGTTCTCCCAAATTGGGAACCAGACTATTTTCAACGGTGTATTTTTACTGTTTACTATTCCGGGCCAGCATATGGTACCTGCACCGGCTTCCGGGGGCCCACAAGGCTGGGTGTTTGGAAATCAGAGGCCATACATTGGAGAGAAATATGGGACAGGTTCAGAGGACCAGTGGCCAGCCCCACTGAGTGTGAGTCCCAGGACTGCCTATGTAATCCGCGGGGCCCCAAATGCAGGGCTCCTTGCTCAAGAAGAATGAGGAATTCCAACGTGGCAGCAAGCAAGCTTTACAGCAAGCACTAAGTCTGGGTCTGGAGCCTGCCTCCATCATCCCACAGGGATTCTGCTAATAAACTCTGGGACCCCTAGCCCCAGCGGCATGGAGGCTGCTGGAAGCACAGTGTGTCTGCCTCACCCGGGTGGAAATCAGCACTTTCTCAAAGTCCCTGGTGAGCCCTGAGCTCCCAGCCGAGGGACATCTGCTCTGGGCTGTAGCTCCTGATGGTTCTCAGCTCTGAGCCCACCAGCTATGTGACACTGAGCACAGTGGCTGACTCTGCTCTGTTCCCCACTGAGTGACCATGAAATAAGCCACATGCCTCCCACGCCACGTCCTTCCTCTGGGATTCTGTAGCTCACGGCCACCCTCGCAGCTACTCTGACGATGCTCCACGGGGTGGGGAAAATACGGATGAGAGCCCCAGGAGTCCAGCTAGACCACAACACAAACATGGGGGACACGCAGAGTGGGGCTTCAGCTCACCGTTACCCCTCTGAGCTGTGAGCTGTTCAGCCTTGGGAAAGCTAGTGTACCTCTCTGGGCTGCTGTTTCCTCATTTGTAAGTAGAGAGGAATCCCCGTTGCCGAGGCGACCAGAGGAATCAATGCACAAAGTGTGTAGCAGACCAGCCTGGTGCCTGGGACACAGCAAGCATCCCGAACATGAGGGAGCTCGCCATATGGGACAACTCGAATTACTGTCCCTGCAAGAGGTCACCAAGCCCTCTTGTGAGTCAGGATCACGTTGCTGAGGCAGGTCATCTGTGGTGATGAGAGCAAGGGGAAGTGTAAGGCCCCCTGCACTATGAGATCCCAGGACAGACATGGGCAGAGGGTACAGATGCTGCCCAGTGGAATGACCCCTCTCTCTCCGGCGCATGGGCTGGAGCATGGCCAGAGAGGCCAAGGGCCTGTGGAAGGTCACACTGCCAGCCAGGGTCTGTGGCCTCATCCGTCCCGACATCACCTGCCCGCACCGCTAGCACACAGCATGGCCGGTCTGCTAAGTAAGTAGCCTCAAACACTAGGGTTCCTGCAGGAACACACTTGTGATGTCCAGAGAGACCCTGCTACCTTCAAGGGCTATAAGGACTGGCATCCAGAGGTCTGCGGGTCCATCCAGAGCTTTGGGGATGGACTTCTGGCCACGCAAAGGGAGGGGCAGGGGACTTCTGTTCCTCTTCATCCTTCCCTTCTTCCTTTTGTCCCACGGTCTTCTCTTGTTCTCACAAATCATTAACTGAGTCATTGAGCTGCACATCAGACCTCAGCAGGAAAACAAGCCTCTCAGGATGCCTGCCTCGGGGGAGCTCACAGAAGAGAGTGGAAGGCTTTTAATGGTGGAGGCAGGGGGCCCTCCCCTAGGCTGGACTGGAATAGATGGGAGACTTTCTGGAAGTTTCTGCAGGAGGTGCACCCCAGGCTCCCAGTGGAGATGGGTCACAGCCACATGCAGAAAGACACTCCAGGGGGACAGGGCTGCCCATATGCTATCCTGATGCAGGACTCAGGTTTTCTTCTCCACCAGGTCAGGAGACCTATCTGAACCCAGGGGCCAGACTCCTTTCTCTGACCCTCCCCACACGCGCAGGCGCCTCCAGGCCGGCTCCAGGCCAGCTCCCGCCTCCGCTGGCCCTGACTCCTGTTTGGACAAGCCCGCCTGAGCCGTACCCCTGCCGTGGAAACTGCATGTGGCTCTGCCCGCCCCGCTCAGGCCGCCAAGCCGCCTTCCCGAGGCCAAAGCTTCCCACAGGTCTCCCAGCCCCTCTCCTCCGAAAGGTGGTGCCAGCCTCCCAGCCTGTGTGGCCGCGGCACTCGCCTACGTCACGGCTCTCAGAGCTCCACGTTTAAAAAGGGAAACAAACAGCATCCAGAAACTATTTCTCGCCTCTGCTAGGACTCCTTTTGGATGCGCCACAGATCTCTGATTTCCATTCAGAACCGCAGCAAGGGGAGGATTTCTTATTTTAGTCTGCCCTTTACCAAGTTTATCCCTACAAGGGTCCCCACCCCAAGCCCCCCGGCTCCCTGTCATCTGCAGTTACCTATTTAAAACCCAATCACCCGGTCTATTCCTGGCCAGACAGATGCTCCCAGAGAGGGACGCAGAAAACGGCTTTGTCGCCAGGAGAGGCAGACAGCGGAGACCAACAAATCCAGCGGCATCCACCCTCCGGTCTTAAATTAGCAGCCGTGCACAGCGTCTCATCCACGCCTGGGTGAGTCATGATGAGCAAAAATAACTCTCCCACCCAGAGCCTCGCTCTTGTGGACGGATGCGTCCTGCTGGGATGTTCCGCACGCCCTCGGATCAGCTACGCACAGTCGTCGGAACTCATCACCCCACGACAGTCTCCGTGTGGGCAACCAGGAGCACGGAAGAGGTCACAGGAGACAGAGTCTGACTGCGCCGGGGGTTCTGCCATCTCTGTGTTCCATGACCTTGGGCAAGTCACTCTCCTCAACCTTAAATTGGAGATGGTAATCTCTTCCATGCTGAGATCCCAAATTAGCTACCGTATTCAAAAGTGCTGGAGTACCCAAAGGCTCATCGTTATTTCTGTGCTTTCTTAAACCAGAAAGATCCATCACTGGAGCAGTCCAGGATAATCTGAATTTACGCAAATGCAAGCCTGCTGAAACCCCTTCAGGGTCACTCCTGAGGGTGACATTCATGACCCTGTCCTATGACCTCACCCGGGTGACCTCACCAGCCCACAGCCCGAGTTCCCACCACCCTGGATGCCCTCCAGCCACTCTATCCCCCGCCCCCCAACACCGCTGCAGCACATTCACTATCAACTTAAGAATGCTTCCCACTTTGCCCAGACGCCCTTGGCCGTCTTCCCTCCCACTGCAGTGAAGGCTGAGGCCTGGGGCAGGCTGGAGGCTGACGTGGAGGCCATGGAGGTCACCCAGGTAAGACAGCCCTGTGATGCCACAGAGAGGGCAGGCTCCAACACACTGGAGTTTAGTGGGTTCGGCACGGAATGAACAGAACGAGAAAATGTGGGAACTCACCCAAGCTCTGGCCCACCTGTGGAGAGGAGGGCACAGGAGGAAGAGCCGGCTTAGGGCAGACGGAGGGGTGGCCCATTGGGAACCCCGCATTAGGGCGGCGGGCCCTGAGGGACACCTGGTGGAGGAAGGGGCTTGGGGTGACATCCAGGGAGAGTGCAGCTCCCTGGAAATCTGCACTGGGGACAGGTGTCTGGAAGTCACGTGGGCTGGGGGTCCTGGGGGTGGAGGAGCCCACCTGGGGTTGTGAGAACGATGTAAGTGCTAGCTGCGGGGGTTGGAGGGGGGGAGAGAACCAAGAGGAGCCCATGAGGAGGGGGTGGGGCAGCGGGACAGGCCACCCTGGGGGCCAACAGGGGGGACGCCCTCTCCAGTCCCCCAACCCTGCCCCACACCTCTGCCTGCCCACCTCCTGTGGGCCTGCACCCCGGGCCCAGAGTCCAGCCTTTCTTCACTCAGCCCTGCTGGCCCCAGGCCCTTCTTGCTGGGGCTCCCGCTCTGGAGGGCACTTTCCTGACCACAGGGCAGCCCCTCAACTCAGAGACCACCTTCTGGGTGGGGGGTGGGGGGCTCTTCCTTCCGCATTTAAACAGGCCCCGATGCCAGCATATCCTATGGTCTTAAAGACAATTATTAACACTCTCGGTAAACATCCGCTTACATTATTTTTTTAATTGCGGTGAAGATAGTAACACAAAACTCACCCTTTTAACCCTTTGAGCACACGGTTCAGCGGCATTAGACAGAGTCAGGGTGATGTCAGCCATTGGTCCCGGAGCTTTTCCATCTCCCTGACCAGCTCCCCACACCCTCCTTTCACATTGCCCCCCCTGCCATTACTGTCACCCCCCCCCCCCCAACTAAGATCATGCTGTCGGGATCACATCTCTCTTGCTCAATACTGGATCCCAAACCCCCCACCTGGGACACAGCAGGTGCTGAGCTGATCAGTGCTGAACAGTCTTGACCAAATAACACTGAAGTCTCTTTCTGGAAAATGTTTAACAGATGAGGGGGGAGGGGTGGCTGAGAGCAGCCCTTCTGAGCCCCCCACCCCGCCTCCGGGGACTGAGCCTTCTGACGCCACAGCCCCATCAGCCGTCTGCCTCCAAGTCCCTGCTCAGATGTCCCAAGGGCCTCCGGACCAGCCCTGACCACGCGAAATTCTCTGGAACCATTCCACCCGATGTGAGGAGCAAACCCTGGTTCCTTTTTCTCAGGCCAACCCATCGCAGGCCTTACGTCCAGCCCCTGTCTGGTCAGAAAGGTCATTCGGCTGCTTCAGGTCCAAGCCTTGAGACATCTCAGCCCTTACCTACCAGCATCCAGGGCTTTTGCTAAGACCCCGAAGTGGCTTTGAACTTGGCCCCGACACATGGGTTCTCATTTTTCTGCAACAGCGCTGAGGTGGGGGATGTGCTTGGCTCTGTTTCACAGAGAACACCCAGAAGCCAAGAGGGGGAAAGGACCCGCTCAGGCTCACACAGGCTGAGAACCGTGACACGGGACTGAGATCCCACACTGGCTGAGGCTAACCACCTCCCCCTGCCTCCAGGTCAACCCTCGAGCTGACAGGCATCCAGCACAATTTAGGAAAACGTCCACACAAACACAATTAATGAATGGATTGTCAGGAAAGGGCTGGTTCGGACTTAATTACCAGCCTGACAATCACTCACGTGCCAGGAAACCTCTCCAAGAGCATTTGTAAATTCAACAGAGAGGTGAACCTTTTCCCTTTGGCCGGAGGCTAACTTGGAACATCTTGCGTTGATCGATAGTAACTAGATAAGGCAAACATATTTCAGGCCATAAAAAAAAGAGCTCGTCGCCACTGTTTTATATCCTTGATTTATTAATAATCTTGCCCACCGCATTTGTGACATGAGAGGCCCCCACGCCCCTCCCCCGTAATTATTGACGATCTCTGTTCTCTAAAGGGGCTCACACGGAGTTTTTGGAGTGAGCACAGTCTAATTGTGTTTTGTTTGGCTGTCTGAAGGTATTTTGCAGACAGAGCTAAAAGCCCACTTGCTGGGGCGGAGTGCGGTGGACAGCTAATTCTCCGGAATGACTGGTTCTGGAAGATTGTCTTGTATCAGGACAGCTGTATTAACTACGTACGATTCGATCTGTGAACAATTTGCTCATTCATCCGCTCCCTGATTGAACAGTGGCAAGCAAGAGGACGTAGGTCAGTCCCTGCTACGTCTCTTCGACGGGGACCCAGCAGCCTCCGGGAGAAAGATGGCGACTTTTGGAAGTAACTGTGGGATCGCTGAAGGCTTTCTCTTCAAACATTTGAGAACAGAGACCAAGGCAGGATTGCCAGCACCGGTCAGGCAGGTGAAAACATCAAAACAGAGTCAACCAGCAGTCACTCTCCTCCCCTTCCCTGGAGGTGGACGTCTGACATGCATCCATGTCCACACCAGATGGTCAAGGCCACGGTCATCAACACGAGGGCTGTTGACATTCCATGGTCACAGATTCAAGTGGAAAGTCCTCTTTTGGGTGAGGACAGGTCATGACATGCTTGTATGTAGCACGGCTTCAGCACTTACTATATACCAGGCACTACACTAGATGCTCCCTGTATAGTTGGACAGCCCTCCAATGAAGTAGTTACTATCATTACCCCTGTTGGTGGATAAAGCAGGAGTGCCCAGGGAGGGCAGCAACCACACACAGGTGGTGAGCTGGAGACAGGCTGCCACCAAGGCATCCAGGCTGAACCTTGCACCTACAGAGATGGGGAAGGGGCACGGAGTGCTCTTCCCGTCACTGTTCACTCAGGTGTCCACAGAACCAATGTCAGCTCATGCTGGGGACCGAGTGGGGGCAGTCTCGCTTTCCTTCGGCTTCATGGAGCCCACAGTCTTGTGGTGAGACAATGACCAAAGACATACATGAATGATGAATTATGAACCCTAAAGAGGGCCCAACCATTTAACATTGGGGGCGTTGTCTAGGAGGGCACCCACAAGACCAGAGAGACAGTGAGATGGGCCATGTCTGGCAGGAGGATAAGGAGGCCATGGGGCAGGGAGAGGGCTACAGGTGTAAAAAGGGTGGAGGTAGTAGGACCGGGTGTCCCCTAGGGGTGGCAGCGGGGAGTCTGGAAGAGTCTCTGGCTCTTGCCTGCAGCGCTGGAAGAAAAGCAGTGAACTGAGGGGGTTGGGTGCTTCCTGGTGCTGGACAAGAGCCTGTAGAGACTAACGAATGAGCAGGAACGTGAGGTGATGACCAGAGAGGACACTGCGAGGGAAGCCACGGGCCAGCGGTAGTGTCATTAATTGTCAAAGGTGGGGGACTAGTGTTCCCAGGCATCACAACGGTCAAAGGTGGGGTTCTGGTGTCCCTAAGTACCACTGATGGTCAAAGGTATCCCCAGGTACCCCCAGGTACCATTGATGGTCAAAAATGGGGAACTGGTATTCTCCGTGACGGTCAAAGGTAGGGTCCTGGTGTCCCTGGCTACCTACCACTGATGGTCAAACGTATGCACTGGTGTCCCTGGGCATCACAGATGGTCAGTGGTGGGGCTCTGATGATCAAAGGTGGGGTCTTGATGTCCCCGGGCATCACTGACCATCAGAGTAACCCAGGGTTACCACAGACACCTCCTAAGTGGTAGGGAACTGTACAAACACACAGTGATAACAGGAGAGATGAGTGGTCTCCTCTGTCAATTCCTTCTCATCCTTCCATCGCAAATGAATGATGATTTAATTAAAGTTCTCAGGGAAAGAGCTCTGGAGTAGGTTTCCTGAGGGCTTTCAGCAGTCACGTGGAAACGGTTGTGAACCAAGGCTCTGGTTTCCGGCGAGGACCCTCAGCATAGATGTTTCCAGATGGAGACATATGGACAAGTGGCCAGCATCCAGGTTCCCAAGACTCCACCCCCACGGCACTCAGGGTGGAGGCCTGGCCCTCCCCCCTCCCGCAGGCACAGACCAAGGAGAAGTTCAGGGTGGGTAGGTGGAATGGGGCAGGTCCAGCTGCTTCCTGTCACTTAAGACAGTAGCACCCAGAAATAGATGGCAGGCTAAGGTGCAGAGCTTCAGCTGGTGCCAGCCAGACCTGCATACTTCTGATGTTGGAATTGCTACAGCTGTGTCCCTTGAATGCCTCCAGTGACAAGGGGCTCCCTACCTCACAGATGGCATCAGTATTTTTCTTTATAACAAGCTCAACTCTGCAAGGCACAGAAAAAAACAGCTTTGGAATCTGGCAGACCTCTGCTGACTTCTGGCTATAAGCATACAGCAGGACGACCTTGACTTAGTTCAGTGGTCTCAGGAGGAGTGGGGACACCATCCACCCTTCTTGCTCCCCTCTCTGGCCTCTCTCTTCAACCAAGCCTCAGGTTGGTAGAAGAGCCTGGCACAGAGCACGGTGGTCCCTGGCTTTCCTCGATGGTGGCTCTGTTCCCCGTGGGAGCTAACCTGGGTGAAGGGCTGTGCCCTGGGATAGGACGTGGGTATTTCTGGGACCTCCTCAGCCCAGAATGCCATTAAACTCCCACCCTGTCCCTGATTTACTGGCTGTGCCCATGTGCAGATGTGAGCATGTGCAGAACTCACCAAGCCTGGTGGGCATCACGGCAATGACGCTGATGGTAGCAGGAACAACAACGAATATAGAAATAACAGTAACAGGAAAACCAGGTGTGGGGGAGGCAATCACTGAGCCCAGACGCTGCTTTGAGTGCGCTGCACACACTCACCCACTGGCTTCTCCCGAGAGGATCTTCTGGGGCTATGTCCACTTTCCTGAGGGGTGAACACCCTGCCCAGAGCTCCGTCAGCTCGTAGGAGGCCAAGCTGGTGAGGGGAGCCCCTAGAGCACCCCTTCTTTGTTCTGAGAAGCAGGAAAGCCTGGAAGACTAACCTGCCTGCCTGCCCAGGGTAGAGAAGGCAGCATAGCAGTGGGGAAGAGACCCTTGAAGTGGGACCTGTCATCCTGGTCCTTCTGCTTACCGACCCCCAGGCCTGCACTGCTGTGTCTAATCTGTAAGAAGAGAGCAATCAGTCGATCTGCAGGCCGACCTGTGGAAACCAAGACAAACCCAGCCTTGCCAGCAGCATCAAGCCCCTATCACAGACACCAGGCTGGCAGATACCTCTGCCTCGTGACTGACCCTGCGGGGAGTACCAGCCCCCTACCCCATCGGGGCCAGCCACCAACATCTCACAGCAAACCCCTTTCCCAGAAAATTGCCTTCGGCTGACAGGAGCCCCTCACCTGGGAAGTTAAACCCTCCCCTGGTGGTCCCTAGACAGAGCTCCATGAGGAGAAGGGGGAAGGCTGGCCTCCTTGCCTCCAAGGGGGCCACTCTCTTTTGTGCTCCTGAACTTGTTGCCGATCAGACCTAGGCCTGACTCTGCCTGAGAGCACGTCCCTCCTCAGCTGCTGCTTCTCTCAGGGTCCTTCTGAGTGTTTATCCTCAGTACAACAGCTGCACCGAATCCCTGCCTCGGGCTCTGCTTCTGGGGAACCTAACCTGAGGCTGCTCCATTTTCTCAAAGCAGCCATCTACCCAGGTAGCCAGAAGGTCCTGAAGAGCAGGGGCTCTGGCAGCCTTGGTCACTCCGTGTCTCCCCAGGATCCGGCATGTGGCAGGGAGGACTCCAAAATCCACACAGTGTACACTGTGGGAAAGGATGAGGACTCCCTGTGAGAACCTGGGACCACTGGACGCTGGCGTCCGTGCAATGAATCATGCCATGTAATAAAGCAAAACTCTTAGCAAAAACAAGGGCCATTTTCCTCATATTTTTAAGACCAAGGAAATAATCAATAGTGACATAGAAAGGGGGCTGATCTTGGCAAGCAGGTGACCCTGTATTGTTCTTCTCCAGCAGGAGCAAAACTTTAAGCAGCAGGAGAGGTACCAGGCTTGAGAAATGCCCAGCAGTTCCCCAGCCTAGGATACAGAAGAGGAGGAAGAGGGCCAGGTGCTGGCGGGAGACTCCCACCGAGGCAGCTCTGCTTCCAAAGTAGGAGGAAATGAAGTGTCTGGGCCTGGTTGGGGGAGGGCTGACAAAATCTGGGTGAGGACCCCTTCTTATGGTGCAACATCTTGATGTGTTTTAAGTCACACACACATACACACAGAAGCACACAGATTTGCACACACACACACACACACACACAATTACGTTCCTAAAAGCAGTCCCTATCACAAGTGTAGTATGAGACACAAGTTGCAGCCTGACACCTGTTCTTGGTGGAGCCTCCAGACCCCCCTTAGCGGGAAAGGCAGGGCAACCACACCAGATGGTTCCCCATCAGGACTTGGAGCAGGGAGGTCAGTCACCTAGTCCAAATGCCTTACTTTACTGTTGAAGACACTAGTGACCAAGGAGAGAGAGCCACCTCTCCACCTTGCCAAAGTCCACACCCCAGGCTGCTTAACACAAATGCCAGGAGAGAGACCCTCCCCACAGGAGACTTCCTGTCCTGTCCCTGGATAGGGACTAAAGAGGTGGCCAGTCCAGGGCAGGATTTGCAGGCCAGGAGGCTTCCAGGCTATTTGAAGAGAAGTACCTGCTGGGATGGGGCATGATGATGTGGGGTGGCTGGACGAGGGTACTGATCGGGCACAAGGGCAGTGTGCTCAGGACACAGCAGCTCAGAACTTGCTGATGCACTTGACCTCCAGGCTTTCGGCCTGCCTGGGGGTAGTGCTACCCTCTGGAAGTTTCTGAGTGCAGCACGATGTGTCTGACATGCCCATTAGTAATGACTTCCAGGGGTCATGGAGACAGCAGGAGACCTGAGTGTGGTGTTGAGGGTGACAGCAGGGCTGGGAGGTTAACTGGGGTGTGTCTGCAGTATGTGAAGCCATGGGACTCGGTAGGGTCACGGGGAGAGGAGGACAACCGGGGGACTGGTAAACATCCCACCCCAGCTGAGAAGATGAAGCGGAATGGAAGGAAAGTGGGCAATACACAGTAAGTATGACTTGCCCCCCTTTACTGGTAAGGAAACTGAGCTCAAAAGACTCATCCCCAGAAACACAGCCAGGGAGGGGGGGCAGATTTTGAGCTCAAAGTTCTTAAACTTGAACTTCAGAACCAGAAGTGTTGCTTGGAATATGCTTCCCTCTTACACATGGTCAACATCTGTATATCTTCAAAAGTGAACCCGAAGTTCTCCTCTCCTATGAAACACTCCCTGCCGCATCACGGTGACCAGTCCTCCATTGTAGGTCCTCTGAAGCTTATACCCACCTCCACCTCAGTGTTTAGTCCACCTCAGGAAAGGAACTTGTGATCTAACTGGGCTGTGAGCTCCTTGAGGTCAGAGAATGTGTTCTATTCCTACTCCACCTCCTTGCTTGCCCAGAAACTTGGCATATGAGGAACTCTATAAGGCTTGTTGAATGGAAGGATGTATGGGTGGATGGATGGACAGACAAATGGATGAATGGGTGGGTAGATAATGGATGGATGGATGGATGGATGGACAGACAGATGAATGGATGGATGGATGGAAGGATGGATGGATGGACAGATGGACAGATGAATGGATGGATGGATGGGTGGATGGGTGGATGGATGGATGGACAGATAGACGAATGGATGGATGGAAGGATATATGGGTGGGTAGGCAGCTGTATATATGGATGGGACAATCAACAGACAGCTAAATATACAGATAAATGGCACTTAGGTGGGTGGTTGGGTAGATGGCTGGCATCTGAAAAACAATAAGATTTGCTGGAAAGACAATAAGATTTGCAGTCGAAACATTCAGAACTTAGTCCTGGCCTCTTACGCGCTGGCTGGCAGGCACCACAAGGCCCCCAGGGCTGGACCCTGGGCTCCTCACCTTTATGAGTGACCAGTTGTCTCTCTGCTGGGACTCTGAAAGGCTCAGCGGGGCCATGAGAGCAGGTCAGGGAGTGCACGGGGCTGTGGACACGTGAGGCAGCCCCTGGGAGCCTGGCACATTACGCACCACCATGGAGCTCTCTGTGCCAGAAATCACCTCCAAAACGTACATCAAGAGGACATAATTTCCACATGGCTGGCTTTAAAACCAAGTCATTAAGTGGTTTTACAGTCAGTTTTTAAAACAAGCTCCTTAAGTTTTGAGTATAAAGCCATGTCCCTATAATAGCCAAGTTGCTCTGTTTTGTGATTTCTGTTGCAATGGATTTTATAATTAGGCAGAAAAAAAAATCTATTCCTGGGCTGATGACACTTTCTCAAACTCATTGTTTGGTCTGGTGAGACCTCACCAACTTACAGTGATGGGGCTTCCTCAGGACCTAGACCAAGCAGGAGTCTTTTTGGGGTTCATGGTGCAGAGGATGATGGACAACACACAGGGCAGCCTGGCTGGGTTGGAGGGACGGCAAGGGGCACAGGCTGTGTGTAAGTGTGCATGTGCCCATATGTGTGTGTTCAAGTAGGTATGTACGGGGACACTCAGAGGAGGTATCCCACCCAGCCTGGATGGGGAGAGTCAAGGAAGCCTCCAGATGAAGGCTGTTCTCTAGCTAGGGCTTCTGTGGCACAGTGATGCTGGAGTCATCCAGCACGTTCAACCTCATTTTGCTCCAGGCCTGCTCTGGAGGCTGGAGTCCAAGTGAAGTGAAGGCTGACAGAAAACACAGGATGCCTGTTTAAATCTGAATTTTTGATAAACAAGTAAGCTTTTAGTCTGAGTAGTTCCCCAATGTTGCATATTTTTAGTACAAGTATACCATATTTGTGATATGCTGAAAATAATTTACTGTTCAGATGAAATTTAAATTTAACTAACTGCATTTGTTTTTGTTTTTGCTCAATCTGGCAACGCTGTGAAGGACTCAAGGCACTGGAGTGGATAATACAGGCCTGCTGCTCACCTCTGGCTGGCCCTGAGGCCAGTGGTGGCCCTTCATTGCCTCAGTGGTAAGCACCAAGATGGAGGATAATTCTTTGGATCTGTGACAGCTCAGAGGAGTCACCAAGCCTCTCTAGGGTAGTTAAGGAGGGCTTCTTGGAGGAGGTTTCCTTGAAGGATGAATGAGTTACTTGGGGAGTATTATTTTAGAAGAAAGCTATTTCAGGTGCTAGAAGAGTAACATTGGTGGGCACAAGGACACTTGACAGATATGTTAGGAGTTGGAGGGCATTGGGACTGAGAGGAATGTAACACCCTCCCTCTGAGATTGCCCAGGATGTGATATGGCTGCTATTACCATTTAAAAGGTGGAAGTAGCCCCCAGGGTATGTTCCTTGAGGAATAGTTGGCATCTTTTTACTGGGAAAAAGATTTCCCTTCCTCCAGGCCAAGGTAGCCCACTTCAGAGTTCATAGCCTGACAAGTAGATTTCAGCCCCATTCACCCACAGTGAAGTGCCCTTGTGCGGTGTGCAGCCTGCCCAATGGTGTGTGGTGGCCCTGAATTTAAGCCCCTATCTTGCTCACTGCTATATCCCCAGATCCTACAGCAATGTCAGATAAATCTCTGATAAATCAGTATTTAGTGGTTGAGGCTGAGTAGATGGGTGGATGGGCGCATGGATGGATGGATAAATACATGGATGGATGGATCATGCATACATGGATACATGGGATGGATGGATGAATGGATTGGATGGATGATGGATACATGGTTGCATGCATGGATGGATGATGGTTGCATGCATGGATGGATGGGTAGATGATGGATGCATGAATGGATAATGGACAGATGGATGGATGCATTGGATGGATGATGGATACATGGATGGATGGATGGATGATGGATGGATGGATGATGGATAATGGACAGATGGATGGATGCTTTGGATGGCTGATGGATGCATGAATGGATGGATGTGTGGATGACAGAGGGATGGATGGATGAATGGATGGATGAATAAATACAGGGATGAATGATGGATAGATTAATGGATGGATTGGGTAGATGATGGATACATGGATGACGGATGGATGGACAGATATACATGGATGGATGGATGGATGGATTGGATGGATGATGGATACATGGTTGCATGGATGGATGGATGCATGGATGGATAACGGATGAGTGGATAATGGATGGATGGATGATCAATGAAAGGATACATGGACAGATAGAGAGAAGAATGGGTGGACGATGAATGAATGCGTGGAAAGAGGGATGGGTGGTTGAGTGGATGGACGAATCACAAGTTTCAGGATGGCAGGATCCAGACCCTCCATCTGGGGCCTCACATCTAGGTGCTGAGCAGCTGCTTGCACTAGGAAATCAAGGAACAGTAGTGGAATTGGAGGGACCCCCCATTTTCTAGGACCAAGCAGTTTTCTTAAGGGTCATATCTGGCAAATTGTGTGGGATGCATGTACTCCTTTGGTCTTTAGTGGGTCCCCTTCTCTGAGGCTAATCTCAGAGTTATGTGTGTATATTGGGGCTAGCCTGTCCCTTATTTGGTGGATGTGACTTTCCACCCTCCTGTGAGTGGGGACAGATTGCCTCCAAGGGACAGCACAGAGATGACCGGACTCAATTGCCCCACTGAGCAGCTGTCCACTGCCTCTTTGTTCTCAATGCTTTCTGCTCTGTCTTACTTATTGGGTTATTTAGGTCATCTTAGAAGTCCCCTTGCATTTTGTGCATGTGTGTGTGATCAGACACACAGAAATGGGCACCAATTAATACTTTTTAATCCTTCATGTGGAATAAAGATCTATTTTTCAGGCAGACAACCATGACTGGGATCCCCAGTGCTTGTTCATGTATTCAACAAACCCTCCTTCTGCCCAGAACACTAGGCTCCCCCTTGGAGAATAGTAGCTAAAGTCTCCAGCCCTGGCTGGTCCTGGGACCTGAGGCTCCTCTCCAGAAGAGAGGGGTGGGGAGAAAGGGCCTTGCCTTTAGGTGTAGGGAGCACTGGCCAGAGAGCCCAGCCTGGAGAACAGCTGCCCTCACCCACCGCCTCCCCTCCCTTTGCCCACCCCTGGAGTTATAGCTGTGTTTTCTCGCAGGTGCCAATGGTGGGGAAGGCCCCGTACCAGAGCTTAGCTTGCATTATCTCCCTTATCCCAGCAGCTACCCACGGGGCGGGATTAAATGGTATAATGGATGGGAAAGTACACGGCAAATTGGAAATCGCTGTAGCGATGTGAAGGGTTATTACAGATGGCACTTTCTGCCAGCACGCCAGGCCGCTGATGGAGAGCCGAGGTGTGGGTCGGCGGCGGAGGGCAAGGGGAGGGTTCCTGCAGGGACCTGAACACTCCGTCCAGTCACGGCAGGGAGGATGAGGACAGCACGGCAGGCCTGGCTTAGGACCTCCCGTGGGCTGCAGGTGACAATCTCCTTCCCACCTGCTGGGGACACCAAAAGGCTCAGGCAGAGGTCTTTCCTCGGGGAGATGGACACAGGCCAGCCGGCTCCCCCTGTCCCCACACTGGCCTCCCTCCAAATGCCAGTGCAAAACTGAGCACGTCCCATCCCCATGTCCCCTTCGATCTTCAGGTGCTCCCAGTGTGACAAGTGAAGAGCAGAACCGAGAGCAGAACCCAGGGGTGCCTGGGGAGCTCAGTCAATGAAGTGTCTGCCTTCAGCTCGGGTCATGATCTCAGGGTCCTGGGATCGAGCCCTGCACCAGGCTCCCTGCTCAGTGGGAAGTCTGCTTGAGATCCTCTCTCCCTCTCTCTCTGCCCTCCCCTTGATGCTCTCTCTCTCTCTTTCTCAAATAAATGATTAAATATTAAATATAAAAGTAGAGAAGAGTAGAGCCCAGAGCCTGTGCCAAGCAGAACCCCTGCTCCCACCTCACTTGCCTCCTCCGGGAACCAGGCTCAGCACAGTTGCTCTGAAAAGAGCAGAGTCAACCCATTAGCCTGCGGGCCATAGGCCCCCAGTCCTAATCGTGCTACTCTGCCACGGACCCAAGAGAGCCACAGCAGCCTCTAGACAAACGGCTGTGGCACATGCAGGTGGAGCCTCGAAGATATCCGTGAGTGGATGGTCAGTGCAGTGACCTCTGATCCAAATGTGTACGTGAGTGTGTGAGTCGTGTGAGTTGGGCAACAGCAGAGGGCAGGGGAGAAGATGGCCCGCACGCCATCCTCTGTGCCGGGCAGGCATAGCTGGGCAGTCGTGTCGGATTTCCAGAGGGACCCATCAGCAGCAAGGGACCTCCCACACAGCTGGGTCCCTGGACGGCCAAGGGCCTCACCACCCCACCCACCGCAGGTGGATAGCTCCAAGGCCCAAGTCCCTCCAAGTTTTGCTAACTTCCGAGCTTCTGGTTTCAAGCAATGTTCCACCAAGTGCCACAGAACACTAGGTCCAAGGCAGATGCTATGGCAAGGTACCAAGGAGCTCACCGTCTCTTTCTCAGGTAGCTGCCTGCCGTGTGCCCTCACGGCTGCTGGGTGCTGTGCTGAGTGTGGAGTGTAGGCTATCTTCCCAAATTCTGGACACCAGTGGGTCCACCGCCCCCATTTCTGCTTCACCCAGGTGTGTGCAGAGGTGTGGCGGGCAGGGGGCTGAGGAAGGGCTGCTGGAAATCTTATGAATGCCAGGAACAGAAATAAGAGAACACATCCAACCCTGCCCCGACACCAAGTCCTGTACACCTGGGGTTTGCTGCTCACACCCCTCCCCGCCTTCCTGCTCCCTGCACCCCTCCCCTAAGACTAGGCAGGTGCTCTCTTCTGGGAGCTTTACGGCAGTCCTGGCACCCTAACCACCACATCCTAACACGTAGCATCTCTTCACTTGGGAGCCCTTTGTTCGACCAGTGATGCTGGACCCTGCCAGGTTCAGAACACTTTGAGAGGCTTATGGGAGCAATGGCTTAGCTGCCTGGGAAAAGTGGACATGGAGTAAGCAGCTAACACACACACACACACACACACACACAGTGTTCAGGCTGCAGGGTGGGGGGTGTCCTTGACCCCTGAGGGCCCTCCTCCAACAACCTCCACCGACCACAGCTAATGGCCTCTTCTGAATATGTTGGATGTTCTGCCATTTCAGAGCTGGAAGGATTTCCACAACAGTCCACAGCCCCAAACATCACTGAGCACGTCTTGCACTAATTAGTCTGGGGCCCCGAGGAGACCGTCGGGGAGAGGGCATTAGGGGGCTAATCATCGGCCTCAGATTGAAAAACAGACCCGCAGATGAGTACGGTCACGAATTTACTGGAGCTCTCTGCCTTGAGCACAATTGCCAAGTAATGAAGGAAAATAAGATGCCAAGTTGCATTAGCCAAAAATAAAATACAAAGCGAGAGGCAGAGAGCTTTTGTGTTCAGTGTGGTCAGCCTCTGCCCAGAGGGAGTCCGGCAAGTCCAGCTAGCCCTTCAGGCCGGCTTGGCCCCCTCTATCTCCCAAAGCTTGTCCCGAGTGAACGGGGTGTGGGGGCGACTCTCCCAGCCCCCAGCCCGTGCTTTGGAGCCCACGCCATTGTCAGCACTGCTCTGGTCCTGCTGCCTCCTGGCTGGTGGTTTATAGATGGTCCTGGCCCAAGGACACACTGTAGGACATGGTTCCCGCCCTCCTCCCTCTGGAAGCTCAGGGTCTAGAAGAGGAAACGCCCTTGATGGCCAAATAGGGAAAGGATGTGAAGAGGAAGTCGCAGGGGCTGTGGAGGTAGAGCCCAGAGGAGGAGCATCTAAGTCTGCAGGGCGCTATCAGACAGGCTTCCGGGAGGCGGTGACAGCAAATGTGGAAAACTCCCCAGGGGGAGCAGGGTAGACAGGTGGGGGGTGGGCAAGCCCCACAGGGGTGACGGGTGGCCTGCTGGTGTGAAGGCGCGAACGCAGGGCTAGAGGGCGGGCGAAGCCCTGTCGCCGTCCACGTCCAGCCACCATGGGCCAACCATCATGATTTACAGGGATATCAAAGTGGAGCCCACTAAACTGCAGTCTCTTATTTTTCCAAGGATGTTATTAAAAGAAAACCACCATCGTCAACCACCAATTTATAGAAGAAAGGACATTTTATTTTAATTTATTTGAAAGAAAGAGAGAGAGACCATGCACATGCATGCGTGTAAGTAGGGGGAGGGGCAGAGGGAGAGTAAAAGAGAATCTCAAACCACCAAGTGTGGAGCCTGTTGGGAGACTCGATCCCATGACCCTGAGATCATGTCCTGAGCCAATCGGACACAATTGAGGGAGCCCTCCAGGCATCCCAAGAAAGGACCCTTTAAGGACCCCCAAAGTAGGAAGGAGCCACCTTCAGATAAAGGACACATTGTCCTGGGAGAGGCTACTGGTGGACCTCAGAGGCCAGCTCCTGCCCAGCATGGGGTGAAGGGGGACGCTGAGACAGGGCAAGTCCACTGGGTTTGAGGCAGGGTGGGGACGTGGTCAGGACTGGTCCTGGAGCGGGGCTGACCCTAGAGGCTGCGTGAGGCAGGAAGGGCAGGAGGTTGGAGGCTTGGCTCATGGAGAGCTCCATAGAGGATGAGTGACAGGCCCTGAGCAGGGAGGAGGGACGGAAATCCTTCCTGTGACCCCTCCCCCTCACCATGGGGCCCTCAGCCTCCAGATCAGAGCTCGTCTTCATAAAGGCACACAGGGGGACCTGCCTCAAATCCAGATGAGCAAATGCTGGACACAGTTTTCCTTTCTGTTACAGGAAAGTCAACCAAAGACGTGCAATGATCTCAGAAACACAGGGAGCTGGGTTTCAAGGATGACAGCCCATGTCTGGGGCTGCGTCACACTGTCAATTACAATGCCAAAGTCAGAAGCTCTCAGCAGGGCTTTCCGTGAGTGACAGGAAGACCAACTCTGGTCTTAGGGTCTGGGGCTCTAAGCACAGCCCTCTTTCAAAGGAAGAGCTCAGTAGGGAGTGTGCGATTCACGAGGGGCCAAACAGCCTCCCCGGTCCCACCCACCTGTTTGTTTCAGAATGCAGTCAAGGGATCCCCAACAGCCCCAGGGGCCCCAATAACATTTAGCGGACCGTATGACTGCAGACACACACATGCCAGCGGAGGCCACATTAGGGTCCTCACCAACACCGGGGCTCTCACCTTCCTAGTGACACCACCAGGTGAGCTGGACATGAACGGGCCAAGTCCAGCAGGACCCAAGAAGGTAGCCCCAAAGCTAAAGGAAGCAGCGCCCCATTCTAGAGAAGGTGCAGAAGCTGTCCCTTCTCAGAAGCCTGCCGCCGGAAGGCACGCTCTAGAAAATTCCACCCGGGGCAAATGAATCTTCCAGGTCTGGGAACCAACCAGTCCCAGCAAAAAGCCAAGAGCAAGGGGTCAGAGCGAGATGCCAGAAGGCTAGGGGACCCTTTCGATGCTTGAATTACAATTACTGGAGTCTCAGGGCCACAGAGATAGGTGCTTAATAAATACTCTTAGAAAATGCAATCCAGTCAAAATGGCTTTGAAGGTATTTTCCTTGGCTGGACGGACTTGAGGCTTTCATGTCATAAAGAGCAACGCACTCTATGGTGTGAAGAGGAGCCTCACTGGGTCACTCCCGTAGCCTGCCCGAGTGTGCAGAGCCTTCAGTCCAGCCCAGAGGTCCCACACGTGTCCCTTCTGTATCCATGGCCCCTGCTGGTCCCCAGACCAACCCCACTGAGACCCCCGCCCAGATGACTATATGTGGGCTTTCCAGATGGTTCCACTGCCCAATCCTCCAGGAGCAGCAGCCTCCCCTCCCTTCTCCCCGAGCAGAGTGCCCATGCCCCACCCCCACCCTGACTTCTGCCCCAGAGGGACCAACACTAACTGCCAAATGCATGAGTACAGGAGAACAGAGGCAGGTGTGAAATAGCACATTATCCAGAAAAGTCCGCCTGGGGAGACTCCCTTTCACCAGCAAGATGGCACATTCGGTGACATTAAACATCCTTCCCATGGAAGCCACAATAAAGCTTGATTGAATGTATCTTAAAATATTTGAATGTGCATTGTTGAGCTGTTAAGGAAATAGGAATCTTTGGGGATCATTCCTAAAGAGGTCATGGAGATGGAAAGCAGGAAGCTAGCTTCGATGGCCCCCAGGGACCACCCTCCTCTCCTTCCTAATAACAGAACCCTCAGTTTTTAGCTGGGCATGCAATCTTACACCATACAGCCTATACTTCCCAGGTTCCCCCGAAACTTGGGGTGACCGTGTAACTAAGTTTGGCCCAAGAATGTGAGCAGAAGTACTGCGTGAAGCAAGGGGGAAGTGTCCTGGAAATGACAGCACACTGTTCTTTAGTCCCTTCTGGAATATGCACACAATGCCTGGTACAGCAGCCACCATTCTGGACTGTGAGGCCCCTGGAACTGGAAGTCATGCCGGCTGAAGTATAAAGAAGAGCTCTCAGCCCTGCACTGACCACCTCGGCCTTACTGGCCTATAAGAAAGAAAGAAGCTAATAAACTTCTATCTTAACTAAGCTACTCTGGTTCGGGTTTATATGTTACTCATGGCTAAAGTGGACCCCAATACAACAGGAGATCCTGGATCTCTGTTTTGATGGCTGCATGAGGGCTGGGGATCAGGGGACAAAGTCAAGAAAGGAAGTTTATAACAAATTTATAACACGACTTCTGCCTAAAGCTGGGGCCCAAAGGCCTCCATGTTTGGTACTAGTGTGAACTGGAGAGAAATCCACAGTGTAGAAGGAAACCCACCCGACTTTACCTTGTCCCTGGAAAGAAAAGCACACACGCACACACACAACAAAATCATTGCTAGATGGATGAAAGTTCCCTGATTCGATGATAAATGGTTCAATCTACAAGAAAGATACACATTATAATGGGCCCATCTTATAAGAGAATAAGCCTCAAAACAACCCCAAAGTGGACAGAACTTCAAGCAAAGAAATTCACAAATCCACACTCAGTGGGGAAATCCTACCATGCCTTTCTCAACACAAGCTAAACCAACTAAAGTCAGTAAGAACATAGAAGATTGGAGGCACAGTTTTAATGAGCTCGATCCAAGAATATACCTGCAGCGTCTAACCAACAGACAGTGGAGAACACATAGCTTCTCTGGGGGTTTTGGGAACACTCAGGATAATACACCGTGGGCTCTGTCAAAAAGCCCGTTTCTGCTGATTTAAAGGACTCATCAGGCCATGTTCACTGACCACCTGCACAGCTGATGGAACAATGCCCCCCTCCCCCCAGATGTCTGTGCACTGATCCTCAGTACCCATGAATACCTCACCTTACATGGCCAAAGGGATCCTGCAGATGTGATGAATTTAAGATCCTGAGATGGGAAAGGCCCCTGGATTTTCTGGGGGGCCTCCTGTAACCCCAGGTCGTTACAGGGGGGAGGCAGGAAGGTCGGAGTGTAACAGGGGGCGTGGTGAGGCAAGCAGAAGGCCGGAGTCCCAAGGACAGACTGTGCAGAGGCGGAAGGAGCCAAGAGCACGCTCTCCCGTGGTGCCGACTGGAGGGGGCAGCCTCGCAGACTCCTTGATCCCAGCCCAGCGAGACCCATTTCACACTGCTGACTCCAGAACCGTAGAGAACAGATTCCTCTTGTTCTGAGCCACCGACTGCATATCACTTGGTGACAGCAGCAAAGGGAAGCTTGTACAACACACCATCAGCTTAGAAACTACCTAAAGAAAGGTTGCACAAAACCCCACCTACATTGAAACATTTGGGATACCTTCCCTGATCTCCCCAGGGTTCTGAGATTGCCCCTGCCCGCCGTCTCATCTCTCCCCAGGGCTGCTCTGCTCCTGGCCTGTACCCCAACCACAGCCAGAGGTGCCAAATGGAACTGTGTACAGAGGAGATGCACGCAATCTGGGGGGCAGCCTGGAGGTGGCAAGAAGAACAACAAAAGAATCCATGGCTGGGGCACTTTCATGGTGGATGGTGAGGTGCCTGGGGCTATCCAATTTTCCATCAGTACTCCTATCTCCCTGGTGCCTCACAGCACCCCCTCCATTGAGACCACCTCCTAAGATCCACTTCCAAGTGGAGGCCAGAAGGCTAGGGTAAGGACGGGGCCATTCCTGAGGCTGCCAAGGAGCCCTCTGTGCCCAGTGCCTTGCTTAGATCCTCTCTGGAGTGAGCTGACACCGTCCAGGGAATCTGGAGCTGTGAGGACCCCGGGGTGAGCCAGGCTCCTTGTCTCCAGGGCGCTATGAACATTATTCTGCGAAGGAAGCAGACCGTGCTCCTGGAGGACGGGTCTCCACAAGGCCCCACTGGCACAAGCAGCCTCTCTGCACCCTTCCTCGCAGACCCTCGCTTCGGTCTCGCTACCTGCGAGAGCACCAATGCCAAGCACATCCAGACCCATCAGGGAGGCTGGGGCCCCCCACATCGCAGGGTCTCATGGGCCATGGAAATGACTATCACTATGGGACACCGTGCAGCTCACCCTTAACTCGGCTCGGGGTGGACGCCGCCACCGTCCCCTCCCAATACAGTCACGGTCCCAGCGGACACGCTGTGGCTTCCACATACTGCTTCTGAGAGCTTGAGGAATACCACATAGAGTAGAAGAAACCATCGCATGAGGTTTTCATGAGAAAAGCTTAAGCAAGCGTGGCAGGAAGAATGTTTCAGTGCCAGAAAAGCAGAAATGAGGGAAATTAGCATTCGGGCTGCTTCCAGTCTCGCCTATCAGCACGCCGCTCCCCAGCCCGCCAACAGCCGGCCTGCGTCTTGTAGGCACCAGGGCTCCCCGCATGCTTGACGGGCCTCCCGCATCTTCTGCTCCCTGGGTTTACGCTGGGCCTGGTCCAACCCAGCCTGAGACGTGATCACAACAGAGTGTGGAGAGTGAACAGATCCCCAGACTGAGCCAGGGAGCTGAGTGGGGGGCTCGATACGGTGGCCCCAGTGCTGTCTGCGGGGCTGGCTCCGTGGTGACCTTTGGGGAGAATGCGCAGCTCTTCCTCTGGAACCCAAGGAACCCCACTGATCCGAGCCAGGACAGCAGTGGCCAGGACCCGCACTGTGGTGACAGTGCTGCACCTTCCCTGAGCCCTGCGCTCTCAGAAATGCTGAGAGTAAGTATGTGCTCCAGAAGACAGCCATCGCGAGAAGCCCCAGCCCGGCCCCACTAAGAGCCATCTGCTGGTACCCCCTGTTCCCTCGTGACAAGGCCAGACACTGATCCCCAAGGTCTCACTCTCTGCTCCTAGAAGATTAGCCACACTCTGGCCCCCACAGACCACGTTAGACGAAACGCTGCTAGCGAACCAGATGGACCTCTGTCGGGAGTCTCTCCCCACAGCGGGCCCAACTCCAACTGGACCGCAGTTGCCCAGCCCTGGGACACAGAATGAGCCCACTGCACAGCCCTCCTGAGAGCCCGCAAAGCAGATTGCCACCTGCTCCTGCCTCCAGCCAGCCCCTTACTCCCCTGTCCCCCGGCTCCTCCCCAAAGGAAACAGCTTTCTCCCTGCCTTGGAGACACTCTGGATGGCAGAACAGAAGGTCTCTCTATTGGAAAAAACCCTCCTCCTGATGTGATAGCCCCACCTCCTGTGATAGCCCCATCCTGCGATAGCCTCACCCACTGTGATAGCCCCACCCCTTTGACCGCCCCAGCCCTTGTGGTAGCCCCACCCATGTGATAGCCCCACCCCTCGTGATAGCTCCACCCCCTTTGATAGCCCCGCCCCTGTCTTGAGGCCCCTCCTCCTATTGTGAGAGCCCCTCTCCCATTGCAATAGTCTTCAAATCAAGTCTGGTTCCCTGGTCCGGACTTTCTTTTGTTTGTTTGGTTTTTTTGAGAGAGAGAAAAATGCACGCATGTATAAGCAGGGGTCAGGTCAGGTGGGGAGAGGTGTGGAGGGGACAGAGAAGCCAAGAGAGAATCTCCAGCAAACTCCGACTTGGGGCTCGATCTCACGACCCTGAGATCATGACCCCAGCCAAGATAAAGAGTTGGACGCCCAGCCAACTGAGCCCCCAGGCGCCCCAAGTGCAGCTTGCTGTGTACGTGATGGAGGGATCAGCCCCAGGCACAGGGTCAGTAGTGCCTCTTTGTCCGTGTGACACTACGTCAAGGTCCTTTGGCTCTCCTGCTGGGATTCTTCCAGAGTCAAAGAGCTGAGCCCCTCCTCTTCTAAAACCCCCAGGGTGTCCCGTGAGCCCCTCGCCACCTGAGTCTGGTGATCTAGGGGGTCTCTTCCCTTGGCGGCTGAGTCCCTACCAGTCCACCAAGTGCAGTGGACAGACTGGCCTCTTGGGCCGCCCACACCTGTCTACGGTGTGGGCTGCCTGGGGTGGGCATGACAGCAGTAGATGGAGGTAGATGGAGGGAGGGGGACCGTGACCGTGAGGCTCCTTCCATGAGGGTGGAAGCAGTAGTCTCCTCCCTGGATACCTTCTGAGAAGGTGACACCCTTGCTCCAGCCCAACGGAGCCCTCCTTCCACCTTTCCTACACACCTGTGAGAGCTCAATGGGGGCCGGCGATGGCGCAGAGGAGCCCAGCAGCCTTAGACAGTTTTCTGAAATGCTGGACCACGTGGGTGTGGGGCCAAGCCCCTAACCCAGCAAACGCTGACAGAGCGGAGAGACCCTAATGGAGACACCAGCAACCCCAGTGAGCCGTGAGCTGCTGAAGCAAGCACGCAGCTCTCAGCCCATATCCAAAAGAATGCGAATTCCTCCTAGTACTTCCACTTAAAATTACATTAAATAATTAACAAGTGGGTCTTAGAGGGATGGAATGGGCTTCAGCACAGAAGGTGAGAAAATTGAAAAAATGGGTCCTCCCAGCCCAATATCCCTCCTAATTGGGTGTCTTTTGGAGCTGGCTAATTAACCAGCATTTTACCCGAGTCAAAGAGCTGAGTCTTGGCACCCGAAGGGCGCTCCGCAGACAGTGCGACACACGGGTCTGGCGAGGCCCTGTATGAAGCAGCCTCGGTCGTGGGCACCTTGTGTGCACCTCAGCCGGGAGGCGAGGTTCTCCTCCCGGAGAGGAGCCGTTTGCTGGGCCCCCCTGCCACACCGGCCAAGCTGGTGGGCAGGCATCTCACTGGAACCCTCCAGAGTCCCCTTTCCAAGCAGGAAGCAGTCCTGCAGGTGCATACCCACACCGGGCCACAAACCCCCTCCTTTCTTCTCTTCTTTCTGCTTCACACAAAATCCATTTGTTTTGCATCTTCCAAGAGCAGCAAATGGCCCATCGAAAACCACAGGGTGCCACTGAGTCCCTTCTGTGAGCAGGGAGTGCTCCCTCCAGCCAACTGAAACTTCATTTGCAGGGGTGTGGCCCTCAGGGGTATCTGCTGTTTTCCACAGCACACCACGTGATGGGGAGGGGGCAGCTGCAGGACATTTCCAGGTCCCCTGCAATGGGCCCGGGGTGGGGAGGGCACAGATGCTGGGCTGGGACCCCCCCCTCCTGGGTGGAGACGGGCTGGCTGTTCCCTCTTGCAACAGCCAGGGGAGGTACGGGGCCCGGCACACAGTACGTGCTTAATAAACATGGGCAGGTGCCTGAGTACGAGAACGAACACCCCCCACTCATGTAGAACGACCAAGATAGGGCGTCGCAGAATCGGGGCAGCAAATTGGAATGGAGTGCGTAGCCGGCGCTGGTCCTCGTGCCAGGGCTTCTATATACCGTGGCCTCGTAGGACATCTCCATCTGGTCCTTGTCCCTTGTTCCTGGCAGGCTGCAGATAAAGCCCTTCGCATCTCTGGAGCAACAGGGACGTCTTCTGTGTGCTAATGGGAGGACAGGGGGCTGGAGGCCCTGGAGCTTCAGGATGGGGCTGGTGGTCTGAAAGACCTGGGCTGGGAGGGCTGTCTGTCCCCCAGCCTGACTTCTAGGAGGGGAGAGGGGCTGGGGCTTGACTGCCAATCGCCAGTGACCAACGATCTAACCAACCATATCCAAGCAAGGAAACCCCCGTAAGACCCCCTGAAATAAGTCTCCAGGGCCTTTGGTTGGCAAACACACCAACATCTGAAGCTTCCACGCCCTCTCCGGGCACACCTCGCTCCTGGAATGTTGGCAATCTCATAGGCCTAAGCCCTTGGCCTGCAGGGCTGGATGCTGAGTCCAGGTCGATGGCATTAGGATGGAGTGGAACTGTCAGGGATCCACCAGTGTCAGAGCTGAGAGGTGGGGCTGGAGGACACGGTCACCGGTGTCAATCGAGTGCAGTCCACGTCCCATCTCCTTCCATCCCCAGAACAGCTCAGCAAAGCCACTGCTGTTACTGTCCTGGTTGTGCAGGTGAGAACACCGAGGCAGGGTTGTGGCGACCCCTGCCCAGGGATATGCGGCTAGTGAGTGAGTGACAGACCACGGGCACGCTCCTTCACATGCTCAGAACTCCACCTCATACCCCCTTGCACGGCCTGTGTTGAGGAGGAACCCCCCCCACACACACACCCAACACCTCAAGCCAGAGGTCTCCACCATGTCCCATGGGGGCTGGTCCTTGGTCTCTCGTGACCATTCCTGAGCTCCATGGGTCCATCTTTGTCTGTGTGATGTAAGCTCTGGGGGTCATATAGTGTCTTACCTTCCTGACCTCTGCAGCTTTAACACCTGACACACAGCAAGTCCTCTGCAAGCTGACGGAGAAGCATGGAAGGGAGGGGAGAGGGGGAGGCGGGGGAGGGGGAGAAGGGGAGGAAGCGGGGAGGAGGGAAAGGAAGAGGGAGAGGAGGAGGGAGAGCAGCCTGTCAGAAGTCAAGTAGCCTCTGCGTGCAGACCCAGCACGCCGTCCCAGGCGGGGCTGTTTCCTGCAGGCGGAGATCAGTTCCACGGCACCCACTGGTTTCCCATCTCCCGCCCACCCTGAAGCCCATCCTGGAAGCAGGCAGGGCAGAACCACACAAGGGAAGGCCTGGCCCGGGGCTCCCCCTCGGGCCAGCCCCTCGGCCAGCACATGGGAGCAGAAAGAAGAGCAGGCCCCGTTCCTTCTGCGATTTCTGAAAATGCATTCCCGTTGCCTTCCCCCCACTCAAGGCCTCGTGCAGACAGGGCATCAGGAGAGGAACATACACACTCGTGAGCCCTACAGGCTCCCAGGTCGACGGGCATCCTTGTCTTAAACACGGGAGGGAAACTGAGGCTCCAAGGCCCCCCGCACACAGCCAGGAGGGTGGGGCTGGGATGGGGGCCAGCACCCTTGTTCTTGATAACCCAGCCCGTCTCTCTCCTGTTTTACTTCTCCAGAGACTGGGGACCTTTGGAAGGCAGGAACTGAGTGTCTTTATTTGATCACTGGATCTCGCTCGGGTCCAGGCAGACAAACGCGCTCAAGAGACACTAGGAAAATGAACTAAAACCTGCCTCCGAGTGCAGAACGTCGGGAAGGGTTTCAGTAAATACCCATGGGCTTCCCGCAATGGGAGTGCTTTGATTTACGAGCAGGTCGCCTGAGCAGCCCCTGGTTCTTTGCAGGCTCCTGGGGGTGGGGGAGGGGGCGGCAAGGGAGCACAGGAGGGAGCCCCACTATTGTGACCATGTCACCCACTTAAAACTGGGCGGTTTCTGTACACGACGTTAGCGACTGCCAGGCTCCGGCATTCTGGAACTCATCGGTGGTGACAGCCCGGCCGGTCAGTGCCAGCCTCCGCTCGTGCTGTCCAGGGTCCCTCTGGGGTTGTCCCCACCTCCCCAGGCCCACAGTTTGGCCAGGACTCTGAGCAGCAGCAGCAGCGTCACCTGGAACTGACCCGGGGCTCTTGGGGCCTGGCCAGGGACGTGGATAGCAGAACCAACCACTGGAGGGCCCCAGAAGGGACCAGGACTCCTGGTGGCAGAGCCCATCTCCCTGGCCCTGGTTCAGGGCTGGCCTCACTGCCTTGCCCGGGCCAAAGGAATATAGCGAAGTGATGTCCCAGGACGTCTGAGGCTTGAATGTAAGAAGCCCTCCCAGGACTCCCAGAGGCGCTCCCTCTTAGAACCCAGTCAGCAGGACTCCCACGTCCCATGCCGAAGCCATGCAGAGGTGCCCAGGTGCTGGGCCCTCAGCCACCCGCCAGCATCAACGGAGTGACCAACCTGGACATCCGGCCCCGTCCCGGCTTCAGGTGATGGTCACACGAAGCTCATATCGGATGGCCACCATGCATGAAATCGTCCCAGACAAGCTGGCTCAGCCCGCAGGACCAAGAAGGCAATGCCAGCTGGTCTGGATGGCTTTGTCATGCAGCCCCCCCACTGGGATCTACCTTCCAGTGGAGCAATGACTGGCATCTGTAGTACCAGAAGCCAGACCTTTTATTTGCTGATTTACGTCATTCATTCACTCATTCATTCAATAAATTCCCGCAATGCTATGAAATGGGGATTCTATTTTAGGAAGGATAGGCTAGCTCTTGTGCAAACTCTGCTGTGGGCCCCGCACTCGGACACGTCGGCAGATCGCGACTCCCTCACGCTATGTGTCTGTGATGGGCCCACCAATGCTTGGCTCCCCACGGCCCCTCGGGATCCAGGCTGACTCAGCCTGGGACCCCACAACCCTTGACCTTCCCGGCTGTGGTGACGGGGACAGAGAATGAAGCTTCTCGTGGTCCCAGGTCAGAAGTGACCCTCCTCCCTTCCACTCCCTTGTGGACACACCTGCCCTATGGGGGCCGAGGAGCAGCAGAGGGAGGAGCAGACTCCCCGCTGAGCAGGGAGCCCCATATGGGGCTCAGTCTCAGTACCCTGAGATCATGACCTGAGCTGAAGACAGATGCTTAACGACCGAGACCCCCAGATGCCCCTGCCTTTTTTTTTTTTTTTTTTTTTTTTAGTTAAATAATAATGACAGTAGCCACAGCATGATGCATGTGGCCTATTGGCAAAACCCACAAAGCTAATGAAGAGGAAGGGGCTCTGTAAACAGCAGAGCCCTGGAGAAAATGAAAGGAGCTTTGTCGAGTGGCCGAAACCTAGAGGCCGGTCTTTTCTAAACTAGAAAGGGGAGATGCTCAAGGCCGCAGGAAAGCCGTGCCGTCTGCCTGGCTGCTTTGCCCATTGAAAGCCGCTTTTTTCCCCTCTGCCGCCGCCCACTGGGGTTTTCTGAAATGACCCCACGTCCTCCTTTGAGGCACCTTGCTTGCGCTCTGGAGGTTGACACACAAGCACAGGGAAATGTCATAGCCACTCCCAAGTGCCCCAGATAATCAGCGGGGCGCTGAAGGACGCTGGCCCATCCCTCCTGGCGGCGGTGGTGGCCCCTGATGACAGACCCGCGGCCCAGAGGTCTCCCATAGGCCAGGCCCCACGGGGTGGGGAAGGGTTCCCTCCAAAGCCAACCCCACCCAGCATCCCCTTTAATCCTCACAAGCCGGACTTCCCAAGAGGCTCCTGGGAGAGAGGGCGTGGGTCAGCCCCACGGTGGGCCCCCAGGCCTGGGAGCTCCAGCTCCCATGGAACGGTCCCGACTGACCTGGGGCCCCTCGTCCACCTGCAGACTTGGCCAAGCTGCACACCTCTGCCCTCTGTCCACGGCCAAGGCTCCCTCTCACCGGAGCCTGGAAAGGGTCTCCGTGTTGAGGGACGCTCGCTATCGGCCCCAGGCCACCGGGATCCCTGGAGATCATTCTTCCACCCTGTCCTCGTCCCAGGCTAAGGGCCCAGGCCACTGGGAGGGGCGCTGGTCTCCACGTGGGGCTGCGCACAACGTATGAACACGAAACCTCATGCCAAGCAGCTCTTCACACCCCTCACCCCACAGCCGACAACGTGCTCATACACTTTTGGCTGGAAGGCAGTGCGGGCAGCCGCTCGTCTGGGTTACCCTCTCCCTACCAATGGGAAAATGAAGCGTCGAATATAATTAAAAGCCACGCAGCTCACGTCCACTGCCGACTGAGGCCACTGTGCGTCGGGGATGCGGGTAGGTAGCCACCGTCCCTGTGCTGAGCTCCTGGGAGGAGCTCAGCGATCTCTGTGAACTGTAGGAATGAATGGAGGTCTCCAGGGGCAGGGAAGAGAGCACATGTGAGGTCACGCTGAGCCCAGTCCTGTTCCCTATTATAGTTCGACCTTGTCGGTTTCCCTCCGTGCCTCAGCCTCCACATCTCAAGAATGGGTCCATTTATCCAGCTCCCTCTGCCACAGGGCTTTGTGCAGCATGTGAGTGACCCACGGCGTACCACAAGGCACCCCGTACCACAATGCCCCCAACCCGGCTCCCGAGTGGCGCAGCCCCTTGGGCCCTGGACTCCAAGCTCAGTGCTCTTGTCTGTCCTGCAGGAATGCTGGCGCGCGCCCCGCCCCGATTCACACCTCCCCGCACTGAGCTTGCACAGGCTTTTCCATCCAAGTCAGCAAACAACGCAGGGAATCCAACTGGCGAGATTAAAGCCCAGTTATGAATATGCATGACGCATTCAGCAATCAAACACCCCGAATCCTTTCCAGAAGAAGGGATCCGAGCATAATTTGCTGCCACATATTTAAATTCAAATTAGTCATTATTTAATGTTGGGACAAATCGCTGGAGAAGGTCATGTTTTCGGTTTAATGTTTTTTTCTTAATAAGCGAGGCTGACTCCCTGGCAGGGAACACGTGCTCCAGTTACAGGTTTCTTTCTGGTTTTCTGCTCATGCTGAAGGCACGCCCACAGGGGACAGCCGGGAACACCGTCCGGCTTCCTCTGACCAACGCCCCCACCCCCACCCCCGGCCCGGCAGTGACGTCATCTCTCCACCAGGGTCACCCACAGATCTGCTAGATCTGCACCATGGTGGGCGTTCCTGATGGTCCGGGTTCAAATGTCACTCTGCCACTTCTCAGCTGTGCCACCTTCCTAAGCTTCCCTGAGCCTCGGCCCCCCTCATCTGTAGAAGGGGGTGCAGTAGCCCCCCCTGCAGAGGTCACTGTGGGTAGCCCCAGAGCACGGGGCTTACAAGAGTACTTATGACAAGGATGCCCCCAAGAACATGCCGCTGCCATTATCATTACCGTCCGCACAGCCTCCTCGTCCTCACCCTCCAGGCTGTGCTCACCGCCCACAGCTCCAATGCTCATCTCACTGGTCCCCCGAGGGATGCACAGGCTCCTGCCAGGGGGAGCCTAGCATCAGTGCCATGGTGCCCAGGGGCCTCCACGATCCCACCCACCCTGCCCAGCAGTCCGTCCCACACCCCCCGTGTGCCAGGCACCCGAGAGGCTCGCCCTCTCCCCAACAGACCACACTCCTCGCCTTCTGTGTTTCCTGGGGCCCCAACTCTTGGCCTCTTTGCTCTGAATTACCAATGGCCCCTAGAGAACTAACTTGATTTCTTTCTTTTTTTTAAAGATGTATTTATTCATTTCTTTATTTGAGAGAGGCAGAAAATGAGTGGGGGTTGGAGGAGCAGAGGCAGAGGGAGAAGCAGACTCTGTCCTGAGCACAGAGTCCTGTGTGGGCGGGACTTGATCTCATGACCCTGAGATGGTGACCTGAGCTGAAACCAAGAGTCAAGACTGCGATGTTGGCCCCAATGAGCCACCCAGGCGCCCCGAGAATCAACTAGATTCTCGTGAAGAGAACTTCCACGTTCTCTGTGAAGAGTCCTGACCTGGGCTAAGTTGCTTGGAGTTTAAAAAAAAGAAAAAAAAAGGCAGAACAAAAAAACCAAAACACAGACAACACAGAAGTCTTGGCCACACAGTTGTCTGAGCATTCGCCACACTGCACAGTGAATGAATGAATGAATGAAGAATAAATGAATGAATGGAAGACCAACACGTGTCAGTCTTCCCTGCCAGCCCCCTCCCTCCGAGCCCAGACTAGTTCTTCATTGAAGGCGTATCCGACCCTACTTTTCCAAGATGGAAAAATAAAAGGTCCCCACAAGGACTTCCGAATCCCAGGGACGGTCATGAGTCAGCGGACCAGGCAAGGCCCCCGCAAACCCTCAGAAATACATCCTCGGCCCCAGACGAATTCCAAACTGGGTTTCCTGCTGTTGCTCCCTTGGCACCAAATTGACCCAAAATGTGCTGAAAAGCTGGTTCCTCGGGGGCCCATCAAACAGGCAGGGGCCAGAGCAAACCCCAGGCTCTGAGCCTAACAACCCAGGAGACATGGAGAGATTTCCACATGCTCGGAGTCTAAGTTAAAATGCAGCCTTTCCTTCCAATAATAATAATAATTAATAATACAAACACAACCCAGAGGCCACATGTTAGATCCCCCTGAAGAATACCAAGGCCAGTGTGGTGCTGGACATTTCACGGCCCAAAGCCAGCTGCTTTGGGGCCGCAGCATGGGTCGGCCGCTGGAATAGAAGACAGGGTTTTCAGCCACAGAAGCTGTTCTCAGTGACAAGCCAAAGAGATGCTGCCGGGCACTCGGTGGCAGTTCCCACTGTCTGCCCACTCCTCCCCTCTCTGGGACCCTGGGACAGAGGACAAAGGACGCTGTGGGCTGTCAGACAGACAGGAAAGCTCTGTCCCCAGGTGCTCTGACAAGTCCCGCAGGGCCACTGTTGACAGTTAAAGAAATTGGTTTTAAAGGCCCGATAAAGTGTTCTGTTGTTCCAGAAAAACAATCCATCTTTACTTCGCTGCTGCTACTGAGATGACAAATTGATTCTTTTAAAAAATTTCCTGGTGCCGGCTCTCCGAGGGTCGTCCTGCTGGGAAGATGCCGGAGCTCCAAGGAGGGTGTTGGAAGCGTTCTCGGCACGGGCCAGCTCTGCTCTCAGAGACCCCAGCCTCGAAGCCAATGCTGTCGGACAGGCCCCTCTGCAGGAAGGGGGGGCAACAGGACAGACTGCCCCCAACTTGCCAGCCCATATACGTCAGGTGATGGGGAGATGGGCAAACAGAATAGAACCCAGGTCACGACTGTACCCCAATCCTCCCCGCTGTGAGCACCCACCTGGGAGGCCCAGTGCAGGTGACTCCAGCTAGGGTGGTTCTCTATGGAAACCCCATGGGCCACCGCCTGGGAACTCATCCACCAGCCAGCATGCCCAGTCTAAACCTGAGTCTAAACTTAGGTTTGGGGAGTTAGCCAAAATCCCTGGGGCCTCAGTGACCTCATCTCGGGATGGGGTGATCAGGGTCCCTGCTTGGCAGGGCCATCCTGTGGATGGAACACGTTCCTGTAGGTGCTCAGAGCCCGCCCTGGCCCCGGCCTCCATCACAGATACCCTGTTATCTGACATTCCTTCCTTTCCTCTGTGAAAGGCCTCTAGGTTCTTAAGAATAACAGGCATCCATGAATTATATGCCCAGAGAACAGAAAAGAAGTATTCCAAGAGGTAAGGCACACACGGGTTCACAACAGGTATGAACCACCCAATGTCCATCCGTTGGTGAAGGAATCAGCAAATTGTGGCATATCCGCCCGGTGGGACATTGTTCGGTCATAAAGCCAAATGACGTGGGGGCCCAGGCTGCAGGGCACATGAGCCGTGGGAACACCACAGTGAGGAAGGAAGCCAGATGCAGAGATCGATTTCCAGAACAGACGGATCCACGGATAGGAAGGGTCCAGATGGCAGCCAGGCTGGCGGGAGGTAAGCCGGGAGGGGTGGCTCCGTGCAGATGAGAAAGTTCTGGTACTGAGTGGAGGGGGTGCGTCCACAATGCTGGGAGCGTGTTCAATACCACGGATTTGTTCACTTTCAAATGGTTAATTTTATGTTATGTGAATTTCGCCTTAACTAAAACAAACAAACAAACAAAAACGGCTGCTGCATAGGGAGGGCGACATTGAGAAAAGTCTAGTCCTTTCTCTCCAGGTAGAAGAAATACATGTTCATTGGTGACAACACAGGAAAAATGTAAAGAAATACATAAAAATGAGATTTATTCTTTGCACATACATTCCACTTTTGGAAAATTAGGAGATTGACATGCATATTTTTGGTGACTGGCTTTTCGCGCAAGCATATTCCTGTAATCTTAAATGTTCTTTGAAATCATGCGTTCAAGCATTTGAATACCTTGCCTTCCTGCAGATGCTCTAGATTGATTATCAATCATAGGACTGAACGTGGCCTGTATTTCTCTCCATGGCTGCTTTGTGGCCTGAGACAGAACCTGATGAAGGTCCTCCCACGCAGGAGTCCCAACACCCATGCCCTCTCCGCCTACACAGGACACCAGCCACTTTGCCACCCAGGGGGTGACCTACAGAGGAGGGAGGGGACAAAGAGCTGGCCCGGAGAACCTCAGGAACAAAGGGTCGGAGGTTGTGGGGATGGTGGGCTCCAAGGAACAGGCATGGTGGGTCTGGAGGGGACGGAGGCAGGTGGAAGGGATGGCCAGCAAGGCTGGAGGGGGAGGATCTAAGCCCCCTCAAGTCAGTCCCTCCCCTGTGCTTTCTGCATCCTGGGCCCCAAAGCTGGACTCCTCCCCAGGCTGGAGAAGCATAGCCAGGCCACTTAATTGGGATCAGGGGAAGCTGGGTCTGCTGAGCAAGCTGGGTCCCTCTTCACAGTCAAGGAGGCTTTTTTGAGAAAGGGACCTAAATCCATGCACTGGGGACTCCAGGCAAGCTGCTTGCCTGCCTTTCATTGGCTCCCCTGTGCCTCTGAGATCTGGGGGAAGGAGGGAGCTCTGTATCTCTAAGCACCTCTGGTCCCCAAGGACCGAAACATCCCAGCTGAGTTTCCCTGGCCTTGTAGTTATTTCAGCTCCAAAGATGCTCTGGCTGGCTCTGGGAACAAGAGCAGAACAGCCAGGAGAGGCATAGGGTGGGGTGTGCCTTGTGGCCCTTCCACTGTGACACATGGGGCATGTGGAGGGGGACGGAGGCCCCATGATGTGGGTTGGGGGGGATCTGCCTTTGCATCAGGTTGTAAGGAGCCATTTCTCTTGATAATACTATTCTGGTTTTGTACCCGGACGTGTTCCCACTTTTTCTACGGGACTAGCTGACTTCATCGTCACCACAGCCCTGGAAAGGGAGGAACCACCGTGCTCATTTTACAGAGAGGCGGAAGGCACAGAGAGGTGAGGTGACCTGCCTGAGGTCGCACAGCAGTGAGTTCAAGGGAAGCCCCAGGGCTGCAGGGGAGCATCCTCCCCATGGGGAAGAGTAGCCCAAGACCACAGAAAATGAGCCAACTGGTGCATCTGGAACAACGCTTGCACTCAAATACGGACAGAGGAGCTCTGGCTCCTTCCCACAGTCTTCCTTGGCCTCAGCTTGTGATGAGGAGCGTGATGTCATATGTGATGGCAGGACCTGGCGACTTTCAGACTGCCTGCAATTATATGGAGCTGCACAAGACAGTAAGCATGGCGAGGCCTGCCGGAGAGGCGCTGGTCTGATTTTCCCTCCTTTCTTTGCAGGGAAAAGAGCGAGAGTTAAGAATGGGGCACTCTTGACTTCGAGCCCCTGGTTAGCCGCTCACCTAGCTGTGTCTCTGAGTCTCTGTCTCTTCCTGGAGAAATGGGGACCGGGACGCGCCCTGCCCCGCCCAGCTCCAGGGGCCATCACAACCATGAGAACTCCGCTCCCCGTGGTGATGTGCACAAAATATTGAGTCCAGACCGCTACCCTGGCCTCCTGCATTAGAGCCGCACCTGGCCCACAGACACGCAGAAAATGATGAATTCCACCTGGACAGGAATCCTGAAGACAGCCCGCCCGCTGCCGAAACACCAGAGAAACGCCCACCAACTGCGACACCGCGAGAGTTGAATCGAGGAGCCTGTGGGGCAGCCCCCGTGTACGCTGAATAGACAGCTCTAGTCTGTCAGGCAGACGGACACCCTGTCCCACCCACCGTCTGCCATGGGGACCCAAGCTGGCACCACTGGGCTGGGTGACCCCTGCCACAGTGGGGGCTACTCTGACGGGACCCAAGTCCTGCTATAGGACACTCCCTTGACCATTCTCTTTGGGGCCACAGCTCTCTGTGCACATGTGACAGAGGGTCTGGTAAGGGGACCACTGCATCCTGGCTAGAGGCAGACAGCCCCCTAGGAGCAGGGTATACTGGGTCTGTGACTTCGGGTCACTTCTCGAAAACCAGAAAGGGAGGGACTTATCAAGGGGAAGATCTGAGCTGGTCCAGCAGCGCTGTGGACATCCCGTAACAGGGTTCCAACCGCAGGGACCATCCTGCCAGGGCCACAGTGGTGGGGGTTGGGGGTGGGTCCAAGCACAAGCGGACAGCGGGGGAGCTGAGAAGATAAATGCCTCCTTCTCCTGTGGGCGATGTTCTTTGTCAAAGATGGGCAAGCAGGAAAACAGAAGAAAACCCCAGCATGGTGCTTGTGAAGGGACATGACAGCCCAGTTGAAAGGAATGAAACCCTCAAGATTCAGAGAAAAGCGTCCTCTCTGAAAAGGATTTATCCCTGAAAGCTGAAGAAAATGTAAGAAAACTCGTGGCTGGCAGCCTTGGGCTTTCAGAGGGAGTGAGAGAAACGTGAAAGGAAAATCTCAGGGTAAGAGCAGAAATAAAATTGCCAAAGTGGGGGCAGGGGAGCAGGGAAAGGCAGAGTTTATGTGTAGAAAAGGAATCGGGGACAGTGCAGAAATCCTTGTGGAACGTTCCCAGAAGGTAACAGAAGAAGACAAAGAAATAAAATTAAAAGGAGGGGAGAAAAAACCCAAAATGTGTCCTCGGAGGTTAGAACACAGGAATCTAGCCTCAAAACTGAAAGTGTTTCCAAGGAAGGAGTCACAGGTGTAACAGAGAGATGGTCAGAGACACGGAACGAAGTCTGCATGGGGAGCAGCTCAGCACGTCCCAGACAAAGTCCCCGAGAGGACGCTGGCCATCAGATCTACCTGGGGGAGATACTTAACCACAAGGAGAGAGAAAACCAGGCAAATGAATGAACGATTGGATTGGCGGAAGATACCTCTCTAATGCTAAGTGTTAGACCACCAAAGGACCCCCCTCCAGATGTTTGAAATTCTATATCTGGTGCAGGCGCCATCCAACCAGGCTGGAGTCAAAGAAGAATCCCAGAATGCAAGACCAACACCCGGGTCAGAGAAACCTGACATTGTCCCCATTTCTGTCATTGAAGCTTTCATGGTCCTAGCTTCACACATCCTCAGCATCAGCGTTTGAAGATGTCTGTTGGCCACTGACAGGGGAACCACAATTACCAACCCGGAGGGGGATGGACACATCAAATGGGAGTGATCTCATGTGTGAGGCTCACAGTCTCAGCCAATGGGATTCTAAATCCTGAATGTGCTGCAGTCCACTCTCCAGCACAGAGATCCAGGATAAGGAGGTAGTCATGTAAGGACCATGGTCTGTGAATTGTGTCTATACAGTCCGAAGGAGGTGGGACATATGGGACCTGGCCGGCAGACACTCTGCTGTTGGCTCTGGAGTCGGCAGGAGACCCGAGAAACGGGCATCTGATGCACAGGGGCTCAGCTCCCCTTTGTCTCCAGAGCCTGGAGGGGTGGCAAAGGGTGACATTCGTCCTCCAGCTGTATCCATCCTATCCATCTCCCCACCCACGTGCCGCCGCAGACCGTTCCTTTGAAGTCTGATAGCTTTGAGGTGTGGGGCAGAATTGCAGACCCCATTAGGGGTAACAATTCAGCCCAAGCCCCATTCTTCCCTTGGGGAGCCCAAGCCCCACATCAGGAAGCGTTTTGGGGAGATGCAAGAGCTTTCATGCCTGTTATGTCCATTTTCTGCTGAAGATCACACAGCCCCAAAGGGGAAATTACATTTTTCAGATTTATACGACTGCCTCAGATCTTTCCTTTCCTCCCTCCCTCCCTCTTCTCATCCGTCCAACAAAGCAGTTTTGAAGACCTATTACATATCAGACTGGAATGATGTCATCCCTTTCCCTGTCGGTGTGAGCACACTGAGAAACCAAGTGGCATCAAGAATCACAGCAGGATATTTACACCCACCTCCCTCCATGTTTTGCAACGCGCTGTCCTTATTCTGACACCCCCTAGCGCCTACCATCGGAGTCTATAAACAGAGCCCACGTAATTAGGCTAATGACATCGATTTTCTCAGTTCAACTGGGTAATGGCAGAATTTATACCACATTAGAAAATCTCACACAGTCTGTTGCAGGCTGCAGAATTATGATGCTCTCGGAACTCTGCCTGCAAACCTACCCAGACTCAGATTTACTTCCCGGAGCCCAGCCCACTCTGTCCACCCTCCAGAGAGTTCTGAGCTCGTTTCTATCTCCTTCAGCCTACCATGGCACTGAAGCACCTGGTTCTCCATGCACTCTTCTGGCTTCCAAACAGGAGCCCTGCTGGACACAGACACAGCTATAGTGTCCAGAGACCACACCTCAAAGATTCCCTACCTCCCCATTCCATCTGTGCCCCTCTGTGCCTGGACTCAGAGACCAAAGGCATTCCCATTCTCGCCCACTCTTTGTTCCCATTCCTTCTTATCAGCGACACTTATTGGCCACTGTTAATACTGACAGTTGCTTCAGCCAGCATTTATAAAACACCTGCTGCATGACGGACATGATGTCAGGAGGCAGCACATGGCAGGTGATGAAGACGGTGATGCTGCTGTAACACGGAACAATCTCAGGTTAGAGTCTGCAAAGCATGGCCACAGATACTTAGTCCTGCGCGTCTAGCCTCTGGAGCATGTCTCCTGAATCCTATTTATGGATGAAGAGGCTAAGACAATGAGGAGAAGGGCTGCACATGAGACACAGCATCACAGAGGCTGAATCCAGGTCCTCCAGCCCCAGAGCTCGGGCTCTCTGTGCTGTGCTGTGCTGAGGCTCAGAGTGAGATCAAAGAGTCCTGACCTGAGGATAAGGCCGTGTTGTAGCCCTGCTTTATCGTTCCATGGCTAGGTGGTTTGGGCAGACCGAGTCTCAGGGAATGGAGGGACACTGGGACACATGTCATGTTAAACATGTCATGTTAAACCAGAGCAAGCCACCTGTGATGCCTGTCCTCTCTCTAAGGCATCCTGTCTGGCAGTGCCCCTCAGGCCCTCAGGAAAAGAAAGCACCTAGAGTGGGCTCAGAATGACAAGGGCAGGTGGGCAGCTGCCACAGAGGCAGCTACAACCAAGGCTGACCTGGGCAGAGCCACTTCTGGACAAATGCTGGAGCTGTAAAGTTTGTCAAGGTCCTTGGGAACCTGGAGCCAGCCACCTTCATGTCAACATGTGTGTATCTACACTGGCTACGTGACAGGTCTTGAAGCCATAGCTCATCCATCCATGCTCAACAATGAGCCCAGTGTGGATGGGGACCTGCCACTGAGGGGTGGGTAGGGTAGGCAGTGAAATGACCCTGATTAACCGGGCTACTCAGATTGCTTCTTGGTTAAAACTGTGGCTGTTGGGGCACCTGGGTGGCTCAGTGGGTTAAGCCGCTGCCTTCGGCTCGGGTCATGGTCTCAGGGTCTTGGGATCGAGTCCCACATCGGGCTCTCTGCTCAGCGGGGAGCCTGCTTCCCTCTCTCTCTCTCTCTCTCTGCCTGCCTCTCTGTCTACTTGTGATCTCTCTCTGTCAAATAAATAAATAAATAAAATCTTAAAAAAAAAAAAAACAACTGTGGCTGTCGTTGTTAATACAACTCTCTGGCCCAGATAGTGAGTTTTCAGTGCAAGGAGGCATTCAAGTAGAGGCTACCCATTTTGTTGCAAGATGTGGCCTGCCCAAGGAGGGGCACTGGAAGACACTGACATTGCCTGAGGATATCCTAATCTCAACCTTCTGTGATCTTTTCATCTTTAACAACCTTCTATTTGACATTGCAAAGCCATCTAGATATCCAAGTATCTGGGGAATAAATATTAAATTGTGATAGATATATGTTGTTTTTTTTTTAAACCATCTTATGTAAAAACTATGGAAGGCAGTGTGGGGCAATGGCAAAATCAGTGCCTTTGTCATCAGACACCCATCAATTCAAAACCATCTCTGCCCCTTACCTAGCTGTGTGATCTTAGGCAAGTTACTTACCCTCTCTGAACTTCAGTTTCAATATTAGCAAACTTGAGGATAATAACACCTTCATCTCAAAGTCCTCTTGCATATGAGAAGTAGTATCTGGAAATGCCTTAGTATTATGGTAAGAACATACTACATCTTCAATAAATAGTAGCTAAATACAAAAGTGGCTACATTCTCATTAACTGAATCTCAGATTATTTGGAGTCATTAAAATGATGCTCACAAAGCATTCTGAATAATGTGGGAGAATATTTCCAAGAGGAAACTTAAGAGTATTAAAGTATCTCAACTATATAACAAAGATCCATAGGAAAAAGACAGGAAGAAAATACATCAGAATGTTACAATAGACAGCAGATTTACAGGTGGCTCTGTTTTTCAGCGTTTGAGCTCTCTGTAGTAGGCAAGCATTACTGTTGGGGAGCAGGACTTAGATTCTGGGCAGGTTTCTGGCAGCAGGAGTCCATGCTGGGGTCAGGAGGGCCAGGGTGTGCCTCCCAAGGGCACCAACCAAGTGGCCAGAGAGGCTCAGCTGGGTCAGCACCACGGACAGCGCTCAGAGCAGCCAATGCCCTTGTCTCCATGGAGACTCTTCTCTTGTGGTTTTGGGGATCCCAAAAGACCAGGACCAGCTGCTGTTAGACAGGTTCCCGCATTCCCGTAGCACTGGATGTCACACCAGCCCAGAAGATGGCAGATGCCTTTTTTCTTTAGTGTTTCATTGAAAGGACACTGACTTTGTTCTAACGAAGTAACAATAACATAGGCAGTCAGGTGAACAGCAGCAGAATTTCTACTCCCTCCCATCCTTGTCAAACGGGGTATCATTATTGTTGTTATCTTAGGGTGTTTTTTTTTGTGGGTTTTTTTTTGTGTGTGTGTGCCAATGTAAGGAGTAAGAGAGGTATCTAGTTATTTGGTTTGCTTTTACATTGAGGTTTAACATCTTTTCACATGCGTGTTTAAAATCTGTATTAGAACGTGCTATTTTTCTGTATGTTGCCTTTTAAGTGACTTTTTCATTTTTCCCTTAAAAAATTCTTCTTGTAACTTTTTTTAGTTAAGGACATTGGAAGGCCAGAAGGCTTTTGTGCTTGACTGATCTGGGTTTGATTCTCAAGTCTACCCTCTCTAGCTGCCTACAACTTCTTTTCTCTGAAACACAGGTTCCAATAAGACTATTGTAATAATTTTAGTATAAAACAAAGAATACAACCCAGCAATAGTTATTACTGTAAGTTGAGAGTGGTCTCCCACTGTTCTATATCTCCTAAAATTGAGATTGACATTCTGGCCCAGAAGTCCCTATTCATAACCAAAGACACTTGGTTCCCTGATGCGGACACTCTCCCAACTCTTCCCACATCTCCCCAAGCCCCACTGCTATGTGAGGGCCTCTGCTGTTGTCCCAAATAACTCCTAATCAGGTAGACAGTAAAGATTGTCAGTTCCTCCTTGAGACTTTCTATGGGGAAAATTTTAAAGATCAAGTGATAATTTTGTAAAGAAGTAGGCTATGCAAAGCCATTTCTACCAGCTAGAAAAAAAGTATTTCTTGTCTATTTATATAGGAAATAGTAAGTTAATGTGCCATGAATTGGAAGGGTTTGCAGGAAGCCTGGGTTTTGGCTGCATGGCCGACTGGGTGAACTGGTTTAACCAAACAGCCATCTACATACATACCTTCAGGAGCACACACCTAATTGAATGTCCCCTCTTCCTTGCCTCTGCTCACCTTCTCCCCTCTGTCTGGAATCATGCCACTCTGCTCTGACATGAACAAATCATACCCCGCTCTTAATGATAGGCACAGCTGCCTTCTCTTCTAGGAAGATCTCCTACATCCCTAGAGGTAGAAGAAATCTTTATCTACAATCTCCTGGCACTTTGTGTCTCTGTGTTCTGGGAGCCCCAGACATGCACCGGTTTGTGTCCTCCACTAGAAGGTGAGCTCCTGAAGACAGGTCAGGCCTCGTTCACCCCTGCAAACTCGGTGCTTCATAAGGCCGGGAAAGCACAAGCGCTCATCAGAAGTGCATTGCACTGAGAGCCAACATGACATAGAAGACACATGGAGAAACACGGCCTGTGTCTTACTGGTCCCGGGACCTTGGGGACATTCAAGGCCGTCCTAAAAGGTAAGTGGGACCCAAAAGGGCAGCCTGGGAGATTAAAAGAATCCAGACCAATGTCCTAATTCTTGCTCCTCTAAGGATTAGTTATGTGGGCAAAATAAGTTCTCTGAGCCTCAGTTTCTCCGGCTATACCATGGGGATAATAATATCCACTTCCAAATGTGAGAATGCCATGGGATTACATGCATGTATGTGGGTAGGGGTGGAGGTGGCCTCGCCAAGTGCATAGAATCTTCTAGGTACTCAGTGTGTGGGCACTATCATAAACATTTTTTAAAAAATCATAACACAAGTAAACATCGAAACCACCCACATGTCATCCCTCGTGGATGGGTAAAGGGAACTCTTCATTGAAGGATGCAAAGCCTTGTGATAAGAGTCTAGGATGGGGGCCCTGCGGATGCTGGTTGGTCATGTGGGCGTGCTCAGGCTCCATGAGCACTGAAATCACAACTACTCATTCATTCATTCATTCATTCATTTCACCATGGGAGAGACACAAAGACTTGTGTGTGGCTGGAATGACAACAAGTCAGTCCCAAAGACCCTGATATCGCCCTCAGCCAGACATTAGAGTCAGCAAGGGGTTAACTTAGGGGTGAGGTGGGCTTTTATCCAGTAAACAGAGACATCAGGGTTAAATCACCAACACTTCACAGAAAGTAGGAAACTGAATACGATTCCAGGATTGGGAGAAACTTTGAGACCAGGTACTCCCCTTGTTCCATTTTATTGATGGAGAAACTGAGTCCCAGAGTACTTACATGTCTTAACCAAGGTTATTACACCTGGAGTTGGAACAGGAACCCAGGTGGCTTCTGAGGTGCCACCGCTGATTGTTGACTTTGTTTGCCTTCAGACACCCTTCAGATGCACAGGAACAAAACACTCCCTTGAGCATATAATCAAAATTAAGAAAACTCATCAGCTGGCTCAGGCTTAGCAGGAGAAATTAACCGGAAGTAATCATGATGGGTAATTTGATCGTAATTCACAGAGACAGACAGGAGCTGCAGTTCAGTAGAAAACCTTTAAAGGACTTCAGATCATAGTACTTTTCAAAGTACTTTAGTACTCTAGCTCTTAACTTGTCTGCCCACCTGCCTTCACCTGTCTGCCCACCTGCCTTACCTGTCCATCCACCTGCCTTCATGGTTTGCCCACCTGCTTTACGTGTCTGCCCACCAGAAAGCTGACGGCAGAAGTTGTAAGGTGCCATCTTTCAGGCACACTGTCTTCCTTCCTTATACCTGTCACTTTGTCTCTGCCTTTTCTGCTCTGGACGAACACCACAATCCCACCTGGAGCCACCAAAAGTCCATGCCCCCTAGTTGGTCTTTTGCCACAGTGGTTATGGTCTCTCCTGAGCCTGAGCCCAACTCTGCAGGGACCCTGCCTCAGCCTCCCCTGCTGGAATCTAACAGACACAGCAAACGGGCTGCCAGAAGACCACATCTGCCCTCACAAGCTTTTGACCGTTGTGACGTTTCACAGGAATACCATAATTCTCAAAAGACTGGGGCGACAAGCCCCATCCATGTTCACGTACTCCCCTGCCACGGTCCCAGCCTGCATCACAGCTGGGCCGGCTCTGCTCACCTACATCCTCCACCCCACCCCTGTAACCTCTGGAGCTTGCAGCTTCTAGTTCTCCAAGACAGTCTCAATGTCTTGCCTTGGTGCTCTGGGACCTTCCTCTCCAACAGTAGCCACATTTTCCAGATTCTGCTCTTTCTCTCCACTCTCCACCTCCATGCCTTACATCTGTCACCAGTTCCCAAACGGATCACAAGTTCTTCAAATCTCTTTTTCCAGCCAACTCCTATTCATCCCTTGATGTCCAGCACAAAAGTCACCTCTGTAGCAAGACACACAAGGCTGAGTACCCCCTCCTCCTCACTTACATCGTGCTTGGCACCCAGTAGGCACTCAAGGGCTGTTCTCATTGCCTGGCCCTCTCCTACTGTTTCCTTCTGCTAAATCCAAGGGGAGGCCAATACGTCTTGTAAAGAGATCTTTTAAAAATGATAACTGAGGGCGCCTGGGTGGCTCAGTGGGTTAAGCTGCTGCCTTCTGCTCAGGTCATGATCCCAGGGTTCTGGGATCGAGCCCCGCATCGGGCTCTCTGCTCAGCAGGGAGCCTGCTTCCTCCTCTCTCTCTCTCTCTGCCTGTCTCTCTGCCTACTTGTGATCTCTCTCTGTCAAATGAATAATAAAAAATCTTTAAAAAAAAATGATAACTGAGAGTAAGCTCAAAGTTTTAGAAGGAAATGACTCACTAAAAGGTCCCTGCTGGCTTGTTACTGTATGTAGGCAACCAATTCCTCCCCGTGATCCACAGGGCCAGAAGACAAGGTTTTTTCTTTGCGACAACAGCTTTTTGGCTGAATAGGTGGGTGGCTTTGGTCAGAAGAGGACTGCTGCTGGAGTAGAACTCTCTGGTGCCATTAACCCTGCTTTCTAGGAGAATATTCTGATGCTGGATCTCCGCCCTGTCCTTTCAACTCGCCACCTCCTAACACACACAGCTGTGGACTAGTCATTAAAATCTTGTTTATTTGCTGAGATGTGACGCCCCCCCGCCGCCCCCAGCAATGTGACAGTCTTCACTTCATCCATTCACGAGCCAATGGAGCTTTTCTAAAAACCAATTTCTTAATTATGAACTCAGACCATTCATTTGTCAAATTACTGAACAGAAACAGAAACATCAAATAATTCCCATTTCTCGTCCCTCGATAAACACCTCACCAGTCAAACACGGACTTCTGCTGGATTCCCCTTAGAACAGGAAACACAGGACAGCAATTGCAGGAAACACAGGGCAGCAACTGCAATGTCTAAACACACAGGCGAATTCTGAGGCCTCGGATGACCAAGGAGCGAGAAGCAAACCGTCCGATCTGGGGACCACTTAGCTGAGCACTTGAGATGCACCAGCCTGGACGAGGACCAGCCATGTTAATTTAACTCAATTGTAATTAAATTAGTTTTAATTTTGAAAATGATTTCTGTTTGCTTATTGGGAAACTGAAGTATCTGCGGGACAACTCGGGCACGTGGGTCCGCTTCTCCGACTGTAAATTTCGTAGCTCAAAATATCGGCCAAGTGCCCCCAAAGACATTTTAGTGGCTAAAGAAACTGAGATGTGCTGCAAGACCAAGAGAGAAACTGGATTTCAAAGACTTAGTATGAAAATAGAGTGGAAAGGATCTCACTGGTAATGTCAGTTACTTGTCCACACTGAAGGGGTTCAGAGCACGTCTCCCTTCCACGTGCCATGTTAGCACGTGGACTATTTTCCACCGAAGGCAATCGAGACCCTGTGGGCTCCAGGGAAGATTTTGGCCCCTCCCTTAACACCTGGAAGAATCTAAATGGAGGATCTTCCCCAGGATGAGAGTTAGTACAGAGATAAATTTATCTGAAGGACCTATCCATGGGACAGGGAGACATGACATCACCAGACACCTGCTCCTGACTGCCCTATGAATGCCCTCCTCCCCTTTGAAGCCCCAGGCCCCCACCCCACTCCCTAGCTCAGGATGGTACTGATACCGTGTTGTTCCTTTCCGACTCGGACCCTCTCATGTTCGGGGGAGGTTTCCAAATGTATGAAATTCAGTTTGATTTTCTTCTGTTAATCTGTCTCATGTCTATTTATTTTTGTTGTTGTTGTTTATTTTGTTTTGAAGCATGGAGCCTGGTACAGGGCTTGAACCCACAACTCTGAGATCAAGAGTCAGATGTTCAAACAACTGAGCCAGCCAGGCGCCCCCCCTTAATCTGTCTCATGTCAATTTGATTCTTAGACCAGCCAGAAGAACATTTGAGGGGAGGAGTTATATTTTTCCTCCCCTACAGTTCTGGTGAGTCCCGTCTGCTGACTACAGATCACCCCATGGCGGCTGCAGCAGAGATACATTCAATACTCTGACAGCTGGCAAAAGGTCAGAATTCCCACAGCAGATCCTGGGTCTGTACCTGCAGAGTCCAAAGGAAGCAGAGCAGTGAGGGTCCTTTTGACCTTTTTCTAAAATTTAGAGAAGCAGAAAATATTGGGGTAGCTAGCTCCTTGGGCTTGGTGACTCTAGTATTTGGCAAGAGTACTGCATGTTTTTATCCATCCTTTTCCTCCCAGAAATGGACGTTAGTTCTGTCTGCTGTGTTGTTCTATGGCCCGAGTGCTTGGCATTCTGGCCAGTGAGCATGCCCTCTCTGGTCTGCCAGTCAGAGGATGGGTGTCTTTGCCCATCTGCTGGGCACCCCCAAAGGCTGTGGATCTGACAATCTTTGTCTGTGTCAGGATCAGAGATCCCAGTTCATGAGAAGCTGTTGCTATTTTGACCTTCATTGTTACTGTTAGAAAAATCCCATTCCAGGAGCACCTGCCCAGTGTCACAGATCAGCAGGCCTCAGACTGGAGGCATCCCATTTTCATGGGAGACCGGAGACCCACGACCACTGGTAGGACAAAGGCCTTTGCTTTCTGAGACTGGCTTTGAGAAGAAACTTCTGTGCTCACGGGGGTACATCATCTGTACCCACCCCAAGGATGCCACCTGCATCCAAGAAAGATTTCTCTTAAGCCTGGAAAATTACCTGAAAAGGCTTATTAGTCTGAATCACTATTGACAGATCCTATTTATTGATGGCCAAATGACTGATTCTCTGAATTGGCTGTATTTGAGCAAAGAAAAAAATTTTTTTAAATCTCTCATCCTAAACAATTTCTTGGCACCTTCAGAGAGACCGAATTAAAAAGAGGACACAAGGGACGCCTGGGTGGCTCAGTGGGTTAAGCCGCTGCCTTCGGCTCAGGTCATGATCTCAGAGTCCTGGGATCGAGTCCCGCATTGGGCTCTCTGCTCAGCAGGGAGTCTGCTTCCTCCTCTCTCTCTCTCTCTGCCTGCCTCTCTGCCTACTTGTGATCTCTCTCTGTCAAATAAATAAATAAAATCTTTAAAAAAAAAAAAAAAGAGGACACAAGGAAGTACAGTGATTCCTCTTAGGGACTCCCTTAGCAGGAAGAAAGAAGAGAAATCAGACTTGAACAAAAAATAATTCAACAGAAATTCCCCTTCTCAAAATCTCTCCCCATCTGTCTATTTCAGCTTCCTTTTTTTTCTTATGAGATTTATGGAGTGTCCCACAGCCCCATCTCCAGGCCTGGTATCCATGGGTTACTCATGTACAAGCTGAAAGCCAGAAGGAGAGCTTACTGGAGGCAGTGGGATGGGCAGCAGGGCCCGCCCTATAAATCAGGCTCCACCAGCTTCTGGTCTTCCTGTGCAAGTCCTTCGTGGATATAGCCTAGAGCCCCACCAGAAGAAAAAATGTCCCCTGGACAGCAGCAGATCTTTTCCAGGAGATTCTAGCAAATTTGGAGAAGAATTAGAAAGACTGGTAGCAATTGCTTTACTAGGTATTTACCCAAAGGAAACAAACATGGTGATTCAAAAGGGCACCCATGTTTATAACAGCAATGTCCCCAAGAGCCAAACTATGGAAAGAGCCCAGATGACCACTGATAGATGAATGGATAAAGAAGATATATCAACACACACACACACACGCGCGCGCGCGCGCACACACACGTGAATATTGCTCAGTCATCAAAAAATGAAATCTTGCCATTTGCAATGACGTGGATGGAACTAGAGGGTATTATGCTAAGTGAAATAAGTCAATCAGAGAAAGACAAATACTGTAAGACTTCACTCATATGTGGAAGTTAAGAAACAGAGGATCATAGGGGAAGGGACAGAGGAATAAAAGAAGGGACAGAAGAATAAAATAAAACAAAATCAGAGAGGGAGACAAACCACAGGAGACTCTTAACTCTAGGGAACCAACTGAGGGTTGCTGGAGGAGAGGTAGGGGGAGATGGGGTAATTGGGTGACGGGCATTAGGGAGGGCACATGATGGAATGAGCACTGGGTGTTCCATGCAACTGATGAATCCCTGATCTCTACCTCTGAAACTAAAAGAAAAGAAAAGAAAAAAGACGGATAGCCCCTCACGAATCCCCCTCCTTGTCCCAAGAGGAAACACGTGACCAGAATTTCTTCTAGGCTCTCTAACACACGACCAGGTGTTGCTCAGAAACTCGCAGAAGAGGAAAATAAAATTTCAGGATGCCCCCTCCTTTCCAAATCCAGTCCCATCGGTTACGGATCCTTTCGCTCCCAGGGACAACTTTGACCCTGTGGATGGTCTCACTTCGCCTCCTGAGAGAACCTAGCTTGGGCTGTGTCTGCCTTGGACAGGTAGGTTGCTGGCTCTTCCTTTGGGATACTTGGGAGTGATTCTGGATCTTGGGAAGATGGTATCATTTGCACCCTCTTTGGGGACCCCTCTTAAACCCCAAGAGGAGGGGGAGGTTATTCAACACTGCCGGAATATTTACTGAGTATCTGTAAACTGGCAAGCTATTTAGAATATATACATATATATTAGAATATTATATATATATATATAAAAGAAAAGGGCAGAATTTGATCTTTATCTACAGGACACCACAAGATAAGAGATTCCACACAGAAATAAGAAACCCACTGAAAGGAGGAACTTCATACTGTTTATAGGATTTGGAACAGGTCAAGTAGAATTTCCTTGTAAAAAATGCTACAGTAAGGGCTGCCTGGGTGGCAGGGTCCTGGGATTGAGCCCCGCATTGGGCTCTCTGCTCAGCGGGAAGCCTGCTTCCCCCTCTCTCTCTGCCTGCCTCTCTGCCTCTTTGTGATCTCTTTCTCTCTCTGTCAAATAAATAAAATCTTTTAAAAAATGCTACAATAACAAAACACATTTAAAAAGAGTTCTTATTAGAGGAACAGGAAGAAAAACTTCTGCCAAACAGAGTACACAACAAACAACTTTCTGCCACAGCTGTAGTCTAAAACTTAAAGATCCCAGGAGGGCGACCCTGAACTTGGGATGAATACCCTTCAGAGGTAGTTTCTGGCACAATTTTCTGAACTTCCTCTTCCTCTACAGAGAAATCTTTCTCAATCAAGTTTAAGGAAGCTTTGTACACAGACTTGTTTTCATGGTTTGTTTGGTTTTTTTTAAAGGTTTTATTTATTTATTTGGCAGACAGAGAGAGAGAGGAGGAAGCAGGTTCCCTGCTGAGCAGAGAGCCCGATTGATTGCGGGGCTCAATCCCAGGACCCTGGGATCATGACCTGAGCCAAAGGCAGAGGCTTTAACCCCTAGCCACCTGGGCGCCCCCATTTTCATGGTTTTGTAGAGCTTCCATTTTGTCCAAACCTCCACATTCTTCCATCATTATACTAAATTTCTCGGTCTCACCTAGCTTCTCAGCAGCTGGAAAGATGTTTGAAATGGCCTCCAAGGGGCTTATCAATGGTTCTATTATGCCATGATGAATGAGGTATACAATATGTTCAGTTGTCCCGCCACTTGCGTAGGTGGTCACAGCCCAGACAGCTTCCTTTTGTGTCTTAAAATCGGCCTTAGAGGGAACACCACTGAGGAATGGGACTAATCCACAATTCACTACTTGTGGCATCTGGTCCTGGTGACCAGCTGTGATGTTTGACATTGTCCCCATAGCTTCCTTCTGAATATTAGTTTTGGGGTTCATTAGCAGGCTGGGGAAGACAGCAAGTGCTCCTGCATCTATGATCCCCTGAGTCTGTTTGTCTGTCCCAGGGACAATATTTCCTATGGCTCTTAGCTCGGGAGTCACAATGGACAATTCAGTAGCTCCTAGAAGCTTCCCAAGTTGGAGCACAACTCCTGTTTTCACAACCATTTCAATCTGTTCATTTGGACCATCAGGAAGGTAGGAAATGGCCCAGCAGGTATCTGCCAAGACTTCTAGATCATCGTGATGCAGGGGACGAACTAAGGTAGGAAGAATCAGCTCAAGAGCATCTCACTGGGGTGTGGGATTCTTGCTCCGACAAAGGTTTGAAAGTGTCCAAGTAAGGTCACATAAGTAGCCACATGCTAAATAAAGATGATACGCCAGGAACTGCAAGGAGATAACCGAGTCTTGAAAAGCTGAGCCACCCCTCCCCCCACAATGTTTCCTAGAGCCCACACAGCTCGTTCAACGACATGGGCAAGGGAAGATGCCAACGGAGAAATGCATGCTGGGACAGCACCTCCATCTACCGCAGCCTTGGTCAGTTCTGATGTCCCAGAAGCAACGGTAGTGAGCATCGAGCAGATTCAAACTGAATGGGGCTTCCATCAGTTCTGCCCAAGAAGGACACACATTTTGGAATCAAACCAGCCCAGATTATGGCATCTATAGGGGGCTGTTATTCCCTAGAGAGCAGTTTCCTGGCGGCTTGAGTAGCCTGCAGCTGGCTTTCCAAGGTGTTGCATCAACAGACCAGTTTACGGTGCCCGGGTTGTTGGAAGTTTTCCTGCCGTGCAGAGGTAGCATTATCAGGGAATCAGCTTCCGTTTCTCCTTTTCAGCATCTGGTCAACCTTCTTAGCTTTCATCAGCTCCACATTAACTTCCATTCGACACTGCCTCATTTCCATACTGTCTTTCCCCTTGTACTTGAATCTGCTAAGGCGGGCAGCTGGTGAATTAGCATTCTTGTTGGTGGACACAGTTATGAGACAAAGGGAGAAAGCTACACGGCCCGCTCAGTTTTCCATGGGGGACGGACCAGGGTGCACAGGCTGCGGGTCAACTGTCCTCAAAATGTCCACCACGGATCACCCCAAAGACGGTCTCTAGAATACTTTTATTTTTAAGTGGTCCTTAGTTAAAAGTTAGCCATACTGGAAGCTGATATTCAGAATGTGATTGGAATTTCTTAAGGCCTTCACCCCTGAGTTAAAATTAGAGCTACATTCCCAAAGGAAAAGAAGCAAATTGAAGATAATTAGGTGAGGAGATCAACCTATGATGCCATTTAGGGGATGTAACCAAAGAGATTTCTTAAGGGATTGCAGGCAACTGTCCTTACCTTACAAATCTTTGCAAAACTAGAAATACAGCCTCAGAAATAATTCAGAGTTGTTTAACGTGTCCTTTTTACCAATCCTAAAACCCTTCCTATTTATCAAAACTCTTTTAAGTATTGTCCTTAGGAATCCCAAGTCCTTCTTAGAGAAACTTAGTGCCTTTGTGATAGAGATTTTCTACCCATGTCTCCTCTAGGACCCAAGAGCCATTCTTTGAAACACACACGTTAGGGAGAGATTTCTTACCAGAAGAGAGAGACAGACAGAGGGAAAGAGGATGTCTTTGGAGAAGGGGCAAATGAGCAAATACATTAGAAAGCGTAAGACCTCTGTCTGCCCTGTTCATGTGTGTCCATGCCTGTGTGTCGTGGGTGTGTGCTAATTCTCCTACGTCTGGATGAAATTGCCAAAATTCATTTGTAAAATAACTTCACAGAGCTGTCTCGAGACACGAGCTTACAGGCTTGGCTGTTTCAAAAGTCTCAGAAATTATCAAAACAAACCCAAGGGTTCTTCAAGTTCACGTGCTCCAGGATTGGTCTCGAACACGTGAAAGGTGGTTGAAGCATGCTGGTGTAATGATATCGGCATGGGTTTAGAGTCCTTAGCATTAAATATAATCCTTTTATGCTACTTACCTTCACTGAAGTAAAATCAGCTCCCGTTACCTCCATTAGAGGGCTTGTCAGCAGGAAAGACAACATAAGTATCGCAGTTTAGCTGTTTCATGCTTTGTAAGGTTTTCGGGACGGATCAAAACACAATTGTTAAGAACAAGTAAGATGAACAGACGCACCTTTCTAAGCCAGTCTCCCCAAATCTTTTTGGTAATAACCTGAAATTTCAAACTTTGCTATTGAGCGTTGAGTGATGTTAAATTCATTGAAGACCCAGATTGATTCCAAATAAGAGAAAATAAAGAAAGATTAATTGCTGACGAAGAACATAAACTACCAGAAACAATAAAGGAAACATCTCCGTGGGCAGAGAGACTGAGATGGGGGCTTCCGGTAAGACACGGGATGAGGAATGGAAACGAATTTTTTTTTTGGTGGTTGAGGGAGAAGAAAGTAGTTTGGTCCTAAAGTTGAGTCTGGTGATTTAAAAGGGAAAACACAGAGCGGAGTCTGAATGTTAAAAAAGGAAGTCGTAGAAGGCTTGTGGGAAAGGACTCCTCGGAAGGGGATTTGACGCATGGGCAGGACTGGCTAAGACTGGAATGGACTTAATCAAGTCAGCAAGCTTTAACGCCAAAAGTGCACTTGGTGCAAGATCAAAGTTTGGTTTTGTCTCTAGAGGCCATTCAGTGTTCCGTCTGAAGATTCCTTATGGAAAGTTCCAGCCAAGCAGATTTAAAAGCAGTCCACGTGGCCCAAGACCATTCTCGGGCCACTTCTGCAAGTTGTCAGGCCAAGTCTGCCCGAAACCAGACTCATTTTGCAAACAAATGAGTCTTCATTTGGCTATCTTTGGTGGAAAGGAGGGTGGTTTTATTTTATTTTATTTTTTTTAAAGATTTTATTTATTTATTTGACAGAGATCACAAGCAGGCAGAGAGGCAGGCAGAGAGAGAGGAGGAAGCAGGCTCCCTGCTGAGCAGAGAGCCCGACATGAGACCCGATCCCAGGACCCTGAGACCATGACCTGAGCTGAAGGCAGCGGCTTAACCCACTGAGCCACCCAGGCGCCCCAGGAGGGTGTTTTTACAGAGAAAAATTATGTCTCCCCGACATAAGCTGTTGGGCAGTAGATGATTCTAGATCTGACGAATGATCTTTCAGGAGTTGCTATTTGCTCCTAAACTGGATGAGATCCTGAATTCTTCCGATGTCCTCAAATACCTGCTTATGACTCTCCAAACCAACATTTCCGATCCTCTCCCATCCTTTTGACTTGGAGTCCCCAAGAACAAGAGCTGTCCCTTCCCCACGAGGCCCTGCACACCAGGCAGCCTGATGCAAGCTTGAGAGGAATCATTGCAAAAGCCCTGGTCAGACAGACCCCCTGCCTGCGGCTGCGTGGGCCCCGCAGAGGGACCTCCAGGAATCAGCAAACAGCAAACCATGATGCTGTACCAGACTGCCGCCGCCTGCCCTCTCTCCGCGTGCAGGTGCTTTGAGCCTGACGCCCAGAAATCCCACCGATGGCACTCAGACATGGGGCTTGGAACTTGCTCTGCTAACCAGTGTGTGTCTAGTTTCCATAGAAATACCTCTTTTTTTTTTTTAAAGATTTATTTATTTATTTATTTGACAGGCAGAGATCACAAGTAGACAGAGAGGCAGGCAGAGAGACAGGAGGAAGCAGGTTCCCTGCTGAGCAGAGAGTCTGATGTGGGGCTCGATCCCAGGACCCTGATATCATGACCTAAGCCGAAGGCAGAGGCTTTAACCCACTGAGCCACCCCAGCGCCCCAGAAATACCTCTTATTAATTACCCGGTTGCTTGCACGATCAAGGCCTAACTTTAGGAGCTCACCCACAAGACCATTTCATGAAACCGGTCACATCAGCTTAACTGGCCTGACCCATTCTCAGGACCAAGGCTCTTAACAGGATAGGGAGCAATCCACCCACTCAGCTTTGGGAGCATACAACCTCTTTCACATCTCAAAAGCTCAGCAGGAGTTCAGAGCAGGTCTCCCCACCACGTACCAAATTAGCGTGCTGACTATTTTCAGCCAAAGGCAATTCAGACCCTGAAGGCTCCAGGGAAGCTTTTGGCCCCTCCCTTAACTGCCCTCCTCCCCTTTGAAGCCCCAGGCCCCCACCCCATCCCCTAGCTCAGGATGGGACCCACACCATATTGTTCCTTTCCAACTTTGATCCTCTCACGTATGGGGGTGGGGGGACTCCCAAATGTAAAAATTAAATTTGATTTTCTTCTGTTAATCTGTCTCACATCAATTTAAATCTTAGACCAGTCAGAAAAATCTATAGAGGAAAATTTCTCCTCCCCTACAACATATTAATGCATTAAGTAAAATATACTATTGAAAGCAATTGCATTGTTTCTCCTTAATTTTTTTGAGCATGGCTTTTAGAAACTGTGGAATTATGTGTGTGCTCACATGGTATTTCTATGCACTGAGCCAGCCTAGAACTTAGGGGGAAAGCTGCATGAGATCTCCTCACGGACTCTTCATTTCACAAGAGGGTGACTGTGGCGGACTCCAGGGACCACGGCCTTCCCCTGCAGCCACCCTCCTCCATGGCCGCCCTCCCCTGTGGCCGCCCCCTGCTATGGCATCCTGCCTCCAGCCCCCGGACCTTTACTGTGTGACATCACACCTGGGAACCCTCATCTGTCTCACTGTCACCTTCCCTTGAAGCTCCGACCACACAGCACCCACAGCTTCTGGAATGTCCAAGGCAATAGGCCCAGGAGGAGAAGAGCCGTCTACAGGCAGGTCAGTCGGTGGCAGTTCCTCCCCTGGGCAAGGAGATGATGGTAAGATGAGAGGAGCCCGAGGACGAGAAAGCCTTGGAGGACCGTTGTACTCGCTCACAGCACGGCTGAGGACAGCCCGTGGCACGCTGCTCCTCTCACAGCAACGTGGCCGTCTCCACGGACTCAGTCAAGGAAGCTACAAGGTCTGCGGTTGACACTGACCTTTAAAAGTCCTGCCCTGGGAGAGAAGGATACTCTGCTTCCTTTGCAAATGGCCAGCTTCCCTCCCTGCCTCCTGCTCCCCTTCTTCCCCTCCCCCCTCCCCCTTCCCTGTCCCTCTCCCCCTTTCCTATAACAAGAACAGCCCCATCACCCCCCGCCCCACTCTGATGTTCTGTGTGACATGCATGTGTCTGAAATCGGGGGAACTGTGAGAGGAGTAACTGTGGGGTACAGGGAGCCGAATTTCATCTCGCTCTTAAAGACCTCACTGTCCTCTAAGTGAAGACATGCACTTGGCTCATGCTGTCCCAGCCCACCTCTGCAGACGGTAAGGCAGGTCATCAAGGTCACCACGGGGAGAAGGGGTGATCTGCACAGGGGTGTCCTGTCACCGAGGCAGAACATGGGACAGAGTCTGCCCCTTGGGGCTCGCACACAAGGAAAATGACTTCCACAGGTGACAGGTGCTTTGAAGAAGAGTCCGCAAGAGAAAAGAGAAGACCTGGGGGAGAGGAGGAGTGCCAGTCTGGACAGCTTGGCCACGGAGGGAGGCCCCGGGGAGTCTCTGGGACTCAGGGCCTTGGGTGGACGGGCTGGGGCAGCACGAGGACGGCTGGTGCCTCCCAGGAAAAGCCAGGAGGTTGGTGGGATGTAGTGCACATGCAGAGCCCTGCCCTGAGGGCGGGGCCGCTGTTTGCAATTCGCCCTGTGTGTTAGTTACCATAAGGGGCCGTGAGTTACTGTAAGGGGCAGAGAACCTGCAGCCCAGCAGAGGCTAAGGGCTCTGAGCCACAGCTCAGCACATGTGGCTGCCCTGTGTTAGGCTTGCCTCTGTCCTTGTTCCTCGCCGCTGAGCGGGACAGTGACATGCAACACGTAACTAGCGGAATTCAACGCGTGCTTCTATTTGATCTGAAAAACGGGGCGCAAAGTGGCTTCACCCACTCAGCTGTGAGACCGACGTGGGCCCCCCAGCTGCACCGCAATCCGGTCTGTTGACATTCACCCACCCAGGGGAGTCCCTGGGGGGGCTGCCTTATAAAGACAAAAGCCATCCACCACGAGAGGGGGCGTGGCCATGGAGACCCCCGGGACCCCGTTGCAGGTGCGTCTCCTAAGCAAGGTGCTTTCAAGGGCCACTGAGCTGGAAGATGAATTATGCCTTTTTTCTTTTACCAAAACGCACAAGTTCCAAGTGGAACCCAAGGCAGGCTGTTATCACTCGAACGCTACCCTGCTTATGTTTTCACAGAGAATCAACACATGCAACTGGTCCCCTCTGATCAAGAATTGCTTTAATAATAAGTGAGAAAACCCTTCCTTTCCAATGAGATATCGGTTCTGGAGGGAGTTCTCTGAAAATGGATGTTTGGCAGTCTCGCCAGTGTTAGGAAATGTGCATCGCTTACAAAATCTCTCAAATGTGCAGACCATAAATTCTGGGAAACAAAAACTTCTAGCTTATTTTGAAGTCTTCTAAAGGGGTTCAGTATGTTTTGGAGCCCATTAAAATTAAAAATATGAAAAACACAACACCTCTCCATGAGTTTGCTGTGCAGGGGGATAGAGAGATGTCCGGCCCCTCTGCCGTGCAGTCTGTGGTCCCCGGGCAGACAGGTGTGGAGCCAGGTAGGTTCCAGGCACTGGCAAGCAATGGACACCAACTGTGAACCGGACCAACGCAGGCCCTGCCCTCGGGGAGCAAACGGGCTGGAGGAGGACACAGAAACGAGTCTCATCGTCCCATCAAGAGATGAAAGACTGTGTTCACTCATGAAAGAGTGTAGGGCCCCTAAAGGACTCCATGCCTGGTTGGACCCAGAGGACTGCCTGGAGGAGGCAGCTGGTTCTGAGAGATCAGGATGCATGGGGAGGAGCTAAGAAAGGAGAGGGACAGGGCTGCTGCCCATCCCTCCTCCCTGCTCAGGCCTAGGAGGTCAGGAGCCCCGAGGACAGGGAGCAGGGTGGGGGCAGGACGAGGCTCTGAGGCTGAAGGGCCTGTGGTTGATTTGGGGACGGTGGGGAGCATCACAGCGCTTCCAGCCCCGAGGGACATGGCATCAGATGTGAACACGGGAGATGCTCACTGCCAAGTCCCTCCCGATGGCACTCACGCGCTGCCCAGCGTCCCCCAGCAGCGAGCGGGCGGGCGGCTCCCGGTGCGTTCTCCCCACGCCCAGTGAATAGGACCAGAAACTGCTTCTCTCTCTGAAGAGCAATTACGTGCGGTTTCCATCCCCACGCAGAGGCTGGTGGGTCCCAGGAAGCCAACTAACTGGTCTTGTTAACAGGATACATCTGTCCCTTTCCATTACTGATGATAATCACCATTATTAACACTGAGTAATGTTCATGATTTAAAGCTGTGAGGCTCGAAGCATCTTGCCTCAGGGGTCCTTTCCTGCCTCGTGTGTCCTGCTGGCACGGGGCTCCTCCCCTTCCTCACCCTGACCCTCCCTTCCTGGTCCCCATTACTTCCTCCTCCCCTTCCAGATCACACTGGACTCACTGGTGGCCCCCAGTGTCTCCGGCTTCACTGGTCGAGGGGTGAGCCCAGCTGTGCTCAATCAGCAAACACGGGGGAGAGCGGAGGCTCCCGGCACAGGCTTGCCCTGGACCTGCCGCTCGGTTTCCCATTTCTGTGTCTCTGTCTCTTCAAGCTGGCTGCCGGAGGAAGCCTTTCCTTTAGCCCCCGCCTGACCCCTCCTTCCCGGAGGAGCAAGTCTCCTGCTTCATGGTCCAGTTTCAAGGCTTCTCCAGCCAGCAAAGACATCTTGTCTGCCTCTCCTGAAACTGGCGCTGCGTCTGAGCCCTCTCTTTGTGTTTGCAGCCCCCAGCCCAAGGCAAGGAGAGCATCTGCCGAAAAACCCAACAAGCAAATATGTAGAGGCTCTTTGCTGTTCTGTCAGCTTCTAGAACAAACACTGGCATTAAGGGGCGTCTGGGCCTGGGGGTTGCCCTCTGGGATTTGTTAGCTTAGTTTAGTTTTTATTTTTTTAAAGATATCTTTATTTGAGAGAGAGAGAGAGAGAGAGAGAGAACACATGTGTGGGGGGTCTGGGAGGGCAGAGGGAGAGAGAGAATCCCAAGCAGACTCACTGCTGAGCACAGAGCTGAACGCAGGGCCCTATCTCCTGACCCTGACATCATGACCTGAGCTGAAATCAAGAGGCAGATGCCCAAAAGACTGAGCCACCCAGGCTCCCAGGGTTTCATTATTTTAATAAATACAGCGTGCTCCAGCCAGGAAGATGGGGCCATTCAATCTGCAAACACAGATTCCCACGGAGAGCAGTGCCCCATGCCCCCCCCGCCCCCCTCCCCCAGCCTCTGAAATCCCTCTGGGCTGATGCGGGACAGACAAGCGGGTGGCTGGCAGCCAGGGACGCTCTCCCTCCTCCCAGCAGCGCAACCACATCACACAGGGAGATAAGCTTGCTGAATTGCTTCCTCCGAATAACACCCGTCAGGAATTTCGTCTCTGGATCACCGAGCCACGCACCCCCAGCCACCCTCCCTGCCCCCGTCCTGCCCATATTTGAATGCTGCATGGAGTGTGGCTTCCCACACCCATGACAATCTCCCTTCTGGAAGAAAGCTGGAGACCCAGAGGTCTGGTGCCAAGGCATGGCAGATGCGGTCTGGCACAGAGGAAAGGGCGAAGTCCATGCCAGGAACCGACATGCCAAGTCGGATGCCTGAGAGCTAAATCCACCCCTTTCATCCCTGGGGGGCCTCCACCTCCCTCTGGATCCTCAGAAAGGGGTGGCTGACCCACAGGGCGGAGGGGCGGAGGCTTATGGAAATAAATTCGCTTCCCTCTGAAAACAGAGACATGGGGGGGACATGGATGGGCCCACGGGCTCTCTGGTGGAGCCGCCTGGGCTGCACAGGAGGGCGGGTGTCAGATGAGGGGACCACGCATGGGCATCGATGTGACAAGCAGGGCCCTCCAGCAGCCTCCAGCAGTGGCTGGTGAAGGCTCGAGTCTCAGAATGCACCTGCTGTGCCCGGAGAGTGTCCAGGGCCCCCGCACATGGTGAGACGCACGTTTGGGGCCTGGCCATCCCTGGGCTCTGCTGGCTGCTGCTTCATGGGCCCATAAATTGGGACTCCAGAGCCAACAGGCAGTTTCCCAATCCATTACTCACTGCCATCCCGTCCATGGACATCCCAAGCCCTAAATAATGAATTACCCGCTCTCTCTGGCCGCCTTTATCAATAACACTTTAGACCAGGCAATTAGCATTCCGAGCCAGGGCCAGATTCGGGGTCCTTGCTCTCATGCTCTGAAGCAGCGGGAATAGGGCTGTGGGGCCTCGTCTGTTCCCAGCAGGCCTGGAGACAAAGCACCTTGTCCCCTGCTAACAGATCACCCCGGTTGTCTTTAAAGGTCGTATCTGTCAAGCGGGGAACAGAAGGGTCCAACGCAGACGCATCCATCCACTGGCTCAGAAAGGGCCACTTAATGGAGCCAAGAGTACTTAAAGGACCCTCTTCCTCCTGTATCCCATACTTGCCCTGCCATACCCCGGGGGGCACAGTAGAGCCCTTTGTCTGGTGGGGGCGGGGCTTGAGAAAGTTAGAAGCCTTGAAGAGCCATTAAAATTCCACAAAGGGAGGAGCACCGTGTTGTGTGGGCAAGACACATGCCTCTTACAAATGGCCATTATATCTAGCACACGTGTCCACACATGATGGATGGAACACTGTGTCTGCATACACGTGCACACATGGGGGATGTCTGCAGGGTGGACAGTATAAAATACGCATACTTTATGAAACACAGCCAGACCCCATGGGTTCTCCAAGCTCTGGCCTCACACTCAGCAGAGGGAGGGGCTCAGCCTGCCAGTCACCTGGGCACCTCTGAGAGCAGAGACACGGGGTGTCCCACCATCCACACCCTGCGGCATTTGTCCTCCACATGGGGGGTGGGCAGCACCTGTACTGTGCCACGCTTGCTGTCACTCCACTTGCCCCCATGGGCACACATGTGAGTCCCTGTGCTGCCGCACGGCTACCCATTTCACAGAGAAGCAAGCTGAGACTCAGAAGGACCTGTGGCCAAGGTCCTACAGTCAGAAAGTGACCAAGCCCAGCCCTAACTGATGACTCTAGCTTGCCCCTTGCCCGCTCCTGGTCCCTTTCAGTGGCTGTTCAGTTCCCTCAGTGGCCCCGGTTTTGCTGTCACCCCAGGGCTTGATCTGGAAGCATGACATGAAGAAAGCAGATAGGCTGGGGAGTCTGAATGTCTTCCCCCAACCTCAAAAGGGAGAGTCATACCAGTTGGAAAGTGGGCAGGTAGAATTCAGGCCAGAAAGCCCCTGGGAGGCCAGTCCCCACGTTTCTTTGTCCAGCCACTGTTTCTACCGGAGAATCCCCCAAGGCTGGCCTTCACCCAGGCTAGCGGTGAGCCCGGCCCCTGGGAGCACACCCTGAAAGGCTGTGCAAAGCTGCGCCCTTGCCTGTACCCCCCCCCAGATGGATGCTTGGGGTCTTGTGCAAAGGAGTCAGCATGGGGCACCGCACCGAGCCTGCATATAGCCTGGAACACACGCCTCCTGACCTTTTACCTCTGCATCATCAGTGCCACCTGGCAGGTGTGGGAAAAAGGGGGACAGCATTGTCCTTGAACATACAGGGAGCTGGGCAGGCTCCTTGGCTCCTCGGCTCACCACAGGGCTACAGATGTAGATGCTGACGATAGACATAAGACCCCGGCAGGATGGCGGGATGCCACGGTCCCCGCAGATCCAAGAGGCAGGTGAGCTCAGAGCCATTCCCTTATGACCCCCAGGGAGCATTCTACAGGTGCTGAGCAAAGGTTTGCAACTCCTGATGTGTGCTCCTTGACCCCTGCGGGCACAGATGAGCCACCCTGGCCACTCTGGCCCAGTGCCCCCCTGCCACCTTGTCACAGCAGCAGACGGCTACTATTCAGTGCCACGGTTCCCAAACTGTGGGCCAAGGCACCTGAGGGTGCTGTAGCAAGCTCACAGGGATGCAGTGGCCTTTTTTTTTTTTTTTTTGAGAAAAACACAGTGAGGTTCAACATTTTCTGGATTCTGCACCCACTTCCAGTTTCCAAATGAGATCACGCCATATTCCTTTCGATGACACCCTCCCTTTGCCAAGTCGGGTTTCTGGCAGGTGTTGTGACAAGAAGGAAGAGCAGAGGAGGGTGTGGAGGAGGAGAGGAGGGTGTTGACGTGTGACGGGGCTGTGACCCCAGGGTTCCAGAAGGAGCAGAGAGTCTGACGGATGTGTGCGCTCCCATCAACAAGTCATGGTGAGGAACGAAACAGAAATCAACTCCTTCAGGCTATATGTGTTTTTCAAGATGACTGTGATGTTGTCAGGACATACGCACTTACTAGGTTGTGTGGACCTGACTACTGAATAAATAGACCTTGTATACTTTGTTTTGTGGTGCAAAATTCACAGAGACACTGGGGGCCCCGTGAGCTGCGGAGGTCTGGGAGCCCGTGCTGGGGGTGAGGACACTCTGACCTTGGCTTCTACGGTTAGCCTTTAACAGAGCAGCCAAGGCTCAGCGGGGAAGGAGCCGATTCTGGGACTAGATGGGGAACGTGGACAGTGAGCCCGGTGCATCACCAGAAAGTGAGGAAGTGCTAAAAACAAAACAAAAATCACAATGCTGGGAGTGTGCCCACAGGACAGGAGCCAACTGAATGAGCTCCCAGGGGCCAATGCTAGACCCATCTGAGCCAAACAGTAAATACAGAAGGACTGGATTTTAACCCAAAGCATAACATAAACATTCATGCATCCATCCCCATGCAAAGAAACAATGGAATAAATAAATACATGGAGGGCAGGGGATGCCATAAACCCCTTGTGAAGAAGAATTCTCAGTACTTGGTGTGGACACCCTGCCCTCCAGGAAGGGGGCCACAACTCCCCAGTCCCTAAGTTGGGAGCTGCCCCGATGACTTCCCACCACAGAGCAGAGTGTGCAAAGGAGAACCTTACAGTCGAGACCCCTGACAAACACCACCTCGGCCAGGAGACCAAGGTCAATGCCACGGTGACAGGTCACATTCACAAATGACGTGACAAGGAGAGCACTTCACCACTGTGGTCTTCCTCTCCCCAAAACCACAACCTCGGTTTAATCACAGGGAAAACATCAGACAAATTCTGAGAAACCCTCTTAAAAAACACCTGATGTGCACTCTTCAGCTGTGTCAAGGTCATCGACAGGTAGAAAAGTCCGAGGACCGCAGCACTGTGGGGGAGCCTTGGGACACGTGACCGCTAAGTGTCCTGGGACATTCTGCATGCGGTCCTGGGACAGAATGTGGCCACTGAGGAAATATGGAGGAAATCCGAATACAGAACAGAGTATAGACAGTCATAATGCATCAGGTCCAAGGTCCCAAGGTCCCAAATTAGCGAACTGGGCGGGAGATATGCAGGGGCCCTTTTCACTATTTTTGCAATTTTTCTGTAAATCTAAAATGGCTACAAAATGTAGAACTCTAAGAAAGAATACACTTAAGAGATAAATGTGGGTGTTGAAGTGAGCAGATCCGTGCCCGAATAGAGGAGAAGGCTATATGTGTTTTTCAAGATGACTGTGGTGGAGAAGTTAGCACCCACCAAACCCCCGCGTGCCCCTAGCTCCCAGTCTCCTGTGTGACTGGCTGTAGCCCCCTCACTGAGCGACATGGGCTTGTCACCTCCCAACCAGTGGAGCAAAGAACGGAGTGCCTCACTCAGGATGGACGGCGGACAGCGATAGCCCCCAGACTTCCCAGGGGAGAAATGACCCCTCGTGGTGTCATGAACCAACCATCATCTTCATCATCATCATCATCCCTCACCACCACCACCGCCCCCTGATGAGACGCAGCCCACAGCCTGCACCCCAAGGGCAGGGCGAGCCTCTCCCCTGTCTGTTAGCTCCAGACGAGAGAGAGGCAGGTCCCATCCAGGGCAGTCCAGGAAACTGTTTTAAGAGAGTTCTTCTGGGCGTCTGGGTGGCTCCGTCGGTGAGCGACTAACGCTTGAATTCGGCTCAGGTCATGATCTCGGGGTCGTGAGGTTGAGCCCCGCGTCAGACTCTGCACTCAGCGGGGAGCCTGCTTGAGATTTTCTCTCGCTCTCCGCCCCTCCCCCCACTCAGATGTGCATGCGCTCGATCTCAAAAATAAATAAAACAAAACAGTTCTTCTTCAGAATCAGTTATTTATTTTTAAAATCATGTCTCATCGATCTTCAGTCTGGGGAAACAAATGCACAGAGTACGTGGGCGTCCCCGCAGAATCCAGAGCTGCCGGCAGCCCTGCTCCCTCTCCCTGTCAGCTCCTGGCTGCTAACAAGCAAGCCATCCCAGCGAGGGAAGGAGGCGCACCAGAGGGGAGACTGACTTCAGAAGCCAAGGGCCCTGCCATAGCTCAGCCTCTGTGATGAAGTTCAGAGTCACACGAGCCCGTGGATGCCAGGAAGGCAAGCAGGAGGCACCTGCCCTGAACAGACCAGACGGCTGCCTGGAAATTGGGGTGTTACCTCTTCACTGTTGGGACTTTGCTTCTCTATCTCTGGAATCCAGTACCTGTAATACTCACTGTGACAGGGACTGTGTTATGAGGCTCCCTTCTACAAAGAGCTTCGTGGGGTCTGCTCCACGGGGACAGGTCTGGGATGAAGGCAGGGTAGCAGTCACTCCTCCCGAGCACTCAGACAAGGCTTCCAATTCTCTCCGAGGTCCCCCGGGGCCCTCAGACACGGAGCAAGAGCCGCCAGTGGTGGCAACGGCTCCACACGTCAGGGGCCCAAATTCACAGGCAGTCCGAACCCCGACTACCTCAAATGCAACCTGATGCGGACAGAGTCTTTGTGGAAGTGATCAGGCTAAAGTGGGTCATTAGGGGTGGGTACGGATTCAACAGGACAGGTGTCCCTATGAAAAGGGGACATGATGACACGGACACACATGGAGATCACCATGGGAGGCAAAGGCGGAGACGGGGGACTGTCTATAAGGCAGGGAGCGCCAAGGACAACGGCAAAGCCCAGAAGCTGGGGGAGACGCTGGGAAGGATCTTCCCCTATAGCTTCAAAGGGGAACATCTGCGGATATGTCAGTCTTGGACTTCCGGCCGAGGGCAACCCCAGGACCCCAGGACTCCAGGACCCCAGGCCAAGTCTGCCCCCTTCCTTCCATCCTGTCCTCCCTCCCAGCGCGCCCTTCCCCCTCCTGTCTTGTTCATTCACTGCCAAGGAAGCGTTCTGGAGCTCTGCTGTGTGCAGACGGGCAGGAGCGGGGTACCTTGGAATACAACAGAGCACAAAGATGTTTGCTCGTCTACGGGTACACCGAGCACTCTCCCGCCCGCCTCCCCTGGGAAGGGCTGACACTCTCCTCGAGGGATAGAACTGGGTAGGCAGCCTGGCAGACGGACGGCGGGCCTCAAGGTCCCAAGAGCTCTGGCAGCTAGAGGCTTCCTGGAGGATGTGATGGAGGAGTCCCGGGCTGGTCTTGGGCATCCTCTGTGACCAAAAGGCAGCCAGAGGAGGACACCCCCCCCCCCCCCCGCCACAGTGGCTGGGAGCTGTGAGAGGCGGTTGCTGGCAAGGACACGCAGACACCAGTGGCGGCTCTGCCCCCACGCCCAACCACTGACAGGAGCCCTCGCAGAGCTGCTGTTTCAAGATGTCCCCACTTCTCTTGGGGACCAACAAGGCCTTTTCGAGTCTGACCTCCATGGACCCAATGAGTCCCCTTGAGTGGACTTCGCTGTCTGAGCCTCGGCTTCCTGCTCTGAGCATGGGGACACACATGTCCCAGGGAGAGACAACACAGGCACTCCTCCTCAGGAGGACCCTACGGGGGCCCTGTGCACGGTACCAGCTCACGGTCATGGGTGTCAGCTCTGAGGCAGGTGGGGAAAGAAGGGGTGGGGCTTTCCGAGGAGGAACTGGCTGGCCTTGCTCCCCTCCTGGGCTCCTGTGGGAGCCCCGCCTGAGATGCAGCACAGAGCTGGTCTGATCGCAATGGCCCTGGTTTTCTCACAGTGCTCTGCTCATTCACCAGGTGCTTACTGAGGGCCCCCTTCATGCTGAAGACAGCTCCACATCCCCCAGGCCCAGCAATGAAAAGAAATCATTGTTCCTACCATTAGAAGGTTAATCAATCATCTGCTAACGCCAAACCAAAAGCATTTAAGGAGAGCCTTTGCTGAGCACCAACTCTGTTTAAGCAACCACATCTCGAGATTTTACATGCTGTCATCTCCGTTCGGGCTCGAGTCACCCAGAGCAGGGGACAGAATAATCTCAGTCTCCCAGGGGGACAAATGGCCTCAGGTGTGAGACTAGCCTGCACCCCGGCCGCAGCTGGACACTCCAGGGGCAGAGACAGAGGCCTAGCCTGCAGCCCCACAGCCCACACCACAGTCGGACACAGCCCAGCCACCAAGGTCTCCGAGAACCTAGGGACAAGGATCTCTTGTCCCCCACCAACAAGCAGCCTACGAGCTCTCTGTGGCTGGTTACTTTGTGCTAAGGCAAAAAGAAACACCCAGCTTGGGGAAAAAAGCCAGAGAAACATGTTATGGAATAAATTAACCTGACATTTTATGTTTCATAAAGTAATTTCTAACAAGTGCCATTTCACCGAAATTAGGTTGTTTACATTTTAGACAAATTGTTCCCACTTTGTGTAGCTTAGCGATAGTCAAAAGCAGTGGAGCCTTCTGTAGTCACAAAGTTACATAAATGACTGGAATGTTTGGGGGTCTAGGACACGTATGTGCACAGAGGTAAACAAGCAGTGTTGATCTCTGGGGTCGTGTTTGTGCAGGGAGAGGGAATAAGTGTTCTCTGCATTAGCTAGAACTCCACAGCCAAGCTCTACATCCAAGGCAGTGAGCCCTCGGTTAGTGGGACTATGTAAGAAGAGGCAGAGGACGTCGGTCTCCCCTCCAAACACTGGGGTTCTGGGGTGCGTGCTTCTCCACCATCGGAAGGATTGCCCATCTAGTAGGAAGGGAAGGAAGTTCTGACCTACAGGACGCAGAAACTACTTGCTTCATCGCTGAATAGAGAAAGGAGAAGGAGCCCTGCTCGTCCAAGCCTGCCCTGCCTTGGTCCCCACCTCCCTCTCTCTCCTCCCTATCCTGTAGTCTCATCCCTCAACCCCCGCCCCCACACCTGTGCAGAAGGAAGGGCTCCCATCCACGGCATCCTGTTTGTCTAGACCAGATCCTGGCAAACTGCCACTTGCAGGCTGGACCTTGCCCTGGTCTGTGTTGGCTGGGTAACTACGAATTCTTTTTCATATTTTGAAAGGACTGTGTCTTGAGTTAGGCCGTGCCCCCTAAAATTCACATCCTTTCTGCAGCCTCACGATGTGATCTTATTTGGAAACAGGGTCTTTGCCGACATGACCGGTGGAGATGTGATCACACTGGAACAGGGTGACCCTTATCATTGCTGTGTCCTTAGAGCAACAGGTAAATTTGGACCCAGCCATGCACAGAGGAGAAAGCCATGTGAGGACTGAGGCAGGGCCTGGAGAGATGGGGCCACAAGCCAAGGTTTGCTGACACCACCAAAAGCTGGAAGAGGTGGGAAAACTCATCCCCACCTCCCCCACCCCGGAAACTTTGCCCGGACAGTGTGACCTCCTCTTCAACACCATCATAGCAGTAACCAAGAACAAAGAACAGTTGGTAATAATTAATTAGAATCCATAGTTATATATAATTAATCAAGTGATCATTCCCTCGATGTCTCCTCCAACCCTGGGTTGTCAATTCCTTGGGCTAGGGGTGAAGTCATAGGACCTACCACAGTGCCTTGTGCAGATCAGTAAAGTCCAGAAGTAGTTGTTGGAGGAATGAGTGAATGCATGAATGGACCTAATTCCAAAAGCTCTCTCTGTGTGGTTTAGTCCTGGGATCCTACCTGGGCTGGGGACCTGCCTGGCCTTAGATTCATGGGATGCTCCTACTCCAGGCCCCGGTGGCCCCATGTGACCGTATCAAAAACAGGGTGGGTTTGCACAAAGTGGCATGTGGCCCACATTTTGACCCCAGGCCCCCCAGGGAGAAGCTGCCGTGGGAGCCCAGAGGAGGTGTTCCTGGACACCTGCGTTCGGGAGACCCCTGGGCTGGGTGGGAGATGCTGCTGGGAATGGCCTGAGGCCATCTGGGAACGCTTTGGGGATGAGGTGACATCCAAATGGCTCGTGGGGTGGGTAGGGAAGGCGGCCAGGCACAGAAAGAATCTGTGTTCAGGTCTAGGTACCTCCCCCCCTTTTCACTGCCACTGCTGCTGCCCATTAATTAGCATCCCCAGAGCTAACCTGGTCTCGCTTTTTGAAGCCACTAACTAGAATTCTCCATTTGCGTCTTGCTTGGTAAACCTCAATTTCTGGACTGATCAAAACAGCACACCAGCCCCAGTGGGTGGGGAAATAGGGTTTACCTCTCGGAAATTAGCAATGTTATCAACATGCTAACGGACTCCGTTATGCAATCCTAAAAGGACTAAGTTCCAAAGAAGAGTGACACCTGCATGTACTTCTCAGCTCTGCAGCAGGTGTGAGGAAGTGACGGGGAGGGTCTTGGGCTTGCAGCGGCCACCACAGCCAGGTGGCATGTGCCCAGAGCCCCTGTGGCTTCCTCACCCTCCTTTGCACCTGGCTGTGCCCAGGACAGGGTCAGGGTGGGGGGTGCCCTGTCCCTGCATTCTCTCTGCCACTCTTCCCGATGGCCCAGGGAAAAAGCACCCCGGGGGGCTGAAAGCTGGGAGGCGCAGTCGCCCAGCCAGGCCACCAGGGAGAGGAGACAGTGCCATCTGACAACAGCAGAGTCTTTCTTCTGTCTCCCCACCCACCACCCTGCCTCCAGGCAAAGAATTTCCCAGAAATTACCTTTCAGGAGAAAAATCAATCCATCACCTTCTCCACCCCCACTCCCTGAATGTGGTGTGTTCTTGGCGGCTCCTTCCACGAGGGGAGTAAATACAGACTGCCAAACCCTGGACAGGTTTTGAAGCGCCCCAGCCCCGGCCATCACGGACAGGGATGAGTGAAACAGAACAAACAGATCAATGAAGGTAATTACAAGCCAGTCTAGTGGCTGGGCCGCCGGCATTTCTCCTGCTCAGAGCTGCAAGGGTGGGAGCATTTGTCAGACTTGCTCGGCCCGGGAATTCCGGCCACAGCCTCCACATCAGCCTCCTTGCCTGGGGTCCAACAGGCTCATCACCAACATCTATCTAAAGGACAGTTCCAGGTGGGCTTGTACCTGCTTCCCAAATAGAATGTTTGGGAATTAAGTCCTGCCTCCATACATCTGCTCCTGGCCCTCCCCAGCACAGCCGTGGGATGGACCCCCTGATCGGTGCTGGTGATGGAGATTCAGGAGTGGGCATGGGGTACGAGCTGTTCTGCTGAGCCCTGTGGTGTACCCCCCCCATCCCCTATGACCAGCTGAAGGGGGGGTACTACTGGCAACCTCATATATGAGGACACTGAGGCCCAGGGAGGGACAGAAACTGTCCAAGATTGCACAGTGGGTTTGAACCCAGGACCTCAAAATTCTGTGCCACTCCCTGCAACCCCTCAACTCCAGGAAGGGGAGTGATCACCCCATTTGGGGGCTTCTGCTGATGATTTCCTCAGGGCCTCTGCCTGTCCAAGAGTGCCCGCACCACCACTTGGGGCCTGGCCATCAGGAAGTCCTGCATGGTGGGTCCTCCACTGTGAGGGCTCGAGCATCTTCTGGGTGTGCCCTGTCCTCTGTCTGTCCCTCTCGTGGTGCCCACATCACCACAGGGCAGGAGAGTGGTGTAGGGTGTCCCCCAGACCATGGGCAGCATGACATCACCTAAGTCCAGCTCCAGAAGCAGGCCAGGCCCTGAATATCTCAGCGAGACCAGAGAGGAACCAGGCCCAGCCAGATCTGTGGGGTACTCGCAGGGCTGCAGGAGGGGTCCTGAACAAAAAGCACAGGAGCCTGGGGTGGGGTGTTAGGCAGGCACAGGGACCACAAGCCCGCCTGGAGAGTGTCATACAAGCTGTGCTTTGAGGGCAGAGCAGAGTTCAGCAAAGGGAGAAGGGAAGAGCCCCTTCCAGACAGAGGGAACACCTGCCTGGGACAGTGAGGGCTGAAAGCAGAGCAGCCCAGAGACCCCCTTCCCCATGACCCTACTGGAAAATCAAGACACAGAGGGAGATGTGGTTCAAAATGCACAGAGGACTTCCCAGGAAAACTGACTTACAGACTTCCAGTTTTCCTTTCCAGACTTCCCAGGAAAACTGACATTAGGAGTGAGGAGGAGTGACATTTGGTGGCCTGGGGCTGCTGTAGGCAGAGTAGGGTCAGACGAACATGGAAAGGGCCTTTGGGATTAGGACAAGTGAAGGGGCAAGGACAGCCACCCCAGGGACACCAGGGGGTGGGCTCAGGGGGGAAGCCAGAGGCCCCAGCACAGGCTTCCAGCTGAGGGCTCTGAGCAGGTGTGCAAGCCAGCCTCCTGGGCCAGACCCAAAGCTGCCCGGCCCAGGATAGACGCTGCCTTTGCGTTCACTCATGCTGGTCGCATTGTCAAATGCCCCAGGTCACAGCGCCAGGTCCAGGTAGCTGGGATGTCCCTGTGGCTCTCAGAAGATCCTTCCCCTTTTGATTAGGAGGGGACAATGCCCCTAGGGCTCCCTCAGCGCTGGTTCTAACTGGGGGTGGGCTTTGCTCCCCAGGACATTGGCAATGTTTGGACATATTTTTGGTTATCACAAGTGGGGGGAGAGGTGCCACTGGCATCCAGTGGGGATGCTGCTAACAAGCCCACTCCCCCACAGCCCAGAATCCAGCCCGAATGTCTGTAATGTCATGGTGGAAAGAGTCCGGTCTAAAGAAATGTTTCCCAAACACACTTGTTTGCTCATCCTGTTTAAGTTTTTCTGTCACCTTGGCCATTAAAAGAGAGGGATCGCAGCACCCAGGACAGCCCTGGGGACATGGCGAGGAGCTCCCTTCCTTCCCTAACACCCAACGCTGCAGGGGTGGAGGCACGGGGTAGAAGGATGGCTGGAAGGAGGGCACATGCTGGAACCTACATGTTCCTGAGTGTATCTGCACTCAGGAGACCTCACAGGCTTTGCTGTGCCACTGATCTGGCTGTTTCTGGCTCCGTTTCTTAGCTGCTTCAAGTCTATGGGAAAATGTGAGCCTAATTTTCCTCATCTGCAAAATGGGTGCTGTGTTGTGAAAGGTGTTAACGGATACAAAGCACTTACAGCCTTGACTGAGGCAGACAGCGGCCACTCTTCACATGGATTCCAGCCTCTGTGCTCCCGGCAACATCCCTTCCCCAGTGAGGTTACTGCAAGGCAGCGGGGAGGAGGAGGGATCATGTGGGCCGTCTCAACCCCCACCACCAGGTCCTGCAGGGGATCTGCCGTGCATGCCCTGGGTGCAGTCCCCAGAGACATCTGGAAATCAAAATGCTTCCAATGGCTCCCACAAAGGAGGACAGACCCTTTTTAAAGGTGCTTGACATAGGAAAAGCACTTGGTAAATATTCATTGAATGAACAAATGATTATCCTTATGATAATAGATTCTAGCCCAGAGCAGTTAATCCAATTCACAGTCTCCATGCTCGGTGATTAATCTCCATCTACTTAATAAGTGTGATACAGAGCAATGAATCCTCGCAATGCCTGTAAAGCAGACGGTCTTCACAGCCTTTCCTTAGCTTTGTCACTGGGAGCCAGAATTCACCAGAGTGTCAGCAACCCCAGTTCACAGATGAAGTGATTGAGGCTCAGAGATAGGAACAATTTGAACTGCGTCTCCCTCCCCCACCCCGGCAATGGGGCAACGGTTCTAAGATCCTTTTAAGAGGAAGATGGAATGGCCTCAGGCACCTTCTAGGAAGAAGGTTTGATTAATGAGTGATTGGTTCATTGGTTGGTTGGTTGAACTAGACAAATGAATGGCTTTAAGGATGTAAATGAGACGTTTAATAAACAGTTTCAAGTCCCTGCTAGTACTTCAGAAGCACCAAGTTCCTTATGTATGAACAATTGGTAAATTCATGCCAGACTGTTCTCTGCTCCTGGTTCTCCCCGCCAAACGGAGCCAGACCCACGCCGAGCATCACACCTCGCCAGGGGATACTGAGTACCACCTCCCATGGATCCTTCATACTCCTGATGAGCTGTCCTTTACCTGGGAAGCCTGTTATCCAATCACTTTCCCAACAGACAAGGTGGACTAACCTGCCCCCCCCCCCGCAGACCCCTCTGTGTCCCCACAGGAGGCATGTGCATTGTGAAAACTGCCCTCCTTGTTTGTGAAGTTTGTACACTTGTCTCCCCACAGACCAGAGGGTGCCCCAGTGGTGTGCCTGGCACAGATGAAGTGGGAGAAAGGGTGGATGGAAGGAACGAAGAGAGGACAGATGGATGGGTGGGTGGATGGATGGATGGATGGAAGGATGGATGGATGGATGGATGGAAGGATAGATGGATGGATAGATGGATGGATGGATGGATGGAAGGATGGATGGATGGACAGAGAGACAGCAAATTCTAGAGCCTAGTTGACTGCCTATTTTGGATCATATCTTGAGTCTTCTTGTGAGAACAAGACTTTGTACAGATTTCCTACCAGGTAGCACTGGGCCTGTGCCCTCTGCCTTTGCACAGTGTCTAGGAGCAAGGCCCCCTCTCTTCCTACTTCCACATCCCCTCAGGGAGACGTCATCTGTCCCAGGCTCTAGCTGACAAGGGCCACAGGAGTGGGTGTAGCCTGGCCCCTCAACCAGGCTCCCCACTCACATGCCTACATGTCTGCACCCCACCTGGATGTCCCAGGGCACTCTGTACCACAAACACACCCTACGCCTATCACCTCCCCCTCCCAAGGGATAACTCTACTCTCCCCATTGCTGAACCCCATCCACCACAGTCCAGACCTCTATCACCTCTCACCTGGATGGCAGGGGCCCCCAACTGGGCCTCCTCCTACTCCACCATTTAACCTTCTGAAATACAACCCCAGGGTTCATCCTCTGTTGGAAGCTCTTTGCTGGCTTCCCATAACCCCACCTCAGGAGTTGAATGTGAAGCTGTCAGTGCATGTATAATACACAGGCTCTGCCCAGGGCCCCTTACCCTCCTCAGATGCACCCTTTAGCGATGGACACTTGTCATGCTAATGCAAACCTTCCTCCTCTACTCCTTTCTGCCTCAGCTGCCTGCCACCACACTGGCTTCCCCTCCTAGCATCTCCAGCCCCTGGACTTTTGCACCTGCCGTCCTCTCCAAGGTTCTCACCTATACAACCCCTACCTTCAGACTGGGACTCAAGTGTACTTCTGCAAGGAAAACCTCCCACAACCCTCTCCCAGAGTGACTTTTAAAACTCTGCATTCCCCTAATGCTGGGCGTGTTTCCTCCACCCACCCAGTCTTTGAATCCCACACATGTCTGGGACAAGGCCACTTTCCCTCGGGGGAGCAAGAGCATGGATGGCATCTGTTTCAAGAGTTGCACAGGTGATAAAAAAACTGGGTGCTTCTTCCCAAATGTTGACACCAGGTGGTGATCAGACCCTCCTCACGGCCTGCCTGCACAGCTGGTGGGGGTGTCAGGTGCCGTCCTGGGCCCTGGCGGTTCCCTCAGGTGGGCAGGGGGCTGCGGCAGAAATAAAAGCACCCCCGGGAAGTGCCATTAGAATGCTGCCCACAGGAAGTCATTCGCAGATAATTTTGAGGGGGATGGCGCCAAACTGCTCCCTAGGAAAGTGGCCGTTAAAACGAGACAGTTTAATAGCAACCCACTCACACAGCCGGAGGTTCTGGAATGATCCGTCTCATGCAATTACCATCACTTTCATACACAGGGGGTGTTTACCCTGAAGAGGTCCTTTGAGGTCATCTGCGTTTATGAGATCTGAACTCGGGGTTCCAGGAGAGGCCTAAACAAGCACCCCCACCTGGACGGTACTTGCTCCGGCATCCATGAGTGCTTAGCCAACAAAATGTCCGTCTGAGTCACGGCTTCCAGGGAGTCAAAGGCGGTGATGACTTCTGTGCATTTTCACCTGAGCCTCATGCCACAGCCCCTCAAGATCCCAGCTTGTGTCCCTCCCACCAGCTCTTACTCACCAGTCCCTCACCCAGTCCCTCATACCTGTCCCTTTACACAGTCCCTTTATACCTGTCCCTCACACCAGTTCCTCACCTAGTCCCTCACACCTGTCCCTTTATACCTGTCCCTCACACCTGTCCCTCACACCTGTCCCTTTACACCAGTCCATTTACACCTGTCCCTCTACATCTGTCCCTCGTACCAGTTCCTTACCCAGTTCTTCGCACCTGTCCCTTCACACCAGTTGCTTCACACCAGTCCCTTCACACCTATCCCACCAGCTAACTTCATACCTGTCCCTTCACACCTGTCCTTTTATTCCTGTCCCTTCATACTAATCACTCACCCAGTCCTTCACACCAATCCTTTCACACCAGTCCCTTCACACATGTCCCTCACCAGGTACCTTCACACCAGTCTCTTCACACCTGTCCTTTCACACCAGTCCCTCTTACTAGTTGCTCCACACCAGTCACTCACCCGGTCCCTCACACTAGTCCCTCACCAGTCCCCCACTAGTCCCTCATACCAGTCCCTCACACCATCTCTTTCATATCAGTCCCTTTACCCTGTCCCTTCACACCTGTCCCCCACCAGGTACTTTCACACCAGTCCTTTCACACCTGTCCCTCACCCAGTCCCTTCATACCAGTCTCTTCACACCCATCACTTCACACCAGTCCCTCTTACCCAGTCCCTCACACCAGTCCTTCACTCAATTCCTTCACAACTGTCCCTCACCCATTCCCTCACACCAATCTCTCATACCCGTCCCTTCACACCTGTTCTTCACCAGGTAACTTCACATTTTTCCCTTCACACCAGTCCCTCATACCCGTCCTCACACCAGTACGTTTTTTGCCACCATCCCTTTCTCAAGCACCCCTGTCCTGCCACCTGCCCTTCCTGCTTCCCCTTGCATGGCCAGCTCAGCCCACACAGTGTCTCTCTTAGTGTGATGTCCTTCCTCTGGGCTCCCAGAGTTCTCTGCAAATCTCTACATCAGCATTTCACTTAAAATCCTCATGTCTCTGCCAGGTGCTCAAAGTGCCCTGAGGTAGCCACAAGCCATACAGGAGTAATTAACTCAAGTTGTTCCATCTTTTCTTCAACATTTGATCTTTGTCTTGTGGAAGAGATCCTTCCTTATATCAAGGTCATTAAAATATTCTCCTGCTTTATCTTCTAAAAGTTTTGTGGCTTATTCCACCTGGAATAAGTTGCTATGAGGCCAGAGAGGGATCCCTTCTCTTTTCTTTCCAAGTGAATCACTGTTTAAAATAATCCTTCCTTTGCCCAGTGACCAGTAGTGCCTAAAGTCGGGTCTATCTTCAGGCCCTTGATTTGGTTCCTCTGGTCAACTTGTCTTTCCAAAGGACGCCAATCGTATAGGAATTCTTTTTATTTTATTTTTTTAATTTATTCATTTGACAGAGAGAGAGATCACAAGTAGGTAGAGCAGCAGGCAGAGAGAGAGCGGGAAGTAGTTTTCCTGCTGAGCAGAGAGCCCGATGTGAGCAGAGAACCACCCAGGCACCCCTCATGTGGAAATTCTTGACGCATTCCCGTAAAGCAAGGTATCCAGCTTGTCCTTCAGGCCTCCTTTGGTTATCCTTGGTCCCTGCCCTCTGATACACCCTTTCGGATCAGCTCATCAAGTTCAAACAAAACCACCCCGAAGCCATTGGCATTTGATGTAGAATTACATTGTCTGCAGGTAAATTTGAAAAGAACTGACTTCTTCGCCAAGTTGGTTTCCTCCCCCACTCATTAACAGCATCGTCTTCATTTACTGGCTTCTCCTTAAATACGTCTCCATAACATTTAATCATGTTATTTTAAAAAAGTGCCCCGAGGACAAGACGGACATCTCTTTCATCTTCCTATGTCCCCATATTCTAAATGGTCTACCTCTGGGGCACCTGGGTGGTTCAGTGGGTTAAAGCCTCTGCCTTTAGCTCAGGTCATGATCCCAGGGTCCTGGGATGGAGCCCTGCATTGGGCTCTCTGCTTGGCAGGGAGCCTGCTTCCCCACCCCCACCACCTGTCTCTCTGCCTACTTGTGATCTCTGTCAAATTAAAAAAAAAAAAAAAAAATCTTAAAAAAAAAAGCCTACCTCTAACTGCTTCAAAGGCATTTGCTAAATTTACTTTGAGACTTGAAACCTTAATGGTGGAACATTCAGCACCAAAGCCCCCTCCTAGGAAAAATATTCTTAATATTCTTAGAGAGTGGGTTGGGGGGGTGGGTCAGTGTGGAGAAGACATGGTGTGTCTGTGGCGGGGGGAGTCCCCTCTCCTCACCGCTCAGATACAGCATCCTGTCTCTCACCCATGCGCTCTACACTTCTCCGTGGCCCTACCCACTCACAATGAAATAACCCTCCCAATTCACATTTTGCAAAGCACCTGGTATTCACAACATTCAACCCTCAGCCCTGGGCATCAGGCACAGAACAAGAGAGAACCTCCAGGCTATTTTTCAAAAAAGGGGCAGTCCCTCTTTGGCTCCTGGCGTCCTGCTCCCTCCCTCACTAGGACATCAAGGGCAAGAAGGCAGCTTCCACATTAGGTCAGGAGTGGTCTGTGTCTAACGCTTGTCCCCTGTTCTACACACTTCCTCGCTGTTCCGAGCGCTTGTGATTTGGCCCCGTGGCTCTCCTTCCTCCTCCAGCACACGGCAATGAGCCTAACCGGATTGAGCTAGAGATCATTCAAAGTTTCCTAAAAACATTCTTCAATTCATATTTTCTCTGACTGCTGAAGGAAGGAACCAGGTGGTATCTTTTTGCTTCCCTCGATGTCTGGAGAAGCTTCCTTCCCACCTTCCTCCACCTCCTCCCCTCTCCCCACGCCGCAGGCTTTAGTAACATTAACCAGCATTTGCACCGAGAAGCTTGCCTTTCCAAAAAGTTGCTTTCCATGCGTGCCTTTGGTTTTATCCCTTTTGTGACAACAGGTGCGTCTGGCCACGGTCCCCCCTCCCGCCTCCCTGCCAGGCCTTCTCTGCCTCCCCAGCACGGCGTGAGATCTGTTTCTCTGCTGCCACAACATCTTTTCAAAGGCTTCTCCTTTCACACAGGAAGCCGGCTGTGTAATGGAGGACCTTCTGCTCTCTGAAGACGCCCCTGTGTTCCCCAAAACGACACATGACAGCCGTGTCGGATGTCAGACCCGAAAAGCCTGTCTTCCCCACAGACACCAGAGTCCATCTTACTATTTTGAAATTTCATACCAGAGACATGACTGTACTGGCCTGATTCTTCTTCTCTTAACAGACCATTTTTCTTTTCAGCGAGGTATTACAAGTTCCTCTTCCCGTGACAAGCAGAGAAAGAAAATTTGGGATGTGTGTTCGGCTTCCTGGGGGCCCCTCAGCCACCTCAGGCACAGGCCCGTCTTGACAGCTTCTCCTGCTCGCTGGTTCTGGTCTCGGGAAACGCCGGGGTCCCCAGATGTGCTCGCCCTCCCCTTCCCCCTCCGTCTCTGGCTGGCACCTTTGATCTTACCGTCATCCCTGCATCTTGAGCCCCTACCCTGTTAGCAAGAACGCCCTAGGCTCACTCCCACACGGTGGATATGCTTTTCCTGCCCCTCTGCTTCCTCCTGCCCCCATGTAGTCCCACGGTTGACATTCAGGTTCCCGGGGTCTCACACTCAAGCTTCGGTCCCACTAGCCCCTCCCCACCCACCGCTTCTCCCTCTCTCTCAGGGAGCTGTCCTTCCTCCTCTATTAAAAAGTAGAGCAGGACTTTGGCGGACACATAATGGCTGATTTAGATGGGACAAATAACTATTTAATTATTCTCTAATTACATGACAGTTAGAATCCGTACCGTGGCCCCGTCCTCGGGTGTCTGTTTATGGCCTGCATGGAGCACGGCTGGGGCGCCCGCAGCCATTAAGAACACCGACAATTACAGAGCATAATTACCCGTGTAATTATTCTCTTATACCCGAGTAATTACACGGCAGTATTATCTGTGTATTACAATTTATTCATATACCTAATCACAGTCTCCTTTCGCAAACTGGGAGCCGGCCAGGAGGCGCACATCAGTTTCTTTCTTTCTTTTTCTCTCTCTCTTTTTTTTTTTTTTTTGGTGGAACTAACATGAAAGTCATCCGATGAAAATCTCAGGGTGGGGCTGCCTCAGATCAGCACCGCACTGTGCAACGGCCAAGGTCTGGGTGGGGACGCTGGGAACTCAGCCCTACCACCAGGGTGGGGACCTCAAGCCCACCCAGCTAGAGGCAGCTGCAGGAGCTGTCCCCCCTCGGTGGGCTCTCAGGGCCTCTCCATAGGCCACTAGCCCTCTGCTACCCAGAGGTCCGCCTCCATGACCCACTCTGTGTCAGAACCACCTGTCTGTCTTGTCTGTCTACCCTTCCAGACTTGGCTTCTCACCGTGGCAGGACCCTTGAGGGTCTTATTTCTAATGGTGGCACAAAGGGGTAGATGCCAAGCCAGAGGAGGGCCTCCTATGCACCTGCCAAACGAGGCTGGAAGGACAGGCCCTGTGGAGATCTGGCCAGAGGATCCCAATTATAGAGTTGCATGGGAAAAGGAAGGGGTGTTGATGGGTGAGCCGGACCAGCGACATCAAAGTTACTTGCCCTTGAGAATGGCGGTCCTGTTGCTTACGCCTCCACCCAGTGTATCATGCAAGGCAAGCTAAAAGCAATCAACAGGGTGACCAGAACTTCCAGGAACAAGGTAGCCAGAAAGAGAGGCCAAGTCCCCAGTGGTCGGCGTGACCGTGCATGCCATGAGAAAAGCACAGCCTAGAACAAGACGCTCCAAACAGAACAGACACAGCGAGAAAGCAAAGTGCGGTCACAGCCTGGGTGGAAAGCAAAGGCCGGACAGCAGCTGCTGAATTAACACCCCAGCCCTGGGAAGGCATGGGGGCTCAGGCCTGAGCCTCTGTGTCTCAGTGGAGCCCGCTATGGCTGCAGACCCTCAAAGCTTCCCAGCGAGAAGGGGCCGAGGGAGGCTACATAAGTCAGGACCCTGCTGTGGGGTCCTTCTCTCCACCACGGTGCCTGGACAGTCTCTGCAGGGATAGGGAGGTGACAGTAGGCACCACGAGCATAGGTTGGTTTCCTACAGCCACTGTAACAAATTAGCACAAATTTATTGGCTTAACACAGTGCGAATCTCCTATCTTGCAGTTCTGCAAGTCAGAGTCTGTAATGAATCTTGGGGGCCTAAAATCAAAGTGTCAGCAGGGTTGGGACCTTCTGGAAGCTCCAGGGTAGAATCCGGGCCCACGCAGATAACCCAGGAGAAGCGCCCCATCTCAGGATCCCTAACTTAGTCTCCCATGTACTGGTAACACTCATAGGTTCCCTGGGCTCAGGGCGCAGACGCCCCCGGGAGGAGCCGTCTTCAGCTGCCCACAGTGTGTGAGTGTGAACACGGCAAGCCAAGCATTCATGCCTGTTACCATCCACCACGGTTCACAGAGGGAAGCAAAAGGTCCAGAGAGGTCACATGACAGGCTCAGGCACACACTGGCTAGTAAGCCAGAGTTCTGGATTTGAACCCAGGACCGCCGTGCCTCCCAAACCTTGCCCAATTCACCATACCCCGCCATCCCATCAGACAGATAGACAAAGGGGCTTAGACACATGGGCATTTTGTTTCCCCCTCATGGTGATGGATGTGTGGTCGCTCGGCACCCAGTCCCCCTTGATTTGGTGAGACGATTCACCTCCCTTTCAAAGAATACCCAGTCCCCCTGGGTGGACAGTCTGTTGGAAATACCCATCAAGTTTCCTGCTTTCAGGGTGCCTGGATGGCTCAGTCGGGTGAGCATCTGATTCTTGGTTTCTGCTCAGGTCCGTGATTTCAGGATCAGGAGATCGAGCCCCACGTCTGGCTCCATGCTGGGCATGGACCCTGCTTAACTTTCTCCCCACCTCCGCCCCTCCCCACTATGCATGCTCTCTTTCTCTCTCTCAAAAAATTAAAAATGACTAGGTTCCTGACTTCAAAGGGGCAACTTCATGATCTACCGGAGACACAGGGAGGGTGTCTCTGGGGTTCCTGTTATAGCAGCTGTGTGGTTAGCCAAGTCCTTGCAGACTCCCGACTCCCTGCCCTTTGCCAGTCACCTTCCTGCTACTGACTCTACCTGACGGGTTTCCAGCATAGAACCCTTCTGTGGCTGCTGCCTGCAGTGGCTTCTGCTGACGGCCACCAAAGCCCCGTGGCGGCCACCTGCCTTTACCCACAGCCACACAAAGCAGTGGTGCTGAGAGGCTTGGACTTGCAGGAACGCATACTTCCTTTGCCCACGGAAGTGCAGTCCTCTGCTGACAGCGCCCCCCCCGACCAACCCCCTCGGCAGGGCAGGGCAGGGCAGGACAGGGGTGGCCCAGAACTCAGATGCTCCCCTCCCCCAGGCACTCTCACCTCCAGTCCCGCCCCCAACACAGTCCACAGCTGCTCACAGTGAGGTGAGTCACTGTGGTTGGGGATCAGCGTTTTCAGCCTCGGCTGCTTGAAATGCAAACATACACACCCGAGACACAAAAATACGCACACTCCCCGTGGGCATGAAGAACAGCTGCTATTTCCCATTGCCTGCAGCAGCCCTTCCCCAGCCCTGCGCATTCCTGCTTTAGGTGCGTAGGACTCATTTCAATCTCCAGGAGCAGACGCTAGGGCCTGTCTTCCTCTCCCTGAAGCTATCCCACCAGCCAGGGACGGTGCTGTGAGCCAGGTTCAGGGTCTCCTGCTAGCTCTACCCACCCACCCTGCTCCCTGCTCCCCATCTCAGCCCTCCCCGCACCCCCACTGTCCAGGCAGGAGGCTTCCATGGGAAAGCAGGCCAGCGATGAGGTCCTTCTTTCTCACTAAAAATAGACACTGGCTGCTGAGCTGAAAGAAGGAGGAAGATGGAGTCTGAAGTTCAAAACAAATTCCTCGAATAAAGAATGATTTTTTTCTCTCACAACAAACTTCGAAGAAACTCAGCAATGGCAACCTCAGTTGGGGGCGTATCTCCAGATGCCGGTGGACGTGGGCACATAGGCTGCCCTTGTTCCCACCTAGCCCTGCTCAGGGAATCTTGCCTGACTAGTTTAGGGAACCAGCCTCCTCCCCTCACTGAGTTCCAATTAGGGTGGGCTGACCCCGTCCCTAGAGGACACGTGATGGGGCCTGGCCAATCAGAGTGTCTGCTCCCTCTGGCCACCCTGACTGCTTCAGGAAAGGGACACTGACCCAGCCATCAGGAGCCTTCCGAGGGATCTGTGTGCAGCACCTAATAGGAAAAGGACCCCTTCCTTTCTGAGATCCTGGTGCTAAGGATCAGGTGTGTCTGGGATTCCCAGAAGTCACTCCAACCCAACAGCAAAAACATGCCCAAGACCAAAGCCAAGACACAGGAGAGCCTGGCTGAGAAATGGGAGGAGAGAGGCTGTGCCCCATTTCTCCGGTAGACATGCGGGATCAACCCGTGCCTGAAGCCATGCCTACCCCTGATCATCACAGTGACATAAGCCAGTATGCTCCTCTTCTTGTCTGAATGACCTATGTTACCTGTAATCCCTGGAGTCCTGGCTAACACAGCATGGGGTGTTAGGGTGCATACTGACGTTGTGGCTGGTTCATCAAAGGTAGACAATGAGAACAGAGAACACTAGAAATGAAAGCCCCCTCAAAGACCATATGAGGACGGACATCTGCTCTGTGACATGGGTGCTGCCTCTCTGTCCCTCTGATTCCCAAGGTCAACAGCACAGATCCATCAGACCATTCTTCCCCACTGAACTCAAATGGCCCCCACGTCCTTCCCTTGACCTCCATGGAGGGAAGACCAACTGTTGGAGTGGGTAGACGGGATAAACCTACTTCCAACCAGACTAAGAGGGAGGTGAGGTCCCCAGCCTCGGGTAACCCACAGGAGTACCGGAGGCGGTACAGTCCCTTGACTTATGCCTTCCCTGGTATTTGAGGATTTCTCTTGGTGAGGTCAGCCATACTTCTTGGAGAAGCCATAGGACTTGCCAAATTCCTGGATATCGGGGTATTCCTATATGAGGGGAGGAGGGGGCATGGTCAGCACCTTTTAAAATTAAAGAACACAACCGCCAAAGTTGAGTGACAAATGAATGCTAAGAATATACACATGAAGGACTTTGGATAGCTTCCCTCCATCTCACTGTGCTTTCTCCAAACCCTCTAAACAGCCAGGGCAGCAGGGTGGGTACAAACCCTCTCCTGCCTGAGGCCCCAGCCCTGAGACACCTCCTGTGCCATCCTGACCGTGAAAGCTACATCACCTCTCTGAGCCGCAGGCAGTCACCTGCAGGACGAGGACGCCTGTGGCACCAAGCTTCTCTGTGGGTTTGGCAGCATGATGATCAATGACATCAGCAACAATGTCATCATCGGTCACTGAGTCAGCGGTGGCTCAGTGTGCGAATCCGTGCATAAGACACAGCGCATCTCACTCAAGCTTTATAGACAAGGCTCAGAGGGGCTCAGAGGGGCTCAGAGGGGCTCAGTCCGAGGGCTGCCTCATTCCGGGAACTGCATCTTCCCTGTGATGTACAGGAGTGGGAGACAATGGCCATGCTATGAGCCCCACCTGCCACTCCCGAGGGCCACCAGGGATGCCTGTTACCTGGGCCCATGCTACTCCACCCAGCATCACTGCTACCACAGGGCCAACACCCGTCCACACATGCCTGCCCCACAATACTCTGCCCAGGATTCCACGTTGCAAAGCTCCTTCCATTCCTCAGAGAAGCCTGCAACCTTGTGTGTGTTCCGGTCATGGATGGTAACAGAACCCAAGAAGGGGAGAGGTGACCTGGCCCCATGCAAGCTGATGGTGGCCGGCTCTCCATGGGGCCACAGACAGAGTGCAGTTCTCAGGTCCCCAAGCTCCAGGGCCCTGGGATCCTGGCTTTGCACAAGTCTCTTGTAGTTGTCATGTCAAAGAACCACACACTGCATATGGTTTAAAACAAGACACATGCATCCTTTCATGGGGATGGAGGTCTGAGTCCAAAATCAGTCTTACATGGGCTACAGTCAATGAGTTGGCTCAGCTGAAGTTTCCAGAAGCCCTTGCATTTTCCAGTGTCCACAGGTCCTCTGCGTCCCTTGGCCCCCAGCACCTTCCACCATCACTACCAAAAGCGGGGTATCTTCCCTGCCCCTTTCCTCCCTCCCTCTCCCACCTGCACAACCCACCCCCTGCTTCCAGGGACACATCCCCTGCTCTAACCCTCTTGCCTCCCTCTTACTAGCCTGCTGTGAAGACACCAGGTACCCCAGACAACCCAGGACAGTTCCCCATGTCCCATTCTCCGTGTAATCACACCTGCAAGGGCCCCTTTGCCATGTGGGGTGACGCACTCGTTCAGGGCTGTGGTCCCCTTTCGACAATGCACTTGCTTCCAAAGACAGAGGAAATCCGGAATCTCTGTCTCTCTGTGTTTTAGCAGTTCCAGAGGCCCAAGAGGCTCAGGAGACAGGCTTTCCAAGAGGTGAGGCCCCTTTCTTTCCCCTCTCTGGCAACCACCTATGGGCTTTAAGAGGGAGTCATTTTCTGCACATTAGCTGAGCTTGCAAGGGGTTCAGTCTATTTCTGAGACAAAAGCCTCTGTACATCAACAGGCCCAACTGAGCCATTTTTCTTCTGGACAGAGGAGAATGCCTGGCTCTCAAGGGAAATGGAGAGCATCGGTGATTGGAACAAAAAGCCCATTTAGCCCCGTGCCCACCTCCTAGCTCTTGGCAGGGCTCTGCTCTCTGGCCTGCCTCCCCACCAGGCAGGGACTTCCACCCCTCCCCTCGTTAGTCACAGACCTGGAAGTTTCCGGTTCACCCTGAGAGCTGAGCCGAGGGTGTGGAAGAGGCTCAGGGACAGCAGGGGGCCTCCAGGGAGCCCCACTTTGTCCTAAGAGAGTGGGGGACATTGGGGATCAATACCCCAACTGCCTCCTCTGGGCCTTCATGCTCCCACAGGTCTGCCACCTCCCCAGGGCCTCCATCTCAGGCAACAGCATCCCATTCACCCACAGCTCCTACCAGAAGGCGGGGGGCACTGCCTGGTCCCAAAGTGTCTTCTGGCCCTGTCCCTGCTGGGATATCCCCGCACACCCAGGTTCAGACTCAGCGTCTCTCTCCTGGATGTCCTCCCCAGCAGGGTCAGAGCCACCCAGCCAACAAAGGATGGTATATTTCTGGAGCTTGGGGCCAGCCACACGCCCAAGCACATCCAGGGAGACAAGCACGAGGGGCAGATGCAGTCCCTTCAGGGTCCCTGGTGTGCGCCAGGCACTGCCGAAGGTGCTACATGCCCTGGTCCCAGCTCAGCAGGGCAGGGACACCACTCCCTTCGGCGGCTCTGGAACCCTGAGCCTTTGTCTCAGCCACGGGGCCAGTCGCTGGCCTTCGTCCTGCCTCACATCACCTAACCTGCAGCCTAGCTGCATCACATGGGCAATGTTATAATCCCAGTTCACACCTAGGCAGGCGCATAGGGGACGCCGGGATCTCCCACCCTGTGCCCAGGCCCCTTCCTCCTGACCAGGGCTTGGGCCCCGGATAACAGGGAGCTGGCTGGCCAAAGCACAGAGACAAACTGACTACTTGCCACTTAGGACACCTTAAACCTACAGATCCCGGGCTCCCTGAGACCCTGCACGCAGGTGTCTGAGGACCCCACAGGGTACAGCCTGCAGAGACACTTGTGCAGGGCTCTTGCCCTCCAACCTGGGCCTGATGAGTCAGTGGTCACCCACCCACCCAGGCGCTTTGTGAGCACAGGAGATGATTTGCCTGGGCTGTGTCCGCAGGACCCAGGCTCACCTGACCTCCCTCCTGAGAGCCAACCACCACTGCCCGCTGCTGGGGCCTCAGATGAGGAAACAAGGCAGGGGTGGACCAAGTGGTCTGCTGCAGGAGAGGGAGGTGGAGCTTCCACATGGGGGGAGGCTTCTACACCAGGAAGGGGTGGGTCCTCAACTCTAGGGAGGTGTGGGGCTCTATGCTAGGGGCGGGGCCTCCACACCAGGGAGGGGTGGGGCCTCCGCTCCAAGGGGTGGAGCCACCACAGCAGGGAGGAATGGGCTTCTACACCCTGGAGGGGTGGGGCCTCCACTCCAGGGAGGTGTGGGGCTCTATGCTAGGGGCGGGGCCTCCACACCAGGAAGGGGCATGGCTTCCACACCAGGGTGGGACTTCTACACCAGGAATGGGCGGGGCCTCCACTCTAGGGAGGGGCGGGGCTTCCACGCCAGTTGGGCCTCTGAGCTAGAGACTAGGTTTATAGGCTAGCAGGCACAGGAACTGAGCGGAGGGCAGAGACACAGACAGAGGGGAGACAGACTGCAAGAGAGCTCCTGGAGCCAAATTTGAGATGGGAGCAAGAAAGGCTGACCTGTACAAGTAGACCAGAACTGCACAAGTAGAGCAGAACAAAGTGTGAGCTTTGTCCTTTCACACTGTGGAATTGCCTGAGGAAGGAGACGAGGCACAGGCTGTACAACAGTGAAGGAGCCTAAGCCTCCCCTTGGCCACAGGTGCAACAGGCCGGGGGCTCGAAGGCTAGGGTCAGCGCCGTCCTGCCCTCCTGGCAGAGCTCCGAGTCTAGAGAGCTTGGCTGAACAGCAGCCCTAGGATCTGACTCGGCTCCCAGGCCTGCGCCTTCTCCCTAGGTTTCCCTCCCGCTGGAGGGGGCAGCCTCGTTGGCCCCCAGGACAGGCTGCTCAGAGGCCACACAGGGCCGTAGAGAGTGGAAAGGGTCACCTGGGCCTGGAGGCAAACCCCGACCCGGGGACCCGCTCCTGGGTGGTGTGGGGGAGGCCACCACATGCGTCTTGTCCTTGCGTCCCTTCACCCGCGAGATGCACAAAGCCTCCCCTGACAGAGCTGTTGCCAGGATCCGAGAGAACGCACGTGAAGATCCTTAGATGGGATCTGACCATGAAGGGCCTTCGGAAACTCAGAAACTCGGGCCCTCTCTCTCTCTCACTATCGATGCTGCCTCTGTTGAGTGGATTTCCGGCTCTCTGAGACACTCTGAGCTTCTCGAAGGCAAGATTTTGTTTTGATTCATCTCTCCATCTGGAGTGCATGGCACGTGGCAGCTCCTCAAAGCGTCTCGGGCGACTGAGCAGAACGAGCACGGGGATGGATTGATGGACATCTTGTCCCAACCCAGTGCTTCTCAAACCAGAAGCTGCGCATCTCCCAGGACAGGGCGGGAGGTCAGGGGGAGCGGCGGGGGTGGGGGTGGGGGCATGGTACTGGCTGGGCCAGGGGGTCCCGGCATTTAAAATGGGAGCATTCTTCTGGGCCATCAGGTTGACAAAGACTTTTTGTTGAAAACGTGCATGTGTGTGTATCATCTTAGTAGTCACACCAACCCTGATGCACCACAGAGTAAAATGAGCGTTCGTATGAATTTTTAATATAAAGCACAGCGCTTGAAAGTAATCCCATGGCCCAGCCAGCACCCGCAGGCCATGCCTTCAGGCCTTAGCCCTGCGGCCCCAGGGTCTGTGGCTGAGTTAGAAATAACACAGCTATCCAGAACTAAGGTGGGGATTGTGGATGGCATGGAAGGTCCACAGGGAATGTCTGGGTTCGGGCCGTGACAACAGTAGAAGGCCCTACCCATGGGCAGCGAGTCCATGCCACAGAGCTCTGACTTCACTGCAGGAGAGATGAAAACAAAAGGGGATTCATTTTGTAAGAGAGGTAACAATGTGGTCTCTTGAGAAACTATAAAGGGCTACTCCGTCTGTAATTGTTGCTAAATGGACTCCTAATAGTATTCGAACCTTCCAGCAAAGTCTACCCGTCACCCTAACTGAAGAGGATGTCACACGCCCATAGGCATCCCTGCAAATAAGAGCTGATCTTGCTCCAGATCAGAGTCACCCCCAGACAAAACCTCCACGCGGGAAAGTGACTCAAGCCCCCCTTTCTTTTCCTCTCACGAAACGCAGCAGGAGAGGTTCAGTTTCTCAGCATTCTCCCAGACCCTCAAGGTTCTGGAAGGTTAGAACTGTCTGCCCGTTCACCTCAGCACCCCAGTGCCCTGCGAGGGTCTCCAGTGCCATTAGTAGGTATGAAATCCAAATTTGTTTTCTGCAAGCTTGGATGAAGCGTCCTCTCCCCTTAGCAACAAGCACACAGCCTGGGGCAGCATAGGGCCTCGACCCACATCCACTGAGCGGATGGATGCTGGTGTTGAGAGGGAGCCTGGGGACCCAGCCGAGGTACGGGATGAACCAAACAAAGCTGGGGGTCTGCTCACATGAGCCTCCTCCCCATCTGCCCCTCTCCCGTTGGGAGGAGAGCAGAAGAGACCTGAACATCCGAGCTGGAAAGGGCTTTGGTGGATCTCTAGTTCAAACTCCTCATCTTATGAATGGGGAAACAGGCCTGGAGCAGAAAGAGGATCTGCCCAGAGTCTCATGGCTCCACCACCATCAGACCGAGCCCAGGCAGGCTGCGGTACGTTCAAGAGCTGCTGATTCCCAGCCTCCAGCAAAGTGGGCCGGACTCTGCTTGCAGTGATGTAGGGAATCCCATCTTCTCCCCAGAATGTTGCTGCGGGGTGCTTGGGGGGCTCAGAGTAAGACACAGGTTGCTCCCGCATCTAGCACACCCAGGCACAGGGAGACACTGAGTACATTTACTGCATTGGTGCACGATGAACGCTTTGCTGCCTACCAGCTGGGACCAACGTCCCAGCTTCCCCGAGCCTCTTTCCTCACCTCGGTAGTGCAGCGGGTGACGACAACCCCTCAGTCATGCCCCCACCAATAAATGAATATGATTAACATCCCCTTCTGGCCCAGCGCCTGGAGCACTGGGAATGACCACCATGGGGCTGGCGGAAGAATCAAGAAGCCATAAAGGAAGGGACCGCGCAGCACAGACGGGGAAGGGAAATTCTGCTTCATAGGAAGTAGAAATCTCTCCCGCTGAAGGACAGCACCCCATCCCCAGCCCAGCCCACGATGTCCGTATTTCCCAAGTCCTTGCTGAGCGCTTGGAGCTGTCCCCAGTTGAGGACCTGGAGGTGAACACAATCCGGGCTCCACCAAGTGGTCTGCCCAGGCTGTCCTTGTGCCCTATAATGCTCCTTCATTAGTTCAAGGACCAGCCCGTGGAGGACCCCCCAATTCTTCCCTCTACCTGCTTTCCCCAGTCACTGCAGCTTCCCTCATCCCCAACTGGGACTTTTCTGCTCCTCAGCATGTTCCAACCCACATCATACAGAGCCCCTGTCCTGCGGAGGTCTCGGGGCCCGGCCCCTCCGCTTCCCCAGCCCCCATCAAATCCCAGGTATTTCCAGTCTCATGCAGTCCTCGCTCAGCTCTTAGACCCCACGTGACAACGTGGGATCGCAGGCAGGGACAGTGGACTTAAGCGCCCATGGTTGTCCTGTTGGTGAGCTTGGGCCTCTACTGGCCGCCTTCTAGCCCCGCAGGGCCTCCAGTGGGTCGTGCCCTTCTAGACAGCGGGCTCTGTCCCCAGCCCCACTCGGTACCAGTCCCACCTCTTCAGATAGAGAAACTGGCATTTCATGTTCTAGACTCCGAGGCTCAGGCCACCTTGAGCCCCAGACAAATGATTTGTTCCTTCGACACAGGGAGGTATGGGGAGAAGGCGATGTCCTGCCCCACCTCCACCCCTGCAACCTGTCACAGACACCTGGTGGGGCCCTCGTTCCCCTGGGCCAGGTCTTGTTCCCTGACAGACCCAGTTGAGCTGACCCCACCTCGAGTATGAATCACCCCAGAACCAGTTCCTACCCTCACGATCTTGGGAGGGTGGTGAGGAGAGGGCCTGCTGCAATTCTTTCTGAGGACAATGGCTCCAGGAACACTTGCTGGAGGAGGGGGAGGCTTTGCTCCAGCCAGGTCCTGCTCTAAGCACTGGACAAGTAGGCCCTCGTTTAATCCCATCAACCCAAGAATGTAGACACTACTGCTACCCCCTTTCCACCAAGGGGAAACGGGGAACCAGAGGTTCAGAATTTGGGCAAGGTCACGGAGCTGGGGGATTGTGGAGCTGGACCCAGGCACAAGCCCAGCCCCAATACGAGAGAGGGGCACCCCCTAGGCTACCCTCCTGCTCACTTGCACGTGCCCAGACTGCCTTTCGGTTCCCAGGGCTCCCAGTCCACCCTGCTCAGCGCCCCCGAGCTCCCATGACCCAGAGGAAGGCAGCGGCCGTCACTGCTGTCTCTGCCTGCCTCCAAGACAGACGCCCGTCCCGTGGGCTAGCGTGTGTACCTCAGTGGGCCTATCGATGCCTTCAACCCCACCAGAGGGAGGGTCAGCTCAGTCCTAGGGTGTGTGGGGTGAGGGGCTGCTGTGTGAGAGGTCAGAGACAGAATAGAGGTTGGAGACATCTGTAAGCCCAGACCCCGCCTGCATCTGTGACTCAGCTTCCCTGTCTGGGGTCCAGCCGGCAGCAAGGTCCACGCTTTAGAAGGAGGAGGACCTGGGGGCTTCCCTGGGGGGCCATGGAGCGGTGGATTCCATCCAGAGTTGATATGGGTGGGCAGGGCAATGCGCTGGGAAGGGGGAGAAGGGGAGCAGACCTCCCCACAATCCACCGTCCAAGTGGACGCCATGTGAGTTCCCAGAGCTGCCGTAACAAGTTACCACAACCTAGTGGCTTCAAACAACAGAAATGTGCTCCCTCTGGTCTGGAGGCTAAAAAAATAAAACCAAGGTGTCAGCAGACTGCACTCCTGTCTGGAGGCTCCTGGAGGGATGCCTCCTGGTCCTCTCCAGCTTCTAGACATGTCCCTCCTCCGTCCCCAGCCTCTGGCCTCACACCTGACCCGCCCCCCTGTTTCCAGGCCCCGTGATGGCATGGACGCACCTGCAGAACAAGGACAACCTTTCAACACCGTGAACCGCATTTGTCAAGTCTCTTTTGCCACGCAAGGTCACAGCCCTGGGTGCCAGGACTGGGAAGAGGACACCTCTGGGATGCAGTGTGCAACCCCCCCACCCCACAGTGACAATTATGAGTGGTCAGATAGCTCCTAGATCACAGCCCCCTTCACAGATGAGACATAAGGGACCTCAGGGAGGTGTCACCCCCCCCTGCTGGGGGACACGGCACAGCTGGACTGAGTTCAGGGACACCCAGCCCAGACACTATCCCCCAGGCCTCCCTGCAAACACGGGGTGACCACAGCAACCCCAGGAAGGTGCCCCAGGCTCCTCGCACACGGGCCCCAAGCAGGTTGGCCGGGAGGCTCTCACAGGTGCAGGAGGCTCTGGGGGTCACTCGTACAGCCAGACACGCTGCAGTTTCCCGTACTCCTGCATTCCCTCGTTCCATTCTTTCAATGTCGGCCAAGCCCGGAGCTGCTACAGGACGCCACCAGACCCAGCCTTCGATCCCATCGATATTTCCAGGCTAAACAAGCAAGTGACCTCTCACGGGCTTCACTGAGCCAGGTGGTTCCGTCTGTGTTAGAGATGCCGTCATCCCCCTGCCTGCTTCCCTGTCCCCACGCTGCCCGCAGGGGAGACTCTCTGGGGAGCCCCATCCCTCCAGGGCTGCACGCATTGCCCAGTGGCCCACACAGATGTCACCTGGGGCCTGCCCCAAAGGCCCTAGTCAACCTAGGAACCCCTTCGCCGCCCCCCCCCACCCACTACATGCATCATCTCACTAGCCTTCCTTCCTGTCCACCCCCTTTACAGGCCAGGAAACTGAGGCTTGGAGGAGCCACGTCCCTGGCTGTTGTCACCACTGTCCACCCAGCCTCCCTGTGAAGTCCTCCCTGACTTCACAGCCTCCAAAACCCCATTCCGCACCTTCCATTGCTGCTTCTGCTCATGTCCCTTTTAAAGGGAGGCACAGTTTGTGGGGCTGCACGTGGCCCCTTCCCGGGCACTTAAGGACTCTCTGGCTGGGGACAGACCAGGATGTCACAGGCTCTGTGTCACTTTGACCTTTGGTTAAAAGTCCCCAGAATAGTCATCAGTGCCCGTGGGCCAGGCTCACACCAAGCAAGCACCAGGCTGTGGGGTCCAGTCTCCGATGTCACGATCCTCACGGGAAAGAGGGTTACCCCCTCTTTCCCGTGAGGCACCTGATCCATCCAAGTCAGTCCCCTCCCATGACATCAAGCTGCTTCTCCAGAAGCAGCCAAGCGTGCAAGGCCTCTCTGCCCTTGTGCTGGGGCCCCAGGTGGCTGGGAAGCAAGCACGGGTTTGCAGATGGGTCTTCGCACAGAACCAGGCGGCCACTGGCCACCTGGGAAGAACATGGATCCCGATTCTACAGCCCTCAGGAGACACGCTCAGACCAAGAACACAGAAGTGCAGCTCAGGTAGAAAATCAAAGCCAGATCAAGACCAAATAAAAACACCTGCCCAAGAAGGCGACTGCCCACGACGACCTTCCAAGGACTCCCGAACCCAAGAGGTTCTTCCTCTTTCCCCAGTGCCCACCAGCCCCTGCTGCTTTGCCCCAGCCACTGTCTGTGGGGCTGGGATAAGAGAGACGCACCGGCACAAGAACACACAGCCTTCCAGCGATGGCACAGCTGGCCACTGAAACACAGTCATCAGGACAGACCGCCGTGGAACCCAAAAGGGTGTCACAGGACACACTGTGGCCAGGAGCCCAGTGCCAGAGCCTGGCTATGTGGCGTGGGAATGTGTCCTGGCATGCCCCTTACCTTTCTCTTGTTCGTAGGGCAAATGTAGAAGTTGTCGATGACCGTGGTGACGCCGGGCTGGAGGGTGAGCTTGGTGTAGGACGTCCCGAAGTCCGAGGACCTGGTGGGACAGGATGACAGGGGTCAGCAAAGTGTCCCTCCAGGTGCAGGTGTGTCCAGCCCCACAGGACAGCCAGCATGGGCCGCAGGCAGCCCAAGACCACCTCTCCCCGGGAACAGCATGACCCAGGTGACGGGGAGGTGACCAGACTCCCTGAGTCTCCAAGGGCTCGCTCAGGTCTGGAGCGGGGTGTGGAGTCAGTGAATGCCAGCCGGTCTCCCCACCGGCTGACCCCCTCCTTGGCCTTCCACCATGTTCTGCCCTGTCCCTAAGTGTACCTTGGCCCACATGCTACATGCATGTCTGTTGGGGAAGGGCCCCTCTTGTGCCAGGCTCTTCTGCATCCTTCCATCTTCTCGACTCCTTGAGAACCCTTAAAGACTAGATCACTCTGTCTCTCTTGCAGAGGCACCAAGAACGAGGAGAGGTCAGAGCAGGTAAGCTCCTGCCTGGGATCCCTCCGTGAACCTGTGGCTGACTCGGGAGGTGCAAGCTGGCCTGTGTCCCTTGCCGCTGGCCCCTGCTCACTCTGGAGAGGGTCCCTTGCCGTGCTGAGACCTCAGAGTGGCCTACTTCTCCGTTTCCTCCTCTGGTCCCTGAGCAGCTCCAGGAAGCTGCACCCTCCCCGCTGTGACCACATTGGGCTGGAGGACGGCAGGGGACAGCAGGCAGGACTGAGCTCCAGGGGCTGCCAGAAACCAGGCCCCCTGCCCCGTGTCTGCTAACCCACGCCAGGAGCTAACCCCTCCTCACCTGCAGGCCCCTCTCCCCTGTGGTAGCATGCAGTGGGGGTGGGCAGGAAAGAATCTGTGGTTCTGAACCCCCAGCCCACCGCAGCGAGAGGGGAGAGGCCATCTGGGCGAGTTCACATCTGTGGTTTGGAAGCACCCGATGTAGTGGGACATGGAATCAATTCCACATTGAAGCTTAGAACCTCTGTGACCCCAAAATCAACAGTCCTTTTTATCACCCCATTAGCATGTGTTGTGACTGCAGAGCGAGGCTGGCTTCGAGCCTGAGGGCGGCCAGGTCCATCTGAGCCTAAAATATCCAAGATGTTGGGCTTCAGGGCCATCCCCGGCCTTCCCTATCTTCGGACGGGTCGGGAGAGTCAACCCACGGAGGGGACAGCGCCAGCATGCAGCAGGAAGCCCTCGGGCCCCGGGCCTCCCTGTGATCACCTTCTGTATCATCACAGCTGAGAGCTGCCTGCCAGAGCCGAGCCCCAAGGCCAGCGGAAGAAAGCAGCTAGAACCCCCTCCTCAGGCCCCAGCAGCACCTTCCCTCTCTGGGGGCTGGATGAGGCCGGTGTTTCTTGGCTTGCCCAGTGTTGTTGGAGGCCCAGGGCCAGCCTGGGGCAGCGTAAATTCCTGCCCAACTAGCACGTGTCCACAGCCTTCCCCGGGACGTCTTGAGTGCTTTCTGCACACATACACTTCCTCACCACATCTTCAAGGGAAACTGAAGCTCCAGGAGGATGGATCATGTTCATGGTCCTGGTGCCTAATGGCCACCTGTCCACCTGACCCCAGAGGCCAGGTCCCTCACCAGCCTCACGGCCACAGACCGTTCCCAGACCAGGACAGAGAGCAATCCCTGCCCCCTGACTCCCAGGGAAGAGGGCCTGGTGGGGAGGGCAGCCCCCTCCTTGAGGGGTGATCAGGGATGCACTTGGTCTCCAAACCACAGAGAATTGATTTATTTTGGGAAGGAGGGAGCCAGAGGCCCATTAGCAAAGACCCAGGGACCCAGGAAATTTGAGTCTCCACGGAAACCAATGGTGGTGTTTCCCAGCAGGATGCATGGAAAGGTCCTCTGAGCCTCTTGGTCCCCAGGCTGTCCCTACTGCCACCAGCAAGCCGAGTCTAAGACCAGCCCATAGATTCTGTCTCCCAGACACCTTGCCATCCAGCCCTTCCCTCCATCCCCGACACCGACCTGCCTCAGTCCAGGTGTTTCCCCAGGATCCAGCCTCTCCCCACCTCCCCCCCACCGCCCTTCCCCCTCCCGATCACAGGGGCCTACTCACACCTGCTCCCTCCAGGGCACCTGCTAGTGTGGGCCAGCAGGAGGCCTAGGGGGGCGAGGGGGCAAGGGTGATAAGTAAGAAAAATGTAACAGCCTCAGGGGCCATCAGGGCTGGGATGATAGGAATTGCTGTCTCTGAGAGGCAAGGAAGACCCCTCAGACGCGGTGATGTTTGGGCAGAGGCAGGCAGGCAGGAAGACAGTATGTGCCTGGCTGGGGGAAAGCCATTTGTACCTGGCTAAATAATGCCCCCCACCCAAAATCTATGTCCATCCGCAATCTGCGAACGTGACCTTATTTGCAAACAGGGGTTTTGAAGATGTAATTAAGTCATGAGGAGGTCATACTGGACGAGGGCAGGCCCTAATCCAAGGACTGGTATCAGAAGAGGAGGGAATTTGGACCCAGGGGCACACAGACGCACAGGGAGAGTGCAGAAAAGGGACGCCAAGGATTGCCGGCAACAGCCAGAGGCTGGGAGACAGGCCCGGGACAGACTCTCCCTAGGAGCTTCCAGAAGAAACCAGCCCTGCCAACACCTTCACCCAGAACTTTCAGCCTCCAGACCAAGGACAACAAATTTCCCTTGTTCCAGGCTAGCCTGGAAGAAGTGTGTGGGCCTCTGTTATGGTGGCCCTAGGAAAATAACACAGCCTTCCAGGTGGAGGGAACGGCAGGTGCAAAGGCCCTGTGGACAGGCTAGCTCTCCCTCCTCCTCTTGGGACAAGGAAGGAGGGACCTGTTTGAACCCATTCGCCACTGTTACCAGCTACCGAGGCATCAGGAACTCCTCACCCTGAGGACAACGCAAATCCAGCTCCCCATGAGCCCCAAATTCCAGACCTCTTGTTGGAGGCTGGGGCCCTCAGTTCATTCACTCACTCACTCCTTTTTGTCCAAAATGTGTTTAGTTTCTTAAAGCTTCCAGCACCACGCTCCAAGTAGGAATGCAAACATGTTCCCTGGGTCACGTTCACTCATGGCACGCTTGTGTATGGTATACCCACTGTGTGCCAGTCATTTCCTTGCACTGTAAGCAGGACAGACACTGCCCTGCCCCATGGGGATGACAGGCTGGTGGGTGAGACAGAGAACAGACCCTTGGTTCCAGGGAACCAGCAATGCCAATGGACAATGGTCAGAGAAGCTTGGGAGACTCTCAGGGAGACAGGGACTCAGGGCTGCCCTCGACACCCCTGCCCGCGGCTGCCCCCACCGCCCATCTGACCATCCATCCCGCCCCGCCGACTCTTCCTGCAGAATCGTTCATGGTTGGTCCCGACATGCCCCCCTCGCCATCCCTCCCATTCTCCCTGCCGCTCGCGAGGGGCCCCTGTGGGCTACAGGCTCAGAGAACGGGGAGGCTGGCACAGGCTGGGCCGGCTTCACTGAGCGCCGGTGGACAGCTTCCCGGTGCTGATGTAACACATGACCCCAACCTTAGTGGCTTCAAACAGGACCCATCTATTATCTTGCAGCTTGGGAGGTCAAAAGTCCCATATTGGTCTCAAATGGGCTCAAATCAAAGCATGTGTACCATCCAGAAGCTCTAGGGAAGCCCCTTCCCTCTCCTTCCCGGCTTCTAGAGGCGCTCACTCTTGTTGGCCCATGTGCCCTCCTCCACCTCCAAAGGGCATCCGCTCCACCTCCCAACCATTGTCAGGCCCCCTTCCTCTGGAGTCAGCCCCTCTCCTCAGTCTGCCCCCAGGAAGAGTTCGGGGCGTGGCTCAGGTTCAGGTGCACAGGCTCCGGGGTGAAGTTCCTTCAAAGAGTGGGAGGCAGGGGCAAGAACACAGGGGAGACTGAGATGCTGCGTGGGACCTTAGAGATAGGGACCCATCCCTGCTGTCCGTGGCCCTCCAATCACTCCCCCACACTGGCTCGGTGTCTGTCAGGTGCCCCGATGAGGCCCGACAGGCTCCCGGCAATGCGGGAGAATACCAGAATACCAACCACCAAGGTCAGCAGTAAATGGCCTGCCCAGCTCGCATCGCCTTGGGCTGGCCTGGCCCCCCGCCAGACCCCCACCTCTCTGACCATGGGGCCTGGGGCTATCTCTCAGTGCACCGCCAGTAGGCGGGGGATGAGAAAGTAATTTATTACTGTGAATAAGTCCAGGAGATAGAGGATGACTAGCCTCACTGTCGAGCTGGTGAGTGGGGGCAGGTCCGAACCCAGACCCTCTGACCAACACTGCACCTAACACTGCCCCCTCCTGAAGTCTAAACAGATCATGCAGTGAGGACGGCGGCCACCGGGATCATGCAGGAATCCACAGGCCGGGCATACAGCTAGCACTCAATAAATGCTTACCGGCTCCTATGGAGGTGCTCTGGTGTCAGACCTGGAGGCTGTGTGACCTCAAGCCACACATGGCCCTCTCTGGGCCATGACAGTTGCACATCAAAAATGTGAAGGTTGGATGTGATCGTGTCTGAGCATCAGCAGCGGCGGCCCCAGGGGCTCTCCCTCCACCCCCAACACCCAGCCCGAGCTGCCCCAGTGACCCCTGAGCCCCTTTCTGCTAGGCCCTCCCCCCAGGGTGACCTTCCCAGCAGCGCCCTGCACCCCTACCACATCCAAGCTCTCCTTTCATGCGTCCGGGAGCGCAGAGAGTGATTATTCCAATCTGCATTTATTCAAATTAAAAATAAAAAAAAAAAACCCGACTCTAAAACTGGGCACCCAGAAACAGGAAAGGCAAGCTCAGTTGGAAAGTCGCTCTTTGCAAATCGGCTGCTTAATTGCTGAGTGTTTGTACATATTCACTTTTTAAAAAATGATTTAATTGAGCCATTTTCATGCTCCATAATTATTTCATTGGCAGGGCCATATGTTCTGCTCCCGCCCCTCCCCATCATGCAGATGAGCCCCTATCTCCTACCCAATCCCCTCCCCACTAGCTAGCCTGGAAAACCACAGCAGGGGCAAAAGGGGGTGCCCACCTGTGTGGCTGGTGCTCCCACAGGTGCAGGGCCCTGGGTGAGGCCCAGACTCTGGGAGATGCACTTTCTTGATCTGTGAAAGGGGCTGAGAGAACGCCCACAGCACACACACTTGGGTGAGATCAGAGAGCACAAGGAAAGCGTACACGAGTTCAGCTCTCCGTCCTGGCAGGAACAAGTTCCCAGCTCTCCGCATCACCTGGGGGATAGCAGTCCCAGCAGCTCCACATGGACCCCTGTCTGGTGTAAGGTGCAGGTGTGTGGACACACCTGTGTGCTCTGATGAGCAGGAGGCTGGGCAGCTCGTGTTTGCAAGTTCAGCCCGAGCGCCCGTAAGTCACTGTCTTTAGAACGCGGAGATCCTGCCCTCCCTCCAGAGCCCCACTAGCGAGATGGGCCGTGAAATCTGTTTCTGGCGTTCAAGGTCGGGGGCTCCAGAGGTGCCAACACAGAGTATGAGGTGGCAGGCCTCAGATCTCTCTGGAAACGCTGATCGTGCAAGGAAGGAACGGCCGTTGATGCTTGCTTGGTGAAACCGCTCTGATAGGAAAGTTTGCTGCCCGTTGATCCCAACAACAGATGCTCTGTCCAGTCGGCTGCTCCTAGACTCCCTGCACATCATTTCCCCCAATAAACCCGATCGCTGTCTCAGGGTTTCTTCCTTGGCCTCACCAGACCACCACCCACCCTGCTAGGGTCATGGCTGCCCAGACGCTGAGGTCACTGACAGTTTGTAGAAAATCCTGGGGAGACCCCTGTGGCTGGTCTAGAGGTTCCAAATTAAAATCTGCACTTCACCCATGGGGAAACTGAGACCCAGCGAGGAAAGGGACTTGTCCAGAGTTGTACAGTGATCCAGGCACCCACCATGGGCTCTTCCCCTGGACCAGGTGACAAGTGAGAGGCACACTTTGGCAGCTGACACGGGTCTGAGCTTTGGTGGGATCCCAGCCGCATCCCATGTCTGTGATGTGCAGTGAGAAGGGACGCTGACCCACCTTCACAGCAGGGCTGTTCTGGTTCCCAGACACTGACCACTCCTGGGCTTTGATCCACTGCCAGGGTTTGTTAACACATGGACTTGAGGTCAGCGGAAGAGCACTGGGGCAGTGTGGGGGACTTCTCAGGCTGGTCAAGTCATTCAAGAAAAATCCAGAATGTGGCGGGAGACTCTGAGTGTAAAGTGGGGAGTCGTGCGCCGGCTGAATGGGTGAGCTGAGGGGAAGAAAGCTTCTCTGATCCCAGGAGGTACATGGCCTCATAAGGCGGAGAGCCACCCCAGTCCGCTGCAGCCACTGGGCCCCTCTGACAACAAACACCCTGCGTGGGGGGGTGGTTAGTGAAACCACGTGCTCACCACATTACCACGACGCCATGCTCAGACAGACACACAGACTTGCTGACACAGGAAGGCCAAGTTCAAACAAGAGCATGCCTTCCCATTTTACAGATGAGGAGACTGAGGCTCAGGGAGTAGGAAGTGACTTTTTCATGCTTAATCGCACAGACTGTCCCCCCCTCCCGCCAAGCAGTGCACTGATGCCCCCGGAGGTCCTCATGCAACATCGCACCCCCTTCGCCAACTTCATTCTCTGGCAGAGCCTGGCAGGCAGCGATTGCTAACCATCAGCAGTTGCATGTGGACAACAGTCAGGGGGTTGAGCTTCCGACTCTACGGAAAGGAAGGGAACCCCATGGCTCCGGCTGGTTTTGTTTCTGGAGGTTTTAACATGGCACAAGGTAAGACCTTTGCAATAGCTCTCTTCCCAACTGGGGAGTGGGGAGTAGTCTTTAGAACGAATTTCTAACCATCAGGCTAAATGAGGCCTGTGTCCCTGGGAGGGCCCCACAGTCACCTGGCAGGGGCAGGGCTGTCTGCTGCTCACCTTGGCACACCAGACCCCATCAACCTCCTGCTGATGTTCCTGCTTTCACAGCCATTCTGCAAGCCCTCGGCTGCGCTTGCTTCCAGGGCCCAAGGCAGGTGACCAAGGCCCCTCCCCTGTCCCAGCCTGGGCTGTGGGCTGGGAGCAGACGGGGTCATTAGCAGTGACCGGTGCAGGGAGGGGAGGTGTCGCTCATCTTAGAGGCTGCAGGTGACAGGTGGCCACTGGGACTGCCACCAGGTGCGGTTTCCGGAGAAGCAAGCCAGGGGCCAGACAGAACATCACTGTGTCTTCTGAGTTAGCTCAGGCAGTTGTATCTGGTTGGGGGAGAGGCTGGGTTTATGGCCAGGAGGGAGCGACTCTGATGATCCCGATGCGAAGGGAGCATGGAGGGGCTGGGGGGGGCAGCGAGGGGCCCTCCGGATTTTGTCAGGAATGACACAAGCCCCTCTGAGGGACAGGGCAGGGCAGCCCCTGGCCAGGACCAGAGGACCTTCCCGCTGCTAACCTCCCTCTGCCAGGGCCCGGTGGGAAGTACGCTGACACAGCATTCTCCCAGGGAACCAACCAGCTTGGGAGAATGCTGAGCCCTTCCGAAGCCCAGAAATGTCATTTCAGATAGAAAACATCCAAATAGAATAAGACAAATCATCACACAGAAAGACTGGACACAGACCAGATAACGTGGCTCTGAAAAGCTGTCCAACCCAGCCATGGCCTCGTGGTGGGAGAGGGTCGGCGAGGCCACTGTAAAGAGGGCCATGTGAGGCGGGGGTGAGGGCAGGGGGAGTGTGAGCTGCCAAGTCAGAGGGTCCGGGCCTGGCTCTGGGGGCTGTGCCAGCTTAGGCTCCCCCTGGGACCTGGAATCTCTCCTTAGGAAAATTCCAGAAGTTTACCAATCCACTGACAATGACGTTTCCTTTCTCAATATGCCAACACATCCTCCACTCTTCTTGGCATCATTTAAAGATGATGGGACAAAAACAACAGGAAGTAGCTACAACAGGAGCGAGAAAAGAAGTTTCTGCTTCCACCATTGACGGGGGCCCTTTAACCTCTCCGCCCATCCAGCATTTGCTCCAAATGTGGTCACACTGATCGTACTGTGATGACAGCAGCCACACAAAATTCCATTTTGAGTTCAGGATGGTTGGCATTTCCTGCCGGCTGTGTGACATTCCATCCAGGCCACGTGACATTCCATCCAGGCCACATGGCGTTACTGACGGGCCATTCCGCAGGCTGAACTATGCCAGGCATTTCCGCAAACACCGAGTGCCTTCTAAGTGCCAAGCGCTTTGGAAATTCACTTTTTTCTGCAGATTGCTATTCCGAGCCTCTCTGCCCATTATCAACAATGTCTTCATTACTTGAACACATCTCGGATTATTCCCGACAGTGATGTCCCAGGAGCAGGGCTTCTCTGCGAAGCTCAAAGCTTCCGCGTGGTGTTTAAAAAAAGGTGTCTTTGGATCTGAGAAAAAGCTTATAACTTGATATCTTAAAAACGAGGGGCCTCATTTATTCTTAGGGGGTCCTGGCACAGAGTGATAACACTCTTCTATGCCAATGTGTCAGGTTATAGAATCTGATGCTCTAGATTGATTTTTTGAATGGCTGTTGACTACACTCAGTTTCTGCCAAAGGCAGCCCGAATGATGTATTAAGCATCTTAAAGAGGAATAAATGCAAAGAGGCCTTAGTGGACGAGATCCAGGCGATCTAGAGGGAATTCTATTTTTAAATATTACAAGGAATATTTTAGTCCAAAGCGCATAAAGTAAGTAAGAAATAAGATGTAACACGAACAACTCTCCATCTCGGTAAACATCAAAGAACTGTTTATACCATGAAACTGGGGATAGCTGATTGAAAAAAACCTTCTTTATGGCAAAAAGCTCCTGGAAGAGAAACAAAGGTTGATGTAATGACAAAACAGAATAGTTAGGCCAACAGCCTACAGATTTCCATTTCCAAACTGTGTCCCTAAAGTCACAGTCTCTGGGCTGCGGTTAAGAGGTCTGGACTTGGGGACACCTCTGTCCTTTCCCAGTTTTGGATCTTGGACGAGTTGGTTCATATCTCAGAGATTGAACTTGTCTGCGACAGCAGGGGACAATAATAGAACTGGGGACGAGAACACATCATTGATATTTCCCCCCATGTCAATTTCCACCCCAACCAAGTGCTTTGCATGAACTAGCTCACTTAAACCTCCCAACACGTGAGGACGAGGAGGACCAGCCCATTTTCTGGAGCAGGAGGCTGAGGACCAGAGCGTGGGAGCTGAGTGTGGCCGCGGCAACCTCGCCCCATCCGTGAGCTCTGCCCCAGACCATGCAGGCCCCGTGCCTTGCCAGCAGCCGCTTCCCAGACAGGACAGTGTGAAAGGGGGCATCTCCCACCTGTGCTCACAACTCCGGCGGCAGGTGGACATGCAGAGGGAGCCAGCACACCCCTCTTCCCAACCCCAGAGAAGACTGAGGTTTCCCATGGCTCGGGATTTTTCCCTTCAAGGTCTGGCTGAGGGTGGGGGAGGAGGGTTGCCCCCAGCCAGCCTGCCAGTCCCTGCAGACAATGTGATTTGTGGTAGGGGTCTCAGGATCTCAGCCAGGATCCCCTTCCTTCTGAAGGGGCTGGAGATTGAAGTCGGCTCCGGGGCCACAGGACCAGCCTCAATAAAAACCGTGGACACCAGGGTTTGGGTGAGGTGCCCTGGCTGGTAGTCCCTGGGATGTGTTGTCATACTGTCACTGCTTGAAGAGATAAGCACTGTCCCCCAGGCCCATGAGAGGCTGCCTGCATGTAGATTCGGTCCTGAGCCTTTGCACCCACTGTTCTCCTTCCCAGACACACACAGGGACTCCCCACTGCCTTCTAGGCTTGGTCCGGGTGTCCCTCCCTGAGGCCGGTGTCTTGGGCCACTCTCCCATGACTCTCAGCCCCCTTTCTCGCTTGACTTTTATCCAGAGCAAGCATTGCTACATGGTGTTATACACATGTTTTGGGACGGTGCGGTCTGTCTAGAACATCAGCTCCTGGGAAGAGAGGACCTGTGGTGGGTACCCTTCATCCTGGGAAGCCATCCCTGTCCCGAAGACCCCACTGGGCGTGAGCCAGGCTCGTGCTCCATCCCACTAGTGTTTGCCCCACCTGCTGACAGTCCTTCCTCCCCCACGCCCGCTGCAGTAAGCTGGGTCACAAGACAAGGGCAAATTGGGGTGGCCCAATCAGGGCACCTGGGCTGTCCCTGAGTCCTAGCAGCACTGTCCCCTGCTCCCAGCCCCAGCAGCCAGTCAGGGCAAGTTTGCTAAAATGACTGAACAGTGCCCAAACAACTTCCTTACAGTAAAAATGTGTCCGGGAGCCACCTGCCACCTCCCCACCCCCAACCCCCTTGCAGGCCCTGTCACTCTGCCTCCTCCCACAGGCATCCCCTGATAATCTCATGCACCTTGTTCTCCGGGCAAGAGAACAAAAGCAGGTAGAAATTGGCAGAACATATTTCTCCCAATTCCTAAGATTCCCATTTGAGAGTTCAAGGAGGACAAGAGGCCTTCAAGCCCATGAAAATTATGAGTCAAGCCCTTCTCAGCAAAGGTGCATCATTCAGCAAGCACGCGGGCTGATTGCTCTGACCACAGGTCTGTGGAGCTGGGAGAGGTGGGGGCGGGGCGGGGGGCACTGCAGAGCGCTGGGCCAGGCTGCCATCAGTGTCTCCTTGGGAGCATGTGGGGGTCTCTGGGGACTGGGCACTCTCACCCCACAGACAGTACCTGTCCTACCATTGCACAGACAAGGCTGCTGGTCCCTGCCTAGAACCAGCCCCAGGACACTTGGATGGGTGGTGAGTGGACTCCCTGACCTCCAGGCCGCATGAAGGGGGACCCTTCATGGGCACGTTACCCCTAGAATCAAGCTGAAGCCACGGTCCCCCTTCTGGGGGTGCTTCTGCCCATGAAGTCATCTCAGCGAGCTGGGGCATGGGGCCCCAGCCAGGCACCGGCCAGGAAGGGGCTGTGGCTGGAAGCCTTGCGCATCTCCAGCAAAAGCATTTTTAGAAGTCATGCAACTTGCACTATAGCTCGGATCTCACTTCTCCAAGTGCTCTCGCTCTGGGAACAAAGGCCCCATTGCAGACTCCAGGAAGCCAAGGCTCAGAGAGATTCAGTGACTTGCTCAGAATTCCATAGCAAATAGGTGGCAAGGCTGGTGGGCCCAAGTCTGTCAGATCCTACAGCCCACGATCTCCCTGGTCCACTCAAGAGAAAGCAGTGGTTCTGGTCCTCAGAGGGGTTCCTGGGTCTGGGAATGGTGCATGGGCTCTCCTCACACACTCACCTCACGGGTAGCCCATAGGGGCCGAGAAGCCACCAAAGAAAAGGAAGAATTTGAGGTTCTAGCCCCTGAAGGGGCCCAGCCAAGGCACCATGGTCACTGAGAGGGTAAGTGCCTTTGGAACAGGTTCTGATGTTGGAAGAAGAACTCCCCCCGCCAGCTGGGGTTCTGTCGGTATAGAGATGTGGGGTCCTGTCCATATAGACATGTGGGGTCCCACCCTTCCGGTGGCGCTCCTACTCACCACACCTGCGTGAGTGCCCATCAGCAGAGGAGGGGGCCTACTCCTCCACGGGAACGTGCATGAGTGCAGTGACCACATGCCTGAGTGGGTCTTGGAAGGGAAGGGAGAGGAGGAGGAAAGGTCCTGCCCTTGGAAAGCCAGGGGGTGGGTATGAAGGGGTCGGTAATGATGGGGTCTGAGGGAGCTGAGTTCTCAGGGGCTGATCCTGTGGGTCCCCACTATAGACAAGAGTTGTGTCTTGTGGTATTCTGGCCTTGTTTCTGGTGACATTTCCCATCTGCTTCCCTCAATGTCTATCCACCCACCCATCTATCCAGCCATTCTTCCATCCACTACCCACCTGTCCACCTGTCTGTCCATCTATCCATTCTTTCATCCACCACCCACCTATTCTCCAATCCATCCTTCCAACCATTCTTCCATCCACCACCTGCCTTCTCATCCATCCATCTAGCCAACCATTCTTCCATCCAAAATCCACCTGTCCATCTGTCTGTCCATCTATCCATTCTTCCATCCACCACCCACCTGTCCATCCATCTACCCACCATTCCCCTATCCACCACCCACCTGTCCATCTGTCCATCCATCCATTCTTCCTTCTTTCCTTCCATCTGTCCAACTCATACGCTATACATACCCAGGTACCTGCTGTGTGTCTGACCCTGGGCTGGGCTCTGGGAGGGGGACACAGAGATGCTTTGGGGAGGCACTGCCACCAGGAGCACAGATGTTTGATGAGTGACTGAGTGAGCCTTAAAGATGCTCTACCAGTAACTGCATTGCCTGTTGAGGCCATCGTTGTGTCTCCTAGATCCCAGCACCCATTACTGGCTTGATTCCAGAATGTGACTCAACTTCTATTTTAAAAACGCCAGGATGTCATTGTGCTGTTCTTCATAGGAAGCATGCCAATGAATCTGCAGGGCCCACAGTGCTGCCACGCGGGGGACACTATATACCTTCAACAACCACACACCACCTTGCAAGGACCTGCTCACGATGGACATGTAGAGATCAGGTCCCAGAGTGATGTCAGTTCTCTCTTTTCCTCCACATGGAGGGATACCCCTCCCCCCAAGGACAGATTCTTAACTGGAAATAGGCCAGCCCAAAGCTTGTCTGAATTTTCTGTGTCTGAGCATCTAGGGGTGTGGCAGACAGCTGACGCCGGGATTCGAGACAGAATGAAGGAGACGAGCTCAATTTGTCAGCAACAAGAAGAAACGAGCTGTTCTGGTGCCTGGGGTCTGGCCCTCTTTCTCTCTCTGGGCATGAATCTCTGGTCTCTTATGGAACCTCAGATTCTGTCTCTGTCGCTTTCTGTGTTCATATCTCTCTGTGCATTCTTTCTCCATCTCTCTGTGTCTCTCAGAGTTCTTCCATGGGGCACCTCTGTCCCTGTGTTTCTAGGCCTGTCTATCTCTGTCTCTCTCTACATGTGATTTTCTGTGTGAGTCCTTTTCTCCTTCATTCACCCTTCCACCTTCCCTGTTCCCTTTCTCCTGAGATCATCTCAAGAGGAGATGTCCCATGATAGAGAGGTCTGGGGACCATCTCTCAGGGGTCACAGGGAAAGCAGGACACTGGTTCTGGCTTCCCCCCTTCGTGGTGGGTTCACCGGATGCCAGGGCTTCCGATCCCACAGAGCTGATGTTATAGAGGGGTGGTGAGATAATAAGTAGGCAGAACAAACATCTATTGTCAGCTGGTGCTTGCTATGAATCACAGTATAAGGGGCAGAGAGTGAGGGGCTACTATTTCAGAGTGACACAGGATGCTCTCCCACCAAGGTGACATTTGAACAGAGACTAGAGTGCGTCGAGGAGTCAGTCCATGTGGGTGTCTGAGAAAGAGAAGAGCACGTGCCCTGAGGCAGGACTCCCCAGCAGCCTTTCCTGGGCAGGTTGCTCATGGAACCGGACATGGTTCCTTCCTGGCTTCCATGCTCAGGCCGCGAGCAGGCCACCAGTGGAATCGGATTGTGTTTTGAAGACAGAGTTCTTCAGATCTCAACTTCTGGTCTGGCCAACTTTGTGACTGACAGGGGCAGAGGCCTCCCTGGAGCAAGTCAGCAGGAGGATGCCACATGCACACACGAGCTGCTGACAGCTGGGGCGGGCAGGGCCACCTGTCCTGTCTTTGGGGCCTGAAGCAGGACTCTCCCAGACTGGGCTCTGGAACATTCAGTAGGAATACCCTTGGCCTCCTTCCATCTGCTCAAGCTTCCCTGTCATTCCCACACTATGGCAGGCTCCTGTGGCCCCAGGGGAGCAGAAGGCCTTTCTGTCCCCACCAGTTTCAGTCTGGGGCTGTGGACACAGCAAGGCCGCTCAACGATCCGGCCGCTGGGTGAAACCCCACATTACGAGACATCTGTGCACTTTCTTCAAACATCACATCCACACTAATAAGGCAAATAAACACGGCATTTAAAGATCAGAGGCAGTGCAGTTACAGCCTATTAAATTAAATTCACCGTCAAGGGTGAAAGAGAAGATAAACTGGGATTATTCCAGTCATGGCAATTTAAAAAAGAAAAAAAAAGAAAGGAACACTTAGAGACATAATTTTGTGGTCCCTGAAGCCGTGACAGCAGCCGCTGCCAGAGCTGGTGGTTTGGAAAGGCAGCTTGGCTCCCTCCCCACACAGAAAGTTCCCTCCTGAGTCTGCCCCTGTCCCCCAGACCTAAGACACACCCGAGTCCGTCCCTGAACTCCGGGTCCTGGGACACACCCCATCAGATAGAATCCTGTAGAACCTACAGGAAGCTTTCTGCTTCTGGTCACGTCTCCAACAGAGAGGCTGGGTCTCCTCCATGGTTCCAGCTCCTGCCCAGGAGGCCCACCTTGATTCTGGCTCCTGCTGGGGGGCCTGGGCCCCGAGTTGTATGACAGTCACCATCTCCCTTCATTCCTCTGCCCGAGACGTGGCAGCGAGGCACTCAACCTCACCTGTCTCTATGTAACCCAGTCTGTGCTATGTACTTCACACAGTGCTGATCTCCTGCTTCGGCTTTGACAGAGGTCATCTCCGATGAAATTCACAATGACCCACAACATGCTATTATGCGCACTGTGTGTCCACACCACGGTCCCGGGGTCCTTTACTATCCTACACATAGTACAAGACACACTGTGCACGTGATGGTCTTCCCCAGGACAGCTTCCCAATGATTCGCTTCTCACTGGCCCAACTGATGTTAAGCTTTTTGTCTTTTCCAATTTTGTTTTCTTTCTACAGTGTTCTCTATCCTTATATCAATCCTTTGGGCTTCTCCTCAAAGCTCAGATGCACAGTACTGCCATTTTTTTCATGCAGCGAGAACAGCTTTGTTGTTTAATTTCTGATTATATAAATCACACTTGTGCACTACAGAAACCTGAGTGATGCCTACATATAAAACGGAAGTGTAAACTGCATGAAATCCCACCATCCCGACACATCAACTGTTGCAGGCGGGTTGGGGAGGGGCGATCTGACCGGTGACCATCCTTAGGCTCCCCTCCCTTCTCCTCTCTACTCCCTTTCTACACATTTTATAAAATTCAATCACCTTCTCTGCCTCGCCCACAAGGCTTCCCTCCATCCACACCCAGATGACCAAACTCAACCAAACCTCCCAGGGAGAACCCATTCAGATCCTTTCCTGAGCTCACGTACTTACACACACAAACACACACCTCTGTAGAGCAAGCTTGTTTTGCTGTTGGTTGGTTTTGTTTCATATTAAGCAAGATGACATTATCTCCCACCTCTATCCTGTTTTCTCACTTATTACTATGTATCTCAACAGAGTGGGGGTGGGAAGAACATACCTCAACATAACAAAGGTTATGGATGAGGAGCCCACAGCTGACACCATCCTCCATGGTGAAATGCTGAAAGCTTTTCCTCTAATATCAGGAATAAAATGAGGCTGACCAGTCTCAAACTTTTATTCAACTTTAGTAATAGAAATCCTAGCCAGTGCAATTAGGCAAGATAAAGAAATAAAAGGAATCCAAGTCAGGAAAGAAGTAAATCTTTCACCAGCTGCAGATTACATGATAATATATGTAGAAAACCCTAATGACTGCATCAAAAAACCCTGTTAAAACCAGATTACATGATAATATATGTAGAAAACCCTAATGACTGCATCAAAAAACCCTGTTAAAACCAATAAAAGAGGGGCACCTGGGTGGCTCAGTGGGTTAAAGCCTCTGCTTTCAGCTGGGTCATGATCCCAGGGTCCTGGGATTGAGCCCCGCATTGGGTTCCCAGCTCAGTGGGGAGGCTGTTTCCACCTCTCTCTCTTTGTCTGCCTTTCTGCCTACTTGTAATCTCTGCCTGTCAAATAAATAAACAAAAATCTTTTAAAAAAAACCAATAAAATAATTTAGTAAAGTTGCAGGATACAAAATCAATGCTTCAGACGTTGTTACATTTCTATCACAATAATGAACTATCGGAGAAATTAAGAAAACATTCCCATTTACAATTCTGCCCAAAAGATTAAAATGCCTAGGAATAAATTCAACCAAGGTAATGTAAAGAACTCCTTATTAAAAACTATAAGATGTGAATGAAAAAGTTGAGGAAGACACAAATAAATGGAAAGATATACCATGCTCATGGACTGGAAGATTTAGTATTGTTCAAATGTCCATACCACCCAAAGCAATCTACAGGTTTAATGCAATACCTATCAAAATTCCAATGACCTATTTTTAAAAAATAGAGTAAAAAATCTTCATATTTGTGTGGAACCACAGAAAACCCCCAAATAGCCAAAGCAAACTTGAGAAAGAAGAACAATACTGGAGGCATCACACTCCCTGATTTCAAACTCTATTACAAAGCTATCATAATTAAAACAATATGGTACCAGCACAAAAACAGACATATAGATCAAAAGGACAGAATAGGGAGCCAGAAATAAACCCACACATATGTGGTCAGTTAATTTGCTACAAAGGAGCCAAGAATACATACTAGGGAAAGATAGTTTCCTCAATAAATAGTGTTGGGAAAACTGGACAGCCACACACAGAATTACGAGTCTGAATAGACACTGATCCAAAGAAGACATACAGATGCCCAACCGGTACATGAAAAGAGGCTCCACGTCCCTCTTCAGGGGAATGCAAATCAAATCCAAAATGTGGGAAATGACTTCACACCTGTCGGAATGGCTAGTATCAAAAAGACGAGAAATAACAGCAAGGATGTGGAGAAAGGGGAATCCTGTACATAACTGGTAGAATGTAAATCGGCATAGCCACTAGAAAACACAAGCGTTCCTCAAAAAATTAAAAATAAACCACATGATCCAACTGGATATCACTTCTGGGTATTTACCCAAAGGAAGGAAAAAACACTAACTTGGAAAGATATCATGGCGACATTACTGACAATAGCCAAGACATGGAAGCAACCTAAGTGTCTAGCGATGGATGAATGGACACATACACACACACACACACGAATACTACCTAGCCCTAAAAAAGGACATCTTGCTACTCCTGACGATATGGATGGACCTTGAGGGCATTATGCTAAGTGACATTAAGTCAGACAGAGAAGTACAAATACACCATGAGTTCACCTGTACATGAATCAGGAATGAAGGAAGGAAGGAGGAAAGGGAGGGAGGGGAGAGATGGGTGAACTGTCCTCGGGCACCTGCTCTGCTCCCTGTGACCTAGCTTCTTTTTTTCCTCATCGGGCTGTAAGAAACATCCCATCTGTGGAGCCTGACATCCTGCCACTTTCCCGCTCTGGGAGAGATGAGCAGGCGTGGCAGTGAGTGTCCCATGTCTACTTCCCTCGGCTCTCAGCACCAAGAACACATGGGCCACCTCCCTTCCCTGGCGGAGAAGAGGCTCACTCTCTATGTCTTATCTGCACATCTTTGCGGGCTGGGAGACAATGACCCTGCCCCAGCTCTGCCTCCCCGGGCCTCAGCATCTTCTCACCAGTTAGCAGGTGCACGGGGCTGCTGTTCTGGGAACATCTGCCCCACTCCCCAGCCCTTCCATTCTCCACCTCCTGCCACTCCCAGCATACAAGAGCTTTCCAGAAACACACCAGAGGCAGTCACTGCACAGTAATCCTGCCCTCATCCAATGTGTGGCACTTCTGGTCAATCCCCACTATCGGTTGATTTTGGGTTTGTGGCATTTTAGCCTCACACACGGTTATGTTTGATACATCGAATGGGTCTACGCCTTGTCTTAGAAATTCTGGGTTTCCGGTCTGGCTGAAATGATTGTGTATATTCTCTCGACTTTTCTTACAACACTTGGATGTGTTACTTTTATTTCCTTGACACATCTAACAGGTGCTTTGGCACAAGGATCCAACCCAGAGACCCAACCCCATGTTCTCGCCTCATCCCCCACCAGAGACTAGGCACAGCCTTCCGTTTTCCGCTGAAAGTGCCAGATGGGCCCATGGCCTCTTTTCCACACTGGTCTGGAAAACCACCTTTCTCACCGTTAGTTCTCATCTATTGCCATGTGCGTGGGCAGGTCCACTGGGGTCCCCATCGATGTGCTCCCCTGCCTCACCAACACCTTGTTTCCGAGGGCAGCAGCTTCGTGGGAAGTCCTAAGAGCTTCTAAACAAATTCTCTTTCTTTGGTTTCTTTTTCTATTTTTAGGAAATTTTGCGATTCATGAGCAGCTATCCTTTCTACATAAAGTACGAGAGAATTGTATCCACTTTCACTTTGCAGACAATAAAACAGCTAAGTCTAAGGTTACATGAATGTTGGCTCTGTATAGGCTACAATCCTTGACTAAACCTAAAATGCTCAGAAATACAAATTAGTTAAATCCAGGCTCAGAAATGTACTTAAGAAATACATCTAGGGGTGCTTGGGTGGCTCAGTGGGTTAAGCCTCTGCCTTCGCCTCAGGTCATGATCCTAGGGTCCTGGGATCGAGCCCCACAGTGGGCTCTCTGCTCAGCGGGGAGCCTGCTTCTACTTCTCTTTCTGCCTGCCTCTCTGCCTACATGTGATCTCTCTCTTTCTGTCAAATAAAGAAGCAAAATCTTAAAAAAAAAAAAAAAAAAGAAAAGAAAAGAAACAAACAAACACACCTAGAGACACCTGACCCCGTGGCCATTATTACGGGGGTTTCTTTTGACTGTTAGATGCTGGTTCGTTCACTGGCTCAACAGATCCAGTAAAAAACCAGCTATACTTGGAGAAAATATTCCTGAACTCTTTACACACACAGACTAATCTAGTTGTATGTTTAGAGCATGTCCCTATACTGCCTAGTGTTGTTTGGTTTGGTTTGTAACTGTGTGTCAGGGATTGAGTGTCTATTTAATCCCCTGAGATCTGTTTTAGGCTCTGCCGCCTCCAGGAAGCCCTCCATGATTACATCAAGTCTCAGGGAAAGTTTACTGGGCTCCTACTCAAGGCACTGTCCACACACTTCATAGACGTTTAATTCATGCCTCCCAAGAATCCCTCTGAAGTCAGAAATAAAGACTCCTTATTCCGAGATAGGACCGTTGAGGCCCAGAAGGGCCAAATGGCCAGCCCAGGGCCACACAGCTTCCTCCTTCCACTGTTCATCTTGTTGCCCCAATACAGTAAGACTTCAGTAACACTAGCTGATGAGTGAATGCATAGGTAGATGGATGGTCACACAGATATGCAATTCTGTTTGCAGCTTCTGGAACCTTCTACACAGAGAAAGACGAATCCATTACTGTGGGAAGCAGGGAGTTAATGCTTCCAGTGGAGTAAATACCACCATCCCGAATGGGATCAGATGCCAAGGCCTTACCATAGGCAACAGCTTCATTAAGTGTGGACCAGCATGGCCCGCTGTGCTTTTGTGGAAGTGGTTTATGACAATGAGAAAACGTCCCATTTCCCACATGCTGTTTCCCAGGATTCGGGCAAGCGAGACATGGGGGCTCTCGGCAGATGGAGACACCAGGCTGCCCCGCTACCCTGCTGGCTTCCAGAAGCGTCACCACCCCAAATCAGTGCCCACCTAGAGAGTGGCAATAGAACATTTAGCTAGATGCCCCGCATGGCCGCTCCCTTTGCCTGGCAACTCCCCAGAAATACACAAGGTATCATTATCTCACAGATGGGGACACAGAGGCTCAGAGGTAGCGGGGTACCCGACGTTGCACAGAGGCTCTCTGCTAAAGGCTGCCAACACCGAATCTTGACTCTGGATCCAAGAGGACAAATTACCCGTCAATTACCCCAGGTCCTCCACAAGTTCATTAACTCACAAAGGTTGCACAGCAGGATGGGGCTTCTGACTCAAAGAGCCTTTCTCCTGAGCCTACCACCCACCTTCTCACAGCCCCACCCACTGGGAAAGAGGGCACTGGGGTGTCCTCCCCATGCCAAGCTCTCAGTTCCACCTGCTTCCACATAGGGCTCTCTGCTTCCTCTCTCCAATCCCAGCAAGGCGGGCTGGGTCGACCTGGACCATTCAAGTGTCACGGGGCTGGTCCACCGGGGTGTCAGTTGTGAGAGGACAGGCCTAGAAGCCCTGGGGGGCCAGAGGCTGCCTTTGGTAACGAGCTCTGGTGGCAGGGGAGAGTCTAGAACAGTGGTGTCTACAGGGTCTGACCCAGGGGGTACAGGGAGAGACTGGGGCTCCTGAAAAGAAGCTAGGCCAGGGTCCTACAGGGCAAGGTAGGCCAAGCTGTCTTCATGGGCACATAGGGTTGACAAGGCCTGTTTCTTGGGGCTGATGAGACAATTCAATGAGACTTTCAGTATACAGACCCCAGCCAGCACCTGACACCCAGCAGGTCAGAGAGAAATGGCAGCTCTCACATCCCTTCCCTCCAAAGACCACTCTTGCCACCATAATGGATTTCCTACATACCACATCAAAGCTCTCTCTCGTTCTCTCTCTTTTAAAAAAAAAAAAAAGGATATGTTTATTTATTGGTGGAGGGAAACAAAGAGAGAGGAAGAGAATCCCAAGCAGACCCCCTGCTGAGGTGGGGGCTCGATCGCACGACCTGAGATCACCACCTGAGCCGGAATCAAGAGTTGGATGCTTAACCCACTGAGCCACCCAGATGCCCCCAGAAGCTCTCCTTTTAAATAAAGTAGCATTTCTCACTGGGGTTGTCATGTCTTATCTTTAAAATAAGTAGATCCCCAGAAAAAGAAACCTGATCATCGATCCCTCCTCTGGAAGGTTCCATGATATTCGTCTTTCTCAGCACATTTCATTCATCCTGTGTCTGCCGTGGGATTCACAGTCTGATTCTCATCCCCTCCTTTACTCCAGACTTCTGCCTTCTTGAACCCTGTTTACTTTGCTTTACAGGTGAGGGGCAGGGGGTTCAGGTGAGGGGCAGGGGGTTCAGGCCATGGATCATCTCCAGGCTAGAATTTTTCCACTCCTAGAAGGAGCTGTACACAATAGGTCTGCAGGAGAAACAGCCCCAAGCATCAGATGTCCCCAAGCATCCTTCTCAGTCCTGGTCTCTCTGTCCCTGATGGCCAGACCAGAGGAGGCAGGAGGCAAGTCGTGATGGAAACATCAGGAGTTTGGGGCTCAGGGCTCTGAAAATGCTGACCCCTTGTTCAAAACTTAGTAGGACTTTCAAGGTGGTGACGGGAGATCACTAAGCAAGGACAGAACCCTGCTGCGTGTGGGGCCCCGGTGGCCAGTCCTGCAGGGACCAGGAGCCAGGCAAATGTGGGTTCAAATCCTAGCACAGACGCTTATTTTTTTTTTTTTAAGAATTTTATTTATTTATCGGAGAGAATGAGTGTGAGGAGACGGAGAGGGAGAAACAAACTTCATGCTGAGCTGTGAGCAAACGGGGAACCTGACGCTGGGCTCAATCCCAGGACCCTGAGATCTTGAACTGAGCCGAAGGAAGGTGCTTCACTGACTGAGCCCTACAGGGGTCCCACCACAATTTTTTTTTTTTTAAGATTTTATTTATTTATTTGAGAGCGAGAGCAAGCAGGGGGAGAGGAGCAGAGGGAGAGCAGACCCTCCGCTGAGCAGGAAGCCCGACACGGGGCTCGATACTGCAACCCCAGGATCATGACCTGAGCCAAAACCAAGGGTCGGATGCTCAAGGGACTGTGCCCCCTGCACAGCCATTTAACAACTGAATGATGTCAGCTGTTTTCTACACCTGTCTGGGCGGGACTTCCTAGTTTTTAAAATGAGCAGTACTTAAGAGTTACCAGCTGGACGGATAGAATCAGAGGAACTAGTGCGATACCCCGCACCCAGGGGACACCGAATACAGCCCCTCAGCTTCACTCTGGCTCTGGCCACGTCAGGGGAGCGGGAGAAGCCCTGGGTGGAGTGCCGGGTGCACCTGACAGTGGTCTGGGCTCTTCCAGCAAAGGCATGTGGATTTCAGTTACACTGATGAACCAATACCTGAGCAGACCCTGCGGTTGCACCTGCGGTAGACAGAGCCTCAGAGAGGAGCCCGGCGCCCCCCACATGGCATGGCCAGCCCCCTCATATCATCTGGGCTTCAGGCAGAGCCCAGGTCACGCCAGGACAGGTGCACTGGAATCTGCCCCACTTGTGCGCATACACACACACACACACACACACACACACACACACACACTCACAAACAGGAGAGCAGTGAGACCACCTAGCAGGGCCCAGGGGGGCAGCCAGGGAGGGTTCAGGGCCAGAGGTGGAGCAGGGGCAGCTCCAGCTCCACCCCCCATGCCCCTGGCCAGGGAACAAGTCACACAGCCGCCTCAGAGAGGGAGGGGCCAGCAGAGGGAGGTCTTTGTGTTCAGGGCCCCCCGGGATTGAGCCAGGGGCCCTAGAACCCACCCCTCCTCCGATGCTCACACCTGGCCTCCATCCTGAGATCTGCGGTGACATTTAATGTGAGAAATCCCGAGATGTGCCATCCAGGTGGCCGGGGACTAAGCCGATCCGATGAGATCCACACGCTGTGTGTGACCTGCCGTCCCAGCTCCAGGCCTGCATCTGGCTTAGCCAGTGGGGCACACGGGGTCCTTCCTGCCTGCCTCTCCCACCCCCCACCTCCGCCTCCATCTGTACTGTCCCTGTCCCTGGATCTCAGTCTCACTCAGCGCGTCTGCTGTTGTTCAGGGAGGGCTGTCTGCCTCTGTACCATCCTCTCCACCTCCGCGGCTCCCTTAGCCCAGCTGTCCGTCCGTCCCCTCCACAGCACCCCTGCCCTGCTGTCTATCCCTCTCTATCTCTATGTCCTCTCATCTCCATGCGGTTGGGGCCGAGAAACCTGCACAGACTAGATTTGAGTCAAGGTCAATGCTGATTTTGTAATTCTAGGAGATAATAAATTTCGTCCAGAACACCCAGTCCCCTTGTTTCCACACAGGTGGTCTCACTGCGGTCAGTAAAAGGCCCCCCGGGCCGTGCACATGGGTAATGTCCTGTGGGCAGGGCTCTTCTTCTTCTGAGTTTGGATTTTCCCTGCTCTACAAGTTAATAACTTTCCCCCGGGGCTCGTGAAAAGATGACAAAGATGTAGGACACAGAATACATATTTAATTTGTTCTTATTTTGGATCTCCCAACCCCTCAGATAAGCCTGGGCTCGTGGAGAGGCGCCTCTGATCCGAATGACAGCCTGTCACGGTTGCCGGGACCTGTTTAATCTGAGCACGAGGAACGGGGGTGCGACCTGTCCAACAGATGCACCGGGGGAGGGTGGAACAGCCGCATTCTCAAACAACGAGCCGGCATTCACAAAGGTCCCACTGCCCGTGGGTCACTGACACCCCTACCCCCGGTTTTAGAATATTCTCTTGTCCTCCAACGGCGGAGGCTGAAGGCACGACTCTCTTAGTGAAGCACATCCATGGGCACGCCTGGGAGGGAAAGCCCAGCAGGGGCCGAGCACAAGGTCTAGCGGAGCGGAGAACAGGAGAGCTGGTTTTCAACCCCGGCTTGTAGCTCTCCCAGCCCTGGGGCTCCGGCACGTAGTTTCCCTTCCCTGCACCCCCCAAGCACCCCTTGTCCCGAAGGTGTCACAGGCAGAAAGCAGACAGACTGTGGCAGCCACAGGGAGGGACGGGGTGATTGTGGGGGATTATCCTGGGGACAAGAGGGGCAACACAAGCTGCCTGGGCCCAGTGCCTGCAGACAGACCTGCCAAGCCCACAGATGCTCCTTCTAATAAACACCAGTGGCCAGTCTGATCACACCCCTGTGTATGCCCGTCTCTACCTTGCAATGGTCTTGCTTTGCAATCACACAAATGATCCCCCTGAGGAACAGAGCTCCCAGCCCAGCCCAGGCTTCAGAATCATCAGGCCCACAGGGACCACCATGACCACGGAGTCCTCGTCCCAACCTGAGAGAGTTCCACCTCAGACGGCGGTGCTAGGTTTTGTTCCTCGAGCCCTGGGAAGCCTTGCTTCGGCCTCCCACAGCTTTTTCCCTCGTAAGACCCTTCAGGTCCAGGTGCACACAGTCTTTGTTTCTATGGGACCACGAGGGACGGATGGAGGACGTGCTCGGTGTTCTTGGGCTGAGCATCCATCCAGGGGCCACCGCTGCGAGTTGGATGGCTGGTTCCGCAGACATGGTGCTCACTGCTAGAGCCCACGCCTCCTTCCTGGGAGAGCAGGGGTGACTGTTCCCGCGATGTAATTACAGGGGAAATTAAGAAAATCACCAACCCTGCTGTCAGGTGCATAATTAATTTGAGAAACTTAATTGTGTCTTGGCGGGGGAGGAGCTCCCTGGTCGGGACGTACTTTAAAAGAGAGGAAGAAGGGAGGATAAACCTCCCGGTTCCTTCAGTCTCACGGCACAGAGATGCAGTCAGATCAGCAAAAAGACCGAGAGTGGAAAGGTCTCTGTCCCCCTCTTGTAGGCAGGAACACCGGGGCACGGGAAGACAGCTGCCCCGGGTCCAGTGTGGGCAGTCTCAGTGCGAGGGGATCCCCAGGAGGCTCATTCTAGCCTGAGCCCTCACACCTCCACCAGGAGGCCTGTTCAGTCCATAGCACAAAAATCCTGCTCCTTGGGCGCTCCCAGCCCTGCCTCCTCCAGTGGGCAGGGATGCCAAAGGGAACCAGATTGTCACCAGTGACCGTAACATCATCACGGAGGTGTCCCTGCTTTCATTCCCCAAGAAAGACAACAGTGTAAAGAAGAAGGGGCACAGTAACTAAGGAAAGAGGACAGAGCCAGGGAAAGTACCGTGTGCCATGCTGGGCCTTCCCAGTGCCTCAGTCAGTGCAGGAGCCCTGCCGGGGACACCGCGTAAGATCAGGTGGTACCCCTGAAGCCCGGGCCTAGAGCAGCAGGGGGTCCAGAGGGAAGGACCCACCCACAGCGGCACAAATCTCAGCACCCCAGAGGAGGAGGCCAGCCCCCATCCAGAATGCCTAGGCTAGGCTAAGCCAGCCGAGTGCTGGCGAGACCAAAGCCCCAGGCCCAACGTAGGAGTCAGGACTGATGGGCCTTGGGATTCTGCCCCATGTCTCCTTCCGCTCCGCCTGCCATGGGGCACATGCCATTCCAGCCTCAGAGGCCCTGGGAGAAACGTGGGAGGTACTTGGTTCTGCCCCCTCCCCTAGAGACCCCCCTCGGCTCTCTCGCTGCCCCCCAGTGCCAGGGCCTTCCCTGAGTTAGCTACTGAGACAAGCAAGGACCCTGCTTGGACCAAGGTCCTTCCACAGGATCCCCTGCTTGGCTCCTCCCCATCCCACCCCCAGTGCCCCCCGCACAGCCTGCACTCCCCACAAGTCTGAGGCAGTGTCCCCAGGAAGTGGACGAGGATGCGGGAACGGGAAGCCTCCTTGCAAGGTGATTCCAGGAGGCACCTGCGGAAAAGCAGGGAGGGAGGCAGGGCTTAGCGAAGGATGGTCAGGAAGAGTCCTGGCTGCGGGCAGAGTGGCTCAGTCCTGTGGGGTCCCGAGAGGGGGCACAGAGCTCACCAGAAGCGAGGAGGGCAGCAGGGATTGGGGGGCTTCTCAGGCTTATCCCCAGCCCCGCCTACTGCCCCCGTGCAGGCTGAGCAAGGGAACTGCTCCAGGCCCTGCTGTCAGGGAACCCCCATCCTTCATCTCCACGACCTCAGACACATCCACATCCACCCACCGCCCCCCCTCCCCAGAAGTGCAGCCTTTTGAGAGGAGGACAAAGGGGTCCCAAACGGCAGCTGGGTCAAACCACGGGAGATGTGCCGAAGTGGAAAATCACTTCTTAAAACTGTTCCTCCCACGTACATGTACCTGCCTTTTTCACAAAGTGCCTGGGGGCCCTCTGACTTCTGCATTTCATGGAATGAATTTTCTGGAAAGAGCCTGGTGTGGGGTCTTGGACCTGGCTCTCCCACCAGGTCCTGACATGGGGCAACCCCCTTACCCTGGTGATTCTCAGCTTCCCCATGTCATGACCTAGCGGGAGAGCCAGGTCCAAGACCCCAAGACCCGCACTCAGGTTCATGAAAGCACCTGGCACCTTCGGTGACAACTCCTCAGTGCAGGCCCAGCGCAGAGCTAGCTCTCACATGGGGCAGGGATTATAACTAACGAAGAAATCCGAACTGTGGAATTCTTTGGAGGAAAGAACTTTTAGGAGCCTTGGCCGGAACCCAGCCAGAGGGGTTCGGAGGGGTCTCTCGTGCTGAGGAGTTGGGATGATCCCAGCATCAGGATCGCCTTGTCCTCCCTGTGGGGGTGCCAGGGGTTGACAAAGGGAAGGTGCCTGCTTATGAGTCTCAGAACCTGAGCAAGTCCCCAGCCCTCCCCAGAGCCTCTGTCTCCTCCTCTTTCCCACAGGCCAGGGGAAGGCTGAATGGGCCCCTCATCGTGGGGGCTCAGGCCTGGTGAGAGGCACACAGTGGGTATTCCAAGAGTGCCCTGTGTCTCCATTCCTTACTGTCCCAACAGACCAAAGGAAAAGGGCAGAGATGGCGGGGTGAGGAGAGACAGTAGGGCAGTGGGGCAGTGGAATATGGACTCCCCAAGCCTGAAGACTCAGCCCCTGAAACCAGCCAGGTGACACTGTTATTTCTTTCCCTCACTCTGACCCTCGGTGTCTTCTTCTGCAGAATGCCTGATATCCATTCATGGCATTGCTATTTAAACTAAATTAGGACCCACACATGATGATGGGGGCCCAGGTCAGTTTCAGTTTGCCCTCCTACTGTGGGCACGCACCCGTACAAACTACACTTAGTACAGCCCAATGGTGCGTGGAGAGGCAGCTCTGAGCCCCCCGACAGAGCCAAGCTGTGCTCATCATTGCAGGACGCCCTTGCTCCCACACTTGATCAGCAGGTGTGTCCCCCAATCATCAGGTGTTTCTCCCACCCATCAGCAGGTGCTTCTCCCTCCCATCAGCAGGTGCATCCCCCGGGTCAGCAGGTGCATCTCCCTGATCAGCGTGTGTGTCCCCCCTGATCAGCAGGCGCATCCCCCCGATCAGCAGGTTCATCCCCCCGATTAGCATGTGCGTCTCCCCGATCAGCGTGTTCATCCCCCCCCCATCAGCGTGTGCATCCCCCCCCCGAATCAGCAGGTGCGTCCTCCCTAATCAGCAGGTGCGTCCTCCCTGATCAGCATGTGCATCCCCCGATGAGCATGTATGTCTCCTAGATCTGCAAGTGCATCCCCCTGATCAGCAAATGCATCTCCCCGATCAACATGTGCATCCCCCCTGATTAGCAGGTGCGTCCTCCCAGATCAGCAGGTGCGTCCCCCCATCAGCAGGTGCATCCCCCCGATCAGCAGGTGCATCTCCCCGATCAGCAGGTGCGTCTCCCTGATCAGCATGTGTGTCCCTCCCGATCAGCATGTGCGTCCCCCCTAATCGGCCGGTACATCCCTCCCCAATCAGCAGGTCCTTTCCCTTGGTGGCTCCCTGGTAGGGCCCCACCCATCCAGGGCCCTTCCCCCTCAAGCTTAGTTCCCTTCTGCAGCTGCGGTCTCTCAAGTGTGGCCCATGAATAATGGATCCCTGTTATAAATTTAGAAAACGTCCTTGCGTCCCACCACTCGGCCTTTTTCTTTATTTTTATCACGCTGGTTGTAAGAAAACTAATCCCTTGAAAATACGTTTTTCCCTCAACTGGTTTCCTAACAACTAAATTCAAGTTGCTAATTTTATAGCCTCCATGCAGAGTGCCACTGGCTCGCTGCCCTGAGTGTGGGGTCAGGGAGGGGGTTGAGGGCCATAGAAGCTTTACAGAAAGTTCTAATTTCTGGGGGTCAGGTGGTGTAATGGGAAGGAGCCTTTGAGTCAGAGTCAGGTGGGAAGCCTCACTCCCCTGCTCCTTGGGTGGACTCAGGCAGCCCCGGGCCAATGTCTCCTTCTTTGGGCTCCCAGGCCCTCACCTGAGCAATAGGGAAGACATTCTCTGCAGTGTCCTGGAGGGTTTTGTGGTGTAGCATGAGCATACACAGAGGGGCAGCAAGGCTGGCACAAAGCGGGTCCCACTGCTTCTGCTTCCCCCCTTCCTTCCTGCAGTGAACAGGGTAAGGCATTGAAAGAACTTTCCAGAACACTCCAGAAAGCTCCAAATTCTCTCCCCCGTCCACTCACCTCTGCAACACTCCCAAGCCCCCCGGAGTCTGGGTCCACTCCCTCTGTGGCCAGAACTGATGCCTCCCTCCGCCGATGGGTCCCCTTTTCCTCCCTCATCCGTACAACATTCCTGACACCTGGTGCTGCCGGGCCTGGGCCAGGGCTGAGGACACAGGAAAGGACAGACATGAAGTGTGGCAAATAAGGGGGTGGCCAGAAAGTCCCAGATTCTCAAGAACTAGGCCTGACCTCTTGCCTCACTGTCCCTGACAAGGACCCACGGGAGAGAGCTCAGGCCCTGGGCTCAGCTCTGCTCCTTGCCTGGACACTTCCCCCAAGAAGCCCCGAAAATGAGAGCAGCACTCCGTCCTGAGCCCTTGACCTCACAGCCACCGTCTGGGTGAGTGTTGCTGTTCCCATTTAGTGGATGAAAAAAACTGAGACCCAGAGAAAGTCGGGGAGGCTCTGCTCCCACCCCTGGCCACATCCTCCTAAGGTCCCTGCACTGCCTCTCATTTTCTGTACTTGTCCGTTCAGGCCTATTGGCTTCACCTGTGTGACGGTGTGATTCCTGTAAGGGGAGAGCCTTCCGGGACCGCTATGGGCTGCTGTGAGCCTCGGGGAGGGCAGCCTCCTCTCTCCTCCCTGCATTAGGGATGCCCAGCTGCTGTTCCTGCTGGCTCATTTTACTCAGGAGTCCTTGAGGAAGGGACCGTTTTCCACCACTGATCAAGCAGGCAGCCTGGGGTCTCGGGACCAGCATCAGCACCCAAGCCATACTGAGTGTGGTTTGAGTCCTCCCAGGCAGGGCTTTGGGCAAGTCACCTGCCCTCTCTGAGCCTCCATTCCCCCTGCAGGACTCAAGAAGCCGCTTCAGGGCGGAAAACAGTTGGCACACTCCAGGGTGCGGCATGCCCTACTCCTAGCATGGGAGAGTTCCCTTCCCTGGCTTGGCAAGGGTTAAGACATGACCTCAGCAGAGACCACAGGCTCAGGCTCAGGGAACAGTACTGCTCGTGACATCTACCGTTCTTCTAAAGCTGGTATTTCCTTTGTAGGCACCACTCCTGCCTAGCAATAAAGATCCAGAGGTCCCAGGAGGGCCAATGACTTGCCCAGTCAGGGCCCCAGATGGTCAGGGCTATGGCGGGAGTTAGACTTGGGTCAGGAGGCCTGCAAACACCATGCTTGGCCACCCATGTGGTCGGGGAGCACATTCCCGGTGACAGCTGGAGCAGGGACAGCACTAGGAGGGAGGACAGGGTCTCTGAAGGGGGTAGTCTCAGAGAAAGCTGGAGGAGGCCACAGCTCCAGGGACCTGGCCCAGACCCACCATGCCGACCCTGCGAGGAAGCAGGTCATAAGAGGCTGATGACGCTTGGAGCCCCTCAGGCTCCAAGGCCAGGCATGGGGACGATTTCCACGGAGGCCAGAGGACGGACAGGCAGGGCAGCCGGTGCCTGTCTTGTGTTGTCCAAAGCATAGCACTGCACTCAGAATTCCCGGGCACTCCCTGCTCTGGGACAGCTACTGTGAAGGAGCGAGGCTCATGGGAACACGGGGCACATGGGCTTCATAAATGTTTGAGAGATGCCAGCTACTACTGTCACCGCCCTCCTTTTATAGATGAGAACATGGAAGCTCAGAGAGGTTAAGTGACATGCCCAAGGTCACACAGCATCAGGAGGAGTCAAATCCAGATAGATCGTAAGGCAGTCCCTCTGCATTTACTCAGTCAGTGTGCATGAAATGAGCACCTACTGTATGCCCTCCGCTGGGTACCCAGAGGCTATCCAGGAGACCAGTGTGGAAACTGCTGCACATGCTCTAAGAAGGGATGAGAGCTCGCTTAGGGACCTGGGGATGGTTCAAGATACAGGAAGCTCTGTGACCCCATGCAAAGCTGCCATGAGAACAGGGGTGAGGGTGTCCCATCCCAGCACAGACTTGGGGCCACCTAGAGCCACAGACAACCTCTGGAGGATGGTATATCTACATGGAAGACTAGATCGTGACAGGTTACTCAGGTAGGAGGATGCAGGGAGCAGCATGAGCCAAGGGCTGGAAGGGAAGATAAGCATTGTGTGCTCAGAGGATGTCAAGGAGGTTCAGAGTAGAAGGAACTCAGAATTAGGGGATAGAGAAAAAGGAAACAGCTGGAGAGTTTGCAGGGAAAGATTTGGTTTATAGCCACAGGAGGGCAAAGGGAAACCCATGAGAGCATTCCAAAGCGAACAGCATGGTAAGGACGGAGCAAAGAGGCAGGATGGGCAGCTGGGATGCTGGTGAGAACAAGGTCCAAATCACGGGATCCTGACCAGGGCAGGACACACTGGGTATGGAAACAGACAAGCTCTGAGCACTGGGTATGGAAACAGACAAGCTCTGATGCCTGTGGGGCTGTCTTCCCCTGCATGTTTGCAGACCTCACCCCTGCTAGTCAACAACCAGCCCCCCTCCTCCAGGGAAAGGTACTCTCTGAGCAGTTCTCCTAGCCATTGTGGCCTTTGAGGCTGGTCCCCCTGACCGTGGCACACCTGAGCCCCCAACATGACCGCTTTAAAAGACCAGTGTGGGGAGCCTTCCTGTGTGCAAACTCAGAAGTGGGTAGGAACTTCCCCGTAAGCCCGCTCACAGCCCCAGTGTCCCCGCCACACCCCACCCCTCCACTCAATGCCCCCTGCGACAATGCCTGACCCATCTGCTCACTCAGCAGCCAGCACTTCCCAGAACTCGAACACCCTGGAAAGAGGAGCCATTAGCTCACAAGTGGTTTCCTCATGACCCGAATGGGGTGTGAGCAGGCATTCCTGTTTTCCAGAACACTTCTGTGAACAGAAATGGAGGGTTCACCTGAATTATGGGCAATTATTTTGAGTCGCAGGCCTTAATTTTCATACACGGACGGGATTTTCACACCTGAAATAACACCCCTCGGCCCCTGACAAGCACCCCCCCCCATGCGAGATGGGAAGCAGGAAGCTATTTCGAGAAGATCCTGGGGATTCAGCAGCTGGAAATTACAAACTCAATGCAGGGTGCTCGGGGAAGGCCACGTGTGAGAGGGTGACGACCGCAGGGGGGCGAGGCGCTGGAGGGGGGTCCAGAAAGACCACTTCCGGCTTCCTCTCCCTGTGTGTCTGTTTGTTGTCTCTCCTGCTGGACAGTCATCGGGGAGGTCCCCCCAGCCCTGGATGGCGGGAAGTGCTCACGAAATAATCACTGAATGAATGAATGGAAAATGCACGGACACATGAAAGAAGCCAGCGGCCATTCACCGCACAGCGAATACGTGACCCTCAGATCAGGCTCCTGTACAACGAGGCACTGATGCTTCGCCATCTGGTGGCCAGGTGACACGTGTGTCCCTGTCTCAGCTGGCCACTTTAGGTGGCTTCACCACACTGAGCCTCAGTTTCCCACTCCATGGATAAAGTGATCGTTCCCATCCTGGTGATCACAGGGGCTCCCTGTGGGGACCAAGGCAGGGAAGTCTGGCAAAGTGCAGTGTAAACGATAGGTTTTCTGGGAGCATGGGGTGGAGGGTCCCTCAGAGGCAGAGTAGGGCAAGTGGGGACATCTATACCACACGGGTAGGCTGGGGACCTGAAGCAGGACACAGGAGGACCATTGCTCCTTCTTTCGGTCCCATTTCTCAAACTGTTAGGCTGAAGCTGGCCATGGGCCCCAATCAGGACCCCATGTCCCGCTTCGGGCCCCTGCCTTTGCCAGGCATGGAACTACCTCAAAGACGGCGTCGCTGCGGCTATCACTGTGGGTGACCCTTGGTGACGGCAAACCTGGCCGGCCAGACCTGATGAAGGATTCAGCAGGATGAGGCAACCAGACAGAGCCTGTGGCAGACACTCCGTACCGCTGGGACCGTCTGAATTTCGGACCTCAGGGTCCCAGTGCCAGAAGATCTAAGCGACCTCAAATGCCAAACCCACTGACGCTCACGTTCCCAAGCTCAGCTGCGAGCAGCAGCCACAAGAAGGAGGCATGGGGCTCACTGATGCGAGACCCACCCTGCCCTGGATTTCTCTCTCCTTTGTCTGTGGGTAGAATCGGCCCTGCTTGGAGTCTACAAAGAGACATTGTAATAGAAGCATGGCAACGCTGAGAAATAATACCATTCACTGTGACCCCTAATTAAGGTGCAGAGAGCACACAGCCAGAACCCTGGGGCCGAAGCCACTGGGGCCTAATTGAGAGAAAGAGGCAGAGAAGTAGAAGGCCCAGCAGCAGGGCGAGACGGGGGGCGGAGCTGAGCCCCCGCGCAGGGGGCACTGAGCTCTGCCCAGCACCACTTTGTGCATCTGGTGGGAGCCCAGAGGAGCATGCAGCTTCCCTGCAGGCTGGTAATCTCTAGGCAGCGGGGAGCACAGAGCCCTGCGGATGCAGCCTGGTCTCCCGGCATAGGCTGTGAGAATGTTCACAGCTTCATCGTCCTATTTTTCTGCGCAATTTAGATCAGGCCCAACAAGCACCGCCCAGGCATGAATGTGGGAGAGCCTAGACCACGGGCGGGAGTCCCAGGCTCTGGACTGTGCTCTGCCGCTCCCTAGCAGGGCAGTCCTGCGCACACTGCTGGCTGTCCGGGCCCCATCCTTTGGGTTAGTCCGTGACCTTCAGGAAGGTATGTCCACAGCCTCCTCCCCAGAACCTGCGGATGCAAACTGTTTGGGAAAGAGGTCTTTGCAGACATCAGCAAGTGACGAGTCTGCAGAGCAGACCATCCCTGGATCGTCCGTGGGCCACTTGGCCTTATGACAAGTGTCCTCATAAGACTCAGAAGAGAGAACACAGACAGACACAGAGAGAAGGCTGTGTGATGGCAGAGCCTTCTCTGATTTGATACAGGGATAGGGCCACAAGCCCAGGGGCTGGAAGAAGAAGCAGGATCCCCTCCAGATCCCCTGTGGGGAGCGCAGCCCCCGGCCAGGGACACGGGGCTCCAAGTCAGCAGGGGCTCCTCAGCTGTGCTGGGATGGCCCGGAAGAACTGTTCAGCCTCGGGGCTCTGGCAGGCACAAAAGCTGTGCCCTATGCGGGGGGAGGGGAGGGTGCAGGGGGCTGCTGAGGATGAAGTGGCCGGTCCCCGGTGTGATGGAGAAGTAGCGGCGGCAGCCTCCGGGCCCTGGGCTGGGACGACCCAGGTGCTCCCCACACAGCCCGTCCATGGTGATAAAAGGCCGTGCGGATCTACAGGCGGCCTCCAGGAGCTGCGGGTCCTGAGTGTGAATGAATGTCGTGGGGGTGCACGCAGGTGTCTGACAGTCCTGTCAGAGGAGTCTGTGCCCACAGGAAGGTCAGACCCATGGCCAGCCTTGCTCCTTGCTCACTCGCTCATTCATTCAACAAACGCCCCGACAGGAACCAACCGGCCAGGTCCCAGCGCTCTGAGAGGGACTTCCCTTCTGGTAGGGATGGTAGGTGATTTGATCATGCACACACGTGCGTACACACACACACACACATATACACGTGTGTGCCCTCCAGCCTCTGGGAAGCACCAGAGGGAGGTGGGGCTGGGACCGTGAGGACATCGGTGACATTTAATCAGAATGCTCTCATGTAAGGATAGGATCCTGTTGCTTTTGCTTTTAAATGAGCTCTGAGTGGAGGAGGAAGGAAGCGGAGGGAAAACCTGTGGGATCTGAATGCATGGAGGATGCAGGTTCGAGCTCTGGCCACAGCACCTTCTGGCCAACGCCTCCTCACAGGGCCACACTCAGCTCTGTCCCATAGATGCCACTGCAGCTCGCCTCCCCAGTGACAGCCCTCTCCACTGTGGCACGACATCCACCCCATCCAGCTGCGCCTGCTCTGCCCTACCGGAGAGCGAGACAGACCCAATGCCCGGCGGTCACTTGAGTCCCCCAGTTGGAGAAACATGGAAATGTGCAGCCGGAGGGCAAGGCGGTGGGCCCCCATGGGGAAGACGGGATGCAGTTCACAAGCCCCTCGGAGAACACGTTCAGATGTGCAGCCACCTGCCAAGGGCGGCCACAGGCAGCCTGCGAGGTCTGAGGGCAAGGATCAGAGGCCTCTGGAAGGACAGACGCCACCGTGCCTCTCAGCGCGTGTTGGTTTTTCCCACTCTGTGTTTTCCAGGACACAGCAGGAAAGCAAAGAAACAGAAAAACCCTTAGATGCTTGAAAAACCCAGTCAGAAAACAGCGCATGTAGGTCTGCAACAGCCTGGGCTCGGGAATTCCAAATGCTGCAAAGTACGCACGCCTTTGATTCTTTGCACTTCTGTTTTCCAACAAAGTGTGGGGACTTGGTGGCATCACTCCGGGGAGGGTGTGTCACCCCCTTAGAAGAGAAGGTGTATGGACAGCCAGGAGCTGTGCCCGGTCAGCACGCTTCCCTCCCTCTTCCCGTGCCCCACCTCCAAAAAAAGGGTATCCGGGCTTAGATGATCTCAGAGTCCCCAAACCCCAAGAACCCAGGTAGGAAAACCCACTTAGGCTTGGTCACAAATTATTTTGTGTCTACTTTCATTGAGAACACAGCCAGAAAGGTCTTCACTCTCGTTAACCAGCTTATTAACGCGATACACGTGTCTAAGGACCTATCACATGCCTGGCACTTTGTAACCCTTTTTCCCACCACAGCTTTCCCACAAGACTGTGAAGTCAGCAGGGCCGCCAACACCTAATTCCCAGAAGCCCTGGCAACCCTGGGGAGTTAGCAAGCTGCCCTGAGGCCAGCTCAGCCAGGGGACCAAGCTGGTCTCTCCCTACCTGTGTCCCTGTGCTTGTGTTGCTACTGGGACAGCAGCTATGGGAAGGACAGGGCAAGAAAACAGGCACAAAGCTGTAGGGGACTGAAGCGATCTCACCGTGGCAGGGACCTAAATGGAATATTTCATTTCTCTCGGGAGGAGGTCCAAGTCCCTATCCCTGGGTGTCACAGGAAAGCAAGTGGGGCTCAGAGCTCTTAACGCTCATGCCCAAGCCCAGCAGAGAGGCAAGTGGTCTTCCCCAGCCCCGTCCCCTTCCTGAGGGCTCCAGCTGAAGGGACAAAGCTCCAGGGCCAGACCCAGGCAGGGCCCTGGTTTTGTTCATCATATTCTCTTTCCCAGGAACTTAGAGACAGGTTTGGAGAAGCTGGTTGAGCAAGTTCCTGAACGATACCGTAATACGGATGCGCAGTCCAAGGTGACCATATTGGATGGGGCACCAGCAGGAGCAGAAGGCTAATTCCCCAAAGGGAAGCAGGGATGGAGAGGGAGAGAGAGAACGGAGTGGTCCAACCCAGACATCCAATGTCCCCAGCTCCCTGCTTCATCATGCTCACCAACCAGGGCTCTCTGCTCTTGGGTTCAGGAGTGGGTCTGACTTCAGGTAACAGATCTCACCTGACTTCAGCCAACTTGGGGCTGTAACACCACCACACCCAAACAACACGCCAACAGCCTCAGCAACCACCAGCCCAACAGTTCTAGCCTCCGTGCACTTGCTTATGTTTTCTCTCCCATCCCCGAAGGCCATTGATTCCATGCTGGCCTAGAAAACTCCTACATGCCCTCCAAAACCCTTCCCAGAGGTCACTTTCCCCTGGTGGTCCCCCTAAGACTCCCCAGCATGTGACCCCAGCCAAAAATGATTGCTCTTTCGTCTGGTCTACAGTTTACCATAAAGCATGGGGACATTGCACGACTTCCCAACAGTCCCTTAGTAGACTAGGAACCCCTGGGGAGTAGAGGGTGAGTCTCTCGTCTGCCTTAGGGTTTTCAGACCTAATAAGTCCCGGGATGCTATAGGTGCACCAAAAGTCTTGTCTGAACTCAATTAAATTGCTCTGTGTGCTCCTGCCCTCATGGATAACTGTGAGTCGTATTATCCCAGGGCCGGTTTTGAATGAGCTGATGACTGTACCAGCTACCAACTTCGAGGATTCCAGAAAAGCATCCATGGGAGAAGGAGAAGACGAGGCCCAAAGCCCATAGCTGGGGTCCCACACACCTTTCCCAGACAGATCTGGAAGCCAGAAGTCCAAGATCAGGTACAGGTGGGGCCTCATATCATCCAAAGACACCCCTGGGGGTAGGTTTTGTCACCTTGCCCAGTTCTGCCGTGTTCCCTGGTTTGTAGACACAGTGATCCAATCTGTCTGCCTCGTCACGTGGCCTCCTCTCTGGGTCTCTTCTCCTTCCTCCTCTCTTGACAAAGACATTGGTCACTGGATTGGAAGGCCACCTACTCCAGTGTGACCTCATCCAAATTACACCTGTGACACCCCATTTCTAACTATGGCCACATTCAGAGGTTTCAGGTGCACGTGAATTGAGGGGGGATGCTATTCACCCCAGTACAACAAGCAGAGGGCCTGCTTAGCAGGGAAGGAGGTCTGAACAGTCACCAGCAACTGAGGCAGGAGATGCAGAAGGAATCCAAGAAGACGCCCAGGTGTGGCCGAGTGACACCTGTCACCTGTCCCTGACATTCTGTCTTAGACTGTGGGCATGGAGGCAGCAAGGGCTACAATGGAGAAGGGGACACGGACGGCCCCACCCAGACGGGACAGCTCAGCACACACTTCAAGGAGAGGAGAGCAGGTCAAACAGACATGGGGGACAGGTCGTAGCCTTCAAGAGAAAGCCCTTGTGGCAAAGGCTTCTCAGCCATTCCTGAGCTCGTACCCGCACCCGAGACTGGTACCTGAACACCAGTCCTGCCCTAGACCCAGCTGGCTGAAACCCTTCACAGGGCCCAGAGGGAAACCTAACGGTCATTTCCATCACGGTCCCTGATAGTGGCAAGACCCCAGGGCAAGGGTGTCAGAGCCCCTGCCACACCCCCAGCTGGGCCCTGGGCTCCAGGTGGCTCAAAAGGGACAATTTCACATCTTAGGGAATTTTCTGGTGCACCAAGCGAGCTCAGCGGTGCATTTCCCTGACTTAGATCCAAGACAGACTTTGGAGCAGGCTCTTTGAGGAAGACTGGCGCTTCTGGTAAGGAGAGCGGACGCGAGGCCCACACCGGGACAGGTTGTAAAACCACGACCAGCATTGAGGGGGAACATGGGTGCACCGCAAGAGCACAGAGCAGGTGCTTCATGGAGATCCACTGCAAGGACCAGCACAGCGGAGAGAGGGGTGCCAGGTCCCAGGACTGGTCAGCCTTGGGAACTTGTGTGCTGCCAGCCAGCATTTCTGGGACATTCTCCACTTCGCTTTTCACTTGGGTCCCTGTCCCACGGCTTGGTTGGCAGGAAAAGTTCGCAGGTGACTGGGGACAGTTCTGTCTCCTGGGCCCAGCCGTAGCCCCCAGGGACCCAATCCAACACTCACGCAGGCGTTGCCGTGAAGGTGTGTGGCAACTGTGGCTCGTGTCTACAATCAGCTGACACTGAGTGAAGGCGGCAACTCTCCATTGTGCGAGGGGAGCACCTCATCCAACATGCCCAAGGCCAGAAGAGCAAACACAGACATTTCCCAGAGAAGAGCTTCTGCCTCAGGACAGTGAGCGCCCCTCGCCACCCGAGCATCCAGCCCAGAGGTCTGCCCTCTTGATTTCTGACCTGCTAACCCCACAGCGACGCGGGCCGAGGCCCTAAAGCAAATGCACTGACCCGTGTCTACTCCTCTGTCTACACCCGCCCTCCCACCTGCCTCCTGCAGGTCTGGCTTCTCCAGAGAGCCCGGGCTGACACATGGCCAAGCCTGCCCACCCACAGAAGAGGCTGGCTGGACAGTCGTCAGAGCGTGCCCTTGGCCCCCACCTGCCCTCCTTCCGGCATGGGCCAGGGCCTTTCCACAGGGCCTCATTCATGTCCTCAGGCAGCCATGGAGACTGGGGTCCTCTGCTAAAACCCTGCCTGAGGAAGGGACATGGACACCAAGATGGTGGAGGCCCCCAGGCCCAGAGATCTGGTGTGTCCTTCCCGTGATGGTTCTCACATACCAAGCCCTTGCCTGACCTTCTGTCTGAGTAGTGTGAAAAGAGGGTGAATGTGTGTGTGCACACAGGTGTGGGCCTTCTGGGCCCTTTGTGACCTGATCCCACCTTGGGTTTCCAGCCTCATCCCACAGGATCCCTAACCTATGACCTTCAACTTCCACCTACCAAGCTTCTAGAAGGTTCCATGGCACCCTGCCTCTGAATCTTTGCCCTGGCTGTTGCCTCTGCCTGGAGCTCCCATCACTCCAGTCTTACCTGACCCCCAAGTTGGCCGTTTTCTGGAACCGTGCCAGGCTGAGGCAGGCTCTCCCCTACGTCTGACTTACCCAACTGCACACACTGGGGGCTTGTGCCAGTTTTGCCAAAGGAACTGGCAAAATAAAATGTAGAACCAACAACTCTGGTCTCAAGGGCCAAGGATTGCTTTTCTCATTAACACGCTTGCCCCATTCACGTGTGCTTCCCTCTTCTTCATGGTCTGAGCTGATAAAGATTGGTTCAGTTCATTTGTGCCCCCATCCCCCGTCAAAGCGGGGTCCAGAGGGTGGGAGCCTCCCAGTGGGATGTTAGCTGCAGACCTGAAGAAGCCCCCGCCCCATGGCCAGTCTCAGGGAGGATTCCTTAGTGGGGCTGACTGGAGCTGCGGCTTCCGGCTCTACGGGAAGTGCCCAGAGGCCAGTCGGGGCTGTCGCGTCTCTTTGACCACTGTGGTGGGCATGAAGGAAATGTGGGGAGGGAGAAGGTTGCTGCCTGCCCCTCTGCCTCCCCCACAGGCCCCTCCTGGAGGTCAGCAAACAAGCACTTGAACTTGGCATGGACGTCTAAGATCTTTCTTGACCAGGCTGCCTCTGCCCCAGCCAGGCGGGGTTTCTCTGGAAATGCCACGTCCCCTCACCTGCAAGACGGGGAGCTCACCCTCTGCTCTGCTCCCCTTCCCCACCCTGCAAATTCCCATGTGGCCACCGCCTCCCAGTGTCTTTCCTGAACTTTCCCCAACCTGGTAGGCAAGGGAGGTCTCACTGTGCCGCCAGCCCCAGGCCCTTCCCTTGGTACAGGCACCACACGTGGGACTGTCTGTTCCCTCTCTGGCCAACGGCTCTTACGGGCCTTACTCTCCGGAGGAACATGGGCAGGGGCAGAGCTGTGATCCCTCGGAACCCCCTCCGCCCCCGGCATAACTGATGTCAGCAAAGCCTGTGCAAAGACCGATCACTGGGGCCATCCTGCCGAGCACACAAAATGGTGCCTCTCACAAAAGTCACCTAAGAAGTGAGACATGTTTCTAGACCCAGCAGCAGATGCCAGGTTGCCAACCTGGGCAAACAGCCCCAAGGACCTGCCTGGTCTACGCACACCCACCACTCTGATACAGCCTCTGCCAGGAGCTAAATGTGGCGGGCGGAACCCGTGCCACCTGTCCCTCCCTGAGGTCCCCAGTCCAGGTGATGGCATGGTGTAGGCCACCGGCGAGCCTCCCTGGGAGCTGGCCCACCTTGTACCATTTACAGGTGCCATTTCCAACAAACTGGGGACCAGACAGTGTCAGGGATCTGAAGGTATTTCTTACAAATTTGTAATGGAGCCTTGACTGTGTGGGGGAGATCGCTGAAAAGACAGTCACAAGGGAGCACAGAGCTCTCTCTTCATGAAGGAGGAAGTCCCCAGATCGCTCTCAGGAGTCTGAAGTTGTTCTGGGAATCCCGAAGATGGGCCAGCAGGTGCAAGGCTTGAGGACGGGGTCAGCTGAAAAGGAGGCTCAAGGAGACACAGTGTGGGAGTGGACCGGTCACCTTTCTCTCCCAAGCTCGTTTGCCCTGCGGACCCTAGCCTGGGGCTACCAAACAACGTCCCCAGATCTCCAGCCTTGGCAGTGCCTCTGCCTTGAGCTCTCTTTCCCTGATCCCTCCGGGCCTGGTGTCCACCCTCAGTTGGGCTCAGCTTGTAGGGGGCTTCCTCGGAGAGCCTTCCGGGACCCTCAAAAACAGCACCCCCATTGCCTCCACCCTCCACCACCTGCTCCCTCACCCTCCTCCCTCTGACCTGGACTTTCTCCACGCGCAAAGTGTTTTCGGAGACCCCACAAGGGGCCGCACACCGTCGTGGGCTCTGGGAACAAACCAGGGCCTCCTAAATCAGCATCAAGTCTTTCCTGTCATACCGGTCTGTCTGTCTTCCATGGGGACATGAGCCCTCACGTGGCAGATGCTTTGTGTTCCCATGCTCAGTCCCCAACAGTTCTTCCATGGGTCCCTCCCCAACCTCAGGGCCCCCATCCTGGGTGTCCCCAATCACAGTCTCCAGACCATGACAGCAGCTACCGGGGTCTCCCTCCCTACACAGCTTGTGGCTCCTCTCGGCCCCAGGCTAGAGCCAACCTCCCCTTGGCAGCCATGACCCCCAGGGAGCGTCCGAGCACCTGTTCAGCCTCATCACACCCGCCCTTCTGCTCCCACTGCCCTCAGGGCTCCAGAGAGCCCCCAACACTCCCACCTTCTTGCTCATGCTCATGCTGTCCTTTCCACCCAGGATCCCCTTCCTACCAACCTCTAGAGACTTAACTCAAAACCTCTGAGACCCACACAGGCAGGATTGCTGACAAACACTTACCCGCCACTTAGCACCTCAAATAATCCCATCAGCCCCGAATTACTCAGGGATGGATCCTCAGCCTTGTGTTGGCCCTGAGAGGTCCGGGCTTGTGCCCAGAGCCACACAGCCCCAACCGGCGAGCTGCAATCCGACCCGCTGCATGTTCCTAGCCTCCCATTCTGCCCCGGCTCCCTGCCCGGATGCCGCCCATTCTGCATCTAACACCCCGTCTATGCCCGTCAGCCAGTGTCCACCCTTTCCCAACCACAGCTATAAGCCCCCTGAGGGCTGCAGCCTGTCTTCGATGCCTCTTAAACCCCAACACTGCCCAGTTCCAGGGCCAGGACGAAGCACATGTGCCAATGCACAAGATACCCAAAGAGGGCTAGAACACAGGGGATCCCCTACCTACACTAGAGCTCTTCTTCTTTATTTTCTCCTTTAACAAGGCTGGGGTGTGAAAGCAGGGATAGATAGGTGGATGGACAGATGAATGGAGGAGTGCGTTGCTGGACAGACAGACACAGCAACTTGCTGTGTGACCTGGAGCAGGTCTCTTAGCCAATCTGAGCCCTATTTACTCTTCTGGGGGAAAGAGGAGATAAGGCTCAAGGAGCAGAAGGACTCTCTTCCTTGGCCATGAACCTGCCTGGGGAAGAGTAGACTCCTTGGTCCCATGACTTGAGTACCTTTGTCTGCCTCCTTGGTGACCTCTCACCTCCTCTTTTTTCTTTTCAATATGGCTGGCCACGAGAACCCACTGTCTGCTAACAGATGCCTCCCTCTTTCTGGTGACAGATTCCTGTGGTGCCACTAATCTCACCCTCCCATGAGATACCGAGTAGGAGACCGTTTTTAAACAGCCCTGTAATGAGAAAGAATGAAATCTCTTATGGGGTTCTCAGCCTTGGCTGCAAATTGGAATCACCTGGGGAGCTTTTCAATAGACCCAGGGGTCCCACCATAATCCAATTTAGTCAGAATCTCTGGATTGGTGGCCAGACTCCTGATTTTCACAGCACTCCAGACATGGGACAGGGGACCGGTTGGCTAGAGATGTAGAAGCACTCAGTGGTCGGGAAAAAGCTACAGACTGAACAGGTACTGTAAGAGCAGGATCTTTCTGGAAGAACAGGATCCCCTTTGGAGGTTCTGATCCATCACCTCCTGCTCTCAGTCAGCCAGGGAGCACAAGGGAAGAAAAATGAATGACACAGCTTAGAGTTGGGGTCTGTGCAAGCCACCTGTGGGATCTCAGAGCACTGAATTTCTTAGAGAAACAAAGAATTGTCTATAAGAGTCATCATATTGTCTCTGTGTCTGTCATTTTATTTTCAGTCCCTTCTATTACCTTCGTTATTGTCATCATAATCACCGTCATCATCACCATCACCATCACTATCACCACCATCACTACCATCACCATCACCAGAATCATCACTACGACCACTGTCATCCTTGCCTGGAGGAAGGCCCTCCTATGTTGATAGTGGTTGTCTTCCAGTTGTAAGATCTGGGGCCATTTTTTTAAAATTTCCATCGAGCTAGTGCCAACAGTCTATTCCCTGTGCTCCTGTCCTGGCCCTGGCCCACATTGCTTGGGCTGTCTAAGCCTCAGTCTCCTCATCTGCAAAAGGGGAGTGGTTAGAGAACCTGCATCTCAGGTTTATTGTAACAGGAGCCTGAGACCATTGACTATGTAAGCTTTCAGCTTGACTTGTTTCCTGATTATCTCTTAACCCAACCTAAAACTGCCTTGTTAATAGGAATGAAGCCATGGTGAGTAAGATTCTGTGTGAATCCTTTCCTCTTCAATGTTTTCTATAACAACTGTGTTTTTATAGAGGAGGAAAAAAACCAATAACAGGAGTAGCGCGTTCACATCTCTAGCACAGCCCCCTGGAGGGGGCAGACGTGTCCCCATAAACATCCCAAGCAGCAGAAATGAGACAGAGCCTTGCCAGCCGCACTCTGGATCCTGTGCCCAGTGTGGGGTCTCCTGCCTCCCCCACAGCACCCCGGGTCGCACACAGCTGATGAATGCACCCCAAACGGCACACCCTTCACCTGGTAAAGAATCTTGCAAGACTTGTACTGTTCCGCTAAATTAAAAAGGAAAAGAGTAAGAGCAGCACAAAGCTAAATCGTTTCCACTTCAATTAAATATTTATGCCTTGGGGTCCCTTCAAGGCTAAACGTAGGAGAACATGCCTGCTGAGCCAAAAAGCCTCCAACACAGGGCTGCCCGCATGCCCAGGGTCCACCAACGGTCTGCTCTCTCACCTGACATCAGCACGGGGACTTTGGCCTCCCCAGAAAAGCTAATAACTAGCCTTATTGCAGCTTCTGAAGTCCTTCCAGGGGCAACTTTCAGTCCCCCTTTCACAGTGAGGTCAAGTAACCCGGCCAGGATACCCAGAGCCTGGGGACACACCCCACAGGCCTCCCCGAACCTCAGCCCAAAGCCAGCAAGACTCAGCAGCTTTTAGATGGGGAGTGGGAGTGAGAAAGGGGGGCCATCTGCCAACCTCACCCCTTCCCCATGCACCTTCCCTGGGCTCCTCCTCCATCAGTGCCAGGCACTGCTCCTGGGGCATGACACACGCCCACATCTGAGCGTGCTGGGATTCCAGAGAGTCAGGATTCCAGAGTGAATTTAGGATGGGCTTTCGTGCTGTTGCCCATTTCTCACTGATCTCAGTGGGAATGGTCAGAGGACACTATTTCTTGCGGTTCCCAGGGTGTGGGTCCCCCTGTCCTGCCCTCACCACTGTTGAATGGGGACAAACATGGACCCCAAAACTAGCCATTCTTGATGCAGCACAGCTCTTCCTAGAGGACAAAGCAGACCATCCCTCCCCCTGCTCCCCTTCCGTCAGGACCCGCCCAGCAAGGACAAGAATGAGAACTCAGAACCGCATTCCAGGCCTCTTGCAGCTGACTACTTACTCCTTTCTCCCGCCACCAATCCTGCCAACTCCATGCCCATCTGCTGCTCCCATTTTCCTGAAGAGCCCCCAGTCCCTCAGGAGACCACGAGTTTAGGCTGCGCCCTCTCCTAGACGGCTCTTCTGCCCCCATCCTCTGCAAACTCCTATGCATCCCGCAATGACCAGTACAAAAGAACCCACATGTCCCACTCACAAAGAACCTTTACCGACTCCCCCAACTACTTGGCCACAGGAGGCCAAGCGGGTTCTATGAGATGCGTGCCTACCCTATAATGTTTCAGGATACTGAAGCAGTTGGGGTCTATTTTGCTCCTCCAGATGGGAAAGTTCTGGACTGTGGGGCTAGCTATGTCCTGTTGGCCATGTCATCCTCAGCTCTGGGCTCACTCCTGGCCCAGAGGAGAGGCTCAAGGAGGGCTTCCCAAGTCAATGATCGAATGAATTAATACTGTGGCTCACAGTTGCCTCCAACAGCCCAATAAATAAGGCATTCTCATCCTTTCTCAAATCCACATCCACGGCCCACCAGCGTGGAGGCTCCGTGGCACCTGCAGGAGGTCACCGGCTGCCACACTGAGTCTCCCAATGTGACAACAGGGAAACCAATCTCGTGCCAGTCTGGTGAGCATCCGGATGCAGACCAGGGAAGCTCCTGCTGAAAAATTAATCAAGGCCACTGGTATGCGTGGCTCTGTGCTCCAGGGCGGGGCAGGAACGCCACTCCACAGGCCCCCTAGATCTGCTCTGCATTCCTCCCCGTTTCCAAATTCAATCAGCACAAATCACTCATCTCATTTTTTCCCAGAGTTAAACAACAAATTGCTTTGCCACTTTCTGGCATCTGTTGTTCTGATGGGATGTGGCGAACGGCAGGCGAGGCCCTTGACGAGTGGGCCCTGCTTGTCCCCAGAGGCACTGCCACCAACCCCTCCCCCACACCCTGCTGCCCTGCCATCCAGGGAGAGGCAACAGATAGAACACACCTCTGCTCTAGGAAGGAAACATGTAGTAAGCACCTGTCACAGGCTGCTGTCTTCTAAAACCCCCTTTAGCTCCAAGAAAGCCAAGTAAACAGCCCCACGCCTCCCTCACCCTAAGTCCAACAGCTGGAATACGTGTAGGATTCAAAACCGGGTCTCTTGACAGTACTGTCCCGTCTTCTCTTTGTTGATGGGCTACCAGCAAGGGATATTAATGTGGGACTGACAGCATCAGAGGCCCCGTTCCTTCCTCCAGGTGTCACACAGGAAGGTTCCCCAGCATGGTGGTCAGAGCGGGGCTTCAGGGCCAAACTCGCTGGGCTGGCATCCTGGCAGGATGACACACAGTTGGGGACCCATTTTCCTTACCTGGACAGCAGGAATAAGGACCACGGGACCCCGGCGCACCCAGGCACACAGCCCGCAGCTCCTCACTGGACACCGTCCAGAATAGGCGCCACTCCCAGTGGGCCTCCTGGGTTCATTCACACCTCCTCTGTGCCAGACCAGCACTGATCCTGAAGTCTGAGCTCCAGCCACAGAGAAGGTCGCTGTGGGGACAGACCACGGCCACATGCTGACCACGGTGAGGCCGTGAGCACCAGGAAGGCAGGGGGCCAGGATGTCCATCCCATGTGCTCATACGCTTACAGATAGGAGTGTTCCCCAATTTTTATCTGGTTTCCTGTATGTCGGGAGCCACTTGGCCAAGGAGAACACATTTGGTGGTGTTGACTGTCTGGTTGGCCGACCTGTAATGATCAGGTAAACGCCTCACATCTACCACCCACACGACGTCCCACTCACCTATCGCCTGCTGTACAGGTGACGTGCTCGCCCTCCGAGAAAGGACCCCGGGCTACCCTGTCATCTCCCACTCAGCGGGGAAGGGCAAGCCAGGCACCGCGTGTGTGAGGAAGGCATGCTGGGCTCAGAGCCCCGCCACTCACCCCAGGGTGTGTGACTGCTTCACCCAGGCTCACTGCCCTTCCCTGGGAGAGGGGAGTGAGAACCTTATTCCCAGTCTCCTACACAAGTAAATTGAGGATGTAGGTGGCCTTTTATAAACTATAAAGTACAGGGCCCCAACACCAGGAAAACAAAATATCCTGTTCAAAAATGGGCAAAAAAAAACTTGACATTTTTCTCCAGGGAAGACAGACAGATGAAAAGATGCTCAACGTCACTCACGATCACGGAAAGGCACTCGAAACCACGCCATACGACCCACACCTCTGTGTGCAATGCCCTGCGGAAAGTCTGGGCACTGGCACCCTGGAGACTGAGGTGTCCTTACTGAGGAGACAACGAGGAGGTCTTAGGAAGGTCAAGGAGATGGGTCCCGCCTGGTTAGGGGTAGTGGGAGGTGGGCCTCCTGACTTCTCTGCTTCCGCAGGATTTTCATAGCACAATGCAGAACATGCAGGGGCCCCTCACTCATCCAGAGGGGTGAAGAAGCAACATCCCCTCACCGGGGCACCAAAAAGAGCCAAAGAGAAGGTTCTGGAACACAGAGGACAGATGCTCACAGGCCTTAGTCCCCAAGTGGCTGTTCCATCTCCTTGTCCTTCCTCCCAGATAGGTCCATTCAGAGACCCCGAGAGTGGGGGGACCTGGGGATGGGCCAACCAAAGCCAGCCCATGGCGTCCGCGAGCCTACCTCTGCCGGCTGTGTCTCCCTCTGGACTCAGAAGGTCACTAACCACTGCTAGCCACACGATGACGATGGGAAACACACACCCCTGGTGTGAGGGTTACTGGGGGAGGAGAAGCAGAGAGCCGGTTCAGGAAGCTCCGATCTCCAGGCACCTCCATTTCCCCTTGCTGAGAGCCCACGGATGCGGTTCCATTCCCTGCGTCCACCCAGAAGTCGGGCGCTGTTCTGGAAGGCCTGGCGAGTTCACGGCCGAGGCCACCACAGTCAGCTCTCTGAGTCTGGAGCCCATAGTCTCCCACCGACCAATACGGTGTCTCCTGCAGAGGTCACCTGGTGACACCTGCTCCCGGCCCCCAAGGAAGAGGGTAGGGCAGGGGGAAGTCAATCTACTTGAAGATGCTCCTGAGCCCCCAGGGAAGTCTCAGGATCAGTGGTCCCCCATTTAAGCAGGCAGAGCAAGGAGCAGTGGTGACATCAGCATCCTTGTCCTGGGGGCCTGAGGGGGCCTCTGTGAACTCAGGACCCGCATCAGTCTCGTTACCCCTTCTCAGACCACCACCGCCGTGCAGACAAGCAGTGGACTCCCCAGGACGGAGGCCCCTGCTGCACTCGGACCTTGCCCTCCAAAAACCAGATGATGGAAACCCTCTAGGAGGGACCAGAGGTATGCTGTCTGCCAACTGCCAGCCCCAAGACCTGAGCTGTCACTCAGCCTACAGATGTGACCCAAACAGCAGGTGGGCATCAAGAGGACAGAACAAGACCTTGAGCATCAGGGGCGAGCCCAGGGCCCGGTAGGTAAGAAGGCGCTCAGGAATGCCGGTCATTCCCATCACGGTGCATTGACTCGGGGCAGCTCTGGGCCAGAGCATCATGATCCTGCTGTCACAGAACCTTGGGGTGGGAGGGGGACAGGCTATAAAGCCTGGCCAGCCAAGCCAGTACCAGGGACTTGCAGAAGGGTGGCCCCTGCACGATGGAGGTAGCCATCCCTCAGAGAAGCTTCCAGAGAGGCCTGGGTCATAATTGAAGGGAACTTGGAGGGGTGGGCTGTGGGACTGGATGGACATCCCAGTCCAGGTTCAGAAACCCCCTGATCACACAGTCTGTGGCCACGGTACAGACGAGCACTGGCGTGGTCTGGTGGCACCCATGACCAGAGGACACTCAGCCACTGAGGGTGGTGGGCGAGGCCCCGTCGCTGGGGTGGGTGCTGGTTCTCAGGCTGGGGTCCTCCAGGGCTCCCCCCTTCAGACACAGAGCAAGCCCTCTCCCGGTGGAGGACAGACAAAGGCAGAGATTAGGTCATGCAGGACCAGGATGTGGGGCATAAGTTAATTTGGGGAGAGGCCTGCACCCCCAACAGAATCATCACTTCCTCAGGCCTGACACCCCCTTCTCTCCTTCCTTTTGACATCTCTGGAAGGGCAGGCATCTTGAGGAAGCTTCTGGCAAACGTGAGCTGTGCCTTTGGCCTGGGCATTCCTGACTCCCCCAGTGGGAAGTGGGGGGAAGGGAGAAGAGTGTGGAAAAGTGGGGGTAGGGGAGCAAAACCTTTAACAGAAATGCGGTGCCTTCTCTCAAGTGCGGTACCATGAAAAACTCAAAGAACCAACTCAGTAGGCATTTGGAACGCGCGGTCCCAGTCCTCAGGTCGCAGCCGCAGACGTGAAAAGGCCATGCCAGGCTGGGCACAACTGGGGAACAGCACATCGGCTACTCCCCAGATCTCAGCACCCACCCCAGTCTTCTCGCACTTCCCTCCAAACTCCCACGTATGCGCCGTTCATCTTCCAAACCCCAACTCCACGATTCCACGACTCTCCACAGCTAATCCCTGCAAGCCCACGGTTGACCCCATAGATGCAGGAGGGGACCCGTGGCATGAGCTGCCCAGGCTGCCACCAAGCAGCTCTGGGTCCAGGGCACAGTGCTGGCCACAGCTGGGGGTCTGCTGCTTGGCACCAAGTGGGTCCCCGCGGAGCAGAACTCAGTGTACTGGGTGCCATGGAATGCCTGGACCGCGCCTCACCCCACCTGGAGCCCGAGACATGTCAGATCCACTGGCTGAGGGGGAAGGCAGGTCCCCAAAGACAAGGACAATCCAGAGCAGCCCCGAGGAGTGCACAACCCCCAAGTGGACAGAAGGGAGGGGAAAGAACAGGCTCTCAGAGGGGATGTTCGTGGGACAGAGCACGGCCCAGAGAGGCCCTGCCTTCCGCCTTCCTGCACAGGTGAGGGAACCCCTCTGAGCCTCAGCTTCCCCTTCTGTGAAATGGGGGTGATAACTGTGTGTCCTATCAATTCCAGTGCCCAGCACAGTACCTGGCATACAGTAGACCCACAGAAGATGTTTGCTGAATGAAGGAATGAGTGCTGGATGGACAGGACCAGGGGCTCACTTACGAATGGGCCTGACCCGGGCCCAGCAAGAACGGGTGCTGTTGTCCTCCTGCCCCAGGCCGATGGCGTGGAGGCTCTGAGAACAGCCCCTGGAAACGAGCAGTGGGCTCCCAAGGCTGTGCTTCCCATCAGAGACGGCAGTCGAGCCAAAACTGGGCAATGGATACGAGAGCATTTATAAACTAGAAGCTTCCACGTGAGACTCCCCTTGTTACTAGCACTGAACGCCTCTGTGGAGCAGCTCCTAAGACCCCAAGGCGTGTGCTTGACCCCCATGTGTGAGATTTCCTGAGCAGAAAGGAAGCGTCCCATCTGCCTATTCATTTACCTCACAGATAACCACGAGCAGCTGCTGCAGGCTGAACTGGGCTCCCCACGATCTGTACGTTGAGGTCCTAACCCCAGCACTCGGAATGTGCCTGTCATTCGAGGTGGGGTCTTTGGAGCAGTGAGTAAGGTGGATAAGGTGGTTGGGGTGGGCCTGGATCCATCATGACTTGTGCCCTTAGAAGAAGAGATTCGGGCCCAGATACACTCAGAGGGACACAGGGACAGACACCCACCACACGCCAAAGGGAGGGGCCTCTGAAGGAACCAAAAATGCCAACATCTGGGGCTCCCAGCCGGCAGATCTAGGAGACGACTGTCTCTGGGCCACATGGCCCGTGGGTTTTATTCCAGCTGCCCTGGTAAACGAACATAGCGATGGGGGCCGTGAGTGTCCAAAAACTTACACGGCCAGGCACTGGTTGAGGCTGCTTCCCTGTGTTAACTCATTTCGTCCTCCCAGCAAACCTAGGAGACAGGTCCCGTAAGGAACCCATGTTGCAGAAGTGGACACTGACGCACAGAGCAGGTAAATCAGTTGGCAGGCACTGGGGATAAAGAGATGGCCATGAGGGCGCCTGGGTGGCTCAGTGGGTTAAGCCGCTGCCTTCGGCTCAGGTCATGATCTCAGGGTCCTGGGATCGAGTCCCACATCGGGCTCTCTGCTCAGCAGGGAGCCTGCTTCCTCCTCTCTCCCTCTGCCTACTTGTGATCTCTCTCTCTGTCGAATAAATAAGTAAAATCTAAAAAAAAAAAAAAAAGAGAGATGGCCATGATATTGCCCCCTGCCTTTGAGGACCTCAGTGTGCGGTCCAGGAGTCCTGCCCAAGAACAAACACCCGACAGAGGCTTGGGTTGGGTTCAGAAACTGCAGGGTTGGGGGCCCCTGTGTGGGCCAAACCTCTGTGGGCAGAGAGGAGGGAGGAGTGGTAGAACCTTCCAGAGGGAGGCAGAGCAGGAGCAAAGCTTAGGCAGGATTGCGGGTGTGGTAGATTGAGGGAAAGACACAGGAAGGAACCCAAAAACTGAGATCGTAGGGTCAACTGAGAAGGGCTTTAAATGCTTTGGCCAAGTGTGAGCTCACCCAAGAACTTCAGGCGACTCTCTCTCTTGTCGCCGGGGAGGACAGTGCTGCCATGTCCCAGCCCAGGAAGGAATGGGTACACGGGTGGGAGCTGAGCAGGAATGCCAGGCTTCACGACAGATGGATGGGAGGGGAGGGAAAGGGAGGGCGAGGGGCTGCCCACCCTGGCCTCACGGCCCATGCAGGGGGGAAGGAGGAGGAGAAGAGGCTCTGGACAGTAGAGCCCCAACCCAGAGCTGATGGGGCCTTGCGAGCAGCTCCTTCCACCGGCTCCTCCAGCTTGAGGAATGGGAGGCTCAGAGAGGCCGAGTCACCTTATAGGTCACACAGCATTTCGTGGCAGGACCTTCTCACTGCCGCCTGGGTGAGCCTCTTCTCTCCTAAGGAAGGAGAGACCCCAAGAACCCCCCAACCATCCCCACTGCCCCACTTGGGTATCTCTGGGATACTTCCCTCCCTGGTGCCCTAACTCAACCCCCACCTCCAGGCCTGAAATGTTCTCAGCCCTATGGGGAAGAATGGGTCCACCTCTGATGAGCCTCCCTGCCTTTCTGTCCTTACTGCCGTGCTGTTGGTTCCTTGGGGAGGTTGGTGGCACATGCCAATCTGAGGGAGGCAGGAGCCTGGGCAGAGGGGAAACCCAGACCTATGGCTTGTCTGCAGGGGAGGTCACCTAGATGTCCAAGGGGGCTCCCTACGATGAGGGCAAGACCCTCCCAGCTGGCCAGCTCTGGGAAGCTTTATTTGGGAGAGGATCCTTTTAAACCCTATGCGCCTCAGTGCTGACCTGGACATGTGGCATCTCCCAGTGCTGTCCCTCCAGAGCCCACACTCCTGGGGACCCCCCCCGGTACCCCAGGGTGGTTCCCAATTCCTAGGACTCTGACAATGGCAGCCACAGGAGGAACTGGTCAAGCCAAACACAAAATCAAAACCAGCATGTGTGGCAGTCCAGACTCTGGCCCCAGGAGAGTAGCTCTGAGGGCCCAGACCTCCTGTGCACCACAAGCCCCACTTACAGATGAGCAGAGTGAGGCCCAGAGTGACAGGAGGCCTTGATCCAAGCCTGTCAGGCTGTTCCGAGCAGAGGACAGGAGGAAGAAGGGCGACCCGTGCCCGCTGCTTCCGATAGGCAGTAACCCCAAGTCCAGAGGTGGACTGAGGGCTGGGTCTGGTGGGCTTTCCTGAAACACAGGGAGACCAGTGCCCCTGGGGTGTGAGGGCCGCGAGGTTGGCAAGGCAGCCACCACGTACATGCACAAACACTTGCTGCCTGACTGTTTTCTCACGCCCACTGCTAGGCTGAGAAGCACGCTCTGGGGGAAGAGGGGCTCTCTGCAGGCCCCCGCGGCGGGCGCTGCCAGGAGCAGCTCGGCCCACAGGAGCACGGAGCTCCCGTGAAGGCCCAGCCCACTGCGCTGTCTGCTGAAGGGCTGACTCTGAGCCCCAGGACACTTTCCTCATTCACACGCTTGCTCATTCATTCATTCATTAGCCCACTCATTCATTTACTCATTCACTCAATCATTCATTCAATTCCTCCCTTGCTCATTCATTCACCCATCATTCATTCCCTTATTCACACCGCCATTCATTCATGTATTCAGTTTACTGAATTCACTCGTTTACTCACTCATTCACTCAATCATTCACTCACTCATTCATTCGATTCTGCACTTATTCACTCCTCACTCAATCATTCATTCATCACTCAATCATTCATTCATGTATTCATGCCTTCACTCATTTACTCATTCAATCAATCCCTCATTCATTCACTCCCACTGTGGCTGATGAACTTCCCATATGCCAGGCCCTCTTCAGATGCTGAGCACAAGTCAGGAGAGCCCTGGAGGCTGGGGCACATCTGCTGTGGGAGAAGCAGCTCACCTCGTTGGGTCATTAAGGGAAGAACTTAGAGCTGTGGTGAGCACAATAGAGGGGGCTGAAGAGCCTCCAGGCCATGAAGCTGGGCATTGTGGGGCTAGGGGCTCTGATCTGGTGCAGGAGGCCTCGATGTGCAGGTGCGTGAACCAGCCTGCCCCTGAGCAAGGGTAAGGAGGTGGTGGTCTCATGTGAAGTTTCCTCATGAAGGCTGACCCCTACTAGAGCTGCAGGGTCCCTGGAAGGGTAAGGGAGGGGGCGCTGAGACAGGGCCCACATGGTTCCTCTGGTTTCCCTAGTCCCTCCCCACGGGCAGAGGGGATACCCACTAGTGTGTCCCTGGGGGACTCAGTATCTCAGACCAACTTCTCTCATGAGTTAGAGAAGACCCTCCATCCATTCGCACCAGACACACACAAGGAAACTGAGGCACAGAGAGGGGCAGACAAGCCTGAGGTCCCAGCAGGTCTGACTCACATCACGGGCTCTGCCCACATGCATCTCGGGGCCCCTCCATTCCCTTGAGACCCTTACTATGAACAGAAGATGCCATGTCCCTGGGTCCTGCGAGCCCCATTCTTTGGGTCATTTAAAGGGTAAGGGGGAGAGTGAATAGTATTTAGTAGAATATCCCAAGAATAATCAAGAATATCCCAATGTTTCCCCAGCTCCCGCCCCTCCCTCTTGCCTAGCTCCAAGTTCCTTTTCAACCCAGCTCACCTCTGCGGGCGAGGGGGTGGCTCCCTGGGGACCCCTGGGTGTGGCAGAATGTCTGGCTGATGAAGGATCAGGGGGAGGAGGCCTCGGAATTTCTGGAAACCTGGAAGGAACCTCCAGGCCAAAGACCACATGAGAAAAGAAGCCTGAGCGCCAGGGCCAGCTGAGGAAGGGGGCATGGAGGGGGAGGGTGCCGGGAGGCTCAGCAAGCCTAGCACTGAACCTGCCCACGTGACTGCTAGAGGCGTAGTCAACAGATCCACGGCATGACTATTCAATAAACAAATGACAACATCCAGCCCTTACTGAATGTGGGTGCCACACAGATCACCTGTTGAGCAAAACTCCGGATCACAATAACCCGCAGTCGGTGCGACTGCAAAGATGCCCAAGGAGGGTGAGAAGGGGAGGGGGCAGGAGGGAAGCGAGGGAAGGGAGGCAGGCAGGCAGGCAAGAACCTCCTTCTGAATGCAGGCCCACGAAGTCTGCTTTTCTGCTCTGCCTGGCTGGCATGGGGCTCTGGAGCCCCCCTTGGCCACACCTACTGACTCCGGAGACACTCCAAGATCCCAGCTGGGTCTCCCCGGAAACCCACCTGCTCACTCGAGCACGTGCCCCTGGGAGACTTCAAAAGGATGATGGCCGTGAGACTAACTATCATAGCAAAAGAGGGGAACAACATGCAAAGTGGCCCTCCGAGGGGAAAGGGACCAACAGCGGGCTATTCATACAGAGGAATCCCACCTACCGTTAGGGATCCACTTTGGAAACACAACACCAAGCGGGGAAGAGCAAGCCGCAGGCAGAGATGTCCATGATGGAACCAGCCGTGTGGGTTGAGAGGGTACGACACAATGGCATGCACTGTTTATGGGCACAGACAGATGCACCAAAACCGTGCAAACAAGCGGGAGAATGGAATACATCCATATGTGCATGGAGGTCACATGGCGGGGGGGGGGGGGACGGGAGAGAGGGAGGAAATGTCTGTGCTATAGCTACAATGTTTGACTTCTTCCAAAAATCTCACACACTTATGCCAAATGTCCACATCTGTCTAATGTCCATGGGCAGCTAGGGATCAGTTACATTGTTTCCCCCATTTAAATAGTTTCACAATTGCAATTTTTTAACCATTAGGATTCATCTCGCCTGGGAAGCAGCCTGAGCTGAGTGGCAGGTGGCAGGAGCCAGGGGTTCATGTCCTGAGCACCCCCAGGCTGCTGGAGGACCCTAGATGCTCGCTCTGACTGCCATGTTTCCAAGTCCACACTCTCAATGTAAGAACTGATTTTTTGGTAAATTGAGTTATCTACTCCTCCACGGAGAACAGAACGCTTTCCAGGAGGGTATCAGCCAGCAAACAGAAATGACAGGATCTAAGGGGGCTGCCACATATGCACTGGCTTCACTGGGGGACAGTGGTTTGAACTCTCTGAGCCTCTGTTTCCCCATCTATGGATTGAGAGGGGATGGACATGGTGATTCTGCCTCGTGAGAGATCCCAGTGCCCTTCCATGTCCTTTGGGAGGGAGGGTGGAGAATGTGATCTGGATGGGGAAGGTGGGGCCCAGGCCCGAGAGCATTCAGCCAGGTTTCCCCATAGGCAGGACCAGAATACCATAGTCCCTGCCCCTCCTTCCAGGCTGCCCCAGGATCCAAACAACCCAGGTGTGGACAGACACTAGAACAAACTGTCCCCAGAGAACTGAAGCAGCAGGTCATGGGGACTCAGAGGGCAGCCTTCTAATTTAAACCTGGGCCCCCAGGTGTCACAGCAGCAGGTGCTCCGCTTGAAGCAGGAGAGCACAGCGCCCCCTGCAGGGTGTGGTGATTAGTACATGCGGGTGCACCGGGGCCTCCCACCCCCACCTCGCCACACTGCGCCCAGCACAGGAGACCCTCCATTTATCCGTGGGCAGGACGTCATCTTGGCAGTTTCATCACCAGGACCAGCCTGTGGCTGAGGACAGAGGAAAATCAAGATGCTGTCAGACCTTGAGCCTGTCTGCACATCCCTTGGTTCATGAACCCCCAGGTGCTATGGCCACCTGTCCAGCCATCCTTCTTGGAGAGGGGTGGGCCGCCCACGTGCCACCCATGCCCTGTGGACATCCTGGACACTAGCGCCCCTGGACTGAGCAATGCACCTCATTGAGGGACTCAGGCACTGGGATCTGGGACAAGGCCACCAGCAAATAAGGCAAACAGTCCATTAGCCGCCACCACCCAAGGAGCAGGGGAAATTGCACAGATGGGAACAGGGGACTCAGGAGCCACTCAAAGAAATGGTGTGCGAAGGGTGGGAAGGACACGCTCCAAGGCAGCAAGACTGTGCTCTCTGGCAGCGGCCCTGGGTCTCCCCTCTCCTTCTGGTTCCCCAGTTTCCATGATTACTCACAACACAAAGGGCTTGCTGGAACCAGGGCGCACTCTTACTCCAAGGTGACAGAAGTTAGCACTAGGGTGCAGTCCCCCCAGGTCTGTGACAACAGCAACCCCCTCTGACCTCCGTTTAACCCTTGACAGTTAAACGGGGCACAGAGCATGGGGCAGATTATGCCTAGAACACCCGCCCGCCAGGAATGAAAGGCAGCCACGTGGTGCAGAGGACCAGCCTGTGGGTACAGGCACAGAGTACAAGGCAGAAGTTCCTGCTCAGAACTTCCCTAAGCCTCAGTGTCCCCATCTAAAATGGGGCTGAGGGGGGCCGGGTTGAGGGCTCGCCATGTGCCAGGGACTTATGTAAGTGCTCAGGAAGCCCCAGCAGGATCTCCCCTCCTAGATGAGGCAAGGAAGGGGCACAGAAATTAGCACACCCAGCCTGGACACTGCCCCACCTGTGCATCCAGGTGACCTCCCTGTGGGGACTTATAGGGATGAGGCTTAACAGTTGTTTCAGATAAACCCAAGCCCCTTGTGAGGTGGGGGATCCTTCTAGAACTCTTTTCCTGCTGAGAGTGTCAGTAAAGGTAAGACGGCTTTACCCAGCTCCTTCAGGCTGTGGGGTCATGGAGAGAGGCCACAGAAAACACCCGGCTGAACCTTAGGGAAACCTCAGACTGCAATTAGTTGCCATAGCCTGGGCCATGCCTCAGTTTCCCCAAGCCCTTGACCTGACATGGTGCTGTCTCTAGGAAGGATACTGGCCCTGATCCCTGCATCCCAGGCCGGCCCCACAGCTCTGCATGTGTGATGTCCCACGGGGTCGCCACACATGACGCTTGGCTCCCTCGGCCCCAATGCCAGGGCACCTCCCATGGGCTGGGTCCCATTCCATATTGGGAAGCAGTCTCCCTCTCTACACAACAGTCAATGACAAGCTGGAGGGCAGGGGTGGGGGGACACGCCATCCCCCCAGGGCTCTGGGAGGGTTATGTGACCCCTGAGCGGGGTCCCCAGCCTTCCAAGTACATCAGAACAACCCTCTAACACCTATATGTGCCTCAATGCCCACAGATCTTCAAAGATGACAGTAGCGGCTGTGAGCTGAAGAGGTCTCCACATTCATATGCCCAAGTTTCAGCCCCCAGGAACTTGGAATGTGACTTCATTGGGAAATAAGGTATTTAGAGGTCATTCTGAGGTCAGCAGGACGGGCCCTAATGCAGCGCATCCTCCCACCTTCCAGAAAGGGGACATGCCCACGGAACACCAGGTGAGGATGGAGGAGGCAGGAGCCTCGGAAGGAGCTAGCCCTGCCGACACCTGGACCCCGGACCTCCAGCCCCCAGCCTCCAGATCATGAGAGAATACTTTTTTTTTTTAAAGAAACACTTTTTTTTTAAGATTTTACTTGTTTATTTGACAGGCAGAGATCACAAGTAGGCAGAGAGGCAGGCAGAGAGAGAGAGGGAAGCAGGCTCCCTGCTGAGCAGAGAGCCCAATGTGGGGCTCAATCCCAGGACCCTGAGATCATGACCTGAGCCAAAGGCAGAGGCTTTAACCCACTGAGCCACCCACGCACCCCAAGAATACATTTCTGTTGCAGAAGCTCTGCTCCTGCTCCATTAGAGGCCCATGGACACTGACAGGGGGTCCGAATAGAAAGAAATAGAGAAAAATAGGGTCCCACTGTGAGTGGTTTGGGGGCGGTTCGCTGGGGGGATGGGTGGGAGCTGGGCCTCTTTCATTTTCCTCCTGCATCCTTCCCGCACCCCCAAGCCCCCAATCCATCTTCTTTTGAGAGCCCTTGTGCTCCCCACTGGCACCCTCGGCCTCTCTGAGCCCCTGTGGCATCCATGCCAGCTCCTGCCCCGGAAACTGTCCTCCTCAAGACCGCCAGCACCCTCCTGGTGGTCCAAACCTTCCAAGACCCCCCGGGGCAGCAACCCCCCTGCCATCTCCCCCTCCCATCCCCTGGGGCTCCTCTCTCCAACATCTCCCTACTGTTTCCCAACCATTCTCGACCTCTTAACCTCAGACACCACCCAGAGGCAGGGCTTCCATACTTTCTCTTGGGTCTGAAACCCCCGCAGAGTGGGGGGAGCCCCAAATGTCTTCCCAATGCAGTCCCGTGTGCCTCTCCCACAGGATCTTACCCTGCTCTCCCTCCTGCCCAGGTCACCATTTGCCCTCCCCAACCCACTCTTTCCCTCCTGGGTCCCATCACACAAGTCTGGGCTTCCCCTGGACTCCTGGTGCTGGCCCAGTCCCCTGTGTCCTTCTTCTGTCATCTGTGCCATGCTCAGGGTCAGGCACCTGTCTCTCACCTAGATGTCTATACAACAGCCCACAGGTCTATCTGCCTGGATCCCCTCCTCCAGGCCACTTTCTGAATTACTCAGGTCAAGCACTGGTCTATCCCTGACTTCTCTCTCTCTCTCTCATATTACATACGCAAACCAACAGTGTATTCTATTGGCTCTAACTTCAAGTAGAACAGGAATCCACAGCCTGCCACCCACCCTTGTTACTCAGACCCCCATCACCAGCTCTCCCTGTTTCCACCCTGACTATTCCTACACCCATGTGCCCCAGGACCTTTGCACAGGCCAGTCTCCCTGCTTGGAGAACACCTCCCCCAGACACCCATCTGGCTTGCATTCATACCCTCTCCGAATTTCCACTCCAACACAGTTGAATCACTGAGGACTTCAACCTCCCACCCACTCTGGACCCCCATGTGACTTCTCTTCCTTGCTCAACACCTTCTTCCACTTTGCAGCATGGACATATTCAGTACATTTGTTGTTTAATTTCTGCTTCCTCCCACTATGCCCAGGGGCATGGGGCTCTGTTTCATGGACTCCAATAGGCCCATAATCTAGAATGGCATGGGCACACAGTAGGTGCTCAATAAATAATTGCTGAATATATGCATAAAAGAAAAACAAAATAAACAAAGTGCAGGCATTTTCCCTGAGGGTTTTAGGGATCACTGTTCACTCCATCCACAGCAGACGGGTTCTGGGTGCGACTGACCCCAGACATACTCTCTCCCTCTTCTAACAGAGCGCAGGAGAGTCCTACCCTTGTCGCCAGCCTTCTCCCTTTGCCTGTGGCCATGAGACAACCTGTTTTACCTGCCAGCGGGGCTCCCCCAGGTGCTTTCCCACCTGTGGGGGGTGGGGGGGTCCTGAGCGGGGCTTGTTCTAGGAAGACCCCCTAAGCTGCAGCTGGCCCAGGGAGGGTCCTGGTGGGGAAGCACCTGGAAGATTTCAGATGGGCTGGGAGGAAGACCAGACTCAGAGGAGGAAAGCGGCAGAGGGCCAGCCAGGGCGCTGGACACATGCTGACGCAAAAGCACACCTGGCATCCTAAGATCCCAGATCCTCCGAGCCCCAAAGACCTGCGCCCTAATTCCTCTGGTCTCTGGGCCTCATGCACCGCGGCCCCTGGGATTCTATACCTCACAGCCTGGGACAGGGTTCACAAGTGCCTGGAGTTGCTGACCAGAACAGCTGGAAGCTTCCATGCCTCCCCTGGCCTTTGGGTTTCAGGACAGAGGAATGAAGGTCTGCCTTTAGGGTGGGTCCTCATAGGAAGAGGGAAATCTGGAGAAGACAGATGCCCAGAGAGCAGCCAGGTGAGGACAGAGGTGCCGAGGAAGCGAGCAGAGGGTCCCCTGCGGGTTCTCAGCGCACAGAGTGCTCGCCTGTGAAACAGCCAGGTCCCCTGCGGTCTCTGGCTCCCTGCAGATGTCACTCTGCCGTGCCTTGGGGAGCACGTGTGTCTCAGCAGGAGGGCAGGGGCCAGGGAGCCGACTGCGTCCACGGAGAGGAGGGTGGGCAGCACTGACAGGCACACAGACGACTCACGACTCCAGCTCCAAAGGGGCTTGGCGGTGAGCTCCCATCCCCACCAGCCTTGCACTGGGAAGGTGCTCTGATGGGGCGCTCCCTGAAGCACTGCTCAAAAATCCCACTGCCCCTGCCTTCCCCCCACACACACACCTGCTGGCCAGGCTTGAGTCAGAGACTCCCACACAGCCCAGCTCCCTGGCGGGCTGCCGCTCCTCTCTCTGGGCCCTGCCAGGCCTCACAGGACCTCTGCGCTACAGACCCCAGGCCCCACCGTGGCCGAGCTCAGTTTCCCCAACTCTCAGGCAGGCTGGGTGCTCTCCTGGAGGAGGTCCTGACACCCCTTGGGCTGGTGCACCCACACGCCTCCCCCTCCCCCGGGGGCCCTGTCTCGCAGGCGGCACAGAGACAGTACATCGATAAAGCAGGCACCCTGCCTCCTCAGAAGCAGCCAAAGGCTCCTCTGCAGGCCTCAGGTACTCAGGAAAGCTATGCAGCCCCACACGCCCAGGTGCTCCTCCCTCCGCAGGCTCCTCACCACAGCACAGACAGCAGCACACGCCCGCCGCAGGGCCTCTGCCCCCTCACTGTGCATCCCTGGGTACTCACTGTACCTGAGCACCCTCGCACCCTCTTCCACGAGGGGCCGTGCAGACCACCCAGCTGTCCGAGTGCCCATCTCCCCCCACCAGGTCCTCATTTCTGCTTCCCTTCACTCTATAGGAAGGGAATGCCTCCTTCCCCTGGCATTAGAACAGTTACTTGGTGTTTACTCATTCATGGTCTGTCCCCTGGACCAGAACACCCACTCCTTGTCTGTCTTCTTCCCATTTGAGCCCCCAGCTCACAGCAGGGGTCACAAATATATGGGTGAAATGAACTGTTGTGTGAGGCCCACCCTTGGGTCCCAACATAGCCAGGTGGGGTGGGTGCGTCCTGGGCAGGGGACAGAAGCAGCCTCCAGAAGAAGGGCAGAGGGGAAGAGAGAGGCAGCCCTGGAAGCAGAGGGGAGGGAATGTCAAGCATGACCCCAGCAGAAGGGTCAGGGTCAGGGTTAAGGTTGGTGGAAGAACAACAACGCAAGTATTTCTGTGATCAGTCATTCTGGGATACAGGTGGGCAAGCCCAGCCTTGCTGCGACTGAAGGCAGACACTCTGAGCGAGCTGTGTCCATCAGGGCAGCTCCCCACAAGCAAGGTGACCTGTAGGGGAGCACCAGCAAAGGGATGAGAAGTGGGTGGTGTTTTCTGCTTGGCATCAAAACCTTCCCAACTCCCTCTTGGATGCTTTTCCATCCCCAGCTGCTTGGCTTCTCACCACCCCTCCCCACCGACCAGGCTCCACAAACCACACTCACCCCCCCCACACACACACACACACACTCCTTAACTCTGTTGTGACCAGCCTTATCTTTCCTTGGGAAGAAAAAGTAAACAACTTCCAGAGAACTTTCTTAAACAAATGGAATTTACAAATACAGAGAATGCCACCATTTGCTCAGTTATGGATGGCAAAAGGACAGTCACCCTATCATTCCCTCCATCTTCTTGGGATTGAAACCACAGCAATGTGTAACGATACCGGTGGGGTGACCACACCTGATATTACCACTTCAAGAAGTCTTAGGGGACATCTGGTCAGCACACAGAAGCTCCATGCCCCCTAGGTGCTCACACAACCAAAACACACATCATATCCACCATACCTCACATAGAATATACGGAACATTTGTGGATAACACCAAAGTGGAAACTATCCAATGCCAACCAACGGAGAAAAAATAGATGGCGTTATAATCACACAATGAAATGCGGCCCAGACATCGAGGCACAGGACAGCTACAGGGTCCGAGCGGACAGCTCTCACAAGAGTGCACAGAAGCAGCATACACTTGGGACAGCATCCTGCTGGGTCCCCTGATATCAGATCCAAGACAGGTGAGCTGCGTCTTTGGTGAAGACAATCAGAAAAGTATTTACTCTGGTTGAAGAGCAACAAGGAAGATGTTCAGGAATGTCCTGCATCACAATGGGACATGATTTCCACTATAGGCATATTTGCCAAAACTCAGTGAATTGCAGTTAAGGTGTGTGTATTGCATATGTGTACATTTTCTCCCAGTAGAACCAAGAGAAATACACACAAGTGGGGAAGCCAAGTTGGTGGGTTTGCTTCTCACGGTGGCAGAGGTCAGCATTTGTGAAACAACTTTTTCAACATTTTACGATTGAGCAAATGAGTGGATACGTTTAGGATAATGGAAGCCAGGCTCCTCCCTGTTGAGCAGGAGAGTCATAAATACAGAAAGGGAGGATGCTTGACTCTGCCCCAAGGTGCCAAAAGCATCCGTGCAGACCAGGCTTATAAAGACTTGTGGATGAGGTTACACGCACATATGTATCTGTACGCATATACATGCATGTTTCTCTGTGGTCCTCTGCCTCCCTATTTCTATTATAAATACATCCTTCCTCCCTCCTGCCTCCTTGATCCCCATCAACAAGAGGTAAGTTTTGCACTGCCCTGTTCCCCTGTTCCCCAACACAGCCTAGAAGTAACGACCTCACAGTATCACTGACCACCTCTTGGGTCTGGGTTTTGGTTTCTAAACACCATTTCCCTTGAAGAGCAAGCTGATTCCAGACCTGGTTCGAGCAAAGCAGAGCAGAAGCCTGGAACAATTCCTGTGCCAGAAAGTGTGGAAGCATGCCAAGTATGACGGACACAAGTCAAAGACATGCAAGGCCAGCTCACAGGGGCTCCTGTGGGCCAAATCTGGAGTCACTGAGGCATGAAAACAATTGCTGGCCATGTATAACCGCCTATTAAATAAACTACAAGCTGATGAGTCCACATTGTTGAAAGAGAGAAGGGAAGAAAGAGAGAGGGCAAGAAAGGAGAGCCCTTTTTTACAGAAGAATGCCAACTCACAAATTCAGAAAGGAGAGGGTTTGAGCCACTGATCAGTAGATGTTAAGAGGAATGGGTAAACACTTGATGAGAACAGAATATTGACCTAATCTCAGAGTCCCTTTCTAAACACTACTTACTAATCACGAGGAGAAAGAGAGTTCTGCCAGCAAACCATCCAAGACCAGCAGCACTGGGCTGCCCCCTCCCATGCCCTGATATGATGCCCTGAGGACACCAGGCACCCAAGCTGGAACCCTGCCAAAAACACACCACGACGACTGACAATGAGCAAACCCAGACAGACCCCAGGTGACAGCACCCTCCAAACAATCATCCCGCACACCACTGTTTCAAAAGACAGATGAAGGCAGCTGGGAGCTATTCAGGTATCACGTGGGGTCCCGGACTGGACCAAAGTGGGATCTGGGAAGTAGAGTCTAGACACACAGCAGCCCCAGAGCTGCCCAAACATCTGAACACAGGCTGTGGATGGAGACAAATGGGCCGTGATCATCTCAGACACTAGCCTTGTCCTCAGGAAACCAGGTATAAAGGGATTCAGAGTTGCCAACCAGCTCTCAACGTACCAGGAAAATGTGTCTCTAAGTATCTAGCGTGGAGATGGAGGGGCAGAGCAGAGGAGAGGGGCCACAGAGCAATGCACGCAGGCTTCTGGGGGTAAAGGCAGGCCAGGGTCCCCCACACTGTTTTCACAACTGCTCTCTAAGTTTAAGACTATAGCAAAATTGGGGCACCTGGGGGGCTCAGTTGGTGAAGTGTCTGCCTTTCACTCAAGTCATGATCTCAGGGTCCTGGGATTGAGCCCCATATCTGGCTCCCTGCTCAATGGAGAGCCTGCTTCTCCCTCTCCCTCTGCCGTTCCCCCTGCTCCTACTATCTCTCAAATAAACAAAATCTTTAAAATTATATCAAAATAAAACATACCCCCAAAAAACGATGTGGGGCAACCAGAACTCAAGCAGTGGGGGGCAGCGGGGACCGGCACAGCACTTGGGGACAATGCTCAGTCCCTATGTGACCTATGCACACTGACCATGGCAGTTCTGTTCCTCGATAAAACCCAGCGGAGATGGGATGGGGGAGGGGTGGCGCACGTGCATTCTAAGATGTGCCCAGAAATCATCCACACGAGCCCCAAACCAGAAATGACTCAAACACCTGCGGATGGCACCCTGCCCAGGAATGAGAACCCCGGACCCACAGCCCCACACAGCAGCCGGGATGGAGATCTGACACACACCGTACCCAAGAAGCCAGACACAACACGGGCAGGGTAGGGCACGGGGCGACCGGAAGGGGCACGGTGGCTGTTGGGGGGTGGTGGACACACTTGTCTGGATTAGCACTGGCTTGGTCTATGGTTCTTCACTGCCCTGAACACATAATTTGTGCCTTGTTAGGGATATGTGAACTATTTCAGTAAAAATTTAAAAATAAGAAAGTCCAAAAGAAAAGGCTTCTCAATGATTTTTAAAAATAAAAAAATCAAAACAGGGTGCCTGGGTGGCTCGGTCAGTTGAGCGTCTGTCTTCAGCTCAGTTCATGATCCCATTATCTTGAGATCAAGCCCCATGTCTGGCTTCCTGCTCAGCAGGTAGCCTGCTTCTCCCTCTGCCACTCCCCCTGCCTGTGCTCTCTCTCCTCTCTCTCGCTCTCTCTCACTCTCTTTCTCCCTCCCCCCTTCTCTCTGTCAAATAAATAAATATAATCTTTTTAAAAATTAAAAATAAAAAGCAAATTCAGTATTTCATCACAGGTCACTGTGTATACGAAGAGGAGGAGAATGTTCTAGGCCCTCCAGGAAGTGTGCCATCCAGGGAAGGAGGGCAAGGCGGCAGTGCGGGGCTCAACTGTGAGGCTGAGCCCGGAGAGCAGTTGAACACAGGCCAATCACACAGCAGGCAAGGCCCTCTGCTCCCCCAGCCCTGAGCCTGCAGTCCCTATAGAATGGGCGTGAGGGCCCCACAGCATCAGACAAAACCCTGAATGAACAGCAGGCCCATAAGTGAAATGAACAGACACCTGCCTGCTCTGGGCGGCTCTAGATAAGGACACCTGATATGTCCAGGCCCATCTCTGCACAGGGAGTCCAGTGGCCAGCTGCCGCCTCTGCAGCCGGGAGAGCCCACCATTTATAGCACTACCCGCATTTCTCCACTAAGGCTGCCGACAACCCTGGGGGCACGGAATGCTCCCACTGCGCCCTCTGAACCCCATAATCTGAGGGAGTGTAACATGAGGGGCTCATAGCTACCCAGGGTGTGGGCCCCCACTGGGCCCCCAGGCACCAGGAGAGGGCCCAGTGGGGGCATCAAATGGGCAGAGATCAGGCCACAGGCAGGCTGACTCTGGTATTCTCACCCAGCACTCATTTTCTTGCTTCAAAACGCTTTCCAAAACCAAGGAAGAAAAAACCAAGGTCAATGTAAGCCCAGAGGCAAAGAAGAAGACACCTACAGGTGCAGGGTAGTGGGGGTCAGGAGTTGGGCTATGGCAGGTAGCTGAGGCCACCATTAAGGGGTCGGCGAGGGGCGGGGGTGCAGGGTTGATAAGCCACGTCTGGGCTGACAGGGGCACTGGAGCCGGCAGACTCACCATCCAGCATGTTTTGTGCCCTGCTTCTCCTGCCCAGCCCCATCACAACTGTCATGGCCAGCCCCGTCACTGTCCCCCAGTGGTGTGCAGAGAGCTCTGCCCATGTGGGGTCAGAACCTGCAGACAGCAATGAGGCTCAGGGCTGTAGAGCACTGCCTAAGACCTCGGGGAGCACTTCCCAAGACCATGGGGAGCATTCCCTGTACACCCTGGGAAGCACTTCCCCACAGACCCCGGGAGCACTTCCCACAGACCGTGGGGAGCACTACCAGCAGACCCCAGGGAACGCTCCCCACAGACCCCAGGGAGCACTCCCCACAGACCGTGGGGCCAGCCCACCAACCAAGTCCCAGACCTGCCACCTGCGCCTGGAGGTGGTCGCAGACGCCGGTGAAGGACTGAATACCAATGCCACAGAGACAGAGGCCCTGGCTTTGAAGAAGTCCTGTGAGTGGTTTCCCAGCCAGAAATCTGCAGCCAAATGCAAGAGGCTGGTGGGCAGCCACAGCTCAGGCATCCTGAGCTCGCTGGGCAGCACCCCAGGCATATCCCGCAGCCTCAGTGGGGCCCTGCACACCTGTGTACCACACTCACCCCCTACTGGCCCCTCCTGTAGCACCAGCCACCCAGGCACCACCCCCCGAGGATGACACCTCCAAAGGGGTGCCCCCTCCCTTCGAGGTCGCCGAGTCCCTCCACTCCTGGCCCCTGCCGACCCCTGTGGGTCCCGTGTGCTGGGTCCATGTTGGTCTGGTCACAGGGCTCCTAGGCACCCTGAGGTCCAACCTAACTTGACAGACATGAGTGTGTAGGAGCACGGTGAGTCCCCGGGGTCCTCCGGGGGTTACCTCTGCAAAAACTCCATCCTCCACTTTTTCCTCCCCAGCTGTGCAAACACTGACCTGGCCATGCCCCTAGAGATCCGTGGGTGGGTGGACTTCGGGGAGAAGCTGGAGAGATCCACCTGCCCTGCTCCCGCAGCTGGTGTGGACAGGGTCCAGCATCCAAAGCCGGTGTCACCAAGGAGGAAGAGCCAGGCCATGACCTGCAAGGTGTGTCTGCAGGTGGTCCAGGAGCTAGATGAGTGGCTGGAATCCAAGACCCCAGAGGTCCTCAAGAATAACACTCCAGACTCTGTGGGTTCAGTCTTGCCTGCCTCTATCGCCCAGCAGGGCATCACCTTCATGGACACATACCACATTTTCTTAGGTGACCAGAGTCACCCCAAGGAGGATATGTGAGACTCTGGAGGTGTGTAGCAACCCCGGGGGAACCCAGGAAGCTGGCGAGGCCCTTGTAGCCACACTGTCCTCGGGGACAGAAGGCGGCATGTCCTGCCAGGTGTGCAAGAACCTGGTCAGCCCATCACCAACAGCCTGAAGACCCACAGCGTGGAGGAGAATATCCTGTCCTTCCTGCCTGTGATCTCGCCAGTACTGTGTGACTGAGTTCAAGCCCAGCTTGTCAATGCCTTCGTGGACACAATGGACCCTGTGGCCCTGCGTCTGCCATGCCCAGCTGCTGGGCCCTGGCTGGTGTGCCACAGGCCCGAGCTCTGGGGAAGAGTCAGGAGTCAGCCTTGATGTGTGGCCCTGTGGGGCTCTGCCACAGCCACAGCTGCCCACACCAAAAGGCTCCCGGGACCGTGCCCTCCAGTGGTCCGACATCTGCTAGCACCCGCCTAGGAGGCCCTAACTCCCTGAAACCCCAGGATCCCTACGAGGTGGGTGCTGTCCCCATCCCCATTTTCCTCAGAAGAAACTGGGACTCTGACTGGGGAGAGCAGAACCAAGAATCAAATTCTGCAGAGCTCTGTCCCAGCAGCCACGCCACGTGGCCCTGCCCTCCTTGCAAGTGTCTCTAACAGATGAAGTCACCTGATGCGTGCTGCCCTGTTCCAGCCCCCGCCCATGGTCAAGGCTGTCGCGATGCTGGTGCCGGAAAGACAGGCATGCTTAGTCTGAGCTTCTGGACCCCTGGACGCTGGCACCTGCAGAGGGTGGTGACCTCTGGTGTCTCCTCCACCTCGCGGCAGCCCCTCGTCCACCAGAGCCTCGATTTCTTGATCTGTACAATAGGGGTGACCACACCTGTCTCACAGGTATGTTAAGACAATTCAAGGAGATGCCCATGAGCATGCCCATGTCAGTCTGCTGGGATCAGCAACACCCAGCCCAGGGCTCCCCAGAGAAATCTCGCTGTGCAAGCATTGAGTAACATGAAAGGATTCTCCTAATGCCTGTTTTTTATTCTCTCAGAATTCCTGGTCTAGGAGCGGCTCCACAGCTGCCCTCCTTCTGGCCCCCCTTCAGGTGGCCCCTCTCATGGGAAGCCTTCCCCAATGCCCCCTGGGCATCTGCTGCTTTCCTCTCCTGCTGCATTGTCACTGTGGTCTCCCTGGGACCATGAGCCCCAGGGGGACATGAGCCCCAGAGGGACAGACATGAGCCACAATCCCTGCCGTGTCTGGGGCCTGGCATGGGGCTGGCTGGCACGCAGTAGATGTCTGAACATTTGTGGGACACTCCCCGGAAGCATGTGTCACGCGAGGCCTGGCCAGGTGAGGCCCAGTAGCTGCCTTCCATAGAATTCCCTGGAAAATAGAAGGGTCCAGACCTGGGTTGGCAGGGACCTGAGTAGATTCTCTTCTCCAAGATACCAAACCTGAGCCCTTAGGTAGATGTCTGGGGCCCTAGCCATTGCCCCAGGGAGGGACAGCCATGCTTAGCCTGAGTTTCCATACCCTCAACACTGGTACTCACTGGCTGGCAGGCCTGGGCCCCCTGGTCAGCCCTGTCTAAGACACAGACACCAAAGGGACCACCAATCCAAGGGCTGGATACGGCCATGGGAAGGGAACTCCACGCCAGATTCCAAAACAGACCACTCTGGATGGGTGGACTTGGAAATGACCAGACCCAGCACAAACCACCATCTCCGGGAACGGTCCTAGAGACTGTCGGCCTGTCAGTGCCCCCACTAGGGACCAAGGTTTGCCCCTCTCAGACAGCACAGAGCCTCACCCCCTCCTCCGGCCTGTCTGAGGAATACACCTGCTGACAGTTATGTGAGACACCACTGGTCACACACGGCTGGCCTCCCAGAGCTCAGGAGAGCTGAGCGCCACACGGGTGACCCAGCCACGCAGAGCTGAGAGGCTTCCCATACCCTCCAGCCCTGAGCTCACCCAGCTTCCCCCAGTGCAAAGCTACCCAGAGCAGGAGGGGGTGGGAGGGTGCTCTCCAAACACCTGCTTTCCTCTGCTCGCCCCGACTCCTGGGCCTGGGGACCAGCTGCTCCCAGGGACCCCCTGTATGGCCAGGACTGTGCCTGGGCCCAGCCAGTGCTCTCCACACAGGTGGCCATCCATGACCTATGTGCCCCATAGCACAGCTGGCGACGACCTCATAGCTCCCAGCTCCAGCTGGTTGGGGGCCTGGTTCCAAGCTCCGGGCCTCCTATGGGTATGGAGGCTCTGCTTGCTGCCCCCACTGTCCTCTTCATGCCCACCTGGAGACACTGCACGCCCTGTCCGGGCCACCGGGACAAAGCAAACATCGCAGCAAAGCAAGTCAAATGAGTCGTTTGGTTTCCCAGGGCAGAGACAGGCCATGTGCACATGTTACACCATGGCCAACGACATGTGCATGTGCCTAACGGACAGTGTGCAACCCCTCAACCAAGAAACACTTTACCACTAAAACGCCAACCATCCCCATAATGTTCCGTGGGCACGAATCACTGATCACAGACCACCACACGTCCCAGAAGGGGAGTGGAGAGGTGTGAAACAGCCTGAGAATTGCCAAGGGACAGCAATGAAACGAGGTGTGCCTATAAGAAATGTCACTGACCAAGAAAAATCAGAAAGACCAAAAACCAACCTGAGACACCACGGCAGGCCTGTGTGGCTACCTGCCCTGCCCCGAGACGGCATCCTGTAAGGACAGCCCAGACCCTTCCTCTGGGACTCCTCCACATACCATCTGAAGTGAGAGGGTGACCTGCAGAGGGAGACCCACAGAGGGGGACCCTCGGGATCCCCCATCCCAATCGCGGTGAGAAAGGGCTAGGGGTGAAGAAGTATGTTGGGTTGTTCTCATTTGAGAAAAGCAATCTGTGGGTAGAAACTTTGTACCAGATGTCAGGAAACATGGTGGCATCCCCTCTTTTGCAAAGACTTCACAAATACAGATTTGGGGCTCTCCTGGAAAATGCGGAAGAGCAGTCATGGTGGACAGCCACCTGCCCATAGCAGAAACGCAGGCACCGGGGCCCTGGAAAGGCACGCAGGGGAGACCCCCACACGGCCCCGCCTTTCCTCCTTCCTCGACTTTCTCTTTGACCTGCAGGCATGAAGAAATCTCCCCTATGCTGGGAAAGAAGCCTAGGAAAGCTTCCCAAGCACCTGAGGATGCCCTGTGAACTAGGACAGTGGCCCCTGGTCACCTCCTGAGGGCTTCCCACCTGCCCCAGCAGCTCTGCTCGGCATCACTCCTTACCCTCCATGACCTCCACCAGGCAGCTGCCGTTGTCATCCCATGTCACAGAGACCAGAGATTCAGTAACTGGTCCAAGGTTACACAGCCAGCCAGCAATGGAGCCAGGAGTTCAGTCCAGGCAAGAGCGGGTCCCAGGGTCTGCGCTCCTGACCCTCCCACCTGCTGCACCTGACATGCCAGAGTTCGAGTCCCGACTTTACTGCTCCGCGGTCTCTGCCTTATCTTCCCCATCGCAAACAGGATGACCCCTACTTCCTGGGGTCCGCAGCGAGATTCGTGACCATGTGGGGAGGGGACAGCTCCGGACGCACACCGTCCCTCCTCCCCCACCCAACATCTTTCCTTCTGCGCCTCCAGCTTGCCTCTTCAAACATGTTTTCATGGTTTGGTTTGGTTTTTGCATATCTTCCTCTTAAGACACACTGATTTCTGGGTCTGATACGGCTGATTAATTAGCTTTCCCCCAGGCGAGCATCTTAACCACTCTGCTGGTATCTAGCGCTTCCCTCCCCAAACTCCTTTCACATCAGCAAGCTGGGGCCGGGTGCACTAGCTTCCCGCTGGAGCTGAGCCCCTGGGAGGGCACCAGGGCCATCCTGCCCAGCATCGGGGAGCCGCTTGCTCAGCGGGGGTGTCCCTCGCTTTCCCCAAACCTCCAGGCACAGGCACACAGACTGTGGGTATGTCACTGTGAGTGCATGCGCTCGCATCTGCACAGAAGCTTCTGTGCAAAGCCAAAGGCCAGGATCACGTGGATCCCAGCTCAGGCTCAGCCCAGCCCAGCAGGGTGAACGGGACCAGCCATGCTGCTCCCCCTTCTCCCACCATCTCAGCTGCCAAAGGGCCCCACCAACCCACAAACCACTTCTGGAAGTAGGTCTTTCTACAAGGCCCTGGGCTCACCCCATGGCACCAGGTGCCCCCCCACAGCTGCCTCCTCCACCCCTCCCAGTCCATCCTCATCCCGACCTCAGGGAGGGGCAGCCTCCTCCCAGGGAGGGCCCACCCCCACACCGCTGCCCCTGCTCCTGGCTCATTCTCCTCTCAGAGCACACTAATGATGCCACTTCCTACTGGCATCTGGGGTCCTCACTGCTCCCATCTCCTAGCACAGAGCCAGCTTCGACCAGGTCTCCATGCACGTGTGTGGGAGGGATTTGGGATGCTGGCTCTGTGTGACAGCATCTGTTGCCGGAACCTCCCTCCAGCTCATAGGCGGGGACCACCCGGCCCGGAGAGCCCTGTGGAGTCAGACGTTCAGGAGAAGGCTGAGCCACAGCCAGACCTCCCCGGAATCCAATATGGACACCGATCCCTCCATAAATGAAAGCAGATCGGCTCTGCCTCGTTCCAGCTCCCTGCCAAGGCAGTGTCACACCCGTTCCCCGTCACCCCACTGCCGTCCCCACTTGGGCGCTCTGGCCCATCCCAGCGCCACACAAGCAGGGGCCTCCTGGGGGTGGGAGTCCGAACTGTTCCTCCTGCTTCGCTCCCAGCTGGGGCACCAAGCGCTGGTCAGGAAGGGATGCGGGAGACACGCAGCCCAAACAGGCCCAGGATGTGCCCAAGCCCTAGAGCCCAGAGAGGGGCAGCTTCTTGCCTGAAGTCCCTAGCCCCAGTGTAGATGGCATCCAGGGTCTGGCTCCAAGGGAAGGGTTGGGGTTAGAACAGCCAGCCACATCCGGTCACTCAGAGACATGCAGGGGCCTGAGCCCTCTCCCTGCAAGGCTATGTTCGTCCTACAGCAAGTGCCACACCCACCCCCATAGCGACGTAATCACCCTCACACTGCCCTTGGGACTTGAACTGTGCCGGGATTCTCCGTGGGACCTCCAGAAGTCCCCAAAGCCAGGCTCCAGCCCAGAGGAGCTGTTCCCTCAGGCCCAGAAACGGCCCCCGCCCAGCTCCCACCACCACCTCGACCTCCCGGTCTGCAAGGCCCAGCTTCCATAGGCCTCCTCCCCCAGGAAGACTGCCCTCATCACCCCATTGCTCTGAAATACCCCAGATTCACTGAATGCCCCCCACCCCACCCAGTTAACAGGGACCAAGCCTGACCTGGCACCATGAGAACTTTCTGGAAGAGACAGGGAGTCCCAGGAACCAAGCATAGTCTCTGCACATGGGCGCATCAGAGCCAGGCTTTGCTACTCACAGCTGTGTGGCCTTGGCCAAGTCACTTCACAGCTCTGAGCCGAGTTTCCCAGCATGGGTAATAGGGCATGTCCTGCTAGGAATTCGTGCGAGGATTAAGTGAGGTCACTGCATCCGAGCTTGTCGCCAGGCCAGGTGCACATAACTGTACACTTACCTGTGTTGTCCTGTCTATTTGAGGATACCAAACCCCGCCCCTGACCCCGAGCTTCAGCTTCCTATAGCTCATAGAACCGTGGAAACTTGACCCAAGACCCACTGCCCAGAGGGAGCCTGCTAGGCTCTGAGTTCGCCAGATGAGCCGCCATTGGGTCAGCGGTGTGGGCTGGGAAGGATGTTTCCAGAGCTGGATTCAAAGCCCTTGGCTGGTGAGGACGGCCCGGTTATCCTGGCTTCTCCACTGGGCTCAGGGCCACCCGCCAGACCCCAGCAAGCAAGACTATACTTGCTGACCATGGGAAAGTCGTGCCCGGCACAGTGGGCCTGGACACACTGCCTTCCTCCCCAGAATAACACGGGCCCTGGCACACGGCTGCAGGTCCCAGGCTGTCCCAGCATGTCTGCAGCCGCTGGGGAGTCCCAAGTGTGATTCCTGGGGACCCTGAGATGGGTAGTGTGACCTGGGGAGTGAAGCTCGCACCTGCTTCCCTCCCATAACAGGGGGTGGTTGGGTTTGACAGGGGCCCAGCACCAACATCCCCAGGGCACGATGGGCACGATGATGTCCAACCCTGGGCCCTCCTGGCGGACAGTGCGGTGGCCCGGGGACAGCGCGGCCCCTGCTTCCCCTCCCCTTCCTTGCTCCCGAGGTCAGAACTTCAATCCCAATTCTTCGGTATTGGTGGTTCAGTAACATGTTCCTCCGGTCCTCTTCTGGCCAAAGTATGCCTGGAGGCTCGGCCCCGTGGGCCACCAGCACCTGCCTCTGCAGGTCACCTGTCTTGTCACCAAGCCTGGGGTGAGGGAGCCACCAGACTCACTCTGCAGTGGGTTCCCGAAGCAGTGGGCTAATCCTCTCCCATGCCAGCTTCCCTGCTCGGGCCCTCTGTGGGGAGGGCCTCCATGGCTAAACCACCAGCGTAAACGGAGGGCGCCTTGCACAGGCTGCTCTGTTTAAATATCACCAGCACAATGGGTAGGGGGCTTCCTGCCCGTTTTGGAGCAGAAGATGGCCAGTCCAGCCCAGCCTGTGGGACTCCATAGCCAGCAAGGGACAGGGCTTGGGGACATCTAGCTAAACTGAAAACACAAGGCTCTCATGTCCCGGTGCCGGCTGCGTGCCTTCACTGTGGAAGGATCTGACAGCCAGGACTGTGCTGGAACACAGAGCACCCAAGGGTCACCTGCAGGCCTCCAGAATCCAGGCCCAGATGGGGGGGAACCCGTGCAGCCCCCAGGCTCCCAGGGCCAGTCCCTGAGCTCATCCCACCAAGGGGCCAAGGTCAGGGGAGGGGCAGGGTCTGTTTCACTCTCCCGTGGACCCTGACAGGAACCGCCCCCTGGCAGCTCTCCCAAGACTGAAAGCCAGCCCCACCGGGAGGTGGTTAGCATGGCAGCCTGCGGGAGTTGGGGCCGTGGGATCTGAGGTCCTCTCACCCTGACCTCAGTGCTGGCCGCCATCCCCCACACACACTGTCCTGACTGGGTGACCTTCCAGGGGCGAGAGGACACCCAACTGCGTGATGGCAGGCTAAGCAGACTTGACAGGACTCATGGACACAACGTCCCTGCCATTGTCCCCCACCCCATAGTGAGCAGGAAGCAACAGGGTCCCTTGGCGGTCCCTCACCCAGCTCCTGCTGAGACCTTCCTGGGAAAAGCCAGCCCTGCTGGGATCCCACTCCTGCTACCACGAGGGGGTGCTGCCAACATCCTGGGCCACTGTGGGCAAGCTTCTGGATCTTTCTGAGCCTCCACTTCCCCAGCTGACTCAGAAGGCCGCGCAGACCCGGATTTCACGGCCAGGAGGCAGGGCTCAGCATCCACACCAGGCAGACAAAGAAAGCGAAGCTAAGAGGCAAAAGCACAGCCTTCTTGGGGTCACATCGTGCTCAGGCCTGGATCTCCCAGGCTCTCCAACCCTTCTGCCCAGCGCTTCTGCTTCTGGGGGTTTGCTAAGGGAGCTGAGAGTATGATCCTGCTGTTTGGATGAGGAACAGAGAACTGTCCGGCATCTCAGGCCCCATCACCTCCTCCTGACACGCAGCCAGGAAACACACTAGGTGCCAGCATTACTGGTGGCCAAGTTTCCTGAGAAGAGCCAACAACATCCCAGCTGTTCTGCTGGGCCAGTGGCATTCTCCCAGCCAGCTGCTCACAGATCTGCCCCTTCCTGGAAGGCTGGAGGCCTCGGGAATCTTTCTGAACAATGGTGTGCTGGTACCAGCTCACGACAGCTCACTCTGGCTCACATCAGCTCACACCAGCTAGCTAGAGCCCCTGATGCACGTCTCCTCCAAACTCCATTGTGGCTTGTGAATGGCCATGGTAAGCAATTTACATGTCCATTCTCATGGGCCCTGAGAAGCAGCACACATGAGGGTTCTTTCCTGAGGGGCCGGTGGTTAACATTTACCAGCAGCCCCCCGTTCCTAGAGCTCACATCCCTGAGAAGGCAGCTTGGTTCTCCGGAGCACAGACCCTGCCCAAAGACACAGCAAGTACTGGGCGAGTGCAGGCTCTGGTCCCAGTCTGGTCCCTGGCTGGAACCTGTCCCCCACCACCCAGAGCAGCTCACAGAGCAGACAAGCAAGATGTCTGGTCTCTGCTTTCAAGCCCTGGGCACCAGGCACTATTCTAGACCCTGTGGCAAGAGTGAAGGCGGGCAAGGACATGGCTCCCTCCCGCCTGCACCTGGTGGGGCACACAGATGCGCCATATGGGAAGAAGGTTTGGAAATGAGAACTGATTAAAATAACAGTGTTACAAAGACTGCATTTAAATCCTGAGAGCTTATGATCATCACAACAGAGAAAACAGCCCGGAGAAACTGCGTCTAACACGTAGGGCTTGTGACACAGGCTGGTGGGACAGCGGCTCTGAGGGGAGGTGCAGAACTGACCTCTGCTGATTCAGAGTCTGGCACGTCATCCAGGAGAGGGACCACGCAGCACTGAGCGTGCCCCGTGTGGGGACAGGAGATGGAGACAGAGCTTCCAGCCCCGTGAGGGCCAGGCCTGTGGCACAGTCGCTCCGCGGTTCCCAGGGCCCAGCGGAGAAAGTCGCCAGCTTGTAGCTTAGAGACCAAACTCGCTACACAAAGGGACTTGGATCAAATTCAGTGACCCAGCCCCCAGTGCCATCAGCAAGGGTGGCAACAGTGACAGCTGCTTCCCTGATGCTTCCTCAGTCCTTGGACCCGCCGAACCAGGCGATACTGCTGTCCCCATCTGACTGATGTTGAGCTAACCTGGGCTCAGAGAAGGGGAGTGATTCTCTCAAGGCCACACAGCTCATAAGACAGACAGAGCCAGGAGAGACTCCTCATTGCTCTGAAAGCCTGTGCTCTCAGCCACCTGTCACACTATGTCCAGGAGAAGAGAGGAAGGCCAGAAGCACAGGAGCCCCATGAGGGCAGGGGCCATGAGTCGCTCTCATTCAGTTCTGACTTCCTGGAGTCAAGGAGGGTATCCAGAATGGGCTCGGGGCTCAGAGAAACTTGCTGAAGAGAGGGAGGAAAGTGGGGGAGGGAGGAGGGGACAGGATGGTAGGGAGGGGACAGTACGGAGGGAGGGAGGGGACAAGAGAGATGGAGGGGACAAGAGGGAAGAGGGGACAGGAGAGAGAGGGGGCAGGAGAGGAGTCACAATATTTCAGATCGGTAAGGGTCCCAGCTGATGGCACCAGTGCAAGTCTGCTTATGTGACACCAATCCTGAAACTCAGCTTCTCCAGGATCCCCTCCCCCACCCACTTACTTAATCCTGTATGTTCCCTGCCATCAGGATGCGATGACCACCCACGCCCTCGAGAGGACTCTCTCCCCAGTGCTCTCCTCTGCGGACCCCTCTTTCCCCAAACCTGGCTCAGGGGCCACCCTCCAGCTCGGGTCCCATCGAACAGGAAGGTGGCCTTCCTTCCCTGAATCCTCCAGGGCCGCCATCAGTGACGACGGGAACCGCAGGGAACAGACGTGGGGAGTTGTAACAGAGGACAGGGGTCAGGCCCAGGGAAGAGCAGGTCCCCTGCCGGGCGCCCCCCAGTAACTGCCACCCTCATTAGCAGAGCTCAGGGAGCAAACAGACCCATTTCACAGGTGGGCAAACAGGTTCAGACACAGCGAGTGACTTGCCCATGTTCCTTAATGAATGGCAGAGCTGGGACATGCAGAATCAGGGTGTCCATACTTCCCCCAAATATTAGCATTTACCTCCCAACAAAATAACGTTCACAGCAAAATAAAAACAGCTAAATCTTCTACCCTCAGGTTTAGCAAATTACACCAAGAGTACTATGCTCGACCCCGCAGCTCCCTCTTTGTGGATGGGGAAACCAGGGCTCCAAGAAACAGACTCACTGTCCCCGGCACAGGCTAACAACGGGGGGCCCCCGAGAAGCCACTCGGCCACCAGCACGTCCCCTGGATGCTGCTCACCCTGTAAACAGATTTATGGCTCCATCCTTCAAAGCACACTCAAGCGAGGTTTATTACATAATAGAAAACAAAGATAGTGTTTTCATATGTTTCCCACTCAGGGAGTTTTATTAAAATGCAATAAATCTCCAGGGCAGAGTGTGATTTTAACGTAAAGGGCAGGGAATCCAGCTCTCTTCTTCTGTAGACTGCAGGGTAAGGCAGGGGTGGGGCGGGAGGAGGAAGGGGTGCGGGAGGCAAGTGAGGGAAAGAATGGCACTCTGCGCCCACCCCCAACTCCTCCCTCCCAGGAACTGGGGCTCTGCACTCCACCGGGTCCTAGAGGGGCGAGGAGGGATGAGGCTTTGTGGTCCCATGGTCTCCCCCTCTCTATATTCCACTTGGTGGGTCTCCCTAAACCATGCGATTGCCCCCCACTGTCCCCCCCAATATTGCAGCTGTGTGCTCAATCCAATCCACAACCCCATGCCTAGCTCCCCACCACCTATAGGGCAGAGTTTGGTCATCTCGTTCGTGCATACAGGGCTCCTGGGTCCAACCCTCACAGGCCCCCCAACCTTGTCTCCCATCATCCTCTGACCAGCCCCTCCCAGCTTCCTAAGATTCCTCCCACCAAGCTGGCTCATGCCTCCATGTTTCCATAGGCAATGTTTCCTCTATCTGGAACGCTTTTCCTCTGCCTGTCCACCTAGAAAACTCCTATTCATCCTTCAAAGCCCAGTTCAGATACCACCTCCTCTGAAATGACCAGTTGTCCTCTCCTGCGGGTTCCTTCACAGCAGCTGTTTGCCCACCCCCCTCCCATCAGTCCCTTCCTCCCTAAAAAGGCTTGTGTTGTCAAAAAAAAAAAAAAAAAGGCTGGTGTCTCATTCACAGCCAATAATCCCAAGGCATGACAGTGTGCTGGCACCAAGAGAAATTTTTACAAGTGGAGAACTTGGAGATGGGGCCATCTTCTTGGATTCTCCCAGTGAGCCTGATCTAATCACACAGCTCCTAGAAGGGAGGACCTGCCCAAACTATGGTCAGAGAAAGACGGGAAGTAAAAGAGGGGCCAGAGAGAGGTCATGCTGGGCACTGAGGGTGGAGAAGGGCCATGAACAAGGCATGCAGGTAGCCTCGAGCGGCTGCAGAAGGCCATGGTAAAGATTCTCCACTAATGTCTCAGAAAGGGAACACTTGGTTCTAGCCAGTGGGACCCATATCACATCACACTTGTGCCCTCTGAAACTACGTGGTAATGAACCTGGGTTGTTTTAAGCCATTGGGTGTGTGATAATTTGTTACAGCAGCAAAAGAAAATAAACATATGAGGTGCGCCATCCTGGCCAGTTTTAGGGGGCTCCCCACAACTCTGGGCATCCCCAGCCTCTGCGCCACTGCCTGCCTCTCCTGCTGCCTTGATTCCCGTCCCCTGCTTCACCTCCCCTTCCCTACCAGGTGAACTTCTATTCATCCTTCAGAACCCATTTCTAAGGTTCCTTTTAGGGTATGCTGTCCCACATGTCCAGTAAGTTGGGACGTCACAGCTCCTCAGGCTCGGTCAGGCCTCACAGGGCTTCACAGACGGGATGGGGAGGTGTTCACCCTGGATCCCCTGTTCTCCCCCAGCTCGGTGATGTCCCATGGTGGTGGGGGTGGGCAGACACCTGTGTTCCATTCACTCTGAGTCTCTGACACCTAGGACAGTGCCTGACACATTTCAGGGCCTCAAGAAGCACCAAGGGAGTGATGGGGCTCTGGCCAGTCAGTCAAGGTCAAAGGCCTCCATCCATTTGTGGGGTGCACAGGACAGCGCTCCCGGGCCTGGCCACCTCGGCTTTCCTCAGCTGGAGGAGCGTTTGTGCCGGGACAGGAAGAGGCTCTCATGGCGTCTATCTCATCTCCTCCTCCCTAAATGGGGCTCTGATTTCTCCCCAGCTTCCCACCGGGCCCCGATGCTTCCAAGACGTACACGAGGATCCCAACACCCCATGACCCAACAGACACAGAAGGAAGCCTGTGCTCAAGCGTTTACCCTACAAAAGTCCTCAGAGACATGGGGACAACGTGTGGGCGGGCTGCTCCCCAGAGCCCAACTTATGTCCTTACGCGGCTGGAAACTGACAATGACGCCGATGTCCGAAAACAAGAATTTGGTTAAATAAATAATGTCTCCTTCTGCCGAGAGTGTAGAATACAGCCAGTAAAAACGGTATTCTGAAAACATGCAGGCGCATAGGAAAATGTTTTAAGATATAACATAAAACTGGTATCGAAAATGTATAAAACACGTATCTATTTGCATCTGAAAAGGACTAGTGAGAACATTTGTCTGAAATAGTAACGGCTGTAATCTCCTAAGGTGGGTTACTGCGGGGTAGTTTTTATGCCCCATCTATGTTACAGTTTCCAAAATCTCTACGATAATCATAGATTATAATTTTTTTGAAATAAGTTTTTTTTTAGGGAGAATTTTCTGGAGAAGAGTTTAGCAATATCCTTATCAAGAACATTTTTATTTTTTTAAAGATTTTATTTATTTATTTGACAGACAGAGATCACAAGTAGGCAGAGAGGCAGGCAGGGAGAGAGAGGAGGAAACAGGCTCCCTGCTGAGCAGAGAGCCCAATGCGGGACTCGATCTCAGGACCCTGAGATCATGACCTGAGCCAAAGGCAGCGGCTTAACCCACTGAGCCACCCAGGCACCCATTTTTCTTTTTTTTAAAAAGACTTTATTTATTTGAGAGTGAGAGAGAGCATAAGCAGGGGAGAGGGGTAGAGGAAGAGGGAGAAGCAGGCTCCCCACTGAGCAAAGAGCCCCACATGGAGCTCAATCCCAGGATCCTGGGATCATGACCTGAGTCGAAGGCAGGTGCTTCACCAACTGAGCCTCCCAGGTGCCCCTCGAGAACATCTTTCAGGGGGTGGATGGCGGCACGCAGCCCCCAGTTAAGGGAACGTGAAGTGACTACCACGGGCGGCCGTGTTTCTCAGATGCTGATCCTGCTCAGTAAACCCCAGGGGCCTGAGTCTGTTCTACAGAGTGGAGAACACAGAAACCCTGATCCCAGGAGGAGGTGAGCAGCGGGCTGTGGGAGAGGGTTGGGAGATCCCAGGGGAGGTGGCTGGCCCAGCTGGGGAGGGGACATCTGCACACAGCTGGGACAGGGCCAGGGACGCAGGGCAGAGTTCTTAAGGAGGCTGTCCCCAGGGGGGCCCTTCAAAGAGGGAGCTGGGGAAGTGCTCTAGACGAAAATCTGCAAGTGTACTGAGCACCGAAGAGACAGCCCTCGGCTAAATGCAGGCCCAAGAATCAGATCACGACCCCAAATTCACAGGCTGCCCCTCCCCACTGAGCCCTATCCCCCATTTCTCTCGGAGGATCCTAGGGATTGGGAGGCTGTGCTGTGGGCTCAGCCCACAGAGGGACAGGATGGCCTTCGCAGCCGGCTAGCAGCCATCATCGCTGCAACGGGCCTCCTTGCCATTGCTAGGTGCTGCAGGGTCCTCCCAAAGGAGGTGGGATCCTGTGTGCAGTCTTCCAGACCCTGGGGCTGGCCTTTCCAGCCTGCAGGAATGGGGTCATAGGAGCAGGACACAACGAGAGCAGGAGGGAGAAAACCACAGGAAAGATGAGGGGTGAGCCCAGATGGCATGTGGCTTCCCCAAGGGCAGACCCCACCCCCCCACCCCCAGGAAGCTGGGCTCAGGCTTGACCAGGCTGGAGAGGACTAGAATGTTCCTCTCACCTGCCGGGGCCAGCAGCTGTACTCCCTAATGCAGGCTCAGGTCGCCAAAGGTTTGCTGGAGCGTGGGGCATGAGGTGTGCTGCACCAGGGCTGAAACCGGCGGCGGCGGGTATGGGGTGAGGGGTGGTAACGGGGGCTGCAGGGGACGAGTATACCCATGCGGGAGGCACCGTACAAAGAGCGCTGCCCTGGAAGGGCAGGGACACTGTAGTGGTGCCAGAGGACGGGACCTTCCTCCAGAAAGTCCTCCTTGACCACCACCCGCTCTACCGAACTGAGTGCAGGCATCTAGCGCTTCCCCGGTCCTCTCAGGTTCATCGTGGTGCAGAGTGTATGCCATCGACCTGCATCGCTTGCTCATCTGTGCCCGCTACTAAACTGGGCGTCTTGGGGCTGCCTCACCATGCCTTACTCCAACCCAGAGCCTGGATGGCTGGATGCAAGGATGGGGGGGTTGGGGGATAGAGGATGGATACATGGGGGATGGAAGGTGGGGGGATGGGGGGTGGGGGGTGGACAGGGGATGCATGAGGGCAGATAGAGGACAGATGGATGGAGAGAGGGATGCGTAGGTAGATGGATGCCCGGATGCCTAGGGTGTGGTGGGTGGACAGGAGAGGGATACAGGGTGGATGGATGGATGGATGGATGGATGGATGGATGGATGGATGAGTGGGTGTGGGGGGTTGGTGAGTGGACGGGGGATGAACATGCAGGAGATGGACAGGTCATGGATGAAGGATAGATGGACAGAAGGGGGACGAACGGATGAGGAGATGGATGGTGGAGAGAGGTGAAGGAAGCAGGGGGAAGAGGCTGGGGGAGGAGAGGGCAGCAGACAGGAAGATAGTCACCACCGGCTGGGAGGAGTCCTGGGAGGGTCGTGAAACCGGGGGAGCCAGGACCTGAGTGAGTACAGAGGGAGGAAGAAGAGGCTCGGGGATGGGGATGCCGAGGGACTTCCTCAAATGTCCTGTGACCTTCCGGCCACCCCGATTCTTGTTCTAGAATATTCTACAGGTACCTCAAGGCCTCAGAGCCTGACCTCATCAAACTGTTGATTCAAATTGAATTATTTACTGAATAGATTCAACCCCTGAAAGCTTTTAACTCAGCGCCTATCCTGATCCCTGTCTGCTCTGGGTCTTGATTAAATCAAGCTCAGGCCTCCACAGTGATGCCGAAGCCCTCGCCGGGAGAGGCTGGTGGGGGAGGGAGGACACCTACTAAGTGCCAGGCGTCCACGCATTAGCTGCTGTCCTCACGTTGCCATCTCCAGCTCAGGGGAGACAGGAGACGATGCGGCGAGGCAGGGAGGTCTCAGAGCCCAAATGGAAGCGCTATGCGTGCAGGGCACAAACCACGCAGCAGCAGAGCCCAAGTTAGCCTCGGGGTGAAGCTCCTTGAAGTCTAAGGCTGCCCCACCTTCCAAGAGGGACTCCATCGGCCCAATGCGTCCCTGTTCACACTGAAGCTCGGGGCCCCTGAGGGACTGCCATTGGCTTGGGAAGGGCGCACCCCGTCTCTGTCCACCTCACCCTGGGACATTGAGCCACGTGGACGTCCCCACCCCCACTGTCATGCATGTCTGCTGGAAGGCTGCTTTGTATCAGTGCACGTGGAGAGGTCCTCAGAGGACTGGGGCTCAATGCCTCAAGCACCCCAGTCCCTGTGTTCCCAACACAGAATGCTCAAATTCTATCCAGGGAGACAGGATAGGACCGCAGAACCCACTCGGATTTTAAGCAGGGTTGGGTAACAACGCGATAACATCCTACAAGAAGAGAAGTGATCTCAACACCTCAAATGCCAACTCCACTAGAATGCAAAATCCATGAAAGAGAGCTTCCCAAAGTCGGTGCCGAGGAAACCCGGTCCCAGGAAATGCTCAGCGAACAAAAATACAGTAATACATACACATTAAAATGCATAAATAAAATGGAATTGAAATTAATCTGATTTAATTTAAATTTAAAATGAAGTAACATTTAAATAAAATCAAAATGAAAGAGCGCGGTCTCGGATGAGATGGAGAAACGCCTCCCAAGTCCCCCCAGGAGACGTCCGAGGGGCACTGGCATGTCAGAGATGCCCAAAGTCCTGAGGCAGAGAAACCTGGTTGATTTTCAACCCAAGAAGTTTTCCCAAACTTAGAGGACCACAAAATGTGTATTTTTACCAAACCCCTATGACCAATGTGATATATGCAACTGTCGCTCAGCAAACATTGCTCCGCTCCCCTCCCCACTGCGGTTGGGATGAACCCCGCGAGTTGCTTTGGTGGACAGAATTCTAGCAGATGGGAGGTAAGCAGAAGCCATGAACGTGCTCATGGGATTGAGAGGCCGTGGGTGCAGGGTTCTTGAGAGGCCGTGTGGCGCAGGGTAAGAACATGTCCTCACGACCTCTCTCCTGTCAGCCTGGTCCCAGAACAAACACAGGGGGAGCAGGCCATGCCCATCAGCTTGAGGCCTGAAGCAGAGCTGCCTATCCACGCCCAGTGCAAGGAAGCCAAGCCAGTCCACCCAGGGGCCAAGCCAGTCCACCCAGGGGCGTGAGGGTAAGAATGTGATTCACACCACTGAGCTCAGGGTGACTTGTTAGGCGCCCTTATCGCCCAGAGATTGACTCTTCTAAGAATCGTGCACAAAATAATGTGGCAAAGAAAAAAACACTTCTAAGAGGCATCACTCTGATAAGCTATCTGGAAAGAAATGCGCCTGGGGGGCTCTGTTGATGAAGCGTCTGCCTTCTGCTCAGGTCATGATCCTGGGGTCCTGGGATGGAGCCCCAAGACGGGCTCTGTGCTCAGTGGAGTCTCCCTCTCCTTCTGCCCCTCCCTCTAACCTGTTCTCTCTCTCTCCCTCCCCCCAAAAATAAATAAAATCCTTTTAAAAAGAAGCCATTGGGAGAGAATGAACAGCGCCTGCTGGGAGCCTTAGAATCAAGGGTCCTGGAGAGCATCTGGGCTCTTCACGGCAGAGAGGCAGGGTTTAAGAAAATGTTAAGCCCCCATTTAAGAAAATGTTAAGATGGGTGACCCAAGCACGTGAATCCGAGGGGAGGAACCTTGACAAGTCACTATATACAGAGAAATTACGTCCAGGCTCATGAAGAGTCACAAAGATGAGAAAAAAACAAAAATGCGAAATCACAAAGATGAGATACACCCTCACACCCACCCTAGTGCAGACACACGAAGCCTGATGGTTGTGGAGACGTGGAGTGGGCATCCCTCGGCAGACAGACGGGCAGGGAGCGGAGAAGGAAGCTGGAGACGCATGTGGGGACACTCATGGCAGCCCTGATGGGAATAACAAAATTGGGGGCGGGGGGAATCCTCACACTCCCCCAGCAGGGGGACGCAGACATCAGCCAGCTAACGCGTGCTGCACGGAGAAATTACCAAAACCGAGTTGGGAATATAAATCAGATTTCGAAAGGCACCATGATGTCATTTTTATCAATTCTTTAAACACGCTGAACAGTAGAACCCATCGATGGTGGACTGATGCTCACGCGTTTCGTTCACCGAGAATGCGCACTCAGGGACGGTCCCCGCCAGTTTCAAGAAGGTGGTTTCTTCTGGGTGGGCGATGGCGGGGTGTGGGGGATGGGAAGAGAGAGCTGGGCTTGATCGGAATCTATAAGAGTGTGTTTTTCGAAGAGATAGAAATCCCAGGCAAGAAAAAAAAAATTAACACCTATGACAGTGAGGGACCCAGTACCAGGCTAGCCCAGGCTCAGTTCTCAGCTTCCGTGGCTTCACCCAGACTGTTCCCGCCTATCACCCACTAGCCCCCACCAGCCAAGTGACCCCAAATAGCTGCCAGGGAGTGGAGGGTGTCGCAAACGTCTGCTCCAGGCTGCGGGCCCCGGGCGGCTGTGGACTTGGCCTCCACTGTTTCAGGGCTACCCCTTCTTCTGTTTGTCCAGGAATGGTCTCAGTCTTCCAACTGCCTGCCCAGTGTCCTGGAAACCCCCTCAGGTCGCATTGGCTGCCCTATGTATCTGGAGGAACAGCCCCAAACCAGGAGACGGACCCAGCAACATTCTCCTGCAGGCAGGGAATGGGAGCACAGGAGCCTTTACACACCATGCTGTTCTTAGTTCTGTGTTCCAAATGCTATTTCTCTTTCCCTTGAAACCGTCATGGCTCTACGCCGGAATGGATACAAGCCATTTCATCTTTCTGCGGGACCATGAGCGCCAACGTTCTACACCCGCCACTGTAGCTTCCAACCCTGCATTGAATCCCTTGTGCCAGGACAAGGAGAGCTGGGCTGCCCCAGTGTCAGTCTTGGGAAGCCACTGGGGACGAGTGAATAGGACCAGACTGTGGGCATGTGTGCTTCTCACATCCCTGGAGCCCTGCAAGGGCAGAGGCTGGGACAGGTAGCAGGGGGAAAGGGGAGGAGCTGGGAAGGGCTACAGGGCCCCACCACACATGGAACAGTGGAAAGGGAGCATGGCTAAGAATGGAGAACCAGGGGCAAGGGCAAGAGCCATTCAGGAAGTCAGATCTGGGTGGTGTGGCCAGAGGGGACATGACCATGCCGGGAGCTGAACGGTGGAGCCAAACCCACATGTCCACGGCTGACCTCCAGAGATGGTACACAGCCTCCTTTGGAAAAGGGTTAGTTATGGATGTGATTAAGCTAGAGCTTGTGAGATGAGATCACCCCGATCACCTGGGCTGGTCCTAAATCCAATGGTAAGTGTCATCGTAAGGCACACACAGAGGACAGACACACAGAGGAGAGGCCATGGGGACGTGGCCTGGAGTCCGCTCAGCTCCAGGAGCTGGAAGAGGGGAAAGACCCTGTTCTGGAGCCTCAGGGGTAGCCCGGTCCTGCCCACACCTCCAGGGCAGGGGGAGAATGAATTCCTGTCACTTCCATCCTTTGTTCCAGCGGCCCCAGGACCTTCTCACAGACTGAACCTCAGGCAATTGCTGGGCAGGCTGGTCCGAGGGAGAGTGGTCTTCCTGCTGCTAATTGCTCCGGGATACCACTTCAGGAAGTAAAGCCTCCTAAAGGAGGTGAACGGGTATAAACATCGAAGACAAGGGTAACCAACATGATTTCTCAAAACCTCCTTCTCTCCCACCTCGTTTAAAACATCAGGACCCAAAGGAGGAGGAGGAAAACCACATGTCTACGTGCTTTATGGCGGTGCCGTGGCTAGCGTCAGAAGGAACCCATTCCAGCATGAGTTCGAGGCTCTGGAGTGCCCTGCTGCGGCCACAGGCCAACAGGGACGAGCTGGAAACAGATGCGTGAAGAACGCGAGACATTATTCCAGGTCTGACTACATAAACACGACCGCGTGAGAAAGATAAACAGAGGAAGGAATGGCGCTGAACAGGGAAGGGGGTTGCTTCCGACATGACTAATTCCTTTGCATGTATTTTTAATAAAGGAGAAGAAATGTCTGTGTACAATGATGAGAACACAGAGCATTAAAGTCTGTTGATTTGCTCTGGAGAAAACCTCCATCGAGACCGTGTACCTTTCTAGGGACGTTTTGGGTTGGGTCAGCTTGCTGGGCCTGGGCATGCACAGTCTTCCAGGCAGGGATAGGTCAGGACCTGAGGCTCGGGGTGGAGCAGAGGGACCCCCACCCCGCCGTCCCAGCGGCCCCAAGGTAGGTGGTTGTCCTCTCTCTCGGCTTTTCTACCCGCATCTGAAGAATCTGAATCTGGAGTCCATAAGCAAGAAGGCCCAGTCCCCACACCCCAGGGCTGGCCCAAAGCCACTGTCCCCACCGTGTCCCCCACAAGGATGGGCAACTCTGTCCTGTGGGCACAGATTACACCGAGGAGGGCTGTTCACTGTCAAAACAACATCTACAACACCTCCGTCTCCTCCGTGTGCAGCCCATGGAGATGCTGCCGAGAGCAAAGGACCCCCGGGCTTTGGACGGTTGGGGGGTGCTGAGGAAGGCGAAGTCCCCCACTTTAGAACTCAGCAGGCATGCGGCACGCGGGGCCGACAAGGGGACTACAGAATTTCGCTTGGGGGAAGAGAAGACTCAGGTGCCCCTGTTCTCTGCATAACCCAGGCACCCATTCTTGGACCATCCTCCCAGTGAGGGGGACAGCCTCCATGGGCCAGCCCTTCCCCAGGGGGCCTAACCCTGAAACCAGTTCCAGAGCACAAACCCTCAAAGGGCTGCCAGGAGAGGGGTAAGAAAAACCCAGGGTGGCACGTGCGGCTTACTCCCCAGACCCGGCGCCATCAGGACCACCACTGACCACACCAGCTGGCCCCCAGGTGACACCATCCTCATACAACAGGGAAAGGACCCAGCTCGAGGTGCCATTTCAACACCTTCCCAAAGGCTCATAGGAATCCCCCAACGAGAGCCAACGGAATCAACCATCATGCTCCTGCCCTAGAAGCAAAGCCAAAAACCAAAAAATAAATCAGCTCGAGGCCCCCCAATCCCAAACACAGACACAGACACAGACACAGACACAGACACACACACACACACACACACACACACATACACACGGGACTCCTGATGAGCAGGTCTGGGTGTTGTTCAAAATGAATTAATTGTTCCTTGAGAAACACATCTTGAAAACCAAAACGGCTCAACACCCAGGGAACATGGGAGCGACGGTCGGCGCTCGCAGGAAACAGGATCCTTGCCCGAGAAAAGCTTTGCAAGGACGGCGCGAGACACTGGAGCCTCTCTCCCTGCTGTCTGGGTGAGCGGGTGTAAACATCGAAGACAAGAGTAACCGACATGATTTCTCAAAACCTCCTTCTCTCCCACCTCATTTAAAACATCAGAATGGCTGCTTGACATTCTTGGGCTGAATTCACATCTCACGTAGAAAGAGAGACCCCCCCCCATTTATTCACCAAGCTCTTCAGCTAAGCCAGAGAGAAAGAAACACGTCTGAACAATGAGAGGAATCGCATATTTGGTGGACTCCTAGAGCTATATCTGAAGTCCAGGGCACGGGCAGAGGGCATTTGTGCACTGACCTGAATTCACAATGCAAACCATCTTCCCCCGGCAAGCAGAAAAGGAAGTGGGGGGAGGACACACGGAAAGAAAAGCCAGCGAAGACACTTTCTACAGGGCTCTCTCTTTTCCAGGGCTGTGTGGGCCCACGGGGGACACCCTCAATTGCCTTCCATGTCCCCTACGCACATTGTGCAGCCAAAAGGAAAGTTGGGAGACCATCAACTCACAGGGCTGCTCCTGCTGGGCATGGGGGGGTCTCGGCCCTCAGCCCAGGGAGACACGCAGGTGCATAAGGAGGGGTGACTTACCGCCACAGAGAACTTTCCAGAACCTTCCCCATGTCTGCATGGTAATACTTCGTCAGGATCAAGATCACCTGTGGTGGCAACAGAGAGAAGTCAGTGGGCTTCACGGTTCTGAACGAAGAGGGATGAGATGACACCCCCCCCCACCACTGCCCAGGATTTGGGGTGTTGTGTTGAACATCAGTTGCCTGGACCCTCCTGGCAGGCTCTCTGGGGGGCTCCAGCTGCCCTGCAGCAAAGCGCCTTGAGTCTAGGTTCTGAAACCTCACCCTACCCTTCACAGTGACCTTGGGAACATCCCAGTCCTGCGAGGTCCACCCGGTAGCTGCCAGGAAACACTCAAACCCAGCCTTGGACCTTCTCAAACTGGGGCCAAAGGGACACTGAGGTTGTGGCCCAGGCTGGGCACAGAACCCATCTGACAAGGGTTCCAAAGATGGGGACTTGGAGATCAGCCAAGAACGCCCGCCGGGGCTGCACCCAGGACAAGAGGAGGCCCCAGACTGGCAGGCTGTGGTTACCCCCCTCCCCCACCCTACCCCACTCCCTGGTGAGCACTGGCTGATGGCAGAGCCAGCGACAGACTGTGGAAGGCCCAAGAACAGCCGAGCGGGCCGGCGGTGGGCTACACACGGTCGAGGACACACACACTCATGCGACGGAGGCCGAACAACTCATCACACACACACAGGGCCCTGTGTGACAGAGCATGTGCCATCTCACACCCCTGAGAAAAAACGACTGTTCGTTCTGATAAAAACACCTGCGTCTAAGAGCACCAGAAAGTTCTCACAGAACAACAGAAAGGAAGTGAGAACTGGCCTTGCCCGGCAGGAGAAAGCGCCTTCTCCCCAATTATTTCACTGGCCAATGCATTTTCCCATACATCAAATTTCATTTCACTCGCTGTCAGTCCCTATTAGCTGCTCCTAACACTCCCGTTGCCATGGGAACCCCAGGAGGTAACGGGAACACCCACCCCCCAGCAGAGCCATTACCCCAGCTAATCTGGGGTCACCACACCGGTCATCCCTGAGTTTGGTTTCCTGCCAGCAGCACCTCCTCAGCTTTCAGGTTTGGGGGCACAGCTGCCCCCCGACATGGTCTGCCTGATCGTCCTCTCCCTGGCGATGAAAGCAGGGAAGGCATGAGGAGGGGACGCCGGCCGCAACGGGATAGTGTGCATCCTAGAGGCAGCAATGATCAAAAACCAACTCAAGGCCCCATCCACAGAGACACGATCAGCCCTGCCTTGCTCAGGAACAAAGCGATTTTCTCCTGCCGGGCTCTCAGGCTGCCAGAGCCATGCAGGAATCCTCTGAAGACCGAGGGAGACAGGCAGAGTGACAGGGCCTGGACGTGCAGGAGACAAGCGTATTTTTAACCTATTGATTTATATTTCATAGTCTCGCTGTTCCCAGAGGGGATTTCGAGGAGCTGGAGCGTGACAGTTGGAAGGGACCTCAAAGTCTGTTTAATGCAGCGCCTCCAGGGTGAAATCCTCAAGCCAACATCCTTATCAAGCCCCAGCCATTTCAGCCTTGCCCACACACTTGGAGGGGCAGGGAGCTCACCCCCTAACATGGCACTTCAGCCCTTCTGCAGGCTGAGCTCCTTGTTTCTGCTGCTGGGACTAGTCCTCCTCTGGGGTCCCTTTCCAGGCAGGGCTAGTGCCCCTCCCACCCCCTTCTGGGTGGGGCTCTCCACTTAGGCCCAGCCCCTTCATATTCCCAGTACCAACCCTAGCAGGCCTTCTGGACCCTCTCCCTACCGCCACTCCGAATTCCTTGGCTAATTCCTACAAGACTCTCAGACCTCAGTCTAAGGGACAGCACCTCCCAGAAGGCTCCTGGACCCCTCCCCTGGTTCAGTGCCCCCCACAGTTCCCAGACACTGCGCTCTCCCTTCTGGTACCCTCCCCAGGCCAGTTCCTACCACATGATCATGAGCCCTTTGGGGAAGGGGACTGTGTCTTGCCTCAGGTCCCAGCACTGGGTATGCCTCCTGCTAACATGACTAAGGCCTGTTTCCACCCAGGACCCACAGGCCCCTCATCATCCCCCACCGACTGACGAAGGAGCCAAAGCAGAGGGAGGGTAAGCCCTGCGCGCATAGCCGGTAAGCACCTGGGCCAGCCTGGGAGCCCAGAGGGTGTGTCTTCCGCACTTGGTGTGAGGCTGGGTCTCTGCCATCTGGGCACGGATGCCATCCTGAAATTCTCACATGGGTTTGAACAAGGACCCCGTGTTTTCATTACTGTTTGAAAGTTGTTACAAAAAACTAAAAAGTATGGCCTGCCCTTGAGGGATGGGGTGGGGGGGTTCCTCCATGAACAGCTTTGGAAGTGAAATATCCTGGAACTATTTTCCAGTGGCTGGCCTATCCCCGGAGCTCTGGGTGCTTTGACCTGGTGGGAGAAAAGTCTGGAACAGGAGTTGGGGCTTCTAGCTCCCAGCTGTGGCCAATGGTCTCCTCCTATCCCTGAGGCGGCCAGAGCCCACCACTGGCCTCCGTGACTCCTTCTAGACAGCCAGGAAAGCCCAAGGAGGAGACCGGGATTGGAGAACAGTCCCTGCAGGGGGAGGGCGGGCCCCTCGGGTCCCAGGTCCTCCCCTGAGTCTCCCCCCGCCCCCTGCACTGCCAGTTCCCCAGGCCCAGGAGGTGTCATGGGATCATGGCAGGGGGGCTGCTCCTGACAGATGTCCTATCCCCTGGGTCCAGCCAACTTGTGACCCCAGGAAGAGAAGCCGGGCTCTGTGGACTTCCCAGGCCGGCTTGTCCTTGAGGCTGCTGGGCTGTGGGTTCCATCCGGGGCAGGGAGGACATGATCCATTTCATTCCACCCGAATTCGCAGAGCTTAGCACAGAGCAAGAGTTTCCATTGAATGAATGAATGAATGAATGAATATCCCTTTCTAGAAGCAGATCCAGGGCGGAGACAGAATCTGTCAGGCAGAGGCCACAGCCAACCCCAGCTGACCCCACTAACCCCTGCTGTCGGGGGCTCCCTCCAGAGCCCCTCCATCTCCTTCTGACACCAGCAAACACCACCCGAGGGTCCAGAACTTGCCCCGTTCTTGCGGCCCCCGCTTGTCCACAGTGATGCCTTCCAGCCCTCAGAGGAGGGATCCCATGAATCCTGGTGGGGGGAACCCACCCCCTTCCCAGGGACAGCATACATGAGGTGTCCCCAACCAGAGTGTCCCAGGCAGCCAGGACCAGCGGGCTGGTGTGCGACCCAAGCAGCCCCCCAGGGCCCACACTTGGTTTAATGATGTCCCCATCTTAAAATTCTTAAAAATGTTTGAACAAAGGGCCCTATGTTTTCACTATGCATTGGACCCTGGGAATAGCACAGCCAGGCCTGATGTTCCCCAGTCTGAATCCCCCTCCAGCCCCTTGTAGAGCTGGAGAGAGAGTCTGCGGACACCCCATTCTACCCAAGCCTGCTGGATCTCATCTCCCAGTCAGGGAAGCAGCAGGATGGGCCCAAGTAGGAGGCTGCAGGAGGCATCAGATTGAACACCGAGCCCAGGGTGACCTGGGATGGCTTCATCCAATGCCTGCCTTGGGAAATGGAGAAACAGATTCAGAGGACGGAAGTGTGCTCAGCAGGGGCAGGCCTGGTCCCCCAAGAGCCCCATTCGGGGCCCAGGAATAGCTTCCACAGGCGGGAGCCATGGGCCTCGCCAGCCTGCTCCTCTACTGAGCAGCAGCCCAGGGCTCTCCCCCCAAAAAGGAAAAGAAACCCTAACTCATGCAGAGACTTTCTGCAGGTCATGGGGCCAATTCCAGACCCAGATGATGAGTCACTGTCCCCATGACCCTCAGCGACACACCCTTCACTCCTCAGGCTCTTCAAGGAGCCTATACAATGCACTTAGAAACAAGGCAGCAGGTCTGTCCCTCAGAGCCCCGGCAAGGGGCTTCCGGAAACAGCCCTGCAGCTGGAGGAACCAGCAGAGTCGCCCGCCAGCAGGGGACCCATAAGGAATGTGAGCAGATCTGCAGGTTGTAGAGGAGGCTGGCTCACAGTAGGGAGCACCGGGGCCCAGGGCTGCAGAGCCCAATGGCACAATAAGAAGCATCTGCACCTGCAAACAGCGTTCACCTTCGTCAGGTGCCCCAGGCATGGCTGCACCCATGTCTCCAGCAGAATCCAACAAACAAGGAGGGTGCGGTGCATGGGGACAAGCCTGGCCCTCCGAGCCTCAGTTTCCTTAGCTGCACATCCGAGCAGACTCAGTAAGTTGTCACAAGGCTGCTGGGAGGGTGACATCCATCCACGTGGGCTTCCACCAGAAATCAGAGCACAGGTATCCCGGGGCCCAGGCCCCCTCCCCCTGTATGGCCAAGGGCACATGTCCACATCAGCTGTTTCTGTATCCTGCGGAGGGAGCTCCCACAGCAGCACTGACCAAGGGCCCTGCTGTGGCCGCCCATGAAACATGGGGCCCCTGCCCATGGCCAGCACACAGCCAGGCCTCATTTGGCTGTGCAGTCTTGAGTGGAGATGCAAGCCCTTCGTGTGGGTGGATCACTGAGCCCTGCGCCTTCTACAGGCTCAAGAATAATCCAAGAAAAGTAACAGATACTCTGGTTTAGTTCAGCTGTCCATCAATAATCCCACTGCACACAGACACACACACAAACGCACTCACACAGCAGCAAGAATTCAGGCTCAACTGTGAACTCTGAGAATGGACTTCCCATCAGAAAAGGAAAATTCAGGGCCCAGAAGGGCCCCCTGCACACTGATGAGTCTTCCCCTGCCCCTGGCCCTGCCCCTGCCAATTGGGACAGGGCCGGCCCATGTCAGGCGAGGTCCTCGCTGCTCACAGTGCCCAGGCATGCACACTTTCCCAGAGCTCCCAGAAATGCAGAACCCGAATGGAGCCCCACCCCCGACCTGCTGACTCAGAATCTGTGTTTTAACCTTAATGTTTAAGAAACCACACTGACATATCTCTGTATGCAAAAAAGGGGCCTGAGTCCCCATCTGCTCACCCCCACCAGAAGCCCAGACAGGGGAGGGGTCCAGACCAGGGACACCTGCAGAAGCCCACCCTGGCTCTCTGCCCCATGGTTCACTGAGCCCCACAGGAGAGATGCTGAGGATGGGAAGGAGGCTAGTGTCTTCCCCCATGCACCGACTGTGCCCATTACACAGGTGAACACACTGAGAACAGAGACATAAAACAAGAGCCCCTAGATCATACAGCTAGCGTTTGATGTGGGAACACAAAGAATAAATGAGGCAACCAGTGTTGAGAAAAGGGAGGTCAAAAAAGAAGGCAGAGAATAAGATGTCTTATGGTGACTTCTAGTATTCATTCAACAAACAGTCTCATCGCTCACTATGGCCAGCAGGGGGAGCCACAGAGAAGGAGCAGCTGGGTCCCCTGGGCCCATGGATGAGGACCTTCCCTCCACACTCAGGCTTCCAGGATGCCCAGGAGAGCATGCCAAGGTGTGTTCTGCGGTCTGTAAACACACGTTGCCACACAGAAAGGTGGAAGGCCACCCATTCCTGGGGATCCTCGCACACACAAAGGGATGCTTTCTGTCCCAAGCTGTGAGCTAAGACACCCTCCTGGGGGTGCCTTTGTGGAGGCCCGATCCAGCCCCAGCACCTCAGCACCTGTTCCAAAAAATGATGAGCTTGGGGGGGGGGGGGGGGCGGCGGCGGTGCTCCTTGGCCCCAGCAGGAGGGCGCCTCTGGTGGCAGATGGTGGCAGCTGCTTTCATTGACCCCAACAGCCCATGCTGGTGGAGGAGGCTGGTCTACAGCTGGCAGGGAGGGAAGATGATGGAAGGTGACAGACATCAGGATGGTCTCCCAGTGCCAGCAGGCCCTCCCGGAGGCTCCCCGGGTCTGGGGGCTCCAGCCGGGCCAGGGCATGTGTGAGACGGCAGCTTGCCGGCTGGCCTGGGCCCTGGTGTCACCCTCTACCTGTACTCGGAAGGATGCTGGTCCGGGGCAGAGAGAGCCAGCTCGCAAAGGAGCCGCAAGAGGCCAGCACCTTTGACAGGCTGCTGGTGGGTGTGTAAGACACACTCATGGTGAAACCAACACCTCACAGCTCACAAAACTGCAGCCCATGGACGCTGTGGCCTGGCAATGACCCCCGCCCCGCCCCAGGGCGCTACTCTGCAGATGTCCTTGTGCATATGGAATGATGGATGTCCAAAGTCATTTCCTGCGACACCGTAATCGGGAGAGACTGGAAACGGGCCGGCATAGATGGCCCGCAGCCCGGCCACCCTCGGGAGCACCTCGTAACCGTAGGGAGGAGGAAGGAAGGCCTGTGGATGGCATGGACAGGCCTCCAGCATGCCCACTCAGTGAAGAGAGCCACTGTTAACTGTTAACACACGGTAGATGTAAAAACCACGGGATCATGGCCCACTTGGAAAGAGTTAAATTGGTGAATTTTAGGTCACTCGAGTGTTATCTCAACTGAAAAACTGATGGGATCAGGGCTGGACGGGAGCAAACCTACTCTTGGGTGACAGAGGAGACACGGAAAGGAGGGTAGGTTCTCACCAGAGACCCATTACGGCTGCTGACACTGAGCCCTGGGCTGAGTCACTTACTGTGTGTTCACACCTCAGGCACGTGTGCACGTACTGGGGTCACACATACACATACCCCAGCATGCTGTCCCCCTGGTAGCTAAGGCTGACGTTCCCCAGCCCTCACATTGAGGAGTCCTTCTCCCTCCTGTCCTCAAAACCTGATAAAGATGCTCATTTTTATGCCGGGGGACTGGCACCCATGGAAGGGTGAAGACTAGACCCTGATGAACGTACTCAGTCGGCACTCCATAAATGTCCATTTTCTCTTTCTCCCAGAAAAGTCATTTGAGAAACCTGATTCTGAGCTGGGGGGTGGCTGGGCTGTGAAGGGACACAGAAGGTACTGGGCCAGGTACTGCACTCAGGCAGGGTCACCCTGACCAGACCTGGCTGTAAGCCCCGGTGGGGGAAGGGTGTTGGACCCTGCCCCGGGCAAGCAAAGGGGCCTTGTCCCACTGCTCACAGATACGACGCAGCAAGAGAGAGGGGAAACACACATTCCCATCCTTTATGTCTCCAACAGCCCCACAGATGGGCACCATCATTCCCACCGCCTGGATTAGAAGTGGAGGTGTGGAAGGGGCTGGGGGGGTGACCCCAAGGGTATGCTCGAGAGACGGCAGAGCTGGAGTCAGGCTGGTCTGAGGCCAAAACTGTGGCTTTTTCTAGAACAGCACCCTGTGGACCTCTCCCCAGCCTAAATGAGAGAGGAGGGGCTTCCCGTGGACCCACCATGCACATCTTCCCCCCAACCAGCAGGCAGGGTTGGCCCATACTCCATACCCCAGGAAGACAGCAGGGCTCAGCTCTGCACAATTCCAACCCAAGAGCCCTCCTCGATGAAGCAATCTGGTCCATTTAAGTGAGCTGCTTTTGCATTTATCTACCAGGGAGAGGAATCCTATTTCTCTCTGCCCAAGACCCCTCGGGGAAAGACAGGGAGCGGCTGGGCTCAGAAAGCCGTGGGGCACATGCTGATTCTCCGAGGACCAGACCTTGGTCAAGCCCACCATCTCCCTGTAGACACCAAGGGCTGCTGGCTCAGGCCATTGGCTAGCTCTCAGCCACACCTGCCACGCACCTCAGGAGCTTCACCCCCTCTCCGTCTACTTCATGAAGTCTCCGAGATTCTCTTGGCTGGTGGGATCCCCCAGGCCCCAGGAGTTCCCTGAGGTTCTCGATCCCAAGTGGGCCTACTTGCTAAGCCATTGCTAGCATGAGGCATCTCCCTCCAGAATCTTCCACGGAGCAGAGAACCTAGCTCCTGCCACTTGACAGGGCCCTCCCTCTGATGCAGCCCCCCACCCCCTGACTCTCAGAGAGAGAAAGTTCCACTTGGGCTAAAGGGCCCTATAGCCACCCAGGTGCAGAAACAGAGGTCCAGGGCTGCCCGGCAAGTCCAGAGTAGGGCCTCCTTCTTGCTCGTGGTGTCCATACGACCTCCTCTCTGCCTCCCACCACGCCTGGGAAAGGCAAGAGGGAAAGGCTGCCACCCCGGGAGCAGGGCAGGGTCTGGGAAGGTCTGGGAGGGTCCAGTCTAGCACTCTCTGGAAAAGCAGAAGGTGTGAGGCCACTCTAGAAAGGTCCCTCGCCGCAGAGTCTCTTGATAAGACAATGAGGGGGTCCCAGGACAACGCTCTGGTGGCCTGGGGAGATGGCAGGGGGTCTCTGACAAGGGTCTGGAGTAGGAGGATGATGGAACCTGTCCCTTCCAGGAAAAAGGAAGAACGTTCATAAAGGATGTGGCCCAACAAGGCAGGCATGGGGTGTCCCAGACAAGAATGCCAGCTTTAGCCCAAACGGAACGTGTTCCATGTGGGGCTCTGCGCCAGGGTCCTGTGGGTCTGGCCACAAGGTAGGGAGGTCACACCCAGCTGTCCACACTATCTCTGTGACTCCTTGCTGCTACTTAAAAAAAAAAAAAAAAAATGTTATAAGAAAGAGAAATGTGAGATGCAGTTCACCCAGATACAAAGAATAGAAAACAAAGCAAAGCCTCACCCCTCCCCCGACCCCCTCACCCCTCGGGGACCTCAGACAAGTCTCACAGAGAGTCCAGGAGACAAGGCTGGGCCTGTGGCCACACTCAAGCCCACTCCCCAGCCATCCCCGTGGACTGAGACCCAGGCCCGTCACACACACGGTGGGCTCCCTCCACATGACCTAGAGGCCCTGCCTGGGGTATCCCCAGAACGTGGGGACCAGAAACAGGCAGGGATATAAGAACTGAAAGAGGACAAAAGCAAGAAAGAACATCTCACAGGAGCCACGGCCTTGAACCCATGACCCTGCCCACGCAGCCCTTTCTCCCTGGGAGAAGCCAGTAAGATGCCGTGTCCACAGGGTAGTTTCAGGGACATTCTCCTGGTCCCTGCAGTGCCCACACTGGTGGGACCCTTGTCGCCCGGGCAGCTGAAGTACAGATGTCCGCAGAGATGTGTCACCCAAGCCCACTCCCCCCACCCCCATGCACCCCAGCTTAGCAGGACAGCTTGGGGACAGGCGGCAGCAACTCATGTGTCTCCTGAAGACAGACTCCCTATTGTGGCCTCCAGAGGTGTCTGAAGCTGTCTCCAGATGGTGGGCCGGGAGGGGGCTGTCCTTGGCCTTGGCGGATATGCAGCAGCCCCTCCCCTGCCAGGAGCTCACGGTGACCGGCAACGTCCCCACGAGGCCTTCCATCAGGCTTCGCACGGATGTTTTACAGTTCTAATTTCAGACCGCGGCCTGGCCGTCTGTCACCACCCCTCGGAGAGCCCTCGTCCAACCCAAACGCCATAGGAAGAAGGATTTATTCATAAGGCCTCAGGCCACCGCGCAAATGGACTGAACCAACCCCCAACCCCCGGGTGCATCTGGAATGGGGGGAGGGGGGCGGGCAGGGAGCCATCCTCGCCTCTGGGGCCACAGTCGGCAGGGTTTGGAGAAGGAAGGAGTGAACACGGGTGAGGACAGGACGCTCCGATCAGGCAGGAGGGAGGGGCCTGCCATGAACAGGCCCCTCCCAGTCCCCCTGTGTTCTTCCCTCACGCCGCCCTGTCTCCCTCCACTCAGCTCGGGTCCCCTCAGGAGGCCTTGGCCTCCCCTGGCCCTCCTCATCGGGCACATCTGCACTTCTAGAGGGACTCTGTCAGGCACAGCTGTCCGGGAAGACTTCCAGAACCTTCAGCCCACCTCCAGTTGAAGTTGGTGCCCCATTTGGGTCTTGGATATAGTGAGCCGAACACAGCCCCCCCAAAGTATGTCCACTTGGAACCTCTGAATGTGACCTGATATGGATAAGGGACATTTAGGATATAATTAAAAAGTTCGAGATGAGGGGGTGCCTGGGTGGCTTCGCGGTGAAGCGTCTGCCTTCGTCTCAGGTCATGATCCCATGGTCCCGGGATTGAGCTCTGCATCGGGCTTCCTGCTCAGCGGTGCATGGGCCTTTCCCTCTGCCTGCTGCTCCCCCTCCTTGTGCGCTCGCTCTCTCGCTCTCTCTCTCTCAAATAAATAAATAAAATCTTAAAAAAAAAGAATCTCAAGATGAGATGGTCCTGGAGTGGCGTCAATCCAGTGACAAGTGTCCTTACAAAGAAAAGGAGAGACAGTCCTCAGGGAGGTGGACACTCGAAAATAGATGCAGAGATGGGGGTGACACGTCTCCAAGTCGAGAATGCCAAAGATCACCGGCAAACTCCCAGAAGCCAGGCAAGAGGCCTGGAGCAGAACCAGCCCTGCCTGAGACCCCTGATCTGGGATTCCCGGCCCCAGAGCAGGCAGAGAGCAAACCCTGCGGCTTCCATCCCCAGCCTCTTTGCCACAGCCGCCCCAGCAGGCCAACACTCTGGGTCTCCCACAATCAGACCTCATCAGCATGTCCTGTTCTTTCCTCCTGGAGATGGCAACCTCCTGCGGGCAGGGCCATGAGTGTCCTCTGTCTCTAGTCCCTAGGTAGGACAGGTAGAGAAGCAGCTTGGGTTGGGGGAGGCGGGGAGGTGCTGCATGAGATGTCTTCCCCAGACCTTGGAGACTAGGTTGGATCACGTCCCCCCAAAAGGTCCTAACTCCTGCAACCTGGGAGTGTGGCCTTCTCCGGAAATAGAGGAATTAATCTAATCCAATATGACTAGTGTCCTCACAAAAAGGGGACATCTGGGCACAGACACACACAGAGGGAAGATGTCTGCCCACAGCCAAGGAATGACTGAAGCCACTAGACTCTGGGGGAGAGAGCTAGGAACACTTCTCCCTCTGGGCCCTCGGAGGAAATTGACCTGGCCACACCTTGCCCCGGACCTCCAGCCTCCAGAGCTGGAAGGTGATAAACTTCTGCCATTTAATCACACAGTGGGTCGCAATGCCTTATGGCAGCCTAAGGACACCGACCTAGGCACATACCCATTCTCCAAATGAGAACACAGAGGCTCAGCCCACTGCATGGGACACAGCGGGGAACTGGCAGGGCTGCGGTCTCCATGGGGGGGCCCGCCCTGTCTGACTCCACAGTCCGGTGCCCTTCCCACTGGCCCAGACAGGAGGAAGGAACAGGGGAGGGTCCCGGGGCAGCCGGGTTCTGAAAAGCTGTGTCCCCCCTCCACCCTAGCCGTGTGTACCAGCACAGCAAGCAGGTGAGAGCCCAGCCCTCCATCAATCAGGCCCCCTTCATGGGCGCCAAACTGAATGTTTAAAAAAAAGAGGGAGTTGAGAGGTAAGCTTCGAAAGGACTCCTATAAATCAAAATCAGTCAGCAGAAAATAAATGGAGAACGTTACCCTTCTGTGGAAAATGGCATTTTAACATCCAAGCTGTTTAAAGGATAATGTGTAAGTTAATAGATGGGTCTTGGTAGACATTCCCGCCCCGGCTGAGCTTTGAAAATACTACTTACTTTCCATTTCCAGCCACCCGATCGGCCTTGATCCCACCTGTCACTCCCTCCTAAGTCGCCGTCAGGAAAATTATTAGTGAAATTGCAAGATCCTTATTCATTCATTCATTCGCCCATTCCTAGCTGTTTGGAACAATGCTCTTGCCAGTCTAGTGGGCCGAGCTGGCATTTTTCAGAGCTGGTTGTGGCCGGAAAAGGTCCTGGAAACACGGTCACCTGCGTGCCTCCTCTCTCGACATAGAAAGTGCCTGGGTATCTCCCACAGGAGGTGAAACTGCTGTTCTCGTTTTTTTTAAAACAGAAATTCCCTCCCCTGGGCCCCGACGCCCTGCCCCTCCTCCCCGCCAGCCCCTAGCCCGAGAACCATATGTTCACCACTTCCAAGAATTTCTCTTCGCAAATGGTGCAGACACGTCAGAGCAGAGGGCCCAGAACAAAGGAAAGGCAGGTGGTGGCATGGGAGCCCTTGGCTGCCTTCGGCTGGGAGGCTGAGATGCTGGCCACAGCAGCCCTTGAAGAGGTCCCAGGGCTTTAAGGAGCCAAGACAGGCCACTCACCCCCAAAGGCCTGTCTCTCAGGAAAGCAGTGGGTCTGGTGGGCCAGATACCAGCTTGGAGAGAAGCCACTTGGGGCCCATCTGAGCTCTGCAAAGACTAATTTATCTTCTCAAGAAAACGGGTAGGAGAGACCAACAATGAAATCCAGTCCCCGTTTCTGGAATCCACCCCTCTTAGCCATCTGCGGAGTGAGATGACTTCGGGGGGCCTGAGGCATTTCAGGATTTCATGGGCTACTTCCTCCATAAAAAAAAAATATATATGAACAATTATATTTTATGGTTGCCCTGGTATAGAAAAGAATATATTCATATTATATATCAAAACATTTCCTTGACCTAAAAATTTCTTTTTCTTCTTCTGAGGCTGAAGGAAATTAAAACATTTTTGTGGGTGCCGAAATGTCCTGTAGGCTCTGGCTGGGAGCCCTGAGTCTGCCGGAGACACGGCCCTGTGGCCTCCCCCCAACCCCCCACATCCAGCCCGTTCTCCCTGGCCTTGCCCTGCAGCGCATGCCCCCTGCATGCCAGTCTTGCAGCCCAACCCCCCAAAAGACTCCTTTGCACACTGTTCTCCAAGGCAGACAGGTCCCGATAGTCCTCCCTCACCCAGAATCATGATTCGGACATTTTTTCGGGTAGGGGTCCTCCTGTGAAGAATTCCAGGAAACCCATAACTGTAGAGACAGGCCCATCAGCAGAGTTATCCATGCCATTTTGGGGTTCACAGGCCAGCCTGGGACCCAACCAGTCTATGGGGCCACTGAATTCCTCCCATTCCCCCGGCCAGGCAGAAAGAAATCTACTTCGAGCTCATCCCTGTGCAATTGCCAAGCCTGGGCCCTCCCTGGACAGGCCTGCTCTCGGGGCCTCACTAGGCCATTCAGTGTGGATTCAGCCCAGAGATGTCACTTGGGAACTCCCTTTACAGCCTATGGTAAAGCTACATAGACACATGGTGGTGACGACGCCTGCTCCCAGGCACGAGCTCCATGGGGTCTCCTGCTGCCCAGACCTCCTCGCTGACAGCCAAGACCCACGGACCATCCACCTCCAGCTCTACCCTGCTTTGGGGCTCCGCTCACCTCACTCCTCACCCTAAAATTCCTTCCCCCAACCCCACCCACCCATTCCCCAGGGAACTCAGAGCCCCTCTTATCTCAGACCTTCCCAATGCCTCTGTGTCTTTGACCTTGTACCCCTGACTCCTCATTCATTGGCTGTTTCTCTCCCTGGAGGTTCCTCAAGGGCCAGCTCTGAGCCTGGCGCCCACAGGTCTGGGATGGCGAGGAGCTGGTACAGGGAAGAGGCTCGTCCCCATCCCCACAGCTGACCACATCCCATCTTGCCTCCTCTGATGGCTCACAGCTGGGGTCTGCCCCCCGGCAGTGAAGCCTCCTAGAGATCAAGGACTTGCTTGTCCCACCACCCCAGCACCTAGCACAGAGTAGGTCCTCGGGCTGCACATGGCTGTGGCCAGGTTTTGTGCACTGGAGTCTGGCTGTCACGGTGGAGGTGGGCTGGCCTATGAGCCCACGTGGCTTGGGGCATGGCGTGCTCCTCTGGGGACTCATGTCGCAGTGCAGTGGTCTGCACATCTACCTAGAAGTCCCCACACCAGACACCCTCAGCTGGGCTGGTAGGTCAGTGGCCACCTCATCTACATGGGACCAGGGACCACTGCCCAGTAGTCTACACCCAGTGTCCATCACTCTGGGCCCACCTTTGCCATCTGTACCAAAATCATCCATCAGGAAGCTATGTTACTAAGGTGGGGGGTTTTTTTGTTTTGTTTTGTTTTGTTTTTTTACTAAGGTTTTTTTTTTTAATCAACTCACTGCTTTTACTTAAGCAGAAAATTTCACGTTGCTCTCACGAGCAGAAAGCTAGCATGATGAAAACAGTTCATTCCCTCCTACTGCACAAGCACGCCGTCCACCCAAGACAAGCGCACCCAGGACCCAGGCCTGTCCTCGCTTTGCTAAAGGGAACTACAGAGCTGTCGGAAGCAGCTGCCCCTGCTCAGGCAGTTGTCCTTATTGTCAGTGTGGAAGAGAATGGAAACAAGATGGGGGGAAGAGGGGGTCCCCTCCAGGCCCCGAGGGTCACTGGATGCCTCTGTCCTGGCTCCTCCCTGGAAAAACATCTAGCTTCTCTGAATGCAGAACATCCCACCTCAGCTTCCTCCCCAAGCCCCAACAACAATACGGGAATCCAATGACGGGGAGCTCACTACCTTACAAACGCAGCTCCCACAGAACACGACGCATCAGGGAGATTGCCAAAAGCTCTCAGCCACTTCAGCTTCTGTGAAAAACCAGGCTGACAACAAAACCCAGCCTCTCCCTGTGGATGTTATTTCTATAAAGCCAAAAAGCCATGGGAATACCCAGGCAAGAGCCATAAACTTGGGCAGTGATTCTCCTCAAAGAGAGCGAGGCTTGTGTGGGGCTCAAGTGAAGCCCCAGATCCCAGGTGGTGTTAATCTGTCTTTGACAATGGTGACCATGGCCTCCGCAGACCTTCTCTGGGCTTTCAGACACATAATCAGCCATGATGGCCTTGGCCTTATGGAAACTTGCCCCCTCGGCGGGGTGGGGGGTGGGGGGGTGGGGGGTGGGTGGTCTCCCAATGACATCTTCAGAAACTGCTTCCCTGACCATCCTCAAGGCTTGTGCCCTTCCTAGAAGTGGCCATTGGGTGAAATCTTCGGGGGCCTGGGACAGGTGTACCTGGCCTGGGATAGGTCTCCTAAGCCTGTCCACGGTGGGAAGGCAGGGTGCCGCTGGCAGACTGGAGAAGGACCCGCCTGGAAAGAGGCCCATCGTCACAGCCATGCTGTGGATGTCGGAGATGAAGTTCTTGGAGAAAAGTGCTTTTAAAATAACATTTGGCTATTTCTAGGAAGCAGATTTCTACAGCTGTCCTCGCTGTGTTTTCTAAGTGCAGCCCCATCTCAGGGACCTCGGGCCTTTCCTGGAGGTCTTAGTGGACATCCAATACACAAAGCGACATATTCCCAGGGGGTCCTTTGCCTCTTTCTGAGTCCAAAGACCTCAGGGTGTGAGGGTTCCTCCCCAGTCTAGTTAACCAGCTTGGCAAGCCGCCCATCTGTAAGATGGGACACCAGGAATGCCCCGGCGCGTGCCGGAAAGAGAATGCTCAGTGGGGACCCTGATGCCACGCAGATCTCACCAGTGGATGGCGCAGCCTCTTTCAGACGTCACTGCCAGACTGCAGCACCCCAGCCCGCCAGGCTTTCAGCTTGCATAGTTCCTATAATGGGGCGCGCCCCACCTTCCAAAGCTCCTCTTGCAGGTTTAGCTGAATTATCCCCCTGAGTAGGTCCCAGCTCCGCCCCGCGGGACCATGCAGGCTGGTCTGCTCCCCACGGCCACCCTGCAGACCCAACAGCCGCCCAAAGACCTCTCCTTGCCCAAGGTCATGTCACCCAGCTCCTGCTGACCTTGTACAAACCAATAAAGCAGAGGGATAAACCACAACCTGTGTTAAATTCCTGAAACAATCCTTATTCTCACAGCTAGTCCACGTGGAGAGCTGCCTATTCTCAGATCTGTCCCTCCAACCGGGTACCCTTAGTCACCCTCCCAGTCACAGGGCCCCAGGGGGGGGCAACAGAATTCCACGAAAACCATACACTTCTGTTTACATGGGTGTGGCTGACCCTCCGAGGGCACCAGATGAGACAAAGTCAGGCTGTGTGCACTGCCGGAGAATTAAGCGGGATCAGCCAAGGGGCTCCCCTTTGCTGCCTATCTCAGCCCAAGGGCAGCTAAAAATGCCAAGAATTAGTCTGTGTCCATGGTGGACAATGGGGAAAGAGGAGACACATGACCCTCCCTCTGATACCGTCCCAAAACGAGCTCACGCCCGGGTTGGACAGACCTGGGTTAATTCTCAGCTGCCAGGGACCATCTGAATGGGCAGTGGGCCTGGAGAGCACGCTGGAGACTGACAGCTTGGCAATGCCAGGAGCCAAGCCCAGCTCACAGGTGTTCTCCAGTGGTGGGACACAAGGCACCTCATCAGCTGTTTTACATCATCCGAAGAGACCCCTGCAAGGACAAACATTAGCCGGGAGGGCAGGGATCCCATTTTCTCGCATTTATATTTGATATAAATACACCTGTCGTAAATAAACATGACCCTAGCTTCTTTAAATATTTCGGGGCAGCCTAAGAAATTCTAGCTAAAAGCAGAGGGGGAAATATATATATATATATATATTATATTTTATGTAATACATAAATATATAGATTTTTATTTATATGTACGTTTATATATAAATATATAATGTTATATATAAGTGTGTATATGTATATGAAAACTGGGGTATATTTGTCACTTGTTGGAGAAAAGAAAATGATGGGAGGGCTGGACTTGCGGACCCAAACCATAGCTTCGTTTTTGAAATCTCTGCAAAGATGCTCTCCCCCCAGGGTGACGTCAGTGCATCTCCCTCCGAAGGACAAGAATGGGAATGAACCCGCTGGGACCTGAACATATGGCTGAGCCGTACCTTAAGTACAAGAGACAGAATGCTCCCTTCCCCAGAGTGATGCGTTACAGAGCAGAGCTGTCAAATCAGGCTCCGCGTGCAAACGTCCCGAGCCGATGCAGCTAAGTCACAGGCTCAGCGTGTCACGACCAGCTGCAGCGGAGGACGTTCCACCGTCCCAGGTGCCGGAGCGCCCTGCTGCCAGCACGTTGGGCTGAAAACAGACCCATCTCCATCAACTTGACAGAGACAAAAGGCGTGAATGAAGAGCCCTGCCTGAAATTAACAGTGATGGAAAGTTAATGATGGAGCAAATTTGGCAGAACTATTTCAACACACATCCCGATGCGGTCCCGGCTTTCAGAGGGGATGCCGAAGTGACGAATGTCTGCCGGGCTCCAGCCGAGACCACAGCCGTGCTGCTTCCTGCCAGATTGTCCCTTTCTCCAGAATCAGACCCTTGGCAGGAGGTCCGATCTGTCACCCCCGCCTCCGTCCCCGGTTCAGGGGCTGGGCTAACACATCTGCTTGTCAACATTCAAAGCTCATCTGGGCACCGTTTACTTATAACACTAAGCCTGGGAGCAAAGCTTATGGAGCGAAAGTTTCCATAAACCATAGCAAAGCCATCTAATTCAATCAACAAACACAAAGCATGGGGTGGGGCAGGGGGGGGTGGGCAGGGAGACAAACAATGATCCAAAAAAATACTCATGATATAATATTATGTGAAAAAATACTTGAGATTTTACATACGGCAGGTCCTCCTCCATGCTTCCACATGACACTGAAAATCTGTGTGTCTTTGTTTCCTCCACAAGACCACAGAGCTGCTGAAGTCAATGACCAGGACGCCCACCCACCCTCGGACCCCAGGCTGGGGCAGGGCCAGCCCCCAGTGGGGCGCAGCTAACCCCTGATGAACTAACGTGGCATGTTTCCTGCCATCTCTTCATCGTGACTGTTGAGTTTATACCCACCTATGAACACAGACGTGGACAGATGACAGATACACAGACACGTGCATGAAACTAACCAGATGGAAAGTGTCTGAATGCAGGAACGGTGACCTCTGGGTGCAGTAATGGTTTTCTTTTCTCTTTTGCGCACTTGCCAGGTTTTCTATAATAAGAATGCTTGAGGGTGGGGCAATTCTGTGATCAAAGAGGTCACATTTGTCATAGCTGCACGCAGTATAGAGTTCTGTCCGGATGGGCTTTCAAGGTACGAGACACACACCGCCAGCCATGCTCCATGGAGCTCCTACTACGTGCGAGACTTGTCTCCACGTATTCTTGTGCCGAATCCCGTGATCGCCTAGCTTAGGTGTTTACATCATGGTGCTTATCTGGAACTTTCTAAGCTACGAGCATTCCCCTGGTTTGAGCTCCACAACAAGTCTATGATTCAGGGCAATTACTTTTTCCAGCTGGTGATCAGGGAAGTTAAGGAACTCGCACACAGCTGATCTGTGGCCAACAATGGGAGAAAGGAGCTTGCATGAGACCAGAAGGAGCCAAGTCTACTGAAAACCAGATGCACCTGTTCCTGATCACCCCTTGGGGGACACCCTGTACCTCTCACAGTCACCTATCAGGGTTCTCTGGCGGGCGGATGTCCACGGCAGCATGGCCGATGCAGTCTAGCGTGTGGTTTTTGTGTTTGCTTTTGGTCCAGCTGCTACTCCCACTTCCGCAGTGCTGCCCCAGGCTGGTTCTCTGTGCAAACTCAGGTCATGGGATCTGGCCTCCTGCCCATGCTCACCACTACTGTTCACAAAAACTGGGCACATGTGAGGCAAGGATTCCCACTGGCTGGCCCAGCCAAGCCCTTCCTTCAGAAACCCAGGGGCGGTGTCCTGCTGATGGCTCCATGAGGCCACAAGGATAGGAGATAAGAATGGGAGGGTTTTCATGTCCCGAGATAATGGCCCACACAGCTAGCCTTGGTGTTCCTGGAATTTTCCATGTATCTTCTCGGTAAAACTCTGATATAAATGCCCAAGACCCTTGTTTGATAACTCTGCATCTCCACGCTTGACTCAGGGAGTTAGAAAAGACACAGTTGTCCCATCTGAAGTGGTGTTTCCCCTTGATCAGAGTAGTAAGGTCCTCATCGCCAGGAGTGAGCAAGCAGTAGGCGACGAGCCAGTCAGGATGTTAGAGGGGATCCGTTTCAGCTGGAGCTGGACAAGGGAGCCTCATGGACCCTCAACTCCTCTCATGCACCATGAACTGGCCAACAACTTGCCTTTCCTCATCACTATGCCAGAAGCCCTGATGATGGATGGAGTTAGCCAGATATTTCTTTTTGAGGGTCACTCCCCTCCCAGTCCAGAGCAGGGATTTGTTAATTTGTCCGCAACAAAATCCCAAACATAAAGGCAAGCTCAGGTGGGTTTCCCCAGTTCGAAGCCTTTCCCACCCTTGCATATGGTGCACCCAGGCAGAGAGGCAGGCAGGAGTGTAAGGTGGCTGCAGAGTCAGGGTGACACGGCAGGAATGGAGCCTGTGTTCCCATCAGACACATGACACAGAGCTGCAGGGACCGTTTCTGAAGACTTCCTACAAATGTGTGGTCTTCTCAGTGAGTAGGGGCCTCAGCCTTTGACAGCCACCGAGATGCCGGCCTTGGCCTCATTGGGCCCCGGGTCATGCATGGTCAGAGTGAATTTGGCCAGAGGGTGTGAGTGGAGGGGTAGAAAGTGGGCAGGTCGAGCCACTCCCTCTGGAAAACCAATGCCCAGGGCTCCGGGAGCCATGCCCAGGGCTCACATGGCACCCGATTTCCATTGCGGTTGGAGAAATCCGGGTGAAATGAGTTTGCCACCCAGACCTGGAGTCCAGCAAGGGCTCCACTGTCCTCTGCTTTTCTCTCTCCTTCCTTTCTTGTTTGGGTTAAGATTATTTCCACATCATGGTCTTAATGAACTAACTCCATCCTTCTTCCAAGGGAGACCCCTTATCTCTTTCCACTCCTTTAAAATTAATCACTAATTAATCAATTAATCATCAGTCATGGTGTTTTTAACAAACACCTGCCAAGAAACAAGAAGCAAAGCAAACCTGAATCTCAACCCCTACCTCACACCATAGACAAAACCCAGCTCACAATGGGCCCCAGACCTAAATGTAAACTCTAAAACTCTAACAGTTCTAGAACAAGACAGGGAAGAAAAATCACTGTGACTTCTGGTCAAAATTCTTAGCTAAGACACAAATGCATGGGCCATAAAAAAATACGTAAGTATAAATTGGACTTCACGAATATTAAAAATTTACACCCAAAGGACACTGTTAAGAAACAGAAAAGACAAATTATAGATGGGAGAAAATGCTTGCAAAACACACATCTGACAAAAGATCTGAATCCAAGACATAAAAAGGGCTCTAAAAATTTGATCTTATGAAGACAAACACTGCAACAGAAAATAGCCAAAAATGTCAAACATTTGCTCTACTAAAGAAAAGATACGGGTGGCAAGAAGCCCATGAAAGGATGCTCAAAAATGTCAAACATTTGCTCTACTAAAGAAAAGATATGGGTGGCAAGAAGCCCATGAAAGGATGCTTGATATCCTTAGTCATTAGGGAAATGAAAATTAAATCACAAAGATATAGATCAGCATGCTGGTGAGGTGGCTAAAATTTCAAAGTTGACAATACCAAGCGTTGGCAAGGATGTGGAGCAACTGGAACTCTGGCCCTTCGGTGGAAGGAATGCAAAATGACACAACTACTTTGGAAACAATTTGCTTACAAAGTGTAAATACGCTATCATAAGATCTTCCCCCTCCTTGGCATCTATCCAAGAGAAATGTAAACACATGCATGTCCCCCAAAGACAACGCACCCACAGTCACACTCCCTGGGGAAATGACACGTACCCAATCATCACCACGAGCACACATGGCTGGAACGCAGGACAGAAAGTCATCACAGTGACAGAAGAAGCCAGAAGGGCACTAGGGGCAGATACGGCACAGACGTTCTCCCAGCCTGGGCCCCTGGAGGCCAGAGCAGGGGTTCCCAAACAGCAGGCATTTGGCATCTGGTGACTTCTGGTACTTTGTTGATTGCCACTCTTGGCATCTGGCGGGATGAGCTCAAGGGAGCTGCTGAACACCTTACAGGGCACGGGCTGACCCCGGAACAGTCACAACAGCAAAATGATGAGGTACAAACTGTCAACAATGGCCAAGATTGAGAAACACCACCACTCGCCCACCCTGTCCCCCTGGCTAAGGTGTAGCATGGCTTCTTAAGAGGAAGGGTGATGGTTCACTCAGCAGCTGTCTTATGGAACATGCCTGTGTCTCTCCCTGTGCTAGGCTCTGTCTGCTTGGCCCCCAGCCCTGCAAAGTGGGCTTTATTTTAAAGATGAGGGGACAGAGGCTCAGACCCTGCTGCCCCCACTCATCCAAGGATGGGCAGCTACCAAGCAACTAGCCAGGACCAGAACCCACAGCAAGCAGGAGACAGCCACCCACTCTCCATGGATCTCCCCCTCCCCCCCGCCGGGGGGACTGTATGCAGCTCATCTGAGCAGCTCGGTTTATCCACAGTGATTAAAATCTACAGCTCCAGAGCCCAAGGCACACAACAGAGATTCCAAATGCCCAGCACCGCATCTCTGGGTACAGTGGCTCCTCTGTGAGCGTGGCCGTCCTCAGGCCCTGGGGAAAAGGAAATATCCAGGCACCAACTCAATTCATTTTCCCCCCCATCAGATAATAAATGAATAGAGTCCTATCAAGACAGCGGAATCTAGAAGCCGAACAAGGCAGAGTGCAAGACCTAAGTATGAAATAATGAATTTATAATCCCACTGAAGAGCAGTCGGAGTGGGAAATTGACATTGCCATGGAAACCAGGGAAGTGTGGTGAGGCTCTCAAGGAGGACTTGGTGGGGCATGTCCGATGTGCTCCATGAAGGGAACAGAGAGCATCTGGTCTGGATATGGGGCACAGGCAGGCCTCCAAGATGGGACCCTGACTGCCTCGGCTTCCGGGCAGTGCCTTCTCACTGGGTGGGGCAGAGGAGGGACAGGCAGCCCCTTCAGGCCCAGGATGGGGACCCCTGCACACTCGGAATCTACAGTTGGCACGCACATGGGTTCAGGCTCCCACATACCTCCATAGAAACACAGGGAAGAGTCCAAGGGGAACTCTGCAGATTTTTGGGCAAACAGCCCAGGCCCCAACTCTGCATGAAACACCCCACAAACACTCAGCAGGTACCCGGCTCCTACTTGTGCAGGAAAAAACCCTGTCCCTGCCCTCCAGGAGCCCTCAGAGACAGGAGGGAGAGAGACAGGACCGAATCCTATGCCAGGAGGCCAAGTGGAGACCCAGCAGGGTCCCAGCGGAGGCCCAGCCGTATGCAGGGCAGGAACTGGAGGACACCAGGCTTTATCCAGAAGGGCCCACAGACACATGGTGATGACAGGTAACCCTTTTGCCTTTTGGAAAAGTTTTGCTAGTTCTGAGGTGTCATTTTTCAATCATAAATTAGTCAACCACACTGCCAAGGACCCTGATTTTAAGTAGTTTTGCTCAAGTTGTCAGTGGTAGGCTCAGCTTTGTTACAACTAATTGTTGAGAATCCTAACGACAGAGATCCGAGGCGGACAGGGTCTGTCCTCTGCCTCCCCCACCACATGTCGTGCCAGCCCACACATGCAGACAAGGCAGCCCAGGGGCCCATCATCCCTCTTTCTTCTCCCAAGAAATACACCTGCTGAATTCTGAGCATGCCCAGGCCCTTCGGGGGCCATGAACAGAGCTCTGGCTGGATGTCGGGGTCTCGCATGTTAGAAGTTGTGCCCCTCCCAGGCACCATGGCCCCCCGCCCTTCCCAGGGGCTGAAGGGACGACCTGAAAGGAGGTCTCCCCGACCCTGTATATCCTGGGTGCCCATACAGGCTGGTGACACAGCAATCCCCACACTTTGGGGGGTTATTGGTATTGTTATGATTATCCTAACTTCAAAGATGAGGAAACAGGCCCAGAGAGGGGGTTTAACTTACCCAAGGTCACACAGCTCCCGTACTTCCTTGCCTCCTAGAGGAGAGGGGGCAGAGCTGTGGGGAGGGGGCAATAGTGCAGGGGTCCCAGCCGGGTGGAAGCATGTGTAAACCCCCAGAGTGTGCAAGTGCTGATGGGAGCAAGGAGCTGAGGGGCTGCCCAGCAGAGTGGACACTAGCAGAAGGCTGCAGGGTCGCTGCTAAGATCCATGGGGCAGAAACTGCAAAGCAAACTGGGCAAGAAGGAGGGCAGAGGGCAGACATCCCAGGGGCTGAGAAGCCACAGCAAAGGGGGCGCTGGAGGGGAGGTGGGAGGTGTGGGGACCCGACCTTCAAACACTCTCCCCAAGCCAAGCCCAAGCTCCAGGGTCCCATCCCTCCACCCAAAGTCTCCACCCCCCAGAACATCTAAATAGATCTTGAAGTCATACCCCACCTCCTCCCCCTACTGCCTTTTGAGTTCAGCAAACAAATGCAGCTCTCTATGCCTCAGTTTCCCTATCTGTGAACCGAAGCAGCTCTGAGGAATGGAGGCGGACTTAGGACAGACAGCCCAGAGCGAGCATTTCCTTAAGTATCACTTTCCATTATGTACTTGGCCAATTTCACATTTACGAGCTGCTTTCAGCAACCGCCTGGGGTCACTTTTCAAACCCCCTGGGAAACATGGCTTGACCCATCATTATGAAGCCAGGAGTCCTCAATAGGGCAGACTTCCTAGAGAGTGCACCCAAGGGTGTGAGCAGGACTGAGCCCAGAAGATAAGTCCAACCCCCGCCCCCCCAGGAGGCCCGGGCTCTGCTTTAGGAAAGGGCACCCATCCCCCACCGACAAGTAAGCCGGGACACACAATCCAGCAGGGGGCGGGGGGTGGGGGGCAGAGTGATGGCTCCAGCTCGCAAGCCCTTTGTAGAAAGAAGGCTTCTGCCATATTTAAGCAGCTCTCCGTCTCTGAAAGTCTTCCCGCAGCCCAGAGCACAGGATTTAGGGCCAAAGGCAGTTCAGTCATTCAGAGGCAAAGCTGAAAATCCAGCTGACACACAGCCTGGGCTTTGTGGGAAGGCGGCAGGCGGGGCGTCTGTCACCAGCTTGCACCCTGGAGCTGGGATTTGGGGTGAGGTTTGGCTCCCTGCCAAAGCCTTCATTATGCTTGAAGAATGCTCTTTTCAAATTGTCTCTTTTTGTTTTCCCACTCCCCCAAATTTATGTAAAAATAAACTGCGTGAATTCAATGCACACTTTCAGGGCCCCTAATGAGCAATTTCCTAGCGAGTGTCAGAGCCCAGGGTCAGAGTCGGCACCCATCAGAGCCAGTGGCTCGCAGCTGTTTGGCCTGAGCTGGGGCGTGCTCTGAGGACACACCCTGTCCACTGTCCCTGTGACAGCCACCCCAGCAAGAGTCATCATTCAATCCTCCCGACAACCCCTAGCACCAATCATTCCCATTTCACAGAGGAGGAACTTGAGGCTCAGAGAGGTTCGGGAACTGGCACAACCTCACACAGCTCATAAGTGGCAGAGCAAAAACTCGACCCTGTTGGACTCCAACACTGCTTGACAGTAAATTTGATAGTTCTCCATTCTGGTCACAGTGCTCTGGATACAATGACGATTGTTGCCACCCTTCTTCAAGTATGACCTCACCTGAACAATATTCAAGGTATATTCAGGTCCTTGCAAAGTCTACAGATGTAGACTTTGGATATAGATCTGGATGTAGATCTAATAACTCTATGAATGTAGCCTGAGGTGGTAGTGTCATTGCGGGGACTATGTTGCATGGTTCCCCATGGGGAGCTCATACTCCTTGGAGACCCTGGGGTCCTCCTAACATCCTGCTGCTGCTAGGAAAGAGGCTCCTGGGTCAGCTGGTTTGGGAACCTCGATGCTTAAGTTACATCTATCCCTGTCAGATTCCTTCTGTGACTTGGGTCCTGCTCCTGGGTCAGCTGGTTTGGGAACCTCGATGCTTAAGTTACATCTATCCCTGTCAGATTCCTTCTGTGACTTGGGTCCTTCTGGCCAGGTCAGACCCTGCAGCTGACCTGCCCACAGACTCGAGCCAGGTCCTCCCCTCACCATCCAAGGGCCTGGGTCATGGTGTCCCCAACTCTACAAATGGATTCTGGGGCTCCCCCGAGTGGCTGCCCAACCACAGCCAGTAAATGCTGGGAGAACTCAGGAATGAAGAAGGCATGCTTTCATCCAACCATGAAATCCTGAGCGTGAGCTATGTGCCCGGCTCTGTGCTGGGGACACAGCAGGAAACAAACCAGCTCTCCACCTGGGGAGCTGGCCTTCTCCCCCCTCTCCGCCCCGGGGAGCCGCCCCTTCCTGGCTGGGGGGCAGGAAACATGCTCAGTTGGCGATCACACAGCCCAGCACTGGTGGCAAACTGTGGATGGTGCCCACAGGGCATGGACAGTGTCTCAGAGACAGGAAGGGAGGGGAGGGGGGAGGGGAGAGAGGGAAGGGAGGGGGAGAGGGGGAAAAGAGGGGGAGGAGGGGGGAGAGGTGGAAGATGGGAGGGGGGAGGGGGGAGGAGGGACGAGGGGAGGGAAGGGGAGAAGGGAGGAAGGAAAGGAGGGAGCAGAAGGAGGGGAGTGGAGAGAGAAGAAAGGAGAGGAGCAGAAGCCAAGGAGAAAAAGAAGCAATGGAAGGCTCCCGCCTTTCCACATCACAGGCTGGAAGAAGCCCAGGAGGAGGAGGGGTGCGAGGGTGCGGGGATGTTCAGAGGCAACCCGCCCAGCCCCACCTTCTGCCTCTGTCTCAGGCACAGACTCGGGTGTCCTGCTGATGAATATCACTGTGACAAACAAAAAACAAGGGACAGAGAGCCCACTCTTTGTACCTATGGAGCCGGACCATAGGGTACCCGGCTGCCAGTCCCGGGCTTGTCTGATCTAGGGGCAGGAGCGGTAGGGACAGCCCTGGAAGTGGCACCTCTTGTCCCCGCCAAGTAGGGGGTGGCTGTGCATTCACATGACACTCTGCAAAGCCGGGGACAGGCTTCTGTCCTGGAGAACCCTAGCACAACCATCCACCAGCCCCCGCGGCAGGTGTGACTGTAAATAGCAGGTACGTCGGGCTCCTACGGGTGCACAGCTGCCCTGGAACCTGGGCTTCTGATCACTGCCCCAGGAGGCCTGGAGTCCCACGCTGACCGCCACGCACCAAGGGTGGGCTGTGGCAGGGGAACCCTGCTCGTCTGGTTTATAAATCATGGCTCTGTTCTAGATCCTTTTCAAAGAAATGGTTATGGGCCTTGAAAACATCTCAAAGCCACTGTCCACCCACCATGTCCATGACAGAACGGCTGATGGCACTGGACGGATATCCCAGACCCAGCCTTGGCTGTCCTGCCATCCACCCAGGTGCCCCAAACTAGAACTTAGGGGTCCTCTGACAGCCACCGACCCCCAGCCACCCCCAGGCCCCAGTCCCTGCCAAATCCCATGGTTGCCTGACTCCCCCACACCCTCCCATCTCCCCCTCCCCGGGCTGTGCTCAACCTGCCCCTTAGGGCTGCCACAGAAGTACCTCTGGGCACCGGGAGGGCCCTGGAGGCTGTGTCTGCCTGAGCAGCAAGGCCAAGTCTGCAGTCATTAGCATTCAACCTGTTCCTCCTTTCTTCCTTAGGCATTGTGTGAAGGTCAGTTTCATAAAAGCTGTCCAGCCGCCAGCAGCGGGGCCCAGCACCCGGATGCCCCGGCAGCCCCCTCTCTCCACACGGAGACATCTCCTATTGTTTTGCATTCTGGCAAGCAGGTTCTATTTTTTTCTTTTATAAAATAACGTTGTTCATAATCGCTGGTCCCCAGGATTGTCATATGAGAGGCAGGCCTGCTGCCATCGAGGCCTTCAGGGGGCGGTCCCTGCTCTGCCCACCACTGTTCCCAACCCTGCTGCCCCTGTGCTCAGGGGCGGGTAGAGGGGTGGGGAGCGCGACTAATCTGGGCAACAGGTGTGGGCTGGTGCTGAGCCCAGAGTAGATCCCACAGCCTCACCTGCTGCTTCCTGGGTAGGGGCGGCCCAGGTCGGGGAGGGTGAATGGCCCTCAGAGACACGGACTAGAACTCATTTACTGTAGCTGTGCTGACAGCATCTCCGTGAGGGATCTCTCAGGCCATCCACAACTTACAAACTTGCTTGGCCATCCATGGTGCGCACGGCCCTAATGAAGTTATCTCCAAAGTATGTATCATGTGTTCACCAAGAAAACGACACCACTGATGGGGAATCTGGGGTAAAGTGGGGCGGGCTGCAGGCCCTCGGAGGGTCTGATGAAACCCCGAAGAAGGAAGGAAGGGAGGGGGCCTTTTCGAGAGCCCGGGTCATGGAGCACTAGGCTGGGACCTCCAGAGGGGACTCAGGCAAAGAGAAACTGGGATGGGGTCAAGATCCGCTCATCTCCAAACTAGAGGGCACTTAACATCTGTGGGAGTAAGAGATGCATGAAAAAGGGACCAGGAGAGTACGGGGAGCAACTCAGCCTGGCACCAAGGTCTTCCAGCAGGAAGAGGAAATGGAAAGAAAGGACTCTGGAGAACTTCGGCCTCAGGGACAAGGGACTCAGCTCACCTCACCTGGACAGCATGGAACAACCACGGCGAGCCACGTCAGGAAGAAGGGGATGCGGCTCCTGGGACAGAACACTTGTCTGTGAGCCTCACGTCTCCAGACTCACTAAAGGCTCACCGTTCAACCGGAGGTAGATGCTGTTGGACCCACTTCACAGATGAGGAAACTGAGCCTCTGGGCTCTCGGTCCAAAGTTAGGAGCTCTGAGAGTCTGACTGGCTTGTGTATGGTCCTGTGGGCTGCCACACCCTTCCAGAGAGGTTGGGGGGCTGCCAGAGGCCCAGAGAGGAAAAAGGTCCCCAATTTTTAAAACGAAGAGGACACATCGGAATCCAGAAAGAACAATCTCTTGAGCTTGGCATTAATTCCCAGAAAAACAACAGAATGAGTTTAAAGCAGGGATTTTGAGCTGCTCGGGCACAAATACAGCTTCTCCAAGAACAAACCGTGCCCTCTGAGGCATGTCAGAGGACCATGGGCTGAGTGGCCATCAGCGTCCATGGTATCAGATGCCCTGGGGACCACAGTACCTGCACACGGCCTGAGCTGTGGCCCCTGAGGCTCAGATCTGTTTCCAAGGCTCTGCCGTCTTTGTCTACCATGTGGCACCTCGCTGAGACGAGTTCCCAAAAAATCTATCAAGCCCAGCACTGCCTTCAAGGGAAGAAGCAGGAGGATATGCCGGCAGGTTAACAAGACAGATTCCCTGTGCTATTCCTCGTGGACTCCTGGTCATGTGGCCCAGGGGGCCCTTGAGCTGCTGCCTGGCGGGCAGAGACAAGACCCAAAGTTAAGAGAGCCCGGTGACGTGGCAGAGAGGGGCTGGAAGCCACACACACTGGAGGTCACCGCCTCCCCCATACCGCCGCTGCCTGGCCTTGTTCACCCGCTTACTCAGCCCCCGACCACCCACGAGCTGGGTGACCTTGAGGAAACCGCTCAACCTCTCTGAGCCTCCAATTCTGCACCTTCAAACAGCCATGACAGCATCACTAAGGATGGAGTCCCGAGCACTCTAGGCCCTTGAGGATTTTTAATCTCCTTTTTCTTTCTTCTATTTTTATAACCCACGAGTAGTTCGTGAAATGCAGGCTGGCTGTTAGGCTCCAGAGGGGAGTGTCAGGTCCTGATCCTGATGGCTGCCAACCCACAGAGCCCCACGGGTGCCTGACCCCCAGCCCCACGATATCAAGGCTGGCGAGTCTTTGCCGAAATTTTTGCTAGCCTATCAGTGTCCCATTGTTTTATACCTTCCACTCAATGGCAAAGTAGCCGGAGTCCCTCCCACAGGGCTGCAGACAGTCCCCTGAGCAAAGGGCCAGCTGCTGCGTCCCTCCGATATGGCAGCTTGTACCAGCCACAGACACAGGGCCCTCCAGGACGTGGGACAGCTCTTCATGACAGAGGCCCCCACCATGCCATCCCCACAGGCCACAGGCCACAGGCTATCCATCAGGCCTCGGGGGCTAACAGAGGGCCTGTATCTAGTACCCGAGAGGGAACTCAGTAACCCACCCATCCAGGCAGGTCCAAGCCACAGCTGATCCCCCAGGATACTACCAACCGGTCATGGGGTCAGCCAAAGGCCAGGGATGTGAGACAGTGTCAGTCATCTACCAGTCTGAGAGATCACTCCCTGGGGCATCCTGGAGGGCTAATGTGCCCAAAGCCATGGCCATGCTGGAGTCAGGGAGGCAATAGACCTGCTCCCCTGGGCCTAGTCAGACAGCGCCTACAGGACCTTCAGGGCTGGGCTGGCCCTCTGCAAGAGTCTGGGGGAAGGTGCGGGCCAGGAAGGGGCAGCCAAGGCCAGCCAGCCTCCACACTGTCCTGGGGAAAGGACACAGGTAGCCCTGGAGGACGCCCCCAGCCTGGCTGGAACTGAAAAGGGGAGCCCTCCTGGGATGGCTCGGCCTCCCAGGGGAAGGAGCGCTGCAAGGGACCGACCAGGAGAAAGGGCTGGAATCCTTTCCCTGCTGCCGTCCTGCTGTGAAACGTGAACCCTGTCATCTCACCTCTCGGAGCCTGGTCCCCACCCACAAAGTGGAAATCAAAATGACGATGCAAAAAAAAAAAAAAAAATGCCTCCCTTTCTGCCAGGCAAACAGGCAGCAGGCCCATGGTGGTTCATGTCCAGTCAGTAGTAAGAATATTAAAAAGGTAATTAACCACCTCATGGGGCATTCGTTATAAACTAACGCCCATAATCGTTTCAATATGCTGGCTGTTTGGGGTACACTCTCCAAATGACAGCCACCGGGACTCACGCTCTGCTTGCTGGCCCTGTGTCCAGCCACATCCATGATAGCAGGCCCCCCCCCCACAAGCCCACCCTCCGTGCCTGTCCCTCCCTCCCCTCCTGCAGCACACTTAGGGACACGGTCTTGACCTTGGAAGAGCTGCTCTTGGCCCAGGAGGGCCCCTGGGGGGACCTGGCTGTGTATTACTCCAGTTAAAGCACTATTTATTCTCAATCCCGTTGACCCGATTTTAATCCCAGCTACGTTAATGCCTACAGCCACCAAATGGAATACATTCCGTGGAAAAGTAAATTCATTCATGCAGAATGATGCCCTAACAGCCACCAGCAAAGGTCGGAGAGGAAACTCATTCTCTGGCAGCTCCCTAGCTCTCCGGCACGGGCCTCGAGGAGCTCGACGGGTCCTTCTGATGCGGGAGCACCGATGAGGGCCCTAGCCTGGGTATTTTTAGATCGTGCCTCGGCCCCTCCATACCCAAAGCCAATTAAACAAACAGCGGCATCACCGAGCACATTGCCCAAGCAGTGTTTTCCTAAATTTAAATTACCGGGCACAGATAATTTAAATTTAGGCACAGCCTGGGATCTGTGAGCGCCAGCAACAGTCAGATAAAATAGGTCCGTGGAAAAGCCACCACTCATGCATTTGCCACAGGGGACTCTTCCGTGGGGCATCCTAAGCCCGAGCCTGGCTCCCAGCTTTTCCATCCCACCCGGGGCACCGGGCACGCTGCTGTTGGTCCGCTCACTGAGCCCTGGTAATGAAGGATCCCGGCCTGTTGAGAGGGGTAACCCCTTTATGGGGATGCCGAGAAGACTGCCAGAGAACAAGACCAAGTCCTTGGTCAGCTGCATGTGTGGGCACACCACTCCTGGATGCGCCCCCACCCCTCCCCTGCCCAGTGCTTAAGCCTACTAAGTCCTCAGCCAAAGACCCAGCTAAGCCACCTCCTGTCTCCTGAGTTCAGGAAAGCCCCTCCAGGTCCCTGCATCTCAGACGCAGCCTCCTTGACCCCTACACCCAAGCCACCTGCCTCGAGGGATCGTGACAACAGAGCCAAGACAGAGATGCACCTGTTTTTTTGTTCTGTGCACCTGAGGCATTTTCCAGACGGTCTTCAGACAGCACCGAGCCCTTCGACATCCAGACGATACGCCCCGAGTCCATTCCCTGGTAGGGGCATCGTATGAGGCTAATGATAGGATAACCAGGGAGGGTCTATTTTGAATATTTTGTCCCCAACGACGCAGCAGCCACATGCATCAAACAGAAACTAAGAGCAATGGGAGGAGATGCAAAAAAAATGTCCTACTTGTGGCTCCTGATAGATGATAAGACAGGAAAATACAGAAGAACCCAAAAGACCCAAACAGTAATGCTACAAACACACCACCAACTTGTAACTTAAAGCACAAAAAGCCATATTTGGGGCCATGAAGACAACCTTGATGTGTTTTGAAATTTCCTTTTAGAAAAATTCATTTCGCCATCCTTGAGCTGCTCGCTCCCCTCTGCAGGCAGCCAGGCTGAGCTTTACACTTGATTCTCTGCAGACAAGATCGGGGTGGAGGGGGTGGGCGGTGCTCTGGAAGGGAAAGTCCTCGCAGACTGGTCGAAAGGCTTCACACGTCAAAGCAGACACTTCAAAATTAAAATGAAAGTCAATCCCAAGAAGAGGAAGAACACAGCCTAAGGAGCTTACTGGGGGAAGGGAATCCTGGCCAAGCCATTGCTCTGTGCCTCAGTCTTCTCATCTGTGTGCTGGGACCAATCAGAACCGTAATGATAATCACGATTCATCTGCAAAATGGGGTTAAGGGCCATACGAGTTTCAACCCAGGGGGCTACGGCAAGGATTGGAGATACCGCCTGTCAGGGGCCGGTGTGATTGGGCAAGTGCTTCCTAAATGCCAGTCAGGAACCCCACTTCGTTAACCAGCTCACACTGACCCAGGCTATCACCATCCCCGCCTGGCAGACCTGAACTGCACATATGTTACGAAAACTCGTCTCGGGAGCTCTCCTGGAGACAACACATTCCACCCCAGTGAGCGCTGGTGGATTTTCTCTCTAACCTGCCCAGGGAATCCCAGCCTGTTCGAGCTCCTCCTTGGGAGCGGGGGAACCCAATGAACCATGGGGCTCCCTCGGTACAGAAGGACTCGGGGTGGGAACACACAGAACCCCAAGGGGCTCACCTGGAAAGCATTCCCAACCAGAGGAACCCTGCACGCCACCAACCGTCTTCACCTGAAGCCATGTCTGCAGAAAGCACCAGAACGCCAAGGCCCCCCCCCCCACCCACAGAGGGACAGCAAGCCCAAGAGAGGGCCCGCAGGGCACGGGATTTCAAGGCCTCCACCTCCTCCCCAGTCGGGCCTCCACCTAAGTGGCCAAAATCCAACGTCTCCTCACAAACCTGCTATTTTCCACCCAGTGGAGCTGTACTATCTTGCCTTATCTTCCTAAAAACTGGAGTCTCTTGAAGAGCTAAGTCACCTTGAAAGGACGAAATTATCACTCAATTAGCATGGGTGAGATTAGAGATTATCCGCACTCTAGGTGTGTAATTAGCATGTCCTCAAATTCAGTTCCTTAGCCAACGTCCCACCCCCGGAACTTGGCAGGAACCAGCCGGGCTCTGATCCACATCAAGGACGCTCTGAGCCAACGCAACTGCTTGCTAAAGTTTGAGGCCAACTTCCAGGATATGTGAGTCTGTTATCTGCTCTCTCCCCACTTGACCCAATCCAAATTTTCATGGCTAGGATTAGGAACCAATCGTTGGGCCAATATAACATAACGTTATACAGTTTTTAATTAGGCTTTTCAAATTAAAGAGCAAAGGCTGAGCCCTGAACCAGGTTTCACCTGGCACTCTCCCAAGTCCCAGGGACGGGCAAAGCAGAGAGGCACAGCTGGAAAGGCCCCCCTATTTCCACTCCCATGGAGGACACAGGCTGATGCCCAAGGTCATGGGCAGAAGGAGCTCGGCCACAAGCTCTGGGACGGCCACTGCTCCAGCCCGGAGTCTGCAGTAAAGGGAGGGAGGGACTGGGTCCAGGGCCCCTTGCCTCTGTGACGGGGCTCAGAACGCCTTCTGAGCTCGCTGGGAAGATCAGATGAGGCAATGGATATAAAACACCTGGCCTGTGTCAGGGTAGAGCAGGGGGCTGGCCAGGCACCTCCAGAAGGAACCAGAGCCAATCAGTGGACAAACCTGGAGGCATCTTCTGAAATCCCAGGATCATTCATTCATGGAGACACTCACTCACTTCCACAGTCCCTGACAATGGCGCTCTGTGCAGGGCAGACAGCATCCCTCCCCTTGTGGCTCTGTCATCCTAGTGTGCAAAGAGGGGGCTGCCAGGCACGTGTGTGTCCCCCCACCATCCATATAGCGAAGCCCTGCACCCCAACTGTGAGGGTATCAGGAGGTGGGGCCTTTGGGAGGAGGCTGGACTTAGGTGAGGTTGTAAAGGCAGGGCCCAGGGGACAGGATGAGCATCCTTATGAGAAGGGGAAGACAAAGCTCTCTCCCTGGGAGGAGGAGAAGCTGTGTGAGAATTGAGCACGCACCAGAAGGTAGCTGCTCGCAGGCCCGGAGGAGGGAAATCTGCCAACACCTTCATCTCTGTCTTCCCGCCTCCAGCACCATGAGAAATAAATGTCTGCTGTTTAAGCCCCAGGACTCTGTGATATTTGTCACAGCAACCTGAACAGACTAAGATGGGGGCCTCACAGAAAACAAACCAAATAAACGAGCAATATGTCCTGTGTCCAACAGTGATAAGCCGTGGGAGGAAATACAATAAACGGGAGTTCTGCTGGGCGAGTGGCCCCGAGGGCCAGCAGGCAGGCCTGCTTTGGGATGTCTGATAAGAGAGGCGTTTTCTGCAGAGGTGACAGTCAAGACCTAGAAGCCAGCCCCATTAGGACTAGTTCTGCACACAAGAAAGTCAGTGCAAAGGCCCTGAGGCAGCTTAGGTAGCTCATGGACAGGAAGAAGGCCAAAGTGGCTAGAGTCAAGAAACCAGGGAAGGGTAGAAAAAAGTGCTGTCAGGCAGTGGGTGAAGCAAGGAGGGATCCCAGGGAAGGACGCTAACTCTAACCCTAACTGCTCAGCTTGGGAGCCCTGAACCCTTGGATTTCTTGTTCTCTCCCAGGCGAGAACTGACCAGGAGCAAAGATATGCTAGGCATTCACAAAAGGTCATTTTCTTTTCTCCTGGACTGACCACAAGACCAAATTTCCAATCTCCCTTGAAGTCAAGTTGAGCCCTGGGGTAGAAAGGACAGGATGGTGGCTTTCCTGGGCTTTGGAGTTCCTAGTTTCAACGTTCAGCCAGCAGTTCCCTGAGCTCTGAGGGCACAGTCCTGGGTCTCATAGCTGCCAGCCCGTTGATACTTCACTCCCTTGTTTCAAACCTCCACGGGCCTGTGCTGGTCACCTCCCACCCAGCAGTGAACCTCCTGACACAGATCATGTAGCAAAATTATTGATCCAAAGATGTTCCAAGACAGCCCTAAGCCGGAGGGATGTATCCTGAGGTCGGGGGCGGGGTGGGGGTGGGGTTGTAGCATGAAAGGGTTAACTGGAAGGTCAGTCTCGGGATGGGGAAGTGAGGAGGGTCTTTTGGGCCTGTCTCCTGGAGCCCCAGCTCCAATTCCTCCAACCCAGCCCAGGGTTTCTTCCCAATTCCAGAATGACGCAAACAAATAAAAACATCATTAGCCGGACGGAGAAATAGAACAGATTGAATGTTGTCAGTAAAGTGGGGGTTGTTTTTCCCCTGTGTGTGTTTGTGTTTCTCTAATCACTTGATACTGTTTGGAAACACAAGAGGAGATTTGGGTAAACAAAGCATCGATAAAAGCCGCATCACATTTGAGGAACACAGAGAGGCTCCAAACATGGGCCAATTCCCGCGGACACAGGAGATCGGTGCTGACCCATTCACGAGATCAAATCGGTTCTCGCCTCTACTTTGGAGCTGAGCTTTGCCACACCGGTACCAGGTCCCACAGGCTGCAAGTACCCAGCCCCCAGGCTTCAGTGCCGGTGCCGTGTCTGACCCCCGAGGACCTTCAGCTGCAAGCTCACTCGCACTGCAACCCACCTCAGGTCTGCTTTCTTATTTAATTGCTTGTTCCCTCCCTGCTCCAGTTGTTAAAAATGACCTTGGTGCCCCTGCGGAGGTTACTCTACTGGAAATCAGGTTTTGTTTTATCGTGGGTGAGATGTCGGAGGCTTACCCTCCAATCGAGACAATGTGTGTGGCCTCTGGCCGCCTCCCCGAGCCCCGGGCAGCTGGGCTTTCCCCGCTCGGCTGCCCAGCCCAGACCAGCCACCACAGACTGGGACAAGGGGGCACACCAGCTTTTGTCTTCTGTGCCCCAGGGACTCTTAACACAAGACTGTGTGGGATCAGGGCTTTGCCCAAGGTCACTGCAATGTCACAGTACAGGGGTTGTGCACAGGATAAAACAGAACCTGGGTCTTCGGTTCATGCCACTGATGGGGCCCAAAGCCAGAACCGAGAGCCATGGTCTCAGCTGGAAGGAGGAGCTGTGGACACACAAAACTGTACATTCCAGAAATGGACAGAGAAGGCCAGGGTTCAGGTAAGACCTGTGTGCACAGCAGGGAGAGGGGCTCCTTCCCAGCCACTGTAATAATGATCAGCTTCTCTGGGTTTTAAATATTGATCTTTGAAATCACGAAGCTTCCCTCACAAAGACCCTCATGAGACACCGGGACCCCTGCTAATAAAAAATTCACTACCTGACATTCAGCTAAAATGGCAGAAGGGGTCAGACTTTACTGCCCAAAGCAGAAGAACCAGCAAGCGCACCTCATCCCCACCGCACCCAGCCAGCCTGTCCCACAGGCACCCCCAGTCTCAGTGCATGGGGAAAATGGCCCAGCTGGGCTGCCTCCCAAAGTCGTCCCAGGGACTGGTCTCACCAGTACGATCTGGTCGGGTGAGGACATCACAGGGTGGTGCCTAGACAGGAAATCTGGAATGGAACGG